>NC_140414.1:138100484-140600484 GCF_965140295.1 Lepidochelys olivacea | reverse complement strand
GTTTCCCTCTGCTGAAAAAAGTTGCCCTGCTCTTCTGTGATCAAAAAGGAAGCAAACAGGAGAACTGTCTCTGCTGATTGCCTGCTCTTCATATGGAAATGCTATCGCCAGTTCATTCATATTCTCCACAGAGCAGCGGCATGAGCTTCAGTGGGTAAGTCTATACTTCAAGGTGTAAATTTCAGCTTGAGGAGACATTTCCACACTAGCACTGATCAAACCAGCATGCTAAAAATAGCAGTGTAGCCACTGCGGCACAAGGGACTAGCCACCGCAAGTACAATCCCATCTGGGATGGAAGGTATGCACTGGGGCAGTTATCCCTCTTATCGCTTCTCCATCCACAGCTAGACTTCTATTTTTAGCACACAGCTTGATCAGTGCTAGCATGGGAATGTCTCCTCTAGCTACACCACCAACTTGAAGTATAGATGTTGTGACAGTGCACCCCATAAGGCTCTATGGAAATATGCTTATGAATGTATATATGACATAATTGGAATATGTTTTATGCTACATATGCCATGTAACATATCTCTGTAAAGGTTAGGATCTACTGAATCTATTAATCCTATTTGTATGCATGTATCATTTTTGTATTTGAAGTTATGAATATTGGCTGTATACTGGCTTGATTTTTAAGTAGCCTTTGTAAAGCATTTGGTCTGCTTCTTGAGAAAGGAATGTGCAAATTAAGTGCCCAGTCAAGAAGCATTTAACAAACAATGGATGTTGGAAGGCTCCAATCCACATAAGAAGTCTTCCTGGAGACATTCAAGATACCATGTGGGCAGTGACTGCTACCTGTAAGTTCTGAGTCATGCATGGACATGTGACTTGCCCATGTGACTCCAAAACTCCATCTTGTAGCTGGACTTTGCATAGGAGAGAGGAGGGGGTCTCCACCCAGAAGAGAGAGTCTATTTAAGCCCGTGGGAGACCCCTCCATTGTGTCTTCAGCTTGCTCAAGCGATAGCCTCTCCACCCCCAAAGATACCTGAAAGAAACTGGAACAAAGGACAGTGACTACAGGGGGTGTGAGTGACTGCTGGACCCAGACTAGAAGGAGACTAGTCTGTAAAAGGTAGCTTACTGGGTGAGGTTTTTGTCTGTATTCAGTTCTCTTAGACATAGACTTGCATGTTCTATTTTATTTTGCTTGGTAATTCACTTTGTTCTGTCTGCTATTACTTGGAACTACTTAAATCCTACTTTCTGTATTTAACAAAATCACTTTTTACTTATTAATTAACCCAGAGTATGTATTAATACCTGGGGGGCAAACAGCTGTGCATATCTCTCTATCAGTGTTATAGAAGATGAACAGTTTATGAGTTTAAATTGGATTTAGTTGGGGTTTGGACCCCACTGGGAGTTAGGCACCTGAGTGTTAAAGACAGGAACACTTCTTAAGTTGCTTTCAGTTAAGTCTGCAGCTTTGGGGCATGTGGTTCAGACCCTGGATCTGTGTTGGAGCAGACTGGCATGTCTGGCTCAACAAGACAGGGTGCTAGAGTCCCAAGCTGGCAGGGAAAGCAGGGGCAGAAGTAGTCTTGGCACATCAGTTGGCAGCCCCAAGGGGGTTTCTGTGATCCAACCCATCACAGACGTACCCTCTGTTGCCTGTTTGTCCCAATATGAACAGGGATTTGAGTTTACTCATCAGTTAACCTGATTGTTTTGTAAATGTTTTTTGAATTCTCTTCTGCATTAACGCTTTTTGATCTTTCAGGTGTGGGGGTTTGCTGAGGAGGGGGAACTTATGGGGTGTTTTGGCCATGGAGAGTTGGTTACTGTCTAAGTGATGATCGAATTTTATTCTGTTTCAGTTTACTAAAGCTCTGCCCTCCTCCTCTCAAGCGCTGTTGAGACATGGTTCTGTCCTATAAGGCCTGATATTCTGGGACTTTTGCCTGTATCATCAGAAGTTGATCAGCTGTCAGGTTCCTATGGTTGTGTTGTTACAATCACTGTGACAGGAGAGGGACAATCAGAACTTCCATTGGTGATTTCCACATTCCAATTTTCCTTTAAACGTCCTGTGTTTCACTTGCTTTGGCTGCATTCCATAAACTTCTGTCTGAACTACACGGTAAATTCCTCAGGGCAAGGACCATGCCTTTCAAACTACCATGTGAACTTGTGGTGCCCCATAGGAAACTATTATGTATTCTAGCCCAATGATGTTTTTCTCTAATAGGTTTTGAATTCTATCTTATTCTATTCAAGCCAGTGGGAATTTTATTATCAGTTCACCCAGTTATGTACTAGTGTCACATATGGTTTTATTCCACCTACTGCAATTCCCCAAAGATGACGTCCTGCTCCCTAGTGCTAATGCTTTCACTCTCTATGGTGTCCTGTCAGTTAGCCCTTTTATGCCCCCTTTCTGTTTCAATCTTGTAATATTCTTCTGTTCCTTCCCAGAACATTGTTAGGTGAAGACATTTTGATCTTCTTTTCTTTTTCTCTATGTCACAGTAACTCCAAACTGGCCAATTACACTGCGTAAACCAATGCAGCAGCACAAATGATTCACCTGTTAAAATGGGCGGTATGGTATTTTTTAATTTACAGCAAGAATTAAAAGAAAAGGTCAGAATTCAATGAATAAGTGGTGCTGCAGTGATGCAATAGGAAATGAAAACAATTTCCGTAAGCTGCTGATGCATGTGAGACCAGGAATAATAGAGGGAAGTGATGGCTGGGGCAACATGGTCTTTTTGGTGTCCGCTGTCATCAGCAAAGGTTTAAAAGAGATTTGGAACCATCAGGCTGTGCACATTGTTAGTCTACGTAATGGTGTGACCTAATTACTGTGTCCTCTCTCTCTCTCTCTCACTCACATGCACACACATCCCTCTCTTCCCTCCAATTGAATCTTACACCTACTAACTGGGTCTTAATCTGCATGGTAAGCTCTTCAGGGAAGGGACCATGTCCACCTCTGTCTTTAGAGGTTGCAGAACAATGGGCCTGTGCTTCAGTATTGTAAATAATAACAAAGGGGAGGAGAGAAGAGCTGTGGGAAAGCAAATAAGTGTTTTTAAAAAGTGGGGGCAAAACATCCCCTCCCAGTGGAAACTATTAGAAGAGTAGAAGGTGGGGATTCTGGCCATAACCGAAGGTTATGTAAAGAGCAAAAAACGGACAGAAATAGGAGGACCGCCTCTCTCCCCACCCTAAATAACCCACTAGCATGGAGAGAGCTCTAGATGAAGTGCACTGGCTTTACAGTGATTGGGAACAGGTGGAGGCCATCTTCAGAAAGCTTCAGAGGAACTGTACTTTGATACTGCAAAATTTTGAAAGGAAGTATCAGGACTAGGATGTGGGCAGTCTTACCTAGTGGTCGGAGCAAGGGAGGTCAGACCCAGAGTCCAAGCCAGGAGTCAGAGCCAGAAACAAAGCCATGTGTAAGGTGATGGTAGGGTCCAGCCAATCCACAAGCCAGAAACTGGTCTGGTGACTCTCGGAGCAGGTATGGAAGCCTCAAATGAGGAAGAGCTCAGTTTGCTCTAAGTCACTCCAGAGCTTGGAACTCTCTCCTGCCTCATAGTGGCAACAGCCTCCCCGAACCTTAGCCTGCTTTAGCCTTGCTCTTGCTCCAGCCTTGTTCTCATGCTGGCCTTGCTCCAACCCCGCTGATATGATTGACATGTTTTGCACAAAGTATGCCTTGTGAGGTATTGTTCTAAAAGTCTTGATTGGTTGAACATTAATATCCTGTTAAGTTGTATGTGTTATCATTGTATATTAAGTTATAAAGTTTGGCTGTGTATGTGCTACTGAAACATGTTGTGAGGTTGGGAACACCCACAAGCAGCCTTTTAGGTATGACAATAAAAAGGCCAAACAATGGTGTTGGCCATTGAGGAAATACACACACTCACAAGGATTACCCCAGGAACTGGGTACAATAGAAACCGCTCAAAGATAGCACTACCCAATGGGAACTGTTTGACCCAGGTCATGGAAAAAGATATTTCCAGCAAGTTGGAAAAAGGTATAAAATGGGGGTATGACTCCCCCCCCCCCACACACACACAAGAGAACACCTGGAAACAAAGATTGAACTGGGGGAAGTTCTGGTCCCAGGCTAAAGAGATTTCTAGGCTGTGTATGGAAGCTTGAGGGATTATTTATACTCTCTAACAGGGTGAGACACTGCTTAATGCAAAACCTATCTAGTATATTAGGCTTAGATTGCAATTTTGTGTATTTGCTAGGTAATCTACTTTGATCTGTTTGCTATCACTTAAATCTATCTTTCTGTAGTTAATAAATCTATTTTATGTTTTATCTAAAACAGTGTGGTTTGAGTAAAATGCTTGGGGGAAAACCTCAGCCCAGGAATAAGGGTTGGTGCGTGTCCACTTTCCTTTGTAGAAGTGGAGGACTGTCTAATAAATTCATACTGATTGGGTTTTGGCCAGCATAGGAGGGTACAGCTCTGGGGTCCTAGGCTGGGGAATTGGGGGTATTTTACCTGGAGCCTCTCTATTGTTGGTTCATGCAGTGGTTGGCCAGAACATTCATGAACACAGCTGGGTGTGGCCCCTGCCTGTGGCTGCTGGTGTGAGTGCAAGCTTGGAGGTCTTTGCAGCTTGTCACAATGTCACGCTGCAAGAGGGAACCCAGATTGGTGAGAGAGAGGGCTCAGCTGTACCCCAGTTCCAGGTGGCACCCTGGGTATGACCTGTCACAGGCCCTCATGAGTTTGGGAGTGTGGATGTTATCTGCAGAATCCCAGGAATGCTTTTCTGGTCCATAGACTTTCCGGTCAATCAAATACCAAAGTTTGCCCCATTTTCTTTTGGAGTGGAGGATTTTATGGATGACCTTGTTGTGACTTTGGATGAGAACAAGAGTGGGTGGTGGTTGGGAGCAGTGATGAAGTGGGTCTTGCATCTCAGGCTTCAGCAATGACATGTGGAATGCTGGGTGTACCTGGAGGGATTGAGGTTGGGGGAGCTCAGAGATGACTGGGTTGATTTGGTGGTGAATTTGGTAGGGCTGTACATTTCCACATTGGTTCAAATGGTTGCAAGTTCCATAGTCACTGAGTAGTCTCAAAATTAGGTACTGTTGCTGGCTTCTGGCAACTACACTTCATAATTACTTTCTTTGGCAGACACTGTTTCAACTGATTTCTCTTTTGCACTTCAACACCAAGCCAATTCAGAAAAGAACATTGCATTCTGTATAGTGAAGATATTTAAATAATTTCAGAGCATTCATATGAATGTCTGGGACTGTCCCTCATGACGTAAAAGCATGCCTAGGTGCGAAACTAACAGCTGTTTATAACACTTGATAGATGTTACTGTGAACTGAAAATAGGAGTTCACAAAACAAAAAATCCAATTTCCCAAAGCTGATAGATTGAACTGATCCAAACAAGATAAAAGCAATCTTAGGCTTTCCAGTACTCAAACACGCTTTGGTATTACTAGGCACTGTACAATCCCAGAACAAAAAGATGGGCCTTGCCCTGAAAAGCTTACCCTCTAAACCTTTTTGAGCAGTGAGCTTATGTTCCACGTCTCTAAAGTGCTGAGTACACTTAGCAATTTATAAAATTGTGTTTTCATAAAATACCACTGTTTTGTTGTAAGACCCCATAGGTGGGAATTCCAAAAGTGCTCATTATTGGCCTGTCTGAGACCACTGAATTCTATGGAAGAACTCCCATTGACTTCCAAGAGAACAGAGCTAAGTCTACACTGAGTACTTTTGAAACTCCGATCTGCAGGGAAATCCAGGCTCGAACCTGCACAAGTTATACAACTGCACAGAGAGCTCCTTCATGACCATAGTGTAGGGACCTGGAATAACCCACAAAGTGTGGAGGCGGGATAGCTCAGTGGTTTGAGCATCGGCCTCCTAAGCCCAAGGTTGTGAGCTCAATCCTTGAAGGGGTCGTTTAGGGATCTGGGGCAAAAATTGGGGATTGGTCCTGCTTTGAGCAGGGGGTTGGACTAGATGACCTCCTGAGGCCCCTTCCAACCCTTGTAGTCTATGATTCTAAGAAAAACTGCTAGGAAGATAGGCGCACTGATGATTCCACTTCTGTGGATATATTAAAGCACAGGAGCAGATGCCTCATCTTTTGGACTTGGGTCACTCCTTATGCAATTTCAAAAAGATAGCATGGTGATCAGTGACCATAATTTCCAGTGATCTTATAGGGATAAAAGAGGGGAGGGGGAACATGCTCATATTGGGGAGGAAAAAAAAACACTTGCAGTAATATGGTATTGCAAATGTATTTGAAGTCTCAACCATCTAAAAACACACACAAGCCTTTGTTGACATTTTTTAGTGCAAAACCCTGGTTAAACTTCTGCAGGGAATCCAAAGTTTTCTTCTTAGACACCTGCACTTTTAAGAAATTGACAACAGATGTCACTCTTTCTGGGGCTATTCTTAAGCAACCTATGACAAAGAAGGAGAAAACTTGAAGGAGTCCAAGCGTATATTAACTCAATGACAGAGACTATCCCTCCAGCCAGTTAGAGCAAATAATGGCAGTTCAACATATGGATGACAACTGCCAGCAACTTGTCAGACTCTAGAGAACTAGCTGGAGTTATACGACAGAGCCATCTGTCGAGAAGGTTGTTCATTGACAAGGATGTAATGATCTTCATATGCTAAAAAGTCTTGCTCCTGTAACAATGAATAGTAACAGCAAAATCTTTGCCAAAGGAGGTGCTATTGAAAATTCACAAGGGGTTCCAATGCATATTCCATTGCCAGCGGAGGCTGCTGCCCAACGGCAAATGGAAGAACTGGTAGAAAACGGACATGACAAATAGTCCACCTTGAAGAGCCAGAAGTGATGTCACCTACAAAGGTCTTAGCAGAGTGCGGCAACAGAGTTATTCTTTGGGAAAGAGAACTCAGGCCTCTTTGTAGCAGGCCTCTCTGCACATACTGCAAAAGCAAAAGTTGGAGGAAACCTGTTCACCTTGTCATTCAAAAACCCAAGTTCATTCTTGATTGACAGGGAGTCTAAGAACCACTGATGCGAGATAATGACCTGCATTTCTTTTGAAACAGCCTTTTATAGGTGTGGCTACGGACCTGGGCTTAGATGACCAGAAGCTCTTCTTACCAATCAACTGAGCCTTACTAGCACAATTGGCAACTTCACTGGGAGCATGGATATTCCCCCGCAAACTCTTACTAGGAAGAAGCCTTCAGATTCTATTTCCAGAGCCTTCAAAATAGCTTCAGATCCAAGAGCTGTGAACACAAAGTTTCAGACAGAAAGCTGCAGGAATAAAACAACATAATAAAATCAACTTCGGGTGCTGCCACAGAGCTAGAGTTGTATGAATTAAGCCCAAGGACATGGAATTTGAGTACCCAGTTTCAGTTAATATGACAAGGTTAAATATTTCTCTGGCACTTACATATTATGCCAAGAGCATTAGAAGTGCAGATGGATAGATTTCTAGACTGTTGGTCAAGCAGAAATCATAGAATATCAGGGTTGGAAGCAACCTCAGGAGGTCATCTAGTTCAACCCCCTGCTCAAAGCAGGACCAATCCCCAGATCCCTAAATGGCCCCCTCAAGGATTGAACTTACAACCCTGGGTTTAGCGGGCCAATGCTCAAACCACTGAGCTATCCCTCCCCCCTTTGGATGTAATTTATGATTGCCGAAGTAGAAACTCTTTAAAGAAATAAAGGACATTTCTGGAAAATGTGTAATCCCTCTGTCTCTGTAAGATTCACTGGCATGCTCACACAGCCCACGGTATTGATCCCAGGCTCGTGCTGCTGTGCTAAAAATAGCTGTGTAGACATTGTGGCTTGGGCTGGCACTCAGGCTTTGAAGCCTAGGCATGTTTCAGAGCCCAAGCTCTCTCCCAAGCCACAACTTTAAAGTTCTGTCTACACAGCTATTGTTAGTGTGAGCCCCATAGACCCAAGTCTGTCGACCTGGCCTTGGAGGCTTGCTGCTGCATAAGTGCATGGGGTAGGGGGTGTACAAGGGATCTTTCCCCCTCTCTCCTCAAACTCCCTTCACAAAGGCAAGGAATAATTGCAGTCCCTGTGCTTGGGGGGAGCCCACAGCCTGTTCTCCCCATGCACCCCCTTGGGATGAGCATTGCCTTCAAAAAAGGGTAGGGAGGAACAAGATGGGTCCAGCACATGTGCTTTCTCGCTGCATATGAGGGCCCTAGTGGGGGATTGTCCCTTACTTAGCATGTCCTAGGGCAGCACAATCTGCACTGCCTCATATTTAGCAGTGTGCCTAGGGATATGTCTACAACAGACTCTGACTCAGGTTTGAGCCCTGCTTCTGTCCTCCCATAAATCAGTCTGACTCAGGTCAGCAAGCGCTCAGGAGCCGGGTCTTAGGACTATGCTACGGGGTGGGTCTGAGCTGTCTTAGTCCTGCTGTGACTCAGATCCAAGCCCTATCATTTTGTGGTGTAGACATAGCTTAAGCCATACATCAGAGTCAGGTCATCTGCGTAGTGCAGTATGGACATGTTAGCCTGACTGTGAGAGTCAGGGAGCTACAGAGTAGAAAGGAGACTTGAACTGATATCACTCTTGGTTTAGTGCCAGGCACTATAGATTGTTCAGGAGGCCATCTCAGGACTCACTGTCTTTGAAGGTCTTCCCAAATATGCTTCACATGCAGATGCGTATTTAAATAGAGAAAGAAACTTGGCCTGAAAGCTCCCTTATTTTCTGTCTCAGACTTTCCCAAGTTCAGTAGCTAGTCCCTGGAGGCCCAGAGTGAGCACATTCAGGTGAGAGATTTCCTGATGCTGACGTGAAAACCAATTCACCTCAAAGTCTCATAAGTGCTGCTTCTTCCCACTACACATGTATACTGAGGCTCTAGCTAAGCCTGGGCCTGATCTAAACTCAACCACTCTTCTTAGTGTAGATGCAGGGTAACACCTTTTCCTTGATTTTTAGCAGGTCAAGTTTAGGTCGGACATAGCTAGCATGTGTTAACTAAACTGGACTTAAACTTTCCCTTTTCCCTAGTCTAAAATTACAAACTTGTACAAAAACACAGCTGAAAGCCAAACCCCTGCAAAAGAAAGTCACTGATATGGATTATCCTTCCTAGCAGCTAGGCTGGCAGCAGTGAATGCCCTATCTACAGTATATGAACCCTTATATTTGAGTTGGAGTCAGTCATTCAGATCCACAATATTCAAGTGACTTTAAATTCCCCCTTAGAGTTCACCGTATTACAGAGAGTTTCTGGGCGGAGGCAGGGGGGAGATTGAGGTGGAGGTATATGCATGGCCCTTCCCTCTCACTTAAAATGAATGGTCTCCTCAGTGCTGAGGCCATTCCTAATGTCACCAGATGGGGAAAACAGGCATGAGGGGATGCACAGGGGGCAGCTAACTCATTTACCTTTGGTGCCTGACGTAAATGAATTGGCTAGCTCTGCTGTGAAAAGTTCTTCACTACTTTTGGCAGTGGGGTAGGACATGGGGGAGGCAGGGGGGAGAAAGAGCTGTGAACATTTCTTCACAACCCTTTTCCCAAAAGCCATGGGGAACATGCTAGGGGTTGTGGGAAGTGCCATCGTTCCCATCCTGGAGAACGGACTGGAGAAAGTCAGGGAGAGGACAATGTTATTGTCCTCTCCAAAAGTCCCAGAGGAAGGATGATGTAAAAGCCGGGGGCGGGGGCGGGGCAGAGGGAGGCGACTTTTGCTTCCATTCCTCAGGCAGTGAGGAGGGAAGTTGGAAAAAGTTTGGGAAGGTTCTTTACTCCTCTTTCACAAAGGTTAAGAGAAGGGAAATAGCAGGAGTTGTGGCTGGTGGGTTCTTCAATGGAGTCCCTTCTCCAGGTAGCAGCGAGGGACTCTGGAGAGCTGGGTAGGCAGAAATCCAGCATCAGTCAGAAGAATCAGCCAGTTTAGTTCAAGTCATGATGCTGAAAGGAGGGCAGCAAGTGTGAGAATAAAGCCTCATAGCTGCAGGGCTCATTCACAGAACACAGGTCACTCAACAGCAATTGATAGGCAGCAGGTTTAAAACAAACAAAAGGAAGTATTTTTTTTCACACAACACACAGTCAACCTGTGGAACTCCTTGCCAGAGGATGTTGTGAGGGCCAAGACTATAACAGGGTTCAAAAAGAGCTAGATAAATTGATGGAGGAAAGGTCCATCAATGGCTATTAACCAGGATGGGCAGGGATGGTGTCCCTAGCCTCTGTTTGTCAGAAGCTGGGAATGGGTGACAGGGGATGGATCACTTGATAACCTGTTCTGTTCATTCCCTGTGGAGCACCTGGCATTGGCCACTGTCAGAAGACACGATACTGAACTTGATGGACCTTTGGTCTGGCCCAGTATGGCCATTCTTAAGTTCTTGTGTGTGTGACAGACTGTACTCCATGTTCACCACTTTTACAAAAGTATGATAAATTTTGTGGAAAGTATGCCTTGTGTGAGGAAACATTTGAAAACTCACAATTCACTGATAGTTATTGGCCTGGTAAAATATGTGTGGCAACATTGTGTGTAAAAAGTTATATTATTCTACTGTATGATGCTACTAAGGCATAATTCCAAACCTGAGGAAGCAGCCCAGACAATTTCCTCAGAGACAAAAGGCTAGCCAGCACCTCAGACATGTGTGAGCATAATCAAATGAACTATCACCTTGTTAAGTGGCCATTGTTTGGTAGGAAGAAGGGTGTGAGTGAGAAATTTACATCTTGTCAGACAGACTTGCTGTTGCTTGAACCCCAGCTAGAGATGATTCTCAAAGAAGAGAAATGCTATAAGAAGGGAGAAAAGACGACACAAATTCCCTGTCTCCCCTCATTTCTACTCATGGCATCAACAATGTTTGAAAGACAAAAGAAACATCATTAGACTGTGGGGAAGGGTCCTGGCTGAAATATCCAGCCAGACTACTGCGAACATATGGTGAGAGAAATCCTCTTGCTTTAAGTTCTCTTAGCTTGTTACATTAGGTATTAGTTAGTGTTTTACCATTTATTTCTTTGTAAACAATTCATACTTTTATGCCTCATTACTTGTAATCACTTAAAATCTATCTGTTGTTAATACACTTGTTTTTATTGTTTTATCTAAACCAGTGTGTGTTTGGATTTGAAGTGTGTGGAACCTCCATTGAGATAACAGGGTTTGTCATATAATTTCCTATTAATGAAATGACGGGCTTTCTGTGAGCTTGTATTGTATTCAATCTGTCATGACTTAAGACAAAGACTAATGTCTAAAAGGTGCTACTAAGAGAACTTCTATTTGCTGATGATGCCTCCTTCATAGCCCCTGATGAAGATCTACTACAAGAACTCATGGACCGCCTTTCAAGTGCTTGTCAGGAATTTGCTCACCATCAGCATTATGAAAATAGTTGTATTTGAAGAGGGGGCTCTCTTTGGTACTGATGTTTCAGGAGAGACATCTCTGGTCCTCAGCACTGCATATAACGTCTGTTATAAAGAGAACAGTGATCAATTATTTTCCATGTCCACTGAAGATGGGGCAAGAAGTAATGGGCTTAATTTGCAGCAAGGAAGGAAAAACTTTCTAATCATAAGGATAGGTAAGTACTGGCGCAGGTTGCCAAGGGAGGTTGTTAAATCCCCATCATTGGAGATTTTTAAGAACAAGTTAAACCAACACCTGTCAGGGATGGTCTAGGTATATTTGGTCCTGCCTCCATGCAGGGGGCTAGACAAGATGACCTCTTATGTTGCTTTCCAGACCTATATTTCTATAATTCTATGGCTTTCCTATGGTCATGTAATATATCAGTGGACATGATTAGAACAGAACCCGGGGTCCTCACCTCAGTCGTATGCTCTAACTGCTGGATAACATTCCCTGCCCACAATAATACGGAAACTAATTTAACATACAGTTATACTGGTGAATATTGTACATAATTAATATATATGACATGAGACTATACAGATAATACAGGACCTGCTTCATTTTATAATCTATTCACTTTTATATATAATTAAATGAAATCATATAACAATTTAACAAAGATTATTTATATAAAAACAATAGTCAGATTCAAGACCTCTGTCCTCTTTCATTTGTATTTGGTCAGTGAGAGTTCAAAGGCAATCAACAAGCATTGGTGAAGTAGGGTGCTAGTGCAGAGTAATAGCCAAGGTGTTAGATTTCAGAGTAGCAGCCGTGTTAGTCTGTATCCACAAAAAGAAAAGGAGGACTTGCGGCACCTTAGAGACTAACAAATCTGTTTCTCACACTGGTTCTTTTTCACTGGGCAGGCTCTGTGAGTGCCCTAAAACATAGACAAGGAAATAAGGATAAACTAGCAGGCATTTTTAAAGTTTTTTCAGAATCCATTGTGTATTCTTTCCAAGTCTAGAATATTCTGTACATTGACAAGCTCCTAACTGAAGGATAAGTCAGTGAAGTAACTTCCAGAATCCTCTTATTATATATGTCCCTATCAGAATTATCAAGGATGTGCAATAGATAGATAACCACCGCATCTTAGTGCTCTTCATATTTGACTCCTGAGTCATTTGATCTCAACAAAAAAAAACCCATTGTATTACATATTATTAGTAATATTCCTAATTACCACTATAGTCTTTGTCCTAAAATCTTTGGTCATAATCAAGCATAAGCTCTAAAATCCCTCTTCCTGATTTTTTATTCTACTCGTTATTGTTTGGTTTTACAGATAATGATTTCACTTTCCAAAATCTAATGGTGCAATACAAGACCCATGAAGGAAAAAAATGCTTGGAATACAGAAACACAACTTATTTAATTTGGTTCTCTTTGTATTAGACACTCTGATAATTATATTAGTATAATAATTATTTACCATTTATGAGTGATTTGTGAAAATACAATAAGAAATGTTCCCTGTTCAGAGAATCTGCAATCTCTGACAGACGAGACAAACAATGGCAAAACACTGGTAACTGTCCAGGAAAGAAATGATTGAATTATTAGGATTTATCAACAAGGAGAATGGGGAAAGAGACTGACTTACTGCAATGAGTTTTTCAGACCCCTTTCTGTTCTTTATTATAGCAGAAACCAGCAGATATATATGTATTAAAGACTTCCCAGGAATGGTCCAGAATAGGAGACATGGAAAAACTAGTTTCCATAATCTCTAGTGACATTAACAAAGGAGAAAGGCATGAGAAGAACCAATGGTTTAAAGTTAAATCCAGACAAATTAATTCAAATGAGAAATAAGCAGAATTGGTCAAGAATTTTCCATCAGGATTATTTTTTGACAGCAAATATAGTTTCCACAGCATCAAAATATTCTGTGGGAAAATTTCAATTTTGTTTAAATTTCTCAATTTTCTGTAAGGAAAACCAAAACCAAATACTTCATTTCAGGTCAGTTTAACCTGAATCAAAGTATTTCAGTGTGTTGAACTGTCCCACAATGTTTCATTTCAAGTCAATTCTGTATTCAACTGCATTAACCTATTGTTGTGCATCACCACAGGGGAGCTGTAACTCAAGAGCCTCTTGCTCCCTTTTTCTCCTCCTATGAGCTAGGCTCCTTGGCCTCTGTACATCTCTCATGATGCAACAAGTCTCCACTCTGACCAAGCAATGGGGTGCATTATGGGAGTCACATGGCTGTGAGTGCATCATGGGAGATGTAGTCTGGCCAGAGAGCTTGGCCCATAAGTATGTATGCCATTTCTGTACTGATTTTTAAAAAATATTTTGTTCTGCAAAAAATTATAATTCAGCCTTTAGTTCTGTTTCAGGACAAAAACAAATGTTGAAACACATACATTTTTAACAGTAAGGGTCATTAACCAATGGAACAAACCACCAGGTGTGGTGGATTCTCCGTCTCTTGATGTCTTCAGACCAAGATTAGATCCCTTTCTGGAAGACATGCTTTAGTCAAATACAAGTTATTGGGCTCAATCCAAGGGTAGTGGGGTGAAATTCTATGGTTTGTGTTATGCAGGAGGTCAGAGTAGATGATCTAATGGGCCCTTCTGGCTTTACAACCTATGAATCGATGTATTGTGGTTTATTTTCATTCCATACAGACAGAGGCCCAAGATCAGCTGCCTAGTTGTTTTGCTTTAGTTTGGACTGCCCCATTCACCTAGTTCAGACATCAGCTGCAGTGGGCCAAGGTCTTTTGAGAGACCTAAACAACTTTGCTACTACTTTCTCGAGGCTAACAAAGAACCTGTTCCATATGGTAGAGGAGAAACATATATAAAGTTAAGACAATTGGGGCAGCTAATCTTGTAAACCTCATAGTCAGCTTGTGAACAGCTTGCCGTAAGTCTGGATATTTTACAACAGACATATATACAACAGATCTATGGATCCCCTCTGGTCCCTGGACCCTGGATTCCCATACAAAGGGGCTACTGTTCTTACATTTTAAAGAAGAGCTCTTTGTAAGCTCCAAAGACTCACTCTCTCATCAATAAAAGTTGGTCCAATAAAAGATATTACCTCACCCGCCTTGTCTCTCCAATACCCTGTGACCGACATGGCAACAACACTACATATAATCTTACTAACAGTCAGTCCTTTTGATATTTTGCACGTATATTTCATATTAGAGGCTAGACTGAATACATCCAGTTCTGAAATTATTTCCGACACTGGCACCTAGAGGTTGTGTGAGGTACAAGATGACATCAGCTGTATATAATGTGATTTTGTGCCCTGTGCTGCCTGCTCTGAGGCCTGCATTTTTTTTTCAGCCATCCTAATTTGCTCCAGCAGAGGCTCTATAATTAGAGGGGAAAAAAACAGAGTGAGAAGAGGTTACAAATCACTTCTTATTGCATTTTTCAGTGCCATAAATAATCTTATTGTCATTTTATGTCTTTTTAACTTCAAACTGACTCATGTTAGCATTAATTTACATCCAGTCCTTTCACTTCACCAGAATGAGACAAAGATAACAATAGTTTTACTCCTCTTACATTCTGTGGTGAGGTTTCAAGTTCTTTTGTACCTAGTTCCTCTCCTAGCCACACAACGTTTCCTCATCAGATAAATTTGTGTCACCTCATGCACTTAGATACCACAGTGACGAGCACAATATAAATATCTAGGAAGACAGGTCAATCACAACCTTCCATTAGAAAACAGCAGAGTTCCAGTGGTAGACTCCCATATAGAACAATTAACTGATATCTCAATCATATACATGCTTTTACTTTGTAATAATTAATCATCACGTCATTATCTGGTTCTTATATACACTACTAGAACTTACTAGTCAGAAATGATCGGAGGAATCACAGCTAGATATTTGGTACAGTGCAGAAGCTGTTGTCCACCTCCGCAATGGGGTTTCCTGTTATTTATAGATGACACTGATGAGAAGCACAGTAATACTCTTGATTTTTTTTTTCCCCTACAGAGGAAAACTGATGCCACAGTCAGATGTTCCATTAAAGGTCATGGGTCCCCAGGAACAGAAACAAATTCTATAATAATTCCTTTTTTAAAATATGGAAAATTACTTGGGGTATGACTATTACTTCAACATTACAGTCCACCACCTGTAATGTAGTTACACTACACAGACTACACCTGTGCACTGCACCCACTAGACTACTCCTCATAACTCACATTATCCGTTTTTATATATTTGGTCAACAAGTAGTGTTGTCCTGCTTTGAAAGCCTCTGTAAAAACACTACTTTAGAAAAAGACCTGAATATTTTAATTTTAACATATGGAATTTTTATGTAACAGACTTGAATGAACCGTGGGTTGTTTTTTTTCAAAAAGTCACCAATCTCATCTCCCATGATGCAACACTGTCTCCCCTCTCATCAAGCCCCCTAGTGTATCATGGGAATCATATGACTAAGAGTGCATGACTGATGGAGCTCTTTAGAAACTGGGGCCTGTCCAACTTCCAGTAGAGACAACAGAGAGACTCCCATGGACTTTACGGTCCTTCTGAGCAGTTCAGCATTATTCCGCCTGGAAAAAACAGTCAGAGGCTTATTCAGTTAAGGAAATTGCTTATGATGAGAAAGAGGAGATAAGAGTTTTGAATAGTCAGAGACAGAAGTGATGGGTCCTAATACAGAGAAAGTGTTAAGATACTACAGTGAGAAATGCTTTAAAAAGATTAGTCAGATAGGTGTGAGGGAGCTTCAGTCTGTTTTCAGTTTCTTGTACTGAGATGGATGTTGGTTCTGAATAACAAAACCCAGCACTTTGTATGCTCATTACAAACATGAGCTAATGATGTAATCTGCTCCTGCATCCTTGTGCACCCATAATGACGCTGACGCCCAGGGAAATTTTGCCATGAATTTCAATGGGAACAGAAATGGGCCCTACATCGTAGGACCACATTTTCAGCATTCCTGAGCATTTACAGCTCCAATGGCATGATCAGACCTTTACTGTGGTATCTTCTTGTGTTTAGAATGTAGGGACCGTACTGTGGAAATGAGTATCAGAGGGGTAGCCGTGTGGAAATATTTTAGGATGTCATCCTGTGAGTTATTGAAAACCACATTCTGAGAGGTGCTGAGTGCCATCAACTACATTGACTTCAATGAGCATCGAGAGCTATGAACAGTCACAGAAGGTATCAAACAGTATGCAGGACTGCAACCTAATCCACGAATATTTCTCAAGTGTGCTCACTTTTTAGCCAGTTAAACAGCTGTTAAACAGGCAGGCAAGGTTTTGTTACTGTACCAGAGATAATTGTGAAAGAAAGGGGGGAAAATAGAGGTTTTTTTAAAGATACATTTATCTCTGGGTAGTTGACATGTTTTGCTCGGTATAATGTGTGGATGTGTGCTCTTGAAAGGACATACGTGGGTGGTAAACGTTTGCACGCATCAGCTGCTCCTGAAGAAAATGCTCCAAAAATGCTTTTTCCCCTTTCTCTGCATCTCTTGGTTTGTGAAGAAATCAAATTACGTGGCAAGTTATGAAAGGAAATATGAAGAGATGCCACATCAACAGCGCAAGAATGCATTCCATAATGGATGTGTTAAATGCTAACAAATAACTCCACTTCTAATTAGGTATATTTATTTTACCAAGGTACTGCCTCTCAAATTGTGATCTCCCTCCATTAAGATGAGGAGGTAGACTATTAGCGGGTGTAATTGGTATAGCTCCGTTGATTCCAATGGAGCTAGTGCAATTTTCACCGGCTGAGCACTTGACCCTTAAGCTATACGATTATCTACCTGTTTTTTAGAACTACAGAAAGTAATCCTTAAGCTATTTGTTACATTTAAAAAAAGAGGTGCATGATAAATACAGGTGCCATTACAAGCTACAGCCTGCAGTCCTTTCAGAGACAATGAATCCACTGAAGTCAAGAACTCTATTCATTTAAAGTCAATGGGAGTTTTGCTTCAGTGAGAAATACATAGTTTAGACAATTCTCGGTCTTGGTATTTATACCATGTTCCTCTTTGTATTTATATCACACTCAACTAAGCAAAAATGTTGAGTCCTGTGTGTTAAAATTTCAAATGAAGTCAATCCATTGTTCAAGACACTTTATCCTCACCATATTTCAAGCTAATTTCCACTTTTATAGGGTTACTGGCCTAGTGGATGGGGATAGAAGTAGCCATGATCTATCTTGTGTGGCAAGGCACCTCTTTTCTCTCACCAGATTTAGTGCTTCCCCCTCAGGCGATGGCAGACGTCCCCACTCAGGCAGGGTTCGTCTTCCCCCTTCTGTGCTCCCTTGATTGTATTTTCAGGGTGGGCCTGAGGGTTGGCCTAAGGGGGTGATCCTCCACCAAACAAAAGGAAACAGTCTCAAACAAAGGGGGGTACCTTTCACTGCCCCTCTAGCTGAGGAAAGGTGTCATCCGGTTGGTTGCCCTGGGGTGTCAGTCCTTCCTCTAACAGGCACTCAGGTTTGTCTGTTTCCCCTATGGGAAGGAGCACAGCCTCTCACCCTGGAACAGCTTATTTCCCTGATGCTACTAGCCTGGCAGTAGCAGCTTTTCTTTCTCCCTCTCTCTCTCCCCGCAGAAGAGGGTTGTTTTTTTTTAAAGGCCTCAGACAGCCCTTAACTGGATTCAGGTGTCCGTAATTGACCTGAGGTAACCCCTTCTCAGCTTGTAGGAAAAAGGGCCTTTAACATTCTAGGGCTAAGACAGTGGCCTTCCAGGACCCTCTTGCAGCCGTACGGCCTGACTTTGTCACACTTGATTTTAGTAAGGCTTTTAAAATAGTCCCACATGACATACTCATAAGCAAACTAGGGAAATGTGGTCTAGATGAAATTACTGTATAGTGGGTGCACAAATGGTTGAAAGATGGTACTCAAAGAATAATTATGGTTTACTGTCAAAGTGGGAGGGCATCATTAATGGGGTCCCACAAGGGTCAGTCCTGGGTCCAGTTAGACAATATTTTCGTTAATGACTGGGATAATGAAGCGGAGAGTAGGCTTATAAAATTTTCAGATCCCCTCAAGCTGGGAGGTGTTGCAAGTACTTTGGAGGACAGGATTAGAATTCAAAATGACCTTGACAAACTGGAAAATTGGTCTGAAATCAATAAGATGAAATTCAATAAAGGCAGGTGTGAAGCACTTCACTTTAGAAGGAAAAATCCAGTGCACAACTACAAAATGGGGAATAAGTGACTAGACAGTAATAAAGCAGAAAAGGATCTGGTGGTTATAGTGGATCACAAATTAAATATGACTCATCATAGAATCATAGAATATCAGGGTTGGAAGGGACCTCAGGAGGTTATCTAGTCCAACCCCCTGCTCAAAAGCAGGACCCATCCCCAATTAAATCATCCCAGCCAAGGCTTTGTCAAGCCTGACCTTAAAAACTTCTAAGGAAGGAGATTCCACCACCTCCCTAGGCAACGCATTCCAGTGTTTCACCACCCTCCTAGTGAAAAAGTTTTTCGTAATATCCAACCTAAACGTCCTCCACTGCAACTTGAGACCATTACTCCTTGTCCTGTCTTCTTCCACCACTGAGAATAGTCTAGAACCATCCTCTCTGGAACTACCTCTCAGGTAGTTGAAAGCAGCTATCAAATCCCCCCTCATTCTTCTCTTCTGCAGACTAAACAATCCCAGTTCCCTCAGCCTCTCCTCATAAGTCATGTGTTCCAGACCCCTAATCATTTTTGTTGCCCTTCGCTGGACTCTCTCCAATTTATCCACATCCTTCTTGTAGTGTGGGGCCCAAAACTGGACACAGTACTCCAGATGAGGCCTCACCAATGTCGAATAGAGGGGGACGATCACGTCCCTCGATCTGCTCGCTATGTCCCTACTTATACATCCCAAAATGCCATTGGCCTTCTTGGCAACAAGGGCACACTGCTGACTCATATCCAGCTTCTCGTCCACTGTCACCCCTAGGTCCGTTTCCGCAGAAAATGTGATGCAGTTGCAAAGAAAGGCTAATATCATTCTGGGGTGTCATATGTAAGGCATGAATACATGCGAAGTAATTGTCCAGCTCTACTTGTCACTGTTGAGGCCGCAGCTGGAATACTGTGTCCAATTCTGGATGCCAAACTTTAGGAAAGATATGGACAAATTGGAGAGAGTCCAGAGGACAGCAACAAAAATATTAAAAGGTTTAGAAAACATGACCTATGGGGAAAGGTTAAAAAAGCCTGGGCATATTTAGTCTTGATTTAAAAAAGACCAAGGAGGGACCTGATAATCTTCAAATATGTTGAAGGCTGTTATAAAGAGGACTGTGATCAATTGTCTCCATGTCCACTGTAGGTAGGACGAGAAATAATGGTCTTAATCTGCAGCAAGGGGAATTAAGTTTAAATATTAGGAAAAACTTTCTAACTATAAGGATAGCTAAGCTCTGGAATAGCCTTCCAGAGGAGGTTGTGGAATCATCATCACTAGAGGTTTTTAAGAACAGGTTGGACACACACCTGTCAGAGTTGGTCTAGGTTTACTTGGTCCTGCTTGAGCGCAGTGGGCTTCTTGATAATTTCTCAAGGTCCCCTCTAGTCTTTTATTTCTGTGATTCTATAGGGCTCATTAGGAGCTAAATAACTTTAGGTCTCATATGTGCTCAGTGAAAATTTTCCCTAAGTAAGGATTGCAGGACCTGGCCGTTCTGTACTAAAACTTCATATGGATCTGATCTAGTGCCTTTGTTGACAGGCTCACGGGAGGCTGGAGTTTAGTTCCCATGCTCTGGGTGAAATCCTAGCTCCATTTAAATCAATGGAAGTTTTGCCATTGACTTCAATAGCAGAATTTCTTCCTGTTTCTTGCTGGCTGAGCTAATGCAGCAGAAAACTCAACTGAGGTGGAGGATTCAATTTATAGAATGGGAATAATGCCTTATGTCACTCTGAAACCACCCCCACTGATTGACCTACTTTTTTTCTTCACTTACTGTGCTCAACTGTTATGTAGTGATACTGTGAACTATTAAATAGCTTCCACGTTACCCACAAGGTAGCTTGCACTCGGTGGGTGAAGGGGATTCTCTGTATGTGTATATAGCTGAATTGTTTTTGAAGTTATTCTGGGTGAAAGATTAAACACAATGATAGACTCACCTCCACAGGGCCCTGTGAAAGCCACGTTAAGGAGAACTCAGACACATTGTATGTAATTTTTGAGAATTTTGTATGTAATTTTGTAAGGTGGTCGTATCATTACTTGGATTACACCGTGCCCATTACATAGAAGTTTTGCATTTCTGCAGCCTTGTGGGGGGAGATATGCTTGTAAACTTACTGTTGGGGAAAATATTTATTTCATACCCAAATACAGTAAGCAGGGGTTCTCAAACTTGATTGCACAACGACTCCCTTCTGACAACAAAAATTACTACACGACCCCAAGAAGGGGGGCAAAGCCTGAGCCCATCTGAGCCCCACTACCCCAGGCAGGGGGGGCCAAAGCCGAAGCCCAAGGGCTTTGGCCCCGGGTGGTGGGACTCAGGCTGCGGCTTTGGGCCTGGATTCCAGCAAGTCTCATGCCAGCCCTGGCGACCCCATTAAAATGGGGGTGGCGACTGACTTTAGCGTCCCAACTCACAGTTTGAGAATCACCGCAGTGAGCTCTTACTTCACTTAGTTTAAAAGGCTGAGGAGACTGTTGAGGTTTCTTTTTTAGGAGTTATAATGGAGTATTTGAGGCAGCCAGTTGATGATGGATGTTTTAATTTCTACACGGATAGCACTTTTTAGGGAAAAACCTCTCTAGGAGCAAAGGGGATAGAGAGTCAGAGATAAAAGTTGCTGAAAGTGTTAGTAGCTTCTAAACAGTGTACATAAAACCTGCATTTAATCCTGGAAACAGAACTCAACTATCCTTTGATTTGGTAGCAATCTGTGTAAAACATCTTGTAGCAGTGGTTGGACTGAGCACTGAATGGCTGTAAACCAGATGCTAGTTCTTGTAACTGACATTTTGAATCAACACACACAAACAGAGGCCATCCCACACCTCCTAAGACATATTGTGCATGCCAGCCAACAGACAAAAAGACAGGAGTGATAATTTTGCTTCCTAGGGAGGCAGGGAGTCATTCAGGAAAGTGAAAATAGATCGCCCCGTTTTTATTTAAGTTCCTTTGATAATTTGAGTAGGAAATTACCTGTAATTATATATGATCCACACATTGTTCTTTCCTGTCAGGTAATTTTCTATTATAGGTATAAGTAGTGGTATATAGAAAATAAATGTGTTAATGTACTGCTAGCGAAATGTACTAGACTGATAGCCCTGGATGTTAAAGTCTTTTATTTTTCCTCAGAGCAGCTATAGCATTGGCTGTAGAACTGCAAGCTATCCCACCCCACCTCACCCCATTGTCCAATGAGCAGAGAGATGGGGCAAGTAGGTGAGGCTTTGTGATCTAGCAAGCAAAGAAGACATCTTCTGTCTCTCAGCATGAGATCTAGAGAGGAGAAAGGTCTTCTGACCTTCCCCTGAGAAATGAGTTTTAGGCCTGGATGCGCTTCTGCCTACCCCAGTGTACATATGGTAAAGGGACTCAAACGTGTATGGGGATACATGATTTAGGGTGTGTTCAGAGTGAATGCACTGTCAGTTTTCTATGGAGAGGAAGTAGCTCCTCCCCTCAGATATAGGGGCAGTGACAGTGGGAGGAGAAGTGGGGAGATGGTGGTGGGACAGGAGCATGCAGTATGGGGCCTGAGAGAGAGAGAGATGGAGAGAAACAGCCTGTGAGTAAACTGAGAGAAAGAGAGTGAGGGACAAGGGGCAGCCAGAGGGGTGGCAGGAAACCAGGACTGAGAGAGACCGAGAGTAAGTGGAGAGACTGAGGCTGAGCAGGAAACACAGATGTGGAGAAGACGATCCCTTGAGTTTAAAGCTAGCTAGTCAAGTCAGTCCACGTTTGATGGCATGTTCCTGAGCCTCAGTTCCCGATCATTGATTCCAGTTGTCTCTGATCATTGATTCATTAGGTCCTGGAGATCCAGAACAGGAGAACCAAAGGTCCTGGATGTGGAAGCTGCGGTATGTACATGATCCTGGAGGGGGTACCTGGTAAGAGTTTTGTCTGCAGGAAATGCCGTCTGATAGAGCTGATGGAGGAAAAGATCCAAGGTTTGGAGATGCAGGCGGAAAGTCTAGTTGAGTTTAGGAAGGGGTTTGAGCAGATTATGGAGCAAAGACATGAGGTATCTGAAGGGAAAAGCTCAGACTTGCAGATTGTCATAAATATAAAGGGAAGGGTAAACACCTTTAAAATCCCTCCTGGCCAGAGGAAAAACCCTTTTACCTGTAAAGGGTTAAGAAGCTAGGATAACCTCACTGGCACCTGAACAAAATGACCTATGAGGAGACAAGATACTTTCAAAAGCTGGGGGGAGGAAGAAACAAAGCTCTCTCTCTCTCTCTCTCTCTCTCTCTCTGTGATGCTTTTGCTGGGGACAGAACAGGAATGGAGTCTTAGATCTTAGTAAGTAATCTAGCTAGATATGCGTTAGATTCTGATTCCTTTAAATGGCTGAGAAAATAAGCTGTGCTGAATGGAATGTAGATTCCTGTTTTTGTGTCCTTTTGTAACTTAAGGTTTTGCCTAGAGGGATTCTCTATGTTTTGAATCTGATTACCTTTGTAAGGTAGTTACCATCCTGATTTTACAGAGGTGATTCTTTTTACTTTTTCTTCTATTAAAATTCTTCTTTTAAGAATCTGAATGCTTTTTCATTGTTCTTAAGATCCAAGGGTTTGGGTCTGTGTTCACCTATGCAAATTGGTGAGGATTTTTATCAAACCTTCCCCAGCAAAGGGGGTGCAAGGTTTGGGAGGATTTTGGGGGGAAAGACGTTTCCAAACGGGCTCTTTCCCAGTAATATACCGGTTAGATGTTTGGTGGTGGCAGCGATAAAGTCCAAGGGCAAAAGGCAAAATAGTTTGTACCTTGGGGAAGTTTTAACCTAAGCTGGTAAAAGTAAGCTTAGGAGGTTTTCATGCAGGTCTCCACATCTGTACCCTAGAGTTCAGAGTGCGGAAGGAACCTTGACACAGATGGAAGCAGGACTGAGGAATTCTGAGGGGAGACTGGGTGAGGAAAGTGGTCAGTGGAAGCATGTGACTAAAAGAACCAGGCAGAGGAAAAGATGGGCTAGTGAAGGAGAAATAGAGCTCAGGAACAGGTTTGCAGAGTTGGAAAATGAAGAAGGGGCTCAGCAGGTAGACACTGAAGGTGGAAGGGCAAGGAAGAAGAGAGGAGCTGCTAGTCCTATAGGAAAAGGGGAAGAGTTAATGGAGACTACACCAAATATAAGCCCCAGGATGGGTTGAAGAGGATTACACGGGAGAATAGGAATGGAAAGAACTTGCAACCAGAGGGAACAGGGGATAGACTGGAGAATAGCACCGTCACCAGGAAAAGGCAGGTCTATGTGATCGGGCACTCTTTACTGAGAAGAATAGACAGGCCTGTAACCAGAGCTGATCCAGAGAATAGAAGGGTATGCTGTCTTCCAGGTGCTAAGATACGGGATGTAGACCTGAGGTTGAAAAGTATCCTAAAGGGAGCAGGAAAGAATCCCCTAATTATCTTTCATGTGAGAACAAATGATACAGCTAGATTCTCGCTAGAAAGTATTAAGGGAGACTATGCTAGGCAGGGGAAGACGCTTAAGGAAATCGAGGCTCAGGTAATCTTTAGTGGGATTCTGCCTGTTCCTAGAGAAGGGCAACAAAGGTGTGACAAGATTATTGACTATCAACAGATGGCTCAGGTAGTGGTGCTATAAGGAGGGCTTTGGGATGTATGGCCACTGGGAGGCATTCATGGACAGAGGACAGGTAATCTCCACGCTGGATTTTAGCAGTGAGAGGGAAGAAAACCAAGTAAGAAAGGATACAGCCGTGGGTAGGAGAATGTATATAAGGAGGAAGGGCAGTGTGGATACCAGTCTAATAGGTTATACTGGCTGTAGAATGACCATGCCTAATAAGGTACAGAATGTGAGCGAGACCAAACAGCAAAAATTAAGATGTTTGTACACCAATGCAAGGAGCCTAGGTAACAAAATGGAGGAACTAGAGCTCCTGGTGCAGGAAGTGAAACCAGATATTCTCGGGATAACAGAAACATGGTGGAATAGTCGTCATGACTGGGCTACAGGTGTTGAAGTGTATGTGCTGTTTAGGAAAGACCAAAATAAAGGTAAAGGTGGTGGAGTAGCATTGTATATCAAGGATGAGGTAGAATGTAAAGAAATAAGAAGCGATGGAATGGATAAGACAGAATCCGTCTGGGCAAAAATTACATTGGGGAAGAAAACTACTAGAGCCTCCCCTGGGATAGTGCTTGGGGTGCGCTATAGACCGCCGGGATCTAATTTGGATATGGATAGAGCCCTCTTTAATGTTTTTAATAAAGTAAATTCTAATGGAAACTGTGTGATCATGGGAGACTTTAACTTCCCAGGTATAGACTGGAGGACGAATGCTGGTAATAATAATAGGGCTCAGATTTTCCTAGTTGTGATAGCTGATGATCTCTGTCTTTGAGAAAGTAACAGATTTTTTAGACAAAGGAAACGCAGTGGATCTAATTTACCTAGATTTCAGTAAGGCTTTTGATAGCGTGCCACATGGGGAATTATTAGTTAAATTAGATAAGATGGGGATCAATAGGAAAACTGAAAGGTGGATAAGGAATTGGTTAAAGGGGAAACTACAACGGGTCCTACTGAAAGGTGAACTGTCAGGCTGGAGGGAGGTTACCAGTGGAGTTCCTCAAGGATCAGTTTTGGGACCAATCTTATTTAATCTTTTTATTACAGACCTCAGCACAAAAAGTGGGAGTGTGCTAATAAAGTTTGCGGATGATACAAAGCTGGGCGGTATTGCCAATTTAAAGAAGGACCAGGATATCATACAGGAGGATCTGGATGACCTTGTAAACTGGAGTAATAGTAACAGGATGAAATTTAATAGTGAGAAATGTAAGGGTATGCATTTAGGGATTAATAACAAGAATTTTAGTTATAAACTGGGGACGCATCAATTAGAAGTAACGGAGGGGGAGAAGGACCTTGGAATATTGGTTGATCATAGGATGACTATGAGCCGCCAATGTGATATGGCCGTGAAAAAAGCTAATGCGGTCTTGGGATGCATCAGGGGAGGTATTTCCAGTAGAGATAAGGAGGTTTTAGTACCGTTATACAAGGCACTGGTGAGACCTCACCTGGAATATTGTGTGCAGTTCTGGTCTCCCATGTTTAAGAAGGATGAATTCAAACTGGAACAGGTATAGAGAAGGGCTACAGGGATGATCCGAGGAATGGAAAACTTGTCTTATGAAAGGAGACTCAAGGAGCTTGGCTTGTTTAGCCTAACTAAAAGAAGGTTGAGGGGAGATATGATTGCTCTCTATAAATATATCAGAGGGATAAATACCAGAGAGGGAGAGGAATTATTTAAGCTCAGTACCAATGTGGACACAAGAACAAATGGATATAAACTGGTCATTGGGAAGTTTAGACTTGAAATTAGATGAAGGTTTCTAACTATCAGAGGAGTGAAGTTTTGGAATAGCCTTCCAAGGGAAGCAGTGGGGGCAAAAGATCTATCTGGCTTTAAGATTAAACTCGATAAGTTTATGGAGATGGTATGATGGGATAACATGGTTTTGGTAATTAATTGATCTTTAAATATTCATGGTAAATAGGCCTAATGGCCTGTGATGGGATATTAGATGGGGTGGGATCTGAGTTACCCAGGAAAGAATTTTCTGTAGTATCTGGCTGGTGAATCTTGCCCATATGCTCAGGGTTTAGCTGATTGCCATATTTGGGATCGGGAAGGAATTTTCCTCCAGGGCAGATTGGAAGAGGCCCTGGAGGTTTTTCGCCTTCCTCTGTAGCATGGAGCACGGGTCACTTGCTGGAGGATTCTCTGCTCCTTGAAGTCTTTAAACCACGATTTGAGGACTTCATTAGCTCAGACGTATGTGAGAGGTTTTTCGCAGGAGTGGGCGGGTGAGATTCTGTGGCCTGCGTTGTGCAGGAGGTCGGACTAGATGATCATAATGGTCCCTTCTGACCTTAGTATCTATGAATCTAGTGGGTCTGGCCTAATATGCACCCCCACAAGCAACTATCAGTGGAGTCAAGCCCATCTCTTCAGGAAGTCATGAGAGGCACTTGAGGCTCAAAGACTGACTAAGGAATTAGTATCAGTTAGAGGGGTTGGGGATGATGCTTCCCAGCTCACCCTGAGACTCCAGCTGCTCCCCATCAGTCAGGGGGAAGGACGATCCTGGCTAATTGTTACTCCCAGTCCCAGTCCTTCCCTTGTAACCTGCCTGCCTGTCCTGTTGCAGCCAATCTCTCCTCCCTGCTCCCCACAGCTGTACTATACCAGAGCTCCCTTTTAAGCAGGTCCTCCATAAAATGCATGCAGTGCAGCTGCAGAGGGTAAGGGCTGTCTTGGCCAAAACTACTCCAGTACTCCTTTAACCTTAGTGTGGGGGTCTGTGGACTCCACCACACATCCTCCCCATCAGGCGGGGTACTGCAGGATTGGATCATGTGAACAGGTCTCCTACATGCCACGAAAAGAAGTCCATGTTCTTGTGGTCATGTCCCCGTTGATTCAGTACCTCAAACTTCTACAGCTGCAGAGAGGCACTAGGCCATAATCAGCAAGTTGTGGTCTTGGGGAATGCTTTCAATAGACTCCTGACTTGCTATCTTTGTTCTTAAGTCAGGCTGTCACCGATTTGTGGTTTCCTGAATTCTGTCAGGCTTGGCCTATAAACAGTTTACAATCCACATCCATCTGCCACCAAAACACATTCCATCCATCCTCTAATTAGTCCATGGATCTACAGGCAACTCCAAAAGATTGATGTTGATGAATCTTGTAGAGAGTTATGTGATGGCAGTATAGGTGAGCACCCTCGTCCATCCAAATCTCCTCCGCCTCTGAAAATGGAAACAGTGCTTTGATCTCTCCTGACCGCTGCTGGCGCTTCCAAACACCAGCGAACACAGTATTAAAATCAAGAGGGTGTGGTGGCCTTGTCACTAAGGAGAGCAGATGTTTGTCATTGGAGCTTCATTCAAACCTTGTTTAAATCCTGCTTTGCGGAGGAAAATTATATGTTGCCTCTGTATCCTGGGAATGGGCAGAGGAGGACAGAAAAAGAGAGACACTCTTCTAGTGTCTTTTTCTTTATACAGTGACATCATTAACAGGATTTGAATCAAGGACTCCAGTGGCTTCTGTCCAGTATATAACTGCCAGTTTGTCATTTAAATAAAGACTAAGGCTAGGTCTTTACTACAAAGTGAAGTTGACTTAAGTTACGTTGATGTACATGCACCACTGTAATTAAACCACTGTTGCATGTCCACACTATGCTCCTTGTGCCGGGGGAGCGCATCCACACTAGCAGCTCTTGCATCGACACAGAGAGCAGTGCACCATGGATAGCTATCCCACTGTGCAACTGGCCGCAGGGAGCTTTGGGAAGAGTTTGCAATGCCTCCTGGGGGCTGGTACAGCGTCACATGATGAAGGTTTCTCAATCTCATCATTCCATGGGCATCCTACTAGATTGCCAGCCAGTTTTCAACTGCCCTGGTAACCTGCAAGCTAGCCATCTCTGTCAGAAAGCATGGTTCCTGCACTGCTGTTCAGCACTGTGCTGTGCGTTATGAACACAAGGCTATAAGACAGGTTTCAGAGTAGCAGCCGTGTTAGTCTGTATTCGCAAAAAGAAAAGGAGGACTTGTGGCACCTTAGAGACTAACCAATTTATTAGAGCATAAGCTTTCGTGAGCTACAGCTCACTTCCTCAGATGCATATCGTGGAAACTGCAGCAGGCTTTATATATACACAGAGAATATGAAACAATACCTATTCCCACCCCACTGTCCTGCTGGTAATAGCTTATCTAAAGTGATTTCCAGCCCGACGGGGGACTATTCGGCTGAGGGACACCTTGAAGGAGCATTTTAACACTGAGCCATGTTGCTTTAGTAATGCTGTGTTGCTTTAGTGTGCTGAGCCTGGCATTGTTTATTTGCACCATGCTATGAACCTTGTAATGATTGCTGTGTGTGCCCAAAAAGTAACACATTTTAAATCGCTTTCTAAAGTAGCACTCGGTAATAGGACCAAACTGACATTGCAGAACACTAACACAAGAAGTGCACAGAAGTGGAGGGGGGTGGGGAGAGATGTGTGAGAGGGAGCATGTGTGTGTATGTGTGAGAGAGAATCATAGAATATCAGAGTTGGAAGGGACCTCAGGAGGTCATCTAGTCCAAAAAGGAGTGTGTGTGTGTTGGGGAAGAGTGTATTGGGGGAGAGTGAGTATGTTGGCATGCTGTCTCTTTAAGCATAGCACTCACCAGCCTGAACACTTGTTCAGACAGCAGCTGGCAGCAGCAGATCAGGAGCACCCCCACCCCCCTCCCCACCAGCTGGAGTAGCTCAGTGGTGCAGCCTGCCCTGCCTGCCTGCCACCTTGGTCCTAGTGCTGGAGAGGGAAGGATTCCTTGTGAATGTTTTGATTCCGTGAATCTGCCTGAGTTCTCCTTAACATGGATTTCACAGGGCCCTGTGGAGGTGCGTCTATCATTGTGTTTAATCTCCTGTTGGGTGGAGTGCCTTGGGTACTTCTGCGGCCGCGAAAGATACATGCAAAGGGTGGAGTGTAGGGAGGTCCTTGTGATTCTCTCTGCCTACAGTGATTTCTTCCACGATCCCAGCCCCAGACCCACAGCCTCCTATCTCCACAGACCTAGGAGATCCATCCCCTCCCATGTAGTCCAGGCAGGAGTGCATTTGCTGCAGTGAATCGGCGTACTCATCTGGGCAGTAGCGATGTGAGCTCTCCATGCTGAGAAAACCGAAAGAATAGTTTCAAAACTTCCGGGGGCTTTAAAGGGGAGGGATGCATGCCTGTGTAGCTGGATGCAGGGCAGCGGAGTTCAAAACTGTGACCAGAGTGGTCACGGTGGGCATTGTAGGATACCTCCTGGAGGCCAGTTACGGCGATGTAATGAACACAGCGTCTACACTGATGCTGTGCCACTTTAACTACATTGCAAAAAGCTCTATGCCTCTCATTGAGTTGGTTTCATTTTGTCGGTGTAGCAGGAGAGTAAAATTGGCAGGAGGGCCATTGCAGTGCATACAGCTCCACTGTTTTGTTGATAAAAGCTGCCTTTTGTCAACAAAACTGTGTAGTGTGGACAAAGCCTAATAAATTGGTTAGTCTCTAAGGTGCCACAAGTACTCCTTTTCTTTTTGCGAATACAGACTAACATGGCTGCTACTCTGAAACCTGCCTGAGCACTGTCTCCTTTTGTTACTGCTTCTGTGTTGAACCCAGCCCTTCCAGCTAGCAAGCTCTAGGCTTAGGAGAAAATATATATACACATAAGGTGAAGCCAACTCGAGATGTAAAAAGTCCAGGCATTGGGCAATAATGACTAACTTTAACAGTAACCTGTAATTGTTAAATACAGTATAAGAATGAAACAAGGGTTAGGAAGAAAAATAATTTGCCCATAGGGGAATTTATATTTGTCCAGTCAGGGGATAGAGAGAAGGGTGGATGTTGCCGCTTGCTTGAAGCACGTGGTACTGGCCATTGTCAGAGATAAGATGCTGGGCTAGATAGACCACAGGTCTGATTCAGTTTAGAAATTCCTATCAACAGCATATTTTCAGTTGGGATTAGCGCTCAAAGAGAATCCACATTATCTAGACTATTAGAGGACAGATTATAACCTCCAGCAAACAGCACGATAATAGCCTGACTCTAATCACGCACGCGGACTTCAGAAGTCAGTATGAAAAAAATCCACAAGGTAGAAATTGATAGTTACCACTGTTGCCTAACCTGGGACCTGCTGTACAGCCATGGAGAAAATGTTAAATAGTGTTGAAAATAAATTTACAGTTTCATGTATTATCCAAGAAAAGACTAAGTTACAGACTCAGAAAAAACAAAAGATCAAATAACTTGTTGTGGGAGGCTAGTTTAGCCACAAAAGTTAGTGACTGAAATAATAAGGGTGAATGCCCCAAAAGAGTCCTTGGTAGATAATTAAGGACTTAATAGTGCAATAAGCTGTTCTTATATTGATTTATTAAGTACTAAATTCTTCTTGATCCTTAAAAATGACACAAAATGCTGTATTTGGTAGCTTTGTTGGTTTGCTTTCTCTACTGTCTTTGCCTAGTGGGCTATTATAGCTGGAATCTGATGTTTTGGGAAGATAATCTCTCTACATAACTTAAAAAACCCTTAGAGCTGCTGCAGGCAGCACATTAGTATTGCTAAGGAAGACTGGGGCTCTGAGCAGAGTGCTTTTCTTTGATGTGCAGAGTTTCTCAGCACTGGGTCACCACTCTTGATAAGCAATGGGAGAAGTATTTTGGTTGAAGATTCATACCTACAGATTTTTCTCAGAGTTAGATCAATAACTGTTTAGCGTTTGGAAAATCAGAGTGGAACATTTCCTAGAAGTGAGTTTTTGACAGTGTTTTCCTTTTTGCCCTTCATAGTGTTGTTTTCTTTATATAGTAAGATCATTGACAGAATTTTAATAAAGGACTCCTGTGGATTCTCTCCAGTATATCACTGCTTGTTTTTCACTTTGAATCATAGAATCGTAGAATATAAGGGTTGGAAGGGACCTCAGGAGGTCATCTAGTCCAACCCCCTGCTCAAAGCAGGACCAATCCCCAACTAAATCATCCCAGCCAGGGCTTTGTCAAGCCTTATATAAGACTAAATGCAAGTGTCCGAGCATTGTCTCATTTTGTTACTGCTTCCATGTTTTTACATATGAAAGCAGCCTCTGAGTCTCATTCTCTAAAACAGGCAATACAGTTACTAGATCTAGATCTATATTCAGGCTCGCCTCCAAACTCATTAATGTGGTCCTTTAGTTGAAGCTGTAGAATCCCATGGTTTTAGAACATAAGAAAGGCCATCCTGGGACAGACCAATGGTCCATCTAATCCATTATCATGTCTTCTGAAGTGTCTAATGCCAGACGCTGAAGAGGGAATGAACAGAACAGGGCAATTATTGAGTGATCCATCCCTGGTTGTCCAGTTCCAGCTTCTAGCAGTCAGAAGTTTGGGGACACCCAGACCATGGAGTTACATTCCCGACCATCATGGCTAATAGCCATTGAAGGTCCTATCATCCATGAGCTTATCTAATTCTTTTTGAACCCACTAATACCTGTGAAGGCCAAAACATCCCCTTTCAATGAGTTCCACAGTTGTCTGTTCATTGTGTGAAGAAGTATTTCTTATCTTTGTTTTATACCTGCTGCTTATAAATTTCTTTGGGTGACTCCCCTATTTGTGTCTCAAGTGAAGGGGTAAATAACCCTTCCCTATTAACTTTCTCCCCACCAGTCATGATTTCATAGACCTCGATCATATCCCCTCCTCAGTCATTTCTTTTCCAAGCTGAGTAGTTGCAGTCTTATTAATCTCTCCTCATAGGGAAGCTGTTCCATCCCCCTCATCATTTTTGTTGCCTTTCAAAATATATCTATTTTGGGGTGGCATGACCAGAATGACATACAGTATTCCAGGTGTAGATGTATCACAGATTTTTTTAGTGGCATTTGGATATTTTCAGTCTTATCTATCCCTTTCCTAATGGTTCCTAACATCCTGTTAGCCTTTTTGACTACTGCTTCTTATCAAGCAGATGTTTGCAGAGTACTATTCACAGTGACTCCAAGATCTCCTTCTTGAGTGGTGACTGCTAATTTAGAACCCATCATTTTGTACATATAGTTGGAATTATGTTTTCCAATGTGCATAACGTTGGATTTATCAACATTGAATTTCATCTGCCATTTTGTTGTGCAGTTGCCCAGTTTTGTGAGCTCCCTTTGCAACTTTACAATCTCCTTTGGACTTAACTATCTTGAATTATTTTGTATTGTCAGCAAACTTTACCAATTCACTGTTTACTGCCTTTTTCTAGATCATTTATGTCTGTGTTGAACAGCACTGGTCCAGGTATAGATCCCTGGGGGACCCTGCTATTTACCTCTCTCCACTGTGAAAACTGTCCTTTGTATTTTATCTTTTAACAAGTTACTGATCCATGAGGAGAACTTCCCTCTTATGCCATGACTCCTTACTTTGCTTTTATATCTAAAAGTCCCAGGTTCATTCCCCCCAGATGGCTGACAAGGTGTGTCATTAGAAATGTCACCAGTTTCAAATTACAAAGGGAATTTAAAGACATGGAGAGCCTAATTTGAAGTCAGTGGATTGTCCTATTGTCTTCAGTATGTCTTGGTTCAAGCCCCAAACTAGAGCCATACAAAGGGCATGTTCACTATGTCCCTTCAGCACTTGGTATGTTTTTCAGAGGCCCTCTTTTCATGAACATGGTAATAATGAAAGCAAAAATGTATCCATCTTATGAGAATCAATGAGTCATGTACATTAGTAAATATATATGGAAAGAAAATAGAAGACTATGAACAGTTAAATACTGCCTGGACATACAAAAAACATTGAGGCAAATGAAACACTGCATGTTGAAACTGGCTTCTTGTGAGCTTTAGGTGCCGCAAATTCAGTTATTGCTTCTTCAAACTGTCTGACATGATAGCAAGAACATTAAGCTTTCATTTCTACCACAGTTGTCTGAGGATGATTTTTGTATTAAGGCAAGCTGATAGAATGAAGGTTCTGCTTCACATCTGGTAATAGATACAACCAAATTCAGTCTCAACACAGTGAAAATATTCTAGAAGACATCACTCAGATCTTTGTCATGCAAAGTTGATGATTTCAGTAGCGCTCTTATCCTGCATCTCACAATATCCTATATATACTGAAAATTGATACATTTCAGTGAAAAGCTTGGGCTCTGTATCATTCAGGTAAGAATCAAGCAATGCCTGAGTGCATGGTTTTATCTCTTCATTTTGTACTTCATCAAGAGATGTAAGGATGTCAAACTTTGTGGCTAGTTCAGCATAGCATTCAATTCTTAACATAGCTTGTCAAGGATAACATAAAAACACTCAATCTCAAACTTTTGTCTTCCTTGCAGGATAATGTCACTTTTGCCATCAGGAAATTTTGGCTTTACCGTACAATTGTATTCTTCACAGTAGGACTCATCAGCATTGCTCCCCCATTTTTTTTCCTGCTTCTCAAAATTGTCAAGCTGAGACCCTAAGCTTGTGACAGAGGCTTGCAAGAAAGTCAGCAAATTAACAGCGACAACATTTTGAATCTTGACATTAATTGTGTCATATCTTTCTAGTATTGCATTCCATAAGATACTCATAAATGCAATTTCCAATGGGCACATTTTCCTGTATAAGAATCGTGCTTCCCTTCAAGGTTCCCCATTTTCCTTAGCATTGTCCATTGTCTCTTTCAAACAATGTTGAAAGCCCTTCTAGTTCACAACAGTTGTTTTACAAGATTCAGCATGATACAACCATTTCATATCTAACAGGGCTTTTAGGGCAAGGAGAGTTTTGTTCACCCTTGGTAAGATTGCTCCACAAAAGCTGCCATCTCCCGGGCAATGCAGCAAAAGAGCCACATAGCTTCTGACCAAAACTGAAAAAGTTTATCGCTTCCATGCAAAAATCAATGCTGCAAGTTTCAGCTAAGTTCAAAGAATGACCTGTGCATGGCACTGTGACAGGGTGCTCTACTCACAGCAGGTATAGTGCTTCCTCCTGGCCATTCTGGGGAATTGCTCACCAGGTCAACGCCTCTCCCCATGGTTGTGAGCCATCCCTCCACCTCTGTAACTTTGTCTGCAGGCCCTCTTTTGCTCCAGGATCTGCTGTGGCTTTTTTGTGACCCAGGCCCTCCGGTTAGGTCACAATTGTGTTTTCTCCTTCCAGGGGCATGCAGAAGTCTCTTCTCCCAAACAGGCACAGGCCCAGTGGTTGGTTGGGGAACCTAGGCCCATTCTCTACTCTGGGTTCTGGCTCAGGGAGCCTTTAGTCAGCAGTCAAGGTCTATTTCACCCTGTCCTTTGCTGCATTTCCCTGGGCCATTTCCTAACCTTATGGCTCTCCCTTCCTTCTTTGGGTCTGCCAGTTTTACCGCTCCCTCCTCCCTGGGAGCAACTGCAGCCTCCAAACACCCCTCCCTCCAACCAGGGTGTGACTGCAGACTTTCCCAGCAGCATCCTGGTTTGTATAGGCCCTGCCTGTTCCTTCATAGATGAGCTTCTTATAATTAAGGCTTCTCTCTCAGCCTTCAGCCTATATAGGTTACCTGGGTCATCTTGGCCTCCATTAATCCCTTCAGAGCAAGTGTGGGGTGGACACCCCATCAGAGGCACATACTCAGCTAGTGGGTTTAGCCTTTTTACCTGCATACTTCCCTGGCATGTTACTTGCGCTATCGTATGGCTAACCTCTGCAGTTACCAATAGCAATGTCATCTGTGTCCCGTGAAGACTTCGTGGTCTGGAAGTCTTCACTGCCCACAAAAGTAATTGTTCTACTCTGCTCAATAATGATAAGGCCTAAGCTGGAGTAGTGTGTCCAGTTCTGGGCTCCATGCTTTGGGAAAGATGTGGACAAACTGGAGAAATTCCAGAGGAGAGCAACAAAAATTTCCTTATCTACAAGGAAAGATTGAAAAAAAAATGGGTTTATTTAGTCTGGAGAAGAAAAGACAGAGAGATTTTCAAGTACATAAAATGTTGTTTTAAAGAGGAGGTAGATACATTGTTCTCCTTAGTCACAGAGGATAGGACAAGAAGTAATGGGCTCACATTGCAGCAATGAAGATTGAGGTTAGACATTAGGAAAAACTTCCTAATTGGTAAGGGTAGTTAAACAAATTGCCTAGGGAGGTTGTGGAATCTCCATTATTGGAGTTTTTAAGAACAGGTTAGACAAACACCTGTCAGGGATGGTTTAGATAATAATTAGTTCTGCCTCAGTGAAGAGGACTGGACTAGATGACCTATTGAGATCCCTTTCAGTCTTACATTTCTATGATTCTAAGTGGCTTTCAACCAGTGATGAACTCCTATATGGCACCATGTAAGCAGTATTGTAAAATGACAGATAACTGATCGGCACGAGCAATATCAGAGTTGAATCTACCATCAAAGAGAAGTATTTCACCTGTTTGACTTCAGTTGCAATGAATTCCAAAACCTCACGTCCCATTAGCTCAATGAGCTAATCACAGATTGTTTTTGTCAAGTAGCATGTGACCTTTTCCTTTGTTTCCCTACCATTTAAAATGTTCCTTTAGAAATGGGCCAAGTTCGGCGATGGTTTCAAGATACCTAGATAATTTCTGATAACTTCCTCTCAATGCTAAACCATGTTTAGCGCGAAGCTTAAAACTGCCACACTATGCCTCAAGACTTCCTTCCAGTCAGCAGGTTGCATTAGAAGCAGCTGTATCATCTCCCTCCGGGCATGCTTCTCGCCTTGCGAATGTGGCTCTGCAGCGTCCCACGCTGTATTCAGGAGAGCACGTATCTTCTCCTCTGCTTTTCTCCCACTGGACAAGGCTGGGAGTGCAAAGGTGCTAGAATCATTAGGCAATTAAAAGAGTTTGCGAACAAAACAGAAGACTGCTCCTGTGGATTTAGAACACATCAGCCAATGCCTCGGATAAGTCTCTGCATTTGGTAGCTGTCATTCGAAAAGAGGAGGCAGGCGATACCGTTCCTGACGTTTGTACTGCCACTGGGAAGCTGTCCATTTTTCATTACGAGTCTCAATGTAACCCCCTCTCCGGTGCTGGCTTAGTGCCTCTCTGATATGCAAACAGGAGAGGGGGTGTCAGGATCCGAGCAAGGGCAGTCAGGACCAATGGTCACAGCAGGGTCAAGCCTGAGGCTGGGATTAGCAGAGAAGTTCGGAGTCAGGTTCCAGGCCAGGATTAATACCGAGCATCAGAGTCCATGTCACTTCTCAGGATCTGGGTCAGGAGGCGAAGTCCAAATAAATCCAAGGCTGGAGCCAGGAGTTCAGGAGCACGAATGGCTACAGGAGAGCCACACTCTTGCTTGGACACTTCCTGGAATGCCCCTTGGGTTTATATAAGGTGGGGAGCCAACCAGGAGCCATGAGGCTGCTGCGTGTCAGACCCCTTGAGGTGGGACTTCCCCTGGTCTGTGTCCACAGAGGGTCATAGGCAGTGGAGCACAAGGTGTCAGCATGGAAATGTTAGCTCTGCAGGCCCGGATTTGAGACTTAGGGCCTTCCAGAGTGGTGTCTTGTAGTCTTTGGCCAGTTCCAAAGTTTCTGTCACCTGAGCTTATTTCACAGTGCTGCTGGTAGGTGCCTCACTTTTCCTTCTGGCATGCTAAAGAATAAAGCTACTTGTTGGTGCTTCCAATGAGACCAGGGCTTAACTACACGAAGGCAGTGGCTACCACACGGGAACTCACAAATAATTCAAACTCCCACAAGCAAACAAATGAAAAACAATGTCTGAAAACGTTATGTAAGGATTTGATGAAAGAGAAATATAAACTCAGTAAACATATTAAATGACTAAAGTGATTAGATATATCGATCATGCTTTTTAATTACAGGCTATTCTGGAAAGCATACTATGTCACATGGCCACACACTCCCCCAGGGTTTGTCCCTCTCAGCCAAGGTGATGCACGTGGAAACACATTGCAGGCCTGTAAGCCGGTGCTGTTAGGAACACACTTTATAATACTGGGAATTAGCAGTGCAGGTCATGAGGGTCCAGGTGGATGAAAGTTCTGTCACAGATGCAGTGTGCCTTAATGGTGTGAAATTAAACCCTAACTACCCATCTGACTGTAATACAGGGGACTCATTCAGGATCCTTTTCTGTCTGAGCTGTCAGGAGACTGATGCTGGCAAGTGGGTCCTACCTGGGGATCGCTGGCGAGGGACTAACCACCCCCTTCTGGGAAAGTGCTGCTGGTCTTTAAAGCTTGGAACTCGCGGGTTCAGTTGTACGAAGGTTCCATCTCTAGATCCAAAATCATAGATCTGGTGTGGGCTGGCTGCAGGGCATGCAAGCTTCAGGAAGTGGTAGGAGAGTAGGGTGGTCTCCTCCTGTTACTGGCAGGCTGGTGGCAGGAGAAACGGACTGTCTCCTCCAGAGGCTTTCCTGAAGGGTGGGGTTACAGAAAGGCTAGTTGCTGGGCCTAGATGTGCTGTGCTGTCAGGAGACCTCCTTTCTCTCCCCAGCTGGTCTCTTTCAAGTGGAGGGAAAGGAGGGCTATTCACAACCTCCCTCCTGCTTTCCTGGGCATCTGGGGCTCTCCACAGAGTCAGAAATTGCTTGCTGTCTGCCTGGCTGTCTTCTGCCCTCTAGCTGTCTGCTGGGGACTGCTGTTGTCTCCCCTCTTCTCATTGCTTGAGGGAGGAGGTTTGCCATGTAGGCAGGAGGTCGCATCCCCCTTGCTTTCCCTCCTGCTGCTGGGGAAGTCAACAGTGCAGGACTCTGTTGTGGACCCCATGAGGGCCAAAAAGGTGTCTCTCTTCTTTTGGGGTACAGTCCCCTTGCTGAGGGGAGGGGAGGGAGCTACATGAAAACAGAATGGACCTTTCTCAATGCACTGGGTGTGAAACACCTCCATTATCAAAGAAGGCCATTTAGCTAGACTTTGGTGCAAATGGCAATATTGTCCTCTTTATCACTACTACACTCTCTGCCTAGGGAATGGCCTGGTGGTAGAAGAAGTGGGTCATTTCTTTCATCATCCCTTTTGCCCTGGATTTCAGGAATGTGGGGCTTTTCTATTGCTCTCTCCTGAAGAAATGTTCCTTTAGAAATGGATCAAATTCCTTTAGAATTTGAAGAAACAAGTCCATATCCATATCTTCACTTTAATTATTGTTTTCTGAGGAAGCATCTTTGGAAGCTGATTCTGAAGCAGCACCAGCAGAGAAATGGTGAGTAAGTTTGGGTAACTTGCATACAGTTTTCTCTCTTTCTAACTTAGTTTTCCTGTTCTGCTTGGAAACTTTCAACCGGACACCTTGCTGAAGTGAGGTTGAAACGAGACCGAACAAGCATTGTGCGGTGGTCATTAGCAGCCAGTGACCGTGATTAGTGATGCTAATTTGCATCCTCAACATGAGCAACTGAAAGTATGGGAAAAAAGTTAAACTGTTACAATTTTAAGAAACTGGGATAAAATCAGTGTCAGCAGGGGGTGGGCTAAATGATTTTGTTCTTTTCTTTTAGGTGTTAGTACGAATATCAAAATGTCCATTGTATGGAGGGTCTATTTCAAGGATCAGAGGGCCCCCAGGAAAGTAGAGACCTTGGGCTGCTGTCCCCTTAGCCCCACCCCTTAATCTAACCCAGCTCTAAACAGGGAGCATCTTCAAAAAGTTCTTCTCCACCTCCTCTAACAGCAACAAGGGGTTGTACCATCACTGTAGCGCTGTTTCCCCTCCTCTCCTCCTCTCCCTTGTTCTTTTGCCGTCCACAGATATCCAAAGCCTTCCCCATTTCTCTGCTTCCCTCTACCACCATCCTCCCCATCTATGTGTGCTCCCTTGACACATGCCTCCTCCCTGTACCCCCAATTTACACATTGTGCACCTCTGGTGTAATATGGACATGTGGCTGCTAAGAGACCAAACTAGCCACCGTGGTGTCATTGTACCAGATGGCAAGATACAGCAAAATGGCCAGAAGTCCCACACAGATGTCACAACTAACTTATTCCAGTTCTTCTGCTACCACGAAAGAGCTAGGCCAGTAAAATCTGATGGTTGTAGAAGGATCTGGATGAAGTGCACCATGAATGTCTATTCCCTGCTAATCCCCAGTACATCAGGATTTTCTCACCTGGGCTCAACACAGTCGTTTGTCTACTTAGCCAGTCCACAATCAGCTTAGAGGGCACTAGATGATTATGGAACATGATGGTGGTGTGACTGGTCTCTTCAGGGGAACCACCACCACCTGCTGCCGGTCCCTCTTACCCTGCACCCTTGCATATACCCTCCAGAAGGTTTCCATTAACTCATTTGACTGAAAGCACAGATTAATGTCCTTGGCCCAGGGTAGCTAGATTACTGCCCAAAGGTCCACTGGAGAGAAATACATCCCGCTCAGTATCCGAGTACTCACCAATACTTCCTTCTCCAGCAAGGGGTGACCCACAGCTGGGTACTGTAACTGTGCGATGTGCTTCTCTGTCCATTTACCCCGTGAAGCTGCTTCTTGTTCAATTCTAACCCCCTCTCCTTATTCCCCATTATCCACAGCAATCCCAACCCCTCCCCCGACCACACACACACCTTTTGGGCTGCCTCCTCTCTCATTGTCCCCCGCAGCAGCAGCATGATGTTGTTTGCCAGCGAACCTCCTGCCCCAGCTGCCCCCACTTCAGTCAGAAATGTTTTTAATGCAGCAAATCTGCTGGCCCACAAATGTGGTCATTTACGTATTCCAGATTTGTATAATAACCGTACCAGCAGTTCATCTTTTCCTGTAATTTGGGATTACCTTCAGCAAAGATTTCAAGTAACTCATAAAATTCCCCTTATTATGCAAATCATTACTGTCATCATGCCCTCTGAATGCTAGATCTTGCCAAGCTAAATAATTGCGACTTTGAGAAGGAGCCTGCACTCTCCATCTTCAGTCACTTCATCCCTTCAACTCAGATTCTAAAAGCTGATGCAACAGGCTTCCAACTGGCAGTCTGAATCTCCTGAAATTCAAACGAAGTTTTGAAGGATGATGTATGCAATTCAGATTCTTCGTGCTTGTTAACTTTGCCAAAGAGGTTTTTCCAGTTCTTCATACAAGGTCAACAAACAGGATGCTACCACTAACATTTCCATGGTTTGTGGACATGGAAAAATGCTGACACCAAAAACAGTAAACAGCATCTTCTCTCACAGAATCCTCCAGTCACAGACAATTCTCACATGCCCTTAGGCAAAAACGGTGACTGTCCATTACAGGAAACAGAGTAACAGCTGTGTTAGTATGTATTCGCAAAAAGAAAAGGAGGACTTCTGGCACCTTAGAGACTAACCAATTTATTTGAGCATAAGCTTTCGTGAGCTACAGCTCACTTCATCGGATGCATACTGTGGAAACTGCAGAAGACATTATATATACACAGAGACCATGAAACAATACCTCCTCCCACCCCACTCTCCTGCTGGTAATAGCTTATCTAAAGTGACCACTCTCCCTACAATGTGTATGATAATCAAGTTGGGCCATTTCCAGCACAAATCCAGGTTTTCTCACCCTCCGCCCCTCCCCCCCACAAACTCACTCTCCTGCTGGTAATAGCCCATCCAAAGTGACCACTCTCTTTACAATGTGTATGATAATCAAGGTGGGCCATTTCCAGCACAAATCCAGGTTTTCTCACCCCCCACCCCCATACACACACAAACTCACTCTCCTGCTGGTAATAGTTCATCCAAAGTGACAACTCTCCCTACAATGTGCTCCCTTGAGAGTGGTCAGTTTGGATGAGCTATTGCCAGCAGGAGAGTGAGTTTGGTGGGGGGGGGGGGGGTGAGAAAACCTGGATTTGTGCTGGAAATGGCCCACGCATTAAATCGTGGGCCATTTCACGATTCGATACGATAAAATCATATCAAGCGAGATATTGATTTTAGAGAAACTCCGGTTTATAGTCCCACTTTCCTGGGACTTTGACCATAGCAAGGAGATATCTCCTGAATGGACACTGAGAAAACAGAATGCAGCATCCTTTGTGTAGGTTTCTGTGTCACCTATTAGGAGGTGAATTGAAAATGGAGGTCACTCACCTATAACTGGAGGTTCTTGGAGATGTGTGATCCCTATCTGTATTCCACACATGGGTACACATGGTCACTATGTGCCTGAGATTGGAGATTGCTATTAAATAGTGTCCATTGGTCCTCACTGCACAGTGGCCATCCTTGTTTTCTAAATCAAGAGTTTGATTTGCAGTACGGACCTACACCTCTTCAGTTCCTCTTCTAATGCTGAATCAAATAAGATCTGAAGCAGAGAGGAAGGAAGGTGCATAGTGGAATACTGATGGGGACAGCAGATCTCAAAAAAACTCCAATTATGGGCAATATTCCCCCTAATTTTTGACAGGCTGTGTGCGCAAAAAATTTCTTCTGTGCAAATTTTTGTGCTTTTGTGAAAATTTTTTGTGCACACGGTGTTTTGCCGTGTGTGCGGGGTTTAGGCTGTGTGTGCGGGCAGACACGTGCACAGCTTAGAGGGAACAGTGATTATGGGTGAGAAACCTCCATTTCTTCTTTGAGGACTGGTCCCCAGGAGTATTTCACATGTGAATGATTGGTAAGCAATACTCAAAAAGAAGGAGCATTCGAGGATGCATTTTCTATCAATATCTGTAATACTGCTGTCCCCACCTCTATGTCTGCAGAAGAAGTCTGGACTAATTTGTAACATTTTGTGAAGGCATGGCTGGAACGCCAGGTAGCTGCCCTAAATATGTCCTGTATCTCTTGAACAGATGCTGTTGACGTTACTTGTGGTCTAGTGGAGTGGGCTTTCACAACGTCCAGTGAAAGAAAATGCACTAATTGCTAACAAAGAATGATGGAGCTGGAGATCCACTTACAGAGTCTCTGAGCAGACAATACTTGTCCCTTTGATTGCTCCACTAAAAAACCAAATAGTCTAGGCATTTCCTAATTGATTTTGTTCTCTGTAAATAAAACTTTAAAGCCCGTCAGTCACTGGGAGAGTGAAGTATATGTATATGTCTATATAGATAGATAAATATAGACACACACACACACACACACTGGTTACTTTAATTGGATCAGTTTCACAAAACTGAAAACAAATCAGCTGGGAGGAAGAATTTACTCAGAAATAAGTGAATGATAATTGGGAATAATTTAAGAATACCTTACTAGATGCCCCCAAAGCCACAACCAAGGAAGAAGGGCATACTGGTTAAAAAAAAGAAACCTGGCTTAGAGGGGAAGTGAAGGCAGCTATAAATTATAAATTATATATTTATAATTTATATCTCCCTCCACTTCCCCTCTAAGCCAAGTTTCTTATATAATAAGTGGAAGAAAGGAAGCTGATAGTAATGAACAGAAGTCAGAACTTAGGCATTGTAGAAAATTGATAATGAAAGCCAAGGGAAACAAAGAGACATCTATAGCCAGCAAAGTTAAGGACAATAAGGAGTTTTTAAAAAAATATACTGGGAAGAAAAAGAATCCTGACAAAGGTATTGGTCCATTACTGGGTGAAAATGATAGAATTATCAATAATAATGCAGAAAAGGAGGCAGTGTTGAGTAAATATTTTTCTTCTGTGTTTGAGGAAAAACAGGTGATATAGTCTTATCATAGGGTGATGATAACACTCTTTCCATTCCACTGGTATCACTGGAGGATATTAAATAGAAGCTCCTGAAGTTAGACATTTTAAAATCAGCAGGCCTAGATAACTTGCATCCAAGAGTCTTAAAAGAGCTGGCTGAGGAGCTGGCTGGACAGTTGATATTGATTTTCAATATGTCTTGGAGCACTGGCTAAGTATCAGAAGACTGGAAAAAAGATAATGTGCCATTTTAAAAAAGGGTAAACGGGGTGACCCAGGTAATTATAGGATTGTCAACCTGACATCAATCATGGGCAAAATTATGGAGCAGCTGATATGTGACTTGAGTAATAAAGAATTAAAGGAGGGTAATGCAGTTAATGCAAATCAACATGGGTTTATGGAAAATAAATCCTGTCAAACAAACTGGGTATCTTTTTTTGGACAAGATTACAAATTTGCTTGATAAAGGTAGTAGTGTTAATGCACTAGATTTCTGTAAGGAATTTGACTTGGTATCTCACAACATTTTGATTAAAATACTAGAAGGCTGTAAAATTAAGATGGCACACATTAAATAGATTAAAAACTGGCTCACTGGCAGGTGTCAAAATGTAATTGTAAATGGGGAATCATCTTTGAGTGGGTGTGTTTACAGTGGGGTCCCGCAGGGATCTGTTCTTGGTGCTATGCTATTTAATATTTTTATCAATTATCTGGAAGAAAACATAAAATCATCAATGATAAAGTTTGCAGATAACAGAAAAATAGGGGGAGTGGTAAGTAAAGAGGACAGGTCACAGCTTTAAAGTGATCTGGGTCGCTTGGTAAACTGCATGCAAACAAAAAACATGTGTTTTAATACAGCTAAATGTAAATGAATACATCTCAGAACAAGAATGCAGTCCACACTTATAGGATGGGGGACTCTCTCCTGGGAAATACTGACTCTGAAAATGATTTGGGGGTTGTGGTGGATAACCAGCGCCCAGTGTGACACTGTGGCCAAAAGAGCTAAAGTGATCTTCACATGAATAAACAGGGGAATCTTGAGTACGGGTAGACAGATTATTTTACTGCTGTATTTGGCACTGGTGTGACTGCTAATGGAACACTGTGTCCAGTTCTGATGCCCTCAATTAAAGAAAGATGTGGATAAATTGGAGAAGGTTCAGAGAAGAACCACAACAATGAGAAAAAAAACCCTTACAGTCATCAGCTCAGAGAGCTCAGTCTATTTAGAGAAGGTTAAGGAGTGACTTAATCAGTTTAAAAGTATCTACACAGGGAACAAAATATTGAATAATGGGCTCTTCAATCTAGCAGAGAAAAGTATAACACAATATAACAAGGTTGAAACTAGACAAAGTCAGACTGGAAATAAAACATACATTTTTAACCATGATAATAATTAACCATTGGAACAATTTATCCAAAGTGATTCTCCATCACTGGATATTTTTACATCAAAGATTGGATGTTTTTCTAAAAGACCTCCTCTAGGAATTATTTGGGGGACGTTCTGTGGCCTGTGTTATACAGGAGGTCAGACTAGGTGATCACAATGGTCCCTTCTGACTTTAGAATCTATGAATCTATAAGCCTGTCAAACCCAAATCAATGTCCTCTCTAGCTAAGGAAGGCTGAGAAGTGCAAGTGGAAGAACTGCCTGTGGATTGTTCACCAGGAACGTGATCAAACTCCAAGTGCTTCAAGAAACTTTGTAGGTCACTCACATTGTACAGGCACCTGCAACTGTAAAGGAGAAAGACAAAAGCTCACCCGCAGCAGGCAATATCCTATCTCTAAGGAACAGACTTGTGTGTGTGTGCGGGGCGGGGGGGGGGGGGGAGAATCTCAACCAGTCACGTCTAGGGAATGTATCATCTCTGTAGGGAACACAGTGTATGTGTCTAAGGAGATCAACCACAGTGTAGCCTCTCTGTTTCCTTTACATCTGCAGTAGCACTCTTGAGCGTGCAAAGGGCCGTATAAGTACCACGTGTCCCATAACTGCACTAAATGTAGTCTGTTCTGCATCAACTGAAATAGACTGGAAACTACAGACTGCATCTGAGGCCCCCTGCAGCCACAGGGTTTGCAGAGTGGGTTGCTATGGCAGTGCATCCTGGCGTCTAGTTTCCCTGGAGAGTGCATGTCCGGGGGAAGTTGGGGAGGGGTCTCTCCTGCAAAGTGTTGGGTCCAGAGGTCTGCTGGTGGGAAGGGCGGCCCCAGCTGAGCCTCATTTAGCCTTCACCCCGCCCTCCCCCACCCGTCTGCCCCGTGATGCAATCTTTGCGTTAGCAGCTTCTTCAGCCGCTCCCCCCAGTAGCAGTCAGGTTGGATGGGGGATGTTTGTACTTTCTCCTCATCCCAAAGCTCTGTAGTGGTGCTGTGTGCTCTTTCCGGGGACAGTATAGGGAGCAAGTCATAGGGGGGGACCCTGCATCGGAGAAAGGATCGTTTCCCCTGCTGCTGACCAGAGAGGACAGAGGAGTGGTGAGGAGAGGAGGGGTAAAATACTACTCCCTCCTCTATAAGAGAAAGGGTGTCTCACACTGAGCCTCTCTGCCACTCAGAGCCGTACTGCCCTGATCCCTCCTCCCGACACATACAGAAACTCCCTGACGCTGCAGGCTCTCGCTGTGTGATCCCATCGGAGTAAATGGGACACACCTGGCTCAGTCCATACCCATGGTCATAGGGTGATCGGGATCTGGAACATCCTTTGTGGGTTAGAATGTTCACAAGTGGATGGGACTGAGTCAACATTGGTGCACTTGGTCACAGCACAGAGATGCTGAGCTGGGTTCATCAATAAGACATGGTGGAGTTGGCAGTGAGAACCTCCGGGCTGGGGTAGGTGACCACAAAAGTACCAGTGTCTGAGAGCGCCTATCATGCAAGATCTGTAACTGGAAGCATTTTCTAAGCGGAGGAGAAATCTGGTATTAAATTAAAAGGTGATCAAATCTGATTGCTGTGTATAGTCACACTGTGTTCCCAGCACATACTTCGGGTTTGGAAAACCAATTTAGATGTCCTTTTGTACCGTTAACCAAGATGCATTCTGTTCTATCGCACAAGGTTTCAGCAGAAGAAACATTCCCATTAGCTAAACGAGGGAATGAACTAAGTTATCACCCCAAATGTCCAAACATTTGGAGATCTTTAAAATAACGATTTATTTAAAGCATCAACACACTTTCCGTTACATTCTGTACTTCAGGTCTTGAGAACACAACGCAGGTTTGTTTTATGCTGTGCCCTGCAATCTGTCAGACCCAAGGCTTTATTTCTGACAACAATGTTTGCATCTTATGACTTGTAAGAAAGAGGCTTAAACCATTGTTACTCTCCATCTCGTGCCCTAGCTGTTGCTAGTCGAACCTCTCTTAGGTAAAAAGATTGACACTAATTGTTACATCAGCTTTTCAAACCTCTAACTAAGTTGTCAAAAGTGAAAATGGGGCGGAGAGAGAAAGGTCCCTGTAATTTAAAGAAGTCCGTTTTAAAGTGGTCTGACTTCATTTATGAAGATTTGAATGTTTTGTCAGCTGTTGTTGCTGCAGTTTGAATAATTTGGGACAGTTTTGACATGCTCTTGTACAGTTTTGCCAGAATTAGAGAGAGAGAGAATACACGTAGACAAATGAGAGATCCTTTGTTTGGAGGCTTGTGAGCAAGGCGAGTGTTTTACCAACCATCCCACTTGTTTTCTGCCCTGATGGCTGCTGTGAGTGTTCATTAACCACCTCCAGAATAATGCCTGTGAGAGTGATATGCTCCTAGGAATGACGCTGCAGTATCATTCCTGCTCATTGGCTGGCAGCACGTGATGTCACTTACTTTAGTGCTGGAGGCAGTATTTATTCTGAAGTACATAACTCCAAGTCCACTGTGACTTTTGGGTAGGTAAGACAATGATGAAAACAGGGGCTCTAAAAAAGAGACCTGTTTTGTTACAACAGAGTTGGGGTCAAGAAGGCATGTTGTGGATCCAGAACTGGATTCGGGTTTGAGATGGGGCTGGAGATTCAGGGGAGTTCCAGTCCTGAACAATTGTATGGAGTTGTGTATCAAACCGCTGCTGATTTTCACCCGTAAAGTGACTGCATTGTGAGCATCAGGTGAAATTATTTAAATGTATGGTATAGTTTAACCTGTATGATACAGAGATGAAGACCTCTCCAGCCCATCCCTAGAGGGGGCAACTGCGTGATTGCTCACTACAGTGCCTTTCCCAGCTTTGTCCAGTCAAACATTTGTAAATCAGTGTTGTGCTTTGAGATACTTTAGGATGAAAGGGCCTGTAGCAGTGCCATGATAAAGTGGCTGAGCACAAGAATGGGAGATAGGAACTCTTGCTCTGTGACCCCTTCTTGCCCCCATCTCTCACTGCCTCCAAGACCACTGCAGGACTTCAGGGCACCTGTTCCTAACTACCCTCCATCTTTCATTCATGGACTCCCCTTGCCTAAAGTTAAAGTCATCTCTTAAATGGGCTGTGGTGGGGCTCTTTCATGTTCTGTCCAACAGTCCCCCCAACCTCACTGATTCCTGCTCAGGAGTTTTGTGGGCAAGACTGGACACATTGGGTATGCCTACATGTCTGCAGCTGGCCGAGAGCAGCTAATTTGGCTCACAGGGCTAAAAAATTACAATCTGGACATTCAGGTGAGAGCCTGGGCTCTGAGGCCCACCCCCCTGAGCCTGAACAGCTACACAGCAATTTTACAGCCCGGCAAGTTCAAGTGACTTGACCCCAGGCCAGGTCGGGGGGGGGGGTTAATTGCTATGTAGATAAACCCATTGTGGCCATAGTCTGTGGCAGATGGCATATTAGAAGGGTCTGCCTTTGCATTATCCTTAGAGTGCTCTGATTCTGGGCTCAATAAAATATTATAATAATGGGCAATGCTGTATCAGTCTAGCCATGATCTTTTTTAAGTGCTCGAGAAAACTTCCCTCATCTAATCTGCGTTCATTTGACTGTTCTGTGTGCTTCCTGGAAGTGCTTGCTACTGATTTATTTCTGGGGATAAAACAAACAAAGTTTATGCAGAATGTATCCTGATCGTTCACACTTTCCTGTACAAGCTGCCTATATGACTCAATATATGTCTCCTATTTGTAAAAGGTACCTTATAAATCCTGTTTTGAATTCATCTTGTGCATGGATGAGAACCAAACATTAAAATGGCCATAGGCAACGTTCATGAGTCAGTAGGAGGCTAAGTTTGAAACCATCCAATTTTAACTTCTACTTTGGGCTAACTCTTTGTAAAATGAAATTTCTACTTAGCGTGGCACCGTGTAAATTTAGACCTCACACTTCATTAATTTTGCTCCTCAGCTAGAATGCAGTCTTCACAAATAAGCCCTGGAACAGACAGCAGGGAATTAAAATTGGTTGAAGCCGCTAGGAATTCTTCCAGCACATAAACTGTGAACTGTTAAAAAGTGACACACGGCTGCGTTCTCTACTGTTCATTTAATAATTGTTATATCCCAGGAAATGAAGTTTCTTTTATTGGTTTAAAAGTTATAGTCTTTTAATCTTGTTGCATGACCCAGGAGGGTTGAAAGAAAGAAAGAATAATGTGAAGGCTGTAGCTTTAAAACTACAAAGAGAAATAAATTCAAAGCAAAGGAGCAAAGCTCTGAGGTATAGGTTACGAACTTGCACATTTGAACAATATGCAACGTATTGCAAAGCACTCAGGCACCCATGTGACAAGTGTGAGATATAAAAGTTAACTAGATTAGATAGGTCTGATCTTTTGAATCAGGTCAAGAATTTGGCTTGACCTGATTACCCTCAGTAAGCAGTAAGTCACAGTACAAGATTAGATATTTATCCAAATTCCAAGAGAGCAAGTAGGCTCTGTTCAGGACTGTCAACTTTACTCACCAACTTACTCTAGCTTTACCCTCTGCTGAGGGTTAGACATAGAATGGTGCACAATTCCCTGTAAAATAGTTAGAGCGCCAGGTGTGGTTTACCTTGGCTCGTCCAGATACTAACCAAATGTCAGTCAAACAGTTCCAGTTCTGGTGTCCCCAATTTTAAAAAAAAAGAGATTGAAATATTGGCAAGGTTGCAGAAAAGACCCATCAAATAATTTGACGGCTGCAGAAAATGCCTTAGAGTGAGATACTTGGAAAGCTCAATCTGTTTATCTTATCAAAAAGAAGATTGAGAGATGATTTGATTACAATGTATAAATACCTTCATAGGGAGAAAATACCTGGTAATAATGGGTTCTTTAATCTAGCAGAAAAAGGCATAACAAGAACCACTAGTTGGAAACGGAAACCAGAAAAAATTAAATTTTGAATAAGTCACAAAGTTTCAACAGTGAGGGCGATGAACCATTGGAACAAACTGCCAAGGGAAGTGGTGGAATCGCTATCTCTTGATGTCTTCATCTCAAGCCTGGATACCTTTCTGAAAGATATTATTTAGTCAAGCAGAAGCTGATGGGCTCGTTACAGGGCTAACTGGGTGACAATCTGTGACCTGTGTCATAGGAAATTAGACTAGATGATCTACTAGACCCTTCTGGCCTTAAGTCTATGAGCTTCTCTACATAGTCAGTTAGTGCACAAGAAGTTTTGATCGACTGTTTTGAAATGTGAGTAAATCAAAACACCACAGGACTTCTAGTGTGCGCTGTAGGTTTATACCCCAGCTTGCCATGCACTAATTAACCATGTAGACAAGCCCTATGAATTTATGAAAACATTCTGATCCAATGTTGGTAGGTACACAGGCTTCAGATTGTATAGAAATAACACAGACATTTCATAAACCCATATATTTATAGTATGTAGTGTATGTATTTATAGTATATATTTATAATATATAGTATGTGGAATGTGGCTGGACTGGAATTCCATGCAAAGGCATTAAGCACACAAAACTTAGTCTCTCTTTCAAGTCATATATTTATCATTTAAACAAACAGACAAAAAAAACCAACCCTGCTACTGTAACTGAGTTACACACTGAGAAACGCCACAGGGTTGGTTGAAGCTGGTCCCGGAATTGTATGTCACATATTTACCAAAGAAGGGCAGTTTGTCTTAGATTAGTACACAGAAATCCCTTCCAGTACAATAACTTTCAGGCACTGGTACCCATGTATATGACAATATAACTAGGCTTAGTGAAATGTGACTTTTATTTTTTTATGATTTTGATGGATACTGTCAATGTTGATTTTTAAGCATTTTTTTCTATTTCCATTTTCACGGTTGTGCAAAATTATGAGTTTTAAGCACTTTAAAATTTTGTTTTATCTATTTAAATGTTCACAGTTGGGAGGTGTCAGATAATAATTAATGACAGTAGACATTGACATTCAAAATGTTAAAGCTTTATAGTTAAAATACCAAATTGTCAACATCACATGTCAAAATATACAACGTAAATATCCTTATATCAAACTCTAATAAGTTCTAAAGCAGCCTTTTTCTTATTTTGCCTATCTGTAAATTTTAGTTATTATCCATGGAAACAGTGTTTCATCAGCTTGTGTGTGTACAGTGAAATTACCAACATTTACCAATAAAAATATAATCCTTCCAAGCCTAAATATAACCTTCATCTGTAAGGCTGTGATGTTAATGTAGTCTTTGACCTTCCTCAGGGGTTTCATCCTTCATCAGCATTTCCATGCTCAGTTTTGATGGTGAGCATGTCTTTTGGATTAATTTCATACTTGCAAAAGGTTTCAGAGTGGTAGCCGTGTTAGTCTGTATCAGCAAAAAGAATGAGGGGTACTTGTGGCACCTTAGAGACTAATAAATTTATTTGAGCATACGCTTTCATGGGCTAAAACCCACTTCATCAGATGCATGCAGTGGAAAATACAGTAGGAAGATATATACAGAGAACATGAAAAATTTGGGGTTGCCATACCAACTTGAATGAGACTAATCAATTAAGGTGGGTTATTATCAGCAGGAGAAAAAAACTTTTGTAGTGATAATCAGAATGGCCCGTTTCAAACAGTTGACAAGAAGGTGTGTGTAACAGTAGGGGAAAAATTAGGATGGGGAAATAGTTTTTAGTTTGTGTAATGACTCATCCAGTCCCAGTCTTTATTGAAGCCTAATTTAATGGTGTCCAGTTTGCAAATTAATTCCAGTTCAGCAGTTTCTCATTGGAGTCTGTTTTTGAAGTTTTTTTTATTGAAGAATGGCCACTTTTAGGTCTATAATTGAGTGTCCAGGGAGGTTGAAGTGTTCTCCGACTAGTTTTTGAATGTTATAATTCTTGATGTCTGATTTGTGTCCATTTATTCTTTTACATAGAGACTGTCCGGTTTGGCAAATGTACATGACAGAGGGGCATTGCTGGCACATGATGGCATATATCACATTGCTAGATGAGCAGGTGAATGAGCCTCTGATAGTGTGGCTGATGTGATTAGGCCCTATGATGATGTCCCCTGAATAGATATGTGGACACAGCTGGTAACGGGTTTTATTGCAAGGATAGGTTCCTGGGTTAGTGTTTTTGTTGTGTGGTGTGTGGTTGCTGGTGAGTATTTGCTTCAGGTTGGAGGGCTGTCTGTAAGTAAGGACTCCAACAGATTCCAACGAGAAACTGCAGAACTGGAATTAATTGATTAATTAATATTAATATTAATATTAATTAATAGGTTCCATCCAGCCTCCAGGCTTCACCTCCAGCTGGACTGACCTAGACATATCCCTATCAAAATTACAGATAGTTCCATCATCCAAGTAACTAATGCATCATACACACGTGATTTTTCTTGTCTTGACTTGTTAACAGGAAAGAAACTTGTCTCTTCACTTATGTGAGCTACACATGAATCATGCCTGAATCTTAAAATAGTGCTGGATTAAAGAATTTTAGGGCCCTGTGCACTACGGAATTGTCCCCACCACTACAATCACCTTCCTTAAACTAGACAAAGCATTTGATAGTCAGTCTGTAAATATGAGAACATCTCAATTTATTATTACGATGAGAGTTAGATCCATCTCAGCAGAAAACACAGAAACACCACTGACAGTGAAAAGATTTTGTGTTCTTACATTAACTTGTACAGTATTGTGTTTTGACTATTAGTGAGAATACAAATGGAATTTGAATATAAGAATACAAATTTTATAGAGCCCCATTGAGTGAGAAAAAACATTACAGTGTGGTATGCTATGTATTTCATGAAGTGGAGGAAAACAAGTATGCTTAATATATTTTAGCATTTTTTGTTTGTTTCGAGTTTTCTGTTAGCGTTGCAACCACAATTCTCTGTTGTTACCTATTCATCACTTTAAGTTTTTTTTTTTCAACAAAAACCTAATTTTTTTTATAGAACATCTAGCTTCAGAATACAAGATGCAGCTGGTGGATTTAATTCAATTGGTTTATTCAATTATCATTCTAAATATATTAAATGCAAACAATTAAAACAGACTGATATATAAGTACACAACAAAAACATGGCCTTAACTACAGTACTACAGGGGCTTTTTCTGAGATCAGAGGAAAGCAAAATCTTTGATTAACTCACTGGAATACAGGTTTCGTGTCCAGTCACTCTCAATGCACAGTAAGGCAAGAGTGTTCAAGAGCGTCCCACCATTGAGCGGTCACAGCTTTTAATTCTGCTCATCCTGCTTCAGCATTTGTAACTGGCAATGTGAAGTAAATACTAAGAGTCATGGCCACATTTGGAAAAGTGGATTCTAGGCGGCAAGCCTTCAGTTGCTTTAATAGGTTAACTGGCAATTTTACAATCCTCGTTTTTTGCAAAGGAACAAAACTCTTCAAAGATGCTCAAAAGTTGCTTTGAAATCAGATGGATATTTTGCAGCCAAAGCTGCAGCTGCAGAATGAATGTCAGTGTGGTTAGGAAGCCAAAAGTCATATATAAATGAATATAATCTTCCAGATGATTTTTGCAGGGACATTTTTAAATCATCAATGATGACGTTAACTGTTTCTACTGTAAATTGTTCTGGTCCCCACAGCTCCACATTCACTGTATTGGATTCACATGCCTGCTGGATTCACACTGCATGGATTCACATGCCTGCTGTTTATGTGTTGGGACTTGATGAATTTCAGCATAGTCGGCTTTAGATACAGTGAGTGCCTTTGACTATGCAAGTGCTTCCATTTAATCAAACAGATCCCTCGGGTGCAATGAAAAATCACTTTGTGACTTCCGGTGTTGGACAGTGGAACCAAGGTTGCCTCTGAAGTGTGGAACTTGTTGACTGAAATCACTTGTAAGGGACTAGGGCGTAGGTGGATTGGCCTAGCGGTCACAGCTGGGCTGAGGTCTGCCCATCAGGGACAGTAGTCGCTGGGCAGGAGTTGGAGGAATCACAAGAACGAAGTCCTGTAAGACAGAGTGAGAGTCTGGGCGGGATTGGAGTCCAGAGATAATAGGTAGTACCAGGCTGGAATAGAGAGGCAGGAACCTGGATCAAAGTCGTGCTGGAGTTGGAGACCAGAAAATTAAGCAAAATCTGGTACTGCAGCAGGCCAAAGTCTGTGAGGCTGCCCGGACAACTTCCTGGGCCAACCCCATGGGGTTATCAGAGGGGTTAACAAGGTACCGTCACTCTTGGGCGGTACTTTCTGTGGTGCCTACTCTCCATAGTACTCCCTGGCTGTTCCTCTGCATGGGCTCCTGCTGGCACTGCAGGGATATCAGCTCTTCCCAGGGTCTAGCACCCAGGTCCTTACATTACTGGAGGATATGATTCCATAGCTCTGCCATAACTGTGGTTTCAAGAAGGTCCATCTTCTCTCGCAGAAACTGAGCTTCTGTTTGTGTAACCCAATATTCACTGACATCTTTGCTGACTGTATCAAGAGGGGTTTGTATATTTACATAATTGTGGCATGGGGCTTTTGTAGAGTCCGCATAGCAGGACCAATAGGTGCTGGATAGAGATTTTAGAACCAAAATGTGATAATTTTCATTTCCTTTAAGTCCCTTTTAAAGATGTTCGAGAAGTGTGCTGAGCCAGCAGAGAAGGTACAGAGTGAGTGGAGGAAACCAAAACAACTCACTGTTTGCAGCAGCAGTGAACACAGTGGTTGCTGACGAGATTCAGAGAACACGCAGCACAAGGGACATAATCTGCTAAAGAAGGAATCTGCCTAATACATGTCTGAAGCCCAGCATAATTTTGGACAAGTTGGCAGCCTTGTCAGAGGTCTGACTGCAGCAAACCAAAATATTTATACCAAATTTGTTTGATATAGTCAGCACGTTTTCTGCAAGACCTTTGCCAGAGTGATAGGAAATGGGCACAAATTTCAAAAAATGGTCAGCAGGCTTTCCATTTTTGTTGACAAAATGAATAGTGAATGCCAGCTGATCAACGTGAGACACATTGGGAGTACTGCCAACTAAAAGGGAGTAATACTTGGCTGTGCGAATCTTTTCCTGTATTGCTGATGGTACTTTCATCCCCATCAGCTGCAAAATCTCAACACAGATAGTGGAAGAAAGGTCTGATGGTTTTCCACACCCAGCTTACTTGTATGACTTGTGAATAAATTATCAGATTTGGAAAATAGCACTAAAACTCCTCCAAAATCTCCATTGTGAAGAGAATACACTTTTTCATCATCCCTGAGAAATGAGAACCCTCTTTCAGCAAGAAATTTGATTACCTCCACAACTCTCTTTAATACCTCTTGCCAGTACTATTTTTCACTTTGAAACTGAAGTGACAACTCAGGGCTGGTCTCCACTACCGGGGAGATCCACGCTGCTACAATCGATGTATCAGGGATTGATTTAGCGGGTCTAGTGAAGACCCTCTAAATTGACTGCAGAGCATTCTCCCGTTGACCCCAGTACTCCGGCTCTCCAAGAAGAGTAAGGGAAGTTGACCGGACAATGTGTCCTGTCAACTCAGCACCGTGAGCACACTGGGGTAACTTGACCTAAGCTACGTTGACTCCAGCTACGTGGTGTAACTTAGGTCAACTTCCCCCCTTAGTAAAGACAAGCTCTCAGTTTCAATATGCTGATTAACCTGACATAAATAAGTGATGATAGCAGATTGCTGGTCTGTGCTATTCTCAAGCTATGTAATTCAAAAAGCAGAATGAGCCCAATCATTCAATCCATCACAAAGCATGCTTCTTGTCTGAAAAAAAGCTTGCACACAAAACAGAACACAGCCCCAGTTAGCTGAAGGCAAGTATAGCAACTGTGTCCATGTGACTGTTTCTCCACTGCCTAACTTTCAAGTGAAAATATCTTTGGACAGATAATGACTAAGACTTACCAGACTCAGTCAAAAATGAATCTATGAACCATCTGCCTATTTGAGGTTTGGGTTTTATTTATTTATGTATTTATTTATTTTGGCATCATTGGGCAACGGGAGTCCACATTTCAGCTTTGCAATGTTCTTACTCCACACTGGTTCATCTGGACAATTCAGACTAGGTTTGCATACTATGGTTTTATGCAGCGTCGGATACCGCTTAGAAGACTGTGATGCAGTTGAAGGAGATCCTGTTGATCTTTTATCATTAGTTAGAGGTGGCCTCTCTGGCTATTCTAACTTGTGGGCTACTTGCCCTGGCACGACTGATTTCAGAACCTACTGGGAAGGAGCATACCTTGGATCTACATGAGAACCTTCTCCTGGCACTGAACAGTAGGAGTCAATGATATAGAAGGGCCCTGCCTCTCCAACTGCTTCTGTTCCTCCCTGTCTGCAGCCAGTTGCATGCAGCCAGCTGCAGGTGTAGGGATCTCCACTCTGTGCATGGACGGATTTCTGGGGCAGGTGGGAGGGATTTAATGAAAAGACAAGGCCCTTGTTAGGAATTGGGCACCGTACACACGTAACAAAGAGATGGTCTTTGCTCCAAAGAATTTATAGCTTGGGTAAATGAAACAGTTTTTAAAATTTTGTCTCCTAGTCTTTGGACAAGTTAGTCGCAGCTGTTCCAGTTTCCCAGGTACAGATCAGAAGGGAGCATTAAAGCAGCGTGCCATGTTTCTGGAGGCACATGTGCGCGCACACAAGCCCACAGACTTTTCAGCTGGAAAGAAACCCATTTCCCAGATCGCTAACTCAATTGTAGGCCTTCGCTTGCACCAATAGGAGCAGAGTCTGGAGTCTTTCCTACGTAGGAGGCTTACAAGCCCTGGATTCCGCATTGGAGCAGCTGCTTTTCCCTGTGAAGAAACAGTTGGCTGCCTTCAGTGGCAAAGCTAAGCATGTCAGCGACAATCTTGGCAGTAAAAGACAGTATGAAAAGGAGTCAAAGTTTGCAGCTGTATTTCCTAGCCCTCAGTCTGGCACTAAGGTCCTGTAGGCACCAGACATTGGCTTTGAGCTGCGAGACGCGTATAAGAGAACAGCAGTGCAGAACATTTTAAAGCAAAGTATGGTTTTAACATACCAGAAGGGAGACTGCGTAAAAACACTAGTGAAGACATGAAACTTTATGGCTAGCATCTGTCAGCTCTCACTTTCAGTTACAGCTTGAGAGGGGAAAAGGTCTTTGTACATGTCTCACTGACAAATGCAGAATGGGGAAGGTTCCAAAGAAGGCTCTCAATCTTGTTTTATATTTGTATTTCAAGCAATAAAACAAGCAAATAAACTTCACTGTAAACCCAAGTTTTATTAAGCACATAACAAAGAGGCAGCCAGAACTCCACACATGTTACATAGGAGCTGGTTGGTCTAAGAAGACTCCAGTCCACCGTGTGATAGTGCAAAGTGAATAAATCTGTATTGGTAGCACCTCACACTTCTGGGCAAGAGGGCACCGGGCACACTCCTGCACTGCACATCTGCACAAAATGAGAAAAACGACAACAATTTCATTGCACAAAGGATGGAATGAGCGACGTTCAAATTCCATGAAAAATTCTCATTACCCACTGATCTGACACTGGAGTATTGAAGTGAAAACCTCACATGCAGTAATACATGGTATTTATGGGCAATTTACAGATTCAGCAGCAGAGTAAGACCATTTCTCTTTTGCTACCTGAAAGCAAACAGACTCCCGAGTAGTGGCAGTTCTCACATCAATTTAAGGCAACCAAATGTAAGCAGAGACAGACATTCACCATGATGACCTATGTGTTGTCCAATGATAACACACATTAATGGCACTATTATTACCAGATTATGCATTGTCTTTAAATTATATCAGTGCAAGTTACCAGAGCCTGCATCCATTGGAGCTCTCTGCCAGGAGAGAGAGGGTAGTGTGACTTCTGGTGAGGTTTAGTGGTGGGTCAGCAATTGACACACATCTGTGCTATATGAGTTGGCTCCAATCTGATGATATAATTTTCATTCTTATAAAGGTCACTTATTTGTATACAGAGGCTGATATCTCTTAGTTCTAAAGCAAACATGTACAACTAATTAGCTATAGGGATTAGTCATCATTGGAACTATTATGTCACCATTCTACTATTACCATCTGCACTGAGACTGACCAAAAGGAGCATCACCTCTGATTTGATCTAGTGGGTCATCCAATGTATTTAACCCAGACTTTTGACCATACATCTTTCTCCTCTCCAACAGTCTTTATTAACTCAAGGCCTGCAGTCAGGCAATAAATTAAATGGGCTCCAATAAAATCAGAGTCAAGCCAGGCCAGTAGTTACCTGGGAAACAGCCAATATGTCATCTTTGACAATGTTTTCCTTTCTTAATGTATTCATTAATAAAAACAGATGATAGAATTGGTGATTCCATCTGTTGGAGAAAGAAAGCTACCGGATATCCTGACTATTTTTTTAATAACACCAAATAGTAGGATATTTGTAAAGCAAGGTTACTTACTAGTAATGGTTGTTCTTTAGGAATGCATACACAGAACTCCTACCTAAACAGTGCCCATTGGGGCTGCATGATTGTCCTCCAGAGGACATTTTTAACATCCAGGTGTATATAAAGGTGCACAGGCCAAGAGCTCTTACCCACCTCTGTTCCTTCTCAAGATCCATGAAGCCTTAAGGTGAGAAGAGCACTCTGAGGTAGAAGGGAAGGTGGGCAGGAAGTGGGAATGCACTGAGGTGACTCCGAAGGACAACAGGTACCAGTAAGCAATCTTTGTCTGTTCTTCAAGGCTTTCTGCACATTCACAGCTGGGGGAGAATATTGTGCAGCACCACCTAGACTGGAAGGTGGGTCGAGGAGTTCTTTAGTTTACAGGGAATGAAACACTGCATGCCCATATCTAGCTTGTTAAAGAGAGACAAGGTCTAATGCATCGTACTTAGTGGAGATATGCACCAAACTCCACGTGGCTACTCTGCATATTTTCCGCATGGGTTCCCTTTCTTGGGGAATGTCTTCACTGCACTGATACCTTGAGATAGCTTGAGTGTAATATCTTGGGTATACTAACCTCGGCCAAGCAACAGCAGCCGTACCCAAATGACTACCTCGAGTTGTCGCGTGCTCAGTGCTGCAGTACTGACTCAAGCAGGGCCATATCCCTTGGCTCCTAATGCTGCACAAGTCCGAGCCTCTCCTTCTAATCTTTCACATGGTTTTTTGGGGAAACCTTTTGAGTCTTTTCTGGATAAATGGGCAGCAGGGCTGTTTGCCGTGGAAGTTATTGCAGCACACCACTTCCCGGTGGGTGTGTTGTCTGTGTTCTGCTGGAAAGCCACAGATCCTAAATGTGCTTCTTTACAGGTCAGCTTTGGGCAGCAAAACCGTGTTCCAGCTGGGGGTAGGTAGGTGCAGGTGAGCTAAGAATATAAAGGACACTTTGTATTCCTACATCCTTGGCTTGTAGGAACAAATGGAAGAAGGGGATGGTGCTGTTGTCTGATCAAATTACTTCTCTGTAGCAGTGTAGCTGCATAGAAAAATGTCTTATGAATGTTCATTTATTATTCAGGTGACGGTGCAATAAAACCGTGTTGTGAAGTATTCCTCCCTGTCCAATGTTGTCTGACATGATTATTGTTAATATGGAAGGAGGGTCTGGCTTACTGGGCCCGATCCTTTTATCCCAGCCCAGTCCCTGTTCCTCCTGCCCAGGCAACAGTGCCACAGGTGGCTCCTATGCTGTGTATTTCAGGGGTTCCTACAATAGGAAAGCCTTCTCTGACTGAGGAATTATTGTGGCAGTGATGCAGAAATGCAGTTGGGTGGATAATGTCCCCTCCCTGTCCAGTTCACTCAAAGCACACATACACACCCCCGGGGATTGAACACTCAAAGAACGTATTTAATGCTAACAGTCCTGCTGCTTGCTCCTCTTATCATTTAGCAGTGTAACAGAGCATACCGCTCACTGCAGGCTGTGGCATTTGAAGCAGTCAGAGGGGCCTGGTAAGCTGAAGGCAATGATGTTGAAGGTGGAGGGTCTGACAGATGGAAGCTGAAAAAGATCAAGCAGGTCTTTCAGATGGTCCTCGGTGAGGTCCATAGCAATAGCTTCAAGAGACCTTGAAATCAATTAATCTTTCTGAGGGCTCAGTGTTGGTGTAGCCTGTGTTATAAAGATACAATGGAGGACTCAGAAGGTTCCACTTCTGGGGGTTCAAATGGAGAGGAGAATGATTCCTGTATCTCTTTGAAATCTGGTTCCAATATTTATGGTGGTAGTTGTGGAAATGAGAGGTGAATCCATGACATAAGAGTGTGATATGATGGATAGAACTCCTGCCTCAGAGATGTCAATGGTGCATATGGATTATGGATGGGTAACCATGAAGGGTCTTGCGATGCCAGAAGATGTTGTTGAGATAGTCTTGCCTCATGGCAGAGTGCCTTGCAACCTTCTGGCGTTCACCAATGTATTAGTATTCTTTGAGAGGGTCAACAAGCAGGTAGGAAAGTCATGCATTAAATAATTAGGAAATGCCCGTATTAAAGTTGCCTTTGCAACCTTATTTTGCCTTCCTTCTGTGTATACATTATGATACAGGCTTTAATTACACAATTACATACTATTTTCTCCACCGCTCACATGCAAAGCATAAAATACGGTCCTGCCATTTTATGTTGCAACATCAAAGAATCTAGACCAGAGTTAGATTTCAAAATGACCAAAACATTTATGTATTTTAAGAGCTTCCTGGTACCTAGCATGCCAGGTACTTGGACTGAAGAGTTCCCACAGTACTGCTTTATATACCTGGTACATTATGCCCTTACAAAAACATCAACATTCCTACAAATGTTGGCCTTGAAACAATGCTCTTGTTGTCCCGTGTAGCACAGAAGCTCCAGTGGAAGGCAGCAGTCAGGCAACTTTCATTGTCCATTGATTAGTTGAGATGTTCAGATAGAGATTAAGTAGCAACCAATGAGCCTTTAAAAATGTGATATTGATTGTGCAGTGTTCGGATTTAATGAATTTCCAGGCCAGAAGGGTCATGTACTCTGATTTACATAATACAAGCCATTATGTTTCATCTAATAATTCTTGCAGCAAGGAAGATCTAGGGATTTTGCTTAGAAATAGACTTCAAATGATGGAGACCAACAGCCATTGGTGAGCTGTTCCAATGGTTAATTAATCTCCCTCCTAAACATTTCCATCTTATTGCCACTTTGAATTTTCCTAGCTTCAACTTCTGGCCCTTGGATCTTGTTATGCTTCTGCCTGCTTAATTAAAGGGCCTGCTAGTGTCAGATATCTTCTTCAACGTAAGGGAAGACCTAAAATTAGAGATGTGTGGGTAGCACAAGTTGTTTACCTGCTGTGCCCTAGTCGATTGACCTGTTAATTATGTGCAGTCATTTGGGCTGGTCTGTGCAGAACACTTGATACTTTCAAGCCACCATCTTTAAAAGCAGAATTGAATTGCCTTATTTTCAGCAGCTGCAACAGTTAGGTCCGATGTGATGGGGCTTAACCCCCATTCCCTGCAAGGTAAGGGAAAAGACCCAATTAATCAAACTCTGCACCTGGGTGGGGGAAGGGGAGTAACTAATTGCCTCCTGGAAGAGGAGGCAAAGCTAGGCATATAAGTAGACTGTGGGAACTCAGCTGGGGAGAGACTGAGAAGAGGACAGGTCTTTCTGATGGAGTGGAGTCCTGAGTTATGGCCTACTAGGGTAAGGGAATTGAAGTTGAACCCTGGAGGGGCAAAGGACCTTTTGTTAGAGCTGAATCTTGGAAGGGGATGGAACTGTTGTGTGAGAAGGGCTAAGCCACAGAATGCCCTGTGAGGGAGTCTGGGGTAGAGACAAACTGAGAGTGGTCACTATGGCTGAAAAAGTGGACACCAGAGGAGGGGTGACAGGCACGCTCTCCTGCTGCACCATGTCCAGGCATGAGGGGGTGTCCAAGAGGCAAAGGCATATGCTTACATCTTACCCGGGTGGGGGGAAATGGCAGATCTTTTAAAAATGAGAATGCAAAATCTTTTGATGAAAATCTATTTGTAAAAAGAGAGTCATTTATTTGCACTGTATTTTAATTAAATGTATCTCTTCTCTCAGGCATTCACAGCAATCAAATAAAAAAATGAACATTTGGCTTGAGTAGCCTCCTAGAACTTTATTCACTCTTGCAGGTTGTAGGAACTTAAACTAAAAAGCGGGCCACTTCCCCACCTAGCAAACACACAGGGCGCTGGAGAACCTGGTGACAACTCCTGCTTTATTGGACTTTATTAGCTTCTCTTCAGCTGATTCAATGAACTGAGACAAAAGCCCAGAATGTGTGCGAGGTCCAATAAATTTCTGGTGATGCAGAACACCTCCCCTCTTCCTAGAATCAGTTAGTATTTGTTTAACCAGTCAGTGGGACCTAGACGCTGTTAGCCAATTTTCCCTAGCCCGTCTGCCCTCTATACTTATTACAAAAACAAGAGAACATCCTAACAAACATTCCCCTGACATTTCACTTTCTGTCCTTTTTTTTTTGTATTATTCACCTTTGCAGCATAAATATAATATGTTACCAAAGCTATATTTTCTAAAGATGGGGGATTCATAGATCTGGAGTAATTCTAGCAAAGTTATTGCTCCAGATTGGCACTAGTGGAAATGAGAGCAGTCTGACCTCCAACACCCTGATTCCTAGGCTCTGAAAAATTGTGGATTATTTTTTAATGAAAATATAAATATCCTGCAATTCCATTTCACCTGCTCTAACTCCATGTGAAATTGTACAAAAGTGGTAATTTGGTTGCAAAAAAAAAATCACAAAATGTCATTGTATTATTTAATGAAAACAATGTCGTATTATGTCCATTAATTATATTATTACTTATTAATTAGTTTCTGTTTGCACCCACAATGTGCGAGAAATGCAACAGCCACAGTCCCTGCCTTGAGGAGCTTACTCTCTAAGAAAACAAAAATACACAAAAGTGGGCCTGTTTTCACTGGAAATTATTCTATTGTAGTGCAAAATTGTCCCAATAATAGGAGGCACTGTCAAATTTGTTACAATTGTAACTGGCAGCTCTAGGACACTCAGTGGGGATTGAACCCATGACCTTTAGCACTAAAAACCTGTGCCTTTGATTGGACAGACTCACTGATCTCTTGTGCAGATCTCCCGAGGCCCGTTTTAGTTCCCCCAGTGACAATCCCTCCGCTTTGTGATGTATTTTAAAACCAGGTCAGTACCGTGGCTGACCATCTGCTTTGGAACCTCTTGCACTAGAAAGGAGTCAGTCTTGTTTCAGGGGTCTGAAGTCTACCAGAAGTCAAACCACCATCCATCCAACCTGTATAAATCTCACTAAACATCAGTGGGCTGTAGGGCTAGTCTCCACAGATTCCAGGTTGTCACCTATCACCATGCAGAGGAGTACTCTGTGCTGTTCCTCTAGGAGAGAGACATAACTGGCCAGGCCAACAAAGCTAAGTAGGGGGTGGAGAGGGTTTTATTCAGCCTTCTCACAGAGTTATCTGGTTGGGTGGCCACGCTATTCTCAACCCTACAACCAGACATCTTTGGGCCAAACAAGGAATCCTGCTGCCCTACTGGGTCAGTATGGAGGGGCTAGTATATATAATTGCATCAACTTCTTTTTTCTATTATTACCAAGCCTGGAATGGCTGCAATTCTGCTGGCCGATGTCTACTTTCCATGGAACCCTGGATGCTCACATGGGGGATTTAATACTTTCCATTGGGTTGGGAGACAGAACTCTCAGGCTGCTACTGATATTCTTAGAGAGTTTGTCAATGATCATTCATTGGTGGACATCTGGAGAGACCAACTCCCTGAAGAAGAGCTCTATGGGGCTCGAAAGCTTGTCTCTCTCACCAACAGAAGTTGGTGCAATAAAAGATATTACCTCACCCACTTTGTCTCGCCAGCCCCCATAACATACACCTCTTCACTGTCATCAGGGTGAAGGTGGATAGCACAACTCACAACTGGAGAAGATGTCCATATCTAGACTTAACATCTCATAGGCGCCATTCCCTAGCAGACAGTCAGCTCTGCTCATGGACCACCATCAAGTGTTTGTGATGGCCAAAAGCTCCCATAAAGGAATGTGGTTGTCCTACTTTTTCTCTTCCAGGAGGGTGTTAAGAATGGCTCTGCTACAGAATGCAGTCTCCCTTTCTAAACAGGTGTCTGTTTTGTTATCGTTACTTACCATCGACCCCAACAGGGCAGATCTCCTTTCCCCAGCTGAACCCAGATGACTAAATTAATAGTTTCTGACACAGATTGCCCAATATGAATAATATCTACATATGACATCCGGCAACTCTACAACTTTTAAACTTCTGCCTATTTTAGCAGTATATATTCTGATATTTAAACAATAGGGAATCAGCTTCTTTAACAAAACTAGTTATTTGACTCATGGGCACCTGCAACTGATTATTTTTACTACACTTTTCCATGGGGTAGAAAAATTCCCTGGTTATCTGTAACTAAATATATCACAAGCTGACACTGTCCCTTTAAGAGGGAGGAGCCCAATATACATGAAACTGGTCAGCTGATCCCCATTTGGGCTTAAAAGAAGATACCTTGAGAGAAGGAGACTGGGTGAGTCAGTGCTGAGAGTCAGGAAAGAGGCAGAGAGAGGCTGTCACTGCCTGAGAGAGAATTCTGATGAAAAAGGAACACCGAGGGGTGCACTACATGGCCATTGTCCCATTCAAAAGGCAGGGAGCTAGGAAAGTCCAAGGAGGGACATGAGGCGGTTATCAAGCCCAGGACAGGTGCACATTGTTTGCATTATTGTTTCATTTGAGCTTTTGAACTCTAGTAGGGGATTCTGGGGGGAAGCCCAAGATCCCTCCAGTCTGAAGGACGATTGAGACTGATGAAGAGCCTCGAGCCCATGAAGGTGATGCAGTTATGGTATTGAACTTTATTTTGTGATTTGAAGTGCCAAATTAATGAATTAACCCATTGTCTATTCCAGTCTATGTTGGAAAGGTATTCTTGAGGATCCCTGAGAATGGGAAACTGGGAGTGCATGCCTGCAGTGCCACCATCTGCCAGGACGGGGCACTCCAAGATGGCAACCCAATGATACAAACTCTCAAATGATTCTGGGATCAAGTTACCTGCTGCATTTTCCACACTGACCTCCTCACTTTAACTCAGAGGAACTGATTAACTGCTATCAAAATAAAGCGTCCTTAGTTTTTCTGACTGTGTGTGGAGTCTGGGTTTTCCTTCCATGAAACACTGCAACCTCCTTTTCTTGGTGAAGATTGGATCCTATAGCCACTCTGGGTCCCTTGTTAGGGAAGGGAATCTGGGCATTCTACTCTCTAGGCTCCTATTTCCTGGTAAATTAGAGAAAATCCTTTGTACAAAGCATCCCATAGAGTGTAGTAATGTCTTCCATTTCACCTGATTATTTGCTTCCTGCAATGCACTGGCAATCTGCTAATAGGACAAAGAGTTTATACACATTTTATCTTCTCCAAATCTGTTGCATTCATGATGAAAGGCATAGGTGGTGGTTAACTGGGGCTTGCCATCTCTGTCAAAAATATGTCTTTCTTTTCTCTACCTCTACCTGACTTTTTTCTATACCTGCATGGTTCATAAAAAAACGCTAAGTCACAAACACGCGGACTGCAGAGTTCTACTTCACATTCTGGGAAATGCTCAGTGTCGATCTATTGAGGGTCTCTACTGAGTCCTGGGGAACAAACTGCAGGGGGACAGTGCTTATTCAGAAGCCCAATAATGGGGACATACATATCCTGAGAAACCGGTGCCCCATTATCACTTCTCTGCATGGACTGTAAGGTTATAGCAAAGGCCACCTTCCAGCAGCTAAAATTCATGCTGGCGTTAGGGATCCACTCTGCCCAGATCAAAGCTGGTCACATTCGTTTGTTATATTCCTCCTCAGTAGAACCTGAAATCCAGACCACGTTTATTTGGCCACTTCCTGTCTTGACACTCAACCCAAAGTATGCTCAGACATGCTGGATACAACTCTGCTCAACCTCCTCCCAAAGGCAACTAATGTTTTGACAAGGCAGGAAATTTAACAGGATGATGTCAACTTTTGAGTAGGAAAGGTACTACTAGATCTAAGGGAAAGAATTTTCTCTGGAAGAACTGAATGGCCGAGCGAACAGTTGTCCAACTATGAAATCTCTCCATTCTATTTGGTTGGTTTGATTGTGCTCAAGGTAGGGGATAGCTGGATGTTATCATCACATTGCTGTACAGCGTCAATAAGTTGGTGGTCTTAGTGCAAGTCTTGGTGAACAAGTGTCTAATTCTACACTCTCCTTTTTCATGGTGGAGTGTGGCCTGCTGTGTGACCCAGCTGGAGTTGCCCATGAGAATCTCTAGCTCCCATGACGAGGTACAACCGGGCTTCAATAAATATGTCTCCACAGATGCCAGGTACTCTCCTAGATTGGTCAGTGCAGGGAGTACCCCATGGTCTTCCTGCTGTGTACTCAAAAATAACAGGTTCTGTGGTGATGGAAATGTTAACCTCCGACTGAGTAAGAAAACTCCCTTTCTGAAAATAGAAGCATAAAGGGGAGTCTGCAATGTTCCATTTGTGCCTCTGTACGAGCCATGAATTTATTTGTATCAAGACATGGGAAAAAGTTTGCCAAATCATTATTAGCTGGAAGATTTAAAAGACGACTGTTCCTGACATAAGATAGTCCAGTCATCGAGATTTGTTTTCACTCCAGTCTCCAACTTTTAACCTTCTGCCTTCTCTAATAATATAGATTCTGGTTTTTAAAAAAATTGAGACTCCAACTGACTTTGTCAGTGCTGATTATCCGATTCCAATGCTTCTCCCTTCAGGGGAGCGTGCCAGTAATTTATTGGCTGGTCCTGTCCGTGCTGCGGACAGAACAGCACCCAGACAGCCCAGCCCCAAGTTCCCTGGCAGTGTCCAAAGGAAGGTGCAGGATTTCTTCCAGCCAGGAATGCACTGGGTTTCTGGGGGAGTTCTGAGCCTCGCTCTGTGATAGGCTGGCTGTTGCTTAGTGTATATTTGTGCCCCAGCCTGCCCCCTTTGCCTCCAGTCTTTGCAGGGATAGCTGTGTCTGCATCCTAATCCAGCATGGAGCATTTTATCACACACCTTCCTCCCTCTCCAGTAATTCTATCTGATCTGAGGAGACTTGGCTGAGAACTCTTGCAACTGCCAGTCTTCTACCAATATAGCCAGAAGAGCTGGCGGCTGCTCTGTGCAGCCAGATCTGCTATGGCCACCAAGGAAGTGGACTTTCTCTATTGAGTCACTGCTGTACAATCTCCTCCTTTGTGTGTATAGCTGGGGAGGGGTTGCTGAGGCCATATTATGTATTACACTCTCCTTCTTCCAGCACTTCAGCTTAACTCTCTGTTGAAGCACAGGCCAGAGTTCTGCCTTTTCAGAAAGCATTACACAGAGTCAAACCTCGGGCCTATTGTATGTGAAACCTTGATACACAGATGTTAGTAATTCCCAGTCAGTTTCAGAGAGTACCTTACACTTTCTTAGTAAATAAACATGTAATGAATACAGAGAAAATTGTACATAGTATCTGGAATTCTATAAATACCTTTTAAAAAAAAGATAGACAGAAAATCTACTAGTGTTTCTCATGAAGACTTCCCCACTTTGTTTCTGTTACATAGAGTCAAATGCAACGTTTCACCATACCATTTTCTATACTTCAGCGCACACATCAAAACACATTCCCCTCTGATCTTCTCTCAGAGATGATTTCTCAGTCTTTATAGTGTGATTATAATATGTAGTGTGAGTCACCTGAACTCTTCAGAGCTTGAGAATAATGGGAACATCCCTAGTGCGTCTCTCCTGGCTCTGAATTTGACTGGTTTCTGTACGATGCCAATGTGCCAGTTTTCTGAGGCACGTTAGGAGCGAGGGTAGACTGGTGGCATTTCTTGCCAGCAACTCAAAGACTATGCCACACATGTAATATGGCATTTACAGGAGAAAGGGAAAGGAAGCTTTAGTTTATTTTCTATTCAATTCAGCTGACTGAAAATGAGTTCCACTTCTTCATTGCTTTGTGGTAAAGAAAGGATACTCAGTGGACAATTGCTTTGCTCTCTGAATGGTTCTCACCTGCAGCATCTATATATGACTCCACGTCCGACCAGAATTTTTTGGTATTCTCAACATATTCTCACAGGATGTAGTTATATTATGCCACTGAACTTCAATTTTGTTAATTTCTTCAGGTGATTTCACCAACTTTGCGGCCAGCTCAGTTATTGGTTTCTTAGCATGTCGAAGAGTTTCCCCAACAGAAAATGCAGATATTGTTCTAAGTATTTCTACATGTTCTGGTAAACAATTTCGGATCTCCTCCAATAATGCCAACTGAAAGTTAAGACATCACTCTCTGATCTGTCTGGCACAAAATCATCTCTAAGTGCTTTCTCTGACTCATACCCTGGGTGTGGGAGTGGACCAAATTTTGATGGACATAGCATGTGAGAAAGATCACATTGTGCAGTAGAGATCATCACACTGCAACCCAGTCCCTTTAAGGTTTTGCAGTTGTAGACCTATATCTGAAATGCATTTGAAAAGCTGAAATGATTCCATCAGCACTAAAATCCTCAAGTGCCACAAGACTAAGAAATCTTGAAATAATGTTGGGGATTTTTTATCTTTATCGTCACTACACAAAGAATCTTCAATACAAATATATCATTTGATTAAGAAGTAAACTGTAAGAGCCATCATCAACACCACACACCAGCCCAGTGCTTAAATGAGGTGTCAATATGTTGTTCACAATGAGAGAACATTTTGACTTGGGCAGCCTGAGGCTTGAAGCATGCAAATCCCCAAATTGCACTTTACAGAGCTCTGTAAAATGATCCACACCGCACAATAAAAGGCGGTAGGCAAGGTACAGTGCAATAAAAGCTTTGATTTCTCTCACATGCACCACAAAATTTCTGGCGGATGATGATGCAAATCTATACTTACCTCTCTGGCATCTGAAAGTGGCTTTGCACATTCAACATGCTTTGCTGTGGCAGCATATTATAAAAAATCAGACCGCCCAGCTGATAGTGAGGTTTTGCAGTACTTGCAATAAGATTTGTTTCCACATCCCAGCTAGTATTTGAATGATTTTTCATGTAACCATGCTTCTCAAAAATGCCGTGTGTGATTTCTTTTTTTGGCTGTTGTGCTGTTTAAAAAAAAACACGTTTTTTCTAATATATGAGAATATACCACTATTTAATCACATCCTGGCTGGAACGATGTTGCAATCCCAAGCAAACTGCATTCCATGACCTGAAAAATGATCCTTCTACACCAGGACTTGGGGTCAGTACCAGACAGGCAGGTGGAGGCAAATGAGATGAACTCATCTGTCTCTCTCTTTCCCCACTCCCCCTCTCGTTATGTTTTATGTACTCTTGCAGTAGAAATTGCTTGCATAGCAGGGATAAAGTAATGAACCTAAACTAAGAACACTTGGAACTTAAGAAGCTCCCTCTCTGAGCCCATGCATATCACAGTATCTTTTCATTCTATAATTTAGATTACAAAAAGTTGCCAGATTTCATTAAAAGTTCATTAGAAGTCATAGTTTAGCAACACGCCATTGCAAAGCTTAAAATTTCTCCAACAGACCTAAAATGTTGTTCGATCTAGCAGCAAAATCACTAAATTGCAGCTCTGCCACAGGTCTGTCTTTAACTCCTGTGCTTATAACCTTTTCCCCCTTGTGTTCTGATTGGCTCAGCTCTCGGAGGGGAACGAGGGTGTGACCTGCCAGGGAGGGTGCCCTCAATGAAAACGTCTGATAGAGCTTCAGGAAAGCTACTGAACATGTCTAGTAACTACCACACCCTAGTCTGGATGTTTCTGGGCCCTTCTGATTTGTCCTGCCCTGCCCTGTACATGTGTGCAGAGACAGAATATTTTTTTGTTCCTGGTCACTCTGCTGAAGACCCCACCATGTAGAGAGACCTCCTCTTCAATATCGCTCTGGTGTTGGCCACAATAACTATTTGTAAGTCCAAGAGGAGGCAGCTCAATTCTTTTCCTGACTCTTATTCATTCACACATCTGGGCAGCATTCCACAGGGGCTGTCAACTAACTCCTCAGTCTCCTTTCCAAAGCCGTGGGTACTGGTTGGGGTTCTCTGCCTTGTGTCTCCCACTGACATATGTTGATTACCCATTTGACCTCAATCCTGATCTTCCATCTTTGTTTTCTTTCTCCATGAGTTGAACTCTTCCATGTCTTTGTGGCCCTCCACCTCCAGACAGGAGAGGCCATTGTTGTTTTCCATGAGCAGGCCCTTTTAGGGGGCCTCCTTTGAAGCCTCAAATAAAGCAGCATCTTCCCCTTCACATACACTAAATTCTTGGAAAATGTGATTTTAAATGTGTCTGATTCTCTGTTTGCTGTCAATACTGGGGGCCTTACTTTCTGGGAAGTCAGGGATAAAAGAGAACGTGCACATATTTTTTTCCACCCTGGGGAAAATCTCAACTCTTCAACAAATATCAAAACTAGAAGTGTTTCTTTTGTGTGTTTGAAGTTTCAATGAAATATTGACCCCCCCCCCCCGCCTCCCGGCGCGGAGAGCAGATCCGTTTTTTTGAAAAAATTGTTTAGTCAAAAACCCTATTTTCTATTGACAAACATCATTAACAGGAAATTTTCAACCACCCCTACAGATTAGCCGTGCATGTACACAGCAGGTGCTCTCTGAGCCCAACAACAGAAATAAACCCCACCATACATGACCTAATAAGGAAAGAAAAGTCTTCTGCTGACACTATCTGATGGTGTATGATGGGGTGGGAAGAATCCCACCAGCTCTAAATTGATGGAACTAGCCCTGCCTCCCATTCTTTCATGTTAAGATGATGTGCCAGTTGTCAGGTCCAGTCCTTACTGTCTCAAGAAACGTGACCTGAGGCCGAGCAGTAAACCCGCCCTGCCGTTAGATTAGCCCAATACTAATAGGCCTAATGCTGCTCCCACTGAAGACATGTGTTGACTTCAAATGGAGCAAGACTGGGGCCAGTGTTTGTTAACGGAAGCCTGCTATTTGAAATCCCAGTCTTACAATGGAAATTCTGTCATTGACTATTGAGAGCAGGACTAGGTCTTTGTTTCCCTAATTAAGGCTTTATTCCTAGTAGAAACATCTTCAACTCCACTTGAACTCGGAACACCTTGCAGCAGAGCTCCCCACAAGACTGAACTACATAGGCTTTGCTCATCCCAATTAACAAGACTCCTGGCAAAAGAAGGGGTGGCTGGACAGGGCTATAATCTCTTTCCTTCTCTCTCTTAACTCCAGAACATTTTGAACTCCAAATGAATTTGCCAGTTACCATTTGGATATCTCTTAATGCTTTATCTCCGCTCAAGGCAATCAGTGAACAGAACGGAGCGAGCTGTGTTTGAGCAGAACATTTATCTTGATAACATTCAGTGTGCCAGCATCCAAGTTACAAAAATGTATTTCCAATTATTCCAGTCCCTGCTAATCTGTTTCAGTAAGTGAGGGTCATGAACATTATCCATCTGCAAAAAAGCCTAGTGCAGTATTAAACTCCTGATTCCTGAATATTTAATACATGTTAGTTGCCCACAAAAATTGGAAGTGAGGTGATTCCTGTTATGGCATGATCTAAATTAAGAGGTAACGTGTGTGATCTAGGCTAATTTACCTTAAATCCTGCTACTCATCCAATTTTTCTTATATCTTTCCTTTAAATGTCTTTCATGTTTATTACTGCTAACTTAATGTATCCCTTCAGTTTATGCCATGTCCCTTGTTTTGGGGTGAGAATACTTCTCTTGCGAGGAAGCAGTGAAACAAGGTTATTCTGTCACTTTTTGTCTTCACTTGGGGAATTATACTTTGCCTATTTTAGAAAACAATCTTCCCACAATTTCAACTGGGTATGGTATTCTCCACTTCCTCTCCTAAATTGTTATTTATGGTTGCTGTGCACTGTTAAACAGCTGCCGCGCTACACCTCAGATCTTGCTGTATTTTCAATGGTGGAAAACATGAACCTTGTGTGTAGTTTTCATCTTAATTTATTGTATTTGTTAAAGTACTTTGAGATAGATTGTGCAATAGAAATTGAAAAAAAACCCATTATTATTGAGCAGTGAGACGCATGAGATGTTTGAATATTCAAAGTAACGTAAAGACCAATTACTGTAAGCATTAAAGTTCAACAAACTGGATTTTCAACATAAAAGAAAAGTGCGTCTGCTGAGGAACACGATGAAGCTGTGGATTCACCCTGCCTAGCACAGAGAGGTGTTTCACTATCGTCCTCCCTTAGAGCTCACACCAGGGAAGGGCCAGTGGCTACAGAGGGTTACACTTCAGCAGAACGTTTGAAGTTCTTGCTATACCTCCTCCAGAACACTAGCAGGTCCACGCTTCCTACTAACTCTCATACAAAGAGAGTCAGTAACTGGTTGCAGAGGAAAGAGCTAGGTTAGATTATAGCAGCCTCAGGACTGTGCCTGCTTTATCAGATGTTGCTTCCGGTTAATAAGTTATGCTAAAGCTTGCCTCTGTCATCACTGAAATAATAAAGGCAGCTTTACATTCTCCAACCTGCTGGAGGAGGTCGCCCTGACAGTGCTCTGAATCAGGACTTTGCTCAGTCACCCTCATCATGGCATCTCCCCATGTGGCATCTCCCACTGTTAGGGCAGTGCTGGCTCCTGATGATCAACTCTTACGGTTCCTTTCCACTGCCACAAAATCACTTTCAACTGCCAGTTATGCTGGATTAAGAGATTCAGAGATTCCAAGGCCAGAAGGAATCTGTGATGGGGCGTCCACCCCACACTGGAAGAGAAGGGTTTAAAAGCAGCCTAGAGAAGCTGCACAGGGAGCAGCCAATCCAAGAGAGGCTGTGAGGAGCAGCCAATCAGGGCCCAGGAGGCCCATATAAAAAGAGGTCCAGGGCCAGAGGCGGTCAGTTGCTGCAGGGAGCCCAATGGAGAGGACTGGGTTCCTAGAGGGGTGCAGGAAGGTAGCACCTTGGACAGGGCAGCTTCTACCAGGGACCAGGGGAGCTAGAGATAAAGCTGCTGGCTGGCTGCTGGGACTCTTAGGCTTGAGGCCCTGAGAAGAGGTTGAAGAAGGTGCTGGGGCTGCAGGGAAGTGGTCCAGGGAACTGAAGCAGCACTGGTGAGAAGTTAAGAAGAGGAAGTGCGAGGCTGCTAGCTACAGGGTCCCTGGGCTGGGACTCGTAGTAATGGGCGGGCCCGGTTCCCCACCACTCACCACAGGGGCAGTGGATGGATTATAGAACTGAGATACCCCACCCCTGGAAGGGGGAAAACACGGAGAGTGACATGGCTGGAGGTCCAAGTCAAGAAGAGGATACTGCAGTACTTGGATTGAAGCAGGTCTGCAGCTGGTGACGACAATGGGCAAGGCACCACCAGGATATGGCGGACTGGCTGGCAGAGCTAATACCGATTACGGCCAGCAGGAGGCGCTGTGCTGGTGAGTGAACCTATGGCAAAATCATTGTGAACATCTAGGCTGAGCTCCTATATAAAACAGGCCAGAGAACTTCCCCCCAAATAATTCCTAGGCTAAATCTTTCAGAAAAATAACTAATCTTGATTTAAGAATTGTCACTGATGGACTATCCACCATGACAGTTGGTAAATTGTTCCAATGGTTAATGACTTCCGCTGTTAAAATGTTATGCATTATTTCCAGTCTGAATTTGTCTAGCTTCATCTTACACCCACTGGATCATGTTATACCTTTATCTGCTAGACTGAAGAGCCCATTATTAAATATTTGTTCCAAAGGGAGGTACTTAATAGATAGTAGCCAAGTGACTCCTCAACATTCTCTTTGTTAAGAGAAATAGATTTTGCTCCTTGAGTCTATCACTGAAAGGCAGGGTTTCTAATCCTTTACTTATTTTCATGGCTCTTCTCTGAACCCTCTCCAATTTATCAACATCCTTCTTGAATTGTGGATACCAGAACTTGACACCAGCAGTGGTCACACCAGTGCCAAATACAGAGGTAAAATAATCTCTCTTCTCCTCCTTGAGAGTCCCCTGTTTTATGCCTCCAAGGATCGCATTAGCCCTTTTTGCCATAGCATCACACTGGGAGCCCATGGTCAGCTGATTATCACTACAACCCCTAGATCTATTTCAGAATCACTGTTTCTTAGGTTAGAATCTCTCATCTATTATTTGTTCTTAGCCATATTGAAACACATATTATTTGCTTGAGCCCAGCTTACCAAGCAATCCAGATCTCTGTATCAGTGACCTGAAACACCTGCCCAGTGCCTGCAAGCATGGGCATCGGAGAACCTCGGTCCCTCCTATTCTCTGCCTGTGCACACAATAGTTTAGTCTCCTGGGAGCTGTGACAATTTTGTCTAGTCCAGGTTACTGGGCTCAGTACAGAGATAGCTGGGCTTTGTGGTCTGTGGTGTGTGCAGAAGGTCAAATTGGATGAATGGATTCTACCACTCTGTGTAGAGAGAGGCACCTGACTGATGGCCAACTGCTTTTAGCTGGCTAGGAGTTCTTAACGTGCATCCATTTATATAATTCTCATTTCCCATTTGAAGTCTCATTTTCTGTTCTCTCCCTAAGTGTATGTTGCCGTTGCTTAGCATGGTCCATGTTTTGTGTGTCTGGGACAGTACTTTTGTATATATTCTTTTTTCAAATTCCTTCTTGGAAGCTGCCCTCCTGTTCCATCACTGTTGTTAAAGTGGACATGTTTCTTATATTATCCCCTGTGGTATCTGCTTGGTATTAAATAGGGACTTGTATTTGATCATTAATGATCTGGAGGATGGTGTGAACTGCACCCTCAGCAAGTTTGCAGATGACATTAAACTGAGAGGAGTGGTAGATATGCTGGAGGGTAGGGACAGAGGGACCTAAACAAATTAGAGGATTGGGCCAAAAGAAATCTGATGAGGTTCAACAAGGACAAGTGCAGAGTTCTGCACTTAGGATGGAAGAATCCCATGCACCGCTACAGACTAGGGACCAAATGGCTAGGCAACATTTCTGCAGAAAAGGACCTAGGGGTGACAGTGGACGAGAAACTGGATATGAGTCAACAGTGTGCCCTTGTTGCCAAGAAGACTAATGGCATTTTGGGCTGTATAACTAGGGGCATTGCCAGCAGATCGAGGGACGTGATCGTTCCCCTCTATTCGACATTGGTGAGGCCTCATCTGGAGTACTGTGTCCAGTTTTGGGACCCACACCACAAGAAGGATGTGGAAAAATTGGAAAGCTTCCAGCAGAGGGCAATAAAAATGATTAGGGGACTGGAACACTTGACTTTTGAGGAGAGGCTGAGGGAACTGGGATTGTTTAGTCTGCAGAAGAGAAGAATGAGGGGGGATTTGATAGCTGCTTTCAACTACCTGAAAGGGGGTTCCAAAGAGGATGGATGTAGACTGTTCTCAGTGGTAGCAGTTGACAGGACAAGGAGTAATGGTCTCAAGTTGCAGTGGGGGAGGTTTAGGTTGGATATTAGGAAAAACTTTTTCACTAGGAGGATGGTGAAGCACTGGAATGCATTACCTAGGGAGGTGGTGGAATCTCCTTCCTTAGATATTTTTAAGGTCAGGCTTGACAAAGGCCTGGCTGGGATGATTTAGTTGGGGATTGGTCCTGCTTTGAGCAGAAGGTTGGACTAGATGACCTCCTGAGGTCCCTTCCAACCCTGATATTCTATGATTGTATGATTCTCTGATTTCACCATGCCATTATTCTCCATAACAAATAAAGGTAATGTTACTGTAATAATATGTGAAACCAGCATTCAATTGAATCTCACTTGGAAAATAGCTATTTTTGGTTTTGATATTAGAAATTTAAAAAAACCCACTTCCAAGGAATGGTGTGTTCCTTTTACTGCTGTACATAATCCCATTATATAAAACAAATAATAGAAAATATGCAAAAACAGAAGGATACAACATATAATCACTGACTAAGATTGGCCTCAGGGATAGAAATCTGTGTTTTCTGCCAAATAAGATAGCATCAAACTTTTACTCCTTGCTCCTTTCTCCTTATTCTATTACACCTGATTTATCTTTGGCCAATCTAATTATAATATTAAATATTGGAACTGCTCTCACACGTGAGTTGACGTCATCTTAGGCAACTTTCCTTGTGCTATTTACTGAAACTGAGCAAGTAGCAAGTTTAATTAAAGCAAGATGCACAGCTAATGCATTAAGAAAGCTCAAGGGCTGCTTTTCATATACATGCACTGAAAGGAGAGACTTAAATAAAAGTTCCTGGAATTTATGTTGGAAATCAGTTCGGCACTCTCATGGCAACAAAGAGTTCGAGTGCTCAGAGTACGTTGCTTTCCAGAACAGAAGAATGCAGAAGTTTTTTTTTTTTTGGGGGGGGGAGGAAATGAAAAGAAAATGTTTATGGTTGGAAATCAGTTACAGAATATATGGCAACGCTTAAAAAATATTCAATACATTCATTTTTTAAAACCAAACATTTTGGGTCAGATGGAGCTACTTCAGTTTATATGAGCTGAACAGCAGCCCTTTAAATCAGTTCACTTCCATTTGTAAAACAACTGCAGGAGGTGATTGTGTAATAAGATAAAGGACCAGGAAACAGGAGTCCTGGGTTCTATTTCTGTTACTGACTTACCATGTAACCTTGTGCAAGTTCCTGCTCCGAAGTGAAACATAGAATATTTCCACCCATCTCCGGGATGCTGTGGCTTAAAGCCTGATTTTGAGTAGGGTTGAACACCCACAACATCAGTTTACTTTGGTGGCAGTTCTGGGTGGTCAGCCTTTTGGAACATCAGGAGTGAAATCATGGCCCTACTGAAGTAAATGGGAATTTTGCTAATGGTTTGCACAGATGCAGGATTCCATCCATGGTCTTGAAGCCCTCAGTTCAGCAGAGTACTTAAGCATGTGTTAGCACTTGAGTACAGCCCTCCTTATTTAGCAAAGCACTTGCTTAAGTATCACTGAAGTTAATTGGAGAGACAAGGTGGGTGAGGTAATCTCTTTTATTGGATCAGTTTGTGTTGGTGAAACAGAGAAGCTTTCAAACTTACACAGAGCTTGTCTTCAGGTTTGAAGATAAGCTTGGGATGGCCCTGGTCTTGAACCCAGGCCTGTGAGTTCTCAGACAGCTACTGCTTCCTGGTTTCCACACAGCATCTGCCAAAACTTTCCAGTCTGAGAAGCTAATGGGACTACAGCCTCATCCCAGGCACCACTCATGGGAGCCCTGACTGGCGGATCTCCTGGCTCTACCAATTGGTCCAAGCACACTATTTAAGCCAGAAGGAGGCACAGGAAGTTGTTTGAGCAACAAGGTGATTTTCTTTTGTGGCTGCACCAGACCCTGCTTGTGCTGTGTCCAAACCTCCTTCTGATTCCTGTTCCACTCCTGGCTCCTGCCTTACCCTGGCCTTCACTCCTGTTCCCACAAGACTCCTGCTCCATGCTTGATTCTTGTCTCTTCTCCAGTTCCTGCTCTTACTTCGATTCCACCATCAGTTATCAGTCCTGACTCTGACCCTGGTCTCTGTCTTCTGACTCTGACTTGACCTGTGGTTGTGGCATTTGGTATCTGACCTTCGCGCCGAACCTCCACTTCGATTCCTGATTCTGACTTAAATCCATGGTTCTGGTAATGGGCAGTTGACTGTGGTGCTGATCCTTGGCTTCATTCCCCAACCTGGATGCCTGCTCCACCCACTAGATCCGACTCCTGCTCTGTCTACTAGGGCAGGCTGTCTACATCCCAGTCTATAAAAGAGCTCCGTGTAAGCTCAAAAGCTTGTCTCTTTCATGGGCAGAAGCTGGGCCAGTAAAAGATGTTACCTCTCCCACCTTGTGTCTCTAATATCCTGGGACTAACATGACTACAACATTGCATACATTGAAGTTAATATGAAATAAGGACATGTGTAAAGCTAGGCCTTTGCTTAAGTGCTTTTCTGAATAGGAATGGGATTGCTGAAAGCTTTGCTGAATTGCAGCCTAATGAGTTGACCTGATCCAGGACCCTTTGAGGTCAATGGAAGGGTTCCCATCTGAAGCTTTGGATCAAGCTTTATATGCTTTGAGGCCCTTGAATGAAAGGTGCCATACAAGTGCTGCATCCATCTCTGAAGTTTTCCAGAGTCTGAGGTGGGTGAAGTCCAGGGTTTCAGTTCAGGCCCCTCTCTAGTGTAAATGTTTTGTCTCATTTAATTCCAGTGGAGATTTTATGTACAGGTATGAGCTCAACAGGCAGAAGAAAGATTGGAATTTAGTCACAGACATAGTTTCATGCTATTTAATAAGTATGAAACTATTTAGTATCATCTGGACCATGGCTTTTCAACCTGGGAGTTGTGAATGGGAATCATGGGGCCACAACCACCCTGCCTTTCCCATATTGCTAAATGAGAGGAGGTCCCTGAGAGATCATGGATACATAGGAGGAGGGTTTCAGGCAGGGATTCTAATAGTAAATGGTTCAAAAGCCCTCTGGACCATCAGAAGTTTTGTATAACAATTCACCAGCTGTGCCTGTCAGCCCAATGAACAAGTATGCCAAAAATTACAGCGGTTCCAATTTCCTCTAGGTATATTACCAGATTAACATTGATTTACTGTCCAGATCCCTTTGAGATTAGATGAAGTTCTCTGAGGTACATCATAATTCAAACAGTGGTATAAAACTAAAAGCAGGCGGGCTTGCGTCGTATTCTTTTTCATTATACTGAAACGTTACATTCCAGGAGTCTCATAAAGCCAAATGACATTTTGAGAGAAGACATGTACCATAAAGTAATGCAGAAATCCTTTTTAGAGAGATGTTTTGATTGCTGTGAGTGCTGCCCCACACAGACTTTATGTTCCACTTGGCCCAATGAAGACAATTAAATGTACTGTTTACCATACTTGTACAAAGGAGTACTTCTGCAGAAGAGCCGGCAAAGGGGCAAACGGACTCCTTAGCAAAATGAAACTAATAAAGTAGAGTTGCTTTTTTAAAAAAAATGAAGACCGTGTCTTTATAAACTTCATAAATCTTCACGGCAATAACATTTCATAGTTGAAAGAAACCAAAGGTTTCTTGGACATATTTTTTCTGTGAACTGGCATTGTAGGAGCTGGAAACTTTTCCATCAAGAGTTATGGGAAGGATTCTAAATGTTAATACAACTTTTCAAAGGTAATAACTTTAAGTGCTTTTTATTTGGCACTGAATGAAGACAATTAACATTCCCAGTGCAGTAAATGGTAATTAATATCTACATGATGAAAAGGGAAAGATACATGAGACATCAGGTGAACATTCAATCCTCTACTTCTGGCACTCCTCATGGTCCACCAGCTTTCTCCCATACTCCGGCTGTCCTCAGCCAATATCTGAGCAGCTCCTGTAGTGGACTGCCTAATCCGAATTCTCCAAGATAGCTGTTCTCCCTTAATTGCCATGTCCCCCACAGTTACAATTTTGTCATCCTTTTAAGGTGATAGCCTATTCATTATGGGCCTGAACCAGTGCTCACTGAACAATTGGGCATCCCTCAGCACTGTATTTACCCTGTTATCGCCATCTCTTCTCAGACGCCCACTATCTGTCTGAAAGTCTCTACCAGAAACACTGCTGTTGGGTAACAATGTTTCATGCTCCTTCACCCTCCCCTTTTTCCCTGTGTCTCCCCAAATGTTCCTTTAAAGGTATATCGTTGTCTTTCCACTCATATTTACATCTCCCTAAAACTCTCCACACAATTGATTGTTGTTGGAAGAGTTCCTTTTGTGATACTAATTAACCTCCATTCTAATATTTACTATCTCAGATTTCATTGTCTGCTTTGCCTCTTATTTTAAAGAGACAGAACTCATATAGTTTGTTTGTATTTCAAATATGATTTGTTGACTGATTAATACCAATCTCTTGCAACAAGTTCCCTAGGATATGATGGAGACGAGTGAGAATATTTTGTACTGTTGTGTTATTTTAACAAGGGGAGTGTAGGCTGGTGGACCTGACCACCAGCCCGGAACAGACCATCAGCCATACCCAGTTCAATTTCTAGCCCTTATTTCAGGGTTCTGCTGATTCTTTAACACACACACAAATGAAATGTTGAACAATAACAAAAAGCAACAGTTCTAGTCTTGATGTGTGTGGGCCTCTGTCAGCTTAATGGTCAGCACCTTTCCCTGCCCATGGTAGTTTGCAGGACTGGCCTTCCCACAGCCTTCTTCTGCAGCCAAAGGAGGGTGTACTCCACGCTCTCTCCTGGTCCCAAGCTCCCCCATGAAGCTAGGATTGTCCTTTATATTCCCTAGCTGGAAATCATCCAACCCAGATGATGCTGCCCAGCTGGGCCAGCACCTGCATTCTGGGCTCTTCTCCAGAACAGGGCTAGCTGCTCCTTGGCCCTTAAAAGGGCAGACCACCTGGTTCTAGGGAGGCTGAGTCTTTTCTCACTCATGGAATTTAATGTTCTCCTTTCTCATAGGGCTGTATATTACTTGGCAATAACAAAATAATTATACCTATAAAATGTTACAATAGGTGATTGCTTTTTATTGCATTGACACATTAATCTGCTTTCAGTTAAAGCCACCTGAAGAGCAGAGAAAGCTAAGGGCATTTCAGGACAAACCTCCACTGTGCTATTCTGGATTTGGTTGTCTCACTTCTTCATTTGGTCTGGGTGGTAGCACTCCTGGGCCCAAAAGCCCTGGCTGGTGCAGAAGGGGTGTAATTCATACCTCCCTTTGGCATCACTCATCCAAGTAGGGTATCATCCTCTCCCCTCATCCAAGCCACATTAATGGGGTCATTTTCCACGATGGGCACCTGAGGAATAGAATGTTGAATTGATTTGCCAAAGATGACGTGCTACTAGAAATGTATGCCACAGCTGGGAACAGAAGGTTGGTTTCTAAGGTGGCAGATCCATAAATTAGCCACTAGCCCACAGTGCCTCTTCTACTCTTAATTATTTATTGCAGTAGTGCGCAGGGACTGTGCAATGGTAGGCACTGTGCAAACAAAGATTAAAGATAGTCTGTGCTGAGAGAGCTCACAATCTAGGAATTAGGCACCACAAACTTGTTGAGGGGACAGGGTAACTGTAGAGAAAGGTTTGACTGCATTGGTTAGGAGTCGCAGTGGTGAAAGTAGCCCCCATTGCGTTAAATCTCAGTATTTAGTCCAAAAGTGAAGTGGGTGTAACAATGCTTAGTCTGTGGTGTAAAGTGCTTACTACATGACATGCCGCAAGTGCCTAGAGATCTCAGGTTATCACTACAGAGCTCTGGTGGCACACGGTCTGCAGCATGTGGCACAGGATGATCTGCAAGACACATCACACTAGCCCTGCAGGGGTCCCTGTGACATGGGGTTTGTCAGCCTGGCGTGAACAAGCCATGAACATAACGACTTGGGGATCGAAGATGTCTATCAGTTCCAGACACCTATTAGGCCATAATGACCTAAACAGTAACAATGAAATGGGTATTGAGGGTAGATCCAGGGGTTACAAAAGAAGTGGTCTTCTGGCAAGGAGTGGATAATAATAACAAGAATTTTAGTTATAAGCTAGGGACGCATCAATTAGAAGTAACGGAGGAGGAGAAGGACCTTGGAGTATTGGTTGATCACAGGATGGCTATGAGCCGCCAATGTGATATGGCTGTGAAAAAAGCTAATGCGGTCTTGGGATGCATCAGGAGAGGTATTTCCAGTAGAGATAAGGAGGTTTTAGTACCATTATACAAGGCACTGGTGAGACCTCACCTGGAATACTGTGTGCAGTTCTGGTCTCCCATGTTTAAGAAGGATGAATTCAAAGTGGAACAGGTACAGAGAAGGGCTACTAGGATGATCCAAGGAATGGAAAACCTGTCTGATGAAAGGAGACTCAAGGAGCTTGGCTTGTTTAGCCTAACCAAAAGAAAGCTGAGGGGAGATATGATTGCTCTCTATAAATATATCAGGGGGATAAACACCAGGGAGGGAGAGGAATTATTTAAGCTCAGTACCAATATGGACACAAGAACAAATGGATATAAACTGGTCATCGGGAAGTTTAGACTTGAAATTAGATGAAGGTTTCTAACCATCAGAGGAGTGAAGTTTTGGAATAGCCTTCCAAGGGAAGCAATGGGGGCAAAAGACCTATCTGGATTTAAGATTAAACTCGGTAAGTTTATGGAGGAGATGGTATGATGGGATAACATGATTTTGGCAATTAATCAATCTTTAACTATTCATGGTAAATAGGCCCAATGGCCTATGATGGGATGTTTGATGGGGTGGGATCTGAGTTACTACAGAGAATTCTTTCCTGGGTATCTGGCTGGTGAATCTTGCCCACATGCTCAGGGTTCAGCTGATTGCCATATTTGGGGTCGGGAAGGAATTTTCCTCCAGGGCAGATTGGACGAGGCCCTGGAGGTTTTTTGCCTTCCTCTGTAGCATGGGGCATGGGACACTTGCTGGAGAATTCTCTGATCCTTGAAGTCTTTAACCCGTGATTTGAGGACTTCAATAGCTCAGATATAGGTGAGAGGTTTATCTCAGGAGTGCGTGGGTGAGATTCTGTGGCCTGCGTTGTGCAGGAGGTCAGACTAGATTATCATAATGGTCCCTTCTGACCTTAATATCTCTGAATCTATGGATCAGAATGAGGTCAAAGGGGCTGGTATGAGCAAACTATTCTTCAACTCTTCAATACCATTTTAGTTTATTGTGGGCCAAATGGTGACAGCCTTATTCAGCACTTACATAGAGGTCAGACAGCACTGAATGTTGATTTTGAATAAGTCGTGGAATGCTGGGCAAGCTCCAGAAGACTGGAAGAAAGCTAATGTTGTGTCCGCATTGAAAAAGGCTGACCCTGTTTTTAATAGACCTCTGTCAGGCCCCATGGACCTTGAACTAGGGTTTGTGTGTGAGGAGGGTGCTGTGAGTCATCACACACCAATCCTCCCCTCCCACTAGCTTACAAACAGTAGTCCGGACCAGGGTCCATGAAGCTAAACGGGAGGCACAAGCCCCACCCCTATACTCTGATTGGGAGAAATTCAAGGCTCCTGATTGGGCTGCAGCTCCTATTTAAGTCAGAGGAGGAAACAGGAATTTATCCACACAACTGGGCTTTACCCGTCTATGGAGTGTTTGTCTGGCGTTTACCTGTTCCTGCTCTCCTGGTAGCTTGACCTTTCCTGAGTCTTGGTAACAGCCTCCTGGTTCCTGCCCTCTGGTTCAGTTGCCTGATCCTGGTATCCTGATTCCTGGTTACTGACTTTTGATCAGTGCCCCTGTTTATCTCTTGATTCTGATCTCCTGGTATTCCCCCGGGCATCATTCCTGGTAATTGGCTCCTGGCCCCTCAGCATGTGCCTGATGTTAACACCTAGGCCAGGCTATGCATGCCCTGGTCCTGGTTCTGGGCAAGATAATGGAGAGACTGATACAGAACTTGATTGATAAAGAATTTAAGGAAGGTAATATAACTAATGCAAATCAAGATGGGTTTATGGAAAATAGATCCTGTCAAACAAATTTGAGATCTGATGAGATTACAAATTGGGTTGATTAAGGTAATAATGTTGATGTAATATACTTAGACTTCTGTAAGATGTTTGACTTGGTACTCATGATGTTTTGATTAAGAAGACTAAAATGATATACAATGAATATGGCACCCATTAAATGGATTAAAAGTTGTCTAACTGATAGGTCTCAAAATATAATTATATACAGGGTGTCATCATAGGAGATGTGTGTTTCTAGTAGCATCCTGCAGAGCTCTGTTCTTGGCTCTACACTGTTTAAAATGTTTATCTATGATCTGGAAGAAAACATAAAATCATCACTGATAAAGTTTGCAGATGACCCCAAAATTGGGGGAGTGCTAAATAATAAAGAGGACAGGTTACTAATACAGATGTAAAAATGTAAAACGATGAGCTTCTATTTTACCTATATATCTATAAATATTAATTCTGTCTGTGTAGCTTGCTTGTCTAAACAACAAATAGCATGTGATCATTTGCACACTTTGTATTTTATTCTAAACAGCAGGTGTAGGATTTACTCAGTTTGAATTAGAACAGAACTGGGCCCTGAGCAAACTCCCTAATGTTGAGGAAATTTGGATGTGGTGTCAGTTCACATGGTGATGGGCACTAAATAGAAAAACCTGGCTAGATAGATATTATGATTGTATTACTTGGATTACAGTACTACCTACATGCCTCAACCAAGAGTGGGGCCCTGTTGAGCTAGCTTGTATCTGTACACAAAAGGCTAGACTGTAGCCTTACAAACCAACCCCGAGAGCAGAGCAGAGGCTGAATTGTTACTCCCACTGGGGAGTAAGCTGCACCAGCCTTCTTCTTAGCATATCTTACTTCCCCCTCTCTGCCAGTTCAGCTGCCCCTACTCCTGCCCACCTGCAGGGGACAGGGAGGTAGCAGTGTAGTGGCAGAACTGCTTGTAGGCATATCATGGATTTATCTAGTGGCACTGTGATATTTTCTCTCTTAGTTATCCCTTTCCCAATGGCTCCTAGCATGCTGTTAACATTGACTGTCGCTGCACATTGAGCTGATGACTCTGCTCAAAGAACTATCCATGATGACTCCAAGACCTTCTTGATTGGTAACAGCTAATTTAGACCCCCACACTTTATAAGTGTAGTTGGGATTAATGTTTCCAATGTGCATTACTTTGTTCTTATCTACATTGAATTTCATCTGCCATTTTGCCACCGAGTTGTGTGAGATCCGACCTGCAACTCTTTGCAGTCAGCTTTGGACTTAACTATCTTGCATACAGGGGTGCATATTTGCAGATATACAAAATTATTCATTTCCCTGCCTCAGTTTCCTCATCACTCTGGAGAGTTCTTTGGACAGAGGCCAGAGACCTCGGGGGTGTCCAGGATCCTTTCTCTCCCTGCTGCCCTCCTGTATGTGGCTTCTTATCCAGAACATGGACTATTTGGTCTTGTTTCCAGTGGTGTAGTGATAGAGAAAGGAATGGGTAAACAACCATTTTGGTGTTTCAGTCTGGGCAGTGGCCCTCGTAGGCATTGTGGGCATGCAGAGATGTTATTTAGCATTGGGATTAGGCTAGGATGATCATTATGTAATTATTTTAATGATTTTGACAGTCTTGTAAATAGCAAAGGCTCAATGAGAATCTGAGGCAAACAAAATGCACAGATGATAACGTGAGTACTCTGTGGAAGATCTTGCTAACCACCATCTGCCTGAAGCACAGTCCCAAAAGAATAATTAAACCAATGTCCTATCTGAATACTCGTTATTCAGCACACCTGTCCTAGGCACAAAACGTTACAGCAGGCACCACAAGGCCTTTATGACATCACCACAGGGATCAGAATGGGCCTTTGTGACATAACAGAGCACAATCCAGACTAATGAGTAGCTCTGTCACTACTGCCCTGTAACCTGGGGTGCCCTTTACAATGCCTGGGTGCTGTAGCCTCCAACCCGGACTGCTCACAAACAGCGCCCAGCATGTAAGTCACGTCCAGCTATGTCTGTGTGTGCTGCAGTCACTCAGCCACACCTTGGCTCTTGCCAGCCTGGGTTATGTTGCAGTGTGATCCCAACACACCCCCAGTCCCAGAAATGTATATCCTGTACTGCCCAGCCTTCTCATAGACAGTACTATTACTACTAAGTTTGTTATTGCTTTAAGGGAATAATATTCCATCTTGTTATTTTAAATAGAGTACCCAGACACACCAATTTAAACACACTTGATTAGATAAAACAGTGCAAGTTTATTAACTACAAAGAAAGATGTTAAGTGAGTACAAGTAATGAGGCATAAAAGTCAGAAATAGAAGAAAAATAAAGATAAACTGTTTTACTAGTGCCTAACTTAACAAACTATATTAGATTCAAGCAAAGTTTCTCACCACATGCTTCAGCAGATTACTGACCCAATTCTCAGGTCAGGACCCCCCAGAGTCCAACAGCAATTTCCCTTTATCATCCTAGTGCGATGCCAGAAATAGACAGGGAGAGAGAGGGGTGTCTTCGGATGTCTGCCCCTTCTTTTTAGAGTCCTTTCCCCCCCCTTTGAGAATCATCTCCAACTGGGAGCAGGGTGACAGGTAGTCAGTATGGAAGTAAACACCATGCTGTTTCTTTAAGATGTAGATTTTTGCCCCCGCCCCTTTTCCTGCCAGAGAATGGTCACTTAGTAGGCAATGGTCCATCAGCTTTGTTTACACCTGGCTGAGACATCAGCTTGCCCTTTGTCTCTGAGGAACTGGGCTGACCACTCCCCAGACTTATCTGGAAAACATACTTTTAGTCATGATTTCAGCTCATGTTTATAACTTTCATATATAACGCTGCTATGTGCATTTTGCCATGATAATATTGATCAGCAAATTATGAGATTTGAAATGATACCTTAGAAGGCATGCCTTGTACAAACATTATTACAACAGTGTGTAGGGTGTGAACATAGGTATATTCTGCCACAACCTTGCACTGCTTAGATCTGGTGTCATTGCAGAATGGTGATTTTACCACCCTGAGCCAAGATACTGTTTTGCCCCAGATAGTGAATGTGGGAGTCCATTCACATTAATCAGCATCAACCAGGCAATAGCTGACATTGAGAGCCCTGCTCTCTTATCTGTTGCAATGATATTCATGAGGCTGAACCTCTCACATTCAGCAGTGCTGCAAGGAAATGTTTGCATGCAAATCATAAGAGATTTCTAGTCCTCATGTTCACTGTTAGGGTTTTCTGCAGAGTCTCTCCCTTCATTGATAGCTTGTGCACTGTTCAAACTGATGCATCAACACAGTCATTTCTCTTGTTCCTTGCCATGGTGAATGCTTGGATTTTATGTCCATCCATGTGAATCCAAGATGCTGAGATCTTCAAGGATGTCATCTCCATTTGAAAGGCATTTTTCCATATGGCTAACAAGACAGAAGAAGCTGTCCAACATTAATACAATTCAGCTTTGGATTTGGCTTCTGAGTAATGGATTTGAATTGTCCCAGGTGTTTGGCTTTTAAAGCCTCCTCACATTTGTCCCTTGGTGAGTCCTTGAAGGAGACTAACATTTTAATAGATTCACTTAATGTTCAGCCTTGGGACTGTCCATATAATGAACCTGAAGATCTTGAGACACATTAGGCAACTTGTAGAGCACATCATACATAAGTGCCAGCTCACAGAGGAATTCAGGACTTGCTAAACCCTTGTATATCTGCCTTCCTTTGTCATTTCTTAGTGCTTCAGAAGACTTTTCACATGCTTATAAGGGGCCACACAGCTTGAACAGTCCTAAAATTACTAGTCATCCAAAGTACATCCAAAATTTGAAGAATGTGTAGAATTTGGGAACCTTCCTCTGCTCATGCTTCATTGAGCTCCCGTTCATTTTTGTTTAACTGGCTGTAAATGTTATGGAGATTTTTCCATAAAGGATTTGGAATGGTTAACAGTGGTGACCTCATCAACAGCATCTGTCATGGCTAATTCAATTCTGGTTCATACAGTGCCACATGAGCAAACATAATCTTGTTGCCACACAAGAGTTCCAGTCTAACATGACACTGACTCTATCAGATACAAATGAAACCCGGTTTTCTTGAAGATCAGTGTTAGCAAATCCAGCATTCTGCAGACATTCAGGAGTGCTGAGACAATATCCTTAGCTCTGGTCTTCAAGTTCAACCAGGTCAAGGAACACAAATATAGGACTTTCACCCGCAACTGATTGTTTAACTATCAAGGTAGCTTTTCTGCTAACTAATGGATTCATCAATAAGTACAGCCAACTTTCTTGAAGAAGACATAAGACTCTTGAATGTGTCTTCCTGCATTTCCTCTGCAGTGTGATTCACAATACCTGTTGCACTGTCTCATGGATGCAAACTTTTTTCCATGTTTATTCTGTAACTCAATCAGATTTTCATGGTTGCTGAATTGGTGATTGTTCTTGGCAAAGTAATATGCAGTTCTAAATACAGCCTCAGTTGCCTGATCTACACCTCCTAAAATAGTTTCAATAGTTTTCCCTAGCACACTTGCCTTCCTCTGATCTGGGGTTTTATGCACTATACCCTGAACTCAGGAATCCACATGCTTCTTAATTTTAATTCTAAGGGATGACAATTTAACGTTTCTAAATTCATTGCCAGATGCTTCAACATGATAGTTGCACCACTCACTTGCAAAAGAGGTGCCTTGTTCTTTAAAACTCTAGTTGTCTTAGCAGCTTTACAGTCCAGGCAGCCTGTAAGACAAATGGGATGACTTTAGAAAAGTTTTAAATGGAATATTGCAGTACAGCATAATATCACAGTTGGGTAGCTTATTGCTAACATTACAAGAGTCAGAGAGTCATTAGGCACACTGCAGGTTGATGCACCAGTTACACACCACTCATACTCCACACAGAGAGACATAGAATATGTTAAACCATTCTTTGAATTATTAATAACAATAATATATGAAGACAAGCTACAATGTATATAGAACCGTCCTTATTTAGAAGTATACATATATAATTTAGAATAATAAATATTTGAAGAATATGTTAGGTTTAATTCATTTACTCAGCTCCATCTTGTGAATTCACAATATTAATGCATACTCACTAAGCTTTCTATCCTTGGAGTACATCTCCTTAAATTTTCTCCCCCTGTTTTTGGTTAAAAATATCAGGCCAGAAGTTTAGAACAGAATTCAGTGTCCCAGGTGTATGAAACTCCTGGTTGTTTCCAGCAGCATCGGTCGAGTCACAACTGTTTTCAGAATTTTGTACAGCTGGAGACTGTTCAGCTTCAGAAGCCAAACTCCAACCTGTCAAGGAAACATTTAGTTTCTTCCCAAAAAATAATGTTTGCTGACACTTCATTTTGTAGAAAGTAAAAGTAAAGTTGTAAAATAAATACATACACAAATAAACATATGCTTTTACTGTTCAGCAAATGTTTTCAGTCAGTCCACACGTGCAGTAGCACTGGATGGCTCATTACAGACTCTTACAGGCCATAATTTTCAGTTCAGTTGCCTAACATAACCAGCTGTTAGACAATGCACAAGTCAATTGTCGTGATCATCTAGAATTGTGGTTTAAAGGTCATATGGTTTTCAAAATCTTAGTGTCGCACAACGAGCACTGAAAATTGGACCTCCAGTGCCTTCCAGTATCTCCTGGACGTATTTTCAATGACTGTGGTACTAAATACTGATATATGACATATTCAATTCACAAGAAATATAAACATTGTTGTGAGAGGTTTTTTAAATGACTGACATTTCTCTTGTCACACTTGATCTTTTTGGAGACATGATATTGGACCAGTGACTAGAAGTACAAGAAAAAATGCCTTTAAAGAAAAGAAAAGAAAAGAAACCCAGCTATCTAAACCCAGTCTAACAAGCAAACAACTTAATGTACCAGAAGAAAATAGAAATGAAGCAAATACAAAACCCAACTGGTTTGGCAGCTGGTGTTTTTACTGATTGGTCAAAAGAAAAAGAAAAGGTAATTAACATAAAGAGTTTCTATTGCACATTTAAACAGTCTGTTATGAGCGTTCATGCCTCTGAAAATACCAAAAGTCATTATCAAAAGTTAATGAGCCTCTTTTCGTTAATTTATCATGTTTTCTATTTTCAGTGGAACATTTTACAATGAATGGAAATGCTGAAAACTTCTAGTTTAAATACTTACAACAGTGACTATTTTTTCTCCAAAGCAGAAGGTTTTATTGTTTGGTTTTATTGATATAGTATGCATTTTGTAAGTGGGATCACACACTCCAGGGCTCTTACAATTTGTTGGTTGAAGGCATTCAGCTTCGCTTTGTGCTTCCAACCCAACTACAGCTGTATGTTATTGCAACACAATGCATGTCTTGTTGTGTGTATTCCCTTACATATGTCTTGACTTTAACACTTGGCATAGTCAGGATTTGCAGGAAAGTAGGAATGAGTAAATGCCATATTCCCTAAAAGAGAATGAGTAAACTCCATTTACCTGCATCCACACTACTGTTTTTCTCCCTCTTTCTCTCTCCCAAGGCTGCTGAGAGACCTCTTTTATAACCACCAGGCAACCTCCTGATCAGTTTCAATGGGTGATCTCTCCCCTCATAAACCAGTTATCCTGGGTAGGAACCAGCTTTTTGTAGAGGGTGCTTCTATTTGTATAGAAGAGCATCAAGATTTAATGACCATCCATTGTTAACCCTGTGCTACTGCCCCTTACAATTCCGGTCCAATACAGAGGTAAAAGGACAACCGAGAGGGGAAACAAACCTCAAATTCAAAAGGAAGTTTGCAGCCTGATACAGATACACATAAAGGTCCCCCAATATCAAACAGAATTTATAAATAGTACATAGACAAATTCTCCAAGTCATCACACAGTCTCTGCTTCAAACAGCTTACAGTCCAGATAATCAAGACAGACAAAAGGTGGGAGAAAGGAAATGTTATCCTTGTTTTACAGAAAGATAGTTTTGAACTTTGTGGTCCAGGCCAATTTCAAAGAATAAGTGAAGAGTCCCAATCCTGCAAGTATTTACTGCTGGGTGTAGTGCTTAATACCTTGAAGAGTCCCTTTGACTTCTACAGAACTATTCTTGATAGAATAGGGGCTGAGTTCACTAGTAATAGCATGCATAATGATGTACCTGAATGCACATGTATTAACATGTTCTAACCTCAAGATCAGAGCCAATGATTCAGTACAGTATGGAAATAAATGAGGGCCCTTTGAGTTTACTTTCTCCACATTTAATGAACTAATAGGGATGGGTTGTGCTTTATTAATGGTCTATACCTTTAATGGATAAATGCAGCATGAAAGTCAAGGAGTACTCCTGACCCCATTGATTTCAATGGGCACAGAATTTTACCTAAAGAAGTTATTTTTAAAACTGAGTTCTAGAGCCTTAAAACAATTATAGGTGTAAATGAGGGCAAAACTTGGCCTGGGAAATACTTATTGATGCATGATGGTGGCCATGATGTATTAGAAGGAAAGAGCCCAGCTTGACTCTCAGAGCCCAGCTTGACTCTCAGATCCCAGGCTGAATTTGCAAGGCTGGCAGTTAGAAAACTCCCTTCACTTGATGTCTTTTTCTCCCTAATCTGTCTAGCTGTGGTGTTTATAAGGAGCTCATAATGGGAAGATTTATGCAGTGTCTTGGTTGTATGTCACTTGGGTAAACTCTGCCTACCAGATGTTCTACTGTAGTTCCAACTGTATACTGCCTCCTGCTGCCTACAGCCCATATGCGGCAAGGACTCCGGGGCTGGAGGGAGCATGGGCAGAGATCCCTATACTCTGCTTCTGCAAGGCAGAAACCTGTACTCCTTGTTCTGTGCCTCCTTCCTCTGCTACCTGCAGCCTGTAGGCTGCGGGACCAGAGTTTGCACCCCACATGAAATCCAGAGGCATTGCAGCGTGCAGAGCCTGAAGCAGCTCCAGCCCCTCAAGTGGCAGCAGGTGGTACTGCACTTCACACTACATCAGTCACACTAGGGTGTGTATATGGGGGCTGACAGCTGTGACATCATGGGTGGAGCTTAGCCCCACTATCCCCCCATCACCAGTCCCCCAGAGTAGTTCCATTTCAGAAATGGGCAAAGTGAGATATAGTTTGAAAATGTTGTCATGTGTTTACATGGAAGAAAGAAATATCAGTTAAGCCTTAGAATTTGATTGCCAATTTAATGTGTCCATCAACAGAGCTGCATGAGACAGACTGTTTTTGCTTCATAAAATATTTGAAGGGAAAAACAGAATTTCATAAAATATTTTTTTGCACTATTTGGTAAAATGTGGAAATGGTGATGTTTCATATACATTCCAGTGCACTGAGTGCTATGTGAAACCTAAGCATCAATAAAATAAAAATAAGAGAAGCTTTCACTGAGAGAGTTTTTCTGATTCTAAACTAATCTGAAAATGAAGCCGGGCATTCAAGGGTCAGCTCTGTCTACATTATGAAAAGACTGGAATTTGGCCGACTTGTAAACAGACTAGGAGAACTCTGAGGCCTTGCATTTCCTATTGAGCTCGCATTTTTTAATTGATGGTTTTACAGTTGACATGCAATCAACAAAATAATTAATAGCTGGAAATAATCCCATTAATTTGGCTCATCCTCCTGTGTCCTAATGACAAAATATGCATTTAGAACACCATTGTTTGACTGTCAGCCATGGAGACCTGCTAGTAACTACACTTGGATACCAAATTAAATTTGGAATGAACTGATCAGTGTGTTGCATTCAGTTAATTCTTTGAACTACTTCACGTTATTCACTAAATCAGGGGAAACTGGTAAATCCAAATCCTATTCACTCCATGTGGATTTCTTTGTTTTGTTTTGTCCTTACACAGTGCTTCCCTCTACATAATCATTAATCACAAGTTCATTAATCACTAATCATTAATCACAAGTGTTGTGCCAGTGTGAGCCAGATTCTTTCCTCGCTTGTACTGGAATAACTCCATTGAAGTTACGCTGGTGTGAGTGATAGGAGAATCATATCCATACAATAGGAAAGAATGTTTGCGAGGCTGGAGAGGAAAGGAGGATCAGGGAGCTTCTCTGAAGACTTCCTGATCAGCCTCAACAGGTGATCACAGACTCCTACTCAATGACTTTGTTGCTAGGCAACCTCTCCTCTTCTCCTGTTTCTTTTCTTTTCTTGGCCAAAGTGAGATGGACTACAGCCTTAACTTTGGGTTTTGAAGCCATGCATCATTACTTCAGAGTTTGGCTGAGGGAAACTCAGCTCCTTTGGGCCATTTAAATGGGCAGGGCATTCTTTACATTTACTGTTCTATTCGCCCATATAGACCATTGAGGTGTGCAGATGCCCCCTGTGTTCTGAGTGGTCCCTTCTTCTGCTGCACACATTTTGCATTCCCTCCATTTTCCTAGTAGTCAGTGGAAATGGCTGCCGTAACTACTCCTACTTTCAAAAAGAAAAGGAGTACTTGTGGCACCTTAGAGACTAACCAATTTATTTGAGCATGAGTTTCGTGAGCTACAGCTCACTTCATCGGATGCATCTGATGAAGTGAGCTGTAGCTCACGAAAGCTCATGCTCAAATAAATTGGTTAGTCTCTAAGGTGCCACAAGTCCTCCTTTTCTTTTTGCGAATACAGACTAACACGGCTGTTACTCTGAAACCTACTCCTACTTTGGTGTTTGGCATCTGTGACTGGGGATGGGCAGAGACAGGGCTGGTCCAGATACTGTCCGATTTTCATAAAATTGTAGAAGTTAAAATAACTATTGTGTCATTCTAGTTCATCTCATGGCCAGTGCTGGATTCAAATCCAGAGGTTGTTTTGGGAAGGGAGAGCAAAGTTTCAGAAATGTTTTTCCTGTTTAGGCTTTTCTTAGCTGTTCACTTGTCCCTTGGCAGTGAGTGGGCCTGATCTGGAAATGTACAGAGCACCTTCTGCAAGGTACAGCATGCCCCCATTCCAGGCAACAAGGACCAGTGCATAAGACAATGGATGAGGAGTTGGCAGATTTTAAATGCATAAACAGGGGTATCTCGGGTAGGAGTGGAGAGGTTATTTCACCTCAGTATTTGGCTTTGGTGTGCTTGGTGCTGGAATACTGTCTCCAGTTCTTGTGTCCACAACTCAAGAAGGAAATTGGTAAACTGGAGAGGATTCAGAGAAGAGCCATGGAAATGATTAATGAATTAGAAAATCTGCCTCACAATGACAGACTCAAGGAGCTCAATTTAGTTAGCTTAACAAAGAGAAGCTAAAGGGGTGATTTAGTCTGAGTATCCACAGGGAACAAAAGTTGGATAATGGGCTCCTCAGTCTAGTACAGGGGTGGGCAAACTTTTTGGCCCGAGGGCCACATCAGCATTGAGAAACTGTATGGAAGGCCAGGTAGGGAAGGCTGTGCCCCCCCAAACATCCTGGTCACAGCCCCATATCTGCCCCCTCCCACTTCCTGCCCCCTGACTGCTCCCCTCAGAACCCCCGACCCATCCAACCCCACCTGCTCCTTGTCCCCTGACTGCCTCAACCCCTATCCAGCCCCCCTAGGATTCCCACGCCTATCCAATGCCCCCTGTTCCCCATCCCCTGACTGCTCCCCCCAGAACCTCTGTCCCATCCAACCACCCCCTGCCCCATGCCCCCCGGAATCCCCTGCCCCTTATTCACCTGCCCCCTTACCATGCCACTCAGAGCAGCAGGAGCTCGTAGCCCCATTACCTGGCCGGAGCCAGCCACACCACCCACGCTGCCTGGCAGGAGTGCCGAGCCACAGCGCTGGCAGGGCGGCAAGGGGAGGCTGCAGGGGAGGGGCTGGGGGCTAGCCTCCCAGGCTGGGAGCTGAGGGGCTGGACAGAATGGTCCAGCAGGCTGGATGTGGCCCATGTGCCATAGTTTGCCCACCTCTGGTCTAGCAGATAAGGGTATAACATGATCCAATGGCTGGAAGTTGAAACTAGACAAATTCAGACTGGAAATGAGGTGTACAATTTTAAACAGTGAGAGTAATTAACATTTGCAACAATTTAAAAGGGTTGTGATGGATTCTCCATCACTGGCAATTTTTTAATTAAATCGGATGTTTTTTCTAAAAGATACACTTCGGCTCAAACAGGAGTTCATCCAGGGAACTTCTATGGCTTGTGTTATACAGGAGATCAGACTGAATGATCAAAATGCATCCTTCTGGACGTAGAATCTATGAATCAATGAACCTGTATTTCTAGTCCTGCCTTTGCCACTGACCTGTTGTGTAGCCTTGTGCATGGCATTTCATCTCTGTGTGCCTCAGTTTCCCTAGCTGTAAAATGACACCTTCCCACCTGTGTAGAGCACTTTGAGAGTGTTAATGTCAGTGGGAAGGGACAGCACTTGGTAACTGGCAGTATAAGGAACCTGTGCAGATGGGGTGCTCTGAGTTAGAAGAGCTCAGTTTAATGTTGTGGAGTTGTTAGACCCACAGCAGGAGTCTCTCTATGAGATAGGGGAGCAGGCAGATACCGGATACAATGTTGATATATAATCCACAAATATTCTTTATTGCTTACAAAATAAACCACTCGCTCCACATTCATAACCCAAGCATACTACACCAGAGTCTGAAGATCAGAAATGAAGTCCTGATGGCCAGTCAATGTTCAGTCCTATCACAAGATGCGGGGAGCCAAGATTACCACATCTTAATCTAAACAGGGCTCTGAATCCACGAACGACTCCAAATTGTGAGTGTATCGAACATCCTTTATAATCCACTCCGTCACATCATTTAGGTGGGGATTGGTCCTGCTTTGAGCAGGGGGTTGGACTAGATGACCTCCTGAGGTCCCTTCCAACCATGATATTCTACGATTCTGTGATTCTATGATCATCGGTTGTCTGGGCAATGTCAAAGAGACAGTTCTGGGCAAATTGCCAAAACCCAAGACATTTAGAAACAGTCCCTGGCCCAAGATGTTCCTCTTTCCCCAATTCTTGTTTACAACTGCAGAAGATACATTGCAACAGGTACATTATCATGGCAATGCTCAGTCATGGAGCAGGACCCCATTGTGCCAGGGGGTCCCTGCCCAGAAGAGTTTACAATCTAAGTAAATCAACCTTCTGTTGCTCAAAATACCAGCACAATACAACAGGTACAACAGATACATTGCAACAGGTACATTGTCATGGCAATGCTCCCAGTGTTATAAGATCTGGAGTGCAGTGGTGCTGTTCATGGATAGGCTGGCGGAGTGTTCGTGAGACGGCGAGGGGAGCCGTGCAGAGCGGAGCCGTTCGTGAGACAGCAAGCTGAGCAGAGCGGAGCCGTTCGTGAGACAGCAGAGCAGAGCCCTGTGGGGCAGTCAGCTTCAGGACACATAAGGTGCCCCTTACCTCTTTCCACCCACACACAGGCACGTTTTAGCCAGACTGGGGAGTAACACTCTGCAGATGAACTTTTGAACTCTGGGGCTGGACTTTTTGGACTTTGGGTGATTTGTGGATTGCTGGACTCAAGAGATGTTTGGGTTCTGGGACTCAAGAACCCGAGGGAAAGGATGTGGCCCAATTTGCTGGGGTGGGTCTTTGCTCATGGTTTGGTTAATGAACACTAGTTGTGGTGTTTCCCCAATTTAATGCTGATGTCGTTTACCTCATGTTATTAAAGATTCTCTGCTACACCGAGACTCTGCTTGCGAGAGGGGAAGTATTGCCTCTTTGAGGCGCCCAGTGTGTGTGTAAGATTTTCCCAGGTCACTGGGTGGGGGCTCGAGCCAGTTTTGCATTTGCTTTGATGAGAGGGAACCCCTGTGTACTGAACCTGGCCCTTGCTGCTATCAACTTGGCCTGGCAGAAGGGTTATATATATATATATATATATATATATACGTATCCCAACAGAATCACCTTGGAACTAACTTATATTTGTAATGTCTTCAGGTAATAACTTTTGTGTTCACATTTACCAGCAGTTAGTATGATGTGTGTGGCACAGACATCAGATATGTCTGGATTATAATCCAGTTATTTGAGAAGCATAGGCATAGTAAGACACAGTATCCTGACTAATAATTATTAATTATTACTAATATCAATGGTTATTATTATTTATTATTATTTTATTATGTTACCATAAAGGAGTCCTAGTCATGGAGCAGGACCCCATTGTGCCAGGGGGTCCCTGCCCAGAAGAGTTTACAATCTAAGTAAATCAACCTTCTGTTGCTCAAAATACCAGCACAATTCATGGACAAAAGCAATTTTGCTATTACACGTTTATTTCCAAGATTATTTCATAAGCATCTGGAGGGGGTCTTTATTTCAAAACATGAAGCAAGCCTGGCAGAACTTATTTTTATTTACTATATAATTTCTTCTTAGTCAAGCTGTGACATGATGGGGTAATTAATTAAACCGGCTGATGCAGTAACTATTATGAACCTTAGTGCCCTGAAATACTCCACAGATTGACATGAGAACACAGGAAGTTGGTTTATAAAGCTACTGCTCTGTTATATGCACCATAGTGGATAATCTATATCAGATAAAGGACTTCCTAGTCTTGAAATAGTTATCTATTCTTTGTTATGCTAATGCGTGGAGGCAGCAGTTGAGATTGTTACCCTGTTATGTGTTTACAAACACATGGTAAAAAAGAGACCCCACCCCAAAAACCTTCCAATCTAAATAGACTAGGCAGACAAAGGAAGTATTAGCCCCATTTTACAGATGAGAAACAGAGTCCCAGAGAATAAGTGTCTTGCCCAAGGTCACACTGGACACTAGTGACAGAGGCAGGAATTAAACTTATTTCTTGATTCCCAGTCCAATCCGTAACCACAAGACCTTCCTTCCTGTCTAAACAAAATGGTCGCCACTCCCTGCCCCAGGAAACAAATCAATTATAGCCATTCCACAGGGATGGGCAGGTGAGGCAGTTTAGCAGATCTGGGCCCCCTGAGAAAGCAATGTGATTGGAGCCCCCACAGCCTTGTTTGGGTTACAGCACAATATTCATGGTGTGATCTTCTCTTCCTACCAAACCTCTCCCTCACACCCAAATGGCTCTACCCTTTCAACGGGGGGACAGGAGGACTTCGGAGGAGTTAGCACTGGGGGGTTGGGGTGGGGAAGGACAATAGGAAATGTGTCCAGAGATGGCGTGTGTGTTTGTGGAAGGATTGAGGGCATAGTGGAGGAAGAGTTCCCCTGTTTCCCAAACAGGGGAATTGGCAGTGTACCCCATCTAAGCCTCAAGGGTCCATCTGTGTGCCTCACCCTCGTTTTTGGCTGTTTTTGCCTTGCAGCAAGGAACGTAGGCTAGAGCGCCTCCCCTCCCCTTCCAGCAGCACTGTGGGCTGGAGCCTTCCATTACATTGATCAAGGATTTTTAGGAAGGTCCCAACATTTTCCAGGAAACAGACTCAAATGGATGCAGTGGGAGGAGGCTAGCTGCACTTCCCCTGCAGATTCTCACAGCCAGGGCTCCAGGGGCACAAGGAGGCAGCTCCTTGGCCCTCTAGCATGTGGGGCGGGGGTGGGGGGTACTACATGTTAGAGTTGCACAGGGACTTAAAAATGGATACTGGAAGTTTAATATGAGCATTAAAGAAACGCTGCTGTCAAGGTGAGTGCATCTATGACCCTTATCACTGTGGTAGTTGCCTACCTCACACGCTTTACTAGATTTAGCCTCACAACACCCCTGTGAGGTAGGGCACTGCTATCCTGCCACTTTTATGTTGGGGGACCTGAGGCTCAGCGAGAGTAAGTGACTCGCCTCAGGGTTACACAAGATATCTGTGGCAGGGCTGGGAATTAAAGCCATATCTTCGGTTATTGCCGTAACCACTAGGCCATCCTTCCTCCCTTGGTGTTAACATCTGTAACCATATGACCTCATTATGGTCCCCTTGTCTGCCCGTCCTTACCCCCTTCCCTTCTATTACTTACTACACTCCCGTAGCAGTGTAAGGCATAGTGTGTCTAGCCTTTAACTACACTCCCAGTGCCTCAGGCCAGGGACTCTTTCTTCCCGTGTTTGTGTCTACACACCTCCCCAGTACAATAGGTCCCTGATCCTAATTGGGACCTTTGGGTGCTGCCATAATATAAACCATAATAATGGAGGCTTTATGTTTGCAGGCAGAGAGCACCTCTTTCTTATCCCAGGATCACTAACTAGTAGGAGACTCGTTTAAATGGGTTGTGATTTTCATGAAGTGGAACTCTCCTTAACATTGCTTGGTCACAATGCAATGGAGGCACTGTCCGGTATTAGGAATAATGTAGAACTTCACTAACCGGAGCCGGACAGTTCCCCTGTTGGTTGAGTACAGCAGAGGAGGCTAGGAAATAGCTTCACCTTTATCACCCTTTCAGATATCTAGACCTCATTGGAATGCTTGCAATTCAAATTCCCTTGGGGCAAAACTGTGATCCTTTTGCTCAGGATGAGTAGTATTTTACACTGTGAACACTCTCATTGAAATGAGATGGGATTATTCAAGTAATAAGGGTTACAGAGAATACCCTGTTTGCTAGTTAATCCAGCAAATGACCTGTGCCCCATGCTACATTTCAGGCCAAAAGGGAACTTTCTCCTGAGAGTTTTGAGCATCTGAAAACCAGGGGTTATAATGTACATTGTTCTGCTGCTTTAAGTATGCTGTAGTTTTAAGATAGAACCATAGTTCGTAGCACATCATATAGAACTTCAAAGCCTTAATGAACCATAATGAAGATTAGAAAGAAAACCCTAGTTAAATACAGCAGCATTTTCGTATATTTTTTAAAGTATGAATTTTGGAAAGACCTAAAATTAACATAGGGGGTGGACATTTTGCTCTGACTACACAGAGTACAACTGTCAATCAAACCATTTTAATACAGAGGTCCGAGGCCACATCTGCATAGAACATTTTGGATTGACAGGAAAATTTCTTCTCTCTGGATGCAACATCCTATCCTTGTAGAATAATGAGGTTTTTGATTGGCAACTTAATGATGATAGAACTCAGCCATCCATGCACCCATTTTTTATACCCCAGTTATTTGTTGCTATACTGCTGGATTGTTCCTCAGCACCCAGCTGTCAATGACATAATGATGTCTAACTCTGAACAATATGCAGCCAGCAAGATCAAGGGCATCTGTACTTTAGAAACAAAACAATCAAATAATCTAAAAGTTTAACCCCCTATCTTCTCTGAACGATTAGCTCAGGCAAGAACTGGTCTTATTTCACTAGATTGTAGGGTGATTAGTTCATGATGTCTTCTAGTTCTTTTTTTTGAAAGTATGATCTACTTTTATGATGGCACCATTTGGGGGAGTCCTGTATGGCAAGTATATAGAGGAAAGTAGAGAAAGAGAAGCTGGAGTGGCTTTGAAATGTTCAGCAACTAGCTTGCTTTTGAGTGGAAAATGTAGAAACACTGCACACTGCTTTCCTAGGCTGAGTACGGAGCACTGAGGGAATAAAACACAAAAAAGTGGTACGGCCACATAATCTTCTGGAAGCCTGGTATCTTCACAAAAGCCCAAAAGATTGCTGTCTCCCTTCAATAGGTACATCCTTGTGGGATACATGTAGATTAGGAACAGGTTGAGGTTAGGTCAGGGTTAGCAACTGCAACCTCTTCCCTTGTGTAGACACAGGTTAATATGTTTTGCCTTAATTTAATTGGCCATGGTGGGTGTCATGGTTGGAAAGCTAGCTGCAGCTCCAACCTCTCTGAGTGCATCCCCTCAGATTCAGGCCTAGTGCCTTACCTATCCTGGGGCTGAATCCCCCAATTCTCGCACTGTTATATCAGATCCTCGGCTGAAATGTCTTATGTATTAACTGTGCTTACCCAACAAATCTGGCTGGGTTCAGGTACATGCAGTTCTTACCTTCAGGAACTTGTGATCAGAGAAAATACAATGATTAGGCAGCCTTCTTAAACTAAAGTATTGTTTAATCTTAACATTAATAACACAGTGAGAGTAATTAATCATTGGAACAATTTACCAAAGATCATGGTGGATTTTCTATCTCTGACAAATTTTAAATCAAGATTGTATGTTTTTCTAAAAGATCTGTTGTAGGAATTATTTTGGGGAAGTTCTCTGTGTTCTACGGTAGTCAGACTCATCATCATCATCACTCCCATAACTGCATTGGTTGTTGGGGCACCATCACTGATGAGCATTCAACCAATTGTCTTCACCCCTGACAACTGTATGTCAGTGCTTGAGTCTCCATAAAGTCCATTCCTGTCCACTCTTTTATGTTGTCAATCCATCTCTTCTTCTGTCTACCTCTTTTCTTCCACGGTACTGTCCCTTGGAGGATGGTCTTGGATAGGCCAGATGATCGTATTACATGGCTGTACCACTTCAGCTTGTGCTTCTTCACGGTCATCAGGAGGTCTTCATATGACCCAGTGCATTGGGTGATGATGTCGCGGACCTCTTCATTAGTGACGTGGTCGAAGTAGGAGATGCTCAGGATTTTCCAGAAGCATCTCATCTCTACTACCTGTTTTTCTGTTCATGTTCTGCCATAAGGGTCCATGTCTCGCACACATATAAAATAGACTAGATGATCACAATGATCCCTTCTGGCATCAGAATCTATGAACCGATGACTCAGTGTGTTGGGTAATAACATGACTCTGTGCTTGTAAAAAGATATTTGCTCTTTATTTAAGTGAACTACTTACAAAAATGCTGCAAATGCAGCTAGCGTTCTAGCCGTGTGCACACAGACTGATTTCTCACTGCCTCGCCTGAACTCCTCCCTCCTGCAACCTGTGCTCCTCCGGCCAAGCTCCATTCAAGGTGTTGCACTCAGGTGTGTGTCCGTGTCAGTCTGGTCTCCACAAACAGTTTCCTGACAATGTCCCAATCTCTGGTCAGAGCATCTTTATAATGCCTTATTGTCCTTTTGATCTTCTGGCTCACAGCTGTGGCAAACTAGATATGTAATGCAGCTGGGGTCAAGGAAATAGGTTCTTCACAGTGCGTAGCTGAGGCATTGTCCCTTAACCCTTGAAATGTTTACCAGGTGTTTTATCTAAAATCTTTGTCTGGCCTTCCTGATTATTTTCTAATACGTGCTATTAAACTAACCAGCACATACAAACAGCAAAAATATCAATAACCCAACAGAGCTATCCAGTAACTATCCTAATAACCATGTCACATCCATTATTCCTAAATTATTACAGATCAGCATGATGTCCTTCACAGTTGACCCTAGTGGCCCTGAACCAACCTTGACCTCTTGATAGGAGAGGGAAGGAGATCAAAGAGGAGGTAGCTTGCAAGGTGTCAAGAAGATCCTGAAGGGAGAAAAAGTATCTGTGAGAAAATGTTGAGGTGGGGGCATTATTATAATGAATTCTTTGAAAATAGTGAAATGACTCCCAATTGCAGGGATAGGAGGCGGAGAAAAGCAGAGTACAGATGTGTTAATAATGGTAGAGAAGAGTATTTGGACATGAGACAAAGTAGCAATTAGCCTTTGCAGCTTGGAGAAGAGTCTCAGTGTTTGAGATTCCCACATGGAAAAGGGCCATTTGCCATTGTATCTCGGGCACCAGCTTATAGGTTCAGGATCTAGTCTGAGTAGCCGGGGACAGGGAGGAACTGGAGGTCTGAGGAATAGTGTGCATGTCAATGAAAGCAAGTTGGCTGTGGACAGGTCTGAGTTGTAGATATCTGCCAGAATTATGGGAGAAGGGTTAACAAGCAGGTGATCAAGAGATCCTATCCAACTGCATAGTATTACTAGGGGTGTTCTGCGGAGAAAGCAGTTGCAGCCCTCTCATCCCTGAGCCTTGGTGACCCCTGGCTGCCAGAAGAGACTCTTGGGTCCTGAGATAGGGTATTTACTCCACATCGGCACTAAAAGGGTTAACCGGAGCTAGAGAGTTCAATTAAGGCACCTGGTTGCCAGGCCGCATTGAAGGTGAGGGCCACCAGTGGGAGGACCTGCGTGGTGAGCATAAAGGGAGAAAGCCCAGCTGGGGTGGGGCTGTAGGAAGACAGGGAAAGAACTCTGCAGTCTCTCTGGTTGCTAGAGAGTAAAGGAAGAGCCTTGAGAGAGGCAGATTTTCAGTAAGCCCGCAGTGGAGCTGTAGGAAAGGGACTGGAGAAAAGCCAAGGGAGGAAGAAGTCCAGGGAGGAAGCAGCAAGGGGTCTGATGGAGCAGACTGTGGTTTTTTATCTTACAATCCCTGAACTAAATTCCAGTGGAGTGGGAGGGCCTGGGCTTCTGGGCCCAGAAAAGGTGATAAAGGAACATCCTGATTACACAGAATCACAGAATAACAGAGTTGGAAGGGACCTCTGGAGGCCATCTAGTCCAACCCCCTGCCCAGAGCAGGACCAATCCCAATTAAATCATCCCAGCCAGGGCTTTGTCAAGCCTGACCTTAAAAACTTCTAAGGAAGGGGATTCCACCACCTCCCTAGGTAACGCATTCCAGTGTTTCACCACCCTCCTAGTGAAAAAGTTTTTCCTAATATCCAACCTAAACTTCCCCCACTGCAACTTGAGACCATTACTCCTTGTCCTGTCATCTGCTATCACTGAGAATAGTCTAGATCCATCTTCTTTGAATCCACCTTTCAGGTAGTTAAAAGCAGCTATCAAAGCCCCCCTCATTCTTCTCTTCCGTAGACTAAACAATCCCAGTTCCCTCAGCCTCTCCTCATAAGTTAGGTTTTCCAGTCCCCTAATCACTTTTGTTGCCCTTCGCTGGACTCTCTCCAATTTCTCCACATCCTTCTTGTTGTGTGGGGCCCAAAACTGGAGACAGTACTCCAGATGAGGCCTCACCAATGTCGAATAGAGGGGAACGATCACGTCCCTCGATCTGCTGGTGTCAAGGTTCCTCCCCCACTCTGAACGCTAGGGTAAGATGTGGGGACCTGCATGAAAACCTCCTAAGCTTATCTTTACCAGCTTAGGTCAAAAATTCCCCAAGGTACAAAATATTCCACCCTTTGTCCTTGGATTGGCCGCTACCACCACCAAACAAATACTGGATACTGGGGAACAGCTGTTTGGAAACGTCTTTCCCCAAAAAATACTTCCCAAAACCTTGCACCCCACTTCCTGGACAAGGTTTGGTAAAAAGCCTCACCAATTTTCCTAGGTGACTACAGACCCAGACCCTTGGATCTTAAGAACAATGAAGAATCCTCCCAACAGTTGCACCCCCCGCTTTCCTGGGAAATGTTGGATAAATAGCCTCACCAATTTGCATAGGTGACCACAGAGCCAAACCCTTGGATCTGAGAACAATGAAAAAGCATTCAGTTTTCTTACAAGAAGACTTTTAATAGAAATAGGAATAAATAGAAGTAAAGAAATCCCCTCTGTAAAATCAGGATGGTAGATACCTTACAGGGTAATTAGATTTAAAACATAGAGAATCCCTGTAGGCAAAACCTTAAGTTACAAAAAAGACACACAGACAGGAATCGTCATTCTATTCAGCACAGTTCCTTTCTCAGCCATTTAAAGAAATCATAATCTAACACATACCTAGCTAGATTACTTACTAAAAGTTCTAAGACTGCATTCCTGGTCTATCCCCTGGCAAAAGCAGCATATAGACAGACAGAAACCATTTGTTTCTCTCCCTCCTCCCAGCTTTTGAAAGTATCTTGTCTCCTCATTGGTCATTTTGATCAGGTCCCAGCGAGGTTACCTTTAGTTTCTTAACCCTTTACAGGTGAGAGGAGTTTTCCTCTGGCCAGGAGGGATTTTAAAGGGGTTTACCCTTCCCTTTATATTTATGACAGCTGGCTATGCCCCTACTTATACACCCCAAAATGCCATTGGCCTTCTTGGCATCAAGGGCACACTGTTGACTCATATCCAGCTTCTTGTCCACTGTCACCCCTAGGTCCTTCTCTGCAGAACTGCTTCCTAGCCACTCGGGCCCTAGTCTGTAGCGGTGCATTGGATTCTTCCATCCTAAGTGCAGGACTCTGCACTTGTCCTGGTTGAACCTCATCAGATTTCTTTTGGCCCAATCCTCCAATTTGTCTAGGTCCCTCTGTATCCTATCCCTACCCTCTAGCGTATCTACCACTCCTCCCAGTTTAGTGTCATCTGCAAACTTGCTGAGGGTGCAATCCGCACCATCCTCCAGATCATTAATGAAGATATTGAACAAAACCAGCCCCAGGACCGACCCTTGGGGCACTCCGCTAGATACCGGCTGCCAACTAGACATGGAGCCATTGATCACTACCCGTTGAGCCCGACAATCTAGCCAACTTTCTACCCACCTTGTAGTGCATCCATCCAGCCCGTACTTCTTTAACTTGCTGACAAGAATACTGTGGGAGACCGTGTCAAAAGCTTTGCTAAAGTCAAGGAATAACACGTCCACTGCTTTCCCTTCATCCACAGAACCAGTTATCTCATCATAGAAGACAATTAGATTAGTCAGGCATCACTTTCCCTTGGTGAATCCATGCTGACTGTTGATACATGCTGATACCCCGGTCGAGTAGGACTTCCCTGGAGGAAGCCCTGCTGGGGGAGGCATCACACTGAACAAGAATGGGAGGACAGACCTGCAAAACCTGGGACGGGATGAAGAGTGTGTGGAGGAGTGAGACCAGGTAGGGATGAAGAGTTAAGTTTGTCTGAGTTCAGTTTATTGGGCTCTTTGTTTACCCCAGAAGGGATGGGATTAAACATGACCTGGTCGAAGGGCGGAGTCACAAGAAAAGGCAGACAGCTGAGGGGCCAGAGTGACTGTCAGCAGGGGCCACTATGGGAGGGGAAGCTGCTATGCTGTGCTTAGCCACAAGTGGGTGCACCAGGGTGAATCTACTCTTCCCTTTTCTCTTTCTATAGTTGGTTGGCTGAATCAGTGATGAATATAGGCTGATGAGAGTCTATCAACAGAGCAGAAATAAATAACAGTGCTTCCTAATGTCAGCGTATGGTGCTCTTAGTAGGGAGGGCCTTAAGAAACTACAGAAGGGCATGTAGAAATATGAGAAAGGCATTGAGCAACATTTGCAGACACCCTGCCCACCCCACCCACCCCGCCCCAGAGGGACCTGCCAGGGGGCGAGGTGGGGAGTCCAGGTGGTGCTTACCTGGGGCAGCTCCCAGGAAGCATCTGGCAGGTCCCTCCGGCTCCTAGGGGTGGGGGAGAGTAGCTGGGGGGAAACAGGGGGAGTGGCTGCTCCCCCCACTGATCACATCAAAAGTGGCGCCTTAGGCACCGACTCCATGGGTGTTCCGGGGCTGGAGCCCCCAGGGGGAAAATTTGGTGGGTGCACCCACCAGCAACTCCCCGCCCTACACCTCACCCCAGCTCACCTCCAATCTGTCTCCACCTCCACCCCTGAATGCGCTGCCCCCACCCCCGCTTCTCCACCCCCCACCCCCAGCTTCCTGCAAATCAGCTGTTCACGTGGGAAGCCTGGAAGGGCTGAGAAGCGAGCAGCGGCTTCCCATTCAGGCCCAGGGAGGCGGAGGCAAGCTGGGGCGGGGAGCGGTTCTCCTGTGCACCCCCCAAGGTTACCTGCTGCGGTGCGGGCGGCCCTCCTCATGCCCCACTGCCCCAGTTCACCTCCGCCTCCCTGGGCCTGAGTGCAAAGCCGCTGCCTGCTTCTCAGCCCTCCCTGGCTTCCCGCATGAACAGCTGATTCACGGGAAACCAGGGGGCGGAGAAGCAGAGCAGGGTGGCGTGTTCAGGGGAGGAGGCAAGCTGGGGCTGGGTGCGGGGCGGGGAGCTGCCGGTGGGTACTCTGCACCCATCAAATTTTCCCCGTGGGGGCGCCAGCCCCGGAGCACCCACCGAGTCAGCACCTAAGGTGCCACTTTTGGCCGGTTGTTAAATTTAGAAGCCCTTTTAGAACCGGTTGTCCCTCGGGGGACAACCAGTTCTAAAAGAGCTTCTAAATTTAACAGCTGGTTCCAGCGAACCAGCACAAACCGGCTCCAGCTCACCACTGCCTAGATCCACATTGAGGCATCTAAACCAGGTGGCTTGATCATCACAGCTGTGGAGCACTCAGAAGATCTCTCTGAAGCATCTTTGAAAATCTGGCCAGTTACCCATCGCAGTGGGGTGGCTGCCCCACTCCAAGGTAAAAGGGATTAAGAGCAGCTGAGGGAGGCTGGCGAGGTAGTTGGCCCCAGGTGTGGCTGGCTTAATCCGGCCACAGCTGGCCTGGATAAAAGGGCTGTGGGGCCAAGAGACAGTAGAGTCTCACACTAACCCTGGAGTGGGAAGGGCTTAGCTGCCTGGGAGCAGGGTACTGGAAGCAGAGCAGGGCTGGGGAAGGGCAAGAGGAGCAGGGGAGCTCCAGTCCAGCAACACCCCAGGCTGAGCAACTTGTTGAAGACCTACAGAGGTACTGGGTCTAAAGAAGTGTAGCCCGGGGATAGGCAGAGGCAGCCGTCCAACCCCCTTGCCGATGATGAGTGGCTATTACAGACTGCAGTTTGCCCCAGTGAGCGGGGGGCTAGATGATGACTGGCAGTAGCCACTGAGGCAAGGTGGGGCTAGAGGGTTGGGGGTTCCGCTGGGAGGGGAAACCCAGAGTGTGCGGGGACTACTGGGGCAAAACCCTGAGGTAAAGGGCACCGGGGTCTGGGAGGGACAAAGGGGCCTAAGGCACGCAAGACACCAGGCAGCAGAAGGCACTCCGAGGCTGTAAAAGAGCTAATTCCCAAATGACCAGCAGGAGGCTCTGCACCGGTGAGTCTCGACCTCGTTACACTCATGTACTTAGATCCTGACTGAAGTGTCTAACGTTTGGCTTCACAGTTTGAAAATCATGGCCTTAATTTATACGATCTTACATTGTAGTTTATTTAAAAGGACATGAGGCGAAAGTTTAAAAATTCTTTGGTTTTGGATTTGATTATCTTGCAGGGAACAACAATCTTGTGTCCAAAACAAAGGACAGGGAATCCGGTGATCTGATCTATATTCCCAGTTTTGCTATTAGCTTCCCATGTGATTTTTGGGAATGTCACACAGAGCCCAGCCTTGACAGGTGCCGATCACAACCTATGAGGTGCTGAGCACCCACAACTCCTGGTAATACACATGGCATATTCTGAAGTTGATTTCAATGGGAGTAGAAAGAGCTCACTACTTATCAGGAGGCATTCAGCCCTTCACAGAATTGGGCTTTCAACTTCCATATTTCTTGATATCTCCCTGTATGTAATAATGCTTATCTACATCTCACAGGGGTGTCTCAAGGATTAATACCTGAATGCGTAGATAGCATTTTGAGATCCCTGAAAAAAGTTGCAAGAACAAAATAATACTGATTCTATTGGAACTCTGACATCATAATCAAAAAGGCTGACAAAGGAGGTGCTGTTGTCATCATGAATAGGTCAGAATATGAACAAGAGGCTGCTAGCTCTCCAACACCACATTCTACAAGCCATTACCCTCTGATCCCCTGAGGGTTACCAAAAGAAACTACACCATCTGCTCAAGAAACTCCCTGAAAAAGCACAAGAACAAATCCGCACACACACACCCCTAGAACCCTGAGCAGGGATATTCTATCTGCTACCCAAGATCCATAAACCTGGAAATCCTGAACGCCCCATCATCTCAGGCATTGGGACCCTGACAGCAGGATTGTCTGGCTATGTAGACTCCCTCCTCAGGCCCTACACTACCAGCACTCCTAGTTCTCTTCGAGACACCACTGACTTCCTGAGGAAACTACAATCCATCGGTGATCTTCCTGAAAACACCATCCTGGCCACTGTGGATGTAGAAGCCCTCTACACCAACATTCCACACAAAGATGGACTACAAGCCGTCAGGAACAGTATTATCCCCAATAATTTCACGGCAAACCAGGAGGCTGAACTTTGACTTTGTCCTCACCCATAACTATTTCACATTTGGGGACAATGTATACCTTCAAACCAGTGGCACTGCTATGGGTATCCGCATGGCCCCACAGTATGCCAACATTTTTATGGCTGACTTAGGACAACGCTTCCTCAGCTCTCGTCCCCTAACGCCCCTACTCTACTTGCGCTACATTGATGCCATCTTCATCATCTGGACCAATGGAAAAGAAGCCCTTGAGGAATTCCACCATGATTTCAACAATTTCCATCCCACCATCAACCTCAGCCTGGACCAGTCCACACAAGAGATCCACTTCCTGGACACTACAGTGCTAATAAGCGATGGTCACATAAAGACCACCCTATACCTGAAACCTACTGACCGCTATTCCTACCTACATGCCTTCAGCTTTCATCCAGACCACACCACATGATCCATTGTCTGCAGCCAAGCTCTACGATACAACCGCTTTTGCTCCAACCCCTCAGACAGAGACAAACACCTACAGGATCTCTATCAAGCATTCTTACAACTACAGTACCCACCTGCTGAAGTGAAGAAACAGACTGACAGAGCCAGAAGAGTACCCAGAAGTCACCTACTACAGGAAAGGCCCAACGAAGAAAATAACAGAACGCCACTAGCTATCACGTTCAGCCCCAACTAAAACCTCTCCAATGCATCATCAAGGATCTACAACCTATCCTGAAGGATGATCCATCACTCTCACAGATCTTGAGAGACAGGCCAGCTTATAGACAGCTCCCCAACCTGAAGCACACAACAGAACCACTCACGCAGGAACCTATCCTTGCAACAAAGCCCGTTGCCAACTATGTCCACATATCTATTCAGAGGACACCATCATAGGGCCTAATCACATCAGCCACACTATCAGAGGCCCATTCACCTGCACATCTACCAATGTGATATATGCCATCATGTGCCAGCAATGCCCCTCTGCCATGTGCATTGGCCAAACTGGACAGTCTCTACGCAAAAGAATAAATGGACACAAATCAGACGTCAGGAATTATAACATTCAAAAACCAGTCGGAGAACACTTCAATCTCTCTGGTCACTCGATTACAGACCTAAAAGTTGCAATTCTTCAACAAAAAAACTTCAAAAACAGACTCCAGCAAGAGACTGCTGAATTGGAATTTACAAACTGGATACAATTAACTTAGGCTTGATTAAAGACTGGGAGTGGATGTGTCATAACACAAAGTAAAACTATTTCCCCATGTTTATTTCCCCTTTCCCCCACTGTTCCTCAGACGTTCTTGTCAACTGCTGGAAATGGCCCACCTTGATTATCACAACAAAAGGGGTTTTTTTTCTCTCCTGCTGGTAATAGCTCACCTTACCTGATCACTCTCGTTACAGTGTGTATGCTAATACCCACTGTTTTATGTTCTCTGTGTATATAACATCTCCCCACTGTATTGTCCACTGCATGCATCCAATGAAGTGAGCTGTAGCTCATGAAAGCTTATGCTCAAATAAATGTGTTAGTCTCTAAGGTGCCACAAGTACTCCTTTTCTTTTTGCTGAAGCACAGAATCATGAAATCCAAATTTAATTTACGGTTATGTCACTTTGTCTTGCAGAGTTTAAAAAAATTAAATATCTTGAATATAAATGAATAGTTTATGTCTAGGTAATAACATTTTAAGCTGAGCAGAGCTATTGTAGGGAAAAATAATTAAATTTGAAAAGTGTCAAGCAGCTCCAAATTGCACCAGGACATAGTTGTATCTAATATTCCCTCAAGATAGAATTCAGGGTAAGAAAAATTTGACTTAGTATTGCAACATTTCAAGTTGGATAAGTGACTCTTTCAGGGAATAGATACATCTTACACAGTTCTAGGAGTATGTGGTGAAATTACAGAGTATGCTGTTCTGTCCTTCCATTTCATAGACTCTGTTGGATAGGAGATTCAAAACAAAACCATCCCATCCCTGCTAGGACTTTGAGACCCTTGTATGGTTTGGTTTGTAATGGGGGAGGGACAGCTCAGTGGTTTGAGCATTTTCCTGCTAAACCCAGGGTTGTGAGGTCAATCCTTGAGGGGGCTGTTTAGGAATCTGGGGCAAAAATTGGGGATTGGTCCTGCTTTGAGCAGGGGGTTGGACTAGATGACCTCCTGAGGTCCCTTCCAACCCTGATATTCTATGGTTCTATGAATGTAGGATTGTGCATAGGTACGGAAGTGATGGGTACATAACAGTTGCCTAAGATGGACAGATAAATTCAAGGGGTGGATTTGACCCATCCATTTACAGGTGGAAATGAACAAGGAGTTAAATGGATCAGGTCACTGACTGGCCATCATTATAACAGTAAGTGTGACATTTCCTCTTCCTCGTGGTTGGTCCACAGAGAGGCTCAGAGGTAAGTACTGCTACCAGTTAGAGGAGTTACTCTGTTAGCTGATGTCATAGAAGCCCATGCTTTGGTCATGGGTTTATTCCTGTAAATAACCCATCACTGGGGGAAGCAATACAAGAGATTGTTACCAAAATTGTGGTAACTATTCCATCACTCAAAGTCTTTAAATCTAACTAAAATGATTTTCTATAAAAGATGTTCCAATTTAGCCAAAAGCTATTGGGCTGAATGCAGGAGTACTCAGTGAAGATTTATCACTTGGAAGTCAGTCTCAGTGGTCATATTTCTTCCTTTTGGCCTTGGTATCCATGAAACTTTGACCAGCTTTTGGGTATCTTCTAACCATAGACCCGCTTACTTTGGTAAAGAGCTAGATATCACAGCAAACAAAGTTATATTAAAATGCAACAGGTGCATGCTGCTTAACACAGTTATCAAGAAGGGGATCAATTTCATAGCCTCCCCTTCTAATACACATTATGAAAGACAATAATTTCATTGGCTGAGTGAGAAATAAGTATTATGAGCAAGTTTTCAGGATATTGTAAAATCCTGGCAAAATGAAAACTTGTCAGTGAGTTCAAATGTATACACAAGTGTCTGCAAGATTAAAGTCATTGAGAACAACAGAAGTGGTACATAAGAGATATTATTCACGGAAGATTAAATTAGCCAAGCATGCGCAAGCAGTGTCGTGCAGTCATTGTATAGCATGACAACAATTCCAATAACCGATTCTATATAGACACTGATATAATTAGTGGTGTAGTAATACAGCTCTGCTAGCACCCAGGCATATGACTGGAGCAACTTATTGAATTGTACCCTTGTCTCTTACCGTCAGTATCTTGTAGGTTTCCATGAACTTTAAGAAGAGGTGAATCCATGAGCTGTCATGCATTTTCTGTGATCCTCTCCTATTTTTTTCCAACAAAGTAGATTTTTCTTGATTCAAGGGCAAATAAATATTCAAGTAAAAGGAAGGTAGGTGTAAGTATTTGAGACTGAAAACTAGATGGTCAGATACAATGCCCACAGCAGGTCAATTTCTGCCCAAAAGGTTACAGCATGGGGAAGTGGCAAGTATTTGTCACTCTTGTAATAGCTGCTACCAACTTGCGATTATGATGTAAGAAAAGACACTTGAGACTTTGTAAGTAACAGTAAACACTTGACTTGTTGCTGAGAACTGTACCGATAGGTGTTGCTAGCTTGTCTGCTTGGTGCCAAGTGCTGTAGCAATGTCCTTCTGCTGATAAGGCTCACTACATAATGATTCTCTCCATTTGGGTCTTACTCCAAAGTTCCTGCTATCATAACATCTCCCTCTTTTTCTTAAACCAGATACATGCAATTTAGCTGAATTTCATTTTTTTTACTTAAAACAGTATCAACTTCATTTATCATCCACAATTCTAATCTGAATCCTAAAAGAGTCTAGTACAATTCCTCTCTTTCTAGCAGGTTTTCTTAACACTCTGCTTTTAGAGGAGGTAACAAAAGAATCAGTGTCCCATTTTCTTCTGTATTTCAACCGACTGCTTGAGACTCGGTGGGGTCAGTAGACTGGGCTGGTATGGCTTGCGTTTCTGAGTTGGATGTTAACACAGTTTGTTCTTTTATTTTCATTCCCCTCCCGCACAATTCTTTTAGTGCTCATCAAATCCTTTCTGTTTCGTCTATAGACGTCTGTCATCTTCTGGGGTGCAATTCAGACCAGAGAGGGGTTGTGTCACTGTGTGCCCTGTAGCCTTGAGTGTCTCAAAATTCTCGGCTGTGGAAGCAATCTTGTCTGGACATTGCCAGCCAGCATAAAAACAGTGTCTGAGTGTCTGTGTATAAAGCAGCCCTGACTCAGCAATTCTGATCCCAGCAGTGGGCTTGTTATGTCACAGCCACTCCCAGGCCTCCACCAGCCCTGATTACACATAGCAAGATGACCCCAACATCATCCAGTCCTGAATTTTCCCCAAACTGTATGGTCTGCAATGTCCATCCCTCTTCTCATTCCTTCTTCAGAGAAATATTAAGGTTGGTTTGTTCCTTCAAAGATCCAGTACCCAGCAGCTTGCCACATTAACTGGCATTAACATACTCTTTAAATCAAACACCACCCTGAGTTGGTTTAGATTAAAAGTAAAACAAGCTTATTAACCAAAGGAAATAGCCTATAGAGACCATTTAAAACTTACATATTGAATCCTAAGACTTAACAAAACAAGCTGCAGCCTTTGTTCAAGGTAGTTTCCTTACCATTCTACATTCCAGCAAGATAGCTGACCAAGCCTCCCACAAAGTTTACAGTACTTGGTTCCTTTGCCATGTTAGGTGAAAGACAACCTGAAGTTCTTTGCCCCTTATAGTCCAGTGAACCTTTGAAATGGATTCTTCTGAAGATTATTCCACAAAGTAAAGTTCATTCAAGCTGTGAGGAAGGCAACACAGAGTCTGGTGGTTAAGGAAGTTCCATGCTAGTTTCTTCCCTTGCTGGTGTTTGCTAAAATACAAATTGAACAGTTTTCTGCAATTTCTTCCTCCTGCTGTGATGCTGAGTGGCTACCTCTTCCCATTGTTGGCTTGATGGCCCTGTTTACATTTTAGGTAATTTGCTTTCCCATTGTCTCTTAATGCACCTTGGAAATACCTTCCAGATGACAGAATCAACTGCCTTTGTCTAGGGTGGGGTAGCTTTATCACTGTCTGGCAGAAATATTGTGATAATATAATTTCCAATGATTTTAGTTTTGAATTTGTCTTCCATGGAATAATATTAATGATCAGAATATGATTAGCTTTCTGTTGAAATCTTACATGACACCTTCTAGATACAGATTATAACATTAGTGAGTTGGTCAGGCCAGCTGAAATTTATTAGCCAATACCCATGTACCCCTTGGCCTTTTGAACTCCTTCCTCTGTCTCAACAAGATCAGAAGTTGGAGCAGTGTGTTGGTCTGTGACCTTTGCAGGTCTCCATGCTCCTTTCACAAATACAGTTTTTCCATTTTGCGTTGGTGATAAATGCTTGTACCTTTGTCAAAAAATCCTTGGGATTTTCTTGTCTCAATTTTAGGCCAGTTTGTAAGTCTCCTTGTATCAGCTTGGGTTGCAACAACTGTGATGAAGTCATCAATCTAGTCCTTAGATGTCTTCCTATGAGGAGCTGGGCAGGTGACCCTATACCTCCCATTGGTGTATTCCAATAGTCCATCTGGCTAAGATAATGTTCTGTGTTATCCAAGACAGATTTTTTTTTTAAAGAATCCTTTTTACAGTTTGAAATGCTATCTCAGCTATTCCATTCGACTGTGGAAACAATAAACTTTGTTCACAAAACATGAAGTCCCGTTGCTTTACAAAAGTTTTAAAGTCTCTGGAGCAAAATTGTGGTAAATTGTGACTAATTAATTCTTCAAGTATGCCATATCTTGCAATTATAGACTTTCAGTGTCTGATGACAGATACACTTGTAGTGTTCTGAAGCAAGCAGAATAAGATAATCTGGACCTTGAAATTCAGACAGGTCCATGCCATGTTTCTGCCAAGATCTCTTTGAGACCTCATGTGGTAGTACTGGTTCTTTTGGATTTTTGTTTGACAAGTATTGCAAGACTGTACCATGTCCTCAGTTTGACTACACATGCCTGGCATCTCAAGCTTTCTTTTCCAGTAGCTCTGCCCCTAGATGGCTCTCATGGATAATAGCCAAGATCTCTTTCTGGTACTATGATTGTCACTTTTAACAACTAGTCCATCTTGGTTGCTTAGTTCCTCTCTCTCTCACCAATAAGCACAGCTATTCTCAGGCACTTGAGGTCTCTTATCTGCCCATCCTTGCGAAATAGTTCATCGTAAGGTTTGCAAGACAACATCATTTGCAGTAGCTACTTGAAATTCCTTCCAATTCTGTTCTGAAACAGGGAAATAAGACATCATGAGATGTACCGCAGCATCAGCTTGATCTGGATTTACTCCTTCACCATGCAATGTATACGCTCTGGATAAAGCATCAGCAATTGCTAACTCTTCCCCTGGTGTGTATCCAATTTCCATATGATATTTCTGGAGCACTGGCAGCCATCTTTGAATCCTTGGTGGAGCACTGAACAAAGGTTTTCTGAAAATTGCCTCACGAGGCCTGTGGACCGTTTCCATGGCGACTTTTTTCCATAGATAAACTGATGAAAGCGAGTACAGACAAATGCTATTGCCAGCATTGCTCTGTCTCTTTGGCCATAGCTCTGTTGTGTAGCTGTCAGCAGCTTAGAGACGTAAGCACCAGGAGTCCCTGTGGCAACAATACAGCCCCTAATCCGGTAGAAGTGGTATCCACTGACACAGTAACCGGTTCTTTGACATTAAAGAAATTCTGCATAGGTGCCCTTGTAAGTAATTCTTTCAAGTTTCCATATGCCACCTCCTGCCTTGACATCCAGGGGAACTTGACATCTTTCCCAACAGTTGTCTCAAAGGGGTTGTTGCTGTTGACATGTGTGGGATACATTTCCCAAGTTACCATTCCAAAAAATCTTTGCCATTCAGCCTTGCAGGCCAGTGTGGCCATTTCAGTTACTGCAGCAGTTTTTGAGTTGTCAGGTTTTAGACCTTCTTTCGTCAAGTGATGCCCCAAATATTTTATCTCTGTCAGAGACAGTTTGCATTTGCTCTTGCTCAGTCACAGATTCCTTTCACAACACCTGTCTAGAACTCTCCTGAGACTTTCATCATGTTCTGTTTGGTATTTCTGCATGTCAGTATGTCATCTATATAACATTCAACACTTTCCAGATCTTCAAATGTCTGTGGGTCACTCTTTGCTACAGTTCAGGAGCTGAACAGATGCCTAAAGGAAGTCTAGTGAACTTGTATCTACCAAATGGTGCATTGAAACTACAGAGAGCCCAGAACTTCTGTCATCCAGCTGGATTTGCTAAAATCCTCTACTGGCATCTAAGACAGTGAAAAGTACAGCTTTCACTAACTTGCTGGTGATTTCGTCTACTGTAGGCAATTGAAAATGTTTCTTTCATAGCACTTTATTCATATCTCTTGGATCCAAGCATATTCTTATTTCATCTTGACCTGGTTTGTCTACAGTTGCTATTGAATTGACCAACTTTATAGGTTCTTGCACTTTTGTTATTTGCAAATTTTCCACACAGTGCAATTCTTTTTTCTAACTTGTCCATTAATGCCACTGGAATTTTACAAGGTACATGAATTACAGGTGGTACTTGTGAGTTTATCTTTGGTGTTCTGACCTGGCAAGCACCCTAACCTTTCAAAATACAACCTTTTATCCTTTAAATATATATTCCAGTCACCTTCTGGTCCTTCCTTTACAATACTCATTTCATTAAATTTAAACTTGTCACAGCCTGTAAGCTCAGTATGGCTGGAGAGTCAAATTCCACCACTTGAAATTCCAGCAATGCTTCCTTATCCCAGTACTCACAGTCCATGTTGCATTGACCACATATGTGCAGTTTTCCCCCGAATAGGTTATCAGCTGGGTACTCAAGCTGTGACGTAGTTTTCCCCTTAAAGTGCTGTACAACTTTGCAGACATCACGTTGCTCTGCGCCTCAGTATTGATTTTAAAACTCAGTTCTATGGTCATGAATGAGCAAATCCACATTCCACTTGTCCTTGGGAGGCTCAGTGCTCAGCATACCGAGGAACAGATCCTGCAAGTGTCCATGTGCTCCTCTGAAGGTAGACACCCGTTTGCCCTGGGACTCTCTTTCCAGAGTTGCACACATTGGCAAAATCATTGCATTTGCCACATGTTCGTCATTTTTGTCCTTACGCAGGACAGTTCTTTACAACGTAACTGTGGCCACATTTGTAAGAACCCTTATTTGCCTCGGACTGATCTTTTTTCACTTCTCTTGATTTCAGGAGTTTATTAGCCGCAGGACATCCTCCCGCCCGCGATTGTGTGTCCGGGTGCTTGCTAAAGGCGGACTTACGCTGCACACAGTTTGCTGGTTCCCCCAGCCTTTTCAGCTGTTTTCCAGTCCTTTCAGCTGCACGACACATACGCACAGCACGTTCGGGGTTAAATTGGTCCCCTTCAACCACCTAGAGTGCACTGAGTCTGCTGCCATACCACACATGATGGGGTCTTTAATGAGCGATTCACACAAGTCTCCAAATTCGCAAGGTTGTGCTGCCAGTTTTAAATCAGTCACATATTGGGTCTATACTTTCCCCATCTGTCTGGCTTCTGGAAAAGACTCCTGCCTTTCACGATGCACAATATGCCTCAAACTCATACTTTACTACTTGTATTTTTAGTTTATCTTTTTCATCATCAAATTGAAAGGTGTTAAATACCTCTCTTGCTTCTTCACTGCCACATGAATGGCTGCAAACAGCATTAGTTCTTCATTTTTTTTGTCTTTGCCATTCACGATCCTGCAGCGCACAAATCCTCGCTTCCACTTTCTCCAGTTTTCTGTAGCATTTCCTTCAAACACCAACTTTCCTGGAGGCTTTAGGTGGTCCATATTTTTTTTCCAGATTTGTTCTTCTCTGTTCTTTCGTTTAGTTTTGTTCTGACACCATGTCATCATTGTTGCCAACTTGTTATTATAACATAAGAAAAGAGACTTCTAAGTAACACTTAACTGGTTGCTGAGAACTGTACAGATAGGTGTTGCTGGCTTGTTGGCCTTGTTCCAAGTGCCATAGCATCTTGCTGATGAGGCTTACTACATAATTCTGCCTCCTGCAACACTATGAATAACTTTGATCCCTACTGTCATTACAGTGTATATATCTGGTCTATATATTTGCAACAGAGGGCGGTGGCTGGACATCGGCATCATAATTTTCTTTTGCATGACATTCTTCATAGGTGTGTCTTTTATGCCTGGATCCTGCAATGAGCATCATGTAGACAGAGTGTTAAAATTTATGGGGCTCCATTCAGGTGCAAGAATCTGCCCGCACCAAACTCATGGCAAGATCAGAGCCTCAGACTGCGAGCTCTTTGGAGCAGGTCCTGCCTTCCTGCTGTGCATTGTATAACACTGAGTATCTTCTCTGCAATGAACAAATAACAGATAATCCTGAAGAGGGGCCAAGCTGGGTTAGAGCAAACCCTCAGATGTTAGGGTGCTGAGCAATGTGCTCTGCTGTTATATGTTTTTTTAATGGACAATCTAGGAACAGTTGGAAGCATCCAGGAATCATGCTCGTGCTCTCTCCCACAGGTCCACGGTATTTGCATATTGTTATAATTGTTTTCCCCCCCCTGTCTCTTTACATTTGTTCAGCTGCAGCAGTGTTCTGTTTCTTTAGGCTATTCCCAGACCTGCCATGTTCAAGGGAGAGGGAGGAGTGGAGAATAGAGAGTCAATGTTTTCTCCCTTTAGGCTGCCAGTTAGTTGCATGAATTCCCTGGCAGGCTTCCTTGGTGCATTTTTCTGTTTCAGGCTGGGAAAAGAGGAATGGCTGAGAGTGAAGAGAGGGGAACCTCAGTGCTTCAGGGCAAACCGATCACTGCCCTTCTGGGACTGCTGCCACTCTGCACTAAACATGAAGGCAGCTGTAATCCACTTCATTTCATGCAAAGCAGGTACAGCCCTCTGGCTGCTGGCAAGTGTAGCCCCTTGGCTCAGCAAAGTGCAAGTACCCCTGTGACGAGTGAATCTGGAGTCCAGGTTCCGCAGACCAGTTTGAGCTCTGAGCCTGGTATCTCTTGCCCCATTTCCACCTACCGGGGTTATTGGCACATCAGGAGTATTACACAACAGGCATGTTTCACATCACTGACCGCAAACCGGGGACTTGGATTTGCATTCACTTTGTTCTCCCCAGCATTACCTGGCCAGAGCCGGGGAAGCTAATGATCCAACCAGCGGACCACATTCGGTGATGAATCCTGGTCACATGGCCACAGGCACCAGCTTTTCCTTTTCCCTGCCGGTGCTCAACTCCGGCATTGCCCTGAGGCCCCACCCCCACCCTGCCCCTTCCCCCAAGGCCCCTCCCCCACTCTGCCTCCTCCCCGAGGCTCCTGCCCACCCACCACTCTCTGCCCTCCCCCAAGTCCCTCCCGGAGCTGCCAAACACCTGTTTGGCCGCACCTCCACCACCTATCAGCTGTTTGGCAGCAGCACGCCCCGCCCATCAGCTGATGAGCCGGGGGGGGTGGGGAACAGCTGTAGTCAGTGGGTGCTGAGCACCCACCATTTTTTTCTGTGGGTACGCCAGCCCCGGATCACCCCCGGAGTCGGGGCCTATGCACATGGCACCTGAGGCATGTTGTGCATATGCTAAGAAGAAGACTGCAAATGGAAGTGTATTGAATGAAGTCACATGCCTCACTGTGTTTCACTGATACTTGGACACCTATAGAATGAACAGGATAGAGGTATATTTGTTAATGATTATTTATTTACGTTGCCCCCATCATACACTCTAGAAGCATGCAAGAAGAACTTACAGGCATCTTGACCCTGCAGTCTGATCCACATAGGGAAACTCTTATGCCCGTGACAAATCTTTGGGACAAGGGATGCCGTACATTTTTTTCTGTCAAAATGAAATTCTTTAGCTTTGTGCCTACCTGTCACTCTGACACTTTCTTACCCCTTTTGCCTATTTCCTTTTCTTCTGTAAGTTTAATTTTTTTTAATCGCTGCCTAATTTTTCCTGTTTCTGGAGGGTGGGGTCTGAGCCCATAGAGAGGAGGTCGATAAAATGGAGGTTTCTTGGGTTTTTTCATAAAGGGACCTCGATGGGGTGTCCTGTCAATAGAGCCCAGTCCCTCCACTTCTTTGATCGGGTGGGTGAGGGCTGAAGACAGGGCAAGGGAGAAGCCCAAGCTTGCTTTGAGACTTGACGGTGGACCCCTCACAAAGTCAGCAGACAGTTCTTGTAGGGGTGGCCTCACTTCAAGCAGTGGGGGGGTCAGATGGGGATAGCTGGAACTTTACACCATGCATTTATATAAATAAACCGCATGTGCACCCGAGTGTGTACATACACTGTGAGTTTATATGGGATCATGACTTTCTCAGTGCCCATTGTATGTCCCTTGTCTTATTTCTCATCTTAAATTTTATGAACTTTTGGCCAGGGTCCATGTCTGCATATCTATTTGTACAGTACCTGGCTCAATAGGACCCTGGTACTGAGTGCTGCTACCATAAATATATATTATTTATTTTATTTTATGAATGTGTTATCAAGATATTTCGAGCCTTTGGAAATAACACCAAGCCTCACGCTACATATTTTTTACTTTTCCTCCACGTTATAGGGCTTTTTGAAGTTGGTAGTGCTCCCACATGTTTAACTAGATGCTTCTATGAATAGCGGCTCTTAAATGACACTCAGAGTTACTGCATTATCTCTTACACAGTGCATACACTTGCAGACTTGTGAGAAGCAATAGGAGATATTACATGGTCCCGAACGCTTGTATATTTTCACAGCTTGGCCCCAAAGCTCTTTCAAGAACATGTAAAAGCTAAATGTCGTGTTGAATTATTACAATTAGCTTTACAGGGGTTTATTTATTTATTTTCTTTTCAAGGGTTCAGTAGGCAATTCACATAAATGCCTTTAGTTCAGACTCTAACCCTGTAACTCCCAGCACAAATAATCCAAAGAAGAGGTGTTATCTACATTTCTCTGCCGATCTGTGTTGCATCTAATCACCTGACACAGGACTTGCTCCTCCTCGACAAACTAAATAGGCTAACATTACCCAAGATGATAATGACAGGTTTCAGAGTAGCAGCCCTGTTAGTCTGTATCCGCAAAAAAAACAACAACCCATGACTACTTGTGGCACCTTAGAGACTAACAAATTTATTAGAGCATAAGCTTTCTGTGGGCTACAGACCACTTCATCGGATGCACTGAATGAAACATGTAGTAAGAACATAGATAGATAGATAGATAGAGAAGGTGGAAGTAGCCATACAAACTGTAAGAGGCTAATTAATTAAGATGAGCTATTATCAGCAGGAGAAAAAAAAACTTTTGTACTGATAATCAAGGTGGCCCATTTAGACTCTTGACAAGAAGGTGTGAGGATACTTAACATGGGGAAATAGATTCAATATGTGTAGTGACCCAGCCACTCCCAGTCTCTATTCAAACCCAAGTTAATGGTATCTTGTTTGCATATTAACTCAAGTTCAGCAGTTTCTCGTTGGAGTCTGTTTTGGAAGCTTTTCTGTTGCAGAATTGCCACCCTTAAGTCTTTTACTGAGTGGCCAGAGAGGTTGAAGTGTTCTCCTACCAGTTTTTGAATGTTATAACTCCTGCTGTCAGATTTGTGTCCATTTATTCTTTTGTGTAGAGACTGTCCAGTTTGACCAGTGTACATGGCAGAGGGGCATTGCTGGCACATGATGGCATATATCACATTGGTAGCTGTGCAGGTGAACGAGTCCCTGATGGTGTGGCTGATGTGAATAGGTCCTATGATGGTGTCATATGTGGACACAGTAGGCAACGGGCTTTGTTGCAAGGATAGGTTCCTGGGTTCATGTTTTTGTTGTGTGGTGTGTGGTTGCTGCAGAGTATTTGCTTCAGGTTGGGGGGCTGTCTGTAAGCAAGGACTGGCCGGTCCCCCAAGATCTGTGAGAGTGAGGGATCATTTTTCAGGATAGGTTGTAGATCTTTGATGATGCGCTGGAGAGGTTTTAGTTGGGGGCTGAAGGTGATGGCTAGTGGCGTTCTGTTATTTTCTTTGTTGGGCCTGTCCTGTAGTAGGTGACTTCTGGGTACTCTTCTGACTCTGTCAATCTGTTTTTTCACTTCAGCAGGTGGGTATTGTAGTTTTAAAAATACTTGATAGACAATTTCCATCCCATCATCACCCTCAGCCTAGACCAATCCACACAAGCAGTCAATTTCCTGGACACTACTGTGCTAATAAGCGATGGTCACATAAACACCACCCTATACTGGAAACCTACTGATCACTATACTTACCTACATGCCTCCAGCTTCCATCCAGGACACCCCACATGATCCATTGTCTACAGCCAAGCTCTAAGATACAACCACATTTGCTCCAATCCCTCTGACAGAGACAAACACCTACACGATCTCTATCAAGTGTTCTTACAACTACAATACCTTAGGCGATAGCTCCTCAGGTCAGGTCTCCTTTTGGACGTCAGATAAAGCTTCATCTACATCCTTCTAGACAGTCCCTCAGTTCTTACTCTGATTTTCCAATTTAACAAGCTCACCAGTAAACCATGTTTATAGATCAGGATCACAGATTGGAGGGGTGGGGTCAATTGGTGACTTAGAGTATTTGTCATCCAGCTCCTTGGAACTGAAAGTACAGCGTTTTCCTGGCATTTAGCAGAGCAGCAGGCCAAAATAAGCATCTGGGACTGAATCTCACCTTCAGTTGTAATTAAAGGAGACACTGCATTCTCCACGGTAAAATTAACATTTTCTTGGCTAACATCACCTATTATGTCATAACTTCATATATCCAATCATGCTCTTAATGATCGCATCGGTATTTGCCTACTTTAGCTAGGAAAGTTATTGGTTTTGCAACTTTGCCACATTCTCTTCCTGTTGAATTAAAGTCAAAAAATGACTTCTAAGTTTCAGCTAGCCTGGCAGTTCTGATTAATATAGCTACACTTCCAGTTTTCACATTATTGTTATCAATTATTATTATTTATTATTTATTTTACAGTTCAAAAGGGTGATAGGCACACAGCAGAAGGATATGAAAAGTGGTGGTTCCTACCTCACATTGTTTAGAATCCTAGCTGGTGATGTGATGCTGTGAATGCAAGGTAGGTGCTGTCATGAGTGAGGCACACAGGGGTTACCATAATAAAACCATGCGGTGACTCAGGGTTGTCTTGTGCACGTCTTGAGATTCCGTTGTACTGTATTTCATTACATACGAATAGCATTTAACTCACTACTTGAAGGCATTTTTTACATGATGTGTTCTTAGCTTCTTCCAGGACTGGAGAAAAAGGACAAATACTCCCCCTACTGTCCTGTTATTTAAAGTTGTGTGGAGTTCAGTAGTTTGCTTTCAGGGACATTGTCCATTTGGGTTTGATCCCTATGGATTCATGCTGTCCTCCAATTTGTGCTTTAAGCTTCCAGTTTGGGGGAGAAAAACACACCAGAAGTTCAAAGCGACTCACATTTGAAACTAAAGAGAGATCTAACTGCAACATTCCAATCTGGATTGTAATTTGTTATTTATTCATACTGCAGTAGCATCCCTGTTGTAGACCAGGACCCCAGTCCTGCTTGAAAGTGGACTATTTTAATGTGAACGAGGTACCTTTTAGTTCGTGCCAGGAGCTTCCACACAGAGCAGTTAGAGTTCAACTCTTTGGTGTGCTCTGCAATTCACACCCCTGCACTACGGCTCAGTATAGACATTGCCTAAGTATAAAACAAGAGAGCAGGAGGATTTGGATCCGGTGTTTTGATGTGCTCTACTGTAGATATACCCAGCAGCAAAGTCTGCATCCAGATCTGGAACTGGATCCACATTTCACCAGAGGTTTTTGGATCTGGGAGTTTGGTCATGAAACCTGTGATCATCAAACTGACTCTGAATCAAAATGCGTGACAGTGTGTAGCCATAAATCCAGCCCTAATGTTGCTTTTCTGAAAAGAGTTGTGAATCCTCCAAAAAATCCTGGTTGAGTTTCTATTCTGACACAAAAATCTGGGATGAGGGAGGTTTTTTATGTGGCTTTGTTGCATGTGTTTACCATAGCTAAACAATGCTTGCATTCCCAACAGCTGTTCAGATCAACCATGTTTGTACTTATTATTCCATATCAATGATCCTTCATGTTAATGGACTTTCATTCACCCGAATGTTCAGGGAATGGCTGTTTTTAATACAAATACCCTCATTCGCAGGCAGACAGGCATATTTGTCTGGAAACAAGAACAATCACTGTCCATAACTATTTGTTATTTGCTGTTCTTCTGTTTGAAAAGTTTGAGGAGTAGAACCACTGTCCCGTGACGCTAGTGACCAGTTACTCATGACAAATGATGAAAAAGCTGAAGGGATTACTTAGCGAAGGACCCAGAGGCTGACACTTGTTCTCATAAACTGCTGGAACAATTGAGAATAATGGCCCAGTTTGTGAGAATCAAGGACTGCTTGTAAATGAATCACTTACGGTAAGACTATTGCTGCCAGAGGTTACTGAATAACTTTCTGCAAAGGATACAAAGGTGATTACAGACACTGCCATGGAACTAGACACCAGCTAATCCACTTGTCCACAGTGCTGGCGGTTCTCATTACAAAGCAGATGAAATGATAATAAATACTGAACAAAGAAAGTTCAGCTGTAGCCAGAGCATTTTAATGAATAGGAAGCTATCAGCACAGCCCGGCTCTTCAATCAACTTTGAGGTCTAAAACAATAGTTGTTTCCCTGCTTTAACACCGAAGGGAATATCTTGCCTCCAGTCATGCTTTCTGTAGCATGGAGTTACACTTGTATGCAATCAGATTGGTTCTGTCTCCTAGATACTCTGAACGGTAGATGAACTATTCCATGTGTAACCTACACACCTCCTGGGTGTGGCGTTCTGTCCCATCTAGTGCCACTGAGACCACTTAGAGAGAGAGATATAAAATGAGTCTGCTCTACAGCCCTAGCTAACAACCAGATGGCTTTTAGCTCATACGGTAGAGGCTCCTGTACTGAGGTCTCAGGTTCAATCCCACCCGCTGCTACCGAGGGTCTGTCAGCGTTACAAGTGGGGGCTCATCCAGGATTTCAACTGGGAAGTGACTGAAGCTTGGGACGCGCTTCCTCAGCTAGGGGAAATATGTAACCCACACAGCTCCTGGGTGTGGTGTTCTGTTCCATGTAGAGGCACCGAGACCACTTAGCTAAGGCGTAGCAGATTCATTCTTCTCTTTGTAACAGCCAATTGGCTTTTAGCTTATGAGATATAGGCTCGTTCATTAAGATCAAAAGGTCCCAAGTTCGATCCTGCCCACCGCCGACTGGGGTCTGTCAGCGTTACGCATGCATTGCATACTCTACACAGGATTTCCCATCCCTTCCCTGTCTTATTATCCCAGCAATTTACCTTCAGGCTGGGAAAAGAGATAAGTAGTAATCTCCAAAGCAATGCCGTAATATCACAGGACACTAGAAGGGACTGAGATGGTACAAGCCTACAAAACAGCTTTTTAAGTTGTAACACTTCCCTCACCCTCTGCAAAATGCACTCAGTCTCCACTAATTTAAAGCCTGAAATCTTTCCAACTGGCAGCACAGAACATCACTGGGTCGCTTTGTTTACCCATGTGGTAACAGCTGCTATGACAACGGACTTACTGTAGGCACTGCAGGTATTTGGAAAACGGTCGTGGTTTAGATTGTCTATACAGCGTCGGTGCTCTAGGGATCCGACTAAGTCCTCAAATATTGGAAGTGAGAAAGGGGAAAAAAATATAGAAAATTTTCAGTCTCTCTCTCTTTCTGAAGTTTGTTAAAATTCACATTTGGAGGAAAACGTCGTCCCCCTCCCCTTAATATACAGATGAAAGGAGGGAGTGTGATCTAGTTGTTAGAGCAGGGAACTGGGAGCCAGGAGAGACAGAGGAGGCAGACGGAGTGTGGGTGGTGTGACACTGCACCCCAGATTTTGCACAGTAATATTATTATGATTGATTATGGCATAATCATAATGCATTTTATGCAAGATAGGTCATGTGAGATACCATTGAAAAGGTTATGATTTACAGTATGATTATCCTGTTATGCATGTAACTTTTTGGTATCTGAAGTTAGGAACATTGTCTATGTATCTATTACAAATGTGTTTACACCTGGGGAAGGCACAGTAGACAAAAGACTATCAGTCTAGATGGCTGGCTGGGAAGGGCCATTAGGGAGAACAATAGGTTTTAGAAGAAGCTGATCTCCCACGGGGGGCCTTCCTGGGGAGCCTTCCTGAGGACCCTACAAACAGCCTGAGTCATGGCTGCTATGATACTACAGGAGCATGTGACCAGATCACCTGGTACTGTACTCCATCTTGGAATACTAGTGTTTTTCCACTGTAAGGCGTAGGAACCAAGCTTGGAGACAATGGGTCTTGCCATATGAAAAAACGCTATTTAAGGCAGGGGAGTGACATCTGTGGTTCTTCATTGACTCGCCGTCCAAAGGAGACTCTTGGAAACACCGAAGGAACAAGGAGTGAACTGGGACGAAGTGCTCGACCCAGGCTAGAGTGATTTCTAGCCTGTGAAAGGAATACCTAGGGTTTTAAGCTGCAAGCAGGTGCAGCTTGCCCCTTAAGAATCTCTGCAGCCGGTTTAAATAATCATTTAGGGTGAGAATTTGCTACTCATATCCAATCTCATTAGTATATTACGTTTAGTTTGTGTTTTTGTTTATTTGCCAGGTAACCTGCTTTGATCTCTTTGCTGTCCCTTATAATCACTTAAAATCTGTCTTTTGTAGTTAATACATTTTGTTTTTGCTTTATAACAAACCAGCGTGTGGGAGTTATAACTTGGGGCAAAAAGCTGTTGTATATTCTCTCTCCAAATTGCGGGAGGGGGCAAATTTAATGAGCTTACGCTGTACAGATCTCTTGAGTGCTCTTGAGCAGCTGGGAAGTTCCTTAGCTGTAGCCTCCCTATCCAGTGCTGATCACAACAGCCTGTAAGTATTGCAGCTGGGCATGTCCCTACCTGTCTGCATGCTGGTGAAAGAGCAAGCTTGGAGAGCTTTGCAACTTGTCACAGAAGCAGTGTGAGAGGGAGCCCAGGCTGGTGGGTCAGGGTGGCTCAGTGGTACCCCAGTTACAGGAGGCACCCTGGCGGGGAACCCAGGTGCTATGTTGAGAAAATCAGGTGGAAGAAAAGCAGGGAAAAGAAAAAATCATGAGATAAAATGAGAGAGTGAAAGTGAGAGATGGAATGATAGAAAGGAAGGAATAAAGAAATGGGAAAATGGAATAAAGCAATAAAAGAGGGAATTTTAAAAACTGTTAAATATTTTAATTCTTGTTCCTCTTATATTTTGTCTGACAAATTCTACTGGAAACAGAATGAGGAGGGTGTTGGAAAAGAGAAGTTGTGTCTTTAAGGGCTAAAGATCTTAAGACTCATGATCTTGGACAAGTCACTTAAGTTCTCTACCTCAATTTCCGAGCTGTAAAATAGAAATAATAAAACTTACCCAATTCACAGGGGCATTGGGAGGTCTGACTAAAGACTTGGTCTACACTTAAAAAGTCAGGTTGACATAGCTACGTCATCAGGAGTGTGAAAAAACTCACACCCGAGTGCTGTTATTAGACTGACTTAGCTGCATCTACACTAGAGGTTAAGGTGGTATAGTAACGGCAATCAGGCGTGTGGGTTTTTCACACCCCTGATCATAGGTACTGACTTTTGGTTTTCATAGAATCATAGAATATCAGGGTTGGAAGAAACCTCAGGAGGTCATCTAGTCCTACCTCCTGCTCAAAGCAGGACCAATCCCAACTAAATCATCCCAGCCAGGGCTTTGTCAAGCGGGGCCTTCAAAACCTCTGAGGATGGAGATTCAACCACCTCCCTTGGTAACCCATTCCAGTGCTTCACCACCCTCCTAGTGAAATAGTTTTTCCCAATATCCAACCTACACCTTCCCCCACACCAGCTCTGCCCCCTCCCCGAAGCCCCGCCCCTACTCTGCCCCTGGGGCTGCACCCCCACTCCATCTCTTCCCGCCCCCACTTCACCTCCTTCCCCAACACCCTCTTCCCTGAGCACCTCCCCGCCACTGCTCGCTCCTTTCTGTCCCCTCCTACCTTAAGGGCAGCGAGTGGGGAGAGGGCAGAGAGGAGTGAGTGAGTGGTGGTGCAGCCCTGCTCAACAGCTGAAGGACAGAGTAGCCTCGCTCAGCAGCTGATGGGTGGAACAGCCCAGCTCAACAGCATATTGGAGGTGCAGCCACTGAATAGCTAATTGGCAGCCAGCCCCAGGGCCACCAGACCAGCTGCCCCAGCCAGTCCTATGGATGCTGAATATCCCCTATTTTTTCTCCACATGTGCTTGAGCCCCTGAGCATCCACGGAGTCAGCGCCTATGCCCCTGATGGATGTAGCTATGTCAACAGAAGAATGCTTCCATGGACCGAGTGACCATTGCTCGTGGAGGTGGTGTTCCTATGTCAGTGGAAAATCTCCTTCTTTCAGTATAGACTGTGTCTACACTACGGGGTTAGTGTCATAATGCTGGCAAGCTAGCTAGTTTTCACAGTGTAGATATATCCCAACTGGTGTATCTAAGGCCTTGTCTACACTACACAGTTTTGTCAGCAAAGGGCAGAAGGAGGAGCAGGGGGAGGAGCGGCTGCAGTGCTGTGCAGAGCCAGGGGCTGATGGGGGTGAGGCATGGGAATCCCCCTCCCCAACGATTGGTTGTTCAGGCTGCTGTCTGAACTTAGAGACAGCATGCCAACACACTCTCCCCCATCACAAATGCTTCCCCAACACGCTATCTCTCTCACATATACACTCCCCCCTCACACACACGCTCCCTGTCACACGCCCTCTCCCCCCACATACACGTCAGTTGAAAAGCGGCTGGCAATCTAGTAGGATGCCCATGGAACAATGGGATTGAGAAACCTGCAACACGTGACACTGTGCCTGCCCCCAGGAGGCATTGCAAACTCTTCCCAAAGCTCCCTGGGGCCACAGTGCTACCCACAGTGCACTGCTCTCTGTGTCGATGCAAGAGCCGCTACTGTGGATGCGCTCTGCTGAATCATCCCAGCTTGTGTGGACAAGCAACCGCAGTTTAATTAAAGCGGCATAACTTGTGTCAGCAAAACTCTGGAGTGTAGACAAGGCCTAAATCCCTGTAAAAGCCTTGGTTGGAAAAGCTCCATATGATTATAGAGCATCATAGAATCTCACGGTTGGAAGGCACCTCAGGAGGTCATCTCGTCCAGTGGGCTGCAAAGTGGGGGTGCGCGGCAGGAGGAGCGCCGCCGGCACGGTGACCTTTGATTCTTTGATGGCACACCAAGCCCCAAGTGGTACCCTCAAGGATTGATCTCACAACCCTGGCTTTAGCAGGCCAATGCTCAAAGCACTGAGCTATCCCTCCCCACACTAAATAGCCGTGCAATATTGTTGAAAGGGCCATTCTATTGCAAACCCTAATGGACTGTGGTGTCCATCCGAAGTTCTGCATGCCCTATTTCTGCTCTCAGAGCCATCTGCTTCCCATTTCTTTGAAGAGAGGCCGTCAGAGCTACTTTCCTCTTCCTAAGGAGCAGCAGAGTAATATAGTTATCATGCTTTCATCTTCTGATTTTTGCCGGGCTTTATTTGTTGCTATTTTGCTGTAGTCCTGCTGCAAACTGTTTATCAATGACTAGTGTCCAGCGGTATGCAGTACTCCTGACTGATTCCTACAGCAAGAACACACTTGGGAGACAGTCAAAAAAGTGATGGGTTCCTATACGAGTAATAGCTATGTCATTTAATTATCTGAAATAAATTCTGAAACACCAAAGGTGTGTTTTGCAAAGATCCATTGCAGCAAACCCATGTAATCCACATCACACGTGGTCCAAACAGTTTAGTGTATTAAAGGAACACAAGCAATTTCTTTGATTGTCCTTAAAAACTTCCCAGTGCTGGTGTCAGAAAGTGAGATGATGTTTTCTTATATACGCAGCTTTCCCTGTACTTTCCTGTGCTCCCTGAATGGAATATGAGAACACAAGAACACCTACTGAATAGGTAGCAAATACTGCTAATTCGGAGGTAACGCTATTTAGTTATCGAAGGGAATTGAAAAGCTTATTGGGGTGATCAGTTTTCAACCCGAACCACTTAGCAATGCACAGCTAGGAACGCCAGTTTGTAAATGTTTCAATGGTCCCCTATTGTGTTGGAAATCCAAACCATAGCATCGCGCTTGTGCCTCAGAACCAGATAGCAGAATGGTCTGAAAATGAGAGTGATCAGCAGGGAAAAGTCAGGTTTTTAATGTGAAGCTGGTGCTTATGAAAATTACTGCACTTTGCTGGCACTGTACGTGCACATAGGAGGAGACAGATGCTGCCCCAAAGAGCTTACCTGTTAAGTAGAGAAACCAGGTGTCACCACGCCTTTGTGGTTCACAACTGAGAATACCAAAGTCAGGACAAACTGCTGAGAAATAGGGTGGCCACACCCCAAAACTGGAGGTTATGCTCCCATGAGATATACCAAACCAGCAATGAAAGTAAACTTCTTCTTTCACCACCCTGGCTAACAAGAAGTTATAAAAGCAATTTCCTTAGGCATTCCCGTCCTTAGATTGCCACCAAAAACACTAGACTTAGAGATGAGTGATTCTTTAAAGCCAATCTCTTCAAATAAAAGGTTCTTCTGATCCCAAAGGACCAGCCACACACCCAGGTCAATATATAACTCAGATCTTACCCTAAAATCATGCTGATGCCAGTCCTTTAGTATCTAAAATCTAAAGGTTTATTTATAAAAAAAGAAAGAAAGGTGAGAGTTAAAATTGGTTAAAGGAATCAAATACATACAGCAATTGCAAAGTTCTTGGTTCAGGTTTGTAGCAGTGATGGAATAAACTGCTGGCTTAAGTCAAGTCTCTGGTTGCTTCCAAATCATTGGCAGGACCCCAGTCCCTTGCTTAGAATGCTTCCATTAGCATAATTCCATAGTCCAGAGGTTTAAGCAGGAAAGAGGCAAAATGGAGGAGTCTCCAGGGCCTTTTATAGCTTCTGCCATGTGGAGGGAAACCCATTGTTTCAAACAAAGCCCTCAGCACAGCTAGTGGAAAATTTACAGGTAAAAGACGGGCGTTTGGAGTCACATGGACAAGTCACATGTCCATGCATAATTTTGCTTAGTCACAGCAGCAGCCATTACCTCTACTTTGGATGGACTGTCCACAGGAAAGTCCATTCAGTTTAGATGGGCATCTCCCATGGTCCATTGTGAGTTAAGTGTCCTTTTGATGGGCCACTCAATTTGAATAGTCCCTCCAAGATGTGATGGCTAACTACCTTGTGGGCATTACCCAAGGAGCAAACATCTGAAAGCCAGGTATAGAGCCAACACTCATAGATTCAAATACAAAAATGATACATGCATACAGATAGCATGATTATAACCAGCAAATCATTCCCTTTCCAAAAACATCTTACATGCCACATTTTGTACAAGATTTGTTGCAAGTAAAGAACAGTGGTTGCAACAACGATCTATATAGTCATGTTTTAATCAGATAACATCACAACAGGCAAAGGAGAAATAGAGGGGAAGCGAACTGTCCAAGCTTGCACAGCAGGTCAGTGGCTGGGCTGGGAATAGAACTCTGGACTGGCAGTTCAGTGTTCTGTCCAATAAGCCACACTACCTCTCACAAGCTTCCCCCTATGGCCCTCTTAATATATCTCAATCCTGACCTGGTGGGATCACCTGTAGGATGAGAGCATCACCCAGTCTCCGTGGTCCGTTAAGTGTATGGCTTTCTCTGTGAAAACTACCAACAAGGAATTTTTCTCCACCGGAACAGAGACCAACAAGTCATTTTACATAAGCCACTACCCAGTCATAAAATGATAATTTGTGCATAGAAGCCCCAAACATAATCAGAGCCCCAGTGTGCTACTGTAACCCACACACCTTCTGGGTGTGGTGTTCTGTCCCATCTGGTGGCACCGAGACCACTTAGAGAGAGAGATTAAATGAGTCTGCTCTACACCCTTAGCTAACAGGCAGTGATTTGCCCAAGGGCATACAGAAGGTCTGTTGTGGAGCTGGGAATATAATCCCAGTCCACTGTCCTCTCCAATAGACATAGCCTCCCCCAGCCTCCATTACAAACTGCCTAAGCCTCCCCAAATCTCACGCTGTCAGGCGTGGGGGAGGAGCAGCGGCCAGAGCCCAGGGGCCCTGGCCAATCTGGGGCTCCTGGAAAAAATTGCCCTCCACCCCGGCCCTGGGGCCAGAGGAGCTCTCCCTCTCTGCCACAGCAGAGCTTTTCCAGTCTTGGGGCCACAGGGAGGAGGAAAGGGCGGAAAGGAGCGAGTGGGGGCAGGACCTCAGAGGGAAGGGGCAGAATGGGGTGGGGCTATAGGTTGGGGGTGGCCATGGGGTGGTGCCGTGGTCCCGGCCAGGGCTGAGAGCTGGACCCCGACCAGAGCTGAACTCTCAGCCCCCTCCATGGCCCCGACCGAGCTCTCAGCCGGGACCCCAGATGGGGGGCTGAGAGCAGCAAGCAGGGGTCTGGCCTTGACCGGAAGAGGTGGGGGAGGGGGCTAGCCTCCTCAAGAGGAAGGTTCAGAAGCCGCCCATGCCAGTAGACCAGAGTTCCTCTCACAAGATGGTAACTTTTGGTCACTGCCAAGCAGGGCGGGGTTTGAGCTGATGACCAATAGGTGAAAGATGCTACAGCCCTTTATCAATCATCTCAACCGGCCATTCCCTGACATGTCTGTTTTAATAATCGAATTCACTCTCAGTGAAGGAAGTAAGGACCTTTTGCTTCAAATGAAAATGTGAGCAGCCTTTTTGAAAGAGTCTTTCTGCTCAGTGCGAATGGATCTCAGGGTTTCTTTGCCAGTTGTCAGGATGGCTCCTTATCGGCTTGCCAATAAAAAAGCATTGGTGATATGTCTGCATTGAAATCAACTGAGACTTTGGAAGCCAGTTTTTCTAACCTGCAGCAATAACCAGAGCGATGGGTGCTCTGACTCCACTGGCTTTTGCCACTCATTAATGCACTTGTATCTTTCTCACAGAACTAATTTATCCTTTTTTTACCAGCCCTCTTAGGCATCTGGGAAAGAGCCCAATTATTTGCAAGAGAGGCATTGAAGTGCTGTCCAGGATAGGAGTGCGGGTGGGCCTTTACATCAATTACAAAGTACTTTTTGAAGGACCCAGAGAGTAGTATATTTTTCATGGAGCCTTATGTCCAAGTTAGTGCCTGGAATCTCTTGCTGGGCTGTCATAAGTATTTGTTTTCCCCTCCCTCCCTGCTCCTCTGCACAAAGCTGGTTGGCTGGGAGGGAGTGCCACTCAAAGACAGAATTACTTGGATCCCTGGGATGCATTGAGTGAATGAGCAGATGGGTGGGGGGCGCCTGATGGCAGCACAGCTGTAGACCACATAACCCACACAGCCTCCTTAGCTCCCCCAGCATGCCAGCCCCGACCAACACGCACAGATAGCTTGGATTGAGGCAAAGCGGGAAAGGGCTGCATTGCTGTGGGGCAGTGGTGTCTAGCTAGGCGAAAAGAGGGTTGTTTAGTTGTATGCTATGCCAGGGGCCGGGGAGTCTGTCTAACCCTGGCTGGGGATCCTGCTCTGGATCTGTTCCTGGCTTTGCTTGGGTGAGACAAAAGTGTGTTCTCTTCTAAAGTGCGGTGCTTGTTCCAGGGGCTAACTCTCACCCCCACCAACCCCAGGCAGGGAGCTTTGGTGTTTCTGCCGAGGCTCATGGCTGGGACCCGGGGCTCAGGACTCCTCCCCAACACTGGGCATCCCCACCGTCTGACATTCTGTTCCGCTTAAACCCCCGGAGCCCTTAGTTTGTCTGGCTGGTGCCTAGCAGGTGGGCCAAAGATGGGGAAATAGCTCAAGCATGTGAGAGGAAGTGAGATTACTGCCTGCATTCTCCAAGCGCTGGTGTGGGTCCTCTTGCCCACCCCTGGCGAGAGTAGTCAGGCCTCCTCTTCCCACTGTGACCTCCATGTCCGTAGCAGTCAGGCAGGGAAGCAAAAGCCATCCCATCCTCCCGAGGCCCGCAGCTAGGCAGGGGCCTGAGTCCACAATCCTGGCCTCATTCGCACTGCACTCTGACCAGCTGAACCAGGCAGTTTAGGGTCAGATGTTTAGGTTTAGGTTCAGATGTGAAAGGCACCTGAAAGTTCATCAGCTGTTGCAAGAAGTGTGAAAAATCGGAATAGTGACGGGTCTCCAGCTTTCCACATCATCTCAGTTTTGACAGCTTTCCCCCAGTTTCTGCATAATGTCCTGCCATCCGCTTTCATTTTCACATGTGTACAATTATGGCAGAGTGGCCCTTTTGAAATCTTTTCCCTTTTGAGGGGGGGCATTAAGACTCTTCGTGTGTGTGTTTGTGTGATTTCCCATTGAGAACCATTTGAAAATTCGGAAGGTGAGCTGAAAAACGAGCATTTTTCAGAAGAAAGTAGGCTTTTTCCCCATGTAGGGCCTTTAGAAGTAAAAAGAAAAGGAGGACTTGTGGCACCTTAGAGACTAACCAATTTATTAGAGCATAAGCTTTCGTGAGCTACAGCTCACTTCCTCAGATGCATATCGTGGAAACTGCAGCAGGCTTTATATATACACAGAGAATATGAAACAATACCTATTCCCACCCCACTGTCCTGCTGGTAATAGCTTATCTAAAGTGATTTCCAGCACAAATCCAGGTTTTCTCACCCTCCACCCCCCCCACAAATTCACTCTCCTGCTGGTGATAGCCCATCCAAAGTGACAACTCTTTACACAATGTGCATGACAATCAAGCTGGGCTATTTCCTGCATAAATCCAGGTTCTCACATCCCCCCCACCCCCATACACACACAAACTCACTCTCCTGCTGGTAATAGCTCATCCAAACTGACCACTCTTCAAGTTAAAATCCAAGTTAAACCAGAACATCTGGGGGGAGGGGGTAGGAAAAAACAAGAGGAAACAGGCTACCTTGCATAATGACTTAGCCACTCCAAGTCTCTATTTAAGCCTAAATTAATAGTATCCAATTTGCAAATGAATTCCAATTCAGCAGTTTCTCGCTGGAGTCTGGATTTGAAGTTTTTTTGTTTTAAGATAGCGACCTTCATGTCTGTGATCGCGTGACCAGAGAGATTGAAGTGTTCTCCGACTGGTTTATGAATGTTATAATTCTTGACATCTGATTTGTGTCCATTTATTCTTTTACGTAGAGACTGTCCAGTTTGACCAATGTACATGGCAGAGGGGCATTGCTGGCACATGATGGCATATATCACATTGGTGGATGTGCAGGTGAATGAGCCTCTGATAGTGTGGCTGATGTTATTAGGCCCTGTGATGGTGTCCCCTGAATAGATATGTGGGCACAGTTGGCAACGGGCTTTGTTGCAAGGATAAGTTCCTGGGTTAGTGGCCCGTTGCCAACTGTGCCCACATATCTATTCAGGGGACACCATCACAGGGCCTAATAACATCAGCCACACTATCAGAGGCTCGTTCACCTGCACATCCACCAATGTGATATATGCCATCATGTGCCAGCAATGCCCCTCTGCCATGTACATTGGTCAAACTGGACAGTCTCTACGTAAAAGAATAAATGGACACAAATCAGATGTCAAGAATCATAACATTCATAAACCAGTCGGAGAACACTTCAATCTCTCTGGTCACGCGATCACAGACATGAAGGTCGCTATCTTAAAACAAAAAAACTTCAAATCCAGACTCCAGCGAGAAACTGCTGAATTGGAATTCATTTGCAAATTGGATACTATTAATTTAGGCTTAAATAGAGACTTGGAGTGGCTAAGTCATTATGCAAGGTAGCCTCTTTCCTCTTGTTTTTTCCTACCCCCTCCCCCCAGATGTTCTGGTTTAACTTGGATTTTAACTTGAAGAGTGGTCAGTTTGGATGAGCTATTACCAGCAGGAGAGTGAGTTTGTGTGTGTATGGGGGTGGGGGGGGGATGTGAGAACCTGGATTTATGCAGGAAATAGCCCAGCTTGATTGTCATGCACATTGTGTAAAGAGTTGTCACTTTGGATGGGCTATCACCAGCAGGAGAGTGAATTTGTGGGGGGGGTGGAGGGTGAGAAAACCTGGATTTGTGCTGGAAATCACTTTAGATAAGCTATTACCAGCAGGACAGTGGGGTGGGAATAGGTATTGTTTCATATTCTCTGTGTATATATAAAGCCTGCTGCAGTTTCCACGATATGCATCTGAGGAAGTGAGCTGTAGCTCACGAAAGCTTATGCTCTAATAAATTGGTTAGTCTCTAAGGTGCCACAAGTCCTCCTTTTCTTTTTGCGAATACAGACTAACACGGCTGCTACTCTGAAACCTGTCTTTAGAAGTAAAGTTTGTGTCCCAGGGAGGGATACTTTGAGGCCAGAAGAATTAGGGAGGCAATGGGTAGAAGACAAAGAAATCAAGCCGATGTAGAGTGCTGGTGCCCCTGGGAAGAGTGCTCCTGCTTCTTCTTTCTTGCCGACCTCTGTGGTCCAGTCTGGGTTGGGCGGGGGGCTGCCTCTGCCCACTGGGAGGATGGGGTCCAGGGAAACCCCAGCCTCACTCTGCTCAGGCCGACTATTAAGCCCCTCATCTTGCTTGGGGTGATGACTATTAAGTTTTCCTCTGTGGCTTGGGTTGGAGAGCCTGACCCCTTCTAGGGTACATTTGGGTGAACGTTGTGGCTGGCAAGAATTTGGGCCATCCAGTCAACTCACTGGGGACAAAGGGGGCCAGACAACAGCCCTGTGATTTGCTGGCGGCCAACTAGCTCAACCCTCTTCTCCTACAAGCGGGGAATGCAGCTAGCGAGGGTTGCCCTGCCTACCCCCAGGCTCCAGTCCCTTTCAGCCTCCAGGTCAAGGAAGGAGCTCAGAGAGGGGAGGAAAGGAGGTGGCCAGACCCTCCTCCGACCAGGACTCTTTCCCACTCCCTGCAAGCCACTCAGCCCATCTCCTTTTCCTATTTTGGCCTCCTTGCCAGTAGCAGTCAACTAAAAGAGTAGAAGACACCTTTCCCAGCCCACTGTGTGGGCAATATGGGGGTCAAACCCACAGTGTTGGTGTTGTTAGCACCACACTTGAACCAGCTAAGCTAACTGGCCTACAGGGTTGAAAGTCTTGTGTGGAACTTTTGTAAAGGAGCCACAGGTTGCCGCAGGGACTTTGTGGCTTCCGGCATGAGATGGGTGGGTCAGGAGGGTTTATGTCTTGCAGTGGGATTAGCTCAAGTATTAGCATGTTCATGTAGCATGTGAGAAACAGCGGGATCAGTATCTGCATTCTTCAGCAGCAGGGGAGTACCGATACCTTCTCTTCTTCTTCTTTTCAAAGACATTGCCAGTCAGGGGACTGAGCACCTCCAGTGGCCTCCCTCCCTCTCCTCCTCCCTCTCCCTACTTGGCCTTTTAAAAAACCCAGCCCTTGCAGGGCAGAAAGCTGCTCAGCCCTGGCCCTACTCTGCCTTGCGGTGTCTAGAGCTCTGGAGATGGGCTTAGGCCTGGGGAAATTAGCTGTATGGAAGAGTACTTACTTTCATAGGTGGCGATTTCCACTGTTCCTGGGTAGGTGCTCAACCCCACCCCTATCCCGCCCTTGCCCCGCCCCGTTCCACCCCTTTTTTCAAAGTCCCCGCCCCCATTCCACCCCTTCCCCCAAGTCCCCACCCCTGCCCTGCCTCTTCTCCGCCTCCTCCCCTGAGTGCACCGCGTTCCCGTTCCTCCCCCTTCCCTCCTGGAAAGTCCTAAGCACGTCAAACGGGAGTTTGGTGGCGGGAAGTGCTGGGAGGTAGGCGGAGGAGCAGGGATACAGCGTGCTCAAGGGAGGAGGCAGAGGTGAGGTGGGGCGGGGAGGGGAGCTTGGCTGCTGGTGGCTGCAGAGCACCCACTAATTTTTCCTTGTGGGTGCTCCAGCCCCAGAGCATCCATGGAGTCGGCGCCTATGCTTGCTTTGCATGTGAGAGGTAGCAGGATCATTACCGTGTTCTCCAGCCTGCCCTGCTGTGGTGGGGGATCTGTCCCTTTCTTGCTGAGCTGGTGCAAGAGTACTGTCCCTTTCCCCATAGAGGGCTTGTGTCTCCCGATACTGGGAGGCACAATCTATAGGGGAGCGTATTTGACTGGCCACTTGCTGGAAGCGGAGGCCAGTACGTCCCTTGGCTCACGCCGCTTCCTGCAGCTCCCATTGGGCTGGAGCAGCGAACCACAGACAATGGGAGCCGCGATCGGCCGAACCTGCGGATGCAGCAGGTAAACAAACTGACCCAGCCCACCAGGGGCTTTCCCTGCACAAGCGGCGGAACAAGTTTGGGAACCACTGGACTAATGGTTACAGCACTTATATAGGTTTCAGAGTAACAGCCATGTTAGTCTGTATTCGCAAAAAGAAAAGGAGTACTTGTGGCACCTTAGAGACTAACCAATTTATTTGAGCATGAGCTTCCGATGAAGTGAGCTGTAGCTCACGAAAGCTCATGCTCAAATAAATTGGTTAGTCTCTAAGGTGCCACAAGTACTCCTGTTCTTTTAGCACTTATATAGGAGACTGGAGTTCACATCCCCTCTTATTGATTTGGAACAGGGCCTAGAACACAGGTTTCCTACATTAGACTCAGTATTGCAATGCCTCAGTCCTGCTTGGGGATATAGCCTTATGTGATTTGCCCACAGTCAAACAGGACACTTGTAGCTTAGTTAGGAGTTGAACTCAGACCTCATGACTCTCAGTTCTGTGCCTTTAACACAAGGCCATCCTTCCTTTCCAGGACAGCCCCATGAGTCAAATTCAATGGGAGCCCTTCCTAGGAACAGGCCTTATAGAGAATACACAAGTGATTTATTAATGTCTGGTCCTTAGTCCTCCTTCTTATTTTCCATTGGGATAGTGCCCAGCCTGGATACATTTTGGGATCTTTATTTATGTATTTTGAGATCTCTTTCTCTGTGGTGTGGTTAAGTGTTTTGTTTTGTTTTTTTCCCCCTATGCTTGTTATGTAAACTTCAACAACACTGCAAAAGAGGAAATATATGCCCAGTAGTTGCAGGAGGTAATGTGAATTGGAAATGCCCGGAGATCTAATGAGCAGAATGGAGTTATCTCTTATTGTCACACACACTACATTCCTGTATTATCTTAATTCCTGTATCTCTCGTGTGGCTTTGCACAACACAGAGAACCCACTGAACTGGGGGTTGTTCCACTTTTCTCTCAGTTCCACAAGATATTTGTGACTGAAGTCAGATCCCAGGGGTCCCATTCCTGGAAATACTGTGCAGTATGACCTCACTTCCAGCTGATTAACCGGAGATGAGGATTCTCACCACTTTGCAGAATTCAGCCCCGTAGACTGGGAATATTGAGCAAACAAGGTGGTTACTTTCTTGTGGAGAAAAATCCATTTATTATGTGTCAACTATGTTCACCCAAGCTTTCTGGCTGCCATTGCATGAGTGGTGGCCCTGAATTTGAATTTTTTGAGTGAACTAAACTAAGGAAAATGAAGAAGCATGAACATTTAATGTGTTCTGGAAATGAATAGATAACAGCAGTGTCTCCCATTGCCAATCTGGCAGTTTTCAAGACAGCCATAAATTCATTAAAAGTGTCTGCATTTCTCACAAACCAGAAGATGCTCCAAAATTTCCCATTGCAGGAGGAATTGCACAGTGACACTTATTTGTTTTAATTAATTTTTTTGCATTCATTCCCTGACATCTTTTTCACACCCATGTTCTGTCAGACTGGTAGTGTCTGTATTTCTGGAATCCATACTGAATATTCTTGATCAAGAGACACTGTCTCTACAACTTGTTTTCTGTTTCAGTTTGGAAATATTTAAGATAAAAAGAAGACATATCAGCCAAATTTAAGTTAGTGGAATCACTCTGGACTTACGTCAGGGTAAAAGAAAGCAGAATTTTGCTCATGACCTGCTGAGATTTAACTTGCCCAGCCACTGTGTGATATACCCCTAGAGCTTCTTCTAGGGGCTCTAAAAGATCTGCACACACTGTCACACCTTGATTTACTTAGACTGTAAATTCTTCAGGGCAAGGAGCAAATATTAGTTTGTGTTCTAATGAGAGATTCCCTGGATCTTCCATTGTGAGTCACAATTTAAACCCTGGTCTGAAACCAGCCTGTAATCTCGGTTTGTTTTTATTTTGGATGTCATTTTCGATGCCACTGTACCTCTTATTTTCTGTTACTTCTCTTTTTAGCATGTATAGCCTATGTGCCCAGTGTTTACGGAATCTGTGACATTTTGTATTTTTTAATATCATACTTATAGATTCATAGATTCTAAGGCCAGAAGAAACCATTACAATCATTTAGTCTGACCTCCTGTATAACAGAGGTCATAGAACTTCCCCAAAATAATTTATAGACCATATCTTTTAGAAACCATCCAGCCTTGAGTTAAAAATTGTCAATAATGGAGAATCCGCCATGAACCTTGGTAAATTGTTCTGCTGAGCGGTTTTGAGTCTCTAGGATTTGATTCTATCTTGTAGACTGGGAAGCTAATTTTTTTTAAAAAAATGTATATTTCCTGTTTTATCTGGAGTCTTATGGCTGACTGATAATCAACAGCCTTTTCCAGTAAGTCTGTTTCTGCAAGTAACAACATTTGTGTCGCAAAGGAAATGAACCCACACAAATCTGTTATATAAAATCCTCTATAAATGGCCCAGAACTTTCTTAACTGCTGTAAAAATAAGGTGCCATAGATTCACTTTCTTTGTGTAACTTCACTTTGCAGTTCAATTATAAGCAGCTTTGCTGGGTTGGAGGATATTGAAAAATTAGAGAGGGTGCCGAAAAAACCCACAAAAATGATTCAGGGGCCTGACGGTGAGAGGCTGAAAAATCACAGTCTGATTATTTTATCAAAAATAAGATGAAAAGATGACTTGATTACAGTGTAAACTATCTCCATAGCGAGAAAATACTGGATACTAAAGGGCTGTTGACTCTCGTGGATAAAGGAATCAAAAGAACCAATAGCTGGAAGTTAAAGCCGGAAACATTCAAATCAGAAATCAGGTGCACATTTTTAAGAGTGAGGGTGATTAACCATTGGAACAAACTGCAAAGGGACACTATAGATCTTTCTGAAAGATATGCTGTCGTTTAATACACTTATTGAACTCACTGCTGGGACAATTGAGGGTGATTCTATAGTCTGTGTTACACAACAGCTCAGACTAGATTCTTTATTGGTCCTTTCTGGCTTTAAACTCTATGAATCTTTGAACTAAGAATACACAAATATAATTTGGAGCCTTTGGAATCTTAGCCCTTTCAATATCCTAATTAATAACCAGGAATGAGTGAGCCATTCCATTTTAAAAAAGTAAGAATCATTCTGAACCAAACCAGAACCACTGAAATGATTTAGTTATAGTGGGTAGAAATACTACTCCTGGTCTCCAACTCCCAATGGGCCTCCAATATTTTGTTATCTTTCAATGGAAGAATGCCATATCGAGTTCTCAGTGTCCAATGGGCTAACCTCTGCATTCAAATTTTGAGCTGTCAAGGATTTAAGAACATAAGAATGGCCCTACTAGGTCAGACCAATGGTCCATCTAGCCCAGTATCCTGTCTTCTGACAGTGGCCAGTGCCAGGTGCCCCAGAGGGAATGAATAGAACAGGTAATCATCAAGTGATCCATCCCCTGTCGCTAGTTCCCAGCTTCTGGCAAACAGAGGCTAGGGACACCATTCCTGCCCATCCTGGCTAATAGCCATTGATGGACCTATCCTCCATGAAGTTATCTAGTTCTTTTTTTAACCCTGTTATGGTCTTGGCCTTCACAACATCCTCTGGCAAGGAGTTCCACAGGTTGACTGTGCACTGTGTGAAGAAATGCTTACTTTTCTTTGTTTTAAACCTGCTGCCTATTAATTTCATTTGGTGACCCCTAGTTCTTGTGTTATGAGAAGTAGTAAACAACACTTCCTTATCTGCAGTCATGATTTTATAAACCTCAATCATATCTCCCCTTAGCCATCAATAGCACAGATATAGGTGTGAGGTCTTTTTTAGGAGTGGTGGGTGAAATTCTGTGGCCTGCATTGTGCAGGAGGTCAGACTAGATGATCATAATGGTCCCTTCTGGCCTAAATATCTATGAATCTATGAATCTATGAATCTTTTTTCCAAGCTGAAAAGTCCCAGTCTTATTAATCTCTACTCATACCGAAGCCGTTTCATACCCTAATAATTTTTGTTGCCCTTTTCTGAACCTTTTCCAATTCCAATATATCTTTTTTTGAGATGGGGCAACCACATCTGCACACAATATTCAAGATGTGGGCGTACCATGAATTTCTATAGCAGCATTATGATTTTTTTGTCTTATTATCCCGTTCCTAATATTCTGCTAGCTTTTTTGACTGCTACTGCACATTGCGTGGATGTTTTCAGAGGACTATCTATGATGACTCCAAGATCTTCTTTAATAGCCAATTTAGAACCCATCAGTTTGTATGTATAGTTGGGATTATTTTTTCCAGTGCGTATTACTTTGCATTTATTAACATTGAATTTCATAGGCTAGTTTGTTATCCAGTCACCCAGTTTAGTGAGTTCCCTTTGTAACTTTTCAAAGTCAGCTTTTGACTTAACTACTTTGAGTAATTTTGTATCATCTGCAAACTTTGCTACTTCACTGTTTACCCCTTTTACCAGATCATTTATGATAATTTATGAATATGTTGAACAGCAATGGTCCGAGTACAGATCCTTGGGGGACACTGCTATTTACATCTCTACTGTGAAAACTGACCATTTTTTCCTACCCTTTGTTTCCTATCTTTTAACCAGCTACTGATCTGTGAGAGGGTCTTCCCTGTTATTCCAGGACTGCTTACTTTGCTTAGGAGCCTTTGGTGAGGGACCTGGTCAAGGGCTTTCTGAAAGTCCAAGAACTCTATATCCAATGGAACACACTTGTCTGTATGCTTGCTGACTCCCTCAAAAAAATTCTAATAGATTGGTGAAGCATGATTTCCCATTACAAAAGCTGCGTTGACTCTTCCCCAAAATATCGTGCTTATCTATGGCTCTGATAATTTTGTTCTTTACTATAATTTCAACCAATTTTTCTGGTACCAAAGTTATGCTTTACAGCCTGTACTTGCCTGGGTCATCTCTAAACCTTTTTAAAAAATAAGAATTACATTAGCTATCCTCCAGTCACCTGGTACAGAGGCTGATGTAAGTGATATGTTACATACCACAGTTAGTAGTTCTGCAATTTCATATTTGAGTTCCTGCTGAACTCTTGGGAGAATACCATCTGGTCCTGGTGAATTATAACTATTTAATTTTTTAATTTGTACCAAAACCCTCCTTTACTGAGACCTCAGTTTGGGACTGTTCTACAGATTTGTCACCTACAAAGAATAGCTATGATGTGGGGACCAATGCAAAGAATTCAGTTAGCTTCTCTGCAGTGTCCTTGTCTTTCTTGACTGCTCCTTTAGCACCTCGATCATCCAGTGCCCTCACTGACTGTTTGGCAGGCTTCCTGCTTCTGATGTATTTTCAAAAAATTGCTGTTAGCTAGTTGTTATTCAATTTTGTCTTAGGCTGCTTTATTATACTTTCATTAGGATTAGACTTCCTATTTTTAAAGGATGCCTTGTTGCCTCTTAGGTTGGGTCAACCCACATTAGGCCCCTTACAACCCAATTTCACTTCCTGTCATGCAGCGTCCAACCATTTGACCATCTCAATATCTTAATTTCCATAGCAGAGAGCATATTGAGTTATTTTCTAGTGGTCTGGCTAAGTCTCTGTACCATATATTAGGATGGGCCAAATTAAAGTTTTATATATTCTACCATTTAACTTAATTGGCATCTTTTTATCACAGAGAACTGGAGTCAGCTAGCACCATTTGCAGCTCTGGTACAATGGCAGGCATCACTCAGGAGGACACCATTATCAGCAACCACTGATCATAGATGCCACAGTTCAGGGCAACTGCACCTGTATTCCCCCTCCATGGTCTACCAAGGGCACCCACTCTAGGCTCCTGACTCCTCAGCTGTCACATCTCTTGAGTGGAGACCTATGACTGTCTCTCTCCAAGCTTTTCCAGGCCCCACAAGTCCCTGCCTATCCTGTGATAATCCCAGCAAGCAATGCTGCCGAAACAGGCCAGTGTCTGTGCTTTTCTTTCTCTCTGAAGGCTATGAACAACTGTAATGGCCAGCAGTCAAAAGTTACCACATACCTCATCAGCTGGTCCAAACTTCTAGTAATCTTTGTCACATGCCTCTGCATGATTTCTTCCAGAATGACACCATCAGCACTTCAGGATACTGAGCTCCCTGTAACCCTCATCTTAACTTTACAAACTTTCCTTTTAGTCCCTTACACACATGCCACACTTATTCTTTGCCTCTTTAAGAACTTTCATAGCTCCAAGCTTCTTCCAGTCAGTGTTCCTATGGTCCAACTTGCATATCTCAGTTTACTTTGCTTACTCTCTGGCTTCTTTAATTGTAGAGGCCCTTGACCAACTGCAGCCGTCAGGCAAGGCTTTTGTACGCCACTTTCAGGAAATGCCCTAGCACTTTGGAGTACACTTGACATGGACGTTGGTTCACATGAACATATCTGTTGGACAAGCTTCAGAGGTCAGCTGTTCGAGTCTGACACCCTTGGTTTTGAAATCAGAGTTTTTCTTCTCCTAGTTAAACTGCCTATTGAGGCTGTCAAATCCCACCTGTGCAAGACCTATTTTATGGTGGTCTTTATTCATCTTTACATCCATATTGTAGGGCTATGTGTCATTTTATAGAGGTAGCTATGCCACCAGCTACCATGGACCAGCTGGTGACATGACTGTTTATTGGATATTTGCAGCTGTCGTACATTTGCAGGATGTTCTTCTATCCACCAGCTGGGGTCACTCCTGATGGGAATTAGTCACTCTTTCCCCAGTATTTTATAATTATATATGTAATATCTCTAAGTATTCCCTCCTGTGTGGTTTGCATTTTTTCACAAATGCTCTAATTTTTCACATGTGAGGCGTGGTTAATCACTTTGGGCCGCTGTAGTGAGGCAGAGTGACTTCTCACTCTGCTGGAGGGGGAGAAGTCCTCTCTGATCCCTAGTGGGAGGCCTCAAGCCGGGCTCACTCCTCCTGCTAGAAGCCAAGGGGTGGGACAGGAGGTATGACAGGTGGAGCCTCTAACTCAGTTGAGTCTGAGCCAGGGAAGGGAGCAGACGTCTCCAGGCTGCTGCAGAGCCCTGGAGTTGAACCCGCACTGTGCCACGCCCTGCACCTGAAGGAGACTGACCCCGGTGAAGAACTGCCAGGTCTGCTGCTTGCTGCATATTCTGAGAGGATGGAGTAGACCTGTGGAGTGCACAGTGACCCAGGGAAACCAGACTTTACTCTGGTTTGGTTGTTGCCGGAATATACGGCAGCAGGTTTCGGGTGGATCTCTGCCGACCCAGTGGCAGAACACTTCGAACTATTAGAACCCTGGGCTCGGACCCGGTGGAGTAGGGTGGGCCCGTGTTGCCAACCCTATCCCGGGGGTGGCAGCCTCCCCACCTTAGGCCAAGAGGCCTGTGTTTGTCCTCCGTCTACAGAGCCCGGATGTCAGACTGTTTGTTTGCTCTGCCCTGACTAAGGGCCTGAGCTTCAAGGCTGTTTGTTGGCCCTGCCTAAGAACCGTAACTCTAATCCCTGACAGGGGGCAGCCCCCCAGAGACGTAATGAGGCAGAGTGGCCTCCCACTGAGCCGGGGGGTGGGGGCGGGGGAACGACTGCCGCTAACCCATTACAGCTGCACATTAAAAACACCAGAGCTGGTGCTTGAGGAGACTGTATTCCTGGGGTGATCATCTTACCCACCTGGTAAAAATACGACTTGGAGTAGTCACAAAGCTGTCTCTTGATGTCACCCAAGTTGGACAAAACCATTTTGTGAAGCTAGCTTACTGGATTTTATTTGACAAGAGCTGCAATTTCAGTTACCACAGCATCGCTTAGCTTAAAATCATGGTAAGGTTTCTGTGAAAACCACCATCTCAAACCTCCCATTTGTAGGTAAATCATAACTAGTGATTTTTTTATTTTATTAGTATTACAGTAGTGCCTGGTGAGCCAAAATGAGATCAGGCACCCCATTGTGCTAGGTGCTGTACAAACTGTTTAGTAATCATTGTATCATAAAAATGTAGGGTTGGCAAGGACCTCAAGAGATCATCTAATCCACTCACCCACACCGAGGCAGGATTAAGTAAACCTAGATCATCCCCAACAAATGCTTGTCTAACCTGTTTCTAAAAACTTCAATTGACAGAGATTCCACAACCTCCATAGATAACCTGTTCCAGTGCTTTGATCTCCCATACAATAGGGATATCAGCACTGCCCTATAAATATACCTGCATGGCTAAATACCCTGAAGATTGTGAGGTGCTCAGACCCTGTGATAACAGGGTCAGATAGGTGACTTAGCTAGATAGGCACTGGAGAGTTTGTCTATTAAGAATAGAAAAAGAAGCAACATTACTTCAACTGCATCTAACCACCTTGCCAACCTCACTTGTTCAAAAATCCTGATGCAGACACTAAAATGTCATGGTGGTGGCTTAAAAATAATGAGACTTTAAACAATCATTTTGGTGGGTTCTTCTGATTTTTGGGTTTCTAGGTGTTATATTTCCAACCTTTTCCCTGCAGGGCTAGAAACTCACTTCCTATTTTAAAAATCAAAGCTGAGATTTTCACAAAATAACATGACTCCAAGATGTGAAGCTTACCCCCACTCCCAAACATTGCAAAATTCACTATAAAATCATGTGACTTGGCAACTCTGCCACTACCACTAATCTGGCCCCCTCCAAGTCAGGGTTCAGAGCAGGCCATGGCACAGAAATGAAGCTATGGAAGGATGTGACCATTGCTTTCAGCTCCAAAACACAAGTCTCTGCAACCTATGCTAAAATAGAGTTCACTCTTAACTGACAGTAGTAACAAATCTCTCTATACTAGGTACACTTTCCCCACATTCAGTATCCAGCACTGTTTCAATCCCAGATTGAATTTGCAGGTCTGACAATTAGGGGCAGAATAATATCCTGTTTTGTTTTTTTTATCTGAGCATGTTTGTTATCAGTGTTAGTGAGAGACAATAAACACTGGACCCTAAGGTGCCACTTCTACAGAACCACTTTTCAGAGCAGGCTCTCACTTCAAATTTTTATCTCCATAATGTTCTGATTCATCTGCATGTCAGAATCACTTTTTGTAAACATTAGAGAGTCTACATAGAGCTGCATCCACTAGATCCCCCGGTCCAATGGGGTTCTGGATACACACGGTCCAGTGGCCTCTTTGATAGCTTGAGCTGATAAGTCTCCTCTGCTGTGTTTTGGAAACTGTTGTTAAATTTCTCCCACCACCATCCCTTTGGTTGGTATATATAGAAGTGTGATGATCACAGCAAGTTTCCAAGAGTTTGAAAAGCAAAACAGGAGAAGAGAGAGAGGCGATAACAGGTAAGAGAAGAGCAGTCAGGGGAAGTGGGATGCGCAGGTGCAGAGAAGCAGGGTCAGTTTCACTATGAGAACAAAAAAGCCAAGGGTAAATATACAAAGGTTGGTGTGGGGAAAATAATGTGAAAACCAGTAACACTCTTCTACGAGTTATCTGTAAACTAATAAAGTGGGAACTGGAATGGAAAGATCCAAGATGAGGGATTAGCTGGGGAAATAAATTCTAAAGTAACTCAACTGATGTTGCCCCAGATGTTTATGCAAGAAATTAGGTCCTAAAGCCTATTTCAAATGATGATTAAATCTTACACGTTCTTTCTAGTTATATACTTTTCAGGATGAAAATATATTTTAAAGGAGTAACTTATTTTATTCATTCAAGCAAATGACTGTAAAAATTAAAGGAAATTGTACTGTTGTGAGAATACCCTTCCACTTCTTGATCCTCGACATGTAGGGTTATGTTTTTTTTCTAAAAGTCATCAATGCTGCAAACACATACACACGAGTAGTCCCGTTGACTTTATTTGTAAAATTAAGCATATACACTAGCATTTACAGGATTAGGGCCCAGATTAGTTCATAAATCTTTTATGTTACCTTATCGGATGAGAGCCTCCAACACCTCAATATCCCCAAAAGGTAGAACAGCCTTAAAGGGACAAAAATACCAAATGGTAACATAGCCCCGGTGTGTCCAGCATCAGAACAGTCAATTCATGGAAGCCTACTGGTTGTGAAGCAAGTTGTTATTGTACCATGGAAGCTGGCTATACCAGACTGCTACAACTCCACTAGAAACCACTCTGAAGTTGGAAAGTCCACTGTTAGGGTTGTGGTTGAAGAACTTTGAGGCGATTAACACATTGATCTCCCCACGTTAAGCCCAAAGCTGCCTACAAAGAGTTGCAAAGGGATCTCAGAAAACTGAATAACAAAATGGCAGATGAATTTCAATGCTGATAAGTGCAAAGTAATGTTAATTGAAAAAAATACTCCCAGCTATACATACAAAATGATGGGTTCCAAGTTACCTGTTACCCCTCAAGAAAGATCTTGGCGTCTTTGTGGATAGTTTTCTGAAAACATCTGCTCAATGTGCAATGCAGTCAAAAAAGGAATGTTAGAGAAGGGATAGATAATAAAACAAAATATTATATTGCCACTATGTAAATGATATATCCACACCTTGAACACTATGTGCTGTTCTGGTGGCTCTCTCTCTCTCTCTCTGTGTATATATATTAGAACTGGAAAAGATGAAGAGAAGGGCAAACGATGGGGGGTATGGACCAGCTTCTCTGCAAAGAGAGATTAAAAAGCCTGAGACTGTTCATCTTAGAAAAGAGCCAACGAAAGGGGGATTTGATCGAGGTCTATAAAATCAGACTGGTGTGGAGAAAGTGAATAAGGATGTGATATTTATTCTTTCACGTTACACAAGAACTAGGGGTCACCTTTTGAAATTAAAAGGCAACAGGTTTAAACACACCAAGGGAAATACTTCTTCACTCAGTGCAATCTGTCAACCTCATTGCCAGGGGATGTTGTGAAGGCCAAAACTATGATTAAAAAAAAAAGAATTAGATATGTTTGTGGAGGATAGGTCCATCAGTGGCTCTTAGCCAAGATGGTCAGGGACACAACCCATGTTCTGTGTGTTCCTAAGCCTCCAGCTGCCAGACTGGATGGCAGGGAATGGATCCTCAAAATTGCTCGGCTCTGTTCATTCCCTCTGAAGTATCTGGCCCTGGCTACTCTCAGAAGAGAGGATAGTGGACTAGATGGATCATTGGTCTGACAAGTTTAGCTATTCTTATGGTCTTATGTGTGGTTCCCATAACAGACATTCCTGAAATAGTAGCTGTGTGATGGTGTAACAATGCTGGTTCTGGCGGGACCCAACTGAGAGTGCCAATTCAGAACAAATTGCTTAAAGCGGGGCAGTCATAGCCCAAGGCTGGGGTTTTTCCATCTATAAGGCAAACCAAACCAGCCAGCCAGAGAGGACTTTGGTTTTACCGCACTGGCTAACCACAAGTCACACAAGCAACTCCCTTAGATACTCCATTTTCCAAGTATCACCACCAGTGCCACTCGTTATGGGGACAGATGGTTATGAAGACCAATACCCAAGTAAAAGAAAAAACGTTCTCTTGATCCCAAGGGACCAAGCCCCAGACCCAGGTCAATATACAAATCAGATCCTCCCCTCAAATCATGCTGTTGCCAATCCTTTAGAATCTAAACTCTAAAGGTTTATTCATAAAAGGAAAAAGATATAGATGAGAGCTAGAATTGGTGAAATGAAATCAATTACATACAAAAAATGGCAAAGTTCTTGGTTCAGGCTTGCAGCAGTGATGGAATACACTGCAGGTTCAAATCAAGTCTCTGGAGTCCATCCACAGCTGGGATGGGTCATCAGTCCTTTGTTCAAAGCTTCAGTGGAGCTAAGTTCCTCCAGAGGTAAGAAGCAGGATTCAAGACAAGATGGAGGAGCTGCAGCAGCTTTTTATATTTTCTTGCCGTGTGGTCCCTGCTTTCTTTGTTCCAGAGACAAGCTGTCCATCACATGGCCTGGAAAAACCTCAGAGTTCTGTCCATAGGCATGTCCCTGCATGCCTTGCTGAGTCCCAAGGCATGTCTGCCTTCTCTCAATGGATCAGTTGTATAGCTGATGGTCCTTAATAGGCCATCAAGCAGGCTAGGCAGAGCTGACACCAACTTGTCTGGGGTGTCACCCAGAAGCATAGCATAAGTTTGAACTACAGACAGTATAGATATTCATAACTTCAACTACAAAAATGATACACACATATAGACAGCATAATCATAATCAGCAAACCATAACCTTGTCTTAGACACCTCATTTGACCCCCTTTATATAAGATTTGGTGCCACTACAGGACCTTGGTTGCAACAATGATCTATACGGTCCCAGATTATGTCAATAATGTCACAGATGGGTTACACAAACTCCATACTGATCGCAAAAGGGCTAAAGGACAATACTGTGCCTAGTAGCCCCACCTCTCTGGGCCTGCAAAGCATGGTCCTGCTAGAGGAGCAGGGTGCAATTAGCTCAGAACCCCAGGCAAGGGGGGAAGAGGGAATAGGCTGGACCACATAGAAGGTTGAGCCTGACATAGGACTATGGTTCTGGTGAGCCCCACAGACACTGCCTTGTCCACCACACCCCTTTTCTGAGAGCCAGCAGGTGTTGCAGGTTTCTGCGCATTTGAACATGGTTAGACTCTTGATTGTTTGGACTGTAGGAGACAATGCCTCAAGCTGAAGGAGAGTGTAAGTAGTACGTGGCCCAGGGCAGCGGGTTGGATTCTCTGTGCGGAAGACTCCGCTGAAGCTGCCTCTCACAGTGCAGGACCTGCTGGAGAAGGTGGGCCGGGTGCCCCACCATACCCCAAACTGCATTGCTAGGCTCTGAGGCAGGCTGAGGCACAGGGACAGGGGCCCAGCCTCTCTACCCACTCCCTTTTGGAGGGCAAGAGACTGTAAACCAGATATATTAACCACTAGACCCCCTGACCCTGTGAACACACCTGAACTGCAAGCTGGTTTTCAGTGGATGGGGTTCGCAAACTATGCAGGGGCCATCAGTGTCACTCTTCCCATAGTTTGCCTACCACCAGGGGCAAGTGAGTGTGTGAACTCCAAACTATTCCATTGTTCTGCAAAGCTTGGTGGACCACAGAGGAAGATTCATGAATATTAATATGGGAAGCATGGAAAAGGTTCATAACACCAGGGTGCTGAGGGGATCAGGCTTGTACTTGAAGGACATGCAAAGACGTTTTCTCCCATAAATGATATTGTTACTAATGGTGTATCTGTGCCAACTGTTATTTTGGGGGACCCACATACCCATGTGTGGCATAGCTCATCCATGGCCCAAAAAATATGGCCCTGGAAAAAGGGAATTCACATTTGGTAGGCTCAAGGCTCATTGGTGCTGCCTAGACCCCATCTGGTCACGAGTGTGGCCATCTCTGCTTGTATGATCGTGGCCTGCTGCTCACTGCAAAACATTGTGAGAGTAAAGGCTGAGTGAGCTCAGGACTCTTCTGGTTTGCAAACTCTGTACAGGCAGCCAGATCCTACGCATTTGCACAGTAGTCATGAGTCCAGGCAGGCAAGGGAAATTAGAGATGCCATATGTGCACAGATCCTGGAAGCAAAGGGACACAGAGGATGACATCTGCCTTGTGCTTCTACTGAGGGCCACCTTTACAGCTTTTCTGCGAAGCTGCTTTAACTGTGTAGGAGGGCACGTGCCAATATACGTATAGGCAAAAGTGCTTCCGAAGGGTCTTGGTATCAGGTTATTTGCAGTGGCTGAAGTTGTTCATCTTGTTGTGCAAGTTACATTTAAAACCCATCATGACTGGATGCCTAGAATGTGCGTACAGACTGGGATGGGGTTTCTGGTATGGAAGGTTGTGACCATGGTGTGATGGGTTCCTCAATCGGTGTGGTTTTGCTTCTCACTGTTGACACCTGTATGTAACCCAGCTCAACAACTTTGATGTGCTGTCAGTATGTCTTGGGATGGGTCTGTGGATGGCAACACTTACAGCCATTGTTTCCTTGCATTGCTTCTCATTTTAGATGACTTCATCCAACTGTCCAACTCTGTGGGAGCCCCACTTAACTGAATTTATACAATGGTTTAATGGGTTGTTTTGCAATTGCTTCTGGAAAGGGTTGCCATCTTTTTGTGACCTACTGGTTTTGAATGACTTTAGTCAAGAATAAGAGCTCCATATAAGCTCAATGGCTTGTCTCTTTCACCAACAGAAGTTGGTATAAAATATTACCTTGTTTCTTTATTAAATAACACAATTCACAGATGAATGGGACCCCTTTTGTCACCTTTCCTGGAAGCGGTTTAAAACAAGTGTTGATCTGTTGATGGTGACAAATACAGCTATTGTGTGTCTTTTTTCCTCTTCAGTGCTTAAGCGCTTCCCACAATTTAAACCTGTATGGAAACCCTTAAGGTTTGTGTGGGAGGGTCTGCTGTGGGGAGAAATGCAGCTACGATGTCTCTTTTTTGACTTTGCATTGTGGCAGGAGCCTACTGCAACTCACCGTTGTTTTAGACCCCCTGTAACAGGTCTGTTGGAATGTGTTTAATGTGCAGGTGTGTTGGTGGTACATGTTACAGGCAGTCCCCGCGTAATAGCTGTATGTTCTGTTTTTTTGTTTTGGTTTTTGATTCTACATGTTCAGGAAGGCATTAAGAAAGACCAATATCTGCCCTTTGCTGACTATTTCGGGGGCATTTAGCTCTGAAAAACAGCAACTGGATTCCAGCTAAGAAAACATACCCAGCACTGTCCCCATCCCAGATGTGTGTCACTAAGATTTATAATATTTCTGAACGTTGGGGGCGATTTCACAAGATTTCCACAGTCATCCAACATCATGTTCTACACTTTTAGAGGACACGGGTAGAAAAGCTGGGTCTTATTCCACATCCAGAGAGAGACACAGCTTCAGTTCACCATACACAGGAGAAAAAAGACGCACTCACAGTGAAATAAATGTTACTGGAAACGGGCAAATATATTAAACGTGCGATGGGTACAAGTACAAGAACGGCAATGTTCAACTCAGTCTTAACAGGCACAGAATCACACAAATGCAGATATCCCTGTGATAACAAAATATTTCTCAAGGCACATATAAAAATACAGTTTCCCAAGTACAGTTTCCTGTGAAATACTGAGGAAGACAAGAGTTTAGAAATATAACAACAAACCAGTTCTCAAAGTAGAAAAATATCCGCTAAGAGTTGCACCCAAAGTTTAATCTCTTTGAACAGTTCTCCTCCTCAGCCAGGGGAAACAGCGAGACAGGATGGCTGGCAGAGCTCCGTGGGGGTAGGGTTACCATATGTCCATGTTTTCCCAGACAGAGCCTCTTTTTTGAGCCTCCTTTCTCTGTCTGGGCAGATTTTTCAAATAACAGGAAATGTCTGCTGTTTTTGCAGAGCAGGCAAGCTGCAGCTCAGAAAGAGTCCCCAGTTGGTTTGCTTCCCGATTGGTCCTTCCCCTATAGCCTCATCTGATTGGTCCATTCCCCGGCAAGCCACAGCTGCCAGATCCTTCCCATCCAGGCCCTGGCTCCCGGCCTTGGGGAGGGGTCCAACAGGGAGATGCTGTCTGATGGCTGTGGAGTGGCCAGTGGCCCTGCCGCTGTGACAGGGAACAACACTTCCCCCCATCTCCAGTGAGTACTCCCTCCGGCGGTGTTCTCTTTCTGGGACCCTGAAATATGGTAACTATGGTGGGGGTTTCTCTGCAAAGTGGTTGCAGGCTGGTAACTGTGGATCATCAGGAATCTGATGAGGTTCAATAAGGATAAGTGCAGGGTCCTGCACTTAGGACGGAAGAACCCAATGCACAGCTACAGACTAGGGACCGAATGGCTAGGCAGCAGTTCTGCAGAAAAGGACCTAGGGGTGACAGTGGACGAGAAGCTGGATATGAGTCAGCAGTGTGCCCTTGTTGCCAAGAAGGCCAATGGCATTTTGGGATGTATAAGTAGGGGCATAGCGAGCAGATCGAGGGACGTGATCGTTCCCCTCTATTCGACATTGGTGAGGCCTCATCTGGAGTACTGTGTCCAGTTTTGGGCCCCACACTTCAAGAAGGATGTGGATAAATTGGAGAGAGTCCAGCGAAGGGCAACAAAAATGATTAGGGGACTGGAACACATGAGTTATGAGGAGAGGCTGAGGGAGCTGGGATTGTTTAGCCTGCAGAAGAGAAGAATGAGGGGGGATTTGATAGCTGCTTTCAACTACCTGAAAGGGGGTTCCAAAGAGGATGGCTCTAGACTGTTCTCAATGGTAGCAGATGACAGAACGAGGAGTAATGGTCTCAAGTTGCAGTGGGGGAGGTTTAGATTGGATATTAGGAAAAACTTTTTCACTAAGAGGGTGGTGAAACACTGGAATGCGTTACCTAGGGAGGTGGTAGAATCTCCTTCCTTAGAGGTTTTTAAGGTCAGGCTTGACAAAGCCCTGGCTGGGATGATTTAACTGGGAATTGGTCCTGCTTTGAGCAGGGGGTTGGACTAGATGACCTTCTGGGGTCCCTTCCAACCCTGATATTCTATGATTCTATGATTCTATGATTTCCCAGCACCCCTGCGGGCTTCGTGTGGTCATGCTGCACAGATGGGGTCGGGCGGGAGAGGGGAGTGTTTGGACACAGAACTGTCAGTGTAGCAGCACCCTGGGCTGCAGATGAAGGAGTCCAAGTAGACGGTTGATGAGTGGGTACTGAGGTCTCAGCAGTAGGTGGGCACTACACTCTGTCAGATACCAGTCCAGTTAGCCAATCCAGAAGGGTATGTTTCCGTTCTCTACGCTGCCTTGCTTCTCCTCCAGGAACCAGTCCAAAAGCCTCTTACCCTGCCGCCGAGCCTGCTCCTTTTTTGTCCTCGTGAACTCAAACTGCTCTAGATTTCTCCCCTCCATCCCAACAAGCAGATCCTTCATGGCCCTTCTACGTCTTTCTCTGCTCTCTCTGTGGTTCTGGTGCTGTGCTCTTGATGGGATGGGTATGCTCTCAGGAGCCAATGGTCCTGCCAATTCAGTGAGAAAGAGCATTCTAATTTGGGCCTTGGGGAAACACTAAGTAATTCCTCCCCTGTAACATTGCTTTAGAAGGCTACATTTTTGTACCTTTAAGCATCTAAGGAATGTTGTGCCCTGGTTCTCAGAAAGCTGTTCCTGCTGCTGAGGCAGGAACAGAGGCAAAAAATGGTGAGATTCTAACACTTTATATTTTTAACAAATTAAAGTGTTCCCTGTGTCATTAGAGGGTGGGGAGTGGTAATTCCTTCCCAGGGCAGTGTTACCAGTTGTATTTTGTCCCTCTACCCCTGGTCTACCTTCAGAGGAAATAGTGGTATTTCGAGTATGGGAATAGAAGAAAGAAGTGGCTTTTTCGTCCTGTGTTGGGGATCCTTCAATAGCTGTGCCAGGGAGGTGTTTATAAGACTGGCCACCCCCACTACTTATTATGGAATTAAAGGGTTTGGTGAGTGCTCCAGGTGAACCTCAAGGACCAACTGAAATCCATGCAGAATAAAACATTCACTAGATTAGCCTTCCAGGCATGGGAGAAAATGAGAGTAGAAATCAATCTAATTCTGTGCTAGGTTGGAAAGCTTTCATCCAGAAAGAGATATGAACCAGGAACCCAGCCCTCCTGTCCCTGGAAGCCCTGCCTATGAAATGAAGCCTCTGAAATGAAGTGAGAGACACACTGGAACATTACTAACTGTCCTGGAACCTGGCATAGTGCTATAAAACTTCCCCTCAGGCAATTGTAAAGGTATGTTGCATCATTTTCCATTTGCCCATGAGAGAAGACTTCAACCTTCTGCTCTGTTCAGTCCCAGAAGCTTGACTGTGTGTCCGGAAGAATAGGGAAAAGCAGTGAAAGACACTGCAACTTTATTAACTTTCCGGTCACCCATCACTGCAGTGGAAACCTTCCCTCAGACAATTTTGAAGGTGTGTTGAACTACGTTATCTTCCCTTAGGAGATGCGGACCTCAAACTTTCCTCCCTATCCACCACACAGCCCCAGGATGCTCACTGCCTGACAGGTGGTTGAGAAATGGATAGACACAGGGACACACTCATCTTCACTTTCCAAAGTATCTGCAGAATGTGGTTTGCAAGGGAAGTGACATGCCCTGTTCTTCAGCAATCAGAAAAGTTAAAGTTTGAGAAACCTGTCATGCTGGAGGACTGTTTTGGAGTCAGGCATAGCAGGGGCTGGCTGGAGGGAGGTAAGTTGAAGGAGGATCATATAAATATGGGGCATGACAACAGTATGGCTTCAGCACTGTACCGCACACTGACAGAGCAACACATGGCACGTTATCCAGGGAGGAAAAACATACGCCTATGCCTTCAAATGCCCTTGATTCAAAAAGTTGAAATTTATCACCACCACAAGAGGGGAGAATGGGGAAGCATTCTAACTTACCAGCCTGGGGTTCTGGTCCCTGCTGAGGCACCAGGCCCTCTTCTCGTCAAGGGTTTCTGCAACCTGTACCTCCAGTTACATCTCTTCCTCTCTTTCCAGGTGTTTCCAGCTGCCTCTTCTTCCTTGTGTAGCCAATTATTTTATATTATTGTTCATTTATTGTGTGATTATAGCAGATTGGGGTTGGAAGAGACCTCAGGAGGTCATCTAGTCCAACTAACATGCTATTTCATATATCATCATTGTGTGCTTGGCTTGGTCCAGCAGGACATCATGAGTCATGGCAAGCTCAGTGTTAGGGGCCTTGCGAGCACATGGTCCAGTTCCTTGTGTCCTCAAGTCCACCTGAACAGACTGTTGGAGTCATGGGCCTTCCCGTACAGGAACCCCAGGTACTGCATCCATTGCCTCACTGCACAGCAGTCCAGTGAATGCCCAACTCAATCAGCTTCTTTGCAATGTCACAGTAGAGGTGGATGTTCCTGCTGCTCTGGTCAAAATCATACAGGATGCTGTACGTTGCTCAGACTTTATCATAACTCTGGCATGCTCTGTCTATCTTGGACTGTTGCCATTTTCACCTGCAGTAGTGAACTTTCTACAAACTGCAGCAGAATGCTGGTGAGAACTGGTCAGTGCTGCAGCATACTACTACCATCACTGTAAACAGGGGGAAAGGGACCGTTTATAGCTTGTGTAAGGGTACAGTGCATTGTGGGAATGGGAGTGGAGAACTATTGAAATTTGAAACCTGGTATCCAGGTATTACCTCCATTCACACTGCAAAGTGGGCCAGGTACAGGGCTGTGTGCTAACACGTGTACTTATCCACACCATTCAAGAGACCTCAGGAGACCTGAGACACATGCCTCAAGGGTTTGAGTGGACAATACGGGGCTTATGGCCTGGACACATGTAGAGTCCCCAGTGCAGACATACCCTTAGAATGCCTCAGCCTTACTTCAGTTTACTTAATTCAACTCACAGCCATACAAGTTTGTTCCACTGAACCTGAGGGCAAGGTGGTATAATTCCCATGAGGAGAGGCCAGAAGAGAGCAGTGTAGGAGGGAAAGCAGCTAATGGGAAGAGGTGGGAAGGTGCCTCACCGTACCTAAACTCACATTGTCCAACTATTCTGCATGTAATGTATACCATCCTCGACTTCGTTACATGTCGGGCATGGGTGGAAGCAAGACTAAGGGAGTTTTAAAGAGTTTAATGGTGTGAGTCTCAGCATCAGGCCACCTGATTGACACCACCTTATATCACCTCAGATTTTGGCCCTCTGTTGCCCTTCTGCTCCGCTAAATGATCAGAGGAATGAGTGTGTTAGTGCTATTCCCTTGTGTGGGCATAAGTTTTCTGCTCTTTGTGATGGGAACAGGGATTAGTTACAGTCTAGATTACCCTCTTCTTCCTGCAGTGTGAACAAAGGTTGCATTTCCTTGTCTTCTTCAACTTCTTCTTAAGTGCTGGCTGCTGAGTCAGTCTCTGATGCCATCCTTGCTTCCAAACTTTGACCTTCTGGATGGAGCAAATTCTTGCTCCAGCTTCGTGAATGGCCTTTCTCATGATCTCTATTGACCTCTCTCTGAGATGCAGCTATTGCCTAAGACCTGCCTTTTGAGGTAGGGCTGGTTTGTTCCGAGTGAGTGCTAAATACTGCTCCTCCTTTTTGATCTTTGCCAAAGGGGTAGGATGCCCCTATGCAACAGTCTGTCAGTCAAGGAGAGCCATTCATGGCTTAAATGTCAGGCATACTGGAATTTAGGATGATCATTATGAAGCAAAGGTTATGCTTCAGTCATCTTTGTATTCAGTTCTCCTTGGGAAAGCAGAGAAAAGTTATTCTTTATCACTGAAAAACTTTATACTCCCTTGCCCCAAGGAAGTTAAGAGACCTCACATGGTATTCATTTCTGGCTGGGAAGTATCCATCACTAACAACAAATCAGCCACCATGTTGACCAAAGCCCTGGAGGCCTAAAGAACTCTGCAGTATATTCAAAGGGGACAAATTAAATAGGAATTAGAGATGAAAGCTGTGGTATGGTTATGTAACCCAGGACAGCCTCATTCTCCCATGACGTTCTGCTCATAAGATCTCTGACCTTCTAACAGTTTGCCAGCTCTCTTGCAAACCCACCAAATGTGTTTTTGATTAAGTGTCCCCTTTGAAAGTAGTCCCAAATGAGTTATCCCTCAGTATGAACTAGTGAAAAGGAGCCCATATAGGCGGACATTACTCTGGGTCAGATTCTGGCACTGTTATTCACATCAAGGAGCACTTTGCTCCATGAGTCATCCCATTGAAGTTAATGTGTGATAGTGTGTAATGGTGACAGAACCTTGCCCAGCATAAGGGATGCAGGATCGGGTCCCTGGCCTTTTAGATTAAGTCAGTTGCCAAACTGATCAGGTGCTAATAGCATATAGGGAGGGAAGGAAATAGTGATTTCTTTTTTTTTCCTCTGTCAAGTTGCCTTTATCTCGACTCTTCCACATTTGGAGATAGGGAAGGGGTAAAGCATTGTTATGAGATTTGCAGCGCACTAAACAAGAAGGCCATCCACTGATGTCCATAAGCAGTGTGCTGGCAGCTGTTCAGTGTTAAGGGCACCATGCATTGATCGAAGGCATCTGCAACAGTAGGTGTCATTTGGAACCTTAACACAGGATGACAAGAGTCATGAGCAGCTCCAGGGAAATGAAGGATGAGGCATGAGGAATATAGATCACTGTGGAGTAAATAACTGTCAAAACACACTTGATTTGCAACCCCTAGTTATTTTCTATGATTGGGGAATAAGTCCAAATCAGGTTAATTATACATTTCCTTTAAAGAAACATAAGAACATAGGAACATAAGAATGGTCATACTTGGTCAGACTAAAGGTCCATTCAGCCCAGTATCCTGTCTACCAACAGTGGCCAATGCCAGGTGTCCCAGAGGGAGTGAGCCTAACAGGTAATGATCAAGTGATCTCTTTCCTGCCATCCATCTCCACCCTCTGACAAACAGAGGCTAGGGACACCATTCCTTTCCCATCCTGGCTAATAGCCATTAATGGACTTAACCTCCATGAATTTATCCAGATCTCTTTTAATCCCTGTTATAGTCCTAGCCTTCACAGCCTCCTCAGGCAAGGAGTTCCACAGGTTGACTGTGCGCTGTGTGAAGAAGAGCTTCCTTTTATTTGTTTTAAATCTGATGCCCATTAATTTCATTTGGTGGCCCCTAGTTCTCATATTATGGGAACAAGTAAATAACTTTTCCTTATTCACTTTCTCCACATCACTCAAGGTTTTATATATCCCTCCTTAGTCTCCTCTTTCCAAGCTGAAAAGCCCTAGCCTCTTTAATCTCTCCTCATATGGGACACTTTCCAAACCCCTAATCATTTTAGTTGCCCTTTTCTGAACCTTTTCTAATGCCAGTATATCTTTTTTGAGATGAGGGGACCACATCTTTTATGCAGTATTCAAGATGTGGGCGTACCATGGATTTATATAAGGGCAATATTTTCCGTCTTATTCTCTATCCCTTTTTAAATGGTTCCTAACATCCCGTTTGCTTTTTTGACTGCCGCTGCACACTGCGTGGATGTCTTCAGAGAACTATCCACTGTGACTCCAAGATCTTTTTCCTGATCAGTTGTAGCTAAATTAGCCCCCATGATACGGTATGTGTAGTTGGGGATATTTTTTCCAATGTGCATTACTTTACATTTATCCACATTAAATTTCATTTGCCATTTTGTTGCCCAATCACTTAGTTTTGTGAACTTTTTGAACTTCTTCACAGTCTGCTTTGGTCTTAATTATCTTGAGCAGTTTAGTATCAATGTTGTGTGTGCTTGGATGCGGGTTTCCTCTACACACTCCATACGAAAAGCTTCAGTATATAACCCAAAAAAAGAAACACTCTCCTAAACAAAGCAACCTTCTGTTATTTGGCACAAAGCTACAGGCCAGTGTAGATGCCAAAATATCTTTCAACACTCCATGTTAAAGGCCTATTGGAAAGCTTCATATTTAACATAAATGATGGCGAGGGATTAGTTTAGGGATGGTAGAATAGTATCACAAGGAACAATGAGCTGAGACTAAAGAAATTGAAAACAATAAGCTTAAAGAAAGGAAAATCAATGAACTGAAACTAAAGAAATGTATGCTAGAAAAAATTCTAGCCATACATTTAGGCAGTGGAATAATTTTTCTAAGAGGAATTCAAGGCACCAGGTGACAGTGAAAGACAATATAATTTTATTTTGGGTGGGAGAAGTTGTGTGAATTCAGTGTCCTATAATATAAGAATGCCCCAAATTACAAGATTTAGCTCAATGGGAGCATAGAAAATTGGGTCAATTAGTGTTACATGCTTCTATACATACTTGAAAGCGCTGAGCTTGTGCATATCTTGCTCACAATGGGGACCACTAATTAAAATGGAGCTACACATGTATGTATCACTGCTCACCAACACGATAAGGGCTATATGCCCAGGCCCTTAACTGTTAAGGGAAAAAGCACATTCTGACCTTGTGTGATAATGCAGGAAGGCAGAATAGAAAGCTTTAGAGGCCCTATGCATTTTTACCCAATAACCTGCCAAAAGTCAATCTGTGTGTACATGGCTAGAATGATAGCTGGAATTGGAACATTTCTGTAAATTGTTAACTTAATGCAGGGCCAGGTTTGTTTTAGAAACCCAGAATGTGGTACATGAAACAAGAATCACCTTTGAAAGAAAGATTTCAAAGTAGAATCCATGTTAGTCTGTATTTGCAAAAAGAAAAGGAGTACTTGTGGCACCTTAGAGACTAACCAATTTATTTGAGCATGAGCTTTCGTGAGCTACAGCTCACTTCACTGGATGCCTGATGAAGTGAGCTGTAGCTCATGAAAGCTTATGCTCAAATAAATTGGTTAGTCTCTAAGGTGCCACAAGTACTTCTTTTCTCTTTGAAAGAAAGAACTGTAAAATCACCAGTACAGAGCACAGTGTGTGTTTCTCTGTGTTTTTTTGATGCAGGCTACATTTCCACACAAGATGGCAGCTACCTCAATATCAAAGATGGGGACTTGTGTTCATTTAAAGGTGTAGTACCCAAATCAAGTCACAACAGATACGATTTATGCATGCCATCATAGGCTCAGTTAATCTTCGGATGAGTGTTCAAACTTGGTTGTTTATCTAAACTTCATTACATTTTAAGGTGCCCTTAAATTTCTGAAGTATTGTGTCCAGTTTTGGGCCTCCCACTACAGAAAGGATGTGGACAAATTCGAGAGAGTCCAGCGGAGGGCAACAAAAATGATTAGGGGTCTGTGGCACACGACTTATGAGGAGACGCTGAGGGAACTGGGCTTATTTAGTCTGCAGAAGAGAAGAGTGAGGAGGAAATTTGATAGCAGCCTTCAACTACCTGAAGGGGGGTTCCAAAGAGGATGGATCTAGACTGTTCTCAGTGGTGGCAGATGATAGAACAAGGAGTAATGATCTCAAGTTGCAGTGGAGGAGGTTTAGGTTGGATATTAGGAAAAACTTTTTCACTAGGAGGGTGGTGAAGCATTGGAATGGGTTACCTAGGGAGGTGGTGGAATCTCCATCCTGAGAGGTTTTTAAGGCCCAGGTCGACAAAGCCGTGGCTGGGATAACTTTGTTGGGGTTGGTCCTGCTTTGAGTAGGGGATTGGACTAGATGACCTTCTGCGGCCTCTTTCAACCCTAATCTTCTATGATTCTATGATTCTATCACTACTTCTTTGCAGCCTTCGGGACTCTTATTGTCTCCCACTGTCTGCATCGCTCAGCCTTTTTAAGCAGCAAACTAAACACCTACAATATCTTCGCCACTTATCTCACAACAGAAATGTGAGTTAGGAAATGTCATGTATTGTAAGATGCTGAGAGATGCCACAAAAATGCTTTAGACATAGAAATTGTTCTGTTAATTTGTGATTTCCAGTCTATAAGGAGAGAGCTCAGACTAGCACCAGAGTTAGACAGGGCCAGAGATATATTTAATGTTTGACTTGGGACACTTTTTGTACTGTGTGATATAAGGGTGATCATGGGGTTAGGTGTACGTAACCCCTGTTATTATTGTGGGTCCCTCTGCAAAACGTTCTATTAAGACCATTCATTTTTGAGCCAGTCGGTAAATTTCTAAACTGAGTTTATAATCAGAAATAGCAGATGTAACCAGGCAAATAAAAGGCAGCTAACACAACTACTGAGGGTATGTCTACACTACGAAATTAGGTCGAATTTATAGAAGTCGGTTTTGTAGAAAGCATTTTTATACAGTCGATTGTGTGTGTCCCCACACAAATGCTCTAAGTGCATGTAGTCGGCGGAGTGTGTCCACAGTACTGAGGCAACCATCGACTTCCGGAGCATTGCACTGTGGGTAGCTATCCCACAGTTCCTGCAGTCTTCGCCATCCATTTGAATTCTGGGTAAAAATCCCAGTGCCTGATGGGGCTAAAACATTGTCGCGGGTGGTTCTGGGTACATATCGTCAGGCCCCCGTTCCCTCCCTCCCTCCGTGAAAGCAAGGACAGACAATCGTTTTGCGCCTTTTTTCTTGAGTTACCTGTGCAGACGCCATACCACGGTAAGCATGGAGCCTGCTCAGCTAACCGTCACCGTATGTCTCCTGGGTGCTGGCAGACGCGGTACTGCATTGCTACACAGCAGCAGTTAATTGCCTTTTGGCAGCAGACTGTGCAGTATGACTGGTAGCCGTCGTTGACATAGTCCAGGGTGCTCTTTTAACCGACCTTGATGAGGTCAGGGGCGCCTGGGCAAACATGGGAGTGATTCAGCCAAGTCATTTCCCTTTTAAGTTTCGTTTCATGGTGATTCAGTCCTACCGGCAGTGCACTGTCTTTTAATCTGCAGCCAGCAGAAGACGCTGGCCAGCAGTCATACTGCACCGTCTTTTGCCGAGCACCCAGGAGATGATGATGGCTAGTGGTCGTACTGCACAGGCTGCTGCCAGCAAGATGTATAAAGATAGATGAAGTGGATCAAAACAAGAAATAGACCAGATTTGTTTTGCATTCATTTTCTCCTCCCTCCCTCCGTGAAATCAACGGCCTGCTAAACCCAGTTTTGAGTTCTGTCCTTGAGGTTTTGAGTTCTATCCTTGAGGGGGCCATTCAGTTTCTCGCAAAGCCAGCCCCTTTGTTGATTTTAATTCCCTGTAAGCCAACCCTGTAAGCCATGTCGTCAGTCGCCCCTCCCTCCGTCAGAGCAATGGCAGACAATTGTTCCACGCCTTTTTTCTGTGCAGACGCCATACCATGGCAAGCATGGAGCCTGCTCAGATCACTTTGGCAATTAGGAGCACATTAAACACCACATGCATTATCCAGCAGTATATGCAGCACCAGAACCTGGCAAAGTGAAACTGGGCTAGTAGGTGATGTCAACGTGGTGACGAGAGTGATGGGGACATGGACACAGACTTCTTTCAACTCATGGGCCCTGGCAATGTGGGCATCATGGGCAGGTTCATGCGGTGGAATGCCAATTCTGGGCTCGGGAAACAAGCACAGATTGGTGGAACCGCATAGTGTTGCAGTTCTGGGATGATTCCCAGTGGCTGTAAAACTATTGCATGCGTAAGGGCACTTTCATGGAACTGTGTGACTTGCTTTCCCCTGCCCTGAGGCACAAGAATACCAAGATGAGAGCAGCCCTCACAGTTCAGAAGCAAGTGGCAATAGCCTTGTGGAAGCTTGCAACGCCAGACAGCTACCGGTCAGTCGTGAATCAATTTGGAGTGCGCAAATCTACTGTGGGGGCTGCTGTGATGCAAGTAGCCCACGCAATCAAAGATCTGCTGATATCAAGGGTAGTGACCCTGGGAAATGTGAAGGTCATAGTGGATGGCTTTGCTGCAGTGGGATTCCCTAACTGTGGTGGGGCCATAGACGGAACCCATATCCCTATCTTGGCACCGGAGCACCAAGCCGGCGAGTACATAAACCGCAAGGGGTACTTTTCAATAGTGCTGCAAGCTCTGGTGGATCACAAGGGACGTTTCACCAACATCAACGTGGGATGGCCGGTAAAGGTACATGACGCTCGCATCTTCAGGAACTCTGGTCTGTTTCAAAAGCTGCAGGAAGGGACTTTCTTCCCGGACCAGAAAATAACCGTTGGAGATGTTGAAATGCCTATATGTATCCTTGGGGACCCAGCCTACCCCTTAATGCCATGGCTCATGAAGCCGTACACAAGCAGCCTGGACAGTAGTCAGGAGCTGTTCAACTACAGGCTGAGCAAGTGCAGAATGGTGGTAGAATGTGCATTTGGACGTTTAAAAGTGCACTGGTGCAGTTTACTGACTTGGTTAGACCTCAGCGAAACCAATATTCCCACTGTTATTACTGCTTGCTCTGCGCTCCACAATATCTGTGAGAGTAAGGGGGAGACATTTATGGTGGGGTGGGAGGTTGAGGCAAATCGCCTGGCCGCTGGTTATGCCAGCCAGACGCCAGGGCGGTTAGAAGAGCACAGGAGGACGCGGTGCGCAGCAGAGAAGCTTTGAAAATCAGTTTAATGACTGGCCAGGCTACGGTGTGAAAGTTCTGTTTGTTTCTCCTTGATGAAACCCCCCGCCTCTTGGTTCACTCTACTTCCCCGTAAGCTAACTACCCTCCCCTCCTCCCTTTGATCACTGCTTGTAGAGGCAATAAAGTCATTGTTGCTTCACATTCATGCGTTCTTTATTAATTCATCACAGAAATAAGGGGATAACTGCCAAGGTAGCCCAGGAGGGGTGGTGGAGGAGAGAAGCCCCAGGAGGGGTGGTGCAGGAGGGAAGGACAAGGCCACACAGCACTTTAAAATTTTAAAACTTATTGAATGCCAGCCTTCTGTTGCTTGGGCAATCCTCTGGGGTGGAGTGGCTGGGTGGCTGGAGGCCACCCCCCACCGCGTTCTTGGGCATCTGGGTGAGGAAGCTATGAAACTTGGGGAGGAGGGCGGTTGGTTACAGAGGGGCTGTAGCGGCAGTCTGTGCTCCAGCTGCCTTTTCTGCAGCTCAACCATACGCTGGAACATATTAGTTTGATCCTCCAGCAGCCTCAGCATTGAATGCTGCCTCCTATCATCATGCTGCTGCCACCTTTCAGCTTCAGCCCTCTCTTCAGCCCGCCACTTACTCTCTTCAGCCTGCCACCTCTCCTCCCGGTCATTTTGTGCTTTCCTACACTCTGACATTGTCTGCCTCCACGCATTCGTCTGTGCTCTGTCAGTGTGGGAGGACAGCATGAGCTCAGAGAACATTTCATCATGAGTACGTTTTTTTCACCTTCTAATCTTCACTAGCCTCTGGGAAGGAGAAGATCCTGTGATCCTTGAAACACATGCAGCTGATGGAGAAAAAAAAAGAGACAGTGGTATTTAAAAAGACACATTTTATAGAACAATGGGTACACTCTTTCACGGTAAACCTTGCTGTTAACATTATATACATAGCACATGTGCTTTCGTTCCAAGGTCGCATTTTGCCTCCCCCCAGCGCATGGCTAGCCCCTCCCTGTGGCTAACAGCGGGGAACATTTCTGTTCAGCCACAGGCAAACAGCCCACCAGGAACGGGCACCTCTGAATGTCCCCTTAAGAAAAGCACCCTATTTCAACCAGGGTCACCATAGAGGTCATAGATATTTAGGTCAGAAGGGACCATTATGATCATCTAGTCTGACCTCCTGCACAACGCAGGCCACAGAATTTCACCCACCACTCCTGCAAAAAACCTCTCACCTATGTCTGTGCTATTGAAGTCCTCAAATCGTGGTTTAAAGACTTCAAGGAGCAGAGAATCCTCCAGCAAGTGACCCGTGCCCCATGCTACAGAGGAAGGCGAAAAACCTCCAAGGCCTCTTCCAATCTGCCCTGGAGGAAAATTCCTCCCCGACCTCAAATATGGTGATCAGCTAAACCCTGAGCATATGGGCAAGATTCATCAGCCAGATACTACAGAAAATTCTTTCCTGGGTAACTCAGATCCCACCCCATCTAATATCCCATCACAGGCCATTGGGCCTATTTACCATGAATGTTTAATTACCAAAACCATGTTATCCCATCATACCATCTCCTCCATAAACTTATCGAATTTAATCTTAAAGCCAGATAGGTCTTTTGCCCCCACTGCTTCCCTTGGAAGGCTGTTCCAAAACTTCACTCCTCTGATGGTTAGAAACCTTCATCTAATTTCTAGTCTAAATTTCCTGGTGGCCAGTTTATAACCATTTGTTCTTGTGTCCACATTGGTACTGGCTTAAATAATTCCTCTCCCTCTCTGGTATTTATCCCTCTGATATATTTATAGAGAGCAATCATATGTCCCCTCAACCTTCTTTTATTTAGGCTAAACAAGCCAAGCTCCTGATATCACTCTCCTGAGGATAATGCAGAGAGATAAAGAACGGATGTTGTTTGAACGCCAGCAAACATACACTGCAATGCTTTGTTCTACAATGATTCCCGAGTATGTGCTACTGTCCTGGAGTGGTAAAGTGTCCTACTATGGTGAACGGAATAAGGCTGCCCTCCCCAGAAACCTTTTGCAAAGGCTTTGGGAGTACATCCAGGAGAGCCGCGAATGCCAGGGCAAATTAATCATTAAACATGCTTGCTTTTAAACCATGTATAGTATTTTAAAAGGTACACTCACCAGAGGTCCCTTCTCTGCCTGGCGGGTCTGGGAGGCAGCCTTGGGTAGATTCGGGGGGTACTGGCTCCAGGTCCAGGGTGAGAAACAGTTCCTGGCTGTCGGGAAAACCGGTTTCTCCACTTGCTTGCTGTGAGCTATCTACAACCTCATCATCATCATCTTCCTCGTCCCCAAAACCTGCTTCCATGTTGCTTCCATCTCCATTGAAGGAGTCAAATAACATGGCTGGGGTAGTGGTGGCTGAACCCCCTAAAATGGCATGCAGCTCATCATAGAAGAGGCATGTTTTGGTCTCTGACCTGGAGCTGCCGTTTGCCTCTCTGGTTTTCTGGTAGGCTTGCCTCAGCTCCTTAAATTTCACGTGGCACTGCTTTGGGTCCCTGTTATTGCCTCTGTCCTTCATACCCTGGGAGATTTTGACAAATGTTTTGGCATTTCGAAAACTGGAACATAGTACTGATAGCACGGATTCCTCTCCCCATACAGCGATCAGATCCCGTACCTCCTGTTCGGTCCACGCTGGAGCTCTTTTGTGATTCTGGGACTCCATCATGGTCACCTCTGCTGATGAGCTCTGCACTCACCTGCAGCTTGCCACGCTGGCCAAACAGGAAATTGAAATTCAAAAGTTCGCGGGCCTTTTCCTGTCTACCTGGCCAGTGCATCTGAGTTGAGAGTGCTGTCCAGAGAGGTCACAATGGAGCACTCTAGGATAGCTCCCGGAGGCCAATACCATCTAATTGTGTCCACAGTACCCCAAATTCAACCCGGCAAGGCCGATTTCAGCAATAATCCCCCTGTCGGGGGTGGAGTAAGGAAATTGATTTTAAGAGCCCTTTAAGTAGAAAAAAAGGGCTTTGTCCTGTGGACGGGTGCAGGGTTAAATCGATTTAACGCTGCTAAATTCGACCTCAACTCCTAGTGTAGACCGAGGCTTAGTATGGTTTTGCCATCTTGCCTGAATATCTGTACCATTTCTGCAGCACCACAGTACTGACTATTGTTGAGGAACATGACCAGGCTCATCTTTCATTGAGAGCCTCACCACTGGCACCAATGCACAATGCCTGCAGGAAACTTCAGTGGACAAACCCACCTCTGACTTCATGGAACTTACTGGTCAGGATGTGTTCCTGATATGGGTCTCTGACAGCACTAGCTAGAGATCTTTAGCTCAAGCTGCATGAGCTCATGTTTTACCTCCGAAGATCCTGGTTCAGTCCACGGTGTGTTGGATAGGATGGTGGCTGTCACATATGCATTCCACACAGTAAGTCGAAATGCATCTGTGTACCATGCTCTTCCAGAGGCAATGGGCGCTCCAGCAGCTGGTTATCTGCCGCTGCACTAGAATCACTCTACTGCACTTACATAGTAAGACATATTGAATGATGATTGACAGAACAGTCGCACTGTCTGATTGAGCTGTTGGGATTTTTCCATCAGACTGGTTTTCTGATGGAAAATGCTGTTTCTACAAAACTGAAATTATTTGTGGGAAAATTTCAATTTTGGAAAAAAAAAAGATTTTTTGGGGGAGTCACATGACTGTGGGTGTATCATGGGAGACGTAGTCTGGCCAGAAAGATTGGCCCATAGTGGAGAATGGGGGGCTTCGTTCTCCCAATTTACAAGTCCCATGAAACAATGCTTCACAATAGGACAATTGTTGAATTGACTCAAAACAAAGCAATGACAGCTCCAAATCGAGATTTTTCAGAATATTTCTTTCAATGAAGTATTTTGATATTGCAGCTTTTCATCCTGATTTGGGAAGAAAACAAATGTTGAAAAATATCAGCGTTCCCAGTAGGTGAAAATTTCATATTTCACCCAGTTGTGATGTCTGAGAACCTGGTATTGGCTGCAGTTGGAAAAATAGGCAGGTGAACTGCTTTATGGGAAACTCCAGCTTTTTAGATGGACACTGGAATTGCTGATGAATTTCTAGAAATCCATGTCTGTTTGAGATTGACATTTGCCTGTTGACTTACATGGAATTTTCTTGAGGAAGGAATGCAGCATTGAATTCTAAGAAGTGAAGAATAATACTGTCATGTTGCACCCCATAATGCTTTATAGGAATATGCTTATGAATGTACATATGACATAACTGGAATATGTTTTATTTTTCATCTGCCATGTAACATATCTATGTAAAGGTTATGATCTACTGAATATATTCATCCTATTTGTATGTTGTGTCATTATTGTATTCAAAGTTATGAATATTGGCTGTATACTTGTTTGATTTTAAATAGCCTTAGTAAGGCATTTTGTTAGCTTCTTTAGAAAGGAATTTGCAAGTTAAGTGCCCAATCAAGAAGCACTTAACAGACAATGGATCTTGGAAGGCTCCAATCCACATAAGAAGCCTACATGAGGACGTTCAAGGTAGCTTGTGAACCATGGCTGCTATCTGTAAGTTCTGAGTCATGCATGGACATGTGACTTGCCCATGTGACTCCAAAACTCCATCTTGTAGCTGGAATTCTATACAGGGGGAGGGAGGGGTATCCACCCACAAGAGAAAGTCTTTTTAAACCCCTGGGAGACCCCTCCGTTTTGTCTTCAGCTGGCTCAAGAGATACCCTCTCAACCCCCAAGATACCTGAAAGAAACTGGAACAAAGGACAGTAATTACAGGGGGTGTGAGTGATCGTTGGACCCAGACTAGAAGGAGACTAATCTGTAAAAGGAAGCTTACTGGAACTCCTCTGAGGGTGAGGTCTCTGTTTGCAAGCAGGCCTTCCTGTGAGTCAGGCTGGGAGGAATGAAGGCTTGGAGTCTCACAGGAAATGTGACCATGTCACCTGGTACTGAAATCCATCTTAAACCTGGGGCTTTTTCATTTAGACCCAGAGAGACAAAAGATTCTTGCCTTGTGCCAAAGCCACATAAAGGGGTGGAACAGAACAAAAGGAGGCTGCAGTCATGAGAAATCCCCTAGCTACCACCTGAGCTGGAACAAGGGCTGTACCAGGGAAAGGATTGTGCCCAGTCTAGGAAGGCAAGCAGTCTATGAAAGAAACTTATTGAAACATCTCTGGGGGTGAGATTTTCTCTGTATTCGGTTTTATTACTGTTTTAGGCTTAGACTTGCATGTTTTATTTTATTTTACTTGGTAATTCACTTTGTTCTGTCTGTCATTACTTGGAACCACTTAAATCCGACTTTTGGTATTTAATACAATCACTTTTTACTTATTATTTAACCCAGAGTATGTATTAATACTGGGGGATGGCTGGTGGGGATAGCAAATAGCTTTGCATATCTCTCTATCAGTGTTATAGAGGGTGAACAATTTATGAGTTTACCCTGTATAAACTTTATACAAGGTAAAATGGATTTATTTGGGGTTTGGACCCCATTGGGAGTTGGGCATTTGAGTGTTAAAGACAGGAACACTTCTTAAGCTGTTTTCAATTAAGCTTGCAGTTTGTGGGATGTGGTTCAGACCGGGGTCTGTGTTTGTGGCCGGCAAGCATATCTGGCACAGCCAGGCAGGGCTCTGGAGTCCCAAGCTGGCAGGAAAAGCAGTCTTGGCACATCAGTTGGCAGCCCCAAGGGGGTTTCTGTGATCCAACCAGTCACAAATATTACATCTGATTAATACTTCAGGAGGAATTTAGAAAGGTAACATACTACTGCGTGTCTAACAAGTTAACTCCTGCCTATTCTAGTAGTCCGAACTGAGGCCCACGAAGGGAATGCATAGTAAAGCATCTCATCCATATGATAAGAACCACACGTAAAGCCATCTCTCCTCAGATCTGCCCAGTCTCTGTCCACATCCTTTCCTAGCTTGTGCGCATATGAGAAATGGGGTGGGGTTGCAGAGAGCTTGTGAATTACTGCAATACAGCAACCGGGTGCACTTTGCTCTACACCAGGGGTGGGCAAACTTTTTGGCCCAAGGGCCACACTGGGGTTGCAAAACTGTATGGAGGGCTGGGTAGCGAAGGTTGTGCCTCCCCAAACAGCCTGGCCCCCACCCCCATTTGACCCCTCCCACTTCTCGCCCCCTGACTGCCCCCCTCAGAACCCCCGACCCATCCAACCACCCCTGCTCCTTGTCCCCTAACCACCCCCTCTGGGGCCCCCCTGCCCCTAACCGCCCACCCGGGAACCCCACCCCCTATCCAACCCCCCTGCTCCCAGTTCCCCAAACCCTATCCACATCCCCGCCCCCTGACAGGCCCCCCGGGACCCGACGCCTATCCAACCCCTCCTGTTCCCCATCCCCTGACTGCCCCACCCCCGCAGAACCTCCACCCTATCCAACTGCCCCCGCTCCCTGTCCCTTGACTGCCCTCTTGGAGCCCCTGCCCCTTATCCAACCCCCCAGGGCCGGCCCCCTTACTATGCCGCTCAGAGCACTGCCCACATGGCGGCATGACTGCGGGGGAGGAGGGACAGTAGGGAAGGGGGTGGGGGCTAGCCTCCGCGGCCGGGAGCTCGAGGTCTGGGCAGGACGGTCCTGTGGGCCATAGTTTGCCCACCTCTGCTCTACACCATGCAAAGATTTGCAGGTTCAGTGGAAAGTTCTTGAGAGAATTCAAGTAAGATAAGGCAATTCTACCTCCATGCCAGTTTCTGACCATGGCTCATAGCAGAACTGATTCTCTGTAATATCTATTGCCTCTGGTGATTTTAAGGATTGAGTAACTTTCTTGAACTAGATGGGGTCAAAACAATAATGCTTTCGGGATCTGGAGACAAACCACCACCAATTCTGGCTTTGTAAAAACCCAAACCAAATAAAAAAGATCAGGCTCACATCTCAATAATCATGTGATAAAAAAATAAAAGAAAAATATGTGCTAAATACAGAGCCAGCAAAATCATGCAAGAGATATTGAAGCCAATATGAGTCGAAATTTCAAAATTACTATGGAATAAAAATTCCAAAATGTTTTGTTTTGGAAACAATAAAATGACCAAATGAAAACTTTTGTTTACATAATGTCGAAACATTATACTAAAAATAGATTACGCAGCCTAGAATGTTAAATATGATATATAATATTAAAATAAATTACAAGGTACAAGATTACAAAATTAAAAGAAACGTTTTCTGTCAAAAAACATTCTCACAAAATGCTTCAGTCTTGACAGAACAGCATTTACTCACAGAGAACTATTTGAAAATGTTTCAACCAGCTCTGATCCCAAAAGTCAAAAATAACTGTGAGTGCCTTGACTCCTGGTGGAGGTTGTTTGTCAGGAAACTCAATGGCCAGCTGACAAAATTGCAGGATAATTAAAATTCTCATTTGCTTTAGTTGCCCAGTAATTGATATTGATAACTAGGTGTTTCCCCCCTCTTAACACTGGCTGTGTGCACTTATATCTTCACTCTGAGAATTCAAGGGTTTGATCCTGTTATGTGCTGGGCACCCTTGGCTCACACTGAAGACAATGGGAGTTGAGGATGCTGAGTACCTCACAAAAAGTACCTCACAGGAAGTGTAAAATCAGGCCTGAGTGTGCAAAGAACCTCACTTCTGAGGCTATACAAGACTCATGGTTCCATTTAAATAAAGATGTCTAGCATAGCTATTGAATTACACACCAAAGGGAGGAGAGGAGGGTGGCTTAATGGGGAAGATGATAATTAAATATTTGTGGTACAGGCAGCATGAATCATATGCTCAAACAATAGAACCTACAGATAATGGGCCAGATCTTCAGCCGGTGTAAATTGGAATAGAGAGGAAGTATGATCCTGTGCTGAGGTCACAAGCCTAGGACAAGGGAGATCTCAGTTCAAGTCTCCGCTCTGCCAGACTTCCTGTGTGACTTTGGTCCTCAGTTCCCCATCTGTTGCCTCAGTTTGCCCCATTCCCATTCTGTGAAATGAGATAATAATAATGAGGTGCTCAACTACTGCGGTAATGACAGACATATAAGTACCTTAGAAAGATAAGTCCATTGAAATCAATGGGGCTATGCTGATTTGTACCAGCTGAGGATCTGGCCTAAAAGGTCTAAAAAGAGATTTCTCTTGCCTGCGGGCCCAATCTTTAAAGTCAAATTGGAATAGAGCTTGTTCAGCACCATTCTGGTTGCAGGATCAGGCCCTTAGTTTCCTTTGCACTTAATTATTTTACATTTGTTCAAAAAAGAACAAATTAAATTAAAAAATAATAGCAGAAATATATTAAACACCGATGCAGTATAAATGGCTGACAATGAAATCTTGAAGTCTAAAACTGTAAGTAAGTTTTTACTTTGAAGTGTCTTGCTCCTGTTTTCTATTCTCTATTGTGATTGTAAGGTAAAACTTCTGAATTCAGCATGCCCAAAAATACAAGGGAGAAAACAATGTGATTATCCCACTGGAAGAGGTAGTTAAGTCCAGTAATGCAGCCATAAAAGACGAAGATTTCTTGAGATATCCTGTAGTGTGTAGGGGCTGCTATGCATTGAGCCCACTTCAAAGGAACAAGATAAAGCTAAGTAAATAGTAGAGATCTGCTATCATAATTTTTCCTAAAAATGGCCATGGAAATCATAAACTTCTAGGTTCATCTATTGCCTTGCGCCTGTAACCTCCTTTGCCTTGGCAGTCTCCTTAGCAGGGACTAACATCATTCCAGATTCTTTCAAACTATCAGGTAGTTCTGCAAAGGGGTGGAATAGCCCCCAGGATATCTCCAGCCACCTAGTTTCAGCAAACCCAAGCCAAGGATATAAATATGCACAGTGGAATACCTACAGCACTAATACTCTGCAGCAGCATCTAGCTTCCCATCTCCCAGGTTATTTATTACTTATACGGTAGCACCAAAATATTCTGATCAGGATCAAGAACCCATTGTGCTAGGTGCTGTACAAGTACAGAGGCAGACACGGGCCCTTTCCGAAAGGCTACGTCCAGTGCTATGTATCTGTATTAAGCATTTTCATACAAACGATGATTCGCTGATTCTGTAGAACCACTCTTTGCACTTTAGGTTTATTCAAATCCACCCCCCTCACAAGTGCATCATTTATATATCTTGAAAAAGTTCAACTTTTACTTTAAGGGCCTGGGGCCTGATCCTGCCACTCTTACTCACACAAGTAATCCATTCACATGCATCACCTTTACTCACATAAGCAGTTTCCTTGACTTCAATGGGGGACATGCAGTGAATTGCAGTAGGATTTCAATGTGTGGTACAATCTGATTCCTGATCCAGAGAGGTGGGAACTAGAGGACACTCAGCACCTGCCAAGAGGCTTTTAGCACATTACAGGATGTTTACTTCAATTAGACTGCAACCTGCCAGGCTTAAGTCCATTGGCATACATGTAAAATGTGCATAATTTGGGCCAGGTCTTGCCAGGTGCTGAATTTAAGTCCCAAGAGGGAACCTGGCGCCTTTCAGCATCAGACCCTTTATGATTTACTGGTATTTGTCAATTCTTATTCTTCCATTGCTCATGCAACAGAGGGATGAGGCAGTGATCATGAGCACATGCATGCGTGTGTCTAAAACCCAAATCTTACAGCAAGAAAGATGAGCTCATCATCAGCACAATCGTATGACCCAGATTCCTCTCTGCAATAAATTGCCTATAGATCAGCAGAGGCGCACGGGGAGGAGGGAGAGTGAAGCTTGCAATTAAAGCTGACAGGAAGTAAAACTAAAAGCTATTTATAGCCTACTAACAAGCAAATGTACAGATGAACTCAGTCAGGTATTATGAGGAGAAGAAATGATGCAGTAAATGGGAAAAGATCTCAAAGGCGGGAGATGAAACTTAATGCAACTTTCCTAATGAGCACTAGGGGCCTGATCCAACACCTGAGGAAGTCAATAGGATTCTTTCCATGAACTTCAATGGAAGCTGAATAAGTATCACTGGCCAAGATACTGATATTATTACCATTTATTATTTGTATAGCAGTAGTGCTAGGAGGTTCAGTCATGGACCAGGATCCCATGGACCATGGTCATGGACCAGGATCCTAACGTGCGAGGTGATGTTCAAATATAAGAACATCCACACTGGGTCAGACCAATGGTCCATCTAGCCCAGTATCCTGTCTTCCGACAGTGGCCAATGCCAGGTGATTCAGAGGGAATGAACAGAACAGGTAGTCATCAAGTGATCCATTCCCTGTCATCCACTCCCAGCTTCTGGCAGTCAGAGGCTAGGGACACCCAGAGCATGGCGTTACACCCAATGTTCCCTCTAATTTTTCACATCCATGTATGGAATGAATTTTGTTATGTGCACCAATATGGAGGTGATGTGCGGCGGGGATGGGGCTGAGGGGTTTGGAGTGTGGGAGGGGGTTCAGGGTTGGTGTGCAGGCCGGGGATGAGGGCTCTGGCTAGGGGTGAAGGCTCTGGGGTGGGGCTGGGGATGAAGGGTTTGGGGTGCAGGCTGCCCCGGGGCTGCTGCGGGGAGAGAGGACTCCCCCCAACCCTCTCTTGCTGCAGCAGCCCAGGGACTGGGGAGAGGTGCCTCTTCAGTGCAGGCCCCTGTGGCTGTGTGCCTGCACGGCCCTTGATAGCCTGCTGCACAGTTTAGAGGGAACTTAGGTTGCATCCCTGTCCATCTTGGCTAATATCCATTGATGGACATATCCTCCAGGAACTTATCAAATTCTTTTTAGAACCCTATTATACTTTTGGCCTTCATAACATCTCCTGGCAATGAGTTTCACAGGTTGATTAAGCATTGTGTGAAGAAGTACTTCCTTTTGTTTGTTTTAAGCCTGCTGCTTATTAGTTTCATTAGGTGACCCGTGGTTCTTGTGTTATGTGAAAGGGTAAATAACATTTTCTTATTCACTTTCTCCACACCATTCATGATTTCTTAGACCTCATATCCCCCCTTAGTCATCTCTCCACCATGCCAAAAAGTCCCAATCTTTTTACTCTCTCATCATATGGAAGCTGTTCCATACCCTTAATCATTTTTGTTGCTCTTTTCTGTATCTTTCCAATTCTAATATCTATTTTAAGCTGGGGTGACTAGAGTTGCACTCAGTATTCAAGTTGTTGGCATATTATGGATTTATAGTGGTTATGTGACGTTTTCTGTCTTATTATCTAGCCCCTTCCTAGTGGTGCCTAACATTCTATTAGCTTTTTTGACTGCTGCTGCACACTGAGCGGATATTTTCAGAGAACACCAAGAATGACTCTAAAATCTCTTTCTTGAGTGGTAACAGCTAATTTAGGCTCACCATTTTGTAGGAATAGTTGGGACTATGTTTTCCAATGTGCATTACTTTGCATTCATCAATGCTGAATTTCATTGGCTATTTTGTTGCCCAGTCACCCAGTTTTGTAAGATCCCTTTGTAGCTCTTTGCATTCTGCTGTGGACTTAACTATCTTGAGTAATTTTGTATCTTCTGCAAATTTTGTCACCTCCTTGTTTACCCCTTTTTCCAGATCATTGATGAATATGTTGAATAGCACTGGCCCCAGGACAGATCCCTGGGGACAATGCTCTTTATGTCTCCCCATTTTGAAAACTGACCGTTTATTCCTACCCTTTGTTTCCTGTCTTTTAGCCAGTTATGGATCTATGAGAGAGCCTTCCATCTTATTCCATGACTGCTTGCTTTGCTTAAGAGCCTTTCATGATGGACCTTGTCACAGGCTTGTTGCAAGTCCAAGTACACTCTATCTATTGGATCACCCTTGTCCACATATTTGTTGACCCCATCAAAGAATTCTAATAGATCCGCGAGGCATGATTTCCCTTCACAAAAGCGATGCTGACTCTTCCCAGACAAATTATGTTCATCTATGTGTCTGGTAATTGTGTTCTTTACTATAGTTTCAACCAATTTGCCTGGTACCGAAGTTAGGCTTACTACCCCAAAAGCGTTATAGACTTTGAAGTCAGAAGGGATCATCGTGAACATCTAGTCTGACCTCTTGCACCTTGCAGGACACAGAACCTCACCCACACACTCCCGTAATAGACCCATAAGCTCTGGATGAGTTACTGAAGTCCTCAAATCATGGCTAAAAGACGTCAAGTTACAAAGAATCTACCATTTACACTAGTTTAAACCTGCAAGTGACCTGGGCCCCGTGCTGCAGAGGAAGGAAAAAACCCCAGGGTCTCTGTCAGTCTGACCCAGGTGTGGGGGTTGGGGGGGCAGAATTCCTTCCCAACCCCAAATATGATGATCAGTTAGATCCTAAGCATGTGCGGAAAACCGACTAGCCAGACACCTGGGAAAGAATTCTCTGTAGTAACTCAGAGCTCTCCCTATCTAGTGTCCCATCACTGGCCGGTGGGATTTTTGCTACAGGCAGTCACAGATTGACTACATGCACATTGTATGCAATCTCAACATGCCATCCCCTCCGTACATTTATGAAGCCCAGTCTTGAAGCCAGTTAGGTTTTTTGCCTCCACTGCTCCCCTTGAAAGGCTATTCTAGAACTTCACTCCTCTAATGGTTAGAAACCTTTGTCTGATTTCAAGCCTAAATTTGTTGGTGGTCAGTTTATATCCATTTGTTCTTGTGTCCACATTGGTACTTAACTTAAATAACTTTTCTCCCTCCCTAGTATTTATCCATCTGGTGTATTTATAGAGAGCAATCATTTCTCCCCTCAGCCTTCTTTTGGTTAGAATAAATGTCATAAATATAAAGGGAAGGGTAAACCCCTTTAAAATCCCTCCTGGCCAGAGGAAAAATCCTCTCACCTGTAAAGGATTAAGAAGCTAAAGGTAACCTCGCTGGCACCTGACCAAAATGACCAATGAGGAGACAAGATACTTTCAAAAGCTGGGAGGAGGGAGAGAAACAAAGGGTCTCTGTCTGTCTGTATGCTGCTTTTGCCGGGGACAGAACAGGAATGGAGTCTTAGAACTTTTAGTAAGTAATCTAGCTAGGTATGTGTTCGATTATGTTTTGTTATGTTATGATTGTGTTCTGCAGAAAAGGACCTAGGGGTGACAGTGGACGAGAAGCTGGATATGAGTCAGCAGTGTGCCCTTGTTGCCAAGAAGGCCAATGGCATTTTGGGATGTATAAGTAGGGGCATAGCGAGCAGATCGAGGGACGTGATCGTTCCCCTCTATTCGACATTGGTGAGGCCTCATCTGGAGTACTGTGTCCAGTTTTGGGCCCCACACTTCAAGAAGGATGTGGATAAATTGGAGAGAGTCCAGCGAAGGGCAACAAAAATGATTAGGGGACTGGAACACATGAGTTATGAGGAGAGGCTGAGGGAGCTGGGATTGTTTAGCCTGCAGAAGAGAAGAATGAGGGGGGATTTGATAGCTGCTTTCAACTACCTGAAAGGGGGTTCCAAAGAGGATGGCTCTAGACTGTTCTCAATGGTAGCAGATGACAGAACGAGGAGTAATGGTCTCAAGTTGCAGTGGGGGAGGTTTAGACTGGATATTAGGAAAAACTTTTTCACTAAGAGGGTGGTGAAACACTGGAATGCGTTACCTAGGGAGGTGGTAGAATCTCCTTCCTTAGAGGTTTTTAAGGTCAGGCTTGACAAAGCCCTGGCTGGGATGATTTAACTGGGAATTGGTCCTGCTTTGAGCAGGGGGTTGGACTAGATGACCTTCTGGGGTCCCTTCCAACCCTGATATTCTATGATTCTATGATTTCTTTAAATGGCTGAGGAAAGAGTTGTGCTGAATAGAATGACTATCCCTGTCTGTGTGTCTTTTTTGTAACTTAAGGTTTTGCCTAGAGGGATTCTTTATGTTTTGAATCTAATTGCCCTGTAAGGTATCTACCATCCTGATTTTACAGAGGTGATTCCTTTACTTCTATTAAAAGTCTTCTTGTAAGAAAACTGAATGCTTTTTCATTGTTCTAAGATTCAAGGGTTTGGGACTGTGGTCACCTGTGCAAATTGGTGAGGATTTTTACCAAACCTTCCCCAGGAAGTGGGGTGCAAGGGTTGGGAGGATTTTGGGGGGAAAGACGTGTCCAAACTACATTTCCCAGTAAACCCAGTTAAAGTTTGGTGGTGGTAGTGGAAATTCAGGGACAAAGGATAAAATTAATTTGTACCTTGGGGAAGTTTTAACCTAAGCTGGTAAAAGTAAGCTTAGGAGGTTTTCATGCAGGTCCCCACATCTGTACCCTAGAGTTCAGAGTGGGGAAGGAATCTTAACAATAAGCAAGCCAAGTTCCTTAACTCTCCTTTCATAAGGTAGGTTTTCCATTCCTCAGTTCATCCTAGTAGCCCTTCTCTGCACCTGTTCCAGTTTGAATTCATTTTTCTTAAACATGGGAGACCAGAATTACATACAGTATTTCAGACGAGGTCTCACCAGGACTTTGTCTAATGGTACTAACATGTCCCTGTCTCTACTGGAAATACCTCACCTGATGCATCCTAGGACTTCATGAGCCTTTTTTCATGGCTGTATCTCATTGGCATCTCACAGTCATTCTGTGATCAACCAGTACACCCAGGTCTTTCTCCTCTTTCACTTCCACCTGATATGCCCCTAGTTTATAGCAAAAATTCTTATTGTTAGTCACTAAATAAGGTCAGGAAACCCTGACAAAAACAATAGGAAGAAAAGCATATCTGTCAGGAGCACAGTTGGCTCCCAGCTTTGTCACTAGGCAACCCATGAAGCTTGGCTGAACCCAAAGAGCTTTCTCCAAATGGCTGTGCATCCAGATTGGGCAGGCAAGCCCACAGCTCACTACTCGAGCCTTGCAGCAGCGCACCAGCTGCCCAATGCATACTCGGACCGCACCTGCACTAGCCCTGCTCCTGCCTCCAGCCCTTGTTCCAGCCATGACCTCTGTCCCATCCTGGCTAGTCTTTGCCCCCCTGCCCTGCCCCCAGTCCTGACTCTGGTTCTAACCTTTGGCTAAGCTTCTCAACTCTGACTTGGACATACCCTTCAGCTTGGTGTCTTGATCCTGACTCTGCTTCTGACCCTTGGCTTGGCTCCTCAACTCTGGTTCTAGCTTTTCCCTCACTAACTTCTGGATCTACCTGACTCCAGGATCTGTGCTCATTACTGCTCCAAACTGCCACAACAACCACCTGACAAGGTTCACTCCACCCGCTAAGTAGGCTGTCCATGCCCCCGCAACTTACACCATCTAACCTTGTGCTCTTCTCTGGCTCTTCCATTGTGCCTGTTTTGATCTGTGTCTGACCTTAAACCTGGATCCTAATCCATGGAAATCAATGCCAACATTCACATTGATTTCAATGGGTGGAAGGTCTTGCCTTTAGACTGTGTGCTCTTCAGATTAGGGTCTGGTTTTATTTTTCCATTTTGTACTGTGCCAATCATGTTGTTGGCACATGATAAATAATGAACGATAATGGTTTTTTCAGATCCTTTAAGTCCTTCTTTCAAGAACTCAAGTTCAAATTATTGTTGGCTGTGCCTTGACTAGTAGATATTTTGAAACTTTTTTGATTGATTGCGGATCCTTTGAAGATCACTGTCATTTGGTAATAGAGCTATCCAAGGCCCAGTGTGGCTTATTAGTTTACAGACCTGTGCACAAATGAACACACAGTTGCTGTTTTTCTTTATTATTCTTTATAAGCGTCAAATCATAGAAACTGGAGATGGAAAAAAAGTATTAGCATAATCTAATGCGTTCCCCAGCCAGTCCAGGATTGCTCCCTACAGCATCATATTCTTCCCTGCTTGTCCAGTTTAGTGTTAAATATGTATATAGTACAGACATAAAATTACTGTGGGTTGAAAAGTGTTCTTTTCTATTTGTGTAAAGTAGTTGTGAGCATACACCTTTCCCAACCTGGTTTACAGACAACTTCCAAATAATATATAACATCTGAATGCCCCTCTGGCTTAGCTTTATTAGTGAAGAAAACGATACAGTCAAAGCTTTTTTATCCTGCATGTTGGGGGAATGGAGGATGCCGGTTAATTAAGAGGGAGGGAGTTTGGGTATGGGAGAGGGTGCGGGGCTGGGGGTTGGGGCATGGGAGGAGGTGGGGGGTGTGGGCTTTGGGATGAGTTTGAGTGTGGGAGGGGGCTCAGGGCAGGGAGCTGGGGCACAGAAGGGGGTGCAGAGTGCTGGATCTGGGGGGTGCTCTCCTCAGGCAGCTCCCGACAAATGGCAACTTGTCCCTGCTGCTCATAGATGGAGGGGCGGGAGGTGGTTCTGTGTGCTTCCCCCACCCTGCCCCAAGTGCTGGCTGTGCAGCTTCCATTGGCCAGAAACTGCAGCCAATGGGAGCTGTGGGGGTGGCACCTGTGAGTGGAGGCAGCACGCAGAGCCACCTGGCTGCACCTCTGCCTAGGAGCAGCAGAAACAAGTCACCGCTTGCGGGGAGCCACCTGAGGTAAGCGCCCCCTGGATCTGGCATCCTGCACCCCCTCCCACACCCAAACTCCCTCCCAGAGCCCACGCCCCGCACCCCAAACCCGCATCCTCTCCCGCACTCTGAACCCCTAGTGGCCGTTCTTCCAGCTAGGAGCAGCAGGGACATGTCGTGCTTCTGGGGAGCAACACAGAGCCAGGTAGGGAACCTGCTGGGCCTGTGCCAACTGCATAGGTGGCACATGAACTGCCGGCTGGGGGAGGCTAGCCCCTAGCCCAACCCTTTCTGCCCAAGGCCCTGCCCCTTCTGCGCACCTCCCAACCAGAGCCCAAAGCCTCCCCACTGTGGCCACCGGCCTCCAGCCCAGGCTACCCGCCCCCCAGCTCCGGAATGCTGGGCGGGCAGGTGTCACAGCCCCAGCCCAAGCCAGAGCAGGCAGGAAGCAGGGGGGGGGCCTGAGGGTGGGGAGTGGGCGGGGCTATGCTTGGCTGTTTGGGGAGGCACTGCCTCCCCCAGCCTACGGTACCCGGCACCCACCACCCATCACCAACCAGACTATAAACTGGAGTTTCTATGAAGATCAGAAATGCTGGTTTATAGAGCTTTCCTGTTGGTACAGGGCCAGATAACACAGCTGTTACTATAATAACATATCACAAAGTTCAACACAGACATTCTCCTTAGCTTTGGCTGCTCCTGGGTTTCCTCACTCAGAATTGTTCAGTGTGCATCCTAGATCCCGTCTCCTCAAAAAACCACTCCCAGTTCTCTTATATTCCTGGTGGCAAATAAGTCACCTACCTCCATAAGTCAGTAGAACACTGTTAACCATATTCCAGCAGGATCAACACAGAGTGGGACGTTTCAGGAAAATGTTGTCCAACGGGTATAGTTATGTAGACCCCCCCGCCATTCTGATAGAGGATTATACATCTCACCAGCATCATATTATAATAATTGGACCTACAAATTTATCCTAATTGTAAGGTCACTGTGAGAAGTAAGTGAAAAGTCACAAAGCCTCACACTAACCTAGAACAACAAATGTTGATGGGAAAAGATGCAAAAGGAAGCCAGAGTAACTGAATTAGTACAAACAAAGAGGCCTGGTGATATACATCAAGGACTGTGTTAAGATCATGCCATGTAACCAGGAGAAGTGTGGAACTGGAAATCAGTAAACCAAAGTTGGTGTGTTGGAAATGAGGCTTAACTGGTGGACAAAATAATGAGAGATGGGCTATTCCACTCATCATTCCCTTCTTAAAAGGTAAATGCTTGTCGGCATCATTAGGAGAAGAAGCTGTTGGCCAGCAACCACTGCAGCAAGCTTTATCATCATGGCTGCCACACTTACAGGCTCCTGGGGCCCCCAGAACTGCCATAACACCACTGGGCCTTCGTAATTCTGATCCTGAGAGCTGTCCTGACCAGACCAGGCCAGGGGGAGGTGCCCAGATAACATCGTTACTTCCACTGGCTCTGGCTACATCCCAATCACCACCTGGGATGTGAGACTTTGTCATCTTTCCACCACTTGTGTGTCCTTTTCCTTCTCTCCTGCCGCCAACCTTATTCCTTTTCTTTCCTATAGCTCTCCTTTTGCCTTATGTTTCATAAGAGTCTGGTTTCGCTGGCCAAGACTGTATTTTGCAACAAGAAAAGGAGGACTTGTGGCACCTTAGAAACTAACAAATTTATTTGAGCATAAGCTTTCGTGGGCTACAGCCCACTTCATCGGAAGCATTCCAATGAACACGGAACACGGCTCTATGCCTGTCACCTGAAAGAGGCAGTTAAAAGCAATACCCTAAACTGCTGGATGCTGGAACAAGCTTGCCCGGTCTCAGAGCAGCTAATAAGATTGTGTGATGCTCCTGTGTTTCTCCAGCAGTGAAACTGCAAGTGAAAGTCAACACTAGAGTCAGAAGCTGCATTTTCTCTCTTTGCTATTGTTTTCTCTACCCTTTTGTGCGTGTTTCTCTTGCTCTGGCTTTTAGGAAGCAGGACTGGACTTCAGCTACAGCTCTAGCCCATTTCAACTAATTTCTTCTCTTTTTCCCACAACGGACAATAATGACCGTTTTTAATATCATCTCAAAGACTGTCCCTTTAAAAACTCTGTCCAGCTGAAGGGACAGGGAACAAGGGAGGTAGTTAAAATAAAAGCTTTATTTAATATTTTACATGTCAAATGCTTTTCCTGTGTCTGTAATAAAAGGTAAAAAGGACGCTTAATGGTGTGTTTGCCATGGCACTGAGCAGGCTGCAGTCTGTGTATGGCAAACCCCAAACCTTGTTTACAACTGTTTAATATTGTACAGTGACAGACTCACATTAACACCTTTGACTCTTTGGGCCTATTTATTCCATCAGAATTAATACAATAATCCAAAGAGAATGGAATTTCTAAACCTGTTATTCAATGTTTCTTTCATGTAGCAGGCTACTTCTGGGTCTCCTTGCTGTTCTTATGTAAAAATCAACGATGACATTATTGGTTTAGTGCTCTGTAACGAGTCACATTAATGTGAGCTGCATACATATGCAGTTTTGAATTTGGGGTCTTACAATGAACTCAGACCAACAGCAACAAATAGCAAACCACAATTAAGTGAATTAATTCAGATAACAGCATTTATAAAGCTGTATTTTGCCTAGTAAATGCTATCTTCTGCTCTCAGGGCTGTAAGGAAACAAATGATAATTAGTGCAGTGGCATGATGAGGTCAAAACAGCATTTCCATTTCCACTTAGTCTTTTCAAAGCCTTCCCCTCCCGTTTTCAATTTTTGCTTCCTTTAAAGGATCAGTGTACCACTGAGTTCATTTTATTAGCAGCTATCTGATTAGATTATCTTTGCCTAACTGCTGCAATGCCATTTAAATATTTTTCCTTTTTTTCAGGTGTTCAGTTATTAAATTATCTATAGTATTCTTGTTTTAGAAGCACAACTTTGACAGTTCTTTAATGCCTGGAAGAGTCACACAGGATATTTTATCAATCTTACTTCTTCATATCACACTCCTATATAGTTTCTGGTCCACTGTCAAGACAGTCTGATTGCCTGACACTTTTCTACAAAGAAACTTACAGTGAGTTTTGGTGTGCCTGCTATTATTTCAGGGTGAAATTTCACCAAACATCTCTGCCATTGTAATGTCTCAACCGCGATCTACACAGTACGTCATATTGTCTGGTTTAATGCACTGAGATCGACAACATTTTTACAGTACAAAAGATAGAGGTATACAGCAAAGATATCTTCCAAGGTGAGACCATGCCAGTTTCAAATGATGTAAGGAGAAACATAAATTATCTTTCCATCTGCCTACAAACAAGGTATTTTCTGCATTCAGTTTAAAATAACAAGCTAATGCTAAGAAGAATCCTATTAGAGAATGCCAGTGCTGGTCAGAAACTAAATGAATTCTGTCATGGTTCTGCTACTTAGTATTATACAAATGTAGAGCTGGAAGGGATCTTGAGAAGTCATCAAGTCCAGTCCCCTGTGCTGTGGTAGGACCAAGGAAACCTAGACCATCCCTGACAGGTTTTTGTTCAACTTGTTTTTAAATGCTTCCAGTACTGGGGACTCCATGACCTCCCATAGAAACCTATTCCAGAGCTTAACTACCCTTACAATTAGAAAGCTTTTCCTAATATCTAACTTAAATCTCCCTTGCTGCAAATTAAGCCCATTACTTCTTGTACTACTTTCAATGGACATGGAGAACAATTGACCATCTTTATAAAAGACCTTAACACATTGGAAGCTCTACCCCAAGTTGAGAGGGTTGGGGCATTGATCTCTAATCAGTCATAGATGAGGAAGGTTGGCAGCGTGGTCTTAATGATCTACATGAAGCCCCAGTGGGCAATGTTTATAAACAAATGTGATTCTTTATTCTTTGTAGGTGTTATTCATCACTTCCTTAAAGAATTTAACTGACCCACTAGCCATCCTGCCTTGTGTGTCACCTACTGTCAGGATTCTGAATGTGCTACCTATGGAGTTGCCCAGTGATTTATCTATTTTGAACTTGAGTATATTATTTCATTGTGATGGTGCAGTGGTGAGGCAACTAGCCTAGGATTTTGGAGATGTGGGTTTAAATCCTTGCTCTGGTACCTCTCTGTGCCTCAGTTCCCCAGCTGTACAAGAGGGGTAATAGCCTCACAGGGGTGTTGAAAGGATAAATACATTAAAGACTGTGAGGTCCTCAGATGCCATGGTCATGGGAGCCACATACATATTTAAAGATACTGATGTTATGAAAATGTGAACCATTCCATGGTATATGAGTCTTTCTGAACCTATGTTTGTGGACTGTAAAAATAACTGTGCAATTATTCTTTTTGTAACTGCTACGTGCTACATGATGCTGTTTAACATGTAGATGGATGCAAATAAAAACAGCTTGAAAAAGAACTGCAGACTGAAGCCTCAAATGTGAACCCATTTGAATTTCACGTGTCATAGTTTCATTATTGGGATCTGTACCCAATAATCTACAGTTTTGTGTCTTGAAAATAATCACGGTTGGAACAGGCCTGTTTTCTAGTTTGGCTGCTGCTGAAACGTAATGAGATTTCTGCCATTCATTCCATCCACCTTGGTTATCCAAACCACATCTAAAATAAGGCCTTGTTCCTTAATGTTCATGAAAAGATCCTTTGCTTATCCAAATGCCCTTTTAATTGAATTACTTAAGTATACAATGGAATGAGGGACACTGGTCATTTTGCGATACTGCCTATTTGCATATAATTCAATTACATAGGAAGGTGGCATCAGAGTTACATTGGCATAACACCCTGTCCTCATCACTGAAATCTGTAGTGTGTAGTGTACTGAATGAGGTTTGGCCAGCTAATGCATGAGCCTATCAGATCTCCCAAGCTAAGCAGAGATGAGCGCGGCTAATACTTATGGCCAAATCTTGTTTCTATTTAAATCAATGGGAGATTTTTGCCTTTAGAAAAGAGGTGTCTAAGCAAATCCCAGGATGCTGGAGAGTCTGTAAGTACTGGTGAGTCAGTAAGTAATAATGCACAGAAGAAATTATATAAGAAGAAGTGTTTCTTTGTGGAAAATAGTACCACTGCAATGCTGACAATTATCAGTATTGTTTTTTAATTCTCCAAAGTTATGATTAGAATATTTTCTCAGAGTCTTTTCCAATAGAGATTGATCACAGATCTCAGAGCTGAATTATTTAACTTAATTTAAATTTGATAATTAAAATTTGGAGCACCTTTGCCTCCTTACCTAAACCACACAGGCAATCCCATGTGGAAAGTGCATTAAGATCCTCCACTGAAGTACACTATGTGTGTGCAAACCCTGTATTCCAATCTTGTGCAGATATAAACAGTAATACTCTTGCATGTATAAGAGAGTAGCTGAATCCTACACAACACACACAAATTCAGGGTACATTTTAATTCCATGGGAAACACAGAAGGAAAGCATCAGTGTCTGCCAAGGGAAAAGGAAAAAACTCATTGAAATTTTTTGAGGATGGGGCAAACAGCGATTTCAGCAAATGACAATTGTAAAGGCATATTTTGACTGTGTCCCTTTAAGGAGAGAAGAAGTCAGGAGTGATTCCTAAGTGCTGCAGGCAACTCTACATGCAAAGTGCCATAACAGAAAGACACACTTGCTCCATGTGCTTTTATTTTATTGGTTTTCTACCACTGATCCATACCAGATCTTGACATCTTTTACTCATGCAGTCCTCTGTCAGAGTTCAGTGGAAGTTAGCCTGAGCAAGGACTGCGTAAGTACTTCAGAAAAAGAACCTAGAGGAAGACATTAGATGGTGACTTTTCTGTTACTTTCCATGGGGATTATTTGTTAGAACCATATGTCACTGTGACGTTATCTGATTAGAGTATGACCATGCAAATCATTGTTGCTACCACTGTTATGTAATTGCAACGAATCTTATACAAAGTGTGATGCATGGCCAGAAAGGGTTAAGCATCCTGCAGGATAAATGACCTAGAGTCAACCATTAGAGACATGTTAGCAAAGTAGTAAATGGTAATTAGGGCCATTCCATTTTAGATAGGCTAGAACTTTGAAATGCAAACCTGTATTGTTAGAGAATTGGAGGTGATACTAATTGTATGTAAATTTGTTAGTCTCTAAGGTGCCACAAGTACTCCTTTTTTTTTTTTGCCGATACAGACTAACATGGCTGCTACTCTGAAAACTAATTGTATGTGTTTACTTATATCTTGTTAGATGTTAGCCGTGTAAACAGACAGTTCATGTCTGTCACTATAGCAACTGATTCAGAGATCAAAAGGGAATATTAACATTTAGATGAATTCTTGGGTGAAATAATGTCATTGTCTACATCTCTTTAAAGTCTGTGAAAAACTGTGTAATGGATAAATGGTCTTATATTAATCCAGGTAGTTAATTACTGGAGATGCTTAGGAAATAGATCTACTTCAAAGCCTCGATGATTGCCTATTGTTTGCCTAAGGACTCCATGCTGCTAAGAGAAGGCCTGGAACTCTATAAAGATGTCTTGGGTCCTGATCCTTTTTATCTCAGATCCACCTGATGCTTCATGCAGGGGACGCTTAAGTCCTAAGACTGAGATCTCTAGAGTCCTATCTGGATCACCCTGAATATGGACATTGGACTATAACCTATGAACTATTTCTGAAAGAACTCTTTGCAACTACAAAGCTCACCATCTCTACCGTGAATCTGATCTCAGAACTGTACTCATGTCTGTATGTATACTGATCTTTTAACCAATACTCTCTCTCTTTTCAAATAAATTTTAGTTTAGTTAATAAAGATTGGCTGTAAGTGTGTATTTGGGTAAGATCTGAAATATTCATTAACCTGGGAGGTAATGTGTCCGATCCTTTGGGATTGGTAGAACTTTCTTATATGATTTAATAAGATTTTTATTAATCCTCATCTTATTTGACTTGGGTGTGTGGGTAGAGGCCTGAGGCTGGGTTGCTCTAAGGGAACTGTGCTGTTAGCTTCCGGGTAACCAGTAAGGTTTTATAGAAGCTGTTTTGTGCTGTTTTGGTAAATCTAAGTATTGGAATATCCACCAGCTTTGGGGATTGTCTGCCCCATTTTTTGCAGTTGACCCTAATTGAGTAACCTCAGTGCGGCTTCTTGGGGACCCCCGGTCACAGTCACCAAAACCAAACATAGTCCTGCCTGACACTCCTCATTCACATTTTTAGGAAAACAGAGATGATGTAGCCTGATGTACAGCAAAGTCCATTTGAATCAGTGGGTGTATAACAGCTGCTCCCCAGATAACATGATACCTACCATATGGCGGCATTTAATCTAAGCTTATCTGGAATAAGAGTCTTCCGAAGATTCATGATGTCACTTTTATTAGGACACATGCCAATTAGCAATGGAAAATTTATTAGGGAAGTTGAAAGGCATTCTTCACCTGCTGCCTTCCTTCTTCACAGGGACAGATATCGTGGTCTGGGATTCCTAGGGGCTGGTCCTGCATACACTTACTATCAAGTTGTCTCAGGGTAGCTGGTCCCTATGAGCAGACCTGGCCCAGCTCCCCAGTGTCAGAGCAGGTGAGCCCAATCCAGCCAGTTAAAAGGGGCAGGGCTACAATTGAGCCTATAAAGGACTGCTAGAGGCCAGGCAAAGGGGGAGTTTAGGCTGTGTCTAGGGAAGGGAGGCCCTGGAAGACTGGAGCTATATTCCTGTGGTGAGTTCCTGGAACAAGGGACCAGGAGCTCAAGGAGGCATCTCCGGTGCTACTTCTCTAGGAAGGAAGAGGAGCTGACTAGAACTGGGAACCTGCCAGAAGCATGAGCATGAGAGACCCCTGGGAAAGGTGGCCTGGAAGCCTCAAAGCAAAGAGTGAGTTAGATGACTATTTTCTGTTTGTTTACACACTTACGTTGAGAAAATAAACTTGCTCGAAAGAGGCTGGGCCTGGCAGGACATACTTGGCCAATAGCTGGAGGGGGAAGAAGCATGGTGACATAGGCACAGCCTGACCTATCAGGAGGGGTCCGACTGACTTCTCAATGACTTTGAGGGAATGCTCTTGATCCTATGGATTGTGCTTGGTGGTAAGTGTTTGGCGGATCGGCCTCGTGGTTTGCATTAGCTCATGTTTAGGCACTTGCAGCACCTTTTCCATGGGGGCGAAAGGGATTTTGAAGCATTTTTTGTGTACAAACTGAGGGTATGTCTACACTGCAGCTGGGAGCAAGCCCTCCAGCTGGGTGAACAGACATGTGCTACCGGGGCTTGAACTAGTGCACTCAAAATATCAGTGTGGATGATGCAAGTCGGGCAACAGCTCGGATTCTGAAGTCCACCTGATTCCCTGGGTCTGAGCTCGGGTTGCTAGCCTGAGTCTCCACCATAGCCACGCTGTGCACACTGCTATTTTTTTAACACAGTAGCTCAAAGCCACTAGTTTGAGGCTGTCCAGCCAGCCTGGGAGGCTCATTCCCAGCTGCAATGTGGCTGTACCCATAGCGTGACAGAGTGGGATACACCTGCATCAAATTAGGAGTTCTATTGCACAGTGTGTGGGGAAATATGAGCACTTTGCACAAGTCTGGACCCACTGCAGGGCAGCCTATTGTACTGCACTCCAGAGAGCTGAAGAGGATGGGAAAGGTGTTTGACACCTTATTGAAGGACTATCCCTGAGAGCCACAAAGGCTGCAGGCTGGGCCCATTGACTTTGGTTGTCTGTTACCACTGGCCTACCCATGGAACAATGTTTTTTCTACATAGATGAATTATTTTCTACATTGCATAGAGATGGAGGCATTATTTACAAGCAAGGCTCCCCTCGGTGAAGGGAGATGGATCATCACCAAGTAGAAGAAGGCCTTGCAGGAGAGAGAGGGCAGGCAGAGCACTACCCAGCCTGAAACACTGAGGCAAGATGGGGCTTACAGAAGGGGTGAGCTCAGGCTGGAGAGGATGCATCCAAGGACTTTTGTTACATTCAAAGGTCTGCAGCTTTCAAATACATTAGGAGTAAAGTCACAGAGGTCGAGAATTCCTTTACTAAGCCTATGTTTCCTACTTTCCTGCCATATTGTCTCTAAAGGGGTTAAGCTAAAAGCCCTGAGTGCCCACAGTCTAGGTACAACTCTGGGGCAGCATGTGCAAGTGAGTAGGGAAGGCTCTGGTGGTCTCAGACACTGGTGCCAAGGTCTATGGTGGCTGGATGGTGGAGTTCCATGTCCCAAGGAAGGGCATCAGATAAAAGCCTGGGTGCTAGAAACAGTGATTAGACTCTTCTCAGACCCAGCTGGTTTGGAAGCATGTGGGACCCAGCAATTGGGTCCACTCACACCAAACTGTTGACCATACAGTGGAGTACTGGGCCAGTTTGTAACACACAGAATCATAGGACTGGAAGGGACCTCAAGAGGTCATCTAGTCCTGTCCCCTGCACTCAAAGCAGGACTAAGTATTATCTAGACCATTCCTGACAGGTGTTTGTCTAACCTGCTCTTAAAAATCTCCAATGATGGAAATTCCACAATTTCCCTAGGCAATTTATTTCAGTGCTCAACCATACTGACAGTTAGGAAGTTTTTCCTAATGTCCAACCTAAACCTCCCTTGCTGCAATTTAAGACCATTGCTTCTTGTCCTATCCTCAGAGGTTAAGAAAAACAAATTTTCTCCCTCCTCCTCCTTGTAACAACCTTTTACGTACTTGAAAACTGTTACCATGTCCCCTCTCAGTCTTCTCTTTTTCAGACTAAACAAATCCATTTTTTTCAATCTTCCCTCATAGATCATGTTTTCTAGACCTTTAATCATTTTTGTTGCTCATCTCTGGACTTTCTCCAGTTTGTCCACATCCTTCCTGAAATGTGGTGCCCTGAACTGGACACAGTACTCCAGATGAGGCCTAATCAACAGAGTAGAGTAGAAGAATTACTTCTTGTGTCTTCTTTACAACACTCCTGCTAATACATCGCAGAATGATATTTGCTTTTTTTGCAACACCGTTACACTGTTGACTCATATTTAGCTTGTGGTCCACCATGATCCCCAGATCCCTTTTCTCAGTACTCCTTCCTAGGCAGTCATTTCCCATTTGTATGTGTGCAACTGATTGTCCCTTCCTAAGTGGAGTACTTTGCATTTGTCCTTATTGAATTTCATCCTGTTTACTTCAGACCATTTCTCTAGTTTGTCCAGATCATTTTGAATTTTAATCCTAACCTCCAGAGCACTTGCAACCCCTCCCAGCTCTCTATCCCATTATCTAAATCATTGATGAAGATATTGAACAGAACTGGACCCAGAACTGATGCCTGCGGACCACTTGTTATGTCCTTCCTGCATGACTGTGAACCACTGATAACAAGTGGGGTCCTGCAGGGATCAGTTCTGGGTCCAGTTCTGTTCAGTATCTTCATCAATGATTTAGATAATGGGAATGGTTTTACAACCAGTTTTGCACCCACCTTATAGTAGCTCCATCTAGGTTGCATTTCCCTAGTTTGTTTATGAGAAGGTCGTGTGACACAGTATCTAAAGCTTTACTAAAGTCAAAATATACCACAGCTACAGCTTGCCCCTTATCCACAAGACTTGTTACCCTGTCAAAGAAAGCTATCAGGTTGGTTTGACATGATTTGTTCTTGACAAGCCCATGCTGACTGTTACATAACAGTTACATGACATAGGAAGTCTCACACTGGATCAGACCCAAGTCAGTATCCTGTCTCTGGCAGCATCCAGTACCAGAAGCTTTAGAGGAAGGTTTAAGAACCTTTTTGCAGGTAGTTGTGGGATAATCTACTTCACACATCAGTCTCTTCCTTTAAAAACTTTCCCGTGTACATAGAATATTTCTCCTAATTTCTTTAAAGGTGACTGAAGTTGTTTGGAAATTTTCCATCAACACTTTTTTTTTCCTCACAGAAAACTGGGTTTTTGATGAAACAGAAATTTTCATGGGGAGTGCTTTCATCAGAAATACTCAATGTTTCACCAGAAAACTGAACTATTTTGGTGTTTGGTTTGCTACACTCTTCATAATCCTGAATTCCTCAGTCAAGTCCCTTCCTTTTACCTACCCTAGTCTCAGATCCATCTAATCAGAAGCTAAACCTCTTTTGGTAGGCCATTCAAAGATCAGGGAAAACAATGTTCAGAACTAGTCACTGCTAGGATCTGTTCCTCCATCTTGTTGCATAGCAGCCATGAGCGTTAAGGCTATTTTCAGGTTTCACTCTCAACATCTTCCATTGTGACCTAATCCTTCTAGGCTGTGGTCCCTACATAAAAAGAGATTTCTTTGAATAGCACTTATTTCTGGCAACAGTATAATGCTTTAAAATGTTCCATACTCAGGAACAAAGAGCAGTGGAACCTTCCTTAAGGAGTGTGTATCTCATTGATAGAGAATGGCTATGGATGAGTCACCCCCTATAATTGTGACTGAATTGCAGCAAATCTTCAGCAGAAGGGCCCATTCATACAATGCCGATTCCCCCTCCCTTTTCCAGTGTGAAATGCCATCCATTGAGCTAAACCAGCTCTCCAAAAGAATAATATTCAATTAAGCTGGAGTGAGTTGTCATAAATATAAAGGGAAGGGTAAACCCCTTTGAAATCCCTCCTGGCCAGGGGAAAGCTCCTCTCACCTGTAAAGGGTTAAGAAGCTAAAGGTAACCTCGCTGGCACCTGACCAAAATGACCAATGAGGAGACAAGATATTTTCAAAAGCTGGGAGGAGGGAGAGAAACAAAGGGTCTGTGTCTGTCTGGAGGCTGCTCTTGCCAGGGACAGAACAGGAATGGAGTCTTAGAACTTTTAGTAAGTAATCTAGCTAGGTACGTGTTAGATTATGATTTCTTTAAATGGCTGAGAAAAGAATTGTGCTGAATAGAATAACTATTTCTGTCTGTGTATCTTTTTTGTAACTTAAGGTTTTGCCTAGAGGGGTTCTCTATGTTTTTGAATCTAATTACCCTGTAAGATATCTACCATCCTGATTTTACAGGGGGGATTTCTTTATTTCTATTTACTTCTATTTTTTATTAAAAGTCTTCTTGTAAAAACACTGAATGCTTTTTCATTGTTCTCAGATCCAAGGGTTTGGGTCTGTGGTCACCTAGGCAAATTGGTGAGGCTTTTTACCAAAACTTCCATGTCAAGGTTCCTCCCCCACTCTGAACTCTAGGGTACAGATGTGGGGACCTGCATGAAAAACCTCCTAAGCTTATCTTTACCAGCTTAGGTCAAAACTTCCCCAAGGTACAAAATATTACACCCGTTATCCTTGGACTGGCCGCTACCGCCACCAAACTAATACTGGTTACTGGGGAAGAGCTGTTTGGACGCGTCCTTCCCCCCAGAATACTTCCCAAAACCTTGCACCCCACTTCCTGGACAAGGTTTGGTAAAAAGCCTCACCAATTTGCCTAGGTGACTACAGACCCAGACCCTTGGATCTTAAGAACAATGAACAATCCTCCCAACACTTGCCCCCCCCCCCCCTTTCCTGGGAAATGTTGGATAAAAAGCCTCACCAATTTGCCTAGGTGACCACAGACCCAAACCCTTGGATCTGAGAACAATGAAAAAGCATTCAGTGTTTTTACAAGAAGACTTTTAATAAAAAATAGAAGTAAATAGAAATAAAGAAATCCCCCCTGTAAAATCAGGATGGTAGATATCTTACAGGGTAATTAGATTCAAAAACATAGAGAACCCCTCTAGGCAAAACCTTAAGTTACAAAAAAGATACACAGACAGAAATAGTTATTCTATTCAGCACAATTCTTTTCTCAGCCATTTAAAGAAATCATAATCTAACACGTACCTAGCTAGATTACTTACTAAAAGTTCTAAGACTCCATTCCTGTTCTGTCCCTGGCAAGAGCAGCCTCCAGACAGACACAGACCCTTTGTTTCTCTCCCTCCTCCCAGCTTTTGAAAATATCTTGTCTCCTCATTGGTCATTTTGGTCAGGTGCCAGCGAGGTTACCTTTAGCTTCTTAACCCTTTACAGGTGAGAGGAGCTTTCCCCTGGCCAGGAGGGATTTCAAAGGGGTTTACCCTTCCCTTTATATTTATGACATGAGTGAATAAGCTTGTGTAAAGTGATGGGGGTTCACTGCACTTTGGCATCGACTTCTGCTGCATCAAATAAATCTGTTTCCATTTCAATTCAATTAAGTTAGATTTTGTTGGCTTGACAAGCTATATGGGGGCTGCCAAAACGTAAGGAAAAACAAGATCCTTCAGATAACCGTCAGGGGAAGGGGATAGAACCCCCACATTGCATCTGGGGTGTGACCCCCTGTATCTGTATTCAATTACTGTCCCTTACTCATCTAGTACCAGGTTGCTGCATAATTCGATGCTGTCTCTCTCCTTTCTCTCAGGATCAGATACAGTTTTTCCACCTCACTTTTAAATAAGATTTTTATGCTTCCTAATAATTTGAAGAAATATTTTCTCACACTTCCAGTCTGTCCTCTGTCACACGGGGCTGTACAGTTCCTCTGCTCTGGGTTCAAATGGAGTCTCATTCCCACAGTTTCAACCTCGCGTTTGAAATCAATGGGAGTTAGGCACCTAACCTGCTTACAGGTGCTTTTGAAAACCCTACTAGGGTCTAACTGCATCTTTAGATGATTAAAAGCTAGAGCTGGTCAAATATTGTTTAACCGAACAATATCCTGGGAAGGTATCGATTTCATCAACACTTTTGCAGGAAATTATCAAAATGTGTTTCAATAAGGTCAAAAAGTTTCATTTTGTTTTTGACCTTTTTATGTTAAACATTATATATTATATACTAGCAGCTGAAAGCCTGGGCTGTCACATGGGTGTGACAGTTTAGCCAAGTAACCCACCCTCTGTGCAGTCTCTATCACACAACCAGTGAAACTGTTGCATGAAAATTAGCTGCAGAGTAAGGCTGCTGATTGGTTTTGTTACCTCTGATATCACAATGGTTTAGGGCTCTTGGAATGGCATAGATACATGCCTGACTGTAACGACACACTGCATGGGTATGATTAAAATTGAAAGTAACTGACTGCAAATCCCAGTAGTGATTGAATCTGGTGATATTCTGAAGAACAAGAGCTCTCAACCCGGCTTGTAGCTGTTTCTGTCGCTTCACACCGACTAAACAGACTCTCTGAATAGGCTGCAGAGTGGCATACAGCGCCACAGACCTGGAATTTACATTAATTATATTCTAGCTTATATTATAATTAATGACAAATTCAAAACAAAAGTCCAAATGAAATGTTTCTACCTAAGAATAGGGTAGGAACAAAATATTTTTGGAATATATCATTTTTATAAAAATGCACAGATTTCAAGTTTTTGCCCCAATGCCAAATGAAACAAAATTTCAAACGTTCAGAATTTCTGATGGGATGAAAATTCCATTTTTCAACCTGGTTTACTAAATACCTTGGAAAATCTGGGCCAGGGTGCACTATGTACACCTATTAAATACAACAAAGATCTCACCTTAAGTCTAGACAGGCCTGGAGGTCCAGTTTGCTCCTATTATTCATATGGAACCTCTTCCTGAAAGCAGAATGCCTACTGAAATCCTAACCAGTCTTGACTCTGCTGAGAGTTTTGCCCAAATAATGGGCCTGATTCTCCTCCCTTTTGTGCTGTTTTTACAGGAGTGAAATTTCACTGACTCCAGTGAAGTTTCTCAGGATTGACACTGGTGTGAGCAAAAGGCGAAACAGGTTGTATGACTGCAGTACTGAGTCCAAGGATTGCAGGATTGGGTCCATTCACCTCTGGTGTAACTCCCTTGAAGTAAACGAGTTGGGGGTGGACCCGGCCCATGGTGCTTAGACTATCATTAGCTAAACTACAAAAGTGGTTTTAAGTAAAGAAATGTAACTTGTCATGGTGATGATCTGTGTGTGCCTCTTTGTATTTTAACTGCAAAAAAACACATTTCAGTCTCATTAAAGAAGCTGCATTAGTAATTTCATACTATTCAACCAAAAATGCTGTTTGCACCCACCTCATGTGCACTCAGAAAGTAGACAAATAGCACCCTCTGCAGCGAGCGATGGGGAACTGAGAGCTAATCTGCATCAAAGCACATTACTTGGCATGCAACTGGCATTCCTTGCCCTGAAGAAATGCCGACCCCCTGACCTCTGCTGGTAGAGCACCATTTAACACTCAGTTCTCAGTTGGGGTCTCAGATTGTGCATCATTTGGTGCTCATGTGAGAACCCAGTCAGACAGATGGATCAGGCAGTGGCTCAACCAGCACTAGTTTTATGCTTCATACTGTTTCATTTCAGTCTTGTTTCTCTGTAAAGGTCACCCCTTCTTCTCAAACAGACCCTTCAGCTCAAGTCTGACTCTGGAGCTTTCATAATGGTATGAAGATTTGATCTCTTTGACCTCTGCAGTGTTAATAGAAGCATCTCTTCCAGGAGGAAGGGGTAGCTCAGTGGTTTGAGCATTGGCCTGCTTAAACGCAGGGTTGTGAGTTCAATCCTTGAGGGGGCCATTTATGGGTCTGGAGCAAAAATTGGGGATCGGTCCTGCTTTGAGCAGGGAGTTGGACTAAATGACCTCCTGAGGTCCCTTCCAACCCTGATATTCTATGATATCAAGGCTCCATTCCCCACAGCTATTTCTTTCTCTCCATTGCCACTCTGATCTGGCCTGTCTATTTTGTGGAGCAGGGTGTTTAGCCATTGACAGGATGTAGAACCTCATTAACTCAAACCTGCTCCTTTAAGAACAGAGACCAGTTTGCACCTCTCTGGAGTGCCAAACTGGTTTTCTCCAAATGTCTTCCCAACCAATTCCAGTAATTTTAATAAAAACAAAGTTTATTTGTCATAGGATAGAAAATCACCGCAAAACAATCATTTAGTAGATCTTAAACATAGTTAAGCCTGAAAATTGCAAAGAATAGAGCCCTGAGCTTAATCTGTTAGACACTTTGAAGCACTGAAGAAGAATAGTCTTGTGGTGAAGGCATTGGATTGGAACCCAGGAGATCTGGGGTTAATTCTTGGTTCTGCCACAGGCTCTCTGAGTGACCCTGGGAAATTCTCTTCACCGCTCTGTGCTTCACTTTATCCATAGGTCAATTAAGGATAACAAGTCTTGCTTCCTCCCATTGTTTGTTTATCTTGTATATTTAGAATATTTCGCCTCCAAAGGCAAATTTAATGTAGATGTTATGTTTTCAGTGTTGTTGTAGTTGTGAGGTCCCAGGATATTAGAGAGATAAGATGGGTGAGGAAATATCTTTTATTGGACCAACTTCTATTAGTGACAGAGACAAGCTTTCGAGCTTACACAGAACTCTTCTTCAGGTTTTTATGTAAGCTTGAAAGCTTGTCTCTCTCACCAAGAGACGTTGGTCCAATAAAAGATATTACCTCACTCACCTTGTCTCTCTGATTGTATGCTCATTTACAGACCACCACAGATGAAAGGTTTCATAAAACAGCTCCTTGATATCTCGCTGGCAATGGTGATGACATACCCCAGACTTGAAATCTTCTAGGATGATAACACACGTATTAACAAGGCTTCAAAAGCAAATGGCCCAAAACTCATCCCCTTATTTGCCTATCTAGGACTTTCACAGGTCATCTGTGGTCCAACCCATACAGCCAGTCACACCCTGAACCCAATCTTTCACCTCAGTATTATGATTGATGACCCAGTCACTGCCTGGGATGGACCATCACCTCATTAAGGCAGTGGTCCAGCTCCTAGGCAACAAGAAAGACCAATGTTTCTGATTTGACCATGAAGACTCATGGACTCCAACAGACTCAAAAACCTGCTAAAGGACAGCCTCACTCCATCCACAGGATGAAGAACCAAGGACCTGGTGAATCACTATCATTCTATACTAGCCTCGACCACTGCCATGCTGGCCCCCAAATGGCCCCTCTATCCCCATTGCCCCACATAGATCTCCTTGGTTTTCTGATATCTGGCACTGGAAGAAGAAAGAGGGGTGGAAACTCAAGTGTTGATATTGGAAAACAAAGTTTGATACAGACAGGATGAAACATAATACATTTCTCAGAGCCTATTCTGAGGCTGAATTACAGGCCCAGAGAACTTTTCTATCAGCCTCTACTGAAGCTGCTCAATCTCTCCCCAAGGAGCTACCCAGGGTGGTAAATTGCTCCATCAATCCTGAATGCCTACAATCTGCATCAGAGCCAATCACCAAGCCCTATGAAGAGCTCTCATCCTACTTCACTGAAAAGATTGTGCACATTTGGGAAGCCTTAAAAAACAACATGGATCCTCTTCACCTCCACCCCGCAACCAACAGCTCACCTGCCTTCCCAGAGCTCAATACATTCACTCATCAAGAAGTTCTGGATACCCACAAAAGAATTTCAACCCAAGACATGAATGGCATCCATGTCCTTCCTGGCTTGTGGAAGAGACTCATGAACAACCGGTGCCACTCCTGACCGACATGGCGAACAATTCACTCAGAGAAATAATCTTCCCTCCCTCATTTGCAACACACAAGAGTTCAGCTGATGCTGAAGAAACCCAGTCTGGATACATCAGTCACAACTAATTACCTCCCACGTCTTAGCAGACTAACCACTAATACCAAGTTTCAGAGTAGCAGCCGTGTTAGTCTGTATTCGCAAAAAGAAAAGGAGGACTTGTGGCACCTTAGAGACTAAATTGGTTAGTCTCTAAGGTGCCACAAGTCCTCCTTTTCTTTTCACTAATACCAAGATGGCCTCATACTTGGAGATGATAAGGTCATGGATGAAGACCAGCTGGTTGAAGCTGAACCTGAGTGTTACAGGGTGGCACTGGGCCTTTAAGAGAGAGCAGGGTCCTATGCACTTGGAACTCATCAGCTGCCACCCAATTAAGCTTAAAAGAGGGCACCTGGGCCTGAAAGGAGACAGACCTAGGGAGTCAGAGCTGCCTGGAAGTGAGGCAAGTGGGCTGGAGAGGGCTGTTTGAGAGTCAACAGATTGATAGCTGCTAGAAGCCAGTGACTGGAGGACATCCCTGGAGGAAGCAGAAGGTGTTTCAGGGGGGAAGGCAAGAGAGCAGCAGAGGGGTTTGCTGGCTGACCTCCCCTAGGTAGGGCCAAAGGACTGTCGAGGGCTGAAGGACAGAGAGCAGCAGAGGAAGGAGACTGATGAATCTAAGCCAGAGAGCCGGAGCTAAGGTTGATGAAGTCAGGGAAGCAGTGGAGGGGGCTTACCTGCTGATTACATAGCACTGTCTGCATGGTGGGTTAGGGAAGTATAACTACGTTGCTCATGGGTACGGAATTTTCACACGCCTGAGTGATGTAATTATACCAATATAGGTCTGTAGAGTAGCCCAGACCTTAGCTTTAACCACAAGACCATGATCCTTTACCTGTGATCAGCCTGAAGAAATTACTTCCTCTCTTTTAACTGTTTAACTTTCCCATCCCATTTGAAATAACAAGAGTGATTAGAGTGGTATGTTTCATCCCAAAGACATGTAATTAAGGATGAACAGAGTCGGGCTATTGAATATCTTTCTCGCTTAACTGTCCCTCTAATGTAATGCTGTCCCAAACTAAATGCACAGTTTGTTATGGAGCATTAACTTCACAGCTTTAAAGCTTACTTTGTAGAAGAACAAAATAAAATAGGATTAAGCTCAAATGTAATTAAGGCAGTCAGTTTTCAAATCTGTCTCACAATGATTTTCCACTTCTACTTTATTTACCTTTAATAGCAAAGACTTTCTTGTCTCCTGGAAGCTATGACTAGGGTGATTCTTTGGAAATGACTCCCCAAGCTACTCCACTCCAACCTCCAATGTGTGCTGTGCCTGCTGCCCATAATCTAGCCCTTCATTGTAGGTTTAGGATGCTACTGTTTTTGCAGGCCTCTAACCTGGCATTAGTTGGGATTGTTTCTCACACAGACAAAAGCTCTTATTCCTTTGCGTTGTTACCGTATTGAAATCTCACAACAACCTGCATCTATGCATGTGGAATTAAAGTTGGGCAAACTTTTTTTTGACCAATAGTTTATTGATGAAAAATACAGTTTCAGTTGATCCAAAGCTATTCGTGATTTTGGACAAATAGTTTTGGCCCTTCACAAAACAGGCAGAGGGAGGAGTGTTGCTTCAGTGTGCCTTCCCTCTCCTACTCACTATGGTCTTTAGCCCAGTGGTTAAAGCACTCACCATGGAGACAGAAAACACAGGTTCTGATTTCCATTCTAGCACGGACCTCAAATGGACTTCTTTGATTCACCAGTAAATTCTGAAATTTTAATTTGGTTTGACCCAAACTGACTTTTTTAAATGGACCTGAAAAAAATAGTTATTCACTGGGCTCTATTTAGGATGTATTCCCATGATCTCACATGCTTTGCTGGTCTGGAGCCAGAAGGTTCAGCATTTTGCAGGATTGAGCTCAAAATGGGTATTAATCTGAACTATTCTAGTCTCTGGAAACTGCGAGAATACAAAATTCTGATGTGAAGAGACTCTCAAAATTCTCAGCATTTCCTTCTTCCAGTTAGTCCAGTAATATCACAACAATGTGCTTTCTACCCAACTTTATTTGGAGACTGTAAAGCAGCACGTGGGAACAAAGTGTACTACCACTTTAAAGGACAGAATGGAGCCTACCACCTGGGGATAATCAAGGAGGCTCTGCCCTGGGGCTGAGCCATATAAACAGGAACAGAAAGCAGAGAAAGAGAGGAGTAGAAGAAGCCTGGTAGGCTGCAATGGGTGGCAACTGCTCTCTCAGGCACCAGGAGACAAGCCTAAACTGATTCAGAGATATAAGGTCAGGCTTGACAAAGCCCTGGCTGGGATGATTTAGTTGGGGTTGGTCCTGCTTTGAGCAGGGGGTTGGACTAGATGACCTCCTGAGGTCCCTTCCAACTCTGATATTCTATGATATGGGTGTGGACTGTAAATTTGGGAGCCCTGAACCAGGGTCCTGATGAACTGTTTGTTACAATGTTTCCTGTCCTGGAAACCTGATTAAAAGGTTTTGTTTAAAAGATATATTGTTTACAAATGTGTTTGGTTCTTCTTGCATTGGGCGGACAAATTAAGTCAACTGCTGTCTTACCAAGGAAAATTAAAGTGGGGCACATCTACAGCACCCCAGCAGGCCACAAGAGGGTGCTCTGGGGCTGCCCGTACCTTGCCAGAGACAAAATTACAAGGAAGACCCTAAAAGAGCCTTGTAAACTTGTCATGAAATTCTACCAGTCCAGACACCAAGTGGCCATCCATCCATTGCCATGATGAGCGATTAAGAGAGAGAGAGAAATTAAATTCATGTATTTAAAAAATATTATTCACTGTGGGCTAATTGAATTTTGCATGGCAGCCCTCAGTGAAATGGGACAAAGGAAACCGCATCAGGAATAAATGCTAAGAGCCGGCTCAAAAAGAGCATCTTATAAAAGTTGCTTTTTGGGGTAGTTTTTAGAATTTGAAGTGGGGTTAATTATACTGATTCTAGCTGCAGAAAAATGTTCAAATGAATAGTTTATTCACTAGAACATGCACTTTCAGGCAGACCAAAGGTGTTCACAATTTTGGGTCAAATTTGGCGAATAGTTTCAGCTGAAAAAAAAGTTTTGTTTTTTGAAAAAGTCAAAATAGCTAACTTCGACGCTTTTTTGAAACAAAATGCTTGGCTTTTTCTTCTGAAACAATGTTTCATTTTGAGCTTTAGCTAGATGGTTTTTTTTTAAATTGAAAAAAAAATCCTATTGGGTCAAACCAAAATGTTTTGTTCAACTCAGAAATGGATTTTCCAGTTGGGTTGTGAACTGCTATTCCTGTGGAACCAATGTGAAACAAATAATGGGGGCTTGCAGAAATCAAAGCTAGCAGGAGGCACTAAGAGCTAGCTAGAAGGGTTTGCTGGGGTGCATGGAATGGCTTCAAACATTGGCTGTTGAGGTTTGTTCAACTCAGAAATGCGTCTGGATTTTTCAGTTCGGACTCCAAACAAAAGTCAGTTATCTGTTCTGCTATAACCCTGTTGTCCTTTGTAAAGTGCTTTTAAAGCCCTGGATGAAAAGAGATAAGAGCATCATTATTATTATTAGACTTATTTTATTATTAATAATACTAACTCCATAGCAGCTGAGTGCATGGAATGGCTTCAAAAATTGGCTTTCTAGCTTGTAGATTTCTGCTTAATATCCCTTATTTGGGTCCACAGACTAGAAAGTTTTCCTATGGATTTTTTCTTTTTCATCTTTACCTAATTTTATGAGTGGCTATCACTAGTAACAAATAATGAAGGCCATCACTTCTCAAAGTAAACTAATGGCCTTTGAAAGCAGTAATGTTTTTATATTGGCTCTGGCTCCTGGATATGTCATTCTAAAAAGCAAATCCTTCTAGCTAGCTCTTAGTGCCTCCTGCTAGCTTTGATTTCTGCAAGCACCAGTTATTTGTTTCACTTTGGTTCCACAGGAATACCAGTTCACAATTTCTCACCTTGGAAACCCCATCCCACTCTCACACCAACATTGCCTTCTGACACCAACATTGCCTTCTAGCAAAGCAGAAATTCCAGGGCTTTGCAGGTCAATTTCCCAGGGGAAATCAGTGAGCCGGTGTCTATATACTGAGTATAACTTGCTCTATTTATATACATACACCAGTCCTGGACCAGAGGCAGTACAAACAGCATGGAAGCAAACCTCTGTTCTAGAAATTTCAGCTCACATGCCAGTTCCCAAGAAGCAACTCTGCACCATCTACTAATTCTATCAGAGAGCAAAGCTTCTTGCTGCTTGCAACAGCTTCTCCTGTACAGTGCCTTGCATAATCAAACCAAAAATAGAAGCATTTCTCCCAGGATTAAAAACTAGGTGTAGTGGGGCAGCTGCCCCACTCCATAAGAAAAAGGGCTGGAACAGACCAGAGAGGCTGCACAGACCAGCAGCCAATCAGCAAAGGCCTGTGGAGAGCCAATCAGGGCTGGGCTGGGCCCTATTTAAAGGCTGCCTAGCAGAGGAGAGGGCATTCTTTCCCTGACTAGCAAGGGAGGAGGACTGGCTCCTGCGGTAAGGAGGTAGCACCTTGAACAGAGCAGTGCTGGGCAAGCTTGGGAGAGCAGAGGAGATCTCAGGTCCAGTTACCTGCCAGGCTGCAGCCCCTGCTACAAAGGGTTGAGAAAGTGCATGGGCCAAAGGGGAAGTGGCCCAGGGAAGATAAGTGGACAAGAGGGGAGAGAAGGAGGGCAGAGAGAGGCGGCTGCTAGAGGGTCCCTGGGTCAGGACTCACAGTAGTGGATGGGCCTGGGTCTGCCCCCCCACCTTCCACCTTGATTTGCACCTGGCCACAGAGGACTGTGGCCGAGACAGACTGCAACTTGCCCTGAGGTGAAGGGCTAGACTTTGGGCTTGTGGTTGTCCACCGAGGCAGGTGCAAACCAAAGGACTGCTGTTGATCCCACACCCCTTGGAAGGGGGTGAAAATGGAGTAGTGGACACTGCTGGAGGGCAGTGTCCTGAAGCAGACCCCACTGAGCGGGGAGCAAGGTGGCTCTCAATCAGCAGAGCAGACAACGGGTGAGACACCATGAGCAGAGGGCACTCAGCAGCTGATGAAAGCGAATTCCCGGCTCCACCAGCAGGAGGTGCCATCAGTGGTGAGTCCTGACCCCGTCACACTAGGTCACACACTAAGAAAAAGAACTTGTAAGACTATGTGTAACAATGTAACCTGGTGACTCCTATGAGAACAGTACTTTGAAATCAGTTGTTTACCACCCAGGAGGAAAAACTGGGTTTGATCCATCACCTACGGATGAGCTTGAGGAATCAGTCTTTTGCCTTTTCCCTTCAGTAATGTTATTGGAGCTGAGATTGAATTTTCCTGAACTTTGTGGGTGCTTGGATACAGTGCTTTGGTTCAGGCTCATCTGTAATCATAAGGCTCAAATCTAAAAACATACAGAGGCAATACTCAAAGCACAACTCCTTCTATAGAGAGCTCCTAATATGAAGGGCTAGGTTGTGTTGCTTAGGTACTGGCTAGCATTGAGGGCAATGGAGTGCTCCACTGTCCCGGGGAAAGCTGGGGAAGGGATCATGGTATTGGAGGTACAATGCTTCCCCAAGGTCCTGCACACATGAGGAGAAGGCATGCTGTACTACCTGAGGGATCAACCTGCTATCCATCTAGTGCACCTGGCCAACTCCGTGAGTCACTGCAGAGAGAGAGTCTATGGCTATGCCCCTTCTCTGTCCCTCCCCTCCCCTCTTTGTACTGAGATATTAGGAGGGTACAGTCCCTGCTGATAGGTAGGTAGAAGGCTGCTTATGCCACCAGACCATCCATGTGCTAGGGCCAGATGCACTCTGTCCTTATATATGAAAGTAGACCTTTGTGTAAACAGGGTTGGCACTTCCCATGTACCATGTGCTTGAATTGGTTCAACAAGATTACACAGTACTCTTCTGAGGGCACTATATACCCAAAACAGACCAGGCCCACTTGGAGGTCTTGTACTTTTCCTCTTAATGCAGTGTATCTTGCTCTAATCTCTCAACTGGAGATAGGTTCTGGGCCTGGCCTCTTCCTGGGACCCTCATGAATGTTGGTGGTTCAGATAAAATAGACCCTGGCTCCAAACAAATCGTGGTTTGGGTTTTGACTTCCATGGTATGTCTGGGTGGAGCCATGGTATGGCTTCACAGGGTGCATGAGTGTTCATTTTCATTAGCTGCACTTTAGTGGGGTGGCATATCCATCAACAGTGACAACTTGCATTAGCGTCTTCATTTAGCTAACCTATCCATTAGGCTGTCCTGTAAATTACATTAACTGGCAGTTTTCTTCAGGGTGGCAGTCAACACAGAGTTGCTGTGCAAGTGTATATTTAAATGTGTGCACACACTGGCAAACGGTATCTAGCCGTATGCTCTAGGCACCCTTGACATAACTCAACTAAAGTGCAGCAGAGCAATCCAATATAGCCTACGGCCAGCAAATCAAGAGCTCAAGTGGAGAGGAAGCTGGGATCCAGTGCATAGGGTATTAACTAGTTTGTGAGAGACCTTGCTGCACCACAGAGCACCTATGTAACTTTGGGTTCATTACTTAGCCTTGCTGTGCCTCAGTTTCCCTTGTGCACAATTGCACTGCCCTGCCTCCCTTGGGTGTTGTGAGGATAATACACTAAAAATTGAGATGCTCACTTACCAGTGCACAAAGGACCATATAAGTAGCTTAGATAAATAAATCACACTCCTGCTGAAGCAATTCCCCATTCTTTTAATCCCTCTCCCAGACTTTTGTATTCCAAGGCTATCAAATTCTGACTATTTGGGGAAACAAATTCTTAAGTTGTGGTTTGCTAGCAGCTCCATCTTTCCTTTATGCATAAGTCCTATAGGAGTGAACAGACCATAAAAAACCTTTGTATATTTTTTTAAACCTACTGTAAATCTCTACAGCAGGATATATCTCTTGTTAGAGGGAGGTCTGGTAGCAAGTACCACCTTGTATTAAGGTAGTTCATTTTCCATTATAAGATGCCTGTTTTCAGTTTATAAATTTCCCAAACTTTAACTATTTGGGCTGAAATTTTCCATGTGGGGTGTCATTCTCATTTTTGGGGGAAGATTTTAGCCAAAATGCTTCAGCCATTTCCAAGAATGAGGGTAGGGAAACTCAGTTGTTTTGCCAATATTACATTTTTTTGGATGCCTTTATTTGATCAGCTCTTGGACCCCATGCTTTGGAGCAGAGACTTGAAATTTGGCAGTGAGGTGGTCTTTGTGTTGAATGTGCCCAAACCCGTCACAAAGCTGATGTCAGCTACCTGCTTTTTATATTAGTTTAGGACTAGTCCTGCTTGTTTTTCTCTTTTCAATTTTTATAATAAAACAAACTTCCCTGGAGTTTAGATTTTGTCTGGCAAGAAGAATTCTTTCTGCACTAGCCCCTGTCAGGCCAACCTGCCACAAGTGCCAAAGAATAAACTCAAACAACCAAGTCTGGAAGCAAATCTTCTGAAGAAATCTTTTAAATCTAGTATGAACCTCACGTTTCTTTGGGTAAACCAGTGGCTTCTCCCCTCACATCAGCTGTTTTAGGCATCTCTCTGTGTGTACATTACATAGATTGGTGTGGTGGAGTTAGTAAGAATCCTGCACATAACAATCTTAGGAATTCTAAAATGTTTCTTTGATACATAGGCAGAATATTGCATATGTTGGACCTGCACTGATTGGTGATGCAGTCTGGGATAGCAAGACTAGGAGTTCAGGAATTGCAAGTCAGACAATTCCAGATGGAGGTCTTGGTGTTGCATTTTAAGGAGGCGGCTCAGAAATGCTTTATCTGGCATTGTTTTGGAGGAAAAATAAGGCCTGTGAAATATTGTTTTTTTTAAAAAACAATTAACAGTAACTGTTAAATAACAATTCTCCATATCTCATTCATCAGGATATTTTCATTTTATGTGCCCAGAGGAGTGAATAAAACTCATTAGACAATAATGATTAAGGCCTTGATGAATTCTTGTCTAATTTTGAGTATGGGGGAACACTGTACTTTTTTTGGTTGATTGGCTGGCTAGAAAGGTGCTGGATTGACAGCTGTGGCATTCCCTGTTCAGTGTGTTCTCAGCTGTCCTTGGCCTGTTAGCTTTGGGACAGAAAAGCTGGATGCTTCTGTTTGGCATTTAGACCATTTCTGACCCTTTGGGAAAGGCCAAAAATTCTCTTGCAATAACCACCCAAAACATGCAGAAGTGGTCAAATGACTGTATAATAATAATTAATACTCTACATCTTTGTAGCAACTTCCATCCTAGTTGCTCAAAGTGCTTTAAATCTATCAAATAACTTCACAACCTCTGTCAAGCAAGTATTATCTCATTTTACCGAGGGAATGGCTTAACCTCTCCTTGCCTCGATTTTTTCCTGAGATTATGATGTTTGTAGGCTTATTATGAGCAAGGACATTAAGCAATGAAAAAAGCATGAATTCACAATAGCCTTGCAAATATGTAAAATATGTTTGCATGTTTCAAATTGACCTTGCCTTTAAAATTTGTTTCAAAATGACATTTTAATTAGAAAATGTAATTTTTGAAATGAAATGTTGAAATGGTTCATTTCAGAACTGTTGAAATAGACTCTCAGATATTAAGGCCAGAAGAGACCAGCATGATCATGTAGTCTGACCTCCTGCACATCACAGGCCACCAAAACACACCCACCCACTCCTGTAATAGACCCAAAACCTCTGGCTGAGTTACTGACTTCCTCAACTCTTGATTTAGAGACTTCAAGTTAAGCAAATCCACCATTTACTTTAGTTCAAAAACAAGTGATCCAGGCCCCATGCGGTAGAAGAAGACATAAAAACACTAGGGTTTCTACCAATCTAACCTGGGGGCAATTCCTTACCAGCCCCAAATATGGTGACCAGTTGGCAAGACCCACCAGCCAGACACCTCCAACAATTCTCTGTAGTACCTCACAACCCACCCCTCTAGCGTCCATCTCCAGCTGCTGGAGATATTTGCTAATAGCAGTCACAGGTGGGCCATGTGCCATTGTAGGCAATCTCAACATACTGTCCCCTCCATACATTTATTAATTTCAGTCTTAAAACAGGTTAGGATTTTTGCCCACATTAGTACCTTTGTGAGGCTGTTCCAGAATTTCACTGCTCTGATGGCTAGAAACCTTCATTTAATTTCAAGCCTAAACTTATTGATGGCCAGTTTAGATCCATTTGTTCTTGTGCCAGCATTGGCCCTTAACTTAAATGGATTTTTTTATTGAAAACAATTTGATAATTTGACCCAAATTAGCTAATAGCTTCAGTGCTCAAAAAATGCATTTTTCAACAAATTTACTATTTGCAGAGGTGAAAGTGGGCTGGCACGGGCTGGTGTGCCGTACCGGTAAGAAGTGACCCCCAGTACCGGTCCGTACGCAGCTGACATTAAAGCACTGCCATGGCGGCCCTGCCAGTAGGGACCCTACTGGCAATGCTACCAACAGGGTGTGTGTGTAAAAGGGGCAGCTGCCCCAGGGCACGGCGATTTAAAAGGGCCTCGGGCTCTAGGCCACCACTGCTGCTACCGTGACAGCAGCCGGAGCCCTGGGCCCTTTTAAATCTCCGCCAGAGCCCCGGGCGGTGCAGACCAGGCAGCGCAGATGGGCTGCCCCTTCCGGCCAAGGCCCTGCCCTTTCTGTCCAAGGCCCCACCCCTTCCGGGCATCCCCACTGTTAAGACATCTGTGCTACTTTCACCCCTGACTATTTGCCAAAAACCCTTCATCCAGCTCTACTTGTGAGTTTACTTGTGGCCTGTTCCATAGCCCATTGAGAGTCTTCCAATCGACTTCAGTGGGCTTTGGATCAGGATCAGAGGTGCTACAGGATTTGGGTGTTCCTTTGCAGTCCTGAAATACTGCAGTGCTCACAACAATAACAATGTACTTGGTTTTGTAAGGTGGCTTGCATTAACAAAAGGCAAACAGATTCATCAAAAATGTACAATTGTACATGAATGGTTGTGCAACTGTACTTAAGACTTACAGGGCCTGGCTGTCCCCTCACACCCATCTTATATCGGTTTCATTCTATTGACTTCAGTGGAGCTGATCTTGATTTAGTGAAAAAAGATCAGAATCAGGGTCCAGTACTCTAGGAACGTTACTGGAAGTAGTCTGGAGGTAAACATGTCAAGCAATCTGTATAAGAAAGTATCAGTCAGCAAGGTTAGTTCTTAATGTGGGACTCCACAGTAATTTTAAAAATGGGAGGGAAAATTACTTACCACAAGTCTAGAATTACATGAAGTATAAATCAGTGTAAAATGTGTCTGCTGTCTTTTCTTGCACTCATTCAGTCAAATTCCATTTCCCAGGGAGTCTGTGGTTTCATTTTGTACTCCAAATCCCAAAGTAACAAAGCTCTGCTCATCTTAAATCAGTTTAAAATATTGCCTAATGCCATGTGTTTACTACACTGGGGAGAACATGTCTGATTATAATGCTATTAATGTTTCAAACACTAGGCACAAGTTGTGCCTGAAAAGATTTTTTTTTTTAAATTGCATGCAAATATTATACAAGAGGAAATTTATATTGAACCACATCATTACTTTGCAATTACAAGAAGACTATACATACACACAAATATTCAGCTTGTAATAAACCCTATTTAATATTTGAACATTTTTCCCTGCCAAAGTAGGGTTTAGTAATCTCTGAACAGGGCCAGTTGTTTTTTAAAGAAAATTCTTAAAACCCAAAGGATGCACAAAGTCTTCAGTCTTGAGCATGAACTCTTATGGTGCCAGTGGGATGGATCCTCCATATATTGTGTGTCCACTACTGTAGTCTTGTCTCTCCCCACAATTTCCCTCCCTCATTATGTTCTGCACACAATACCCATCATGACTTGGGTCAATTTAGATGGCAAGCTCTTAGGGGTAAGGACTGGCCTTTATTATATACTTATGTAGTGCCCGGTACAATGGACTCCAATCTTCATTGGGGTTTCTGGACGCTACTACAGTGAAACAGTGGCAGACCATTTGTGTGCTGCACTCTGAATGTGCCTCTTAAGATCTTGGCAGATAACAGCCAGTGATCTAGGGAAGTGACCCAAGATCTAAGCAAGCAGGATGGGATGGCTCGACTCTTCTCTTGTGGAAGAAATCTGTCATTCTCTAAGTGAAAGTGAGAATACAAAGTATAGGCCTTCAATATTTCTAATGACATGCCACTTAGAAAGCTGGAATGCCAAGAACTGAATTCTGCTATCTGCACTTTGAATATAACAATCAGGGCTCCCAGTTGTATGGATGTCATCTGAGTTGGTTACAACATGCTTATAATTTATACCACAGGCAGGCCCTAACCTAAGCATATTGAAACGTTGGTCTGAAAAGTGCTATGAGTGCAGAGCATTATTATCTGTGGTGATCTGGGGAAGCAAGCTGGCAGTGCACCTGTCTACAATATGTTTCAGTGCCATTCAGTCTTTTATCATACCAAGTCCCCACAGAGTTTGAAGCTCAATATAAACTTGGCAAAGGTTTTGCCCATGGTGGTCATTAAGGACAATTTCTACCAGCTGTAAATCAGAAGGACCACTAGTTTTGACTTCTTTTTGCATGCTGTCCAAGTTTGCTGGGAAATCATGTATAACAAGGTGGTTTTTTTGTTTGTGTGGTGTCATCCCCCGCACCCCAATCCAGTATACATACAGTGTGTGTGTTTGAACCCCCCAGTTCCTTAGATCCAGAGTGGTGGTGGATTGCTATATTTAAGTGTGCTTTTTCCTCAGCAAGATTAAAAGACTAATTGTATTTCTATGAGGTATTTTTCTTACATAAGACTTGTAAGGACAATTCTAGTAATTCAAATCTCTAGAGCAGTGGTTCTCAACCCTTGGGCCGCTTGCGAACCAATCAGCACAGAGCTGCTGCACATGTGACATCCTCAGGGCCATTCAGGTCGTGTATATATTGTGTGGATACAGCTCACAATGGTAAATAGGTTGAGAACCACTGCTCTAGAGGTATCTTGGCAACCAGAGATATGTGGAAATCAGGTGTTCATGCTGATGCTTTTAGATCTTTTATTTGCTTTTGGCACCACTGGTCATGAGCTGTCATTGACTTACTATAGTATTTGTGTTTTTAAATACCATCCAGGACTTGTATATCCAGGGAGAGTTGCACTTTTACCTTTGTATAAATCAAAGCTATCCCAGCTGTAATCTGTTAGTTTCAAGGCAACTTAGGTTCTTATTCATGGGATTCAACTGTCAAGAATTGCTACAAGGGAACAGTACTTGCCCACACCAAGTTTTTGCAACTATTTCATTTGCATTGCAAGAATCCCCTCACCAGCCATTCTCCATCCCAGAGCTTGGACTGGGGAAGTGTAGGCAGCTCTATTGTACCCCTGGCACCTGGCCCACAATGGGGGAAAGCACTGAAACATCAGCACCATCAATTTTAGTGCAAACTCTGCTCTCTATTTTTTCCAAGGTGCTGATCCAATCATGCAGTTCTAATTGTTTATATGACAATAACGAGAGACGCCAGTTGACCTCAGGGCCCCACTCTACAAACACTTTCTGAGAGAGAGTTTTCCCCCAAAGAGCTTACAGTAAAAACTGATAAATGGTTGGAGGGAAACAAAGGCACAGAAAGGACACCCAGAAAGTCAATGGCAAAATCAGGAATAGAGGCCCTGATGAGTGGCCTATCCACTGCTTCCAGTCTGGGCCGATTTACACTCCCATGAAAACCTTTTGCACATGTACGTCTTTACACAGGAGCTGGACAAAAGGCTTACGTGCCTGAATTGTATTTCTTTGGCCTTGTAGTTGGTGTTCATCACCATGACTATCTAACCGTATGTGTCTTGGCACTCCAACATTACCAGAGAATACATACAATGGGGCAAGGAGAGTGCAAATTATTCATTTTTTACTGCAGTGCCCACGCACAAAGGGATGCGGCACTTCCTATTGATGCAGGGGGAAATATGAGAGAAATGAAAGATGTAGAGCACAGCCAATCAGGGCATGTTTGTAAAATCTGATGAGCAAATCAAACACGTCACAAACCAACAAAAGCCACCCACGTAGTCCATTTTGCAGCGCTAGTTGAACATATGCTCTCAGAATTGACAAAAATGACAGTTTCTTGGTCTTAGAAACCAGAAGCTACCAGAGGCACCATGAACCAGGCTGCCGTGCCAAGCAGAAGGGCACCCTACCAAGAGTGACTATGCTCAGTTTCAGAGGGAATAATATGATTTGTTCTTTCACCTAAGATGGAACTTTAAAAGAAAAAAAAGACAGGTGAATTTATGCCATTTCTAAAACACTTTAATATCTAATTTTAAGGGAGATGCTTTGGGAAAATACTGTCCGATTGGATTTAGTCTGATTTTTACTGATGTGAGTAAGGCTGAAAGGCCATCATGATATTAAAGGAATCCTGGCAAATAAAAATGTTTGTAATAAGGAATTTTTGGTGCCCCTTCTCTGCAGGACAGATTGTAGGGTTTGGGCGGGTGGCTGTTGCTGAAGGAGCAGCTGAGCCATGCTGCAGCGGGAAACCCCAGGAGGAAGTTTAGCTGACTCGGCCACAATTCCTCTGGAGGCTCCTGGGAAACTAGCACATGCATTCTATGAGAGCAGAGTGTGCACCTTCATTTCAGACAGCTCACTCAACAGGCCAATGCAGGGGGCAGGTGGAGTCGTGGCCGCAGTTTTGTTGTGCTACTAATGAGGAGTGATAGGGTCAGCCAATTTTTTTCCCCCTTTCTTTTATCTTTATAAGTGGGATGGTTTGAACCAGTCAATATATAAGTGGGCATGGGGTGGAAAGAGAAGACCACTTTCATGCAGAGAAATGTCTGCAAAGAAACTGCCAATCCATCTGCTGTTCAGAGGGATTAAGCAGCTCAGTATAATTTACTGTGGCAAGTGTGTCAATTTTAGAATTGCTAAAACTTAAGCCATGTCTACACGACAAAATTAAGTCGACCTAACTTACATCAGCATACAGCCACCTCAGTGATTACCTTGCTTGTGCGTGTCTACACTTTGCTCCTTGTGTCAGCAGTGCACGTCCTCACCAGGAGCGTTTGTATTGTCAGTGTGGGGCACTGTGGGATGGCTCCTGAACGCCAATAACAGTCGACATAAACAATGCAAACTGACGCTATGTCGGCCTAACTACATCGACCCTGACTCTACGCTGGTTGTGGAGGTGGAGGTAAGTCATCAAGGCGGTTACAATGGCAGGAACAAAATTTAGGTGTGGACATTTCCATAGTTAGCTCAACGTAAACTGCTTTGCATCGACCGAACTCTGTAAACTAGATCTTAGATAATTTCTTAGTGTGATAGATTTATAGGTTGAAAATGTATATCCGTTACTTGTGGGTTTCACCATCATGTCAGGTGCATAAATACATTTGCAAAGGAGATTGTTTGGATACTTGATAAGCATATACTACAAGCACAGACCGTGCATTTTACTTCATTTGTAAAGCCTGTGACATTAGGAATGTGCTGTTAGGATCCGACTCACTTTAGGTCTCACCAGTTTCTTAGACAAAAGATTATATTGATTTCTAATAAACATTTAAAAAGTTTAAACATGTAATAGGTTGTGGGGTTTTTGTTTTGTTTTTACTAACAAGTGTTTTCGTCTCTCAGATCCAGAGGAATGAGACCCAGATCTTTGGGTCACTAGCATATAAATCTTCTATTCACTCGCTTTAATTTAAGCTGAGATGGAAAAATCTTGGCAGTAAGATCATCAACTGGTGAAGCAGTCAATTAAAGTCAAGCTGAATTCCAGAATCCATGAAAAGAGCTTAGTGTAGAGTTTAATTCTTAAGATAATGAAAGAGAGCATTTACTACTGCTAGAAAAAGATTAAAAGTTAATTAACATAGACAGTCAAAAGGCTTGTATTTAATGCAAAGTAAAGTTTCCCAACAATGGGCAAATGCTGAGTTTTATGTTTAATGAAGAAACATCAGACTAAGATCACAAAGAAGGCTTTAGCACCACACATGTATTTCACTGCTTCTCTTTATTGACTGGCTGTGTTGCATCACAAATAGAGGCATACTTCCCTCACTGAAGTCCTTTTAATAGTGCTCTGTCATTCTCCCAGGCCACATAATAGCAAACCTACATTGATCATGTGTGTTTCAATGCAAATATACCACAGCACTTGGCAAACTATCTCCTTAAAAACTGCTTTGACCACCGCTGTCCTGCAGCCACCTTGGCTATTGAATAGCAACACTATACAGTAATGTAGAGCAAAAAGGAGGAAGAGAACTGCATCCAACTGCTACTGCAAGGAAAGTTTAAATAGGCAAAAACATAACTGCACGAGTGAATTTGGCTAGGGCACTGAGGTTAACATCCCTACAGATGTAAAAAGTGCCAGGAGATTTTAAAACAATGTGTGACTAGGACCTCATCTTTGTCTCACCTGAAAGATCTCACAATGTGCTATAAAACTAGCCAAGCTATTACTTCTCCACTGAATGAGAGAGGAGTGCCACCTAATGAACTGTAAGAGCAATTCCTGTCACACCACAAGATTTGTTTCTGATACAAGAACTGACCTGGCTTATCTTTATGTGATCTTACTCTGATCAGTAGTTCTGGTGACCCATCTACTGGAATAATTAAGGGGATCAGGACTTGCCCCTGGAGAAGGATATGGCTGCTTACGGATCATGATGTTGCTGAAGGGGTTTTCAACCATCATTGTTATCTATAATGACATCCCTTATTGTGTTGAGAGTATACATTTATCATGACTCAAATGTCTGGCTCACATGGGCAGAAACACTCCACTTTAACCAGAGCAAAACATTCTAAGGAATAGATGAGAGCATCTGTCCACTGTGCCCACCACCATCAGATGCTCCACATTATAGCTGTCACAGTTATGGGGCTAGTTGCACCTCTGTCCTCTTTCTGGTCTCTGAGTGCACCCCCTCAGGTGTTTGGCCTCTTGTCTTTACCCGTCTCAGCATGGAACCTCACCATTCTTCCACTCTTAGGGTACGTCTACACTGCAACTGGGAGATGTAGTATCCATTATGAGTGGACATACTGTCCCTAACCCTGATTGAGCTGGCATGTTTAATAATAGCAGTTTGGCCATACTGGCTTGGGCTAGCCACCTAAGTATGTACCTAGGATCTCAGACAGTGCCATACTATATAAATGATTGGAGAGTGTTGAATAGTGAGGAGGACTGATCCAGAGCAATGTGGATCACTTGCTAAGCTGGATGTAAGCAAATAATAGATGATGCGGCCATATTTTCGGATTCCTGGGTGGAACATCTTAAAGTCTGAGTGCATAAGGGAGGCAGGACTAACTGTTAGGCCTAAGAAGTGTCAAATAGGCCTAAACAGAGTGACTTACCTTGAACACCAGGTGGATCAAGGAACTATCAACCCCGTACAGGCCAAAGTGGATGCTAGCCAAAAGTGGCCTGTCCCAAGCTCAAAGAAACAGGTTTAATCCTTCTTAGGCTTGGCTGGTTATTGCAGATTTGTACTGCAATACAGCCAAATTGCCACCCCACTGACAAACCTAACCAAAAAGAAACGTCCACATGCTGTTCAGTGGACCAAAGTGTCCGAAGGCCTTTAACCAGCTTAAAGCGACACTCATGTCTGACCCTGTACTAAGGGCCCCAGATTTTAACAAACCGTTCCTAGAAACAACAGATGCATCCGAGCGTGGTATGGGAGCAGTTTTAATGCAGGAAGGACTGAATCAAGAATTCCAGCCTGTAGTGTTTCTCAGCAAGAATCTGTCTGAGAGGGAAAGCAACTGGTCAGTCAGTGAAAAAGAATGTTACGCCATTGTCTACGCTCTGGAAAAGCTATGCCCAAATGTTTGGGGACGGCGTTTCCACCTGCAAACCGACCATACTGCGCTACAGTGGCTTCATACCGCTACGGGAAATAATAAACTTATTCGGTGGAGTTTAGCTCTCCAAGGTTTTGATTTCGACATCTAGTACATCTCAGGAGCTTCTAACCAAATGGCTGATGCACTCTCCCGTGAAAGTTTCCCAGAATCAACTGGTTAAAATCATCCTTGATGTGGAAAATATTGTTACTTTATATATTTGGTAGTATATTTAGAGATGCATGTGTCTTATTAACTCTGTTTTTTTCCCTAGAGCTCCAGGAAGAAATCCCAGCCAGCGTTTCACCCAATCTGTGATTTGGGGGCATGCAATAAATATAAAGGGAAGGGTAAACACCTTCTAAAATCCCTCCTGGCCAGAGGAAAAACCCTTTCACCTGTAAAGGGTTAAGAAGCTAGGATAACCTCACTGGCACCTGACCGAAATGACCAATGAGGAGACAAGATACTTTCAGAAGCTGGGGGGAGGAAGAAACAAAGCCCCTCTCTCTCTGTCTGTGTGATGCTTTTGCTGGGGACAGAACAGGAATGGAGTCTTAGAACTTAGTAAGTAAGCTAGCTAGAGATGTGTTAGATTCTGATTTCTTTAAATAGCTGAAAAATATGCTGTGCTGAATGGAATGGATATTCCTGTTTTTGTCTTTTTGTAACTTAAGGTTTTGCCTAGAGGGATTCTCTGTTTTTAATCTAATTACCCTGTAAGGTATTTGCCATCCTGATTTTACAGAAGTGGTTCTTTTTACTTCTATTAAAATTCTTCTTTTAAGAAACGGAATGCTTTTTCATTGTTCTTAAGATCCAAGGGTTTGGGTCTGTGCTCACCTACGCAAATTGGTGAGGATTTTTATCAAACTTTCCCCAGGAAAGGGGGTGTAAGATTTGGGAGGATTTTGGGGGGAAAGACATTTCTAAACAGTCATTCCCAGTAACCAGGGTTAGACGTTTGGTGGTGGCAGCAATAAAGTCCAAGGGCAAAAGGTAAAATAGTTTAAACTTCCCCAAGGTACAACCTAAGCTGGTAAAAGTAAGCTTAGGAGGTTTTCATGCAGGTCCCCACATCTGTACCCTAGAGTTCAGAGTGGGGAAGGAACCTTGACAGGGGCATGGGAGGGGGTCAGACAGGGATCTGGGCTACAGGTGCAGGCTCTGCAATGGGGCTGGGGATGAGGGATTTGGGGTGCAGGAGGGGCCTGCGGGTTGGAGGGGGCTCAGGTCTGGGGCAGGAGGTTGGGACACAGGCTTACCTTGGGCAGCTCCTGGTCAGCAGTGCAGTGGGGATGCTAAGGCAGGCTTCCTGCCTGTCCTGGCACCGTGGACCATGCCGCACCCTGGAAGTGGCCAGCAGCAAGTCTGGCTCCTAGGCAGAGGTGCACAAGCCCTCTCCTGCAGGCCAATGTGAACCAGCCAATGGGAGTGCAGAGCCAGTGCTCGGGGTGGGAATAGCGTGCGGAGCCCCATGCCTCCTCTCCCCCCCCCCCCCCCCGCCTAGGAGCCAGACTGGCTGCTTCCAGGGTGCAGTGTGGTGTCGGAACAGATAGGGACTTCCTTGCCTTAGCTGGGCAGCACTGCCGACGGGACTTTTAACGTCCCAGTCGGCAGTGCTGACCAGAAGGACCCAGGGCCTTACATGCCACGACCCAGTACTGGGTCATGACCCGCAGTTTGAAAACCACTGCCATAGAGAACCATTTGTTCTCCGCTCCATCCCAGCCTGCTCGGGTGTGGATACAAACTCAACAGCGCTCCATGCATACCAAGTTGTTCAAGGAAGACATTGACATAGAAGCCGCTCTCCTTCCTTTCACACAGCCTAAGCCGGGTCTGCCAGGAGTGGGGCCGCGGCTGGGATGATTCCAACCAGAGCCAGTGAAATAGGCAGATGCAACAGTTGAGAGAGACCCACAGAGCAGGTCTATTCAACACGGGTGCCATGGGGGGAGACTGCAAACGCACAAATGGGAGTTGACTTTCAATAGGAATTAGGAGCCTAACTGCCATTTGTACACCTGCCCCATTGTTCGTTCAGAAGGTCACTTCTTTCATCCATAGATCTCACAGAGAGAAGTTCCATTTTTTTCACAGAGAGAGACGCCAATTGATCCAAAGTCACACAATGAGTCAGTGGCAGAGCGGAACAGAGTCCAGGTCTCTGAGGCCAGAGCTCTTTCTACTGAATCTCTGGCTGCCTTAATAAAGCTTTTCCTCCATCTCTTGCTCTAGCACGATTCATAATTTCCTCCCAACCTTCCCCTCCCCTCCCCGTTTAGCTCTGAGGTTGTTCAGATGCTACACCAGTGTCACTCACCAGCCCCCGGTAGTTTTCTGTGCTATCCTGTATCCTCCTGGCGAAGCAGAGTAATACACATATGTTTTATTAAACCATAATCAAATTTTAAAGCAATGTGTGAGTGAAGTGCAAAGCTTCCTCCTTAGGGATTTGTGTCCCCCTCCTGCCTCCATATGACAGAGATCCAGGCAGGTTTGTCAGCTCTTACGCACCATCACCTCTCACCTAAGCAGGTGGGGGGAAGGAAGGGAAACTGAAGAAGATGCAGCCTTAATGGAGTGACAAACAAAGCAGTGACTGCCAGAAATATGCTGGAGATTCTGTGCTTTGTAACGCTCAGCCTTGGTGCTGGGTTTCTGCTTCCCACCCACCAACTTCTTACAACAAACTCATGAATACCATGGAGTGGGATTAGGGGTCCTATCCGTCACAGAGGAGCAATAGGTGGTTTTACCTACAAGGAAGGATAAATTCTCTATGAAGGACTTAAAAGGACACCCTCCATGCTGACCAGATGTGAACAAAATAAAAGTGCTATGTTAACCCGCCTTTCCCCTTCCTGCTTTCTTGTTTTAGATCCAGTTAGATTGTTAGATACTCGGTTAGATGCAGTGAGGTTTGCAGTTCTGCTGTGTTAGGTCGGCAAGGGGCAGTGCACAGGGAGTCCTGAGTTCTGTAATTCTGCAGACCGGAGAAAAAGCAGGAAGTGCAGTGGGAAAGGTGAGACTCTAGAGATGGCTGCGAACTTGGGCTGTCCCCTGCTGGGTTGCTCTACATGAAACCTCAGCCCCGTGAGGGGCAAGAACCCCTAAAGAATGCAACAAATGTAAATCTGCCCAAATTTGGCCAAATGATAAGACTTTGAAATAGTGCAGTGGAGGCTGTTCCTTTCAGCAGTTAAAATCGGTGAAGATTCCATCTTTCCTGAGCACGCTTCATCCCCTTGCAGCTCCTGTGTACGACTGGACTGTGCGTGTGACAGCCCCACAGAGCGATTGAACATGCTTCCTGGAGCCCAGGTCTACAAGAGTGAAGCTAGATCAGGCTTCGGCAACTTCTGGCACGTGGCCCATAAGGGAAATCCACTGGCGGGCTGAGACGGTTTGTTTACCTGCAGCATCTGCAGGTTCAGCCGATCGCGGCTCCCACTGGCCGCGGTTCGCCATCCCAGGCCAATGGGGGCTGCAGGAAGCAGCAATGTGCTGGCTGCCGCTTGGAACAGTGTACTGCGGCCAGGGGGAGCTGTGATCGGACGAACCTGCGGATGCTGCAGGTAAACAAACCATCCCGGCCCGCCAGCGGATGTCCCTCATGGGCTGTGTGCCAAAAGTTGCCAATCTCTGAGCTAGACTTTCCTTTTAATGGCATCTCCCGGTTATGCTGGGCTGGGCACCAGAGCTGAGAGCCTGGAGCCTGTCTCTCTTGCGGTGTCAATGACCCCTGTCCCACATGCTTAATTTGTGCCAGGGCTGAGCCCCCAGCACGTCTAGGCTTGGTGGTTCAGAGCCCTGGTGCCTCTGGGCTTGCGGCGTCAGTTATAAACGTTAAAAAAAAAATTGCTTGAGCCCTGGCACCTCCTTCATTACAAATTAAGCACTGCCTCCCTCAAAAAGCAGCTGGTGCCCAGACTGCTGCTTGACTTGAATGCAGAGGAGCCAAGAGACAGACCGGGTGGGGGGAAGGAAAGGAGAAGATGACTGGGGACTAGAGGAGAAATTGGGCTTGGGCGCTTGTGATGAGACTGGGACTGGGAGCCATTTGGAAGTAGGAGGAAACTAGAGATCGGACAAAGAGCTTCGGGGATGGGGAAGAATGGGCCTATCTGAATAAGGAGGTGGGACTAGAAACCAGTGTGGAGGGAATAGGGGAGAAAAGACACATCGGATAAGGAGCTGGCAAGTCAAGAGAACTGTGACTGTCTGGGCAAAGAGAATGGGACAAGGAGCCAGGTAGGGGGAGATGGGAGCAAGGAGCTGGAGTGCCAGCGGTGGGACCATTATTAAAATTCATCCTTGTAGGTAAAATGTCAGCCCCAATCGTTAATGGGTCATTTAAAGGGGTGTCTTGGGCAAACGTATTAATCGGCAGTGCTACCAGCCCCATCTATAACACACACACACGCACGCACACATGCTACTACTTGAGGATCTCATTGGGAAGGTGAATTTTAATAGGCTGTAGTGATGACCATGCAAACCACGGGTGGGATGGGCATTCCATACACAGGGGACACGTAGCGATTATTAATATTTGTGATAGGTGGTCACAGGAATGGGAAAGATGGGAACCAGCACTGAGACCTTGGGTAGTCCACAGACCTTAAGAGGAACTATGCAGGTTGTATCATCTGAACTTTTGTCCTCTCAGGATTCAACACAGATGGCCATTTCAGAGTAGCCGTTTCAACGCAATGTTGATTGGGTCTTTGAACTGTGTGGAAATGGCAGGTGTAAGTAACGTATTTTCCGCGGATGGTGGAAAGAGAAGAGCCGTCACGCAACACCCCCAGTCCCAGCACGTTCCCATTTCATGCACGCTTTATTAACACTCTTCATCTGCAAAGAACAAGGAGAAACAAACCACTCGGGACAGGGGGAGAGTCAGGGAGCTCTAAACCCTACAGCAAAGTATGCTGTCTTACAGTTCTGCAAATATTTACAACATCCTTTGGCTATGTAAACTATTAGCAAAATGGCATGATAGAAGGAAAGAGTGCTTCAGAATAATTACTCAAGGATTTTGGCATTACCCAGAGATATTGCTCACTTTAGTATCTGTGCCAGGGACAGCACACCTAACACTGGATTTAAAAATTCACCAGTTTTATGACTGATTTGAAAACCACTAGCAATGATAACTTCACGGTTGTCATGCTACTGAACAGCATGACAATGCAGAGTTTTGTGGCAATGATTGGGGAAGACTTAGAAGCAGGCTTCTAACCATCGGAGGTGTGAGGTTCTGGAACAGCCTCCCCGTGGGAGTTGTTGGGGCAAACAAACGAATTAGTAGTTTTAAGATGGAGCTTGATACAGTTACGAGTAGGTGTAATGGAGGCACAGAAGCCTCCATGCAAGGCTGGAAGGGGTTGGTGGCCTGCTGAGGGCTCACATAGCCCAAATTCAGGCACCTGGAGCAGGGAGGGACTTAAAAGGAAGAGCCCTGCTCAGTTGGAGAAGAGCAGGCAAATAGAGCAGATGTAGAGTTCTTAGGCCTGGTCTACACTTGGGGTGGGGTGGGGGGAGAGATCGATCTAAGTTATGTAACTTCAGCTACATAAATAACGTAGCTGAAGTCAACGTACTTAGATCTACTCACCGCAGTGTCTTCACTATGGTGAGTCGACAGCTGACGCTCTCCCGTTGACTCCACCTGCGTCTCTTGCTCTGGTGGAGTACAGGAGGCAACGGCAGAGCACTCGGCGGTCGATTTATCACATCTAGATTAGATGCGATAAATCAACCCGCTAGATCGATCGCTGCCTGCCGATCTGGCCAGTAGTATAGACAAGCCCTCAGTGTGGGAAGGAAGGCTGGTTTGGGCTAGGGACTGGTTCCTAACAGACCACCATAGGCGCGGGAAGTCGTGTGGCGGGGGGTGCTGTAGCAACCCCAAGTCTCACTGTGTGAAAAGTTTGCCAGTGCTGGTGCTGTCAGAAGGAAGGTAACAATTTCTGATTCTTGAGAATCCTGGAGCTGTCTGAGCTACACCCCCGTGGTGTGCGGGGGGAACTGCAGTCACATGGCTATTGAACACACACAGACCTGCGATAATAGACCAATCAACTCAATGGTGCATCGCTGTCTGTCACAGCGCAGGAGATTTTGAAGCTCACATGGTTGTGTAACCCACACACCTCCTGGGTGTGGTGTTCTGTCCCATTTAGTGGCACCGAGACCACTTAAGAGCGAGATAAAATGAGTCTGCTCTCCAGCCCTAGCTAACAGCCCGTTGGCTTTTACTCATGCGGTAGAGGCTCATGCACTAAACTCCAGAGGCCCCAGGATTGGGTCGGTTACGGTTGCAATCTCTTGAGCGTCAGATAGCAGTTGAAGTGTAAGTAAATTTGTTAATTTATGTAGCGCACATAGCATGTCATCATTCAAAAATACCAGACTTTTTTGTAAATTCCTCAGCTGAACCACCAATAAAATCTGCTCATCACAAATTCTGCTGTCTGGGGGTGCTAGTTTGAGCAGTCATTTAAACAATGCAAGTTCCCCGATTCCCATGAAGGTGGATCCCGTGATTCCTGCCAGCAGTTTGCTTCAACCAAAGACTGCAGCCACACAGGATCTGCTGGAACAGCCTTTTCAGTTAAGGGACTACAATTTTCCCACAATGCGCTTTGGGACAGAGAATTTCACCCGATCATTTCAGTCTGGTTGGTTCAAAGAATGGGCCTGGCTACACTATATAAAGGGAAGTGATCATGTTCTTTGCTTTACCTGTTTAAAAGTAACTGAGAAAAGATTTATCAGTGACCAGCATGAATTTACTTTTGTTAGGGACGGCTTTTCAAACTGGCAGAAAGCTTCTGAAAAGTTTAGGGAGCACAGAAGATCACAGTTTCACACAGAAGCCATGAAAAAGATTGCCGGGCTGGGTTGTACACCCATTAATGCTCTTCTGTCAGATTGTGTTGCCAAAGAACAAAACACTGAAAGAACTGTGTTACAACTGTTGTGTGGGTCCATCAAGTTACTTGGTCGTCACAGATTGCCTTTTAGAAACCACAAAAATCACGATGGAGTACTCTGGCAGCTAATGTTAGAATGGACACACACTGAACCCACTGCTAGAGAATGGCTACACAGATATCAGGACAACTGGATGTCGGACACTATCCACAATGAGATTATTGAACTTTTTGCTCATGCAATTCAGCAGAAAATAGTGTAACAAGCCCTAGAAAGTCCATTCTTTGGACTAAGTGCAGATGGAATGACAGATAGTACATGTGAGCAGTTTTCATATAACCTGCAGTTTACAGATAAAACTCGTAACATACAAAGTAATTTTCTGGGATTTTACAGTGCGCCTGACACCACAGCAGAAACTTTATTTTTGTGTATCAAAGATGTTTTCTTTTGACTGCATCTGCCTCTCGAATGTCTGCAGGGTTATTGCTTTGATGGTGCAAGCAACATGACTGGTCAGTTCTTGGCTGTGCAAGCTTGACTTAGAGACATATGCCCTGATTCACTGACTGTAGTAACCATTCACTGGATTTTGTTCTGTAAGAGGTGAGCCGGGAAGTACATCTTGTGGCAAACACACTAAACTTTGTTCAGAAAGTGTCTGTTCTTATTGGAGAATCTGCAAAGCGTAAACACATATATGAATCTGTCTTTTGCTGTGGTGAAGTGGTGGGCAATATTTTAGGTCGGTGCATTCATAATGTGGCAATCTCCCGTGTCTGTTCCACTTACAGTGTATTCCTGAATACCCTGCTAACCCTCCAGCATGACAGCAATGTTAGAAGCAAAACATGAGCAAAGACAGCTGGGCTTTTCAAATGAGCTAAAAATGCAAGGATACTTTGGTTTCCTGTGCTGCGAAGCTGTATTTGGACCCTATGAAACATCAGATTCATAGATATTAAGGTCAGAAGGGACCATTATGATCATCTAGTCTGACTTCCTGCACAACACAGGCTACAGAATCTCAGCCACCCACTCCTGCGAAAAACCTCTCACCTATGTCTGAGCTATTGAAGTCCTCAAATCGTGGTTTAAAGACTTCAAGGAGCAGAGAATCCTCCAGCAAGTGACCCATGCCCCATGCTACAGAGGAAGGCGAAAAACCCGCAGGGCCTCTTCCAATCTGCCCTGGAGGAAAATTCCTTTCCGACTCCAAATATGGCGATCAGCTAAACCCTGAGCATATGGGCAAGATTCACCAGCCAAAGGCCTTCAGAGTATTAATGCAGGAGCACTTGAATGTGTAAAATTGTTGGCAGAACAGATAAGTGTAGTAAGACAGGATGCCACAGTTCAACCAGGTGTCAACCAGGATGGAAAGAAAACTGCAGCATACAGGGAATTCTTACGGATGCAGCAAGGGGAAGATAAGCTCTGCAGATGTCGAGGCAAACTCTCAACTTCAGGGTCCACATCAATTGCATAAATCCAAACTTTGCATGCAATTAACAATGCTGGGTGATCTCACCAAAGAAGAGGCATTCACTGCTGTTCTGGAGACTGCAGCATTTTTTGGAACTCGACAGCCCCAAACAAGGGAATTCTTTAAAGAAACTGAACATTTCATTAAACTTGGCCTGTGTTTACCAGTGTCAGTTGCTGGGTCGGAGTGATCTTTTTCTACCCTCCGTCGCCTTAAAACTTGGATACGTAGCGCAATGACCCAGAAGAGACCAAAACACCTTGCTCTAATGCACGTACCCAGTGAAATTCTGGACGCACTAGATGTCCATTCCCTCATGAAAAAATCCATCAGCCTGACACCGGAGCGCAAATCCACCTTTGGAGCCGTCTGACTGTCTACAACTCCGCTTTTTTATCGAAAGTAAACAAGTCATTTTATGTTCAGCTATTTAACTGCAGAAAAATATGCTGCTTTTCTTCAAACTTGTGTTAAGCATGTTATAAACAATGAAGTTAAAGCATTTAAAAATAAATATATATCGATATGTGAATGATGTTGGCTTCATTTTATTAACATACTTTAACATAGTAACTGAATGCATAGCTTCCTTCATATACGTGATTTACAGCAGAGGTTCCCAATCTGTAGGGCGCGCCCCCTAAGGGGTGCCCAGAAACATTTTGGGGTGTGTGGCTGGGGCCCGGGCCAGCCCCAGGGGGTGGAGAGGGAGCACTACCCAGCTCTGCTCCTGGCCTCAGCCTGGCTGCTGGCCCTGGCTGCCAGTCCAGGGACTCTGCTCCTGGCCCCATGCCTGGGGTGTCCCGGCTGCTGCTGGCCCCACCCCGGGGGCTGTGTTCCTGGACCCATGCGCAAGGTTCCAGCTGCAGGACCCACGCCTGGAGCTCTGCTCACAGCCCTGTGCCCAAGGCTCTACTCCTGGCCCCCCACCCGGGGCTTTGCTCCCGACCCCACGTGTGGGATCCCAGCTGCCAGCCCCACACCCAGAGCTCTGCTCCCGCCCCCAGCTGTGGTCCCAATTGCACCCCTCTTGCCCCGGTCCGTGTCCTCCCCCCACCCATGAAGCCATAGTCCCGCTCCTGGCCCCAACTCTGGGGAAAAGGGGGCACAGCCATGTCTAAGTGGGGGTGCGAGGTAAAATTTTGGGGACCACTGGCTTTCAGCACCCCCACTGTAAAAAGCCTTTTCTTTTTCTCGCACCACTGCAGACCACCCAGAGGAAAGGGCACAGTGTAAGTTGTGTTGCTGTGATACTTGTTTTGGCTTTGAGTACCTTTCAAGGGGGAGGAGGGATAGAACCAGGAGTGAACTAGGTGGAGGGAAAAGGCTCTGCAACCCCAAAGGTGTTGGAAGGTGGGCGGAGCAGTGGAAGACCAGGTGGGAAACTGAGGCTGAGTGGTTCTTGTGCTGCACCATGCTGGAAGGGGGTGTCCTGGGGAGGATGTACCACAACCATGGGATTGCATAACAGAGTTGCCTCCAGGGCTCTGTGACTGAGGGGCAAGGCTCGGTAGCTCTGGGAGTCCCTTCTGATGCATGTCTTATGTTCCTAAAATTTCATGCTTTGGCGCTTCAGCTGATTACTGTAGGGGTCAGGAAGGGAATCTCTCTCCCCAGTGTATTCTGTTTGTGGTGTATATGTGGCTTTTTTGCTTCTTTCTTCTGAAATGTCATGGCTGAAGCGGGGACACTGGACAGAGAGGGCCGGTGCTTAGAGGTGGTACAGAGAATTCATTCCTCAGATGCTATGGGTGGGAAACCTGTAAATCCTCTGTCATAAATATAAAGGGAAGGGTAACCACCTTTCTGTATACAGTGCTATAAAATCCCTCCTGGCCAGAGGCAAAATCCTTTCATCTGTAAAGGGTTAAGAAGCTAAGGTAACCTCGCTGGCACCTGACTCAAAATGACCAATGAGGGGACAAGATACTTTCAAATCTGGCGGGGGTGGGAAAGGCTTTTGTCTGTCTGTGTGATACCTTTACTGGGAACGGAACAAGGATGTACGCCTTCCAACTCCTGTAAAGTTAGTAAGTAATCTAGCTAGAAAATGCGCTAGGTTTTCTTCGTTTTTTGGCTTGTAAATTCGCTGTGCTGGAGGAAATGTGTATTCCTGTTTTTGTGTCTTTTTGTAACTTAAGGTTTTGCCTAGAGGGATTCTCTATGTTTTGAATCTGACAGCCTGTAAGATTATCTTCCCTTCTGATCTTACAGAGTTGTTCTCTTATCTTTTTTTGTTATTCTAATAAAGTTCTGATTTTTAAGAATCTGATTGGATTTTTTGGGGTCTTAAAATCCAAGGGGTTTGTGCTCATCTGGTTTATTCTCAAGCCTCCCCAGGAAAGTGGGTGGAAGGGCTTGGGGGGATATTTTGGGGAAATAGGAATTCCAAGTGGTCCTTTCCCTGTTCTTTGTCTAAAACAGTTGGTGATGGCAGTGTTTTACCTAATCCAAGGGCAAAGACTTTGTGCCTTGTGGAAGTTTTAACCTAAGCTGGTAGAAATAAGCTTAGGGAGTCTTTCATGCAGGTCCCCACATCTGTACCTTAGAGTTCAGAGTGGGAAAGGAACCTTGACATGCTCTTACCCCAGGCTGCACTTTCCACTCAGCCAAACCTGGCAGGGTGACTGTTGCCAGTTCCTGAGCCATGGTAGTACACTATGTTGGCTCCTCCTTTCTTGGTAAGGTAAGATTTTCATCTGAAGAGCTGTAGCATTAACTGATCGTAAAATAAAATAGTAAGATTGAGCTCTTTATTATTAACATTCAGGTCTAAGGTGCAGCATTTTTATGAGCCTTTGTTTTTATTAACAAAGGAGACATCTGCACTACCAGGCAAATCTGCCACCGAGGAGAAATAAATTACAAATGGGAGGTAGCAAGTTATATGGCCATAATGCTCAGCAAACTCAATACCCATTATCAGGTATTTGGCTGCAACTTAGAACAAATGCTTCTTGTCTGGAGAACTGTTGATTTGCATATTGAGCCTCAGAATTCTGGGCAAACATATGACACAGCATTTGCTTTGTGAGACTGATGAATTGGGGTGTCAGCCCAGTACTTACATATGATAACAGCGTGTTATAAAATCACGAAAGCCATCATTAGCAAATCTTTGCACGGCTCTGAATTCCTGTCTGTATTACAGTGGGAGGTATTGTTTGAATCCTGTCCAGATCGTCCCCCTACAACATCTCTTAAATGCATACCTTCATCTCTGTCCTCGCTGACAAAATTCTAATGCAGTCTTCGGGAATTGTGTCTCTGGAGCGGGGAAAAAGAGGGAGCTTTAAATAGTCAATATGTAGCAGCTATTCCTTGTTGAGTATTCTCACCATGTCTCCTCCCGGAGCTGTGCCTGCAATAATTTCACCCTTTCATTGGCATGTTAGTTCTATTGTCCTCACCTTCCAACACGTATACAGGATTAGCCCCAGTAAACTCGATGGCACTACTTCTGTGAGAGAAGTTCTCCAGATCTTGTCTACACTACTGGGCTAAAAGTGACCTAAGTTATGCTACGTAGCTTAGGTCAACTTACTACAGGGCGTACGCTGTGCTGCATCGACAGGAGATGCTTTCTTGTCGACTTACTTTACTCCTTTTGTTCCGGTAGAGTACCGAGTCGACAGGAGAGCAATCTGCAGTTGATTTAGCTGGTCTTCAATAGACCTGCTAAATCGACCCCCTGCTGCATCAATCGCAGCAGTATTGATCCCCAGTAAGTATAGACATGGCCATAATCACATAAGTACTTGCAAGATCAGGGCCTAAGGTACTGCTCATGAGGAAGAGGGGCAGAGTCTGGCCAATATACAGTAGTTAAAAGGGTCTTCACCCTCCCAGTATGCCTTTACATTACTATGGGTTTTCTACTTAGTGCCGCAGACCAGTCAACAGGGGTGTGAACTGCAGGACATTCTAATAGCCCTGAGTTGCCCTGCTGACATGAACTAAAAGTTACCTAGTGCATACTGATATAATCTCAGGCCTATGTTAATGCGTACTGGATACCTTTTAGTTTCCTCAGCAGGGACTACATGGACTCTCAAAGTTCCATCCCTGGTCAGAGTGTATCCAAGCTGGGAATCCATACACTGAAAAATATTTCTCCCACAACACTCGAGTGACGGTGGTGGTCTTCTGGTCACACGTGGAATATGCCTGCATATTCTATGGAAAGTGGTCAGTCACTACTAATATGGTACCAAAAGTCTTTCTGTCCACTTCTAAAGTCATACCAGCTCCTAACCCTGGTCTACACTAGGACTTTAGGTCGAATTTAGCAGCATTAAATCGATGTAAACCTGCACCCGTCCACACGATGAAGCCCTTTATTTTGACTTAAAGGGCTCTTAAAATTGATTTCCTTACTCCACCCCTGACAAGTGGATTAGCGCTTAAATTGGCCTTGCCTGGTCGAATTTGGGGTACTGTGGACACAATTTGACAGTATTGGCCTCCGGGAGCTATCCCAGAGTGCTCCATTGTGACTGCTCTGGACAGCACTCTCAACTCAGATGCACGATTGTTTGCCATTGCTCTGACACAGGGAGGGGTGACTGACGACATGGCTTACAGGGTTGGTTTACAGGGAGTTAAAATCAACAAAGGGGGTGGCTTTACATCAAGGAGTATTTCAGGCAGGACTTCACGGAGGGTTCAAATAAGAAATGGTGCACCTAAGTTATTGTTCTTATTGGAACAAGGAGGTTAGTCTGGCCTCTGATTGATACATGGCTAGATTTACCTCGCTGCACCTTCTCTGTGAGTGACTGCAGTGTGACCTAGAGGAATGAGTCCCCTAGACCGGGGGCGGGAGTGGGGCGGTTTGCAAATGAGTACAAAACAAATCTGGTCTATTTCTTGTTTTGATACACTCCATCTATCTTTTACATCTTTGGCTGGCAGCAGACGGTGCAAAAGGACTGCATGCCATCCACATCTCATGGCTGCTCAGCAGAAGATGGTACAATAGGACTGCTAGCCATCCTCATCTCTTGCCTGCCCGGCAGAAGATGATGCAATAGGACTGCTAGCAATCCGTATCACCTGCCTGCTCACCATAAGATGGTTCAATAGGACTGACTGCAGGACTAAAGAGAATGACCTGATCAAGTCACTCCAAATTTAGTCCCTGCACCCAAGTCTGCCCAGGCGCTCCTGATCAATCTCACAGAGGCAACCAGGAGCACCTCAGACATGACGATGACGGCTACCAGTCCTATTGCACTGTCTGCTGCCACAAGGCAATGGGTTGCTGCTGCTGTGTAGCAATGCAGTACCGCGTCTGCCAGCACCCAGGAGACATACGGTGACGGTTAGCTGAGCGGGCTCCATGCTTGCCGTGGTATGGCGTCTGCACAGGTGACTCAGGAAAAAAGGCGCAAAACGATTGTCTGCCCTTGCTTTCACGGAGGGAGGGAGGGAACAGGGGCCTGACGATATGTACCCAGAACCACCCGCGACAATGTTTTAGCCCCATCAGGCATTGGGATCTCAACCCAGAATTCCAATGGGCAGTGGAGACTGCAGGAACTGTGGGACAGCTACCCACAATGCAACACTCTGGAAGTCGACTCTAGCCTTGGTACTGTGGAAGCACTCCGCCGAGTTAATGCACTTAATGCACTTAGAGCATTTTCTGTGGGGGGACACACACTCGAATATATAAAAATGATTTCTAAAAAACCGACTTCTATAAATTCAACCTAATTTCGTAGTGTAGACATACCCTAAGGGTTGCTACTGGTGATATTCTTCAGATATGCAGCTCTAGTGGACAGAGTTTTCCTTTGAACAAACTGAACACATCTCACATTTCCTGCAAACGTCCTCAACCATCTGGGGCCAATAGAACTGACTATGAATAAGTTCCAGGGTGCTCTCCATTCCTAAATGTCCACAGTCATCACGCACCATGGCCAGGCCTCTGTACCTTTTTGGTAGCATTGGTTGTGTTACTTGATTTTGCAAAGGATTTACTGTGATTTGGTGCAGCACTCCTGGAATCAGTTTTAGTTTGCTCCATTCTCTCAATGGTAGTTTACCCTTGGGGTAGATGGAATAATTGCACCCTCCCTTTCTGCAAGTAGTGTGTCACACCAGCAAAGACACCACAGAGTTCAGAGGTGAGTTCACATGAGTTTCCAGCGAGCAATGCCTTCACTGCTGCTCCCGCAACAGGTTCACAATTGCCGTCATTCACTCTGCATCATTGCCTGCTGCTGCCACTGACCATCATTCACTCCCCTACCATCATTCATCGGGCCACCCTTCACTCCACCATGCCATCATCTGCTTTGTCGCCGAGGGCCCTGTGCCGTGACTTTCTGCTGCCCCCTGCCTCTCTACTGTGACCTCTGTGAATCGGTCTCTTGTGGTTCCACCCAGCTCTCAGTGATTTCAGCTCTCAGTGGCGGGAACCTGATTGCTTGTGCAGGCTGGGCAGTCTCTTTCGCAGAAACACTGTCCCACAGCAGATCTAAGCAGCACTGAGACATGATTATTAGTGATTTCAGCTCTAGTGATGACTTAACAAAACAAAAAGAAAAGGAGGACTTGTGGCACCTTAGAGACTAACAAATTTATTTGAGCATAAGCTTTTGTGAGCTACAGCTCACTTCATTGGATTTATCCCACACCTCCAGCCAAGAACACCTGTCCCCACCCCCTCTCGCTCCACTGGGATCTGGCATCTGAACTCCCGACTTAATGAGGGGCCCCCTCAGTCAGTACAGTTCTGCTGCCCTTTACTCATACTATAAGGATAACAACATTTCATTATCCCTGCATTCAGTACTAAAGTGATTTGTAACCCAACACCAGCCAAAATTGATCACATGGGCAACACAGCTCTGTCTGCTGAATACCTAGGCAAAGTAGGTGTGTTCATGTTAATACAGTCTTGTCCAGAAGCCTTTCCCTGGGAAAGCAGCTTCAGATCTTACTTACGCTTCCATGCATATTACAAAACCAGAACCTAAATCGGAGGTTTTAAAGTACTTGACAGAATCCCTTTAAGTCCACAGAGTCATACTGAAGTTTACGAGAGCAAAACTGCCAAAGGACGCTCGCTACCCTATTGTCTTTGTTTCCCTGTACTCCTCAGCTGGTCTGGATCCATCTGTTGTCTCTTCTGTTACAGTTTGGGTATGTCTACACCACAGAGGCACTACCGGCATAACACCGTATTTATTCTTAGAGTAGCAGCCGTATTAGTCTGTATTCGCCAAAAGAAAAGGAGGACTTGTGGCACCTTAGAGACTAACCAATTTATTTGAGCATAAGCTTTCGTGAGCTACAGCTCACTTCATCGGATGCATAAAAGTGGAAAATGCAGTGAGGATCTTTTTATACACACAGACCATGAAAAAATGGGTATTTATCACTTCAAAAGGTTTTCTCTCCCCCCACCCCACTCTCCTGCTGGTAATAGCTTATCTAAAGTGATCACTCTCCTTACAATGTGTATGATAATCAAGGTGGGCCATTTCCAGCATAAATCCAGGGTTTAACAAGAACGTCTGAGGAACGGGGGGGAGGGGAGAGGTAGGAAAAAACAAGGGGAAATAGGTTACCTTGCATAATGACTTAGCCACTCCCCGTCTCTATTCAAGCCTAAGTTAATTGTATCCAATTTGCAAATGAATTCCAATTCAGCGGTTTCTCGCCGGAGTCTGGTTTTGAAGTTTTTCTGTTGTAATATCGTAACCTATTTCACCTTGTTCCCCCCCCCCCCATTCCTCAGACGTTCTTGTTAAACCCTGGATTTATGCTTGAAATGTCCCACCTTGATTATCATACACATTGTAAGGACAGTGATCACTTTAGATACGCTATTACCAGCAGGAGAGTGGGGTGGGGGGAGAGAAAACCTTTTGAAGTGATAAACACCCCTTTTTTCATGATCTGTGTGCATAAAAATATCCTCACTGCATTTTCCACTTTTATGCATCCAATGAAGTGAGCTGTAGCTCACGGAAGCTTATGCTCAAATAAATTGGTTAGTCTCTAAGGTGCCACAAGTCCTCCTTTTCTTTTTGCATATTTGTTCTGTGCTTCTACAGCCCTTAGTGCAGTGGGGTCCTGGTTTATGGCTGGGGCTGGTTTATGGCTGGGGCTCCTAGGTGCTATGGTAATACAAATAACATTTCAGAAATGATATATATTCAGATTGCAGCTACCCTACTTTCCAAAGCAGATGAGCACAAGAAGCTAGTAGTTTGTTCTTCTCTAATATCTCTGATCCTGTAATCATGACCACTCACAATTCTATGTCCACACAGGGCAGCAGCTATCTAGCCGCAGAGAAAAGAAACAGGCCAAGACATGCCATCTACGTTTGTTTGTTTTCATTATGGATTAACTTCATTGTATCTAAAATCTCAAAAAGGCACCTATTACCCCAGTCATTTCAGGAAGTTTATGCCAACATTAATAGCAAAAAATCCTTCCACTATGATCATCTAATACTTACACTGTGCTGAATAGCCCGGCCACTGCTATTCCCTTCAGGTTCGTATGCTATCCTTGTTCCTGTGGTGACATGTGACAAAGGCACGGCTGGTAAGTATTAGACCAATGCAAACACTTAGGAACTCAGCAAACGGTGATTCTTCCGGGACACAGTCTCCTTAGATTTTGACACACTGCTAAGATGGTGAACTGTGACAACCGCCATCTTGGCTGACACACAAGGGGATTGAGTGGGGGCCCTCCAGCACTACAACCATGAGCTACTACAACTCAGACTAAAGAGCCAGGCCTTCAAGCTCAGGGAAGTCAAACTTCCATCCTCTATAGGTCAGGGAGCGAAGGAGACACAACACATACTTGACCAATGTGTTACACAACCCTCTGTGGATAGGGGAGGGAACAGGGTCAGTGAAAAAGAAAGTATCAGTTGATTTAATTTCCAACTATGTATCGGTATTATTTCCTTTTAAATGGCTGTAGGCTATACCCAGACGTCATCTGAAAATCCAAGTCCAGGACATTCCAGATTAAGCCCCTGCTGCTTTTAGGTACTATTTCTGTAACCTCAGAACAGTGCTTGTTGTTCATGCAACATTTAGGCACCGCTATTGGGGAGGCAGGGAGAGTGACATCCTGAGCTCAGAATGCCCTTACTTATCCGTTTTTGCCCAGCTTTCACATTATTTTAACTCTGTTTTTGCCAATATGACCTTATGGATAAAACACAGGAGTAGGAGTCAGGTGTTCTGGGTTCTATTTGTGGGTCTGTGAGAAATTAACTAGCGTTTCCTGAATACGCTGTCTTACTTTTCCATTGGTATGTTGACAGAGTAGGGTAAGTCTGTACCAAATTGTAAACTACATTTTTTATTGCAACTACCATATTGTGCTATGTGCTGAACACGTCTAACCTTGCCAAACATAAGTCTATGGTGAGGTATTCCAGACAGTGACCCTGCCCAGGAAAGGTGCTTGATGCCACCTTGAAGGTCTATCCCTGAGGAGGCATACTGGAGCAATCTAGGGCCATCAACTTTGATTGTCTCTCAGGTGCTGGCACAACCCCATGGAACAACTGGTTTTCTACACAGGGGCACCAGCAAAGCTGGTAGAACTGCAAGTTCTCAGCGTGACCAAACAGTAAAAAGAGAGAGATTTTATTTAAGGAGGGGTGCTTCTCTGAGGAGCAGGACAGACCATCACCACATGTAATCAGGAGAGGCTAAAGAGAAAGGAGGGACTCTGCCTAGCCTAAAATGCTGAGAAATCTCAGGACTTTTATTATTTTGCAAAGATATGTAACTCCAGTGGTTTTGAAGAGTAAAGTGACAGTGGTTAAGAAAATCCTTTGTTAAGCCTGTGTTCCTTGCTTACCTGCCACATTGTCTCTGAAGGGATTAATTGGAAGCCAGAGAGCCCACAGCTAATTGCATGTGTGCTTACAGTGTAATGGTGTAACCTGCAAAATTCTCTATATTTGTTGGAACAAATTTCCTGGTTTTTTTCTATTACAAAGATCCTTTTACAAGATCTATTACAAGATCCTTTCCTTGAATTGAGAGCTGGTATAACTTGACCTAGTGTTTTTCTTCTTCCCTTTCTGTGCTTGTGTTTAGAGGAATGATTGTGCTGATAAAAAGCCTGATGGAAACAGAACATGGGTTCTGCTTTACCCACGTGGGGCTTTATTTCTTTGGAGAGGATGTGCACATTCCACTTAACTTCACCAATTTGTTTTGGAACAGCTTGTGGGGTCTGATTGTCTACTGAAGTTGGCACTTGGATGGGAGACCTGCAGGGGAAACTCAAGGACTAGCAGAAATTTTGGTGGTGAATGGCTGGTTGTGCCTCTCTCTCTGAGTCACTGTTAAACTAGTATCCAAACCTGGTGTTAGAGAGCAGCTGGCTGCAGAAGACACCGCCTATGGATGAGATGGAATGAACAGATGGTGAGTACAACACCTGCAGTCATTAAAGATCTTAGCACATGTTTCAGAGAACAGAGGTTTTAACTACAGTGTCCTGGCTAAATTCCAATTATATTCTGCCTAAGTTTCCAGTGAAGTTGCATTTGGAAATTGTACTGTCCACTTCCTGTTACGCTATGCAATGTGTAAAAAAGACATGTCAACATTTCCTGATGTTTCACCCCAGCTGTGTCTGTGAATAGATTCATATATAGACATTTTGCACCACAATCGCAACTGAGGGAAGCATGTCTACTCAGGATGTGCTTAAGTACTGTCCGGAATAGGGATGGACTTAAATACATCCTGAAGTGGTTTCCTGAATTGGGAACTGTGGTGATCCTTTGGTCTGAAAAAAATCTTGCATTAGCCTCTCCATAGTTAAAGTTGTAAACAGCTTCTATTAGAATGCCCGGTTTCAGCCTCCACGCTAACTGGTTTTGGAAAATGGTTTGGCTGGAAAATTTCCAGATTTACTCTGAAGGCGAAGAGGAATATTTCTGCTAAGTTTGGACAATTGTCGTCAAATGGTTTTTGTGGGCAGGGTGACATATTTAAGTACCTTTCATAAAGATGCAAAGCTCTTGTCTTCAGGCATCCTATAGTTAGGGGTTATCTACACAGGGAAATTTACTGGCATAGCTATACCAATATAATTTATACCAGTTTAGCTACGCCGCTGTACTCCTATGGACACTTGTATCTCAGAATGAGTGGCCTGTTACTACACCTTCAAATGTCTGATAGTGACGTCTCTTTACCAACCTGTGAACCTGCTGTATTAGAAGAAAACAAGCTCTTCACATTTCTAACATTATTCTCAACAGCAATTATATGTACTTCCAAAAAACCCACACACAACCCGCATACGCTATCGCCCATTGATAACCGCATTCTTTAAGCGATAATATTAATATACTGTATTCAAGGTCATAAAATGGGTTAGAGCTGAAGTTGTTTTTGTAATTAAATAAGCATTATTTTTTGCACTTAAGAATAATGTATTTGGTTATGCTGCAGAATGTGTAAGATTCATCATGGCTTTAACTTCATGTCTTTCGTTTACAGTGTTTGGGTCTCGCAAGTGATTCCCTGTTGTTACTTAGCAACCTTACTGTGCTATTAAAAAGTGTTGTCCTTTAGGAATGTAGATGAATATGGGTAAGATCAAACCTTCTCCAGACTCAACAACCAGCTCTTCATGCCAGCAGTTTTCCTCAGATTGGATTTTGCAACCCTATGCGCTGATTCCTGCAATGCGTCAATGAGAATTTTTTTTTCAAACCAGTGAATAATTCATGCAGTGCCATTGAAACACATAAGGCAAACAATACTTTGCATTTCCACAGCACTTCTGTCAGAGGATCTCATGGCTTTTTCATCAAAAGTGTCCACTAATTATGGATGCCTTGCTTCTGGGACGTGACACGCTCTGGGTCGTTTTTTTTTCCAACTGCAGATCCATTCACCTTGGGTGGAATTGCTGTTGCTCAACAGCTTTGAAATTCAAGCTCAAGGAGTTCAAGCCGGGCACCCAGCTGATAGCAGAGGGCTCTTTAATCTAACGGACAAAGGCAGAGCAAGATTCAGCGTCTGGAAGCTGAAGCTAGACGAATTCAGACTACAAATAAGGAGCATTTTTTTTTTACAGTGACGATAATTAACCATTGGAACAACTTATCAAGGGATATGGTGGATTCTCTGTCACCTGAGGTCTTTAAATCAAGACTGGATATCTTTTTAAAGAATACACTCTGGCGCATCTAACACAGATAGGCTTGATGCAGGAATCACTAGGTGAAATGTTATGGCCTGTGGTATGGCGAAGGTCAGATTGGAGGATCGTATTCTGGTTTTAAAATCTATGAAACAGGCAATTACAGCTAAAGGACACTCTTGGAAATGGTCTACTGAGTCAAGTCCCATAACCAGGGGTGCTGGAACAATTTTTATAGTGAGGGTGCTGAGAGCCATTGAACCCAACTGCAAACCCTGTAATGGGTTCAAGTCAGGGGACGCGGCAGCACCCCCAGCACCCCTGGTTCCAGCACCTACCCCATAACACCCTTGAGAAGCAGATAGGTATTTTCCCCATTAAACCTGTCACTATCCCTCTGTGCTGTCACTAGTCTGTTGCATGTGGACCCAACCACCGGGTCCCAGGTGTTTTTTAAGCTGACTAGGTCCAGGTAGAATCCAGTCACTGTTTCAAGCTCGGAGTCTATGGGGAATACTTCCTGGCTCAGGCTAGCACCTCAGCCTTCCAGAGCCCTCAGAATCATCCTTCACTTCAGCATCGGAGAACTTGTGTTAGTACAATGCCGACAGACCCCAGTCGGTGGTGGCTGGGATCAAACTTGGGACCTCTGGAACTTAATGTTGGAGTCTGTACTGTATGAGCTGAAAGACGCATCTCTTTTCGCCAAGACGGTAGCAGGCTCACCACGCTCTAGCTTGTCTGGCTGCCACTAGAGGGGGACAAAGTACCACACCAAGCAGGCCTGGGTTACACTAACACACTAAAAGGGCTGTGTAGACATTGCGGCTCTGGCTCTTACGCCTGTTTGCATGTATCTCCTCTCCCCAGGCTTAAGAGCCAGTTTTCAATGCTGCTAGGAGGAAAGGTCAAGACACTGCCCTTGACAGAACAGCGTGCACCTGCTTTCAGCACAGAGCGCAAGGCTGTGGCTGTTTTCTTTCATGCTATTCCAGCAAATGACACGTCTCTTCTGTAAGCCCCTCTAGGCAGCAATGATAACCCTCAGGAGCAGCTACTCTGTTACCAAAGCAAGACAAAGAGCTGGAAGAAATTAATTTGGATCTCTGGAAATTTACAAGTTAACAGAGCAAAATAGACTTACGTTAGCTGGAGAGCTCTCCCCAAACCTAGTCCCAGTCAGAATGTGCCATGATATACGCTTCATCCAATCCAATATACCAGGACCTTTTAGAAAGGCGATGAGTAACCAGCTGTACACATGGGTACATAGCAGGTTGTAGATCATACCTTAAGGTGTGGATCACTTAAATTGGATCAGACTGAACAGGGTGGCATTTGAAATGTGAGTTCTACAGCAAAGCCAACCGCTACCACAAATAGTTTCAAAAAGTCTCTTGCAGATCTGTGCACAGATTATTATTATTTTACAGGTTTCAGAGTAGCAGCCGTGTTAGTCTGTATTCGCAAAAAGAAAAGGAGGACTTGTGGCACCTTAGAGACTAACCAATTTATTAGAGCATAAGCTTTCGTGAGCTACAGCTCACTTCCTCAGATGCATATCGTGGAAACTGCAGCAGGCTTTATATATACACAGAGAATATGAAACAATACCTATTCCCACCCCACTGTCCTGCTGGTAATAGCTTATCTAAAGTGATTTCCAGCACAAATCCAGGTTTTCTCACCCTCCACCCCCCCACACAAATTCACTCTCCTGCTGGTGATAGCCCATCCAAAGTGACAACTCTTTACACAATGTGCATGACAATCAAGCTGGGCTATTTCCTGCATAAATCCAGGTTCTCACATCCCCCCACCCCCATACACACACAAACTCACTCTCCTGCTGGTAATAGCTCATCCAAACTGACCACTCTTCAAGTTAAAATCCAAGTTAAACCAGAACATCTGGGGGGGGGGTAGGAAAAAACAAGAGGAAACAGGCTACCTTGCATAATGACTTAGCCACTCCAAGCCTCTATTTAAGCCTAAATTAATAGTATCCAATTTGCAAATGAATTCCAATTCAGCAGTTTCTCGCTGGAGTCTGGATTTGAAGTTTTTTTGTTTTAAGATAGCGACCTTCATGTCTGTGATCGCGTGACCAGAGAGATTGAAGTGTTCTCCGACTGGTTTATGAATGTAATGAGCTCTCAAAAATGGATACTCTCATAAAAAACCAACCTTCCACACAAACTTCCTCGTGGCTGGATTTTACTAAAACTAGACAAGCCATTTACAACGCACATTTTGCTTCTCTACAAAAGAAAAAGGACACTAAACTTTCTAAACTACTACATGCTACAAGGGGCCACAGCAATGGTTCCCTCAACCCACCTAGCAATATTGTTAACCTATCCAACTATACTCTCAGCCCAGCAGAAGCAGCTGTTCTATCTCGGGGCCTCTCCTTCTGCCCCTCCACCCCCACGAACATGATACAGTTCTGTGGTGACCTAGAATCCTATTTTCGACGTCTCCGACTCAAGGAATATTTCCAAAATACCTCTGAACAGCATACTAATCCACAGAGGTCTCCCTACCAACACTACAGAAAGAGGGATTCTAGGTGGACTCCTCCTGAAGGTCGAAACAGCAGACTGGACTTCTACATAGAGTGCTTCCGCCGACGTGCACGGGCTGAAATTGTGGAAAAGCAGCATCACTTGCCCCATAACCTCAGCCATGCGGAACGCAATGCCATCCACAGCCTCAGAAACAACTCTGACATCATAATCAAAAAGGCTGACAAAGGAGGTGCTGTTGTCGTCATGAATAGGTCGGAATATGAACAAGAGGCTGCTCGGCAGCTCTCCAACACGAGTTTCTACAAGCCATTACCCTCTGATCCCACTGAGAGTTACCAAAAGCAACTACAGCATTTGCTCAAGAAACTTCCTGAAAAAGCACAAGATCAAATCCGCACAAACACACCCCTGGAACCCCGACCTGGGATATTCTATCTACTACCCAAGATCCATAAACCTGGAAATCCTGGGCGCCCCATCATCTCAGGCATTGGCACCCTGACAGCAGGATTGTCTGGCTATGTAGACTCCCTCCTCAGGCCCTACGCTACCAGCACTCCCAGCTACCTTCGAGACACCACTGACTTCCTGAGGAAACTACAATCCATCGGTGATCTTCCTGATAACACCATCCTGGCCACTATGGATGTAGAAGCCCTCTACACCAACATTCCACACAAAGATGGACTACAAGCCGTCAAGAACACTATCCCCGATAATGTCACGGCTAACCTGGTGGCTGAACTTTGTGACTTTGTCCTTACCCATAACTACTTCACATTTGGGGACAATCTATACCTTCAGATCAGCGGCACTGCTATGGGTACCCGCATGGCCCCACAGTATGCCAACATTTTTATGGCTGATTTAGAACAACGCTTCCTCAGCTCTCGTCCCCTAAAGCCCCTACTCTACTTGCGCTATATTGATGACATCTTCATCATCTGGACCCATGGAAAAGAAGCCCTTGAGGAATTCCACCATGATTTCAACAATTTCCATCCCACCACCAACCTCAGCCTGGTCCAGTCCACACAAGAGATCCACTTCCTGGACACTACAGTGCTAATAAACAATGGTCACATAAACACCACCCTATACCGGAAACCTACTGACCGCTATTCCTACCTACATGCCTCCAGCTTTCACCCTGACCACACCACACGATCCATCGTCTACAGCCAAGCTCTGCGATACAACCACATTTGCTCCAACCCCTCAGACAGAGACAAACACCTACAAGATCTCTGTCAAGCTTTCTTACAACTACAATACCCACCTGCAGAAGTAAAGAAACAGATTGATAGAGCCAGAAGAGTTCCCAGAAGTTACCTACTACAGGACAGGCCTAACAAAGAAAATAACAGAACGCCACTAGCCGTCACCTTCAGCCCCCAACTAAAACCCCTCCAACGCATTATTAAGGATCTACAACCTATCCTAAAGGATGACCCAACACTCTCACAAATCTTGGGAGACAGGCCAGTCCTTGCCTACAGACAGCCCCGCAACCTGAAGCAAATACTCACCAACAACCACATACCACACAACAGAACCACTAACCCAGGAACTTATCCTTGCAACAAAGCCCGTTGCCAACTGTGCCCACATATCTATTCAGGGGACACCATCACAGGGCCTAATAACATCAGCCACACTATCAGAGGCTCGTTCACCTGCACATCCACCAATGTGATATATGCCATCATGTGCCAGCAATGCCCCTCTGCCATGTACATTGGTCAAACTGGACAGTCTCTACGTAAAAGAATAAATGGACACAAATCAGATGTCAAGAATTGTAACATTCATAAACCAGTCGGAGAACACTTCAATCTCTCTGGTCACGCGATCACAGACATGAAGGTCGCTATCTTAAAACAAAAAAACTTCAAATCCAGACTCCAGCGAGAAACTGCTGAATTGGAATTCATTTGCAAATTGGATACTATTAATTTAGGCTTAAATAGAGACTTGGAGTGGCTAAGTCATTATGCAAGGTAGCCTGTTTCCTCTTGTTTTTTCCTACCCCCCCCCCCCAGATGTTCTGGTTTAACTTGGATTTTAACTTGAAGAGTGGTCAGTTTGGATGAGCTATTACCAGCAGGAGAGTGAGTTTGTGTGTGTATGGGGGTGGGGGGATGTGAGAACCTGGATTTATGCAGGAAATAGCCCAGCTTGATTGTCATGCACATTGTGTAAAGAGTTGTCACTTTGGATGGGCTATCACCAGCAGGAGAGTGAATTTGTGTGGGGGGGTGGAGGGTGAGAAAACCTGGATTTGTGCTGGAAATCACTTTAGATAAGCTATTACCAGCAGGACAGTGGGGTGGGAATAGGTATTGTTTCATATTCTCTGTGTATATATAAAGCCTGCTGCAGTTTCCACGATATGCATCTGAGGAAGTGAGCTGTAGCTCACGAAAGCTTATGCTCTAATAAATTGGTTAGTCTCTAAGGTGCCACAAGTCCTCCTATTATTTTACAGTGTCCATCAAAAAATCCCCAACTATGAATCTTAAGGCCAGAAGGGACCATTAGACCCTCTAGTCTGGTCTCTCGTGTAAGGCAGGCCATAGAATTTCACTGAGTCACTCCTCCATTGACCCCCAATAGCCCGAACTCGGTAACTACTTCTTTCTTATTGCTTCACTGAGAAACTTCTGCCTGGAAACTCCTAGTCCCCAGTTCCTGCTTGGCTCCTTTTTTTTACAGTGTTAAAGAAAGAGCACCTATGCCTATACTCACTACCATAGTATCACCAGCCCGGAAAGTTAAAAAACCATGAATCCCTCCCCAAAAGATCATGAAACTGGCTTAAAAATCAAGAGATTTTTTTTAAATACATTTTTGGCTCCTTTTAGTCACTTTTTATGTAGCTTTTATGATGCACTCAGTTTTTCAAGCTTTTCTCTGCACTGATGAGAGCTAGAACCTTAGTTTTTAAATAAAAGCTGAGAGTTTCATTTACTCAACAGTCTGCGGTTGCTGGAGCTTTGAGTAAAAGCTCAAGTATCACAAGACTTTAGCAATAAAATTGAGAGAGCTGACAAAATTACTGCTGGCATGCTGGCTATAATAGTACTCCTGGAACTCTGCTCTGTATTGACTCACGCTCTGAAGGTAGTCAGGATGCATGAGAGAATTAGTCAGTGCAGATTTTGGCTTTTTGAGAATTACAAATGAGGAAAAAAATTACTCAAAATATCATATAAACTCTTTAAACATGAATTAATTCATTTTTTTCAGTACAATGGTGTGTAGATTTTTCCCCTTAGATCCTTAAACCTCATCTCTAAAGAATATGGTAGATTTTGAGAGATGATGATGGCAACTGAGGATGTAATGATTGGATATTGCTGGGACTGTTCCCCTCCTTCACACTTGAACCCCAGCACCTCTAATTATTATTGTCCCAGTTTTACTTGTGCGTAAACTGAGGCACACAGTGGTTAAGTGACTTGTTCAAGATCACTGAGGAAGTTAGTGGCAGAGTTTAGAACAGAACCCAGGAATTCTCGCCGCTAGTTCCCTTCACTAAATATGTTACCAAACAGGAAGTCAGGTACCTAGGGGACAGAGGAAAGAGGTTTAAATTATATTGACCTGGATTCAAGAATTTGGGAATGTAAAAATAGAAATCCAAAGACCCAGCTAGAGGAGGAGCTCATATCTAAAATTCTAATCCAAGACAGGGATCAATGAAAGAGCTGGCTGGAAGCCACGATGCAGTAGAGTGACAAGATCTGGAGAGGGAAATGTCTGCTCTAGAATGGGGTAGTTGACTGGAGATTTGTACTTGTGGATTTAGGAGGAAGGAAGGGCAGCACAGTGCTAGAGAAAATGGAGGGAGAGAGCAGATGGTTGAGTAGGGCTGGAGAAGTCTAAGGGGGTAGAGGAAAGAAGGACTGAACTGTACTGCACTCAGGGAGGATGAATAAACTCATTGTTTGATCTGATCGCTGGGGTATTTATTCATTGTCTCCCTCCAGCTCTTTGATGTGGGACCAGAAAACAATGTTAATTAAAAGCAGTTCCCAAAGGCAAGGACAGTTTTTAAAGAGTCCATATAAACCTGGAAGGGTGTGCATTGCAAGGGACTGAAAAAACAGTTTAAAATTAATTTCCACAGGCGGTTTGAAATCTGAGAGATCTGCTCTTAAAAAGCACAGTCCTTGGGCCAAATGCTCAAGTGGTGTAGATTGACAGAGATTATGCTGCAGTCAGTGAAGCTATCATGATTTACACTGGCTCTTTCAGGGGTAATAACACTAAATTAAAGGATGCACTTTGAGAGAGCTTCTTACCAAACCAGAAGGTTGACTGGCATCAGAAAGAGATCCAGGGACTCATTTTTCATTCTAGCAGCTGAAATTCACAGCTGATTGATTTAACCTGTGTGTTTCATTTCCCTTACAAAGCTACCTGGGCTATTGTATTAGGAACTTTAGTTTGCAATATGACTTGTGTTCATTAGTTCCCCACCAAACTTTCCTATAACATTTTATGAAGGGAATTTGCAAGTGCAAGTGCATATAAAAGGAGAGGAAATGGTCCCAAGGAAAAATACAGTAAAATACCAAGAGAAATATAATATAAGATGTAAATATGTCGTCTTTTCATTGTAGTATTTTCTTATCAAACATTATTTGTATGAAAGTAGTGCCTAGGAATCTTAACTAAGATCAAGGTCCTATTGTACTAGGTTCTTCACATACCCATAATCAGAGCCCCTACCCCACATGCTTTATAATGTAAACAACAGACAAAGGAAGGATTAGTATTCCTATTTTACAGATGAGGAACTGAGGCACAGAGAGATTAAATGATTTGCCCATGGTCACGCAGGGAATCTGTGGCACAGCTAAGAACCCAGCTCCCAACTCTGGTGCCTTATCCACACGACCCTTGCTCTTCCCTTGTTCTGCCTTTCCTTCCACCTCATGCCCCTGTAAGCTGGAAATAGGAGGCTTGACATTCCAGATGCTTGGGATTCAGGGCTGGCTAGCTGTAACCCCTTGTCAGTGACTATTTCTTCTGGAACAAGAAAAGATGTCTTAACTGTTCTGTGACCTGCAGACCGTGTGGGTCAAGACAGTCATTGGCTTTGACAGAGCTGAGGCAGCTGCAGGGAGCCCCATGGGAGAGATCTGTTTCTGCAACTTTTAAAGAGATATTCTGCACATTGAACATTGCAGCTGGTTGTAATTAACTCTGTGCTTGACTTTGCTATGAGATCTTTCTGGTAACCCTTCACACCAGTCCAGCCCAGGGCTACCCTCCCCACCCAGACCATGATCTGCTCCTCTTCTCTACTTGCCAGGCCAAACCTGCAAGCCCTTATCTTTATGGAGTATCCAAGCTCAGTAAGCTAACAGAACTCCTAGCATCCCAACCAATATGTGCCAAGGTGGAAAAGACTTCACTGTATCTGAATGTGGTTGTCATCTCAATCTTCTTTGTGAGAAAGAATCCTCCTGATTCTGTATCTAAAGCCAATTAACCTCTGAGATAGCAATGGGGTCCAATAATGCTCCATTGTTTTCTTATATCCTAGGTAATGTGGATTCTACCAGCACTTGGGGGGTGCAGAAATGTCCTCCAAATGTTCTGAAGTAGGGGAGGCAGGAGGAAACAAATTTCATCTGTTCATCATCATCATGTTCCCATTATACCTTTGGTGTTTAAGAGCTGCGACAAAGCTCCTCCACTCCTGTCTGTTTCTGGCAAGTCTTTAAATGGTTCCCCAGCCGTGCCCCAGGTTTTTCAGCTCGACTTCCACAGCTCTTTGCCATGTTGTTTTTGGGCAGCCTTGTTTTCGTTTGCTTTCCGGTGTCCATCTTAGTGCTATTTTGGTGATGGAATCAGTTTCCCTCCGAAGCACATGGCCAATCCATCTCCAGTGTCTCCTGGCAACGATGGTGCTCAGATCCTCTTGGCTGCACTGTGTCAGTAGATCTTGGTTTGAGATTGTTCTGGGCCAAAAGAAACGGAGGATTTTTCCGAGGCAGGTTGTACAGGATGAAGACAGTTTGGACATGTCATATCCATTTTATCATAGTAATACTAATGCATACAGCTCCAGACATGAGCATGGCACTTTATAGTCAGGCTAATCTCGGTTAGACTAGTCTAGACCAGGAGCAGCTCCTCTGCAGCCAATGGAGACCCACCTGATTGAAACCAGAAAGTGAGACCAGCATCGGGTTCTTTCTCGATGCATTCTGTGATAAGACCATGTTCTGAATTGCTTGTAACTATGCCAAACTTAAACTGTTTGCACTGAGATTTCCCACACTGGGTGTCTGCCTCTGGCTGATTGTGTGTGGAAAACTTCAGCTAGAATGGTTCAGGTGTTTCCAAGAATGAAGTTGAGAGAAATTATGCTGTTTTGTCGAGGTAAAAAAAATTCTTACAGCCATTTCATTGATAAGCCCTTATACTCCACACATTGCAGCAGGGAGTTGAAATTTGGCAGAGGGGTAACATTAGAATCATAGAATATCAGGGTCAGAATGGACCTCAGGAGGTCATCTAGTCTAACCCCCTGCTCAAAGCAGGACCAATCCCCAATTAAATCATCCCAGCCAGGGCTTTGTCAAGGCTGACCTTAAAAACCGCTAAGGAAGGGGATTGCACCACCTCCCTAGATAACACATTCCAGTGCACCACCCTCCTAGTGAAAAAGATTTTCCTAATATCCAACCTAACCCCCACCACTGCAATTTAAGACCATTACTGCTTGTTCTGTCATCTGCTACCACTGAGAACTACCTAGATCCTTCCTCTTCGGAACCCCCTTTCAGATAGTTGAAAGCAGCTATCAAATCCCCCCTCATTCTTCTCTTCTGCAGACTAAATAATCCCAGTTCCCTCAGCCTTTCCTCATAAGTCATGTGCTCCAGCCCCCTAATAATTTTTGTTGCCCTCCGCTGGACTCTTTCCAATTTTTTCACATCCTTCTTGTGGTGTGGGGCCCAAAACTGGACACAGTACTCCAGATGAGGCCTCACCAATGCTGAAGAGAGGGGAATGATCACGTCCCTCGATCTGCTGGCGATGCTCCTACTTATACAGCCCAAAATGCCATTAGCCTTCTTGGCCACAAGGGCATATTGTTGACTCATATCCAGCTTCTCATTCACTGTAACCAATAGGTCCTTTCCTGCAGAACCTTGGGTGCCTCTTGCTGTTACCATGAACCCCCCCGTTTGGACAAGTTATGAGCCTCCAAAAAAACCCCTCAGTTTACATGTGCTCAGCAGAGACTTCTTAGTATTTGGCAGTTAAATTCTCCAAAGAATTCATCTGCACCATGCAAGCTCCATTGCCCATACAGCTCATGTGTGTGACCAGACTACACGTGGCCTCCCCATATAGTGACTGAGCATGGTCTAGGCTGTGGCTCCAAGAGCTGAACAGGATATTCCCTGCAATTGCTCCCTCTGGCTGCCAGTGGCCACTGTGGATGGTGCCAGGCAGCAGAAGTGAGTGGTAATCAGACAGTGTGAAGCACAAGTAGGCTGCAGCCTGATGGAAATGCAGAGGGGTGAAGATGTGGGAGGAGAATGAGATTTAAAGCAGGAAGACAAGAGCAAGGTGTGGGGAGGACAGTGGATAGGAACAGAAGACAGGCTGGGGGGACACAAGGGCAGGTGGGGGGACAGATGACGGGTGGGGATAGGAACAGGAGTAGTGGAGAGGGGCAGGAACCAGGGGGGTAGCAGCAGTGTGGGGATAGGGTCAGGAGCAGAATAGGACAGGGAGCAGCTGGGAGATGGGGTAGAGGGCCTATAACCACGAGAGAACACTTCCTTCTGGAGCCTGGAACTGAACTCACTATTCCCAAGTAGCGTTGCTCCGTGGCCAGCTTTTAACTGGCCTGGCTGTTTTTTCTACTGCCTTGGCAGTTGCTGGTGAAAATGTGCCTTCTCCCCTCTGTTAGGGGGCTTATTTCTTCACCCACTTACTTCCCTGGTCCTTTTCGCATGAACAGAGAGCAACAATACCCAAAGTCCAAAGGTGCGAACAATTCAATGTTTATTGGGGTGAACTTCCAGCAAGCATGATTCCAGTTTCCTCCTTTAGTGCCTCCCCAGCTCTGACACCACAGAGCCTTACACCTGTGTCCCTGTTCCCATTCCCCTCCCTTAGCAAAACATGATTCCAATTTCCCCACCCCCATTCCCTGTTCCCATTTCCCCCTTTAGCAAAACATGATTCCAATTTCCCCACCCCCATTTCCTGTTCCCATCCTCCCCCCACAACCACCCACTTCCTGATTGACTGCAGACTATATGGGAAAACTTGAGTTCTGCTTAGCTATACCTTAACCAATCATTTTCCTGAAATTTAACTAACCAATCCTAACATATTGTAACATGATTATGTAACCAATTATATCCCACCATCTTAATTAGTTTACACCCAGCAAAATTAATTATACAGCAGACAGGAACAATCACAGAACCAGACAGAGATTATACAGACAAACAATAGCAAAGTGGGAACTATAATGACAAAACAATACAGAAGTGAGGATTTCACAACCAAGCTATTGATAAGTGAGTTCTTGCCAGACAGGATGCTATCGAACTAAGTTTCCTTTTTCATTTTCTAGGCACTTCCCTTTCTCTGGAGGCGATAGGCATTATCAAGACAGGATTGTATTCCTAACAGCCCAATAGCACCTTCTTTCAATGTGACTAGGTTGGAATGTGAGGATGTGACCGGTCACTTCCCAGCTTATGGCTGCCTCTGCTGCTTAGCCAAAGGCCTTAGCCTAAGAACAGGGCCTCAGACTGTCACAGTAAGAGAAAGACCTTACACCGACAGACAGTGATTTTGATTCTTTCTTTTATACCTCTAGAACTAGCCAAGTGATAAGAATACTCCTAAATTCTTAGCGTACAGGCGTTTACAGACAGACCTGAATATCGATATCCTAACAGGTTTCAGAGTAACAGCCATGTTAGTCTGTATTCGCAAAAAGAAAAGGAGTACTTGTGGCACCTTAGAGACTAAAACCTTTTGTAGTGGTAAACACCCATTTTTTCATGGTTTGTGTGTATAAAAAGATCTTCTGTACTTTCCACAGTGTGCATCCGATGAAGTGAGCTGTAGCTCACGAAAGCTTATGCTCAAATAAATTGGTTAGTCTCTAAGGTGCCACAAGTACTCCTTTTCTATATCCTAACACTCCACCCCTTTTTTTTCTTTTCTTTTTTGGGATCCTCCTGCCCAGGTATCCCTGGAAAAGCATAGGACATATGGCGACACATTTCCTGATAGGGCCAGGCATCAAGGTGGAAGGTGTCGATATTCCATTTGTCCCACTTCCCCTTGTGTAGTACCATGCCCTGCACCTTCTCTCGCACGGGCATACCACACCTATTCCAATTAGTGTTCCAGACTTCCCATTAGAGTGGGCCCGAGAAGGTTGGGTCCGGGTTGTCTAGTACACTGCAGGGTTTGGAATTACTTATAGGTTATCTCCATATGCAACATAACACAAGTACAGTTAACAATACAAAATCCACAGCAACACCAAGTCCTGACCACTGCAGTATGGTCCAACATCCGAGACACCCCCAAAACACTGCCTCTCCTCCTTCGACGGGGTCACGATCTTGTGTCCAGTTGCTGGCAGTTGCAACAAGCTGCCCCTGCAGGTTTTGCTTGCTTTTGTCCATATCATAAATCCAATGAATGTTCAAAGAGAAATGGGTTATTGTCCAAACCAGCTTGACCACTTGGTATGGAATCAGGCAGTATGTCCTGGTTTGATTATCCACAGCAATAAGATTCACAGATCCATCTGTGCACCAAAGTCCAGATAGCTGCATGTACATGTGTGTAGTTTGGTTATGGGCTGGTGTAATTGTGTCCCCAGTAACATGTACATTCCCAGCAAAACACCTTATACACAGTACACCCAATTGTGCACCCCTTGCATAGGCCATTGATCCTGCTACTCTATAGTCATAGGAGAGGGGCACATCGAAACATCTTCTGTTGATTTACACTATTTTACACACCCCTCCATTGATTCCCAGTGAGCTCCTCCCCTTCTCATTAGTTCCATAGGGCTTGTGGGGGCCACCTTAGTTGCCATTCCATTTCCAGGTATCACGGTAGCTATTACACAGGTGCTGGCCTCCTAGTTGAGCATTTTGCATTTCCATACACATCTTCCCCCCAAAGTCAGCCTTTTGAAGCCATCCCCCACCCATGTCATGAGGTTTTCTGTTCATTAAAACACAACAATGCTAGCAACAAGACAAACACCACAGACAAACAACACAAAACATAGATCCATGGTATTCTGAGTTATTCTTCTGCTGGCACCAGCTTGCTTGTAGAGTGTCTGAAAAACAAAAGAAACAATTTCCACCCCCTGGTGGGGACAGATTATTGCTTAATAATAATAATAATAATAATAATAATACCACTTTCTTTTATAAATTTCCTTGCTAATTGCAGGAAAAACAGAAGAATTACCTCCAGGCTGTCCTTATTTTGTTCTATAGTCAAGCTAGTGAATTACCCCAGTCACTGGTCATTTATGAAATTCATGAGGTGGTGTACCTCAGTTTCCCCTCTTGTACAACAGACCATGTTTGCAATAGTTTCTCTGCTGTACCAAGCTTTAAGTTTATTCTCAGGTAATAGCTGAGACACAGCTTCAGATTTTAGCACTGTACACACACACATATATACACCCCTTAAAGTTAACCTGTCCCCCTTATTTTCAGGCTTGACTTGTTTTTTCACTCCCTTTCCTGGAGGGCAATAATCTGAGTCTTCTAGTAGCTTGTTTGCTGACCAGATGTATTCATTATTTGCAGCTCCTTTGTGCCCATCAGCTAGGTAATTTGCATTTACACAGAGGCTTACTAGCTTGCTTTTAGAAAAGGAGTACTTGTGGCACCTTAGAGACTAACCAATTTATTTGAGCATAAGCTTTCGTGAGCTACAGCTCACGAAGTGAGCTGTAGCTCACGAAAGCTTATGCTCAAATAAATTGGTTAGTCTCTAAGGTGCCACAAGTACTCCTTTTCTTTTTGCGAATACAGACTAACACGGCTGTTACTCTGAAACCTAGCTTGCTTTTGGATCCAAAGCTGTTAGCAGCTCAGACACTGTCTAAAAAGGGAAACATTTTACTTCCAGAGTTCTGATTACTTTCCACTTTCATCTCCTGCTCCAAAACACACAGAGATCTGAAAAAGAAAGCACAACCTATTGTGGCTCCTTTTGGAGCCTTAATAGGATTTTAATGAAGTACCATGTTTTATTTGCATTTCTTTTACCCCTTCTCCAATATACACTGCACACATCCTGGGAAAATGCACATTCCTTCCATATAATTTAACCTCCATAACATTATATTAGCCATATTAATTTTACACAAGGTGTAACTGCCTCCCCCTTGCCCACAGAGTTTTCATGCACACCCACCAAAGCAACAATCTGATCCCCCAGAGCCACCCCAAGGCTCAGTGTTCCCATCATTCCTCCCCTTTTCCTTTTCTTTTACCTGTGCACACACACAAAATTCTCTTTTGCCTAACATCCCTTGCACTGTGATTACTCTTTTTTACACAACTGTACCCCGATTACACTTTCATCTTGTACAATTAGACACAACCAGGAGCAGCCAAGTTAAGTTCCAATAGAAACCCCTTACATTTTTTAATGATTTTGATTACATTACCCAATAGTCAAATAATTTTGATCAGATTCTTTCTCTGCCTGCAGCAGTTCCTTATAGACCATTTCTGTGGGAAAAGGGCCCATTTTCCCTCAGAATAGCTATAAAGGCTTCTGGGGACAGAAGTGTAGTGGTGGTAGTAGCCACTCTACCTGACCCCCTTGGATAATTTAATTACCAAGCTTCCATCCAATGTGACTGCACAGAGTTGCACATACAGTTACATTTATATAACTGGGTTTTATCATTAAACAAAAACTTCCTTCTTGACATCTCACATAAGTATCCAAAGTACCCTCCATTAAAACTTCAGAGAAACAAAAGAGTGTGGAAAGGCAGGGGGAGAGGTGGAAAGAAACCAATTAAGCCTGTCAGGTCAGTTTAAAGTATAGGCTACCAGCAGCCAATTAAGTAAACCAAGAAAAAGAAGGAAAAGAAGAAAAGGACATAGTTAGCTCTGAGCCAAGAGCATGCTCCCTGGGTTGAAACAGTTGGGAACCCTTATCCCCAGGTTCTCATTCTGGCTCTGGGAGAAGAGTGGGGGTTGTTACCTGCTCCTGCAAATCCTGCCATTTTGCACTTTGAAACTTTTTTTTTCCTTCCCTTTCTTTCTCTCCACTCCCCCAGGACCAAGTCCCAGCTCCAGTCTCTAAAGGTAGTCTGTTAACTCTGCTTTTGACTTTAAACCCTGTTGTGCCAAATCATCTTTAACCACCCCTAACTAATTTACAACCCTTCAGCAGCCCTTGCTGAAGCAACACCAAATTTGAAAGATTACTGGCAGTTTCCCATAATGCTGCCCTTACTTCAAACCTCTCACAAGCAGACTGAAGTGCCTCCTTTCCCTGGAAGACATTCAGTCCCCAGGGGCAGGGACCTTCTTCCACTACCCATATACCAAAGGAGGGTGCGTTCCTCAGCCACCCCCCATCCCCTGGGTCCCCTAACACTTCCACCATTTCCTTTTTAATCTCATCCCAGGTTGACCCCTGCACCTGGTATGGGCCCTGGTTCTTCGTTATCCATTTATCCAAAAAATCCTTTACCCTGGCTTGCCAGAACCCGCAACCACCATCATGAGAGTTCACGATACCCCCTACAAGCAGCTGCGCGGACTGTTGGGGAGGGGGACTTACAGGCTGCCACTCACCTATCTGATGCGACGTATCCGAGTCCCGGCACCAAGATGTTAGGGGGCTTATTCCTTCACTCACTTACTTCCCTGGTCCTTCTCGCATGTACAGAGAGCAACAATACCCAAAGTCCAAAGGTGCAAACAATTCAATGTTTATCGGGGTGAACTTCCAGCAAGCATGATTCCAGTTTCCTTCCTTAGTATCCTCCTTCCCAGCTCTGACACCACAGAGCCTTACACCTGTGTCCCTGTTCCCATTCCTGCCCTTAGCCAAACATGATTCCAATTTCCCCACTCCTGTTCCCACCCACTCACTTGCTAATTGACAGCAGACTATATAGTAAAACTTGAGTTTTGCTTAGCTATACCTTAACCAATCATTTTCCTGAAATTTAACTAACCAATCCTAACATATTGTAATATGATTATTTAACCAATTATATCCCACCATCTTAATTAGTTTACACCCAGCAAAATTAATTATACAGCAGACAGGAACAATCACAGAACCAGACAGAGATTATACAGACAAACAATAGGGAAATGGGGACTACAATGACAGAACAATACAGAAGTGAGGATTTCACATCCCAGCTATTGATAAGTGAGTTCTTGCCAGACAGGATGCTATCAAACTAAGTTTCCTTTTACATCTTCTAGGCACTTCCCTTTCTCTGGAGGGGATAGGCACTATCAGGACAGGATTGTATTCCTAACAGCCCAATAGTACCTTCTTTCAATGTGACTAGGTTGGAATGTGAGGATGTGACCGGTCGCTTCCCAGCTTATGGCTGCCTCTGCTGCTTAGCCAAAGGCCTTCGGCTAAGCACAGGGCCTCAGACTGTCACAGTAAGAGAAGGCCCTTACACCGGCAGACAATGATTTTGATTCTTTCTTTTATACCTCTAGAACTAGCCAAGTGATAAGAATACACCTAAATTCTTAGAGTACAGGCCTTTACAGAGAGACCTGAATATCTATATTCTAACACCCTCTCTTTTAAGTTGCACACATGTCTGACCATACAGCAATCTTGGAAGTACCATGCTCAGGTCCTATAGCTTCTGGGAGCCTTGCCAGATGGCAGCTAGGTCCTGCTCTGTAGGCTGACCCCCAACATGCCAAAACCATGGCTCCTGCTCTTCTCAGCACCGGGGACTGAGAAGTGGGGCAGACAGATCCAAAGCTCACTAGCAGGGAGGAGTGTATGATTAAAGATTGTATCATAATGCATATTCTGAATTAAGGGTACAGAGGCATTTCCTACCTTGCAGGTGTCTGACTTTCCACCTTTCACATTCTTTTAAGTTCTAGATATTTATACTGCAAGCTCTTTCTTTAAAACTGCAGCAGGAAGCTAGGCAGGGTGCAGGCTAGGAAAGGTTATATAGTGTAACAGGATTTAGGGAGGGGGAGTATCTTTGAGGATAATACTGTTTTCTTGACTTTAACTGAAGTCCCTTGTACTGTAATAGAAGAAAGTGATCTTTTACTATTGTTACATAATACACTGTGCTTGTTACAGTAGTAACTCAAGGTAAAATTTTCAAAAGCTAAGGCACTTTTGAATATTTTATCTCACGTGTCTAAAAAACAAGACCGGCCTTTGTTCCAAGGCGATAGTTTTACTCCTCTGCAATCTGATGTTTGTTCCCAGGCTCTCCTTTCATAAAACCCAATTCCAACTAGAGAAATACAATTGTTTATTTTTATTTTACAGGTTTTGTTTTTTTGTGACACCCATCCAAATGAACTTTTGGCCATTCTGTGGTGTTTCTGAAATATTCTCATCCAGGCTTCTGAGTGGGCCAGGCCTTGTAATTGATTCAAAGTTGCACGACTGGACTTTTGATGTTTTCTTTCTTGTTCTAGAAATCCGAATTGAGGATTTGTTGGTTTGCCGGCTACCATTTTCTCGACACCTTTTCCTTAAAGAAACAGATTTGCCATTAGATGCGAAGAGTGCTGTGTTGTTGTTGTTCTTTTCATATAATTAAAACTTCTGAAAAATAAAAGCCTGCAACTAGTTCTGTGTTGATGCCAGGGCTTTACTTTTTGGCAGCTGCTGAGAGTAGAACATTATGTCTTTGCTAGGGTTATAATTAATTGCATATAATTGCTCACTTAAGAACACTTTAGATTAACGGATTTTCAATTCTATACAAGATTTTCCCTAATCAGGGAACTGCTAGGTTCACGGGTTTAATTACAGATACAGTGCAGCAGCTATATAGATATAACACAGCATATTAAAACATATTAGAGATATGATATAGATAATATAAATGTAGATTTGGGAGCCTAACCTTGGGCATTCAGGCTGAAAATTTTGGACAAAATAGTAGAAATTTAGGCTTCAAAATCCACATATATAGTTTTGAAGATGTTAGGGTAGATTTAAAAAAAAAAAATGAGGAAATGTGGCATTTAAATTGGCCAGAGGCAAACTATGTTCTATTGAAATAACATTGATGCACCAAAAGTCACTAAAACTAGCAGGGCCCCAAAGAGAAAATTAGAGCACGTTCTTCTCTTTTATCTGTAAGAATACTGAGTATTCAAAAACTCTCCTAAGTACCCTTAATGACTATATGCAAGTTGGGCCTTCATCATCTTCTATCTCATATCAGATACTCTGAGGTTCTTTCACTGTGGATCTCTTCCTCCAGGAGGAAATTTTCAAATGTACTTTCATGATGGAGGCTTGTTTCACACAGTTTTTGTACTACTGTAACTCTTTTGGTCTTAATTTTAACAAATATTTTTATAGCAGTACAAGACGTAGTGTAGACGCAGTTATAGTGGTATAACGGTGCCTTATACTGGCACAACATATTCTGCTTCCCATACAGGAATAGTTATACCAGTATATACTGATATAACTGCATCCACACTAAGGAGGTCGTATTGCTTTATATATACCAGTGCTAACCCTTTTGGTCAAAGTTTGGGGCTGTTTCTGTTAGGAGGAGAAATTGATGGTGTCTTGTTTATTTACAAAATAAGTGTGAAATCCTGTTTCTCTGAACATAGGAAAAGGAATCGAACAACAGGAGCTATGGTTGGAACTGGGAGCAAAGAAACTATCAGACAGAACTCAGCCTAAAAACTCTCAAGGCTTTTCTCAGGATCACACTCTCAGTAGTTGTTTAGCCTGTGTCTGCTGTTTTCTTGCAGTCTTCCTCCTGAATCCTGATGTTTTTACCTCTTCTCCCACACACACATCCACCAAACAAGACCCAGTGAAAACCCTCCACCCACATAGTTCTGTTTCTTGCGCAGACTCATGTGCCTTGGCTGGACAGTGACGCATCTACTTTAGTTTGATGCCCAAATTGTTTCTGACATTAATCCTGAATGAAGGGCGTCTCTTACATCATGGAAATTGGTGAGTGTTTCACTCAACCCATAACAGCATAGTTAAAGTGGTGCAATTTGTGTTTGGTACACAAGCCCTTAGAAACACAAGTCTGAATGACAGGTTTCAGAGTAGCAGCCGTGTTAGTCTGTATTCGCAAAAAGAAAAGGAGTACTTGTGGCACCTTAGAGACTAACCAATTTATTTGTTAATCACTCTCCTTACCATGTGTATGATAATCAAGGTGGGCCATTTCCAGCATAAATCCAGGGTTTAACAAGAACGTCTGATGAACGGGGGAGGGAGGGGACGGGAGGGGAGGAAAAAAGAAGGGGTAATAGGTTACCTTGCATAATGACTTAGCCACTCCCAGTCTCTATTCAAGCCTAAGTTAATTGTATCCAATTTGCAAATGAATTCCAATTCAGCGGTTTCTCGCTGGAGTCTGGTTTTGAAGTTTTTCTGTTGTAATATCGCAACTTTCATGTCTGTAATCGCGTGACCAGAGAGATTGAAGTGTTCTCCGACTGGTTTATGAATGTTATAATTCTTGACATCTGATTTGTATCCATTTATTCTTTTACGTAGAGACTGTCCAGTTTGACCAACATGGCAGAGGGGCATTGCTGGCACATGATGGCATATATCACATTGGTGGATGTGCAGGTGAATGAGCCTCTGATAGTGTGGCTGATGTTATTAGGCCCTGTGATGGTGTCCCCTGAATAGATATGTGGGCACAGTTGGCAACGGGCTTTGTTGCAAGGATAAGTTCCTGGGTTAGTGGTTCTGTTGTGTGGTATGTAGTTGCTGGTGAGTATTTGCTTCAGGTTGGGGGGCTGTCTGTAGGCAAGGACTGGCCTTTCTCCCAAGATTTGTGAGAGTGATGGGTCGTCCTTCAGGATAGGTTGTAGATCCTTGATAATGCATTGGAGAGGTTTTAGTTGGGGGCTGAAGGTGATGGCTAGTGGCGTTCTGTTATTTTCTTTGTTAGGCCTGTCCTGTAGTAGGTGACTTCTGGGTACTCTTCTGGCTCTGTCAATCTGTTTCTTCACTTTAGCAGGTGGGTATTGTAGTTGTAAGAATGCTTGATAGAGATCTTGTAGGTGTGGATCTCTTGTGTGGACTGGTCCAGGCTGAGGTTGATGGTGGGATGGAAATTGTTGAAATCATCGTGGAATTCCTCAAGGGCTTCTTTTCCATGGGTCCAGATGATGAAGATGTCATCAATATAGTGCAAGTAGAGTAGGGGTATTAGGGGACGAGAGCTGAGGAAGCGTTGTTCTAAGTCAGCCATAAAAATGTTGGCATACTGTGGGGCCATGCTTGATAGAGATCTTGTAGGTGTTTGTCTCTGTCTGAGGGGTTGGAGCAAATGCGGTTGTATCATAGAGGTTGGCTGTAGACAATGGACCATGTGGTGTGGTCTGGGTGAAAGCTGGAGGCATGAAGGTAGGCATAGCGGTCAGTAGGTTTCCGGTATAGGGTGGTGTTTATGTGACCATCGCTTATTAGCACCGTAGTGTCCAGGAAGTGGATCGCTTGTGTGGACTGGTCCAGGCTGAGACTTAGCTGCTATTGAAAAATCTCACTCTTAGTTCTTTATCTGGAGTTTTGTGTTTCCATGTACTTAACAGTATTTTATTTCTGAAGACCTTGCGATCCTTAATGATATTTTAATAGAGATTTCATATTTGTACATAAGCCCATTGTAGCATCAGGGGTATCAGAATGAAGGCAAGAGCACATTGTCTTAAAATACACATATTGCCTCTATATTTTATAATTTGTAGTTATTTTTAAGGTTATCAGACATCACCAGTTAATGAAACCCATCAAATTATCACCATATTTGCAAAATGTATTCAAAATCCGTGTTTCTTGTTTCATAAAAATCTCCCCCAGCCCAAGAGTTTTTTCATAGCAAACCCTCAAAGATTTGTCAAGCTCTGTTTGAAACCAGGGAATCTCATACCTCATGTTTTGTCAACACACACACACACTCCAGATCGTTTCCACGATATGCATCTGAGGAAGTGAGCTGTAGCTCACGAAAGCTTATGCTCTAATAAATTGGTTAGTCTCTAAGGTGCCACAAGTCCTCCTTTTCTTTTTGCGAATACAGACTAACACGGCTGCTACTCTGAAACACTCCAGATGGTTACTTCTCAGATAAAGTGATTAATAGATTTGCCAGGAAATCTCTCCTATGAAACTTCAACACTTTTGCTTAGTAATTGTCTTTTAGTCATGAGAGCCCTCTAGAGGTAGAATTATGCATTTTAAATGTAGAGTTACACTAATTAAACTCAAGTGAATCAGGAAAACTGCACACAAACAACTCCACATTACATCTGGCTGGCTGAGAACTGGGTGTCTCAGCCTCTCTTCTATATTCACAATTATTTAAGAATCTGATTCAGTAAAGGGTGGAATTTTCATCCCAGCAGAGTTACTAGATTTATAATTTAAAGAGATGCTGCACTTACACTGAACGTGGCTTCCACCACCTATCAAAGCTAACAAAATGCAATTCGTTTCCAGAATAGATGATGACATTTAGGCTTATTTTTGGTCCCACACCAAGTCAGGGCAGAGCTGATCATAATCTGTATACTGCTGGGCAAAATTCTTCTTATACAACTTTTTGGTGTGGCCGAATCCACATTTTTTCCAAAACCTTTTTTGAAAATTCATGTTGGTTTTGTTGAATTATTTGGGTCAGGGGGGAAACCTAAAGCTAAAATAAAATTGACATATCAAAACATTGTGTTGATATTTTCTAAACCCAAGTTTTCAGTTTAAAAATGTATTTTATTTTTAAAAAAAAGTTTTAAAAGGGTCAAAATCAGACCAAACTGTTTATTTTGGAAAACCAAAAAAATCCTTTTGAGTCAAAAATATTTTAGTTTGTTTTAATATTTCTGATTTGCTGAAAATGTAGAAAGTTTTTGTTTTCAATTCAACCCAAACCAAATAAACAAAAAGGGGGGTGGGAGGTGGGGGTAAAGGAATTGCCAGCACAACCAAAACATTCTATTATTTTCACATACTATACTGTTGTAAGAGCCAGAATGTGAACTTTCATCCAAAAACAAACTAAAAAACCCAATGTTTCTAACCCATATAGCTGTAGACAAAAGACTGAAAATGTGACCCCAATTTGACCTAAAGGGTCAGACACCAGGCAAAGACAAAGAGTCAAAATGTGTGTTTGTCTTAAAAACATGAGATTTCAGAAACAATCTCACGATTTAGATACCTGACTCATGATTTTTGGCACTGCTGTAAAGTGTATATGCGCCATGAGACGGAATTACTGAGAGCAACATATAAGTTACACCCAATGTATACTACTGCATGGGCATTTCCAGTTCTCACAGTAAGTGTGATCATGATATTTGGTGCTTTTCTTACAGCTCCAGCTTTTGGAATCATATGATTACATTGCAATCTGAGCTCTCTTTAAATATATATATTCTCGCCTGCATGGTTGCAGAAGCGCTTGAAAACGAGATCACTGCAGGCTCAGAAACCAGAAAGCCAATTAAAAGCATCCACATTTTTTACGTCTAAAAACCTCATGATTTTTAAAGCCAGTTGGATGATTTTGGGGTGTCGGGCTCATATTCAGATGCTAGGGTTTGGCAATACTGCTTTACAAAATAGTTGGTGAAACTATGAAATAAGTCCAAATGCCCTCCATAGGTATTTACTTTCAAAGATAGCTGAATATTTCAGCCACTTGTGACATTTTGGGGGAATTACCCAGATCAGTAAGGAGTTCTGTCCTGTAACCTTGGGTTTCTTTGTGCTGTGCAGCTTTGGTTCAGAGACCCCTGACACCAGTAGTCTTCCCATGAGCACAAGATCTCACCCTGGCAGGGCCGGATTAAGACCTTTAGAGGCCCCAAGCACTGAAAAGATTATGGTGCCCCTCCATATGTAATTCAAAATAAAAACAATACCATACCGTAAAATAAAATTTTATTTTGTGAAATGACACAGAACTTACATGTATGCTGAAATTAAAATAGCTTCTTTCTAGATTTTCTGATTGCAAAATTCTGGATATGTTCATCGAAGCTGACTCGACGAAGCATGTCCGCTTCCATACACAACAGGGAAAGTGAATCAAGTCTATCGTGACACATTGTTGTTCTCTGAGGGTTTTGTATCCTCTTCATCTGAGAAAAAGAGCATTCTGCGGAGCAGTTAGTAATCATCAATGTTAGAAAAATACATAGTGCGATCTCTATATTTGGAAATACACATTGTATTCCATCTTTCACTATTGTGTCATGAAGATCAATGTGACTGAATTTCATTTTTCTTGTTTCATTAAACTTTGCGTGCATATAACAGTGGAACTGTCGGACTTCTCCACAGAGATTCATGTTCAAGTCAACAGGGTATGAGTCAACTAGCTTTTGGGAACCTTGTGAATATTGTTTGTCAGATAAGTCCATGCCATTTAGAAAAGAAAATCTACTTGATACTTCTTTGTACACTTCCCCTCTCCTCGTCATATGAGCTTCAAGTGTATCAATTATAGCCCAGTAAGTAGATACCTGAAATTTGTCTCTAGGATTCAATTCTGTTTCTGTTGCACTGCTATCATTTGCTTGTTTTTTCCTGATTCGCTTGTGGGACTGGGCTTCTTTGTAGTTAGTATCAGGCAAGATATCTTTTGATATGTCTTCAAATCTTTCGAAATCATTCCTCAAAGTGTGCAAGTGGTCTGTTAATGATTGACAGAGGTCTGCACATGTTTTCAAATCCAATTCTTTTTTCTTGGAGAGCTTGACTTGTGTGGTAAAAGTGTTGTAAAATTTCATTCCACATGGTCAACATGAATACAAATTCTAGTTCTTGCATCTTGTTTGCAATGTTTTCTGCCTCTTGTAGAGTTTCTCCCTTTTGTGATTGGTCTTCAGCTCTACTTTCTAATGCATCCCCAATCTTTGAGTAGGACACCAGAATTGCACTTGTTGCCACTGCATGTGCTTCCCAGCGAGTATTAGAAAGAGATTTCAACACACGGTCATTGCCCAAATATGTTTTAAGAACTGTCCACTGGTGTGTTGAGGCAGAGAAAAATGTATAAAGTAACTGGACTGTTGAGAAAAAACTCACTGCCACCAGACAACAATCAACAGCACTGCGGCCAACAAGATTGAGAGCGTGTGCAGCACGTGGTATGAATCTGGCATGTTTGTTCTGTTCTAAAAGCTTCTTCTGCGTTCCTTGATAACGCCCTGACATGTTGGCAGCATTGTCATAAGATTGACCTCTGCACTTTGAGAAATCTATTTTGCAAACTTGGCACAGATAATGCAGTACTTGATTTGCCATTTCTTCACCTGTGTGGCTTTTCAAATTGAGGAATGTTATAAATTGTTCAACTGGTTTCCCATCTGTGGGAGACACATATCTTCATACAATACTCAATTGATTAATATGTGAAAGATCAGGTGTAGCATCGACAGATAAACTTATCTGTACTTATTTCATCCACAATAGCTGAACGAACTTTGTCACTCATTAGACCAATGAGTTCATCACATGTTGTCTTGGATAAGTATGATGGGTTACCTTTGCCAGCACTCCCATATTTTGAAATATGGCCTGCTAAAAATGGGTCAAACTGAGCCACAAGCTCCAACAATCCTAAGAAATTTCCATTCTGCAATGATCCAAATGTGTCATTTGATCCCTGGAAAGGCAGACCACTTTCAGCTAACGTTTGAATAACAGCTATAACATGCTGCAAGACATATTGCCAGCATTCACGCTCCCCTTTAATTTGTTACAGTCTCTGACACATCTACAAGTTCTGGAATGGTGTTTGTTTCACCAACAGAAGAAGGGGCAATCTCGGAAACACCTACAGGTTTTGGAACAATGTCTGTGCTACTTAGAGAAGATGTTGCTTCTGATGGATTCTCTTTGAAAAATGATGTCAGCTGTGGAAGATTTTGGAAAATGTCACTAGTTTTTTGTTTCTTTTCTTCCACCAGGTTACATTTCTGTGCTCCACTCAGTTGGTTACGTATCATCCTGCCCCTTATCTGAGTTATCTGAACTTAAAAAAACCCAACAAATTACATATCGTACACTATTTTTATGTATATATATATATATATATATATATATATATATATATATATATATATATATATATAAGGAAGAAAAAAACAAATCAAATATGTATAATTCAGAAGAATATATCAATAATAAAACATAACTTTATTGCAATACATGACAGGATCTGATTTCCTCGCATTATTTCGATCTACGTTAGTAGGACGCTGCCTTGGTTTAGGTGGGGATAAGTAATAAAAAGAGAACAGAAAAACAGGGGAAGAGTGTGGAGTGGAGTGTAAGGAAGTCTAACAAAGTTCTGATTTTTCCCATTATGACTAGTTCAATGCTTTTTGTGAAATATCAATATATTTTTTTTAAATCGTTTTTTTTTTGGTGCCCCCTGCTTTGCTGGTGCCCTAAGCACGTGCCTATTGTGTAATCCAGCCCTGCACCCTGGCTTCCACCAGCCTGCAGCGTGCCACCAAGAGCCCTTCTATTCCTGAGTCTCCCTAAATTCATCCTTCCTGAGTTCTTACTTACCACACATTCTTACTTTTCCCCTCTGGTTCATCATCCCAAAGGGGTGAAACTAGCTCCCACCCCCAACACCAGTTTACTTTGGCATCCATACTCCATGCAGTTTGCACAACTGCAACCTGTGTGGGGTAAAAATAAATAAAAGATTCATTTAATAAACAAAACCACAGATAGGAAGATGAAATAGTGAGGGAGAGCAAACATACAAGTAACACAGAAAATAAGCACAAAGACGCAAGCTCAGGCTTTAAATTTCCACAACAGATAAAAATCCCTTTTTTAATTCAAGTTACCTATTGCCTTCAAACGGTTTTCAAGCATACCCCCAGCCACTAGGGGAACCAGTGTTTCACAGACAACACTTGCTAAATGACTGTCCCTCCGTTTCTGGATAAAAAAACTCATTCATGAGCCTGCTTGTAAAAGACTTTTCCCTCTATTCCATCCCCTCCCCCCAGTCCATGGTGACTCATGTTTGTTCAGTGGGTGGAAATCTCTTGACTTGAGAATCAGGGTGTCTTTGTCTACACTTAAAATGCTACCGTGGCACAGCTGCATCACTATAACACTCTAGTGTAGACACAACTAATGCTGATGGGATGGGTTCTCCCAGTAGGCAATAGTCTCCCTAGCACCGTCTACATGGGACTTAGGTCAGCATGGCTGCATTGCTCAGGGGTTATTTCATATTTCAAACCTCTAACTGATGTAGTTAAACCAACCTAATTTTCTAGTGTAGACCAGGCCGCAGTGACTTTCCATTAACTCTAATTGCCCAGCTAGGAAGAAACAATATTGGACCCTGGGTTGTTACTTTGAGCCGGTTCTGTGTGAATACCTGTCTTGAGAGATGATCCTCCCTGCTCTTAGGTGTGGCTGAAATCATAGTACAGCTTATGAGCACAGTTTTCTACATACATATATACATAGATTCATAACCACACTCTGTGCACATATCTTAGGACTATCAAGTTCAGACCATCACAAAGTTTCCTAAAAGACCTTACTCTGTACACTTTAATAGTACAATACAGTATGCGACCGCTGGTTCAATGGCTCGTTTTGGGGTTTAAGCTTCTGGTCTCCCTGTGGGGTGTCTGGACTCTGATTGCCACAGCACTATGGGCCTGATTCACCGAATTGACATTGCCATTCAAATTCCATGCTGAACATGTCTGTAGTACTGAGGCTCATGTTCTACTCGATTGTATTTATTACTAGGAGCCACAATCATGAGCCAGGACCCCACTGTCCTAGGTGCTGCACAGACAGCCCCTGTACCCAGAGAGTTTACAATCTCAGTAAGGATTAAGAAGGTGAATTATTAGGAGATTTTCATAACATGTGATGATTACTCCAAGGAAACTCAGTATTCTGTGTGTGGGATTATATGTAGATGGCAATAGTGGGCTTGATTTACCACTCCATCACTGCAGGTCTCAGTGCAGTACAATACAGAAATGGGGTTTCACCAGAGACGGCACTCGCCTTGAAGCAGACTGTGCTGTTGAGAAACAGCTCTGAAAAAGATGCAACATTGCACGCACTAGTCATGGCAATAAAAATGTATGCACTCTTCTCTAAGAAATGAAAAGTTGCAAAGGCAGTTGTTAGTCCCCAAGTGATGTTCTCCACTGGGGTATATTGTGTCTACCTCAGGGACAGCTTTGTCTGTAAGAAGGTGTCATTTTACATGAACCTAGATTTACAAGTGCCCACTGACCCAGATTTCCAAAAGAGCTTGTTTAGACACCAGAACATTTCCTAGCGTTCTCAGCATAGAATCATAGAATATCAGGGTTGAAAGGGACCTCAGGAGGTCATCTAGTCCAACCCCCTGCTCAAAGCAGGACCAATCCCCAACTAAATCATCCCAGACAGGGCTTTGTCAAGCCTGACCTTAAAAATATCTAAGGAAGGAGATTCCACCACCTCCCTAGGTAACACATTCCAGTGTTTCACCACTCTCCTAATGAAAAAGTATTTCCTAATATCCAACCTAAACCTGCGCCACTGCAACTTGAGACCATTACTCCTCGTTCTGTCATCTGCTACCATTGAGAACAGTCTAGATCCATCCTCTTTGGAACCCCCTTTCAGGTAGTTGAAAGCAGCTATCAAATCCCCCCTCATTCTTCTCTTCCGCAGTCTAAACAATCCCTCTTCCCTCAGCCTCTCCTCATAGGACAGGTGGTCCAGTCCCCTAATCATTTTTGTTGCCCTCCGCTGGACTCTTCCCAATTTTTCCACATCCTTCTTGTGGTGTGGGGCCCAAAACTGGACACAGTACTCCAGATGAGGCCTCACCAATGTCGAATAGAGGGGAACAATCACGTCCCTCGATCTGCTGACAATGCCCCTACATATACACCCCTAAATGCCATTGGCCTTCTTGGCAACAAGGGCACACTGTTGACTCATATCCAGCTTCTCATCCACTGTAATCCCTAGGTCCTTTTCTGCAGAACTGCTGCTGAGCCATTCGGTCCCTAGTCTGTAGCGGTGCACGGGATTCTTCCATCCTAAATGCAGGACTCTGCACTTGTCCTTGTTGAACCTCATCAGATTTCTTTTGGCCCTATCCTCTAATTTGTCTAGGGCCCTCTGTATCCTATCCCTACCCTCCGGCGTATCTACCTCTCCTCCCAGTTCAGTGTCATCTGCAAACTTGCTGAGGGTGCAATCCACACCATCCTCCAGATCATTTATGAAGATATTGAACAAAACCAGCCTGAGGACCCACCCTTGGGGCACTCCACTTGATACCGGCTGCCAACTAGACATGGAGCCATTGATCACTAGCATCCAGCTGTGACACTTCTGGCCTGACTTCCACTTCTTAAACCATGACCCCATTGAGTTGCTTGCATCTTGGATGCTTTGTTTTTTCTCTTTGCACTGGTGTTGGCTTCCCCGGAGCCAGATCCAAAGCTCATTGAGGTCAACAGAAAGTCTTCCAAAGCCCACTGAAGGCAATGGATCAGGACTGTTATGCACTATTTTCCCAGGGAATAAAAGTCCAGTACCTTTATACATTTACGAGTACATTAAAGAATGCTGCTGCTCTGTGGTTTTATTTCCCACTTTCTGAGACTTGATAAAGTGTTTTTTAAAAGTGGCTGTTTTTCAGTTCTTTTCCTTTTCTGACATCTCACTGAAGAGTTATAAATTGCAGTGCCTGGTAAGCAGCATTGTAAGATAAGGTGGAAAGTCATATATTCTTTTACCTCAGTGTCATTTCAAAATACAATGTGAAGGTGAGGGGTTAGGTGAAACCTCAATGAAGCTGGTGAGCATAACGGCCAGCCATCATTCAGGATAAATAAAAGAAGCAATTATAAGCTTTTTTTTGGAGAAAGCTGAAACAACAGGAGCCATCCCCCAACAAAGGCCACATGCAAGGTCGGTGAGTGAGTAGCTAAGCTGTGTGAATGGACAAGTGTCTCTGGAGGCTGAAAGCAAACAGAGGGCAGGGTATTGTGTGTGTGTGTGTGCGCACACACAGATGCAGCCAAATACGCCACAGAAGCAGACCAAAAAAGGCAGCACAGTAGAGCACAGCCATAGAAATACCTTTGTAGTATAATCCAGAAAGAAAGCGAAGAGAGCTTTTTGGACGAAGTGCTGGCTGGAAATTAGGCTTTGAAATATTGAGCAAGGAAACTGTCTCCTGTTTGATTTTTTTATTGTGTTCAGGGAAACAGGGCTTTGTTTATATTCTTTGTAAATAAACAAGGTTGCATCTACAAAATACCTGACTCCACCACTTATTTCTCCTCCTGATGAAAACCACCCACAAGGCCCCAGATATTGGCTAACCACTTAGCTCTAAAGAGTAATACTAACAAGAATGTTTACACTGATAAGGGGCACAACAGGTTTATCTGAAAAACAGAGTCATGATGATAAACATGTAACAAATTATGATTCAGATACAAGAGCCAGATTCTGCTTTAAGTTACCTTCATGTTGATTTGAAATAACTCCATTGAAGACACATGATGGTGTAAATGTGGAGTAATTCATAATAAAGAGCAGAAACTGGTCCAAAGTACCTAGAACCGTACAGAGAGTAGAATACAGGCATCTAAAGTATCGACCAAATACCACACGCCATCTTTTAAGGTTTTTGAGATGTTTGGAACTATGTGAGGCATTATGCAGCGCTTATTTCATTTATGACTAAATTCTCACTGCGGAGCTAAATAATTTTTCTGAGAAAGGGTGGGGTGGGGAATCATTTGGTTGCAAGTCCTAATAAGGCAAGGAGCCATTTCACCAAATAGAAGAAGCATGACTGAGCACTGATGAGACAAATTATAGAAACAGGAGTATGTACAAACTAGCCCAGCCATGCATAAGGCAACAATTTAACAACTGAGTATCTCCAATTTGATAGTTACAAAAATAAAATGTGTGGCATTGTTTTGACACCTTGTGTACAAATACAATTGTTCATAAAATTACATCCCCATGCTTTACTTTGCCCCTGTATGCTGAAAAGGCTCATACCCTGAAAAGTGGAGTGTTCCCAATACTTCACCAGCCTTTGAAATAAATTGTTTGCAAAGTGTATAGAAGATAAGTATCATTATATATATCCTAAGAATTATGAAACAATTCATCCTGATTAATGATCATATGTTTTCAATACACAATCTGATAATCTCTAATCAGACCTGTAATGTTATCATGGAGGTTCAAGGGCACGAATGGCAGTTGGGTGCCTGACTCCCAGTAGCGTCTCTACAAATCTCCCTGTTTACCCATTTGGGTAATTCTTCCGATACGGAGTTTGATTTAAACTTTAGGCTCTTGGAGGCAGAGACTGTGTTTTACTATGTGTAAACAATGCATAGCACGATGTAGACCAATCTCAGTTAGAGCCTCTAGACACAAATAATAATATTATGGCTTCTTAATCAACTATTAAGTATAAGCTATAGAGTCACACTGCTACAATTTAGTGTATTTTTATTGGTTGATTAGCATGAAGCCAGATAAACTTATTTCTGTTACCTTCACTCTGTCCCCTATGTATAGTCTTGTTACCCTCACTTAAAGTCACATCTAAAATTATGCCCCAGTCCTGCCATTGGAGTCATAATGGTGGACTCTTGTGCCCATGTGTAGCTCCACTGGTTTCCACAGGACTCCACACAGGCATGACGGTGCACTCCTGTAGATCCAGCTTCATGATTGGGACCTTTTAAAGCTCTTTATGGTAGAGACTGTCTTTCTATTTGTTGTGTCAAGTGCCCAGCACTACAGAAATAACGTTACCCCTTTCGACCCAAGTGGGTAGCCAAGTTCAAGGAGTCGTTGGGTTGTTCCACTTAGGAAGAGAAATTGCAATAAAGAAAATAGCTGATTCCATCAATCTTAGAAAGTACAACATAGGAACCAAATGTAACCCAGGCCCGCTTGGTGTGACATGACGTCCTTCTAGTGGCAGCTAGAGATCGATGGGCCTGCTACAGCCTTGGCTAAGAGAGATGTACTTTTAGCTCATAAAGTAGAGGCTCCTGCATTAAGCACCAGAGGTCCCAGGTTTGATCTTGAGGGCTGGGGCATGTCGGCGTTACACAAACAGGGGATGTCTTCACTTACAGCCTCAAGCCTCTTTCGTCAGCACCAGACCCAACCACCCCCACTCTAGACTTCTCTCAAAGTCCCACACTATGCTTGTCTAGGCTGTGTCTGTTTCTCTCTGTGTGCTGTCTCCTGCTTCTCTTTTCCACCCACCCTCCCCTGGTCAAATATGTAGAGGATCCCTCCACCAGGTCATTCACATTTCTGGGCAGAGCAATATGACTGTGTTTTGGATTTGTAGGCTACTATTATTTCAGTCACTTCTTCAGATTCATCCTGAATGAAAGATGATGTTATATCCAACCTATAACAACAAGGTTTAACTGAACCTGCAAAAATAATCAATGGGAAGTGTTCCTATGGATTTCCTCATCTTTAGGTCTAGCCCTCCAACAACGCTGGAAGAGTGTGTCTGCTGCTCTATCTCGCTTCCCAGTTTACACAGCCTAGCAACAACTGATAATATTTATGTCATAAAGAACAATAATGCTTCCTTATGCTTGAGGACATTCATAAAGGAAACAGTGTAATGAAATTCCTATGGAATCACATATTTGATCCACTCTGATAACCAAAATTGTTCATTGCAATTAACATGACTGGAATGGTGACCTAAAAGATGTATTACACCAGGCATGTAAACTTCATCAGCAAACAGCATGCTTGTTGATTTCTCTGCAGCCTGCTAGGTGTAATCTAACTTTATAAATGGATTCATGCCATTAGTTTTAAAACTGAAACTTTTTTTTTTTTTTGTAAAATCTACATTACAGATCACTCTTCCCTCCGCACTTATAGAATCATAGAATCATAGAATATCAGGGTTGGAAGGGACCTCAGAAGGTCATCTAGTCCAACCCCCTGCTCAAAGCAGGACCAATCCCCAACTAAATCATCCCAGACAGGGCTTTGTCAAGCCTGACCTTAAAAACATCTAAGGAAGGAGATTCTACCACCTCCCTAGGTAACACATTCCAGTGTTTCACCACCCTCCTAATGAAAAAGTATTTCCTAATATCCAACCTAAACCTCCCCCACTGCAACTTGAGACCATTACTCCTTGTTGTGTCATTCAGCTACCACTGAGGACAGTCTAGATCCATCCTCTTTGGAACCCCCTTTCAGGTAGTTGAAAGCAGCTATCAAATCCCCCCTCATTCTTCTCTTCCACAGTCTAAACAATCCCTGTTCCCTCAGCCTCTCCTCATAAGACAGGTGTTCCAGTCCCCTAATCATTTTTGTTGCCCTCCGCTGGACTCTTCCCAATTTTTCCACATCCTTCTTGTGGTGTGGGGCCCAAAACTGGACACAGTACTCCAGATGAGGCCTCACCAATGTCGAATAGAGGGGAACAATCACGTCCCTCGATCTGCTGGCAATGCCCCTACATATACAGCCCAAAATGCCATTGGCCTTCTTGGCAACAAGGGCACACTGTTGACTCACATCCAGCTTCTCGTCCACTGTCACCCCTAGGTCCTTTTCTGCAGAACTGCTGCCGAGCCGTTCGGTCCCTAGTCTGTAGCGGTGCACGGGATTCTTCCGTCCTAAGTGCTGGACTCTGCACTTGTCCTTGTTGAACCTCATCAGATTTCTTTTGGCCCAATCCTCTAATTTGTCTAGGGCCCTCTGTATCTTATCCCTACCCTCCGTTGTATCTACCTCTCCTCCCAGTTTAGTATCATCCGCAAATCTTAGGTAAACTTAGGTAAACACATATGAAAACAACAGCTGTCCAATAAGACTAATGTTTCTAGTTTGATGTGGGACATGGAGGCAGCCAATACTTTACAAACACTGCATTTAATTACTTCCCACTTAGCTCTGAGGGCTGCACGCAACCAGAAGCTGACAAAATGGAGGAAGCCAAAATGCAGTTGGGTTTAAAGAAAAAACACCAGTGACAGACAGTAATGAACTCTGGGCGAGCAATAACGGATGTTTAATTGTAACAGCAGCAAGATTGTTTGTGTTGTGATGCAAAGCTCTGAATACAGTTGGGCCAAGACACTGAATTTCCAGCTGATGTCATTTGGTTTTACGAAGGGAAACAATTGCTGATCAGAATCTAGAATGGTCTCTTTTGGTACCATCATGGGATTAGTTCTGTGACCATTCTCCACTAGCTCTGACTTAGCAGCGATATGATTTACAGAGTTTACGGCCAGAGAGACCATCAGATCTAGTCTGAACCCATGAAGAGCACAGGTCACCATCACCACCCAGCACCCGCACGCCAAACCAACAACCAAAATTAGGCTAAAGTATTACAGCCCACAGGATGTTAAGCTATTATGTGCCACAGGCAGAGAACAGGAGGGACCAAAGTACACTGACGTCCTATGCCCCTGCACTGGCAGGGAATTGATTAAGCGAGACATACCCAGATGATTCTGTATGATGCATGGAACCTCACAGCTATATGAAGAACCTTATTATACACTACCTCCCATGGCTACCAAGTACACAAAGAGCACACTCATTGCTAAACCCATTAAGCCATGCCTGGTCCAGCCTCCTTTCTCTGCCTCTGGAAGGCACTAGGAGAGAGCCAAGGGGTCTGTAACTATGTCTATTTGCTAAACTCTTGGCCCAAGGTGAAGGAAGTTACCACCCATCCACACAGCAGCCAGTCACAACCTGCCTCTGAAATTTGTCCTGATTATTGTGGCCTTTTATGTTCTACTGGACAAAGGACACCTCTCCATAAGCAACAGTGTTCCTCCTTGTACTCATAGATAGAGTCATAGATTATCAGGGTTGGAAGGGACCTCAGAAAGTCATCTAGTCCAACCCCCTGCTCAAAGCAGGACCAATCCCCCATATTTCCCCCGATCCCAAACGGCCCCCTCAAGGATTGAATTTACAACCCTGGGTTTAGTAGGCCAATGCTCACCTATCCCTCTCCCCTCATTATATTTCCTTGTGATTTAATAACAGAAGTAGCACTCAAGCCATGTGTGAAATAAATTAGATACACAAACTTATTCTGGGTGAGAATCAAGTCAGAGGCTGCTTAGCATCCCACAGTAACTTATGGCCTGTGCTGTCCTACCAAGTTCCATGCCAATGAAAAAGTTTAAGTTGCAGAAACTTGATTCTGTTTTTTAAAAATATTCACTAGTGTATGAAAAGTTATGGAAAGGAAGGAAAACGATAGATTTTAAATGAGAAAAGTAAACCACTTTCCTTCTCATCTCCAGGCAGCATGTGTTTGGACACAACCCCAAGGTAAAATCTTGCAGTTGGTATTTTAACTCCGTAAACCCTTCAGGATAAGTAGACAATGTCTATTGTGTGTATTATTCAGATTCTAATATATAAACAGTATTGTTAAATCTATTCACCTAAATCTGGATTATTGCCTATTATGTACTCTGTGTATCATATGTCTTTTAAAAACAAACTTTATATTTGTGGATAATCTAAGCACTATACCCAGATGAACAGACACTCTTTTCCCAACCTATGTACTATATATATTTTTTTAACATTAGCTTTAATAAAAATTTTAAATCGGTCCTTCCATCACCCCTGCTGTGCCCACACCACAGAGGAGTCTTTTACAGCTGCCAGGTAGGAGAGCTCAGAGATTAACACTGAAGGACCCACATTCAAACCCCAGTGATGACCAAGACAAATATTGTTTCACAAATGCTACGTCAAAATTCTCTTCTGCCAGGTTTGTGTAATGTTCTGAATAGTTTTCCCAACTCCTCATCCCCTTTCAATCCCTTCTAGGTCAATAATTGATCTCAGCTGACCTGCCCAGGCCAAGTTTACAGAGGGTGGCTACCCCAAGAGCCAAAGAATTCTTGAACAGAATTTCCTTTGTTGCAATTAATAAATCACAAGTAATGAACGTTAGAGAGACCCTGGAGCTCTCTTTCCAAATGCTTGCAGATCTGAGCTCAGCAGGGCAATTGATGACTTCTAACCCCTGACCCTTTCAGGATCATCATTGAGTGAAGAGCCAGAGCAGCACTACAAAAACGGATGTTTGATAACATGTGCTGCCTTCCTCATTACCAAGAGCTCCGGCACAGAAACGCTGGGAGAAAATATACCTAAGCAGGCTGAGCCAGCACATAACTTTATGCATCAGTCTATGGTAAGTTTCAGAGTAACAGCCGTGTTAGTCTGTATTCGCAAAAAGAAAAGGAGTACTTGTGGCACCTTAGAGAGTGGCCCGGATAGCTGCTGCAATTACAACCAGCTCTCTCCATGCTGTGCAAGAAAAGTGAATTGCGTTAGGGGGCATAAGTACCCCCTTTCTAACTGCAAGGAATCTAGATTCTCTTTTCAGTCTTGGTTCCCCTGTGGATACTAAACTCCAAAACAAGCAACCCAAAATATGTCAAAATCTGAAGGGCTCACTTAGATTTACTCTATGCTAGGACTGTGTGAAATATTCAGTTTGACCTTCAAGGGAACTGAGAATCAGCCTCCGTTTGGAACCAGCTGTGGCTTGCATTCATGAGCTTTCTGTCGGACTTTGGACACAAAGGTTTTTTCGCTTTAATTAGGTATGTGTTGCTGCTCACTGGAGCATTGCTGTGGAAGATCACATGGAATAGGTCATATGCCATGTTCTGATATTGAATCCCACTTCAGAATCCAGTGAACCAAGATTGACCCTGTACCAATATACTTCATTCAAACAAGCAGAGTCTGAAAACTAGAGCCGGTTGGAAAAATGAGATGAAATTTTTGCAAAAAACGTAATGAAATATTTTCCCCTTGATTTTTTGTAGTCTAAAATTGTGATGAAAAAATTATTCAAATTCCAGCTGCTGTATTTCATCAAAATGTCAATATTTTGAAAATTTCATCCAGCTGTACTTAAAATTTAAACTTACTGTATTATCTCAGAAAGAAATCCAAACCGATTTGCCCTGAACTAAATATGGCAGCTGTAAGACTGGGGAGTCCATGAGAACCAGTTGTTGCTATGAAAATACACACAGAATATATCTAGATTTGTTACTGTCTTTGTCCCTTTGATTCTCATTTCCAATTTTGTGGAGCATTGACTTCAAAGGAACCACTCACAATCTTCACTTTAAGGATATATGTTAGTGCTTTGCTCGATCAGGACAGAGTGCTCAGCATCTTGCAGGATCAAGCTGATGCTGCTTGATTTATGGTTCCTTTAAGCCTCTCCTCTTATTCACACTAATAAATATGTCTCCAGCCTTACAGACACTTGCTAAAAAAAATTGATAATGGGTTAGCTTCAAGTTTTAGAATATAATGATGAATACAAGGGGCTTATAGATAACTTTTCAACACTAGATCTTAAAGGATTATGCAAATGTGGGTAAGCACTCTGTTTTACAGATGGGGAAACTGAGGCAAAATGGGGTTAAGTGACTTGCCCAAGGTCACACAGGACGTCAATAGAAGAGCCAGAAAGGGAACTCAGCTCTTATTGCTCCAGTCTAATGCTCTATCCATTGAACCATACCTCCTTACATTGTATTTCAGGCTAGAAAGCCTCCAAGAACAGTCTTTCTCATTTCAGAGTGGTAGCCGTGTTAGTCTGTATCAGCAAAAACAACGAGGAGTCCTTGTGGCATCTTAGAAACTAACAAATTTATTTGGGCATAAGCTTTCATGGGCTAGAACCCACTTCATCAGATGCACGGAGTGGAAAATACAGTAGCACGTAGTACATGTAAAGATGGGAGTTGTCTTACCAAGTGTGTGGGGGCGGGGGTCAATCTAACGAGACAATTCAATTAACAGTAGAATACCAAGGGAGGAAAAATCACTTTTGTTAGTGGTAATGAGGTTGGCCCATTTTAAACAGTTGACAAGAAGGTATGAGTAACAGTCTTTCTTATATTATTTTGACATATTTCCCCAGCCTGGTCAGAATCAGGAATTAAAAATAATTTACTTTTTACTCGAGGAGCGCGTGTTAATTTAGCACTAGAATGACACCCCTGGAGACTGAAGAACATATTCATCCACAAAACAGGTGTAGCACAGGCAATGCCAGTGAAAGCTTCTGTACCTTTCCCCAGTCTGAAATCCGTGGGAGGGATAGGTTGCAGTCCTTTGCCTCTCTGCTTAGAGTGCCACTTGTGATAGTATTTTTATTTTTAATGTGGATACTAGTGCACTGGGGCACGGACTGAGAGCACAGAATTCATTTCAGCTGGACCGCTGAACAGCCATCAGCTGGTAATAGCTTTTTCTCACTGCCAACTTGAGCTTGATTTGAACTGGCCTACAATAGGGTGAAGATTGTATATCCCATTACCAGTCCCTGAGCTATCCAAACCCTTTTGCGTTACATTTTCCCTTTGGTTTCCACAGTAGGTTCAGACTTCTGGTCTGCACTTACAATATTTCACACAATTCCACTCGTCTTAGTATCTCTTTTTCATTTCTTTGTTCATCCACCTTTGCTCCCCACCTAACTGTCCCTTTTGTATCTTGCTTCCATCTTTGTCTTAGATTCTACTTACATTGTAAGCTCTGTAGGCCTTGCTGGAGCCCTAGCTAGGGTGACCAGATGTCCCTATTTTATAGGGACAGTCCTGATTTTGGGGTCTTTTTCTTATATAGGCTCCTATTACCTCCCATCCCCTGTCCCGATTTTTCACACTTGCTGTCTGGTCACCCTAGCTAAAAGCATGAACCAAAGTAGGCCTTGTCAGAATAGTAATACTAGCTATCAGCGAACCAAGGAAGCACATTCCTGAGAGGATGGTACGGGAACACACAGAACCCTCATAAAGATAAGGACGGGATGACAGGATAACGGATGAGGATGTTGTGTTCAAACTATTAGGTGCAAGGAACATATGGAATGTAATATGTAACATCTTTGTATCAATATGTGGGGGCATCTTTTTATTGGCCTAAGGCAGGACATTATGTTTATTGATCTTATATTTTGTCACGGGCATACATACGTTAGTGTACCTGTAACCTGTTGGACAGGGCACTAGGACCATGCCTTGTTGCAATAAAACTTTGCGAGCCTTCACCACTGAATTGAGCCTGTGATATTTCTTTATGGGTAACACCAGCGTCTGTTAAATCACAAGCTACAATCTCCATTGGTGCAGGATATGCAGGAGTCCCAACTGCAGCAGCACTAACTAGCTCTTTGGGCTGTGTTTATACAGTGCCTTGCATAGTGAGGCCCTGCTCCCTGACTCCTGGGTGCTACCACAATATAAATAATCTTCTGGACACATTCCTTTCTGGCCCTGGCAAATATAATATCCTAGAGCTCCTCACGCACCAAATGACCAGCTGGTCTTCATGGAAATCTTTCCATGAAGCCTTCCAATGACACCCCATCACAGGAACAATTCTCATTTAGGGAAAATGAGCCAACAGCAACAAAATTCACAACATTCTTGAACTTGCATGCTTAAATGGTAACTTGCTGTGCTGTATGCCTGACGTTGTTTGTCTATTTCCCATTGCAAGTGTAATGCTGACAGATGCCGGTTGTCAGCAGGCAGGATCGAACCGGGGGCCTCTGAAGCTCAGTGCATGAGCCTCTACTGCATCAGCTAAAAGATGACTTGCTGTTACCAAAGGCCATAGAGCAGACTTATTTTCTCTTTCTTTCTCTAAGTAGTCTCGGTGCCACTAGAGGGGACAGAATACCACACCCAGGTAGTGTGTGGGTTACACAAGCTCTGTGGAACAAGGACTGTGCCTTTCTCTCTTTTGTATAGAAATAACCACACTCTCTGGCCTCACTAAATAATAAAATATGACTTGAAAGCAAGTGAGCCCACCATGCACGGATAAACATATGTGGGCTAAATTTTCAGCAGCCCGAAACAAAGCCTTTGAATTTACACAATCCTTTGCAAAGTCAAATACCGTGATTGCATATGTAAATAGGGTAGGTAGGCATCTAACTACCTCTTTTGTATAGAACTAAATCAAAATTCAGCGAAGCACTTAAGCATGCAGGCATGTCCCATTGAGTTTAATGGAACTACTCACATGTTTAAAAATAAACACATATGTGAATGTGTCACAGTTACAAGATTAGCTACACCTTTGACCGGTCTTCAGCCTCTTCCCAATTCACCTTTCAGGTGACAGGCCCTAAACCTTTGCTCCTATCATGGTATAATCCTGCAATTCTCCCACTAATGAGCAGGTCCCCAAGCTACTGCACATGTATTTACCAGCCAGGCAAGTCAAACTGAGTCTGACATCTTCAAGAGAGTTCCCGTCAGGACATGTGACAGGTAGTATAATACTTGCTTATAGAAAGCAAAGAATTTATTGGGACACTCCAAATAACAACTCCAGCATGCACAGGAAAGACTTACTTTCTCCTAGCTCCCTCCTACTTCCTCCTGAACCAAGGCCACATTGTAATATCTAAACGAGACAACTTAACACTAAGCTAAATATACAGCATCACCTGTTCGTGGAGGTGCTTTCCCTGATCATTACAGTCAGTAAATGCAGTGACACAGAACAGCTTCTTCCAAACACAGTATTATTTATTTATCCATCCATAGGAACATCACATTCAGAGAAAGGGGTTCAAACATCAAAGGGCCTACATGCATGTCTTACCTAAAGCGTAGCATTTCCCTTCCTGCTTAGGCTATTCCAGCTTTTCCCAGATGTAGTGTTCTTTTTAGTGCTGTAATGAAGGCACAGAGTATGAGAAAGATAATTCTTTATTGACATTAACACCTACTCTGTTCCAGCATGTCTGAATAAGAGGGAGAGCTGCTAAGAACCAAACTGAAACCTTTTCAGGTAAATATATCAACTCAATAATAATAAGATAATATTTAGTCCTGCCTTGAGTGCAGGGGACTGGACTAGATGACCTCTTGAGGTCCCATCCAGTTTTATGATTCTATGATTCAAAGCCCCTGGGGAGACGGGGGGAGAAAAAGAGGCATCACAGGCTAACAGATAACCCTGCTTCTGGGAACTAGGGTTCCATTTAAGTCCCTGGAGACACCACTCACCCCTGTTCTTCCAGGCTCCCCTTTTTATTCCCTTTCAAGTTCCTTTGTCTGCCTTGAATTTCCTGAACCTAATCAAACTGTTTCATGCACCCCACCAAGGGTTGGGACAGGGATAGACTTAAAATAAATTAGTTTTCTGCATTGACTGGTAAGTACTGGTGATTGGCTTATCTAAAGCCCTTGTCTGCCTTCCTGAGGATGGACATGACTTAAGCTCCTGTAGGAAGTAACCCTTTGAAACCTGTAGGCCCACATGCTGATCTCTACAGTGCCCCCTCATGCCTGGACACAGCATTGCCTTCAGACCTGCAGTGATCTTTTCCAGCCTGCGTCTTCTCTCAACTCCTGCTCTGGATGTTCTGTAGCTTGGTCTCCAGCCAAGTTAAATAAAAGTCTAAACCCTTTCCAGGGTAGCAGAAATAAAGCTAAATAAAAAGTCCAAACAAATCTTCAAATTAACAGCTCTTCCACCTCTTTCAGACTCCACTATAGTTCCCCTGTTGGCCCTACCTCAGGGCCAGGGCCGTCCCTACCAATTATGGTGCCCTACGCAGCCTGAGCACCTGCTTCTGCCAGCGGTGCTGGGGAGGCAGGAGCTGTGGGGGGCCACTTTGGGGGGCGGCCCCAGAGATTAGCAGGGGGCCTGGTGCTGGCATCAGGAAGCAGAATGACCCCGCCCCATCCCGCTCTGCTTCCCCTGCCCCAGCTGTGTCACTTGGGGGAGAGGGCTTGGGGGAAGGGGTCCGTCCCCCGCACTCACTGGCAGTGGGAAGTGGAGCGATGTGGTTGGGAGCTGGTGAAGTGGAGCGGGCTAGGGCCGGGTTGCTCCGCTTCCCGCCGCTGTCGGTGAGTGCGGGGTTGCACTGAGCTGCCTAGGTGCCCCAAATTTCAAGGTGCCCTACGCAACTGTGTATTCTGCATATGCCTAGGGATGGCCCTGCTCAGGGCTTCCTCTGCAAAAGCCTTGCCTGGTACTGTAGTAGTCATCTTACATTGTATCCGGTCAGCTAACCCTATCCCAGGGCTTCTCTCTGCCAGAGAGACTTGCCTATACTGCAATCTTTCCCCCTCCCATCTGAGGGCCCTCAGTCTTCTTTAGGGTTACCATATGTCCGTATTTTCCGGGACATGTCCGACTTTTTGGTTCTTAAATTGCCGTCCGGGAGGAATTTTTAAAAATCTAAAAACATCCGGGATTTTGCCATTATTATTTTTTCCCCAAAGAAGAGTTGATCATTCAAGAAAGAGAGTGAATGTTGATCACTCGAGAAAGAAAGTGAATGTTGATCAGTTGAGAGAGAGTGCCTGCTTTCTGCCCCTAGCTCCCAGCGCTTGTGCCACAAAACAGCTGTTTCGCATGGCTGGGAGGGAGGGCAGAGGAGGGGGAACGCGGCGTGCTCAGGGGAGGAGGCAGGGCTGGGGTTGGGATTTGGGGAAGGGGTCCAATGGGGCAGGGAGGAGGTGGAGTTGGGGCGGGGACTTTGGGGAAGGGGTTGGAATGGGGGCGGTTTAGGGGTGGAGTTGGGGCGGGCAAATACCCCCACTGTGGAGTGTCCTCTTTTTTGAATGTTCAAATATGGTAAACCTAGCCTTCTTATAAGGCCTAGCTCTGCCTCCTCTGGCCAGGAGGCAATTAGTTAGTCACCCCCACCCTCCAGGTGCAGAGCATGGCTAATTAAAGTTCTTTCCCTGGTTTCGCAGGTGGTTGGGGTTAAGCCTCATCACGAAGCATCAGACAAACAGTATAACAATAATCAAATAAACAGCAGTATACGTAATATTCATAAAAAATAATAAAGTCAGTTCCTGCACTTTTTAGAGTGCTTTACTGGAAGGGGGCCATGGAAGCCACTTTTTGAAAATTTGGTCTATTGTTGTTATCTTGCATTTAAAGTAGATCATTCTGTCTTCCGTATATTTGAGAAAACAATGAGGAGTCCGGTGGCACCTTAAAGACTAACAGATTTATTTGGGCATAAGCTTTCGTGGGTAAAAAACCCACTTCTTCAGGTGCATGGCTCCATGAATCTGAAGAAGTGATTCATAGATTCATAGATTCATAGATATCTAGGCCAGAAGGGACCATTATGATCATCTAGTCTGACCTCCTGCACAACGCAGGCCACAGAATTTCACCCACCACTCCTAAAAAAGACCTCACACCTATATCTGTGCTATTGAAGTCCTCAAATTGTAGTTTGAAGACCTCAAGGAGCAGAGAATCCTCCAGCAAGTGACCCGTGCCCCATGCTACAGAGGAAGGCGAAAAACCTCCAGGGCCTTCCAATCTGCCCTGGAGGAAAATTCCTTCCCGACCCCAAATATGGCGATCAGCTAAACCCTGAGCATATGGGCAAGATTCATCAGCCAGATACTACAGAAAATGGGTTTTTTACCCACGAAAGCTTATGCCCAAATAAATCTGTTAGTCTTTAAGGTGCCACCGGACTCCTCGTTGCTTTTGTGGATACAGACTAACATGGCTACTCCTCTGATATTTTGTATATTTGTGAAAATTCAACGACATCTTGAGGGTAAATAGCATTATGGTCCATGGGGAAATGGCTTTTGTTCTGAGTTATCTCTGACTCTTTTCTAGAGGGGGTGTCTTTTGTTTCTCAGGAAGTCTCTCTTAAATTTTTTTTTCCAAATATCCACCTAAAATTTCTTAGTCCCCCTCTTTCTTCTTCCTCTTATGTGGCATCTCCATTACTGGAGGTTTGCAACAATGGTAACCCATTCTGCACGATGCTCTGCTGATTTTTGTATGGATTAATAGTCCTTCTGATTCACCTAATATACCTCATCATGCATCCAAGATCCTCTTTTTCTGCCTTGTGTTCTTCTGCCATCATTTTTTCCTTCCAGTGCCCATAAATATACATTTCCTGTTAAATCCCTTAAAATGTATCCTGCAAATCATTTTTTTCTTTTCATTAGCTCTCTGGCTATAGTTTCTTGTGTTCCAGTCATCCATGATACTTTTTTCCTTGTTTACATGATCTATCCATGATAGTTTTAGAATTCCTCTATGACACCATAATTCCAAGGATTGTAGTTTCTTTATTATCAATAGTTTGTCTATGTTTCAGAGCCATAATTTAACACAGACCACTCTTTACACAAGGAATTTCTCTGTGTTCCAAATAGTTATACTATGTTAAATAAACAAACAAACAAAAAACCCCAACCTATATCTAGCTGCATTTTTATTGTGAAAGATATTTTTTATGAATCCTGTCGTCATCATCCTTTTAAAAAGTCAAGGTGACTCATCTGTTTTAAGTAGATTAAATATATATTTTTCTATTAAAAAATCTAGGACCCAATGGGAAACTCTTATCCATTCAAAGGCTCTTAATTTGCCTGCAGAGCAAGATCAGAGAGAGAGAGAGGAGTGCTCTCACCCCCAGTCAGTCTTGCTTTAAAAAAGCACTGATGAGCTTCAGAACAGAGATAGATTTCACATGCGGATTGGGACTGAGATGATTGACCTTTTAGTCAAGATTTACCAGAAAGTCTCTCAGACAATAGCAAATGCCGATTTCCTTCGCAACAGGGGATTTAGAGTCAGCATTCTGGGGAGAGATTGACATTTGTGGCATGAATCCACTCTGCAAATGAAACTTGTTTTTTTTAAATGTGTGACCCTGCAAAACAATCAAATCACAATTAGTAAAGATTTCCTCCAATAAGGAAAATCAAAGGCAATACGGAGGGATCACTGTTACTAGATAGTGGCATTTTTGTATGTGGTACTTTATTGACAAATTAAATACAGTGTACTTGCCTTGAGATCCAAGGGCCAAATCTTGCTCCCCTTAAACCCAATGGGAGTTTTTACCTTGCCATTTCCAGACTTAAAATAATTTTAAAGGAGCAGAGTTTTATTCATCATTGTCATCTAGTGGTTAGCGCATGTGCTAGGTGTTAGGAGCCCTGAGTTTTAAACCCAGCTCTGTTACCCTCGCACTGAGTGGTCTTGGGCAAATTATTCATCCTCAGCCTAAATACCTGTATAGATCTGGGTCTTGGTTGTTAGATTAGGCTTTACTGTATTACAGCGTATTGCTACCACTATTAATCTTCCCCCTCTTGAATGACATATGACACTGTTTCTTTTCCTTTTTTGACTAAAAGGATCCACAGCTGTCCCCCTTCTCAGATAAATGCTTGAAGCTTTAAAGGATAAAAATAACCTGCGGAGCTATTCTGTAGTCATGGCAAAAACTAACTTCTGATTATTCCCCCTCAACCTTGACGATGTGGGGAATATGAGTCATTCTGCAGTCAGATGATCATCTCCAGAGCTATTTATGGCTTCTCCAGCTATGGCACATATTTAACAGAAACCTGTCACTTTTGGTTCCCTGTGTGCAAACAAACATATTCTCTAGCAGCTCAAGAGACGTATCGTTCCCCTCTATTCGACACTGGTGAGGCCTCATCTGGAGTACTATGTCCAGTTTTGGGCCCCACACTACAACAAGGATGTGGAAAAATTGGAAAGAGTCCAGTGGAGGGCAACAAAAATGATTAGGGGACTGGAACACCTGTCTTATGAGGAGAGGCTGAGGGAACTGGGGATGTTTAGTCTATGGAAGAGAAGAACGAGGGGGGATTTGATAGCTGCTTTCAACTACCTGAAAGGGGGTTCCAAAGAGGATGGATCTAGACTGTTCTCAGTGGTAGCAGATGACACAACAAGGAGTAATGGTCTCAAGTTGCAGTGGGGGAGATTTAGGTTGGATATTAGGAAAAACTTTTTCACTAGGAGGGTGGTGAAGCACTGGAATACATTACCTAGGGAGGCGGTGGAATCTCCTTCCTTAGAAGTTTTTAAGGTCAGGCTTGACAAAGCCCTGGCTGGGATGATTTAATTGGGGATCGGTCCTGCTTTGAGCAGGGGGTTGGACTAGATGACCTCCTGAGGTCCCTTCCAACCCTGATATTCTATGATTCTATGATTCTAGGCGTGAATTTAAAAAAATGTTACTCTCATGATTCATGATGATTTTTAAAGACTTTTGAGAGACCAAGGAGGCTCCTTTTTCCCAGTGTGGCTAAACTAGCGACACATTCCTCCTTCAGAAAGAAATGCGGTTTACACTTTGCAGGGAATTAACAGGGAGGCAGAGGAAGGTGGAATCCACCCCATTAGGTGGGTAGCAGATCTGCCACGCTGCAGCGGCTATTCCAGCTACGGGTTGGAAAAGTGAGCACTGCACTCTGTGGGTCTGTCTATACTGCGGTCACAGGGTGTCATCACAGCTCAAGTAGATATACCTGAGCTAGCTACCTCAGCTACTGGAGCAGTGAAGCTGGAGCGCCGAGGTCTTCAACGAGGATTGTGCAAGCCCACCCAGAACCCTGGGGCTCTCCTCACAGGGCTAGCCCATGCTCGGGCACTTCACACCAGTACCAGAGCTAGGTAGGTTAAATCTCGAGTATGTCTACATAAGCTGTAATCGCACCCTGTGATTGCAGGATAGACAGACCCTGTATCTACAGACTCCCTGTAAAAGATGTGTTGAGTCATCAGATCAATCATTACTGCTTTTATTTATATTAAAGTAGCGCCTAGAGCGGAGGCTCCAACTGAGATCAGAGCCCCTCTGAGGTAGGCACAGCGCAGTGAGCGAGAACCCTGACCCTAAGTGCTTGCAATCTGAATAATACAATCTGCATCTTTAGGCACCTGTCTACCTTTAAAAATCTGGCCCTCAGTGACTTGCCCAAGGTCACACAAAAAGCCAGTGCTGAACCCACATTTTCTGAGGCCCAGACAAATGCCTTAGCCACAAGACCATTCTTCCTCATATATAAGTATTGTGGCCAGGCTTTCAATAATCCCCTCTTTCCTAACCTATTTGTCGCTGCACAGAGAAGCGCCCCAGCAGTACATATGAAGTGAAAAGGTTGTCGTGACCATTCCTTCCCCACCCAAGGTGGGGTGTAAGCAATGCAAAGGGCGTTATGCTGACTTTCCATAGCTGGATACAATTTGTACATGTAGAAATCAACCATACCTGAAAACCTTAAAATAATCATGAAGGAGAATCTAAAAGGATTTCTCTTCTTCATTGAAATCCTAGCCTTGGGCACCAAGTCTCCTGAATGTTACATGAAGAGTTGGTATCAGTAATAAGAGGATTACTTTGCAGATAAAGACTGAGGAAAAAAAGTGGTGGTTTCAGAGTGGAGTGTTTGTGCAAACATTTTTGTTTGTTTCAGTTCACCAGAGATCCAACCCTTTGAGTTTTAAGGTTCAAACACCCAATCGCAGCGGATTTCTCCAGATTTATAACAAAATTCTACGACAGTCATTCGTCTCCAAGTTCATGGTCTGTGAAGCTTAGCAGATCTCGCATCGCACCTGGACTGAATGTCGGGTATGAAATGGAACACAAACCCAGTGAATTCATGTGGCTCTGGGTTCCTTGATAAAAAGCGCCTATTACTCTAGTGTGGACACATGCCACGTGGTTATGTTTGTGGCGATAATACTGTATCTTACATGAATATAGTAGAATCTTTCTTCCTAAAGGATCCTGAATAGCTTTGCAAATTTTACATGGAAATGTAGATATTTCACCCATTAAGGCTCTAATTCAGGAAAACACTTAAACACATGCTGAAAGTTTTTTTTCCCCTGTACCAGGAATTGATGGCTTGAGACTATGGTATTTCCCTCCTGTAAAATATATAGTGAAGAGCACGTAGGCTGACAGAAGATGGCCCATGTACGGGGTAACTTGGAAATAAGAAAGGGGCTAAGGCATTTAAATGCTTTTGCCCTTCCTTGGGGTTAGAGGTAAGAGTGACAGGAATGATAAAGGTACTGTAGGCAGACTGCTGGCCTGCAACCAGACATTTGGTTAGCTGTGTTTTGTTCTGAAGTTTACCTGTATGTGCATGCGCTTAGTCCTGAATATCACAATCACATATATAGGATATGACAGATTGGAGGCATGTCTCCATTTTGTTCTCTGAATATCATTTTGATTGTAACCTTCCCGGTAACCTTCTCTTTGCATAGGAGCCTCCAGCGTGGGTAAAGCCATCCAGGTGGTGTTGAAAGCCAGCCAGTCCTGACAAGGACAGTCTATTCTGGACACTGTGGGCTTGTGCCAGTGAATGGGACACCTCTTCAGCCCTAACAAGGGCCATCGACTCTGAACAACTCTTCCCTAGTGGAACAATGGGTTTGCTGCCGGTAGGGGTCATTAATTTTGGGTGGACTCTCTACACAGAAACCAGTCTCTCAGGAATGGGCTTGAATCCCCGATCTAAGCACATGGCTGGAAGAGCTGCCACTGACCACCTGACTTAAAAGGAGAGACTTTATTTAAGGAGGGAAGCCCGCTTCTCTGAGGAGGGAGGCTGCTCCAACACCACAGGCAGAAGACCAGGCCAAGTAGGCAGGAAGAGCTGATCTGCCTACAGATTTGGCCAGACTCGGGGTGGTGAGAACACTGATGGGGATTGTGTTCAGGAGTTTGTTGTTTTCCATGGATCTGAAAGTCTCTTGTGCTTAGTTAAGAGTAAAATGTAGAGTAAAATTCCTTTGCTAAGCCTGTGGGCCTTGCTTTACTGCCATGTTGTCCCTGATGGGTATAACTAGGAAACCAGAGCTCCCCGTCAGGCAGGCTTGTGGGGGTGGGGGGAATGTGTCTAAGAAACTGGGGGTTCAGGGGGGCTGAGCTGCTGATTCTGGGGTCTAGGCAGTTGGACTGTGGGTCCCATTGTCCAAGAAGGGTGTCAGACATGGGTCTGCACCTAGGAGTGCACCTGAGAGACCCAGAGCCAGAACAGTGAACGTTAACTGCCCAGGCACATGGGTTTTAGAGAGAGGTGGGATTGAGCGGTTGGATCCAATCACAACTGACTGGTGTCCATCCAGAGAGTGTGATGGGACCTGGTTGTGGCACAGAGTAATTAGTGAGACAACATAAGACAGGTAACTCTCTATTGAAACAGCTTCACAAGCATCCATCTTTACACCCATTTTACCTCTCTAGAATTGCTTCGATGGACAGCCTGGTTCTCCATGGCATTGCAGCTGCAGTAACTCCCTCTAATTCATTTTTTCCTTGGTTCCCCAGTGTGTGACTACAGCTTTTCCCCCCCCCCATTCCTTTCCTGCCAAAGTCACCTTTTTAGAGTTAGCTCACAGTGCTTAAAAGATGAGTGAGTGCCCACTTTAGTGAGGAGACAATGTTCTCTGATGAACCATGTGAGGAAATTGCAGAGGGGAAGAATTGGATTCCGATTGCATAATTTCCACAAAATACCAGCAGGCCAAACACATTTGTATAAAATGTGACCCATAATTGTTATCAGAACAGATTGGCTATGATGAGGCAACAGTAAGAGCAGTGCTTTTATGGCAATTGAAACCCTTTCTGGAAGCTCAGGGACCATTTAAAATTGAGACAAATTTGAACAAGCCAAAGATGAGGCTCCGTGGGATGCCCATGGTTAAGTTATCAGTCATATAAACACGCTTGGAATACTTAAGCTCCGATATGAGCATGCAGAAAAGGTATGGCACTCAGGTTAGCATCAGCATGGCTGTGAGCTACCATTGCTTCTTACAAAGAGACAGGTGATTGCGCTGTCAGAAGTTGCCTCTAAATCATAAAGTGCAATCCTCATTTAACAGCCCCTTTTCCAAAAGGAACTTGACGTGATCAGTACATTCAAGGAGAGCAGCTGAGGAGAGAATGCAGAAGTCTGAATCAAGGCTGATATTCATTAGGATAATTACCCAGGACCACCTCAAGAAAGTAATGCAGATGAGCAAAAGGATCCCATGTAGTATTTTTAAAAAATGCCAGTTGGGTTGAAATAAAACAGTAATTATTATTTGAAATCAGCTCTGCAGATAGCACTTCCATGATGTGTGACATTTTGTTCTGGTGACAGCAAGAGAAAAGATACTCAGATGCTTATGAAGGCAAAGATAAGAGATTGTAATAGACAATATTACCTAATGTAGTTTTCATTATAATATTGGCTGAGTGTATAACAAGTTTCGTGTTTGCTATGTCCCAGGTTAATGAGGAATCAAGACACTGAGATTCGACAGTGAGCTGAATCTACCTGAGTCACGTCAGTACATATATCTGGGGCTTTATTGCTAAGGTTTCCCCAGTATGCTTATTCACATGCATACAGAGAGGATACAGAAAAGAGCCACATCAATGATTTGAGAGCTGGAGAAAATGCCTTACAGAAGACTTAAGTGGCTGAATTTGTTTATCAAAAAGATCGAGAGGTCCTTCATGGGAAGAAAATAGTGGATGCCAGGGCCAATCAGAGTGGGGCCAGGAGGCCCATTTGGCCTTGGCCTCAAGCTCAAAGGAGGCCTCAGATTTAGACACTTGTTAATTTTTTGGCATCTGATAAGTTTCGCAACTTGCTTTTATGCGCACGATTTTTCCTCAATAATTAGTGCATGTGCACAGGGAAAGGCTAGAAAAGCATTTGTTCAGATTATGCCTCACTCTCTTTTTTTTTCAATGTTGTCAATATGTCAATATTCAGATTATGTCTCACTCTCTTTTTTGGCGCCTTATTTTGTTTTCATGTGTCGTCATTTTTTATTTTTATTATGGCTAGGGGCCTCAAAAGCTGGAAGTGGCCCGGGCCTCTGTGGGCCTCTGAGAGGGCTTGGGGCATGCGAAAGCATTCTTTAATCTAACAGGAAAAGTCATAACCAGAACAAATGGCTGCAAGTTAAAATCAGACAAATTCAAATCAGAAATAAGACATACATTTTTAACAGTGAGGGGCACTAACCCTTGAAACTATCAAAGTATCAAAGGAAATGGTGGATGGATCCTCCATCCCTGGGTGTCTTGAAATCAAGACGGGATTCCTTTCTGAAAGACATGCTTTAGCAAGTTACTCGGCTCAATACAGGAGCAATGGGGTGAAATTCTTTGGCTTCTGTTATATAGGAAGTCAGACTAGAGGAGGTAGTGGTCCCTTCTGGCCTTAAACCTCTGTGAAGTCACACAGCATTGACTAAATTCCCAAAGTCCTGCCCTAGCATGCACTGGGTGAAATTTCAAACGAAGGATAGATTATCTAGGATCAGTGTCATTTTGTGTGGTTGGTGCAAAGTTCTGGGCCCTGAAATAGAGTGTAGAGACCCCATGTTGTGGCAGCCAGGAAGGGGTTAATAGATGAGCCAGTTACCTTTCCAGCTGTGACTGACTAGCCAATTAACCCCAGCTGGGTTAAAAGACAGCAGCTGAGGCAGTGCAGGGTGATTGAGAAAGTACACCAGTAATAAGCTGGGTAAAAGATACATCGAGAAATGCTACTGAAATGCCGAGGTGAGATAGCTTGAGACTACAGCTCTGGGACAGACACCTACAAACAGGCAAAGGTAGGAGTGAGAAATCTGCTTAGGCAAAGATTGTAACTTGCCAGACATAGTTTTAGTCTTAGAAATGTATTTTTACTTTTACTTTACTACACTACCCACTGCTAATACAACAAACATCCATAAGTAAGAGTGCCAGGAGAGGATAGTTTAATAAAGGGGCATGTGGAGAAGGATGGGCTGAGGGAGTTCAAATTGTGGTGTTCCGTCTTTGATGTATTATAGCTGTGATTTGTGGCAAGGTGTGTGCCAGTGGGTGGAGAATTAAGGGGCATTTACTGAGTTTTGTTATTGTTGAGCTGTGTGAGAACTCCTGACACACTTGTCGGCTTTGCCAGTAGACTCTTCAAGGCTCTGCCAGTCCAGATTTTGCTTTGCGGGTAACAGTGAATCCCAATTTCCCAAGGATGTCTCCCTGCAGTGTCCAGGCCTTTCCTGGAAAACTCTCAAACATTATTAATCTTGTTGCTCCTTTAAAGAGACAATACACTGCAATTCACTAATTTAACTGGGGTTTGACAAACACTCGTTTCAGTTTTCAGAGTAGCAGCCGTGTTAGTCTGTATTCACAAAATGAAAAGGAGTACTTGTGGCAGCTTAGAGACTAACACATTTATTTGAGCATAAGCTTTTGTGAGCTACAGCTCACTTCATCGGATGCATTCAGTGGAAAATACAGTGGGGAGATTCATATACATAGAGAACATGAAACAATAGGTGTTACCATACACACTGTAACGAGAGTGATGGTAACACCCATTCTTTCATGTTCTCTATGTATATAAATCTCCCCACTGTATTTTCCACTGAATGCATCCAATGAAGTGAGCTGTAGCTCACGAAAGTTTATGCTCAAATAAATTTGTTAGTCTAAGGTGCCACAAGTACTCCTTTTCTTTTTACTCATTTCAGTCACAGCACTGAACTGGTTTATAGTGAAAGTAAAGTGAGTTTATTAAACAGTCATAGGTTTAAGTGATACCAAGTATAAGGAATAAGATAGAAATGGTTACAAACAAACAAAAGTAAAAATACATTTCTAAGACTAAAATTCTCCTCCCCCACCCCTTTGTTCTTATAATCAATAAACCTTTGGAATCTATTCTTTGAGAAGTGTACTTGATACAGTTTTATAATGGTGATATTGTATATAAGCAGTTGAATCCACTGATTGTATCATTTGAAGTTCAGACCCCTGTCTTCATAGCGATCTGTTACCCTGGATTTGAGGGGTGTGTACCCCAGAATATGATCAAGCTAATTGCAATACTATGTGCATTCAGCCACCATGAATTAATAAAATAACTCGGTACTATGTGGTGTTCTAATTTGAAAGCAGGCTTTTAGTTTTGACCTTGTCTCTATCTGGCAGTTTCTGCTAATCAGAATGGGAGGAGGGGAGAGAATAATGGACAAATTCCTTGAATTTGGGTGCCTTTGATATAGAAGTGTTATGATTAAGATGGTTAGGAATGTTAAGTAGTTTATTGAAAGTTAGGAAACGTGGTGGTTTAGTAGTGGCCACTATGACTTGTGTTTTGTATAAATTAGTTATAAAAGACTAGCTAATATAGTGTACTTTGGCACAGTCCTCTGAAGCTTTCTTGAGAGGTTTTTCGTGACACCTTTCCTCCCTGGCAGGTAAGCAACTGGCCACTGAGAACCTGCAGTTAATAACTCAATACCATTCCAGATTTTAGATAAACATTTGTGTGCTTAAATCCAATAAACTGCAGTTTTAGATTAATGCAAGTAAGCATGCTCCATCTTTTCAGATGGAATTGCTGTGTTCCTATTGATTTACTCCTGAGACTGCCTGGAGTGAAACAGGTAAGTTACCGCTGCTGTGGGTTCTGAAAACCGTGGGTAACATCTCCCTCATTTGTTAAGCTGATGGCTTTGTTCTGTGTAAATATAACTTCATTGCCTCTGCCTGATGACTAGGCTGGTCAGACAAGCAAATACACAGTCTTTTGTGCAAGCCAGACTCTGATTATCCATTGCCTGTCAAACATATTTTAAGAACACAATTCTAGCACATATTTATAACTTTGTATGCACATTGTACCTATATCACACAAGAATACTACTACACACAAGAATACTAATCAGTGAGTTACTAGTTTTCCAGTGAGATGACATGCCACTTTTTGGGTATCTAGCAGAACAACCGTGTTAGATATAGTGGGTATGTCAGGCCTGATGAGTTGCTGAGAGTGTAGCAAACCACTGATGGGCCTCTGCCACAAACAGGTAAAGACTGATTAAATGTAAAATAACTAAATCCATCACTGTCTCCTAGTTCCACGCACCACAATAAAACAATCCATTCTTTGAGCAAGCTGGATTGAAAGCTTTTACCAGTGTTCCTTCAAATAATCCAGATCTAATAAGTGGACAGAAATTAATGTGGATTGCTGGTGTGGAGTTTGTTCATATCATTTGAGATTCTCGGAAGGTCCATGGCTCAGAAGGTTCTGTTGTGACTGTAAGGATTGCTAGAGGAGGGTGAAAAAACTTTATCCAGAAAATGTAGCACACTGTTTAAGAACATGGCATTTCAATACTAATTAGGCAGGAATCACATTTAGATTCATTTCACTGAAATTTAATTTTACAAAAGAACACTAATCTAAAGCAGTTTAGAACAAAGTTGGAGGTGACAGCCTCAAGGATAAACAGAAGGCATTTAAAAGACTGGTAATGCATTCACAGTGAGATTATTTGGCATGTTAAAATAATAAAAAAAAAAAAACTAAATGAAATTTAAATATAAAGCAAATGCAAAACAGAATCCAGTGGTTGAGGATTAAATCCTGCGGAATCTACAGGGGGGGAAAAAACCCTCAACTGACTTAAATTGTGGTTTTGTTTTGCCTGAATAAGAAATTAGTTTGGCCAGAGATTTCTATTTAAGCTAATTGGTACAAATACCTCTGGCAGTTACAACATACCTATGATGCGGTGTACAGAACCCACAACAGTAGTAGCTGTGAATGGCTTAGAAGATGAAGCATTTACCTTTCCAACTGTGAGTAAGTGGCTGGTTGGAGACAACTGGGATAAAAAGCTACAGCTTAGGCAGGGAAGGGTGCTTGCCAGAGGGTCCGAGTTACCCCATGGACACTCCCTGTAGTAAGAGGAATGTAGGAAGAGGGCCTGAAACATAAGCCCATGTCTCAGAGAGCTGGTGTGAGGCCTGGGCTAAAGTAATGGTCAAAACTTGCTAATATTAACAAGTTAAGTTGTGAGCAAGAGGCAGGCCCTGCTCACAGAACCTAGCAAGAACAGGGCTGATACTGCAGAAGCACACATTCCTAAGTAGTGCTAGGCATAAGAATATATATGCAAATACAATCCAGAAAGGTGGTATGAGAACACATCGATACCAAACACGACCCCCAAAGATAACAAGGACATACTGACCCATCCTGAAGATAAGGTCAGGATGACAGCAAAATGGATAGACATGTTTTGATCAAACCAATGTACAAGGCAATGGGTGGCAACCTAATACATCGGGGCAGTATGTAGCTTGTTTGTATCTGTGTATAAAGATGTATGTCTGAGGAAGTGTCTTTGGCCAGCCGAGGGGGCAATGGAAAGTCTAGCCACTGACAGCTGTGTCCATTGTCATGGGCATACATGTTCTAATATAACTGTAGACATTGATCTGGGGAGATAGGACCATGCTTCATTAACAATAAACTTGGCTTGGTGCCTTCGCACCTTAACTGATTTTGTGGCCATTGGACGGTTCGCTCGAGGTCTGCCATGCCAGCTGTCTACGTAGAGCTGGGATGGCATATGGAGGGAACACACACGCAGCCGAACATCTGACGACACTCCCCAGCAACATACTGGGAAAAACCTGTATGAGGAGTCAGGCTTCCAGGGAGAGGGAGCCAGAGAGTACAGCTCTATGAAGGATCCCTGCAAGCGGGCACCAGTAGGAACAGCCTAGGGAAGCAGCAAGGGATCTTAAGAAACAGTCCTTGGCTGCCAGGGTCTCTGAGCTGCAATGGGGAGGCCAAAGTTCCCCTCTCACCCTTCCCACCCCACAGGAGTAAAAGTGAGAGCTCCTGTGTGCAAAGGGATAACGGCTATTAAGTCTTCAGCACCAACCTGGAGCTCAACATAAGCTCACTGGATACTTTTTCTGTTTGAACTTTCTTGGTTACCCTGCAAGGGGCAAGATTATGAGCTAGCCAGCCAGAGTTTCTGAGAAGGGGTAGATTGCCATGAGGGGGAGAGAAGGGAGGTGACAAACACTGCTGTGCTGGCTTGGCCACAGGGGATGCACTGATCAGTGAGTGACCCTGCGACAGTACCTTATTTCACCATAGTATCCCTTTTGGCCCTAAGGTTGCAATTAGGAAAGTCAAGAAGGTATAATAGTTACACCTAGCTCTTGTAATGCTTTTCATCTGTAGTTTTTCAAGTGCCTTACAAAAGAGATCAGTATCATTACTGACCATTATCCTAATGGATTGGCAATGGAATTGAGCCTCTCAATTGTGGAACAGAAACGTATTTCTGTCTAATGGCAGTTCCCTGGCTTTTTTTTTTAATTGAGATTCTGGTCCCAGAGGTGCCGATAGCTGAGCTGCTTCGTAATAGTGACCATAACATTTAACATCTGTGGGAGGGGTGACACCACAGCAGCCCACCAAAGTCGCATTTCATTTTTGTTTAGTTCACCTTCCCGAAATTAAAATTCGTTAAATAGAAATTAAAGGTAAAGTGCCAAAAATGAAATCCCTGCAAGATGCATGGACATTTTTAAAGACACCATGATAGAGGCTCAATTTAAATGTATACCCCCAAATTAAAAAAAACATAGAGAACCAAAAAAGTGCCACCATGGCTGAACAACAAAGTAGGAGGCCGTTAGAGACAAAAAGACATTCTTTAAAATGTGGCAGTTAAATCCTATTGAGGAAAATAGAAAGGAGCATAAATTCTGGCACATGAACTATAAAAAAAAGTAGGAAGGTCAAAAAAGAATTTGAAGAACAGGTAGCCAAAGACTCAAAGTAATTGAAAGTTTTTTTTCTAAGTACTTCAGAAGCAGGAAGCTTGCTAAACAACCAGTGGGGCCACTGGATGATCAAGAGGCTAAAGGAGAACTCAAGGAAGACAAGACCATTGCAGAGAAACTAAATTAATTCTTTTCATTGGTCTTCACAGCTGAGGATGTCAGGGAGATCCCCAAACCTGAGTCATTCTTTTTAAGGTGACAAATCTGAGGAACTGTCCCAGATTGAGGTGTCTTTAATTTATGCATTTGTTCCAAAACCACCTCTAAAAAGTAATGAAGTCATCAGGACTAGATGGTATTCACCCTAGAGTTCTGAAGGAACTCAAATGTGAAATTTCAGAATTTCTAATTGTGATATGTAACCATCATTTAAATCCACTTCTGCACCAATGACTGGAGGATAGCTAATGTGATGCCAATTTTTAAAAAAGGCTCCAGAGGTGATCCCAGCAATTATAGGCCGGTAAGATAAATTTCAGTACTGGGCAAATTGATTAAAACTATAGTAAAGAACAGAATTGTCAGACACACAGATTAACACTATTTATTGGGGGAAGAGTCAACATGGTTTTGTAAAGGGAAATCATGCCTCACTAATCTACTAGAATTCTTTGAGGGGCTCAACAAGCATGTGAAAAAGGGTGATCCAGTGGATATCATGTACTTAGATTTTCAGAAAGCCTTTGACAAGGTCCCTCACCAAAGGCTCTTAAGCAAAGTAAGCTGTCATGGGATAAGAGGGCAGATCCTCTCATGGATTGGTAAATGGTTAAAAGACAGTAAACAAAGGGTAGGAATAAATGCTCAGCTCTCAGAATGTACAGAGGTAAATATTGGTGTCCCCCAGGGGTCTGTATTGGGACCAATCCTATTCAACGTATTCATAAATGATCTGAAAAAAGGGGTAAACAGTGAGGTGGCAAAATGTTGATACAAAACTTCTCAAGATATTTAAATCCAAAGCAGACTGTGAAGAGCTACAAAAGGCTCTCATGGTAACTGAACAACAAAATGGCAGATGAAATTCAAGGTTGATAAATGCAAAGTAATGCATATTGGAAAGCATAATCCCTACTATACATATAAAATGATGGGGTCTAATGAGCTGTTACCACTCAAGAATGAGATCTTGAAGTCATTGTGGATAGTTCTCTGAAAACATTTGCTCAATGTGCAACGGCAGTCAAAAAAGCAAACAATGTTAAGAATCATTAGGAAAAAGATAGATAATAAGACAGAAAATATCATATTGCCTCTATAAATCCATGGTACACCCACATCTTGAATACTGGGTGCAGATGTGGTCACCCCACCTCAAAAAGACATATTGGGGTTGGAAAAGATACAGAAAAGGGCAACAAAAATGATTAGGGGTATGGAACAGCTTTCATATGAGAAGAAATTAATAAGACTGAGACTTTTCTCTTTGGAAAAGAGATGATTGAGAGGGGATATGATAGAGGTCTATAAAACCATGCCTGGTGTGGAGAAGGTAAATAAGGAAGTGTTTATTCCTTCCCATAACACAAAAACTAGGGGGTCACCAAATGAAATTAGTAGACAGCAGGTTAAAACAAACAAAAGGAGGTATTTATACAGTCAACCTGTGGAACTGTTTGCCAGAGTATATTGTAAAAGCCAAGACTATAACAGGTTTTTTTTTTAAAAAAAAAAAACAGGATAAGTTCATGGAGGATAGGTCCATCAATGGCTATTAGCCAGGAGAGGCTGGGATGCAAAACCATGCTCTGGAATGTCATTAGCCTCTGTTTGCAAGAAGGTGGGAAGGATGGGCACCTGAGAGGGGGTTACACATGACTTGTGATCAATCTAGCCCAGCTGGGAAGGAGCTGACTGCTCATTTAAGGGAGGAGCACAGAGCTGCCTGAGGAGAAATAAGAGGAAATTCCCAGCTACACATCTGGGCCTAAAGACTGAGAGAAGCCCAGGAGGCCTGAGCCAGAACCAGAGGATCCTAAGTCAGGAGGAAGCCTGGGGGGCTGTGAAGTCTGGGGCCAGAGGCAGGCTGTCCTGAAGCAGGAGGTAGTGCAGTCTGAGGCAGTGACAGTAAACCCTAAGGGGTGTTTGAACTGAAGTCTGAGGGACTGCAGGGGGAAAGACAAAGTCTGCAGTCATTCTCTTGGTAATGGAGTGAAGATACCTGTGGGGAACAGAGAGGCTCCTGCAAAGCAAGGAGGAGCCGTATACGGGAGAGGGGAAGATATGTGAGACACACGATTGGCGCAAGCTCCTGTGGGCAGGGACTGGCTGTTGTGGTGCTTAATGTTTGCTGTGTGATCTGAGATCTTCAGGTAACTGGTGCTGGACTACACCTAAGTATCAATAGTAGTACTCATTTGGCTTTATTACCAATGACATTGTGTCTCAGGTTGTCCTGAGAAGAGAACTTGAACAAAGAAAGCAAATGATTCCTTTCTCTGAGGCTCCTTGCAGCTTTTCTTCTCTTTCCTCTGACTCAGGCTTTGGCCTCATCCAAAAGAGACTGGGAGAGACAGATATGGAATAGGAGTCACCCAAAGCAGTTGTGCAATAGAACCAATGTTCAAGCTACTGGCCCTTCTGCCTTCAGTTTGCATGCGCTCTCTACAGCCCAGCTGTCTCCATGCTGAGGCAGGGAAGATGCAATCTCATCCTATTAGTGATTCTGAATGCTGATCTTGATATAGGTTCCGAAGCAACCTGGGTCAGTGAGCTGGGGAACCAGATCGCATATCTTGATTAGCATTTGTATGCATTTGCATTTACAGTAGAACAGGCAAAGCAATAAACCATTCCATAAATAAGTGAATGATGCACATGTACAGCACTGTAACTGATTAAAATCAGTGGTTATTGCCAATGTCTAAGTTAAAAATCACATCCTGAATTGTCCTACTCCTTGCACACTTACATTACAGTGTAATGTCAGCTTCCATATTGCTGCAATGATAAGCAGGAAGACCTACAACTGGGGCCAGATTCTTGCTGCTTTCAATGGAGTTGCACCCACTTGCACCAGCTGAGGATCTGTCCCCCTGGAATTTAAATACCTTGAGATGGGTAAGATTTGGACATGGCCTATTGTTTCTACTATTCTAATACATGATCCAAGCAGAATGCTAGGCTCTCGTCAGACAAGTCTAAAGACAGGGTGCCTGCATCTTTAAATAGAGCCTCCAGAACAGGGCTTACAGAGCCAGAAATAGAATTAAATGGAGGCTCCTGGACTCTTGCACCAGAGAGAAGATTGAATAATGTGGTTCTAAGTAGGTTAAATCCAGGCATGTGTCACTAGCTTGCTTTCACAAAGAGAGCCTGTGAGCTAATGGGTCATGTTCTGCCACCCACCTAATTTCCTTAGCGGGTTTTCCAGCGGTAACCCCAGCCACTGCATGGTAAGTGTCCCATCCATAGAGGATATGGGCCTGTTATAGCCATCAATTGAGAGTCAGGCTCTTTGAGGGGATTGTTACTGGCCCAGCTTTACACCTCACTCAGTGGCTCTCCAATGGAATTGAGCTCATGACACTCCTGCTAGGAAGCATGAGTATCTCTCTAGCATTCCCTCAAAAGCCAAGCACTCAAGTTGAGAGTTGAGAGTAACAGGCTCAAATCCTTTGCGGACTGGGCACAAAGGGGAGAGACACTGCAGAGTGAGTGGGTTACATGGGCACACACTGGACGCCCTGGCAACATCTTGATACATCCATTGCAAGATATTGTCCCTGTAATGTTTCCTGGCAGGCCTTTCCAGGATGTGCTTAACTTAGCCAGCAGCTTCAGTTGCGCACAGATCTTGCACAGAGCCTCTCTTGGCTCAAAAGTAGCCTCAATCAATGCTGCATAGGCATCAGGAGCGATAGGCTAAATAGATCAGGAAAAAAAAAGGCTTTCATAGGATCATAGAATCATAGAATCTCAGGGTTGGAAGGGACCCCTGAAGGTCATCTAGTCCAACCCCCTGCTCGAAGCAGGACCAATTCCCAGTTAAATCATCCCAGCCAGGGCTTTGTCAAGCCTGACCTTAAAAACCTCTAAGGAAGGAGATTCTACCACCTCCCTAGGTAACGCATTCCAGTGTTTCACCACCCTCTTAGTGAAAAAGTTTTTCCTAATATCCAATCTAAACCTCCCCCACTGCAACTTGAGACCATTACTCCTCGTTCTGTCATCTGCTACCATTGAGAACAGTCTAGAGCCATCCTCTTTGGAACCCCCTTTCAGGTAGTTGAAAGCAGCTATCAAATCCCCCCTCATTCTTCTCTTCTGCAGGCTAAACAATCCCAGCTCCCTCAGCCTCTCTTCATAAGTCATGTGTTCTAGACCCCTAATCATTTTTGTTGCCCTTCGCTGGACTCTCTCCAATTTATCCACATCTTTCTTGTAGTGTGGGGCCCAAAACTGGACACAGTACTCCAGATGAGGCCTCACCAATGTCGAATAGAGGGGAACGATCACGTCCCTCGATCTGCTCGCTATGCCCCTACTTATACATCCCAAAATGCCATTGGCCTTCTTGGCAACAAGGGCACACTGCTGACTCATATCCAGCTTCTCGTCCACTATCACCCCTAGGTCCTTTTCCGTAGAACTGCTGCCTAGCCATTCGGTCCCTAGTCTGTAGCGGTGCATTGGATTCTTCCATCCTAAGTGCAGGACTCTGCACTTATCCTTATTGAACCTCATCAGATTTCTTTTGGCCCAATCCTCCAATTTGTCTAGGTCCTTCTGTATCCTATCCCTCCCCTCCAGCGTATCTACCACTCCTCCCAGTTTAGTATCATCCGCAAATTTGCTGAGAGTGCAATCCACACCATCCTCCAGATCATTTATGAAGATATTGAACAAAACCGGCCCCAGGACCGACCCTTGGGGCACTCCACTTGACACCGGCTGCCAACTAGACATGGAGCCATTGATCACTACCCGTTGAGCCCGATAATCTAGCCAGCTTTCTACCCACCTTATAGTGCATTCATCCAGCCCATCCTGGACCTTTGCTTGTTTCTAAGGCTAACTGAAAACTCAGTATTCTCAGCTGGGTACAGATGACTTCCAACATGCCCAAACTTTTTGATTCTTATTTATTATGCAAAAAGAAAAGGAGTACTTGTGGCACCTTAGAGACTAACCAATTTATTTGAGCATAAGCTTTCGTGAGCTACAGCATCCGATGAAGTGAGCTGTAGCTCATGAAAGCTTATGCTCAAATAAATTGGTTAGTCTCTAAGGTGCCACAAGTACTCCTTTTCTTTTTGCGAATACAGACTAACACGGCTGTTACTCTGAAACCTGTTATTTATTATGATAGCCCCTAAAAGCCCCCATCAAAGACTAAGACCCCATTGCGGTAGGCATTGTACAAACACAAAATAATGGCCCCTGACCCAAAGAGCTTACTATTTGAGTATAAGAGGAGACAACTGGATACAGACAGACGGAGTACAAGGAAACAAAACATTAGATAGCACGATTGGCAGTGATCTCATTACACCAACAGACTGGCCCTTCTCCAGTAATTTTTTTGTAAACCTCGTGGCAAAGGAGATTTTTAATGAAAGATAATGAGTGAGTCTTGTAACTCAGTGGAGGGATCTTCTCTCAGGTGTGAGGAGCAGCAAGGGAGAAAGCACAAAGGTTCTTGGTTTGACAGTCTTAATCAGTGGTCTTTAAATGAGGTCTTTCCATACAAAATCTGGGTCCCTATCTCAATTTTGTGAATTGTCCGAGTCTTTCTAGTGTCCCTTACCAAAACCTATATCCAAACACGCACTAATTTTGGGATGTCTGCAATCTTGATCTGTGTTGCAGCTTCAGCTTATCTCATGTTATTTCCAGGTGGAACCAAGTCAGTAAGTTTTTAAAAAAACACTTGGAGAAACACCATTCTTGTGTGCGTGCCAGCAGGTACTGGAAAGGCCACTGTTGGGTGATTATAGAGGGACTCTTCTGAATAACTCATGAACATGAAGAGTAAACCATGACAATATTCCAGCTCTAGCTGTAATGATTGTAAATCCAAATAGTAGATCAGTTTCCATTTTCAAAGTAACTTCTGCTAGGAAAGAGGTCAGATCCTCACTTGTTTCAAATCTGTCCAGAAATACTCAAATTAAGGAAACCCACTCTGTTTTTAGAAGGAAGCTAAGACCTTTGTTTACACTCCAAAGTTCACAGAATCAAAGGCCATGTCTTGGTGTGTGAGAATTCTGAACACTGGCCTGTATCCTTCAAGTTCTATGCTCCTGCCTTGTCCCATTGACTTCACCTGCTCAGAAGTCCACTTGCATTTAGCAGCTTGCAAGATGAGAACCCTAGTTTGTTCATTTGCATTAGCATCGGGAAGCTGTTTGTTATGCTCTTATGTCTTCATTAAAAATGAATTAGCAGCATGGTAAAATATTAGAGCACTATTTTTATCTAAATGCAGCATTGCTGGATGTTTTCCTTAACTTCTGGGAAAGTGTTTGTAATAGACCATGATACTTTGAAAGGTAATTGAATTTACGGTTCATGTAATTTGACCATAAACTGTCCTTTGTGGGAGGAATTTACTTACTGATAAATTGACCAACTAATTGCTTTTTGCTGAAGTTGTGTCATTTGTTCTGCATGCCAAGTTGCAATTTCTCTCTTTAAAAGTCATACTTGCCCTTAGCATGAGAATAATTTGCCATATTTACAAGAGCATGACTGCCTGTTATCCAGATGCATTAACATTTCCCTAGCAGCTTAAAAACAATAATTTCAAGAGTAGCTTTTTAATTTTTTTTCCTGAGCCTGCTTTGCTCTCCCAGGCTGACCTCCGTAATTAAAGCTAAATGATTGTCTACTTTGAATGCCAAGTGCACTTGAGATCCTGACACTTGCCACGTGTTTTGGTGAACAGGTGTTCACCTTTCCATTTACAGCTTTGTAGAAAGACCACCCAATCACAGCCTGTTTTACCTGTGGGCTTTAATGTTAGGAACCTCTAGCAGACCCAGATTCCATTGTGTGCTTTTGATCAACAATATGTCTGTGGTATGGTGGTTGTTCTAGAGAGCTATAAATGGAAAGGGAGGCTGGTCCTGCGGTTGCATCTTTGGTATGGGATTCTAGACAGTTGAGTTCAAGTCCTGGCTTTGCCACAAACTTCCTACATGGCCCTGAACCAATCAGCTCCCCTCCATGCCTTCATTTCCCCATATATAAACTGGAAATAATAGTACCTACTGTGTCATGTCTACCTAGAATGAAATGTCTTTGGAACAGTATTCCTGAGGGCATTCTGCATATAACGTTTTAAAATTGTGTCAATGAATAAGTGCAGAGGCTCCAGCAGGGAGCACAGGCCATTGGCTGCACGAAGGTAGGAGACCTTCTTGCAAGCTCCCTGGGAGACAGACTCCGTGGTGAGGCTGCACCCGACCCTGACACAGCACAAAGCCTGGGCCTGCCCCTCTGTGCCTTGCGTACCAGGTGTGGGGCAGGCAGGCTCAACCAGGCAGTGTGGAGGGGCTCACTGTGGGGGGATCCAGGTGTGGAGTGAGAGGATTGTGTGTGTGGCACAATCTGGGTGCAGGCAGCTCAGTGGGGGGGTCCTAGGTGTGGGGTATCTGGATGCACAGAGGTTTATGGGGGAGGGTTCCAGGTTCAGGGTCAATGGGACTCTACAGGGGTTTCCAGGTGAAAGTGGTTGGGGCTCAGTGGGGGTCTCAGAAGGGAGGGTCTGAGTACTGGGGGAGTGGGGCGTGGTAGGCCTAGGTGCAGCTAGTTGGGGGTCAGTGGTGTGGGGGTTCAGGGTGGTGCGGGGGGTGAGGCTCATCAGGATGGGGGTTTGAGTGCAGGGAGCTCAGTGGGTGCAGGGGTGGGGGTCTGGAGGCAGGGGGTCTGCATGTAGGGCCTCCAGATGCAGGGGTTGGGGTTCAATGGGGTAGGGTTTGGGTATGGAGGGCTAGGGGGGTTCTGGCTGTATGGGGTGAGGCTTGGCAGGGGTGTCTGGGTATGGGAGGTCTGGATGCACTGGGCTTGAGCAGATAGGGGAGCAGCTCCCCATACAGTGATCCCTCCCCCCGCAGCTGAGGAGCAATGGGGGCAGGAAACAGGGGAGGATGCTAAGCTTCCTGCAGCTGGGGGAGGTTTCTGGGAGTGGGTCTGATACAGCCCCAGCCACTCCTTGCAGGGGAAGAGGAAGTCCTGTCCTTTCCTGCCTCCAGCCCAGCCAGGAGTAGCAGCTGATCCCGGCTACGGGTAGGAGTCACTGGCTGGGCTGGAGGCAGGAAAGGACAGCCCTGCAGTGACTTACTTCTTGGCCGGCTGCTCAGGGTGCCGGAAACAATGTATAGCTAGGTAGTGGTGTGTTCCCGTTTCCCTGTCAGTCATTTTTCTACAGGAAAGCAAAGAAATCTGCGGGGGACATGAATTCTGCACATATGCAGTGGCACAGAATTCCCCCGGGAGTAGAGCAGGAATTGTCTTCAGTAGCCTACACAATGGGCCTCTGATCTTGGGTCTGGAATATAGGGGCTACTTTAACACCAATATATTGATTTGGAAAACTGAGGTCTGTGGGAAGAGGGTTTTCAGGGGAATGAGTGGCAGGAATGGAGACCCTAAAAGTGAGGCACCTGAAGGAAGAGCTATTCCTGTCAACCTTCCAGAGGCTGGTACCCTACAGCGGTAGTACTGTTTCTGCTGGGAATCTTTTTCTGCTGCAAATGCCATAGGAACAAAGCATGAAAAAGATCTGTCACCCCCCTCCACTTTGATGCATCTGCCACACCTTCATGTTTTTGTTTTATCGTTATCCCTTTGCTTGGAGTGCCTGGGGAGTAGCAGTCTCCATTAGGCCACACTGGAGTTAATTGGAAGGACCCAGATGGAGAGGCAACTGCTCCCAGGAAACTGAAGTCATGTGATCCGGTTGCCACAACAGCCTGAGCTTGACTTGGAACTGCTGAGATGAGAGGAAGCCTGTTCTTAGCAAAAGATCTGTTCTGTTAATTTAGATGGAAGATGTGGGCTCAAAGCGTTGAAGGTGCTAACGTGACCGTGTTACTGTCCAGCTTTGAACAAGGTTCAGGGTCTCGTATACAGAGACCATAGCCCGCTTAGTACAATGGCAAGTACATTACTAAAAGATTTTTAATAAAGATACAGATAAGGGAAGAGTCAAAGCACTTGAAAAGTAAGGCTTTTATTTTAATAACATTTCTTGTTTCCTTTCTCTCTAGCTGGGGAGCGTTTAAGGGAACCTATCTGACAGTCTGGTAAATGGTATTAAAGATGGCAATCTTTCTTTTATTGGGTAGTCGGGGAAGAGAATAATTTGGCAGAAATGAGATGGAGCTGCTGCTGTTGCTGTTTGTTGAAGTCTGATCCTGTTTCCTAAATGACACCACAAGATGAACATAAAAGGCGAGAGAAAAGAACAACAGATAGACAATGCAGCGTCTGTTCTTGGTGTTGCCTCTTATTTGCAATCTCACTTCTGGAGAAAGACAGGCCTGGCACACGGTCTTATTTGCCATTCCAAAACCTGACAACTTGAACCAACATCAGGGCAGTTAGGGCATTGTTTGTTTTTTTAACTTCTTTTCTGGTCAGAGTTATAGCAGTGTCACAAAATACACTGTCTTGGCTGACTAAGCCAGACTCCTATTAGACAGAAGGCAAAAGAAGAGGTATAGGTTTAAAAAAAAAAGGGGGGGGAGGGGGCGACAAAACATGGTGTGGTGGGATGAGGTGCCAAATCTCTCATCCCCGGAGGTGGCTGGGATTTAACCAGAGCTAGTAGAGGTGGCAATATCATCTGAGGCCCCCTCTCTGGCCAGGTCTGGCCGAGACATCTCAAAGACCCAACAGTAATGGTAGATAAAAGACAGTGGGGTCCCAGGAGACAGCGAGTGGTAGAAGCCACAATGGTAAAGCTTGCTCCATGGGTTGCTAGCAGACAGCTGCTGCTTTAGCTAATTTCCCTCTCTTCTTCCCCTCCACCACCCCACCACAGTTTCTTTAAGAACCCAGAAGGGAGTGATGGGCGGAATAGCATCTCCCTCACTATTTTGTTCACCAATTAGGCTGAATTTCTGACACCCAAATTTTGGGTTCATTGATTCTTGGGTTCTACACATTTTTGTTTCCCTGACATGACCTTAACACATTCCTTGAATTAAATCAGTAGGCCTCTTTGTTTGAACTAATCCAGTCTGTCTCCCTTTTTCACCTTCTCCCATGAACATTTATTATCGTGACACTTGGTGAGAAGTGAGTGGGAGCTCACAATTGAGTTTAGAATTAGGGTAAATTTGCAGGCCCAATTATTACAACCGGTGCCCCACACCAGCTCCTTACCAGTGAAATTTCTGGAGTGCAATCTCAACTAGTCTAAATAACCTTATTAAGGCTTTCATGGGCCCTTCATGCTGGGTTCTTCTCCATTACACCCTTCCTTTGTAGCTGCTGCAGTCATATTCGCTTACCTTGGACCTGGCAACTTCTGGAAAGACCATTATGCTATGGCAAAATCATCTGTATCTAGGAACAGAGAATCTTAACATCTTCCTCCTCTCCCTCCTGGTGTTAAGGTTCTTCATGTATGATAACTCCCCCCACAGCCATTGTGAAATGAACAGAGGTGTTCAGACACTATGATGTGTGACCAATACCTCCATAGACGTGGGCTGGAGCCAGAATCCTGGAACTGGACCATTTCAACTTGGAGGATTTGGATAATTATTTGTATTACTGAAACACCCTCATCATTGACCAGGACCTCACTGTGCTAGGTGCTATATAAACACAGGACAAAGATGGTCCCTGCATCCAAATAGCTCACAGTCTGAGCTTTCTTCCAGACAAGACCACAAGGAAGAGTAAAATGTCCTTAGACCTCAGGAAGCTCCTGTGCTAATAACAAAGATCTTAGGCACCACAAAGCAGCTCATGCCGCATGCTATGCAGCGGAGGAATATGCACAATAAACATTACAGTAGCATTTCAGCCTATTGTGGAGTGGGTCACCTGTATCCCCTCCGCACCCACCAAGGCCACTGATTTAACAGCCTTGGTTTTGGCAGCTGTTCTTCTTACAGGGCCCTGGAGGAGATGCTGGTTGAGAGAGACCAACATCCATTTGATATACTTAAAACTTACAAAAGGTAACTAACTGCAAAGGACTAAACCAAGACACAAGATAGGATCAGCGGCAGATACCCTTTTGGAAAGCTGCCACCTCAAGCTTCCATCACACACTGTGAGGAAAGAGAATGGGCTTTTTCTCTGCAGAGTCCCAGAACTCTTTCCTGCCCAGTCCACCCAGGTACTTCCCACAGAAGGGTGGATGATACTCCTCAATGTGCTGGGAAATTACAATCTCTCAATTCCTCTGTAGACTACACGACTACAGCTCCCAGTTTGCCTTAGGACATGTCTATGCTACAAAACTAAGTCAACCTAATTTGTGTCAGCATCACAGTAATTAGAACGCTTGTGCACGTCTACCCTTTGCTTCTTGGGTCAGCAGTGGGTGTCCTCCCCAGGAGTGCTTTTGTCACTCGTTCTGTCAGTGTGGGACCCTGTAGGACAGTCCCTGAAAGCCAGTGGCAGTCGATGTAGTTAGGCTGATGTAGTATCAGTGTAGACACAGCGTTGCTTACGTCGACTGTGACGCTGTATCACTCACAGAGGTGGAGTTAAGTTGGTGTAGCAAGGCAGGGACGTTGGCGGGAGCCAAAGGTAAGTGTAGATTCTCTAACACTGCACAGTGCATTCTTCATAGTGATGTGATATAATTATGGCATAATTATGATTAATTTTGTACAAGATGGGTCATATGGGGTGTTATTGGAAAAAATATGAATTGCTGAATATGATTATCCTATTTGTATATCATTTTTGTATGCCATTGTGAATATTGACTATGTATCTGTATTTAAAATGTACTTACACCTGGGTGACACCCACTAGGCAAAATGCTATTAGGAAAAACTATAGGCCCTAGAAGAGGCTTATCCCCCTCCTGATAAGTCTTCTCAGGAAGGTAACTAACTGCAACTGATTAATGCTCCAGACAGCGTGTAAGTAATGGCTGCTATAACTCTGCAAGGGCATGTGACCAGGCCACATGACTCTGGACTCCATTTTGTAATATCTGTATTTTTCCACAGATTGGTCTGGGAACCAAGCTTAAAACAGAGTTCCTACCATATGCTAAAGCTAATAAGTCAGGGAGAGACATCTGTGGTTCTTTCCTCCCCATTCAAGAAAACTCCTGGAAACACCTAAGGAGCAAAAAGACTGAGCTGGGGGAAATGCTGGACCCAGGCTAAAGGGATTTCTAGCCTCTGTATGAAAACCTGGGGATCCCAAGCTGCAAAGCAAGTGTAGCTTGGGCGTTGAGAATCTGAAAGCCTGCTTGTATCATAAGCCAAGGTGAGAATTTGCTGATTCATATCCTAGTTTTCTAGTATCTTAGGTTTAGTTTACATTTTTGTTTATTTACTAGGTAATCTGCTTTGATTTGTTTGCTATCACTTAATCTATATTGTTTTTCCTTCATTCAAACTCACTGGTTTAGATAAAGTGCTTGGAAATCTTAGCTCAAGGGGCAAAAACTGTTGCATTTCCTTTCTACATTGAGGGGGAGGCAAACTGGATAATAAATTCATACTGGTCGGGGTTTTGACCAGAGCAGGACGGTATAGCTCTGGGGTCCTAGGCTGGGAAGCTGGTGGTTATTTTGGCTGTAGTCTCTTTCTTGTTGGTTCATGTAGTGGCTGGTCACCTGCATATAACAGGTAGGGACACACCCAGCTGCAATGTGAATGCTGGTGGAAGTGCAGACCAGGAGCAGGTCTGCAGCTTGTCACAGCAGCACAGTGTGAGAGGGAGCCCAGGCTGGTGTGTCAGAGGGATCCGTGGTACCCCAGTTCCAGGGGGCACCCTGCGGGGAACCCATCACAGACGCTTCCAGAGTTAGGTCAATGTAAGCTGCCTTGCATCAGCCTAGCTCTGTAGCACAGAGCAAGCCTTAGTACACTGAGAGCTATAGTTCTATTTCCTCACAGGCTCCTCAGTAAAGTGGCAAATGTACACAATGTAAGTTTTAAGGAATAAGTTATTAGACTTGATTTGAGTGACGTTTTCTGTGTAGAAATCCTACACTTGAACTCAAGGGGTGAAGGAGCAGCTCTGGGACTAGGTTACTCAGCTCAGCTGCACCTGAAAACCATGTCTCAGATGGTGGCAGAGCTCAGAAGGGAGCTAGAAAGCTCAGAAGGGAACTGATGGCAGGGAGAGACCTAGCCTGAGAGGTCCTGGGAAAAGGCACTGCAGAAACCTTCAGCCAGGGGGGAAAGACCTGCCTGCCAAGAGCCTAGAGGGGCCAAAGCGTCAGTTATATTTTCTTTTACTGTTGTGAGACACATTGTGTAGGACTTTGGCAAGAGAGTGGCTGGTAGGAAGTGGCCCGGAGAGGCAGCCTTAAGGTGCTCCTGCCTGCTGGACACTGGTACCTCTTACAAGGCCTTGAGCCTGAGCCTGGGTTCCTCCATCAACCCTTGTCATTAAGGAGGGCATGAAAAGCTTCACTTCTAGACTCTCCCTGAGGGAAGGAAAGGGCAAAGCACTTTGGAAACCCCTGGCTGGGATTGGATGCTTGCAGGGGTCAATAGATGGAAACCCAATCTTCCCTGGAATCCTGTCACCGTGGAGAGGGATCAGACTGACTAGAGACCAGACCGGGTCTCTAGTCAGATGGGTCAACCTCCATCAAAAGACAGAACACCACAGGGTGGACAGCGGCCCAGAGAAAAGATTAGAGTCATGGCAAACACCGCCCTTAACCATGAGGCAACACCACCAGCAAACCCCATCCATCACATTCTCAGTCTCTTTTGTTGATTTTTTGCAGACACTATTTAAAAGAAAAGTAATAATTACTCATCAATTAACTGATTTAGGTCCTCTTAGTGTAATTTGCAAGCACATGGGACTAACTCATGAGCTCTGACACATTTTATTACCTGGTGAGCAAATCTTTTATTTTATGGACTTTTATTTTTCTTGCTTCACGTTGAGGATCAAAGTGCACAGAAACCCAATAAAGATCCCTCAGCTGTGTCTAAAATAAAAAGCATCAGAACAATCCCAAATATGAAAATCTTATTAAAGCTTTTATGATTTTCACTGAATGAGCTATTTCTGTTGACTCACACTAATCGTGTAAGATATAAAGAAAGTTAATTATCTCCATTTCTCTTGAAATTTCATCCATTAATTCATTTCCGAATGATAGCAAGGATCCCCCCACCCTCCAAATTGAAATGGCCATCTTCATTCCTCCTCCTTTGTTATGGTTTGATTCCTGTAAAGTACATTTGGTACATAATTAAAAGTTTAACAGCATTGTAAAACTAAATTAAACACTTTTTTGTAATTCAGATTCCTCTAGGGTTTCTAGAACTTCAAATCCTGTTCTGGTTTATAACTTCAGCCACATTTGCTATGCATGGAAGATTCATCCGTCATCCAAAACTACATTTTGGAGGCATAGGCTGCTTTTGATCACCAAGTTTTAGATGTATCTGCTTCCACTTCTTTGATGTTTTTGAACTCCTGGCCAATTATAAAATTTTACTTCTGAGTTTGTTCACTATTTTGAACATTTGAGATGAACTCCAATAACTCCTGAGGCTGAAAACCCTATGAACAAATTGCATTTTAGTGGCTTATTCATATGATATTGGAGCAGCTTGCAGTACTAAATATCATCCATAAGAAGAGATGGATAAGTAATTGAACAGAGTGCTAATGGCGGGATATATTGCAAATGTGATAAGTCTGCATTCAGAGTAGTCTGATGGAAATGTCCTGCTGCTAGAAAAGGGCCACTTAGAAACATCTTACTTATGTGAGTAACTATTGGCATTGTGAGAAGGGGATCATAAACTGGCCCCAGATCTAACCTGGTTTGTCTCTAGAATAAAAATGGCCAACATTTATACTGCATAATGGCTGTGCAATGCACACAGATGGGTGTGTAACGGCAGTACGACCAAGCCCACTTAACAGTGTAGCCTACCTTAATTCATTATTGCTTGTGGATTATTACAAACGTTGCAGAAGACCATCCAGCTTCATTGAAACTATGCTAATAAAGGCAGGGACAGTGACTTAACAGTGTTGTCCCACTGTTTTTTTGCCACTGTGAGGCCTGTAGTAGCTGCTAATCAGAATTTGGAATATATCTATAAGTGAAATACTTCACCAGGAAATCTGTCACCTTCATGACATTATTAGTGCTTAGAAGTCCCTTGTTTATATTTCTGTTCTCCACCTCTTGTTCTTCTCCATCAAAATCTCCTTTTTATTATGCTAGAGTTTTTAAAAGAAATAAATTAAAACTAAATGACATGAAGGTTTTGTTTTCTTGCTAACTTCAGATGGTGAAGCCCCAATTCATTGAATGCTGGTATCAACATTAATCCTATCCTCTTCTCTCTGCTAAATAAGACTTATCCTGATGGAAAGCCAAGCATATTTGACAAATATTTACAATTCACAGACAAATAGGGTGATGCATAAAGAATATGACTTTTGCTCTTCCAGATGGCAAGTTAAGGTTACAGCACTGAAGATGAGCCCCCTGGGGTTTTACTCCCTCCCCTGCCACTGACTAAATATTTTACCTTTGGCAAGTCATCCAACTTCTCAGTGTCTCAGAATATTCATTTTCCAAATGGGGACAATGTTTCTCTACATCCTGGAAGTGCTGTGAGGCTTATTTCTTGAAACTTTGTGAAATATTTTAGGAGCTTAGTGTGGAAGGTGGCAGAAGTTCAATTCAAATATCTTCAACCTTTGTAGTCTCTAAGGTGCCACAAGTACTCATTTTCTTTTTGCAAATACAGACTAACACAGCTGCTACTCTGAAACCTTAGGAGGTTTCATTAGAGGATAGTTTAAAATCCATGGATTTGACGTTCTCCCAGCAGTTGAGAGTAAATAAGAGGCTGCAGACAATCATGAGTGGTGTTAGCTGCAAAGGGAACCTTCTTGCCTCTCCTTATCATAGGTCTGATGTGTAGAGACTACCTGCTCTCATCCATGCCTTCCCTACTCTTTGGTACTCTGCTCCTCCAGATTGATTTAAAGCAAGAGGGAGCCTCAAACCTTCAGGTCATATGTCAATGTTTTATTAGGTATATTTTGTTGCCTAGCATCTAGCTGGGCTGGCTAAGCATATTTGTATATGTCGTCCAACATCCTTCAGGTGTATAGGCCATCCACCAGCTTTCACCATTTATTTTGGTCTTGTGCTGGCTTGTTCAGGTGTCTGTCATGTTGATGGATATGGCTTCTTTCACTGTTCTGTGTAACATTTCTCTTGGTTGCCCTCTCTTCTCTTACCAGGTGGTGTCCATTTAATTACTTTGATGAGGAAGTTGTGTCAGTGGCATCCTTCAAAGTATGTCCTAAATAGGTCCATCGTTTTGGGTTGGTTTGTTTTGTTTTTGCCACACTGGGTGTTTTATGTTGGCTTGCTAGACATAGAATTTCTGATGTTGCAAGAAACATTTTTTCCAGTGGACTTTGAAGATCTTCCACAGGCATTCACTTTGGAATAAGTTGATCTCCTCAACTTCTGTTACAGATATCCATGACTCTCCTCCATAAAATGGGACAAACATAACACCAGTGTTAAAAAGTCATGTTTTTGCATCAGTGCCAATCATTCTGTTTTTACAAATCTTTCAAGTTTATGGAAGTTGTTTGTTTGCGTTGAGAGAGACAAGGTTGGTGAGGCTTCTTTTATTGGAATGACTTCTCTTGGTAAGAGACAAGTGTTGAGTCACACAGAGCTTTTCTTCTGGTCTGGAAAGGATACTCCACAGCATCACTCAAAATGCAAGGTAGAACAGATGGTTTGGTACATGTAGTTAATACATATTGGAAGGGGTCATTCAAGATAGTGGCCCATTAACACTTGCTAAGTAATGACTATCAAAAGCAACACCTAGCTTGGTGTCGCCATCATTGCATAACTTTCTCCCTAGACAGGTTAAAATGACTTACAAGTGTTTCTCCATCCACTCGTATGCTGCTTTTGGCACTCTGATCGGCTAGCCATATATTTTTGTTGTCCTCTTGTTTTTGCTGGGTCTTTTTTCCATGTGTTGAACTTAGCAGGAAAATGTCAGCAAAAACAAGGTAATCCCAGTTATCAATTGTCGTCTTAGTTTACCTTGCCCATGACTTAGTCAATGGCCAGTGGAAACAACATTGAGAGCATAATACACCCTTGCTTTACATTAGTTATCTCTGCAAACCATTGGCCGATGTTGCCATCATCATTTTTGCTGGTATTCCATAATACGCCCTAGTTTTCTAAGGACTGTCTCTGAGTAGATTGCCAAAAACCTTCTGGAAATCTACCAAAAAAAAATCTTGAGTTGCTTGCTACTCCACACTTTTGTTCTCAGACATTGTTATATAACACAGAATGGTCTGCATGTGATCTCGGTTGTCTAAAACCTTTTTGTTCCTGTGATGTCCTGTCCCTTTAAATTTTCAGGGACCCTTTTCTGCCCCTCACCCCTCTCTAGTGTGTTAGTTTGTTGCCAGAGAACACAACAGCATACAGCTGTGTATCTATCTGCTCCCTTTGTCTCCTTCTTTACTGGGTCCAAATATAATAGTTCCTATCTAAACTGGCGATCTAATTCTTCCTTGATATACTCAGGATTATGTTGGATACGATTCTTCCAGGCTCTAAGTAATGTGATTCCTTTCCAGTTATTGCAGTTGGTAAAGTCACCCTTCTTTGGCAATTTTACTGTAAGGCTTCCTTCCACAGGGCTGGGTTCCCTTTCATCATTCCACATTGTATCCAAAAACCCAAGGAAAGTCTGGAGGCTGTTTAGTCACTTGATTTAACCATCTCAAGTAACATTATCCCCTCTATTTACTTTCCCATTTTTAAGTTGATCAGAGATTTTTTCCCCCCCTAACTTCTTCTCTTGTAAGAGTTACTTAGCATATTATGTTTCTGCAAAAATAAATCCTTTACTGCTGGTCAACACCCCCTCAGAGTTATTGTTTCAGTCCATCTGCAGCCACAGAAAGATGATATTGTATACACTTTGCAGATTAACTCTGACCCAGAAGGGGCTAGTAACATGATATTCTGAGTAGTTTCAAACTGGTCAAATGAGCTTCTTAGCTGTTGACAATAGGAACAAGAGACCCTGAATTATCAAACTGTGCCAGACACAACCCCTGGTAGAAGATAGCTACTGAATGTACCAGGTTTGTGAAATGCTGACCTCTCGAAGCTAATCACTGTGAAGCATTAGAGTAGCAGCCGCGTTAGTCTGTATTCACAAAAAGAAAAGGATTACTTGTGGCACCTTAGAGACTAACAAATTTATTTGAGCATAAGCTTTCGTGAGCTACAGCTCACTTCATCGGATGCATTCAGTGGAAAATACATTGGGGAGATTTATGTACATAGAGAACGTGAAACAATGGGTGTTACCATACACACTGTAACCAGAGTGATCACTTAAGGTGAGCTATTACGAGCAGGAGAGCCAGGGGCAGGGGGGAGACCTTTTGTAGTGATAATCAAGGTGGGCCATTTCCAGCAGTTGACAAGAATGTCTGAGGAACGGTGGGGTGGGGGATAAACATGGGGAAATAGTTTTACTTTGTGTAATGACCCATCCACTCCCAGTCTCTATCCAAGCCTAACTTAATTGTATCCAGTTTGCAAATTAATTGCAATTCAGCAGTCTCTCCTTGGAGTCTGTTTTTGAAGTTTTTTTTGTTGAAGTATTGCCACTTTTAGGTCTGTAATAGAGTGACGAGACATTGAAGTGTTCTCCAACTGGTTTTTGAATGTTATAATTCTGGACGTCTCATTTGTGTCTATTTATTCTTTTACGTAGAGACTGTCCAGTTTGACCAGTGTACATGGCGGAGGGTCATTGCTGGCACATGATGGCATATATCACATTGGTAGATGTGCAGGTGAACAAGCCTCTGATATTGTGGCTGATGTGATTAGGCTCTGTGATGGTGTTCCCTGAATAGATATGTGGACACAGTTGGCAACGGGCTTTGTTGCAAGAATAGGTTCCTGGGTTAGTGTTTTTGTTGTGTGGTGTGTGGTTGCTGGTGAGTATTTGCTTCAGGTTGGGGGGTTGTCTGTAGGCAAGGACTGGCCTGTCTCCCAAGATCTGTGAGAGTGATGGGCCTTCCTTCAGGATAGGTTGTAGATCCTTGATGATGCATTGGAGAGCATTTAGTTGGGGGCTGAAGGTGATGGCTAGTGGCATTCTGTTATTTTCTTTGTTGGGCCTGTCCTGTAGTAGGTGACTTCTGGGTACTCTTTGGCTCTGTCAATCTTTTTCTTCACTTCAGCAGGTGGGTATTGTAGTTGTAAGAATGCTTGATAGAGATCTTGTAGGTGTTTGTCTCTGTCTGAGGGGTTAGAGCAAATGTGGTTGTATCGTAGAGCTTGGCTGTAGACAGTGGATCGTGTGGTGTAGTCTGGATGAAAGCTGAAGGCATGTAGGTAGGAATAGCGGTCAGTAGGTTTCCAGTATAGGGTGGTGTTTATGTGACCATCGCTTATTAGCACCGTAGTGTCCAGGAAGTGGATCTCTTGTGTGGACTGGTCCAGGCTGAGGTTGATGGTGGGATGGAAATTGTTGAAATCATGGTGGAATTCCTCAAGGGCTTCTTTTCCATGGGTCCAGATGATGAAGATGTCAATGTAGCACAAGTTGAGTAGGAGCATTAGGGGACGAGAGCTGAGGAAGTGTTATTCTAAGTCAGCCATAAAAATGTTGGCATACTGTGGGGCCATGCGGGTACCCATAGCAGTGCCGCTGATTTGAAGGTATACATTGTCCCCAAATGTGAAATAGTTATGGGTGAGGACAAAGTCACCAAGTTCAGCCACCTGCTTTGCTGTGACATTATTGGGAATAATACTGTTCCTGATGGCTTGTAGTCCATCTTTGTGTGGAATGTTGGTGTAGAGGACTTCTACATCCATAGTGGCCAGGATGGTGTTTTCAGGAAGATCACCAATGGATTTTGGTTTCCTCAGGAAGTCAGTGGTGTCTCGAAGATAGCTGGGAGTGCTGGTAGCGTAGGGCCTGAGGAAGGAGTCTACACAGCCAGACAATCCTGCTGTCAGGGTGCCAATGCCTAAGATGATGGGGTGCCCAGAATTTCCTGGTTTATGGATCTTGGGTAGTAGATAGAATACCCCTGCTCAGGGTTCTAGGGGTGTGTCTGTGCAGATTTGTTCTTTTGCTTTTTCAGGGAGTTTCTTGAGCAAATGGTGTAGTTTCTTTTGGTAACCCTCAGTGGGATCAGAGGGTAATGGCTTGTAGAAAGTGGTGTTGGAGAACTGCCTAGCAGCCTCTTGTTCATATTCCGACCTTTGCCTTGTTCTGCATTCTTTAGTAACATTACCTAGCATTTATGTATCAGAAAAGTACTACTGAATTAAATGGAATTATTCAAGGAGTAAGGTACCATTCAGCATGAGTAAGGATAGCAAAATTGGGCCCCAAATTATTGCTACTTGAAATCTGTATCAGGTCGACTTAATGTCAGTGGGAATATTTCACACATTGGAGGAGATTGATAATGTTAATGATTAATGATAGAATATCAGGGTTGGAAGGGACCTCAGCAGGTCATCAAAGCAGGGCCAATCCCCAATTTTTGCCCCAGATCCCTAAATGGCCCCCTCAAGGATTGAGTTTTCAACCCTGGGTTTAGCAGGCCAATGCTCAAACCACTGAGCTATGCTTCCCACCCTCCCTTGCTGCCATCTCCCTTAATATCAAAGGCTTGTGACTGGTCTAAATGGATTTACCTACAATACATACTAGGAATAATTACATGAAATTGAGATGGTAAAATTTGGCTTAATAGCAGGGGGAATGGTCCTGACACTGAGATGCATTAGAGTAGAAACGTTTCCAAAGGGAAATAGTAGAAGGCTCCCTACTTTGAAATTTCCCCAGCAGACTTCACCAAATGATGGCAAATGTATTGTAGAGAAAATCCAGCAGGCATATTGATTGGGTGACCCAATAGGTCTTTTCCATTTTTAACTTCCAGGGGTGTGGCTATGTCCTTAATGATGCAGTCTAAAATTCAAAAAACTTATTAGGCTAATGGATGAGTTCATGAAATGTTAATAAATGGCATGGTTTTTTCCTTACCTCTTAACACAGTTGCAGAGCTGCAGGGGGCAAGTGGGGCAATTTGCCCCAGTCCCCGAGCCCAGCAGGGGCCCCCATGAGAATGTCTGAGGTCTAAGACAGGGAAGGGGCCCCCAAAATTGCTTTGCCCCAGGCCCTCTGAATCCTCTGGGCGGCCCTGCATGGTTGCTCTCTGTACCCAGTCCATTTCGCTTGTAAACCCTCAGGAGCTTGTCCAAAGATGACTGATTTCAGGACCTTAAGTACCACCATTTGTGACAAAAAACAGAGATAGAAGCTATTACCGTTGGAGCTGATTGCCATAAATGATTAGTACAAACTAGTGTTTGTAAGGAACCCCAACACAACAATGCCTAAAATTCTGGCACCATCTTAACAAGATATCACAAAATAAATTGAGTTGAAAGAGATTTGAATTTCAAAATATTGTTCCTCAATGTTGTTTCAAGTAATATCTGGAGCTTCAACTAGAAAAAATGAAAACATTTATTAGTAGGAATAAACGTGAAACCTGGCTTGAGAAATATGGTGGTAACTTTGGCCCAGTTGTGGAATACGAAAGAGGACATGGTGGAATCTGCAAAACCTCAGTCTTTGGAGTAAAGTGTAATTAAAATAGCTAGCTCCTAAATGTCATTACTTGTTCCATATGTTCTCCTTGGATAGCCTAGTTACATTCTTTAAATAATAAGAAACCTCCATCTCAAGATTGTTTTGGATAACAAAAGGCATAAAATAGAAAACTAAGATTCTTGCAGTTGAAGACAATCATAGCTTATAAGGCTGATAAGAACCATTGTGGTCATCTTGTCTGACCTCTTGTATAATATAACATAGGCCATTAGACTGGGCTGTATTAATTCTTATTTGAACTAAAGCAGATCTTTTAGAAAAACATCCAATCTTGATTTTAAAATTGCCAGAGAAAAAGAATCCACCACAACCCTTGGTAAATTGTCCGATGGTTAATTACACTCACACTGTGTGTGTGGGGAGGGGGGGAGAAGGAGGGTTTTTTTTTTTTTTTTTTTTTTTAACAAAGTGTGCCCTATTTCTTGTCTGAATTTGTCTAGCTTCATGTCTAGCCCCTGGATCTTGTTAGCTCTTTTGCTATGTTGAAGAGACCATTATCAAAGTTTTTTTCCCCTAGTTAGGTATTTTGAAATGTGATGGAGTCACCCCTTAGCTTTCTCTGTGCCAAATTAAACAGATTGGGGGAGTTTAAAATTACCCAGTGTATTTTTACACTGAACAAACCCAAATGTTGATATCATCACAGACTGTTAGGATATAACAGATCCATGAAAATATACCACTGTAGTCAAGATGTCATCCCAAAGAACAGGATCATAGGGGGCTAGCATTTACCTCCAATAAAGAAGGATTTAAACTAAAGCCATGTAGCAAGGCACATCTCAAATCTTGGAAAAAGTATCACAGAATTTTGAAAATTTAATCAAGGTGACTTTTTTTCTTAACTACAGTATTTGGAATAAATCTTATATAAAAATAGAAGAAAATCTGGGAATTCCCATCAGTCTCAAAGATTTAAATCTTTCCTAAGATCTACTACTGCCATGATGTTGTCATCGTCCCCATCCTTTTTAGCCATCTAATGGCTGGGTAGAGGGACAGTTAGCTTTGTTTTCTTAAATATGTGACAGATTTCCTATTGAATGAAAGTTTGCTTGTATGGTAGTATTTCTTTTCCCCACAACCTGGCTCTGTCTTTGTGTAAGATCTTTTGGGCAGGGAGTGTCTTCATATGTATTTGGACAGCAGTTGGCAAGTGATAGGTGCTACACAAATAAAAAAAACACACTATGTAGAGTTTATGGGACACATCTCAAATGACCAAAATAATCTAATACCTAAGTGGTTTAAAATAAGCCTTCAGAAAACAGAGCATATATCTACAACTGGTCATTAGACCTTGAAGTCAAAATTTGTTTGAGCAAGAACATCACCTCTAAGGAAAAGGCATGGAATTATATCTGGTCCTTCACCTGTAAAGCGAGCTGGGATGCTAATTGTAGGATAACACATCTTGCTCCTTTTGAACAAACTGTAGAGGACCCCTGAAGTTTAATCCCGCAGAAATCAAACATTGTATTTTGTGTCTGCACCTGGTTACTGGACGCTGCCACTGAAACTCTTAACAAAATCTTGGGAGCAAAACCTAGTATCCGCTGTAAAGAGAAGATCTGGAATATCTTTCTGTCCTAAACCTACAGCATAGAAATGGATTCTAGCCTCTGATCAACAGAGTTTTAAACGCTGTTCAAGTTTTACTGGACTCCTGAGCTGTAACAGGCTGGCACTTCAGGCTCTCTGCTCATTGCTGTCAATTTGTGAAACCATTTAGGAACAGCTTTGCACTTGTCTGGGAACAGTACATAAATGAAAGGACCTTGGCCAAACATTCTTTCAAATAAAGTACACTTTTTAAATACAGGTGTCATCTGATAATAGTACTGTGTATACTGGGAAATCCATATGCCTTGTTAACTTACAAAGGGAGTGGGTTTTACAGTAAAGTACCATTACCAGGTCATTATTGTACATACCATGGAAAGTCATCTAGGAGCCCTGCAGAGATCAGCCCCCCATTGTGTTAGGTGTGTACGTACACCTAATAAGAGGCAGTCCCTGCTCTGAAGAGTTTACAGTCTAAATAGACACAGGATGGGAAAGGAAGCAAAAGTGAAGTGATTTTGGCCAAGATCACACAGAAGGTCCGTGGTAGAGCTGTGTTAAAACCCAGGCCTCCTGCGGCCCAGTCAGATGCTCCATTGTCTGAATGATGCTGCCTCCTAACTATTACTAATAAATTAATAAACTGGGACTGAAATAAATTAGCAAGGAAAAGAATAGTGGTTGGATTTTGACTTTTTTGGAGCTAACCTCCTTCACTTTCACTCCGTTGCTGTTACAGCAGACACCATTCTATCCCTTATCTTGGCTCAGAACTCCCCTCAGCCTTAGTGAAAGTGGGTGCTCCTCATGCTAAACAAAGCTGGACTCTGGCCCAATGAGTGCAAAACCACACCATTTCAAGAGTCACATTGCAAGGCCCAGTTGGTGTTTAGCCCTTATTGTAAATGTATCCTCTTTTAAATATGTGGGTGTGTTGTGCTAAATATTCCACCATCGGGTGCCTGATTTTTTAAAGGGAGTGACGTCTTAGCCCATCTGTGATACAGCCAGTTTACCTCTCCAGGTGGAGAGAATGAAATTAAATTGTGACATATTGTCAAGTGACTAAACCAGGCCTCTATTGGGAGTGAGGAATGGGGGAGGGAAACAAAGCCTTGGAACAGCTACTCAAAGTGGGAGGAGAGTCTGGGCTCAGCCTAAGAGGGGGGAGAAGAATGGTCCTCTCCAGAAGCAGGAACCTGGGTAAACTTGCACAGTCTGGGGGAGGACTGTGCCACTCCTCACCAGGAACTACAGACCTGCAGGGAGGAGGAACAGTGCCCAGCTGGAGTTTGGGTGGAAGAGACTGGATTATTTCAGTTAAGTGTTTTAAATCAATCAAGGATCAATTTGAGCAAAACCAAAATCAGTGTCCATGCCGTCTCCTACGTTGGTTTAACTAAATGGCTTTAAAATCCAAACTCACGCAAAATTTTATTTTAGACAAGGCCAAAGAATAATCCATTTTCCCCCAGCAGACTTAGTTAGACCCATTTGGCATGTTAACTACCTGCTTTTTAAAAGTCTGCCAAACTTCTTGTGATTACCAGATTTTTGTTTACTGGTCTAAAAAAAATAAAATAAAATAAAAATGATCGCTCTATGCAGATGAGCAAAGAAGAAATCAATTAATTGCAAAACCTCCTACTTTCACTTATGTTATCCTGGAAAGGAATTAAAAAAAAAACACCAGATCAGTTAAATACTGGGTTGGTTAAGCCCTGGGAAATCCAATCAGAGATGCACAATTGTGACAATATAAGGCCCTCACTGGATATGACCTTACCCTGGATACAATTTGGACTGAAGGACAGCAGTGTCCCCTCAATTATTCTACCTGGGGTGCCGTTCACCCTGCTTCACTGTGAGAGCAACCACTCCCAGTCTGCTCTCACACAGCTTCCAGCACGTAAATCACTCCCAGCTAGACTGAATGTGTGCTATAGCCAGCCATTCATGAATTACATTACAGGGCAACACCAACAAACTCCTAGTCCCAGAATGTGCATCTTGTACTGCCCAGCACCATCCTGGATAATAAAAGCTCATATAAAGTCCATCATTTCATTAATAGAAAATGATATGCACAAATCTTGTTATCCCAAATGGAGTTTCCCAAACACATCAATCCAAACACACTGGTTTAGATAAAACACCAAAACAAATGTATTAAATACAGAAAGATTGTAAGTGGCCATAAGTAATAAGGCATACAACTGATTGAGGTGGAATGCTGACATGACCTTGGGGAGGAACTTACAAAGAAATAAGTTAGGTGTTAGTTGCATTTTACCTTTTAACAAGCTAAATGTGACTACAAAGCAAAAGTCCTTCTCACCACATGTTCCAACAATCTTACTAGGTGAAACTCTTTCAGTCAGCATCTCTACCCCCCTCCCATCCCAATCTGTTTCTTCCCTTGTTCTTAAGGGGTTGATGTTGCCATGGGTAGAAAATAAGTGAGAGGTGATTTGCGGTATCGTCCTCTCCTCTTATTTCACTTTCTCTTGCACAAGAATCCTATCTAGCTGATGTTCAAGAGACATAGTTAGTGTGGCCAGGAACTTTAAGCTGTTCCTTTGTCAAAATGTAGATATTTTACTCACACCCATTAAGTGGCCAGTCTAAGGCAGGAGAATCAGGTGATGGTCCCTTTGATTCCGTTGACACCTGGCTGAGGCATTAGCTAGCCTTTTTGTCTCTGGAGAACTTGTTTGTGACTGCCCTTCAGAACATGTCTTGGTAATATTACACAGTGGAATCTTGTAACTTTACATGCAATGTCATCACACATTTTACCAGGACAATAATGATCAGCAAATCATGAGTTTTCAAATGATACCTTACACAGTATGCTTTGTAACATTTAACATAGTCTTGTAGAAGGGGTGAACATAGAATATACAATTGTACATAAGGCTAATGAGAACTCATTCCTAAAACCAATACTCTTGTTTTTTCTACTGTGAATGAAAAGGTCATAATAGCACCAAAGAGTCTCTAGCTATGAAAAATGATTCCTGAACGGGAGTCCAAACAATATTTTTTTAAAAAAGTCTTGAAGTATGAATAACTTGTCCTAGTTTACAGACTGCTAAAAATGCTTATTATAATTAACTTAGTTTCATGATGGTTTTAGTTACTGACTTCAAGACCATGACTGTAATGGATTCCCAAAGTACGAAATTTTGGCAAAATTGTCTTTTACTGAGATTACTTTGAAAACATAATTATCTGGAATAGATTCAAGTAGTAATAAATCGGGGGGGCAGGGAGGAGAGAAGGGGAGATGCTTGCAGTGCAGGGAAAAATCAAAAGGGAGCTATGTTCCCATCTGTGCACAAGGAAATTTACTTGTGCAACTCCCATTTGTTTAACTCCCCCACACATCACTGGAGAAACAGCTCTCTGAGTCTCTAATCTGATCGTAGCTTGCAATAAGAGAGAAAAAGATCTGAGACTATAATAACTCTGAGTTTGGGAAATCAACTGGATGATCAAACAGGTCCTAAATTGCAAGCTTTCTAATTTATTCCAGTGCGTGCTGCTGTTTGTACAATAGTTAACTTTCTAGGAGAGTTAGTTCACGTCAACTACTGTAGCAATCGGCTCTGTAAAAATAGTATTTGTAGTAGGAACTGTACTGTTAAAGATTCTGTTCTTTCCTTCCCCCCAGTTCCTGCTGAACCACTGAAGCTAGGTCCATGTGTTAGAGTAAGGGTGTTAAAAGGTCCTTTTTAGTAATTAATCAGAATTTATAGATCAGATGCCCATGTATTGGTGTCAGATTAAGAATCGTCTTTAACTTTCCAGCCAATTTTGTAGAAACTCTGACTCAGAAATGAACGGCAGTCTCACTGTGGTTTTCTGTGATGTGCTAAAAGAGTAAATTCCACATATATTCTTCACTTGTTGTACACTAATCTTGATTCACTAGAAATTATTACCATCACATGGTTGTAGGCATAGGCACCAACTCCGTGGGTGCTCCAGAGCTGGGGGTACCCATGGGAAAAAATAATACGTGCTTAGCACCCACTGGCAGTCCTGTGGATCAGTGCCTCTCCCTCCCCTCCAGCACCTCCCACCTGCCGCGGTCAGCTGTTCAGCAGCGTTCAGGAGGCGCTGGAGGAGAGGGGGAGGAACAGAGGCAGGAACAGGCAGGGGGAAGAGGTGAGGTGAGGGTGCGGCCTGGGGCAGAGTGGGGGTCAAACACCCCCCAGGAACAGAGGAATTCGGCACCTATGGTTGTAGGATTTTTTTTTTTTTGTATTTCATGGTTAATTCTGTGGAAAACTGGTGATTAGATCATAGCAGTGAGAGATGGAAGATCCCTTTTGAAATCATTGCATTACCCCTCTCCCCTTCAAGTGCAGTGTGTAGTGTGTGGGTGTGGGTGTGTGGGTGTATAGATAGCTACAGCTCTTGACCCAAGGTTCAAGAATCTGAAGTGCCTTCCAAAATCCGAGAAGGACGAGGTCTGGAACATGCTGTCAGAAGTCTTAAAAGAGCAACACTCCCATGCAGATACGACAGAACCCGAACCACCAAAAAAGGAGATCAACCTTCTGTTGGTGGCATCCAATTCAGATGATGAAAATGAACGTGTGTTAGTCTGCACTGCTTTGGATTGTTATCGAGCAGAACCTGTCATCAGCATGGAAGCATGTTCTCTGGAATGATGGTCAGAGCATGAAGGGGCATACAAATGTTTAGCATACCTGGCATATAAATACCTTGTGATGCTGGCTGCAATAGTGCAACGTGAATGCCTGTTCTCACTTTCAGGTGACATTGTAAATAATCGGGCAGCATTATCTCCTGTAAATGTAAACAAACTTGTTTGTCTTACTGACTGGCTGAACAAGAAGTAGAACTGAGTGGACCTGTAGGCTCTAAAATTTTACATTGAAGTAAAAAATAAAACAGTTATGTAAAAAAAAAAATTCTACATTTGTAAAATGCACTTTCGCGATAGAGATTACACTACAGTACTTGTATGAGATGAATTGAAAAATACTATTTCTTCTATCTTTTACAGTGCAAATATTTGTAATAAAAATAATGTGAGCACTGTACACTTTGTATTCTGTGTTGTAATTGATATCAATACATTTGAAAAAGAAAAACATCCAAAAATATTTATAATAAATTTCAATTGGTATTCTGTTACTGTTTAACAGTGTGATTAAACCTGTGATTAATCGTGATTAACTTTTTTAATCGAGTAAACTTGTTTTGAGTTAATCACTTGAGTTAATGATGATTGACAGCCCTACTCACAATGTAATGAACCTGAAATATTTGAAATACACTTTGAATTCATAAAAAGGACAAGATTTTGAGTGAAATGGAAGATCTAAATTTTCAAAAGTTCACTAGTCATTATTGATGTCTCAGTCATCGGGTGTCCAGTCTGAGACATTTTCAAAAGGCCTGGTTTTTTAGGTCGGTGCTCAGCAGTGTCTGAAAACCAGATCCTGAAGGTGTCTCAAAGCAGACTTCCAAAAATTGCCCCTTCTGAAAATGTAGGCCAGAGTGTTTTCTCAGATGTTTTTTCCATACCCAGTGATAATCCAATGAAGGATGTGTATGTGCGTGCGTGTACTTGCTGTGACAGATGTGAGACCTGGGAATCATGAGGTCTTCAAAAGATTATTTCATTGAAAGGTGCCAGGCAGGCATGGACTACTGGGACAATAAATGTTAAATGTGTGTTGGGGGTCCTGGCTTACTGAGCTGGTTTCCTGGGGAATCTCTGAGCCGTAGTTAATGCAAATTCCCCAACACTGATTAGGCAAAAACCCAGAGGTTGAAGCTTCACCCTCTGAGAAGAGGGCCATTTACTGGTGTTACCTGTTACAGGAGGCCAAAGATCAAGGTCCTGAAGCATATACAGAAATAGCTTCCCCACATAGATATGTATGTATAGACTGTAATGAAGTCAACCCCTTAGCCTTCTTTGTTAAACTAAATAGACTCGAAGAGCTCAATCTATTTAGTTTAACAAGGAGAACATTAAGGGGTAACATGCTCAGTCTCAAAGTACCTACACTGGGAACAAATATTTAATAATGAGCTCTTCAGTGAAGCAAAAAAAGGTACAACATGGTCCAATGGCTGGAAGTTGAAGCTAAACAAATTCAAACTGGAAACAAGGCAGACATTTTTAACTGTGAGAGTAATGAACCATTGTCTTGTGGTGGATTTTTCTTCACTGACAACTTTTAAATGAAGATGGAATGTTTTTTCTAAAAACTGTGCTCTAGGCATTTTGGGGGGGGGGAGTTCTATGGCCTGTGTTATACACGTGGTCAGATAAGATGTCATAATGGTCTCTTCTGCCCTTAGAATCTATGAGCTGTCCCAAGATGGTTCTTAGATTTCAGATCAAGAACAGGAACTTCTAACTAAGAGAGCAAACCCAGTTGAGGGGTTTGAAAGACTGACATCTACCAGAACCCTATTTTCGAGTTGGGGTTACCTTACTATGCATATAGGACCATTTATTGTCTTGTGTATGTTTTCTGTGTGATACTTTTGCCCTAAGAATGAATGTACTTTGCTTTTTGGAGGCTGGTTGATAACTGGTATACACTGTTTGAGCCCCTGGAGAAAGAGAAAACCATAGGTCTCGGCCCCAAGTCAGACCTGCTGAGGAAGTCCACAGTGAGGTGCAGAGGAAATGAAAGCCTAAACCGCTGCTCTGGAGTGAAAGAGATGTGAGTTTTTCCCAAGAGAGGTGATAGCTAGGAGGCATGAAACCTTAAGTGAGTGCCATCAAGGATGCCACGGAAGGGCAGGGGGTGAAGCTAACCCTGAAACTGTGACATGAGCACAATGCTTCTGGAAGGTGCCAGACTGATGGATCTGAATACTCTGTAGGGGGCTGTAATTGACACAGCAAGATATTCGATCATAAAGGATTAGTGCCTGTGCATTATCAGTTCTAATGTATTTATAGTGATCAGCATCGGAATCAGGAAATACTTGTTCCAAAGGAGAGTCTGAAAGAACCTATGCATTTCTCCAGAGAAATAGCAAAGCAGGCTTCAATCAGTGGATGGGTTTCTTTGTCTCGGTTACGTGTTTTTGGAATCCGCCTGCCCCCATAGATGATGCAGCAGGATAATTTTTGTCAAAGCAGCTTTTTTTAGCATTGACTTCTTTGCTGCCAAAGAGTGTCATGGAGTGAAACTGATGTTTTGCAGAAGATCTGGCAAGGCTTCTTCCTCATCTCTGTAGAAATCCTCACGATCTTTGCAGCAGCACAATACTGATTATTGCAGAACATTTTGACCATTTGTTTGATCACTGATATTTGGAGTGTCAAGTAGGAATATTTTTATTTTATTTAGTCCACGCACTACTTTGTCTCCCTATCAGGTTTCCAGAAACCATAGATTGAGAATCTCCAAGGTAGACGGCCCTCTTCTTTCTCTCTCCCTTCAAAAGCGGGGTGATGTGGCTCAGTCAATTGTAAAGCTGATTGAATTCTTTTTTGCTCTTTGTCCAAAACAAACATTTTCATTTTGGTTGAAAATTTCCAGTTTTTCCAATAGAAAAACTGGAACATTTCAAAACACCCAAATATTTTTATGTTGTTTTTTTTTTAAAGTGTCACCCCTAACTAAGTAAATATATTCCCCAAACTGGCTTGTGAAAACAAACAAACCTGGAGTCTTGGCTTTAGGTTTTTTGTTGAAAAAATGAAAAATGTTTACAAGAAGAGAGGTGGTGACGGTTAAGGTAGTGGTGGTGGGGGGACGGGGTTCAACACAATTAAAACTAAAAAACCCACGAAGAATTATTGCCTTTTTTGATCAGCTCAAATTAATTTCTTCTTGCTGCCTCCTGCTCACTCTGTCATTTATTTCTGCCCTTCCCAGCAACAGCCTCTGTTCTTGTCTAGTCTCTTGGATCCTGCTTGTGTTATGTCAGCTTCAGAGAAGGCAGCAGCTTCTTAGAAGGTATCTGCTCCCCTCAGCATTAAAACATTAAGGAAGAGAATGGATGTGAGGGACAGCAGCTCGGTTTATTTTATCTTAATGATGCAGCTTTAAACTTCAGCTCCCACAGAGCAGGTACCTCTGGGGCTGAAGATAAACATTATTTAGAAACCTATTGTTTTGTTGAATGTATCCATCAACAGATTATTGTGCTTAGCCATGTCACTTCATCTTTCTCTCTGCTGAAGATACAAGTGCAGCAATCCTCCATTCTCCTGCTCTACTTGTTGACTTTTTGATTCAGCTGACTTTTGATTCACAAAGTGAGCTGTAGCTCACGAAAGCTTATGTTCAAAATTTGTTAATCTCTAAGGTGCCACAAGCTGAGTTGCAGCTCACGAAAGTTTATGCTCAAATAAATTGGTTAGTCTCTAAGGTGCCACAAGTCCTCCTTTTCTTTTTGCGAATACAGACTAACATGACTGCTACTCTGAAACCAAACATGAATGTAATTGCAATATTAATTCTGGAGGGGGATGTTGTTGCTCTGCTGGATGAGTGACACTTCGGAAAAGAGACAAGAGGTGCTGAGGTAATATCTTTTACTGGACCAACCTTGGTAGAATAAAAGATGTTACCTCACCCATATTATCACTGTAATGTCCTGGGAACAACGCTGCAAACAATGTTGGAAAAGAGACAGTTGTCGATGGACAGACTTTAAATGCTGATAATCAGGATTGTTTTAATTCAGTGTAGATATTACTCACCTCACATTGACTCTGGCACCTTCTGCTGCTTGTGGGAAAGAGATGTACTGTCCATGAGCAGGACTGAGAACCAGGTGTTCCTGAGTTCTGTTACCAACGTGACCATCAATGACTTCTACGGGTTTGAACAAATAACTTACGGCTAGATTCTTAAAGGTATTTAGGTGCCTATAGATGTAGATAAGCATCTAGGGTGGGATTCACAAAGGTATATAAGTACCTAACACCCACTGGAATCCAATACATTTAAATATCTGGCCCTTAACCTCTCTGAACCAGATGTTCAGGCATACCTCCATTGTAATAAGCCCTTATATGGTCCCTTCCATTTGAAGATCACAGATCATTTCACAAACACTAAGGGCCAAATTCTGATGATGATACACATTTTCAGTAACCCCTTACTACACAAGTAGTTCTGTTGACTTCAATGGAAAGGCTTTGTGGAGTAAAGGTATCAAAATCTGGCTGTAATTGACTAACCATAAGTGTCATCCCCAATTTACAAATATGGAAGCAGAAACAGAGGTGAAATGGTTTACCCAAGATAACATAGCAAGTCAGAATTCAAATTAGAACCCAGGCCTCCTGATGCCTAGTCTTGAGCTCTAACCACTGGACCACACTGCGTCCCTCATGAGACTGTGCTGAAGAACAAAGATAAGTACAGTCACACCCTCAGCCTTTATCTGCCAATGCAGCAGCGACTGAAATGGGAAACTTCTCTCCATTTCTCTTCCTGTAACATACTCCTTATTCCTTGGAATTGCTTCCAGCTCCCAGTGTGTGTCAGTTTGCCTCCTTCTCTTCCTTCAGATCTCTCCTTAAACTTGTGTACCTTCCTGAAAGCCTTTCAGTGATAATCCACTCTAATGTTAAAAACAGGTGGGACACTTTCATATTGGCCCCTCCGCCTATGTCACTGATGCGTGTCACTGTCTGCTTTGGAGAGGTACAATGTCTTTTCTGCTGCTTCTTCAAGTGTTTTTTGCCATGTGGTAGAGATCTGTGCTGACTGGCCTAAACTCAAGCTCTGCTGATGACTCAGACTATGGTCATTACAGATGCACAGGCTAAAATGTGGAGGAAGGATTGTCTTGTGGTTTATGACTCAGGAGATCTCATTTTAGTTCCAGCCAATGCCATAAGCTCTGTGTGACCTTAGCTGAGCCGTTTCTCTGTGAAATGGGGTGATAGTGTTACCCAGGGTTCTTTCAACCCAATGCTCTTGGTAACTTTCACTCTATGCGAGATGGTGTCAGGAAATAAATCAGGGGAGACACGGCTGTCTGACCAATAGATGACTGGCACAAACAGTACAACACAAGAGTGCTTTCACTTAGAACTAAACTTTACTTAGCCTCAAGCACTTACATACGTCCGCAACAGGTTAGTAAAACACCCCCAACCCTCGATAATTACCGAAGCTGAGAGTGTGGCTCTTGAGTGGCACAGCGACAGCCCGTCTGCCGGTAGGGAACACAAGATGTGTCCAGAAGAGCCCCTTCTGAGGAGTCCAACTATCTCAAACTTCCCCCCTTATTTATACATTAGTAATACAATGACATATCACTTAAAGAAAACTTGCTAAACAAGCAGTTTCTAAAGGTCAAGCAAGAGGTTTCCTTCTGCTCATCAATTAACCAGCTGTGGGTTTTTTCACAGTGTGCATGCACTTATTACAAACACATTCCCGTGGGCACATATAGACAAGCTTCCTGTTTTTCTAAAATACATGTATCAGCAATTTCAACATTCTTAGCAGGAAGGACGCGGGGTCTGTCAAGGTTCCTCCCCCACTCTGAACTCTAGGGTACAGATGTGGGGACCTGCATGAAAACCTCCTAAGCTTATCTTTACCAGCTTAGGTTAAAACTTCCCCAAGTACAAATTAATTTTTTCCTTTGTCCCTGGATCTCCACTGCCACCACCAAACTCTAAATGGGAAACGTAGTTTGGACATATCTTCCTCCCCAAAATCCTCCCAACCCTTGTACCCCACTTTCTGGGAAAGGTTTGGTAAAAATCCTCACCAATTTGCATAGGTGACCACAGACCCAAGCCCTTGGATCTGAGAACAATGAAAAAGCATTCAGTTTTCTTACAAGACTTTTAATAGAAGTAAAGAAATCCCCTCTGTAAAATCAGGATGGTAGATACCCTACAGGGTAATTAGATTCAAAACATAGAGAATCCCTCTAGGCAAAACCTTAAGTTACAAAAAAGACACACAGACAGGAATAGTCATTCTATTCAGCACAATTCTTTTCTCAGCCATTTAAAGAAATCATAATCTAACACATACCTAGCTAGCTTACTTACTAAAAGTTCTAAGACTTCATTCCTGTTCTATCCCCAGCAAAAGCAGCATACAGACAGACACAGACCCTTTGTTTCTCTCCCTCCTCCCAGCTTTTGAAAGTATCTTGTCTCCTCATTGGTCATTTTGGTCAGGTGCCAGCAAGGTTACCTTTAGCTTCTTAACCCTTTACAGGTGAGAGGATTTTCCCTCCTGCCAGGAGGGATTTTAAAAGGGTTTACCCTTCCCTTTATATTTATGACAGGGTCAAGCTGCCCTTTCTGTGGCACCCAAAACCCTATCCCCTCCTACCGTGGTTAAGCTAGGGCCGCTCCATGGCCAATTTATGGCCTGCTGACTTGGCTACTGTTAACAATAAGCAGTAGTGATCTAGGCACTTTACTGATTTGCCAAAATCTCCCCATACAATAGCACTTCCCTATCTCACAGGGTGTTGTGACAATCAATTTATTAATGCATGTGAGGTGCTCAGATACTATAACAATGGGGACCAAGTAGGCAGTGGGATAATTATACATGAATGGCATTGTACATTTGTATGTTGCTGATTGCAAGTCACAGTGAAATTTGTGAGGTACACAGGCTTGTTTTACCTTCACAGGTGAAGGTGGAGTTAGAGGGAAATAGGTAAGTAGGGAGATAACAAATGAGGAATATACAGAATTTTTTCCTATGGTAGAGCAAGCAAAATATCGACTTAAACATGATATGAGACAGAGAATATATGTCATAGCACACTGGTTTAGAAGAGACTGCACAAATATTTTGCTTCATTAACATTCATTCATTTTCGGTCTAAGCTATTTCCCAAGCAGATTAATGTCATCAGGAACGTGAATACATTTAAAATCAACGTTACAGCCAGCATAGCTAAAGCCTTGTTTAAAAAATAAATGAGAAACAGCAGTTTGTAATGGCAATTCATCTCCCATAGTGTGTGGTTAATGTGAGGAACAACATTTAACATAGATCTGGCATTGCGGGGTATGGAGGGCGGAAGAGAGACGCTCTACAAATGGGAAGAATGCTGGCCTGCTGAGCCTAGAGGCAACATGTCAGTACATCAATCTGACAAGAGATAAATAAATAAGAGATCTGTGTAGATCTGAGAAGCAAAATTGTTACACAAGAGAGGGGTGGCTGTGTCATTTATTCTCTCGGGTTGGGCATCACCCAGACATATGTGGAGAGTTGATCCAAAAAGCAGCGGTAGTGTTTCTCAAGATGTGTAAATAGGGCAGAATAAGGGACATAACTGATCAGAACCTTTGCCCAAAACACCAAATGGAAACCCCTGAGATTTTGAAAAACTCATCCATATGTAGTCACCTAACTTTAGGCACCCAATGTTGAAATTATTGGCCTAGGGATTGAACAAACTATTTTCCCTATTATCAGAGGGGTAGCCGTGTTAGTCTGTATCCACACAAAAAAATGAGGAGTCCGGTGTCATCACTTTTCTCATAACCTCAGGCATACAGAATGCAACGCCATCCACAGACTCAGAAACAACTCTGACAAAGGAGGTGCTGTCGTCATCATGAATGGGTCGGATTATGAACAGGAGGCTGCCAGGCAACTCTCCAACACCACAATCTAAAGGCCGTTATCCTCCGATCCCACTGAGGAGTACCAAAAGAAACTACACCATCTACTCAAGAAACTCCCTGCTATCGCACAGGAAGAAATCTACACAGACCCACCCCTAGAGCCCCAACCAGGGGTATTCTCTCTGCTACCTAACATCCACAAACCTGAAAATCCTGGATGCCCCATCATCTCAGGCATTGGCACTCTTACAGCAGGACTATCTGGCTATTTTGGACTCTCTCCTTAGACCCTACACTATCAGCACTCCTAGCTACTTTTGAGATACCACTGACTTCTTGAGGAAACTACAATGCATTGGTGATCTTCCTGAAAACAGCATTGTGGCCACCATTGGTGTACAGAGCTTCTACATCCATATTCCACAGAAGGACGGACTACAAGCTGTCAGGAACAGTATACCTGATGAGGCCATGGCCCACCAGGTGGCTGAGCTTTGTGCCTTTGTCCTCACCCACAACCATTTCAGATTTGGGGACAACTTATATCTTCAAGTCAGTGGCACTGCTATGGGTACCCTCATGGCCCCACAGTATGCCAACATTTTTATGGCTGACTTAGAACAACGCTTCCTCAGCTCTCGTCCCCTAGCACCCCTCCTCTACTTGTGCTACATTGATGACATCATCATGTGGACCCATGGGAAGGTGGCCCTTGAAGAATTCTACCTGGATTTCAGCAATTTTCACCCCACCATCAACCTCAGCCTGGACCAGTCCACACAAGAGATCCACTTCCTGGACACTACAATACAAATAAATGATGGTCATATAAACACTACCCTATACCATAAACTTACTGACTGCTATACTTAGCTACATGCCTCCGTCTTCCATTCAGGACACATCACACGATCCATTGTCTACAGCCAAGCCCTAAGATACAACAACATTTTGCTCCAATCCTTCAGACAGAGACAAACACCTACAAGATCTTTATCAAGCATTCTTAAAACTACAATACCCACCTGGGAAAGTGAGGAAGCAGATTGACAGAGTGAGATGGGTACCCAGAAGTCACCTACTACGGGACAGGCCCAACAAGAAAATAACAAAACACCACTAGCCGCCACCTTCAGCCCCCAACTGAAACCTCTCCAGCACATCATCAACAATCTACAACCTATACTGGAAAATGATCCCTCACTCTCACAGACTTTGGGAGGCAGGCCAGTCCTTGCTTAAAGACAGCCCCCCAACCTGAAGCACATACTCACTAGCAACTACACACCACACCACAGAAAGACTAACCCAGGAACAAATCCCCGTAACAAACCCTGTTGCCTACTTTGTCCCCATATTCACTCTAGCGACACCATCAGAGGACCCAACCACATCAGACACACCATCAGGGGCTCGTTCATCTGCATATCTACTAATGTGATATATGCCATCATATGCCAGCCATGCCCCTCTGACGTGTACATTGGCCAAACCGGACAGTCTCTACATAAAAGAATAAATAGACACAAATCAGGAATGGTAACATACAAAAGCCAGTAGGAAAACACTTCAATCTTCCTGGACATTCAATAACAGATTTAAAAGTAGCCATCCTTCAACAAAAAAACTTCAAAACCAGACTTCAAAGAGAAACTGCAGAACTACAATTCATTTGCAAATTTAACACCATTAATTTGGGCTTGAATAGGGACGGGCTGGCTCACTACAAAAGCAATTTTCCCTCTCTTGGTATTGACATCTCTTCATCAATTATTGGGAGTGGACCACATCCACCCTGACTGAATTGGCCTTAACAGCTCTGGTTCTCCATTTGTGAGGTAACTCCCTTCTCTTCATGTGTCAGTATATTTATGCCTGTATCTGCAAATTTCACTCCATGTGTCTGAAGAAGTGGGGGGTTTTACCCACAAAATCTTTGCCCAAATAAATCTGTTAGTCTTTAAGGTGCCACTGGACTCCTTGTCATTTTCCCTATGGAATAAACACTTTTTGCAATTCCATAGGCATGATTAAGATTCATTGGGTCACACAGGTGGTTATGAATCAAATGCCACGTTTCTTGCTTCTATCTTTCGTTCTTTAGTCCATGCTACTGAAATGAACAGTCACAGCACTGTCCTGATAATTTTGGGAGAATTCCATACCAAGGAAAGCTTAGAATATAAGGAGTACTTGTGGCACCTTAGAGACTAACAAATACAGACTAACACGGCTGCTACTCTGAAACCTTAGAATATAACTTTCTATTTATCACAACTAATCAGTTCCTTTGTGAAAAGCAGCTACTGGCTTACTGCTCGTGATTCACCATAGTGGAAGTGCACATGCTTTACTAAGTATGTGGGGATAAATTCTGCACTTAACTGCATGTTCAAAGATCCCATCGAAGTAAATGGGAGCTGTGTGTGTGCATCAGAGGGCAAAATCTGGACCTTGACTCACTCTGCTAGTTACAGTAGTAAGAAATATGCATTCGTGTTCTGGATTTTTTTTATCATACTGTGGGTGTGCTACAGTATCTCTGTGCTTCAGGGACTCTTCATAAAGAAATGTAGGCACTAAACATATATTCTATTAATGTACATATTGTCTCATGAGGGGCAAATTATATTCATTATGGTGTTACCATGGGGGTATTTTTGTCCCATTTCTTATTTTAAATATTTATCTTTTCATGAATATATTCTTTTCAAAAAATTGTACTGCAGAAGCTATTTGCTTAAAAACAGAATGCCAAGTACATAGATTTCATATAAGAAGTTAAGTTTCCTATCATTAAAGTCTCTAGCCAGTCCTGTCAGTAAAGAGCTATATTTTGCTGAGGTTCAGATGTGAACAAACCCAGACGCACCAGACCAAACTCAGTCAAAAATCTGAGGTTCCCTAGGTTTGGGGAATTTTTGTCTTTTGCATCAATCATATGAAGCCACAATGTTTGCCTGGTATAGCATTAATGTGAAACCATAACGTTGGGCTTGTAAGGTTTGCACAAAGCTGACCTGCAATTCTTGTAGTTAACGAACCCCACAATGAAACTGAATAGGATCAGTTTGAGTTGTAGTTGCAGAGATTCAGTAGAGTTTTACTGGGAGCTAAAGGTGTTACCATCTGATGGCTAGACAAAACTAGACAAGCCATTTACAACACACACTTTGCTTCTCTACAAAAGAAAAAGGACACTCAACTTTCTAAACTACTACATGCCACAAGGGGCCACAGCAATTGTTCCCTCAACCCACTCAGCAATATTGTTAACCTATCCAACTATACTCTTAGCCCAGCAGAAGCAGCTGTCCTATCTCGGGGCCTCTCCTTCTGCCCCTCCACCCCCACGAACATGATACAGTTCTGTGGTGACCTAGAATCCTATTTTCGACGTCTCCGACTCAAGGAATATTTCCAACACACCTCTGAACAACATACTAAGCCACAGAGACCTCCCTACCAACACTACAAAAAGAAGGATTCTAGGTGGACTCCTCCTAAGTCAAGACAGCAGACTGGACTTCTACATACAGTGTTTCCGCCGACGTGCACGAGCTGAAATTGTGGAAAAGCAGCATCACTTGCCCCACAACCTCAGCCATGCAGAACACAATGCCATCCACAGCCTCAGAAACAACTCTGACATCATAATCAAAAAGGCTGACAAAGGAGGTGCTGTTGTCATCATGAATAGGTCGGAATATGAACAAGAGGCTGCTTGGCAGCTCTCCAACACCACTTTCTACAAGCCATTAGCCTCTGATCCCACGGAGGGTTACCAAAAGAAACTACAGCATTTGCTCAAGAAGCTCCCTGAAAAAGCACAAGATCAAATCCGCACAGACACACCCCTGGAACCCTGACCTAGGATATTCTATCTACTACCCAAGATCCATAAACCTGGAAATCCTGGGCACCCCATCATCTCAGGCATTGGCACCCTGACAGCAGGATTGTCTGGCTATGTAGACTCCCTCCTCAGGCCCTACGCTACCAGCACTCCCAGCTACCTTCGAGACACCACTGACTTCCTGAGGAAACTACAATCCATCGGTGATCTTCCTGATAACACCATCATGGGCACTATGGATGTAGAAGCCCTCTACACCAACATTCCACACAAAGATGGACTACAAGCCGTCAAGAACACTATCCCTGATAATGTCACGGCTAACCTGGTGGCTGAACTTTGTGACTTTGTCCTTACCCATAACTATTTTACATTTGGGGACAATGTATACCTTCAAATCAGCAGCACTGCTATGGGTACCCGCATGGCCCCACAGTATGCCAACATTTTTATGGCTGACTTAGAACAACGCTTCCTCAGCTCTCGTCCCCTAACACCCCTACTCTACTTGCGCTATATTGATGACATCTTCATCATCTGGACCCATGGGAAGGCGGCCCTTGAGGAATTCCACCATGATTTCAACAATTTCCATCCCACCATTAACCTCAGCCTGGTCCAGTCCACACAACAGATCCACTTCCTGGACACTACAGTGCTAATAAACGATGGTCACATAAACACCACCCTATACCGGAAACCTACTGACCGCTATTCCTACCTACATGCCTCCAGCTTTCACCCTGACCACACCACACGATCCATTTACTACAGCCAAGCTCTACGATACAACCGCATTTGCTCCAACCCCTCAGACAGAGACAAACACCTACAAGATCTCTATCAAGCATTCTTACAACTACAATACCAACCTGCGGAAGTGAAGAAACAGATTGATAGAGCCAGAAGAGTTCCCAGAAGTCACCTACTACAGGACAGGCCTAACAAAGAAAATAACAGAATGCCACTAGCCGTCACCTTCAGCCCCCAACTAAAACCCCTCCAACGCATTATCAAGTATCTACAACCTATCCTGAAGGATGACCCAACACTCTCACAAATCTTGGGAGACAGGCCAGTCCTTGCCTACAGACAGCCCCCCAACCTGAAGCGAATACTCACCAGCAACCACACACCACTCAACAGAACCACTAACCCAGGAACCTATCCTTGCAACAAAGCCCGTGGCAACTGTGCTCACATATCTATTCAGGGGACACCATCACAGGGCCTAATAACATCAGCCACACGATCAGAGGCTCGTTCACCTGCACATTTACCAACGTGATATATGCCATCATGTGCCAGCAATGCCCCTCTGCCATGTACATTGGTCAAACTGGACAGTCTCTGTGTAAAAGAATAACTGGACACAAATCAGATGTCAAGAATTATAACATTCATAAACCAGTCGGAGAACACTTCAATCTCTCTGGTCACGCGATTACAGACATGAAAGTTGCGATATTACAACAGAAAAACTTCAAATCCAGACTCCAGCGAGAGACTGCTGAATTGGAATTTATTTGCAAATTGGATACAATTACCTTGGGCTTGAATAGAGACTGGGTGTGGCTAAGTCATTATGCAAGGTAACCTATTTCCCCTTGTTTTCCTAATCCCCCCACCGCCCCTTTCCTCAGATGTTTTTGTTAAACCCTGGATTTATGCTGGAAATGGCCCACCATGATTATCATACACATTGTAAGGAGAGTGATCACTTTACATAAGCTGTTACCGGCAGGAGAGTGGGGTGGGGGGGAGAACCTTTTGTAGTGATAAACACCCATTTTTTCATGATTTGTGTGTATAAAAACATCTTTTGTATTTTCCACAGTATGCATCCGATGAAGTGAGCTGTAGCTCACGAAAGCTTATGCTCAAATAAATTGGTTAGTCTCTAAGGTGCAACAAGTACTCCTTTTCTTCATCTGATGGCTGTTGATCAGCCTAGGTCATGAGTTCTCAGCCACGGGACTGTGAACAGGTTTCAGGGGTTGTGATCATGATTTCTTTTCTTATGGCTAAATGGATAGGTGTAGAGTGGAGGTCTCAATATTTTTTTCAGGTGTAACATGGGGTCATGTTATGGAACAGACTGAGAGCCATTGGCTTATTGAATTACTTTGATTTTTCTCCACAACTTTTCGAGTACAAAATACAATTGTAAGAGACTAATATGTATCAGCCTCTTTGTATCGGTATCTTAGGCACTTACATCGCCCCATTTTTATAGTAACTGAGCACCCTGTCTATAGCGTATTTATCCTCCACACTCCTTTGAGGAATGACAGTGCTATTTTCCTCCATTTGACAGATAGGGAACTGAGGCCCAGAGAAACTTAATGACTTGACCAAGATCCTCCTGGGATCTGTGGCAGAGCGAGGAATCATACCCGAGTTGCCCAGTCCCAGACTAGTGTCTACTGGGTCATTTTTCCTTTCTAAAAAGTAAAGGTTGCATAATTTTGACTTCTTCCACAAAGGCTTTCCCAGGATTTGACCTCAGACCCTCTAATGTTGTAAGCAAGTGCTACACAAGTGACTACACTTGCCTATCTCTATCTCCTTTACTTTATAATTTACATCACATGGTGTTAAGCTGAAGAGAAGAAGGCTCTTAGAATAAGGTAAAGAGTGCCCATATGTTCCTGTGTAAACAAGTCAGGGAACATTTGGCTTCTTCACCTTGGAAAGGCCATGGATTTAGCATCTTGTTGACTTCAAGCCAATTCTCTAATTTGTCAAGGTTTTTTTTAATACTACTCCTGTCCTTCAAAGTGATTGCAACCATTTCCAGTATGGTGTCCTCCCTGAATTTTATAAGCATACTCTCCACTCCATTATTCAAATTATTAATGAAAATATGGAATAATATCAGACCCAGGACAGAGCCCTGCAGGACATCTCCAGATACATCCTTCCAATTTGATTGTGAACCATTGGTAACTACTTTTTGAGTACACTCATAAGAGTGGCCATACTGGGTCAGACCAAAGGTCCATCAAGCCCAGTATCCTGTTTTCTGACAGTGGCCAATGGCAGGTGCCCCAAAGGGAATGAACAGATAAGTTATCATGCCCTGTCACCCAATCCCAGCTTCTGGCAAACAGAGGCTAGGGACACCATTCCTGCCCATCCTGGCTAATAGGTCCATCAATGACTATCTTCCATGAATCTTATCTAGCTCCCTTTTGAACCCCATTATAGTAATGGCCTTCACAACACGCTCTGGCAAGGAGTTCCAGAGGTTGACAGTGCGTTGAGTGAAAAAAATAATTTCTTGTGTTTTGTTTTAAACCTGCTACCTATTAATTTCATTCAGCGGCCCCTCGTTCTCGCATTATGAGAAGGAGTAAATAACCATTCCTTATTTACTTTCTCTATATCACTCATGATTTTATAGACCTCTATCATATCCCCCCTTAGTCACCTCTTTTCCAAGCTGAAAAGTCCCAGTCTTATTAATCTCTCTTCATACGGAAGCCGTTCTATACCCCCAATCTTTTTTGATACGGGGCGACCATATCAGCATGCAGTATTCAAGATGTGGGCATGCCATGGATTTATATAGAGGCAATATGATATTTTCTGTCTTATTATCTATCCCTTTCTTGATGATTCCCAACATTCTATTCACCTTTTTAACTGCCGCTGCACATTGAGTGGATGATTTCAGAGAACTATCCACAATGACTCCAAGATCTCTTTCTTAAGTAGTAACAGCTAATTTAGACTCCATCATTGTATATGGATAGTTAGGGTTATGTTTTCCAATGTGCATTACTTTGCATTTATCAACGTTAATTTCATCTGCCACTTTGTTGCCCAGTCACCCAGTTTTGTGAGATCCATTTGTAGCTCCTCACAGTCTGCCCAGGACTTAACTATCTTGAGTAGTTTTGTATCATCTGCAAATTTTGCTACCTCACAGTTTACCCCTTTTTCCAGATTGTTTATGAATATATTAAATAGGACTTGGCCCAGTACAGATCCCTGGGGGACACCATTATTTACCTCTCTCCATTCGGAGAGCTGAGCATTTATTCCTAACCTTTGTTTCCTATCATTTAACCAGTTACCAATCCATGAGAGAACCTTCCCTCTTATCCCATGACTGCTTATTTTGCTTAAGAGCCTTTGGTGACGGACCTTGTCAAAGGCTTTCTCAAAATCTAAGTACACTGTATCCACTGGATCTCCTTTGTCCACATGCTTGTTGACCCTCTCAAAGAATTCTAGTAGATTGGTGAAGCATGATTTCCCTTTACAAAAACCATGTTGACTATTTCCCAACAAATTATGTTCATCTATGTGTCTGACAATTTTGTTCTTTACGATAGTTTCAACCAATTTGCACTGTATTGAAGTGAGGCTTACTGGCCTCTAGTTGCCAGGGTCACCTCTGGAGCTCTTTTTAAAAATTGGCGTCACATTAGCTATCCTCCACTCATTTGGTACAGAAGCTGATTTAAATGATAGATTACAGATGACAATTAGTAGTCCTGCAGTTTCACATTTGAGTTCCTTCAGAACTCTTGGGTGAATACCATCTGGTCCTGGACACGTATTTACTGTTTAGTTTATCAATTTGTTCTAAAACCACCTCTAATGACACCTCAATCTGGGATTCTTGATGTGCAATGAAACATCTCCTCCCGATGCCATCTGTCCTTCCTGAACAAGCAGTACCCTCTATCCCGATATTCCTGTCATGAGATTGTCATAATTTAGCTTATGTACTAATACTTTTAGTTCTGCCTGTTTATGTCCCAATCTCCTTGCATTTGTGTATAGACGCCTAAGGTTTTGTTGAAGTGGGTTTTTTTACCCATGAACGCTTATGCCCAAATAAATCTGTTAGTCTTTAAGGTGCCACCAGATTCCTCATTTTTTTGTGGATATAGACTAACATGGCTACCATTCTGATACTTAAGATGTTGAGCAGACTCCCCCCACTGATTTCCCTGTTGTTGCTCCTCTGACCCGGTGTGCTACCCACAATATCTGACCTTCCAAGGTCATCTTTTTAATGCTTACCTATGGGCTTTTGTCACTTACCCCTTTGAACTTAAATCCCTCTTCACTAGGTTGGCTAGTTAGTATGCAAAAATGCTGTTCATCTTCTTGGCCAGCTGGACCCTATCTCTTTCCAGCTCCTTCCCAGAACTGCTCTGAAGGCCAAGGAAGCCAAAACCCTCCCATTGACACAATCTGTGTAGCTATGTATTCATCTCCAGGCTGCAGAGATATATCCAAAGAGCACTGCTGTGTTCTCTTTCTTGTCAGCTGCCTCTATAAAGCTTCCCTTAGGAAGTTCCAAGCTAGTGACTGACATAAAAGGACTGTGTTATTAAATTAGTGTGTGACATTTAATCTGCACCACACCCACTGATTCCAAATTCTCCACACTCCATTTCACATTCCTGACCTCCATTTTGAATAAGCAAGAGTCACTCCACCATTGGAAGCTACAGGTCCCATGATATTACCAAGCATGTGCAGTCAAAAGCAGGGGAAAGGTTAGCTGAGTTTCGAAAGTAGGGGAAAGATCAAATGAGGTAAACAACCAAACTAGGGAAAAGAGCAACTGAGCATAACTCTGAGGTAAATGATGGCAGTGAGCATGTGTGTAATGTTTTGAATGTTGGCATGCATTCAAGAATGTTTGGAATGTTGGTACTGAGTTTATGCAGTAAAGATTTGATGTCATGTCTAAAATAGAATTGAGAAATGGTATAAAGGTCAGTGTGTCAGTGGGCAGCTGACAGGATAGCTGAAGAAAGGAGTAGGAGGTGAAGAGTGGACTAGAGTGGAGTGGACGTGGTGGAGAAACACGGAGCAGAGAAGAACAGCAGTGGCAGAATCAGCAGCAGCACTAACAGGAATAGCCACCAGTAGCAGGAGTCCTGTGTCAGCAGACAGAATAAGCTTGTCAAGTTATAATTGTAGTATAGTACAGCGTAGTGTTAGTGTGTGGATTAATAAAGATGTATGTGTGTGCATTGATTGTGAAAGAAATGTATAGGATTTAAAACATTTAGAAAACGCTATCAGCAACCTGTGATAGACTGGCCACCTGTGACAGGATGCAACCATTTAGACTCATTTCAACTGTACGTTATTGCGGTTTGGAATGCTTTTTAACTTTGCTATAAGGGATTTGTGTTCTAGATCATTATTACTAGGAGTTATTATTTGCCCCAATAAAGAGGTGCCATGCTTTGGAAAAAACAACTGTCTTTGTGTCAGTCATTTATCAGAAGGCTGTATCCGTATCCTCCAGGTATTTTCTTAGCCACCTTGGATGCAAACTACTACCTTTGGAAAACAGATTGGTTGTAAAATTTTGAGGGACTCCCTTAGTAAACCCAGATGGGGACAATAGATTAGTTATGTTCTGGGGGTACCCTAAATCTGTTTGTGGGGCAACACCACAAGCTGCAATGGGAACGGACAGCTAGAACCACTTTGACAATGGTGATGCTTTCCACTTCCTAGCACCTTTCCTTAGAGTATCACAAAGGTCTTTATAACCATTTAGCCTCATCACGCCTGTGAGTTATGAATCTCTGTATCCATGTCACAGAAGGATAAACTGAGGCACTGAAGTCAAGTGATTTACTCAAGGTTACACAGCAAGTCAGTGTCAGGACTGAGTCTTAACCTCTTCTTTCTCTAATCACTTGATAAACCTACTTCATATGCTACCCCCATGATCTTTCGTACAAACAAGTTCAGCTTGCTCTTACTCCAGGTGCCAAATCCATGGTCCCATTGAAGTCAAATGGAGTTTTGGTGCTGCTGTCAGTACAGACCAGGATTTGGCTAGGAAGGCCTGATCCTACAACTGGATTGATTTCAGTGGGGCTTCAGGAGGGCAGACCGATATGTCCATGCAGAGCAGATTTGCCCATGCAAAATTAATAGAATTTCCTTGTAAGAATTCCAGTGCATCCCTGGCTACATCACAAATTTTATTACATTCAGATAAAATTGATTTTCAGTTGCTGCACTGTCTAAATACACACTATAAATCCTCTGAGTCGCTCACCCACAGCTCCAGATAGTTCTCAAGTAGAAAATTGAATTTGTTTTCCCAAATGCTCATCTTGCTTCTGTTTGCAAGAAACCATAACGGGCTAGATCCTCAGCTGCTATAAATGAGCACTGTTCCATTTCCTGTGGTGAAGCCATCCTGATTGGCACCAGCTAAAGATCCCACTCACAGAGTGGGTCCAACATATAATCATAAAACTGGTATTAGTGGGTAAGGGCTTCTTATGAGTTCAGTGATGCTTTCACAAGTAGGTGAGCTGAAGGCTGCGGAAAAATTCCTGTGTCAAGTAATTGTTTAAAGATGCTGTTAGCAAGGTGACAGTCAAAAGGGGTGGAGAGGGATATTTGGATATAGATATTCAAGCCTGTCTGTGAAGGCCTATACTCTAAGAATTTAGGTGTATTCTTATCACTTAGCTAGTTATAGAGGTATAAAAGAAAGAATCAAAATCACTGTCTGCTGGTGTAAGGGCCTTCTCTTACTGTGACAGTCTGAGGCCCTGTTCTTAGGCTAAGATCTCTAGCTAAGCAGCAGAGGCAGCTGTAAGCTGGGAAGTGACCGGTCACATCCTCACATTCCAAACTAGTCACATTGAAATAAGGCAATCTGGGGCTGTTAGAAAGGTGAACTCCAGAGAAAGGGAAGAGCCTAGAGGATGTGAAAGGAAGTTTAGTTTGATAGTTTTCTGTTCAGTAAGAACTCACTTATCAATAGACACAACTGAGAAACACTTATGTCATTATAGATGTAGTTGTGAAATCCTCACTTCTGTATTGTTTTGTCATTATAGTTAACACTTTGCTATTGTTTATTTGCATGGTCTCTGTCTGGTTCTGTGATTGTTTCTGTCTGCTGTGTAATTAAGTTTGCTGGGTGTAAACTAATTAAGGTGGTGGGATATAATTGGTGAAATAATCATGTTACGATATGTTAGGATTGGTGAGTTAAATTTCAGTAAAATGATAGGTTATGGTATGGCTAAGCAGAACTCAAGTTTTACTGTATAGTCTGCAGTCAATCAGGAAGTAAGGGGGGGAATGGGAACAGGGAATGGGAATGGGGATGGGGAAATTGGAATCATGTTTTGCTAAGGGGGGGAATGGGAACAGGGACACAGGTAAGGCTCTGTGGTGTCAGAGCTGGGAAGGGGGACACTAAGGAAGGAAACTGGAATCATGCTTGCTGGAAGTTCACCCCAATAAACATTAAGTGCACTCTGCACTTGCCCTTGTTGAACCTCATCAGATTTATTTTGGCCCTATCCTCTTTAATTTGTCTAGGTCCCTCTGTATCCTATCCCTGCCCTCCAGCGTATCTACCTCTCCTCCCAGTTCAGTGTCATCTGCAAACTTGCTGAGGGTGCAATCCACACCATCCTCCAGATCATTTATGAAGATATTGAAAAAACCCAGCCCCAGGACTGACTCTTGGGGCACTCCACTTGATACCGGCTGCCAACTAGACATGGAGCCATTGATCACTACCCTTTGAGCCCGACAATCTAGCCAACTTTCTATCCACCTTATAGTCCATTCATCCAGCCCATACTTCTTTAACTTGCTGGCAAGAATACTGTGGGAGACCGTGTCAAAAGCTTTGCTAAAGTCAAGGAACAACACGTCCACCACTTTCCCCTCATCCACAGAGCCAGTTATCTCATCATAGAAGGTGATTAGATTAGTCAGGCATGACTTGCCCTTGGTGAATCCATGCTGACTGTTCCTGATCACTTTCCTCTCCTCTAAGTGCTTCAGAATGGATTCCTTGAGGACCTGCTCCATGATTTTTCCAGGGACTGAGGTATCTGCCCCATGGCTCTCAACAGGCAGAGCAATTATTCCCCTGCTGTCATTCAGTATGCCAGCAGGTTGAACTCTGGGAGGATGAGCAGGGGTTTTGTTATGCTACAAAGTGTTAATGGCTGCCCTCAACAGATGACAGCAGCTCCATGTGTCCCCCATAGTCCCCTCTTTCAATGTTCTGATTGTCCCACCAATCAATACAGTTCTAACCATTAATGCCCGGTGTTCCCTGAAAGTTTAATCAATTGGATGCGGTATTCAAAAGTTACCATGTTGCAGATGGACAAACAGAAATGCTGTCCAGTTGAGAATAAGGCCTCACAAGCTTGCCCCATAATAAATGTCTCATTTTCCTTTGAGCCCTGCTAAATTCTTGGCCTCTGTCTTGTGTCAGTGAGTTCTATGGACTAATTAGATGGGGCGAGGTGGAAATATACGTTTCCTTTTTGTCAGCTTTAAATACAACAGAAAGCAATTGTGTCCTCATGCTGCCACACTCCCATTTAATATAGGCTAGCAGGAGTCATTCAGCATAGCTTGCTTATCTGAGTGCTACTGGTAAGGAAGATGGCAAACCTCCTTTTACAATAGACAGTGAGTTTATACCTAACTCTACGCACACTCAGATCAGCCTCTATACATGGCTGCTTCTTTGTTTTGGTTTTGCTTCCTTTATACTGACTTAACGACTTACATAACAGTTGTCATGTTTTGCTGAGCTGAACTGCCTTGCGTATGTTCCCTGAATCCAGATGCATGATGCTTTTCCTTCTACCTTGAATGCTGATGAATAAGTCAGCTGTGCCTCTGACGTGGAGATACTAAACAATAGATCAAACCAATGTATGTATTTGAGCAGAATTTCCGGTGGTTGGAGCGTTTCCATGACAGCTAAAGTGAAGGGTCTCTGGACATGCTTAGTGCACCCTCTTGTGTTTATTTGCTGTAAATACATGATTTATTTAGAGTTACTCTGAAACCTGTGGATCAACTGTAACAGCCGTGTTAGTCTGTATTCGCAAAAAGAAAAGGAGTACTTGTGGCACCTTAGAGACTAACCAATTTATTCACTGATTTCACACCCTCACCGGTGTCTAAATTCAGTGTCAGTCAAGGCTTCTTCATTGGTGTCTCAGCAAAGATTGGGGTGGGGAGAAAGAATAGACACTTGCATTTGGGAGTGGAGGGAATTCTTGGCAACTCGGTGTTTGGCAGAAGTTCGTGTCCGATCCGCAGCTGCTGTAAATTGGCGATTCAGTGATTTGTCAGAAGATTGTGTCAAATCTTCAGCTGGTGTAAATTGGTGTAGCTCTACTGAGGTCAGTAGAGCAATGCCAATTTATACCAGCTCAGGATCTGGCCCTTGATATAACTGCTTCATGACTGAGAGAGAAACAAAGTGAAAACAGCCCGGGAAATTAACTCTCATCGGTCTGCTGCATGAAATAAAAACTTTTGTTTTAATCTCCAGCCACTCTGAATAATTTACTTATGCATTCAGTTCACAATCCTTTTCTTTGGGTCTTAAAAGCACATTGAAAGGCTTTTCAGATCATAATCAATGGTACATGGAATCTAAAGAGATTTTCCAGGTTCTCCTTAGTATGTTTGCTGGCCTGCCATGGGCAAATTGCCCATGTCTTTCTCCCTGTTCGGCTTTTTACCACTTCCAGGCAAGGAAGAAATCCTTCAAATAATTATCCATTTTGATGTTGTCAGCATAATTTCTTCTTATTGATTTTTCCTTTCTGGCTTCAGCCCTACTATTGCAAGTCTACCATAGTGACAGCTTTTGAAAGAGCCTCAACTGGACATCTGAGGTGCCTATTTACAGTGAGAAAACGATGAGAGAGACTTCCATTCCCTTCTCAGTTATGCTAAATGGAAATCTAAACTTACCTGAACAAAATTGCCCTCAGATTTTCTTGGTTGGTTCATTCCCACTCCTCCCCCTTTGCGTTGACTGATCAAGGCTTATAAGGTGGCCAATAACTCCTTGCACAAGGAGGGCTAAAGTATATTCTTACTTTATGTGCATGGCACTGTGACTGGGTCTATCAGGCCTTCTCTGCCTCTAGCTGCAGGCTTCAGTGCCCTGACAAAAACCCATTCAAGTGGCGCTACCAACAAGACTTAGCCCCCCAGAAGCCTAGACACAGACAAATTGGGAGCCAGCAGGCCAGTTAAGAAGGCTTGGCTGGCTGCTTCCTTTCAGATTCCTTCAAAACTGCTTGGTTTCCACATTTTAAGCAAAGGCCTGGGCTGGGCCTTGAGGTTCGAGAATAATGGTGTGGTTAGAACTGAAAACTGAGTTGAACCTAGTTCTAACCACACCACTATTCCTGAACCTGAAGGCCATGCCCAGGCCTTTGCTTAAAATGCGGAAACCAAGCAGTTGCCACTTCTGTACGTTTGCTAATTTAGAGGTGCAGACAGCCAAGTTCTGTTGTTTAACCATTTAAAGACTGATGCTGAGCTCATTGTACTCGCTGTTCTGCTCGGGGCAGGCTGCTATAGGCATGCATTGAAGTCAAAGGGGACAGAGAACAAAATAAGGTCAACATGTGCAACACTGCAGAGAGTTTTAAGGGGGACTGCCAAAATTCTGGGCTTAGCCACATCAAGTGCAATGTCATACTTTGGCCGATTTATGTATCTCAGGCCTTAATGCTGCTGTTATAAACAGAACTACATTGACAGACAGTCAAAAAATGTCAAAATTTGAAATTTTCTGACAAAGAAAGGGGACAAACTTTTGTGAAAATCTTTGCAAACAATATCCCCCCACTCTGATTTTTGTGATGCAAAACCTTTCAAAGGTGACTGGAGAAAATTCCTTCACCTCAATCTTGTGCTGTCATCCAAAAATCTCTGGGTGTATCTGAATGGTTAAGTCAGTATCCAAACTCAACAGCAGATTTCTTACGCAGGTCTTATGTCTGTTTTGTAAAGCACTCAGCAAACTGTTGGCACTCAGCACAATCACCTGTGAAGAAGGTCAAGAAAGAGACACCGGGCACTATGATAAAGCCACCAAATGCATTTCTGCTTGTCAGCTAAAGAGGCATTTTCATCTGGATGAAGGCCCAGTGCAAAAATGTGAATAATATATATGATACTTGATGCTGCCTCGGCACTGGGGTCTGGACTCTCTGACCTCCTGAGATCCCTTCCAGATCTACATTTCTATGATTCTCTATTTTTTTAGAAGAAACGGGGGTGGGGAGGGGGTGCGGGGAAGAATTATGGTTAATTTCAGATGAGGCATGAGGCATGTGACGTAACTTTGGCCACTGCTGCTGTGGTAACCAACTATGACAATGTGTCAGACAACAAGTACACTTTAGACAAAATAAACTGTTTCTGAAAAGTGTGGGAGAAACAGTTGGATTTTGTCTTAAAATGGACTCTTTAGCATTTGCTTTCCCCTGGGAAAATACATTATTTTGACATTGTTAGTGTTTCCAATTTTTGACATTTTGTTTTTACCCTAAATTAGGGGCAAAAAGTTCAATTGTTTTCATGGTGCAGAAAGCTTAAAAAAGGTCAGGCTGCAGTGCCTCATGGGAATTGTAGTTCAGAAACCTCATGTCTCTCTTCTCGTCTATGAGCCAGACTGCTCAACCAGATTACATCCAGTAACGAGCTGCCAGAAGCTCAAGAACCGGTTCCTTCACTCACTCCAGGTCTTCGGCAGAACTTCGGCGGCATGTCCTTCAGTCCCTCCAGGTCTTTGGCGGCATTGAGGGACCCACCGCCGAAATGCCGCCGAAGACCCGGAGCAAGTGAAGGACCTGCTGCCGAAGTGCTGCCGAAGGCTCAGAGTGCCTCCGGGTCAGTAAAAATTCACATGGGAGCCTCCCCGGCCGAGAGCTCAAGCGGGACGGACAGGACGGTCCTGTGGGCCACATCCTGTCTGTCCCCCCTGAGCTTCTCCAGCCCTTTAACAACCAGTTCTAAACCAGCTTCAAAATTTAACAACCAGTTCACGTGAACCGGTGCGAAGCGGCTCCAGCTCACCACTGATTACATCTCTCATGATGCCCCATGGTTAAGAGATTCCTATGACGCCCTATGACAGTTCAACCATAGGGGAGATTGTGGGGTGTCATAGGTTATTGTAACTGTTGTCTGCCTCTTTAAGGGCCAGAGGTCTGTGTATTAGCCCTGTTTATGAATCAGATGTGGATGGGAAGGGGACAGGTGTGCCCTATTCAATGCTGCAGGAGAATTGCAAGAGGGGACTGTTGATGGGGGAGCTGCGAGAGGGATAGAGTCTTCTCTGCCTGGCCCTGAAGGAAGAGGCCAAACCCCGTCAGTCTGATGGGGATAGGCATCTAGCTTAGGAAGAGGCAGACAAGGGCAGGACTTTAGGGAAGAAGGCTGAGGGTCAGTGGCTTGAGGGGAGGTAGGCCTCCAGGAGAAAGCCCTGGGAGGTTATGCTCTATAAGAGGAGCAGGGAAGAACTCTGCAGAGCCCAGGTGAGGGGGTGAAGAGTCCATAGAAAACTGAGCCTAAGAAGAGAGCTAGAGTTTATGTTCTGTTATATTTACTTTCCACTTGGGAGAGTGGAACTGAGGATAAGCCCAGCTGAGGTAGATGATCTTTTGATCTGGTGGTATGTAAGATATTTGGTTTGGACTTTGTTTACCCTGGTAGTGCGGATGGAACTGAGGGAGAACTGGGTGAAGGGGCCAAGTCACCATACGGGATGCACTGAATCCTGAAGGAGACAGGGCTGAGTTGCTGCAATGCCAGTTCATGCTGGGCAAGCGTGCTTCTGGGATGGTGAATCTTATTACAGAGATATAGTTCATGTTGATAGGAAGGTCCTAAACCAGCTCTACTTATTTTATAAATGGTCACAGTGGTTTATAGACAAATGAAAGAATGTAGGTCAAAATGTGCTCTGAGGTACACCAGTGTAAATCTGGAATAACTACAATGAATGTAACTTCCAGAGGAAGAACCATCAGTAGTGGCAGGAGGCAGTCAATTGTATGTGGGTAGCTGTGTTACCCTCGATATAATGCAGTTTATGATGGTCTGATGTTAGTAGCACCATCCTAAGACTCATAACAATAAAACTCCTGCAAGGAAAGCTTTGATATTCTCTAAAACCCACAGGGAATTCCAGGATTCTGCATTTTATGCCCCGGGAAGGTTTGTGTAATAAAAGATCACAAGGTACCTACAGGATTTCAAACACTGAACTCTCCACTCTTGCTACTATACCAAATCATACAAATTATAGAAGCCCTGTTAGGTTGTCTAGCCCATCTTGTGACAATGTGGAACTTCTCCCTGCTATCCACTGTATTGGAGTATTTTGTCCAGAGCAGTTTTGAATGTCCCCGGTATTTCTAACACATCCTTCAGGCAGTCAAATACCACCTGAACCTGCACATGTCTCTTGAGAGGCTCTGGATTGGAGCTGAGCTGAGCACCTTTCAGGAGGTGCTCTGCCTCTTGAAGGGTCAAACCCATACATCTCTCCATTGGAGTATTGCTCCTGACATTAAAGCTTGTGTTTCCCTTTGCTTAATTTAATCCTACTGCTCCTAGTGATGCCCTGCGGGCCACCTTAAACAATTCCTCTCCATTCATGATGTTTACCCTTCAGACTTACTCCCCTTTGCCTTAGTTCAACATCATTGTTCTTCTGATCTTTTCTCAAAAGTCAGCCCCTCTAGCCTTCTAATCATTTTTCTTTTTGGAATTCCCTCCAATTTGTCAACATGTTCCTGGCTTGAAGGTGCTTAGAAGTGAAAATCAGCTTTACACAGGTAGTCAGCATGGCTGCCTTTTATAGGTGGCTATAGTTTTTTTGCTACTTTGCCTGCCATTATCATTTCTGGCTCAACTTTCTTGCTTTTACCATAGACTCATAGACTTTAAGGTCAAAAGGGACCGTTATGATCGTCTAGTCAGACCTCCTGCACAACTCAGGCCACAGAATCTCACCCACCCACTCCTGTAACAAACCCCTAACCTATGTCTGAGCTACTGAAGTCCTCAAATTGTGGTTTAAAACTTCAAGGTGCAGAGAATCCTCCAACAAGTGACCTGTGCCCCACACTGCAGAGGAAGGCGAAAAACCCCCAGGGCCTCTGCCAATCTGCCCTGGAGGAAAATTCCTTCCCGACCCCAAATATGGCGATCAGCTAAATCCTGAGCATGTGGGCGAGACTCACCATCCAGACACCCAGGAAAGAATTCTCTGTAGTAACTTAGATCCCGCCCCATCTAACATCCCATCACAGGCCATTGGGCATATTTACCGCTAATAGTCAAAGATCAATTAATTGCCAAAATTAGGATATCCCATCATACCATCCCCTCCATAAACTTATCAAGCTTAGTCTTGAAGCCAGATATGTCTTTTGCCCCCACTGCTCCCCTTGGAAGGCTGTTCCAGAAATTCACTCCTCTGATGGTTAGAAACCTTTGTCTAATTTCAAGTCTATGCTTCCTGATGGCCAGTTTATATCCATTTGTTCTTGTGTCCACATTGGTACTGAGCTTAAATAATTCCTCTCCCTCCCTGGTATTTATCCCTCTGATGATTGCTCTCTATAAATATATATCTCCCCTCAGCCTTCTTTTGGTTAGGCTAAACAAGCCAAGCTCCTTGAGTCTCCTTTCATCAGACAGATTTTCCATTCCTCGGATCATCCTAGTAGCCCTTCTCTGTACCTGTTCCAGTTTGAATTCGTCCTTCTTAAACATGGGAGACCAGAACTGCACACAGTATCCCAGATGATGTCTCACTAGTGCTTTGTATAATGGTACTAACACTTCCTTATCTCTACTGGAAAGGCCTCTCCTGATGCATCCCAAGACCGCATTAGCTTTTTTCACAGCCATATCACATTGGCGGCTCATAGCCATCCTGTGATCAACCAATACTCCGAGGTCCTTCTCCTCCTCTGTTACTTCCAACTGATGCGTCCCCAGCTTATAACAAAAATTCTTGTTATTAATCCGTTGCACTTTTCACTATTAAATTTCATCCTATTACTATTACTCCAGTTGACCAATCTCCTTAAAACACATTTCAGGGTAGCAAAGGTTTGTTCTTGCTGGAAACATGGATGTAGCTGAGGGAGCATATTGAAAACGTGCTTCCCAACCCCCAACTACATGCTTATAGTTTCTGAATGTTTTACACTACTATTGGCATTAAAACGCCTGTTGTTACCCCTCTCAAATATTCATCAGAACAGCCTGAGGCAACAATTTCAGACACACACTTGGGGATGCTTCCTAAGGTTACTTATGAACATCTGAATGGTTAGATGCCTGAAGCATTAATAAAACGTAACCTGTCCATGTGAAATAGGGCTCTTACAGAAGGGCCCAGGAAGGACATCAGTTTAGAGAAGGAAAGGGAAAAAACAACCTTCCCCAGCCTGTTAAAATGTCAGCTGCAGTCTAATACCCAGACTTACCCAAACGCTTTGAACGTAAATTGCATATGTAAACAATGGGAGGCAGTTGTGGGGGCAGAGAAACCTGTGCTGTTTTATTATTTTCCTAATATTCACTGTCTCTCAAGGTGAAAACCAACAACCCGGCTTGCTATCAATAAATATTTAGCCCTTTCAAATAGCAAAATAAGGCTGAATCTGCATCAGTATTATTCCTCTTTCTAATGTTTTCATTAAGGCAAGGGTTATACAATACATATTTTTGTATTTATCATGCACGCTTAATTAATTTACATTGTATGAACATATTGTTATCTATGAAAAGATACCTTCGCAGTGTCCTTAAAACCTCATTAGCTTCTGCTTAATATCCATTTAAACTTGAGTTTTATTCACAAATGCAAATTACAAACATTCTTAATTGCATGTCACAAATCACTGTGATTACAACTCCATTTCCTCTGTCTTGACGTAATGCGGATTTAATATTTTGCTAAATCACCAGCCTAGATAATGCATAATGACTTATCACTTATACGGAGGCAAATCTTTCCCATTGTACCGTGGATTTGGTCAATATGTGCAGCGAGGAAAGATATCTTGCAACTAGCAGGGAAAAATTAATATTAGCCATTCTCATGGCCCAGTGTAAAAGCAATCCAGCACTCACTTTCAAATAGGAATTAGTAAGCAAAATAAACGCCATGATGCACATTTCAGCTTTATTTTGTGCAACGGTGTCCCATAGAAATGGTATCCCAAAGCCTATTCAGTCTTAAATGATACAATTAAAGGGAACATAATAGCCAAGGGAGAGAGACTAGAAGGTCCAGATTGTGTCAATTACATATCTGGCCTGCTTTGGCCATGCAGAGGACTCAGAGTGCAATTCTAGGCTAGATCATGTCTTTAGGAACAGCCCTGATGAATGGGTGTTGCGTAAGATGTACTACTCCATTTGCTGCCTAAGGAGGGATTATGCTTCAGCGACGCCCCTCTCAGTCATAATGCCTCTCCTGTTTCCTCCTTACTCTGAGCGGGGAAGGGTAGTCATTTTTCTGCTGGCCTATACCATTTGTAACCCTTCTGCCCGTCAGAGTTGGCAGCAACAAGGGCCGGGTTCAATATCTAGGGGTTCCATTCCAATAACACAATGCAAACCGGCTCGAGCCCCCACCCAGTGACCTGGGACAAATATATACCACCCCCGCTGGGCGCCTCCAAGAGGCAATACTTCCCCTCTCGCAAGCACATAGTCTGAGTGTAGCAAAAGTCTTTTAATAACAGAGAGAAACAATGTGGCATTATGTTGGGGAAACACCACCAACAGGATTCATAACACAACCCATGAGCAAAAAAAACCCACCCCAGGCAAATTGGGGCATGTCCTTTCCATTTGGTTCTTGAGTCCAGCAACCCCAAATCACCCAAAGTCCCAAAAGTCCAATGCCCCAAAAGTCTCTGTCCCTGGTGAGGGCAGCCCCAGAGTTCGAAAGTTTATCTGCGGAGCTTTACCTCCCAACCTGGGTGGAAATGGGACGGGGGTAAGAGGCACCTTACGTGATCTGAAGCTGACTGCCCCATAGCTCCATAGCGGCGCTCCGCTCTGCCAGCCGCCCCACGAACTCCTTCGCTCAGCTGCGCTCTGCTCCGCCAGCCGCCCCACGAACTCTTTCGCTCAGCTGCGCTCCGCTCCGCCAGCCGCCCCACGAACTCCTTCGCTCAGCTCCACGGCCCACAAGCAGCTCCTGCCATCCACACACTGCTCCGCGTCGAACTGCTCCACAATATATCTTCAGGCTCCCCAACTACTTAACACAACACTCAGTGATTTCAGCTCTTAGGTGAATTCAGCTTATAGTAGGGGAGCCCCAGTGCTGGTGCACTGTCAGCCCAAAGTGAGCTCAGCAGCCTATAACTAGACTTCTAATGAAATCAAAATTAGCTCTGATATTCCACAGTGGAGAGAGGAGGAAGTGCAATTAGCATGTAAGGCCCTCACCAAGGGGCCTATGCCACCAAGTATTAATACTTGTCCCCAGCCTCTCTCCATTCACACAGTTTTGGAACCCATGACCCTTGCCTAGCGAGTGCTACTTAGTTGATGGTGAATCCCTCCATCATAACAAAAGGCCACGTACAGTTCCCATAATCAGGGTAATAACAATTTATTCTTCCTGCCCCAATAACAGAGACACTGGGGATCCCACAGCAGCCGAAGTGACCATTTGGGCAGCTATGGTCTCATTCTAGGCGTGGTGGGTGTGCCTATGCAAATGAGATCGGCCCCTGAAGTTCTTTTCCACAACTTGCCACACCTCACCACCAGATGTCAGGGTGGAGCTCATCCTGACACTGCTTACACATTAATAACTTACCACTACTAACCTTCCTCTGCCACACCTGTTCCTTATGAATTTACGCTGGACAATGAGTATGGTGTGTGGAGAAGAGGCTGAACTCAATCCCTGCCCAACTCTGATGGGGAGGGAGCAAATGAATACATAGATCTGCTGACTATTACGCGCCGAAACATGGCTTCTGGCTGAGCTAGAGCCCATCTTTTAGAAAGACATCAATCTTGATTTAAGGACTTCAAAAGATGGAGACTCCACCAGACCCCTAGTGAAGCTGTTTGAATGGGTAATTACCCACACTTAAAAATTTGCACCTCATTTCTAGTCTGGATTTGTCTAGCTTCAGTTTCCAGCCTTTGACCATGGTTATATATTTGTCTACTAAACTAAAAAGCCCTTTTCTATCAGAAGTCTTCTCCCCACATTGGTGCTTATCACCTGCTTAATCTTCTCTTTGATAAATGAAAGAAATTGACTTTACACATTTGCCGTAAGGCAGGTTTTCTAGACCTCGCAGCATCCTTGCCGCCTTTCTCTGAACACTTTCCATTTTGTCAAAGTCCTTTTCAAAATATGGACACCAGCCCTGGACACACTAATGCCAGGTGGAGCCCAGATGTACAGGACAGTTACAGGTGACAGGAGCTGTAGAGGAGAAGCCTGAATATGATGGGACAGGGAAGCCACTGTTAATTGAGTGAAGCTAGCTGAAAGGGGAGTTGAGAGACACAGGGCCTTGAGCAAGACCACTCCAGAACTTAAATATTGTATGTTTCCTCTAATGTACTTAGCTAACTTGACAGCTGAAATATCCCTCTGCCCATTTTTCACTGTAAATACTTTATTTACAGGTTTATAGCTGGTATCTTGTCTCTTACTGTTACCGGCTTATGGAGTTGAAAGTAATTAATCATAATGAATAGAGACTCTGCCAATGAAGGAGGGATGTGCAGTTCTGCAGGCTGTTAGTGAATAAAGACACTTTAAGGCATTCTTAATTATTTGCTATTTGTCACCAGTTTTCAAGCAGAAAACCTCCAGTTCACCCAGCTGCAAAATGGGCACCTGATCCATTGGGTTAGGGCAGTCAAAAACAGTCAGACGTGATGCTGGCCACATCACTTTCTTATGTACTGTTGGCTGGGAAACTGACATGCCTTAACTACATCAGCGCAATGAGCCATTGGCTTGGGGGAATGTGACATTGTCCAGGATGCAGCCTGGACTGCTGTGTCCCCTTACCTCTCCAGTCTTTACACTGCTTTGCTGGTGAACAGCAAGCCCTCCAGGCTCTGCTCAGACACATGTAAAATCACTCCCACCTGAATGCTATGCCCAGCCATCTATGAATTACATACAGGGTGACACCTGCATATCTCCAATCCCAGGCTTTGCTGCCCCAGAAATGTGTGTCCCACGCTGTTCTACATCCTTCTGGACAGTGTAAGCTCATAGATAATGTATCATTCCAACACTGGGAATGATTACACATCAGGCTTGTTGACTTGAGCACCTGAGGGATTCCCAAGCACTTCAGAACACACTGGTTTAGATAAAACAAGTTTATTAACCAGAGAAAGACCGATTTTAGGTGAATACAAGTGATCAGGCATAAAAATCAGAATTGGTTACAAAAGAAATAAAAGGATGAATACGCAAGCTAATTCCTAAACTTTACTAGGGCTAATAGGTTTAAAATAGGGCTGTCAACCAATTAAAAAAATTAAATGCGATTAATTGTACTGTTAAACAATAATAGAATACCATGTATTTAAACATTTTTGGATGTTTTCTGTATTTTCAAATATATTGATTTCAGTTACAACACAGAATACAAAGTGTACAGTGCTGACTTTATATTTATTTTTGATTTACAAATATTTGTGCTGTAAAAAACAAAATAAAGAGTATTTTTCAAATCACCTCCTACAAGTACAGTAGGGCAATCTGTTTATCATGAAACTTGAACTTACAAATGTAGAATTATGTACAACAAAGTAACTGCATTCAAAAATAAAACAATGTAAAAGTTTAGAGCCTACAAGTCCACTCAGTCCTACTTCTTGTTCAGCCAGTCACTCAGACAAACAAGTTTGTTTACATTTGCAGGCGATTATGATGCCCGCTTCTTGTTTACATCACCTGAAAGTGAGAACATATGTTCGAATGGCACTGTAGTAGCCAGCATTGCAAGATATTTACATGTCAGATGCGCTAAAGATTCATTTGTCCCTTCATGTTTCAACTACCATTCCAGAGGACATGCGTCCATGCTGATGAAGGGTTCTGCTCGATAATGATCCAAAGCAGTGAAAATTGATGCATGTTCACTTTCATCATCTGAGTCAGATGCTACCAGCAGAAGGTTGATTTTCTTTTTTGATGGGTTGGTGTAGTGGGGTGACTACCCCGCTCCTGCCCTGAAGGGGTTAAAGCAGCCCGGGAGAGGGCTGTGAATGGGAAAAGCAGGCTGATGGGGAAAGCAGCCACAGCAGTGGCCAGTTCAATCAGGGCCCAGCTGGCCCTTTTAAGAGGGCTGAGGGCCAGAGGCAAAGACAGACACTCTCTCTAGCTTCCTAGAGAGAGAAGGACCTGGCTGCCTGGGAAGCTAAGAAGGGTACCTAAGGTGGAGCAGTGCAGGGGAAGGGCAGAGGGAGCTGGGGAGCTCCAGCCTATCAAAGCCCCAGGCTGCAGGCCTAGTGAAAGGCCTATGAAAGGGTACTAGGGCTGCAAAGGGGCAGCCCAGAAATAGGCAGAGGCAGCTGGTCCAACCTGGCCAATGATGAGTGGTTCATAGACTGCAGTCTGCCTCAGAGAGCAGGAGCTAGATGGTGACTGGCAGTGGCCACTGAGGCAAGGTGGGGGTAGAGGGTTGGGGGATCTCCTGGGTGGGGAGACTCGGATTGTGGGTTACTGCTGGGGTGGAAACCTTACGAGGAGGGCACTGGGGTCCAGGAGGGACACAGGGGCCAGCGGCAGGCAAGACACAGGGCTGCAGAAGGCGCTCTGGAGGCTGGAGAGCTAATTCCCTGGACAACCAGCAGGAGGAGCCACAGCGGTGAGTCGTCAACCCTCGACAGTCGGGTTCTGTAGTTTCCACATCAGAGTGTTGCTCTTTTAAGACTTCTGAAAGCATGCTCCACACCTCGTCCTTCTCAGATTTTGGAAGGCACTTCAGATTCTTGAACCTTGGGGTGAGTGCTGTAGCTATCTTTAGAAATCTCACATTTTTACCACCTTTGCATTTTATGAAATCTGCAGTGAAAGTGTTCTTAAAATGAACAACATGTGCTAGGTCATCATCCAAGACTGCTATAACATGAAATACATGGCAGAATGTGGGTAAAACAGAGCAGGAGACATACTATTCTCCTCCAAGGAGTTCAGTCGAAATTTAATTAACACATTTTTTTTTAAATCGAGTGTCATCAGCATGGAAGCATGTCTTCTGGAATGATGGCTGAAACATGAAAGCAAATACGAATGTTTAGCATATCTGGCACGTAAATACCTTTCAATGCTGGCTACAACAGTGCCATGCGAATGCTTGTTCTCACTTTCTGGTGACATTGTAAATAAGAAGAGGGCAGCATTATCTCCCATAAATGTAAACAAATTTTTTTCTCTGAGTGACTGGCTGAACAAGAAGTAGGACTGAGTGGACTTGTAGATTCTAAAGTTTTACATTGTTTTGTTTTTGAGTGCAGTATGTAACTAAAAATAAATTCTACAATTGTAAATTGAACTTTCAAGAAAAAGAGATTGTGTTATGGTATTTGTATGAGGTGAATTGAAAAATACAATTTCTTTTGTTTATCATTTTTACAGTGCAAATATTTGTAATAATAATAAGTGATCACTGTACACTTTGCATTCTATGTTGAAATTTAAATCAATATATTTGAAAATATAGAAAAACATCCAAAATAGTTGTTAAATTTCAATTGGTATTCTATTGTTCAACAGTACGATTAATCACTGTTAATTTTTTTGAGTTAATCGCATGAGTTAACTGTGATTAATTGACAGATCTAGTTTAAAAGCAAGAAAGGATTTTTTTTTTTATCACCAAATGCCTATTGCAGTCTGTACTGTCTGGGAAACCTCCAGCCAGGACCACTCCCCAATTCAATTATGCTACTTTTGTCTTTCAAGCGATCTCAGTGCTGTGAGTAGAGATGGGGGGGGGAGAGGGGATGTGGAGGTCGCTGTCTCTTATTTTTGTACCCTCCTCCTTTCTTTGAGAATTATACCTCACCCGGGTCCAGACAGTCTCCCGTGTACATGAGGTTTGAAGTGTTTCTGGGATGAAATATAAATTATTTGTTTATACCTTCCCTTCTGCTGGTGATTGGCTAGTTAAGCAGCTAATGGCTCTTTAGCACCTTGCTGGTGTGCCAGTAAGCCTTTGTCGATAAGAAAATGGTTTGTGAGCATTCCCCAGAAATACAACATATTTCAGTAACAATCCTATAGCATAATCTCATAATTTTACATGAAGTCATGTTACACACACTTCAACAGGATAATAATATTCAACAGATTATGAGTTTTCAAGGCATACTTTGTACAAAATATATTATAACCTTACAAAAGTGGTGAACATGGGATACATGGTGTCACAGGGAACTTTGACTTTCAAACCTCTGCTAATGGTATCCTTGCAGTACTTAGAAGTTGTAAGCAAATGGAGATTGGTACCAGGCAAAAAAGATGATCTTTAACCCATCACCTTTATGCTACATTAGATTTTCAAGGTCTCAATTTGAAGAGAAAAAAGACAAGCCTAGGACAAGGAGGAACTGGATGCAAAGATCTAGGTAAAATCTAAGCACCAAATGAGAGAAGTAAAGATAGGATAGTATAGCTAAAAGAGGAGGAGTAAAGGCAGGGAAATAAAGTAGAAAACCATCAGAGACCTAGAGAAGCCACTAGACAGAATTTGTGGAGACAAACTTGAGAAATGTAAAAGTCTTTTAGGAAGGACAAAAGAACAACTACAAAACTCCTGGGGTAGAACGCTGTTCCCACACTGAGTTATAATGACCACATCATGACAATAGTTGTGCTCAGGGTCCAGAATGATGGGGTGAAGTTGAGCAAGAAAAGAAAAATGTAGAAAAAATGTTCCAACATAGTAAGATCGATCAGACTGGGGAATATTCTTCTAAGGGAGTGGTTCCCAAATGGGGGTTTGCAAAATGTTACAGGGGGTTCTCAGGAAAAAAATTCCCTAATGGTGGACAGAGCTGTCCCTAGGGACCCCAGGCAGCATGGGGCCAGCAGCCCCGGAGCCCCTGGACTTCCAAGAGCTAAGCAGATCAAAGCAAGCATATCTATCACACTGAGGAGATTTAAACTTCAAAAATCCTCATAAGAAATGGAAAGGGAGGTGGATATTTTTTGCTGTTTTTAAAATTAAATAGGCAGCTAGTGTTGTTTTTAAAATTATTATGAAGAACAAGTTTAAGCTTTGTTGTAACGTCCGTTGTTTGCCTGGACTTCTCAAGACCTGAATGCTTGTATAGGAGGAACCCTTTGAGTTGGCTTCTTAAATATCATCATGCTGTTTTACATCTGATACTCCTTGATGAAACATAGGAGCCTTGTCTTATAACAGACTTACTCAAAGTGGTACAAGCTATGAAAGTGAGATCTTGGAAGAGTGTTGCCATTTTCATAAGGCAGTAAAAATACTGTAATGATAAATAATAAATAGTGTGTAATAAGCATGTCATAAAAACAAATTTTATATTTCCAAGATCACTGATTTTATAATTTATACTCAGGTAAAACCGAAAATCCCTGGAAATATTCATTTTCAGGAGGGGGTTTGCGAGACTTGACATTTTATTGAAAGGTGTTCACAGGTTGTTACAGGTGGGAACCACTGACCTAAGAGAACAGATGAAAGACCAATCACTTCAGACAAGCCTAAGATGCAGAATCTATAGTGCTTGGTAAACTATAATAAATGGACTGTATGTTAGATTGGAGAAGACATTCTAGTTTCTATGAGCTAGATTGTAACTTGAGCTACAAACACATGGAGGAGAATAAGGGGGGTTATTTATTTGTGTTTATTACATTACTATCTCGTGGCCAACTGAGAATGAGGCCGTACTACACAGCTTCAGAGTAAGAGGCAATCCTGCCCTGAAGAGTGACAACAGCTCCTGAGGTTAGTCGCAGAGTGGTTCAGCCCTAGGTTGCACCTAAAATCACAGTCCAGTCCTATTATATTACATGTCCTAATATCTGATAAATAATACAAAATGGTACGAACAGGGACCATGGTATTAGGCATATATACAAGGGAGTATAGTTATGGTTGAGTTTTCAGCCTTAACATTGATTTTCTCTGTTTGAATATTTACAAGGAATTATTATATCCGCACTGTAGTAAAGATTATTTTTAAAAAAATCATTGGAAAGTCAAGTCCTTGAAGTAAAAATTTGCAATATGGGATAACAGTCAAGGTACAGCACGCTAAGTGTTTAGTACTAACAGCCTCCCTGTAAGTGCCATCAGAGAAAACAATCTTTAACATAATGATCCAGAAAGGAAGCTTTGGAAGCAATTGAAGACACGGCTCTTTGACTCTATTTGGAAGGATAGCCTGCAAAAAGGCTGCAGACGAGAAATGCTGAGAGACAGTACTGTGTCTATTTGAAAACGGCGTATCGAGGATGCTTACAGAAACAAAATTTGATACATATGGCATGAGCCCCTTTGGGTCACTGTTCTCTGGTGATTAAAAAAGTCATCCTATCATGGAAGTTTAGAAGCACTGTACTGCTGTTTGCTGCTGCTAAAAGGAACGTAGGTACACAGAGCATCACAGCAGTTCCTTTAGGCTGGCACTCCTTAACCAAATCTCTGGCCTGTAGCCCCATGATCATTCCATTCTGAAGGGAATGTGCTATGAGCAAAACTGCATGCAGGGAACGGTTTTTATTCAAGGCGAATCTTGGGCCTGTCTCCATGACGGTGGAAGCTTCCTTGGCAATGGAACTGCCATTCAGTTCGGGCAGGGCAAGAGTTGGCTAGTGATGGGGCTATGGTTGGGGCATCCTCAGCTGCATGTAGTCCCTTATCCTCACCAATGGGAACGGAGCATTTCTCCAGCTATTCTTCTGCCCACCAGTGCATTTCCCCAGCACCCAGCCCTGTTACTCACGCTACGTGTTGTACAGAGAATCTGCCCCTGACTGAGTGTGGATGTGCTGAGAAAGCTGGTTTAGTACACTCCATTTAATCAGTATGTGCTTAATCGGGATGGCTCTTTTAGTGGGATATCTCCCATGTAACCAGTTTTGCCTAATGATACTCAGTGCAATAAATGATGCTTAATTAGAACAGCCATAGCTATCACAGGAGTTTAGAAATGGATAAGACAACGTAAGTCATCTCATCCCTCTCCCTCTGAATACAGCATGCGACTTAAACTTGCTGCCGTATGTTGTGGTTCTGGCTTTTGAGTGAAGTGTGGCAGCACAGAAAGCAGGACTCTTGACACCAGCTTTTGAGCAAGTAAATACAATGAACCTCATCGTTTATATAGATTGCTTGTATAAATGATCAGCAGAGGGATCAAGGTCCCTGATCAGCAATAGCTCTGCTTCCTCACATTAAAAATTAGAATCACCTAAATCAAGGGAGCCTAACAGGTGATTGGCTGACTGATCACAAGCAATCCCAACTAAGGGCCTGATCCTGCAGTCCACAGCCAGACAAAGCTCCTATTTATTTCCCTTGTCAATGTTCTTACCTAAGGAATGAGCCTTACATACAGCCACATAGAATATCTCACACAAAGAGACAAGAGCATCCTTCTGAGGGAGGTTAAGCAAAAGAGAATTGCGCCGGAAAGAAAGAAAGAAAATCCAGTGCAGAATGGGCAACAATTTAAACAAAAGAGGATGCATATTTAGAAGCATCCGGTATGTATTACACTCAACACAGAGGAAAGGAAAGTGAACAAGAAAAGCCTAGTTGCAAACATAGAACAAGAAAATCTGGATTACACCCAAATCAAGCAAGCGCGTGTCCATTTCAGTTGGGAGTGAGAACAGGGATCATAACCAGCAAGAAGAACAAACAAGATACTTCAATACTTGGTAGAAGGTCAAGATTCACATGTGATGGGATCTACCTACTAGTGACTAATGAATCACTTCATTTTATAATCCCAGAGAACCTCAACCCCCTCTGTCTGGTATCAGCTGCCACAAGTATGATGGCAATGTGGCTGCAAGTGTTTTGGGATGGGGGAGTAAAGATTGGTGTTTGAGATTTGTACACAGGAGAAATCTGATAAGAATGAACTAATCAGTTTGGGTAACATAACGACTGCGATCTGAACCTTTATCCACTGCCCTCCCCAAAACACCAAAACCTAAACAAACACCGGACCTTCTGACGATGGAATATTGGTGCCCATCACTTCTATCCCCCCATCCAGGTTCTAATCTAGTTCTTCTATCCTGTTAATTGTGCACCTGAAACTCCCTCTGCAGTCATAGTGTTTGTTCCTCAAGTCATGGAGCTTTGTGCACACGCTACTGAGAGTATGAGCAGGCCCTTGGCCTGCTTCTGCTACGGATGTTTGAGTACCTCCAGTAGTATCCTCCACTAGGCAGCTTGCCTGGGTGTGGATGCTTTCTAGGGGGGACGCAGGGTTGTGAGGTATCTCACTACTACCTGCCCTTAGTGGGAGGGATCTCTGTCTGGGCCTGCCAGAGGTCAGCTACCTGCCACCTCTGCCCCAAGCAACACAAGCACTCCCCTCTCAGCCAGTGCAGGCTTCGTTGTCCCTCATGCAGGCTAGCGATAGGGATGGTCCAATGCCTGAGTCCTCTGAGCAACCCGCTGTGGCCTCCAGCCCTTGATATACTGGATACTCACAGAATTACCAGGGTTGCTGTCCCCAAAGAACAGTCCACTGTGGCTTACTAGTTACACCTTAGAACCCAGCTCTGCTTCACACACAGCAATGAGATTTGTTTATAGGAAAAGCAAGTATAACAAGGAATAGAGATTCACGTGATACCAAACAGAACTGTTGGAAAGAAAGGGTTACGTATAAAATCAAATCGTTTTTTCCTGCAGCCCCTGGAATGTATTGATTAACATTTGTTCAGAATTCAAATGGTCATCCATTGTGAACCATATAATACTGAATTCGCACATGTCTGGTCAGAGAGAGAAAGAGAGAATCATCTCTCCCTCCGCTCCCCTCCCCTACCTGATAGGAGTATGTGAATCACTTTTTGGTGACCTGCCATAACTACAAGGCCTTAAGCACATAATTTCCAACATATATATACACACACACACCCCTCTTCTTAAATACTTTCCACACACACACACATTTTACAATGACTATGAAGACCAGTCTTCAGTAAAAACCTTACATGACAGTCTTTGGTGAACTAGAATGTAAATACCAGACCCTAGGGCTCCCTGTAACTTGTACGCCCTCTGTGCCCTCTACAGTTGGTTGGCATCAAGAAGTTCTTGGGTCACACTGGGCACCTCTACATTGTCTGTGCTTGCTGTCTTTTCTTTGGTGCTCTTACTAAAGAAATTGCAGAGGAATCAAGGGGGCTGGCACTGCATTCTGAATGGTGAAGGGATGGCTGGAGAACCTGCTGCTATCAATTCCTGCTGCTGTATAGGGGCCACTACCATGTCTCACCTTTGAACAATGCTACCACAGGAAGGAGAACCTCTGAAGCTGCTGTTGGTATTATGCCTTCCCTGTAGAAAAAAGTACAAGGTGGGCGGAGGTTCAGATAACTTAATAATGATTTAAGAGTCATTCATCACAAGCATTGAGGAAGGTACCTGTGTTGGAAACTGGCCTAATCTATGGCGTTAACACCCTTAGGCTTGCTTGGGAAAAGTGTCCCAGGATCACTGGTGATTATAAATGGTCAGGGTCTTGCTTTTTAGAATCTGATTAGTTCAATCAGCTCCTCTCACCAAATTAGATATCAGTTCCATGCTGATTCAGAGGGAAGAGCACCTTCTACTGAATTGCCCGTGCATCTTTGTGGGAGCGTTAGGAGTTTCTTCAAAAGTCGCTCATCCCGTTTTAGCCGATAGAATCTGAGAAGGGCAGAGCCTGAGCTATTAATGACTTCATTTCAGTCCAGGCAGCATAGCACAGATCATTTGATGTTTACCCACCTATGAAGAGAAGCTCTATAGCTTGAGCCTGAATAAGTTATTTTAGATTAATGGAAACAACAGAATAAGAAAGAACCAATATAAAGTCTCCATGAAACAGAGAGCGTGGTGCACAACTTGATCGGTAACAACAGGACTTTGAACTGAATCTGTTCTCCAGAATAGAAACCCTCAGAGCAGAGAGACAGGCAGATATCTTAACATTTTGTATGTACACCGCAAATAGGGAGAGATACTAGACTGCTATAAACTTCACGGCTACTTGTTGAGTTAGTTACTTTGTTACTTTTGAGATAAAGTCAGTCCTCATCAGTGTTTAACAGAATTTTCTACTGCTCTATAGTTAGGGGAAGGAGGATTCCTGACCTGCTTTCTCATTCATGTGTCCAGATATAAACTATGGTCTATTATATCCCCCATTAAGAGGGAAAGCTAAGTTTAACAACATTCCTGAATGGCTCATCAGTAGGATGTGAAGAAAGGATCATTTGATCTAAAAGCATCAGCTGCTTCTATTCCAAGTAAAAGTTCAAGGATCTGAGCTAAAGGCCACTGAATTCAATGAGTCTTTTCGTTGACTTTGGATTGGGTTTACGTCCATTATTTGGAAGCTATAAAGAACTGGTAAACCTCTTATGTGGATGAGCCATTAGTAAAGGAAACCCTGATTGTGTAAATAAGACTTCCATATAGTTGAAGAGTTGTTTCTGTTATACACCGCTGACTTCAGACTCTTGTAATTTTCTGTCAAAGATTTCCCTTTCAGGCTGGACTCTTCCATCATTGGTCTCAGCCAAATTTTGATCTTTTTTTCTTGACTATCTGAGGCAACTTCATTCAGCCAATTACATATATTTTTCCATTTCAAAGAGAATTCTACCCACACTTTTTTTAAAGTCACAGCTAAAGTCAAAACAGCTGCAGCTTGAAAACTGGCATGTAACTACCTCTTAATGAGCATTAGCACTTTTGCTGGGATTGGGGAAAAAATAAAGTTCAAACATCACATTCAAAGACTTTCAGTGGGTGTGTGATAAGCAATAGAGCTTAACATAGCCTTGTCCAGGAGGAAACTAGATATGTAAATAAAATTATATATTATGTTATTTTAGTGTCTTTCCTATGTTTGTACTGTATCCTGCAATGTTAGCAATTCCACACTTTTTCAAAAAGAAAATAAAAAGCTCAAAACATAATTGGGTATTTTCTATTGTTTCAAAGATACTACCACAGCTCACATTGGGTGCTCTACAGACACACAATAAGAGACAAAGACTCTCTGTCCCAAAAAGCTTACCATCTAAATGGACAAAAAGTAGGGGAAAGGGATCAAATATACAAGTGTAACCCTTCTACCAGGTGGAACCAGCAGCAACCAGGGCCGGGTGCAATACCTAGGGGTTCCTTTCCATCGATACAACACAGAAGTGGATCGAGCCCCCACCCAGTAACCTGGGAAATTTACACACCACCCCTAAGTGCCTCTGAGAGGCAATACATCCCCACTCACAAGCACAGAGTCTGAGTGTAGAAAAGAAACTTTTAATAAAAGGAGGGAAGTAACTGGATGTTAATTTGGGAAAACACAGCAAACAGGGTTCATAAATATAAACCATGAGTAAAAGGCCCACTCTCAAGTAGATTGGGTAGTGTCCTTTTTCCCTCAGGTTCTTAAGTCCAGCCACCCAAAAGTCCCTTTCACCTGCCTGTCACGTGCCTGACCCTTCTGTGCACCCCACTCACAGTTGCTGTCCTTGGTCAGTGCAGACACAGAGTTCAGAGGTGCATCTGCAGAGTTCACCTCCCACCCTGGATGGGGTAAAGAGGTACCTTACTCGCTCCACTGCTTGGGCACTCACTTGCTGCCCCTCTCTGCCAGCCATCCTACTGGCCGCACTTGCTTGCTGCTTCCACCGGCTGCCTGCTCACCACTCTCACCACGCCTCTCCACCAGCCACCCTGCTGGCTGCTCATCACGCCTCTCCACTTCACCAGCCACTCATTTAACATAACAAAGAAGCTCCTAAAGAAGCCTATTTAGCTCTATTCTTTGAACAATGGGAAGAACAAGTTAAATCAATTTAGGGAGGACCCTTGATAGGAATTTGCAGCCTCCTGCCTGGGGATTCCTGTCCCCACCCCTCTTACTTTCACAGGGCTCTGGCATTTGAGCCCCTGTCTTAACGAGGTCCTTTCAGCTGAAGATGACCCCCCTCATTTGGGAAAGGTTAAGCACATTTCTGTATTCCCACAATATTCCCTGCTTCTCTGTATTCCCACAATAATTACAACATTTTGATAACAGCATTTCACTACCGTTGCATTAAGTACTAAAGTGATTTGTACCCAACACCAGCCAAAATTGATTACTTTGACACTGCCCTATGTGCTGAATATCTAAGCAGAGCAGGAACAAACTGTATTTACATAAACATACCCAAGTCTGTCCCCCTCCCAGCGAGCTGTCAGGGAAGTATTCAGAGCCTGCTTACACAAGCATAAGCTTGGGAACTAAGTTGGGGAGAGATTAAGGCCAGGTTTTTCAAAGGAGTCTACCTCAATGAGAGTTGAATGCTAAACTCACTTGCAACCCTTTGAAAATCCTAACCTAATGGATTAGAGTTAGAAACAGGAAGCCTGGGTTAGAAGCAAGACTCAAACCAAGGTTTCTCGAATCCCTGTCCAGCCCCTTAGCCACAAGACCAACGCAATTGTGACAGTTGTCATGCTGCCCCATTAACTAGGTAGAAGCAGAAAACTAGCAAGTAGCAGCAAAAAAGCTACTAGAAAGTAGCAGCAAAAAAGGCGGGAAAAGTCAGGACAAGGTTGACAGTAACGTCATTGAGTCATGAACAAATGTTTTATGCACATAAAATTTATATTTATATATGTTATTACTTTAGTTCTGCCTCACATCTAGTAAGCAGGGCACAGGAGTGACTTTATAGGAAGGATTTGTATGAGGAGAGGCTGAGGGAACTGGGGTTATTTAGTCTGCAGAAGAGAAGAGTGAGAAGGGATTTGATAGCAGCCTTCAATTACCTGAAAGGGGGTTCCAAAGATGATGGAGCTAGGCTGTTCTCAGTGGTGGTAGATGACAGAACAAGAAGCAATTGTCTCAAGTTGCAATGGGGGAGGTCCAGGTTGGATATTAGGAAACACTATTTCACTAGGAGGGTGGTGAAGCACTGGAACGGGTTACCTATGGAGGTGGTGGAATCTCCATCCTTAGAGGTTTTTAAGGCCTGGCTTGACAAAGCCCTGGCTGGGATGATGTAGTTGGTGGTGGTCCTGCTTTGAGCAGGGGGGTTGGACTAGATGACCTCCTGAGGTCTCTTCCAACCCTAATATTCTATGATTTTATAATTCTATGAAGTGGAGAGAAATGAGTTTTAGGAGGGGGTTGCAAGTGTAACCCACATGCCTTCTAGGTGTGGTGCTCTGTCTTATCTAGTGGCACCGAGACCACTTAAAGAGAGAGATAAAATGAGTCTGCTCTACAGCCTTAGCTAACTGCCAGTTGGCTTTTATCTCATGCTCATGCACTAATCTCCAGAGGTCCTAGGTTCGCTCCCGCCCACCGACGACCAGAGTCTGTCGGCATTACACAAGCATGAGGGACAGCTTAGAAGAAGGCATGGAAGGACCTGTGGGACAAGGAGATACATAGATTATTGAATTCTGATGGTACTGGAAGAGCGGAGGGGAGGGTTTGAAACTATACCACGTCCACAGTGTAAGCAGAGGCTGCATGATAAAGGGCCACTACTAAAAGGGAATTACATTAAATGTGCTTTATAACCATGAGGGTGAAGTTATTGCAACATAAATAATGGTAGGGCCTGTGCGAAATTCCTTAGCTGAAGAAGAAAAAACCTAAAATCCTTTTGTTCTCATGTGGTTTTCAATGGGAGGGACTGAATGATTAAAAATAAGGCCAAGATTTTCAGCCTACTTCCAGACATGCCTCTCAGTAAGGACCTGATCCAAGGCCCCCTGAAGTCAAGGGAAATACTCCTTCTGACTTCAGAGGGTTTTGGATCAGGTTCTAAGGGTATTATTGTCACTTACAGTAACTTTAAAACCCTTTGACACTGCAAGAGCAATATAAAGCCATCTTAGTGTAAAGGAGAATCAGGCCCTAAATGAGGAAACAAATGAAGAGAGAGAGAGAGAGAGAGCCTCCTCAGGAGATGATCCCATACCCTGCAAGCCTCCATTCTTGGTTTGAGAATGAAGCAGCTTCAATTCATCTTGCTTGTAATATTGCCCAGAAGCCATCCAGCATGCTGAGGCAACCTAGCAGGCTCTGCAGATATACAGGTGCATATTGCTAGCATGCTACCTTATCCTACGTTTATGACTAATAAAATCCAGTGTCTAATGCTAGGTGGGTTGAAGCTTATTCGGATACTCTCTTTCCCTGAGTTTATAATTCCTTGCACAGATAACATTTAGTGCCAAAGATAAAATGTGCTTAAAGCAGAAGAATTGGCTGATGAGTAATCCCTGCTTCAAAATGAGAAAGCAATAGCTATTACCCAGTTGCATGGTTTTTTGCTCTGTGGGTTTCCTCTACAGGGTGGTATAAAACTTCTAACCAATCTGCCTAATGATAATATCCACAAAATGAATTTCTTCAGACTGGCAATTAAAATTAAATTTAACAGAAGGTCTGACGTAATTAATGAAACCTTGGGGAAACTTCAATTCCTCTTCAGGCCCTAAAACATACACACAAGCTGATATCAGTACGATATGGGTCTAATTCCTAATTGTGTGTGTGTGTAATTTTTTTTTACCCTAATGCTTTATTATGATTAATGGGATCTGTAAACTTCAGCGCCACACAGCAGATATTTTTAAATAATATTGAAATCACATTTCTGATGTTAGCTATCAGGAGGAAAAAACTGATTCATGGTTAGTACGGTAATGAGGAGGCTAAGTTGATTGAGTGGCTAATTCCACCCTCTTAAAGCAATGCAGTATGTGCCAGGCCATCTCTGTGAGGGATTATTACTGGAAAGATATTTGCTATGAGCCTGACCCAAAGCCCATTGAAGTCAATGGAAAGGCTCCCACTGACTTCATTGGATTTGGCCCCTCTTTATGGGTACATAGATAAACCTATTGGCACATTTCCCCAAAATACCAACATGATCCCACAATCATAGAATTCAAAGACAGCTACAGGCTAGACTGGCAGGTATGGATTGGCCCGGACAGTATGTTCCCATTAAAAAAATGTGTTAAATACATAATTACGTATACAAAGCTATATTCAAATAACAGAACATTGTGATGTCAAGCACTCAAAAGTTGAGAAGTGCCAGAATTGAGGTTCCCTGTGCAATCTTAGTTTGCTCTCCCTTGTGTGTATGCATTATGAGATAGCTTTTAATTACTTGATCACATGCTATTTTCCCCACAGGTGACTGCATCATTCAGGGTATGGGATGAATGGTGCTCATTTAATGAGCAGTTCTTTTGTTTTATCTTCCTTGTTCACTGTGTGACCCCATGTTGGGAGAGGTAAAACATTGTTAGTAGCTGACAAAATAGCTACTTGCTGGCCTATGTGAAAAGGAGTTCAGTGGTCTCAGGGCAGCTCCTATATGTAATCTATCTATGGCGTTCGTATCACCGTAGTATCTGAGCATCTCATAAACCTGAATGCATTTACATTCACAGTGCCCCTGGGAGATACAGAAGTGCTATTATCTCTGTTTTACAGAGACGGGCTAAGGCACAGAGAGATTACGCATTTTGCTCAAGGTCAACAGGAAGTCTGTAGCAGAGCAGGGAACTGAAGCTGGCTTACCTGAATTCCAGGCTAGCCCTCTAAACACTGGACCACTCTTCTTCCCCCAAAAGCCACTATCCTCATTAGGATTCTAGTTTGTGTTCCCACAAGAGAGGCCACGGTTGGCTCCAAACCGGTCACAGTGATTGTGAGGTATGGGGAAGCTTCCCCTTTGTCTTTTCTTTCCCTGTTCTCTGGATTAACAGGTGACGTCCTTCTCCAGTGCTGTGCTGTCAATTTGGAATCCTTTGATATACTAAAATTCACTTATCATGAAAAAAACAACCACCTTGCATGGAAATTATGAGGTTTCTACCTTAGCTGACATGTTCCTATTGAAAGTGCCGTCTTCATGTGTCATCTGAGTGTAATGTGACAATGTAACCAGACCTGACAAATCATCGACTTGCCACGTCAAGCCAAGGAAACTTGAAGGACACTGTTAAATTTTTTGCAGCTTTTAAATCTTTTACATTTTCATAACAGGCAGTGCAAGTCCTAGGTCTTTTCAAAGTGGCACAACGATCTTTTATTATTGACTTGCTCAGAAGTCTGATGCTAGAGCCTTGTAAAGAGATGCACGGTTAATTCAGCTGTCTCACTCTGATGTCAGAGCTTGTGGGTCCTATGAACTGAACAATAGAAGGGGATGGCCTTTTTCTCTGAGGTACAAAGAAGTTTGGCCAGGGACAACCCCTACAAGAAAAATCCTAACAGCCAAGATCAGGAGAAAACTTATATTTCATTTGTATTTATGTTAACATTAAAGGCAGACCCCAGAAAGCTGATAAGATAGGACTCTATCCAGTAGGTCAGTGCTAATGACAGCAGCATGGAAACTCCACTTCACTTTCTTACAGTAAAATTTATTTATTTTAAGTTAACAGTGGATTGGGCACATGGGACAGTATATATAACACTTGCATGGTATATGGCACATGGCCACTTTTCACTGTCACCCCTTGAAAAAGCCTGGCACTGTCATGGCTAAATTGGGCTCCTTGGAACTATTGATGCTGAAATGGCCTCTGGATGATGAATCTCAAACCTGCGAGGTTTCAAAAGGTCTAGTTTAGGCTCACTAGAGCAGGGAGGGCCTGGGGCATGAGCCTTGTGTGTGACTGCTTGTGAATTTTTGGGGAACCAAAACAGGTAAGTAACCGTTTTCATGTTCTCTCCACAGGTACTAATGTGGAGAGTGGACTAGATGATACATCTAAGGGAAGGGAATAGAAGGAGACTCCACCGATTGGAAGGCATGAGATGCACTGTCCTAGGGTTGGGGGTTCCATGACCACCACTCCCAAGAGAAGGAGGCGGGTGGTGGTGGTCGGGGACTCTCTCCTCAGGGGGACTATCTATCAATGATTCATCTATCTGTCGCCCCGACCGGGAAAACCGAGAAGTCTGCTGCTTGCCAGGAGCTAGAATTCACGATGTGATGGAGAGACTGCCAAGACTCATCAAGCCCTTGGATCGCTACCCCTTCCTGCTTCTCCACATGGGCACCAATGATACTGCCAAGAATGACCTTGAGCAGGTCACTGCAGACTACATGGCTCTGGGAAGAAGGATAAAGGAGTTTGAGATGCAAGTGGTGTTCTCGTCCATCCTCCCTGTGGAAGGAAAAGGCCTGGGTAGAGACTGTCGAATTGTGGAAGTCAACGAATGGCTACGCAGGTGGTGTCGGAGAGAAGGCTTTGGATTCTTTGACCATGGGACAGTGTTCCAAGAAGGAGGAGTGCTAGGCAGAGACGGGCTCCACCTAGTGAAGAGAGAGAAGAGCATCTTCGCAAGCAGGCTGGCTAAACTAGTGAGGAGGGCTTTAAACTAAGTTCACCAGGGGAAGGAGACCAAAGCCCTGAGGTAAGTGGGGAAGTGGGATACCGGGAGGAAGCACGAGCAGGAGCACGCGAGAGGGGAGGGCTCCTGCCTCACACTGAGAAAGAGGGACGATCAGCGAGTTATGGCAAGTGTCTATACAGAAATGCAAGAAGCCTGGGAAACAAGCAGGGAGAACTGGAAGTCCTGGCACAGTCAAGGAATTATGATGTGATTGGAATAACAGAGACTTGGAGGATAACTCACAGGACTGGAGTACTGTCATGGATGGATATAAACTGTTCAGGAAGGACAGGCAGGGCAGAAAAGGTGGGGGAGTTGCACTGTATGTAAGGGAGCAGTATGACTGCTCAGAGCTCTGGTATGAAACTGCAGAAAAACCTGAGAGTCTCTGGATTAAGTTTAGAAGTGTGAGCAACAAGGGTGATGTCGTTGTGGGAGTCTGCTATAGTCCACCGGACCAGGGGGATGAGGTGGACGAGGCTTTCTTCTGGCAACTAACGGAAGTTACTAGAACGCAGGACCTGGTTCTCATGGGAGACTTCAATCACCCTGATATCTGCTGGGAGAGCAATAAAGCGATGCACAGACAATTCAGGAAGTTTTTGGAAAGCGTAGGGGACAATTTCCTGGTGCAAGTGCTGGAGGAACCAACTAGGGGCAGAGCTCTTCTTGACCTGCTGCTCACAAACCAGGAAGACTTAGTAGGGGAAGCAAAAGTGGATGGGAACCTGGGAGGCAGTGACCATGAGATGGTCGAGTTCAGGATCCTGACACAGGGAAGAAAGGAGAGCAGCAGAATACGGACCCTAGACTTCAGAAAAGCAGACTTTGACTCCCTCAGGGAACTGATGGGCAGGATCCCCTGGGAGAATAACATGAGGGGGAAAGGAGTCCAGGAGAGCTGGCTGTATTTCAAGGAATCCCTGTTGAGGTTACAGGGTCAAACCATCCCGATGTGTCGAAAGAATAGTAAATATGGCAGACGACCAGCTTGGCTTAATGGTGAAATCCTAGCGGATCTTAAACATAAAAAAGAAGCTTACAAGAAGTGGAAGGTTGGACATATGACCAGGGAAGAGTATAAAAATATTGCTCGGGCATGCAGGAGTGAAATCAGGAAAGCCAAATCACATCTGGAGTTGCAGCTAGCAAGAGATGTTAAGAGTAACAAGAAGGGTTTCTTCAGGTATGTTGGCAACAAGAAGAAAGTCAAGGAAAGTGTGGGCCCCTTACTGAATAAGGGAGGCAACCTAGTGACAGAGGATGTGGAAAAAGCTAATGTACTCAATGCTTTTTTTGCCTCTGTCTTCACGAACAAGGTCAGCTCCCAGACTACTGTACTAGGCAACACAGCATGGGGAGGAGGTGACCAGCCCTCTGTGGAAAAAGAAGTGGTTCGGGACTATTTAGAAAAGCTGGACGAGCACAAATCCATGGGGCCGAATGCGCTGCATCCGAGAGTGCTAAAGGAGCTGGCAGATGTGATTGCACAGCCATTGGCCATTATCTTTGAAAACTCATGGTGATCGGGGGAAGTCCTGGACAACTGGAAAAAGGCTAATATAGTGCCCATCTTTAAAAAAGGGAAGAAGGAGGATCCTGGCAACTACAGGCCAGTCAGCCTCACCTCAGTCCCTGGAAAAATCATGGAGCAGGTCCTCAAGGAATCCATTCTGAAGCACTTAAAGGAGAGGAAAGTGATCAGGAACAGTCAGCATGGATTCACCAAGGGCAAGTCATGCCTGTCTAATCTAATTGCCTTCTATGATGAGATAACTGGCTCTGTGGATGAGGGGAAAGCGGTGGATGTGTTGTTCTTTGACTTTAGCAAAGCTTTTGACACGGTCTCCCACAGTATTCTTGCCAGCAAGTTAAAGAAGTATGGGCTGGATGAATGGACTATAAGGTGGATAGAAAGTTGGCTAGATTGTTGGGCTCAACAGGTAGTGATCAATGGCTCCATGTCTAGTTGGCAGCCGGTATCAATAGGAGCGCCCCAAGGGTCGGTCCTCAGGCCGGTTTTGTTCAATATCTTCATTAACGCTCTGGAGGATGGTGTGGATTGCACCCTCAGCAAGTTTGCAGATGACACTAAACTGGGAGGAGAGATAGATACGCTGGAGGGTAGGGATAGGATACAGAGGGCCCTAGACAAATTAGAGGATTGTGCCAAAAGAAATCTGATGGGGTTCAACGAGGACAAGTGCAGAGTCCTGCACTTAGGTTGGAAGAATCCCATGCACTGCTACAGACTAGGGACCGAATGGCTCGGCATCAGTTCTGCAGAAAAGAACTTAGGGGTGACAGTGGACGAGAAGCTGGATATGAGTCAACAGTGTGCCCTTGTTGCCAAGAAGGCCAATGACATTTTGGAATGTATAAGTAGGGGCATTGCCAGCAGATCGAGGGACGTGATCGTTCCCCTCTATTTGACATTGGTGAGGCCTCATCTGGAGTACTGTGTCCAGTTTTGGGCCCCACACTACAAGAAGGATGTGGAAAAATTGGAAAAAGTCCAGTGGAGGGCAACAAAAATGATTAGGGGACTGGAATACGTGACTTATGAGGAGATGCTGGGGGAATTGGGATTGTTTAGTCAGTGGAAGAGAAGAATGAGGGGGGATTTGATAGCTGCTTTCAACTACCTGAAAGGGGGTTCCAAAGAGGATGGATCTAGACTGTTCTCAGTGGTAGCAGATGACAGAACAAGGAGTAATGGTCTCAAGTTGCAGTGGGGGAGGTTTAGGTTGGATATTAGGAAAAACTTTTTCACTAGGAGGGTGGTGAAGCACTGGAATGCGTCACCTAGGGAGGTGGTGGAATCTCCTTCCTTAGAAGTTTTTAAGATCAGGCTTGACAAAGCCCTGTCTGGATTGATTTAATTGGGTATTGGTCCTACTTTGAGCAGGGGGTTGGACTAGATGACCTTCTGGGGTCCCTTCCAACCCTGATATTCTATGATTCTATATTCTATGATTCTAACCTGTGACTCCATCATTGGCAGAGCAGGTCATGGGCCAGCCCCACTCTCTACTAGTGGGAACAGAATGGGGAAAAACATCTGGTCCCATTTGCTCCCCCTACCACTTCCTATCTCTGCATGCAGACTGGAGGGTGAGGAAGTTCACTGCCTGCACAACAACTCTCCACTGGTAATGTGACCTCAAGCATAGACCACTCAGCCTTGAATATCTGCCTGCAGCATCTTGGAACCCTGCCTTTACTGGGCAACATGTAACTGTGTTTGACACGGAGAAGGGCTCAACCTGCAAAGTCCAGTTCCAGATCCTTCTTTCAGATCACTCAAAGTTCAGACAGATATCACTCCAGGATTTTGGCTTGCCCCATCGTACAGACATAGAGGGGGAACCTCCAAAATGAAGATCTGGATTTTGAACCTTCCTAAGGTTCGTGGATGGCTGTTGGGTCTGGGGGAGGTGAGGATTGGCATAGGTTGTCTCTAGTGGGAATGTCCAGAAGTTAATCACTTTTGGTTTGTGGGTAGTATCTCAGTTCACTTACGGGTCTGATTCTCCTCTTGCTTGTATAGGTTTTGCACTGGTGTAATACTACCCTTTCCAGTGGAATCACTTCTGATTTACACTGGTGTAAGTGAGAGGAAAATCACAGGTTCCTTCCTCTCACTTCTTTCCCCCTCTTCTTCTTTTAATCTATTTTCTCCTTCCTCTTCTCCTTTATTTATTCCCTCCACTGGCTTCAGTAGCTTAGTCCATGCCAGTTACTTGGTTTTTGTTCACCTTCTGTATAATTGGTTCTGAAAGGCTTAAGGTAAACAAAGAGGAGCAACCTGATAAACAACTGCTGCCAGAAAGCCAAGCACAATAAAAGATAGCAGTAAGGAGCAATATTTGGGAGTAGGATGTAATTTTAAAGGTCGATAATGCACCAAGGAAATTTTGCCTGAAGCATGGCTCACACTGATAACTAAGAGTTTGGTATCTTTGGAATTTTTTTTTTTTTTGTGAACTGCTAAATGTGTTTAACAGCCTACCTCTGAATTTATCATTCTATCTCCCATATCTTGCTTCAGGCTAACATCTTTCCTTTTTCTTCTTCCTCTTCCCAATTTATCATCCGAGCTTTTAAAGTCTTTTCGCGTGTCCTGAAGTTCATCTGTTTAGCGTTTATTAAAATTATTTTTCATTTCTAGATCTGGTGGAGTCAACATGTGCCAGGGCTCTCAGTAGCCACGATAGCAAGAATGAGTTTTGCCTTTAGATTGTGAGGCAGTGTGGTCTAGTGAGAAAGGATCAGCCCCTAGCAGATGAGAGCTGTTACCAGCTCTGTTAACATCTTACTGTGTGACCTTGGACAAGCCATTTCACCGCTCTGGGCTTCTGGTTCCCCCTCCCATTTTTCGTCTTGCTCTATTTAAACTGTGAGTTCTTGCAGGTAGAGTCTGTGCATTATACCAATAAAATAAAAATCAGCAGGATCTTATTAAAGGGGATAAGACAAAATGTCATATTTATTGTGAATGCAGAAAGAATCATAGGAGGCAGTCAGTTATAGCTATAACATTTCATTCATTTTCACATTCATTCACACATTCGTTCATACACATACACAGGTTCTGCAGCTGCTGTATAGTTACCAGTCCTGAATGTAGCTTGAGTTCGTGGCTTGGGTTCGTAGCTTGGGGCGGCTAACTGGCCAGGAAAGCCGGGCACAAGGAAGAGCTGGGTCTCTGTTGGACATGCACCGATGCTTTTCCATGTTGGCAGCAGAATGTTACCCTCCAAAGTCTTCCATCTCCCCCATCCGTTTTGTAGGGTTGAGTTTGAATCCAGAGTCTATCGGTCTTGCTGTGTCACGCTGCCTCTGGGTCCAGTGTGATTGATCACCCATCAGTTGCAGACATGACTTTGAGACTAGGACCTGGCTTTGATGTTTCTTCAATTGTACTTTTGTTCTTTTCTTTTGAGGGTAGACTCCTCTTACTTTGTCAGGGCTGTCGTCTGCATCTTCAGCCCTTGGGTGTTTACACTTTATTTCATCAGGACAAGACGGGGCTGGAGGTTGATTCCATCATCCATACATACCTCATTCACACATCTAAACTACACTAATAAGATTACAGCAGGGTTTTGCAAAAATGAAGGTTGCAGCAAGCTTTTACAAAACGGAGTGAGCATTTTAAAATGCAGTTTGGGACAAGTTAAAATGGAGTTTGAGTTACAATATGGACAAGTGTAAGGAATGGCAAGCAGTGAACAGAAGTTACAATGGAGACAAGTATAATGACAAACAGTGAGCAGAAGTTACAATGTTGAAACAGTGTAAGTTTCAGCAATTTAAGCAGCAATTGGATTGAAAGTGAAACTCAATAGCTAGTTATTGGGGTAACCGGTTTTATGAATGAATGTTGTTTCATTCATAAAAATGTGCTTATGAAGTTATATTAATAAAGTGAACAATTAAAAACAATTTCATTGATCAGTTCTACATGTGTATTACATTGTGCCTAGTGTAATGGAAGCCTGATCTCAGTGGAGTTTCTGTCATTGGGGTCTGATTATCTGAATGGTGTAGGAGACATGGATTTCATTCAGATATTCAAGAGTTCAGCTAATCAAGAGGGTAGGAGCCACTAAGCAGAGGGATTGCCTCCCCCATGGCCGGGGGCTCTTCTTTCTCCTCCAGGCAGTCTCTGTTCTTTATCCACAGCGACACATCATCCAGACTGGATAAGGAAGGGATTCAGTTAATGCAGAGGTTAAACATGTTTTCAGATAAACTGGATTATACTGTACTACTCATCATATTAAAAGCAAGCAGTAAAGGGAACCCTCAGAGCATGAGGAAATTCCCAAATCTGCATGTGCAAATGGAAAATGCAGATGCAGAATAGGAAATTAAGAGGCTGATTCTCCACTGGTCAGTACCTTGTCATCATTTGCTTCTGTACAAAATGAGTGTAAAATGCTACCACTCTGATCCAGTAGCATTTGAAACTCTCTTTGTATTCACTTTGCACAGGAGTAAATGACAACACAAGATACTAGGCAGTGGAGAATCAGCCAAGGTGTATGTCTACCCAGTGTTGTGAGTACCTTTGTGAGATGCTCCCTTATCTTCTGCAAAGCCCGGGTGGTATTGTATGTGACTAGAACCTTTCAGATTTCCTCAACAAGGGCCTGGGACTTAGACCCCTGGGTAGGAGCTAGGGTTAGTGCGTGCATAGCTATTCATTTGCCTATGACAGGGTTTTTTTGGCTTGGGTTATACAGAAGGACAGACAAGATGATCAGAGTGGCTCTTTCTGGCCTTACAATCTGTGACCTCCCTCATTCTACCAATATATTTCTACAGAGACAGATCACAGGCAGACTGCACAGCTCATGCCAAGTATCATGCCTTAGAGGAAACAGGACTATAAAGACTGAAGATATATTGGATGTATCTTTTAATTAAAGCTTTGGACAGACTCCTGAGCCGATAAAAAAGCCCATAAAGTATTCAAGTAAAAGCCATTACTATTATAAAGTTCTAACATTAATATTACAAGACTTCTTGATTTTTTTATTTGGTTGTTAGGGGTTGGTTATTTTGTAGACTCTTCCTTGTATAGGGCTTGTCTCCGCAAACAAAGGTCAGAGGAAGATTGCATTTTCAACTGAGCTCACTGCATCTGACAGGCAAACACAAAAGGCAGTTAATACCACCAGCACTAATTAATACTGCTAAAAGAACAATGCCCAGAAGGCAGCCACATATGGATCTTAACATAAGAAAATAATCTTAGCAAAGAGAGATTATTTTCTTGTATTAACTAATTATATGGTGCTCTAGGTGCTTTCTCTCCATCCTCAGAGTGAGATATGGTAGCACAATAAAGTGTCAAGGCTTTAAGTTGGCCCTATCTAGGACTCTGTGAGCCTAGCTGCTATTCATATACTCATGTTATTAGGCTTTCATGACACCAATTACCTTCCTATTAAAGATCTGAATTTCCTGTGCAGAAATTCATTTTTGCCTTTTCATTAAGATTCTATTTTATACCTAAATACTTGGCTCAGTAAAACTCAGCAGAAAATTCAGGCCAGATTGAAGTGTTTCTCAGGATGAGTAAGGCTATAACTTCACTGCAAAAGAACAACAACAAAAAACACCAGGTATTGTGGAGTTTTTTTGCGGTGGAGTGGGGGTTACAGCTTGGTAACCTGCATTAACTATCCCACTGTAAAATCATAAGTGGAGACAAGGTTCCTCTAGTTTCTAACCATAACCTTGTTGAGGTCAGTATTACTTCCCCAGCATTTGCCTACAGTTCTGAAGGTTGTGGATTCGAGTCTCACTTGATCTCACGCTGAAAGGCTACTCCAGTTCAGCCAGCTGCAAAATGGGTACCTGATCCATTGCATTAGGGGAGTCGAAGGCAGCCGGACATGATGCTGGCCACATCGTTCACTTTTGTACCATTGACTGTGAAACTGACGTGCCTTAACTGCATCAACGTGCTTAGCCATTGACTTGGGGGACCTTTGACACGGTTGATGCGCGTAGTTTACCCCACAGTAAGAGAATAGGGCCTTGTGTCCACCAAGATGTTACAACTAGTTAGTGAACATATTAGTTCTCCTATGGTAAAAATGCACTTTTTTTGAAGACAAAGCCTGAATAAACGCCTTATGCTCTGAATAGCGCCCTCAACCTTTCAGAATAAGCCTTGTAAGAAGACTAGATCCAGATTGTACCCAGTTAGAGCAGGTCAGAAGTTTTGTTGTTGATTAACAAAAAATGGCATTTTGACACAATGGAAATGCTCATGAAAAAACATGTTTTTGCTGAACAGTTTCTGGTTTTCATTGAAAACCAAATTTCATTTTTCTGTCACCTTAAGCCAAACAGTTTCAGTTTTACACTAAAACATTTCAGTTCTCAGTGGCTGAAAACTGCAAAGTTTTCTTTTGAAATGAAAGGAAGGGATTGGAGTTATTACTATTCATCCAATCATCAGGTTGTAAAAAAAAAATGTAGGGTGGGGACACGCTATCTAAGGCTTGCGTATACATCAGTTTTATGATTAGTGACAACACAATAAAGTCCCTCCATGTTACTGGTTACTCTTCCGTCTGATTGTCTCCATTTCATTAGCCTGACTGGGCATCAGGCTGTGGTGGCCAGTTCATCTGTCTCATTTACCCCATCTAATTGGTCCAGCACTGTATATACACTCACCAGGGTTGCAATATCAAAGACTTGCACACATATCGATGTCCCCCAAAGTAACAGCAAGCTGTGTGTGGAGTCCTACATGACTGTGTTGTTTATGGTAGCCTTGATTTGAATATGGTGTCACTGACCCCAAATTCTTAATTGTACTAAAAGGTATCTTCTTACATAATTTAATACACTGAGGCTTTTCCTCATTACCCACAGGGAACAGGACCATGTCAAATCATGGAAATATAGGGCTGGAAGGGACATCAAGAGGTCATCAAGTCCAGCCCCTTGCACTGAGGCAGTACCAAGTAAGCCTAGACCATCCCTGACAGGTGTTTGTCGAACCTGTTCTTAAAAAAAAAGCTCCCTTAGAAGCTGAATTTGAGAAGCTGCCCATCCTTAATGATATCAGGAATTTTGCCTTGCTTAATGCTTTTGAGTGCTGTGACTATGGTGGTTGACACGTATCTCCTATAGGCAGAGCAAATCATTTTCCTGCCCAACTGTCAAATCATGAAGTCAGACCCCAGGATATCTTGTGGTTCCAATAAAAGGGCACGCACAAAAACATAAAGTCTAAACATCAATCCTGTTGCTACCAGAAGAGGTTAACAAATTAAAGGAACAAAGTTACTTGTAAAATTTTCAAAAGCAAAGGGTTTTCCTGAAGAGAGAAGAGGAGGAATACGGGGTGGTGGTTGTGTTTTTTTTTTACATATACAGGATTAAAAAAAACCCACTATATCTGTTAACATATTAAATGAATCACCTTCAACTAATAACTTACATTACCAATAAACAAACAATGAAACATCCTCTCTCTCTCTCTCTCAATGCTTTCATTTACCCCTAAAGGTTTTACTTTTGCTCTTTCTCCTACTTCCCCTGCCATACTTTGAGGTCAGAAGGATGGTGAGCAGGATTTTGTTTTTACCCTGTTTTCATTTATTAATTGACCTTTTCCATTTACATCAGGCATAGTCTTTTTAGACAGATGCTGAACTTTATAAAAGCACTGATAGGCTCAAAGGGGCAGCTAATTAAAATGTATAGTTTAATTGCTAAACAACAAAGCCAATTGATAGTAGTTACTTGTGTCTGACTTGCATTTTGCTCTAGAGTTTAAGATCCATTATTCACTTTTAAAATAAAAAAAATAATACTTTAAATGTAATTTATTTATTTATTTACATTTTTTTGTCTTAGGACTGGGAGCCATGGGCAACAAATATTAATAGTCATTAAACCAAATTTTAGATTAACAGCAATTTGTTTATCTGTTTCTTTTTTTTACAAAGACTTCCAGGAAAGACACTTTTTTTTTTTCTTTACTGCAACATATTGGCCGCTGGCCAAAGAGTCTTAAATGACATTTTTGCCCTTTGCTCTTCACTATCCCTGTCAGCTTTTCAACTTGGACCTAATGATTACACAGGAATTACACTTAACCACAGAAACCACAGAAACATTTAACGACTTAATACCTTTAACTTTAAATTATATGGTGCATTACTTGAATAATACCTTTATTCCAACAAGGTTACTTTATCTCACCTTTACAGTGATTTAACTCTTTAATGATTAAGGCAGATTCTTAGGGGAATCTTTTGAAAGCCAGTTTGTTTTAGACACACATTTTACATACACCTCCATCCTCCTAAGCAGGGAGCTTTTGTTAAAGCCGTCCACAATTGTACACATGTGTTGCCTCTCCTTTTAAGTGTTCTGCTTAAAATTTAGATTAATTTACTTAAATTAATTTTTAACTTAGACTCATGTGATTACATGGACATCCCACTCCCTCTGCAGGAAGAGGGGTGATGTGCACGGATCACACCCATATGTCGTTTTGCAAAAGCATTTTATGGCAAATTCACGTTTTTAAATGATTTAGTTGGGCAGCAGCTTTTTAACCAATAGCCAACTGTATTTTTTTTCAACTTAATATAAAATTTGTTAAAACCACACTGCTTTTCTTTTTAAATTAATCATTTTGGTTAGACTTAATATTACAGTTTTCTTTTAGGAGTTTTGTCTGGATCTCTTATTAGACTTTTTATTCCACCCTGGTAGTTTCTTCAGAGAATCTTTTTTTATTTGTGCTTGAAGCTCTACTCAGTAACCATAGCTGGTCCCACTCATAGTCAGATTTCTGATAATAAGACATATTTTCCCTATGGGACCCAGATAGGGTGGAGCAGAGAGTCACAACACTATGGGCCCCAGAGCAGCGATCTGTCCCTTCAATACATAAATTTGCTGCCTTAATTCTTCCTGCTCCTCTTTACACCTGATTCTCCTGTAAAACGGCATAAGTACTTTTTAAATGCTCGGCTTGCTCTTTCTAGGGTGACCAGATGTCCTGATTTTATAGGGACAGTCCCGATATTCAGAGCTTTTTCTTATATAGGTGGCTATTACTCCCCACCACATCCCGATTTTTCACACTTGCTATCCAGTATCCCTAGCTCTTTCCAACTAACCTCCTGTTCTATCTCCTCTCCCCATCCTCTGCTCTCCCCTGTCTGCACTGATCTTGGCAGTCTTTTGAATTTCTTTTTGGTTTCTTGTACATGGTAGGCTAGTGAAGCATTCAGGCCTCTAGGATTTTTCTAATTGCTATTTTAATTCTACATTTTGCTGCCTTTCCCTCTCTAATTTCTCCCCCAGCTCCTTAAGTTTCCCCTTTATTTCCTTTACCCTGTAGTTGCAAGCTCTGGCAACCAGGAGAAGATACTGCATTGTTTTGCCCTTTAGTTCTTTGTCCTGTACTTTTCCTTTAATGCCCTTTGCAAACAGTGATTCCATGGGACCCCACGGGTCTGGGTGGCACACAGTGTCCAACGCTCTGTCTGCACCTCCACGGAACCAGATAAACATTTTAACTAATGACACTAGAGTTCCTTTAACTTAATAAATTGACATTATGCTACTATTTTTTACTGAGGGTGGTGTTATGCCTTTCTCCCTTCTCTTCTATTGATATATGTATTCATTTTGCTATTATTCCTTTACGGTGGTTCACCAGGGCAGTGTTTTGCTTAGTTATTTTATATGTTCTGGTTAAGCCCTTATCTCTTATTTTGATGCTTCTATATCTATATATCTGATCTGAAAGGCCTGCATGGAGGGTGTGCTATGCTCCTGAACATCCAGTCAGAGTCCCATCTCTACTCTAAGTAGTCCTGCTCCTGGCAGGTAAATTGCAAATCCATCCTGCCAGATCAGTCAATGGCCACCTGTCAAGGTCCCTGATCTTGCACAACTTATTGATAATTAATAGATTATTAGTAATATATTGATAATCAATAACCAATTGATAACCAATAACTGAGAACAATTTTAACCAAGACTGCATGTTTAGTGAGCGGGGTTTTCCAAGAGTCTCGTTTAGTTTAATCCTAACAAACCAATAAATCAGCTTTGAATTTATTGATTCAACAGCAGTTTTAAAAATACACTAAAGATTATTGCTCAGCCAAATTCCACTTCTTACAATTAGCTCAACTGCAAAGCACCAGGCAGGGCAGAAAAGGTGGGGGAGTAGCACTGTATGTAAGGGAGCAGTATGACTCCTCAGAGCTCCGGTATGAAACTGCAGAAAAACCTGGATTAAGTTTAGAAGTGTGAGCAACAAGAGTGATGTAGTGGTGGGAGTCTGCTATAGACCATCGGACCAGGGGGATGAGGTGGATGAGGCTTTCTTCCTGCAGCTCGCAGAAGCTACTAGATCACACGCCCTGGTTCTCATGGGTGACTTTAATTTTCCTGATATCTGCTGGGAGAGCAATGCAGCGGTGCATAGACAATCCAGGAAGTTTTTGGAAAGTGTAGGGGACAATTTCCTGGTGCAAGTGCTAGAGGAGCCAACTAGGGGGGAGCTTTTCTTGACCTGCTGCTCACAAACTGGGAAGAATTAGTAGGGGAAGCAAAAGTGGATGGGAATCTGGGAGGCAGTGGCCATGAGTTGGTTGAGTTCAGGATCCTGACACAGGGAAGAAAGGTAAGCAGCAGGATACGGACCCTGGATTTCAGGAAAGCAGACTTCGACTCCCTCAGGGAACGGATGGGTAGGATCCCCTGGGGGACTAACATGAAGGGGAAAGGAGTCCAGGAGAGCTGGCTGTATTTCAAGGAATCCCTGTTGAGGTTACAGGGTCAAACCATCCCGATGTGTCGAAAGAATAGTAAATATGGCAGACGACCAGCTTGGCTTAATGGTGAAATCCTAGCGGATCTTAAACATAAAAAAGAAGCTTACAAGAAGTGGAAGGTTGGACATATGACCAGGGAAGAGTATAAAAATATTGCTCGGGCATGTAGGAATGAAATCAGGAGGGCCAAATCGCATCTGGAGCTGCAGCTAGCAAGAGATGTCAAGAGTAACAAGAAAGGTTTCTTCAGGTATGTTGGCAACAAGAAGAAAGCCAAGGAAAGTGTGGGCCCCTTAATGAATGAGGGAGGCAACCTAGTGACAGAGGATGTGGAAAAAGCTAATGTACTCAATGCTTTTCTTGCCTCTGTCTTCACGAACAAGGTCAGCTCCCAGACTGCTGCGCTGGGCATCACAACATGGGGAGTAGACGGCCAGACCTCTGTGGAGATAGAGGTGGTTAGGGACTATTTAGAAAAGCTGGACGTGCACAAGTCCATGGGGCTGGATGAGTTGCATCCGAGAGTGCTAAAGGAATTGGCGGATGTGATTGCAGAGCCATTGGCCATTATCTTTGAAAACTCGGGGTGAACGGGGGAAGTCCCGGATGACTGGAAAAAGGCTAATGTAGTGCCAATCTTTAAAAAAGGGAAGAAGGAGGATCCTGGCAACTACAGGCCAGTCAGCCTCACCTCAGTCCCCGGAAAAATCATGGAGCAGGTCCTCAAAGAATCAATCCTGAAGCACTTAGAGGAGAGGAAAGTGATCAGGAACAGTCAGCATGGATTCACCAAGGGAACGTCATGCCTGACTAATCGCCTTCTATGATGAGATTACTGGTTCTGTGGATGAAGGGAAAGCAGTGGATGTATTGTTTCTTGACTTTAGCAAAGCTTTTGACACGGTCTCCCACAGTATTCTTGTCAGCAAGTTAAAGAAGTACGGGCTGGATAAATGCACTATAAGGTGGGTAGAAAGTTGGCTAGATTGTCGGGCTCAACGGGTAGTGATCAATGGCTCCATGATGGACAGAGGCTACAACAGGGACCCGCAGCAGTGCCGCGTGAATTAAGAAGCTCAGGCAAGCCTACCAAAAAAACAAAGAGGCAAACGGATGCTCCAGGTCAGAGCCCCAGACATGCCACTTCTATGATGAGCTGCATGCAATTCAAGGGGTGCCCCTAACACTACCCCACCCCGTCTGTGGATACCTGCAAGGGGGCAGTCTCATGCAACAGGGATGAGGATTTTGGGGATGAGGAAGATGGTGATGATGAGGAAGATAGTGCACAGCAGGCAAGTAGAGAAACCATTCTCCCCGACAGCCAGGAACTATTTATCACCCTGGAGCCAATACCCTCCCAAGGCGGGCTCCTGGACCATGAACCCGGAGAAGGCACCTCTGGTGAGTGTACCTTTGTAAATATAATACATGGTTTAAAAGCAAGCATGTTTAATAATTAATTTGCCCTGAAGACTTGGGATGCATTCGCGGCCAGTACAGCTACTGGAAAAGTCTGTTAATGTGTCTGGGGATGGAGCAGAAATCCTCCAGGAACATCTCCATGAGGCTCTCCTGGAGGTACTCCCAAAGCCTTTGCAAAAGGTTTCTGGGGAGTTCAGCCTTATTCCGTCCTCTATGGTAGGACACTTTACCACGCCAGGCCAGTAGCACGTAGTCTGGAATAATTGAATAACAAAGCATGGCAGCATATGGTCCCGGTGTTTGCTGGCATTCAAGAAACATCCGTTCTATATATCTTTATGTTATCCTCAGGAGAGTGATCATCCCAGAGAATTGTGGGGGGGTGTAGTTGGGTTTGTGCTGCACATTAACCCAAAAACCGCAGCCCCTCCTTTTAAATGGCCAACCCAACTGGTGCTTGGTATGGGAAAGGAGGGCACTGCTGTTTGAAACCATTCCCACATGTTATGAAGGTTGAAGAAGCCGAAAGATTGTGGCTTACCATGGCTGCCTGCAAGCCGAATTCTGTTGCCCGGCCCTGCGTGTGTGATCTCTCATACCAAACCGGCAGGCCCTCAATATAAAAGGCAAAATGCAGCCTTGTACCGAAAGCACATGTGCTATGTAATGTTAACAGCTTGGTTCACCGTGAAAGAGTCTACCCATTGTTCTCTAAAATGTGTCTTTTTAAATACTACTCTCCCTTTTTTAACTCCCGCAGCTGCAAATGTTTCAACATTCCCCTTATCATCTCCGTCCCAGAGGCTAGCACAGATAAGATGGCGAAAAAAACTCACTTGCAATGAAATGTTCTCTGAGCTCATGCAGTCCTCCCGCACTGAAAGATCCCAGCAGAATGCGTGGAGGCAAACAATAGCAGAGTACAGGAAAGCAGAAAATGAATGTGAGGAAAGGAGGGACAAGCGAGATGAGAGGTGGCAGGAGCAAGAGGAGAGGTGGCAGCAGCATGATGAGAGGAAGCAGGATGCAATGCTGAGGCTACTGGGGGATCAAACTGATATGCTCCAGCATCTGGTGGAGCTGCAGGAAGGGCAGCAGGAGCACAGATTACTGCTGCAGCCCCTGTGTAACTGCCCGCCCTCGTCCCCAGGTTCCATAGCCTCCTCACCCAGACGCCCAAGAACGCGGGGTGGGGGCCCCTCTGGGCACCCAACCACTCCACCCCAGAGGACTGCCTGAGAAACAGAAGGCTGGCATTCAATAAGTTTTGAAGTGCAATGTGACCTTGTCCGTCCCTCCTCCCCTCATCCACCACCCTATCCAGTGCTTCCCTCCTCCTCCACCCCTCCCGGGCTACCTTCGCAGTTATCCCCCTATTTGTGTGATGAATTAATAAAGAATGCATGATTTTGAAACAACAATGACTTTATTGCCTCTGCAAGCAGTGATCGAAGGAGGGAGGGCGGTTGGCTTACAGGGAAGTAGAGTGAACCAAGGGGGCAGGTTTTCATCAAGGAGAAACAAACAGAACTTTCACACCGTAGCCTGGCCAGTCATGAAAATGGTTTTCAAAGCTTCTCTTATGCACAGCGCACCCCGCTGTGCTCTTCTAATCGCCCTGGTGTCTGGCTGCACTTAATCAGTGGCCAGGCAATTTGCTTCAAGCTCCCACCCTGCCATAAATGTCTCCCCCTTACTCTCACAGATATTGTGGAGCACACAGCAAGCAGCAATAACAATAGGAATATTGGTTTCGCTGAGGTCTAACCGAGTCAGTAAACTGCACCAGCGCGCTTTTAAACGTCCAAATGCACATTCTACCACCATTCTGCACTTGCTCAGCCTGTAGTTGAACAGCTCCTGACTACTGTCCAGGCTGCCTGTGTACGGCTTCATGAGCCATGGCATTAAGGGGTAGGACATCCCCAACAGTTATGTTCTGGTTTGGGAAATAAGTCCCTTCCTGCAGCTTTTGAAACAGACCAGAGTTCCTGAAGATGCGAGCGTCATGCACCTTTCCCGGCCATCATGTTGATGTCGGTGAAACGTCCCTTATGATCCACCAGTGCCTGCAGCACCATTGAAAAGTACCCCTTGCAGTTTTTATACTGGCTGACAAGGTGGTCCTGTCCCAAGACAGGGATATGTGTTCTGTCTATTGCCCTACCACACTTAGGGAATCCCACTGCAGCAAAGCCATCCATTATGACCTGCACGTTTTTCAGAGTCACTACCCTTGATAGCAACAGCTCATTGATTGCATTCGCTACTTGGATCACAGCAGCCCTCACAGTAGATTTCCCACTCCAAATTGATTCCTGATTGTAGCTGTCTGGTGTTACAAGCTTCCAGAGGGCTATTGCCACTCGCTTGTGAACTGTGAGGGCTGCTCTCATCTTGGTATTCTTGCACTTCAGAGCACGGGAAAGCAAGTCACAAAGTTCCATGAAAGTGCCCTTACGCATGCAAAAGTTTCCCAGCCACTGGGAATCATCCCAGACCTGCAACACAATGCAGTCCCACCAGTCTGTGCTTGTTTCCCAGGCCCAGAATCGGTGTTCCACGGCATGAGTCTGCCCCATTGCCACCAGGATGTCCAAATTGCCAGGGCCTGTGCTTTGAGAGAAGTCTGTGTCTGTGTCCTCATCACTCTCGTCATCGTGCTGCCGTCACCTCCTCACCTGCTTTTGCAGGTTCTGGTTCTGCACATATTGCAGGGTAATGCGCGAGGTGTTTACAATGCTCATAATGGCGGCGGTGATCTGAGTGGGCTCCGTGCTTGCCGTGGTATGTCATCTACAGGAGAGCAGGAGAGAAGAGTTGCAGCAGAAGTGGTGGCTGACAACAGATGTCACGAGAATAGATATTTATAGAGAATGACGAGAGGACCTGCAAGGTGGATTCATGAGAGCAGGAGAGCGGAGTTGCAGCGGAAGCGGTGGAGGATGACAGTTAGCACCGTGCACATTTCCCGAGGAAGAACACACATACCTGGGAGCCCATGACAGACAACATGGAGAAATTCGCTATTGAGACAATAACAGCAGAGCAAAGTTGCAGCAGACGCGGTGTATGACTACGGTTAGCAGTCCTACTGCACTGTCTGCTGCCAGCAGCACCCAGGACACAACAACAGCGGTGTCAGTGAGGTGAGCTGTGCAGGCCGCATGCTTGCCGAGGTATGGCGTCTGTGTGGAAAAAAGGCACGAAACAATTGTCTGCCACTGCTTTCACGGAGGGAGAGGCGACTGACGACATGTACCCAAAACCACCCACGACAATGTTTCTGCCCATCAGGCACTGGGAGCTTAACCCAGAGTTCCAATGAGTGGCGGAGACTGTGGGAACTGTGGGATAGCTACCTACAGTGCACCGCTCCGTAAGTCGATGCCAGCCACGGTAATGAGGACACACTCCGCCGACTTAAGGCGCTTAGTGTGGACGTACGCAACTGACTGTATAAAATCGATTTCTAATAATCAACTTCCATAAAATTAACCTAATTTCGTAATTTAGACATACCCAAAGAGTCCTATTCTCCCTCCTCGTTTGCCCACTCAGTCCTTCCTAAATGGGTTATAACCATTGATTTTAGTACTCCAGTTGTGCGCATCACTTCACCAGCGTTCAGTAGTACCAACTAGACTGAATGTATACACCTAAATGAGCAATTCCAATTCCCTTTGTTTGTTACCCAGACTCATAGCATTGGTGTAAAGGCAATTCACGAATTTCCTCTCTTCATGTCCTTTGGTTCCTTGATTAATTTTGTTCTCAACATCTTGCTTCTTTACTAAAGGATTGTGCATATCTTCCCTCATTTTATCCTACCCTTTTGTTATTAGTTTAACACTCTCTTGACTACTCTAGCCAACTTGTTCCCAAAGAGCTTTGTTTCCATTCTACTGACGTGGAGGCCATCCAAACTATAAAGTCCCCTCTCCCTACAGAAGGTGGACCTATGCTCCACAAAACCAAAACCCTCCACCACTTACCTAGTCAGGGCTTCACTTTCAGAATATTCTGCCTTCTGTCTTCCTTTGCCTGCGGGACAGGAAGGATCTCAGAGAAGATTGTTTGGTCATTCTAACCCTCTGGCCAATTCCCAGGAGCTAAAATAGCTGCAGTGACCCTTGATGGATAGACTGTAAAACATAGAAACCAGAATCTAAACATAAATAAACAAATGACTGAAACTCTGTCAAAAACAAGCCAAAGTGTAGTTGTCCCTAGAGCTTCATAATGGCAGCAGGTAACCTTCCTGGCCAGGTATGTCTGCTCTGTTCAACAAATCAGGCGTGTCTTCTGGCAATGCTTCCTGTGTTCAGTAGAATGTACTGTCTGTTCCCAGTTACAAATTAATAGATTGTTCAGGCCAGAAGGAACCATTACAATCATCTCACCTGACCTCCTGCGTAGCACAGGCCAAAGAAACTCACCCAGTGATTCCTGCATCAAGCCCTTAACCTCTGTTCGAGCTAGAGCATATATAATTTAAAAGATACCCAGTCTTGACTGAGACTGGAAGTGATGCAGAATCCACCCTCTCCATAGGCAATTTTTTCCAGTGGTTAATAACCCTCACTGTTAAAAATCATGCCTTATTTCTAGTTTGAATTTGTCTCACTTCACCTTGCAGCTGTTGGATCTTATGACTTTTTCAGTTCAAGAGCTGTCTGTCAGAAATCTCTTCCCAGATACTAAGAAGTAGCCTTTTTAAACAGCAATCTGTGAAGGGAAAAACTCAATAGAAACATGTAAACATCCCACATGAATTGCAGTGTCCTAAAGGATGGATTGTGGTGTAGTAGTCACTGGAGGGCTGGGCTCCTGGGTTCTGTTACTGCAGTAACTCTACCATTGATGTTACATGTATTGATATAGTGTACCTGGATTTTCAGAAAGCCTTTTACAAAGTCTGACACCAAAGACTCTTTAGCAAAGTGAGCAGTCATGGGATAAGAGGGAAGGTCTTCTCATGGATCAGTAGCTGGTTAAAAGATAGTAAACCAGGGGTAGGAATAAATGGTCCATTTTCACAATAGAAAGAGGTAAATAGTAAGCCCCCCTCCCCAGAATCTGTACTGGGACCTGTGTTATTCAACATATTCATTAATGCTGTGGAAAAAATGGTGAACAGTGAAGTGGCAAGCTTTGCAGACGATATGAAACTAGTCAAGATAGTTAAGTCCAAAGCAAACTGTGAGAAGTTACAGAAGGATCTCACAAAACTGGGTGACTGGGCAACAAAATGGCAGATAAAATTCAACATTGATAAGTGCAATGATAAGTAATGCACATTGGAAAAAATAATCCCAACTATACATATATAATGATGGTTAACTGTTACCATTCAAGAAAGAGATCTTGGAATCACAATTGATAGTTCTCTGAAACTTTATCTCAATGCACAGCAGGTTTTCCTAATAGAAAATAAGACAGAAAATATCCAAATTCCACTATATAAATCCATGATGTGCCCACACCGTGAATATTGCATCCTTTTCTGGTCCCATCTCAAAAAAGATATGATGGAACTGGAAAAGATTCAAAGAAGTGTAACAAAGATGATCAAAGGTATGGAACGGCTTCCATACAAGAAGAAACCAAAACAAGTATGGCTCTTCAACTTAGAAAAGAGATGAGTTAAGGGGTATGATAAAGGTCTATCAAATCATGAATGGAGTGAAAAAAGTTAATAGAGAAATGTTATTTACAGTTTCACATAGTACAAAATCTAGGGGTCACTGATTAAATTAATAGGTAGCAGTTTTAATACTAACAAGAGGAAGTACTTTTTCACATAACACACAACTAATCTGTGGAACTCATTGCCATGGGCTATTGTGGTGGCCCACAGTTCAAAAAAGAAATGGATAAGTTCCTCACTAGTTGTTAGCCAGTATGATCAGGGGCACATCCCAATGCTTGGGGCAACCCTAGACCTCTGACTACCAGAAGCCAGGAGTGGATCACTCTATAGTTGCCCTGTTCTGTACATTTGCCCTGAAGCTCTGGTATAGGCCACTGTTGGACACAAGATACTGGGCAAGATGGACCACAGTCTGACCTGGTATAGCAGTTGTTATGTTCTTATAGGTAAGATATCCGCGGTGTAGTGTCATTAGTGCTCATGAGAACTCTCACCAATGGATCCTGTACCATCAACTTCAAAAGCCTACCTAATTGTTAGAGTGACTTCTCATGTCTTGGCTCAGGGAAGGGAGCACACTGTCCTGTTGTCTTCCTGTCCCTTCCAGAATGTTGTTTCAATTCTTCTGAGTACTGAATCCCCAACAAAGACTGTCCATCTTCCTTGGACTGTTGGAGAACTCTCTGTGGGCAAGCTTGCCTTTCTTACAGATTAGGCCAAGCTACCATCCACAGGTGGGTCCTGTATATCTCTCTGTACTCTTGGACCAGCTGGATCTTGAGAGGTATCTTCCATAGTTTCCACTTTGAGGACCTGGTATGAATTGGAAACTTTTAGCGGAGTGGAATTCCTCCTCTTCTCTCTGGTGGCTACGGTCTACCCATCCTCCTCTGTCTCCAGCTGTGAAGAATACCAACATGACCTCTTGTATCTGGTGGTTATGAATTGCCACACCTCCTCTATGACTTCTCATCTGTCTGATTCTTTGGTGGCCAGCTCGTTTCTTCCTTGAATCTGGGGACTGATGTTTCTGACTAGGAACTCTTCAGCTTCTCTGATTCTCAGTAGTGTCTCTACTTGCCCCTCCTGTCCAAAATCTTTTCCTCCAGCACAGCCACCAACTTGCACTTCATGCACAGGATATCCCTTCTGACTTCAGGCAGAAAAGAAAACTTGGCTCATCTGTTGCAGGTGAAGACCATTGTCCTGATGCTGACCATCTTGATACTGCACATAGAGCTGAACTTGAAAGGAAAGCCGCTCACATTTCCTCTCCAAATGCTCTCCAAATGTCTCCTGTTTGTGGCCTCTGTTCATGGCTCTCAAGTTCACCTAGCAAATGCCTTTTTAAACCAATCCACCCTGCTTTCCTCAGCTCCTCTTTCTGGTAATAAGGTGTCCTGAACTGAACACAGACAGGGACGATCACTGCTTGATGTGTAGCAGGACGCCTCCACATGAACAGACCCAGTTCACATCTTCACACAGTCAGCAGCTTTCATATTGAATGAAGCTCAGCAACTGTTGGGAAAAGTAGCTAAATATGGATTTTCCATGCCCTCACCGATTTCTCTTACCTATGTTAAATGCATTGGACTAGTCCCATTGTTGTTTTGCCATTGATTTCAATGGGCCCAGAGTTTGGCTGTTTCCTTCCTCGATAAAAGCAGTATCGTATTTTCAAAATGGAATGACATAAGCAGACTTTTGTCACAGAGCTTATCATCCCCCTGTCCTTTCTCTGTAGTCTTTGTGTAATAAGTTCTGCACTAGTACCTGAGCCTAAAGAAAGATAAACAGAGCTGGTATTAAACAACGCACACAAAGCTATTTCCTGCTGCAGTGAATCACTCCAGATGATTCAGAATTCTCAGCTCATTGGATGTGGCTTAGATACCACCATTAACATTACTATGGATTGCTTCTCTTGCCTTGTCCTTCCTTTACTCTTTCTCTGCTACAGTCTGCTGCCTTTTTGCTCAGCATCCCTTATGCCTGGAAGAGACTCCCTGTTTCATCATGCCAGGCATCCGACGCTCCTCCTGTGAATTCCTCCTTTATTCCATTACCCTTTCATGACTGATCTTTACTCTTTATGCCAGCCACTCATGCAAGTGTGCATGGTCTTATCTTTGCCCAATAAAACAAAAATTCCAGTACTAGCTTGATGCATTTGCAATGATGCATTCCTCCCTGGTGGGACTCCATTTAAGTTACTGGGATACCACCGAGGACAATTTAACCGACTATCTTTGCTATTCCATCCTCTTCCCCTCCCTGCACTGCAAATATCTTAATTAAGCTCTTTGGGGCAGAGATGCATCATCTTATACATACAAGGCACCAGACCCACCTTATGGTGTAGTATAAATAAATAATAACAAATCAACTTGTTGGTGTGTCTCCAAGTATGTGGAGCCAGGGGGAAGTTAGTACAGCGCTGTAGTAGCACTCAGGCAATGTTCGAGTATGCCCAATCTGCTTTATTATCATTAGTTAGTATTTGTTTAAACACAATGTGCTGTACAGGACAGAATTCCTGCACCAAGGAGCTTACTGCATAGATGTCAAGAAAGAATCGGTAACCCACAGGAGGGAATTAACTTGTAGCTTAATTTAATTATTTTTTATTATTATTTGTTTCATCATCATCATCATCTCATTTCCTGAGGGCAACTTAGAGATTGAGCGTTTAGGAAGGATTTGAACAAATAGAAGTTGGAGGCCAATGGGAAGTGGGACAACATTCAATGCAAAAGGGCAACAGTGGGAGAAGGAAACAAACAGGACTTCTAGGTTAGCACCCTTGGCAGAGAGAAGCTGGTGGGAAAATATGGAAAGAGACACTCAATTCTACAAGCCATGGGAGAATTTTTCAAGGCCTTGAAAAGGGAGAACATTACTTTATGCTCTAGGCAAGGAGAGAGGAAGGCTGGTCTTATGGTTAAGGCACTAGGTTGAGACTCAGGACAGCTATATTCAGTTCTCACCTCTGTCTCAGCCTCTCTGTGTGATGCTGGGAAAGACAATTTCTCTGTGCCTCAGTTCCCAACCTGTCAAATGGGTATAATAATACCTAACTTTCTCTCTCTTGTCCATTTATATTGCATGCTCTTCAAGACAGGGACTGCTTCTTATTATGTTTACATACAGTGCCTAGCACAATGAGGCCCCAATCTCAGGTGGGGAATCTAGGCCCTACTGTAATTACCAGTAGGAATACTAATAAAGGGTGCTAGTAAACTTGTTCAAAGAGGGGAGTGAAATCATCAGATCAACAGGTGAGAATGATCATTTAGATTTTGGAGAGCCTGGAGAAGGGTGATTTGGGAATTATTGAAGTTGGTGAGAAGAAGGTTGCAGCAATGAGGGGGGAGATAATTAGGGAGTGAAGAAGCAAGTGTTTTAGCTGTGAAGAAAGGTAGGCAGGGTCATATTTTATATATATTGCAGGCAGCAGTGGTTTGATATGTGCCTGCAATCTCTAGGACAAGATTAAAACATGGCTGATGATTACCTAGGCATGTGTGCATTCTCAGGGGAGAAACACACCAATTAATGAGAAATATTGAACCTAGAGTCTATCTCAGCCCTCAAGACCTATTACCGATATTGGCAAGATGGATCATTAAAAGCAGCACCTTTTGGCTTGATTTGCACAGCACCTGGAAGCAAAAGCAGCATGAAGATGGATGTGTTTGTTAAAAAGGAAAAGGGATTTCAAATGTCACTGTGAGGGTAGTGGCGGGGGCGGGGACGGGGGGGAGAGAAATAGCAACTTCCTAGTCCTGTGATGTGCACACAAATATATATATATATATATTAAAGAAAGAAAAGGAGAAAGCTTTCTTCATTAATACTGGAAGCCCACAGACTGCTGAAAAGTAGCCCATGTTTTGGCTTCCTCAGAATAGACAGTCTGCTGATAGAAATCTGTTGAGGGCTACACCACAATTACAAAAATTACTCATATCCACACCCTATCCTGACTGCTTAACTCCATTCCACTACCCACAGCCTGTTAGGCTGTAATTCTGTTGGGCAGGGGGCAATCTTACTCTGTATTTGTTAACAATGAGATATTAGCATTTAGGACACGTGAGATTTTCCTCACGTATAACATTTGCACCCTGTTACCTAAGCCCAGATTTCAAAGAGAGTTAGGTACCTAAATACCTATGAGACTCTGGGACAAAATGTCTGGGTGTTTTTAATCAGAAAATAAAGCCTCCCAAATATGAAGTGGGGAGATTTTCCAAAGTGCCACAGGATGCTAAGAGATCTTTTATCGGCCATGGGACATGTGCTCTTCATTCATTCATTCATTCATTCATTCATTCTCCAGCTCACGAAGCACAGAATGCATACTTCGGATCACTCATTTCCAGAGAGCCCTGTGTGCTACCAGTGTTGCAACCTGCTCTATTTTAAGGCAGAGCTGAGTGAGATCAGGAGACACAGCATCCCTTCAGAGTGTGTGCAAGGTTGTCCACAAGATCTTCTCCAACCAGCTTGAGTCGGCTCAAATGCATAAAGTTGGTGGACTGGCATATGAAGCAGATGGTGAAGCCACCTAATCCAGTATTGAATCACTTGGGAAGACATTGGAGGCTGGTTGGTCTGACACCAGACATCTTCGTTTGTAACGTGATGAAACCATCATATGCATTCAGTACATCTCTTAAATCCCTTACATCATGTTTAAAATCCCCCCATAAGTGAAACTGGACGTTGGTTGGACTCAAGAACTGTCTTCTTTGGGACCTAACTGGAATCCTTGTTCAACTGCTTCTCTTCTATTCAGTGTTGTTTTCATGACTGCCCCATTCCTGAAGATGGCATTACTGAAGCTCCTGAGTGTTTGGAGGCAGCTCTTACAACTTGAGGAAATCTCCTAGCAGTCCAGGTCTCGGGCCAAAAAGCCTATGGTTATTTTAGTCTTACAGAAACGCTGTCTGGAATTCTTTCTGTCCCCCACCCCTTTGGACCCACTGATTCACTACTTCTCCTTAAACAATCATTCTAATACCTAATTCTAATACCTTACCTAGCTTAACTGGCATAATGATCTACCAACAGTAAAGCCCTTTGAAGATGAACGGTGCTACGGAAATGTTGAATAGACTGCCTAGCCCACGCTGTCCTGGGCATGACCAACTCCTGGTCTAAAAGCAGGATTTTCATTCCAGATAGTCCCAAAGAGCTGTACAGACTGCAGACAGTCTTTAACTGTTGCCTGAGAAATTGCAGAATGGTGCTCAAATGTGTATCTGGCCTTTTGAAAGGCAGATGCTGCTGCTTACAGAATCATTTGGAAGCAGCAGAAAAAATGTCTCAACCATTATGGCTGTGTGCTGTGTTCTGCACAATAGTTGTGAGACCAAGGGGTAAGTATTACCGATGGGCAGGAAGCTAAGGTGCAGAGTCTTGCTCCGTGGTTCGAGCAACCAGCAAGGCATCTCACAGAGAACACTTACACCCAGGGGAATATTGTTTATATTTTTAGTCTCATGCTTGAGCATGCATAGCTGTATAGCCAGCTGCCAATCTGCATTTGTACCTCAGTGGAGAGCAGCATTGTTTGTGCCTTGACTGGGCATGCAATGTCTATTTATACCTCATATAAAATATGAACAGTAGCCAAACTTCTTTTCCTGTAACTGTCTCAGTAAACTGTTGTATGTCGCACAAATGTGGACTCCTCTGTGCTAACCCCCAAATGCTTTTGTTTTGCTTGTAACTATTAAGCTGGACCTCAAGAAAACCATTCTTGATGCTTAATTATTATATTTGCTCTTTTTAAATCTAGCAATTTATCACTACACTCTTGAATGAACTCATGCAGGGAAATGATAAAAGACAAAAACACCCTATTACCTATGGGTGAACAGTTTTCACAAAGCGATCACTCTGTATCTGACCTCTCAGTTCTCCTCCTCAAAGGAAACCTGCACCACACTTTCAAAAGACGAGCCTGGGGGCTTAAATTCAAAACTTTGCTAGACACTAAAAACCATGGTCTTAATAAAGACACTAGATTTATGGCTTATTACGCCAATCTGTAACCTACTAATCCCCCTTTTTTGTCCTACGACTAGAGGGGTGCTAATGGGCCACTTCAACGTGAATGGTCCTTTAGAATATGTGCTAATTACTTATGCTAAACTATCTGTTCTACCTTGTATTTAACTCTGACAATTGGAGTACATTTCCCAGACCTGAAGAAGAGCTCTGTGTAGCTCGAAAGCTTGTCTCTGTCATGAACAGAAGTTGGTCCAATAAAAGATATTACCTCACCCACCTTGTCTCTCTAATAGACCTTTTGATGGCATTCTTGAAGGGATGACTAGTATCCCTTGGGAAAGTGATGAAAATGTCAAGGATATGTGAGAAACAGGCAACCTGCCATTGCTAAGATGAATTCATTGACTTGTTCTATTTTGCTTTGGAGAACGAAGCTTATTACCAATAGTGAATGTTCACTACTGTACAGAAGAACAATGTGCCCACGCTGGAATCTTTCTCTTTCTGCTTTTAAACTACCGCGGATGCTTTTTTGACCAATCCACTGATAACTTTGGCACCAATACCAAATAAACTGCTAGAAAACCTGAAAGCAATCAGCTGGAATGTGAAATATTCTTCAAACCAAACCTAACTCTATGGTTCACTATCATGGGACCACAACCTTGTAACTACATCCTGCCAGTGAGCCTTGTGGAAAGCATCCCGACTGGAAACATTGGGAAATGCTGCATAAAAATTAGTTGCCAGAATAGAGCCAAAAAATTGGCTTGTGATAAAGTTCTTCATGCTTAGAGTTTGGAGGAGTGATACAGCATCTGTTATAATGAAGAACAGGGGCTAAATTGAAGAGTAATGACACCCTTACTTTTGCAAAGTGCTTTGATGTCTATGGGAGAAGAGTGCTGTGTACGTGCTGAGTGTTGGTTCAGTTAATGTTGCAGGGAAGCTACAAGAGCTGCTCTTTTCTTCTCTCCCTCCCTCCAGATAAGACATTCCCAAGGTTCTCATTATTTGTGATTAAGATTCAAAGTTAGCTTTGTTAGAGCAGGAGTTCTAGCCTCAATATGCTGGCAAAATTCCAAACGGAGAATTACTCTGTGCCAATCTAAATTCCTCCTGAAATTTATATTGGATAAAGCACTTCTCACTTCGCAGAGTTACAGTTCTAAGAGTGCTGTCCTCCAAACCAGCAGTAGCTGCTTTTCAGTTTGGGGAGGGGGATAAATAATCCTCATAGAAATCTAATTTTTAATGAGTGCTTTGGGATCTTGGACTTCAAGGCGCTATGCCTAGTATAGTAAATGTCAAATATGTTTTTCATTTATTACGTGCATGGAATAAAATCCTATAGTACAAAAAAGTCCATCAAATGTGTGGTTTCAATGAGCAATGTAACCGCAGGCGCTGGGGGAAAAAATGCTTTGGGCAATTCACATTTTCTTTCAAAAAAATTAATTATATCAACATTCTGCTCCATAAATAGCTTTTAATGAAATGACATTTAAAATGTGTATGATGCATATAAATATAAACAGCTGTTCACCTGCTGAAAATTCCATGAGCAAAAAATCCAAGCCAGATGAACTGAAATTAATAAAAAGCTGTGAACTTCCTTGAAATGTGTTTTAAAAGTTTCCAGTTAAGTAAATAATTAATTGGTCTGAGTTTCTGCTTCAGTTCAGCAATATAACTTTTGGAGCATAGTATACGTGTCCTTTACTTACTAATGATTCTCAGCTCATCAAAGCCCACCTGTTAGGATGACCAGATGTCCCAATTTTATAGGGACAGTCCCGATATTCAGGGCTTTGTCTTGAAGAGGTGCCTATTACTCTCCAACCCCTGTCCTGATTTTTCACATTTGCTATCTGGTCACCTGTGTTAGGTAAGGCAGAACAGCTGAAGAGAATATGTAAACACCACAATAAAACTGACAGTAAGGATACATTAAGGTGTTCAGGGATCTAGGGCAGTGTTCCCAGAATATAGTCCTGGCATTATTGCTTGTTGTCAGCAGAATGCTGGTTAGTCACATGGTTTTGGCTGTTGTCCTTGTTTCCAACTGATAACTCACAGTAGAATAAGCTAACAGTACAGTAAAAAGTTTCCTACTGTGACTTTTTTACAGAATCTCAAAGATGTTACTCAGCCACTGGTGGGAAGAGGAAGTGGTTCATGAAAGGGAGGGGAGTTGGTCTATGAGACAAAGAAAAAAAATGAAGAAAAGAAACAATGAAAAAAATCCTGCACGTCATTCATTGTAACGTATTCAGTTGCAAAATCGGAAACGGAGAAAAAGAAGGGAAGGAGTAGAAGGAACATACTTTTTTAAAACCTGAAATTTTCAAACATTAAAAATTTCCATGAAAAGCCTGAAATATGTGGAAGGGTAATTACTTCAACTTTTCCCCAGGTTTTTTTTTTTTTTTCCCTGACCAGTTCTGTGTATTTCTGTTGCAGGAAAGATTGTTTGTAAACAATTTCAAGTGCACACCTTAGCTGAGGTGTCCAAAGTCTGCCACTGCTGGGCTTTAGATTTTTCTCCATAACCACACTGACTCCAGGCAGCTGCTTTTCCAGCACCTTTTGGCTCTGAGGGCCCAGGCCTCTGACATGATGGCACCTCAAGCCCCAGTCTAGCTCTTCTGAGGACAGGAGCGAGATCTATTTCAGCAGCTATGTCCAGAAACATCTGCCCAATGGTACTGATCCACATTAGATCGGACCAAATTTTTCATGCAAGTAGGGTTTTTTTGCTGAAAAATGCAGATTTGGGTCAAGCAAAAGTATTCACAAATTCGGGTAGATTTTTGGCAAATAGTTTTTGTCCAAAAAAATTTAAAAAATCAGGAATATCAAGATTCATTTGTTATTTCCAAAGCAAAACATTTCAACCTTTCATTTGAAAAAAATGTTTCCTTTTTGGAATTTTCCATAATTTTGTTTAAAAACACATTTTATAATGTTAACAGCTCTTGCCCCCCAAAAAGTATCTTTTTTTTTCTTTTTACTTTTTTGTTTCCCTAAAAAAAATTTAAAAAATCATTTTTTTGATTCAAGCTGAAATGATTCCCCCTTCCCTGGATTTGGCACCCAAACAAACCAAAGCAATGGTTATTCACGCAGCTCTAGTCCTTAGGCCTCTTTAGCTTCAATACAACATATTGCATTTGACAGAGAAAATAGAAAGTTAATCAGTATAAATTGTAACTAATCTAATGACTGGGCAACAGCAGCTTCAGCTAGGCCAAATCTTGTAATTACAAGATAGTGACTAAACAGGATTAAACGTCTTACATGTTAAATTTCAGAGTAGCAGCCGTGTTAGTCTGTGTCTGCAAAAAGAAAAGGAGGACTTGTGGCACCTTAGAGACTAACAAATTTATTTGAGCATAAGCTTTCGTGAGCTACAGCTCACTTCATCAGATGCATTCAAAGTCTTCCTTTTCTTTTGACATGTTAAAGGCTCCTCAGTCAGTTATTGTACTGACTAGTGCAGTGTTTCTTAAACTCCCTGGGTGAAACCCTGACCCCAGTGAAGTCAAGGGTAAAATACCCATTGCCTACAATGGAGCCAGGATTTCACTCCCATCTGACATTTATATTTTTTACATCCCACCACATAGTATCTGAGCACCAATGCTTAAGTGAGCCTTTGTACTCCAAAAGCCTTATTGATATGGCAGACTTCTAGGCAAATAGCCAAGCACAATGAGCTTTCAGCTATTGCTGGTCCAGTTTCTGATCCCAATAGGGAGAGAAGGGCCTCCTCCCTTAACTGTTGAACAGTAATTAGCAAATTAATGTTTCTTCTTAGACTGTAAATTGTTCACAGGTGGGGCTGCTTCTCCCTGTGTGATTTCACAGTGCCCAGCACAATGGGCCCCCAAACCTTGCTTGGGGCTTTTGAGTGACACTGCAGTATAAATGTAGAATAATAATAATAATAATATAATATGGAATTATATTATAATTTCAAAGGGAACTTTGTATCAATGTACACATGCATTAGGAGTTTCATCCTAGGTGCTGTTTTCTTTCCCAAAGGCTAGCCATCCCCTGCTGTGGACTTGAGCAAACATCCCATTTTGAATAGGTCTATTAGCATTGTAATCACCTCTTCATCTCAGGAAGTGTCTCTGTTTTCCCTAGCTGAGCAGTTGTTTTGCATACTTATTTTAGACACCAGCTAAAAGTTTAATCCTGCTGTAATAATTACAGTTTATTATCCAACAATCAAGTTTTAGGTTGCCACAGCAAGGAAGCTTATCTAAGAAGCAAATTGTAGTAAGTAATCTAAATTCCAGGCACTGTCATTAGAACATACCTTGGGACATATTTTAGCTAGCATAGGGCTACCATATTTGAACATTCAAAAAAGAGGACATTCCACGGGGGGGGGTGTTAATTTGCTCACGCCCCTCCACCCCTGGCCCCGCCCCAACTCCCTGCCCCAACTCCGCCCCCTCACTGCTCCATTGGACCCCTTCCCCAAACCCCCGCCCTGGCCCTGCTTCCTCCCCTGAGCGCACCGCATTCCCCCTCCTCCACCCTCCCTCCCAGCCGCTCAAAATAGCTGGTTCACGGAGCAAGTGCTGGGAGCTAGGGAGAAAAAGCAGGCACTCTCTCAAGTGATCAACATTCACTTTCTTTCTCGAATGATCAACATTCACTCTCTTTCTTGAACGATCAACTCTTCTTCGGGGTAAAATAATAATGGCAAAATCCCGGATGTTTTTAGATATTTAAAAATTCCTCCCCGACGGCAATTTAAGAACCAAAAACCCGGACATGTCCGGGAAAATACAGACATATGGTAACCCTAAGCTAGCAGTGGAGTGATCGAGATAAGACTGCCTTTTAGCCATGGGCCTGATCCCAAGCCCATTGGAAAGACTGCCATGGACTTCAGTGGTCTTTGAATCAGGACCCCTAGGATTGATCCATTGAAGTTAGTGGGCATTGGATCAGGTCCTCTTTGGATGGTGCGTTCAACTTATTCATTTCCATAGCAGTTTTCTGACACATACATTATGCATTATAGTATACGAGAGTATTGAAGGGAATGGTGACTGTATAGCAATAGGAATTTAAATTGTCCCAAATATATATAAAAACTATCTACAGAGCTGTATATGTTCTTTGCCTGACTATTGAACTTAAAAACCTTGACTAGTCTGGTAGTCTGAGTACATTAACATTAGAATGGCAAAGGGTCAGGAGCAAGGACTGCTGGATTTTATTCCTAGCTCTGGCGCTGATTCACAACATCTTGAGCAAAGTTATTTATAGCTTCTTTGTACCTCAGCTTCCCCATCTGCAAAATGGTAATAATAATGTCTACCTCACTGGAGCAAAGTGGGGCTTAATTAACCTGTGTAAAAGCACCTTGAAATCCTTAGATAAAGAGTGCTGTAAAGGGCAAATATAATTACTGTTATTGTAGTGAGGCTGCTATAAAATAGCCATGGTGTAGTAGCAAGTCCAGTGAACATTCAGGAGCTTGTATGACCAATTGGTGTGCATGACTGCACAAGCATGATAACAGGCTGTACAAGAACACATGGCAATTTGCTTCCACATATCAGGGCCCAATCTTGCAAGGTGCTGAGTGCGCTGATCTCCCCCTGAAATCAAAGGGAAGCTTCTGAAGTCAGTGGGATCAGAATTACATTAAGCACTAGAAACCCTGCAATGATTTTAGCAATGACCAAAAGCACTATAATCAAACTCTTGTGAGTTACAGTGCTTGTGACTATCACAAGAGCCTGGGTGTAAATCAGTACAGCTACACTGAAGTCAATGGAGACAATCTGATTTATACCTCTTGAAGATTTGGCCCAAGGTATTATTCACTCTCTTTTCTTTTTTAAACCAGAACCCCTATGGAAAACATTGAATATATCTTCTATCCAAATTAATGCAGCTTTAGAAATGCTGATAAGAATTTTTGCCTGCATTTTAAGACTCCTTTGCAGAGAAGTTAGGAAAAAAAGAAGTGTCACGCTTAGTTTATTATTAAACTAGATGAAACATGAATTCCATCGGATTTTAAACAACTGAAAGTACTGTGGGTTCCAGTGATTACTCTTTCTCCTGTCCTTGCGTTCATTCTCACCTGTGCCACTCTTTTCCAGCCCGTCCAAAATGCAGCTACTAAAGTTACCTTCCTTGCCATTCGTCTGACTATGTCACTCCCTTTCCTCTCTCTTGCAGTGACTCCACTCACTCTCCTTCACCTACTGCTTTGCCACCTTAACATAGCAACTTCCTGATTCCTGAGCACTTCACTTGGCAATGTTAATATTTTTAATGTAGATTAAGGGCCTGACCCAACTGCCTTTAAAGTCAATAAGGTGTGTTCCCATTTACATTAATGGAAGGGTGCAAAACATGCCACATCTCCCCCTGTTTAAAGATGTGTCCCATCCACCAATCTACCATCTTATCTCAAGGTGCCCAGTTTGGAGAATTCCTGTAAAGAACTCAGTCATCTCCAGATGGCACATCAGGTGGTAGGAAGAGGCTTCAAATGTAGCCAAGGCCTACCTCCTGACGGATCCAACAGTCCAGCCCCCTGATTTGACTTTCCAGAACATCTGCGAGTAAAGCTCAATCGCTTCAGATGCAGAGTGATCCAATGTGCTGCAAAGGACGAGAAGTGGGGCTTTTCTGACTCTCCCACTTGTGGCGGTGGAGAGTTAGAACGTGTAGGCCGCCTACTGGTAGGCGGCACCCACTGGCCAAATGCTCCTACACTTGCACAATGCCCTTCCCTTAGTTTTTGCATGGTTAAGACTTTTGGACTGACGTGCTTCACCTGAGCATCCGTGTAAATACAATTTCAATAAAATAAAATAAAATGGGAGGGAGATGAGACAAAGAAAACCCGAGGGGCAAGATTCCTTTCCTGTTCGCCACCCTGGTGGAGTATGTGGGCTGCAAAGGCAACACAAGTCACTAATGGACAATTTCCCCACTGTGGGAGAAATGTAGGGCTGATGCAATCTGCCCTGTACCACTGCTCTTACAAGACTCACGAAACAGGCATACAGGAGTGGAGGGGGGATAGGGTGGTCACCATACAGAAATAAGAAAAGGAGTACTTGTGGCACCTTAGAGACTAACCAATTTATTTGAGCATGAGCTTTCGTGAGCTACAGGAAAGCTCATGCTCAAATAAATTGGTTAGTCTCTAAGGTGCCACAAGTCCTCCTTTTCTTTTTGCGAATATAGATTAACACGGCTGTTACTCTGAAACCATACAGAAATAATGGAACGTGATACAGCACATTGGCAGCCCAGAAAAGTTTTCCATGAATTAGAGTAGCCTCCAGCATTAATTTATGCTCTAATTCATGATGGGACTGCTCCAGCATTCAGGTGATGTAAAGTTGGTTTCAAGTCACATTTGCCCTGGCTATCTCCCTCACACTGCTCCTTGTGGTTTACGTATTATGTAAATATCAGAGGTAAACACCCAAGATAAATATGAGGGGATTGTGCGGGCAGTGCAAACACTAAGGGAAAAATGTTTAAAGCAATATGTTTTGAGAAAATCTGCTCATGATAAGAACATAATGCAACAGTAGGTGTTACATACGTTATCAGCTACTAAAACCAGAAACTTTGGAGAAAGATTCTCAACTGTGTAAAAAGAAAAGGAGGACTTGTGGCACCTTAGAGACTAACCAATTTATTTGAGCATGAGCTTTCGTGAGCTACAGCTCACTTCATCGATTCAGCACCCACAGTTGAAATCAGCAGGACTACTGACCATACTAATGTAAGAGGTGTACAAGGCTTGGGGCCTATATTTCAGACATAACATAATGGACAACATAAAAAACAAACTGTAGGAAGCAGGAGAGGAGGCGACATAGGAACTGACAGGCTGGATCTGACCAGTGACCATCTAGTCCAGTGTCCCAGCTGTGACCAGTAACAGCTCCTTTGGCAGAAGGCACAAGAAGCCCTACAATAGGCCATGACAGGATAACTTGCCCCCAGGGGAAGTTTCTTCCTGGTTTCCCATTAGTTGGAGGCTGGGTTCTGCCCTGAAGTCTGGTGGTTTATGTCTCTTCTAAGATTCTTATTTCTGTCTTTTAATCCTTTCTCATGTCCCTTAGATGTTCTTGTTAGCCATGTAGTTCATCAGTTCTTTTCTGGATCCTCTGAAGCTCTTAGCCTCAATGCTACTTTGTGGCAATTTTTGTGCTGCAGAAATAGAGCCCTGGGGACTCTTGGTTGATGCAAGTGCATATATTCTGTAAAGTTCTGTAAAGTTCGTTTTCTAATCTAAAACAATAATAAAGATAAAATTATTGATTTCCTAATCCAGGGAGAATTTGGTTTTCTGGAGGTATTTAAATGAGAAAAGGGCAGTTGCTTAGTTGAGCAGAGTTAGGAGGGCAGGCATGAGAGTGGGAAACAATGTTCCCTCTAATTTTTCCATCCTTGTGCAGAATAAATTTTATGTCCACCAAGGTATGTGTGGATGTGCACCACCAGTAGAAACAAAAACCCTGGATATAATATATATTTTTAAAAAGTTACCATAGGGATAATTAGTCCAGCCAGGACAGATTAGGCATTTTAGAACTCACTACTCAAAGAATTAAATTTAAGTGTAAGAGAAATAAAAATTATGAAATGCATAGACCAGTCAAAACAGTAAAATAACACCCTTTGAAAGAATAAAATTAAAGAGAATATATGTGTATTGCAGGAAGTACCAAGAAGTAACAACAACAATAATACAAGTATGTGTTGGGAGTGAGTGTGAAAGAGACAGTGTGTGTGTGCTACAGAGACTCTCGGTGTGTTTTGTGAGAGAGAGAGAGAGACAGAGATTGTGTGTGCTGGCTGCTGGGGAAGTCTCTGAGACCGTGCGCTATCTCTTTCAGGAACACTCACTCACTCACCCAGAAGGCTGGTTCAGACCTCAGATCGCAGCAGCTCTCTCCTGCTCCGAGTCCTGAGCCAGGCTGTCTCCTCTCCCCTGCTCTGTGGAGATGGGCTACAGGCTCAGGGGGAGGGGGACACCTTGACGTCAGCACCCCCACTCTGCACAGGCAGCAGGAGGGTCCTGGAAGCAGCTGCAGGAGCAATGTGGCTGGAAAGCAGTGGGGGAAGGGGCAGCTGAACACAAGGTGCAGGATGTGTGTGGCTCTCCTAATCAAGTGTTCGGCACTTGAATCTCTTCTGGGCGGCCACCCAACTGCGCAGCTCAGAGGGAACACAGGCAGCAAACAGAAAAGGTTCAGACACTTGACAAAGGGGGCTGGGATCAATGGTGAAGCAGGGGGAGGTCAGTGGAGCTGTTTAATAAAAGACAAGAGTATATAGACAAGAAGGTTCAGATTTTTGATTAGCTCATCAGTGAAGACAAGAAGAATGAATTTGATTTGCTGGGGCAAACCAGCTAGTAGAGAGATTTAAGGAGGGGGATGGGGACTAGAAAGGTCATTTTAGCCGCCACATTTTGGAGGGATAATTTGCAGGAGATAAGATAAGAATAGCCACACTGGATCCGATCAGTGGTCCATGTAGCCCAGTATTCTGTCTTCTGAGAGTGACTGGTGTCAGATGCTTCAGAGAGAATGAAAAGAAAATGGCAATTTCAAGTCATCCATGTTGCCCATTGCCAGCTTCTGGCATTTGAAGGTTTAGGGACATGCAAAGCACAGGGCTGTGTCCATGACTGTCTTAGATAACTATCATTGATGGACCTATCCTCCATGAATTTAGCTAATTTTTTTAACTCAGCTATGTTTTGACTGTCACAAAATCTCATGGCAATGAGTACCACAGATTGACTATGTATTATGTGAAGAAGTATTTCCTTTTCTTTGTTTAAACCTGCTACTTCTTAATTGCATCGGGTGACTCCTAGTTCTTATGTTTTGTGAAGGGGTAAATAACACTTCCCTATTCACTTCCTCCATAGCATTCGTAATTTTATAGACCTCTATTATACACATACACCCCTCCTTGGTTCTCTTTTTTCTAAGATGAACAGCTCCAGTTTTTTAAATCTCTCAGAGCATGGAAGCTGTTGCACCACTAATCATTTTTGTTGCCCTCCTCCACACCTTTTCCAACTCTAATATATCTTTTTTGAGATAGGGTGACCAGAACTTCCTGCAGTATCCATGGCATAAGTGTGCCATGAATTTATATTGTGGCATTATGACATTTTCTGTTTTATTATCTATCCCTTTCCTAATGGTTCCTAACACACAGTTAACTTTTTCGGTTGCCACTTCATATTGAGCGGATGTTTTCAGAGAGCTATCCACAGTGACTCCAAGATCTCTTTCTTGAGTGGTATCAACTAATTTAGACCCCATCATTTTGTATTTATAGTTGGAATTATTTTTTCATATGTGCATTGCTTTGCACTTATCAGCATTTAATTTCATCTTCCATTTTGTTGCTCAGCCACTCAGTTTAGTGAGATCCCTTTTTAACTCTTCAGTCAGCTTTGGACTTAATTATTACAAGAATTTTTGCATTGTCTGTACTATTCAGCCCCTTTTCTAGATCACTTATGAATATGCTGAACAGCACACATCCTAGTACTGATCCTTGGGGCTGCCGATATTTGTCTCTCTCCATTGTGAAAACTGACCATTTATTCCTACCCTTTGTTTTTAACCACATACTGATCCATGAGAGGACCTTCCCTCGTAACCCGTGACTGCTTACTTTGCTTAACAGTGTTTGGTGTGTGTCCTTCTCAGATTTCTTCTGAAAGTCCAAGAACATTATATCAACTGGATCACCCTTGTCCACATAATTGCTGAAACCCTCAAAGAATTCAAATAGAATGGTGAGGCATGATTTCCCTTTACAAAAGCAGAGTTGACTATTTCTCAACATATCATGTTCATCTGTGTGTCTGATGAGTTTGTTTTTCACTATAGTTTCAATCACTAGCCTGTAACTGCCAGGATCGCCTCTGGAGCATTTCACAATCACTGTCACCATCCTGGTCAGGTGGTTGGTAGCATATTCTTACTGCTATGCTCTTATTGTTCAAGCGTGGGATTTCTATCCATAGAGATTCTATGGTAGTTTGGTTCATTTCAGATTTTGACTTTATTTGACTTTATGATTTCTTTCACATATTGAGCTACTCCTCCCAGTGTGACCTACTCTGTCACTCCTATATATTGCATACTCTGGCATCACCATGTCCCATTGATTATCCTCATTTCACCAAGTTTTGGGAAGCCTGGTATATCAATATCCTCATTTAATGCCAGGTACTCTAATTCACCCATGAATCTGATGAAGTGAGCTGTACCTCACAAAAGCTTATGCTCTAATAAATTTGTTGGTCTCTAAGGTGCCACAAGTACTCCTTTTCTTTTTACAGATACAGACAAACACGGCTGCTACTCTGAAACCTGTCACCCATCTTAGTATTTAGACTTCCAGAATTTGTATATAAGCATTTGTACATTTTGTCAATATTCAGTTGAGATAACACTGGCAGCTGCAATTTGTCATTGTATGGAAAACAATTAGACAGCAAAGATGGTAACAGGTGATGTGGGTGTCAAGGAGGCCAAAACAGATGGGACCTGATCAGGTCATGGACAGGAGTTTTAGCAAGTCTGCAAAGAGAAGAAGGGCTGGGTCTTCAAAATGTGGTGGAGGAAGAACCATCAAGATTTGCTCACAGTCTGGATGTGAGGGGAAAAAGAGTGGAGGAATCAAAGATGACTGGCAGGTTAGGAGCCAAGGTGACAGGAAGGATGCTGCTATTGTCAACAGGTGATGGAGAAAAGAAGAAGAGGAGAGGATTTGGGTGGGAAAATAAGGAGTTCAATTTTAGCCCTTGCTAAGTGAGATATCATAGAAGAGATGTCAGGCTGAGACATGGGATAGGATCAAGGAAGACATATCATGGGCAGAGATGTAGAGTTGTGAGATTTCAGAGAGATGGTAATACTCTTCATCTTTCATCCAGGCCAGGCGGATCCTGGAATGCTGTGCACTTAGTATATATTATGTGGGGATTAATTCATCTGCTATTAAAATCCAGCCACCTCTCAGGCGAATTGTCCCATCCATTCTGTGCCAGCAATAGTACACAAAAGCTTTATGAGAGGAAGTGAATAGTTTCCCCCATTGAAACTATTACAGGAATTTATGTGAGCAAAATGTAATTATCCAAACTGTAATTCAGCCAGCACACTGGTTTTATGTCTCATCTGAAATACAACACCTCATACAGCCTGGAGCCCTTCAAACAGAAATCTGGGGCATGCTTTCAGTCCTGATTGAGAAGGAAGAGTACTCCCAAAAAGCCTGATCCTGGCAAGTCCTGAACACACACAGCTCCTACTGTCTTTATGGAGAATAACAGCGCTGTCCCTTGGGTAGGGCAAATCAGGGCGACTGATGCAATTGGCCGGTGCCAGGCATGGTCGGTCCCAGAAGTGCCGGTGCAATTGGCTGGTACGGTCAGTCCTGGAAGTGATGGGTCGGTCCCAGAAGTGACAAATTTGTCACTTCTGCCACGGGCCCCGCACCCCACTAGGGACAGCTCTGGTGGAGGTAGAAGGGTGCTCAGCTCCTTGCAGGATTGTACCCTAATGAAGTTGTTGGGAAGGGGTGAGTCAAAAGGCCAGATCCTGCTCCCATAAAGACAATGGGAGTTTTACCATTAATTTCAAAGGGAGTACAATTTTCTCCAAGTATCAGGGGATAACCATGTTAGTCTGTATCACAAAAACAACAAAGAGTCCGGTGGCACCTTAAAGACTAACAGATTTATTTGGGCATTAGCTTTCGTGGGTAAAAAACCACTTCTTCAGATGCACGTGGTTTTTTTACCCATGAAAGCTTATGCCCAAATAAATCTGTTCGTCTTTAAGGTGTCAATCCGCTCCAAGAACACATTTTTTGCACCTGTGTTTTGCTTGAATGACTGTCATCCAGCACTGGCCAGACCTGACCCTGCTGAGAGTGTCAGATCTGACAAAATCAGAGTCCCAAAAGGTACATCTGGAAGGGGTATTGAGCATAATTTGGGGCTCTGAACATTTGGGGCCAGATTCACAAATTAGTCCTGATTCCTTTATGCCACACAGGTAATGAAGCAGGCTGTAACTCAGCCACAAATGCCCAGCAAAGAATTTCTCTGACAAATTCCTTGCTGGTTTATCTGCAGTGCAGCCGGGCCCTGCACCCTTGTCCTGATTTTGCTCTAAGGGACATATTGGGGGCAGGAGGGGGCCTGATAGAGGTTGGAGGGGTTGTGCTGGAGTTCTGCCGTGCCATGGCAATCCTCCACTGGCATAGCTTTGCTAGGCACAGAGGACAATACAACCCTTTATAGTTTTTTTTTTTAAAGGTCTCTGTGGAGCAAGTCTCTTGGGCATCTGTGTCACTTTCTATTTTACTCTGTTTTGTTTAACTATGCAACATCCTATTGAAATGATTGAGCTGCTGCTTGCATCATTATTTCATTGCAGTATTATCATATGGAAAGATGCCCCATAGTAAAACTAGTATCAGAGACTCACAGAATTGTTGGACTGGAAGGGACCCTGAGAGGTCTCCTAGTCCAGGCCCCTGCACTCAAAGCAGGTTATGGTTGTTGCTGCTTCATATCATGGGCCTAGAGCAATGAATCTGTCTATTGAATTGGCCCATCAAATACTGTCTTAAAAATATAATACATTAATAAAGAGTAAATTAAAAACATAGTATTTTTAAAATTGTCCATCTAACTAACTCTACCTGCTCTGCCCCACAGTGGTGTTGTGAGGGTTAATTAGGGAATGCTCATAAAGTGATCTGAAGATGAAAAGCACTGTATAAATGGGTAACATCAGAGGTGCCTTTTCTCTCTGATATACACCTTTCTTCATTTGTACACACCTTAGTGACCTCAGGATTTGATTACTGCAAAGCTCCACCCTTGAAGACCCCTCAGAAGCTGTAGCTGGCAAAGTTGCTTCCTTGCTTCCTGATCTTGGCCATAGAAAGCATCCAGTTTTCCAGGCACCATACCAGCTTCCTTTTCAGTTCAGGGTGCTGCTTTTGACCTTATGTGATTTGGGGCCCTCCTTGTGGGTGTACTGAAGACTATGTTAAAATAACAAGCTATCACTTTAAATTCTCTGTGGTTTTTCTGACCCTGCTCACAGGCTAAGGGGCTCTGTAGGAAAGCATGCAATCTGGGTCTTCAGCAATCAGTCTGCAGAGATCCAGCCTACAGCAAGGTGGGATGAGTTGTGCCTCTCAGCCTTAGGGAGCAGGCTGCTTTGTCTCTCTTTTTTTATTCTTGTGTGTTGAAGTTCTGAATTTTAAGGGGGGGGGAAACAGTGTTATGTTGCAACCTTCCAGAAAGATAAGAACATAAAATATCTAACTTCTCTCTTGGTATGTGGTAAACATAATATTCCCTACCTATGCAGCCTTCTCTGTTCCTATGGACCTAGCCAGGATGGGCAGGCATGGTGTCCCTAGCCTCTCCTTGCCAGAAGCTGGCAATGGGTGACAGGGGATGGATCACTTGTTGATTACCTGTTCTGTTCATTCCCTGTGGGGCACCTGGCATTGGCCACTGTCGGAAGACAGGATACTGGGCTAGATGGACCTTTGGTCTGACCCAGTATGGCTGTTCTTATATTCTTATCTGCCACAGCAGAGAGTAGGGTGCTCTTGTTCACAAACCCTAAATAGGAATGTCTTGCTGCAAGATGTGCTGAGGGAAGGGCCCTCACTTCTGACATTCCCTCCCTGCACTGAACCCATGTCTACTGATCTTCAGGGCAAGGTCCAGCTACAATACTGACAACTCTTGCCCTTTTATCGCGAGTCTCGCAATATTGGGTGTTTTGCTTAAAGCCCCAGCTCCTGGAGTCATGTTTTCTAATGAGAATCTTAGCTTTAGTTTAAAGTATTGATTAGACAAGTCACTGTTGATCTGAGGTCTCTCCTTTCTGTACACTTCTAACTAATATACGAGCCGAATTATGCCTGCTCCTGCTGCATGGTTATGCTGCAGGGAGAGGACAGTGCAGGGAACCCTCTCCCTTCCGAGTGTGACAATGCTGAAGGGAACCAATTATTGCTAAATATCAACATTGTAAGATTTTTTATGTTAAACTCTCATAATTCTTTGTACATTAATCTTTGCTGCATTAGGCAAAACTGTGTCTGGGCGCTAAGGCCTCACAATGTTGGTTCTTAACCTGAACTTAGTGTGTGGCCAGTGTTCAGTAATTTATATATTGCGTTGTACCTAATTCTCCTCAGCACCTCTCAGTCTGTGAGAGTCCAAATGCCCAGGAAAGGGACCCCTCAAAACTAGTGAAAGATGCCTATAGAAGTATATTTGATTAAATAATTTCATGGGCGCCTGTTATTTTGACAGCTCACATTGTTATTTTTGTTATTAAATTCAAACATGCAACACAGTCTTCTAGAGTAGAAGGTAGCGAGGATAGCTAATGCTGTCTCCAGCACTTGCCACCGACAGCAGACTCATTTCTAGAAGGGGTCTGGAAGGGTCCATGGTTTGGCTTGACTGTGGCTCAAGATGGCTACACTGATGGGAGAGCGCTTGCCACACTTTTTAAAAAGCATAGTAAGGGAGGAGTGACACCTACCGTATTACCGGCACCACTTGTAATACATAGCAGTGCCGTGGAGAAGTGGGTCTCATCTAAACAGTGAACGAGCCCAATTTGTTTGCATTGCGAAGTCAAGTTGAACGGTTTGGAAGCAGCACAGCTGACCTTAACGGCAGGGCCACTGATGGGGGAGAGGGGGCGAGCCCAGCGTTTTAAAAGTGCCCGGGGCTCCTGACAGCGGGAGGAGCCCCTGGCCCTTTAAATCGCCACCAGAGCCCCGGGGCTCCTGGCTGTCGCCACCTACCCCAAGCCTCCGGTGGTGGTTTAAAGGGCCTGGGGCTCCCGGCTGTCACTGCTGCTACCGCGCCAGCAGACAGAGCCCCGGGCACTTTTAATCGCCACCAGAGCCCCAGGTGGCACGGGCCGGGCAGCGCTGAAGGGCTAGCTGAGGGAGTCTGGCCTAGCCCTGCCTCTTCCGCCGGAGGCCCCGCCCCTTGCGGAGCCCCAGAGCCGCCCCACCACCACCCCCCCACCTTGCCTAGGACCCTGGCTGCCCTGCATACCAATTAGTCCGTTAAGTTACTTTCATCCCTGTTTGGAAGTCTAAAAGAAGCAGACACAGGGAAGTCCATTTGATCATGGTGGGATTCATTTCATCGTTTAGAATGTGTTTGTGTTTTTAAAAGCTTGAATTGTTTTCTCTTTTTCTCTAATGGATTCTTGCCTGCTATCATGGCTCATTGGTTTGTTTGTGTATGGGTTTTTTTTTTTTCTTCTGCTGCTCGGAGTGACAATTTAAAGCCATGAGGGATGGATGACTTAGTATTTTATTTGGTCTTTTCCTTTTCTTCTTCTCTGTAGGAAATCAAATTCTGGCCTTCCATCCAACATGGAATTTATGATGGGGGAATAAAATAAAAGTTTCAGCTCTTACAGTTCAGATGTAGAATAAAGGGCTCCTTAGACTCTAGAGCAAAGTAGCTCGTAATGGAGCACCAATTCAATGGCTAAAAGTTACTATACTGTCTTATTAATATACAGTGTCAATGTTCTTAGAATTAGTGGGGGAAGCAAAAGTGGATGGGAATCTGGGAGGCAGTGACCATGAGTTGGTTGAGTTCAGGATCCTGACGCAGGGAAGAAAGGTAAGCAGCAGGATACGGACCCTGGACTTCAGGAAAGCAGACTTCGACTCCCTCAGGGAACGGATGGCCAGGATCCCCTGGGGGACTAACTTGAAGGGGAAAGGAGTCCAGGAGAGCTAGCTGTATTTCAAGGAATCCCTGTTGAGGTTACAGGGACAAACCATCCCATTGAGTCGAAAGAATAGTAAATATGGCAGGCGACCAGCTTGGCTTAATGGTGAAATCCTAGCGGATCTTAAACATAAAAAAGAAGCTTACAAGAAGTGGAAGGTTGGACATATGACCAGGGAAGAGTATAAAAATATTGCTCGGTCATGTAGGAATGATATCAGGAGGGCCAAATCGCACCTGGAGCTGCAGCTGGCCAGAGATGTCAAGAGTAACAAGAAGGGTTTCTTCAGGTATGTTGGCAACAAGAAGAAAGCCAAGGAATGTGTGGGCTCCTTACTGAATGAGGGAGGCAACCTAGTGACAGAGGATGTGGAAAAAGCTAATGTGCTCAATGCTTTTTTTGCCTCTGTTTTCACTAACAAGGTCAGCTCCCAGACTGCTGCTCTGGGCATCACAAAATGGGGAAGAGATGGCCAGCCCTCTGTGGAGATAGAGGTGGTTAGGGACTATTTAGAAAAGCTGGACATGCACAAGTCCATGGGGCCGGACGAGTTGCATCCGAGAGTGCTGAAGGAATTGGCGGCTGTGATTGCAGAGCCATTGGCCATTATCTTTGAAAACTCGTGGTGAACGGGGGAAGTCCCGGATGACTGGAAAAAGGCTAATGTAGTGCCAATCTTTAAAAAAGGGAAGAAGGAGGATCCTGGGAACTACAGGCCAGTCAGCCTCACCTCAGTCCCTGGAAAAATCATGGAGCAGATCCTCAAAGAATCAATCCTGAAGCACTTGCATGAGAGGAAAGTGATCAGGAACAGCCAGCATGGATTCACCAAGGGAAGGTCATGCCTGACTAATTTAATCGCCTTTTATGATGAGATTACTGGTTCTGTGGATGAGGGGAAAGCAGTGGATGTATTGTTTCTTGACTTTAGCAAAGCTTTTGACATGGTCTCCCACAGTATTCTTGTCAGCAAGTTAAGGAAGTATGGGCTGGATGAATGCACTATAAGGTGGGTAGAAAGCTGGCTAGATTGTCGGGCTCAACGGGTAGTGATCAATGGCTCCATGTGTAGTTGGCAGCCGGTATCAAGTGGAGTGCCCCAAGGGTCGGTCCTGGGGCCGGTTTTGTTCAATATCTTCATAAATGATCTGGAGGATGGTGTGGATTGCACTCTCAGCAAATTTGCGGATGATACTAAACTGGGAGGAGTGGTAGATACGCTGGAGGGGAGGGATAGGATACAGAAGGACCCAGACAAATTGGAGGATTGGGCCAAAAGAAATCTGATGAGGTTCAATAAGGATAAGTGCAGGGTTCTGCACTTAGGACGTTAGAACCCAATGCACAGCTACAGACTAGGGACCGAATGGCTAGGCAGCAGTTCTGCGGAAAAGGACCTAGGGGTGACAGTGGACGAGAAGCTGGATATGAGTCAGCAGTGTGCCCTTGTTGCTAAGAAGGCCAATGGCATTTTGGGATGTATAAGTAGGGGCATAGCGAGCAGATCGAGGGACGTGATCGTTCCCCTCTATTCGACATTGGTGAGGCCTCATCTGGAGTACTGTGTCCAGTTTTGGGCCCCACACTTCAAGAAGGATGTGGATAAATTGGAGAGAGTCCAGCGAAGGGCAACAAAAATGATTAGGGGACTGGAACACATGAGTTATGAGGAGAGGCTGAGGGAGCTGGGATTGTTTAGCCTGCAGAAGAGAAGAATGAGGGGGGATTTGATAGCTGCTTTCAACTACCTGAAAGGGGGTTCCAAAGAGGATGGCTCTAGACTGTTCTCAATGGTAGCAGATGACAGAACGAGGAGTAATGGTCTCAAGTTGCAGTGGGGGAGGATTAGATTGGATATTAGGAAAAACTTTTTCACTAAGAGGGTGGTGAAACACTGGAATGCGTTACCTAGGGAGGTGGTAGAATCTCCTTCTTTAGAGGTTTTTAAGGTCAGGCTTGACAAAGCCCTGGCTGGGATGATTTAACTGGGAATTGGTCCTGCTTCGAGCAGGGGGTTGGACTAGATGACCTTCTGGGGTCCCTTCCAACCCTGATATTCTATGATTCTATGATTCTATGATTCTTTAAGGGTTAAGGATCTTTCTGCCAGCATTCAAAGCTTTAAAAATACTCCATGGGTCAAATTCAGATGAATGGAATTCAGAATGTGGCCATATATCTTTCACAAAGTTTCAGAGAGCTTTTAAAGAAATGGCTAGAGAATGATGCTGAGAGAGGGCCAGTTTTTTAAAGGTAGTTTGTGACTAAAGAGGCAGAGAGGGACGTAGTGGGATTTTCAAAAGCACATAGGCAACTAAACTGTCATCAGAGTCAATGTGAATTAGGCACTTTGGGCCTGATTTTTAAAGGTATTTAGGAGTCTAGTGGGATTTTCCAGAAGAATCTAGGCACCTAACCCTAAAAATATAAAAACCTTAATTTCAATGGGAATTAGGCACCTAGGTGCTTTTGAAAATACCCCTAGGCATCTAACAGGGTATGGTGTGTATCCACAAAAACAACAAGGAGTCTGGTGGCACCTTAAAGATGAACAGATTTATTTGGGCATAAGGTTTTGTGGGTAAAAACCTCACTTCTCAGACGCATCTGATGCCCAAATAAATCTGTTCGTCTTTAAGGTGCCAGCAGACTCCTAGGCATCTAAATGTCTTAAAAATCTGGCCACCAGGCCCTTCTGAAAATCCCACAAGGTGCCTATCTGCTTCTTTAGGCACCTAAATACCTTTGAAAATCTGGCCTGGAGTCCTTTGGCAATGGAAGGAATATATGGCACATTTATGTAAGACTGGATGGATGGCTTCAAAGAGCTACTTATTAAAAGGGTAAGGCAGTCCCTAGGCAGGGTTGAGAAGTCACATTTACTGTGATTCCTATCCTAAAAATAATAATAATAATTTCTTTGGGTTTTCTTTCAACTTTAAGAATTTTTTAGTATCTGTATGACGTCCAGGGGCCCCAGCTAAGATCAGGCCCCAGTGTACTAGCTGCTGGCGCAAAGATCAATATATACATAGTAAGAAAGAGTGCTTACAACCTAAATTGCCTTCTCATGTGTGTCGACAGTGTCTAGCACATTGTGGGCATTCCCAGAATAGAAATAATGAAGAAGAAGAAGAAGAAAGAAGCCAGGTCCCCACCTTTAGGTTCTTATAGTCTAACTTAATAATAAATGCTGGCAAGATAGGTATTAGGAACTACTCATATCAAGTAGATTCAGAGACTGTCTCTTACTGTAGATGTGTATAGTGCTTGGCATAATGGAACCTTGATCCTGACTGGAACTTCTGGGTACTATTATAATAAAACAATAACACAACTAAAAGATACATATACCACTGGTGCGAGGGAAAGAGACACAGCAGTAAATAAAGGGAGGAGAATGCTGCTCTTGAGGGATCTCCCTTTGTATTCTGCAGAGAAGGGAGAGTAGATATGTTGGGGTTTTGGGGGTGGGGAGAGTCAGATATAGCTTGTTTGCTGTTACATATGGTTCAGTGGCAGACCAGGAGTAGCTAGCACTGGAGCAAAGATGGCTTGTGAAAAGAAGAGGGTTTCAAGGTGAGAGTTGAAGGATAATGAGGTGGTTTGTTCTATAAGCCTGTTGAGTCAGTTCTAGGTGGAAGGAGCAGTATGAAAAAAAATTGCAGTCAAGAATGGAAGAGGACTTCGGGAGCATTAAGTAGCGAGGCCTGGGCAGAGTGCAAGAGGGTGAGCAGGAGGAAATGAGTGCTAAGGGAAAGGAAGGGACAGCTTGGGGGGAGGGGCGTGAAAATAAGGATCCTGAATTTGTTACAAGACAGGAAGCCAGTGAAGGGATTCTGAGAGATGGTGGAATAACATGGTAAGAGTGGTGGGGGCAGGGAAATACTTAGGAGGATAGGGAAGAGATGATTACAGTGATCAAGGTGAGAGAGAAGCAGGGTCTGAACAGAGGTTTCTGCAGTATGGATAGATTGGAGAGGATGGGCTTTGCTAACACAGTGAGACAATTTGGAGTATACGATTTATGAATTCTAGTTGATATTGTGAAGTTGCTCTGATGACAATGGCTGAATCATGGAGTGCCTCCTTGTCTGTCTATCCACCATTGCTGACAAGGCTTTAAGAATCCCAGGTGAGATACAATGGAGAGTGGTTAACCTTAACAACTGTACTTTGACCAGTCAGTGGGTATGCTAAGGAAATTGGCTAGAGCTGGGACAAGCCACTTCCTCCAACTTTTCTGCAGAGGGCTGGCATTTGGAAATGGAAAATCACCACCAGCAGAACAAGGGACCCAGGTGTTGGTGGTGGGGCATATAAACTTGAGAGTAACAGAGGAAGCTTTGGGTAGGAAGGGAAGACATAGGCATTCTTTTGTAGCAAGAGGGGAGCAGTTTAGCTTCAGGACCAACCAATGTCAGAGAAAGTAAACTGAGCTAGAGAAAGAGAGAGAGGGAAGGGGGCCTGGATACCACCAGAAGACCCATGCCACAGAACAAAGAATTCTCCAGAGTGGTGAGGGAACTGAGGCAGGGAAATATGTGTTGGGTGTATTATTTTTGTACAGCTCTGTGAATTTCTTGTGCTATTAAAGAAGAACCATGGTGTTTTAGAATCCTGTGTGAAGTCTATCTGTGTGGGTGCTATGGGTTATACATTTCACATGTCTCTTTGCAGAGTTAACCTATGCACCCAGAATACTCACGTGGCTGGCATTCTGGAAGAGGATGTGTTTAAGCTTTGGAGTCTGGTAAGTCCGCACAGCTCTCAGGTGGGGGTGATACAAGGAGGATCTGCACCTCAAGAGTGTTCCCAGAGACCCCAAGCAGTGCCTGGACTCAGTTCAGACTCCAGAGGCTTAAAGCACATGGAGCGCAGTGAGGTGGTTCCCCTCACAGCAGTATGATGAGTGGCCAAGAGGGGGCGCTCATCTAGAGTTCATCATAGAATTATAGACTATCAGGGTTGGAAGGGACCTCAGGAGGTCTTCTAGTCCAACCCCCTGCTCAAAGCAGGACCAATCCCCAATTTTTGCCCCAGATCCCTAAATGGCCCCCTCAAGGATTGAACTCACAACACTGGGTTAGCAGGCCAATGTTCAAACCACTGAGCTATCCCTCCCCCCAAGTTGTGACACACTATACTGAAAACAAAAATGGTAAATGGTGATTTAAAATAACTTTGAGTTATTCCCTCTGTTTTCTCTTGCTCCTCTCTTCTCTGTCTCTGTCTATTTGTAAGGTCTTCATAGGAGGGGTTCTGTCTCTGTTTGTCTCTTTCACAGTGCTGAGCATATTGTCTGTGCCAGCTAACCAAAGAATAACAATTAGAAAGAACATACAGTGAAATCCTGGCCCCATTGGGGTCCATGGGAGTTTTGCCATTGTCTTCACCGGGCCCAGTATGTCAGCCACAGTGAACACCATGTGTCTACTCCCACTCTCATTGAAATCAGTGGGATTCAGGACTCTCAGCCATTATAAGGGAGGTTGCAATGTGGGTGACAAAGACCCGAAATGAAGGACACATAAAATTATTCGTTCAGGAGACACATTGTTGTAGGATTAATTCCTTTAGTGTAAATTATTCTCCCTGCAACCTCATTTTCACATTTCTTTACTTCTCATGGAAGCAATTTTCATCAATAAACGTGAAAGGATATCCAATTTGTGTGCAAGTTGGGATTAATATGAGTGGTGATGCTTGAAATGAGGGCTGGTTGAGATGTATGATGCCAGTCTTTCCATCACCTTAAGTGCGATTTGGAATAATCCCCCTCCCACCAATTAAGTAAGGGATCAAAATGGTGAATGGGTGAGTTGGTTTAAAACTGGAGGAAGTTAGAGGAAGGAAGTCGGGGCAGTAGAGTTAGACTTTTCATTGGTAAGTATATCAGTCACCTACTGTGATGAAAGTAAGGGATAGAGAAGACAAGATAAGAAAAGCTTTTTATATATGTACCATCCTCCAACATCACAATTCCTCTTCTTCCTTTCCCAATGAAAAACAAAGTGTCTAAACAACTAAATGTCCTGAAAACTTTAAAAGGCCATTCTGTATCTAAGAGGGAAAACATCCTGCAGCTCTCCAAAAAGCAGATGGCCCGTTAGCTTTCCTTCTGTATATGAATTCAAATACTGCTTCTAAAGTAGCAGTCGTGCCTTTAAAGACAATAAACAGACAAAATGTGGTTTGCACTGAAGTGTAGAAAACTCTGGTAATAGATTGTATGAACAGATTGTGTCGTGTCCATTTTCCGTGAACCTAAAGATGAACACTGGGCTAGGTACAGATGGCATAGCTGGGCTGTGATGTTCCTATATGTCTTTTGTTTAGTAAATACTATATTTAATGGCCTGCCATTAACTGATGAACGTAGTAAGTTAATTTTGTATTTAAATAGTAAAGCTTCAAGGAAGTTCATAATTGCATATCTTTTTACCAAATCATGAGCCATATGCTAGGAAATTTCAAACTGCTAATTAAACAAAACATGCCCAAGCATGTTTTTAACAAATACTTTGTATCATTATTTAAATTCAAGGCAAATACTATTCTGAGCTCTGCAAATAGCTAAAATGGTGTTCAATAAAATATGCCATCTGCATTTCAAATTGATGCCACCCACATTCAAATTTCCCACATGAGCAATGCCACTTAACATTTTCTGGGGAAAAGAAATGCATCCAAGGCCATTTCTGAACATTTGACACAACTATTGTAATTCTCAGTGCTTATTAAACTCACTGGGGTAAAACTGCCAGAGTGCTAACTGCCAGATTCCAGATTCCACAAACTGAGAACTGTGCAAAACCAAATTGAACTGTCCTTTAGCAGCTCAGAAAGAGGAGTAATAGGAAATAAATCAAAATAAATGCATGGTCTTTTTCACACTATATTTAGAAACTTCAAACTATCCACAAAGCCTCATAACACATGGAACCCTACAGACTGCATAATCTGCAGATAGCTCTGCTTAATCTATCCCTTAATCAACTGAGATTTAGCAAACAAGAGTGAAATGCACAGATTAAAACTCAAAGTGTGGAAAACACAGCATTAACACAGATAGCCATTTTTTCATGCTCCATGTCTGTGCCCTTCCCCACTCCCAACACAATGCTTCTGAAAGCCAACAGCTGTATGTTTTAGGATCCAAACATCCACCATGCACTGTGTTTGCAGGTGCTCAGAGTCCAAAACACATATACCAGCTGCCTTGGCATGGGCAAGGTAAAGTCATGGACTAATTGTGGCCGTTCTTCTGCTAAGGAACTAGGGGGTATCGTTATTACAATTAACAGGGCAATAATGCGGTGGAGGGAAGGAAGGGATTTGAGTAAAGACATCTGCTGGAAAAATATAAAAAAATCAGTGTGTCCCTATCCCAGTGTTTCTTGTTCTGCAATTGATTTCTTGTGGACAGTTACACTTTCATGGAGCTTATTTATTATTATACCGCACAAGCTATCTGCAGTTGAAAGTTATGAAGAAATCCAAAAGCCAGGAAATATTGAGTTAAGGCTGCAGTTCTACCCTGTTGGGCCAGAAATATATTGCATCACTTACAGAAAGTTAAGGAAGAGCTTATTTTAGTACTATAAGGCAAGGTGAGTTAGGAACCGTAGGCTTCTGCCTTTCAACATTAATAGAATTTATTTTTTTTGTGATTTAAAAGGGTCGTATAAAAAGTGAAATGTATCATTTATATCTGTGGTATTGAAAGCTCTAAAATCTGTTCATAGTACACACCATTAAGCTCCTTTTCCTGCAGTCTTTGCGGAGGCAAAGCTATCCTATGCATCAGTGGTCCTATGCATCAGGATCCTATGCATCCTGTGCAAATATAACTCCTCCGTCAGAGTGTGTTCCACCTCTCCCTGTCTTTCAAATCTCCAGGGAATGTGAGTCTGCTACAGCACCTACTTGTACATTGTCTTGGCCAAAGATTAAAAAGTGGGGTCCTAGAGCTCAAAGCAAAGATTGAGCAAGAGAGTCTGGCTCATCAGGGCTGGTCCTCTGCATTGGGGTGAATATAATTGATTTTAGGGCAAGAATGGACCATTAGATCATCCAGTCTGACTTCCCGCACAACACACTCTATAGAAGTTTCCCCACTTACCCCTGCATTGAGCCCAATAACTTTTATTTGGCTAAAGCATCTCAAGCAGAAAGGCATCCGGTCTTGATCTGAAGACATCACGAGATAGAGAATCCACCACTTGGTAGTTTTCTTCAATGGTTAATCAGCCTCATTAAGATGCCTTATTTCTAATTTGAATTTCTCTGGTTTCCAGTCACTGGTTTTTGTTCTGCCTTCTTATTTCCTTATTTATGCCTGATACACAGTCTGATTTCACCCAGTGTGAGTTCCTGAGCCAAAAACACAACAGCTCAGGAGAATCTTTTAGTTTTTTATCATCCACTACGGCTATTGGGATTCTGAGGAGCCATCTTCAAAGTCACCTGCACATCCATACTGCACGGCCACCATGCAGTCTACATACCGTGCCTTGTTGCTGAATGTGCCAAACTGCTCAGTCAGCATGAATCCTCTGGTGATCCAGATATTGCTGATCACCTAATCAAGTCACTGGATAGATGGGCATGATGGGAAAACACAGCTCAGAATGTTGATGTCTCTCACTTGTGCTGGCAATGCTGGAATTTGATTCATTGTCACGGTGCAGCTCAGCAACCACCAGACCTAATCTGAGCACCTGTCACGCCAAACCAAGCTGCAAGCCTTCTGCTGTATGTGTCAAAGGCCCCAAATAGGAAACATGTCAGATGACAAGCCCATGAAAAATTGCATCATATCCACTGGAGAAATGGCACTCAGCAATTCATAGAGCTGCTAACACCCTCACTTAGATAAAATTCTGAGCGATATTAGGAGCAGGACTGTCTTTGTCTATGACAGCATATTGCCAGAATTCTTGAAGCACCTCAGGATTAGTGCTCACCAGTGGCTGGCGCAGTTCTTCACACACATAGTCAACGAAGAGCATCTTCCGAAGACATGGTGAATGTCAAAAGTCATTGCTCTCCTGAAACTAAGGAGAGACCTATATAATGCTGCAAGCTATCAATCTATATATCTGGTGTTTGTGATATTCAAGGTGCTGGACCATCTCATTCTTCAGCTCATCTACCCAGAAGTGGAGACAATACTCAGCGTCAAGCTAACAGGCTTTCAGAGAGTTTAAAACACCTATGAGCAAGTGCTGGCTTTGACAACATTCATCTAAAATGGTTTTCAGAAAAGCTTGAAGATGAGAACCGTATTTCTGGAACTGACAGCAGCATATAACATGGTCTGGTACATGGGGCTCTTAGTCAAATTGTCAAGAGCACTCCCAGCATGGGTAGTCAATGTCACGGACCTTCTCATTTGCAGCAGACATTTCCAAGTGCACATGGAAAACAGAGTTAGTGTGCGGAAAAGACAAACCAATGGTCTCCCCCAAGGTTCAGTGCTGGCATGAATGCTTTTCAACCTATACACAAATGACCTTCTAGTCACCCAGTCCCACTAGTTCATGTAACACAGATGACATTTGCTTAGGCATCCAAGCACAGTCATTCTCTTAACCTGAAAATGCTCTAAACCCTGACTTAATTAAGATGTCCAACTAGCATAGTTGGTGGCATTTACAACGAAGTGTGAGCAAGACAATTTTGAGTATGTTCCATCTTTACAATACCAAGGAGAACAAGAATGGAATATCTTTCTCAATGGACATCACTGGAAAAATGAATCATCTTCAGAGTAACCTTAGATAGATCTCTCAGATATCTTAGCCACTTGAAGAAAACTCTGGCTAAAGTGAGTGTGCATAACAACCTTCTAAGCATATTGGCTGGCACTTCATGGGGAAGCAAATTCTCAAACTCTTTAATCATCTGGTTTAGCTTCTGTTACTCTGCATCAGAATGCTGTGCTCTGGTCTGGTTCCCTTTGTCTCACGTCAAGTTAGTTGACACACAATTACATTCAGCAATGCACATCATAACTGGGACAATTCAACCCCCATTAGTACCATGGCTCCCCATGTTAAGCAACATCACTCCTCCACACATCTGTCGTAAGGATGCTACACTCAGAATGGTTGAGGAGATCAAGGCAAATCTGAGCCTCTTCTACCCAGACGTCTTCAATGACCCAAGAGCATGCTTGTCATTGAGGCATCCATTGCGGACCCACTTGCCCTGCCTAGATTTCTCTGAAACATTGAAGTAGTGTGAAGAATGGTCTGCAGCTCATTTCAGAAACAAGTCTCTTATAACTCACCCGACCATGCACCTACCCGGTTTTGATTTGCCATGCCATTCATGGGCCCTTTTGAACTGATTTCTAATGGGCAAGGGTCAATGTACATCCAGTTTTCACACCCAGAGCCAATGAGAGAGAGTAGCTGTGGCCAAAGGCTGACAATGTCACACCTCACTGACAACTGCCTTCTGACCAGATTTGATGATGGTGGTCCAAGGGCTCTGGACTTCACTGATGAGGCTGCTGTAAATTGGTGTGGCAAGCCACTTATCCAATAAGATTTTGAATGTACATTTTCCAAAAGCTACGAACATATTTTAGCCAAAGGACTAGACTCTGGAACAGTGCTAAACTTCTTGCAGTGCTTTGAGAATTATCCCCAATCCACGGCACCTACTTTGGGTGGAATTTTTGAAAATGTTCAGCGCTTGACATAACTCTTCTCCTATTGATTTCAATGGGAGTTTTACAATTGACTTTAATGGGACCAGAATTTGGCCAACTCTGAGCAAACTTCAAAATCCCATCCTTTATGTTTCAATCTATCCATTTGAATCATGTACAAAAAGGATCCTAGTCTATATTATGGATTTTCATTTACATTTACATAAGCCAAACAAAAGTATGAGGAATGAAATAAATCTAGCAGTAGTGGGATATTGCCTTTCCTTTTCACATTCCATCTGTTCCTTTTCCTTGTGTGGCTCTTCTTGTAAACCAGCCAAGTTGATATTTTTAACTGTGCATTAAAAAAAACTGACAATTTTGATAGCACAGTTATGAACCTGGGTTTAATTTTAATGATTTTTAACTGAAATAATGAAAAACCTTTAACCTTTGTTGTGCTGCTCAGCAGCACTGCTGTAATTAAAAAAATAGTATATAGTATACTCATTAGCAAATGAAAATTGTTTCCAAAGGAATATTGGAGAGGCTATTTTCTTATTTATTCTAAAGGACCAAAATAGTTAATTTAACCTGCATTTGTGGAAACATATTTCATTTGCTCTGACACAGAGGATAGGTCCATCAATGGCTATTAGTCAAGATGGTCAGGGAGGCAACCCCATGCTCTGGGTGTCTCTAAACCTCTGATTTCTAGAAGCTGGGACTGGATGACAAGGGATGGATCACTTGATAATTGCCTTGTTCTGTTCATTCCCTCTGAAGCATCTGGCACTGGCCACTGTTGGAAGACAGGACACTGGGCTGGATAGAATGTGAAGACCAGATTCTGATGCTTAGACTGAGCAGCCCCTCACTCCACAAATGTTCCCATTTACTCTAATGGGACCACTAAGGCATTAGTTAAGGCACCAGATTCTGGCCTTTGGAAACTGGTTGAGTCATACATATTGGTATATGGACTCATCGCACATGGGACCTGATCCTGCAAGGGGCTGAGCCTTCTCAAATCATACTCATTCCAGTGCATCCCTCAGGCTGCCTCTGCTGGTGAGGTGTTTGTTGAGAGCTCAACTGCCATTAAAAGCTGTCTTTCCACCGGGGTTGCTAGTAGGGAACACCCCTGGTCTCTTTTGGGGTGAATCCCCCCAGTGTAGCGCAGCAGTCCTTGCTAGCTCAGGAAAGTGAAATTTGCACCTGCTTGTATAAGTGAGGGTTAGTCAAGACCAGTATGTTCATGTCCTCAGTTGGTGCTGTCAGAAAGCACTAGTAGCATATTATATAAACACCAGTCTTAGTCACTTGTTGTAAGAAATGTTGCCCTGGGAATCTAAAATTGTACTCCAAGATGTACTTAGAATCATAGAATATCAGGGTTGGAAGGGACCTCAGGAGGTCATCTAGTCCAATACCCCTGCTCAAAGCAGGACCAATCCCCAATTTTTGCCCCAGATCCCTAAATGGCCCCCTCAAGGATTGAACTACTTGTTGTATGTCTGGCTACCACCAGGCCAGAGATCTGCAGCACAGACTGGAGAAGAGAAACTTGCATAAAGACTGAAGAAGAGGAGTGAAACTGATCCGTAGCAGCAATACACAGACCAATACCATCCAGCTAGGGTGCGAGAGGCCCCGAATGTCCACAAAGTGCCTAATCCAACCTGTCTTCCCCTGCATAATATTTGACTGGCCAAGTTCTCATTTGAGCACTTATCTGGGGCAGGTTGTATTGTCCTGTAATTCGTTTTTATGACACGTTCTGACAACATGCTGAATGTCCCACATTTTAATTAGCTACCAACACATTTAAAAATTATCCCTTTTTAGTCGGTGTGTCCTGAGGAGTCTGAATCGCCTTTAAGGAATGATTGCTTATGAGGATGTGGAGAAGCGATACTAGGAAATCAAACAGGTTTTTTTTTTTTTAATTGGGAATAATTATTTTTCTCCAGGAGGAAATTCCCTCATAGTACTTCAGACAGAGCCGTCCAAAGAGATAACTGCAGGTGTTCAATTATATCACCTTATCTAGAAATGCAGGATTCTTGTACTCCATCAGCAAGTTATTCCTCATTGCTGTACTGTGTAAGGGTGAAATGTACCCCTGAAATTTCCATCTACAAGGTCATGAGTCTGTAAGCTCATTAAATGATCATAAAAAGACAAAAATACATGTACTCTTTTTTTTTAAATAAAAATAATTTGTGGTATAACTGTTAGCAGCTTCCAGCTCAACACTTCTATGTGGCTATTTCTCAGAGTGGATGGCATTCTCCAGTAATTCAGGGTATGTCTACACTGCAAAAAAACCCCACCAAAACCAAACATGGCAGCAAATCTTAGAACCCAGGTCAATTAACTAACACTATGGGGCTAAAAAATTGCCACGTACATGTTCCAACTCAGAATGGAGCCTGGGCCCAGAAACCAGGTGAGGTGGGAGGGTCTCAGAGTCTGGGCTCCAGCCTAAGCAGAAATGTCTACACTGCTATTTTTAGCCCCATAGTGTGAGCCAACAAGCCCAAGTCAGCTGACCTGGGCTCAGAGACTTGCTGCCATAGGTTTTTTTTGTTTGGTTGTTGTTTTTTGTTTGGTTGATTTTTTTGCAGTGTAGGTGTACCCACAGTGCTCTGAAGGAGTAAGTTTATCATGCAAAATTGCAGAAGCATAACTCTGAGGAAAAGATCAATTCTGATAGTGTCTATACCAGGGGTTCTTAAACTGGGGGTCGGGACCCCTGAGGGGTTCGTGAGGTTATTACATGGGGGTTGCAAGCTGTCAGCCTCCACCCCAAACCCCACGTTGCCTCCAGCAATTATAATGGTGTTAAATATATTAAAATGTGTCTTTAATTTTTCAGGGGGGACACACTCAGAGGCTTGCTATGTGAAGGGGGTCACCAGTACAAAAGATTGAGACCCACTGGTCTATACTGATGTGATTTGCCCCTTCACCCCAAATGCTGTTCTTCACATGGAATGCTCATTCAAATAGACTGTTTGTTTCTGGTACACTAAAAAATGATTCTACTACGTTCGTAGTACCTCCACAGAAAATCGGGATTAGACTTCCTACTTCATGCCTTAATCCAATATCTAACTATAAGGTATTAGGAGGAGACCCATGTGGGGAACAAATTATCCCACATCTGTCTAATGAAAGGATTTTTGCACCTTCCTCTGAAGCATCTGCTTCTGGCCACTGTTGGCCCTGAGTGTGATGGGGTGTTCATGCCTACACAAGGTAGAGCAGGTTAAATTAGGCTAATTAACTTGACAGGCTACACCTGGGGGAGGGGGGGAATCCAGGGATTAAAAGGCTGATTGATGATGGACCCCAGTTGAGAAGGAAAATGTGAAGCTCAGAAAAAGCCAGGAAGCTGGCCCCAGAAAGGGGCTGCAGGGGAAGTAGTCTGCAGTCACTCCCTGGGAGAGGGAAGGTGTGTTTAGGGCTATGGAGGTAGGTAGTCTGTAGTTACTCCCTGGGGGAGGGAGTTTGGGCTGGTGAGCCCAGAGAGGAGGGAGCCAGAAGTTGTAGGAAGGAGTCCAAGGAAAGCACAACAGGGTCTGAGAGAAAGCCGTCTACAGTTGCTAGACATGGGGTCCCTGGACTGGAACCCAGAGTAGAGGGTGGGCCTGGGCTCCCCTACCAGCTACTGGGGGGAAATGGCATAGACTGGGCAGTGGCACAGAAGACTGTCTGGAACAGTTGTCTAACAGGACTTTGATACCCTCGAAGGGGAGGAGTATTATGACCTGTGTGGAGTCATAACAAAAGAGGACCTCAAGTCCCAGAGAGAGAGGGCCACAGTGCAAGGAAAGGGGTGTCAGACCTAGAATGAGCTAATCCCCAGAAAAGCCAGGAGGCAGTACCCTACCAGCGGGGGTGAAAGTAGCTGAGGCCACTTACTGGTATGGGGTGGGGCAGCAATTGCCCCCGGAAGGGGCGGGGCCTTGGGTGGAAGGGACGGGGCTCCTGCACCGGAGCCCGGGCCCCTTTTAAATTGCTGGCCCCAGGGCAGCTACTCCCTTTGCCCCACCCCGCCTGTTGGTAGCTGGGGGGGCCAAAAGGGGCAGGAATGTTAAGGGGGACACAGCAACATTAAAGTGTCGCGGCAGCAAAGGGCCATCCTTAAAGAGCTGCTGTGGCAGAGCTTTAATGTCCCTGCCCCTTCCCCCCGCCCCGTTGGTGGCCCTGCCGGGACGGACCCTACCAGCAGGGCCGCCGACAGGGACATTAAAGTGCTGCCGTGGCAACACTTTACTGTGGGCTGGGTATGGGCCGGTGCGGGTTCTTACCGGTACCCAGTACCGGCCCCTACCGGCTCACTTTCACCCCTGCCTAGCAGTGAGTGGACCCCATGACACTGGGGTTTGATCCAGTTCCTATATTCCTTATCATAGTGAGAAAGCTCAACCCTACATTCACGCACAGATTTACCATTCACGTTCCATGTTTTTTTTTACCTTCAATGCGCTTCTTCACACACTTCACTTTATGGAGATTGCTTCTCCGTCTAGCTCACTCACCACAAATCATTTCAGCTTGTTTGCTTTAAAGAACTGAGTTTACAAACATATGCTGGCTTTGCAATGAATGGGAAGGAGGCCTTTCCAAACGCTATTTTCCATTACAATAGTGCCAATATGCCAGGAACAAATATTTTGCAGTTCTTTAAAAAATGAACGTTTTGCTTAAGTGAAAAACTCAGACAGTTCAGGTGTCCAAATAAAGGTTTTCAGGACACAGACACATCTCAATGGGTCTGTCCAGATGAAAACAAAACTATATGGTCTAGAACTGGTCAGAAAATAGCATTTTGTTTTGCAGGGAAAATTTAACTTTTCATCAAAAAAACTGAAAGCTTTTTTGGTTTTCAGATGGAAAGTTTCCATTTTTTTTTTCAATTAAATGGGGAAATGTTTTCTTTTTTGGCTGAAAACCCAATTTTCTGATGGAAAAACTTTTTCAGTGGAAAATTTTCAACTAGCCCTAAAATGGTCTCAATGGCTCTGACCCAGCTGCCATTGGATTGCATGGCAGAACAATGTCGTAGAGAGCCTGTGATGAGGAAGAAATATCCCTGTTGGTGCACATGGCCTCAGGGAGGAAGTGGTTTAAGCATTATTGATCCAGACTAGTACTATTGTCTGTATAAGGCACTGCTCATGAATGATGGCAGAATCTAGTCCTCAATTAGGAGGGAGTGGCAAAATTGGGCTTTACTCTGTAGCTTCTAGGTGAATGGATCCATGAGCTGTTGCAGGATTAAACCAACCTGGGAGGAGGATCAGGGCACTCCAGATCAGATGCCTTAATAAATTAACTTTTAAAGAAGAAAAATGCTCTATAAGTGCTCAGAGTCATGAAGGTTGCCCTTGGTGTATTTCTCTCTGTGCCTTCCTCCTTTTATATGCTGGTCTCTTGAACATTAGCAATAATCCAATAATTACGCATAAATGCTTAGCTCTGTACAAATAGCATTGTTAGTATTTTCAATGTCAAAGTAAAGATGTTTTTCCCCTCTTTAAACAACTGTATTTCTGTGTTGTGATTTGGTATGAATATTACATTAGTCTCTGGTAGATAAGCAGGGACTCTTGGGAGTGCTTAGATGGGATGTATTATATTGCAATGATTATTAGAAGATTTCCATCTCCCAAATATATAACTGGAGTAATCTACACCAATTTAGCTTATTTAGTGAAGAGTGGTTTTTTTTTTAATTATCTTAGTAGCACCGTGGATGTTTGACCTCACGGCACCTCTCTGCCTCAGTTTCCCCACCTGTAGCAAGGAGATGATTGTACCTACCTTGCAAGGCAGTTGTTAGGTTTAGTTAATGACTGTTATGGTTAGCCAAGGACTTTGAAGAGCACTGTATCCATGTTGATACTTCATTATCAACCTTGCCTTGGAACTGCAGTGCAGTTCAAATTTTTGTAGTTGATTGGAACGTGAAAATTTTATCCTCCAGTGGTTACACCAGATGCTGGTGTTCACCTCTCCTTGAGAAACAAGGCTCAGTGTTTCTAACAGCACCACACCATAAAGTTAGTGTAGTGTGCACAAAGGGGGCACTCATATCCCTGAATATATTAATTCTTCCCTTTCCTTCCCCGCTCTAAGTATATTAGAGTCACAAGGAGCTCAGCTGCAAGCTACCGCACTGATTACAACCGAAAAAAGAAAAAAAGCCCTGTAACCTTTCTTTGTAATTAAAACTAATTCCTTAATGGAAAGCAAGTGACCGTGACACTAAACCATCAAGCCTTAACCCCACTTTACACTGATAATGGTATTATGGAACGAGGGAATCCGATGAAGTGAGCTGTAGCTCACGAAAGCTCATGCTCAAATAAATTGGTTAGTCTCTAAGGTGCCACAAGTACTCCTTTTCTTTTTGCGAATACAGACTAACATGGCTGTTACTCTGAAACCAGTCCTTTCTGTCTGATTTCTCCCCCCCCCCCGACCCCACCCCACCTTCTTTTTCTGCTTATGAGAAGAAAATGAATCTTCCCATCTGTGAATTGCTCTGCATAAATTATTCATCGAGCACTTTTGTCAACCCTATTAGTGGCACAGGAATCTAGGTAAATGTCAAGTCCTCTTCATTAATCCTTCATTCAGACTGCTGGAAGTGATCCTGCACCAGGCAGTAATGCATTTGACCTCCTGGAGTCTTCACGTTGCCAGAGCATTATGTTTTGAGGGGTTAGTCAAAGTGCTTCTGTCTGGTAGAGCCTGGACTCCCCTCCCTGCCTGCCAAATAACTGGACGGCATGACGTGGCCCTTCTGTCTCACATTTCCTTCCCGGCTGTGTATGTTCCCTAGAGGTGGAGAAGGACTCATTAGCTCCTCTTGTACGGAGTGCCTTCCACAGCAGGGTCCTGCTCCAAGGCTGGGGCGACTGCTACAGGACACATAATAATAGTAACTGTTAACATCCCCGGCTAGTGTAACACCGACAGACCCCAGTTGTTGGCACGCAGGATTGAACCTGGGACCTCCAACGCTAAATGCATGAGCTGAAAGTCACGTGGCTGCTACCTAAGGCGGTAGCAGACTCCTCAATCTCTAAGTGGTCTTGGTGCCGCTAGAGCGGGACAAAGCACCACACCCAGGAGGTGTGTGGGTTACACTGGCCCATTCAGGGTGGATTCTTTCAGGACATTTCCTAGCCTTTGGTCCAGGCTAGTTTTAAAAGTCGCATGTGGATGGGGGTTCCACTGTCTCCCATTTCTAGTGCCATCTCTTACCCAAATCCTGATCTTTCTGTCCCTCAGTGGATTATTCATCCTGGGGGTTGTAGGTAGATATAGGGCCAAATCCCTCTAGCCTCATTCATATGGGTAATCCCACTGACTTTGAAACCCTGCCTCAGGGTGAGCTGCGTAGGCTGGCACACAGGCCAGGTGAAGAAATGTAAAACCTCAACAGTGACTGAGCTCTTCGGAGAAGGGACTTTATCTCTATCTAAGGTACTTATATGGGGTCCCATTGCCACTGTCTCTGAGCCCCTCACAGTCTTTCATGTATTTATCCTCACAACACCCCTGGGAGGCAGGGCAGTGCTATTATCCCCATTGTAGTGATGGGAAACTCAGATATAGAGCAGCTAAGTGACTTGCCTGAGGTCACACAGGAAGTCGGTGGTGAAGCAGGAAATAGCACTCAGGTTTCACAGGGATTAAGAACAGCAGGGATTATTTGTCTGATCTCCTGTATATCACAGGCCATTAAATTCCACCTAGATACCTCTATATTGAGCCCAATAACTTGAGTTAGATTAAAGCATTTTAGTCCTCAAGAGACTAAATTGTTACGTGCCAGGCAGAAGATAGGAGACACTAAGGGGCACCAATGCCCAAGACCCCTGCAGTGGCAGGGAACTGATTGGTGGGATAGGACCGGATGATCCTAGCAGGTGATCCATGCCCTGTGCTGCTGAGGAAGGTGAAACCTCCCCCTGAAATCCCAGCCAAACTGATCTGGAGGAAAATTCCTTCCCAGTCCCAAATCTGGTGACCAGTTTGACCCTGAGCATGTGAGCCAGAGCCACCAGTCAAATTCATAGTTTCATAGATTCTGAGGCCAAAAGGGACCATTGTGACCATGTATTGTGACCTCTGGTAAAACATAGGCCACAGAACTTCCCCCAAATAATTCCTACAGCGGAGTGGATCTTTTAGAAAAAACATCCAATCCTGATTTTAAAATGGTTAGTGATGGAGTGATTAATTACACCCACCATTAGAAATTTACAGATTATTTCCAGCCTGATTTTATTTAGCTTCAGCTTCCAGTCATTGGATCATGTTATATCTTTCTCTGCTAGATTGAAGAACCCATTATTAAATAATTGTTCCCCATATAAGTACTTATAGACTGTAATCAAGTCACCCTTTAACCTTCTCTTTTTTAAGCTAAATAGATTGAGCTCCTTGAGTCTGTCATGTTTTCTGGTCCTTTAATCTTTCTCATGGCTGTTCACTGAACCCTCTCCAATTGACCATCTTCTTGAATTGTGGGCACCAGAACTGGATGTAGTATTCCAGCAGCTGTCATACCAGTGCTAAATACAGAGGTAAAATAACCTCCCTGCTCCTTCTCAAGATTCACCTGTTTATGCATCCCAGAATTGCATTAGCTCTCTTGGCCACAACGACACACTGGAAGCTCATATTCAGGTGATTATTCACCTCACACTCCCAAATCTTTTTCAGAGTCACTGCTTCGCAAGATAGAGTCCCCTGTAAATATGGTTTACATTTTTTGTTCTGAGATGTATAAATTTACAATTAGCTGTATTAAAATACATATTGTTTGCTTGTGCCCAGAGCTATCTACATTGCTCTGAATCAGTGACCTGTCCTCTTCGTCATTTACTACTTCCCTAATTTTTGTGTGAGCTGCAAACTTTAGCAGTTATTAATTTGTTTTCTTTCAGGTCATCGATAGAAATATTAAATAGCATAGGGCCAAAAACCAGTTCCTGCAGGACCACACTGAAAACAGGTCTCCTCAGTGACAATTCCCTGTTTGCAGTTACATTTTGAGTCCTATCAGTTAGACAGTTTTTAATCCATTTAATGTGCCCCCTGTTAATTTTATAACATTCTAGTTTTTTAATCAAAATTGTGTATCAAACACCTTACAGAAGTTTAAATATATTACATCAACACTACTACCTTGATTAACTAAACTTGTAATCTCATAAAAAAAAAGATATCAAGTTAGTTAGGATATATTTTCCATAAATCCAGTTTGATTTGCATTAATTACATTACCCTCCTTTAGTTCTTTATTAATCTAGTTCTGTATCAGCTGCTCCATTATCTTGCTGAGGATCAATGTCAGGCTACCGGGCCTATAATTACCACCATCATCCCTTCTGAAACTTCCCCTGAGCTCCAGGACTTAATGTAAATCAACATGAATTGTCCAGAGAGCTCTTCGGCCAGCTCTTTTAAAACTCTTAGATGCAAGTTATCTTGACCTGCTGATTTAAAAATGACTAACTTCAGTAGCTTCTGGTTAGCATCCTCCAGAGACATTTATGAGACTTTCATCTGATTTTTCCCCCACCCCCAAAATCCAGAACAGATATGTATTAAACATGTGTGCTTTTTCTGCATTGTCAGGATTCTCTTTGTTTCTAATATATTTTAAAAACTCCTTCTTATTGCTCTTAACTCTGCAGGCCATAGATTTCTCCTTATCAGTTTTCCTCAGTTCCTAACTTCTGATTTGAATTCATTACTATCAACTTCCCCTTTCTTCCATTTGTTAATTAGTTTCTTATATTTTATAGCTGCCTTCACTTCCCCTCTAAACCAGGTTGGTTTTTTAACCAGCGCAGCCTTCTTCCTCAATTGTGGCTTTCAGAACATCTTCTAATAAGATGTCTGTGATGCTGGCAGACCAGGTGCCAATTCAGACCAAGGTCCCTGTGTCTCAACTGAACACTGGCAAATACAGAGCTGGAATCAATCTTGCTCACCTGCATGTTGATACTGTTAAAATAGGTCTTGGAATTATAAGAATGTGTTTAGACTTGATTGAATGCTTGTGAGTTGCTGCATGCATTCATCTCACTTATAACACCAGTATCTTATATTGTAAGGTAATATTTGAGCATTCCTATTGTAAACTTCTGTAATGGTGTAAATCACCAAACAGGAGAGAGACATTTATTAATATGAGATGCTGGTCTCCAACGGATGGTGTTATAGCCTGCCCAACAAGGAAGGCCCATCAAGGTGAGATGACCTAGAGTGGAACATCAAAGAGGACAAAAGGCAGTTGTTTACTCTCACCCGCACCAAAGATGAGTCTTGCAAGTGAATTCTTCCCATCAGCAAACATGACAGCTCAAAGCAGAAGGGGAGAAGGGTATAAAAGACCCTAAAAAGGAGGAGTTATATTTTCTTGCTGCTTGGACTTTGGGGGACAAGGATTGCTAGGCATAAGCAAAAGATCCCAATGCTTAGCCTGGGTTAGCCCTAAAGGACATACTGAGCTTAAAGAAAAGGAGTACTTGTGGCACCTTAGAGACTAACCAATTTATTTGAGCATGAGCTTTCGTGAGCTACAGCTCACTTCATCGGAAGCTCATGCTCAAATAAATTGGTTAGTCTCTAAGGTGCCACAAGTACTCCTTTTCTTTTTGCGAATACAGACTAACACGGCTGTTACTCTGAATACTGAGCTTACTTATCATAGAAGCTTCTATTACTTTTTGAAGTTTAAAATTGGAACTCATTTGTGCATCTGTTTTTCTGCATTAACCTTGTAAATAACTCATTTCCTTTTCCTATATAATAAATCTTTACATAGTTTATTATAAGATTGGCTACGAGCGTTGTCTTTGGTGTGAGATCCAAAGTGAAATTGATCTTGGCTAAGTGACTGGTCATTTGGGATTGGGAGTAGCCTGGATATTGCTGTGATACTTGGCATAATGGACCATCTATCACAAAGGTAAGCTTACCTGGGTGGCTAGACAGATGGGAGTGCCCCAGGGGACTGTCTGAGACTCCATGTTTAGGCCATTACAGTGCTTGAGGAGTTTATGCTTGATAATTGGTTGGTGAAATCTGAGTATAGAACTCACAACCAATTTGGGGTTTGTGCCTACTTCCTAACAATCTGCCCTGAGGTTGGTTTTCATGCTCTTGAGCCGCTGTAGGACAGCTTAATGGTATTCTTAGATGATTGCCAATTATCATTCACATTTTTCAGATTAAATTCTTCATCCCAGCTGATTTGGCTCATAATTGTTTTCAGCTTTGTGACATTGGCCTATTAACGCATCAGGGTATGTAGGGAAAAATGATGGGTGATCATGGGGAACTTCAATTTGAGTGACAGTGTGGAGGCCGCATGCTGCAAGTGGCACCTAAATTACCATTATCTCTTAGTTCTGTGATCAGTTCCTCTTTATCTGTTAGAAGAAGGTTTAATAAAGAATTCCCCCATGTTGGCTACAACACTTTTTGAGTTAGGAAATTGTCATCTATGTTTAGAAATTCAAAGGATGTTTTACTATTGACAGCATGAGACTTCCGCCCTGTGTCACTCAAATGCAAGTTCCCCATGATCACATAACATTTTCCCTACACTTCATAGATAGGTGCATAGGAGGTGGTCATCCGGTTCCCTACTGTGATTTGGTGGTCTATAGCAGACACCAAACTAGTACCCCATCTTGTGCTTTATCTGTTAGGACATTGATCCATAAGCATTCTAGATCATTTTCTTCCAAGTTATCAGTGACTCAGAAACAGGTAATGCCATTTTTGATGCAGAATGCCCCTCCCTCTCCCCTTTTGCCTACTTGATCCTTCCTAAATATGTTATAACCATTGATTTTAGCATTACAATCATGCAAATCATCCCAGCAGGTTTCAATACTACCAGCTAGATCAAATTTTTGGCCATAAATGAGTAGTTGCAATTTCTCTTGTTTGTTACCCAAGCTGCTCGCATTAGTGTTCAATTCAAGAATTTCTTCTCCTCATATCCTTTGGTTTCTTGATTTAATTTTGTTCTCAACATCTCATTTGTGCTGAATGCTCATATCTTCTCTCTTTTACCCTCTCCTTTTACTATTAGTTAACTTCCTCCTGACTCCTCTAGCTAGCCTGTTCCCAAGGAGGTTGGTCCCCCTTTTACTGAAGTAGAGGTCATTCAAACCATGCAACATCTAAGAAAGAGGATTCTCTCTACCATCTCAGGGCATTGTCCAGGCCACCCCATGCAATGTCCATCTCCAGCAGTGGCCAATCTCTGATGCTTCAGATGAAGGTGCAGCCTCATTTCCCTGCCCCTAAATACATCTGGCCTGTTATGTTGGAGGGAAAAAAAACCCTTCCTGATTCCCTGAAACATGAGTTTTATAGTCATTGGTGTTATGAAGAGCTCCAGATGTTAAGAGTGTGTAGGAGCAATGTCGCATGATGAAAGGGAATGAACAAGGTGATTCATAGACTCCAAGGCCAGCAGGGACCAGCACGACCACCCAGCCTGACACCCCACACATAGAGGCCGTTATATTTCTCCCAGAAACTTGATTAAAGCATATTGGTTAGAAAGGTAGCTACTCTCATCTTCAAGGCTCCAACCAAGGGCGATTCCACCATCTTCCTCATTAGCTGTTCCCTCACTGCTAAGAAACTGCATCTTATTCCAAGATTGAATTTGTCTAACTTCAACTTCCAGCCCCTGGATCTTGTGCCTTTGTCAGCAATGTCTCCCACTGCCTGGGCAGGTGCCCTGACCACTGGGCAATCCTCCCTTAGATGCTGTACTTCTCTTACAGTACATGGCTGATAACTAACTACATGGATAACACGGCTTCATCGAGGCAATGAAATCCGGGCAACCATACAACCTGCTTTCCATCTCCGAGTCCCCGCACCCCTGAAGCTGATCCTGCCTGTCAAACATAAAGCAAATATCCACTGGTGCCAATTGGAATATTGCCTGAGAACAACTCAGCGTAGACATCTCCCTTGATATCCATTCTGTCTATGATGCTTTTCTAATCTCCTGGAAAGTAAAGCAAGACCATATTAAAGCTACAACTGGCCATCTCCCGTGGGTACAAAGAACCAAGTTTGCATGTTCGCTGTCAGTATTTGTTCAGCTCCTGCCAACTTGATAATAATAATAATAAAAGAAAGTAGTCATTTGCCTATTAAAATTTGAAGTGCAGGAAGAAAGCCAAAAGGGGATGCTGTACAGCAATGAACAGACCCTATAGATATATATAGGGCAGCACACATCTCAAGTGAGTTTGAACCCCTTCTGCCAAGTACATTATCTATGGTGTGAGCAATTATGGGTTTTAAACCAAACCACTCATTTTAAAAGTCCCCTTACACCAGACAGTTAAGACTCAGCTGCTCCTTTCCAGGAGTGGGAAGCTGGATTTGAACCTGTGTGTGGTGAGGAAGGCTTGGTATGCAGTTACTCATGCTGTCTCTTGTTCTCGCTCTGTGCAAGAGGCAAGTTACCCCAGCTGTTAGGCCAGATATTTCAAGAGTGGCCTGTGTTGCTAAGGTGCCCAGTTTAAGACCCCTTGAAGACCTGAGGTCAGATCCATTCAGCAGCTTTCTACTGCTTAGACAGAAAAGCTGTACCTGAGGATTCCCTGGCAAAATGGGTGTTCCAGCTAGCATAAACTAGAGAAGCACTTGTCTCCGGTTCCTTTTACATATGGGGAAACTGAGGCACAAAGGTTACTATGACTCGAAGAAGGTTATGTGGTAGGTCAATGGCAGAGCTGGGAATTGAACACTGGTGTCTACATTCCTAGACCTCTGCTCCCAGTGGTAGATCATGTTGCCTTCTCCCAGATCAGCTCCCTGTAACTTCCCGGCTTGCGATGGTCCAAGGCACACATCAACCATAAATAAGACCATTTCTGCATCTTGCCTTTTAAATCTCTTTTTCATGTGCACATGTACCAAAGTGTGTTGTGCCTTTGTCAGCAATGTCTCCCAAGGCCTAGGCAAGTGCCCTAAGCACTGGGCCCCTCTAAGTGGCTCAGGGGTGAGTCCCTATCCTACATCAATGCAGTTTCAACAGACGTCTGCCCCTAATAGTAAGGTGGCTACCCAGAATTCTTAGGCTAACACCAGAACCCCGAGCCTTGCTTCGCTCCGGCTGAGAACAACAGGATATTTTTATTTGCAGGGAGGTGGGTAGGGGGATGTGCTTTTCTGAGTCATGCTCGAAATACACTCTGGTGGTTAGCAAACAGAAGAGATGTGGGCACCCAGTCCACTTCCAGGATAAACGCAGAAAAAGGAGAAGGCAGGAAACCAAGTTCCCGACCCAAGAAAATGTATCTTTTAGAGCTATAGAATTGAAGTGGTCAGTTTGGCATGCCGGTCACTACCCAAATGCCATACATGCAACTTTTAGATCTAGTAGTCATAGCAGCTGATCCAATAACACAGGCTGAGACCAAATCCCCAGAATATAACATTTTTATACTTTGCACTTATAAAGCATCTTTCACTTGAGCATATCAGAGCATTTTGCAAATATTAATGTCCCCTCCTACAAGCCCTCTCTGCTTTAGTATATACTGTAAGCAAGTTATCACTTGGATGAGATATTGGAGGCTGAGGGCAAGGTTAGCTATTGCATTGTACTGTGTATAGTCGTTTGTACCTGTTCAAAGTGAATGCAAAATGCTACCAAATCAGAGCAGCAGCATTTTGTATCCATTTCTCAGGGATCTAAACAACAGTTCAAGGTGCAAGAAAGTGAATAATCAGGATCAGTGTTTCAGGGACAGTTAAGGTACTGGAAGGTACCCAAAAGAAGTTGGGTTCGTTTCCTGCCTCTGCCAGAGTGCCCCTGTGTTACCTTAGGCAAATTATTTAATAGCCTGTGCCTCAGTTTTCTCATCTGTAAAATGGGGATAAGTAATGCTTATTTTTTACCCTTTGTCTGTTTTGTCTACTTAGTTTGTAATCTCTCTGGGCCAGGGACTGTCTATTTCTGTTTTTGCACAGTGTGGCCTGTAGTCTCATTTGGGGCTACACTAATACAAATAATAAACAGTGGCTTGCTCATGGTCACTGAGTGAGTCAGTGACAGAATAGGGAACAGAACCCAGGAGTCTGGTCCCCTGCCCTGACAGCTAAATAATCTTCTTTTTTACTACAAGATTTTGGTGGCCATTGTTAAGGAAAGGTTACTGCTTGAATGTGAAAAGATGGGATTGTGGAACAGTTGATCCATTGGCAAGACCTGATTGTACGTGATCTCGAAAATGAAGAAAAGCCACCGATAGCTGGTGGATAAGATGCTTTACCTTGGCAGTGATGCGCTCCAGGCATGGGCCTACAAGTGAGGGTGCTGAGAGACTGGTTGCCAACACCACTTCAGCAAATCACTGGGAGAGGATATATTTGTTTCAGGCTGGTGCCTGGTCTCCCACAGATGATGATTATTTGCAATCTCCAGTTTTGGAGGTTTGCAACGTGCTCTGTGGAAAAGAAAGGAAGATCTTTCAGCAGCAGAGACAGATGTTATTTGGTGTGCTAATCTTCCTCTATAGCCCCAGAAAATGAAGGGATTTTGTCATTGAGAAACTACATGGCAAAACTCATTTAAAAGAACATACAGCAAATGATTTGGGTCATTATGGATTAGGCAGGCTTCCCACTTCTCTGGGAAATGAAACAACTCATTTAAAGAGCTGTGTTGAATACAACCCTCTTTGATACACTCTGTCCCCTGTTGGTGCCACACACCTGCACAGAGAGAGTCTGAGTCTCCTCTCACTTATGCAAATGAGAATCAGGAGCCACTCCATTGAATTCACTGGGGATATACTGGTGTAGGTGAGAAGAGGAATCTGGCTCAAAGCCTCCAGTGCGATTGATCTCAGTTTGCAAATGGGGGATTACACAAATACAGCTGAAGGGATACACATTTAGATGCTTCAGTGCAGTCCATATCACAGCAGACTCCAATGTCATTTAGTTTTTCATCTGACCACTCTCCTCCACTGTGGTCTAAGTGGGGTTTGAACTCAAGTCTCCAGAGGTAGAAAGTGAAAGCACTAACCTGCATCAGCTAGCTCCTAGTATTTCCCACTGTCAGGCATTTTCTAATGTAAAATGCCTATTTGTCATAGATAAAACCCCTCCATTGACATTTATATTAATAATGGGAATAGAAACAGTCAGAGCTGACCAAATAATTTCATAACGAATAACTTATTCAACAAATTTAGCTTCTTGTTTGACAACGGCCTTTTCTAAAGTTTTATGCTATGGCCTGATTAGGAATATTTGAAATTTGATTTGTATTGCTTATTTGTGATTGGTCAGATAAGTCACATGGCACATGTTCCCTGACTGTAAGGTCTTCTAGTGCAAATACTGCCAGATGCACATTTGATGTTCAGTGTCTGCAACTACTAATGCAGGCCACTTTGGAATTTGCTTTGCATAAACTCTTTTGCCTGTAAAACTTGACTGGTGGAATGATCTCTGGAAAGGGAACAAAAACCACATACAACCATGGTGGAAGCAAATTTATTTTAAAAATTGAATGAACATTCCTGGGAAGTCTGGAGAAAAAGATGGGGAAACAATCACAGAACTTCATCTGATGAACTAGGCTGTAGCCCACAAAAGTTTATGCTCAAATAACCTTTGGTCTCTAAGGTGCCACAAGTACTCCTGTTCTTTTTGCGGATACAGACTAACACAGCTGCTACTCTGAAACCAGAACTTTAACTGTAGAAGCAAAACCAATGCAGCTAATTACACCTACCTTGTATGTAAAACAAGATTCTCAGAACTTGGAGGCTGGTCTCAATGGAACCGGCTCTTCTGAAGTTAAAGACGTGGCCCTGTCAGTGTGAGATGCACATTTACATACTGCAGAATGAACAAGTAAATCCTTGCAGAAGAATGGATGCCAAAATGCCAATGGATAGGTCATTAATACAAGGCAAGTATTTAGGAGCAATGGTGGCATTAGGCGAAGCTGCCTATCCAGCCATGTTGGGGTCTCTCTTCTCTTATATATATGCACCCACCAGCCAAAGCATAAACCCAAGATTCCTTGTCTATGGTCCTTCATTATTCCAACATCAGCAGAGAATGGATTCCTTAGCTGCCTTCCTCTTCTCACTCCTACTTTTATGATCCATGCAGTGGCATCACCAGAGGCACCAGGACCTCAAATAGATGAAGAGAGAGTCTAAGCCTAATACATTAAGAAACTGTTTACAGGTAAATCTCACCCTCAGACATGTTCCAATAAGCTTCTTTCACAGACTATACTCCTTCCTAGTCTGGGCCCAATCCTTTCCCCTGGTACAGTCCTTGTCAGTTCCAGAAGATATCTTAGGTGGAAATTAGGGGTGTTCTCATGACTGGCAGCCCCCTTTGTTCTGTTCCACCCCCTTATATAGCTTTGGCACAAGGCAGGAATATTTTGTCTCTCTGCGTCCCCACCCCTCCTTCTAAATGGAAAAGCACCAGGTTTAAGAGGGATTCCAGTTCAGGTGGCATGATCAGATGTCACTGTAAGACCTCTTTCATTATCTAGGAGCTGGCCGACACCTACACAGGAAGGCTTGTAGGTAAACAAACCCATTCACAGTTAATTGATTCTGAAGCACCCTTAATGGCTTCCACTTAATGTGTTTACATCAGTAATACAAGTTTATATCTTATTCTCCTAACTCCAGATATATAAATAATACATTCAAACAAATAGGATGAACACACTCAGTAGATCATATGCTTTGTAAGGATACCTTACAAGAGACATTTTGCATGAAGCATATTCCAGTTACATCATATTTACACTCATAAGCATATTTCCATAAAACATTATGGAGTGCAGCATCACAGTGGGCTCATGAAGCACAGAGCTCTTCTGGGTCATCTGTTTGCCCATGTTGCCAGCCCTCCATTTCCATCGATGCTCTGGAGCTGGTTCCCTATAAAATAAACTCTTGTGGGTTCAATGTCACAATGGGCTGATCTCCTGAGAAAAACCTTACATCCCGATGCAGTTCAAGATCCAGTTGGGATGACTCTAAACATTATGGCTAGCATTGTATCTTCTTTAAATAGCCCAGATAAAGGTATCAGAAGCAATTAGAATATCAGGGTTGGAAGGGACCTCAGGAGGTCATCTAGTCCAACCTCCTGTTCAAAGCAGGACCAATCCCCAATTTTTGCCCCAGATCCCTAAATGGTCCCCTCAAGGACTGAGCTCACAACCCTGGGTTTAGCAGGCCAATGCTCAAACCCCTGAGCTATTCCTCCCCATCGAGCCTACAGCACCCAGGAGGTCTCCCATCCCAGTACTAACCAGGCCTGACCCTGCTAAGCTTCTAAAATCAGACGAGATCAGGCATGTTCAGGGTGGTATGGCTGTAGACATAGCAATTGGGTAACAACATTGCATACACAGCTCTCACAGAGCACTGTTCATCTCAAAAGTGGGTATTTTCCTCCTTTAGAAATGGGGAAACTGATGCCTCGAGGTTGAAGTGTCTTGCCCTGTCCATGAAGCCCTAATCCTCTCTATAATCATATCACAGTCATATAGGATGACCAGTGTGCCAGTCAAAGGATTGTAAATGCTCAGGAGCTGCCTACGGTTAAAATTTCCATCTTCTCCTTTCCAACAATTCCCTTTCCCCCCATACTCTGTCTCATAATGCTTCTAGCTTATAGCAGTTATCTGTTTTATTTGCCTATGCCCCACCAGTGACTTCCTGAAAACAGATTTATCTTGCAATAATGTAACCAAATAAATTAACATCCAAGAGAACTTTTTATGGAAGCCCACAAGCCTAAAGACACTGCAAAATTGTATCACTTCTGAAGACAATTATTTGGTTTAAAAAGGATAGTGATTCTGCAGGGGGTGATGCTGTCTTAGAAGTTGCTGCTGTATCTATAAATCAGAAGGAAAGTAAAATGCCTCAGATGGTCCAATCTGCTGACATGTTTTCCCCACATTTATTTTAAAAACATATCTAAAAGGAAGCAAGGTTTATTATGGTTTTATTGGGTTTTGTTTGTTTGTTTGTTTTGGTACTGTGGTAGTGTCCAGAATCATTCTGGATGCTTTTCACAGGAAGATCCAATCTCAAAAGAGTGTTCCTTGAGGAAGAAATCTCATGAAAGAATGGATTTTCCTACTCTTACTCATGCTGGGCTTTGGAATCCGGTGCCTAGGTCAGGATTTTCAAAATTGACCAATGATTGGGGATGCCTCTTTTTTTAGGTGACAACTGGAAAGAACCTGATTATCCAAAAGTGCTGAGTTCTAAATATGATTAGTCACTTTTTAAAAACTTGGCCTCGCTAGTGAGTAGTGAAGGAGTCTGAGACCCCAAACTCGTAGGTAAGGACTTGTCTTTGCCAGCCATTCTGCCTTGTTTTGACAAAGATTTGGGAAAGCTTCAGGATTACCTTTTCCTCCTCAAAGGTTGGGTTTGTTTGTTTGTTTTTCTGTAGGGGTGGGCAGAGGGGTGGTAAGAGGTCATTTGGACCAGGCTTTTTTACATTTCATGTTTCAAACATTAATTGCATTTATTTTATACATATTTTATTTTAAAATAAGCCTGATTACCCTATGCTGTACCTTTTCAAGATACACAGTGTGATTTTGCTCTCGTAAGTACAGTATTCTAAATAAGCTCTGACCCATTCATTATAGAAATCTCACTGTAATTTCCTTAGACTTATAACTGACTACATTTTCTCCTGACTTTCAGCTTATCTTTTTTATTTCATTTGTCATAATGTCCTGATAGTAAGAGAGAGAAATCCACTTGAGGGTTCTACATTACATTACCTCAAATTTTTAAGTCTAAAATTAACTGGTCTGATTGATTTTACTTTCCCGATGCTCTACCTTCAAATATAATGCAGCTGAGCATATAAAATTTTAATTAGCTATACCTAAAGTTGTGGATTTATGGAACCATACTTTTCTGTGGATCACACACGAAAAAAGTAGGCGAAACGTGGAGGCCAGTCTTATTTTGAGGCTCTTTCTAAACATCTTCCTGACTCAAAATGTTATCAGATTTGGTTGTCTTGTGTGAGTGTCCTATCAACTTTGCATCTGTTGTGTAGAATTGTGTTTGCTCTACACTGTCTCAGCTCCATCAATGAAGGGATTCAAACCTTTTGAAATATTGATGTCCTTTCCTTTTGTTTACACTGTTTCGAATTTTGTGCTATCAGCACATTGCATGTGGGATGTCTGCTCATCAAACTCATTCCTGGAAACAGTAAAAGGTCAAAACTTTGGCCAATGAAATATGGGAATTCATGAGGTCCCTTGAATAGGACTGTACTCTCCCATCAGAGGCACCTGGATTTTGTCTGTCAGTGTTCCCAGTCGCTGTGAATTTGTGCTTTGGTTTAGCTACAGCACAAACCTATTCTGCAGAACTACATCAGATGTTTTCTTAAGAATGCCAGTCATGTAGGTCAATCTGGGTTACTCAGGACAATGTGAAGATTTGCTGCTTGGAGTTTGGATCCCAATCATACAACCATAGAAATTCAGGGCTGCAAGGGACCTTGAAATGTCTGTCACAGTTCAGGACAACTGAACCTGTATTCCCACTTAGTGGTGTACTAAAGACATCTATTCTAGTCTCTCAGCTCCTCAGCCGTCACTTTTCTGCTCTGGCACATTGTTCAGTTGAGTCCTTTGAAGTTCATAACACTTCCCAGAGTGCACATCCTACCTCCTCTCTAGAGAGAGGTTACATACAATCCTGGCCAACAATAATATATAAACCATTCATTTCATACACTTGATTCAAACATACTTACACCTCGCTCAACAATTTCTCCCAAGGATATTGCAGGAAATTGCCATATCTGTCACAAGGTCTTCTAGTCCATCCTCCCACACTGAGGCAGGGGGAAGTACATCTAGACCAGCCTTGACGGGTGTTTGTTTAGCCTGTTCTTAAAACCTTCATTGACAGGGTTTCTACCACCTCCCTTGGAAGAACATTACAGTGCTTAATTATCATTATAATTAAGTTAAGTTAGAAAGTTTTCCCTAATATCTAACCTAAATCTCCCTGGCTGCAGATCAAGCCAATTAATTCTTATCCTGCCTTCAGAAAACATGGAAAACAGTTAATCACTGTCCTCTTCATAACATCCATTACAATATTTGAAGATGATTGTCAGGTCTCCCCTGCCCTTCAGTCTTTTCTCAAGACCAAATATGACCAGTTTTTTAAATCTTTCCTCATATGTCAGGTTTCTAAACCTTTTACATTTTTCTAGCTCTCCTCTAGACACTCTCCAGCTTGTCCACATCTTTCTTAAAAGTGTGGTGCCCAGGACTGGACACAGTAGTCAAGCTGAGCCCTCACCAGTGCTGAGTAAAGTGGGACAATTACCTCCTGTGCCTTGTATAGGACACTCGTGTTAATACACCCCAGAATGATATTAGCCTTTTTCACAACTGCATCGCATTGTTGACTCATATTCAGTTTGTGATCCACTATCACCCCAGGTCCTTTTCAGCGATTCTACCATATAGCCAGTTATTCTCCATTTTGTAGTTGTGCATTTAATTTTTTCCCTTCCTACAAGTAATACTTTGCACTTGTCTTTATTGAATTGCATCTTGTTGATTTCAGACCAATTCTCTGATTTTTCAAGGTCATTTTGAATTCTAATCCCATCTTCTAAAGTTCTAGCAACCCCTTCAAGCTTGGTGTCACCCACAAATTTTATAACCATCTACTCCATTATCCAAGTCATTAATGAAAATATTGAATAGTACCAGAACCAGACTGAGCCCTGCAGGATCCCACCAGATACCCCTTCCAGTTTGACAGTGAATCATCAATAAGTAATCTTTGAGTATTGTCTTTGAAACAGTTGTGCAACCACCTTTTAGTAATTGTAAAGATCTGAGGGTGTGAGTCCTCAGTTTTGGTGGGTCTAGAATAGGGGGCTGTGTTGGTCCTGGGTCACCAACATTCCCTCTTCACCACCAAGAAGACAAATGAAGCACCACCCTCACTAATCTTGGAAGGTCAGGCTCCACAGGAAATCCAGTTGGAATGCTGAAGACCTTGGGGCACCTGATTGGCTCACACCCACTACTTAAGTCTGCTGTTGAAGCAACTGTGCAGACCTGCTTCCTCCTCCCCTTCTACCACCACCACCTGCAGATGATGACGCTGACCTTACTTTTTTCCTGTCTCCTCCAATCTGCTTCCAACCCTGTTCATGGTTCTGGACCCTCACCCGTCGTGTTCCTGGCTCCTGAGTTGCTCCTGATTCTTGCCTTGTTTCTGGTTCCTGCACCTGACCCTTGATCATCAGCTACCAATCCTGGCTCCGACCCCCCCACTTGTCTTCAGCTTACCTACTCCAGGTTGGCTCCCAGCTACTTATCCCAGCCCCTCCCATTAGGCAAGGCTACCTATGTCCTGGTTCCTAACTGTAATTTAATCTAGACCATGTTTCCCTAGTTTGGTTATGAGAATGTCATGTGGCACTGTGTCAAAAGCCTTACTAAAATCAAGATATATCATGTCTACTGCTTCCCCCCATCCAGTAGGCCGGTAATCCCATCAAAGAAGGAAATTAAGTTGATTTGGCATGATTTGTTCTTGACAAATTCATGTTGGCTATTCCTTATGAACCTCTTATTCTTTAGGTGCTTACAAATTGATTGTTTAATAATTTGTTATGGTATCTTCCAAGCTATCAAAGGTAGGCTGACTGTTATATAATTCCCCGGGCCCAGGCAACGGTATTTACAATAAAATTATGTGAAACTCACCTGATTTGGTTACAAATTCCAAACTCAGATCAGGTTCATATACAGGAAGGGTGGTTTTGTGGCGGGGGGACTGGACTTGGACTCAGGAGATCTGGGTTCATTTCTCAGCTCTGTCAGAATGTGTTACTTTGGGCACATCACTTAGCCCTGATCAACCCTACAGAAGTAGATCAACATAAGGCAGCTTATATCAACCTAACTCTGTTAGAATCTACACTAAAATGTAGCTCCCACTCATGTAACTCGCCGAATACACCAACTTAATAACCCTACTCCTAGGAGAGGCATAGCATTTAGTTCGATATAGTTAAGTTAATGCAGTGTCAGAGTAGACACGGCATTGCTTACATTGACTGTTGCTGCCTTTCAAAAACTGTCCCACAATGCCCCACAGTGACAGTTAAATTGGTGTAAGCATGTCTGGTGAGCACGCACACTACTGACACAAGGAGCATAGTGTGTACATACAAAATCGATATCATTACTGCTCTGTCTGTAGGGATATGTAACTTAGGTTGACTTAATTTTGTAGTGTAGACTTGCCCTTAGTCTCTGTGCCTCAGTTCCCCCTCTGTTAAATAGGAATAGTAATACTTCCTTTATCCAATCTATTATCTGTCTTGTCTATTTAGATTTTAAAATCTTCAGGGCAGAGATTCTCTCTATCAGGGCCATCAGGGCCTCCCGCTGTGGCTAAGCAATCCAGCCTTTGTGTTTAGTAGAAGGAACAACATTCATTACATGCAAACATATCTGTAAAGATTTCAATGGAGACTTCTGCATCTATGCAACAAAACCAGCAAATGGTTTGTGGGATTGTATCTTTCTGTCTTTAGGGCTTAGTATAGTCCCTATCACCATAGCATCTTAGTGTTTGTAACATGGGGTAGCTCACCCTTCTTCAAACCTTCTCTTCCGCTTTATATGTTGTTTCTTCCTGCTGTTTTCCCTGCCTCTTTCCCCAGTTTGTCTATGTTCCTCTTCCTTTCCTCTTCATTTTTAGGACATATATTGTCTGTTGGCTGGAGTCAGAAGAAAATGCACATGGTGACACATACTCTAACCGCTTTGACAATGACATTTCATCATGCAGAGGGCATTGTTTGGGAGGGGCAGAGAAACACATAGCAGATTACATAGATTCTGCACTTCAAATAAAATTACGGAAGGGCAAGGTTTAAAATAATTCTCAATATGTGCTTTATTTTGCATAGTTAATTTAGGCCTATGCCTGATTTACTGCTTCAGATGATGGCTCACTAGATATATTTATGCCTGCAAAGCTTTGATTTGAGCTGTTGAGTATCAGTCATAAGAATGGCCATGCTGGGTCAGACCAATGGTCCATCTAGCCCAGTATGCTGTCTTCTGACAATGGCCAGTACCAGATGCTTCAGAGAGAATGAACAGAAAAGGGCAATTCTCAAGCGAGCCATCACCTGCCATTCATGCCCAGCTTCTGGCAAGCAGAGGTTTAGAGACACCCAGAACATGGGGTTACGTCCCTGACCATCTTACCTAATAGCTATTGATAGACCTACCCTCCGTGAACTTAGCTAATTCTTTTGTGAGTCCAGTTATACTTTTGGCCTTCTCAATATCCTGTGGCAACTAGTTCCACTTCCTTATGCTTTCATTAATAGGGAAAAGGTGAGCACTGGTTCTTGTGTTATGTGAAGGAGTAAATAATACTTTCCTGTACACTTTCTCCACACCATTCATGAATTTATAGACTCCCCTTAGTTGTCTCTTTTCTAAACTGAAGAGCCCCAGTCCTTTTTAATCTCTCCTCATAAGGAAGCTGTTCCATACCTCGAATTATTTTTGTTGCCCTTCTCTGTATCTTTTCCAATTCTAACATATCTTTTTGGAAAGGGATGACCAGAACTGCATACAAAACAGTGTAGGCACACCATGTATTTATATAGTGGCATTATGATATTTTCTGTCTCAATATCATAGAATCATAGAAAAATAGAATCATAGAAGATTGGGGTTGGAAGCACAGTTGCCAACTTTCACACAGTACATAAGCACCCCGACTTTCACAATAAGACAAAAATCAAGCTAATCACATTTCAAAACAAGTCCAAAACAAGCCAATCGCTAAGAACCCCAACACTCTATGTGACTAGATCCTCCCGACATGCAGTCTGGTACTGCAGTGGGCCTGCTGTGCACCCCTGACTCTCTTCCCCACCTTGTCCCTGCTTGACCCTTGCCCCTCCTTGCCCCCTTGACCCTGGTTGCCGGGACCTGATCAAAAAAGAGAAGCAACAAGCTACAAGCCAAACAAGCAACAAACTACAAGCCCAAAACTAGCCAACAAGCAACTCACAAGCCAATTAAGGCAAAAACAAGCCCAATTTCTGTATTTTTTTCATGGGTTTGGCATGTCAGTTTGGAAGAAACCTCAGGAGGTCATCTAGTCCAACCCCCTGCTCAAAGCAGGACCAACCCCAGATAAATCATCCCAGACAGGGCTTTGTCAAGATGGGCCTAAGGATGGAGATTCCACCACTTCCCTAGGTAACCCATTCCAGTGCTTCACCATCTTCCTTGTGAAATAGATTTTCCTAATATCCAACCTAGACCTCCCCCACTGCAACTTGAGACCATTGCTCCTTGTTCTGTCATCTGCCACCACTGAGAACAGCCGAGCTCCATCCTGTTTGGAACCCCCACCCCTCAGATAATTGAAGGCTGCTATCAAATCCCCCTCACTCTTCTCTTCTGCAGACTAAGCGAGCCCAGTTCCCAGCATCTATTCCTTTCCTATGGTTCATAGCATTCTGTTCGCTTTTTTGAGTGGCGCTGCACATGGAGCAGATGTTTTCAGAGAACTTTCCACAATGACTCCAAGATCTCTTTCTTGAGTGGTATCACCTCATTTAGACCCCATCATTTTGTATGAATAGTTAGGAATATTTTTCTAATGTTCATTACTTTGCATTATCAACATTGAATTTCATCTGCCATTTGGTTGCCCAGTCACCCTGTGTAGCTCTTCAGCTTTGGATGTGTACAATTTAGTATATCTGCAAGTTTTGCTACCTCACCGTTTACCCCTTTTTCCAGATCATTTACGTTTATGTTAAACAGCACAGGCCCTAATACAAATCTGTGGGGACTCTGCTTTTGATTTCTCCTTCCATTCCTTTCCAACCTGCCATTTCCCTATTTCCTCCTCATCTTCTATAGTCAAAAAGTACAGAGAGGAAAAATTATAACCTAACTGCCTGCAACTGTTGACCTCTTTTGCCTTCATTTGTGAATATGCTTTTTGACTGACTCCTACATTCATTAAGTCCAATATTTTAAAATCTAAGTTTTTAAAATTAAGCTCTTAACAGTCTTACTGTCATATTTAGGCATCAAAATAAGTAGTTTCCAGAAATGTTGAGCAGCCAGCAGCTCCCATGGAGTTCGTTAGATGGCTATGTATGGCAAGGAGGTGTTTAAGAAGAGGTTAAATGAACATCTGTCTGGGACGGTCTAGATATACTCAATCCTGTCTCAGCACAGGAGGACAGACTAGATGACCTCCTGAGGTCCCTTTCAGCCCTACATTTCTATGGTTCTATGATTAGCATCCTAACTTAACTTTTTTAAAAATTGGCATACATTTTGAATAAATCATTAGCATTTTAGTTCAACATTTTCAAACTTAGGTGCATAAAGCTAGGTCCTGAAGTCCCTCTGTAGGCACCTAAAGAAAAGTGGCCTTATTTTCAGTGGTGATGACCACTCCATAAATCCCATTGCAGTTACTGGAGTCTGCATGTACTCATTACTCCTTTTATTTAGGTGTCATGTCTGACTTTTGGACCCAAATCCATATTTAGGTACCTCTTTTTAAAAATAGGTTTTTAAATAATGTCCTGTGAGTGCAAAATATAAGTAAATAGGTTGCTGAAATATATTAAAAAATAATCTTTCCAAGCCTAAATATAGCTGCCAGTACTTAATTCTCTACATGGCAGCTGTTTTCCCAATTACATTTCAGGGATTGTTGATGCATATTTCCAAGATGTCCTGTAAGGGTGCACAATCTTACCTAAACCATAGAATAAAGCTTTCCACTTACAGCCATGTATTTCCGGAGAGTCCACACTTGCCAATTTATCTTGCTGCTTTCACCCTATGGATCATGTGATCTGATTCGGAATAGCTTATCCTCTCTCATCAGCCTTTGATGTCTTGACAATTACTAAGCCATACAAGAAAGAGGTTACAATGACTTTTAAATCTTCTTAGATTTTGTTAAGACACTTGAGCATAATTATTGTTGCAAAGAAAATACTCCAGAGGTCTTTCCCTTTATTTCAGGCTGAATTCACCTTCTCTGCTGTCACAGTTTTCAAGATAGATATGTCATACTCTAACTACTTATTCTATTGTGGCTTCTTCACTTCAGCACAAAAATGTACCAGTTTTGTTTCTCAGTGTTAATCTTGTTAAAGTTCCTTGGCAAATAGATAAAAAGACTTCAGCCTTTCAGATCTTGTTAAGTACCTAGGTACTCAGATGACCCAGTATTTGTTGTGGTTACCAAGTGTAGTTAAAATACCATTAGCAGAGCTCACAGCAGACAGGATCCAAATGATTTCAACAACTAATGGGCCAGGAGCTATGCTGATTCACACCATTTGAGGATCTGGCCTAATATAGTCAATGAAAGTATTTTTTTTCCTGCTCACATAATGTCTGCAGGTGTAACCCACACACCTTCTGGGTGTGGTGTTCTGTCCCACCTAGTGGCACTGGGACCACTTAAAGAGAGAGAGCTAAAATGAGTCTGCTCTACAGCCTTAGCTAACAGGCTGTTAGCTTTTAACTCATGTGGTAGAGGCTCATGCACTAAGCTCCACAGGTTCCCTAGTTCAATCCTGCCCACCGACAACCGGGGTCTGTTGCCATTACACAGGCATTTCACATTTATTTGTCCATTTGAATTTATTTAATAAATATCTCTTTAATTTTATGGATTCACTTTGACCATTCAAAAACCAAACGCAGGTGCTTCAGTGTGGCTAGTCCAACAAGCCCCATGGCACTGTTTCTGTCCCTGGACTGGGTAAGCAGGCAAACACTTAAATGCCAATGCCTGCTAGTGTGAATTGAAAATTCTGTTTCTGTAAATACTCATGTTGGTACCTTTGAAATTTGCTTTCTGCCGAGGGGCAACTCTAACCCACTCTGGCTGTCAAAATCTTCCCAAAGGGTCCTTTATCGATACAGAACTTACAGAGCAACATGCTCCGGCTATGTCCCCTCTATCTGAAGTGCATCCACACGGCCCTCCTGCCATGTCCAAGAGAGAAGCGTGGCATAGCACCAGATTATCCACTAGCTAAGGGGTAGTTTTATGATAACTAGATATAGCCTGTGTCCAGACCATTTGTGCTGGCTGAAAAGTGCAAATGAACGACATCAGGGCAGAGAATCTAAAACATCCATGACCTGGTTCTCTGGTGGTATAACTCTATTGACTTCCATTAAATTAATCGGATTTATACTGGTGTAAGCAAAAGGAGAATTGGGCCTCAGACAGGACCCAAATCTGCTGTGGAATCTGGGGCATTATCCTTGCAGCACAACTGGCTCCCCAAGGAACAAATCACACAGTATGAACTGGATAGCTTTTCCTTATCAAATTAAGGACAAAGGGAATGTGGTAAATGTTTCTGGACTTTAGTACAGCATTTGATGCAATGTCCCATGGGCTCTCTCTTTAAAAACCATTCAAATTCACTTGGATGTGAGTTACATTGATTAAAAACTGTTTGAAAGACTGTAAACAAAGGATAGCAGTAAGCTGAAATATATTGAGTTGGATGGAGGTGACCAATGCAGTGCCTTTTGTGGCATTTCTACATAGTTCCAGGGCACAGTTAAAACACAATTAGGTCCCTCTATCAGAGACGTTTCTTATGTGCCCACTATGGCCAGACTTTCAAGTGTTCCTCCACACCCAGTGGATCCCATTGCAACTTGGCTATTTCCTTTAGATGCCTAAACGGAAGCTGAGTTTTTTTGAAAATAGGTACTAAGGGCCTGATTCTGAACTATTGAAGCCAATGGAAAAACTCCCATTCATTTCACTAGGCCTTAAATCATGTTCTTTGTTTTCAGATTATGTCTGATCTGTGTTCTATCTGTCCAGGGACATGTCTGTGATAACTACATACCATAACACAGCTTTATTTATTGTATAGGTGACTAATCAAATAATGACTAAGTAAGCTGTATAGTCAAACATCCATATTTTCATATAACAATTATAAACATATTTGAATATCAATAAAGCCGACTGCAGACAAAAAAAATTCCTGCTGCCACTAAGAGTATCGACAACTTTCTGTTATATACCCAGACATTTCAACAGTCAGTACAATTTAAGAGTGACCAAGGACTAGACATTATTCTCGGGAAGGGATACCCTAGGTAACAGGGATTTGTATTAATTCAGGAGATTGACAGGTGTTCATCTCTGCTGCCACCTACATATCACTCCGGCATGGCCCAACTGGAGAAATGCATTTTGTGGATTGTTCAGAGACTTGATTTCCTGTTTTATTAAAATCTTTCTGAGCAATATTCTGCTGGTCAGATAGAATGGCATCTGCTCAGATGGGAAAAAGAAAAACGGGCAGTATTTAAATCACCCCAATGAATACCAAAGGTTGGGGGTTTTTATACTACATACAATATTTACAAACTCTAAAGCTTTTATAGCGTCTATTGTATTAAGACTTTAAAGTCTTGTGCTATCCAAATCTCCAGTGTGGAAAGTGGGTGGCAGAGGATCAGGGAAACTATATATGCACTGTTTGTCTCTGAGTTTTATTGAAATGGAGCAAAACTTCTATAGAGATATCACCTCTTTCTCCAGCAATAAGGGAACTCTGCCTCTTGTGCAGCTTAGCCAGTCTGTACGGAAGCAATTATTTTTGCAGAAATTTAAGCCCTTGAGTGCTGACTGCCCTAGTGCATACAGCAAAGCACCCCTCCATTCCCATCCAAGAGGATGTGCCAGTTACATGGGGCATTATAGAATGATAGAGAAAAGTTTTCTAGATATGGAACAGGACTGACAATAAGGAGACCTGGCTTCTCTTCCTGACTTTGCAGCAGCCTTCCTGTGAACATTTTCAACTCACTCACGCCCCTGTTTTAAAAAGTGGCTATTCATTTTGTGACTTCTGTTTTTGGGGTGCTCAAATTTAGACTCCTAAATGGCCAACACTGAGAACAAAAAAAATGGAAGCCAAAAAACCCCACCAGAGACCACTATTGAAAATGTGTCTTTTAAGTTCTTTGTGCCTCAGTTCACATCCCTGTAAAATGGGCACGACAAGGTAAGGGCAATGGAGTCTCTTAAGGGTTAATAAATTCCTGAAGGTAACATGACTGTTTAGGGCAGCATATAAAAGGAGGGGGAAGTGGGGTTAAATTATAACTAAAGTGGAGGTTTGTTCTCTCCTCTCTTGGCTGATGAAAGCAGGGAAAGCCTCTAGGGGTTATTGCCCAGTGTTTCTCGGTTGATTTGTTTTTTGTTTTGTGACTCTTTTGTGGACAATAAAGCCAAGGGCCTTTAAAGGCTAATGCTTTTAGCTTCATTTCCCTTCCCTGGCTGGAGAAACTGCCCACCAATTTACAATAGAATAATCATTTACTACCCTGGCATGTTAGTGTTCCGAGAGTTCATTCACTTATGTTTGTGAGGTGCTATGACATGGTGCTAGAACCAGTACTCGGGTCACTGAAAGTCCAATTAGTTTCTCCAGAGAAGGGCCTGACTGTAAGAAGCTGGGGCTAATTATTAGATCTTCTGAGCTGCGGAGAATTAAGGAGATAATTAACTCATTAACTGGCAAAGCAGAAAGGTGCACAGGAAGGACGTGCAACGGATGAATGTGAGAGAGAAAGTGCGAGTGGCTCGCAAGGCCAGTGCAAAGGGCAATCACTGTATGAGGAGTTCTCTTCTCTATGGTAAAGGGGGGTAGGGTCGCCAATTTTGGTTGGATGTATTCCTGGAGGTTTCATCACATGACATAATCTTTAATTCCTGGAGACTCCAGGACAATACTGGAGGGTTGGCGGCCCAAAAGGGAGATGATGTTGGTATGCCACTGTAAACAGACTTGATGCGCTGTAAAGAGTGGTGGTTCAGATAACCTACACTCCATATCATTGTTTATAAACTGGGGGTGTTAGAGCCATTTCTACGAGAAGACTGCCATAGCTGCTCAGGGCTGTGCCATGCACATGCCCATCAAATATTTTAAATGATTCATAGATCAGAATACTAGGAGGGACCACTGTGATCTTCTCGCCTCTTGCATAATATAGTCACAGTTGCCAACTTTCACGCAGTAAATAAACACCCCGACTTTCACAATAAGACAAAAATCAAGCTAATCCCATTTCAAAACAAGGCCAAAACAAGCCAAACCCTAAGAACCCCAACACTCTATGTGACTAGATCCCCCCGGTGTGCAGTCTGGGACTGTGGTGGGCCCTCTGTGCACCCCGACTCTCTCCCCCTTGCCCCTGCTTGCCGGGAGCCAATCGAAAATAAAAAAAGCAACAATTAAAACAAGCTACAAGCCAAACAAACAGCCAGCAACTCACAAACCAATTAAGCCAAAAACAAGCCCAATTTCTGCATCCCCCCCCCCCCCCCTGCGGTTGGCATGTCTGAACGTAGGCCATAGGACTTCGATGAATTAATTCCTGTTTGAACTAGAGCACATCTTTCAGAAAAACACTCAAGCTTGGTTTAAAAACAGGGTGACATTTCAGGAAAAAAATTGGGTTTGGGGGGAGGAGTTATCAGAATATAGAATATTGTATGTGATTATACTGTATCCTTGAAAGCCTGGGGGAGTTAGGAGGTAAAAAGTGGAGCTTATAGATCTATGAAAAGTCTGTGGGGTGGAAACAACTGCCTGCCTTGCCCCATGGCAAATGATGTCCCTGTTTGAAAATTGTCAGTGATATAACTTAGCAAGTACGTGAGCCATTCTGTTAGCACTTCAGCAGGCCTGCAAGATACATGATAGAGGGCTGGAGGTTAACTCCATATTCCAAGCCCATTCTTCAGGGCTGAGGGCCTGATTCGAAACCCTTCAAGGTCAATAGGGAAACTCCCAGTAATTTCAATGGGCTTTTGAATCTGACCCTCAGGTAGTGAAATTGGAATGGTTGCACATGCAAGAACACCTGCAGTCTATTACTGCCACACAGGTGAGAACGCATAGAATCAAAGAATCATAGAGTATCAGGGTTGGAAGGGACCTTAGGAGGTCATCTAGTCCAACCCCCTGCTCAAAGCAGGACAAATCCCCAACTAAATCATTCCAGCCAGGGCTTTGTCAAGCCTGACCTTAAAAACCTCAAAGGAAGGAGATTCCACCACCTCCCTAGGTAACGCATTCCACTGCTTCACCACCCTCCTAGTGAAAAAGTTTTTCTTAATATGCAACCTAAACCTCTCCCACTGCAACTTGAGACCATTACTCCTTGTTCTGTCATCTGCTACTACTGGGAACAGTCTAGATCCATCCTCTTTGGAACGCCCTTTCAGGTAGTTGAAAGCAGCTATCAAATCCCACCTCATTCTTCTCTTCTGCAGACTAAATAATCCCAGTTCCCTCAGCCTCTCCTCATAAGTCAGGTGTTCCAGTCCCCTAATCATTTTTGTTGCCCTCTGCTGGATGCTTTCTAATTTTTCCACATCCTTCTTGTAGTGTGGGTCCCAAAACTGGACACAGTACTCTAGATGAGGCCTCACCAATGTCGAATAGAGGGGAACGATCACATCCCTCGATCTGCTCGCTATGCCCCTACTTATACATCCCAAAATGCCATTGGCCTTCTTGGCAACAAGGGCACACTGCTGACTCATATCCAGCTTCTCGTCCACTGTAACCCCTAGGTCCTTTTCTGCAGAACTGCTGCCTAGCCATTTGGTCCCTAGTCTGTAGCGGTGCATGGGATTCTTCCATCCTAAATGCAGGACTCTGCATGTGTCCTTGTTGAACCTCATCAGATTTCTTTTGGCCCAATCCTCTAATTTGTCTAGGTCCCTCTGTATCCTACCCCTACCCTCCAGTGTATCTACCACTCCTCCCAGTTTAGTGTCATCTGCAAACTTGCTGAGGGTGCAATCCACACCATCCTCCAGGTCCTTAATGAAGATATTGAACAAAACTGGCCCCAGGACCAACCCTTGGGGCACTCCGCTTGATACCGGCTGCCAACTAGACAGGGAACCATTGATCACATAGAAGAAATGTGCAGCAAAAAGTCCAGAAATTATGCTTGCTACACCTACACCAAAGGTTAGAATGATCCCCCCAAACAGTCATATTTTTCTCTGGTTGTTTGAGTCCTCTGCTGACAATGGTTAAGTTTTGTTGGGGGATGGGATGGGAGGAGGGGTAGGATTCTTTTCTTGTAGGGCATGCTTTTATTTGGCCATATCAGTACTGAAGCCAACTTGCTTTTGTTGTTGAAGATGCATCTGTTCTGGCACCAATTTCCTATAGAACAGACATTAAAATGAATCTAAGGGCCCTAATTAACTACTGCCTCCTGCCTATGGACATGGTGCGGTGGAGAGACTAGGTCTATGGACCAGGAAACCTGGGCTGTATTCCTGGCTATGCCACTGACTTACTGTATGGCCTTGGGCAAAGCAGTTCACCATTCTATCCCTAGTTTTCCCTTTGTGCCTCTGGTTTATTTAGATTGTAAGTTCTTCAGGGCAGCAGTTGTCTCATTATACGTGTGTACAGTACCCAGCACAATATGGCCTGAGTCTCAGTTACAGCCTCTAGGTGCTATTGTAATACTACTGTTAAAATAGTCATTCAGAATTGTGAAAGATGATGCTTCTCTGTTCCCCAGGGGAACTTTTTTTCTCTGCTGCTTCTTGCACCATGATCCCACTACTCTTTAGCTCACCGATTGCATCTTCCCCACTTCAGAGCTGTGCCAGTGTCCCTGCCTGTTCTAGGAGTACCTCTGACATTTTTTACCATTTTGCTGAAAGTCTCTGGCTCCAAATCTCAGCTACCAGATGATCTCTTAAATGTGCTTCCTGACTGACATCAAAGACACAATGTTCTGCCTGTTTGTATAGGGACCAGACAGAGGCTTATGTGTTTTCTCACTTGGGATCAAAGGAAGCAGCAGTTCAAGACCCTCCCAAAAATTCAAAATCAGCCTTGGCAAGGGAAGAGGGGAAGGAGAAATCCAATGTTGGTCCAAGGGTCATTCTAGCTATGTGGCTGCATGTGGCATCCCCTAGGTCTAGCTGATGAGCAGCAAAAGGCCCCTCCATGAGTAGACCCTATCAGCCTCCTGAGTTATTTCTACCATTTGTTGCTCCCGACCTCCCCTAAACTCCAATTTTCATGGGCTAGCACCAGCTACCAACTGCTCCCCATTGTCCTCCTCAGCCTCCTCCCCCTATTCTGGCATCTATTCACCTGTTCAGAGGAGCACAAGCCCCTCTTGGCTGAACTGCTGGGGTTAGCCCAGCCTGGAGGATCTCTGGGCTTGTGCAGACCATGGATCTTAGGTCACAAAGGGAGGCAGGACAGACTTTGCTAGGGAAAGGGAGGCAGAGTATGTCTAGGGGAGGAGGCCTAGCCCAAGTTCATGGGAACAGGAGATGAGACAGAGAGAGGTGGATGGTGCAGGAAGAGAAACAAAGGGCAGGAACAGTGACAATACAAATGTTTTCCTGACACCATTTCCCCCCTCCTACTGAGCAATGCTAAATGCAGCAGTTATTTTTTCTAAAGGCCTGAGCCAAAGACCACTGAAGTCAACAGAAAGGTTCCCACTGACTTTCAGTGTTGGCTTGGCCTTAGAAAATTAAGCACCTACCTGGGCGCAGCCTGTAGCCTTCTATTTTGGTGCACACTCCCATTGAATCATAGAACCTCAGGGTTGGAAGGGACCTCAGAAGGTCATCTAGTCCAACCCCCTGCTCAAAGCAGGACCAATCCCCAATTTTTGCCCCAGATCCCAAATGGCCCCCTCAAGGATTGAACTCACAACCCTGGGTTTAGCAGGCCAATGCTCAAACCACTGAGCTATCCCTCCCCCCCGGAGGATATCAGAGGGAGCCCAGCTATAGATTCAGAATTAGTATACAGTCTTTAATGTTCAGTCCCAGGCCTTGTCTATATGACACAATGAAGTCGACCTCTGTCCGGTCACCGTACTGCCACCACAGTAATTACTGTGGTTTTCCACATCCACTCTAACCTCCTTCTGTTGATGGGGTGTGTCCTCACCAGGAGCACTTACACTGACTTAAGTAGGGCAGCCCGGGGCGGGGGTGGTGGGAGAGGGGGTGTGAGGGGCTGACAACATAAGCTGTCAGCTCTGCACAGGTCTGACAGCTGGAGCCCCACTCCCACGGCTGGGGACCCGCAGCCTGTGCTGTCTGCTCTGTATGGAGCTCACAGCCTGGGCAGTGCTGACAGGCGACATAAGCTGTCAAGGTTCCTTCCCCACTCTGAACTCTAGGGTACAGATATGGGGACCTGCATGAAAACCTCCTAAGCTTACTTTTACCAGCTTAGGTTAAAACTTTCCCAAGGTACAAACTATTTTACCCTTTGCCCTTGGACTTTCGCTGCCACCACCAAGCATCTAACACTGGTTACTGGGAAAGTGTTTGTTTGGAAATGTCTTTCCCCCCAAAATCCTCCCAAATCTTACCCCCTTTTCCTGGGGAAGGGTTGATAAAAATCCTCACCAGTTTGCATAGGTGAACACAGACCCAAACCCTTGGATCTTAAGAACAATAAAAAAGCATTCAGTTTCTTAAAAGAATAATTTTAATAGAAGAAAAAGTAAAAAGAATCACCTCTGTAAAATCAGGATGGTAAATACCTTACAGGGTAATCAGATTCAAAACATAGAGAATCCCTCTAGGCAAAACCTTAAGTTACAAAAAGACACAAAACAGGAATATCCATTCAATTCCATACAGCACAGCTTATTTTCTCAGCCATTTAAAGAAAACAGAATCTAACGCATCTCTAGGTAGATTACTTACTAAGTTCTAAGACTCCATTCCTTTTCTGTTCCCGGCTAAAGCATCACACAGACAGACACAGACCCTTTATTTCGCCCCCTCCAGCTTTGAAAAGTATCTTGTCTCCTCATTGATCATTGTGGTCAGGTGCCAGCGAGGTTATCCTAGCTTCTTAACCCTTTACAGGTGAAAGGGTTTTTCCTCTGGCCAGGAGGGATTTTAAAGGTGTTTACCCTTCCCTTTATATTTATGACATAAGCAATGCAGTGTCTACACAGACCCTGTGTCACCCTAACTACATTGACCTAAGCGCTATGCCTCTCATGGAGGAGGAGTTATTAGGTTGGTGTAGTGGGGTTATTTACATTGGTGGGAGCAACCTTGTAGTGTAGCCACTTACAGAGTTAGGTTGACGTAATCTGCCTAACTCTGTCTTATAGACCTGGCCCCAGCTCCACAGACTCTGATTCAACATGTAATTCAGCTGTCTCCGCAGAGTAGCTTTTAAAAGTTTACAAGTAACTTTTCTGGAAGTGTGACAGTGGCCATCACGTGTGCGATGCCTCTGAGCCAGGCAAGCGCCCTCCGCATTCACTTGTCTTTGAATAGTTGGAAAATGGCTCATCCAATATTTTATTTTTATTTTATGGCCACAGCTGTAATCTTACCCTGGGTTGGTGCAACAGCCCTAAATGCTTTTTTTCTGTTTACCAGGATGAAAACCGTGTGGCTGCAGGTTGTCTGCTTGTGTCTGTTTGCCTTGGCAAGAGGCATGTATGCTGGTTTTGATCAAGTGTGCTGCAGTGCAAATTGACAGCAGTGCTCGCACCTCATTTCAACACAGAACTCTGCTTTCTGGAGTGTGCAAACATTCCCCCTGTCTAACTCCTCTTTTCGACAGTCATGTTTGTATTTATTATTATTATTGCTGAATGTGTGCCAAGCATTTTACAAACAGGCTACATATAGTCCCTTTCTGTCTAGGCTTTTGGCCACATTTGACTGTGTCTGTCTGTCTGTCCATATATAAATTCTCAGTGTAAACTTAAGTGTAGAGCCACGATCAGAGCCCCTGTAGCATTCATATCTGTGTAAATCTATATGTACATGTCTGTATCTATGTGCATGGTCACACACACAGATTGCATTTAATTTTTTAGAGGCTATGATGTTAATACACTTGGTAATCCTTCCCCCCGCACCCACCCCTTTAACTCTTCCTTAGCTCATTCTATTCTTGCCCATCCCTTGTATTTTGTATGGATTTTCTCCCTCAGTATTTCAGGTAGTTATAAGGTTTTATTACTAAGCTAACATCCCCAACCCATGCCTATTCACCCATTGATTAAAACCTACACATTATTATTGCTGTTGTTTTTTATTGGTCTTATCTGTTAAATTCTCCTTCCTTCTAGCAATGACCCTCTGCCACACTTCTCTCCAGAGGTCTATGGCCCTTTTTCCAGTCTTCTCTTGACACCTCCCTTCTGATAACTATCCCCTTTCCTCAGCAAAAACCTCCTTCCTCTACATACATAAGCAGTATACGCATATGTGCCAGCAATCGCTTTTATTCCCAAGTTGTTTTTTTTCCTTCCTGCTTGCAGAAACTGGTTAAAAAAGAAGCAACCATGGTAATTACCGCAATCATTTGACAACTGGAAACAATCAACAATTATCATCCTGGGGGAAGGTTTATTGTGACGGATTGACTGACGGTGTGAGGAGGGATAGCTCAGTGGTTTGGGCATTGGTCTGCTAAACTCAGGGTTGTGAGTTCAATCCTTGAGAGGGCCATTTAGGGATCTGCAGCAAATATTGGGGCTTGGTCCTGCTTTGAGCAGGGGGTTGGACTAGATGACCTCCTGAGGTCCCTTCCAACCCTGGTATTCCATTGAAGTCAGTGGAGCTGCACTGCAGTGAGCTCAGAATGAGGCCCAAAGCCTTCCAGGGCAGTGTGAATGGGCATGACTGCACTGCAGCAGGACGAGAGCCTTCCCACCCAGGAAGACAGACACATGCTTGCAGGACTGAAGCAAGTATGCTAAAAATAATTCAGTGTGGACATTGTGGCGTGGGCGGCAACTTGGGTTCTCAATGCAGAGGGGCTGGAGAGCCCAAGCGCTGCTATTTTTAGCACGCTACCTCAAGCACCAGCAGCCCAAGTTTGTCTGCCTGGTTTGGAATGCGCGGCTGCAGCTGCGGTGTAGACAAACCCTCCACGTTCACAAGAGATCATTGTGAGTTAAGTGTCTAAGGCACAAGTGCACATAGGGTGAAACTGATCCCTGGGGTAATGCAGCTTGTTTCAATGTGGTATTACACCAAGGGTGAAATCGGCCATTAATGTACTACCAGTCTTCCCTGGTTTGATAAGACCGTTGACATATTAAATAGCACTGCACTGGTCCTCAGGGGACTGATGTGTGAAGGCTATGTCACGCTTCTTCACTGAGAGAGAATAAAAATAACACATAATCCGTATTTAAATGGTGCTTATATCCATGGGGTCTGAACACAGTCATTGTAAAATCCTCTTAATTGAGACACCCATCTCCCCAGTGAAGATTCCTCCTAATTAATAGGCCCCCCTTTTTTATAAGAAGCCTGAAAAAATACTTAAGTTGAGCTATAATATTGCACCGAATAGGAACCCAAGCATAAAACTGTTTAATCTCTGTTCTCTTTTCTGCTAGTAGCATCTGATTTAACTCAGAGTTTGCTGTACTGGTCTACCACCCCATCTTGACTAAAATTGTTTATGCCCAGTGGGGCTGGCCAGTGTAGATGGAGGCAATTCATGTTATGAAACCTTTTTAATAAACATTTTTTATAAGCGAGTCAATAGAGTTGCACCCATTTGTACCAGATCTGGATTTGAGGTAAAATATTTAAGTAACTTGGGAGTAGAGCTGGTTCAAAAGTCTTTTCCCCATGGAAATTTTTGACTTTTCGGTGCACTTGTGCCATCAGGAAATCAAAAATTTCCATTTGGAAATGTGACTCCGGTTCCTCATGGGAGTTATAATTCTCTATAGCTTGGGGGTTGCGAGGTTATTGTAGGGGGATTGCAGTACTGCACCCTTACTTCTGCACTGCTACGGGCGGTGGAACTGCCTTCAGAGCTGGGCAGGTAGAGAGTGGCAGCTCCTGGCCAGGAACCCAGCTCTGAAGGGAGAGCCACCGTCAGCAGCAGCATAGCAGTAAGGATGGCATGGTATGGTTAGCAGCCGCTGCTCTCCGGCCACCCAGCTCTGAAGGCAGCACAGAAGTAAGGGTGGCAATCCCATGACCCCCCTAAAATAACCTTGCAACCCCCATGCAAGCCCTGTTTGGGTTAGGACTCCCAGTTTGAGAAATACTGTTCTCCCCCATGAAATCTGTATAGTATAGGGTAAAAGCACACAAAAGACCAGCTTTCATGGGGGGAGGCCAGAGTTCACCATCTGTGACATGTTTTTCATGGCCATGCATTTGGTAGGGCCCTAATAATCAGATATGTAGTCTTTTTAGGCAATGCAGCCCAGAGAGGAGAATGAGGGCATGAGACACTCATATTACAGCTCCCAAGATGCGCTGGGGGTGGCATTTTAAATCAAAACTGTTCAGGAATTGGGTATTTATTGAAAAATCAAAATGTCAAAAATTTCTTCAGAACACAAACACTTGACATGAGCAAACTTGTTTCGTTCAAGAAAAACAAATTTCCATCAAAAAACCCATCTTGACGACAAAATTTCAGCCAGCCCTAGTTCAGAATCTAAGTTCCATTTTTCAGAAGTGATGTAGGCATTTATTCTTAGAGAAAGTTAATAGGACTTATGTTCCTTAGTGCAAAAGTCACATTTGAAAATTGAACTTGGCTTCGTAAGTCTTCTAGGTACTTTTGAAAATGTTAACTTGGCCTAGAAGAACTGTGAGTATCAAGGCCTTACATTGGTTGTACTCAAAAATATTACACACACCAATCATAATTGCAAATAAGATGTTAACTAGGGCCTAGATTCAACATAAGCATATGCTTAACTTTAAGTCTATGCTCACATCCATCCCTGTCCCCTATTGAATTGAATAGGATTAATGTACATGCTTAAAGTTAAGCATTTGTTTAAGTGATTTGCTATATTGAGGCCTATCTTAAGTTTTTATGCAGACCTATCACTATGGTACATAAGCCTGGAGGGAACAAGAAAAGGCCATTTGCCATTTATGCACCATGACTTTTTTTAATTCACCGTTTCTCTGTTCTTGTTGCATGTTTTAAAATTTGCTTTATTTCCAGAAGTATTCATTATTCATCCGTGAGTGAACTGGGCTGCTGATCATTTTAAGAATACTCAGCCATCACCTTTTCGACTTCTAAAGCAATATTAATTAACCTTGCTGAAAGGAGCTTTTACTCAAAAGTTTTAGGAGAAGGGAGATCAGATGCATCAGAGGAAGGTAAGAACTTCACAGCCACTTCAACAAATATTGTAAAAAAAAAGGATAGAAATTTTTGATTCAGTTAATATGCATTTTCCTCTCTGTGCTGGTCTCTCTCGACATGGTGTGTGGCTAATTTATTTACAAGGGCTAATAATAATGTAAATGTCACATAATGTGTCTCATCCATAATGATCCCAAACCGCCTTTCATACAAACTTAGGCCTTGATTCAACAATTCATCCCTATTCAGCAAAGCACCTAAGCACATGCTTAACTTTAATAAACATCACTGGGACTTAAAAGTTAAGCATGTACTTAAGCGCTCTGCAGAATACAGATGGAATTAACCATGTTTTAAAGGCTTTGCTGAATTGGGTTCTGAGAGCCTGAATGAAAGATGATTGAAGTCAGTGGGTGTCCTTTAATTGACTCCACTGGACTTTGAACCAGGCCCTGTGGTTCTGGTCAATCTGATCTATGCAGACAGATCATTAAACCTGAATGGTGTCTTGAAGATGTTAGTTATTCAATCCTAAGAGATTTCCTGAACCAACATTTTAAAATATGCTACATGATAAAGTGCAGGAAAAAATGAAAATCTGTTTTCCACAATGCAACAGCTGCTCACACCTCATCTAATTACATAAAGGTTAAGGAATGTGAAGAGAAGGTGTGGAAGCCTTTTCCCAACAAAACCAAAGAGAGAATTTAGGCAGGCACTTCTAAATACCTGATTGGAGAGATAGCCAAGACCCTGATGTTATCACTTCCTCCTCTCACAAAAAATTCCATGGGATCTTTAACAACCGCAGGTCTTGGTTTTATGTCTCTTCTGAAAAAAAACCTGGAGATAAAGAGTTAGAGACACAAAAATAGGCTTTTTTTGAAAGCTATGAGCATATCTGGTGATAAATGCAGAGGTTCACTGTGAATAAAAGAGCTGTCATGATTTTAAGGATTAATACATGGTTATTACTGAATGCAGGGAACCCAAGAAGTTCAGCCCAAGGGTCCTCAGCTGAGGTTATTATTAAAGGAATTCAGGAAGCATATGACTTAGCAAGCTTCAGCCAAGGCCCTTATTAAAACCTGGCTTGCTGCTACCTCTCCTGCCTGCGTTTGTGAGCTTTTTTTTTTTTTTTTACAGATCATAAAATCTAAGGGAAAAATAGACAAGTCTTCCCAGAGCCTCCTGTCCATGCTGAAGAGGTGTCCAGGCCAGGAGTGCTTGAAGTATAAATTCTTCCATCTCAGTGACATTAACCTCTACATGGGGTTGCTTCTGCAGCAGTGGATGGTTTTCATCTTCCTAAATAGAATCACTGATGAAAAAGCTGAAATGTCAGAGGCACACACAAAAAAGAGATAGCCAAAGGAATTCATGATCTACTGAGCTTATGGGGGAAGAAAGCAAGAAAAGTTACTCCTGGGTTGTAGTTACTTTTTCATTATTAGCTGTATTTCCTGAGCCAGGATGGTCTAACAAATAGAGAATGCACTGGGATTGAGGAGACCTAGGTTCTAGTCCTGCCTTGGCCAATGATCTGTTCTGTTGGCTTGGGCAAGTCACTTTATAGTTCTGTGCCTCAGTTTCCCATCCTGTTTGCCTATTTAGGTTATAAGTTCCTGCCCCAAAGAGTTATCTCCTACCATCTGTATGCATATTGGGGTCTTGTGGGGCTATTGTAACATAAATTATGATGGTGATTATTTTTCTCTACCTTTCCCACCTTTAAATTGGGCGCTTATCTACCTCATTGGGAGGATGCTGTGTTTAGGGCAATAGCAATTCTAATTTTAGACAGTAATTTGGAAAATAACTGACTAAAAGCTTACCTCAGAATGCAGCAGGCTAACAGGGGAGGGGGCGGCTGTGAGGGAACAGGTGATGGACAGGAACAATGGACATAAGGAAAGATTCATAACTCTGGATCTATTGCAAACATATTTTTCAGCTCTTGGGAAAAACTTCAGGTGACTCTTCAAAAGTTGCTGGCCTCCTCTCCCTGCTCCTATGGGGGCCCTAATGAGGATGGCTGGGGGAGATTCTTGTATGTAGAGGACTACAGTCCCAGGCAGAAACTTACAGGGCCAAGCCTCTCTTTTATGTTCTGGTAGCAGTCAGCTCAGCCACAGGAACACACGTGGCTCAGAGGCATACGCACATCAGCGCAAATCCATCACAGAAGTGGGGTTATAGAGATGTGCACTCAGAAGAAGGAGAGGAAAAGGGGGAGAGGGAAAAATTTACTCAGAGAGGGAGAATAAGGAAAGCAAAAGAAAAGGCGGTGGGGACAGCAGACAGAGAGAGAACAGACAGGAAAAAAACAGGGAATGCCACCACTCTGCCAAGTCACAGCATGAGGGGCAGGTGTAGGTGCCATCCACCCACCAGCTCTTTGTGATGTGAAGGTTCCAGCAACAAGAGAAATTTTGGTTATGTGCAGCTCACCTGAACAGCATGAAATGTAAAGTAAGTTCTGGCCTTCCACCGAACTGTACAGCAGGGTGTGACGGACTTGATACTATCTGGCCAGGGAGCGCTGTTCGCCTTGCTTGAAATGACTACTAGATTAGAAATTCCTTGAAACTGTGGAAAGTCTTGAAATTTGTTTCCAGAAACAAATCATGACACCTGTCTTGATCCTTTAGGTGGAAAAGACAGTCACCTTGAATAGGGGAGAATCTAGGCTGAGGCATCATTAAATAAAAGGAATTGTATGGTTTATCCTTCTTCCCAACCATTCATGGTTTTAGATGGTGAGATCTTCCAGAGTGGGACTATCTTCTTGTGTGTGTAGCCAGCTCCTCAGCTCCTTGCATGTTGTGTACACTTCTGTAATACTGCTGCTGCTAATAATAGTAAAAAAAAAACAAAAAAAAAACCTAAGTGAGTCAGCTTTAGCAGTGGTGAATCTATTGTGAAGAGGAAGACACTGAATGGCATATACCCATTGTAACATGTTTGAATAGGTCTGTGTCTCTGAGATGCTCAAAGGTGACAAGAAACCAGGCACCAAAATTGTTTGCCCAAGGCAGCAAATACAATATTGAATGAAACTGGAACCATACAATACATATTATGTCAATAAGGGACTGGGATTTTTCATGTTCCCCCCCAGTGAGGAGACCAGTGCAAATATCCTTGTCAGGATGATAATTACAACGGAGGATGTTATACCTGGGATGCTAATGAACAAAGTCACACTTTTCCACTGACTTGTCAGGGTAGGAGTTATGGGCAGAAATTGCCAGACCATGAGAGACTGATGCTTCATGTTAAAGATGTGTGCCTCATTTTGTTTCCCCTTAAGTATATTTTCACAGGGATTGGGGCTTACCCCAACTCTGACTTTGGTGCTATTTGCTTTTTATTTTGATCACTCTGTTTTTAGCAAATCTTAATTTCTTCAAGATACTTGTGGTCTGACTCCGTATCCAGGATATTCACCCAGATCCACCCTGCAGAATCCTTATCATCTGGGTCTAGAGTCTATGTCCATTCAGAATGCTTGGTCAAAAGGAAAAAAAGTCTGGTCCATAAGGTGTGATCAATGCCAGGACACTGGTTGGCTGAGCCCAGTTAAAAAGTCCTAATGATCACTGACAAGAGCTAAGTCAGAGAGGCGTGAGGTGATATAAGCTGTCATGTGACAACATAATCAACCAAAGGAATATCAAGTTAGAAATATTACATCAGTGGAACACATTCTCATTGGCTGATCATATCCTAAATCCATCATGACAATATTTATAGCAATTTCTGAAAGCCACTTTTTCAAGTTAACCCTTTCAGGTGCATCAGTAACACCACAGATATGATGCATAGTGCTTTGAAATCCTCAGATAAAAGTTTCTATTCAAGCACAGATGTGTATATTATTATTGATTACATGAGCTCAGCCTTTCTGAATGGATTATCGTGATCTAGACACATTCTAAAGATATTTCAAGGTACAACTGGAAAAAAAAGGAAGCCCATTTACTTTCTGTAATGGATGGTGAACACCTGAGGTGAAAATAGAATGAGCTGAGAAACCTGAATGTGAGGTCCTCGGTACTGTATTAATTGCCATCTGGCAAAAGCTGGGAAGATTCCTGACATGCTATTTAAATATGAAGGGAACATTGTCAATGAAAAGCTCATGGGAGGTGAAGAAAGGGATGTTGGCTCATGCAGAAATTCTGGGGCAGAGGCTTGAAGTGGACTGGGCTATAGACTAGAATAATTATTCTGTTATATTTCTATGGCACGTCTAATCCTGAAGGATCCCCAAATTCTTTACATACTATGTATATATAACACTACTGAAATGTAGCCATTTCTAGACTGGGAGGGCAACGATCAGCCAATGCCTGGCATGCTAAGTGTGGGAGAAGACATTTGGACAAGGACACTGGGCACTACTTCTTTTGTTATGTAGCCTGCCAAAGGATCTTCACAGCAAACAAGATTTCATGATGTTAGGGGTATCTGAGAGAGCTCAGTACATTCAAAAATGAGGCCATCAAGTGTCATCTGAAAGACTCTCCACTCAGTGGAGCGTGGAACTCGGTTTATCTGCCTAAGAAAAGTAAGAGACTGAGTCACTTGAACTCACGGTTTCAGAGAACGTATGAAGTTCAGAGATTAATTTTAGCAACTAAGCCATACCTTCTGGGCAAAATTAATGTCTGGTCTCAATTATAACAAGCAAGGACTCTTTCCAAAGAAATCCCTGGATTTTAGGGCCAGTGGAGAGAAGAAGCTGATGAACCTAGTGATGCAATGGCCCCAAGGGCGTCAGGCTGATTACGAATAATAAAGTCCCAGAAGTTCCATTCAGAAATAAGAAGGATACAAAGAGCTGACATTTCACATGAGGTTAATGGGAAACCAGGCTAAAACCCTTTCTTGCTTTGAAATGATGTTTTACATTAGAAATGAAGGCTTTGCTGATAGTTTCAATATGGTTACAGCTTAAGCCAGGGGTAGATGAAATCTATTTTGTTTGGGCTTTGGCTGAATACTGTAACTGGGCTATCTCCGGCCGAGCCCGTGTGTATGCAGAGCTAGAGCTGTGCTGCTTGATCTGAAAAAATCCAGCTCTTTCTTCTTCATCTTCTCCTCGTCCTCTCCCCTTCTCCCTTTTGTTGAAATTAAAACTGATATTCTTTGCCGAACAATGCGTTTTGACCTAAAAGGTTCACGGAGAATGTGATTCCTGTGTCAGGCAAAACCTGGGAAAATAGAGAGTGTTGCCAACTGCCATGATTTTATTGTTAGTCTTGTTGTATTTGGTGTTTTTCAAAAAAACCCAGCTCCTGGAGTCAGGTGATTAGATAAAATCAGCATTCACTTTCAAAACAGTAAGTTTCTAGCCCTCACAGTAAGGAGAAAAGTTTGCAAGCATGCCCAAGTGGAACAAAGGCTCAGAAACTAGAAGGCAAATAAATAAATAAACCCCAACATGTATTATTTAAACAACAACAGAAAAAAACCCCTCATGATTTTTAAGCCCTTGGTGTTGTTTTTGAGGGAAACCTGGCTCATGATTTTTGAACTCTTGGAGCTGTCAGTACTCATAGTTAGTTTTGGTCCAGAAGCATCCAAGATTTTGGGGTCCCCTTTTTCACTGTGCTTTGTGTACCGATGAGCCAAAGTGCTGCATAGCAGTTGATGAAAGGCAACATCCAACAGTCTAGCGAGAGAGAGGAGGGATACACCAACAGTGAGGTTATTGGTATTGTTTCTTTAAAACCAGGCAGGAGCAAAGTTCTGGGACTGACCTTTTTTGTGTATCCATTTAACAAGCTTTTTATCCACACCATCACATGGACATCAGCACTGCAGACTAATCCAGACTGACCAGCTTCTATGTCTTACACCTGACCTGGAAGGGTCACTTCTAGGGGTGTGACACTGTGTACCTCAAAGTAGCACTGTGAAACCCCCATTTTCACCACTGTCATATAATTATGATATGTTTTGTACAAAGTATGCCTGTGAGGTATCGTTTTAAAGGTCTTTATGTGTTGAACATTAATATCCTGTTGGATTGTGTGTGCTGTGTGGAGTTATGAAGTATTGCTATGTGTGTTACTGAAATATGTTGTAAGGTTGGGAAAACCCAGAACCAGCCTTTCAGTTACAACAAAGGAATAGCCATTGATAGCCAGATGATCATTAATGGCTCCTCAACACACAATCCACTCTCCCAGAGAATTCACGGAGAAGGCACATACACCATGAGGGCAGACCAACACACATCGCAGCAAGGATGTTTCTAGCAACTGGGAAAAGGTATAAAAGGAGAGACACTGACATCATCATTTGGCCTCTCTCCCTCTCCCCATCTCAACACCTGAAAGAAGGTCTGGAAGAAAAAGACTTTGAACTGAAGGAGTTTGGTCCCAAGCTGGAAAAGGGTCCAGTCTGTGTATTGAAGAACTATTAGCTGCTTGTATCAGCTGTTGGGGTGTTTGATTCAGCTATTGCTTAGACTAAAAGTTTAGGATTTAGAATGCACCTTTACTTTTTATTGTCTTGAGGTAACTATCTCTGACCTTTATACCTACCACTTATAAATCTACTTTTCTGTAATTAAGCTTATTTTAACGTTTTAGACAAACTTACCGGTAAGGATAAAGTGCTTGGGAAATCTGCCCAGGTTACAAAGGTGCTTGTCCACTTCCCTTTGACGAAGTGGTGAACTAGGTAATGAACTTACACTGTTCAGGCTTCTGACCAGTGCAAGACAGTACAGTTCTGGGTGCAAGGCTGGTGAGCTGGGGGGTCTTGGCTGGAGTCTCTCTATTGATGGTTCATGAGTGGCTGGGAGATCATTCATGTAACGCTGTTGGGGTGTCCCTGTCTGTGGATGGCTGGGTAAGTGCAGAGGCTTGTAGCTTGACATCAGCACCACACTGTGAGAGGCAGCCCAGGCTGGTGGGTTTGGAGGACTCAGCAGTCCCACAGTCTAGGTTGCACACTGGTGATCCCATCACAGAGGGTGAGGGCAATCAATTCTTCATAACCTCTTCCCTCTTTAGACTCGCTGCTGTGGCTGCCATTAACAGTGCCCATTAGGATGCTGTGTTGGGGCACGGGCCCAGTTGCCCATGGGGTACTGATCTGAAACTGTCAAACTCAGTTTGAAAAGACCACTGAAAAACCACAGAGGGGGAGGGACAAGTTTGGGTCACCACTGACCTGGAAAGGATTTGAATAAGTGTCTTAGGCCCAAATCCCGGGGCGGATTCTGCCCAGGCAGCCCCTAGTGCAAAGATTCACCATGCAGAGCCACTTGGAGGATCAGAGCCCGAGAAATGAAAGGCTCCCTAGCTCATTTCTAGTGGTTTTATTTGGAAAAAGCCGGATACTTAAAACATGCCCATTCTTCTTATACATTTGAAGATTGATTCTCGTTCCAGGTTAAGAAAAAACACCCTGGGAAAACAGGGTCTTTTGAATCCCCAATGAACCTGACTTGTGGAATGGTTTCCTCACTCCAGTTTAGCAGCATATGGACTTACATTTTTTTAAAAGAGGCAGACATTGCCCTGGCAGCCCTGGAAGCCTGCAGGGAGGGTGAGGAAACAGGCAGGATGGAGGGGCAGGTTTGAATACACAGAAGAAACATTGCACTATAATTTTGCTAGGAAACAACGTCTTCTAATTAGATGACAGCAGAATGATGATCCCAAAGAGCCTCATACAAGATATCAATATTTTATGCTAACAGGGGCCCATCATGCATTCTTTAACATTCATTGTTTTCGCTTCACAGACTACAGACGGTCTTTACTTTCTGTGCAAAAATAAGTCATCGTCTTTAGCAACCCTTTACAAAAGAGAATAGGTTGTTTCCTTGCCATGGATGGATGCAAACTATTATTTACCCATTGTTGGGATATTTTGAAAGTGACAAGATAGAAAACTGTCTCTAAAGTTACCTTGGATTTTTTTTTTCATTTATCATGTACTTATTTTGGGACTAAGAGTTAAGAAGCAAAGTGACAATGAATCCTCATTCTGAATTCAAATTAGATACATATTTTAAAACCCAGCCACACTTGACCGATGTTTGAAATGCTGTATGACGGGCTTTACTTCATCTCATTTGTTGATGCCATTTTAAAATATAATGGATGTTCGCGTTTTTGCAGATCACCTGCACACATGCTGGATAGCAACCAAAATGAACTCTGCTGTGGAAATACATTCTTTGCAAAGTCACAGTGCACATTTTCTTCAGTAGTAAATGGGCCAAGAGTCTAGTTTTCTTATCCCAGTAATGAATTTTAGCATAAGTGAGTTCTTACCACTATGTGAAAAGCCCTTGTCACACTTCTGCAGTGCTCCACATAGAGTGCTTGATAACGTAATGGAATATGGAACTGGAATTATCCTTTTTTAGCAGAAGACGATTTCACCAATATATCATAAATCTTCTTCCTCACCCACCCCCACTCATACATTGTCTACTCTGCCTGGTGCTGCCAATCAAGTCTGAGGGACCTAGGGAGTGGCCATGAACTCTGTTGCCCATATCTCATACATTGGTACTATGTATTTCACTAGTGTCCTGAGCAGGACCCCAGTGTGCTAGGCACTGTCCAGGCACATACTAAGAGATAACTGATGACCCAAGGAGCTCGTAGTCTAAATAGAAAAAGTGTGGGAGAAGGCACAGAGAACAGAATAGACCTGTCCCCAATCACACAACAGGTAGCTGAGAACACAACCAGCTGGTGTGGTGGTAGTGGCCACCATCGCCCAGCCATGCTGAATGTTTCCCCATCAAACTTTCCAGAAAGTGTTTTTGCTTTACGGCATCACTCCCACTGTTGTTGATTTTTCTATTTCTATTTTTCACTTCTCACTCCCTTTTCCCCGCTCTCCCCCATTATTTGTCAAGTGGCTTATAGACTCATAGCACTGGAAGGGACCTGGAGAGGTCATCTAGTCTAGTCCCCTGCACTTAAGGCAGGACTAAGTATTATCTAGGCCATTCCTGACAGGTTTTTGTCTAACCTGCTCTTAAAAATCTCCAATGATGGAGATTCCATAACCTCCCTAGGTAATTTATTCCAGTGCTTAACCACCTTGACAGTTAGGACTTTTTTCTTAATATCCAGCCTAAACCTCCCCTGCCGCAATTTAAGCACATTGCTTCTTGTCCTATACTCAGAGGTTAAGAAGAACAATTTTTCTCCCTCCTCCTTGTAACAACCTTTTATGTACTTGAAAGCTGTTATCATGTCCCCTCTGTCTTCTCTTTTCCAGACTAAACAAACACATTTTTTTCATCTTCCCTCATAGGTCATGTTTTCTAGACTTTAATCATTTTTTGTTGCTCTTCTCTGGACTTCCATTGATTTGTCCACATCGTTCCTGAAATGTGGCCCTCAGAACTGGACACAATACTCCAGTTGAGGTCTAATCAGCATGGAGTAGAGCAGAAAAATTACTTCTCATGCCTTGCTTACAACACTTCTGCTAATACATCCCAGAATGATGTTTGCTTTTTTTGCAACAGCTTTACACTGTTGACTCATATTTAGCTTGTGGTCCACTATGAGCCCCAGTTCTCTTTCCACAGTACTCCTTCCTAGGCAGTCATTTCCCATTTTGAATGTGTTCAATTTGTTGTCCCTTCCTAAATGGAGTACTTTGCATTTATCCATATTGAATTTCATCCTATTTACTTCAGACCATTTCTCCAGTTTGTTCATATCATTCTGAATTTAATTCTATCCTCTAAAGCATTTGCAACCCCTCCCAGCTTGGTATCATCTGCAAACTCCATATGTGTACTCTCTATGTCAGTGGTTCCCAAACTTGTTCCACCGCTTGTGCAGGGAAAGCCCCTGGCAGGCCGGGCCGGTTTGTTTACCTGCCGCGTCCGCAGGTTCGGCCGATCGCGGCTCCCAGTGGCTGCGGTTTGCTGCTCCAGGCCAATAGCTCAGTGGTTTGAGCACTGGCCTGCTAAGCCTCAAGTTGTGAGTTCAATCCTTGAGGGGGGCATTTAGGGATCTGGGGCAAAAATTGGGGATTGGTCCTGTTTTGAGTAGGGGGTTGGACTAGATGACCTCCTGAAGTGCCTTCCAACCCTGATATCTATGATACTTAATTACCTAATCAGGCTATGGGCACTAAGTAGCTAATAGTCCCCTCATTTGGGAGGGATAATTAAAAAGCACAGGAAGGGAGGGGAAAGGGATCTCAGCAGGGGGAAATCTTTTTTCTCTCTCTAGAGAAAGGTCTGGTATCTGAGGAATATTGTAGATAAAACTGCTGCAGAGGTGCGTGATAGTTATGGTAATGTTAATAAATCACACAGAGATGTTAAACAAGAGAATGAAAGATTGTTTCTGTGGGAGCCCAGGGCAGGAGTGAAGCCCGCCCTGTTACATTTGGGGGCTTATCCGGGACCCATTTCCTTCATCTGTCATAATGGAGAACCTGAGAGGGGGAACTGGTGAGAAGATTTGGCAGTCTAGGCAATGCAGGACACACTGCAATGGTTGATGGCAAAGATGACAGTGACGCAAAAGACCTTGCAGTCCTTCCAGCAATCACACCACATGAAATGTCCATCCCTACTGGCCTGGCCAGTCAAACAGCAGAAAAGCTGGCAAGAGTGTATATGATATAACCCACACATCTCCCGGATGTGGTGCTCTGTCCCCCTCTAGTGGCACCGAGACCACTTAAAGGTTAATGATTTTGCTACTGCTCTTAGCTAAGAGCAATGTGTCTTTTAGCTCGTGCAATAGAGGCTCATACACAGAGGTCCTGGGTTCAATCCTGCCTGCCGATGACTGGGGTCTGTCGGAGTTACAAGTGTGGGGGACAGAGCACCACAGCCAGGAGGTGTGTGGGTTACAATGATCAACAGGTGCAGGTGTAGCATCAGTTATTCAGTATCTGGTAAGTCTCCCTGAAGAGAAAGGCAGTTGGACACAGGGGGTTGGTAATGACCCTGAGGCTTGGGCTGGAGTATGTTCTTTATTATTTGTATGGTGGTAGCACCTATAGGGTCCTGGTCTCAGTTGGGGTCCATTATGCTAGGCAAGAGACTCATTCCCCTAACAATCTGAACACAGATGATTGGTAGGAGAAGGGAAGGGTTATTATCCTCGGTAGGGAACTGAGGCACACAGAAACTAAAGACCAGATTTCCAGAAGAGCTCAGCTCCCATTTAGGCACCAAAATATGTAGCTAGATTTTCAATAAAACTCAGTACACTGGATGCTCTGTAAAAAAAATAGAAAAAAAATCTATATCTGGCCTTGTAGTAGAGCGGGAAATGAACCCAGTTGTCCTGGGCCATAACCACAAGTCTCACCTTCCTTTCTGATCAGCCCTTCTTTCTGTCACCTATATGTAGTACATGATCATCTTTAGAGAGAAAAAATTAATTTCCCCTTTGGAATAAAACATGGATTTACAGGGCTTGCAAACAAATAGTGAGTCTTGCAGACCCAAAAGTTTGCCCAAGAGTTTTGTAAACCCTCAAATGCGAAGAAATTCACATTGCCTTATTTTATTAGTAGTATTTAGTAGAAGTCGCTAAAGAATAACTATTGTAAGTGATCTTATTGTCTGTGATCCCCTGAGGTTGAGGATGATCTTTCACAGGTTTTATTTTCCATGGGTCCTCTGGTGACTGAGGAGTCCGATCCTTGAGCCACAGGCTTATTGGCAGACATTGCAGGTAGTGTTGGAAGACAGGGCTGGGCTGCAATTCCTGTGTGACAGTTGTCTTTTCTTTCTTTTCTGGTGTTTTTCTGCGACCAGGGCAAAGCAATTTTCCTCACAGGTGGACATTCCCCTCTATAACACGTCTTCGCCAGTTATCCCTGTCCTGGGCTGCTCTCCCCCAGTGTGTGGTGTCTATATGACATCTCTTGCTTTTTATCTTGAGGGTGTCTTTAAAGCATTTCTTTTGGCCTCCCTGTTTCCTTTCTCCTTTGGTGAGCTGGGCATACAGCAGTTGTTTAGGTAAGCATATATCAGGCATGCGCACACAGGACCCTCTCCACCTCAGCTGGTGCTGGATAATCAGGGCCTCAACACTGAAGATGCTGGCCTCTCTGAGGACACTGACTTTAGTGTGATGATCCTCCCACTTTATGTTGAGGATCTTCCTAAGAAAGTGCTGATGCTGGCTCTCCAGGTATTTCAGGTGTTTTCTATAGGTCACCCAAGTCTCACAGCCGTAGAGGAGAGTTGGGATTACCACCGCTTTATAAACTAAAAGTCTAGTATGTGTTCTGATGTTGGGATTGTTGGCAGACTGTTTCGCCAGGTGTTCAAAGGTTGGGCTGGCACAGCTGAATTTTGACGTCTATATCTGCTGTTGGTGAGAGATAACTGCCAAGATAGGCAAAGTAGTCTACATTTTCCAGTTCTTCTTTGCCGACGTAGATCTTCCTTGCGGGGTCTGATGATTGACCGGGGAGAGGCTGGTGAAGAACTTTTGTTTTGCCGATGTTCAGAGTTAGCATTAGGCTTGTGTAAGCTTCAGAGAAGCAATTAAGGGCTGTTTGTAGATCCTCCTTTGCCTGTGCAACTACAGCACAATCATCTGGAACATTTTTTCTAGTGAGGTTATTGGTGATGGAAACCATGTATTTGGTGTTTGTTATTACTACTTCAAGCCAGGGGTATGGCAGCACTCCTAGTTCCAGCACCGCAGCATTTACCTCCCTAATCCGGTCTCCCAAGAAATGAGGCCTCACCCATATCTAATTACTTATGCCAAGCCAACCCAACAAACATTCCAATTTCCACCTATCCCAACTTACCCTATCCCAATTTACACCTATTAAGTGATGGGCTCTGAATTAGCTATTGTCACTCAAGAAAGAAATTGTGGAGAGTTCTCTGAAAACGTCTGATCAATGTGCAGCAGCAGTCAAAAAAATCTAACAGTGTTAGGAACCAGTAGGAAAAAGACAGAGAAGCCAGAAAAATATCATAATGCTACTATATAAATCCATGGTATGACCACACCTTGAATACTGTGTGCAGTTCTGGTCACCCCATCTCAAAACATATTAGAAAAAGTACAGAGACAGCAAAAAAAATGATTAGGGTTATGGAACAAGAAGAGATAAAAAAACTGGGCTTCATCTTCGAAAAAAAGACGACTCGGAGGGTGATATGAGAGAGATCTATCAAATCATGAATGGTGTGGAGAAAGTGAATAAGGAAAGGTTATTTACTCCTTCACATAAGAACCAGTAAAATTAAATAGGCAGCAGGTTTAAAACAAACATAAGGACATATTTCTTCACCTAATGCAGAGTCAACCTTTGGAACTCAGTGCCAGGGGATGTTGTGAAGGCCAGACATTTATCTGGGTTCAAAAAAGAATTAGCTAAGCTCATGGAGCATAGGTCCAGCAATGGCTATTAGCCAAGGTGGGCAGGGACACAGCCCCATGCTCCAGGTGTCCTTAAACTGCCAGGACCTGGGACTGGACAACAGCGGGATGGATCACTCAATTGCCCTGTTCTGTTCATTCCCTCTGAAATATCAGGCCATTGTGAGAAACAGAAAACTGGGCTAGATCGACCCTTGGTCTGGGCCTAATGTGGCCATGTAGCAAGGCAGTGACCCTGCTCCTGAGCAAAAACGCTAGGCTGATTGGAGAAGCAGCCACAGCTAGGGCCATGCCCCAATCAGGCCACACCTGGCCCTGTTATAAGGGCTCAGGGAGGCGCTGAGTCAGTCTCTCTCTAGCTGTGGAGAGAGAAGGACCTAGCTGCTGGAAAGAAAAGGATATGCGAAGTGGAGCAGAGCAGGGCTGGGGAACGGCCAGAGGAGCTGGGAAGCTCCAGCCTGGCAAGTCCGCAGGCTGAGGCCTTGATAAAGGCCTATGCAGGCACTGGGGCTGGGAGGTGCAGCCCAGAGATAGGCAGAGGCAGCTGGTCTGACCTCCTTGCCAATGCTGAGTGGCCACGACTGACGGCAGTCTGCCCCAGTGAGCGGGGCCTAGATGATGACTGGCAGTAGCCACTGGGGCAAGGTGGGGATAGAGGGTTGGGGGTGCCCCTGGAAGGGGAGACCCAGACTGTGGGTTACTGATGGGGGCAGAACCCTGAGGTAAAGGGGCATCGGGGTCCAGGAGGGACATGGGGGCCTAAGGCAGGCAAGACACCAGCCAGGAGGAGGTGCTCTGTACATTGGAGAGCTAATTCTCACGATAGTCAACAGGAGGCACCACACTGGTGAGTCATTGCTTCGCTACAGGCCATTCTTATGTTTTTTTCCCCAGCCCTGATCAGCCAAGCAATCAGTGGAGCAAAAATGTCAAAACAGCTGGCCAATCAGAGGGGACAGAGGGGGGAAAAGGGCATGGCACAGTGTTTCCATACTCCCAGGAAGGAAGATGGTATTCATGCCCCAATTTCACCCACTTGCTCAGTTCCAGTAGTGGAATTCTAAAGACTGGAGTTTGTCTTTTTGCAGCCATGTGGGTTTGTTGTGGGAGGAGGTGGCCTTCAGTCTTTACAGAGATAACCCCAACTGCTTAAGTCCAGTTTACTCACCAGGTGACACAGCCATAAAAGCAATTAAAAATAACGGCCTTCTGTATCTTCGAAATATGCGGTACGATCTTCATGAAGAAAACTGGTCCACAGGGAGCCATTTTCCCCCTCTAGCTTCCCCATGAATTGATCTCAGTTGTGTTGCTCCTGACTTACACCAGGATAGCTGACATCACAGCTGGCCTGTGGTGTAAGGAAGAGGATTGGTTGAGGATATTAGGGGGAGAAAGTGGTGTTAATAAAAATCTTCTTCCAATCAGTTTCTTTCTACAGTGAATGTACTGAAATTCAGACTCCTGGGAAAGATTTGAGATGTACAATTTGATGGACGAGGTTCCTTGGAGAAATTGTTTTCTGGGGTTTCTGTTAAAGTAATGACTGTTTCAATTGTGGAGGAAAAAAAACTAATTTAACACTGAGGATTTTGCTCTGAATCACAATGTGCCTCTGATTTAGTATATTTATCACCAGGTTTCACTTGAATAAACATGCTGTTGATTAGAATCCAAGCCAATTAGCAGATGATTCTAGCAGCATCATTGATGTCTGGTTTTTATGCTGAATCCTGCTATACTTATTTAAAGATAAAAGCAATATTATGGGAAGTACCAGCGTAGTATTCTTGTTGCATAATTAGCTGAGGCTTGTGAATTACTGCAGCGCCTACGTATGGCTGGGTTATACCAAATGGTTTACAAGAGTTATTTGTTAACTCAAGCGAGGTTCAGCTTCAGTTTGTTAAAGACTAACAGCACCAGGCTCATACTGGTCAGTCATCCGTTTTTAAGTACTGCAGTGTGGCTTTGAAACAAATGCTGAAAAAAACCATAGACCACTTTCTAGCATTTTGCATTCCATTACTGCAATGGGACGAACAGAGCAGTTGAAAGCGGCACATAATAAAGCCTAACCTTTTAAAAAATTCCCATGGAAATTGAAGTCCTGTGGGGGAAAAAAAACAAGTATGTGGTGATGATGCATATTCACAAGGGGAGTGAATTAAGATTGCATTAATTCTGACATTTCCTAACTTTTAAGTGCTTGACTTTGCAATCTTAATAACATTCTTTTAATGTAGTTTGTGTAATATTATATACTTACTCTGTGTATGTACAGCACCTAGGGCCCAATCAATGCAGTAGTGTAATAATTTTGAAATATTGCTATTTTCTTTCCTTCACCCCACTGCATTTTGTGTTTAGATATCTGGCCAAGAAAGCACTACATTTGTGTGGGTAAAAAAGTGAAACTTTGACAACGATAAAAATTTTTGTAAAAACATTGGCTTAAAAGAAGAGGCATTTTTCATTTACAAACAATCCTTTTCATGTGGGAAATCCTAACCAGCTCGACCTTTCTGTGAACCTGAGCTGGGTTCTGGGTGTGCCAGATTTACAGATGGGGCTAGAAAACAAAGCAGGGTGAGCTTCCTTCGTGTCAACAAAGCAAAAGTTAGTTTGGAGCTTGAAGTGAACCTTCATAATTTTATATCCCTTCATCCATTGGGCCTTCCCTCCTTGAGAAAGTATTTGGGAAAACCCTGGATAGGGTGGCCAGATGCCCGGTTTCAGACCAGAAAGTCCGGTCGAAAAGGGGACCCGACAGTGTCCAGTCAAATCTACTGACCGGACACCCAATGTCCGGTTACTGTGGGCAGGGAAGGCGAGGACTCGCCGAGTCACCACCCATACAAGCCCCTCCTCAGCTGGGGCCGCCTCCTACCTGCGTTGGCCAGCTGCAGCTCCCAGCTCTAACTCTGCAGGCAAGTCCTTCCTGACCTGAGTGGGGGAAGAGAAGGAAAAAGCAGTGAGCGGCAGTGGGGAAGAGGCAGGGCAGGGGAGTGTCCAGTCTGTAAAATATTCCCAAGTTGGCAAACCTAACCCTGGAGGATTTTTTTTCACGGTAAATGAAAGGATTTTTTTTTAATTCTTCCTGAAGGTGAGATTCAACAGAGAGCCAACAGAAAACTATGTCTAACAAATTTATGATGCTAATCTATAAGGAATTGCCCTTTTATGCATATGGCATCTAGCCATCTTAGGCAGACTGGCTCCTTATTCTTCAGTAGTTGCCAGCTTTATTACTACAATACACAGACAGCACCTTGTTAAGAGTGGGAGCCAGCACACCCTCAAGATGAGTTAATGACACTCCCACCTATAAAACAGTGCCTAGCCCATGGCCAAAGATTGACCGCTATGGTCCTGCTCTTTTGGCAAAAGAGCAATTCCTTTTTTGATCCTGGAGGGAAAAAATACAATAACACCCAGAAGGGCCTGGACATAAAAATTGCACACGAAAATTGCAAAACCTAATGCTTCTGCTGGCATTACCGCTCCTCCCATGTGGATGCGCGGTCCCTACTAAATGTCTCCTTGTCAATTTAATGATAAACTCCTACTTGTGGTAACAACCTGCTGCTGTTATCATACATTAGTTTAATCTTTCCAGCTGCCATTAGTAAGGGCACACACAGCTGTGATGCCTCAAGAGCAGAGCAGGCAGCTGTGCTCCAGGACAGGAAGTAAGCTGTGCCAGACCTTCACCTGGTAACACTGACTGCCCTATCTTCCCGGGCCAGCATGTTGGAATGGAGGCACCAAGCCCCCGCCCATTCCTCACCCCTGCCCACCAACTCATGTTCCTGGGAGAGGGAACCGCTGCTCTCTCGTAGATGCTGCTATGCATAAGGCAGGCAGGAAGTACAGTGTGCTCCTTATGACCCCTTGCTCCTCTGTGAAGCAAGAGTCATGGGCTGGTCCCAGATAAGTAAGGAGACATGGAAGCGCGTCTTTAAAGCCTTAATTTGCTGTGGTGGTTCCAGACTTTCTGTCTGCAATTCCTGGTCAGTCCATTCAGTTTGCTCTCCTCGCTCACTGTAAAGTAGCTACTATTTTTTTTATAAATTATTCCTTTTTATATATTTTCCCTGAGCTCTTAACTATGAGGTAGCAGGGACGTAGGCAGCTTTTGAATGTGAGGAGATGCGGGGTGTTTGTGCGCATGTGTGAGAAAAAGAGAGCAATACAAACACACAAGCTGGAACTCAGGAGCCCTGGCTTCAGTTCCCAGCTCTGCCACAAACCTTTTGCTTGACTGTGTATAAGTCACACAACCTCTGCGCCTCAGTTCCTCGTCGCTAAAGTGGGGCCAGAAATGCTTCCTTCTGCCTCTCCCAACTCCTCTGGGTTTGCCAGCCGCTCAACTCCATTCCCCTGGGGAATAACTGTGACTGGTTGGATCACAGAAACCCTCTTGGGGCCGCCAACTGATGTCCCAAGACTACTTCTGCCCCTGCTTTCCTGCCCTGGTAGCTTGGGACTTCAGTGCCCTGTCTGGTTCGAGCCTGACCCGCTAGCCTGCTGCAAACCCAGACCCAGGTCTGAACCACGTCCCCTAACAGCTGGAGGCTTAATTGAAAGCAGCTTAAGAAGTGTTCCTGTCTTTAACACTGTTGGAGCAACCAGGCAAGGTACTAACAAACTTCACCAGGACTTTATTTTTAAAGTGGAAACCTCTTTACCAAGCTGCTGCTGCACCCTCGGTAGCTCTCACTCCACCTCCTCTACTTTCCCCCCCTCCTTCCTGTTTCCTGTCCTTTCAGACCCCCACCAGCCAGTGCTCCCAGTTCTAATAATTACAAGCAGCATCTAAACACCACAAACACTCAGCTGCCCAACTCCCAGAGGGGTCCAAACCCCAAATAAATCCATTTTACCCTGTATAAAGTGTATACAGGATAAACTCATAAATTGTTTGCCAGCAGATTGAGGGACATGATCGTTCCTCTCTATTCGACATTGGTGAGGCCTCATCTGGAATACTGTGTCCAGTTTTGGGACCCACACCACAAGAAGGATGTGGAAAAATTGGAAAATGTCCAGTGGAGGGCAACAAAAATGATTAGGGGACTGGAACACCTGACTTATGAGGAGAGGCTGAGGGAACTGGGATTATTTAGTCTGCAGAAGAGAAGAATGAGGTGGGATATTAGGAAAATCTTTTTCACTAGGAGGGTGGTGAAACACTGGAATGCGTTACCTAGGGAGGTGGTGGAATCTCCTTCCTTAGAGGTTTTTAAGGTCAGGCTTGACAAAGCCCTGGCTGGGATGATTTAGTTGGGGATTGGTCCTGCTTTGAGCAGGGGGTTGGACTAGATGACCTCCTAAGGTCCCTTCCAACCCTGATATTCTATGATTCTATACCACTGATAGAGAGATGCACAGCAGTTTGCCCCCCTAGGTATTAATACATTCTCTGGGTTAATTAATAAGTAAAAAATAATTTTATTAAATACAGAAAGTAGGATTTAAGTGGTTCCAATAATAGCAGACAGAACAAAGTGAATTACCAAGTAAAATAAAACACGTAAGTCTAAGCCTAGTACAATAATAAAACTGAATACAGATAAAATCTCACCCTCAGAGATGTTTCAATAAGTTTCTTTCACAGGCTGGATGCCGTCCTAGTCTGGGCACAATCCTTTCCCCTGGCACAGCCCCTGTTCCAGCTCAGGTGGTAGCTAGGGGATTTCTCATGATGGCTGCCCCATTTATTCTGTTCCACCCACTTATATATCTTTTTTGCAAAAGGAGGGAATCCTTTGGCCCTCTGGGTTCCCACACCCTCCTCAATGGAAAAGCACCAAGTTAAAGATGGATTCTAGTTCAGGTGACATGATCACATGTCACTGTAAGACTTCATTACCCACTTGCCAGCCCACCTGTATACAGGAAGACTTACAAGTAAAACAGAGTCATCTACAGTCAATTGTCCTGGTTAATGGGAGCCCTTAAGATTCCAAACCACCATTAATGGCCCATACTTTGCATAACTACAATAGGACCTCAGTTATATTTCATATTTCTAGTTTCAGATACAAGAGTGATACATTTATACAAATAGGATGGCCACACTCAGTAGATTATAAACTTTGTAATGATACCTTACAAGAGACCTTTTGCATGAAGCATATTCCAGTTATATTATATTCACACTCATTAGCATATTTTATCAAATCATATAGAGTGCAATGGCACAGTAACCATGGGCTATTTGTCTCTATAGCTGTCATGTCAGCAGAGAAGCAGGCTTCAGGGGACACCATCATAGGGCCTAATCACATCAGCCACACTATCAGAGGCTCGTTCACCTGCACATCCACCAATGTGATATATGCCATCATGTGCCAGCAATGCCCCTCTGCCATGTACATTGGCCAAACTGGACAGTCTCTACGTAAAAGAATAAATGGACACAAATCAGACGTCAAGAATGATAACATTCAAAAACCAGTCGGAGAACACTTCAATCTCTTTGGTCACTCAATTACAGACCTAAAAGTGGCAATTCTTCAACAAAAAAACTTCAAAAACAGACTCCAAGGAGAGACTGCTTAATTGGAATTAATTTGCAAACTGGATACAATTAACTTCGGCTTGAATAAAGACTGGGAGTGGATGGGTCATTACACAAAGTAAAACTATTTCCCCTTGTTTATTCCCCCCCCCCCCCCCCCGCTGTTCCTCAGATGTTCTTGTCAACTGCTGGAAATGGCCCACCTTGATTATCTCTACAAAAGGTTTTTCTCTCCTGCTGGTAATAGCTCACCTTAAGTGATCAGTCTCATTACAGTGTGTATGGTAACACCCATTGTTTCATGTTCTCTGTTGTGTATATAAATCTCCCCACTGTATTTTCCACTGAATGCATCCGATGAAGTGAGCTGTAGCTCATGAAAGCTCATGCTCAAATAAATTTCTTAGTCTCCAAGGTGCCACAAGTCCTCCTGTTCTTTTTGTAGGGGCAGGGTATTTTCTTAGTGCACTCTACTTAGTCACAAATGAACAGACGCGGTCACAAATCACACACAAGCAACTCCATCTTGCAGCACCACTAGCCTTTCAAAAAAAAGAGGCATTTATGGGCCTGTGTTTCATGACTTCCCTGCCCCTCCCTCAGCTCCTGAGCTTTTTACCTTAGAACCCCCCAAGCCCAAACCTGCTGACCTAGAACTATGTGGCCCAAAAATGAGAGCCTAAACATCGATCCTCCTTTTGTGCAGCTACTTTGCAGTACCAAGAGACCTCAGGGAATGTCTGATGTGCTTTCCTGCAGCCCCTTAATGACAGGTTTCAGAGGAACAGCCGTGATAGTCTGTATTCGCAAAAAAGAAAAGGAGTACTTGTGGCACCTTAGAGACTGACCTTTAATGAGTGTCTCAGTACGAAGAGAATTCTGCCCTGAGTCTTTATACATCAGCATCTCATAGCATGCATGACATTCACACCGTTCGGCCAGATAATCTGCTCTACGGGAAGAGTTGCTGAGTCTTAGGCCACTTTCTGCCAGACAGGTGTCCAATCACAAGATCACCCCCTCAATTAGCATTGTCAGTTTCTCACCAACAGCTGAAAGACTGATAGAGAATGACCTACAATCTCCCTGCTAGACTGGGATCCTGCAACTATGAATTGAGGCATGTTTCTGGGGCAGCTGATGTGCTTCTATGAATTCTGTGCTTCCACCAAGATTATTACTATTAATTATTGATTTTACTGTAGAGCCCAGGAGCCCCAGTCGTAGACCAGTGTCCGAGGTGCAGTACAACACAGAACAAAATGACAGTCCCCACTTCAAAGAGCTCACAACCCGAGGGCTTGTCTAGACGGAGACAAGCTGGTGTGCAAATCTACAGTGCACACTCACTGCCGTGTGGGCCTGCTGCTGCACACTAAAAATTCCCCAGTGTGTTTTGATCTACTCCAGTTTGAAACTGGAGCTCAAAGCACACTGGGAAGGTTTTAGTGCATAGTAGCAGGGTCCACCCAGCAGTGAGTTTGCGGCAAGCTAATGCACTATGGCGTTACTCCCCAGCTTGCAGCTATCTCACTGTCTAGACAAACCCTGAGTTGTCTTCTTTCATATGGTGCAAAAACAGCAATGTTATATGTCCAAGGCTAGGTTGGTGATCCAACTGATGGCTTCAGGCGCGTAGGAGCGGATGGCAGAGATACCACCAGTATATGATCATTTGGAACTTTGATGAGGTGTACAGATGTGCTGTAGTTTGAAGCCCACTTCTGCAGTCACAGATAAGATTGTGTCTCCGTCTCCATTTATGGAGAAGGAAGGCACATCTGCCACGGGATGTGTGGATGAGAGTCAAAGTGGACCATGTTTTCTGTGCAAGTGAAAAGCCATGGGGTTCGCTGGTTGAGTCCTTGATGAGGTGCTTATTTAGGATGCTGGAGTCCTTCCAGCTTGCTCATCTTCAGGGCTAACCCCCCAGTCTTCAAACTCTTGCACCACAAGCCAAAAAGGCTTTCTGGATTTGAATTGGAGTCTCAGTATATTATGTAGGTTTTCATGTACTAGAAGAGACTTGTTCCCTCAAATACAGTGGAGCTCCTGAAGAATTCATATATCACAGAAAAGTTGCGGTGGGGTGGATATGCATCAGTGCAGGAAGCCATGGTTGTGGCATTGATTTTACTGTGCTTGTAATAATCCACATGACAATGTTATATTGAGAATTGACAAGTGATGCGTGGGAGCTATGTGTCCAGAGGGGTGAGCAGTATTCTGCAATAGAACAGACCTCTTCAGTAGTCCTTGTTTACAGAGTTTTTGCATCAGCTCCCCAGATCAATCCTGCCAGTGTCTGAATGAGATTCACAAGCATCTTTATTTTTTCATGGATATTTTGTCAGGTGAGGGTGGTGGTATGCGAGGCTTCTTTTTAATGTCACACTGAGATATTTCGGAGTGGGATCATGTCTCATCTGCTGACTAGAGAAATCCACATGCTGTTCTTCCCCAGCCTTTCAATTGTTTAAGTGGAATGAAGACCTCAAAGTCTTAGCAGGGTTTGGTTTTAACCACCCACATAAGAAATATTCTTCTATGATTTTAAGGTCCTTAGTGAAGATTTTTTCTATGGTAGGCAAATCCCATGTCTGTATGGTCAGAGCAGTCATCAGCACAGACAAATTTCTGTGACGATGTTCACAGAAGGTCACTGATATAGATATTTAATAGGATCAGTGCTTAGACTGGACCTTGTGGAACACCATCACTGAGAATGCAGGGACTGATGACCTGATCACTAAGGGAAATGTAAAACCTTTGACTAGTCAGAATTTCTTGGAATAATTTTTATCATTGCATTGCACAGGTTAATTTGGCTGGCTTTTAGGAAGAGACCATACCTCCATATAGTGGTATAGGTGGCAGATAAGTCTTCGAAAGCTGTTCCAATCCTGAGTTTTTGCTGGAATCCCACCTCAGTGTGTGTTAAGGCTAATACATGGTTGGTGCAGGGGCAGCTGCAGCCTTGTTGGAAACCCACTTGTTCATTCAATAACAATGCTTCGAAAAGTGGCACAATCTTTGTCGGTAATATTCTGTCCATGAGCTTGTACGATGTGCAGGGGAGAGATACAGCCTGGAACAAGGAAAGATTACTGGTTGGCTTCCCAGGCTTGGCGGTGACAATAACCATACCTCATGCCAGATCCTCAGGACGAGCCCTGAGGAGTGGATATTGGAAAACAGTGCTGCCTACCATTTCAGTTCTTTGGCTCCAAGGATTATAAAATATTCTGGAAAAACGCTATCAGGCCCGGCAGCTTTCCTGGCTTTCGCGAGTGAGGAGGATTTGTTTCCTTCCTCAAAAGTATAGGGCAATGATTGGGGGAGGAGACAGGTAGTGAGCTGACTATTTATCAGAGCTGTCTATGTACTTGGCACTTCATAGAGACATCCCCTAGCACTTGGGAATTCATAAGGAGCATTCTTGTGATTGCATCCTCTGAGATGTCAGGGTTTTGATGTTTAAGTGGGTTTGAAGCTCCAAGCTGACTCAAAAATAGCCAAGCTTTGTGGCTGGAATGAGTGAAGTCCAGAGTTTCAGCCATCCTGATCCATCTTTGATGGTGCGCTAAATTCAGTGACTCAAATAAGGATATTCAAGAACCCGGGTCACCAGGCGTTTGGTACTCCTTTAATTGCCATTCTGTTTCTGGTTTCCAGGATGGGGTGTATCCTTTTCAATAGTGGTGAGAGATTGTTTCACCCAGCTCATGCACATAACCGCAAGAAAAACCATCAGAATTTTCCGGCATCAGTGGAGCCATATCATTGGTTGCCTCAGTTGTTGCAGTGAACCCTGGCCAATTTGTCTTTCAAAAATTCCAGCATGGCGTGGGCGATAATATGATTATTGAGAGTTCAGTCCCACTGTGGATTATCCCTGGTTGATGCTGGGTGTGTGGAAAGCTGCCAAGAATAGTTCTGGAATGGTGATGAGTGATTCTGAAGTGGTCTTTGGTAAGGAAACAGAGATCTGGCTTGTAGCCTCTATTCCCGTGGGCAGAATAAAAAGTGTCTCTGTCTTTCACACTGAAAAGAAGGTATGTGTCTTCTTTTATTCTGCAAATGCCTTGCCTGCAGTATCATTACTATTATACCCTCATATCATGTGGTGGCTGTTGTACTTTCCGACATATATAGACAGCTGAAAGGCTGTGGGTGATGGGAGAGATGGCCCACCTGTATTCATTGGTTTATATGTGTTAGCCACCTTGATTTTGCTAATTCTTATTGCGATGGTGAAGGTTATGATGCCTATCATGTCATAATCCTTGATGCACTGCTTGAAATATGTGGCAAGGCCATCTTTCGAGCTATGGAGGAAAGAGACAAGATTATAGCCGACAATAAAGCATCATGATTCTTGGATGGCATCATCTTTGGAATGGGTTTCTTGCACGGTAACAACGTCAATCGTATTGTCTCTCATAATGCGAGCTTTCAGAACAGAACATACCTTTGAGGCCCAATTGTCAAATTCATAGCACTGGGCATAGGGTTCTCTTCAAATGGCTCTGGAGGGAGTCACTCTTTGCAGAGTAACTATTTTCATTGCTGGTCAATTCAGGACTTCACTGACTGATGTTCAGATGCTGATGTGATTACGTTGGTTGTGCGTTGGCATGTCAAAAGGCAGACCATGAGCAGGTCGTCATCAGCTGCCCCAAGTAATTCTGAAAAACACAGGGCTCTCATCTTCAGGGCCACCAGATTGAACCAATAAGTCAACTAAAGAAAAGTTTGGTGGTAAAAAGGGAGAGAGAGAAACTCGCTCCACATTTGTGCAAACAAAAGTGGAGGACCAGGTAGCTCCATCTCCACATTGCTGCCACAGTAACAGACATGCATCTGACGAAGTGGGTACTCACCCACGAAAGCTTGTGCTCCAATGCATCTCTTAGTCTATAAGGTGCCACAGGACTCTCTGCTGCTTTTTAGATATATTCTGGGTACCAAATATGCTGAGAATCCTCCCGCACAATCCACTTCTGTTATGATGCTACATAACATATCGTACTTCTTATGCTATTATGTTCCCTTTTAAAAAATGCAGACGGTTAGGTTTTTCCTTACACAAATAGCAACCATACTTTATCAAAACGCCCTATATTTAAGAAACCACTAGATAAAAAAGAACAAAAGGGTGTGTCTCTTCTCTGACAGTTTGCACTGAAACCTAATCCAACATAAATTGGTGAAGTGTCTCTGCAGAGGGCAGAGTCCTTAGAGATTAGAAGGTGCAGCATACAGATAGCAAAGGTTTAGCAGCTACATAAAATCATAGATTTGCAGGCTCTAAGGACAGAAAGGACCACTGTGATCTTCTAGTCTGACCTCTATACTACAGGCCTTAGAACTTCCATGAATTAATTCCTATTAGAATTACAGCATCTTTTTTAGAAAAAAATCCACTCTCAATTTGAAAATTGCCAGTGATGGAGAATTAATACAGCACTTTTTTTGGTAAGTTTAATTGGTTTTCCAGATTTTTTTTTTAATCAGAAATACTTGCTATATTCCCCCAGTACACAAAGTTTACATGCTGTGAGAAGATAGTAATTCACATTTACCAGTCTCCATTGATTGCAATAATTCCTAGTTGCAGGGGGTTAACTCTGCTGTTCCTCTTGCAGGGGTATCTATTTTGCAATTGCTTTTTTCACACTCTGTTTTACAGTTTAAGAATTTCTGTTTTGTTTTTAGTCCAGAATGCATTCCGGTGATTTTAACACCTTGCAGTGTCTCCAGCAACAGTTATCCTAGGCCAGCTCTATTCCCCAGCCTCTCAGAAATATGCACTGGGATGCAGAAGTTATATTGGGGCTATTATCCTCTGTCAGGTTTGTTCCCATAGAAACACTAAAAGTACAGTTGGCCACAGCACCAGTGGGCAGACAGGCTCTGTGCCCAGCTCCGTGCGGCTCCCAGGAAGTGGCCCACATGTTTCTCCCGCTCCTAGGAAGAGGGGTAGCCGGGGGGCTCTTCATGCTGCTCCTACAGCTCCCATTGGAACCATGGCCAATGAGAGCTGCAGGGGCAGCATCTATGGGTGGGGGCAGTGCATGGAGCTCCCTGGCCGCCCTTCTACCTAGGAGCCAGACTGACGTGTCGCTTCTTCCTGGGAGCTGCCTGAGGCCAGAGCCTGTACCCTGAACCCCCTTCTGTGCCCCAACGCCCTTCCCCAGCTCAGAGCCCTGTCCTGCACCCCAAAACCCTTGGCCGCAGCCTGGAGCCCCCTCCTGCACCAAAACCCTCATCTCCAGCCCTACCCCGGAGCCTGCACCCAAGCTGGCACCCTCCCCCACCACAACCCCCTGCCCCAGCCAGGAGCCTCCTCCCACACTCCGAACCCCTCGATCCCACGCCCCAGCCCCGAGCCCCCTCCTGCATCCCCAAACCCCCATCCTTGGCCCCACCCCAGAACCTGAACCCCCAGCTGGAGCCCTCATCCCCTCATGCAACCTAACCCCTCCCCCAGCCCCAGCCATGAGTCCCCTGCCACATTCCAAACCCCTTGGACACAGGCTGGAGCCCCCTCCTGCAACTCAAACCCCTCATCCCCGGCCCCACCCCAGATCCTGCAACCTCAGCTGGAGCCCTCACCCCCTCCCACATCCCAACCTTCTGCCCCACCCTGGTGAAAATGTGACAGGGTGGGGGAGCGCGAGAGACAGAGGGAGAGAGTGAGTGCGGGGCTGGCCTTGAGAAGGGGCAAGGCACGGGGTGGGGCAAGGGTGTTTGATTTTCTGAATTATACAGGTTTCAGAGTAGCAACCATGTTGGTCTGTATCTGCTAAAAGAAAAGGAGTACTTGTGGCACCTTAGAGACTTAGAAATTTATTTGAGTATAAGCTTTCATGAGCTGCAGCTCACTTCATCGGATGTATTTTTGAAATTATACAGTTGGCAACCCTGGGTGGTTTGGCTTTTATATATATATAATATGTTTCTACAGATCTGTGGCCAAGACAGTATTGTCTTCATCTTTTCCTGAGACTCCAGGGCATAAAAATTTGGAATGGTATATGGAGATGCACGTCATTTTATAAACATGCACTAAATTTGTAAGGGTATGGATGCTAACTAATAATAGTTTGCAGCAGTGTCTGAGGATCTCAAAGTGCTTTATAGGCATTACTTTAAAATAGACCCCACAACACTCCTCTGAGATAGGTATTATTAGGGCTGCTATTTTCATAGTTATAATGAATTCAGTGCAAATCATTAAATTGACCATTCACTTTAAGAACCATATGCACACAGATACTAATTTGCTTTGTGGTCACCTTATGCTGCATTATTGGCACAAAGCAGCCCTAATGTCAGTAAAAAGAACAGGCGTACTTGTGGCATCTTAGAGACTAACAAATTTATTAGAGGATAAGCTTTTGTGGGCTACAGCCCACTTCATCGGATGCATAGAATGGAACATATAGTAAGAAGATATATATATACACACACACATAGATAAGTTAGAAGTTGCCATACAAACTGTAAGAGGCTAATTAGTTAAGATGAGCTATTATCAGCAGGAGGAAAAAAACTTTTGTAGGGATAATCAAGATGGCCCATTTAGACAGTTGACAAGAAGGTGTGAGGATACTTAACTTAGGGAAATAGATTCAATATGTGTAGTGACCCAGCCACTCCCAGTCTCTCTTCACATCCAAGTTAATGGTATCTAGTTTGCATATTAATTGCATATTACAGTTTGTATGGCAACTTCCAACTTATCTGTATGTATATATATCTTCTTACTGTATGTTCCATTTTATGCATCCGATGAAGTGAGCTGTAGCCCACGGAAGCTTATGCTCTAATAAATTTGTTAGTCTCTAAGTAAGCCCCAATACTCCTGTTCTTTTTGCGGATACAGACTAACACTCTGAAACCTAAAGTCAGTGTAAAAGTGACCATAAGAGGATCAGCCCAGTATAGAGGAATTCTTCAGAGCCATAAAGCCATTATAGTGGCTCCTTCACTATCACCCCTTCCTATGGCCAGCGCAGCTTGTAGCTAGGAGAAAAGGAACGTATCTGTAAATACATACCCTGATCTATGTAGATATGCCCTGAGGATCCTCAGCTGCAATATTAGATCTCTGAGGCCACTGACACCTGGCACAAGTTACAAATGGAAACAGAGGTGCATAGCTAGTCTCTGATTAGGAGGAACAAAGGCAGACTAAGGCGCTCTTTGCATCCCCCTTTCCTAGACTGTGCTGTGCAAAATCCAGTTTCCAGAGGGTTTTTTGCTTCTCTATGAAAATCATTTTGCTTAATGTGAAGGTCACTCCCTTGAATCTGCTTGCAAGAAAACTGCCAGTTGGAATGAATGTGAAGACCTCTATCATTCACTTTTCAGCAGCTTAGGGCTTTATCCTTCCAGGTACTGAGTGCTTTTTCCCCAGTTCAGCAAAACAATTAAGTATGTGCTCTACTTGAACCATGTGAGTTATCCCACTGAAGTTCTCTTGTCTTATATTTAGATTGCAAACGCTCTGTGGACTCTTTTTTTGCTCCATGTTCGTACAGCACCTAGCACAATGGGGTCTTGGTCCATAACTGGGGGCACCTCAGTGCTAAGGAAATACAAAGTAATTAATTAATTATCAGTACCTTTCAGGATTGAGCCCTTTGTGCAGAACATACCCCAGACAAGACAAACAATTAGTTGGCTTTGTGTGCCGGTCCACACGACAAGGGCTAAAGGACCAATTTTACGTTACTGCTAAACGCTGATCCTAGGTTCATAAACCTCGATATTGAATCTATACAGCAAGCTGCAACAGGTTGCACTCAGCTGGGCAAAACTATAGAACTTAGGTTTACCTTAATTTTATTTGTGTTCTTTGCAGTTTTGAACACGTTCTCTCCCATTCTTGGCATTCTTTTTCCAGGTAAAGCTCCAAGGAGCTAAAAAGCAAATGGAAAGGTGGGGAAAAACTTCAAGCACCTTAGCGTTTGATTGGTAATGGCCTCTAAAATATGTGCTAAAGACATTTAACAGTGCCCCAGGAAACTTGCCATTTTGCTGTCTGAAAAATGGGATTGTTTTCCATGGGTAGAGAGAGAGAAAGAGAGAGAAGAGTGCCTTGGTATTATCACAATTTTACTGGCGTGGGGGGAAACTGAGTTCCAGATCCGCAAAGGTATTTAGGCTCCTAACTTCCATTGACTTGAAACCAGTGGAAGTTAGGAGCCTAATTACCAGTAAGGATCTGGGCTTAAATGACTTACAGTACCAAATGCCACAGGAAGTGGTGTTATACCAATAAAATAAAAACCAGCAGGATCTTATTAAAGGGAATAAGGCAAAATGCCACATTTATTGTGAATACAGAAAGAATCATAGTAAGCAGTTAGTTATAGCTATAACTTTCCATTCAATTTCATATCTATTCACACATATATTCATACACACACACACACACAGGTTCTGCAAGGTTGTTATCATAGTTACCAGCCTTAGAGTTGCTCATGCCAAGCCACTGGCCAGGTGGCCTGGACACGAGGAGGGAGCAGGGCCTTGTCAAATGCACATCTGATGCTCCTGGAAGTTTGTTTGCAAAATCAGACCCCAAAGTTCTCAGTTTCTAGAGTCCATTTTTATAGGAATTTATTCCTATGCCAGTCTATGGGAATTGCTTCATCATGCTATTGCTGAATCAATCAGCAGATGGCACATTCCTGATGGCTCCATGTTGTTCTTTGGTTCTCCCATCCTTGAGGCTGTTCGGTGGATTCCAGTCTGCTCGTCGGGGGTCCTCTGGTTGTTTCCACTTGACACCTTCTTCGGCGGATGGACACTGGATTCTTAGGCTGGGACCTCCCTGATCATTTAGTTATTATCCACACCAAGCATCCATCCACATACATCCTCTATCTCTATTTTAATCACAATTGTTAACAAAGCGAGATAAATACAACAAAAGGGCGGGGAGTCTCTTTGTGCTGTATCTGTTGTTACAAAGTATTGCTTTGAGAACAGACTCTGTCTTAGGATGTACTAACACAATTAGCAGCTGGCAAGTTTCACACAGAGGGAGAGAAACAGTAAAAACAAGAGACCAAAAACCAAGAGACCTCTTAATTAGTAATACCCTGGAATTTAAACTATGGGGAATCAAACTCATTTGTGATTTTAATTCAGAACTTCTTTTATATGATCCAACAGTGGCAGAAGTAAAATCCAAGAGTTCTAATCACCAGTATCTTGTTCAACTCACAGGACCATATGCCTTCCCACTGAGTGTTTAATTCTTTCCCTCCTTAAATTCCTGAGATGAAATCCTGGCCACATTGAAATCAGTGAGTTTTGCCACTGATGTCAATTTGGCCAGGATTTCACCCTTGGTGTAGCTTTACAGAACCAGCTATGCAATTTCTATTATGCACAGCGATTTGAATATTAGTAGTACCCTCACAGTCTGCCATCAGATATTATGGCGATGGGGGCCAAGTAGTGACCTAAACAGATCACAGCAAACATTTTTCCTGCTTCTGTACTCTAAAACAATCTAATTCTTCTGTCAAGACACACTCCTATTGTCATTCCCATTCACTCTAATAGGAGCTGCATGCATACAGTGATGGGAGCATATACCCGTAAGTGGCTTTTATTCTAATCAGTCATCTGTTCCTTCCGTTCTCTCTGCCTGTTGCTGACTGTGTTCCCACTGCTTCTTTGCTGACTGCCTCTGCCTTATCTCCCTGGGTGTACCGTGCCATAACCACTAAATCCTCTCTCTGCCTCTTTCGCATTAACTACTGTTGTCACCAACTACTTCTTGTCAATATTGCTTGATTTTGTTTATGCGTCACCCTGTCATGATTCGTTCTACCTGAAATTCATCAATACACACAAGCAGTGGGGAGGTAAGTAGCCTTTCTATAGTGTAAAAGAAGTGTCTCTCTCTCTCACTCACATACACACTTCTAATCTCGCTTGCGACATATTAGTTTTATACTCCCACAGTTTTGCTAACTTCACCTGAGCTCTCCCTAATTTAGACCAGTGTAAGAGAGATCAAAATCCAGCTAAGAGGAGAGTGCCTCCCTGTTGCAGAATTGCTTTTGACCGTGCAAGAGATAGAAGGCATATTTCCTCGCTAGAAACGGATTTTCATCACATTTGGCGTGCAGAGCTCAGTGAAAGAGTGCAATTTGGAATTCTCTGCCAATCATTTGAATGACTGATAATTCTTTAGCAGCCCATAAGCAATAATAACACTCAGCATGGCATGAGAAGTAATGTGATCGCCACATGCAGTATGTGGCGAAAGGCTGAAGGCCAAATTCACCCTCAGTGTAAATGGATTTAATTCCACTGAGTTTGGTGGAGCTGCATCAGACGCTGAATTTGGTTCTCAGTGCCTCTAGCCAGCATCCAGGCTATGCAGTTATCCTTGTGATTTGCAGCCCATGTTCTGGCACATTAGTTACTCTGATGCTTTTACAAAATGGCTCTTTTTTTTTTTAATTCTGAAGGTTTTATATAAGGTTGGAAATACATTTAAATGCAAAATATAATATCCCAGTTAGCATTGCTATGTATGCTCCATGTACAGTATACCTTTTGAATATGTTCTCCGCTACAGCAGTTACACGGCTGTAGCCTCATATAAATCTATGGGGCTGCCAAAAAGACTTGCCCAATGGGTATTGTAAATGGTGATATCTAGCCAATAGGCTGTGCCCATACATTATACAGAATTAACCACAGAGTTGGGTCTCAGCAGCATTGCCTTTCCTCATAACTTTTCTCAGTGAAAATACAGGAAAAGCACATTATAAAATCATGAACAATGCAACTGGTATAGCTCCATTGGCTTCCAGTTTAGTATAGCTCCATTGGCTTCCAGTTTACACCAGCTGAAGATCTGGCCCAAATAGTCATTTGTTCCCCTTGCTCTTCATGGACTCCAGCTTTTCTCCCTGTTGGGATAAAACCCGCTTGGGTTACGACCGTGGAAGTGTTTGTTTAATCACCTCATCGTTGGTATGTGGACACCTCGATAAGCAACTGGTCATTCAGTAGTTTAATAGATTGCACCACACAGATGTTTTCCCTGACATGCAGCCAACATTTGGCTTTGCTCAGTCTCATTTTATGACTCCTAGTTATATCCCCCAGGCTCACCCGAAGACATCAGATTTGAGGAGGAAAAGTAGCTATTTCTAATGGCCTTACCCATTAGAAACTCAGAAGTTCATTTTTTGTTTCCAAATATGAAAAAAAAAATTGTTGCATTCACTCTGTGAAGTAAATGCATACTGTGTGAATGTGAGAATTGGTTTGCGCGCACACACACACACACACACAGAGAGTGACAATCATGTCAGGGCTCAGTGTGTCTCCCTCTAGCATTGGGAGGGCCTGGAGTAAATCACTCCCACTCTGGAAGTTTGATACTTCATGGTTTATTTACAATATTTTTAGGGTTGGCCTGAGGGTGTTTTTGTTTGTTTGTTTGTTTAATAAACAAAACCAAAACAAAATTATGTTTCCTAACTCCTACTGAAGTACTGTCTCTTCTTCTGCTGACTATCAATTGCCAGTCATCCTCTCTAACGCACTCTTGGCCCAGCTACGCTAGGAACCAAGGCCCTCTCACCAAGCAGAAATACATAAATTTCCCTTGATAGGAATAAACAGCTCTTTATATAGGAGAATCCTTTCCCCCTCACTGCACACAACCCTTCTGGAGCTTGCTTCTCATCCCTGGAAGAGGTTTAAAAAGGTCAGAGTCTGCCCTTGACTACACTCAGGTGTCCATAATTAACGTGTGATAACCTCTTTTAATTCATAGGAAAAAAGGACTTTCACCATTCTAAGACTGATATACCTGCCTTCACCATCCTTCCAGAGCTGCCAGGTCTGACGTTGTCACTACACACACACCCCTTTGCTCATTACAAAATGCTGGCACTACAGGTCAGTAAGTGAGGAGAGGTATCACCTTACCAGTGTGGGAGTGAAAGGATGGAATGCTATGACTTTGCTAAAGTGAGTGCGAAGTCCCTGAGCATGGATGTATATTTTTTGTATTACAATAGCAGGCCTTCATTGTGCCAGACACTGTGCACCATATAACAAAGTCATGCTCCCTGTCCCCAGAGAATTTACAATGTAAGTGTGAGAACTGGATAACAAGTGGAGAAAAAAAACACAGGGAGTGTTGTATTAATTTGGATGGAATAAATGGGCCAAAGGTGTCAAACATAACCCAGGTTTCAGAGTAGCAGCTGTGTTAGTCTGTATCCGCAAAAAGAAAAGGAGGACTTGTGGCACCTTAGAGACTAACACATTTATTTGAGCATAAGCATAACCCAGGCAGTGTCCAACATTAAACAGTGTTAAGCAAGGTCCAGAGTTTGGTATACCTCCACTTGCTTGGTATCATGGCTGTTAGGATATAGATATTCAGGCCTGTCTGCAAAGGCCTGTACTCTAAGAATTTAGGTATATTCTTATCACTTAGCTAGTTATAGAGTATAAAAGAAAGAATCAAAATCACTGTCTGCTGGTGTAAAGGCCTTCTCTTACTGTGACAGTCTGAGGCCCTGTTCTTCGGCTAAGGCCTTTGGCTAAACAGCAGAAGCAGGTGTAAGCTGGGAAGCGAATGGGTCACATCCTCATATTCCAGACTAGTCACATTGAAATAAGGTGCTATTGGGCTGTTAGGAATACAATCCTGTCCTGATAGTGCCTATCCCCTCCAGAGAAAGGGAAGAGTCTAGAGGCTGTTCGGTAAGAACTCATTTATCAATAGACACAGCTGGGAAACCCTTATGTCTTTATAGGTGTAGTTGTGAAATCCTCACTTCTGTATTGTTTTGTCATTACAGTTAACACTTTGCTCGGTTTATTTGCATGGTCTCTGTCTGGTTCTGTGATTTTCTGTCTGCTGTATAATTAAGTTTGCTGGGTGCAAACTAAGGTGGTGGGATATAATTGGTTAAATAATCATGTTACAATATGTTAGGATTGGTTAGTTAAATTTCAGGAAAATGATTGGTTACGGTATAGCTAAGCAGAACTCAAGTTTTACTGTATAGTCTGCAGTCAATCAGGAAGTAAGGAGGGGGGATGGGAACAGGGAATACGGGGGGAAATTGGAATCATGTTTTGCTAAGGTGGGGAGTGGGTACAGGGACAAGAGTGATGTAGTGGTGGGAGTCTGCTATAGACCACCAGACCAGGGGGATGAGGTAGATGAGGCTTTCTTCTGGCAGCTCATGGAAGCTACTAGATCGCATGCCCTGATTCTCATGGGTGACTTTAATTTTCCTGATATCTGCTGGGAGAGCAATACAGCAGTGCATAGACAATCCAGGAAGATTTTGGAAAGGGTAGGGGACAATTTCCTGGCGCAAGTGCTAGAGGAGCCAACTAGGGGGGGCGCTTTTCTTGACCTGCTGCTCACAAACCGGGTAGAATTAGTGGGGGAAGCAAAAGTGGATGGGAATCTGGGAGGCAGTGACCATGAGTTGGTTGAGTTCAGGATCCTGACGCAGGGAAGAAAGGTAAGCAACAGGATACAGACCCTGGACTTCAGGAAAGCAGACTTTGACTCCCTCAGGGAACGGATGGCCAGGATCCCCTGGGGGACTAACATGAAGGGGAAAGGAGTCCAGGAGAGCTGGCTGTATTTCAAGCAATCCCTGTTGAGGTTACAGGGACAAACCATCCCGATGAGTCGAAAGAATAGTAAATATGGCAGGCGACCAGCTTGGCTTAATGGTGAAATCCTAGCGGATCTTAAACATAAAAAAGAAGCTTACAAGAAGTGGAAGGTTGGACATATGACCAGGGAAGCGTATAAAAATATTGCTCGGGCATGTAGGAATGATATCAGGAGGGCCAAATCGCACCTGGAGCTGCAGCTAGCAAGAGATGTCAAGAGTAACAAGAAGGGTTTCTTCAGGTATGTTGGCAACAAGAAGAAAGCCAAGGAAAGTGTGGGCCCCTTACTGAATGAGGGAGGCAACCTAGGGACAGAGGATGTGGAAAAAGCTAATGTACTCAATGCTTTTTTTGCCTCTGTCTTCACTAACAAAGTCAGCTCCCAGACTGCTGCGCTGGGCATCACAACATGGGGAATAGATGGCCAGCCCTCTGTGGAGATAGAGGTGGTTAGGGACTATTTAGAAAAGCTGGACGTGCACAAGTCCATGGGGCCGGACGAGTTGCATCCGAGAGTGCTGAAGGAATTGGCGGCTGTGATTGCAGAGCCATTGGCCATTATCTTTGAAAACTCGTGGCGAACGGGGGAAGTCCCGGATGACTGGAAAAAGGCTAATGTAGTGCCAATCTTTAGAAAAGGGAAGAAGGAGGATCCTGGGAACTACAGGCCAGTCAGCCTCACCTCAGTCCCTGGAAAAATCATGGAGCAGGTCCTTAAAGAATCAATCCTGAAGCACTTGCATGAGAGGAAAGTGATCAGGAACAGCCAGCATGGATTCACCAAGGGAAGGTCATGCCTGACTAATCTAATCGCCTTTTATGATGAGATTACTGGTTCTGTGGATGAAGGGAAAGCAGTGGATGTATTGTTTCTTGACTTTAGCAAAGCTTTTGACACGGTCTCCCACAGTATTCTTGTCAGCAAGTTAAGGAAGTATGGGCTGGATGAATGCACTATAAGGTGGGTAGAAAGCTGGCTAGATTGTCGGGCTCAACGGGTAGTGATCAATGGCTCCATGTCTAGTTGGCAGCCGGTGTCAAGTGGAGTGCCCCAGGGGTCGGTCTTGGGGCCGGTTTTGTTCAATATCTTCATAAATGATCTGGAGGATGGTGTAGATTGCACTCTCAGCAAATTTGCGGATGATACTAAACTGGGAGGAGTGATAGATACGCTGGAGGGGAGGGATAGGATACAGAAGGACCTAGACAAATTGGAGGATTGGGCCAAAAGAAATCTGATGAGGTTCAATAAGGATAAGTGCAGGGTCCTGCACTTAGGACGGAAGAATCCAATGCACCGCTACAGACTAGGGGCCGAATGGCTAGGCAGCAGTTCTGCAGAAAAGGACCTAGGGGTGACAGTGGACGAGAAGCTGGATATGAGTCAGCAGTGTGCCCTTGTTGCCAAGAAGGCCAATGGCATTTTGGGATGTATAAGTAGGGGCATAGCGAGCAGATCGAGGGATGTGATCGTTCCCCTCTATTCGACATTGGTGAGGCCTCATCTGGAGTACTGTGTCCAGTTTTGGGCCCCACACTACAAGAAGGATGTGGAGAAATTGGAGAGAGTCCAGCGAAGGGCAACAAAAATATTAGGGGTCTAGAACACGTGACTTATGAGGAGAGGCTGAGGGAGCTGGGATTGTTTAGTCTGCAGAAGAGAAGAATGAGGGGGGATTTGATAGCTGCTTTCAACTACCTGAAAGGGGGTTCCGAAGAGGATGGCTCTAGACTGTTCTCAGTGGTAGCAGATGACAGAACGAGGAGTAATGGTCTCAAGTTGCAGTGGGGGAGGTTTAGATTGGATATTAGGAAAAACTTTTTCACTATGAGGGTGGTGAAACACTGGAATGCGTTACCTAGGGAGGTGGTAGAATCTCCTTCCTTAGAGGTTTTTAAGGTCAGGCTTGACAAAGCCCTGGCTGGGATGATTTAACTGGGAATTGGTCCTGCTTCGAGCAGGGGGTTGGACTAGATGACCTTCTGGGGTCCCTTCCAACCCTGATATTCTATGATTCTATGACACAGGTAAGGCTCTGTGGTGTCAGAGCTGGGAAGGGGACACTAAGGAAGGAAATTGGAATCATGCTTGCTGGAAGTTTACCCCAATAAACATCAAATTGTTTGCACCTTTGGACTTGGGGTATAGTTGCTCTCTGTTCATGCGAGAAAGACCAGGGAAGTAAGCGGGTGAAGGAATAAGCCCCTAACAATGGCAAACACACCATTAAAAATCTTTTTAGCCTTTTATTAGCGATACCAGAAAGAAGGAAAAACTTAAAACGTGAAATGCAAAGCATTAAGCAAGTCTTTCATTTAACATCAGCCCTTGTTCCCTTTAGCTGGAAAGAGTTTTTAGAAGGAAACACTCTTGTTTGACAATCTCTTAGACAGTATCAAAGCTGGTAAGAACTGTAAATGAGAAAAAGTTAGTTGAGATGAGCTGGAGCCATTGTTGCTGCTGTTGTTAAAAGTCCGATCTCATTTAATCTTGGGTGGTATTTGGGATTCAGCTGGAGCTGTTCGGGATGGCGATGTAATCTGAATGCCTCTTCCTGGCTTGGTTCAGTCAGGACATCTCTCCAGATTAGGAAGACAAAGGTGTGGGGTCCCAGGAGATGGTAGAGATGGCAGCCATGATGACAAAGCTTGCCTCAGTAGCCCCTCCTTCTGTTCTTCTCTATTCTCCAGCCTCAAAGTCTCCTTCATTAAGGACCCACAAAGGGAATGGTAGGTGGAATAGTCCATCCCCTCATACCGTGTCCATCATTTAGGCCTAATATTTCACTAACCAATTTTAGTTCATTCATTTCTCGTTCCACAGCTTCTGTTTTTACTGAGAATGATTTTAACATAGTCCTTGAGTTATATCATTAAGCCTTTTTTGTTTAGACTAATTCAGTTTTTCTGTCTCCTGTTTGCACTGTTTCCTATCAACCTTTGTTATTCTAGATTATTGTGACATTTTATGGACATTTACATACTTTTTAGAGCTGAGCTTACAATTAAGGTAAATTTGTAGGACCAATTATTACAGCAAGGAGTACAAGGAAACAATGAGATGATACTGGGCAGCATGTCACAGCAAATCAGTGGTCTAACCATAGATTAATTTTTTGTAGTCATCACTGCAGAAGAAAGTTTTAAGGAGGAATTGCGGCCACTGAGAGCTGCGGAAGGCCGTGCCTGCAGATAGTCAATGTAAACACTGTCTCGTGGCCCACCAGTGGATTACCCTGATGGGACACATGCTGCTTTGCCCCTTGCTACCTTCCCATTTGGCCCTTGCAGCCTTTTGCCCCTCCCCTTTGCCCCAGGCCCCCTCACTAGCTTCAGTTTGTCTGCCCCACCCATTTCCCTCCGCTGCTCTGTTTGCCCCGCCCCAGCCTCTGAAGCTAGCCCCTGGGTCTCCTTGTCCTACCTCCAACCTGGTTGTTTCCCTCCCCCTGCAGTTCCCCCCACCCTGATTAGCCCCTCGCTCTGTGCGCCCATGCTCCTCTCCCATGTGCTTGTGCCCCTCCCATTTTAGTTGACCCCTGTATCACTGCACCCCCCAACGCTATTATAACCCCTCTCCCCTAGTGCAGCTAGAGGAGCCAGAATCCTATTTTGAGTTGGTGACTGACCCCGCCCCACGTCCTTGATAGCCCCCCGCTCCCCATCCAGCCCTCCCCTTCCAGCAGCCTAGAGGGGAGGAGTGGTCGACCTGTTCCCCTTTCCCCCCACCTCCGGTGTTTGTTCTCCCCCCTCTTATTATGGTGGGGGACAAGTGCCTTTGTTCAATCCCGCATCTGCCTTCTTTGGGAGACAGATCATGGCTCCCACTTCTTCTATGCCCTGGAGAAAAGTGGGGGGGGGCGGCAAGAAGCACATCACCTGCCTTCTGGCAGAGGATGGCACCCCCCTCACGGATCCGGTGGAGATATGCAGGAGGGCCAGGACCTTCTATGCAGGCCTTTTCTCCCTGGATCTGACCGATCCTAACGCTTGCAGAGTGCTCTGGGACGGGCTCCCGACGGTCAGCACAGGCGACCGAGACCCACTAGAGCTGCCTCTCACACTGGCTGAGTTCTCGGAAGCCCTCTGCCGCATGCCCACCAATAAATCTCCGGGCATGGACGGGCTGACCGTGGAGTTCTACCGCATGTTCTGGGATGTCCTCTGCCCAGATCTCGTCACCATCTGGGCTGAGTCTTTGCAGAGCGGGGTCCTCCTTCTTTCATGCAGGCGAGCCGTGCTCACCTTATTGCTGAAGAAGGGGGACCTCTGCAACTTACGGAATTGGCGTCCTGTCTCACTCCTCAGCACGGACTACAAAGTCATAGCGAAGGCCATCTTGCTGTGGCTGGGCTCCGTGCTGGTGGACGTGGTCCACCCAGAGCTGACCTACACCATCCCGGGCCGTACCATCTTTGATAACGTGTATCGATCCGGGATCTCTTGGAGCTTGAGTGTAGGGATGGTCTGTCATTCGCCCTCCTGTCCCTGGATCAGGAGAAGGCATTCAACAGGGTGGACCATGGGTATCTCCTGGGAACTCTGCAAGAGTTAGGCTTTGGACCCCAGTTTGTGGGCTTTCTCCAGGTGCTTTTCGCCTACACAGAGTGTCTGGTCAGGCTCAACTGGAGCCTGACTGAGCCAGTCAGCTTCGGGCAGGGAGTACGGCAGGAGTGCCCCCTCTCGGGCCAGCTGTACTCTCTGGCGATTGAGCCCTTCCTCTGTCTCCTCTGCAGGAGGTTGACGGGGTTGGTGCTGCAAGAGCCAGAGCTGCAGCTGGTCCTGTCAGCATACGCCAACGACTTGCTCCTTTTGGTCCAGGACCCAGGTGACTTGGTGCGGGTGGAGGCTTGCCAGGCAGTCTACTCAGCAGTCTTCTCCGCCTAGGTCAACTGGGTCAAGAGCTCTGGCCTGGTGGTCAGGGATGAGTGGCAGGCGAGCTCCCTCCCACCCACGCTTCAGGCCATCCAGTGGAGCGCAGGTCCGCTGCTCTATCTGGGCATTTACCTTTTTGCCACGCATCCATCTCTGCCAGAGAACTGGCATGGTTTAGAGGGCAGGGTGACAGAGCGGCTCCAGAAATGGACAGGACTACTCTGGTGTCTCTCCCTTTGAGGGAGGGCACTGGTGCTTAATCAACTAGTCCTGTCCATGCTCAACACCCTACTCCCAGCCCCAGGCTTCCTGGCAACCTCTGGACGGCAAGTCTGGAGTTCATTTGGCCAGGAGCACACAGGGTCTCTGCAGGGGTCCTCCATCTGCCCCTGGAGGAGAGAGGGCAGGGCCTGAAGTACCTACGCACTCAGATCCATGTCTTCCGCCTCCAGGCCCTGCAGAGGCTCCTTTATGGTGCAGGTAGTCTGACGTGGAGCGTACTGGCACACGCCTTCCTGCGCCGCTTCCAAGGGCTCCGATACGACCGGCATCTCCTTTATCTCTATCTGAGAGGTCTTCCGTGAGACCCCTCTGGGCTGCCAGTCTTCTACCAGGACCTCTTCAGGACCTGGAAACTGTTCTGTGACAAGGTCCATGGCAGCCACCGAGGGGGCAGATCTCCTCATGGAGCCCCTGCTACACAACTCCCAGCTCTGTGTGGGAGACCTCTCCAGACCTCGTACTCCCCTGCGCGTACTTCAGGAGGTGAGGGCCACTTTACTGCCCGCTGCTTGGGCCTACCTCGACTGGGTCCTGTGAGAGGGCACGCCCTGCCCACCCTCCACTCCAGGTCCTCCAGACCTTTTCATCGGGCCCCCGCCCCATGGACCCAACCAACACCCCTGCCCCTTCACTGTGAGCCGGCTACATGACTTGGAGCCAGTTCGTTTCCAGACTGTGCCAAGGAAACATCTATACACGCTCATGCTCCACACTCTTCACTTCCTCACCCTCGCGTCCCGCCCTGACATGAAGTGGCGGAACCTCTTGCCACCTCTGGAGGGTGAGGAGCCCTGGTGAGCCAGCCTATATTCCATCCTGGTCCCAAGGCCCACCAGAGACATCAGCTGGCGGCTCCTTCATGGAGCCGTGAGCACGGGTGTGTACTTGGCGCAGTTCACTCCCCTCCTGGACACCTGCCACTTTTGCGGCATGAGGGAGACCCTGACACACGTGTACCTAGAGTGTGCCAAGTTGCAGCCCCTATTCCAGCTCCTCCTAGAGATTTTATTACAGTTTTGGTTGCACTTTTCCTTTCACCTGTTCATCTATGCATTCCCTATCCGTGGCCCCACAAAGTCGCGGGACCTCCTTGTCAACCTCCTCCTAGCCTTGGCCAAAATGGCCATCTACAAAACCAGGGAGAGGAGGTTGGCCAATGGGGTTTCCTGTGACTGTGGGGCCTATTTCAGTTCCTCAGTCTGTTCACGCATCCAGGCAGAGTTCCTCTGGGTGGCGTCCGCTGGCTCCCTGGATGCCTTTGAGGAGCAGTGGGTGCTGTCCGGGGATCTCTGCTCGGTGTCCCCATCAGGTTCCCTTTGTTTAGCCCTGGGACCTCACTCCCATTCCTGTTATCTCATTAGTTGTCCCCCGAACATATTTGGAATCCCAGACTTGTGGATCATCTCCTTAGGCTGGGGGGAAGTCCTTGAATACTGGGCAGGCAGAAGTCCTCTCACCTCCTGGATACCAACAGGACTACTCTGCTGTACCCAACTGGCCTGGGTCTATCACATACTGTATTCCTTCCATCCCTTTTATGCAGCTAATTATCAGAGTGCATTTAGTTTTGAGCCTTATTAATAGGGACCTGAGCTTTTAGATTTGGAATTACAATAGCAGAGTATGGTCTCATGATAGTATTAAGAAAGTCCTCGGAATTCATAGTTTCACCTTGAATCTGTACAGGTTAGGCAATTATGTTTTATTAGTTTCCCTTAAAAACCTCTTTGTTCAGAGCCTCGTATATGGCATTTCTCAGAACTCTATATACACCATTAGTTGATATGATTGCTTATGGTGTTTAACCTCTCACAGCTACTCAGACAAGACATAGATTTACTATTCTGCTGATAATCGTTCTTTTCATCACTGGTGATCATATAGGACAGATTAAGCACCTTCACTAATAAGGACACTTGAAACACCTACTACTTCAGACATTTTATGGTTTGGGAGCTCAGATTTTTCAAACTTAAGTGCACCTGCACTTTTTTATATTACTCCCCTTAAGTGGTTACATTTACTAGCCAGCATAAATCTCTTATATCTGTGCACACCAGAAAAAGAATTATAAAACAAGAACCATCATATTATAAATTAAAATTTGTTTCTGGGAAAGATAAAGTTAAGAACCCAACCTAGGGCCTATTCAACACCTATTCAAGTCAAGGGGTATCCTTCCATTAACTTCTTTGGTCATTGGATCAGATCTTAAGTGGCCTAATTTCCAGAGGAACAATAGTTCCCATGCAAATCAGACTCACCACCTCTGAAAATCAGGCCACTTTGCATCCGTTCAGGACATGTGCTTTAGCATTGTCCTTAACAGGGATGCTTTCCTGAATCTGAGCTTTAGTTAGATAGCTAGATGTGTGGATCTAACTTTAGGCACTCACTCTTGGAGAATATGGTTCCTATTTTAAAGTATTTTTATCTGTGTTGCTTTACTTTTATTTCTTCTTCTTCTTCTTCTTCTTCTTCTTCTTCTTCTTCTTCACTGTTTATTTCTTTCTTGCATTTCCCTCTGGTCAACAAATCTGACAGTATGTCAATTATTAGCTCTCTCATGCACTAACACAATGGTGCACTGTTTTGGGGGTTTCTAGCACTTCAGAGAAAAGTTGAAATTAAAACAAAAAGCCACAAAAACAGATGTGTGCATATTAGAATTTGCAAATCCTCCCTTTAAAAAAAAAAAAAAACCACCCTCCATTTTGGAGACCTACCCTACTTGGCAATGTCCCTTTAATAGCAAAGAAATATTATCTCCAAAGGAGATACCATTCTATACATTTTGGGCCAGTATAAGTCTGTGACATTAACACGATTCTGAGCAGCAGCATAAAACCTTGAATCACCATCTAAAACCCTTTTCAAACGTTCCAGGATAAGCATTACATATGCATTTTTAATCTTTATACTGCCAGCAAGATCAGTGTGAGACAAATTTGCATTTCATAGCTGGAACTAACTCCATGTGGATCTGATAAAAAAACGTCAGAACAAGATACTTTAGCACGCACATACATTTCCTAAAATTACACAAAATGGGGATTTTAGGAATGCATTTCCACACCTTCCATTTCAAAGTTTTGTTACTTAATCTTTCTTGAATAAGAAGCAACTATTTTTGACTCCTTAGTAAAACTCATTTATTTCTGCATGGTTCCCCCTTGTAATTCTGACAAAATGACTGTCCAGGTAAGATGACAGATATGGTGCTTTTGCACCAAATCAAAGACTGTTTATTACAATGGTACCACACATAGACTTTTCCTTGGAAGATCAGTTCTCACTGGTGTGCCTCAAAGCCTCATCTAACTTTTCCAAGCTTAGGTTTACAGAGCAGCACCCACTCCTCACTATAGAATTGATAGAACAGCAAGATATACCCTGGTTTTCTGATGTTATATAAAATGTAGGCTTCTGAAATGCATAAGGAAAAGGCTTCTTAAACTGGTTCAAACTCCACTTTCCAGGGTTAGGGGACCTGTTGATGGAGATGCATTACCCACACTGCTCATTACTCTGGTTAGGAAAAATGTAAAAATAGGGGGCAGAGGGTAATGGGGTAAAGTTGAGTCATACTGTCCTGTACAATAGGTACCATAGGTCTAAAATGTTATGTCTTCATTTCCTGTTTACAGCACCTAAGAGCTTTTCCTGGACTGCAGAGATAGCCATTTTGTTTTCTGAATTGCAACAACCTATTACAGAACCAATGCATACACTGTGCTCTCTCGAAGATTTTATTCTTGTTCTTGTTTTGCTTGATTCAGACTAATTAATTTTAGACTAAAAGTACATCCTGTGTTTGGGAAATAGGACATACCATTTTATTAATTCACAAAACAGGAGTATTTGGAACAGAAGTAACACCTTTGTTCTAAAAGTCAGTCATGGAGTCAGGGGAAGAAAAGACCTATTTGAATATAAAGTACATCTCCTCAATCACTGCAGGATACAGTCCTCTGAATCAGGAAGGAGACATAACAGCTTAACCTGATTTAAAAATTTATTAAAGCTAATCTTAAAAAAAATGTACTACATAGGTTGAGAAAAGTGTCTGTACATCTGGCTATAGTGCTTAGATTATCCACAAATACAGAGTTTGTTTTTAAAAGTCATATGATACATAGAGTACATAATCAGCAATAACCCAAACTTAGGTGAATAAATTTAAGAATACAGTTTAGATATTAGCATCCAGATATTTGCGTATATCACTGATGAGAAGTTGTACAGAGATTTGGTTGTGGAAAGCAAAATATATCAATGAGTGGAGATTGTCCCTCAGTAACTGAGAATTAGGGTAGGTTGTCCATTTAGGAAATACTTTCAGTTACTTTCCTTACTGCGCTTCTCATCGGCACTCTAGCTCATCCCTCCTGGTATTGTCAATGTCTGGTATTGTGTTCTATGCAGATGTCCCTCGACCGTCTGATGGCATCTGACACCATGAGTTGCCGCATCAGACGAGCATAGCATTGATTGATTTCACATTCTTGCAACACTCGCTCGTTATTGGGGGTCCCATGCGCCCAAGGCTCCAATGATCAGTGCATGTGTCTGAACCTGGTAACCCCTAGCTCTCAAGGTGTCGGCCAGATGGGCGTATTTCTCCACCTTTTGAGCTTGGGCATCATGGAAGTCCGGGGCTTGTTCTCAAAGGGCACTGTGATGTCCACCATGACGATCTTCCGGTCCTCGCTGGTGATGATGTCTGGTCACAGTTGGCTGTCGGTTCTGGGGATGGTGGAGTTCACGGCAACCTTCCCTATGGGTGGCGGGATGTCTCTGACCAGTCAATCTTGGATGGCATTGTGTCGCAGCTGCCAGGCTCTGGAACGGGGCTTGCAGCTACACTGGACATGGGGTAGTGTCTCGTTAGCATAGCCACACATCCTACATCGCTTGTCCTGATTCCCGTGGCGAATGGCTCCATCGAGTGGAATGCAGTTGAGCCAGGCCATGTGGATAAACCTGCAGTCGGCAAATCGGGTGAAGCTGCCTCCGAGGAGGAAGTGGTTGCTGGCATCCCACTTGTACATCACCTTGAACACTTTGCCCTGTTCCGGCTTCTGCTGGCAGTCTTCCACATACTGGCAGTGGATGGCATCCTTCAACATCCTCTCCAGCATGGTTCTAGCTCTCGGAATGATGGTTGTGTGCACCGTATTCTTCACCTGTGGCACCAGGCCTCCCAGCTCCTGGCATTTCTCGCACCATGTCCAGCAACAGCCAATACACTTCTCCAGTCATCGAATAGCATTGCGGGAACAAGTCCAGAGCAAAGCAAAGTCTCCCCCATCTCTTCCAAATTCGCCTTCCAGCAAGCCGCTTAGGTAGGTGGCGACATCATGGTTGGAGGGGGTCCTGGTGATTCACTTCTTGATGACATCATGCAAAGCACTTTCTGCGATGCTCCTCACCATGGTGCCTGGGCACATCAGTAGGTGGAAGGCATGAGTGATCACTGCAACGTTGCACAGATCACGCATACCAGGGATGTTGGTGCTGCCCTGCCTGTGTGAGATGTACACCAGTTTATTGCTGGCTCTCTGGGAAAGAAACATCCACTTCTTTATTAGCTGTCTGATGGTGTTGTCTGCCTTGTTCAGAGGTACCTTCGCCACGGCAGATCCCCTCAGGATGAATGAGATATGGGGTATCAGGAAGGTGTTCAAGGCATTGATCTTCTGCCATGGTGCCAGTAGGGAGGACTGAGCAGCTCCATGGCTAAGTTGAAAACAATGGGACTGAGGGGACAACCTTGCTTCATGCCACTACGGATAGGAATTCCCGGCGTTTCTCCTTCCATGGAGCGGATGGTGGTGATGCAGGCTTCATACAGTTCATACAGATCAGTTGGAGAAAATTTTCAGGCATCCCGAACTCTTGCAGCATAACAAAAATGTGCCGGTGCAGCATTGATCCAAAAGCATTAGCCAGGTCGAGCCATGCTAAGGCACATTGCCTCCATGCCCTCCTGGCCGCGTGGATGGCAGTCTGAAGGACAAAGTTGTGTTCATCGCAGCCTTGGCGTGACACGAAGCCTTTCTGGATGGAGCTAATGGCTCCTCTGTTCACCGACCAGTCTGTGACCCTAGCTGCAAGGCAGCTGGCATACAGCTTGTACATGGTAGAGCAGAGAGAGAGATGGGTCCCCAGTTGCTGGGGTCATCGCGCTCGCCTTTCTTGTTGACAAGCACCGTCACAGACTTCTTCCAGGAGCTGGGAGTATGGCAGAATTCTTTGCATTTGTTGAAAAGTGCAGTTAATACCAGGCAGCTGGGGTCTGTTTTTTTCAGGATGTTATACTGAATGCCATCTTTTCCTGGGGCTGTGTTTTCGGTCTTTGTAAGTCTGGTCTCTATTTCCTGTGATGTAAAGTCTTGTTCCAGGTCCTCTGCACAGTCAATGTGGGGTAAAGGATGAAGGCAGTCTGGATGCTGTGCATCATTCTGAGCTACACAGTCAAACCCCCCTTGAAGTATGAGAATAGTCTCTCAGACAGGATTGCAAAGTGGGATGTGGGTCTGTCGAAGATCTCTCTCATAGCCTGAGGGCGGTTTGACTGGTAGAGCTTCTGGATCCTGGATGTGCTTCTGGGTCATAGTGGCAACTGGTCTTCCTTCTCCCTGGCTTCCCTCATGATGTTGTGGTTCTGTCTGGATGCAGGAGCTCTGTGCGCAGTCAGTGTGATCTCCTGAGTTTCCTTCCTCCCAGAAATGATTTCTGCAGACTAATCTTTAGTGAGTCTGTCTACAAGGAGGCTGTCCTCACCAACTCCTCCATCCAAGTGGTTTGCCATGGGTGGCAGCCCTCACCGTGGGCTGCTGCTCTTCCGGCTGTTCAATCTCCTCAGGCTTAGGCTAGAAAACTGCTGTGGGATTAGCCTGTTGCCTTTTTCCCCTCCCGGTTTTCAGAAATCCATTCAGCAGGATCTTCCAGAACAAGGGCAGTGTCTTCCCTTACAGATTTTAGGGCAGCACGGGTCCTTTTAGGAAGGACAGTTTTAGAGGCAGCAGTACTGGCCCTTTTAGGGATGTGATCTTGCTTGGGAGTTTCCGGAGCGATGCTGGTCCTTCTGTGGATGAGTTCTGTCTGGGGTGGGGGGGTGTCTTTGATGCAACTTGAGACCTTCTGGGGCAAGGTCCCATTGGGTGATCTTGGAGGCTGTATTGGTTCACCTAGGGGTGGAGTCCTGTTGCAGAGTGAGAGCAGTGGAAATAGCTCCTCCACTGTCTGGGTCTTGCTGGGTGGCCTGTGAGGTTGTGCTCGCTCTTCAGATGACAGAATCCTGTGAAGTTATCTGTGGGGGTGGGGGGCGGGGCTGACCCTTCTGACAACAGCGTTGTGCTGGACATACTGTGAGGAAGCACTAAGCCATCTGGAGATGGAGTTACCTTGCATAAACTGCAAGGGAGCACTGATACTCCTCTTGGCAGGGTCCAGTTTAGGGATTTTTGAGGCAGCACTTACTCTTTCAATGGTAGTATCCAGTTGGGTGGTCTCAGGGTCAGGGGTAGTCCTTCCCTCAGTAGATGGTTGGACCACCTCTTTGTGCTGTGGCTCTGGGGGAGTTGGTTGGGATGCAATAGCTGGAGTGATTGGGGAGTCGAAAGCCAGAGCCGGAGCATGTGGTGTTTCTGCTTTCGGAGCAGAGATGGGGTGGCGGCAACATGGATTGATAGAGTTGGACTCTTCCAGTTTGAGATGTCCTTTGCAGTTGACTTGATGAGACTTACATTTCTTCTGCGTCTCAAAAGGCAGGTCACAGAGTGCATACCGGAAAGCGATCTGCTTGCTGTGGATTCTCTTGAGATTGCCAATGTACTGGAATCCTTGGACCAGATAGCAGAAGAGGCAGAGGAGTGTGTCCGCAAGGAGGGGATACTGGAGATAGATGCAATCGTTCTCCTTTTCTTCTCTCTCTGTTGGATGTGCTTCAGTTGTAGCAGCAGATTCACTAGATGGTTCTCGTGGCTCTGGGAGAGTAGTATGGAGAGGCTCAGCTGGACAGGCATCTAGTGAGGTGTTGAGGTCCAGCTGGGTGGTTTCTGAGGGAAGTCTGGTCTTGCTGGTTTGGGTACCTTCCAGCACAGCAGGACAACGACCATCATCAGGATCCTGGGCAGTAGGTGAGATGGAAGAAATTTTCCTTCTGGAATCCTTCTCCTGAGGAGCAGGTGAGAAGTTTCTCCTGGCTAGGATGTCCTGGAAGACCATCTTTGAGGTGCAAGATCTCCCTGCAGTACATTTTGGCACAGTTTCTGACTCTAGCTGCTCTGAAAATGTTTTGAAGCTGGTAAAAATATAATTATAAGACTCTACATATTACATAAGTACCAGACATGTCTTCATTCAGGGACTTGTGTCTTTAGACCTTCCCCAGAATGAAAATTATAAACTGTGTTCCAGAGAGAGCCTTATTTCTGCAGCCAGAGGCAGAACAATCCTTTCTTTTTTAATCTTGATGATATGCTTTAGCCCTCAGTGGTATCATGTTGCAAAGAGTTCCACCGGCTAACTAGGAATGGTGTGAAAAAAGAATTTCTTTTAACCAGTTTTGGATTTGTTGCCTTCCAACTTCAGGAATGTCCCCTTATTCTTGTATTATGAGGAAGGGTGAGTGGAAGTTCTTCATCTTTCCCCTTTATACCATTTGTTAGGTTCTATCCCTGTATCCTGGCCCTTCTTATCTGTTCAGTCACTAAGGTGATCAGGGTCAATTTTTTTAACTCTCTTTTTTATGAGAATTTTTCTATTCTAATCGCCTGCCTCTGAATCATCTCTAGTTCTGCTTCTTGAGACGACGGGTGACCAGAACCAAACCTAATATTCCAGGTAAAGGCTGATTTATATAATTTCATGATTGTTTCTGTATTATTCTCCTTCCTACTCTCTATACAAAATTATATTTTTGTTTACTATTTTGACTGCAGCTGCACGTTGAGCACAAGTTTTTACTGAGCTGTTCAGAGTGATGCCCACATCTTCTTTTTTTTCCTGTGTTGATATAGTTAATTTGCAGCTCACACTGTATGGTGTATGAGTCATTCAAATTATTCCCCCTTAGTGTGCCTTTTTTTACATTTATCAGCACTGAATCTCATCTGCCATTGAGTTGCCCATTTACCTAGCTTGGTTATGTCCCTCTGGAGTTCTGTTCAGTCTTCTCAAGGCTTGAAAATAATATTTTTGTGTCATCTGCAAATTTTGCCACCTCCGTGCTCACCCCCCTGTTCTAGATCATTAATAGATACATTTTAAAAACCCCATTCTAGAACAGAACCTTGTGACTCCCCACAGTTAGCCTTTTGCCATGATAAAAATTGACCATTTTAGTACAACTCTTGAAAGAAATGCTAAAGGAGTTAGTCTGCAGAAGAGAAGAATGAGGAGGGATTTGATAGCTGCTTTCAACTACCTGAGAGGTGGCTCCAGAGTGGATGGTTCTAGACTATTCTCAGTGGTGGAAGAGGACAGGACAAGGAGTAATGGTCTCAAGTTGCAGTGGGGGAGGTTTAGGTTGGATATTAGGAAAAACTTTTTCACTAAGAGGGTGGTGAAACGCTGGAATGTGTTGTCTAGGGAAGTGGTGGAATCTCCTTCCTTAGAAGTTTTTAAGGTCAGGCTTGACAAAGCCCTGGCTGGGATGATTTAATTGGGGATTGGTCCTGCTTTTGAGCAGGGGGTTGGACTAGATGACCTCCTGAGGTCCCTTCCAACCCTGATATTCTATGATTCTATGACACTATTTCTACGTTCTCATCTTATGTCTATGTTTACAGTCTACATCAGCATCTAACTTGCAGTGGTGTACCCAAAAGCCAGAAGTAACTTTCTATACCAGAAAGCCAGGTATATCAGTGTGCTCTGGCTGTTTCGCACTGGTGTTGCAAAAGGTTGTGGCTTAATTGGATAGCGCAAAAGAACCAGAGCATAGCAGTGAAACTGGACCCTGGCTTGTAATACCCTTATAAAGTCCAAAACAGCTTTGGCAATGACCCATTTTGAAAACTTAAGGAACAGAATTTAGGTGCATAACTAATACTTACACCTGTAGTTTATCAGAGTTTAAATACCATGTCTGAAGATTCACACTGCCATAATCTATTCTTCCTCAGGCTGTATTTTGCATTAGAAAGAGGGGTATGGAGTAGATGGCCTAATAAAGATTAAAAACCTCTAACTTCCATGCTGTTCCTAACCCAGCTCACGACAATCCCTTCCACAAAATACAGCCTGGCCTGTTGCAATGGTTAATGTAGACACTAGAAAGGATCATAGAATATCAGGGTTGGAAGGGACCTCAGGAGGTCATCTAGTCCAATCCCCTGCTCAAAGCAGGACCAACATCTTTTTTCTCTTTACTATAGGTTGAAACTAAGGAGTCTGTGTAGTCTGTATTGATTCAGAAACGGTGAAAGGGGTTGAACAGAGTTGTATTCCCAAGTCATTCACACAGAGGAAATGTTATATTCGCCGCATGCCAATAAGCTGCCTGTGCCAACAGCTGCTCAGCTTTCCCACGTCTGACAAATGCAGGCCAAGAAGATGACGGCGTCAGAAGGTGACACTGCAAGAGATTGACTTGCCTTCATTGTCAGAGTGTGCAACTGTTCTTTTAGTCACTAGGTTACTATCCAGGATGGCCAAAAAAATCCAAAGAGGTTATGGGTTATTGGTCTATGCAAAACAGTGTTAAATTTAGCTACAACTGTATTTGCATTTTGGGGGTATTGACTTAAGTTAATGAGGAATGTGATCAGTACTAATGCGGAAGACACTGTGTTTTCACATGTGTATGCAAATGGAAGTAATTAGCATGTGCAAATGAGGAGTAGGTGTCCAGGGGAATGTTGCTATTTGCTTTCTATCACTTTTGCATGTTAATTATCCAAATAATATTTGCTAATGGTCTTGTATTTTAAGTGCAAGGTTAATAATGCAATTTGGTGAGCTTTGAAACAGCAAGGCTTGTATTCTAGCTTTGGCATGCCACCAAGAGTACTCTACAAACTCACAAGCTTCACTGATTTAAAACTCCTAGGCACTATATCTGTCAAGAAATTGGCCCACTTCTCAAGCTTCATGGCTGCTGAACAGGACCATCTGCCCACAATACTATCATCTCAGGATTTTAGTTAGGGTTTAAGAAACATTGGTCAAGATTTTCAAAATTAGCTAAATTTAGGCAGCTACATCCCTATTTAGACTAAGTAAGTGACCTGATTTTTCATGAGTGATGACCACCCAACAGTTCCCATTTGGGTGATGGGAGTTGCTAAGAGCTCAGTATTCTTGCAAATCAGGGCATTTCTGTAGATGCCTAAATAAGGACTTAGCTGCTTAACTTTTAGTCTCCTAGTTTTGAAAATCTTGGCTAGCTAGGAGAAGGACTATTAATTGGTCCAGCATGCCTGTGGTGGTGGTGGTTGTGTTTTGTTTGTTGTTTTGGTTGGGTTTTTTTGCGTTCCTCATATTAATTAGCTACTGCCTTTGAAAACATCAGTTATTAAAATAGATATTCTACACATCAATTAAAGTATGTTATACATGGCTTATTTAGAGCCTGCAGTAGCTAGGCACATAGGATGTGGGAGACCTGCATTCAGGTGCCTGCTCCAAATAAGATGAGTTGGAATTTGAATCTTGGTCTCCAACATCCCATGTGCATACCCTACCCACTGGGCTATTATTTATTCTGGGACAGACAACCACATCCACACAAATTCTTGCCCCAGCTGTCTGTCTGGGGCCCAATCCAGTGTGCATGATCTGCACATGCCTACCACATTGAGCCATGTTGAGGAAGTTTGGCAATCCTATTGGGTTTAGGCATGAGCGAGGGTACTGAGCATCTCATTAGCTGTGGGGTGATGTCAGGAATTAAGCAGCTTTGTGCAGGCTTACTGGTAGGAATGTAGGTTCCACAAAGGCATCAGGTGAGCAGTGGTTCTGTGCCTAAATACCTTTGTGAATCTAGCCCTAAGTAGCTTGCTCATGGTCACACAGGAAATCTGTGGTAGAGCAGGGAATTGAAGTCAGGGCTTATGTGCCTGCCAGTAGAATCCTGTCCTCTGGACGATCCTTCCAAATGAAATTGGGGCCTCATCAATCAGTTCACATCAGAAAATGTGTATCAGCTGCACACTGTACAAATACTCGTGGCAAGAGTTTTCAGAAAGGCTCAGCATCTGTGTTCGGAGCCAGATTTACAAGACTTCAGTTCCCATGTAGGCCCCATAATGAACAGTCAGATTTTAATAAGGGCTGAGGTCCCTATGTGCTGGGCTCATTTGAAAATGCTTCAATAATTAGGGACAACTCCTGCCATACAGAGTTTACAGCCTAAATGGGGGGGGGGGGGTGGGAGGGGCCAGAGGTCCTGAGAGGTGAAGTGACTTGCACGAGTTTACATAACCATTCCATAGAAGAGTCATGGAATATAACCAAGTCTCCTGGATTGCATGACTCAGTATCTAGAGGGAGAAGAAAAATAGATTAACATTTCTGTTCTGCTTTGCACAAGAGACTAAAATATGGATTGTAGATCAGTATTGTACAGTGTAGGTCTTTGCATGAATTTTTTGAATGTGACAGTTTCAAATAAAATGTCTCTTGCCTCAGCCTGCTGGGAGGTGGCAAACCTGTTAATAATCCTGCAGTAGCTGACTGCACTTTTAGGGCCAGACCTTCTCCCACTGAAGTCGGTGGCATAACTTCCATTGACTTCAATGGAAGCAGAACCAGGCCCAGTGCTACTAGCCTTAATCTGATTGGCTTTAATGCAACTGCTTGTACCAGCATTTGTTTGCAGGTTTGCGCCTACGGTTTGCAAGCGAGAAGCAGCCACTAAGCAAACCCTTCTCTAGAATGTTGTTGGAACTTACTTCTATGGAAATGAAAGCCATGTGAATACCTTTTTAATATTTGTTTCAGTTTATGTGAAACCATTTACATGGCTGGAAGTTGAAGGATCTGGAGCGAGGACCACGTACTGAGTGAGCCAGGAGTATTCAAGGGCTTTGTGTAACACCAGAGCTGTCACAAGGATGACTATCATCTCCATAAGACTACAAAACTGACTATCATACCTGGACCATTTGTAGTTACCTTTTAAAGAGCAACAGCTGACTGACTCTGGGGAAGCAAAAATATATTTTTAAAGGAAGAGGCAGGGCAGGGAGACACAGCTGTTGAAAAACAAGGATCACTGCCTAGATTAGTATTTAGAGAGTGAGCAAGATGCCCCAGATTCCCCCATCAGGAGTGGGGGCTTGGAAAGCAGGGTAGCCTTGTAAAGATAATGATTCATTGCACCAAAACTACCCCCATCACGTTATAATCTAATGTCCATGTTATTAACTCATCATGCCTATTTGCAATCCCATCTTCGTATACCATCCTGCTCCTTCTGACTACAGAGAGAAAAGGCTTATAGCCAGGGGTCTATGCTCTTCATCCCAAACATGCACAACTCCTATTTACATCAGTAAGGCCTTGCCTGTATCTAAAAAGCAGTTTAAACAGATGCAAACTCCTAATGAAGATACACTTAAACCAGTTTAATTTTTGCTTATGTTGATTTATCTTTCTCAGTCATCTATCAATACAAGCTAAAGTCATTTAAGCAAGACTTAAAGTGGCTTAAGCTACATTAGAGGTTTAAGCCAGTTTGCACCAGTTGAAGTAGACCAGTTTTTATGTAACACCCCATCACTCCACGTTAAGACACTGGTTCATACTGACTCAGAATGAACCAAGAGTGCCACTAATTGCTTCACCAACATCATTTTCTGCAGCACCTGAATTTCCTTGAGGAATCCGGTGCTAAAACTAATTGGGCTCAGGCCTGCTTCATTTATGTCACCTGCTAATATCCCCCAATGCAGTGGCATGGCTGCAGGCTGTGTTAAATCCAAACAAATAGGGTTTATAAAGCACAAGATATATCGTAGGTAACGTAGTGAAATGCAACACAGCATTCCATGTCACACTGTTATTTGATTGTGCCTTTTAATAATTGCTGGGCACACAGCAGTTGATTAGACCATATATCTTGTGATTTTTCTTTCCTCTGCAATAACTGAAGGTTGCAACATGTTTCTCCCTCACATAGGCATTATTACTTTGACTTTGCTTCCTTTAAAATAAAGCATTATTTTGAACAAAAGCAAATAAAAGTCATTTAGACAGGCACTGCATCTAAAGTCTCATCAATCGGCTGTAATTATACAGAGGCAGCAGTACTAACCCAACACAAGGTATCGGACAAATTTTTCAGTTTCCCCTTTTCTCAAGACTTGAGTGAATTCAGTACTATGAAACAAAAAACAATTATATGTACTTCCAGTCAAAGTACAAGCAGCCCTGTACAAATGTTAGCCCTGATCCTCATGTATGCAGATATTTAATAGAGCTGGATAGGAAATATATATTTCTCCCTAGTGAAAAAAGTTAAAGAAAACAAAAACAGAGAAAATAAACCCTACATATAACCTAATATGATACTGAGAGGCCAGGCATGACACCACACAGAGAAACCTCCTTTGGTGATCTCCCCCCCCCGGCTTATTAAGGCTCTTTAGTGAAGGGTTACCTTGTAATGGGAACTTTATCCCAGCATGCCTTTCTACAGCTGGCCCTTTAAATTTGGCAGAACCAAACACCTAGAGCTTTAAACTAGACATTTTACAAATGGTAGCTGTTATGCTTTTTCTTTAAGCTGGTAAGAACTTCTTATGTTTTCCTTCTTCTTATTGCTGACTATTCATGAATCTCTTTTTTGGGGAGTGTAGACGGTGTTTTATTTCTTCAAAGAAAGCAGCCTATGGAAGAGTCATCCAAATATTTTAGAGAGAGGCTGAAATTCAAACTCTCTCTCTCTCTCTCCTTGCTTGCTTCTCTTCAACTTTAGGAATTTGGATAAAAAAATAGCTTGATTGGAGCTTCCCCCCCCCCCCCCAAAAAAAAAAAAGCTACTGAGAAAGTTTGGCAAAATCAGTATTACCTCTGATGTTGTGCAACTCAAATGGCATGAATGTGAGGACTAACCCCAAGCATTCCACCCCACCCCACCCCACCCCACCCTCCTAAAAAAAGAGAGAGAGAAAAAGAAACCCCTTGTGAATGACTTAAATATTAAAATTGGGTTTCTTTTTCTTTGGCTTCTCAGGTTTTCACCTTTAGGGCTCCTATGTACAAGCATCTATCTGCAATCAGGAGGGCTCAACACTTAATTTTTTAAAATGAAAGCTGAGATGCTCATGTAATCTTATGACCTGTGAAGCTGTGGCTGTGAAAAATACAGCCAGTATCACAAGACTTGTGATAAAATCACAAGAGTTGGAAATGCTGATTTAATTTCTAGCCAAACTAGATAAATGCAATAACTAGGTGTTTCTGGTACAATGCTCATCAATGCAAATCCTGGCCTGCTTCCTTTGAAGTCAATGGTAACAATTCTAGTGATTTAAATAGGAACAAGAGCAGTTCCCTTGTTGAAATTTCAGTTCATCTTTGTGCAACTGCAATGTTTTGGGTGGCTTCTGGTGTAGGTCTGGAGCTTGCCTCAACAGAAGAAATATGGGGGCCTCAGAGTTTATAATTAGGCCTCCAAGTTAACCACCTCATCTCTGTAGTCTCATGAAGCTCAAAACTCTTCAGCTAGCTAAAAACTTTTACCACCACCATCAATGCCCAAAACCTTTACTAATCCAAATGATTTCACTACAGCATTCTATAGCACTAGAATTTGCAGAAAAATATTATACTAAAGAACACTTGATTCTTTTAGGACCTGATCCCAAGTCCACTGAAGTCAACAGAAGGACTCTTATGACTTCTGTGGGCTTTGGATCAGGCCTGTAGAACACTATTCACCATAGCTCTCAAATCATTTCCAAAGCAGAAAGTGCTTCTGAAACAGAAATGTTTTCTGATATTGTTTAAGGGGTCTCATTTGCACATACTAAAGGTTAGAAAAGCAGCGTCTGGCACATAAGAGGGCCGGATGGCAGGACTACAAAAGAGAAAGTAGTGGCAGAGCATAGTTATTCATATATATTTTAATTCAAATGGTATGGGGCTGAGGGGGGAAATCCACATAAACTGATTTTCCCCCTTCTCTCCTTCAGTGTAATTTAAAACGTCAAACCAGTTTTTAATCAGCTTTAGTGACATCAGGTTTTGGCTGTGATGTTGTATGCCAAGATTTAGCCCAGAGCAAGTTTTTATCATTGATTTATAAATCACTATAAAACTGGGCTTGGTCATGAAAACACTGAGTAGCAGGCGCTGCTAGAGTATGAGGCTGAGGCCTGTGTGCAGGGATGGAATCTGGAGAGAGGTTCTGTGAGGTGAGGTTTGCCTAATCTAGCTCTCACAGAGTTAGAAGTTCGTTGGCCACGTGGCACTCTTTATATAATGTTAAAACTCTGCACAAGGCATTGTTCTTTCGGAGTTTTATGGCTCTGACATTTTACCGTCTATTACAATCGATGAGAAAATCACTTTAAAGAAATAAAATACACCGGAAGTGGCAAACACCACCAACCTCTACTGCAACGGAAGTCTCTGTAGGAGAGGCTGGGTTCTATTCCTGTGTTGACTTCCCGTGTCATCTTGGACTACATCTTTCTGTACTTCTGTTTTCCCTCCTACCCCATGTCTTCTCTATACTGTAAACTCTTCAGGGACTATCTGTGTATGTACAACAGCTAGCATAATGAATGCCTGATCTCAGTTGCGGCCTCTGGGTGCTATTGTAATAAAAATCATTAGTGGTAAAATAAAGGGCTACCGTGCTCACTTTTCTCCCACCTCACTACAAAGACAACAGAAATTTATGGTATTAGGAAGTCATGTGTGTCCTCATTTCCGTTTTCCCCTTGTAGACCTCTCCTATGTGCTCCTTGAGACACATGCTATAATGATTCCATAGCTGCACAGAGTTTATGGTCATCTCTTCAGCTTAATGTAAGGGGACTGTTGCCCCCTTACTAACATTCAGTGGGGGTGTTTTAGTTGCTAGCTCCCAGTAGTAAAAAGGGGGAACGGTCGATGGGGAATCAGGACCCTGAGACTGACAGTCCCCAGGAACAATGGGGAGAGGCCAAGGCTCCAAGTCAACCTGAATGACAGGTCGGGCAGGCTAATCAGGAAGTCAGAAGCCCAGGGAGGTTCTGTCCTATGTCTGAGCTGGATTTGTCTGGGTCAGACAGAGTGGGGCAGAGCAAAGGAGAAGGCAGGGGCCCAAGCTGAGCTGGGGAGCAGAGCTGGGCCAGATCCAGTGAGAGCAGACCCTGTCCTGGGAGCAGAGCTGCAGCAACCAGAGCCAGAGGGGCCAGAAAAGCAGCCCAGGAAGCAGGTCAGGGCTGGGAGCAGAGTCACAGAAGCAGCCTGCAGAGCAGACCTGTCCTGGGAGCAGAGCTGCAGCACCCAGAGCCAGAGGGGCCAGAGAAGCAGCCCAGGGAGCTGGAGGCAGAGCAGCAGCAGCAGCGCAGAGACCGAGTGGTGGGGCTGGGGCTGGAGCAGTCCGGAGCTGGGTGCGGTGAGCAGCTGGGGAGAGCGAGGGGAACCCTGGGCAGTGGGCCCAGCACAGGGAGACGCCTCAGCCAAGAGGCTCTGCAGGCCGGGCTTGGATCCTAACCCCGACAGGGCGGAGGCAATGCTGAGAAGAAGGGTCCTACCACTTAGAGCCTGAGAGCGTGTGGCCACCACCAGAGCGAGGGTCCAACCCACAGCATCCCTGCAGCACAGCCAGGGCCTGAGAAGGAGGCCGGGGACTTCCAAGGAACAGACTGTGAACTGCCCTGACGTACCAGAGACGCTGTTTGTGATGTTCCCTGCCACAGAGCGAGTTGATGTGGTTCCTTTAAACTTTCCCATTTTTCCTTATTCTTTTTAAATTTAATTGTTGATTAAATAACTTGCATTTGCTTTAACTTGTATGTAATGGTCAGTGGGTCAGAGGAGTGCCCAGTGCAGAGACAGTACCCCGGAGTGGGGACACCCTCGCCCCTGTCCTAGGTGACCACAGCAGGGTTGGGGGTCGAGCCCCCAGGAATCCTGGGCCCAGCCTTGTTGGGGTTACGAGGACTCTGCCAGACAGGAGAGTGGAAGGGGAGCCTTCAAGGGCAGGGAGGCCACTGGGTAAAAGAAGTGGGAACGAGGACTCAGATCCTTTCGCTAGCCCACTTCACCAGGGTAGTGCAGAAGACAGAAAAGTTCCCCACAAGAGCAGGACTTCTCCCCCCTTACAGTCCCCCCCCCCTTACATTAATGTAGTCCTATGGGTTTCCTTGTCAACAGCCTGGAGAAAGCTCAGGAACTTCTGCTCTGAAAACATAACTTGAGCTAAAGAAAGATCTCCATTATCTTATAGCCTCTGACTTTCTATTTCGTAGAAGGCAGTGGTGTATATGCTACACCAATCATCCATTCCATCCGTGAATGCTCCCACCATGGGTCCCTCTCCTCAATTTCTCCTCCACTGTCCAAAATACCTTCACTCCTTTGAAACTCACAGTAGCAAAGAATATTCTTCTTATGTGCATGCCCCTCCTCAGAACGGTATCTGGTTCTTCTGTGTTCTACATCCACTTTGTAACATCTACTTCCCATAAGAGAAGGAGGATTCTTCCATGTTCCATCCTTTCCTTCAAACACCAAATTCCCTTTTCCCATATGAGACACAGCACCCACTTTCTGCTCCCTCCCTCTGGCCCAGTCAGGAAACTAAACCATCTTTTAAAACGAGTTTAAGAAAAAAAAGCAATGTGTACATTAAGATTGTGTTTGTTTTCCACAAGCAGTGCACGAAAAAGAGGAAATTATATTATCGTCCTAATCCTGTAACGTGTTCCATGAAGAACAGATCTCTGTATTTACAAGGTTCATTGTGTGGGATCAGGGTCTATGGGACAGATGCTTTCCCCTGTTTTCTCTGCAGAAATTCCATTGACTTCAAATAGGAGTTGGGGTGTGAATGTGGTGGAATAATTGGTCATTAGCCCTACACTCTATTTAGATGTAAGACTGATTACTTTTTGGAATAAGTTGACGAAAACAGAGAGAAATGCTGTGTTTAAATAGCTCCACAGAGAACATGAAGGGGGCGGCAGGGGGAAGGGGGGGAATGTGTGCTATATATAGCAAAATCTTTTTCTACAGCTCCTTATAAAATGTGTGTGTGGCTTAAAGTAGTTTGTACTTGACTTTCTATTGTTTGTATTTCATCTCCCTCTGTAGAGAAAAGCAACACCGCCAAATGGATAGGAGCCATCAGAGTTGGGCTGTATTCCTAACTCCACTACTGACTTGCTGCATGGTCTTGAGCAAGTCCCTGAGCCTTTTTGTGCCTCAGTTTCCCTATCTGTAAAGTGTTGTCATGCCACCTCTATAAAGCCCTCTGAAATGCACAGGTGCCAACTATCACTGTCATTGTTGTCAGTGTGAAGCCAGCTGTTCAGAGCATTCTGTACTGATGCTGGTGGTCAGAACTGTAACTAGAGTAACTACTACTATCCAGTGATCTGACGTGTTCTCCTGAAAGAGCTAGGCTGTTTAAATATTTCCTAGTTTCTCTGTCCACCAAGGGAAAAAAAAGAAAAGCACTTCAAAGAACAAACCCCTTGCCCAGAGCATAAAGATCTGAAAGCATACTGCTCAACATGGTTACAATTCCCCAGCTAGTCAGAGATCAAAAATGTAGCTTCAGTTGCTCTCCCTTACAATAAAGCTAATCACATTAGTCACTTCACAAGAAATAAATCTTTCATTTCCATTTCACTTTGATTTCCCCATTCCATTTTTAATCCTTAATGGGAAATGGTTTGCATACAGTCATGTCCAGCAAAGAGGCCCTAGGTGTCACAAAAGGGAGTAGGTTACATTGATGATGACCTAACAAAGGACACAGTCTTGTAGGTGAGGTTTAAAATTTGACTTTCCTTAACATTTTGTAACCTGTTCTAGAATCTGAAAGGCACCTCTGATCTGTTTTCTTATGTTGTTGTTTGGGGTTTTTTAAAGTCTGCCTCTGTGTCACTTAGAGAAAAATGTAAAAAGAAGGGAAATGTGCAAATTTAAACATGCAAAGTTTTCTTCTCCCTTGCTTTGCATTTTGTATCCTCATTTACTACCCCATGCAAAGTGGGTACAGGTGGGAGGATAATGCTGAACTGGTAGCATTTAACCCCTCTGTGCACAAGTGTAATGGACAATAGTGTAGAAGCCAAGGGATGACCAGGCCTGCAAGTCAGTGAATGGAAAAAAAATCTAAAGCTGCCATAACATTATCACAATATTAAGTTACCCATACGGGAGAGATGCTGCACCACTTTGTACCTGGTGCAGTCAAACCAATGACAGGTGAGTGCAAAAGTGGGTGTATAACACTACCCAGTCAGAATTCACCAGTCATTGATTCTAGTGCTAGCATTTTCCAACCAGTTTACACTCACATTGCATTGGAGAAAATTATTATACTGCTGTGCAGTTTATGGAAAATCAGGCCTGTGATTATCAATAACTTGGACTAGCTGTGAAGGGACAGATTCTGATTATAGTTATTCTGAAGCAACGCAGTTGAAATTAATGGAGTTGCACTGGATGTAGAGTGCAGTGCGGTCACTGACATCTGGAACATGTTCTGCTCTAAGTTCTATATCGAAGACGTGCGTTATGTCAAGGAGTTAATGTTATGAGAACGTCTACTATTGTCTTATACACGGTCTCTTATTCATTTGGATTACAAAAGTTATCACTGCGTGAACCACTTTAAGAAAATCAGTGGCAGAGTCACAACCCCAATTTCCTGGCTCCCCATGCCTCTGGAATACACTGCCTCTCTGCGGAGGGAGGTGAACGAAAAATTACTCTAGAAAAGTCAAGACTTCCCAAGCTGAGTGCAATGTTTCTCAATGAATTCGTGTTCCCTCTGCTATTCTATGGACAGCAATTTCATTTGTTATGGTCCCAGTGGATCTATTTAATCATGGTAGAGCTGAGCATTTCTTTCCAGGTTTTTCCCCATTTTCCCCCCAAATCAATCAGCCTTAGATTTGAATTTAAATTTACTTCAATAGCCAAATTCTGCCACCCCAGTGGGATTCACACATATATAACAGGGAGCAGCATCTGCATTTAATTTCCTTGATTCTTAAGAGGGAAAAACTCCCCATGCTTCGATTTAGCATTTATGCTGTTATTATTCAATTGGTGGCAAGTTTTCTACAGGGCTATGTCAAAAGGCAGCAGCGCTTTCATTTACATTCTAATAGCTTCATCTTCACAAATGGGAGGGGGGCCTTAAACTTGTTTTTAATGAAAAGTGAGAATATTTTGAAAAAGTTCAAAATGTGCAGATAGACCCTGAGACCTCAGGATCTATAAGTGTGTGCGCACACAACTTTTTCTGTCTTTGATGCCAAAGCAGTTGGGGTGGGGGGTGGGGAATGTGCTGTCTGTTTCACTGTTTATAGGGTGGGATTTTCAGACGTGTTTAACACTAGCCTAAGGGCGTGTTTACATTGGAGCTTAAGGTGTAATTTCCAGCTCTGGTAGACATACCGGCACTGGCTCTGATAGCTTTAGAGCGCTAAAATTAGTAGTGTAGCCATGTCTTCACAGGTGGTGGGAGGGACTAGCCATTACAAATATATACCTAGAGTTTCAGATGGGATTGTGTAATGCTGGTTGTCAGCAGACAGGATCGAACGTGGGACCTCCTGAGCTTAATCCATGAGCCTCTACCGCATGAGCTAAAAGCCAATGGCCTCTTAGCTAAGGCTGTAGAGCAGACTCATTTAACTCTCTCTAAGTGGTCTCGGTGCCACAAGATGGGACAGAACACCATACCCAGAAGGTGTGTGGGTTACAATTGACTTGGGGTGGCTAGCCCCTCCCACTGCCAATGCCACCATAGTTACAATGCTCAGTTCAAGCTAGTGTGGATATGTCTACACCTCCAGCTCCAAAGTAGACTAGAATTGCTTGTAGAAATGGCATGAAATGAATTTAATGCAGCCTGAGGAGCTAAAGTATGAAAGTTGTGACATGAGATAAGGTACTCACACAGGAAGTCCAGGAATGCAGTTCAGCAACAGAGTGCTACACAATTTTTCTCTGTGCTAAAAAGTGTACGAATGATGGAAGTACAGTGTCCCTTCTTAGAGAGAGAATTATCATGACTCAGGCATTAGCCAAAGTCTTACTGCTCTGACATCATCTAGCTGCCATCTTTTTTTTTTTTAATGGAAATTTGGATGGAGGAGGAGAAAGAGGTTCTTAAATGGAAACCACCATACACTGGTGATACCAGAAAGTAGATAGGCACATTCAACAAAACATTACTATTTTCTGTGCTCTGGGTCCCTTTGGCTGCTACTATTCCTCGTGATCTGATTTGGATGGTTCGGGGAGGTCATTTTAAAAACAGAATAGGCAGTGTTCACTCTAACAGTTCTGGAGCTGTTGTCTTTGAGGATATCTTGCATGTTTGCTTGGTTGTTTTTAACAAGGATGGCTCCAGTCTTGCAAACAAATAAGCTTCTGTTCTACTCCATGCTTATTACACCTAGTATTGTGTCCAGCCATATTTCAGGAAAGATGTGAACAAATTGGAGAAAGTCCAGAGAAGAGCAACAAAATGATTAAAGGTCTAGAAAACATGACCTATGAGGGAAGATTGGAAAAAATGGGTTTGTTTAGTGTGGAAAAGAGAAGACTGAGAGGGGACATGGTAACAGTTTTCAAGTACATAAAAGGTCGTTACAAGGAGGAGGGAGAATATTTTTTTCTCCTTAGCATTTGAGGCTAGGACAAGAAGCAATGGGCTTAAATTGCAGCAAGGGCGGGTTAGGCTGGACATTAGGAAAAACTTCCTAACTGTCAGGGTGGTTCAGCACTGAAATAAATTGCCCAGGGAGGTTGTAGAATCTGTATCATAGTAGTTTTTTAAGAGCAGGATTTCTCAAACTGGAGTCCATGAGTCATGTCTGAGGCTGCCGGCCCCACTGATCACCTCGCTGAGGAACAGCTGTTCAGTGGGATGCAGGAGGCACTGGAAGGGAGGGGGAGGAGCGGGGCTGGGGCGCCCTCGGGGGAGGGGGGCCGAAAGAGGTGGGGAAGAGGAGGGGAGGGGTGGAACAGGCGCAGGAAGATGTGGAGTGAGGGTGGCATCTTGGGATAAGGAGGCAGGGCCTGGGACTGAGCATGGGGGCTTGGGGGTCCACAAAAATTTTTATATCAAAATGGGGATCCTCAGGTTGCTAAAGTTTGAGAACTGCTGTTCTAGGTAATTCTTAGCCCTGCCATGAGTGCAGGGGACTGGACTTGATGACCTCGAGGTCCCTTCCAATCCTATGATTCTGTGCTCATCTTAAAGCATGTGGGTTGTCCTGTTGGTTTCATGCTTAACATTAAGCACGTGCTTAACTATTTTGCAGGATAAGGGCCTTAATTGTTTTCTCCTTCAAATAAACTTCAAGAGGCATAGAGTAACAACTGCTAGACAATGGCTATATAACATGAATTCTCTCTTTGTGTTTACAAGACAATGGAAGAGAGACGAAACTACTAGCCAAAAAAAATAAATGGAAAAAACCAACAAATTCTAAGCCAGGTTGTTTGTTTCTCAAGGGATGTATAAACCATCTTATTAGCCTGTTACAATACCTTCTCTCTGCCAAGGTATTTATACTGTGCACGTCTCTGGGCTTATCCTATTGTTTGATTTGAGAATTTAGAAAAAGAAAAGCAAAGGAATGGATAAAGATGGTGTTTGGCAAATGGAGTCGTGTAACAGTGTAAGCGGGGGAGAAGGATAATGGCGTTGTGGTTAAAGCACTGAACAGGGACTTACAAGATCTGGTTTAATTCCCAGCTCTGCTGTAAACTTCTTCTGTGACCTTGGGTAAGCCTCTCTCTCTCTCAATTCCCTGTCTGTCAAATGGGGAAATAATATTATAAATTACATCAAAAGTGGGTATTTGAGCAATAACTTCCACAAAGCTGACCCAACTCTCACTCAAGTCAATGGAAAAGCTCCCACTGCTTTCCATGGGATCTATGTAGCTACCCTAGTGTTTTATGCTGCTGCTCATCAATGTAGTATCTGAGCCTCCTACATAAGATCCATCGGAATAGTAAAGTCCCTAATGGACAACTGGAGTCTCTGGCTTGCCTAACTTTTCTTGGGTAATGTGTCTGCTTAGGGATATATTTGTTGTTGATTTTGGTTGGGGCAGGAAAGGCAGGTTCCAACTGAGGATACAGCAGACCATGAAGTCAGTAGCTGTTGATAAATACTAATGGAAATGCAAGAAATTAGGCTGAACCAGTAGCACAAGAAGGTAGCATAAGTCTTGAAGAGCAAGGAGTCTGAATAGTCATGAGGAAGCTTTTTGTTTTTAATCTGTTTGCATCACAGCATCAGGATAAAAAATGGGTTTTTATTGGAAAATATAGCAGGATATAATGTAATTATAGACTGAATCATAATATGTACGCATAAGGGGGCTGGTTTCAAGTTGACCAGGCTACTCTAATTGTGGCCTTTCCGAACTTTTTCAGTGTTTGACTCTGCAACCTTAACTTTCTTTTGCCATGGTTCTTTGGATAACATATATATTTATCTTGAAACTTTCCCATTAACAGCCAGTGTTTTAAAAGCACAATGAACACAACAAAGTAATGGCTGATTGCATGTGTGTATATGTGGAGAGAGAGAGAGAGCTTCATTCTCGTCTTTATTTTGTTGAGCAATTGCTGAGTATAACATTGCCCTCAGGACAGGAAAAGTCATCTCTGTTGTATTGTACAAATCTCAGCCTTTAGCTCCAGGCATTGCATCGTAATCTTTTATCCCTAGGGCAATATTTTACCACAATTTCTATCAGCAGTCACTATTTATAGACAGAGAGCCAGCAGATTGTGGTATGTGGTACACATGGGATTTTGTTTTTTGCAAAAGGAAAGACCTTGAGGTTTGCTCCTAACAGTCTAGTCTACTTCAATCTACATTCTCCCAACACACTTGCACAGACCGCTTTGCACTGAAGAGTCTAGACAGTGCATTTCAAAAGGCACTTTCTGTTCCCAGTGCTACTGCCAATTCAGGGCATTCAATACACTGGGCTAGCTTTATTTTGTCTGCTTTCAGTGACTAGCATAAATCCATCTCCAATCCATTAAAGTCAATGGAATGACCCTACTCCAGATTTACACACACATAACTGAGCAGAATTTAGCATACTCTGTGCATATACACAGCCTACATTACTCGCAGAACCTTAATGACACATGCAGTAACATGGTAAGTAAGTTCTTTAGCACTGGTTACACTTGGTTTCTCCATTCTCCCCTCTCTACATTTCCCAGTTTCAGAGATAATTACTCCACAGAGAGGATAGTCTACTTGATGGCATAGGTCATGGGTTCTCAACGTGGGGATCATTAAAAGGTTTCAAGGAAGTCTTTTTTTTGGGGACATCCTCTTGGGAGGGGAGGAACATAAAACTTTTCTGTTTTAACTTGGGGTCATTGGATGGTCATTCCTGCTGTGGGAGGTCCAGCACTTCCAATTATTAACCCTTAGACAATTTGCTAATTCCCAGATGTACAACATCTGCCAACTGCTTAATTTCCAGCATTTGCAGGTGGCCACTGTGGGGCATTTCTAACTGCTGAGAGATGGGCAGCTAGGAGCTCTGGGGTGGTGAAGGAGGTCCCAATCCACTCTGCTGAAAAAAAGCCCTTACCCCACAACTACCCCACTACTGATTCTTAACCTCTGCTTCAGGCTGGGAACCAGTAAGGAAAGAAGTAGGGGACAAGTAGGATGTTTTCTGATCCTTAACAGCTAGGTGGGCTGACCTTCCAGCTGAGAGTATTTAATCTTTGGTTCACACAGGTAGCATAATAAAGCATGAGATTGCTCCTCTCGAGCACTTCACCTTGTCTCTAGGCACTGGCCTTAGCATGCATCAGACAAGGGAGGGAAGGGATGAAAGAAGAGAGCTCAGGCTGCGCATTAGCAAACCGGCTGGGCTCTCAGATCTCACTCCTTCATCGGCAAGGGAGAGGAGAAGGATAAAACCTTTCCTGGGTGACAGGGAAATTGAAAAAATCTTCCCATGCAGTAGGTAAAATGTGCTGAACAAATGAGATTCCCTGCCTAAAGAGCTTACAATCTAAAACATAACCTAGATTCTACATAACCTAGGTCCTAGAACAAGGTAAACCCAAGTGGAAAGAGTGAGGTCATCAGAGCTGAAGTTCTCCCCAAAAGAAATGGACATCTGGGAGTTTCTTAAAGGCCAGGGTTGTAGAGTTGGTCCCCAACTAACAATTATTTTTGGTGGGAAATTTCAGAAGAAAATATTAATTTTTTGTTGAAATTTCTCATAATTAAATTTCTGGGAGTTTTTTTCAGAAAACAAAACTGAAAAATGTTTGGATTTCAAAGGCTGTTTTTGGTCAAAATTGCCCATTTTTTGAAAAATATTTTTAACTGAAAAATGACAATTTTTACTTAAATATTTTTTGTTTTTCATTGAGAAACCATTCATCAAAAAATATTTTTTCTGTTACAATTTTCACTTTTGACAAAAAGCCATTTTTCACATAAATTACATTTTGACAGCACCCCACCTCAAAAAAAAAAATGGACCAGATCTAGCAGTTGGCATTTGGCAGATATTCACTAAGCGGCCTTTTCAAGCACTCAGGCTGTTTGAGAGATGGTCTGAAGATGAGTGTCATCAAACAAGTCAAAGGAAGCGGTCAAGACATCATGGTGCTGTTTCTCCCCTCACAAGAGTTTTACGCTGGTGTAACTTTATTGACTTCAATACAAATATTCTTCATTGACCCCAGTTTAAATCATGCCAGATTTGGGCCCAAGCTTGGGAGAAATAAGATTAGTAGGAGAGGAAGAAGATTAGAGGCTAAAGTGGGAGAAGAGATGGAGATGGGGCAAAGCTGTGTAATGTCTTCATAGATTTCAAGGCCAGAAGGGACCATTGTGATTGTCCAGTCTGGCCTCCTGTATAACACAGGCTATAGCACTTTGCTCAATGAATTCCTGTTTGAACTACAGCAGATCTTTCAGAAAAAGTCCAATCTTGATTTAAATTGCCAGTGATGGAGAGTCCACTACAACCCTTAGTAAATTGTTTTTTTTTTTGTTTTTGTTTTGTTTTGTTTTCCCCCCAGTAGTTGATTATCTTCATTGTTAAAGACTTGTGCCTTATTTCCAGTCTGAATATGTCTAGCCTCAGCTTCCAGCCATTGGATCTTGTTATACCGTTTTCCACTAGATTGGAAAGCCCATTTTCAAATATTTGTTCTCCGTGTAGGTACTTGTATACTGTGATCAAGTCACACCTTAACCTTCTGTTTGTTAAGCTAAATAGATTTAGCTCTTGGTGTCTACCATTGTAAGACATGTTTTTCAATCCTTTGATCATTCTTGTGGCTCTTCTCTGCACCCTCTCCAACTGATCAACCATCATCAGCTAGGGTGAGCAGACAGCAAATGTGAAAAATCAGGACGGGATGGGGGGGGTAATAGGAGCCTATATAAGAAAAAGACCCCAAAATCGGGATTGTCCTTATAAAATCGGGACATCTGGTTACCCTATCATCAGCAAATGCATATAGTCTGCTGACAACTGTTGAACCAGCCAGAGTGACCAAGGCTGATAGATCACACCAGGCATCATAGTGTGACGTTTCCAGGTCTGGCTCAGTCCTGCAAATCCATGAATCTCTGAGGCAGCCCCATGAGCAATTGTAGATAGGATCAGGCCACGCACTCCTTCACGTGTCCATGGAGCATTTCAGAGCATGGTATGCATGGTTTGGGTTTTTTTTGACCATCCACATGATGTGGCTGAAAAGTATGCAACGCTGCTTTTGCCACTGAACAGTTAGTTGGAGGAAGGCCAGATCCTTCCAAGATTGTGGCATTTCACACAAAGCTGAACCACATTCTGCTCAGGATTTGGTGCTGACAGCGCACAGGGAGTTGATCGATATCCTTCGTGAATTGTGGACACCAGAACTACACACAGTATTGCAGTAGTGGGCACCTTAAAATTGACAATGAGAACCTTGAGGAACTGAAACCAGCAATGTGCATGAAGCAATGGAGAGTTGGTATAAGAGTTAAATGTAGAAAAGAGTTAAATATAAGAACCTTCCCTTGTGATAGCCCTACTATACCTGGCTTCTTGTTCTTGTTAAACTTTGGGGAGTATTGAACAGGAGAGATTATGTAACTCGAAGTGTCCAGAGACACCAATAATCTTCTCCCCTCTTTCTTCAGGAGCTCAATCTAAATTTAGATTGTATATCACCAAATCTCCACTCCTTCAAATGAAATTCCTAATCTAGCTTTTCCTGTCTGTCAACAATATTCTACTAAATACAACACTAAGTGGAAGTGAGTGGGCTCAACCTATATCCAACTGAATGTAAGAATGACCGAAACAAGCAGAAACATATGAAAACAGGACTATAAACTGTAGATTACAGCACCTTGTGCAATGAAATTAGAGCGAGACATTGAATCTTGCAAGGGTCATGTTCACTTGGGATGACCCTGGATGGTCATGTTCATTTCAATACAAGGGAAACAAAGTGCATTGCCTGATTTTAGCCCCTTTTCTTTGCACTGTTTCCATGCTCCGTCTTATACTTGGAACTCCCAGGGGTGGCTGTGGACTGTGCTTCTCCAGAGCCCTGGAGAAATCCTACTGCATCAGTCACAATACTTGCGGGTCTCCTGCTGTGGTGATGCACCCCCACATGCCCCCTTAGCCTCCAGGGACAATGTCTTAAATGTGCAACTACTCCAATCAGGCATGTTTCCTTACCTTACGGAGCTGCTGGCAGACTAAAATTCATTGTTTTGAAGGGCACCTTGAAGTCATTTGATAGAAGGTGGTATAGATACAATGCTGACAGACCCACTAGATCAAAAGGCAGAGTACTAAGGATATAATGTTGGCTCACTAGATCATCATTGTGTAGAGGAAATACAGGTCTGATTCTGATCTGGCTTATACTAGTATACATCAGGAGCAGCACCTTGAACTCTGTGTTTGTACAGGGCCTAGCACAGTGCAGTCTTCATCCATTACGGGGGCTCTTATGCACTCCTGCAATCCAAATAATCATCATAATAAGTCAGTGGAATTACGTGAACATAAAACTGATATGAGAGGAGACTTGGGTCCTACCTATTCTTCTCCTTACTTTGCTGTTAATTATCCCATGTTGGTCTTCAATAAAGGGCTAGCAATTAAAATTACCCTGAACTAATTTAACATAAATGACATTTCCTATGCCTTTATTATCCTGATTCAGCATTTTTATAGCTATAATTATGATAGTGACAAATACTTTGCATTTGTATTATGCCTTCCATTCAAGGACCTCTGAGCTCAAGTAAGCCCCACAACTCAACCATGAGCCAGACAAATGTCATCTCAATTTTACGAGTAGGGATCCTGACCTAAGGAGAAATCAAGTGTTCAAGATCTCATCAGGGAGCAGGCCACCCAAATACCCCAGAAGAATATGCTTCAATATGGGGGGGGGGTAGGCTATACTGACCCCACACTGCTAATTGTCATGTACCTTCCAACTAGAATGCCACATAGAGGGTATCATACAACAGTTAGAACCCCGCATCCTCTCTTTGGGCCTTCAAACAAACCCCCAAGCTCATAATCAGAAGCGAGTTTCCCCACTGACCAGGGCACACCAACTCAAAACAGGACCAGACCCTGCCAGAACAACACATGCAAAACCTGCAGACATATCTCCATTGATAGAATGATTAATACCCCTGGTCAAGCTGGTTTGGAGTGGCTCAGGAGCGTGAGAAACTCAATCTCAGGACAGACCATTAAGAAGCAGGGCACAAACTCCAAACTGGTTCTGAGGGTACTTAGATTTCACCAACCAGGTACCAACTGTGAACTTCTCAAGTGCTATAACAGCCTTAATGTGGAGTTACAGACAGTTCCAAGGTAAGCTTGACTTGGTGATAGATGGTCCCTTACACAAAAAAATCACACAATATTCAGGTTGATCCTAGTCCCAAAGATCTAGTCTTTTACCTCAGGTCAGTTGCACCTCAGTTCACCTACCAAAGACTTGTAGCCAATCCTATAATAAATTGACTGAAGATTTATTAACTAGGAACAAGAAACAGCATTGTTCACAAGGTTAAAGCAGGTAAACATATGCACCCACACAAATGAGTTACAGTCTTAGCTTTCGAAAGGTAATAAAAGCTGCTGTCCTGTGCAAGCTCTATATGTCCTCTACAGCTAAACCAGGCTAAGCAGCTAGGAATCCCTTTCTTATGCTTAGAAATCTTGCCCTCTCAAAGTTCAAGCAGCACGGAGATCCAGTTTTTTCTTCTCAGGGGTTTGTATTCCCTTCCCCCAGAGTACAAGATGGGACAAGTCCAAGTCTCCTTTTTCATGGTTGTGGGGAGAGCAATTAAAATCTTTCTACTTTGATGTTTCACAATAGCTCATTTGGTTTAAATGGACTTTCTTAGTGGACAGGACCTAACATCTTCTGTAGAAAGCCAGAATTTTACATTAATTATTGCTCCTTTCCTGTTTGATGATTTGCACCATTACAAAGGGTACACGGAGTATAGATGTTATAGGTGAGATTACTACATACAGCCTCCTACAATCATTTCATAAAGCCTAAACACCTTCTTATAAACCTAACATCTGTTTTAACAATGCTAACACGTAGGTGAGCCAGACCGTCTTCCAGCTATGTATATGTCAGAGTTTATTTGAGGCTAAGGGTCCTTGGGATAAGCTGGCACCTGGTCTGCCAGCATCACGCCCTCCCCACAACATATCTTTCAAGCGCCATAGGTCCCTACACATGCCTATCACAGCCTGTGGCCTACCTCAGCCAGTGTATCAAATGCCCCCACAATAACTATGTGAGTGAAACAGGACAATCACTGCACTCTTGAATGAACTCAAACCAAAAAATGGTAAAAACATGTAACATTTGTGGGGGAACTTTTTTCACAAAATGATCACTCCCTATCTGACCTCTCCATCCTTGTCCTCACATGAAACCTATACAACACCTTCAAAAGACAAGCCTGGGAACGTAAATTCATAACTCTGCTGGACACCAAAAACCATGAGTTTAACAGATAAATTGGTGTTGTGGCCCATTATAACAACTTGTAACATACCTTGCTGTCTACTAATCTTCCATTGTACTATGATTGCAGAGGTGTTAATTGTTACTTCATTTTAAGTGGTCTCCAAGAACATGTGTGAGCCCCATTTGCTTATTCTGTCCCACCTTGTATTTAACATGGACACTGCTTTCCTTCTCCAGACCTGAGTAAGAGCTCTGTGAAGCTTGAAAGCTGTCGCTTCCACCAACAGAAGTTGGCCCACCCACCTTGTCTCCCTCAAGATCTCATAGTAAGTCAATGACCAAACTAAGAATGCAGTTTAGGAGACCTGACTCTTTCCCCCTCTGTAACCATTAAACAACAGATTGGGAAAAGCCTCAGTACAATAGGACCTCAGAGTTACAGACACCAGAATTTTGAACTGACCAGTTGACCGGTCAACCACACAATTCATTTGGAACTGGAAGTACACAATCAGGCAGCAGCAGAGACCCCCTCCCAAAAAAGCAAATATGGTACTGTTAAACGTAAACTATTAAAAATATCAAGGGAAAGTTTAAATTTTTTGACAAGGTAGTGAAACTGTTTCTGTGCTTGTTTCCTTTACATTAAAATGGTTAAAAGCAGCATTTTTTTTCTGCATGGTAAAGTTTCAAAGCTGTATTGAGTCAATGTTCAGTTGCAAACTTTTGAAAGAACAACCGTAAAGTTCTGTTCAGAGTTATGGACATTACAGAGTTACGAGCAACCTCCATTCCCAAGGTGTTCGTAAGTCTGAGGAAGACTGAATGACATTGGGGGGCAGGGATAGCTCAGTGGTTTGAGCATTGGCTTGCTAAACTCAGGGGCCACTAATCCTTGAGGGGGCCACTTAGGGACCTGGGGCAAAAGTTGGGGATTGGTCCTATTTTGAGCAGGGGGTTGGACTAGATAACTTCCTGAGGTCCCTTCCAACCCTGATATTCTATGACATGTAGACCTGAAAGGAAGGATTACTTATCAACAGGAATGGATATTTGGTAATGTTGTCCATGTCAACTGTAACTTACCTTATAATAGATAATAGATACAATCGGAAAAAGTCCTTGCTTTTCAATTAATAGTAAAAAAACAACTTCTGGAAATTAAGCATCAGTCATCCACAATCACAGTTCTAGACATGTATATATGTATAGGGGAGGATATATTCAGATATATGGATATAGTACCATGAAAACACAACATAGTGACAATAATATTTTAGTCACATTCAGCATTGAGAAGAATATCAATGTAACAATAACAGTATTTAGGGGCAGATTTTCAGAGGCACAGATAGATGCCAGTTATGTGCCTAACCTCTGTTGACTTACAAGAGGAGTTTGGTACCTAAGTTGCATTTGTCTTTTTGAAAAATCTCCCCTTTAATTCTTGACATGTACAGAGCAATTTGCCCCTATAATGCACTTTACAAAGGAAGGTATTATCCACTTTTCATAGATGGGGAAACTGAGGCACAAAGAGGGCAGGGAGGGGACCTGTCCAGCATTACACAGCAAGTCAGTGGCAGAGCCAGGAATAAAATACAAGTCTGTTAACTCCTGGCCATTGTCTTGTCCACTGAAACCTTCTGCTTCCTTCCTTCCTCACCACCACAAATTGTATGCCTGCCTTAGGACTCATGGAAGTTTGGCCCATGGAGAAGATGTCTGTCTTCAGTACAAAAGAAACAAACTACTACCTCTTGGTACATTGGTCACACTTTAAAAGTTACTTCAGTTTTAACAGCGACTATTGGTCTCATTGGTCTTCTCCATTTTAAGTACTGGGAAATCTCTCATAGATCAAACTCTGTGATCATAATGGTCCCTTCTGGCTTTAAAAATCTATGAACCAATAGAATCTTTCAGACCTGAAGAAATGCTGTCACTGAACATAAGCAAATTTATCTCTCTTTTCTTCCTCCTTCTTTTCATTTTTTATTTATCTATAGCCAGTAACAACCTGCTTTCTGAGGCCATGCAAATCAGACGTGGAGTAGCAGTAGGTCTGTGTTTCTACTCTCCAGATGACATGCTTTCTATTTCCAGCCATGTGCACCAGCTGTCAATTTCCATCTTGCCTTTATTGAATCTGATTCTCTATCAAGCTGATTCTTTTCCCCAAGCTTGTGCGGCTTCCAGCTGGGCGTCCTCAAAACAGTGATTTGCAAAACATTAAGGCAGGCACATAAATAAGTCACTATCGAAGAATGAGTCATTATTTAATATAAAACTGCTGCCAAATCCATAGTTAGCAGAGGGGTTATTAAAGATAAACAGGGCCTTGCTCCACCAAAACTTCATCCCAGTTTCCTCTGCCCCCTACTGCTGGGTGGACAACAGTCTTTCTTGCACCCAAGAAGCCTTGTTCTTCCTCACAAGTAAGACAACCCAATGTAGCCCAGCAGCTGGCAAATGAGGGGTGTGCTGCACCAGTATGCACTGCTCCAGCTCCAAATCACTGCTGCTGCTTCCTATAACCCCGGGGCCTATATTCTAGGAAATCTCTGCCCTGAAGGCAGGATATTGGTTTATCAGTGATGGGGGTGGTGGGAGGGAGGATGAAGTGGAATAGCAAATACTATCTTGTCTTCAGTCCATTTTGTACATATAGTAGGGCTGTCAATGAATCACAGTTAACTCATGTGATTAACGCAAAGAAAAGAATCGTGATTAAAAAATTAATCACGATTAATCGTCGTTTTAATCACACTGTTAACCAATAGAATACCAATTAAAATTTATTCAATATTTTTGTTTTTTCCTACATTTTCAAATATATTGATTTCAATTACAACATAAAATACAAAGTGTACAAACAAGTGTGTTGTTTCTATTTATTACAAATATTTGCACTGTGCTCACTTTATATTATTTTTATTACAAATATTTGCACTGTAAAAATGATAAAAGAAATAGTATTTTTCAATTCACCTCATACAAGTACTGTAGTGCAATCTCTTTATTGTAAAAGTGCAACTTGTATATGTAGGGTTTTTTATTTTTTTGGTACATAACTGCACACAAACTTTAGAACCTACAAGTCCACATGGTCCTTGTTCAGCCAATCGCTGAGACAAACGAGTTTGTTTAAATTTAGAGGAGATAATGCAACCTGCTTCTTAGTTACAATTTCAGAGTAGCAGCCGTGTTAGTCTGTATCCGCAAAAAGAAAAGGAGTGCCGCAAGTAGTCCTTTTCTTGTTTACAATGTCACCAAAAAGTGAGAACAGGCATTCACATGGCACTTTTGTAGCTGGCATTGCAAGGTTTTTACATTCCAGATATGCTAAACATTCGTATGCCCCTTCATGCTTCGGCCACCATTCCAGAAGACATGCTTCCATGCTGATGATGCTCGTTAAAAAGTAATGTGTAAATTAAATTTGTGACTGAACTCCTTGGGGGTGAATCGTATGTTTCCTGCTCTGTGTTTTACCCACATCCTGTCATATATTTAGTGTTTTTAGTGTTTAGTTATATTTAGTATATTTAGCAGTCTAGGATGATGACCCAGCATGTTGTTAGTTTCAAGAACACTTTCACAGCAGATCTGACAAAATGCAAACAAGGTACCAATGTGAGATTTCTAAAGAAAGCTACAGCACTCGACCCAAGGTTTAAGAATCTGAAGTGCCTTCAAAAAGCTGAGAGGGACGAGGTGAGGAGCAAGCTTTCAGAAGTCTTAAAAGAGCAACACTCCAATGCGGAAACTACAGAACCCAAACCACCAAAAAAGAAAATCAACCTTCTGCTGCTGGCATCTGACTCAGATGATGAAAATGAATATGTGTCCATCTGCACTGCTTTGGATCATTATCGAGCAGAACCCATCATCAGCATGGATGCATGTTCTCTGGAATGTTGGTTGAAGCATGAAGGGACATATGAATCTTTAGCACATCTTGCAAGCAAATATCTTGCAACGCCAGCTACAACAATGCCATGCGAATGCCGGTTCTCACTTTCAGGTGATACTGTAAACAAGAAGCAGGCAGCATTATCTCCTGCACATGTAAACAAACTTGTTTGTCTGAGCGATTGGCTGAACAAAAATAAGACTGAGTGGACTTGTAGGCTCTAATATTTGACATTGTTTTATTTTTGAATGCAATTATTTTTGTGCATAATTCTACACTTGTAGGTTCAACTTTCATGCTAAAGAGATTGCGCTCCAGTACTTGATTAAGTGAATGTTAAGGAAAAGTTAGCACATGTGACTCCATTTTGATTTGGGGCCCACCATTGTCTAAAAACAAGCACATCATGCACCAGGAGGAGTGTTCCTTAGATACTGCATTCCTGTGAAAATCCTCCTCCTTGTCTCCAGCCTGCCTTGACTCCAGGTATCTGTTCTTTGTCTGTCCCTAACTCCCTATCTCCTGGCCTTTGATGTGAGGCCTCCCATCCTGATAATAAAAGTTACTGATGCACTGCTTTAGGACCATGCTGTGTAATTAACATACTAGTTTAGCACGAGGAATGCACCAAGCAGGGATAGGTGGTAGTTAAGAAAAGGGTTTGTTTATTGGCTAGAGTTTCCGATGCACGAGGGCAACATGCTTTGCTAAGAGGTATATAACCTTTGTATAATCTGTATTCGGGGTCCCCTCCTGGCTAGCAGGGGGCACCATGCTCGAGCGTAATAAACTTGGTGTTTTTGGGGAACTCTGCCGTTGTGGACTTTGTTCATGTGCCTCAGCCTAGATTCGAACTGTGAGTGACCTATCAGGTATAATTCGCAGCAGTTGTGTGCGTGTCCTATCAAGTATAATTGGTAACATGAATTGAAAAATACTATTTGTTTTTACAGTGCAAATATTTATAATAAAAAGTAAATATAAAGTGAGCACTGTGCACTTTGTATTCTGTGTTGAAATTGAAATCAATATATTTGAAAATGTGGAAAACATCCAAAAATATTTAGATAAATGGTATCCTATTATTGTTTAACGGCGTGATTTATAACGATTAATTTTTTCAATTTTGTTTTTTTTAATCGCTTGACAGCCCTAATATATAGCTCTCCCCCACAAAGACCTATAATTTGGGGTCAGAGAGCATCTCTCCTCAGTGACTGTCTCAAAGCTCAGCAGTTAAATTCTGTACATGCACCAAGTTACTGCTTGGCTTTTCGTGTGTAAAAAAGGGCAGGATTACATGAAACCCATCCTCCAGCAACACCCTTGTCCCTACATTCATGCTCCAGTTCCAAAAAATCCTTCATATACTTTTCTAAACGTATTTTCAGCCCAGCTTCAGAGACCTTCTTTTTCTCTCATGCCATCCCTATTCCTACTGTACTGCCCTCTGTTTTGTTGGCTCACAGTCGTAGCATTGCTGATGTCAAGGCCTTTCTCCTCTGCAGTGCCACTCAGCTCGAACAGCCATCCCACATGGCTCTGCCTCGAGCAGACAGAACGGTACAATCAGCATAGACTTTTTATTTCTTTCTTCTTCGTTCAGTTCTTTCTTCATGGCTTTCTCCTTAAAGAATCCCAGCTAGGGAAGTCCAAGTGCATTTCAACAGGATTCACACAAGCTGAATTTTTTTTGAAGATTGTTCTGTGTTCTCACAGGCACAACCCCCATTTAACAATACTGATCATTTTCTCATATGAGTATGTTGCCCTGAAGCTTCCACATGGCCCGTCGGGGTACAGAATAGAATCATAGAATATCAGGGTTGGAAGGGACCTCAGGAGGTCATTAGTCCAACCCCCTGCTCAAAGCAGGACCAATCCCCAATTTTTGCCCCATATCCCTAAATGGCCCCCTCAAGGATTGAACTCACAACCCTGGGTTTAGCAGGCCAAAGCTCAAACCACTGAGCTATCCCTGCCCCCCAATAGACATGCTTCATTTTATACTTTCAACAGCTGTCAAGGTTCCTCCCCCACTCTGAACTCTAGGGTACAGATGTGGGGACCTGCATGAAAAACCTCCTAAGCTTATCCTTACCAGCTTAGGTTAAAACTTTCCCAAGGTACAAAATATTACCCCCGTTATCCTTGGAATGGCCGCTACCACCACCAAACTAATACTGGTTACTGGGGAAGAGCTGTTTGGACGCGTCCTTCCCCCCAAAATACTTCCCAAAACCTTGCACCCCACTTCCTGGACAAGGTTTGGTAAAAAGCCTCACCAATTTGCCTAGGTGACTACAGACCCAGACCCTTGGATCTTAAGAACAATGAACAATCCTCCCAACACTTGCACTCCCCCTTTCCTGGGAAATGTTGGATAAAAAGCCTCACCAATTTGCATAGGTGACCACAGACCCAAACCCTTGGATCTGAGAACAATGAAAAAGCATTCAGTGTTTTACAAGAAGACTTTTAATAAAAAATAGAAGTAAATAGAAATAAAGAAATCCCCCCTGTAAAATCAGGATGGTATATATCTTACAGGGTAATTAGATTCAAAAACATAGAGAACCCCTCTAGGCAAAACCTTAAGTTACAAAAAAGATACACAGACAGAAATAGTTATTCTATTCAGCACAATTCTTTTCTCAGCCATTTAAAGAAATCATAATCTAACACATACCTAGCTAGATTACTTACTAAAAGTTCTAAGACTCCATTCCTGTTCTGTCCCCGGCCAAGACGACTACAGACAGACACACAAACCCTTTGTTTCTCTCCCTCCTCCCAGCTTTTGAAAGTATCTTGTCTCCTCATTGGTCATTTTGGTCAGGTGCCAGCGAGGTTACCTTTAGCTTCTTAACCCTTTACAGGTGAGAGGAGCTTTCCCCTGGCCAGGAGGGATTTCAAAGGGGTTTACCCTTCCCTTTATATTTATGACACGCCCCCCAAATCTCAGCTAGGGTGAAACACTGGCTGGGATTTCTTCCTGGAGCTCTAGGAAAACAGAGTTAATAAGACACATGCATCTCTAAATATACTACCAAGTACATAAAGACTAACAATATTTTCCACATCTCAAGGACGATTTTAACCAGTTGATTCTGGGAAACTTTCACGGGAGAGTGCATCAGCCACTTTGTTAGAAGCTCCTGAGATGTGTTGGATGTCGAAATCAAAATCTTGGAGAGCTAAACTCCACCGAAGAAGTTTTCTGTTAGTTTCTTTGACGGTGTGAAGCCACTTTAGTGCAGCATGGTCGGTTTGCAGGTGGAAACGCCGTCCCCAAACATATGGGCGTAGCTTTTCCAGAGCGTAGACAATGGCATAACATTCTTTTTCAGTGACTGACCAGTTGCTTTCCCTCTCAGACAGTTTTTTGCTGAGAAACACTACAGGGTGGAATTCTTGATCAGGTCCTTTCTGCATTAAAACTGCTCCCACACCACGCTCGGATGCATCTGTGGTTACTAGGAACGGTTTGTCAAAGTCTGGGGCCCTTAGTACAGGGTCAGACATGAGTGTCGCTTTAAGCTTGTTAAAGGCCTTCTGACACTTTCCGGTCCACTGAACAGCATTTGGCTGTTTCTTTTTGGTTAGGTCTGTCAGTGGGGCAGCGATTTGGCTGTAGTGCGGTACAAATCGTCTGTAATAACCGGCCAAGCCTAAGAAGGATTGAACCTGTTTCTTTGACTTTGGGACAGGCCACTTTTGGATAGCATCCACTTTGGCCTGTAGGGGGCTGATAGTTCCTTGACCCACCTGGTGTCCAAGGTAAGTCACTCTGTTTAGGCCTATTTGACACTTCTTAGCCTTAACAGTTAGTCCTGCCTCCCTTATGCGCTCAAGGACTTTTTGTAGATGTTCCAGGTGGTCTGCCCAGGAATCCGAAAATATGGCCACATCGTCAAGGTAGGCGACTGCATATTCTCCTAATCCCGCTAGGAGACCATCTACAAGTCTTTGGAAAGTGGCGGGTGCATTTCGCAGCCCGAAAGGGAGTACATTAAATTCATACAGCCCGAGATGTGTGATGAAGGCTGACCTTTCCTTGGCAGATTCATCTAGCGGTACCTGCCAGTACCCCTTGGTTAAGTCCAAGGTAGAGATGAACTGGGCCCGTCCCAGTTTCTCTAATAGTTCATCTGTGCGTGGCATGGGATAGTTGTCTGGGCGAGTTACAGCATTTAGCTTACGGTAGTCCACGCAAAAACGTATTTCCCCATCTGGTTTGGGAACTAGAACCACTGGAGATGCCCATGCACTTTCAGAGGGGCGGATTACACCCATCTGTAACATATCCTGGATCTCCCGTTCTATAGCAGTTTTAGCTTGAGGAGACACCCGGTAAGGTTGGACCCTAATTGGGTGAGCATTACCTGTGTCAATGGAGTGGTATGCCCGTTCAGTCAGTCCTGGGGTGGCTGAGAACGTTGGCGCGTAGCTAGTGCACAGCTCCTGGATCTGCTGTCGCTGCATACGCCCAAGGGTCATGGAGAGGTTCACCTCTTCCACACCACCAGCACATTTCCCTTCGTAATAGACACCTTCAGGCCACTCAGCGTCGTCTCCTCCCTGGGCTGTAAACTGACAAACCTTTAATTCTCTGGAATAAAAGGGCTTTAGAGAATTAATATGATACACCTTAGGCTTTCGGTTGGAGGTGGGGAATGCTATGAGATAATTAACAGCTCCCAGGCGCTCCTGGACCACGAATGGCCCTTCCCACGATGCTTCCATTTTATGGGCCTGGAGCGCCTTTAAGACCATGACCTGGTCTCCTACTTTGAAGGAACGCTCTCTGGCATGTTTATCATACCAGGCTTTTTGCTCTTTTTGAGCATCCTGTAAGTTTTCTCTAGCAAGGGCTAAAGAGGTTCGGAGGGTGTTTTGTAGGTTGGTTATAAAGTCCAGAATGTTAGTTCCTGGAGAAGGTGTAAATCCCTCCCATTGCTGCTTCACCAACTGCAATGGCCCCTTAACCTCACGGCCATATACAAGTTCAAATGGGGAAAACCCTAAACTGGGATGTGGTACAGCTCTGTAGGCAAAGAGCAACTGCTGCAATACTAGGTCCCAATCATTGGAGTGCTCATTTACGAATTTACGTATCATGGCCCCCAAAGTTCCATTAAACTTCTCCACCATGCCATTTGTTTGATGATGGTAAGGAGTGGCAACCAAGTGATTTACCCCATGAGCTTCCCAAAGGTTTTTCATAGTTCCTGCCAGGAAATTAGTCCCTGCATCTGTGAGGATGTCGGAGGGCCAACCTACCCTGGCAAAAATGTCTGCTAGTGCCTGGCACACACTTTTAGCCCTGGTGTTGCTCAGAGCTACTGCTTCCGGCCATCGGGTGGCAAAATCCATGAAAGTCAGTATGTACTGCTTTCCTCTGGGTGTCTTTTTCGGAAAAGGACCCAGAATATCCACAGCTACTCGCTGAAATGGAACTTCAATGATGGGGAGTGGCTGGAGAGGAGCTTTGACCTGGTCTTGGGGTTTTCCCACTCTTTGGCACACCTCACAAGACTGGACATAGGTAGAAACATCCTTGCCCATTTCCTCCCAGTGGAATGACCCCCCCAAACGGTCTTTGGTCCTGTTCACCCCAGCATGGCCACTAGGGTGATCATGGGCTAAGCTCAAGAGCTTGGCCCGGTATTTAGTTGGAACTACCAACTGTCTCTGAGGATGCCAGTCTTCCTGGTGTCCCCCAGAAAGAGTTTCCTTGTATAAAAGTCCTCTTTCTACAACAAACCTGGATCGATTAGAAGAGCTGAGAGGCGGTGGGTTGCTCCGTGCCGCCGTCCACGCTCTCTGGAGGCTTTCATCTGCTTCCTGTTCGGTTTGGAACTGTTCCCTTGATGCTGGAGACATCAGTTCCTCATGGGATTGTGGACCTAGGCTTGGTCCCTCTGGAAGCGATATAGGGGATGGAGCTGTTTCTGTTGACTGTGAACCGCTCTCCGCTGGTGCACTATGTTGGGATTCAGGCTCCGGCTGAGCCTCTTGTGTAGGGTTATCGGCTGCTGCCAGTTCAGGTTCGGTGGGGCCCTCTGGTGTTGAGGTTGCAAGTACTGGATTCAGTGCTGACACGGGGTCTGGTGTTGGTTGTTCGGCTGGTTCCGGTTCTGGGACTGGTTCCGTCTGGGTCTCTGGGACTGGATCCACTACTGCTGTTGCAGACATTGGCCTGGGGTCCAGGTCCATCACCTCTGACTGGGTCCTGATAGAAGTTTCCGGAACAGAGCTAGGCCTCACGGCTTGTTTAGCCTGGTTGCGGGTGACCATTCCCACCCTCTTGGCCTGCTTCACATGATTGGCCAAGTCTTCCCCCAACAGCATGGGGATGGGATAATCATCATAGACTGCAAAAGTCCACATTCCTGACCAGCCCTTGTACTGGACAGGCAACTTGGCTGTAGGCAAATTGAAAGAGTTGGACTTGAAGGGTTGAATCGTCACTTGGATCTCTGGGTTGATTAAATTGGGGTCCACTAAGGAAGCATGGATAGCTGACACTTGTGCTCCGGTGTCCCTCCACGCGGTGACCTTCTTCCCACCCACACTCACAGTTTCCCTCCGCTCCAAGGGTATCTGGGAGGTATCTGGGCCTGTGGACCTCTGGTGTGATTCCGGTGCAATGAACTGTAATCTGTTGGGGTTCTTGGGGCAGTTGGCCTTTACATGCCCCAGCTCGTTACACTTAAAACATCGTCCAGCTGACGGGTCACTGGGGCGAGGAGGGTTGCTGGAGAACGGGGTGGTGGGACGATAAGGGGTCTGGAGGGTTCTTTGGGAGGTAGGTGGGGCTTTGGGTGGCCCCCGGTAATAGGGTGTGGTCTGGGGTGGTCCCTTCTGGTCTCCGCTCCAACTGCGACCAGTTTTCTTCTTCTCTGCCACCTCCACCCATCTGGCTCCAATCTCTCCTGCCTCAATTACAGTTTTGGGTTTCCCATCTAGGATGTATCTTTCTATTTCCTCAGGAACACCCTCTAAGAATTGTTCCATTTGCATTAGGAAGGGCAAATTTACTGGAGATTCAACACTTGCTCCTGATGTCCAGGCATCCCAATGTTTTACAATGTGGTAGGCATGTCGGGTAAATGACATGTCTGGTTTCCACCTTAGGGCTCTGAACCTCCGACGAGACTGCTCGGGTGTTATCCCCATTCTGACTCTCGCCTTGGATTTAAACAGTTCATACTTGTTCATGTGTTCTTTAGGCATTTCAGCTGCCACCTCAGCTAAGGGTCCACTGAGCTGCGGCCTCAGCTCTACCATGTATTGGTCAGTAGAGATGTTGTACCCAAGGCAGGCCCTTTCGAAGTTTTCTAAGAAGGCCTCAGTATCATCACCTGCCTTGTAGGTGGGGAACTTTCTGGGATGGGAAGTGGTACCTGGAGAAGGATTGCTAGGGTTTGTTGGTATATTCTGCTGGGCCTTTATCCTCTCCATCTCCTCCACATGCTTCCTCTCTTTTTCCTTCTCCTCCTCCTTCAGCCGCATGAGTTCTATCTGTCTTTCATGTTCCCTTTGTTTTTCCTCAGCCTGAAATTTGGCTAATTCCAGCTGTAGTCGAGCTGAGGATTTGCCCATTCTAACCTCTCTGTTTTTAACTAACTTTACACCCGAGGTTCAGAAATAAACAAACAAAACTTGGCTGTAAAATTTTGCTGTGCTGGAATAGAATACCTATTCTCTGATAGTGATTGTCAGCCTACAGAAAAAGACAATTCCCTTGTCTCTGCTCTGGGCCCAAATTAAAGCAAAAAACCTCCAACTACTTGGAAACCTGCTTACCCAGCCCAAAGAAGAAAAAAAAATTTCTTTTCAAACCTGTGCTCCTTGTAAAACAAAAAAAAAATCAAAATCCTAAAAAAAACCCTGCCACTTTTGTCTCCAGGCAAATGGGTAGAGCACACACCCCCTATTTACTTTTAGGAAGAAAAGAAAAAAAAAAACCTCTGGGTTGGAAGACTGTGAATTTCCCTGCAGGAGTTAAGTACCCTGCCTCCAGGCAAGAAAACCTGCAATTCACAAGATAATCCCCTTTTGTCTCTGCTTGGCCACAAAGCAGAGAGAAACCAAGCTGCTTTCAGTTTCAAAGCTGCCTTCTGGACTTCCTAAAAATTCCTTTTTAAAATCTGTATTTCTAGTTCAAAAAATCTCAACTGGATCTCAAAATGATTTCAGGTTAATCCCACCACTGTGCCACCATGTCAAGGTTCCTCCCCCACTCTGAACTCTAGGGTACAGATGTGGGGACCTGCATGAAAAACCTCCTAAGCTTATCCTTACCAGCTTAGGTTAAAACTTTCCCAAGGTACAAAATATTACCCCCGTTATCCTTGGAATGGCCGCTACCACCACCAAACTAATACTGGTTACTGGGGAAGAGCTGTTTGGACGCGTCCTTCCCCCCAAAATACTTCCCAAAACCTTGCACCCCACTTCCTGGACAAGGTTTGGTAAAAAGCCTCACCAATTTGCCTAGGTGACTACAGACCCAGACCCTTGGATCTTAAGAACAATGAACAATCCTCCCAACACTTGCACTCCCCCTTTCCTGGGAAATGTTGGATAAAAAGCCTCACCAATTTGCATAGGTGACCACAGACCCAAACCCTTGGATCTGAGAACAATGAAAAAGCATTCAGTGTTTTACAAGAAGACTTTTAATAAAAAATAGAAGTAAATAGAAATAAAGAAATCCCCCCTGTAAAATCAGGATGGTATATATCTTACAGGGTAATTAGATTCAAAAACATAGAGAACCCCTCTAGGCAAAACCTTAAGTTACAAAAAAGATACACAGACAGAAATAGTTATTCTATTCAGCACAATTCTTTTCTCAGCCATTTAAAGAAATCATAATCTAACACATACCTAGCTAGATTACTTACTAAAAGTTCTAAGACTCCATTCCTGTTCTGTCCCCGGCCAAGACGACTACAGACAGACACACAAACCCTTTGTTTCTCTCCCTCCTCCCAGCTTTTGAAAGTATCTTGTCTCCTCATTGGTCATTTTGGTCAGGTGCCAGCGAGGTTACCTTTAGCTTCTTAACCCTTTACAGGTGAGAGGAGCTTTCCCCTGGCCAGGAGGGATTTCAAAGGGGTTTACCCTTCCCTTTATATTTATGACAACAGCATTTTTAAAAAGGTATATAAAAATGTTATAATGTAAAGCTCAGTGTTAGCCTGTCAGCCAGGACCTGTGGATCAGTTCCTCAGTTGGTCTCAACCAGTGTCGCTCCACCAAAGCAAAACCCTGAGTGTTATTGAAAGGAGCTATGCTAGTTTACACCTGCTGGGGATTTGACCCTGTGACTTTTGATGCATTTGTACAGCCTCTTGCACATTTTCAGTTCTACCACAATGTAAATAATCAATGGTGATTAATAACTTATCTTTCTAGCATGCTTTGATCCAAACTCAGCTCTCACTTGCACCAGAGTGAATCCATTTGTTTGCATAAGTTTTAAGGGGAGCAGAATTTGGCCCTTGTTTTGGACTCAAAATATATTTATAGGCAAGAGTACCAGTGAAATCAAAGCAGTGGAGAAGGAGGATGGGCTTGTGGTTCAGGCATGGCATTGCAATTCAGGAGATCTGGGTTCAGTTCCCAGCTCTGCCCTGACCTCAGGTAAGTCACTTTCCATTTCTGTGCCTCCATTTCCCATCCTTTGTCTGTTTAGACTGTGAGCTTTTCACGCAAGGTCTCTCTCTCTTACTGTGTGCTTTTGCTGTGCCTAGCACAATGAGGTTCTGATCTTCATTGAGACCAGTAGATGTACTGTAGTATAAATAATAAATAGTTATAAAGTGACCAAGATGTCATTTCAAATCAGTGACTGAGCTTCGAATACAGCCTAGGAATCTCAACTCTGTCTCTTTCTGTAACTACTAAGCCATGGACTGGGGAGGACCCCCACTATGTGGAAGATTGAGTTAAATTTGAATCTAAAAGGAGGTCTGTGTCTTGTAATGAGGTGCAATCTTCGTGTTTGGTATATAATGCTGACCATGTCTAATTCCCATTAATGGCCAGGCAGAGCCAAGCTATAAAAGACTATATTTTTTCTTTATGCATCCTGAAGATTACAAATACATGACAGAGGTTCTGTCTCCTTTGCCCTCCATTCTTTCCCTTACTTTGGCGAGGAGCCAGTGTGGAAAGTCTGTTTACTCGCAGCAAAGAATGCTCTGTTAAAGTGCATGGAAAGGAGTAAATAATTAGCTGTCCTTTTTTTTTCTGAATCGTTTAGGCTAAACTGTCTGCCACTGGAGAAAACAATCATCTAAATTGGATATTTTTGTTTTGTTTTTGGAAACAAGGAAATGAGGCGTGTCTTGATGACAAGAGAGATTTAATCCTACTTAAAACAAACAAGGAAATGCATTTACCAACACAGTATTATAAAATCAATATTGATTATTATTCTAAATAAAAGGACTAGTTCCTGACCTCTTGTGGTCCTCATTTCTCACAAGTGTTAAAGTATTAAACCTGATCTCTTAGTGAAATCCCATTTGGATATTACATTTCTCTTTTCCAAACCCTTCCCCGCAGTTTCAATTAGATAAGGCATTCTTCACTTCCTGTCCTAAACTTGTGTGGTGTAGTGTTGTAATGGTCTGTCAAAGGGTTGATGAGTATATGCATGCATTTGTCTTCACGTCACATGTCTGGTGTTGATAGTCATGTGACAATCCTCATAACCAGGTGACAAACTGCTATTTTCACATACCTTTGACTCCATCACCTGCACGCTGCCCTATAGCTCCATCCCTGTTCCAGGGCTACTTCTAACTTTTTATATTTCTGAACAGCTTTAAGCAGCTGATCTCTTATGTAAAAGATAAATAAAACTTCCAAGGATTTTCCTTCTTTTCCCTAAATGTGGAATGTTTCTAGCCCCAAATTAAGGTGGTTTTAAGTGCAGGGTGAGCAATATTTGCAGAGCCCTTCGTGGATACAAAATTTGTATCCATATGCAATCTGAAAAAATGGTCCACGGATATAAAGCAGATATCTGCAGTTTTGCAGGGCTCTAAATTTTTGGTCCTGGACCAGGGACAAGTTTAAGATGCAATATCTATCCCCTAACTCATTGAGGCTGTAAGTAGGTGCTTTATGCCACTGGAAAATGGAGATTCACAGCTTCCTAATGGGGACAGAACACTTGTTCCAAGATCTGAAAGCTTCTAAGATATCAGATCTTAAATGTACAGTCTTCCTTATGTATGGAAGAAGCTATTTTAGGTCATTTTCTTAGAGGTTACTAAAATGTATCACTTCTATTCTCCTGTCTCTCTGTAACCCATGTAGTTGGGCTAATGGTAACCAAGACAACTGGCTTTACAGGTAGAGGGATATGAAAAAGGACCAATAAAACATTTTTAACTTGTGGCTTCTTTACTCACAAGTAATGCATTAGAAAACAAAGCTACTTCAATGGGGAGGGGTGGGTGGGAGGGAATAACCAGCTCTTGGACGTCTGTATTTTTCCCTTCAGACAATTTAACATTTTCTAATCAAAATAATCAGAGGGAGAGGAAGAGGCCTGTAGGGGGAAGAGAAGGATAAATAAATAAAGCATAAAAGAGACCGGAGAGCCTGACCGTGCGATTCAAAGGAAGAAAGAATGTAAGAGGAGAGAAGAGTGGGTTTTGAAATGGCAGAGCTCTGTACAGTCCCTGAGGGCTTGTCTACGCTACGGCCGGATCTATGGGCAGCAATCGATCCAGCGGGGGTCAATTTATCACCTCTAGTATAGACGCGATTAATGACCACCGATCGCTCTAGCGTCGACTCTGGTACTCCACCTCAACAAGAAGCACAAGGGGAATCGACGGGAGAGCGTCTCCTGTCGACACACTGCAGTGAAGACACCGCAGTAAGTAGATCTAAGTACGTCGACTTCAGCTACATTATTCACATAGCTAAAGTTGCGTAACTTAGACCGATTTCCCACCACCACCACCTCATAGTGTAGACCAGCCCTTAGTTCCACCAGTGTGGCTTTCAGCATTCTCTCCTCTGCCTGTCTCCTCCCCTATTTCGTGCTCCAAATTGAATTTCCTTTTTTTCACAGAAAAGTCAACATCAGGCAACAAATGCAGGCTGTAGCTGTGCCGGGAGCTTTTACTTAAAACCACTTGCAGGAGACTTCCTCTCTCTTAACGTTGTTATTCTGTGGCGACTGCTGTATTCCTTTAATCCCTTTTTCTTGCTGTCTGCCTGGCTTTCAGTTGGTTATTCACATAGGGGGATGAGAAAGCAAACAGGAAGGCCACTATAGGGGAGGAAGAAGATGCTGTTGGAAGCTATATTAGCTGTGCTATTGTAATGAGTGTGGCTGACCAGAAAACAAGAATTCTCTTTCACAAAAAATCTCAAGGTTTTGGCATTTGGTTTTGTCCTGCACCAGGAGGAAATAGATCTTTTTGAAAATGTTCACAGAAAAACAAAGACACAAGCGGAACCTGGTCTCCTATAGCCCAGGTCAGTATCTGAACCACCAGACCATTGGGGCTCTCTTAATCAATTCTGACAGGTTTCAGAGTAACAGCCGTGTTAGTCTGTATTCACAAAAAGAAAAGGAGTACTTGTGGCACCTTAGAGACTAACCAATTTATTTGAGCATAAGCTTTCGTGAGCTACAGCTCACTTCATCGGATGCATACTGTGGAAAATACATAAGATGTTTTTATACACACAAACCATGAAAAAATGCGTGTTTATCACTACAAAGGTTTTCTCTCCCCCCGCACCCTACTCTCCTGCTGGTAATAGCTTATCTAAAGTGATCACTCTCCTTACAATGTGTATGATAATCAAGGTGGGCCATTTCCAGCACAAATCTAGGGTTTAACAAGAATGTCTGAGGAACAGTGGAGGGAGGGGAGGGGAAAGGAATAAGCAAGGGGAAATAGGTTACTTTTTATAATGACTCAGCCATTCCCAGTCTCTATTCAAGCCTAAATTAATTGTATCCAATTTGCAAGTTAATTCCAATTAATTCCAGAAAGTATGTTTTCGAATTTTTTTTGTTGAAGGATAGTAAGAACCAGAGAGAACCAGTCAGAGAACACTTCAATCTCTCTGGTCACTCGATTTCTGATCTCAAAATTACTATCCTTCAACAAAAAAAATTCGAAAACAGATTCCAACGAGAGACTGCTGAATTGGAATTAATTTGCAAATTGGATACAATTAATTAAGGTTTGAATAGAGACTGGGAATGGCTGAGTCATTATAAAAAGTAACCTATTTCCCCTTGCTTATTCCTTCTCCCCCCCCCCCCCCCCCCCGCACACACACTGTTCCTCAGATGTTCTTGTTAAACCCTGGATTTGTGCTGGAAATGGCCTACCTTGATTATCATACACATTGTAAGGAGAGTGATCACTTTAGATGGGCTATTACCAGCAGGAGAGTGGGGGGGGGTGGGGGGGAGAAAACCTTTTGTAGTGGTAAACACCCATTTTTTCATGGTTTGTGTGTATAAAAACATCTTTTGTATTTTCCACAGAATGCATCCGATGAAGTGAGCTGTAGCTCACGAAAGCTTATGCTCAGATAAATTGGTTAGTCTCTAAGGTGCCACAAGTCCTCCTTTTATTTTAATCAATTCTGTCGTACTGTTCCACTTGGCATAAAGAATTAAACATTCATTGGGCAAGAAAGAGAGACTGATTCTCCAACCTGGTGTTAGGGTGCTCACCTGGGATGTGGGAGACCCAGGTGCAAGTTCCTCCTCCCAACTGGGCAGAGCAGGGGCCTAAACAGATTGCAGATTCCCTATTGTTTTATCCCATCCCTCAATAAGGGATACACGGAATCTGCAGGAAACTCAATGTGGCCTGGTGATGCAATAACTTTTCAATGGGCTTATTTTGAGATCCCTGTAAGCTAGTGTCGACCCCTTATACCACCAGCAGATCTCTGTGTGGAACACAAGTGATCTATGAGACTTATGGTCCAAAGCTCTGCATTTTCCTAAGGCATTTTCCCGGGGCAAATGCTGCCTCACCCTGCAGTGGAAGAATTCAGAAGAAACTACAAAGGGAACCTCAGAGTTTTCATGCACCCATGGCTCCCTCTCCCAAGCTTTTCTCCCCAATTTGTCCCATAGAGAACAGCTTTGGAAGGGACTTAACACTGTTCCCTGAAATGTGAAGCAGCCTCTTCAACTCCAAGGATCTATGTGTTGGCATTCTATGTGTCAGGGAACAGTGCTAGGCAGCAACTTAGCCTTCCCTTCTGGACTTGGGGAGAAGATGTGTGCCCAAGGGGAGATCTTCTGTAGCCAGATCCTGCAAAGGACAATGCCCCATGGTGGATTTAAGACACATACAAGGCCAGACCCACAGATGGTGAATTGGCAGATCCCCGTTGAAAACAATGGAGTTGCATCATTTACATCAGTTGAGGATCTGGCCATAATGTAGAGGTATTTCTCTGGGAAAAAGAAAAGGAGTACTTGTGGCACCTTAGAGACTAACCAATTTATTAGAGCATAAGCTTTCGTGAGCTACAGCTCACTTCATCAGATGCATATCGTGGAAACTGCAGCAGACTTTATATATACACAGAGAATATGAAACAATACCTCCTCCCACCCCACTGTCCTGCTGGTAATAGCTTATCTAAAGTGATCATCAGGTGGGCCATTTCCAGCACAAATCCAGGTTTTCTCACCCCATTCGTGCTAATCGGATTTGCAGCTAATGCACTGCATGTAACACTTGGGTCCAGTTCTAAATTAACATAGGCACTAAATGTTTTCTCTGATTGTCCAGTATTCAATGTGTCCTGAATAGACAGATTAACATATAGTGTTCTAAAGGATGCTGGCAAAATGGCTTCTTGGGGGGAGGGAAGCTATATAGGATGTGGAATATGCCAGTCTCCAAAGTGTTACTGTCAAAAAAAAAAAATCTTGACCCCACTTGCCTCTCCAATCACTGCTGATCACACTGACTAATATTGTCTTATTGTTTCCTTGTATCCATCTGTTGTCTTTTATATTGAGATTGTAAGCTTTTAAGGAGGGACTGCCTTTTTGTTCTGTGTTTGTACAGCACCTAGCACAGTGTGGTCCTGCTCCATGACTAGGGCTCCTGGGCACTATGGTTTATAAAAAAGAATAAGTTGAAGCCATCGTAGGGCTTTCATTCTAGCTGTGACAGCTATTATCATGGTGTTACAGGGGTAATGGTCAGAGGAAAAGAAGCCATGACATGGAGACACCTGCCTACCACACCCCTGTCTGCACAGGTAGAAGACCTTTTCTCTCCATGTGCACATCTAGTTGGGTAGTGGAACAATACATACCAATTAATTGTCAATACAGTCCTGCAGGATGAACTGGCATAACTTCTGATGACATCTGTGGGAAATTTATTTGAGAGAAAGAATGTAGGATTTAGTCCATCCCATTATCGGTGAATAATGTATATCACTGTGTTCTCATGCATTAATTGGCATCTGATCCCTTGCTTGTTTTTAGTTAGTTAGTTATTAAAGTTACCTGTGTATGAAGAAAAGAATAAACAGAAGCCACATTTGAAACAGATACATTTTGAACCTGTGTAGATAAGTGGGTGTACCAGTATCTTCACCTGCCCAATAAAAAGTACCTATTAATATGATTTAAAAATTTGGTTTGTACATAAAGCAAATTCATCATATTGTACAAGATTCAAATATGCCAAACATTTTATAAGTTAAGAAAAATTTGTGATGAAATCCTCTTAAGATTCAATAAGCACTGCAGAGATTAATTACATTTTTAGTCTTCATTCAGTGATGTAAAAGGTTCTTCTGTTTCAGCTATCATTGCCAACGTGATGGAAGAAACAGAGCCCAGAAGTATTTCAATTTTCTCTGTAGCCAGATGCTGAAATAGGGCGTAGAATACCAGTATGGCATGAAATGGGGTGGTGGGGGAGAATGAAAGGAGGGGGGGTAATGACAACTGAATGTCATTTCGATGATCTGTGAACTACAAGGAATAATATTTCCACAGACACTGAGAGGAAGGAAACCCATGAAACTCAAGAAAGTTTGAGACTTACACTGTGCATTTAACACAGCAGAATGAATGCCCTCCATCTAATAGTCAAACAAAACTGATACACTGTACAGAGAGTAGGTATAATGTATGCCAATTCCTTGAAAATATCAAAGGAAATAAAGATAGTTATTAAACACTTAGATGGCTCCTGTGTCTCTCCAAATTATAATTAGTAGTAAATATTTCCATAGTCGTAGGATCCCCAGTCAAAGATCAGGGTTCCAGTGGGTGAGGCACTGTACAGATGTGTAGGAAAGCAGATGGACATCCTCTGCCCCAGAAAGATTACATTCTTGGTGTCGGACAGTACGTAGCAGGTGGATGAAGTGGAAAAATATGAGGGACGATGGGAAATGGAGGTAAACATGAACAGAATACATTTTAGAGTAAAAGTCTCTGCTTGCCATTTGCCTAATCAGTTCCTTAAGGTCCCAATTCAGCAAAGCTTTACACATACTTAAGTCATCCCTTTTCAGCAAAGCACTTAAGGACATCCTTTACATTAAGGAGGTGATTAAGTGCTTCACTGCACATGGATTGAATGGTAATCAGGGCTTAAGGTTGCCTGTAAAACGGTGGCTAAAGAAGAACTGGGCATGTGTGGTGGAAGCTTCCTAAAAGTGGGAGAGGGGGACAGGCACCTGAACTGCCCACCCCCGCACCACACCTTCCCCGGAGACCCTGCCCCTGTGCCACTTCTTCCCCTGAGGCCCCTCCCCTTGGCATAGCCCTCCCACTTTTAAAAGTGATGGGGCCATGGCCCCCTGGCCTCCCCTGTTCTGGTGCCCCCAGAACTGGGGGGTAATATTATTTAGTTGGACTTTCAAAAAGCATTTGACTATGTCCATCACAAGAGGCTGTTTATCTCTTCTCAGGGTGAGAGGGAAAGTTCTGCCATGAGCTTGAAACTAGATCAAAAGAATGCACGGTAGCATTCGCCAAAATGCTTCCAGGTCCAAGGGCAGGGCAGATAGCCAGAAGTGATGGGTTTCAATTATTGGATGAGAAAATGGCATGTGGAGGAGGGATTTAGGTTTATTAGGAACTGTGGAAACTTTTGGGAAAGGGGGAATCTGTCCAGGAAGGAACCAAAACTGAAGCAAATTGCTAGCAGGTAAAATTTAAAAAGGACATAAATGAGTTTTTAAACTAAGGGCTGTGGGAAAGCTGACTGGCATGGAGGATCATGAAGCTTGGACAATATATCCCTTAGGGAAGGATTTTTTATGGGAGACACTTCTATCCCAGTAAAGAGCAGAGGATAGAAGTTGATAAAGTACAGGCAGGAACTGAAGAGAATCAGTAAAATGACGTTCCATTCAATTATAGCACATGAAGAGAGACCACTAAATGTTGGTACACTTTATAAGAGCTTGTATCCAAATGCAAGAACTCTAAATACAAAGATGGGTGAACGAGTAATACCATGGTACAAAATACGTAGGAATGACAGCATAGGCCGTGATGATGGAGGGGAAAAAAGCAGAGTCAAATATAGTAAAATCAAATTGTACCATAGAATCTCTGTGGATAAAAAGCCCATAACTGAATAATAAGAGAGTAGCAAGAGGAATATACTACCACTCACCTGACCAAGATGGTGACAGTGATTGTGAAGTGCTCAGGGAGATGAGAGATGCTACAAAAATAGAACAAGGAGTCTGGTGCACCTTAAAGACTAACAGATTTATTTGAGCATAAGCTTTCGTGGGTAAAAACCCCACTTCAGATGCATGGAGTGAAAATTACAAATGCAGACAAATATACTGGCGCAGGAAGAGAAGGGAGTTACCTTACAAGTGGAGAACCAGCATTGACAGGGCCAATTTGATCAGGGTGGATATAGTCCACTCCCAATAACAGATGAGGAAGAGTCCATTCCAGGAGAGGCAAAGCTGCTTTTGAAATGAGCCAGCCACTCCCAGTCCCTATTCAAGCCCAAATTAATGGTGCTAAATTTGAAAATGAATTTTAGTTCTGCTGTTTTTCTTTGAACTCTGTTTCTGAAGTTTTTTTGTTCGAGTATAGCTACATTCAAATCTGTTATAGAATGTCCAGGAAGATTGAAGTGTTCTCCCACTGGCTTTTGTATGTTACCATTCCTGATGTCCGATTTGTGTCCATTTATTTTTTTACGTAGGGACTGTCCGGTTTGGCCAATGTATATGGCAGAGGGGCATTGCTGGCACATGATGGCGTATGTAACATTAGTAGACATGCAGGTGAATGAGCCCCTGATGGTGTGGCTGATGTGGTTTGGTCCTCTGATGGTGTTGCTAGAGTAGATATGAGGACAGAGTAGGCAATGAGGTTTGCTACAGGGATTGGTTCGTGAGTTAGTGTTTCTGTGGTGTGGTGTGTAGTTGCTGGTGAGTATTTGCTTCAGGTTGGGGGGCTGTCTGGGAGACAAGCAAGGACTGGCCTGCCTCCCAAGGTCTGGGAAAGTGAGGGATCATTTTCCAGGATAGGTTGTAGATCGTTGATAATGTGCTGGAGAGGTTTTAGCTGGGGGCTGGACGTGATGGTCAGTGGCGTTCTGTTGTTTTCCTTGTTGGGCCTGTCCTGTAGCAGGTGATTTCTGGGTACCCATCTCGCCCTATCAGTCTGTTTCCTCACTTCCCCATGTGGGTATTGTCGTTTTAAGAATGCTTGATAAAGATCTTGTAGGTGTTTGTCTCTGTCTGAGGGATTGGAGCAAATTCGGTTGTATCTTAGGGCTTGGCTGTACACAATGGATCGTGTGATGTGTCCTGGATGGAAGCTGGAGGCATATAGGTAAGTATAGTCGTCAGTAGGTTTCCGGTATAGGGTGGTGTTTATGTGACCATCACTTATTTGCACCGTAATGTCCAGGAAGTGGGTCTCGTGTGTAGACTAGTCCAGGCTGAGGTCGATGGTGGGGTGGAAATTGTTGAAATCCAGGTGGAATTCTTCAAGGGCCTCCTTCCCGTAGGTCCATATGATGAAGATGCCATCAATGTAGCACAAGTAGAGGAGTGGTTCTAGGGGACAAGAGCTAAGGAGGTGTTCTAAGTCATCCATAAAAATATTGGCATACCGTGGGGCCATGCGGGTACCCATAGCAGTGCCACTGACTTGAAGGTATAAGTTGTCCCCAAATCTGAATTGGTTGTGGGTGAGGACAAAGTCACAATGCTCAGCCACCAGGTGTGCCATGGCCTCATCAGGGATACTGTTCTTCACAGCTTGTAGTCCATCCTCATGTGGAATATTGGTGTAAAGAGCTTCTACATCCATGGTGGCCAGAATGCTGTTTTCAGGAAGATCACCAATGCATTGTAGTTTCCTCAGGAAGTCGGTGGTGTCTCAAAGATAACTAGGAGTGCTGGTAGCATAGGGTCTGAGGAGAGAGTCCAAATAGCCGAATAATCCTGCTGTAAGAGTGCCAATGCCTGAGATGATGGGGCGTCCAGGGTTTCCAGGTTTATGGATCTTGGGAAGCAGATAGAATACCCCTGGTCGGGGCTCTGGGGGTGTGTCCATGTAGATTTGTTCCCGTGCTGTAGCAGGGAGTTTCTTGAGCAGATGGTATAGTTTCTTTTGGTACTCCTCAGTGGAATCGGCGAATAGTGGCCTGTAGAATATGGTGTTGGAGGGTTGCCTGGCAGCCTCCTGTTCATAATCCGACCTGTTCATTATGACTACAGCACCTCCTTTGTTTCAAAAGCAGCTTTGTCTCTCCTGGAATTGACACCTCCTCATCTATTATTGGGAGTGGACTACATCCACCCTGATCGAATTGGTCCTGTCAACACTGGTTCTCCACTTGTGAGGTAACTCCCTTCTCTTCATGTGCCAGTGTATTTATGTCTGCATCTGTAATTTTCACTCCATGCATCTGAAGAAGTGGGGTTTTTACTCACGAAAGCTTATGCTCAAATAAATCTAAAAACGAAAAGGAATACTTGTGGCACCTTAGAGACTAACCAATTTATTTGAGCATAAGCTTTCATGAGCTACAGCTCACTTCATTGGATGCATACTGTGGAAAGTGTAGAAGATCTTTTTATACACCTAAAGCATGAAAAAATACCTCCTCCCACCCCACTCTCCTACTGGTAATAGATTATCTAAAGTGATCACTCTCCTTACAATCGGTATGATAATCAAGTTGGGCCATTTCCAGCACAAATCCAGGTTTTTCTCACTCCCTCCCCCCTCCCCCTCCCCCCCACACACTCTCACAAACTTCCTTGTGGCTGGACTTTACTAAAACTAGACAAGCCATTTACACCACACACTTTGCTTCTCTACAAAAGAAAAAGGACACTAAACTTTCTAAACTACTACATGCCACAAGGGGCCACAGCAATGGTTCCCTTAACCCACCCAGCAATATTGTTAACCTATCCAACTATACTCTCAGCCCAGCAAAAGCAGCTGTCCTATCTCAGGGCCTCTCCTTCTGCCCCTCCACCCCCACGAACATGATACAGTTCTGTGGTGACCTAGAATCCTATTTTCGACGTCTCCGACTCAAGGAATATTTCCAACACACCTCTGAACAACGTACTAATCCACAGAGACCTCCCTACCAACACTACAAAAAGAAGGATTCTAGGTGGACTCCTCCTAAGTCAAGACAGCAGACTGGACTTCTACATAGAGTGTTTCCGCCGATGTGCACGGGCTGAAATTGTGGAAAAGCAGCATCACTTGCCCCATAACCTCAGCTGTGCGGAACACAATGCCATCCACAGCCTCAGAAACAGCTCTGACATCATAATCAAAAAGGCTGACAAGGGAGGTGCTGTTGTCATCATGGATAGGTCGGAATATGAACAAAAGGCTGCTCGGCAGCTCTCCAACACCACTTTCTACAAGCCATTAGCCTCTGATCCCACTGAGAGTTACCAAAAGAAACTACAGCATTTGCTCAAGAAACTCCCTGAAAAAGCACAAGATCAAATCTGCACAGACACACCCCTGGAACCCCAACCTGGGATATTCTATCTACTACCCAAGATCCATAAACCTGGAAATCCTGGGCGCCCCATCATCTCAGGCATTGGCACCCTGACAGCAGGATTGTCTGGCTATGTAGACTCCCTCGTCAGGCCCTACGCTACCAGCACTCCCAGCTACCTTCGAGACACCACTGATTTCCTGAGGATACTACAATCCATCGGTGATCTTCCTGATAACACCATCCTGGCCACTATGGATGTAGAAGCCCTCTACACCAACATTCCACACAAAGATGGACTACAAGCCGTCAAGAACACTATCCCCGATAATGTCATGGCTAACCTGGTGGCTGAACTTTGTGACTTTGTCCTTACCCATAACAATTTTACATTTGGGGACAATGTATACTTTCAGATCAGCGGCACTGCTATGGGTACCCGCATGGCCCCACAGTATGCCAACATTTTTATGGCTGATTTAGAACAACGCTTCCTCAGCTCTCGTCCCCTAACGCCCCTACTCTACTTGCGCTATATTGATGACATCTTCATCATCTGGACCCATGGAAAAGAAGCCCTTGAGGAATTCCACCATGATTTCAACAATTTCCATCCCACCATCAACCTCAGCCTGGTCCAGTCCACACAAGAGATCCACTTTCTGGATACTACAGTGCTAATAAACGATGGTCACATAAACACCACTCTATACCGGAAACCTACTGACCGCTATTCCTACCTACATGCCTCCAGCTTTCACCCTGACCACACCACACGATCCATCGTCTACAGCCAAGCTCTGCGATACAACCGCATTTGCTCCAACCCCTCAGACAGAGACAAACACCTACAAGATCTCTGTCAAGCTTTCTTACAACTACAATACCCACCTGCGGAAGTGAAGAAACAGATTGATAGAGCCAGAAGAGTTCCCAGAAGTCACCTACTACAGGACAGGCCTAACAAAGAAAATTACAGAACGCCACTAGCCGTCACCTTCAGCACCCAACTAAAACCTCTCCAGCACATCATCAAGGATCTACAACCTATCCTGAAGGATGATCCATCACTTCACAGACCTTGGGAGACAGGCCAGTCCTTGCTTACAGACAGCCCCCCAACCTGAAGCAAATACTCACCAGCAACCACACACCACACATCAAAAACACTAACCCAGGAACCAATCCTTGCAACAATGCCTGTTGCCAACTGTGTCCACATATCTATTCAGGGGACACATCATAGGGCCTAATCACATCAGCCACACTATCAGAGGCTCATTCACCTGCACATCTACCAATGTGATATATGCCATCATGTGCCAGCAATGCCCCTCTGCCATGTACATTGGCCAAACTGGACAGTCTCTACGTAAAAGAATAAATGGACACAAATCAGATGTCAAGAATTATAACATTCATAAACCAGTTGGAGAACACTTCAATCTCTCTGGTCACGCGATTACAGACAAGAAAGGTGCTATATTACAACAAAAAAAACTTCAAATCCAGACTCCAGCGAGAAACTGTTGAATTGGAATTCTTTTGCAAATTGGATACAATTAACTTAGGCTTGAATAGAGACTGGGAGTGGCTAAGTCATTATGCAAGGTAACCTATTTCCCCTTGTTTTTTCCTACCCCCCCCCCACACACACACACCTCAGACGTTCTTGTTAAACCCTGGATTTGTGTTGGAAATGGCCCACCTTGATTATCATACACATTGTAAGGAGAGTGATCACTTTAGATAAGCTATTACCAGCAGGAGAGTGGGGTGGGAGGAAGTATTTTTTCATGCTTTATGTGTATAAAAGATCTTCTACACTTTCCACAGTATGCATCTGATGAAGTGAGCTGTAGCTCACGAAAGCTTATGCTCAAATAAATTGGTTAGTCTCTAAGGTGCCACAAGTACTCCTTTTCTTTTTGCGAATACAGACCAACATGGCTGTTACTCTGAAACCTGTCAAATAAATCTGTTAGTCTTTAAGGTGCCACCAGACTCCTTGTTTTTTTTGTGGATACAGACTAACACCGCTACTCCCTGATACTTTATACCATCCAAAAATAGAAAATCCAATAATAATGAGTGATTTCAACTATCCCATATTGACTGGGTACATGTCACCTCAGGGCAGGATGTAGAGAAAATTTCTTAGCACCATAAATCATTGCTTCTTGGAGCAGCTTGTTTTAGAATCAGAAGGTGTCATAAATATAAAGGGAAGGGTAAACCCCTTTGAAATCCCTCCTGGCCAGGGGAAAGCTCCTCTCACCTGTAAAGGGTTAAGAAGCTAAAGGTAACCTCGCTGGCACCTGACCAAAATGACCAATGAGGAGACAAGATACTTTCAAAAGCTGGGAGGAGGGAGAGAAACAAAGGGTCTGTGTGTCTGTCTATATGCTGGTCTTTACCGGGGATAGACCAGGAATGGAGTCTTAGAACTTTTAGTAAGTAATCTAGCTAGGTATGTGTTAGATTATGATTTCTTTAAATGGCTGAGAAAAGAATTGTGCTGAATAGAATAACTATTTCTGTCTGTGTATCTTTTTTGTAACTTAAGGTTGTGCCTAGAGGGGTTCTCTATGTTTTTGAATCTAATTACCCTGTAAGATATCTACCATCCTGATTTTACAGGGGGGATTTCTTTATTTCTATTTACTTCTATTTTTTATTAAAAGTCTTCTTGTAAAAAACTGAATGCTTTTTCATTGTTCTCAGATGCAAGGGTTTGGGTGTGTGGTCACCTATGCAAATTGGTGAGGCTTTTTATCCAACATTTCCCAGGAAAGGGGGGGTGCAAGTGTTGGGAGGATTGTTCATTGTTCTTAAGATCCAAGGGTCTGGGTCTGTAGTCACCTAGGCAAATTGGTGAGGCTTTTTACCAAACCTTGTCCAGGAAGTGGGGTGCAAGGTTTTGGGAAGTATTTTGGGGGGAAGGACGCGTCCAAACAGCTCTTCCCTAGTAACCAGTATTAGTTTGGTGGTGGTAGCGGCCAGTCCAAGGACAACGGGTGGAAATTTTGTAACTTGGGGAAGTTTTGACCTAAGCTGGTAAAGATAAGCTTGGGAGGTTTTTCATGCAGGTCCCCACATCTGTACCCTAGAGTTCAGAGTGGGGGAGGAACCTTGACAGAAGGGGAGAGGCAATTCTTGGTTTAGCACTAAGCAGGGCACAAGCTCTGGTCCAAGAGGTGAATATAGTTGAACCGCTTGGTAATAGCAACCATAAAGTAATTAAATTTAACATCCTTGTGGGGGAAAAATACTGAAGAAACCCACCATATTAGCATTTAAGTTAAAAGAAGGGAATTTTACAAAAATGAGAAGCTAGTTCAATGGAAATTTAAAAAGGAACAGTCACAAGAGTGAAATCCCTTCAAGCTGCATGGAAACTATTTAAAAATACCATAATAAAGGCTCAAACTAAATGTATACCTCAAATAGTAATTTTAAAAAGCCACAGAAAGAGGACCAAAAAAATGCTACCATGGCTGAACAATAGAGTAAAAGAGGTGGTTAGAGACAAAAGGCATCTTTTAAAAACTGCAAGTCAAATCCTACTGAAGAAAATAGAAAGGAACATGAACTCTGACAAGTTAATAGTAAAAACATACTTAGGCAGACAAAAAAGAATTTGAAGATCAACTGGCAAAAGACACGAAAGCTCATAGGTGCTGACTCAATGGGTGGTCCAGGCCTGGAGTGCCCATGGAGGGAAAAAAAAAGGTGGGTCTTGAGGACCCACCAGAAGCCCCCCTATCTGCTTGGGGGAGGGGATGGAATGAGGCAAGGCAGTGTGGGGTGGGAAGAGGCAGGGTGGGGCCTTGGAGTGGGGGGAGCCTGTGGCAGAGCACTCCCCCCCCAACACATTAGAAAGTCGACACCTGTGCAAAAACTAACAACATTTTTAAGCATATTGAAGCCTGCAAAACAGTCAGTGAGGCCACTAGATGCGAATGGAGCACTCAAGATGCACCAAGCTGTTGCAGAGAAGCTAAATGAATACTTTGCATTGATCTTCACTGTAGAGGATATGAGGGAGATTCTCACATCTGAGCCATTTCTTTTTTAGGTGGCAAATCTGAGGAACTGTCTTAGATTGAGGTCTCAGTAGAGGAGGTGTTGGTACCAATTGATAAATTGAACAGTATAAGTCACCAGGATCAGATGGTATTCGCTCAAGAGTTCTGAAGAAACCCACATATGAAATTGGAGAACGACTAACTGTGGTATGTAACCTATGGCTTAAATCAGCCTCTGTACCAGGTGACTGGAGGGTAGCTAATGTAATAATGATTTTTAAAAAAATATCCAAAGGAGATTAGTATCAGACACATTGGTTGAAACCATAGTAAAGGACAGAATTAACTGACACATAGATGAACACAATATGTTGGGAGAGAGTCAACATGGCTTTTGTAAAGGGAAATCATGCCTCACCTATCTATCGGAATTCACTGAGGGGATCAGCCAGCATGTGGACAAGGGTGATCCAGTGAATATAGTATACTTGGATTTTCATAAAGCCTTTGACAAGGACCCTGGCCAGATGCTCTTAAGGAAAGTAGGCATTTGTGGAATAAGAGTGACCTCTCATGGGTCAGCAACTGGTTAAAAAATAGGAAACCAACGATAGGAATAAATGATCACTTTTCAGGATGGAGGTAAATAGCAGGTAAATAGCAGTGTCCCCCAAAGATCTGTATTGGGACCAGTGATGTTCAACATATTCATAAATTATATGGAAAAAAGGATGAACAGTGAGGTGGTAAAGTTTGCAGACTCTACAAAATTACTCAAGATAATTCAGTCCAAAATTCACAGAGTTACAAAGGGATCTCACAAAACTGGGCGAGTGGGCAACAAAATGACCAATGAAATTCAATGTTAAGTGCAAAGTAATGCACATTGGAAAAGATAATCCCAGCTATATATACAAACTTATGGGGTCTGAATTAGCTTTACCACTCCAGAAAGAGATCTGATAGTCATAGTGGATAGTTCACCGAAAACATCTTCTCAATGTTCAGTGCCTCTCCAAAAAGCTAACAGGATGTTAGGAACCAGTAGGAAAGCGATAGATAATAAGAAAGAAAATATCATAAAGCTACTATATAAATTCATGATACACTTGCACCTTAAATACTGCATGCAGTTCTGGTTGCCCACTCTCAACAAAGATGTATTAGAATTGGAAAAGGTGCAGAGAAGGGCAACAAAAATGAACACAGGTATGGAACAGCTTCCATACGAGAAGAGACTAAAAAGACTCTGTTCATCTTAGAAAAGAGATAACTAAAGAGGGATATGATGGACATCTATAAAATCAAGACTGGTATGAAGAAAGTGAATCAGGAAATTTTATTTACCCCTTTCCATAACACAAGAATTCAGGGGTCACCCAATGCAATTAGTAGACAACAGGTATAAAAAAATATCTAAAGTAGTATTTCTTCACACAATACATAGTCAACTTGTGGAACTCATTGAGGGGGATGTTGTGAAGACCAAAAGTGTAATTTGGTTAAAAAAATTAGAAAAATTAATGGATGAGCAAAGCCAAGATGGTCAGGGGCACAACCCCATGCTCGGGTTGTTCCTAAACCTCTGACAGCTAGATGCTGGGATGGATCGCTCAACAGGGGATGGATCACTCAACAATTGCATTGTTCTATTTATTCCCTCTGAAGCCTCTCGCAGAGGCCACTGTTGGAACACAGGATACTGGGCTGGACAGATCCTTGGTCTGACCCAGTATTGCCATTCTTATATTCTTAAGATAAAAATTCAAGAGTAGGAATAAAAAGTCAAATTTTACCATGGAAGGAAAGCTGCCACAACAGTCCATGTGAGGGCTGTGGTTGTTTAATAAAATGTATTATGTTATGATGCCTACAGGGTAACTAGCTGACTTACACTGACAAGTCTGAGAAGCATTTGGGATAGTTTTATATCAAACCGTTTTTAAAAATTGTAAACATAACCTTTATATTACCAAGATGTGGGCAATCACCACCTTGAAAATTCTGCTTATATGTTACACCCCTGGCCTCAAAACTCTATCTTGTGAGCTCTTTAGAGTATGAACCATGCTTTCTTTTCAGTTTGAAAAGCACCTAGCACACAGTGGGCACTAGCTGAAATAAATAACAATTATTGCTAATAATCTGGAGAAATGAGTTTGGTGGCAAAATTAGTTTGGCAACAACGTTTTTTATTGTTTCAGAGTAGCAGCCGTGTTAGTCTGTATTCGCAAAAAGAAAAGGAGTACTTGTGGCACCTTAGAGACTAACCAATTTATTTGAGCATAAGCTTTTGTGAGCTACAGCTCACTTCATCGGATGCATAAAAGTAGAATTATTGTATTATTTTATATAACGTAATTTACGTCAGTCAAGACTAAATAAGACTTTGCAGAACTATAGATGGGCCAGGCTAAACTAGATGTCTGGCCAACACTAATGGCAGATGAAATTTGTTGTAGACAAGTTCAAAGTGATACACATTGGAAAGGACAATTCAAACTACTCATATGCATTACTAAGTTATACGTTCACTGTAATTACTGAGGAAAAAGATCTGGCTGTCACTGTGGACAGCTCAGGGAAAACATCTGCTCAGTGCACAGCTGTGATCAAGACGCAAAGAAGATATCAAGATATATTAAGAAAGGGACAGAGAATAACACTGAAAATATTTTAATGCCTTGGTATAAATTGATGTGCATTCACCTTGACGATTGTGCTCGGTTGTGATCATCCCATCTCAAAAATTATATCCTCGAAATAGAAAGGGTCCAAAGAAGGGCACCATGTATTAGTAGAGGCTTGAAGAGATTTCCATGTGAAAGGAGATTTAAAAGATGATTACAACACATCTATGAAAGGAGAACAGGTGGCCTAATGGAGGTTTATAAAATGCCTTAGGAAAAATGAATTGAAAGGCCCTATCTGTCCTCTGTCATAATACGAAACATGGTAACTAAAAATGCAAAACTAATTTAAGGAATCCCTTAAAAAAAAAAACAGGCATAACTAACCAGTGGAACTCACTGATACAATATATGGAGTCAAAGAACTTGGTACCATTCAAAAAAGGTTAGCCACGTATATGAATAACAACATACGCAGTTACATACATAGGCTGAAAACTGCCAAGGAATATAAACCTCATTCTCTGCATCATAACTGATGAGGTTAGGAAGAAACTTCCCCCATGGAAAGGTTATTCCATATGTGTCCACTAAAGGGTTCTCTGCAATTTACACTGAAGCATCTAAGAATTGGCCTTGTCTACTAGAAACTTTTGTAGCATTTCCCTGCAACAATCCAGTTTTATTATTGCTAGCACTGGTATAGCTGCTCCATTGCAGGAGATCAGTTGCAAAATGTTTTACTATAATCATTGCCTCAGATGCAGGATACTGGACTAGATGGACTATTGGTCCGACCTCGTATGGTAATGACCACGTTCAGATCCACTCCCAGCTTATTTCAATATTGGTGGGAAGTGAAATAATTTTGGTTGATGTAGTTTCAAGATTAAGCTGTTCTATTACCTTGGAGACTTCAGAGACATGCTGTTTTCCCTCATCAGCAATTATAAAGTGCTGAATATTATTCTATATATACCCACATAAGTGAGTTTACTGGAACAAGCTGTATGTAGCTACCTGCATGAATGTTAAATCATTTGGCATTTCTCTAAATGGGATTCTTGCAAGTGAAACTGTGTACCAAACAGCCGAGAGAAATACACACAGCAGACCCAAAGAAAGGATGCAAGGATCCAAAACTGAGAGCACGGGGAAAGCAAAATAAAGATTCTACTCCTTGGCCTGCAACATGGACTATTACCAGGTGGACTGAAACAAGCAAGGAGCTTTGTGTGACAATAAATGCAAACCATGTACAGTTCTGGGAATTACTTCAAGGGAAAAGTGTTTAGGGATCCAAAGCACAAAAATATATCTTGTGCTATTCTAAGGGGCTGTTGCTGCAGGCAGCAAAACTCCCATTGGCTTCCGTGGGAGTTGCATGCATTCAACACCTGCAGGTTCAGGCCCTAGGTACCAACCAGCCAGCACCTCGCGTTTTGTTCACTGTAGAGATATGCACTGTTGCAGTTTGCACTGTGCTGATTGAACAGGGACAAGCTGCAGCAGTGCAGCTGTAACCCACCTGGACTGAGAGTATCCATTCACCCCGTGTGCCAGTCCACAGAAGATATGCGTCTGGTTCAGCCCTACATACAGTGCTTTAACTCAAGTTATCTCATCTCGTGCCTTTAGTTCTGGAGGTACCAGGTTCAGTTCACTGTGTGTTGGCCAAGCGGACAGCCCTCTTATGGTGCTGTCCACGTTAGCCATCCTATTTCAGATGCACTATTGCCCTGTGTCTATACATATGGTACTCTCTGCAAGTGGATACAGTAGCATTGGATTGGGGTGCCTCTCCCACAGATCTGAGCACAGCTTTGTACAGCAGGTGCACTGCAGTTACCTAAATGGAAGAAGTATACTGAAAACTTGACTCAAAGTTTGTGCTGCAAATATTACATTATATGCCACAAATTGGGAAACACATTAAAACTAATATGACAATTTATTTAATGTGTCACTAGATTGATATTGTAACGGTTACCGTATCGGATTCTGCTTTTATTTATTGGTGTTTGGCTGTTACCTCCAGTGACTTTATTATCACTAATTTGTATTACAGCACCACCCAGAGGCCCCAACCAAGATCAAGAGCCTATTGTATTAGGTGCTGTATATGCAGAGCGGGTCTGTGGTTGTGTTGTAATTTGAGCCAAGTAATTGCAAATTAATGTAAGTTGACTGTGATCATTGTAAATACTAGTATATAGATGCTCCCAATGGTTTTGTCCCTGCTTGCCGTTCAACCTAATTACAAAATATTTGTGTCCTGGAACAAACATTTATGAAATGTCTATGCTAGCATTTATACTTGTGTTTGCCAATTAAATCAAAATGGTCATCAGTTTTCTTCAGTTGCCTCACAACCAAAACCACTGACTTATACAGACCCACAGTGAGAGGCAGTCCCTGCCCCAAAGAGCTTGCAGTCTGTATAAACAGAACAGACAAGTTGTGGGAAGGTTTGTTAACCGCTTTCAATTTGTAATACCTCTCACAGGCTCTTCACATGCACTCCTTGAAGCTATACCATCGCACTGCTCTTTGTAGTGAGATGGCAGAGGCTGTTTCTCCACACCCTAACTGACTGTGGGCCTGCTGCCTTAGAATATATTGTAATGAGCACAACGTTATGTGAGTGATGATATTCGAGGATACGAGCAAGTTGTTCTCTCCTTTTTTTGCGTGTGCACTTTATTGAAAGTTTTTCTTTTTCTCTTTTGTTGGTTTCCAAGTTCTTTTTGCACCAGTAGTTTCCTGCACTCTTGTATTCTCTCCTTAGAATCAACAGACAGGCTTTAGCGGGGTCAGAGCGTGAGCCAAGCATGTGCCTCCTGCACCCAGAGTCAGTAGCAGTCATCTGTGCAAGTGGTCCTCTTGGCAATAAATACTGTGAGACCTAGGCAGGGGACACAAACTGTGGATAGAGAAAGAACCACCTCCAGAAGTTTTGATTTTCTTGGGTAGTAATGTCTTGATAGCTCGACTAGTCTGTCTGTTGAAGATGATTGGTATTCTGATGAACTGTGGAAAATGTGTTACTAATCTTCACTCTTCTTTCTCTTCCAGTTCTTTCGTGTCCTGGAGATGATGATCTGATTGAGTAAGACAGCAACAAAGTAGGTATGTGCCTTTATTTTACATGTGCAGTATCTTTCAGGAGTAGAACAGAGCGATTGATTTTTCCCATGCCTTCTAGCTTTTTCTGTCTTTTGCGGGAGGTTGTATTTTTAATATGGATGAAGGGGGGAAAAAGGAGCTATATATATATATTGTGACAGGGCAAGGCCAGATGTCTATAGAGAAGTAGTGGGAGATAGATATATTAGCTCCAGGCTAAACAAATCCCTGGTACCAGGATAAGTGAAATGGCAGCTGCTCCAGGTCAATTAAGACACCCGGGGCCAATTAAGAACTTTCCAGAAGGCAGGGAGAAGGCTAGGTTGATTGAGACACCTGAAGCCAATCAGGGGCTGGCTGAAACTAGTTAAAAGCCTCCCAGTTAGTCAGGTGGGTGTGCATGTCAGGAGCTGTGGGAGGAAGTTGCCCTGTTGGAGAGACTGAGCAGTACACACCATGTCAGGCACAAGGAAGGAGGCCCTGAGGTAAGGGTGAAGTAGAGCTTGAGGAAGTGAAGGCTGCTGTGGGGAAGTAGCCCAGGGAATTGTACGTGTCATGTTTCTAAAAGGTCAGCTACCATAGCTGATACTATTAGGGTCCCTGGGCTGGAGCCTGGAGTAGAGGGTGGGACCGGGCTCCCTCCCTTGCCCCCCCACCCCGATTAATCACTGAGACTGGGAGACAACAGAGGCTGTGCAAGGGAGGATAGCTTCTCCTCACCTCCCTCGCTGGCTTATGATGAAAATGGCTCAATAGACTGTGACCCTTGTCTCTAGAGAGAGAAGGGTTACGTGGAGGGTCACAATGAGCCTCTGAGGCTAGTGAAATCTGCCAGGAAACATGAGACCCACGGAGACAAGGACAGAGCTTTGTCACTATATATATATAAAGAAGGGAGAGGTTAGAGAATAAAAACAGGAGCACAGTTGTTTTGTAGCATTGGCTTTTTGCCTGAATTTAAGTCATTCTGGTTAGTATTTCTGTGAATGCAGGTGCTATTATAAGCTCTTCCCAAAAAGCAAACCAAACCAAACCAAAAATGGTGTCATAGGTTTAGGACATTTTTCTCCTACTTTCTTCTACCTGGCTATGATGTTGGGGTAGGCAGAGGTTTCCTTCTATCCACTAACCATTATTCCAATTATCTTTCTATTTTGGCAAACCCACCAATGAACAAGGGATTGGCCTAGTGTTAGATTAATAGATTCTGAGGCCAAAAGGGACCACTGTGATCATCTAGTCTAACCTCTTGTATAACAAAGGCCATAGAACTTCCCCAAAAGAATTCCTAGCTCATATCTTTTAGGAAAACCTCAAATCTTGATTTTAAAATTGTCAGTGATGGAGAATCCACCACACACCTTGGTAATTTGTTCCAATGGTTAAATATTCTCACCATTATACATTTACACCTTATTTCCAGTCTGAATTTGTCTATTTTCAACTTCCAGTCATTGGATAGTGTTATACCTTTCTCTGCTAGATTTAAGAACCCATTATTCAATATTTGTTTCCCATATAGATATGTATTGGCTGTAATCAAGTCACCCCTTAACTTTCTCTTTGTAAAGCTAAATAGATTTGAGCTCTTTGACTCTATCACTGTAAGGCAGAGTTTCTAATCCTTTCATCATTCTCGTGGCTCTTCACTGAACCCTCTCCAATTTATCAATATCCTTGAATTATGGGTTCCAGAACTGGACACCGTATTCCAGCAGCGGTCACTACAGTGCCAAATACAGAGGTAAAATAACCTCTCTATTCCTACTCAAGATTCGCCTGTTTATGCATCCTAGGATTGCATTAGTTATTCTGGCCACAGAATCACAATGGGAGCTCATGTTCATCTGATTATCCTTTTTCAGAGTCACTATTTCCTAGGATAGACCCCCACCCCCATCTTGTAAGTACGGCATACCTATGTATTAAAAGGCATATTATTTGCTTGTGCCAAGTTTATCAAGCAATCCAGATCACTCTGTCTTCCCTGCTTCACTTTTTTTTAATCAGGGGAAATTTCTTCCTTGCTGATAAAGTGACCAACATAAATCACACTTTTTTTAAACCAACTCTCACTCCTTTGAATTTAATTTCAAACTAGCAAATTTACGCTTACCACGAACCATTTGGTAAATACATTAGTTTTTTTCTGTGATTTAGCATGCGCCAAGATGGCACCCAGATTTAATAAACAGGCTGAGAGAGGCTTTCTGTGCAATTGCTGTCGCAGTATCCTCTCCATGAACCATTCATAGTTGGCAAGCACACTGCATAATCCAAAAGGCATTACTTTTAAACTGTCAGTCTTTGTCCTGCTTCAAAAGACGTCTTCTCTCTGCTTTTTAGATCTACTTTCACTTGCCAATAACCACTTTTAAAATTATAGATGGGAAATGAAATTGACCTTCCTATAACAGCCAATGAATACTCTATTTGTGACACACTTAATCAAGCCATCAAACTTTGAAGGTTGGCTCACCTCCAGCATAAAAATTAGTGATAAAAGTTGACCTACTTAGCTGATTATTAAATCTTCACAGTTTCCACCTTTGTGTTGAGTCTATCTCATCATGCTTGCATGACATTCCTAGGTCCTTAACATCATTTTTTTCCGGCCTGCAAAACATAATCATGTTGCAAAACCAAAATATGGCCACATCATGATGCAACATTATAAGAAGGTGCCTTTTTGTGAGAAGGAAGAGCTTTCCAGGATGGTTATGACATTGTGGACATTTTTACAGGTGTTTGTTTGTGCTAGTATTCATGAAGCTTTTGTTCTCTGCCAGTATTCTTAGGGATATAAACTCATTCACCTGACTGTTCATGAATAAAAAAGGGTTGTGTATATCAGCACAAATAATTGGCTAGGGTTTTATTTGCAAAATTATTCGCAAACATTTTTTTCTGTGTTTGCAGTATAATACTCTATGCGAGTACGTGAGTTCTAGAGTTATTATGCTTCTGTCCAAGTGTTGCAGTGAACTTGCTTTAAAAATTAATGCACAGAATAATGTTTTTTCTGGCTTTAGTCCTTTATTTTGGTATCTTTCTTGAGGCTCTTTTGTTTATCTGCAGCAGTAATATATGATTTGCTATTTGGTATCTCTAAAATTAGGCATCATCTTAATATACAGTATTACAATAGCCATTAAGATAAGTTGACATGTTTGAAGCCTGTAAAGGCTGGGTCTACATGGAAAATATAAGCATTTACCCCCTGGCAGATAGAGAAAGATTTAAGCAAAAGTACTTTCATATTATATTAAATTCTGATATAATAATGTCATACTGCTGACCGAGTGAACCTGCCACAAATTGTGTCTCTCATAATACCAGTTTCTTTCAGCATAAAAGATGTTAAAGAAATGGACACGCCAACAGCAAGAGAAACCATTAAAAACTGGAATTGTCCCAACCATTAGAGCATAAGCTGGAAATGGGCAAAATAATTATGCTACTTTCTTCACACACAGTGCACAGTTGACAGCGGAATAGTAATGACATGAAGGGAAATATAGATAAATGTGCCCTTTGAGGCTTGTCTGGAATTACTCCATAAGTGTCAAAAGAAAATTTAAATTCACTGAGATTAAGTATGCAGACCCTTAAATACAAAACGTATTTGGCAAAAATTACTCACTGAATCTGTTCCTTTAGGCCACAAATTTCAATGGAAGGGAGTCAGATCCTTAGGGTATGTCTACACTGTAAAAAAACAAACAAAACCAAACAAAACAAAACCCACCCACAGCAGTGAGTCTCAGAGCCTGGATCAACAGACTCAGGCTCGCAGGGTTTGCGCTACAGGGCTAAAAACAGCCCTGGAGAGGTTTCCACTCAGGCTGGAGGAGCCTGCACTCTGAAACCCAGTGAGGAGGGTGGGCCTCACAGCCTAAGCCGAACCTCTACACAGCTGGTTTTAGTCCCCATAAACACAGTCTGTAGATGGAGGCTCCAAGACTTGCTGCCTTGGGTTTTAAAACACACAGTGTGGATGTATCCTTTGGTTCCTTTCAGAATCCCAGCCTAAGGGCCAGTTGTGCTCCTCTTACTCACTCTGGGGAATAGTTACGTACCTGGGTAACTCTATGGACTTCAGTGGGACTGTTCAGACAAGCCGGCGCGCACCCAGCAAAAGGATTGTACAGTCAGGTCTTAAATTGAGAATGTAAATTCATACTTAGATTCTTTGGGGCAGGGACTGTCTTTTTTTCACTAGTGCAATGGGGTCCAGGTGCTTTTCATTGCTTTTTATATATTATTACTTAGTCCCTAGTTTCTGTAGCATTTCTGTCTGAATTCAAGTGTGGTGTTGATTATTCCTACTTTAAGGAAGCTTGATCTAGAACAGTTACACTATTAGTCATTGTCATCTGTTAATTTGCTTTCTTTTTCCTTGAATCTGTCAAGAGCACTTTGTCCTGGATTTATAGAAGAATGGAGGAAGACCGGAAGCTGACCATTGTGAGCATCTAATCTGACCTTCTGCATAACACAGGCCAAAGTACTTCCTTAAATTAATTTCCTGTTTGAGCTATAGCTATCTTAAAAAGGAAAAATGTACACACCATCACTTTGACCAGTTTAATCCTAGGGATTAGAACAGTGGACAGGAAACCAGGATTATAAAGGGCCAGTCCTTGAAGGTGTCTTAACTTGCATTGACTTGAACGGAGCTAAGTGAACTCAGCACCTTGAAGGATCAGGCCCAAATTATCTAACAGGCCACATACATGGGCTAATGCCTGATCTGCATGCACCCACCTAGTATTTGCCCTACATTAGATATGGGCAAATATTAGACCCATGGTTTCACAAAGGGAGAGTCTACAGAAACTGTCTCACTCAAGGTTTACACAACGCTCGCTATTGTGAAGTTGAATTGGTGATCAGCTCTCTTGATGCAGTTGGACTGACCTGTGTCATTATCCACACTGTAGTAGGAAGAGGGCCTGAAACATAAGCCTATATATCAGAGGCCTGGTATAAAGTAGTCAAAACTTTGCTGATCTAAAGCAAAGTTAAGTTGTGAGCAAGAGGCAGGCTCTGCTCACAGAATCTGGCAAGAACAGTGCTGATATTGCAGAAACACACATTCCTAAGTGGTGCTAAGCATAAAGATATATATGCAAACACATTCCAAGGTACCAGAACACCTCGATAGAAGCACATTCCCCAAAGATAAGCACACTGACCCATCCTGAAGATAAGGTCAGGAGGACAGCATGAAGGATAGAAATGTTTTGATCGAAACAGGTGGTGGTTAACTACATCAGAGCGTGGCACCTAATTACGTCAGAGGGGTAATACATAATTTGTTTGTATCATATATAAAGATGTATCTCAGAGGCAATGTCTTTGTCTGCCTGAGGGGAGGATGGAAAGCCTTGCCATTCACTGAGCCAGTCCATTGTCACGAGCATACATGTGTTAGTGTATCTGTAACCATTGAGTCAGGGCATTATAGCTGGGCTTCGTCGGCAATAAACCTGACCAAGTTCATTTGCTGAAAACTGAATCTGGATTTATTGGGCAGTTCGATCGGAGCCTGCTGTACAGGTTATCTGGCCAGAGTCAGTACAGCATACAGAGAGAACACACACATGCAGCCGAACATCTGACGACACTGGTGACTGCTGTCACATATTTACTTTGATTTTCTTTCACGAATACATGGTATAGAATGCCATTTTGAATATCACACTGCATGGTATGTAGTAACTCAAAGAATTGTTGCATCCACTTATATTACCAGCATTAGGTTTGGATTGATGCATTCTGAAATAATTAATTGTTGAGTGTACATTCCATTGCCAGTGTTCGTAATGAAGAAGAAAGAATCATTGGGATACATTTTGTGCCTAGTTACTCTTCTGCAATGTTGTCTAGGACAAGAGGGCTAACTGAGATCATGATTTTGCCTGTTACTTTGTCCAAATCTGTTGTGTCATATCAACATACGGGACCAGATTCTGTCATTCTTATTTTGAGCAGTATCTTATTCTCTCAGTCGTCCCATTGAAATCAGTGTGTTGACTATGGCATAAGGCATTACTCAGTGGGAATAAAAGTGGCAGAATCTGGCCCATAGAGAAGTGATACAGTGGTATATTAGAACTAAGAAAGCTGTCATAATGGTAGAGAAGAAAAAACACAGGTAAATCAACTTAAATCCCAAAGTGATTTGCACAAATTGAAACTTTATTTTTCTTGCAGTGAGTTTTTGCTTACCATTCTCCAACTCTGCAAACACAAACAAATATCAGGTGAGATGAAAAACTTTTAACTGATGGTAGATGACCTACAACTGATTGCACCTGTTCGTTCATGTGAGAAAGAGATGGAGGTACAAACCAGAGGGTGGGCTATGCAGACAAATGTGGCTTATCTTGGCTGACCTCAGGAGAAGAGTCCGAGTCATTCTCATTGTGCTGAATGCTGTAATCAATGCACAATTCTGCAGTGCCCTCCTGGATATTGCTGAAGATGCAGACAGTTTAAATGATTTTATTTGCTTTGTGTGCAGAATAATGCTTTGTGTCTAAATTAATCAAAGTCAAGATATAGTTCATATGCTAGACATCACTATTTCAGCCCTTCGGAGAAGCAAAAAGATCACTAATGCTACAGTCTAATTAATTGGTGTGTGAGCAACCAGTAATTACTAAGGGATAAAGTCTAATATCAATGGCACATGAAATATTAGGTTGCATAAAACTTGCATTAAATTAAGAGGGTTTTTTATTGTGGGGGAGAAGGATGTGAATGTTTTCCTTTTAACTTTTGGAATTCCACCACTGGTAATGAAAATTCATTGCTTCCTTTTTAAAATTGAAAATAGGGTTTAAAATGTGCACATTTCAAGAAGTAATCGAACAGCTGAGGCATTTTTCTGTCTACAGTAATTGTCAGAGCAAAAGCCAGGGAGTTCAGATTCCAGAGCTCTAGCCCACGCTGTGTGGTACCATTGTCTTGCTGTTGTGACACTGGACAAGTCACTAAGGTTAAAAGTGACAAGAGCGTCCACTGATTTTGGATGACCATTTTGAGATGCCTCAAAACAGCCTGATTTCCAGAGATGCTAAGTGCTCACAAATCCAGTTGAAGTCAACAAGAGCTCAGCAACTCTGTAAATTAGGCGGTAGAAGTCTCCAGTTAAGTATCCAGAAATGGAAACAGGTGAGACTAATGAGTCAGTTTGAGAATGGATACGTGTAGGCAGTACATATCACTGTAGGAATAGTAGTGAAATTAGAGATGGGAAAGGATTGAATTACTACAGCCAAGCAAATAACGCCTAACAAATAATAGTGAATTTAGCTTCTTTTTCTGCTTCCAGAATATCCAGGATTGTATAGTGATTTCCTCACTATTCCAAATACTTAGTACTAGTAATGCACCTCACAAACATTAATTAATTCCCAGAACATCCTTGGGATGTAGGGTATTATCGCTACTCAGAAGAGCCTGGCTATTTGCCCAATCCTAGACCATGCTGCTGCTAGACCATCAGATCAGGATGGATGAGTTTAAGGATCTCATATATTAATTATAGAGAATCTGAGCTAAATAACGGTGATTCTTGTGAAAATCCAGTAGTGACACCTCCCATGCTTATACCTGGTGGGGGTGTCTAATGACTTTCTCCACAAGAGCCATTGAGGGATTTAGTTGCCTTCAAGATCTACTGTATGAGTTTGTGTACTCTCCACAAAAGGTTCATACCACTACCCCTTCTTTTTACCCTCTGTTCTTCAAATCCTCTTTAAAAACTACCATCTGTGGGAATGCATAGAAATGTAGGGCTGGAAGGTACCTCAAGAGGCCATCTAGTCTACCATCCTTCCCCCTCCCCCACCACCTGTGGAGCCGGGATGGAGTATACCTAGACCATCCATGACAGAGGGTTGTCTAACCTGTTCTTAAAAGCCTCCAAGGATGGGAGAATTCTCTCCTATCCCTTTGCTGAACAGTTGTCCAGTGCCTTGTCTACTGCTAGGTCATCCGGTCATTCTTGGATTTTAAGCTGTTTAGACCAGGGCACGTGCCTTCCTGCGTATGCAGAGCAGTGGGTAACTGTGGTGCTATATGAATGGGGTTTGATGCTAGTGCAATAGAATGATATGCTGGCCCCATTCATTTCAGCGACAGTGTAACCAGCAGCTCAGGGCAAATGATGCAATAAGGATACTTTTAAAAAAGTGTTTGACTTCAACAGGCAGTATATTCTGCAGCCACATTTGGGGAAAAAGCCAGACTCGATTATTTTCTTCGTATTGTAAATCAAAGAGCAGAACTTCACTGGCCTTGAAAGTAAGAAAGGCAAACATTTGCCAGCTCATGGAATGAGAAGAGCAGCCCAATCTGAAAGGGATTCCTGACTGCTGCTGCTTTGTGCTTCTACTTTCTCTGGCCTCTGACCATTCAGAAACACACAGGCATAAATTCACTGCTCTATCACCACTGAGAGTGCAGCCTCTCCTGTTCTCTTTAAGGAACATGAGGATAAGGAGGGGTGAGAAACATTTTTTTGGATCTGTAGGAGAAAGCCAGGCTGGAGGAATGGATCGTGGAGGGGATATGGGGCAGACTCGGTAGAAACTCTTCAGTGAAGTAGAAGGACAGAGAAGCTTCAGAGAGGACCCTTTCTGTGTATTTTTACCACTGTCACACTAACCCTCAGTGTCTCAATTTAGGACTTTCTTTAAAAAGACTGAAATAAGAATTTAAAAGAACAGCCCAGAAGTTCTGCCTGTGTTCTTGCTGACAAGAGAATGCTTTAGCCAGTGATGAGCTGCCGAAATCTTAACAACCGGTTCCCTCCTCACCCCACAAGGGGGTCGTGGCCCACCCCTGCCCCCCGGGGACTCCTGCCTCATCCAATCCCCACGTTCCTTGATGCCCCCCCAGACCCCTGCCCCATCCACCCCACTCCCCTGTCGACCCCCAGAACTGGGCAGGAGGGTCTCGTGGGCCATCATAGTGGGTGCCCACCCGCCCCTAAGAGCCAGAGGAACCTGCTGGAGGGCGAGGTGGGGAATCCCGGCGGTGCTTACCTGGGGCAGCTCCCAGGAAGCATCTGGCAGGTCCCTCCAGCTCCTAGGGGTGGGGGAGCGTAGCTAGGGGGGGAGCAGGGGGAGCAGCTGCTCCCCCCCACTGATCACATCAAAAGTGGCGCCTTAGGCGCCGACTCCCTGCGTGCTCCGGGGCTGGAGCCCCCACGGGGAAAATTTGGTGGGTGCAGAGCACCCACTGGCAGCTCCCTGCCCTGCGCCCGGCCCCAGCTCACCTCACCTCCTCTCTGTCTCCTCCCCTGAACACACCACCCCACTCTGCTTCTCCGCGCGCCCCTGGCTTCCCGCGAATCAACTGTTTGCACAGGAAGCCTGGGAGGGCTGAGAAGCAGGTGGTGGCTTCGCGCTCAGGCCCAGGGAGGCGGAGGTGAGCTGGGGCAGGGAGTGGTTCCCCTGCGCCCCCCCCCCCACCCCTGGGTTACCTGCTGCGGTGAGGGTGGCCCTCCTCGCGCCCCCCTCCCCAGCTCACCTCCGCTCCACCTCCGCCTCCCTGGGCCTGAGCACGAAGCCGCCTGCTTCTCAGCCCCAGCAGGCTTCCTGCGCAAACAGCTGATTTGTGGGAAGCCGGGGGGGCAGAGAAGCAGAGAGGGGCTGTGCGTTCAGTGGAGGAGGCGGAGGTGGAGCGGAGGTGAGCTGGGGCCGGGCGCAGGGCGGGGAGCTGCCGGTGGGTGCTCTGCACCCATCAAATTTTCCCCGTGGGGGCTCCAGCACCAGAGCACCCACGGAGTTGGCGCCTAAGGTGCCACTTTTGGCCGGTTGTTAAATTTAGAAGCCCCTTTAGAACGGAAGGGACAACCAGTTCTAAAAGGGCTTCTAAATTTACCAACCGGTTCTAGCAAACCGGTGCGAACCGGCTCCAGCTCACCGCTGCCTTTAGCAAAAACTACATTGAAAGGCTTTTTCTCTTCTTTTGATTTTTCTCTAGCAGCCAGTTTGTCCACCAGGGGCACAAGAGCATCCTACAGGCTCTCTCTTAAGGGGCTCAAACATAAGTGCTCTTAAGACATAGAAGATGGCAGTTTGTTTGTCCTTCCTTTTGACTTTGCAAGAAGCTTTAGCAGATGATTTTCTAGTTTTTGTCATTCCCAGCAATTCGCTACACTTAAAAAAAAATTTCAAGAAAAATGCAAAAGCAAATACAGGGCAATGATCAAGGCATTTAAATTAGTAGCTTAAAATAATAAACTGAAGTTAGAGAGTAGATGGGGAAATCATTTGCCCAAGGTCGCAAAGCAGGTCAGTAGCTGGAATAGAACCCAGGGCTCTGGACTCCCATGCAACACCTTAGCTGTTCTGACTCCCAAAAGACTGCAGTAGGCATCTCCCCAATGGCAGAACCTGGTAGGAACATGTACCTGTCTTCTCCACATCCCTCCCTGGCACTTTTGGGGGTGGATAGCAGCTCTAGACTTGCACAAGCCTCAGGTGATCACAAGGGGCTGTGATTGTGGCCAGCCCTAAACAGAAAGTACAAAGGGAAGCTCGTTGCACACTGATACAAGAGCCGGGCATAATGTGTCCCTGGCTGAAGAAACTAAACTAAGTTAGATTCATATGAATGGAGCTTTGAGGCATAAAAAGGGAACTCCTGACCTCTTTTAGATTAGTGAGTAGCACACCCCAGAAGAAGGTGAGGTTATTTCACAACAGGCTGTAGGAAAGCCCAGATGAAAGCTGACAGTTCCTGAAAGCCTTTCCTTTCAAACTTTTGAAAGGAAGGTACACTGAATATGCAAGAGACTGAAAAAGCAAGGAGTTTGCCAAGTTATGTAATTTATTTGGATGTTCCAGCTCTAACTACTGACCTGCATCAAATCAACAACCAGCTTGCTTGCATGGAAGTTCAGTGACTGATGCGAATACTGATCTCAGATTCATTATGAAGACCATTGCATGGACTTTCCAGCTAATAACTCAGTCGAGAAATCAGTAAAAAATCTTGCTTTTTATAATTATAGATAGAGAGAAAGCTGAGATACTGTCTGTCTTGAATGCACTCACCAAGAATATTGCATGCCTTTTCTGGACCTTTAACCAAACAGGTTTGGATTACTTAATACACTTTTTTTCCACTGCATGCATCCGATGAAGTGAGCTTTAGCTCATGAAAGCTTATGCTCAAATAAATTTGTTAGTCTCTAAGGTGCCACAAGTCCACCTTTTCTTTTTGCGGGTACAGATTAACATGGCTGCTACTCTGAAACTTGTTAATACACACTGTGTTCAGGTCTTCATAAATTTATGGCTTGAACCCAATAGTTTAACCATCAAGAGTAAAGGCCATTTTCATCTGAGCCATCTTTTTTCAGGCAATATTTTTTTTCTCCTTTTGCCCCTTCTGTTAACTTTAATTTTCATGTCCAAGGAAATGTGATTGTTTCGATTACAGGCCTGGGACCTGGTTGACTGAGCTACACCCAATTGTGAGCATGGAAGAATCGTACAACAGCAGATTAAGCAACTGCAAATCTAATCAGATTTTTGCTCTGCATCCTCCCACTACAGTGGGACTTCCTTAAATGTATGTAAAATGTAATTAGAAATGTATTCTAGTGTCTCTGCTTTGAAGTCTGACTCATTAGTTGTAGTTGCAGTCATTTATAATAATACCATAAGTAATCATTGTTGCAGATAAAAGGGCAAATGAATTCATGACTGCCAATTAAAGCACAATTAATTCAAAGCTGAAGTGAATTCATAATGTGGATAGTGGATTTTCTGGAAAGAATGGTAGTGTTTGACAATAGAGTCTGTCATTAGAACTTAGATTGTAGACCAAAGGCATCAATGACTGAACTGCATTAAAGTCAATGGACTTACACTAGAAAGGAATCTGATCCATTAAGTTTAGAGTGCAAATGGAGTCCAAGTGTTTTTATGATGGAGTGTTAGAACTTCTATTGTAAAGACACTCACTAACGGGTAATTCATATGTGAAGAGAAGCTTAGCTAGATCGTGCCTATTTGTGGAGGGGGTTCAATGCTGTATCATACTCCTCCAATTGTAAGGACCTTGTGGAAGCTCCACCAATGTGCTCCCATGGGATTAAGTTTTTGCATGGACCTGGAGTAGGTCATGGACAGAAGGTAGCGGAGATAGGGAGTACCCACACGACACAGTATGTTGCCTTCCATGGGCAATAGACATGGGAACAGCTTGGACACTGATCTCTAACATGGCTTGTCATAAATATAAAGGGAAGGGTAACCACCTTTCTGTATACAGAACTATAAAATCCCTCCTGGCCAGAGGCAAAATCCTTTCACCTGTAAAAAGTTAAGAAGCTAGGATAACCTCGCTGGCACCTGACCAAAGTGACCAATGAGGAGACAAGATACTTTCAAAGCTGGAGTGGGGAGAAAACAAAGGGTCTGTCTGTCTATGTGATGCTTTTGCTGGGAACGTATCAGGAGCTCTTCAGAACTCTTGTAAAAAGTTAGTAAGCAATCTAACTAGAAATGTGTTAGATTTTCTTTTGTCTAATGACTGGTAAAATAGCTGTGCTGAATGGAATGTATATTCCTGTTTTTGTGTCTTTTTGTAACTTAAGATTTTGCCTAGAGGGATTCTCTATGTTTTGAATCTAATTACCCTGTAAGGTATTTACCATCCTGATTTTACAGAGGTGATTCTTTTAATTTTTCTTTAATTAAAATTCTTCTTTTAAGATCCTGATTGCTTTTCCATTGTTCTTAAGATCCAAGGGTTTGGGTCTGTGTTCACCTATGCAAATTGGTGAGGATTTTTATCAAGCCTTCCCCAGGAAAGGGGGTGTAGTCATCTATTTAAATTTTAATGTGGGTGGGGAATTATGGCAGGGGTCAGACAATATCTATGTAATGACAGTAGATATTGAGATTCAAAAAATTAAAGCTTTATAGCCATTCAAATGCAAATTGTCAACATCATCTGTCAAAATATACAAAGTAAATACCCTCACATCAAACTCTAATTTCTCCAGCAGCGATTTTCTTACTTTGTGTAGCTGTGAATTTCTATTAGCTATGAATTTTTTTTTGCCTGTTTGTGTGCATACAGGGAAATTAACGTTTTTATCATCATTTACCAATACAAAACTAATCCTTCCAAGCCTAGATATGAAACAAATTCAGAAATCAGTGTCCAGAGTTGTGGGAATGGTCTTTTGATTACCCTGGGGGGTCCTGCTTAATCAACATATAAATCAAGGTGATTTAGGTCATGCAGTTCTAAATTCGAAAGATGATTTATGCCAGGTCCCGAAAGCAAATGAAGGAATGTTTATAAAGCAGAACAAGACCATTTAAGCCAACCATACATGTTTACCACAGATCTAGAGATAGCTAGTAGTTGAATCATGACCCTGCTATGCTTCTGAGGTGCAGATCAGCAAACTGCTGTCAAAGCCAGCTCCACACACAGAGGGTCCTTACTACTGATGAGAAAGCATGTGGTAAAAGTTGTGTTATCCTGTCTGGTTTTAGAAGTATGCAGCAAACACACAGTTTAAGCTTTAAGAGCTTTAAGATCAAATACATTTTGGTTCCTAATAATTATGGTTGAGTAGTGCAGAACCAGTTTGACAGAATAGAGATAATGCCAAGAGTCTGTAAGGTTTAAGTGTTGCTGAGAGTATGTAGTGACACATGCTCAAATGACAACATCCTTCAGCAACATTACAGGCTGGAAAATCAGTGGTTTGAGAATTATAGCACCTTCTCATTTCCATCTTGTGATTTTTTTTTACAGAGATTTTTAAACTTAAAAATTAATCTTAAAGCAACAGGGACAGATTTTTAGATCCCAGTTCTTTGCCAACTCACTCCCCATTGTTACTGTGCCAGATGCAACAGCCCCAAGGGTCAATTCCAGTCACCAGGGATTGCTAGAAGTAGGGATGTCTGGTCACACTTCTTTTCCTGTAGACAAAGCCCTTAGGCTGGGAGTGTGCCATAGCTATTCTAGGTTGGTTGTATTTTAAATCTATTTTGCACAGCTGTCAGTGTCTAAATAAGGTTCAAGGTAGTGGAGAATCAGGACCACTGTGTGCATCTCTTTCTTCTTAAATGTTTACATTCCTTCTGCTTTTCCTGTGTTACGAGTTCTGTTTTTATGATGATTCACTGAAGCAGATTCTGATGATTTACTGCAATGAGGTGTTTGCCGTACCACCGTGTCTTTCATTTTGTTTACCTTTTAAACAGTGTTATAGCCTGTCATCGGCTTTCCTGCCGAACGCCACTGACTGGAAAGAGAGCCTGACGCTGCCCTTAGAACTTTAATTAGGAATAGAACGCCCATTGACCAGTTGGGACCGAGGATTGTCCCTGCTCTGATTCTGGTGTCTCCTCTCAGAATCAAGGGCATTTACATTGTGTTGCAACGATCCCTTTCTCTAACTGCAGCAGCAGATCTTGTGCTTCTTTCAAGCATGGAGCTTACTGCTGGAAGTACAGAGACGTAAATTGTATGTAAACAGTAGAGAGCACTAGACTAACTCTGTAGACTTGGGTTCAGTTCCTGGCTCTTCCACTGGCCTGCTGAGTGACCTTTGTAAAGCACTTTGAGATCTGCTGATGAAAAGTTCTATGTAAGACTTAGGTATCTTTATTATCTAAACACCGCTGGTGGAATTTTCACGCTATTGAAGCTGATGATAAAATTCCCATTGATTTAGGGTCAGAATTTCAGCCTCCCAGATCTCTCAAAGAAAGCATGTTACAGGCAGTGCTACGAAGAGAGGGACATCTACCAAACCAGAAGCAAAATGGCAGAAACATCTGAGCAGAACAAAGAAAATAAAAGAAGAGAGGGCTGATTCTCCACTGCCTTGCATCTTGTGTAATCATTTACCCCCATACAGTCAGTGCAGAGTGAGTGTAAAACAGTACTAAATTAGAATGGCAGCATTTTACACCTACTTTATGCGGGTGTAAATGGCTTTAAACAAGAATCCAGGCAGTAAGGAATTAGGCCAAAGATGGGCATAGACATAAATCATTGTAACCAAGAAGTCTCAAAAGATCCGGCTTAACACACAATTCCAGAGTCTTGTGGATCTATAAATAACCATGATGTCATTGTCTTTTTTTTTTATGTAATTTGCAGGATTTGTCCCTAAAATGATTATCCAAACTTGGAGGCATACCCTCAGTTCTTCTTATATGTTTCCCAGAATGCATCTGGTATTTAGCATAAGCAAAGTGCCAATGTCAGTAGCTGCTGCTCCAGAGAATTAAAGCATTTGCATCTGGCACATCTAAAGTACCCTGAGCCATATCATGCCACCCTGGGATCAAATGCGAAGGGATCCTGATCTCTCCTCCCTCTTACCAAACTAGGGGTCAGCCACTTCCACAGCAGTGCTTCCCCTTTCCCTAGAAATAAGTAGTGGTTGGGCACCATATGGGCTGTGGCTCAGAATAAGGGGTGCCCATCACCTTTGCTTCCCCCTGGTCCCGTGAAGTTTCAGCAGGGAAAGTAATGATAGCTCCAGTTCACTTTCCCTTTTCTAAGTCCCTTAGACTTGAGGGGACTCCTGAGAGTCTAAGTACCTGACTCTAATCTCACCCACGCTAGTCCAATCTTGAAACTTTTATCAGCATAGGCATACCTATATTGGCTGGGGTAAAAATACCAATACCCTGACTGACACAGCTGTGTCTGCACTGTTGGAATAGCTACACTGACAAAGTGCTTCAGGGAGGCTGTGTTCCTACAAAACTTAGAATCATAGAATATCAGGGTTGGAAGGGACCTCTGGAGGCCATCTAGTCCAACCCCCTGCCCACAGCAGGACCAATCCCAACTAAATCATCCCAGCCAGGGCTTTGTCAAGCCTGACCTTAAAAACTTCTAAGGAAGGGGATTCCACCACCTCCCTAGGTAACGCATTCCAGTGTTTCACCACCCTCCTAGTGAAAAAGTTTTTCCTAATATCCAACCTAAACCGCCCCCACTGCAACTTGAGACCATTACTCCTTGTCCTGTCATCTGCTATCACTGAGAATAGTCTAGATCCATCCTCTTTGGATCCACCTTTCAGGTAGTTAAAAGCAGCTATCAAATCCCCCCTCATTCTTCTCTTCCGTAGACTAAACAATCCCAGTTCCCTCAGCCTCTCCTCATAACTCATGTGTTCCAGTCCCCTAATCATGTTTGTTGCCCTTCGCTGGACTCTCTCCAATTTCTCCACATCCTTCTTGTAGTGTGGGGCCCAAAACTGGACACAGTACTCCAGATGAGGCCTCACCAATGTCGAATAGAGGGGAACGATCACGTCCCTCGATCTGCTGGCAATGCCCCTACTTATACACCCCTAAATGCCATTGGCCTTCTTGGCAACAAGGGCACACTGTTGACTCATATCCAGCTTCTCATCCACTGTCACCCCTAGGTCCTTCTCTGCAGAACTGCTGCCTAGCCATTTGGTTCCTAGTCTGTAGCGGTGCATTGGATTCTTCCGTCCTAAGTGCAGGACTCTGCACTTGTCCTTGTTGAACCTCATCCGATTTCTTTTGGCCCAATCCTCCAATTTGTCTAGGTCCCTCTGTATCCTATCCCTACCCTCCAGCATATCTACCACTCCTCCCAGTTTAGTGTCATCCGCAAACTTGCTGAGGGTGCAATCCACACCATCCTCCAGATCATTAATGAAGATATTGAACAAAACCAGCCCTAGGACCGACCCTTGGGGCACTCTGCTTGATACCGGCTGCCAACTAGACATGGAGCCATTGATCACTACCCGTTGAGCCCGACAAATCTAGCCAACTTTCTACCCACCTTGTAGTGCATCCATCCAGCCCATACTTCTTTAACTTGCTGACAAGAATACTGTGGGAGACCGTGTCAAAAGCTTTGCTAAAGTCGAGGAATAACACGTCCACTGCTTTCCCTTCATCCACAGAACCAGTTATCTCATCATAGAAGGCAATTAGATTAGTCAGGCATGACTTTCCCTTGGTGAATCCATGCTGACTGTTCCTGATCACTTTCCTCTCGTCTAAGTGCTTCAGAATTAATTCCTTGAGGACATGCTCCATGATTTTTCTGGGGACTGAGGTGAGGCTGACCGGCCTGTAGTTCCCAGGATCATCCTTCTTCCCTTTTTTAAAGATGGGCACTACATTAGCCTTTTTCCAGTCTTCCGGGACTTCCCCTGATGCCATGAGTTTTCAAAGATAATGGCCAATGGCTCTGCAATCACATCCGCCAATTCCTTTAGCACTCTCGGATGCAACGCATCCAGCCCCATGGACTTGTGCACGTCCAGTTTTTCTAAATAGTCCCGAACCACTTCTTTCTCCACAGAGGGCTGGCCACCTCCTCCCCATGCTGTGCTGCCCAGTGCAGTAGTCTGGGAGCTGACCTTATTCATGAAGAGAGAGGCAAAAAAAGCATTTAGTACATTAGCTTTTTCCACATCCTCTGTCACTAGGTTGCCTCCCTCGTTTAATAAGGGGACCACACTTTCCTTGGCTTTCTTCTTATTGCCAACATACCTGAAGAAACCCTTCTTGTTACTCTTAACATCCCTCGCTAGCTGCAACTCCAGGTGTGATTTAGCCTTCCTGATTCAATTCCTACATGCCCGAGGAATATTTATATACTCATCCCTGGTCATTTGTCCAATCTTCCACTTCTTGTAAGCCTCTTCTTCTTCTGTAAACTTCTTCTGTTGGTGTACGCTGTGTCTATACTAGGAGGCTATGCCAGCATAGAATGCTACTACATGCTCTGTAGTGTAGACATAGCCTTATGCTGGGATAAATCAGGATTAACTCAACTGCTGTCAACAGCATTACACTTGTGCAAAGGAAATCAGAGCCAGACCCTGTCTGTTTTCAAACCCAAAGCTTGGATGACTCAGTCATCCCATCATTCTCTTCCTGTGTGTTTGGAACCCTGAGAAGGAGTTTATTTAAGTTTGGAATTCAAGGTCAGCAGGATCCATGTACCTTGAAAATATGTCTTTGTTTTGTTTTTTTACCTTTTCAAGTTGCCTCAGAGAAATGTACACTGGTACACTGGTACCGTGGTCTTTGAAGAATTTACACTACAAAGCAAGTATAAGACTCCTGCAGTTGTCCATATCGTGAAAGGTGTGCCAAGAAGCTAGTGAGAACATTTTCCACATTTTTAGTTCCCTGAATCCAAGCCTCTCAAAAGCCATCACAAAGGTTAGTTTAGCTTCACAAACACGCCTTATGAGGTAAGCAAACATAGCAATAGTGGCACCTGTCATGAGTGAACGAACACTCAAAGGACCTACAAAAGCCAATCATCTTCTAGTGGATCCCAAAGGGAAAGTTCCACTCTCTATAGATTCTTAAACTGTGCTTATCACCATAGTATCTGAGCACCTTCCAATAGTGAATTAAGGAACATGACTAATGTGGTATCTATTTTCTCATGCTCCCTCCAGAGGGGAGAAGTTTATGAAGTGGAGTGTCATGTTTTGGCAGCTTGTTTTTTTAAAAAAAATATACATGTTGCTGTGTATTTAAGAAAGCAAAGTCAAAGAAATGTGCCTTTCACTTGGAGCAGAAGGTGGTGAGGTTTGTGATGTTCTTTGTTCCAGGTAGGGTTCATGCCATAGTCTCAGATTGCTTTGGAAACCTGGGGATACTTTAAAGCAGTTGCTCATTGGAAAGGGTCTTTAAGTGAGTTTCACTGTGGAAATGATTTTGCTGAGTAAAGCTTAGGTACTGTGACTTCTCCCAAGGTGAAATTCTCCCACAGTACACAGGGCTGTCAAAATGCCTTCTTCACTACTTATAATCCCTCCATATATGTGGGTACTGGGGGGGGGGGCGGTGGGAGGAGGGGAAGAGAATCCAGAAAAGGGACCTGGATTAAAGGAGAATTGGATGAATTCATGGAAGTTAAGTCCATTAATGACTATTAGCCAGGATGGGTAAGGAATGGTGTCCCTAGCTTCTGTTTGTCAGAGGGTGGAAATGTATGGCAGGAGAGAGATCACTTGATCATTACCTGTTAGGTTCACTCCCTCTGGGGCACCTGGCTTTGGCCACTGTCGGTAGACAGGATACTGGGCTGGATGGACCTTTGGTCTGACCCAGTATGGCATTCTTATGTTCTTATGTTGACCCCACAGCATGGGTCTCCACTAGAGCTGGGCACAACTTTTCAGCCAAAATTCTTTTTGGAGGAAAAATGCAGATTTGGGTCAACTAAAACAATTTCTGGGTTCACAAAGAATCAGTTCATCTCAATTTGTCAATTCTGAGATTGCTGGTAGAAATGTCATGGGGGGGGGGTCATTTTTTCTTGGAGTGATATAGCATCATAGCAATAAGCCTGCAATTTTGGCAGCATGTAGTGGAAGGCACCTGGCAGTGGGAGAGCATACATACCTTTAGTAGATGCATCTCTAGTTTTAAAGAAACACCATTGGGAATACTGAACATATTGACTAAATGCCTGTGTTTGTATGCATATAGTTTCACAAGTACTACACCTACATGTACTATAACCACATGCCAAAGTGTGTATATTTACTAAGGTGAGGTGAATAATTAATGATGAATAGTTTATTTAGTGAATTTCACTTCTTTTTCTGTTCTTGGATTGTCCATGAACCTTATCAGAACTTTCTCAGATACATGGATTGTTTGAAATTATAAACTGAAAAATGTCTGTTGTTCTTTAGTCAAGAGCTGGCTGAAAGTATTGTGTTTTCAAAATTTGAGCAGTAGTTGGTTGAAAATAGGTCACATGATAAGCTTTTAACCCCTTATTGGCCAAGTGTTAATCTTTAGAATTGGGCTTCTGGTGGGACTATTACCTATTTCAAAATTGAAAACTAATTTCAGATACCCTGCCAGTAAGGTCATTTGCTAAAGTGAGTATTTATGGAATGCAGACACACAAGAGGTTGAAATTAGAAAGTCAAGGTGGGTGAAGTAATATCTTTTATTGGACCAACTTCTTGTGTTTCTCAACAACAGAAGTTGGTCCAATAAAGTTATTATCTTCTCCCCAGTATTTGCTCAACCCTTGCAATGGCAGAAGACCCCAGTTTCAAATCGTGGTGCATAAAGTAAGGTGACTATATAAAATGGAAGTCAATGGATCATATATATGATTCATTGACTTCCATTTTGTTAATATTGATCGTTAACCAGACCCTCATGTCTGAAAGGCAATTAGTGCTGAATGTCAGTGAAAGGTTGTCATTTGAATCCATTTGGAGATGTAACTGTGTGTCATCTGCATATGATCAGAAGCAGATGAGGTGTCAGTGAACCACACCAACTCAAAGGCAACTTTCAAAAATTACATGCAAGAAACCCTGAAACAGGGCTGAAGTACAATACCTAACAGCCATCAGCAAATGAGACAGCCTGGGACTTCAAAGCCAAATTAGACTGTAATTCTGGCAAAACACTGTTGGAATGATCATTTTTAAATGTACATGAGTGATTTTAAATGTTAAGGAGGAAGGAGTTAAGTGAAATGCAAAGATTTACATTAAGGCCATGTTAAGTTTGAGAATTTAAGCATACTAGAATTAAGAAATGCAAAATATGAAGTTGCATATACCATCTGTGGACCAGATTCTTCAAATACTTATGCACATGAGAAGTCCCATTGGTTTTAATGGGACTAGTCCCTTGAATAAAATTACTCCTGTATTTTTGCAGATTGGGGCCTATGTGCATATAAATAAGCCCTTCATCACTGAAGACTATTATTATCTGGTTATTTACTGTCAGGGTTCCTTCCCCACTCTGAAGTCTTAGGTAGAGATGTGGGGACCCACATGAAAGACCCCCTAAGCTTATTCTTACCAGCTTAGGTTAAAACTTCCCCAAGGCACAGATTCACTTCTTGCCTTGGGATCGCTGCCACCACCAAGTGATTTAACAAACAATCAGGGAAAGGACCACTTAGAGTCCTATTCCCCCAAAATATTCCCCCAAGCCGATACACCCCCTTTCCTGGGGAGGCTTGAGAATAATATCCTAACCAATTGGTTACAAAATTATCAAAGACCCAAACCCCTGGGTCTTAGAACAATGGAAAAATCAGTCAGCTTCTTAAAAGGAAGGATTTTATTTAAAGAGAAAAAGGTAAAAGAATCACCTCTGTAAACTTAGGCTGGTAGTTAACCTTACAGGGTAGCAGAAAATTCAAAGAGCACAGAGGGACCCCCTCTAGCCTTAGTTTCAAAGTTACAACAAAACAGGGATAAACCTCCCTCTAGCAAACGGAAAATTCACAAGTTGAGAAAACAAAGGTAAACTAATACGCGTTGCCTGGCTGTTACTTACAAATTTGAAAAATGAGAGACTTGTTCAGGAAGATTTGGAGAACATGGATTGCTGTCCGATACTTCTTAGTCCCAAGAGCAAACGGCCACAGAAAACAAAGAAGCCAAAACAAAACCTCTCCCCCAGATTTGAAAGTATCTTTTGTCCCCATTGGTTCCTTTGGTCAGGTGCCAACTGGGTTACTTGAGCTTCTTAACCCCTTAGAGGTAAGGAGGAATTTAGGCTACCCCTATGGTTATGACAGGGGCCTATGTGCATATAAATAAGCCCTTCATCACTGAAGACGATTATTATCTGGTTATTTACCATATTACTAGCTCTCAGTTGCTTCATGTGATCCTACATTCCATATTTCCCTTTTTGGATACTGTGTGCTATACCAATTCTGTTACGGGGATGGGGGAACTTTTTAGGGGCTAGATCCAAAAATAATTGGTATCAACGGGCTTTCAATCAGGTCCTAATTTATCTGTTTCCAGGAGATTTGCTCGCTAAACGCTTACAAAAACAGAATTCACAGACTTTCCTATGGAATCTGAATGACTCTTCAATTCAACCACGTCCATGACTTCTTTCCATTTGCTATGCTCTGCTAATATTCATGTGTGCATGAAATTATGTTATTTGCTATTTGTTACATATCTTCTTTTTTATTGGAACTGAGTGAAATTTTTGTCAGTTATTTTTTTAGATGAAAAATGGCCTTTAGATAGACAAGAAAATTTTCAGGTTTTTCAAAATTTTTGTTTTTTTCAACAAATAAATCCCCAAAACAAAGTGTTCATCTTTTGGGAGAATTTCCCATGCTCACCTTCTTTTCTTTTTTTCATTTTTCTCATGAAAAATGAGGAAGAAGGAAGACAAATAAAAACTGAACAAATTTTGTTTTTTTATAACCGAAAAAAAATCAATTTTATTTAGCCAAAAAAAAAATGACGGGGGAGGGAATCTGTGTCAAAGCATAACATATATAGCATTTTTTGACCACTCCACTTTTTAAAAAGTTTCAATCACACAGTCATGGAGCAAAAATAGCACCATATGATCTGAGTCACCAGCCTCGAATCACAAAAAGTGAAAAGTCTAAAAAACAAAAACAAATTGTGAAAATGCCACAGGCTGAAATTTGTTCCCCTAAATTATTTAACAATTACAGATAACAAATATGCAAAAGATGTGTGTGATAGCAAGCTCTTCATGAACAGAACGAAGGGCTGAAATTCACTGGATAAGTGATTACTCATTAGCGGAATGTCTGGTCTGGATTATGCATGGCAAAACTCCCGTTTGCTTGGACTTCAGTGGGACCAGAATTAGGTCCTAACAGGTAAAGTGCATGCTGAGATTGTTTGACTTTCTTTGGCACTAAACAACATACCTCTTCTCTAAGATCCTTTAGGAAAGTTAGTGACCATTTTGTTACAGCTTTGCCAGCTTTTCAAAATGTGCCACATAATGGAAAGGAATGAGAGGAGTAGGGGAAGGAGGAAATCCCTTCTTACCGCTGCTGACTGACACGTGCTTGACAAAAGGACTTGGAGCTCAGATAACATTTATTTTAAGAAGCTAGACACATGGCTGGGATGAAAGCCGTATAAATGCATATTCTTGAATTGATTTTATGTAGACAAATGAGGGGGAAACGTTTTAACCACAAAAAAAAAAGGATTTTCTATTTGTGTGATTTGCAAAATAATAGAAGCACTTTTTTAGGGTTCTCTGCAAAATATATAATTTCTATGCACAGGTTGATGGAATGAGCATTTTGTTTCGAGCACAGCGGGCTTGACTCTGCCATTAAAGTCAATGGAAATGTAGCCATTGATTTCAGTGGGAGCAGATTGCTGACCTAATGTGCCTGGTCTTGATATCCAAGGGAGTTGAGAATGGTCAGCTCCATGAGGGGTGCTCAGCACTTTGCAGAACTGAGCTCATTGTCAGACAAATATCTCTTGAAGAAGTAAAAGGGGCACTGATTATTGCTCAGAATATTGATAGTGAGTGTCACGGTGGATAGAAACAGCTGGGAGCTGTATATTTTAGTGGCACTATTCAAATTATTTAATTGTGAAGCACGTTGAAGGCAAAATTGGGATGTCTGTCTTCCAAACCAGTCAATCCAGCCATATTTCCACCTCTCTTAAATTGTTGTTCAATCTTGTGAGCCTTTAAGTGTGCATAACTATTCTATGTACAGTATAATTGGAGGTCTGAAAAACAGATGAATTGTATACAGGAAGTCTCTAATGCTAAATCAGAGGGCAAAATGACTATTGCTTCCTACTGTGTGTGAATGTAAATTAAATCAGGAGAAGCAAGTCAAAGGAAATGTAATGGAATAATACAAGTAATCAGAAACAGCAGGTTCCTGAATTTCAGTCTCTACAGATGAAAGCTTTTGGATCAGAGCTTAAAACTAGCATGTGTCTGGGATTCTGAATAAGAGAATTACCAATCTGAAGACATTTTAAACATCCAAGTGTTGCGAGAACTCCTGAAGCATGGGAGCTGTTCATGTAAGGATTAAAGTCAGTGGACTCAATTCTGCCAGCTCTCTATCCACAGTGTAACGCCATTGATTTCAGTGGAGAAGCTCTCAATTTACAATGGTGTGAGTGCAGAATCAGGAGCTGCAAGAACACACACAGTCTAGGAGACCAACCGAAGGAAAAAAGCACGTTCTGAATAAAATGAATTAAGTAACTTTGGGAGGTAAACAGGGGTGAAAGTAACTGAGGACACTTACCGGTACCGAGCCAGGGCGGCTCCGGCCCCTGGAAGGGGCGGGGTGTCGAGGCGAAGGGGCAGGGCTGGAGGTCAGCATCCCCCCAGGTCAGCAGCCCTTCCAGGCTGCCTGACCCACACCACCTGGGGCTCCCGTGTTGATTTGAAGGGCCCGGGGCTCCAGACTTTTAAATCGCCAGCCCCAGGGCAGCTGCTCCCTATTGCAAAAGGGTGCAAAAGGGCGCAAAAGGGGCAGCAGCGCTTTAACGTGGGCTGGGTGTGGGTTCTTACCAGTACGCAGTACCGGCCCGTACTGGCTCACTTCCTCCCCTGGAGGTAAATAAATTATATAGAATCAAGTAGATATACATAAGGGCAACCTACTGCAAAGTGCTCAAATGCAGGAGTGCAGAACTCTGATGTGTGCGAGGGACGGTCAGACTTCTATAAATAAGTTCTATTTCACGGCCACAGCCACAACATCTTTCCTGTTGTTAAGCTGCCTGAACCATCTGGCATGGAAAGCCAGATAAACGTAACGCAATTATTAAAACAGGCTAAATCAAATTAATCTAAATCACAGCCCATACATGCATGTATAAAAATAACTGGCCAGAAGCATTGCATCATCTTTGTTGTTTTAAGAACAATGACCTATTTTTTTTTGTTTTTACTGGACTTTCCCTAATTATGGATCATAGAATCATAGAATATCAGGGTTGGAAGGGACCTCAGGAGGTCATCTAGTCCAACCCCCTGCTCAAAGCAGGACCGATCCCCGACTAAATCATCCCAGTCAGGGCTTTGTCAAGCCTGACCTTAAAAACTTCTAGGGAAGGAGATTCACCACCTCCAGAGGTAATGCATTCCAGTGTTTCACCATCCTCCAGGTGAAAAAGATTTTCCTAATATCCAACCTAAATCTCCCCCACTGCAACTTGAGACCATTACTCCTTGTTCTGTCATCTGCTACCACTGAGAACAGTCTAGATCCATCCTCTTTGGAACCCCCTTTGGATCCAATCTATTTCCCAGTTGGCTGAAGTCCAGTTGACTGAAAGGAGAGGAAGGAGCTGCATTTGGTGCTGTCTTCTTTATACTGGAGTAGAGGTGTATTTCATTAGACAATGTGCCAAACTAAGGCATGAGGAGAGGTGTGCATATGTATGGCTAGTGTGGATTGGTTCATTTTTTACAATACCAATTTTTATGTATATTGTTTTTTTATATTATGAATTGTTGGTTTAAGACAAGAGCAGCATTAAGTATTTGATGCAGTAAAATATGAATAATCACTAGAGTTGATCAAAGTGTTTTGCACAAAGTTTTTTGCTGAAAAAGTCCTTTTATTGAAAACATGTTTTGCCAAAAATACCCATTATAAAGATTTTCCACTTTTGTTAATATTTTTATGAACCAATTAAATCAACTGTTTATTAGAATTGATTGCAAAATCATTACCAAAATGTTTTGTTTACTGCAAATCTAGTTTTCAATAAGAAAAAAACAAATGTTGGTAAATGGAAACTTTCAACTGTAATTTTGTCAAAAATGTTGGTTAAAATATCATGACAAATTTTGAAAATAGAAAAGGCTCTATTTTGAACTCTGCAAAATGGAAACAACTTCAACAGTTTTTACACAATAATAATAATAATGATGATTGCTTTTTACCAGCTCCAGTAGCTGTGGGTTGGATTTTCAAATGAACCTAAGATCACAAATCCCATAGACTTTCAAATAAATGTAAATTCCACCTGTCGTATATATCATCTTTGAAAGTGCCCATCACTGGGTATCCTGGCACCAACAAAAATGTGTCAAGTATCATTTAATCTAGAGGATACTTCTTTTTTGTACATTTTCCTCCTTTGTATTTTGCTATTAGTGGGTATATGTGAGGATTTTTTTAAATATATGCACAGCACAGTAATATATATGGATTATGTATAGAAAAAGATAAAGGTTGGGATTTATACTTGGGGCCTAAGGGAGTTAGGCACCCAACTCCCACTGACTTTCACTGAAAAATCAATTGAAAATGGGGGCCTGACTCTCTCTAGGCCTCTTTTGAAAATATCAGGCAAAGCGCTCGGTTTGAGCCTTAAAGTAACAGTGGCTATCAGTAACATTGTTAGTGGAAACAAGTGGTTTGAGAAAGAACTTGGAGTCATGTCTTCAGAGCATCTGCCAGGATACCCAGTGATGGGCACTTTCAAAGATGGAAGGCCCTGGAGGTTTTTCGCCTTCCTCTGTAGCATGGGGCACGGGTCACTTGCTGGAGGATTCTCTGCTCCTTGAGGTCTTCAAACTACAATTTGAGGACTTCAATAGCATAGATATAGGTGTGAGGTCTTTTTTAGGAGTGGTGGGTGAAATTCTGTGGCCTGCATTGTGCAGGAGGTCAGACTAGATGATCATAATGGTCCCTTCTGGCCTAAATATCTATGAATCTATGAATCTATGAATCAGCAAGTGGCCTTTTGTAAGTCACATGGCAGATGATTCCTCTGTTCATTCATCCTTAAATTAGGCATAACACATCTCTTCCATGTGTTTTGATATAATTGGATGGAATCAACTATTATAAAGAACAGTAAAGGAAAATTAGACTGGATGGAGTATTCTATTTCAAAACAGCTTGGGGGAGTGTTCAAGTCAGGCATGTGCAAAACTGCCATTTTGAAAACTTGGACCAATATGACTAGTGTATGATGTGTTGCATTTTTGTTTGTGTTTTTGCTGTCAGGATATGTGACAGCTGATCTTGTGTTACTGGTGTGGGTACATGTATTTCCCATTTATTGAACAAAATGAAAATATTTTAAATAGGAAAAAAAGAACATCAAAAATACACATTCACAAAATGCACTAGCCGGCCTTACATCTGTGATCGTTCACGGTGCAAAATATATTTTGCATGGCTTCTATAATGAGCATTATTTGTCCACAAGATGCATCTAGCTGGCTTGTCAGAAACATGAACTTTAGTGGCCTTACCTACTCTAGGCTTTCCCAGCCTCGCTGTTTGTTCTCTTAGTAGGTTCAAACAAGCCTGAGAATTCTGACGAACTCACTTCCCATTAAAGAAGGTTTAGAGGTAGACGTCTAGAGCATTAAAAGAAACATCACAGGTGGGAGAATCCAAATTCTAGCATGGAGGATTTTCTCATTGTTCCTTTATCACCAGCCTGAGAGTTGTTAAGATCTAAGCATCCTCTACCCTCAGGCCCCTATTTCAAACGATTACCTTCCAAACTGATAACTCTTTGGGAGTAATCTGGGAGAGGGAGGGCTCTTGTAGAACCTTCTTGAGACTGCACTCCTGCAGTTTCCAAGGAATGCTACCCTGAGAGGGCAAGGTCCTTAGGTCTGACAGAGAGGAATGTGTGCAACTTTGAAGCCCTGCAGATATGCTAGATCAAAGGACAACCCAAGACCTCAGCCTGTAAGGAGCAGCTGCTCTTCTGTGTGGCTTTCTCTATGCTGGCAGCATACATCCACTGTCTGGATCTGCCACTGACTCCTCATGTGAAGTTCGGCATATGCTTTACCAAATTATGCCTCAGTTTCCTCATCTGTGAAATGAGATAATGGCCTAAATTCATTCCTAGTTAACCCAATTCAGGTGGTGGTGCTACATGAGCGATAGATTCGGTCTTATAAGACTAATTTATGTATGTATGAAAGACTCAGATTATTTGCAAAAGCTCTAATTATTTTTATATGCACTAAGGGCTAGAATGTTAAAGTTAGCTGCATGCAACTCTATGCATATATTTGTGCGTCCCTAACTAATGCACCTAAGTACCCAATACGCATATCAAGCATTTATGTGTGTACACAGTTAATTTATTTCCTAAATAGCTATGCTATGTGCATTTGTGACCAGCTAATATACAGGCACAAATACTAGATTTGCATTTATACCTTGGGGATTTGCACACATAAATGGAGGCATGTGAAAATGTAGGCAAACAATTGTACTTACCTAGCTTTGAAAATCTGGCCATTAAAATCATTCTCTATACTCAAAGAAGCAAGCATTCTCTCTCTCTGTGTCTCTCTCTCTGTCTCTCTCTCATCTTTGTGTGCTTGCTATTGTAATTTAAATCGACAGTGAGAACAGGTGAGTTTCTGATGGGAGATGAAGGGGATCCCATCCGGTGGTTAATCTGGCAAATGAAGTATTTTGAGAGAATTGTTTGCATGCAGCTGAATTTTCTAAAATGTTTGTTATAAAGTAATTGCATAATGAAAATAATCAGTCTCTCTGCATTCTGATCATTAGGAGTTTGTGATATAATTGTGTTATAATGAAAAACATTCTGGTGATTATTCCACAGAGAACTTCTCTGTAGATAATATTCAAATTTACTTTAATTTGGCGTCATTTCAAAAAAAGCTGAAAATACAATGTAAGCAGCTGGACTGTGATGCAAGGTTATTAAAAATCTTCAAGTAGGTTGCTTGTTTTTATTCATTATCTTCAAAAAGTTCCTGGAGTTTATATACACTCCATCAACCCAACTTACTTGTTTTGATAGCTTGCTATATAATTTTATATTGTGTTTTAAATGGGAACAAAGAGTTTCATTTTTCTTCTGTGAAAATTTCTTTCTAAAACACCCCAAACCCCTTTTGAACTAATCAATACCATTATAATTCCATCCTAACTAGAGCAAGGCTTTATCACGTGTTCTTCTTTATTAATGTTGTGGGGCAGATTTTGCTATCAAGTTACATCAGTGACTGACTTAAGGGGCATTATTCAGGGTGTAATTCAAGTCAAAATTTGGCCCTAGATGTTGTCATCCTTAAAATATAGTGTGTACCTACAGTGAGTCACCAAACTAAATATATTTAATTCTTTACATCTTTCCTGTACACTATCCCTCTTAATCATTCTTATTGCTCTTTGGTTTCCATCACATTTAATCTGGTATTGAGATGCCAGAAATAAACACATTATACTAGGTATAGCCTCAGGGTTACAGTGTACTGATGCTCTACTTGTATTTTGGGTATGAAAATGGCTATTTTGATGAAATTCCATCCAAAAGTGAAATTTAAGTTATATAATGGCCCAAAAGGAAAAGATAAATTCAGAGGTGAAATTTTAAGACCTATTTCTTGTCACTTTTATACAGTTCTAGCTTTTGTTCAGATTGTTTCAGTCCTAGAAAACCGTCTACTGTAATGTATCTACTTGGTGAAAGGAAAAGGTGAATCTCCACAATCACCTTGGTTTCTTGATGTCTTTCCAGTCTGTAGGCCCCTTAACTGTCCTCTCAAAATTGATTCTGGTGCCTTACTCTTCCAAGGGATATTTGATAGATACAGTATAAACTGTACCATTCTAATGCCCTTCCAACACTTCTGTTTCCATTTTCACCATGTGATAAAATGGTTTTTTTAGAAGCTGATTTCCCCACCCCACTCCCTTCTGACTTTTTGTTTTCATAAGATTATAACATTTAACTCTCATTAACCCTAGTGCTGCTGGGCCTTCTATCATACATTAACACTCCACTGAAGTAAATTGGAAGATACACTTTACCTGGTACATATTCAAAGGCACAGCAGGTGCACAGTGTCTGGTCAGACTTAAAATATCCTGAATCCATCAAGAAGTTAAGCAATTCAACTGATTTACTGAAAAGCTCTCTGATTTTGCCTCTACTCCTATAACAATCAAATGCACCTTGAATATGTGAAATGTAGTTTTATGCTCTGTTGAATATTTTATTTGCAGGGAGATATCTGAGCTACAATATGGGCTAATTTTTGAATGTCATAAGCTCTAGTTTCTCTTTGTTTTGTACTCACCATTTGCTTTATTGTCTCTCATCAGGTGAATAGGTAGCTGGAGCTTGATTTGATGGGTAATGGAAACAAGAAGTCGGAGGTAAATGTTGTTCTCCTTGATAAGACACATTAGTTTCCCCTTGCTAAAAAGCGGTATCTCTAGTCATTGAATGCCCCAGCTGATTTAAATCCCCTCCTGTTCTTAGATTCTATCAGGGTGACACAGCACTGTTTTCAGTGTTCACCATTCAGTGCAGAAAGGAGAAGCCAACTGAGTAGGGCACAGAATCAGCAAAGCTTAACAACAGTGGTGGCAGCAACAACAATGTGCATGAACAATCAATCATAAGAATGTAAGAATGGCCTCACTGGGTCAGAACAATGGTCCATCTAATCCAGTATCCTGTCTTCTGACAGTGCCCAGTCCCAGATGCTTCAGAGGGAATGAACAGAACAGGATAACTCTCAAGTGATCCACCCTCTGTCTTTCTTCCAAGCTTCTGGCAGTCAAAGGTTTAGGGACACCTGAAGCATAGGGTTGTGTTCCTGAGTATCTTGGCTAATAGCCATTGATGGACCTATCCTCCATGATCTTAGCTAATTGTATTTTGAACACAGTTATACTTTTGGCCTTCCCAATATCCCATGGCAAAGAGTTCTACAGATTGACTGTGCATTGTGTGAAGTACTTATTTTTGTTTGTTTTAAACTGGCTGCCTATTAATTTCATTGATCTATGGTTCTTGTGTTATGTGAAGGGGTAAATAACACTTTTGTTCCATACCATTCATGATATTAATGATGTCTATCATATCCCACCTTAGCCATCACTTTCCCAAGCTGACCAGTCCAAGTCTTTTTAATCTCTTTTTGTATGGAAGCTTGTGACGAAGTGGGACTGTTCTTAATGTTTCGTCTGAATAGTGTGGGGGTGCCTCAGTTTCCCCTATGCAGTTCTTAAGTATCTAGGTGGTGGGGTAAGGGTGTATGATCATTGCAGAGCCCTAGAGGGCAGGTATGTGCAGGGGTCTGGACACAGAGAATGTCCGACACCCTGTTTCCTGGCAACTGATGGCCTGGGCCCTTCCCCCCTGTAAGGTGAGAGCTAAAGGGTTGGAGAACAAAGGAATCAGGTGACTTCCTGGCCCAGGAAAGGGACAAAGCCCAGAGGAGGAGGGGCTGGAGGGAGTTTCAGTTTGGGCCTGGCTGGGACGTGGAGTGAAGGGCAGACGTGGTTGTCTGGCTCACTGCCCCTCAAAATGGACCCAGCTGAGGGGTCCTGTTCTCTGCACCTACAAGCTCTGTTTTAGACCATGTTCCTGTCGTTTAATAAACCTCTGTTTTACTGGCTGACTGAGAGTCACGTCTGACTGCGAAGTTGGGGTGCAGGACCCTCTAGCTTCCCCAGGAGCCCCGCCTGAGCGAACTCGCTGTGGGAAGCGCACGGAGGGGCAGAGGATGCTGAATGCTCCGAGGTCAGATCCACGAAGGTGGAAGCTGTGTGAGCTTTGTGTCCTGAAGACAAGCTGCTCACAGAAAGGAGACTTCCCCAGAGTCCTGACTGGCTTCATGGGGAGCAGTTCCAGAGCATCGCCCAGGGACTCCGTGACAAAGCTGTTCCATACTCCCAATCATTTTCGTTGCCTTTCTCTGTACTTTTTCCAATTCTAATATTTCTTTGTTGAGCTAGGACAACCTGAACAGCACTCAGTATTCAAGATGTAGGTGTACCATTGATTTATTTATTGCCATTATGATATTTTCTTTTATCTATCCCTTTCTAATGGTTCCTACTATTCTATTAGATTTTTTGATTGGATGTTTTTAGAGAACTATCCATGAAGAGTCCAAGATCACTTTCTTGAGTGACAGCAGCTAATTTAGATCCCATTATTTGTATGCATAGTTGAGATTGGGTTTTTTTTCCCCAATGTGCATTACTTCGCACTTATCACCAGTGAATTTCATTTGCCGTTTTGTTGCCCAGTTTTGTGAGATCCCTTTTTAACTCTTCGCCCTCAGCTTTGAACTGAACTATCTTGAATAATTTTGTGTTGTCTGCAATTTTTGTCACTTTGTTGTTCACCGTCTTTCCCAGGTAGTTTATAAATATGTTGGACAGCATGGATTCCAGTACAGATCCTTTGGGTATCAGTGGAAATGTTTGAGGAAGGACATTGAAACTTTTACCCTACAAGTGCTTGTGTGTTGAGTGCATAGCTGTGAGTGCAGGGTTCTTAACATCTTGTGCAAGTGTGAGCAGAGATTGTCTGTGGGTTTCTTAGGGGTAAGCACTAGGCCTAGTCAACTGTCACAGAACCAAGATAGACACACAGTGAGCAAAAGTACTTGAACGGTGTTCTTGGTGCAATTTTCAGCCAACAACTCATTCCACCGTAGGCCTGACTCTTACTGTAAGAGTAAGGGTAACCTGGTGACCACACAGCAATCCTCTCATTAATGCAGACTTAGGTTTCTCTCTATTCCCAGTCCTTCCCCTCATTTTTAACCTTGTGCACATAGGCACAGCATCCTGCACCTGTAATGTTCAGGACTGAGTCCTGAGAATGGTATAAAGAGCCCTGATTTTCAGAGGTATTAAGCACCCACAGTTCCCACAGATTGTGGTGGGAACTGCAGATAGTCCACAACCTTGAAATATAAGGCCACTAATTTAGGATACTTCGTGTGGATTTAGGTACCTAACTGCAGTCTTCTAATTTTGAAAACCTTGCCTAAGGTCACATAGAAAGTGACTGAGTCACTCAGTGGCTGAGTCAGTTATAGAACCTAAGAGCCCTAACTCCCATTCTCTTGTTTTAACTATTACATACTACTGCCATTTGGGAAGAGACAGAAAAAGGAGGCAAAAAGAAAGGAAAGGGTTGTTCTCTTTCAGTGTTCCCAATTCAGCCAGCAAACAGAGTTCCTATGTACACCAACACAAAAACTGCATTACAGCCACAGTTAATATTTGACATAAAACAGCAAGGAAATACCAAGTATAGGCTGTTTGTCCATTACTCACCCTTTCTTACCCATATGCTGCAGGGGTCTGAGAATGGCATTGTAATAACAGGATGCTGTAATGACAGGGTGAATTTACTATAGTTTGGAGTGACAACTGTGACTTGCTAGCTATTACGATTTTACAGTGAATTGGATTTTTCATGTCATTGTAACATAGTTTTGAGTGTTCTTTTTTTTTTTCAGTCTCTTTTATTTTACTGCAGTAATCAGAGAGAGGCAAGTGTCTCTCTGACATGCTAGGTGGGTCCAGCAGTGATATGCTAATGAGTGGTGTTCGAAGTCCCTGGTTAAATATTCTGTCCCCAAATTAAATGGAGGTTTGGGGTAATTTCCCCGGCTCTGATGGAGTTCACCCCATCTGTGGATATTGCTAAATCATTCATGTGAGAGAACACTTCCACCTGGGATGCATACAAATATGTTGGAAGATCAACATTTTTCTTTTTAAAATTTCCCAGATTGTTCCAAGTGTCCAGTGTTTTTATATTTCAGTGTTCTCTTAGAGAAACCATAGGATCCCCCTACAAGAAATGTCCTCTCCCCCGCCATCTCAAATTACCCAACTAGAACTCCAGGACATGCTGTCTATGCAGGACAAAAAGGTATAACCACTTCGAGCATGTTACCATACTACAATTTTGTTTACTAATATGTACTAGGACCTAGCACAAAGGGCCTTGATCCATGGCTGGGACCTGTAGGTACTGCCATCATGCAAACAATAAGTATGTGGTGTTGCCACCATCCTTGGTTATGCATATGAGCAAGGATTTTTATTTTCAAATGAATAGATTCCTGAGTCCTTCAACCCTCTCTGCAAGAGCATGCAACCACCTAGGGTTTATCACAGGCTACGTGGGATTTCCATTTGTAGAAAAATCAGCAACATATCACTGTGTCCCAGAAACCTTCAGACCCACTAATCTATAACTATGTTTTGTGTATTACTGTCACCTGTCTTGACATAGCACATCATATTATTATTTTTAAAAATTATTTAACATTTATACTGCAGGGCCCCATTGTATTAAATATCACAATTCAGGGCAACTATCCCTGTATTTCTCTCGTCAACGGCAGCTACTTCAGGTTCCTGGCTCCTCAGCTGTCAGCCTTTTGGGGAGAGAACCTCATGTCTTTCCCTTTTCTCCAGGGTTTTTCCAGGGTGCACAGTTGCTTGCCTACACTGTGATATCCCTAGCAAACCAGACTGCTTAAACCGACCAGCATCTGTGCTTTGCTTTCTGTCTGAACGCTCTGAACAGCTGTAATTGTCAGCAGTCACAAGTTACTACACAGCTATTTATAAGCAAGCACATTTATTCTTAAGGCATTACAGATAAAATAGATTAAAAAAATAAAAACCCTACATGCATGCTAATATGTTTATGAGAGATCACCAGCCAACTCCAACCTCAGGCTCTAGTAGGAGTCAGTTCATCAAACACTACAAAGGGGTTTTTCCCATGGTTATAACTTCAAAACAGTGCTAGTTCAGAACTAGAATCCCATAAATAAATTATTCTTTCCTTTATACAGCTCAGGCCTTTGGTCTTGAGGCTCCAGGAACAGGAACTCAGCAGATAATTGTCCTCTTCTCAGGGTGGAGCTTCAAAAGGCCTTTTTCTTTTTTGGCTTAGCCAGAGGTGGGGAATTTGCATTCACCATTTCCTAAAGATTCCTCAAGCAAACCACTTTATGTTGTTTGTTCTGAAAGTGCATCCTTTTCTGAAATGTTGTTCAATACAGTCCTTTGAAATTCATAACACTTCTGAGGCTTCACATCTCTTCTCCACACTAGACAGGTTACATACAATCCTGTCCCAGAATAATAAGTAGCTGTTGCATTTAATGCAATGGACTCCTAAGATATTTAAAGTTAATTCCATAAGGTTTTTCAAGGATATTGCAAGAAGTTGTCATATCTGTCACACTAAGCTCTGTACAAGTATTCAGTTTGTGACAGTTCTTGCCCCAGAGAGATTACATATTAAAAATTATGTGTAGGAGAATACTGGTAATAGAGAGACTGTTACAGGGTATTCTGTTAATGCCTACTAAGTATTGGATGTGTCATCTATCAAAATTGTGGCTAGAAAATAAAAAACAAGAAAAATAAAAAGACAATTATCCCATGTAATGTAACCTCCAATAGTTCTGTTCAAATATGCAGTCAAATTTAATTTGTAAATCATACGCACAAGCTACGTTTTTAAAACATGGTTCCCTGACTGAAACTTGGTATGATAAATTTTTGCCCAGAATGAACTTCTGCAGTGAATTAAAGAACACTGGAAATAGATACTTAAATTGGAAGTGTTGAGTGACCTTTAATTATAGTAGCATGAACAAAACCTTTGTAATTCATACTAATTGTTCTCATAACTAGATGACCCATGTTCTCAGAATTTGCCATAACTTTCCTGTTTCCTTTAGTAATTGTAAGACAACTTCTGTGTACTGTTTACTATCTATAAAGCTTAATGTTTCGCATCCTGTATTATGTTCTACCCAGCAATTCCGTATTACTGTTGGCTTTCTATTATATGGCTCACAATTACTTTGATAGAGGTTGGTAATGGTTCATGTCCTTCTCATTTTCTATTCCTGCTTTAAAAGCAGCCACTCATTGTTTAACATGTGTAACATGCATGTAATTTGGAGCTCAAACAATTTTGTTTGTTTGCTTAAAGTCAAAATCCTGGTATCTGTGTCAAAACTCCCATTGACCCCAATAAACCCGGGATTTGGCCATTACTGTTTATATCTATTTTCACTTGGAAAGGTAGACTGAGATCATGCTTCCCTTTTCAGACATGTCCCTCAAATGAAAGCATGCAGTGCACACTATGGATAACCCATATACAAACACCATATCTAACAATTAAAAATAGCTACAATCAGCAGGTTCTAGTACTGTGGTTTTTTAATCTTTGGCAAAGGACCAGAGGCCAGCTGCTGCAGTTCTTAGACACCCCAAATGCCCAGTGAAGGTTCAAAAGTTGCAAAATTAGTGCTACTGTGAGCTTAAGGGGAGTGGGAAATAGTTCCACAAGCAGAACCACAGTGAAAAAACCTCTTTCCAGACTCCTTTCCTTGCAAATAGCTTTATATTGTCCCAAAGAGAGGGAATGAGCATAAAACACTCTCCCCTGCACCAGCAATCTGCATAACTTGCTTAGCAAGAGACAGGACAAGGACAACTGGGATGGTGGAAGCAGTCTGGCTTGTCTTAAATGTGGCATGTGTTTTTGCTTTGTCTCAGGGACCAAATGAACATTAATTCCTGAATGAGCCGGTACCCAACTTTAAGTGTGTGTGTAGTAATGGCCCTTATAGGGCTACCCACAAAGTTATGAAAGTGCTAAGTACCTTGCTGAATTAGGAGCCTTAATATCTTGTTAGCCACCAGGAACAAAAAATAATGTTATACACCAATGGAGCTGGGAAATGAATTCAAGCTTTCCAGGGATGTTTAGCAGCTTTTTCTCACCCTAGAGGTTTGAGAGAAGATCACACCTTAAAATCACAGAATTCTGGTAACAGAAATAATACCTAGCTCCTATATAGCACTTTACAGCAGTAGATTTCAAAGTGCTTTACAAAGGAGGTCAGTATCAACATCTCCATTTGCAGAACGGGAAGCTGAGGCAGAGGGAGGTGAAATGACTTGCCCAAGGTCACCCAGTCAGCCAGTGTCCAAGCTGGGAACAAAATCCAGGACTCCAGGGTCCCAATCTAATACACTGTCGTCTAAAGCACATGATGACCTTGCCTCTCACCTCTATCCAACACTTTTAATGGCTAGTATCTTGAGAACTGTTTGAGCTAGACTGACCACTGTGGACCACCTGGAAACTTTGTATCCCATCTTCCCCTTTGACTATTGTCTGTACCTATCCTCACTCTCTGAAAAGTCCAGGCCCCTTGCTGATGAGTCATCTCACATTGGTTTGCTGTGCATGTGTTCCATATCACTGAATGTTTTTATGCAAGGGTATGTCAGGAGCTGTTAAGGTTCCTTCCCCACTCTGCACTTTAGGGTACAGAGGTGGGGACCTGCATGAAAGACCCCCAAGCTTATTCTTACCAGCTTAGGTTAAAAACTTCCCCAAGGTACAAACTTTGCCTTGTCCTTGAACCCTATGGTGCCACCACCAAGCGTATTAAACAAAGAACAGGGAAAGAGCCCACTTGGAGATGTCTTCTCCCCAAAATATCCCCCCAAGCCCTATACCCCCTTTCCTGAGGAAGGCTTGATAAAAATCCTCACCAATTTGCATAGGTGAACACAGACCCAAACCCTTGGATCTTAAGAACAATGAAAAAGCAATCAGGATCTTAAAAGAAGAATTTTAATTAAAGAAAAAGTAAAAGAATCACCTCTGTAAAATCAGGATGGTAACTACCTTACAGGGTAATCAGATTCAAAACATAGAGAATCCCTCTAGGCAAAACCTTAAGTTACAAAAAGACCGGAATATACTTTCTATTCAGCACAGAGCTTCACCCCTTTACAGGTGAAAGGGTTTTGCCTCTGGCCAGGAGGGATTTTATAGTTCTGTATACAGAAAGGTGGTTACTCTTCCCTTTATATTTATGACAGGAGCTGTGGCCCCAAGTCCTTCCCAATTCTTCTCTAACCACTGCACCAGTGTACTGAAAAAACTTTTGCTCCTCTCGGCTTACCTCATGAAAGGAGCTCTCCTGGATGAGGTCCACATTTTATTTTGCTTTCTGCAGAAACCTGGATGGTACCTTCCAAAAAGTCCATGAAAATGATGATTAGAGAACAATGCCACTTAATTGGAATATAGCTGGTTCACCATTGTATTACCCCCTGCTCAAGGTTGCTAATTTTTCAATAAACAAGAAACAGAATTAGCCCTGATACTGTTTCCTTGGGGAAGTCAGACACTGAAAACCACACACTTTTTGAAAAACTCTTTCCTAATTGGAAATCCTGTGATATATCAGTTAAATAATCCTAAAACCAAGCCAATATCATTTCATCTAACCAGTCCTTGTGGGTGTGATCCATCAGACCCACTGTTATGTGTTGCAAGTTACATATTCATTAACTGTGTATTAGAATATACTTATTTCTGATGATCAGTGTTGCAATAAGTGTGTAAGTATTACAGAGCTGCTCACATTTAATACATATTTTCCATACTCTGTGATTATTTTATCAACACAAATTACAATAACTGTCTAATAACTGTAAATCAATATAAACTATAATACATCCTTTTGAACCACAGAGCTTCTGAGAAATGACACTCCAGTCCATGGTTCTCACTGGCTCTTTTAATATCCTTTCTGCACTGTTCCCCCGTGAATTTATTTATGAACTCTTCATCAACAAAACAGTATATCTGTTATGTCTTCTCACTCTGGACCCAATCCTTCTCCCATTGAACTCAATTGGTCTTTTGCTACTACCTTGGCTGAAAGGTAGGATCAAGCCCCTTATTTTTCCTAAAAGCTGATTAACAGATTGTGATTCTCCAGATTTTTCATTTTGATTTACAGTGAGCCTGCTTTTACTTCCTACTGGTGCTTTTTTATTGACTCGATTAACACTTCTATGTCCTGAAACAAAATCATATTTTCAAATCTCAGTACAAAACTTTACCCCAATCTTCCCCTACACACTAAACTGAATAACACCACCTGGATGTGAGCACAGAGGGGACTCTCTGCACGTTGATCTCTCCCTTCTGCATAGAATAAAGGATCTGTTGCTTCCGTAGCACTGACCTCCCCCCCTCATCCCTCCTACTCACTGAAAAGCAGCCACTTCTGGGTAATGGAAGCTATTCATTGTCACACAGAAATACTATACTGTGTTTTAGAAATTACATAATTTACAGTTGACATTTTGTATATATCATTTTAAAGTTTAGATATATATATACACACAAATAAAATTAATTAAATTGACAGTTGAAGTTGTAGAATGGAATTTAGGTAGCTGGATGGGCCTGATCCAAACCCCAAGGAAGTCAATAAAGATGATGCTAATGATTGGCAAACCCTGTTAAAGTTCTGCTTGCTACTCAACAGCCTGTGATTTAACTATATAATTCTGTTTAACAATATTCTCAAAGTGGGGAAAATGGGTTTGTGCTCTCACAGATATGTAGTCTGGGATCAGGAGGGAAAAAATACATTTGCTGTTTGCAAGGCAGGTAAACTATTATGTACAAAATGGGGTCCATGGAACACATGGTAGTGATATGCAGAATGCTAGTTATAGCCAGTTCTCCTTGTTTTCAGAATGGGTAGGTTGCTTGGTGATATGAAATGAAGAGTAAATGAAGACAAAGTAATAAGTTGTTTTGTCCTTTTGGAAATAAAAAATCACCATACCAGTATGCTGGCTACTTTCAGAATACTTATAAAATTATTCCAAGCTGCATCACCTGGTGGTAAAGTTGGTTGGTTTGTTTGTTGTATAGTGTATGTTAAAATAGCCTTTGTGGTTCCTAACCTCTAAAGGAGGCAGTTTAGTGAAGTCTCTCAGTTCTTTATCTGCATGGGCTTCATCAGTCTTATAGAAGGTGGTAATAACTAAGGAAATCTTTGTTCTTGTATGACTACCTCTCGTAGAATATATAAGATTCCTTCCAGTTGGAGGCCACTTTGCTTTTTATTCCTATGTAGTCCTGATTTAAGAAGATGCTGAAGTAACAGTCTTTTCAAATGAAAAGAAGTGAAGACACAGGAATAGTTCATGCATGTTCGTGTTGGTAATGCAGCAGCTCTGATTTGAATTTGACTTCTTGACCACAATCTATCTTCTAAAAGGGAAGAAGGAAGATCCTGGGAACTACAGGTCAGTCAGCCTCACCTCAGTCCCTGGAAAAATCATGGAGCAGGTCCTCAAAGAATCAATCCTGAAGCACTTGCATGAGAGGAAAGTGATCAGGAACAGCCAGCATGGATTCACTAAGGGAAGGTCATGCCTGACTAATCTAATCGCCTTTTATGATGAGATTACTAGTTCTGTGGATGAAGGGAAAGCAGTGGATGTATTGTTTCTTGACTTTAGCAAAGCTTTTGACACGGTCTCCCATAGTATTCTTGTCAGCAAGTTAAGGAAGTATGGGCTGGATGAATGCACTATAAGGTGGGTAGAAAGCTGGCTAGATTGTCGGGCTCAACGGGTAGTGATCAATGGCTCCATGTCTAGTTGGCAGCCGGTATTAAGTGGAGTGCCCCAAGGGTCGGTCCTGGGGCCGGTTTTATTCAATATCTTCATAAATGATCTGGAGGATGGTGTGGATTGCACTCTCAGCAAATTTGCGGATGATACTAAACTGGGAGGAGTGGTAGATACGCTGGAGGGGAGGGATAGGATACAGAAGGACCTAGACCAATTGGAAGATTGGGCCAAAAGGAATCTGATGAGGTTCAATAAGGATAAGTGCAGGGTCCTGCACTTAGGACGTTAGAACCCAATGCACAGCTACAGACTAGGGACCGAATGGCTAGGCAGCAGTTCTGCGGAAAAGGACCTAGGGGTGACAGTGGACGAGAAGCTGGATATGAGTCAGCAGTGTGCCCTTGTTGCCAAGAAGGCCAATGGCATTTTGGGATGTATAAGTAGGGGCATTGCCAGCAGATCGAGGGACGTGATCGTTCCCCTCTATTCAACATTGGTGAGGCCTCATCTGGAGTACTGTGTCCAGTTTTGGGCCCCACACTTCAAGAAGGATGTGGATAAATTGGAGAGAGTCCAGCGAAGGGCAACAAAAATGATTAGGGGACTGGAACACATGAGTTATGAGGAGAGGCTGAGGGAGCTGGGATTGTTTAGCCTGCAGAAGAGAAGAATGAGGGGGGATTTGATAGCTGCTTTCAACTACCTGAAAGGGGGTTCCAAAGAGGATGGCTCTAGACTGTTCTCAATGGTAGCAGATGACAAAATGAGGAGTAATGGTCTCAAGTTGCAGTGGGGGAGGTTTAGATTGGATATTAGGAAAAACTTTTTCACTAAGAGGGTGGTGAAACACTGGAATGAGTTACCTAGGGAAGTGGTAGAATCTCCTTCCTTAGAGGTTTTTAAGGTCAGGCTTGACAAAGCCCTGGCTGGGGTGATTTAACTGGGAATTGGTCCTGCTTTGAGCAGGGGGTTGGACTAGATGACCTTCTGGGGTCCCTTCCAACCCTGATATTCTATGATTCTATGATTCTATGATTCTAGCGAATGGTTTCAGAGTGGTAGCTGTGTTAAGCAACGTTACTGACTGTTCAGTTCAACATTTTCCTTCTTCTCGAAGCATATAGAAATGTGGATATACAATCATATCGGCTAGCTAGTAGTTCTTTATGTGGCAGATTATACATCAGATAGCTGCCTTTTTGTTCTTGAACCCTTAGTTTTAATGGACTGGAATCCATCTTCCTGAAAATACCAAAATATAAAGATGTATCAAGATACATATATAATCTAGTCTTGCTTTTTATATATTCTTCTGAGAAATGGTGTTTAATTTTTCTTCTGTATCAATTTATCAAATATGACAACATTTTCTTCATTGAAGGGGCCAATCAGTATATTTTCATATCTTCCTAAATATAAAGAATGTGCTAATATATATACTCCTTCCCCACCCCACACACACAAAAAGTCGATGTATCTGGGAGGTGGAAATTTCTATCTACCAGATTCATACAAATGCATATTTAAAAACTGAAGAACAACAAACATTATTTGCCAATAATTACCATCTGGTGGCATCTGAGATACACACTATTTCTTTTTACCCTAAAACGTCAGTACTACATTATTTAGACTGTAACCTTTTACAATGTTTGCACAGTACCGACCACAATGGGGATCTGATCTTGACTAGGCTTTTGGATGCTACTGTAATTAAAACAATAAATAGATTTCCTTACTGTTAATCATGACTATCTAACATATAACATCTCCGTCACTAGAGATTTTTAAAAACAGGTTAGACAAACACCTGTCAGGCATGGTCTAAATAATACTTAGACCTGCCTCCGTGCAGGGGACTAGACTAGATGATTTATTGAGGTCCCTTCCAGTCCTACTGTTGCCCTGGATTTGAGGGGTGTGTATGCCCCAGAATGTGATCAAGTTAATTGCAACCATATTTTATGAATTCAGCCATTCTGAATTAATGAAATAGAACACCACATAGGTAAGGGTTAATTTGGATACAGGGTATAAGAAATAGGTAAATCTAGCTGGCAGTTTCTGCTAATCAGAATAGGAGGAGGGGGCAGAAAAGTAAACAACTTTAGACTGAAAACCTTGGTGGCTGGAAAACCTTGAATCTAGATGCCTCTGACATTAGAAAGTTTATTTAAAGTTAGGAAAAGTGATGATGCAGTAGGGGTCATTCTGTCTTTTGTGTTTTGTAGAAGTTAGTTATAAAAGATTAGCTAATAGAGTGTACTTTAGAGCCGTCCTCTGAAGCCATCATGAGAGGGAGGTTTCCTAACACCCTTTCTCCCCAGCAGGTGAGCAACTGCCCGTTTTGAAACTGCTCTTAATTACTAAATACTGTTCCAGATGTTAGGTAAATATCTGGGATGTTCTAAACCTGTTGCTTATATCTGTGTGGTGCTTAAATCTAATAAACTGCAGTTTTAGATAGAAGGGATCTTGGCTGCTGGTGGGTGCAGAGCACCTACTAATTTTTACTCGTAGGTGCTCCAGCCCTGGAGCACCCACGGAGTCGGTGCCTATGGCTACTATCTTATCTTCCTTCAAAACCCTCCTGAAGATTCATCTCTTCCAAGGTGTCTACAAAACCCTGATGGCCATGTGTCATAACAAACTGACAGTTTCTCTTCCCCTTCTTTCCTTTTCTTCCTCTCCACTGCTACCTCCAGTTAACAAAACCAAATCATAACTAACAAAGAAGTGTCAATTTTTCACCAGTTTACTTGCATGTTGTATCCTCTTCCCCTACCCCGTCATCAGTCTGTAAGCCTGGCATAGATTGTCTCTTTTGTGTGTTTGTACAGCACCGACCAAAATGGGGCTCTGATCCTAGTTGGAGCCCTTTATAGTTGGAGCCTCCATAATATAAATATTAATTGGAAATTATCCACCTTTCCCATGTATCTGTATTTTCAATCTGATGTGCTATAAACTCAGATATCAAAGAACAAATAAATGGAAAACATATTCACCTGGATATAACAATGTATGAAATAATAGAAATGCCAGCCATACTGTTAACAAACGTGGATGGGGGATAAAGAGCTGAGCATAAGCATTGGCCAAGAAGCTTGGACAGGGTTTATGTATTCTTTAAAGAATGTATTGGTCTCATTAGTCTATCACAACCACAGTTTAAACCATTAGCAAGAATACACCAGACAAATTAGCTAAGATTTTAGGTAAACACTCTAAAAAACGTTGGAGATGCTGTGGGCAGGAAAACTTTTTTGGTACGCTTGAAATTGCTTTCAAACCTAGTTCCCTCCTGGCTGGAGATGTGCAACCACTTGCAGAATACTGGACCTGTCTGCATGTGGCTGCTTGGATGTGCAGGGGGAAGAGGAAGCAAGAGTTCCCAACCATTCTTAGATCCCTGTGTTGTGCCTGAGCACAATATAGAGTCCTCATATTCTCCTGAGTTCAGAGACTGCTCCTTCCTGCTGCCACAGCAGATGCTGGCTATCCCAAAATGGGTATTGGGCCTGCTTTCCTTCTGCACTGGCCAGCAGAAGTGGTGGAGTGATCACTGAATGTATTCTGTACCCACTTAAGGGGCATAGCAGTGGACGTTCTCCTCCTGAGCATTGAGGAGTTGAAGAAGGCACCATGTATGGCTTCCTATTTCCTTACACTAGAATCTTCAGACCATTGGAAGATGCACTTTAAGGGAACCAATTCCCTGGAACCTGTAGTTTGTTTTAATTAGGACCCTTCTGAACATTATACAAAGGTAATGAAGCCACCTTCATTGTGTACTAACTAAGATGTAGAAATAGGGCAGCTCAGGAATTCTAGAGAGGTAAAATGTGATAGTAAGTACACGTGCGCCAAATGGGCAAAAAGTATCTGTATGATGCATTGAATGCTGTGTATGAGCCCGATCTTGCAGGTTCTCCCATGTGAGGACTCTCAGAATTAATGGAGTGAATTGCATCAAGAGTCCCACTTTTTCATCAGCGTGTCTGTAGAATAGCTTGGGAATATCTATACTACTATCCAGAAGCAAAGACTATATGGCATTAAAATATTATGAGGCTATCATTAATTGCCTGATTTTTGTTGTCGTTGCTGTGGTATAAAGTTAAACTAACCAAGAGTGCCACCCAAGTTCTAGACATGTTTGGCACTCTTCTTTAAAAATATAACATAAATATAATAAATAATCAGACCCCCGCACCCAACTGAATATGAATAAGAGTGGCAGCGAATAAAAGTGGCAAGAATAAGATGAAGAAGAGTAGCAGGTTCAGGCTTGCAGTTCACATAAGCTGCTTTAAAGGAACAGCAACGTAATTTTCAAAATGTGCCTACAGAATGATCTTATAACAGGCATAAAATAATGTGGGAAATCGTGATTGCAATAGCTGATGTTTTCAGCCAATGAGGCTTCTCCTTCGTCCTGCGCTAAGGAGTTCATTTTGGAAGTGTTATGCCATGGTTCAGGTTTTAGCAGTAACTTCCCTTATTGTTTAACAATGTGCACTTTAATAAACTGGAATCTCCATGACACTTCTGTCATTTCCCAGAAAGCCCTTTGCTACAGTCTTGCCGTTGCATCGCATGCTTTATTCAGATCAAAAAGCAATTTCAAGCACTCCAGCTTGATGTAAATTGAGCAAAGACTGATCAGATTTGCAGTCTGAAGACACACTTTAAGGAAGTATTGTACACAGGCATATTTGTTAGCTGTTCTACTGATGTACCCTAAATGTTATATTTATTACATTTGCAGCTTTTTTGGGTCTTGTTGAATAGGGGAGATCCTCCTGAGGACTTTGCTAGATAAAGTCTTAGCTTGTGTAATGCCTGAATAAAAAATAGATGGTTTTAAAAGGAAAACTGCAGTGTTTAGCTATAATATTTTAGTCACCTAGAGAAATGCTTACGAAATTTTAACAGAGTGGGCCAAGAAAGCAACATTTGACCCAGGTTTATGTTCTAGCTAAGGTTCAGAAATCTGACTGGGAAAGGAATAAGAATTTAGGGGCAACAATGTCTCTTCTGAGACCAAAGTCTAAAATGCTGGAAATTGTGTCAAATTAGCTGATCTAAGAAGATTTTTGCCACCTTGAAAAAAAAATCTCACTCCTGTGGGATTATCTGTTTTCATGAGATTTCAACTATTTTGTGCCACATCTAAATTGGTTCCTGGAAAATAATACTATTCCCATTCATGATCCAATCTTAGACTAAAACTACAGGGCAGACTTAGCTCTGGCAGTTACAATCCTAACCCATTTATGTGCAGTGGTTTGGGTCTGAAGTTTTGGTATGTGCCATCTCTAAATAATTATTTTGAAAAAAGTTTACAGAAATTCTTGTCACTGTTCCATTATCATACCTTACAGTAACTCTGAATGGTATTTTGCTGTAGGACCTGGCTTTTTGCTGATATTTTAGGCTAGACCTCCTATTCAGAAATAGACTGGGACAACAAGAAATGTGTACCACCAATGGAATGGGTAGGAAATCAGATGGTTTCAAAGATGGAAATTCTATTCTTCCATTGTTCATTGCGAGCTGGAGGATTTGGCCTCAGGGAAGCATTGGCCAAACATTCTGTTCAACAGGCTCTCTGAATTAATTGTTCCACTGAATCAATAGCATTGGATGGAATGCAAGAATCTGATCTGCCTATTTGCTGTTATGTATGATCAAGTGTTTGCTAATGTTTCTGCAAGGCTCTCTATAACTCTGATCTTTCCAGTTTATGTACCCTAATCGTTTGTATCACTCTGCTTATGATTCTCAGTGCCTTCTTCCACGCTACATCCTATGCATACAGAGAAGTTCCTGACCTGGTTCTCAAGAGTCCCACTTTTTCATCAGCACGTAGAGCAGCTTGGGAATGCCTATACTGCTATTGATAAACAAAACAAAAAAATATGGCATTAAAATATCAGTATATAATTAATTGCTTGATTTTGGTTGTTGCTGATGTGGTATAAATCTAAACAAGGAAAAAGTGCCATCCCAAGTTCTGGACACACTTGACAGTCTTTAAAAATATAACATTCATATAACAAATAATCAGACTCTGCTCCATTGTTACCAGCCAAAATATAAAAAACATATGGTTCTATTGTTTCTGTTTCCCTGATTCTCCTTTATTTTGTAACATTTCGAAGGTAAGTTCGGTGGAGCAGCGACCACACTTTCAATGTGTGGAAACTGGTGATTACATTGTGGCTGCTGTGAGGCAGAAATAATAACAACAAAATTGTTTATCAGCAATGTCATATAAAAAAACTGAAGAAGTCTGCATTGCACTGTAGAACTCGTTTTTTCTTGTTAGCTACGTCTTGCTGATTCTTGTTTAAAATGTGCATAATTGTATAGATATAGTATTTGCAGACTTTAATCAGCAATTAAGATATCAGTACCACTTTTGTTCCACTGTAAAAAGCTCTTTTCATGTAGTGTCGCTAGTTGCTCAACAGATTCATTTATTTTGAATTATTGTACAATATGATTATTCCATCGGAGCATGATATTCTTTTCCCTTTTTTCCTGTTGTGAACTTTCCCACATTGTTTTACTTTTCAGGTTTATGAACCAAGGTTATTCCTTTAACAACACTTCTCCTCCCATCTTCTAGCTGTAAACAACTCCACAAAATATTGAAGCACAAAAACTCCCTTACTGTTCTACAACCCACTTGATTTCATTTATTCAAGTGAAAATTCTAAAAATGTGTGTGAAGATGGAGGTGGTCAAACTGATTATTAACTAGAAAGTTCTGACAAAATCATGTGGAACAATTTTTTTAAAATTATTTTTTAATCTGACAGGCACATAGACAGAATTTTCATGTCAGAATAGATGGGAATACAGGCAGCACTGAGGTACAAAGGGCCACATCTGGTATAAAATGGTGCAACACCATTCATTTGAAATGAGACAGATTTACACCATCTGAGAATCTAGCCCTTATTTCTAATAAGTAAGAAATATATAAAATTCTATAAATAGAAGTAAAAACCAGGCCATAAGTCTTTTTTTCCCCTTCTGCATGTGTACATCTTATGTACACACCATGGCTTTAACTTGGAAAAATTTCAGTTAAAAAACAAAAATTTTAAATCTCTCAGGAGCATCATGACTAGACAAATTCCCTCCCATGACATATGTATAATGATCCTGTACCTAATAATGTGTTTCATTTACTTGTCATTTATTTCCTGTCATTTAAAATGATCAAATAAAACATTTAAGCAAAATAAAACTGAGCCAGTGGACTACACGTATACAGTACATGTCAATGTAAAGGAATTTATATTGTCTTCGTAGCATTATTTCACTTTAAGTTAAAGCCTGCTAAAATGGAAATCAGTGGCAAAACACCCACTGTCTGAAATGGCACAAGGTCAAGCCCATAGTTAGATTTTATTTATGTAGAATCAAATACTGTGATCCTTTTTCCCAGACAAAACTCCCATTGATTATCCCATGCTGTCTTTTCTGAAGGCCTCTCTCTCTATGAAATATCTTGTCTACGTTAAGATACAATTTTTCACGAATAAAATTCAGGTTGAGTTTGCTGTTGATTTTAGTGGATGCAGGAGGAGCCACAGTATTCTTGGGGCTGTAAAACCAGTCTTTTATCCCTATTTAATGTGCTATTGTCATAAATAAAAGGAAGGGTAAACCCCTTTGAAATCCCTCCTGGCCAGGGGAAAGCTCCTCTCACCTGTAAAGGGTTAAGAAGCTAAAGGTAACCTCGCTGGCACCTGACCAAAATGACCAATGAGGAGACAAGATACTTTCAAAAGCTGGGAGGAGGGAGAGAAACAAAGGGACTGTGTGTCTGTCTATATGCTGGGTTTCTGCTGGGGATAGACCAGGAATGGAGTCTTAGAACTTTTAGTAAGTAATCTAGCTAGGTATGTGTTAGATTATGATTTCTTTAAATGGCTGAAAAAAGAATTGTGCTGAATAGAATAACTATTTCTGTCTGTGTATCTTTTTTGTAACTTAAGGTTTTGCCTAGAGGGGTTCTCTATGTTTTTGAATCTAATTACCCTGTAAGATATCTACCATCCTGATTTTACAGGGGGGATTTCTTTATTTCTATTTACTTCTATTTTTATTAAAAGTCTTCTTGTAAGAAAACTGAATGCTTTTTCATTGTTCTCAGATCCAAGGGTTTGGGTCTGTGGTCATCTATGCAAATTGGTGAGGCTTTTTATCCAACATTTCCCAGGAAAGGGGGGGTGCAAGTGTTGGGAGGATTGTTCATTGTTCTTAAGATCCAAGGGTCTGGGTCTGTAGTCACCTAGGCAAATTGGTGAGGCTTTTTACCAAACCTTGTCCAGGAAGTGGGGTGCAAGGTTTTGGGAAGTATTTTGGGGGGAAGGACGCGTCCAAACAGCTCTTCCCCAGTAACCAGTATTAGTTTGGTGGTGGTAGCGGCCAATCCAAGGACAACGGGTGGAATATTTTGTACCTTGGGGAAGTTTTGACCTAAGCTGGTAAAGATAAGCTTAGGAGGTTTTTCATGCAGGTCCCCACATCTGTACCCTAGAGTTCAGAGTGGAGGAGGAACCTTGACATGGTGGCATAGTGGTGGGATTAACCTGAAATCATTTTGAGATCCAGTTGAGATTTTTTGAACTAGAAATACAGATTTTAAAAAGGAATTTTTTTTCCTTTTGGAAAGGAAGTCCAGAAAGCAGCTGAAACTGAAAGCAGCTTGTTTTTTCTCTGCTTTGTGGCCAAGCAGAGACAAAAGGGGATTATCTTTGTGAATTGCAGGTTTTCTTTGCCTGGAGGCAGGGTACTTAACTCCTGCAGAGAAATTCACAGTCTTCCAACCCAGAGGTTTTTTTTTTTTTCTTTTCTTCCTAAAAGTAAATAGGGGGTGTGTGTTCTACCCATTTGCTTTTTCGTTGGGCTGGGTATGCAGGTTTCCAAGTAGTTGGAGGTTTTTTGCTTTAATTTGGGCCCAGAGCAGAGACAAGGGAATTGTCTTTTTCTGTAGGCTGACAATCACTATCAGAGAATAGGTATTCTATTCCAGCACAGCAAAATTTTACAGCCACGTTTTGTTTGTTTATTTCTAAACCTCGGGTGTAAAGTTAGTTAAAAACAGAGAGGTTAGAATGACAAAATCCGCGGCTCGACTACAGCTGGAATTAGCCAAATTTCAGGCTGAGGAAAAACAAAGGGAACATGAAAGACAGATAGAACTCATGCGGCTGGAGAAGGAGGTACAGGAGGCTGCCCACAAGAGGGAAATGGAAGCAAGGAAGCATGTGGAGGAGGAGAAGGAAAAAGAGAGGAAGCATGTGGAGGAGGTGGAGAGGATAAAGGCCCAGCAGAATATACCAACAAACCCTAGCAATCCTTCTCCAGGTACCACTTCCCATCCCAGAAAGTTCCCCACCTACAAGGCAGGTGATGATACTGAGGCCTTCTTAGAAAACTTTGAAAGGGCCTGCCTTGGGTACAACATCTCTACTGACCAATACATGGTAGAACTGAGGCCGCAGCTCAGTGGACCCTTAGCTGAGGTGGCAGCTGAAATGCCTAAAGAACACATGAACAAGTATGAACTGTTTAAACCCAAGGCGAGAGTCAGAATGGGGATAACACCCGAGCAGTCTCGTCGGAGGTTCAGAGCCCTAAGGTGGAAACCAGACGTGTCATTTACCCGACATGCCTACCACATTGTGAAACATTGGGATGCCTGGATATCAGGAGCAAGTGTTGAATCTCCAGTAAATTTGCCCTTCCTAATGCAAATGGAACAATTCTTAGAGGGTGTTCCTGAGGAAATAGAAAGATACATCCTAGACGGGAAGCCCAAAACTGTAATTGAGGCAGGAGAGATTGGAGCCAGATGGGTGGAGGTGGTGAGAAGAAGAAAAATGGTTGCAGTTGGAGCGGAGACCAGAAGGGACAACCCCAGACCCCACCCTATTACCGGGGGCCGCCCAAAGCCCCACCTACCTCCCAAAGAACCCTCCAGACCCCTTATCGTCCCACCACCCCGTTCTCCAGCAACCCTCCTCGCCGCAGTGACCCGTCAGCTGGACGATGTTTTAAATGTAACGAGCTGGGGCATGTAAAGGTCAACTGCCCCAAGAACCCCAACAGATTACAGTTCATTGTACCGGAATCACACCAGAGGTCCACAGGCCCAGATACCTCCCAGATACCCTTGGAGCGGAGGGAAACTGTGAGTGTGGGCAGGAAGAAGGTCACCGGGTGGAGGGACACCGGAGCACAAGTGTCAGCTATCCATGCTTCCTTAGTGGACCCCAATTTAATCAACCCAGAGATCCAAGTGACGATTCAACCCTTCAAGTCCAACTCTTTCAATTTGCCTACAGCCAAGTTGCTTGTCCAGTAAAAGGGCTGGTCAGGAATGTGGACTTTTGCAGTCTATGATGATTATCCCATCCCCATGCTGTTAGGGGAAGACTTGGCCAAGCATGTGAAGCAGGCCAAGAGGGTGGGAACGGTCACCCGCAGCCAGGCTAAACAAGCCGTGAGGCCTAGCTCTGTTCCGGAAACTTCTATCAGGACCCAGTCAGAGGTGATGGACCCGGACCCCAGGCCAATGTCTGCAACAGCAGTAGTGGATCCAGTCCCAGAGACCCAGGCGGAACCAGTCCCAGAACCGGAACCAGCCGAACAACCAACACCAGACCCAGTGTCAGCACTGAATCCAGTACTTGCAACCTCAACATCAGATGGCCCCACCGACCCTGAACTGGCAGCAGCCGATAACCCGACACAAGAGGCTCAGCCGGAGCCTGAATCCCAACATAGTGCACCAGCGGAGAGCGGTTCACAGTCAACAGAAACAGCTCCATCCCCTATATCGCTTCCAGAGGGACCAAGCCTAGGTCCACAATCCAATGAGGGACTGATGTCTCCAGCATCAAGGGAACAGTTCCAGACCGAACAGGAAGCAGATGAAAACCTCCAGAGAGCTTGGACGGCAGCACGGAGCAACCCACCGCCTCTCAGCTCTTCTAATCGATCCAGGTTTGTTGTAGAAAGAGGACTTTTATACAAGGAAACTCTTTCTGGTGGACACCAGGAAGACTGGCATCCTCAGAGACAGTTGGTAGTTCCAACTAAATACCGGGCCAAGCTCTTGAGCTTAGCCCACGATCACCCTAGTGGCCATGCTGGGGTGAACAGGACCAAAGACTGTTTGGGGGGGTCATTCCACTGGGAGGGAATGGGCAAGGGTGTTTCTACCTATGTCCAGTCTTGTGAGGTGTGCCAAAGAGTGGGAAAACCCCAAGACCAGGTCAAAGCCCCTCTCCAGCCACTCCCCATCATTGAAGTTCCATTTCAGCGAGTAGCTGTGGATATTCTGGGTCCTTTTCCGAAAAAGACACCCAGAGGAAAGCAGTTCATACTGACTTTCATGGATTTTGCCACCCGATGGCCGGAAGCAGTAGCTCTAAGCAACACCAGGGCTAAAAGTGTGTGCCAGGCACTAGCAGACATTTTTGCCAGGGTAGATTGGCCCTCCGACATCCTCACAGATGCAGGGACTAATTTCCTGGCAGGAACTATGAAAAACCTTTGGGAAGCTCATGGGGTAAATCACTTGGTTGCCACTCCTTACCACCATCAAACAAATGGCATGGTGGAGAAGTTTAATGGAACTTTGGGGGCCATGATACGTAAATTCGTAAATGAGCACTCCAATGATTGGGACCTAGTGTTGCAGCAGTTGCTCTTTGCCTACAGAGCTGTACCACATCCCAGTTTAGGGTTTTCCCCATTTGAACTTGTATATGGCCGTGAGGTTAAGGGGCCATTGCAGTTGGTGAAGCAGCAATGGGAGGGATTTACACCTTCTCCAGGAACTAACATTCTGGACTTTGTAACCAACCTACAAATCACCCTCCGAACCTCTTTAGCCCTTGCTAGAGAAAACTTACAGGATGCTCAAAAAGAGCAAAAAGCCTGGTATGATAAACATGCCAGAGAGCGTTCCTTCAAAGTAGGGGACCAGGTCATGGTCTTAAAGGCGCTCCAGGCCCATAAAATGGAAGCATCGTGGGAAGGGCCATTCACGGTCCAGGAGTGCCTGGGAGCTGTTAATTATCTCATAGCATTCCCCACCTCCAACCGAAAGCCTAAGGTGTACCATATTAATTCTCTAAAGCCCTTTTATTCCAGAGAATTAAAGGTTTGTCAGTTTACGGCCCAGGGAGGAGACGATGCTGAGTGGTCTGAAGGTGTCTACTACGAAGGGAAATGTGGTGGTGGTGTGGAAGAGGTGAACCTCTCCATGACCCTTGGGCATATGCAGCGACAGCAGATCAAAGAGCTGTGCACTAGCTACGCGCCAACATTCTCAGCCACCCCAGGACTGACTGAATGGGCATACTACTCCATTGACACAGGTAATGCTCACCCAATTAGGGTCCACCCTTACCGAGTGTCTCCTCAAGCTAAAACTGCTATAGAACGGGAGATCCAGGATATGTTACAGATGGGTGTAATCCGCCCCTCTGAAAGTGCATGGGCATCTCCAGTGGTTCTAGTTCCCAAACCAGATGGGGAAATACGTTTTTGCGTGGACTACCGTCAGCTAAATGCTGTAACTCGCCCAGACAACTATCCAATGCCACGCACAGATGAACTATTAGAGAAACTGGGACGGGCCCAGTTCATCTCTACCATGGACTTAACCAAGGGGTACTGGCAGGTACCGCTAGATGAATCTGCCAAGGAAAGGTCAGCCTTCACCACACATCTCGGGCTCTATGAATTTAATGTACTCCCTTTCGGGCTGCGAAATGCACCCGCCACTTTCCAAAGACTTGTAGATGGTCTCCTAGCGGGATTAGGAGAATATGCAGTCACCTACCTTGACGATGTGGCCATATTTTCGGATTCCTGGGCAGACCACCTGGAACATCTACACAAAGTCCTTGAGCGCATAAGGGAGGCAGGACTAACTGTTAAGGCTAAGAAGTGTCAAATAGGCCTAAACAGAGTGACTTACCTTGGACACCAGGTGGGTCAAGGAACTATCAACCCCCTACAGGCCAAAGTGGATGCTATGCAAAAGTGGCCTGTCCCAAAGTCAAAGAAACAGGTTCAATCCTTCTTAGGCTTGGCCGGTTATTACAGACGATTTGTACCGCACTACAGCCAAATCGCTGCCCCACTGACAGACCTAACCAAAAAGAAACAGCCAAATGCTGTTCAGTGGACCGAAAAGTGTCAGAAGGCCTTTAACAAGCTTAAAGCGACACTCATGTCTGATCCTGTACTAAGGGCCCCAGACTTTGACAAACCGTTCCTAGTAACCACAGATGCGTCCTAGCGTGGTGTGGGAGCAGTTTTAATGCAGAAAGGACCTGATCAAGAATTCCACCCTGTAGTGTTTCTCAGCAAAAAACTGTCTGAGAGGGAAAGCAACTGGTCAGTCACTGAAAAAGAATGTTACGCCATTGTCTACGCTCTGGAAAAGCTACGCCCATATGTTTGGGGACGGCGTTTCCACCTGCAAACCGACCATGCTGCACTGAAGTGGCTTCACACCGTCAAGGAAACTAACAAAAAACTTCTTCGGTGGAGTTTAGCTCTCCAAGATTTTGATTTCGACATCCAACACATCTCAGGAGCTTCTAACAAAGTGGCTGATGCACTCTCCCGTGAAAGTTTCCCAGAATAAACTGGTTAAAATCGTCCTTGAGATGTGGAAAATATTGTTAGTCTGTATGTACTTGGTAGTATATTTAGAGATGCATGTGTCTTATTAACTCTGTTTTTCCTAGAGCTCCAGGAAGAAATCCCAGCCAGTGTTTCACCCTAGCTGAGATTTGGGGGGCGTGTCATAAATAAAGGGAAGTGTAAACCCCTTTGAAATCCCTCCTGGCCAGGGGAAAGCTCCTCTCACCTGTAAAGGGTTAAGAAGCTAAAGGTAACCTCGCTGGCACCTGACCAAAATGACCAATGAGGAGACAAGATACTTTCAAAAGCTGGGAGGAGGGAGAGAAACAAAGGGACTGTGTGTCTGTCTATATGCTGGGTTTCTGCTGGGGACAGAACAGGAATGGAGTCTTAGAACTTTTAGTAAGTAATCTAGCTAGGTATGTGTTAGATTATGATTTCTTTAAATGGCTGAGAAAAGAATTGTGCTGAATAGAATAACTATTTCTGTCTGTGTATCTTTTTTGTAACTTAAGGTTTTGCCTAGAGGGGTTCTCTATGTTTTTGAATCTAATTACCCTGTAAGATATCTACCATCCTGATTTTACAGGGGGGATTTCTTTATTTCTATTTACTTCTATTTTTATTAAAAGTCTTCTTGTAAGAAAACTGAATGCTTTTTCATTGTTCTCAGATCCAAGGGTTTGGGTCTGTGGTCACCTATGCAAATTGGTGAGGCTTTTTATCCAACATTTCCCAGGAAAGGGGGGGTGCAAGTGTTGGGAGGATTGTTCATTGTTCTTAAGATCCAAGGGTCTGGGTCTGTAGTCACCTAGGCAAATTGGTGAGGCTTTTTACCAAACCTTGTCCAGGAAGTGGGGTGCAAGGTTTTGGGAAGTATTTTGGGGGGAAAGACGTGTCCAGACAGCTCTTCCCCAGTAACCAGTATTAGTTTGGTGGTGGTAGTGGCCAATCCAAGGACAACGAGTGGAATATTTTGTACCTTGGGGAAGTTTTGACCTAAGCTGGTAAAGATAAGCTTAGGAGGTTTTTCATGCAGGCCCCCACATCTGTACCCTAGAGTTCAGAGTGGGGGAGGAACCTTGACATTCACTGATAAAATTCAGGTTGAGTTTGCTGTTGAATTTAGTGGATGCAGGAGGAGCCACAGTATTCTTGGGGCTGTAAAACCAGTCTTTTATCCCTATTTAATGTGCTATGCACATTAATAGTGCTGTATATATAAAAATATGAATATGCCAGGGCTCAATCCTCCACTGAGATCGATTTAGGGCTTTGTGTGAGCTGTGGGTCTGCCAATGTATAGCAGCTTGCATAACTGGGGCCTTCTGGTTTGCTTTTGCTCCCAGTGTAGTCAATATCATAACTCCCATTAACTTAACTGGTGCAGGATCAGGCCCTTAAATCATGAGGGTTTTTTAGATCAGGGTCTGTGTTTTCCTGTGTGTGTATGGACAGTGCCTAGCACATTGTGAATGCAACTGGAATACAAATAAATAATTCATAGAATTCATAGAATATCAGAGTTGGAAGGGACCTCAGGAGGTCATCTAGTCCAACCCCCTGCTCAGAGCAGGACCAGTCCCAAATTTAATAATAATAGGGCTCAGGAAAACTCCATCACATTACTGATATCTTTTCCAGGAAGCTTATTTGATATGTCACTGTGAGGGTTGCCTGGGAGAACACACTGTAGGCTTTGGCTAAAACATTGTTTTTAATTGTAAATCCATTGTATTCAGCTATATATTTCAATTTTTGAATAAAAATATGTAGATAATGATAATTGTAGTAATACTTCACACTTCTAGAGAACTTTCTATCTGAGGATCGACAAGCACTATCTTACCATAGAGAATCATAGGAGTGGAAGGGACCTCGAGAGATCATCTAGTCCAGTTATCTGCACTCATGGCAGGACTAAGTATTATCTAGGCCATTCCTAAAAGGTGTTTGTCTAACGTGCTCTTAAAAATTTCTAATGACAGAGATTCCACAGCTTCCTTAGGCAACTTATTTCAGTGCTTAACCATACTAACAGGAAGTTTTTCCTAATGTCCAACCTAAACCTCCCTTGTTCCCATTTAAGCCTATTGCTTCTTGTCCTATCCTCAGAGGTTAAGGAGAATAATTTTTCTCCCTCCTCCTTGTAACAACCTTTTATGTACTTGAAAACTGTTCTCATGTCCTCTTTCAGTCTTCTCCGGACTAAACAAACCCAATTTCTTCAATTTTCCCTCATAGGTCATGTTTTCCAGACCTTTAATAATTTTTGTTGCTCTTCTTTGGACTTTTTCCAATTTGTCCACATCTTTCATGAAATGTGGTGGCCAGAACTTGGCACAATATTCCAGTTGAAGCCTAATCAGCACAGCGTAGAGCAGAAGAATTATTTCTCATGTCTTGCTAACACTCCTGTTAATACATCCCAGAATGATTGCTTTTTTGTGCAAGTATGACAGTGTTAACTCATATTTAGCTTGTGATCCTCTATGATCCCCAGATCCCTTTCTGCAGTACTCCTCCTTAGGCAGTCATTTCTCATTTTGTATGTGTGCAACTGATTGTTCCTTCCTAAATGAAGTACTTTGATCTGTCCTTATAGAATTTCATCCTATTTATTTCAGACCATTTCTCCAGTTTGTCCAGATCATTTTGAATTTTAATCCGATCCTCCAAAGCACTTGAAACCCCTCCCAGTTTGGTATCATCTGCAAACTTTATCAGTGTACCCTCTATGCCATTATCTAAATCGTTGATGAAGATTTTGAAAAGAACTGGACCCACAACTAATCCCCGCAGGACCCAACTTGATATGCCCTTCCAGCTTGGCTGTGAACCACTGGGAACTCTCTGGGAATGGTTTTCCAACTAGTTATGCACCCACCATATAGTAGCTCCATCTAGCTTCTGTTTCCGTAGTTTGTTTATGAGAAGGTCAGGAAAGACAGTATCAAATGCCTTACTAAAGTCCCCCCATCCACAAGTCTTGTTACCCTATAAAGAAAGCTATCAGGTTGGTTTGACATGATTGGTTCTTGAAAAATCCATGCTTACTGTTCCTTCTCACCTTATTCTCTCCTAGGTGTTCACAAATTGGACCTCTAGTGAAGGGGTAGATCTTATTTATTATTTTTAAAACCTTATTTTTAATATAAACTATGAACACCTAAAATAAAACTATATAAATGCATTCATAAGATGGAAATATCACATAAATAACAAAATTCAGTGTTCAGTATAAAATCTGAAAAAAACCCACAACAAACCAAAAACAAATAAACAAAAGCCCTGAACCTGTAGAAGCCATGCAGGGCATCAATTGTTAAATTGAGTAAATAGAAAAATAAGTGAGACCATAACCTCTGAGTACTGAGGACGAATATATAATAAATTGCAAAAGCATGCAATAGTTTCCTGTGTGACCAGACAACCTCATATTTTTCCAAGTGTTTCTATTAGACAGAGCCATATTTTTTCCATTAATGCAGTAGTAGAGAGCTCACTAAGCAGTCTGTGTATGAAGGGGAAATTGCAGATTTCCATTTCTTCAGAATAACACTTTTGGCCACTAAAATAGTTACTGCAATGTATCTTAATGTTAATTGGCAAGACCAATTCATCCAGCACCTCTAAAATACACAGGCTTGGAGAATGAAAAATGGCAACACTTCAAAGTTTTTGAGAGAACACCAAATATGGTGTTCCGGAACACATGCATTTTTGACAGGTATAGCGGATGCGTGAAAGATTGGTATGGAGCTGTTTGCAGCTCCAACCTTCACTATGTATCGCCAATCTAGCCTTAAACAAATGTTCTGGAGTCCAGTAATACCTGTTTAATAGCTCGATGTGGAAGTCTTGCAAGGATAAATAACTTGAAGTATGTTTCACATTGAGCCAGATATTCTCCTTGGTTTCTGTTGTGATAGTAAGGCTAAGTTCTTCTCCCCATTGTTCTTGGAGATTGAGAAGTTAATGAAAACCATTAAGCCACCAATAAGTAATTCCTAAAAAGTGACTTTTGTTTCCATATTTCTTAACATGTTCTTCAAGAGGTGAGAAAGTTGAAACAGGCCAGTTGTCCCCCATCCTTGCATAAATCCTTGAGCATAGCTGCTGAAAGAAGGAACTGTTAGAGAGCAGTAGTTGATATCTCCTGCACATGTAATCGAAGGAGGTCAGTCTATCATCTCCTATTATATCTTTAATTTTTGTTAACCTTTTCTCTATCCGAATTGCATTAAGCATGGAGTTGGCCTTGATCCTGATGTATGGGTTATTCCATAGTGGTATGAGAAGAGAATTAGTGAGATTGGATGCTGTAGTCATCTTAATGCATTGCAGAATGTCCCATGCAGATGCAAAGACTGGCTTTTTCTTAAGGATGTGGGTAGCTTTTTAAGGAATAAAAAAGAAGAGAAGGAACCAAATGGCATAGCTAAGCTTTTTTCAATCTCAAACCAGACCGGTGTGTATACAGAGCTACTGGAGGGGACCCACCTTACATTAGGATGCATTTGGTATGCTAGAAAATATAGATAGAAATCTGGCAATCCCCTACCTCCTGTTGCCCAGGGTTTTTTAGGGGTCTTGTGTGACATGGGAAGCTGTTCTTTATCCCATATACATTGTATGATAAGCCTATTTATTCAAACTAAGAGCAACGAAAAGACCTTGAAAGGCAATAGGAGAATGATATAAGTCATTCTAGGGCAGGTATTCATTTTGGCTATTTCCAGTCTCCCCAGTAAGGACAGAGGATTATTCAATAGTACAAAAATGTCATCAGCATATAAACTGATGTTATATTCTTTCCTGCTCACAGTCATATCTTCAATCCCTGAATGCTGACATACGTACGTTGCCAGTGGTTCAAGTGCAACATATAAAAGGAGGGACAAGAGAGGACAGCCCTGTCACATCCCACATGCTAGTTGAAATGTTGGAGAAATAACTCCATTAGATGATACTGAAGTGAGGGGAGAGTTACATAATACACTGACCCAATTCGGGAATATTGGTCCACATCTGTGTGTGGTTTTTTTTTAGGACAGCCATTAGATAAGACCATTCAGCCCTATCAAAGGCTTTCTCTGCATCTAGCGATAGGGCTATGGAAGGAAAATCTGACATCTGAGCTTGCTGGGTCAGGTGAGCAATTTTTCTAACATTATCAGCAGCTAATCTTCCTTTAATGAAACCAGCCTGATCTGTGTGCATAATTGATGGGGTGATGGTGTTCAGTTGCGTTGCTAAAAATGTTGCAATTATTTTGCAATCTATGTTCAACAGAGATATAGGGTGGAAGTCAGCACAGTTGCAATCATCTTTGTTCTTCTTTAATATTAAAGTAATTCAAGTAGTTCTCGCGTCACAAGACTTGATTCATTTTTGGAATGTTTCAGTGAAAACGTTAGAAAGAACAGAAGATAGCTGATTTCAAAATGTTTTGTAGAAATCTACCAGAAACCCATCTATCCCAGGGGCCTTGCCTGAATTCATATTTGCATAGCCTGTTCAATCCCTTGTGTTTTGATTGTTTTGTCCATAAACAACGCTTGTTCTGAAATTAGGGTATTAAAGGGTAGGCCTTTCATGAAATGATCACATTTATCAAAGTCAAATTGGTTGTCAGATTTTGTACAAAGCTTGATATAATAGTTTAAATTGATTATTTTTATCTATTGGTTCCAGGATGGCAATAAGGAAGAAATATGTTGGCTAGTTCCCTCTTAAGTCTTCTGGCAAGTAATTTAGCTGCTTTATCTCCCCATTCATAATATCTTTGTTTGATCCTGTTGAGTGCAAATTCGACTTGGCTGGATGAACATTCATTATATTTATATTTGGCATTGATTAGAGAATGTAGGAGGTTTTGATTATTTGGGCCAGTCTTATACTTACTCTGCAACTCATTTATTTCCCTGTCCAGAGAGTCTAGCAACTTGAGTCTTTCTCTTCTTTTGGGAGGCATACTTTATGCATTTACTCCTTACAGTTGCTTTCAGAGCTTCCCAAAAGATGGTATCTGATGTAACTGATTGCTTATTTTCTTGTATGAAGTTAGAGATGACTGAATAGACTGTGGAATAAAATGTTGCAGCATTTAGTAGCAGAGCGTTCAGCTTCCACCTAGAAGATTTTAATCATGTGTAACCAATGTCTATGGTAAATATAATGGGAGCATGATCTGAAATTAATATATTATCAATAGCTGCTTCCAGATGTCCTGGAATCAGTTATGAAGACACAAGAAAAAAGTCAATTGTGGAGTAAAATGAATGTACTGTAGAAACAGATGTAAGCAGAGTCAGGATGAGCTCTACCCTGACATCTGGTGGTGAATTGTGGCAAGTTGTGGAAAAGAACTTAAGGGGCTGATCTTGTTTGCATAGGCACATCCACCCCGCCTAGCATGAGCCCACAACAGCTCAAATGGTCACTTTGGCTGCTGTGGGATCCCCAGTTTCTCTATTATTGGGGCAGGAAGAATAAAGTGTTATTACCCTGATTATGTGAATCAAGGACGGAGGAACTGTTTTATGATGGAGGGACTCACCATCAACTAAGGAGCACTCGCTAAACAAGGGCCATGGGTTCCAAAACCCAGTGAATTGAAAGATATGGGGGAATAGGCATTTGTGTCAGGTGGTGTGGGCTTGTCTTGAGGGCCTGAAGCACCAATTGCACCTTCTTCTCCTCTTCTTCCTCATTCTCTCTCTACTGTAGAATATCAGAGCTAATTTTGATTCTATTAGGAGTCTAGTTATAGGCTGCTGAGCTGAATTTGCTTTGGGCCAATGGTGTACCAACACTGAGGCTCCCCTGCTCCAAGCTGAAATCACTAAAGAGCTAAAATTACTAAGAGCTGAAATCACTTAGTGCTGTGTTAAGTAGTGGGCAGGAGACTGAAGATATACTGTGGGATAGCTGGTGAAGCGGAGCGGCTCATGGGATGGCTAGCAGAGTGATTTTGGATGATTTTGGGGTTGCTGGACTCAAGAGACTTTTGGGTTGTTAGATCCAAAGGGAAAGGACATGGCCCAATTTGCTCATGGTTTGGTTTATGAACCCAGTTGTGGTGTTTTCCCAATTTAATGCTGATGTCGTTTACCTCATGTTATTAAAGATTTTCTGCTACACAGAGACTCTGTGCTTGCGAGAGGAGAAATATTGCCTCTTTGATGCGTCCAGGGGTGTGTGTAAGATTTTCCCAGGTCACCGGGTTGAGGCTCAAGCCGGTTTTGCATTGCGTTGTTGAGAGGGAAACCCTATGTACTGAACCCGGCCCTTGCTGCTATTAACTCGGCCTGGCAGAAAGGTTACACATATGTACAGTTACACTCCTTGGTGTGTCTCAGTCTTCCTATATATTTTAAATCAAGAACAACAAGGAGTCCGGTGGCACCTTAAAGACTAACAGATTTATTTGGGCATAAGCTTTCGTGGGTAAAAACCCCACTTCTTCAGATGCTGGTGCATCTGAAAAAGTGAGGGTTTTACCCATGAAAGCTTATGCTCAAATAAATCTGTTAGTCTTTAAGGTGCCACCGGACTCCTTGTTGTTTTTGTTGATACAGACTAACATGGCTATCCCCTGATACTTTTAAATCAAGTTCATTCATTAACAGTGTGGGTTGGCCTATGGCGCTTTGAGATCTGGGTCTCATGTAATTGGATTTGTCCAGATGTCTATCTAGTGTAGTATTCCAATCATGTCCCAATATTATAGGAATATTTTTTTATTAGAGAGAACACCTGCAATGTCTTTGAAAACGTCAAAACTACCCTCCACTTGGATTGTAAATGCTTCCTAGAATTAACTTTTTTTAGTTGAAATAGCCTTCAAGAAGAACATATTTTCCTACAGGATCAGACCAGGAATTATACATTTAGAAGTTATACTTTTATGAATTAATATGGATGTGCTTCTGCTCTCAGAATTCAATGAAGAATGATACTCAACACCTACCTACATCTTCTTGATTCTATTGGTATCTATTTTTGCTAGCTGAGTTTCCTACGGTAAAGCTACTTGGCACTTTTTCAATCTGAAGTATCTCAGGATTCTAATTCTTATGGAAGGTTGATTAAGTTCACTTACATTCCAGGAACACACTTTAAGAAAATTAATGGCAAAGTTTTAAAAGATATATTAAGATATATAACCTTATGTTAAAGATACATATTTCCCTGTTCATATTCTACAGCCACATTTCTAGGACACGGTCTGTATTTATATATATTAGATACTGTTTAGTATTGAATGAATTTATGACTTCAGTTTAGTCTCTAAGAATGCCAGGTATACAAAAAAGATCTATAGTTAAATATCATGTGTCTTCCAAAGTATATTTGTAACGGAAAACAAACAAAAAAATTAATAGCCATAAAACAAGCCAGTTTGGGCACATTCAGATCCCTGATGGCGTCAGTTCCATCTGCTCCTCCTCTTCCTATATTATCTAATTTAATAGTCTAAATGTCTCTAAATACAAATATATTTTAAGTCAAATATTACCCTGTAAATACCATTGGGCAGTCTAGAATATATATATTATATTTCTTTCTACAGAAGATTTTATGTATACATACACATATGTATATGCATATACATATATACAGACTCATCACATGTAAATTTACAATCAATTTGGTAAATCAAATATAAATGAGTACAAAACCTAAGTATGAAAAATAAAATCAGTTATAGTCTACTTTACATGGCAGGAGCGTTGACTGTTCCAAGAGACTTGTGGTCACCATAACATAATCCATCAGAGGCAGAGTTAGTGAAGAGATTCTGTCTAGCAGTACAAGTTGTGATGATTAGTGCTGATAATACTTCAGTCAGTAGATGGTGTTATAAATGCCCGCTTAGTGTTAAATTGTTAGTCTATGCATTCCCGTGCTATGCAGTTGTTGTTGCTCAGTTCCAAAGGATATCAGCAGAAGAGTTCAGTATAGCTGGTTATCTGCTAGGAGTTGGAAGATTCCATGAAAACAAAATGATTTTTAAACTTGTTGAGGTATGCTTTTCATGATGGAAAAAAAACATTCTGCTATTTTTGGTCAAATCTGGTGTCAGTCTTTGAAAGTATCTGCCAAGCTTCAGAGGGGTTTTTGCAAAATCTTGTGAAGCCTACTAAATCCATAGTGAAAGTGGATGGGTACTTTATGCTGTATCTGATGTTGGTCCCTTTCAGGATTTACTTTATGCCACTGAATGCAGCCCTCTTTTTGTGTAGCACAGCTGGGAAGTCAGGAAAAAAAAATTGTGGCCTTTGTACATATGGGTTTCAGCCTTCTGGCAGCATTCATTAACATTGCTTTATCAGTAAATTTCAGCAGCTTGAAGATGATGGGGTCTGGGCTTGCCAGACTCCTGCCCTCCAGTACCAGGCATTTGATGAGCCGTTACAATATCTAATAGGCATAACAGGGGGGTCCAATTTAAGTATATCAGGTAGCCGTTTCTGAAGAAAGCTGATAATATCCTTCCCCTCTAGACCCTCAGCAATGCCCCAAAAGCAAAGGTTATTTCTTTGAGATCTGTTTTCTGTCATCCTGGTTTTTTTCCAGTTTGTCTTGTCTAAGCTTTAACGAGGCAGCTTCTTCATTAATTTTCCTGGTTTCAATGACAATCTTTTGTAGCTCTGAGAACCATTTGGGATTTTACATCACATATATCTTTAGAGAGGCCATAAATATCTTTTGAGATTGTATCCAGTCAGTCTGCGAGGAATTCTTTTAGTGCCACGATATCCTGGCCTAGATTCTGCTGCGGCCTTGCAGTCTCCCGCTTCAGCTGCTTAGGTAATTCAGGCATAGGTCTTTTGTTGCCTCTCATTTTTTCATTGGAATCCATAGTCAACAGTTTGAAGTTTATCCAGGGGATTAATTTAATCTTTTATGACAGAAACTTACTTGACTATTTGTTAGGAATGTAATTATTAGAGATGAATTGATATGTAGGGAGTGAGGTGGTCCAGGACTAAGCAGCCATTATCCTCATGGGTACCATGTGACACTTCCCCCCTCCCCAGTCTCCTTATTTGTACCTTTTATTTACACCTATGCAAAGTAGAGCAAAGTAAAATACTACCAAATCAGCATTCTTCACATTCTTACAGTGCTAATAACAATTTACATTTACTGTGCACAGTGGTCAATAATGACACAGTGTGCAAGGCAGTGGAGAATCAGGCCCAAGGTGTTGCCTTACAGTTGGCTGGAAAAGGTACCCAAATGCTTTTGAGAATGGACAAATCAGGCAGTCCCTCTTCCCCTGGAGGACCTTGCCAGCAGTACCATTTGCAGACATTGATTTTAGCTACTGTGGATGAGACCTCTATTTTCTATGGTCTCCCCTGGCTGACTCACTAAACTAAATCCAGAGCTCCAATCAGAAAACATAGGATAGAGAGACATTTTCCTCCTGGAGTCACGGTTTCATCTAGTACAATCTTTACATTAACCCTAGAGTTGGGTGTTGCAAGTGAAGCTCCATGGCGTACAGGGAAAAATTGGTAGGGCTCTCAAACAAACCTATTGATAAAGTACACACATTAATATATTTAGTCTCTCAACATCGCCATGAAGCAGAAAAGTGTCTCTTTTCACAAATGGGGTAAGCGAGGCTCAGAGAGATCATATGATCATATTATGCAGGAAGTCTGTGGCAGAACTAGATATAGATCCCAGCTCTCCTGAATTGCAGCCCTGTATTTAAGCACACAATTATTTTTACATCCTTATGAATGGAGGCTTTGATTTTTGCTTTACCTTAAAAATGAGATCTAGAAATCTAGCTCTATTTTCAATTTCTTCTGCTTTATTTGTAATCTAATCTTTCAAGTATACATTATTATGATAATTTACATCAGTAATTTGGTTTTACTCATTAAATTGCTGCCTCTTCTTTTTAAAGATGGGGCATATTTAATGGCCACATTATATAATGTACAGCCAACCAGGAATATCCTACACTCTTCTGAAGGGCAGTTTAATAATTTTCCACCAAATTTATCTAAGCATCTAAATCTCATTTTTCAGATACCAAATGTTCTTTCAATTACCATTCTGGTCATTTTTTGAGTTTCATTATAATTTATAATGAAACAGTTTTCAGAGATAGTCTGTGGATAAGACAGAAGATAAATTAGGCAGTTTTTCAAGGGATATTCACTGTCACCTAAAAAATTGGTTTAAAAAACTTTCCAAACCTGCAGTACTTTATAATATATCTGAGCACCTAGATAGTTGCTTCTTGAGAAGCCATCCTTGTTGAGAATTGCCATTTGCAAACAACAGTAAAAAATGTGTCTTTCAAATATGTAGATATAATTAAAATATATTTGGAGTAAAAGTTCATATTGCACAGGATTTTACTCCCATGACTCCAGTTAAAAAGTCAACCAATCACACAGCTGTAACTCAGTGAAGTGCTTTGAAATGTACTTCTAAATAAACAAAAATGACCCCAAACTAATAAAATCTACCATTACAATTAAGATTATACATACATTAACTGAGTAACTGCATGATCCCAGTATTGTAACCTTTGTCTCACCCCTCCCCTTACCCTTATTTGTTTTGTCATATCCAAGGCCCTGATTCTGCTACCCCACCGGTGAGAAAGTGTGTGTGTGTCTCTCTCTCTCCCCATCCCCTGCTGCCCCTCTTTGGAAGGGGACTCAGAAGCCTCCGTAGCAGGTCATGAATCACTTGCTGTTCCTACAGATTTTATATTATAAGAAAGAGTATTTACACTGGATGACCACATGCACAGTACAATATATGACAGAGTGAATTTCAGTAAGGTATCATTGAATAATGAATTTTTCCATTGAACCATAGTTAAGGAAACACCTATCCCAAATATATTGGCGCAAATTCATTGCTGGTGTAATTACACTGAGCAACAAAAGGGTTCACCGAAGGGTCCACTGAAAAATGAAAAATTGGCTTTATTTTGAATCTGAACAAAACTCAAGATTTTTTAAATTCTCTGCAAAGGAAAATTAAGAAAAAATATTTTGAGTCAATCGAAATGTTTTATTTCAACTAAATCATTTTTTTAATTGTGACTTTAAAAAAAAATCTTACACAAGAGAGGCAATGTGGCCTAACGAATAGAATACTGAACTTGGGGCTCAAGGGATCTGGGTTATATTCTTGGGTGGCATTGGGCAAATCACTTCATTTCCTTGTGCCTCAGTTTCTCCATCTGTAAAATGGGGATAATGATACTGACACCTCTTTCGTAAGGTGCTTTAGATATCTGGAAGAAAAGAGAGGATGTGAAAATCACTGCCATTAAATATGTTGTGGTAGTGATAAGAATTGGAGTTAGAGTTCATCTGAGATCACCCCCTGCCGTCTGGGAATAAATGATAGTAATATCATCATTATATTTTGCATCACATTAGTCTATCATAGAATATCAGGGTTGGAAGGGACCTCAGGAGGTCATCTAGTCCAACCCCCTGCTCAAAGCAGGACCAATCCCCAACTATGTCTCACACTGTTACTCCATCTCCTATCCTGGGCCTCCATCTCCTGGTGCTGCACTGCTTCTATTTGCTTACATTAATCTCTTTCTTGACCTCCTTTTGTTTTATAGCCTCCTGCCTCCATGGGAAAACCAACGTTCTGTCTTCTTCATAATTCATCAAGGCCTGAAATGGACTCCAGAAACATCTCCTCTATTCTGCTTCCTACTAACATCCTGGGAAGCCCTTGTGGACTGTTTTCAACATCTGGCTGGTCCAAGGGCAAGTGCATCATGAGAGGTGTTAGATAATGATAAGGGGAATGAATAGCTCAGTGGTTTGAGCATTGGCCTGCTAAACCCAGCGTTGTGAGTTCAATCCTTGCAGAGGCCATTTAGGAATCGGGGCAAAAATTGGGGATTGGTCCTGCTTTGAGCAGGGGGTTGTACTAGATGACCTCCTGAGGTCCCTTCCAACACAGATATTCTATGATTCTATGAAAGATGCATCATCCTCAGAGTCGCTGGGATTCTGTTGATAGTGGAGAGAAAGTGAAATATTGTTAATTTTCTTATCTGAACACAATCTCATTAACCTCATGATGTAAGACACTGTTTCTGTTTGGGCCATTTTGTGCCTGTCTAGAATCTTGACTTTGGCATTTTTTTCAAGCTACACAGTGTATTGAGGTCAGAGGGTTTTTTGTTTGTTATTCTTGTGATGTAAGAGAGAGAGGATTAAGAACTGTCTAGCTACCCTTACATCAAGCCAATCCACTGTATAATGGTATTTAATGTTAATTAGTCTAATGTACTACAAAACAGAGTTCAGTAACCACAGTAGCAGAGCTAATGAAAGGAAGACTAATGATTTCCTTGCTTACAGGCCAACAACTCTGCTGCCTGTGGTTGCTATTACCCACTGTGATGTTAGTGAACATTCCTCATCTGCTATGTGAACTTATCTACCACCAGACCACTGGGGAATAGGACTGCTATGATATGAGACAACTGACAAGAGTAAACAATAAGATCGGATGCAACTGGACAAATCAGGTATTGTGCACAAGCAAACATGCACTGACTGTGATCCCCATGTATAAAGCGGAACATGAACCATCAGAAAACTTCTTCATGATTTTAAAGTTCAAAGAAATAGAAAATCTAGGAAAAACTCCTACATCAGATAGATTGCTGAGATTCTCCCAAAAGAGCTGTCCATCAGTAACTGGTTAAAATTCTAGCATCCAGAATGTAGTCAGGGGTGTCTGGCATAAATTGGTTCCTAAAACTCATGACGTATTGTCCAAAAGTAAAAGGGGCATAGTACCAAGAAATTGTAAAGGAAAATATGGAATGTAAAATCAGTAAGATGTCATAAAGGGTAGAATTTATGGTTCAGCATGTGTTAAAGTAAACATGAAGGGCCAAATTCTGAAGCCAGTGGGGGTTTGCCTAAATAAGGACTGAATAAGATTGAGTAAGACTGTTGAGATTTAGCTCAACATTTTTAAAGTGAAATTTGAAGAGAAGTGATGTGACTCAGTGTCTAGAAGATTCCAGATGAATCTTGGAAGAGCACAAGTAAATGGGAGGCCACAAATAAAGGAATGTGAGGTAATAGGTACATACAAGCGTCACAGAGGTGAAGCAAGTGCATTGACTGTTTTGTTAAGTATTCTAGTAAATGAAGCTTCTGAACAATTACTTACGGGGAAAAAGGATGGCCAAGTGGTTGAAGTACTGGCCTGGGATGTGGGAGACCCAGGTTACATTCCCTGTGCCAACATGAACTACCTGTGGGACCTTGGGCAAAATCACTCAGCTTCTCTGTGCCTCAGTTCCCCAACTCTAAAATGGGGATTATATTGCTTCCCTATCTCACAGGGGTCCTGGAACAGAAACAGACACCACCAGATTAAAAGCACTCACTGCCTGTTGGAATGGTGCCCCCATGACCAAGTCAGTCATGGGACACACAGAACAATTATTTGTATTGCGGTAGCATGTAGGAGACTCAGTCTTGGACCTAGACCCCATTGTGTTAGGCACTGTACGCACACACAGCAAAAAGATGGTCTGTGCTCCAAAGACTTTACAATCTAATTACTAGGCAAAAAACAACAGAGAAGTAGGAAGCCTTAGGAGACAATGCTGGTGGTGTCCACAAATCAGCTGCCTATCTGTTAAGTTTTCTGTAGGCACTATGGCAAAGGAGGGATTTGAAGGAAGATAATCCTGTGAAGTATGTGTAATTATCACAATTTTTGTGATGGGGAAAAAGAAGCTGTTTAAAAGAGGCTACGTCAGTTATTAAAGGTCATATGTAAAGTTTGTGGAAGAATTGGGAGTAGAAGCCACATTTTCTGCGTCCCATTCCTGGTCCTTAACTCCTGCCATCCTCCAGAGATGCTTGCTTTAGTTATCTGAACAACGACAACCATTTTTAATAATATCTGAACTTAATGTTTGAATGAGTATGGCATATTATCTCTACATATTCCAAATTCCCTAACTCCCTTTCCCTCACTTCAACAATAGAAAACTATATAGATGTTTGGCATCTTTCACAAATAAATAAAAGACAGCACTCCCCCCCCCCACACACACAAATAAAGGAAAAAGCTAACATTAACAGAAATTCAAAGTAAAAGGAAAATAAAAAGGCAAAACTATTTTTGTGGTTTGTAAAGCAATCATTAAAAGAAAAGTCCCTAAATCAGTCTCTAATGAGAAATATTACTATATCACTGGATTTATTACCAGAGGATATATTATAATGAAAAGTGCTATGGCTTCTGAATTTCTAAATTCAGCTTTCCAAAGGGAAAAAGGGTAGTTGTCCCACCATCTTTGCAATATAAAAGAAGGGGCAGAAGTGACCCCCGTGGTTTTTCACATGAACTACAGCTGCTGTTTGCCTTCTAGCTACTACACAAACACATGTCAGTGTAAGTTCTTCCCTGCTCTGACTGACAGATTCTTTAAGAGTCAGAGAACGCAGGGAGAAAAGGTGATTGAGAGCATGGCCAGTGACGGATCCCAGCTTGCAAAGGACATGTCCTACAATACTCATTTGAAATGACCTGCAAGCTTTGAAAGCATTACTGTTGCTGTGCTTCTCAATTTTCAATCATAGATGCCAAAAATTACACTCCTACCTCCATATGTAGGCACTTAAATACCTATTTTAAGCACCCAAATTAGCACACAGATGCATAAAATGGGTATTTAAGAGTCCACATATGGATTTCTGTGCATACATTAGCCAACCAAGTCTGAAATACACTCTCGTGATGGATGGACAATATTATAATATCCTCATTGCTCATATCATCTCTTAAATAAAGCTACATTATTATACAGCATATTTCAAAAAACAACCATCTTTAGTCGTGCTCAGCTGTCACTTATAGACCAGACTTCCTCACATCCATCCAACCTACTTTGGAAATGGCCTACAAACCTTCATAAAACACCATGCTGCCACGCACCACAACATCTTTGAAGGTACAGAGAACCCTGCATTAATTCTCCAACACTTAATCGTACTAGCAGTACCATTCATTTCAGTAGGACTATTCTTGTAGGTAAATGCTACTCATAGTGAGTGGGGGTTGTAGAATTAGGTCCCCGGTGCACAAAAGAAAACACTCAGAGCCTGATTCAGCAAAGTACTTAAACACATACTTAAGACTGTCCCTATTCATAAAAGCTCTGTTCCACCACATTATGGAACTTTTTTTGTCTATAGATTTTCGGGAGGAGGAGGGATAGGAAGAGAAGGACATTTATTTCAAAATATATTCAAAGAACATTAAAGTTGTACAGTTAAGCACTCAAAAGTCAAGAAACACCAAAGTTAACACTGTGCAGGCAACCTTAATTTTGCCCTTTACGCTTTAATTATGTAATCTTTAATTACGTTATCCCATACTATTATTTCCACATGGCCCTTGAATGAATCATATAGTGCAACCGGTTGGGCAGTGCATGAGGATGGTCAACATTTATATTTAGCAACTTACTAGAAGAGGAGAACTGCACACAGTAATTGATCTGCCAACATCAAATTAAAAAAAAATCTCATATGTAAATTTAACTCCATACTAATTTTTAAATAATTTTAAATTCTGCACTACAGATTAATCTTGCTGAGGGACCTGAATACAACACAGGAATTCCCCTAAATGGCTGAAACAGTTTCCTCATGATGCCAAGACTGGACTTAAGTTTGTTTTAAACATGTTCCCAAATTGTTTAAATTTGGCGATATGTTTAAAATACTGTTATGATCCTGATGGAACCACGTTTCAGAACATATGAATTGCCATACCTGATCAGACCAGTCATCTATTTACTCAATACTCTCTCACTTACAATGAGAAGTGCGAGAATCTGTGCAATGCATTAACTTGACCCCAAGGGATGCTTCTTCCCAATCCCCAGCAGTAGGTGACTTATGCCCTGAAACATGTGGGTTTCTATGCTTTTTTATCCTAATGTAACTGTGAATGTTCTCATTTTCCTTAAAAATGTTTAATCCTGCTAAACTCTTGGACTCAATGATTATCTTATGCCACTGAGTTCCACAGGTTAATTATGTACTGTGTAAAAAAATGTGCATTTCATCTAGGTACAATAGAGTGATTTTTTCCTCACCCCTGGTAATCAAACAGCATGAGGAGTGGGATGATGCTTCTTTAATGCAAGGAACAGAATTTAGTACTGGATAGTTCCATGACAGTTGGAAATAACAGTTAGGAACAGTCAGTTGGTTTCTTGTGGCTGAAAGACTTGCTCTCAAGTGTTTTCTTTGAAGGAACAGAAATGCTACCATCATTAGGTTACAAATAATACTTAACAAATTATCTCAGTTTTTGGTAGCCAGTGGTAATATTGTTTCCATTTTTATGAAACAGTTAACAGTGATAAAAGAAGAGGGAGGAATAATAGTAGTTTCAAACCAGATAATATCCTAAAGGAGAGAAATAAATTCCTCCATTGCAAATAGTATTTTTGAAACAACATCTAGTGATTTACCGACCCAGGGAAAAGTCCCTATTGCTCTTCCAGGTCTGTCACAATAATCTGTTATATAGAACTGTTTAAGAAAAGGTCTAAAGAGACAGAGACTGAATTAATTTAAACAGAAAAGGTCTACTGATACCACTTCAGGACTGTGTTAAGATTATGACTGGTAAACAAATGGAGCAGAGCACAGCCAAAATTGGTGTGTCAGAAATTAGGCCTAGTTGGTGGACAAATAATGAGAGGATGGATTATTTCATTCATGGCCTTTTTGGGTTACTTAGAAAGAGACTTGGGTGGGGAAGAAAGGAAATTTTACCCTTACCATAGCTGCAGTGGAAGGATTGTTGCTGTGACACCAGAACTTGATACTCCAGTGGGGACACTTGACCATCATCACTGCACCAGCAAGGACCCAAACTTGATACCTGTGAGAACTTGTTCAGTCTTCCCTTCCCTCATGTGCTCCTTTCTACCCCTCATTTTTCTCCTGGTCTCTCTCTTTCTCGTGGCTTTTCACCTGATTCTGAAATCCACTGCAGGTCACCAGCACAGCGATATGAGATGCCCATCCAGCTCTGCTGGCCTGAGAAACTCCAGTGAAGAACAGGAAGGTGAGCTTGGGTCCAGAGCAACAGGCCAACATGCCAGCCCAAAGCATCCATTCATGGCTGACCAGCTGCGCTATATCCTGAGAACATCAACAAAGCTGTTGTAATGCTTCCAACAGTGACTCAAGAACGTAAGTGTCACCCTCAGGGCAGACTGTTAGGAAGTAGGGCACAAACCTCAAATTGGTTGGGAGATCTATACTTAGATGTCACCAACCAATTATCAAGTGTAAACTCCTCAGGCACAATAACAGCCTAAACATGGTGCTACATGCAGTCCTGGTGGATATTCTGTATGCTGCCACCCCAGTGAGTATACCTTTGTGAAAGATGGTGCCTTACACCAAGAATCATGGCAATATTCAGGTTACTCCCAGTCCCAAAAGACCAGTCACTCATCCCAGGTCAGTTACACCTTAGCTTTCATACAAAAGACAACATTTGTAGCCAATCATATAATAAACTGTATGAAGGTTTATTAAATAGGAAAAGAAAACAAGAGAGTTATTTACAAGGTTAAAGCAGGTAAACATAGATTCACAAATGAGTTACAATATTAAGTTTGAAAAGGTAATAGAAGCTTCTATAGCCAACAAGTTCCATATATCCTTTAGGGCTAAGCCAGTCTAAACAGCTGGATATCTCTTGCTTACCCCCCAGATTGCAAGCAGTATAGAGCTCCTTAGTTCCTCTTGTTTGAGGTTTCTATCCCTCTCCTGCCATGTGCTCTGAACTGCAAACTCAGCTGATAGGAGGAATCCTCTTGCATGATTCATCTTTGGGGTTGGAGGGCAGGAGAGCAGAACTACAACATCCCACAATAGTCTGTCTGGTGTTGATGCAGATTACCTGTTTGGAAGGATGTAACACTTTCTGTTGCTTATCATCCCTTCATACTAATTAATGTATGTCTCTCCTGTCTGGTGACGTACACAGTCACAGAGGCTCACAATGCAATCACTCAAACCACACCTTACAATAAGGGATACTGATGTTATAAATGAGATTAATGCATGCAGCAACTCACAAGCATTCAATAAAGACTAAATACATTATCATAATGCCGATACCTATTTAACAATACTGACAGACAGGTGAGCCAGACTGATTCCAGCTATGTATTTGTCAGTGTTCACTTGAGACATGGGGACTTCGGCATTAGCTGGAAACAGGCCTGCCAGCATCACAGCTGTATTTCCTGCATCTTTACTATCCTACCTCTTCTTTCCCTTCTGTGTCTGTCTCTTTTGTCTGAAGCAGGAAAGGGATTCAGAATTGAACTAACCCTTTCTTCCTCCTCAGGCAGAACTTTTTGTCTGAATAAGAGACTTTAATCAATATACACTATCTACAAAAAGGAACTTTGTTAAGTTTTGATTAAGTTTGTTTTGCATAAAGAATCAGTTTGTTTCAATGCTCTTTACCTCATTTTATTCTTTTCCTTTTGTGCGTTTCAGTCAATAAATTGATAGTCTTTGGCATGAATTTCATAGTGTGTTTGCCATGCTACTAAGCAGCCTAAAGTCTCCATATATCAAAACCTGAACTTTGTTTAACACTGTTTAATGCCAGACTGTGTTATGTTAACGTCTTTGGCCCATTTACTCAATCTAAATGATACTAATATCATTATATTTTGCATCTCATTAGTCTGTCTCAAATTAACTCCACCTCCTGTTTTAGGCCTCTATCTTCTCCAATCATTTGCTGAAAACAGCCCATGAGGGCTTCCAAGGACTCCTTATTTTAATCTCTTCTTTGATCTTTCTCCTCCCTTTGTTTTTAGCCTCCTGCCTCTCCAGAAAACTAACATTCTGTTATCTTCATGATTCATCAAAGCCTGAATTGAATCCAGAAACATCTATAGTCTTCTTCCTACTAAGGTCCTTAAAAACCCTCATGGACTGTTTTCAGCACATGGCAGGTCCGGGGCAAGTGCATCTTGAGAGGTGCTAGTTAAAGATGCCTCATCCTCAGATTCATTAACATGCAGGGATTCTGTCTGGGGTAGAGAGAAAGGAAAATTACCAATATTAGCCCCCACCATGTGTTAGATATATTTACAAATATAAAATAAGGTGCAGTCCCTACCCTGAAGATCTCACAAACTAAAAGACTGAATAAACACAGACATATGAAGGACAGGGGTAGGAGGTATATATACATTGTTTTGATAATATGTTTTCATTCGTTAGGGATGTAGACCAAGATTACCCATAAGCTGCATAGCTCATGGGCATGGTGTGTGGGGGAACTTCTTCCCTAGGATGGCATCTGCCTCCAGGATCTCCCATTTCCTCCTGGTACTGACTCCTGGCAAGCGTGCTCTGGGTTCTCCCTTCTGCTGCCTCTTCCATGGCCACTTCTGCTGCTCTTGGCTAGGGGGAAGGCAGAATTAAGATCCCTACTTAGCCCTGAAATCTGCAGTTTCCTTATTCCCAAGCCAAGGGAGGGAAGCTATCTCCTCAGACATGGGAATGGGAGGAAGAGAAGACTGGAAACAACCCCTCTCCCAGCATTGAATATTGGAAAGAGATTGAAGATCCTTGTGACCATCCTCTATGGCTGATGGGGCGTGAAGACTTCTGCAGATCTGCCCTCCCCCTTTTTAAGCCTGAAAAAAGGAAGGGGGAGATGAAAATCTAGGTATCCTTACCTATGTCCCAAGATGAGGGCCTCCTGCTGCCCAAGTGAGCAGCAGCAACAGGGCCCATCTTGGCCTGAGGAGCAGAAGCCATTGATTTGGGGGTTGAAGGCACTGCATGATTTTCGAATGGGGAGGTAGCAGTATATGGTTGAGAGGAAGAGACAGGGACAGCAGTTACTGATTTGGGTGAGGAGGAGGAATAATGGGGAAGACAGAGAGAGAGAGATGGACTGAGAGAATGTGAGATAGGGGAGAAGAGGAGAGAATAGAATCAGATTGGGAGAGAATGTGAAAAGAGTGAGTGAATGACTGAGATGGAGTGAATAAGAATGGAAGATGGATTGAGAGAGAGAGCGAATGACAATAGCTGGATGGAATTTGTGGAATGAGAACGAATGAGATGGAATGAGAACAACAACAAGGTGAATGAGGTTGAAGGGACTGCACTCATAAGTATTAAACTTGAACTCAGCCGGTCATTCTGCATGCACTTAAAAACAAAAGTCAGAGGGAACACCAATGTAGACTCTCCCATATCTTGATATAATTAGCTAGTTTCCTGCTGGCATTGTGCTGGGGGTGGGGTCTCCAAGAGAGACGTAGATAGGGAGAGTTACATAGGGTAGCTGGCCTTTTTGGGGAGATGGGCCCCAATCCAACTGTGACAAGCCTAACTTGCCTCCCCAGGTGGGAAAATGATTTCGGTCATGTGACTAACTCGGTCCATGCCTAGATCTGAGGGGTAAGGAGCTGCTGAACAATAGATGTCAGCCAGCACACAGCCCCAGGAAGGAGGGACTGAGAGACCCTAGCCTTCAAGGGTGAGTTACAGCTCAAGGAAGGCCAGAATTTTAAAGCCACAGTCCCAAGATGGAGGACTTTTAAATCTGAGGGGGTGGGCAGAAAGAAGCCTTTGTAGGAGATGAATGATACTGAATTAGACCTCAGCAGAAGGGGAATATTGTTTCAAAGACTGTGACCACATTATTCTGGGGAAACTGAGGAAGATGCCTGCAGAGTCACCCCAGGCCCGAAGGGGGTGTCGTTTACAGAGAAGTATAGTCTTGTGAACCAGCTCAGTGAAGGTGTTCCATCTGTAAGGACCAAATAGTGTGGTGAGGCTGGTATCACAGTTGAAACTGAGGATGTGAGGAAGTGTCATGGAATAAGACCAGCGCAAAAAGGTGTGAATGGGGCTTGTGGGGATTTGGCAGAGATATGTAAGACCTGAATTCTGGAGTTGTACAAGACACATAACAAGATATCCTCCTGCTCCAAGACTAGAAGACACAGAGGGTATGTCTACACAGCAAAGAAAAACCCAGAGCTGGTCCATGCCAGCCAACTCGGGCTCGGACTGCGCGGCTGTTTCATTGCTGTGCAGACTTCTAGAGTCAGGCTGAAGCTTGGCTCTAGGACCCTGCTCAGAGGGGTGTCATTTCAGCAATCTAAATTGTCAGCAACACATTAGTAACAAGTTGCCTTATTTTTGGATGTTGGTCTCCTGGCCTCTCCCATTACTATACTTAAAACTTATGGGATCTTGAAAGGTGGGCTTAATTTACACACACACTTAAAACTCCAGGAAGATTACTTCTCTTCATATCACATCCCTCCTATGCCTGCTACCATTTGCTATGCCCCAGACCAACTGGGCACCCTAGGTGTGTGTATGAGACCAAAATCTGAATAAATGAGAGAGCCTATCATTGTGCTGAGGTGATTGCCTCATGCCATCTGTGGCTCTCTCTCTGTCAGACTGGCATGATCCACCCTTGACCACTGTATCTTGCACCCCATATGATCCAGTGCTATATCCTCTAATGCTACCCTGCCCCATCAGCACTCCTGTCTTTCTTGCTCTGTGCCTGCTGCTACCTTTTCCATTCCCATGGTAACCCTGCCCACTGCTATCCGGACCCTGTACTTGAGCTCCACCCAGTGGCCAGCTGTTAATGCCTTAGTCCTGTGCCCATCCCATTGCCCTAAACCATGAACCCCATCTCCCTTTCTGTCCCAGCTCTGTACCCCATATTGTCCTTGTCCAGCACTGTGCCTAGCTACTGCCCAGCCTGGCACTGTACCTCCTGTACCCAGCTACTACCCCTGCCCCACTGTGCCCAGCTACTGCCCCTGCCCCACACTGTGCCCCCTGTACCCAGCTACTGTACCCCCATGCTCAGCTTCTGGCCATGCCCCGCACTGGCCCCGTGTCCAGCTGCTGGCTATGCCCCACACTTTGCCCAAGTGCTGGCCCTACCCCTGCCTTACACAGTACCCCTGTGCCCCATAGCTGGCCCTGTGCCCCAGTGCTCCCCCGTGTCTAGCTGCAAACCCTGCCCCACACTGTGCCCACCCATACCCAGCTACTGGCCCTGCCCCACACTGCGCTCTACCCATGCCCAGCTGCTGGCCCTACCTTGTCTTCCCCTGCACATGCCAAGCTGCTCACCCAGCCCTCCCTCCTCGCCCAGTTGCTAGCCCTGCCACACAGCAGTTGGCTGTGCTCTGCACTGTGCCCCCCACATGCCCAGCAGCCGGATCTGGCCCGCATTGTGCCCCACACCCCATGCCCAGCAGTCGGCTCTGTCCCCCTGGGCCCAGCTGCTGGCTCTGCCCTGTGACCCCCGTGCCTGGCTGCTGGCTCTGCCCTGGACCCCCGTGCTCAGCTGCTGGCTCTGCCCTGTGACCTCCCCCGTGCTCAGCTGCTGGCTCTGCCCTGTGACCCCACCCCGGGGCTGGCTGCTGGCTCTGCCCTGCGCTGCGACCCCCATGCCCGGCTGCTGGCTCTGCCCTGGACCCCCCGTGCTCGGCTGCTGGCTCTGCCCTGGACCCCCCAACCCCGCCCCGTGCCCAGCTGCTGGCTCTGCCCTGTGACCTCCCCCGTGCTCGGCTGCTGGCTCTGCCCTGTGACCCCCCCCCCGTGGCCGGCTGCTGGCTCTGCCCCGCGCCATGACCCCCGGACCCGGCTGCTGGCTCTGCCCTGTGACCCCCCCCCGTGCTCAGCTGCTGGCTCTGCCCTGTGACCCCCCCCCCCGTGCTCGGGCTGCTGGCTCTGCCCTGTGACCCCCCCGTGCCCGGCTGCTGGCTCTGCCCTGTGACCCCCCCCCCCGTGCTCAGCTGCTGGCTCTGCCCTGTGACCCCCCCCCCCGTGCCCGGCTGCTGGCTCTGCCCTGTGACCCCCCCCCCCGTGCTCAGCTGCTGGCTCTGCCCTGTGACCCCCCCCCCGGGCCCGGCTGCTGGCTCTGCCCCGCGCCATGACCCCCGGACCCGGCTGCTGGCTCTGCCCTGGACCCCCCAACCCCCCCCCCCGTGCCCAGCTGCTGGCTCTGCCCTGTGACCCCCCCCCCGTGCTCGGCTGCTGGCTCTGCCCTGTGACCCCCCCCGTGCCCGGCTGCTGGCTCTGCCCTGTGACCCCCCCCCCCGTGCTCAGCTGCTGGCTCTGCCCTGTGACCCCCCCCCCGGGCCCGGCTGCTGGCTCTGCCCCGCGCCATGACCCCCGGACCCGGCTGCTGGCTCTGCCCTGTGACCCCCCCGTGCCCAGCTGCTGGCTCTGCCCTGTGACCCCCCGTGCCCAGCTGCTAGCTCTGCCCTGTGACCCCCCCGGGCCCGGCCGCTGGCTCTGCCCTGGACCCCTCGTGCCCGGCCGCTGCCCATCCCAGGCCCGTTCCCCGGCCGCTCTGTGGCGGCCCCCTCCCCGCCCCGGCGCCCGGCCCTTGGTAACGCGGTTTCCATACTCACCGCACCTGCGCACTGAGGCGGCCCGTGCCCCGCGCCGCTCTCAGGCAGCCGGGCCGGGACCGGACTCCCCCTCCCCGGGTACTGGAGCCGCCGCCGGCTCCTCCAGTCTCCCCGCCCGGGCGGCGGCGCAGGCGCGCTGCCTCCTCCCCTAGCGGCGGCTGCTCAGAGCCTCGCGGCGGCGGCGGCGGCTCCCGGCTCCCTCAGAGCCCAGCGAGCGCGGCTCGGGCAGCAGGAGGCGGGGACCCGGCGCTGTGTGAGGGGAGCCGCACCGCACCCCTGGCCCGTTAGGGACCGTCGCTGCCGGGGAGAAGCAGGAGGCGAGGGGCTCGCCCATCCCCACCCACCCAGCTGAGGTGAGGCCAGGGCAAAGCATCTTCCCTTTCCTTCGCCCCCCATCCCCGGGCTCCTTCCCTTCGTCCCCCTTTTCCTTCGCCCTGCTGCCTTCCCCTCACCCTGCCTCGCTCCCTGTTCTCCCCGGCTCCCCTTCTCCTCTCCTTTCTTCTCTCCTTCCCCTCCCACCCCGGCGCCTTCTCCCCTGGTCCCCATTTGGCACCCACCAGAAGGAACCACAATTCTCTCCCGATTTTTAATGCGGTCGTAATGCTCGCCCCCGGGGGGGGAGAGAGGATCAGACAGGCACAGGCAGAGATACCCCCCCCCCCCTTTCAAGGATGGACTTGAATTAATGGTCATTTTGTGCGGCGTGGATGGTGGGAAGCGGAGGATTATATTTAGGAAGGGAAGGAAAAGGGTCAGAGGTGGCTTGGGTCCTTTCTTTTCCCCCCTGCCATCCCTTGGAGGTGCTTCTAGCTCTCTGTTCTTTTCATTGTCTCCCTCTCTTTATTCATTTTTTAAATTCCCCTTTCTTCAGGCATCAGAGGGCTTTTTAGCCATCCACCCTGTGTCTCTAATTTACAGCCTTTCTCTGCTGCTGCTCTGATTGTCTCAGTAAGAAGCCACCAGGAAAGGGGAGGGGGGAGGCTAGTGTGGAGAAAGCAGCTTTTTTACACCCTTTCCCTTTAGGCCTCTTCCAATTTCTACTATATTTCAAACCACCCGCTTAATATTTGATTTGGAATCCATCCTGAAAGGTCCTTAGTCCTGTCAAAGCATTTGGTGAGGGGCAAAGAACTAAAGTTTTTAATATGTACAGTGCAACCTTGTCTTTATCCACAATGTTCTGGGGATGTCAAAAACATTCAGATGAATGGGGTTTGGATAATTAGGGGTGGGAAGTGACAAAGTGTTTTACGCTATGGGACATAGCTGGGTTTTGGATTAGGAGCAGATTCCGCTAAACATGGGGTGTATAAACAGGGTGGTACTTGGTACGTAGAGGTGTGATTTTTGTTGCTTTGTTTGCTTCTTTGAAGGGCTGTGTTTTGTGGTGTGCACAGTGAACATGTTTTTAAAATGTTGTTATGCAAAACAGAGAGGGTGTTTAAAAGAAACTTGTAAGGGTAATATGTAGCATGCACCTGCTTCTTGATGGGTGGGTGGGTTATATTATCTCGTGACACATTGGGGGTGTAAATTTCTTGTTTCTTTTTAAGGTGCTGGTCAGGCATTTTTAAGAAATGCTTTATGTGAACGCTGCCTTTTCTCTCTTCAGCTTCAATACAAAGATATATAAAGCATTTGTGTGATAGGTACTGTATTCCAGGCAATTTTATTTTTTTTCCTCCTCTTTTTCAAACATCCATTTATTGAGCTATAAGAAGTTTATTTATACTCTGTCAGGATGAATGTGTTCCAGCATTCTTGTTATTTTGGAAATAAAAAGATACTATAGCTAGCAATGCAAAACTCTTATCAGTCAAAGGAATGTAAAAACCTTCAAACTGTACCATATTTTGGCATATATTCCTTGAGAACATTAAGATTATGTAACTTGTCAAGATTACTGCAAATATAGTTGTGTATTTTGGAGCGGAGGGTGAAAAAGTAAGGAATAGACTTAAATCTAGTGATATTCCTGATGAGAACGACAGACTTTATTGGCTCTGTAGCTAACTATTAAAATGTATTTGATTTTTTTCATTTCAAATTTCATGGTTAATGTTATAGTTTTGTAGCTCTCTTCTCTCCCTCCACCCCCTCCCCCAACTGGGGGCATAAAAAATCATAGAAATTAACAGAATTCCTCCTAGAAATGCACAAGCATTGACTTGGGTAGAAGAAATGTTGCAGTCAATCATGTAACAGTATTTAGGGACTGTTAGAGGAATAATGTACCCCCAACTGTACATAATGAGACTGTAATTCCATTAATGGGTTCTGGTGACGACATAAGCCACAAGAGTGCAGCTCTACTACCTTGTCAATATCACTGGAACTCCGAGGTGGAATTAACCTTAATTTATGTATGTTTTGGGGGTTCCTTATGTCATGTTAACATTGAAAATGTGTGGGTACCGCTGAAATGCCACAGAGCCACTTTTAATTACTAGAGTTACTTAATTATCTTTTGTGCCAAATAGTGTTTGTCATGACAGTCTTCTATAGGTACTGTACACTATCTGTATCAGTGGGTTTGGAAAAATTTTCTCTGTATACTGCCCCGGCCACTCAGATGGTTAGTTTTCAGGGCAGTGTGGACTCTGAAGTGCTAGCCAAAGAAGGGCAAGCTATTTGTTCCTTTTCTGTATCCTTTGTTTACAAATAGCCCTCCAAAAGCATAACAAAACAGAAGAGCTCTATTTATGCTAGGATTTGTAACCCAAAACAAAGGATAGAAACAATAAATATAGTAAGTAATGTTAACAAAGAATGCCAATATTAAACTAATATAAAATTATTTGTATTATAGTAGCAGTGTGGAACCTAATCAGGTTTGGGGCTCTATTGTACTGGCTCTGTACAGACATAGAAGAAGACACAGTTCTTCTCCCAAAGAGCTTGCAATCTGATGTAAAAGAAGATACAAGAGGATGTGACAAAATAAATGATTGGGTGAGGAAGAATAAGGGTAACAGTGATAAACGCATGTTTATATAGATTAGTTAAGTGCTCAGCTTGATGACTAACATCATTTAAGGTCTATGTTCTTCAATTATAAGGTATAAATAAAGATACACAATACATTTCAGCAATTACCACTGTCTATCTTCATAGTCATTAGCCAAAATAAACTTTTTTTCAGTACTTATCTATGTGTGTGCCTTAATTATTTGGCAATTGCTCAGACACAAACCTTTAATAGAACTTCACTAAAGTACTTTCACTACACTAGGGCTTTATTGAAACTGAAGGTTACCCAAATCACCAATTCGTTTGTGGCGTTTGCTTTCTAAAGCAAAGCACCAAAAACCCTGGCTTTGGGACTCTAGTGCCTTATCTACACCAGAAAATTGCCCCTTGCCGATAAGAGTTGTTAGCAAAGGGTGCCCTTGAACGCTGGTGAACATGATTTAACTGCTAGTGTAGATGGGACAGATCTGTTCTTCACACGATTGTAGAAAATGTGATTAAGACTTGATTCTACTAAGAAGAGAAAGGAAGACTTGGCTCATTAACAGGATGGAATTGACAGCTAACTTAATTGTTCCAGAGCACCCGTGGTGACAACAACTGTATTATAATTCCTTATTTTTTTTAAAAATAGTGCAGTATTGTTTTATTTGGTTTTCACAATATTTGAAGTATTTTACCTCCTTACTAGAGAATGTAGAAATGTTTGTTGCCACGTTGTAGAAAATGTGTGTGATACTTACTGAAACACGAAATATTAATTAAGCCATATCACAAGTTTTTAAAAAATTGAATGGTGAGGGACAGCTAACAATGATTATTCAAGTGGGATAGTTCACTGTTTCCTAATAAATTCCATAACCAGAACTCTTTTTGTTAAACATTTTTGTTGCTGTGCCATCAAGAATTCTTTTAAAAATCAAAACAGTACTTTATGCTTGTATTGAATCTCTTGTCATGGGGACTCAAAGTGCTTCACAAATATGAGGTCTTGAATCAATCTTGCAGAACAGGAAACTACAACACAATCCGGTTAAGTGATTTATTCAAGTTCATAATGTGAGTCAGTCGGTGAGTCAATAATAAAACACAGGTCTCTCCTGACACGAGATGTCCTACAGATTTTTCTCCAATAACTCGCCCATTTCATTATAAATGCGGCATTCTGGTAAACTCTGGAGTGAATAGATAGGTTGAGGACAGGGTTAAACCATTAAAATCCAACTACTCTAGGAAACTGAACTGTGGCTGTTAACTTTTATCTGTACAGCTAGTTGAAACTTAGAATTTCCATTCTACAGGAAAGACCGACACTTAAAATGTCTTTTTGTCCCAAATAGGAATGAAAAGATGAAATTTTCAAATTTCTTTAAAAATGGAAATTCCACCCAAAATTATTTTAGAACTATTGAACAACCTTGTAGAAGTGGTGCTTTTAGACTTTAATATTATATTATCAACATGAAATGCTTCAAAGCTTTTTGTAACATTACAAAGAAATCTATCAATTCCTGTTTGAAAATTTTTGACCAGCTGCAGTTATCAGTCACAGTTTCCCCTGTACTGGTGTTCTTAGTGTATGCACAATGTGCCTCAGGTGGCATGTGACCAGGATTCATCACTGAATTTGGTCTGCTGGTTGGATCATTGAAAGAAGGAAAAATCCAAACACCCCCTCATGCAACCCCCTCCTCCTCCTGTTTCAGCATTGTTACAGAGACTGGACCAATTTTTCAAGATTTAATGAGAATTGATCACTTCTAGTAAGGTTGAATCCCATAAAATATTCAGTAAGATTACATCACCTGGTTTTTGTTTGAGAGGTAGGAAAGAATAATAATTGGCAGTTATATAGTGCTTTACATATTCAAAGTGTTTTATAAGTATTAACTAATAGACAGTGTAGGCTCTTTTGGGAGTCAGTTGCTATTGTAAACGGGGTTGGAATGATTAAGTTAGGTATAACTTCTCTCCTTTCCTCCCCTCTTCTCTTTGTCTTTATATTTGGGTTTCTTAATCGTGTTTATATGCTGCAAAAGGCTTAGAATGCATTTGAAGATGGCGATGGGGGACACTTTGTAAATGGGTGACATAATTTTCAAGTGACTTAGCATCTGTCCCTTTTAATGAAACTTAAACTCTGAAATGCCTCAGTCACTTTTGAAAATGAGACTTAGGCTTCTAAGTCTCAAGCGCTTTTGAAAATTTTACCTGAAATGATTAATTTGTTCATGATGTTAATAAATAATAGACTTTAAAATATTTTAAAAATACCTTATTGTTTACTAGTAAGCCATCTTTTCTATATTGCCTTGAATCCGTGTGTGGGGAAATATGTATCAATTTACATTAATGTCCCTTCAGGACATAAGGAGGCCATTAAACTTCTCAATTTCAGCGCTTCTCCTACAAAAATGGACCCGTTGACAACACTTTCTCATTCAGAGTCTGAGTGAAGCTGAATCCATCGTGTGATAGCTTTTACCATACTTGCTTATCACTTTAAGAAAACGGCTTTGACTAGAGAGCTTAATGTATCAAAATAGAAAAGACCAAAGGGAAAATGTCTTTAATATGTAACTTTTCAGTTAGAATCACATACTTATGGTATATATAAATATACCTCTTTTTAATTTATTTCTCTTTTTGATATTAAGATTTTATTTTCTGTTACATTGTTAGGTATTTTTCTTGTGGAATGTTTGTTGTAACTAGATTTAAATTAGTAGCAAGTGACATGTCATGGTTGAAGCAATTCCAAGAGCTTTATATTAACAATAGATCAGTGAGTTCAATCCAGAAGAAAATATTGTTAAACTACAGTAGTAGTAATTGTGCCCTTTCCAAAGGAATCATATTAACAAGTATGCATGCAAGAAAACCTATTGAGAAGAAGTGCAAAAATTATTTGCAGTTCTAACTTGCTTGAATAGTTTGAGGAGACATATTTGTCTGATGAGATTTTATATATACTTGGCTGCTTCTGGAAAAGAGATTTTGGTATTTTCTGTTTCAGTTAGGATAAGATGTTATTTTTATTTTAATGTCGGTTTAGGACTTTTGAGTCCACATAGCTTGTAATCTTACAAATTATGTAAATAGATGTGCAACACAGGCAGTGTTTCCTGTGATGAAATATCTTTTGCCCTTGAGTGTTTGCTGAACAACCTCTTTTTCTGCTTTAAATTATCAAGTTTGTGCTGTGTTGAGTTGTCCATTACTGACAATGGCCCCAATTCTGCAATTCTTTGTTTATGTGCGCACAGCTATACCCATATAGAGCCCAGATGAATCAGCAGGGCTCCATGTGAGTACAATGGTGCACCTGCACATAGAGAATTACAGAATTGGGGTCAATGTTAACACTTAAGGCTAGATTCACAAAGAAGATTTCAACTCCTAGTGGCCACTGTAGATGCCACTGGCATTCACAAAACCATTGCTCAGCAGCTGCCAAACCTTGTAGGCACCTACATTTCTTCTACTAGGTATGTGCAAAACCACCTACGTTCTGACACTGATTAGCAGTTCAGTGCCGAACTAATTTCTAAGCCCAGGCAGGAGTCTCAAACTACATGTTTCCCTGAATGTCTTGCCTGCAGAGCCCGGTCCAGTAGTCATGCTCTGATCATGCCTAACCTACACAAAGGGAGCAAAGAGGAGGTGCTGCTGCCCCCTTTATATCTGTTAGCCCAGTATTTACAGCACTTGTCAGGATATGAGAGATTTATGTTCAAATCCCCACTCTTTTTCTAATTTGTAGTAGCTAATTGAACTCCGGTCTCCTGCCTCCCAGGTGAGTGCTATAACCAATAGGCTATATGAGCGTATTTTGAGACAGGCCTCTCTCAATGTTTCCTTTTGAAGCTGTTGTGTTTAAATAATCATTGGGCCAGAGAGTGAGTGTGACTCTATATAGGCCACTCACTTGGGATATGGGTGACCTGGGTTCAAGTCAGTGCTCTGAATCAGGCAAAGTGGGGATTTGAATCTTGATCTCTCACATCCGTGTTGAGTGCGCTAACCATTGAGTACAAGGTGGGTGAGGGGGAGTTTTAGCTGTGCTATGTTGTCCTCCTTGTTTTTTGGCAAGAAAAGGCTAACCTGTCTTAGGCTGTGAATCTTGAATGGAGGGAAGTGCCTCCTTCGGGCCAGGAGTTAGGTGCCTAACTCCCTTTTGAGGGGTGGGGCCTAAGGCATTTCTCCCCTCTCCAGCATTTTCTACTGGCTAGCTTTGGCAGCTCCCCACTCAGCATACTAGCTTCTGTGAATCTCTTTTTTAGGTGCCTAACTCTCCCTGTGCATTGTATGGGAAGCTTGGGTGCCTGACTTAAGGTTGTGAAATCTGCGAGGTGGCAGGGAGTTTAAAAGGTGGATATTGCAACACTCAGTGTTGCTATGCCTAAGTCTTCCTTGTAAGTCTAGCCCTTAAAATTTGTGCTTGGTCTTTGCTGTATAATGTAGACTTTCATAAATCTATAAGGTAAAATAAAAGAGCTGCAGTCTTTGTTTAATAGTACAAAGAGGACAAAGCCCATGGTTAACATCCTGGAAGTAAAAATTATGATTGTTTTGACTAATAGAATTATATTCATTGAGAAATTCTGATCTAATTTACACCAGTGTAAATCCAGAATAACTCCAGTGACGTAAGTGGAATTAATCCAGATTTGCAGTGGTATAAATGAGATCAGATTGTGACCTGTAGTTTATCTAGCACCTAGAAAAATAATATATTTATTTAAAATGAGCTATAGCATGCTAATTACCTTTGTTTACAGAGTAAACAACTAAGAAGTGAGCACAAATTGCTGTATCTTGGTAGTTTACTTAATCATAACGTTGGTAGAAATGGTCAGCTAATTTCCATTGTTACATTGGTGTAAATCCAGAGCAGCTTTAATGAAAAGTTACTCAAAATTCTGATCTTTGCACCTGAAAGCAACATTTTCACCTAGTATCTTCTCCTTTAAAAGTGTGTGTATGTGTGTGGTGAGAAAGAGAAATGTCTTTAAAAAACTTCCAACTACATTATTTTGAAATATGAAATAATAGGATACACAGGAAGACTTAAAAATAATAGGATACATGGTTAGACTTGTATTTTAAGTGAATGGAAGAGGCTTTTATATGATAAGGTCCAAGTTCAGGCCCTCAAATTTCTGTATGTCTTCTGCAAAAGCTTGTGGCCCAATATCTAGAGCAGAACAAGTGCTGTGTTCCTAACACCACTCCACATGTCATTGCTGTCATCTATATTTATGAGGTCTAATCTTGCATTCTGGCTGCATTTCACTTTTAAAATGTATTTGTAATTTTTAAGCCTCCACATCCTATAAATAATTTGGGTAAGCTTTGTTTTTTGAGGATTTTTATTTAATTTTTAAGAATTAAAATACAAACTACTCTAAAAATGACTATCACAAATTCACAGTGAGGTTCCATGTTTGCTGACTCTCCTTGATTTCTAGAATCAGTTTTCTCTCTTTTCTGATAAAAGAAGATATATTTTTGAAACTGCCAGTGTTGCAGGCTCAGTCTATAATCTGAAAACCAAGATGGGTTGTTTTTGGCTTGTTTATAGTAACCAATAATACAATTCTGAAGGCTAACTGTTTTACTTGGCTACACACATTAAAGTCTCATTAAAAAGATTCCAGGACGACCCTCTGCTCCCTGGGCATTTATACCCTGTCCCTAAAGAAGAAACACCACATACAAATGTATAATCCAAACCCTTCTCCCCCATAGCCTTTCTACCATCAAAACTGTATGAGCTGCCAAGCAAATGCCAGAAGAAACAAAAACCAAGGTATACAGCCTCCTCTACCTCAGCCATTCAACCCCTTCTACCATCCAGGGGTTACTTTTGATGGGATGCTCAAGAACTGCATACCATTACTTATGTCATTCCCTCCCTGCACCCTTAACCTTTGGTGGCTGACTATCATACTTTGCCCACAACTGGAGAGTAATAAAAAGGACAAGTGTGTACTAGATATCATCCTTTCTGGCTACACCATTGAATTTCCTTCCACTCGCCCCCACAAACCTCTTTTCTGTCCCCTCTGTAGGGACCACTCTCATGAGGAGATTCTCTACCAGAAGGTGGACTCTCTCCTCCAATGAGGAGATATCGAGCAAATGCCACCTCAACATCAAGGGAAAGGGTTCTACTCCGAAAATTTCATAGTCCCCAAGAAAAAAAGGAGGATGTAGACCCATTCTTGATATGTCAGCTGAATATTTTTATTTGCAGATCAAAATTCCATTTTGTTATGTTTGCATTGATAATCTCCTCCCTGGAGAACTGCATTTGGTTCATAGCTCTCATCATGAAAGTTCAGAGTAGTTCCATTTGGGCTGGCAGCAGCACCCCTGGTCTTCATGAAGATCATCTCAGGGGTGGTGGCTCACATGAGATGAAGTGGCTATGCAGTATTTCTATACCTAGACAATTGGCTTCTAGCAGACTTATCTAGCTGGGAAGTTCAGTTGACAATTTCATTTTTGCTTCGCCTTCTGGCATCCTTGGGAGTCTGCGTAAACAGGGAAAAGTCTACTTTGACTCCCAGAAAAATCATAAATCTTCTAGGAGTGACCTTGACTTGACTCAGCAAAGGCCTACCTCCATGTGGACAGATCCCTGGCCAAGAACAGCCTGATAAGAAGTCGCCCATAGGTTTCGAACCACAGTCAGAGTCTGTCTTTCCCTGCCATGTGGCCTTGTGTTGTTATGTAACACCACTTGCCAGGCTTCACCTCCTACAGGCCTAGCTTTGGTCTGTTTGCTCAGACAACATGACAGAGACAACATGAACACCAGGGTAACAATTCCTGTCTGGTCATGGCTTCCCTTGTATGGTGGATGAACTCAGAGCAGGTGTGTGCTAGAATTGCTTTTCTTCCATTCATAACCAAATAAATCATAATCACTGATACATCCTTTATAGGCTAGGGAGCCCTATGGGCAATCACACTGACCTTGGGAGGTCAGGATGCACGTTAGTCTCCTAAAACTAAAGGCAGTGTGAGTAATCTGCAATGCATTCCTCCCACTTATACAGTCCTGACATGTCTAGATAATGTTGGACAATGTGATGGCCATCTTCTATATAAATAAATGAGAAGGAGTGAAATTTCTTCCTCTCTGGTGTATCCAGAACCATGTCACGCTCTCGGTGAGGTACCTCCCAGGTGCACAAAACTCTCTAGTGACAGTCTCAGAAGAAACTTTTTCACTAGTGGGAGACGTAGTCTTCAGTCCTGAACGATACCTATTGTGACGGGGCAAGGCCAGATGTCTATAGAAAAGTAGTGGGAGATAGATATATTAGCTCCAGGCTAAACAAATCCCTGGTACCAGGTTAAGTGAAATGGAAGCTGCTCCAGGTCAATTAAGACACCTGGAGCCAATTAAGAACTTTCCAGAAGGCAGGGAGAATGCTAGGTTGATTGGGACACCTGAAGCCAATCAGGGGCTGGTTGAAACTAGTTAAAAGCCTCCCAGTCAGTCAGGTGGGTGTGCATGGCAGGAGCTATGGAAGGAAGTTGCGCTGTTGTAGACTGTGACCCTTGTCTCTAGAGAAAGAAGGGTTATGTAGAGGGTCACAGTGAGCCTCTGAGGCTAGCAAAATCTGCCAGGAAATGCGGGACTCACGGAGGCAAGGACAGAGCTTTGTCACACTATACTCAGCCATCAAAAACTTTTTCCTCAGTGGTACCTGTTGGGTGGCTTGAGCTCTCCTGGCTGCCATGCGCCACTGTAAGCAGGTATTAAAGGGCAGAGTCCCGCAGCCCCTGCTCAGTTCCTTCTTACCACCCATGATGGTCACTGGAACTGTGTTCTATACCAGAACAGTTCTTTCTCTCAGCCTTTGTGAACATAATGTGCACATATATCGTTGGTCTATTATTTTGTGTTCTTAAGATAGTATGTTTTAGCTGTGTTTATATAAAGTTTTTCTGACTTCTTGTTTGCCCTGTTTGTGGTTTTCTCTATGCGTGGTACTGAGGGATGCCCTGGTCACCAGGTTTCAAAGCATGTGCTTCTTGCTCCAGGCCTATGTTAGTGAGCAGCCCACACAATAGCTGCCAGAAGTGCTTGGGGGAAGCACCCCTCAAGGATAGTGCCAGGTTTGCAGGGAGTTTAAACCTAGGATGAAGAAGGATAGGGAGGCTAAGCTGAAATCCCTGCTGACGGTAGTGACACTCAGGCCACCATCAGAGCTGTCCCGGTGTGACTCAGTGCCAAATGCTGCAGCTTCAGTGAGAAGTGCACCTCAAGCTTTAGTGGAATCCTGGCTCTGTTTTCTCTTGTCCATACTGAGGAAGAAATGCAAAGCTTCCAGAGAGGCACTGGCCATGGGAAGGGCCCTACCCTCTACATCTGGTAAGAGGCTCAAGGAGGAGTCGTGTAGTGTGTACCTGAAATCTAAGCACTCCTCCTCCAACTTGGTGCCTAAGTTGGCACAGTTGTCTCTGGCTCTGGAAGAGGCACTGTTGAACTTGGTGCCAGAAGTGGCACCATCAGCTTCTTTGGCACCACAGTGAGAGACAATCTTGGTGTCAACTATGCCTGAGATGTTTGCAGCTGCAAGAAACCTGCTTTACCTGCTGGTGCTGGTGTCTACTTATAGGAATCCAGTCCTTTGTCACTGCTATCACTTGTGCCAGCAATTCAACCTCTAGTACTACATTTTCTTGCTTCCCAGACAGGCACCCCTCAGTACTGTCCAAGGAGAAACCTGCTATGATGGTGTGACACTGTCCATCACCAGGCTCTTGGCAGAGGATTCCAACACTGACTGGATCAGCCCTGCCATGGTCAGAGGAAGGAGAATCATTGTCATCAGACTATGAGATGGGATTTTATGTATTAGAACCCCGAAGCAAGAACCACCTGTCTCCAAAGAACTCCTCTCTTCCCACCTAGCACCATGATCCTTGAATTGGACCTGCCATAGGAATGTGGCTGGGACAAGGGAGCCCTGCCCCATATCAGTGGCTGTTGTAGAACCCTTAGGGTTTTTCCTAGCTTCCAGATCTTCCCTGCACTATGCATATTCAGTGGTCTCATCTAGAAGTTCTGAGTCTGCACTGAAAGACTCCATCCCCAGAGTCTCGCACCTGGCCCAGTACTGAGCAACAAGAGGAGGTTTCAGAACTGGAGCAACAGCTGCTAGAAGGTATTCTCCCCCTCCAGTCTTGGCATCCTCTTCATTCTCTCCAGAGGAGGTTGTTTTGTACAGCATGACTTCACCACCTCCTCCCTACATTTTAAAGTTTATTAGGCATTATTAAAGAGAGTGGCTGCCGACTTAGGTGCACAGGTCAAAGAGGTCAGGTAGCCCTCCATTTCCCGGGGTTGACATTTTACCATTGACAAATCCCTCCAGGATGGCTCTGTGAGTTGAAGAGATACTAGAGCCAATAAAAGCCTTCTGGCAGACTCTATCCTCTTTGCTTCCCACCTCTAAAAGAGTGGAAAGAAAGTACTATGTACCCTCACGTGGGTTTGAGTACCTTTCATAGAACCATAGAAGATTAGGGTTGGAAGAGACCCAGGAGATCCTCTAGTCCAACCCATTGCTCAAAACAAGCCAACCCCAACTAAATCATCCCAGCCAGGGCTTTGTCAAGCTGGGCCTTAAAAACCTCTACGGATGGAGACTCCACCACCTCCCTAGGTAATCCCTTCCAGTGCTTCACCACCCTCCTAGTGAAATAGTGTTTCCTAATATCCAACCTAGACCTCCCCCACTGCAACTTGAGACTGTTGCTCTTTGTTCTGTCATCTGCCACCACTGAGGACAGCCTAGCTCCATCTTCTTTGGAACCCCCCTTCAGGTAGTTGAAGGTTGCTATCAAATCCCCCCTCACTCTTCTCTGCACACCTTTATACTCACTCATCTCTGGGCTCTTTAGTCATTGCAGTGGCTATTGAGAGAGAACAATAGGAGCAACAGGTTGCTGTCCCCAAGTCAAAAGACACTAAAAGACTAGACTTCTTTGTCAGAAAGATTTATTCGAAGGGGATTTGCAGATGTGTATAGCTAACAATAGGCTCTGTTGGGACTACAAAATTTTAATTTGTGGGGTTCCATGGTAACATTCAAGGAGCTGCTTCTGGAAAACACTAGCAGGACTTATTTTCCCTGGTCAATGAGGGCAGACTGCAGGAAGAACCTCGCTGCAGGTGGGGCTGTACGCAGCAGACTTGGCTGCTAGAACCATGGCCTCTGTGGTGGCAAGGTATAGATCATCTTGGCTGCAGTCTTCTGGTCTTCCCTATGAAGCGCAGAGTACTATACAGGACTTGCCATTCAAGGGTCCCTCTCTGTTCTCGGACCAGACAGACAGCAAGATTCATGGATTTAAGGACTCTAGACACAGTGCTTCTCAAGCTTTCTGATGTGGGGGACCGGCAACTTTTTTTTCCAATGTGCGCGCAGACCGGCAGCCGATTTGCTCACGGACCAGCACCGGTCCGCGGACCACCACTTTGAGTAGCACTGCTCTAGCGCCACCTGGAAGTTCTTGGGTCTGTATACACCTGCTGCAATGAGGAAGTACTGTCAGCCACACCAGACACCCCAATATTTCACTCCTCGGCAGAAACCATAGGCCTCCCCCTTCTGCTGTTCAGCTCCAGCTCTGGTGTTTTGATGGGCCAGTCAAGGTCGACATAAGTCTCCATCTCTCCAGACCCGAACCTCCTCACTTTCACAAACTATCTGTCCCACTTCTGCAGTGCTTGGTCCCAGATTACTTTGGACAAGTGGGTCTTGAGAACTATGTAAGTGGGATATACTCTGCAGATTGCTTCTACCTTTCCTGCCTACCCTCCCTCCCTGTCCCTCTTCAGGGACCACTATCATGAAAAACTCCTTATCCAGGAAGTTCCGTTGCTCCTTTGCTTTGGAGCCATAGAGGAGGTTCCATGTGGTCTCCGATGGAAGGGGTTTTATTCCCAATATTTCTTAATCCTCAAACTGAAGGGGGCAGGGGTGTCTCAGATTAAATTGAGACCTATATCATCTCGACAAATTCTTAAAAATAATAACATTTCTCATAGTCACCCTAGATTCTATTATCTCTTTCCTGGATCCTAGGGACTGGTGTCAGTTTAAAAGATGCTCATGTGACAATGAATCAAGTCCACAGAAAGCACCTCCAATAGCTGGTAAGTCAAAATTATTACCAGTTCACTATACTACCTTTTGGGCCTATCAGCAACTCCCACAGTTTTTATGAAAGTCATGGCGGTAGTAGCTGCATTCCTCTAAAGTTTGGGAGTACAGGCTTACCCCTACCTAGATAACCCAGTCCAAATGGCAAATGCAGAGGAGTGTTGCCTTGATCCAGTTAACATTCAGCACTCTGGGACTGTTAATTGACACAGAAAATCTGTCCTCTCCCCAGTAAGAGGATAGTGTTTATAGGGGAAGTACTGGACTCATCTGAAGCCAGGGTTTTTCTTCCACACTCCAGGTTACAGGCAATTTGATCGACTGTTATAGATTTGAAAGCTAACTTGGTCACAACAACTTGAAATTGTTTGAGGTTTCTGGGTCACCTGGCCTCTTGCACTTATGTGGTTAAATACACCAGACTGAAACTCATTCCCTAGATTTGTGGACAGATCCAGCCAATTTATGTATAAGTGTTCCATTTGCCGGTCCCCAATCAACTTTCATGTTAGTGACAGATGCTTCGGCTCTGGGATGGGGAGTCCACCTGGGTTGTCTACAAACGCAGGGTCTGTGGTCCTCAGAGGACTTAGTTTTACACATTAATGTCAGAGAACTGAAAGCTATTAGACTGGTGTGCCAAGTATTTTTATTGCAGCTCAGGAAAGCAGCCTTTTCATCCTCACTGCATCTATCAATGAAAGTGATATGTTTTGGTGACCTTTACCTTGTCCAGAAGAGTAGGGATGATGCAGGAATTAATGTTGGGACCTACATAAATAAGCTTTTTAAGGACAAGGTTTACCTGCATCCTCATCCAAAGTTAGTTCCAAAGATGGGTTTCCTCTTTCAAAATCAATTGGCCAATTTATTTGTCTGTTTTCTGCCTAAAACAACATACAATCAGAAAGGAAGAATGTTTGCATACCTTGGATATCAGAGTTTTGGAATTTTATCTGGACAGAACCTGTCACTTTTGTAAATCCTCCCAGCTATTTATAGCAGCAGACCAAGTAAGAGGTCAGTTATTCTCTACTCAGAGAATTTCTTCCTGGATCACATCCTGGATATGCATGTGCTGTGACCTGGCTAATGTTGCCCTGCGTGACAGAATCAGAGCTCGTTCAACAAGGTAGCAATCTGCCTAAGTGGCCTTTCGACACAAGTTCCAATTGTGGATGTTTATAGAGTGGCATCCTGGTTGTTTGTCTATACCCTAGCTTCTCACTATGCTGTGGCTCAAGACTCCAGAGACGATGCTAGAGTGGGATGAGTTGTTCTCCAGTGTTCATTGAAATAGAGTCTGATCCTGCCTTTTGTCTTACAGCTTCTGAGTCACCAAGAGTGGAATGCACATTACAATCACAAGAAGAAGATTAAACTATTACGAACCTGTTCTGTAACTGTTGTTCTTTGAGATGTGTTGCACATGTCCATTCCATGACCCACCCTCCCACATCTCTTCATCAGAGTTGAGGCAAGAAAGAACTGAGAGGAGCTAGGGGCGGCTCTGTCCTTTATAACTGCATGCAGTGGCACATGTCAGCTTGAGCCGCTCAGGGGAAAAGTTTCCAATGGCTGTGTGCTGGGCGCACCAATAACCAAAGTGGAATGGGCATGTGCATCTTGAAGAATAATAATTATGCAACACCTTAGTAACCTGAGTGCTGGTCTATAGACTGATCTGGCGTGACAAATGTGGAAGTTGCCCTGTCAAGGTTCCTCCCCCACTCTGAACTCTAGGGTACAGATGTGGGGACCTGCATGAAAAACCTCCTAAGCTTATCTTTACCAGCTTAGGTCAAAACTTCCCCAAGGTACAAAATATTCCACGCGTCGTCCTTGGATTGGCCGCTACCACCACCAAACTAATACTGGTTACTGGGGAAGAGCTGTTTGGACGCGTCTTTCCCCCCAAAATACTTCCCAAAGCCTTGCACCCCACTTCCTGGACAAGGTTTGGTAAAAAGCCTCACCAATTTGCCTAGGTGACTACAGACCCAGACCCTTGGATCTTAAGAACAATGAACAATCCTCCCAACACTTGCACCCGCCCTTTCCTGGGAAATGTTGGATAAAAAGCCTCACCAATTTGCATAGGTGACCACAGACCCAAACCCTTGGATCTGAGAACAATGAAAAAGCATTCAGTTTTCTTACAAGAAGACTTTTAATAAAAATAGAAGTAAATAGAAATAAAGAAATCCCCCCTGTAAAATCAGGATGGTAGATATCTTACAGGGTAATTAGATTCAAAAACATAGAGAACCCCTCTAGGCAAAACCTTAAGTTACAAAAAAGATACACAGACAGAAATAGTTATTCTATTCAGCACAATTCTTTTCTCAGCCATTTAAAGAAATCATAATCTAACACATGCCTAGCTAGATTACTTACTAAAAGTTCTAAGACTCCATTCCTGGTCTATCCCCGGCAGAAACCAGCATATAGACAGACACACAGACCCTTTGTTTTTCTCCCTCCTCCCAGCTTTTGAAAGTATCTTGTCTCCTCATTGGTCATTTTGGTCAGGTGCCAGCGAGGTTACCTTTAGCTTCTTAACCCTTTACAGGTGAGAGGAGCTTTCCCCTGGCCAGGAGGGATTTCAAAGGGGTTTACCCTTCCCTTTATATTTATGACATGCCCTCTCTTCCAAAGACAATACTTTGGATCCATCATGGGATTAAGTCAGATGAGGTTCAGCCTAATTGTTTTATGGCTATAGGGCTCATGAGAATGACATTGAAATGCACTGACAATACAAGCATGCTCAGGTGTTCTCCTGATATCCTAATGCACAAAACTGGTTCTTTGCTAGGTGGCTGTCAGTCAGCAATGAAAGAAATTTTAAAGGGCTACATGGCCAAAATACATCATCTTGACTGAATTCCCTTAAGAAGCTAGATCAGGAGAAGGAGGAAAATCAGTTGAGCTGCTGATTTTTTTTTTCTCTCTCAGCTTTCTCTAACTATATGGAATTAGGAAAAGTTCTCAATTTCCTTCTCTGCAAAAGTAAAATAGTGATAGAGACCGTGAGAAACCTTTTCTCTACCAATCAGTGGCACGAGGTCTAAGTCACCACTATCCTAGGAGAAGAAGGTGAGGGAGGCCACATTTTATGTAAATTATTTAATGAGCTACTTTGGCTATATGCAAATTACTTGCAAGTATGCATTCTCTTAAATTTTAATATATAATATGTAATTTAATGTTGGCAAAAGGTGTCAGATTAATTATCAAGAGAACAGCAACAGGAGACACTTCTTTCTTGAAGTGTCCTACCACTATGCCTCAGCCCTGATCTAAGAGGGCAGGGTGAGTGTGGGGAAGTTTCACTGAAGTAACAGACGTAGTCTATTCTCCAGGGCCCATGCAGTTCTTAATTCCTTCTGAGTCTGTTTAGTGCGCAGTGTTGTGGTGAATCTGTGATGTGGGAGTTGTAAAAGAGGTCCATCCAATTCATCTCATGCAGGGGCCAGCAAACATCTATTAGGGAATGACATTCAATCCCTATTGAGCTGGGTTGAATTCAAATAGGTGACCTAGAAGTGAAAGCTGGTGTAGCTCGTCAGCAATTCAGTAAACCGTCAGTCTGCCTGTAATCTTATAGGAAGATTATAGCATACAAAAACCTGTGTTAAAAGAATGTTAAGATTTTCTCCTCACTCAATCACGCTGATAATTTTTTTAAACAGTTCATAGCCTGGCCAGATCTTGTCCCCACCCCACTGAGAAATGTATAAGGTGATTATTTCAGTTGTCAGGTTACATAACTGCTGCTGCACTGGTTGGAGAGGGGGAAGGTATTAGGTGTAGCAGCAGCTCTGGTGAGAGAGGGACACCTCCATCTCCAACAAAATATTCTGTAGAGCCTAAGGCAGTTTCCCAAAAAGTGGAGCATCCCCTCACCACTCCCATACATGTCCTGGAGGTGGCTCAAAGGAGTTGCTGGGGGGAGTAGGAGGATGGCCTCTCAATAAATCTCTAATTCCAGCTTTCAGTTTTGCAAAGCAACAATCAAACAAATCTCTAGCCATTATGGTTGCAAAAAAAACCTTGAAAAAGTGACCACCAGACTTAGTACAAACTTGTAGATTCAACAGAGAAGCCAAGAACTCCAGGGACCATGGACAATGAACTACCTCTGTTACCCTTACAGGAACTTCCCTCTCTCTGCCACCCTCCCAGAGGTATATTGGGAGGGCATTGTGCGAAGGATGATTGCCCTGCGGCTCCCCTCTGTGTGAACAGAGTGCCTCATTCACGAGATGCCTTTAATGGACACTAAATCACTTCCAGTTGTTTTTCAGTCTATATTCAAATTACTTGCAAATGTGCATATTTCTCATTAAATAGTTTGCATACAATGTCACACATGTGGCTTCAAAAAACTTGGCAGCTATGGAAGGAGTTAGCGGATATAAATAATAACCTTTGACTTCAGCATGAATGCCACTGTAAATTAATGTGAGTTTGGTACAAAGATTGAAGGTAGAATATGGTATCTGTTAAGTGGGTGAGGGAAACCCAAAAGTGGCTCACTTTTCTTCCCTACATCTTTGGGCAGGGGACAAAGGAGCCTAGTTGTGACACACTTTTCTTTCCTCCTTCTCTTTTGGACAGAGGCTCAATCACAGAATCAGAAGTAGAAATGACAGCACTGCTGCAGTCTACATCTTTATGCCAGCGAAAGATGGATTGATATTTCCAAGATGGATCCTGGAAAAATGGATTGATATTTCTCCTAAAATTGATCAATAGTGAAAAGTTATTTTTTCAGGGTTGCAGACAGACTGAAACAGTAGTGGAGGCCATTCTTCTCAGTAAATTTCTCTGAAACTTGATGATGATGACATTTTAAATATCCAGATAATTAGCTATGTCTCTATGTCAGTGATTCACATTAGGTTTTCTTTGCAATCATAAAGAAAGATCAGACTAGAACCTTGTATTACAAAATATGAAATTTTAAATTCTGCAGAATAATAATCTCTTCTGGGGAGGTTGACTAAAACATCAAGTGGAGCAGATCTGGCCTGTTGCATGGGTGATTGCTCTCCTTGTGTTACTATGTCTAATACAATACTAAAATTGAAGATTTAAATGCACAAATGTGGGATACTTAAAATCTAAGCTTCCCATGGCAATGTTCATATGGCCTCAGTGCTATATGAACATATTATGTGTTATAACATGCTTCAGTTATTGTGGATGAGGGAACCTAAATTTTTGAATATTCTGACTTGTATATTTCCATTTTCATTCTTAATGTTGCAAAAGTAACTTATTAGCAACATTCATTTGGCATGGTATGTGGGTGTTTAAGTTGAGATATTCACGGTCTTAACAAGATACCTATAGCTTTAGAGTCAAGATGTAATCAGCTGGGAAGGCACCTCTTTTTCTAAATATATACGTTCATATATATTCCAACACCAGAAGGTACCATTGTGATAATCTAATCAGACCTTCTGTATAACATGGCCTCAATATAATTCCTACATTAGATTTTTTAGAAAAAAAAATCCAATTGTGATTTAAAAATGTCAGTGATGGGCAATCCACCATGACCATTGGTAAACTGTTCCAGTGGTTAATTACCTTGACTATCGAAAATCTATGCCTTATTTCCAATCTGAATTTGTCTAACTTCAACTTCCAGACATTATATTGTGTTATACCTTTCTCTGCTAGACTGAAGAGCCCATTATTAAATATTTGTTCCCCAGTAGGTACTTAAACACTGAAATCAAGTCACCCCTAAATCGTCTCTTTGTTAAACTAAATAGATTGAGCTCCATCTATGAGTCTATTACTAAAGCAGGTTTTCTAATCCTTTAATCATTCTTGTGGATATTCTCTGAACCCTCTCCAGTTTATTAACATCCTCCTTGAATTGTGGGCACCATAACAAACACAGTATTCCAGCAACAGTCACAACTGTGCCAGATATAAAGGTAAAATAACTTTTCTATTCCTACCTGAGGTTCCCCTGTTTATATATCCCAGGATCACATTAGCTGTTTTGGCTGCAGCATCATAGAATCATAGAATATCAGGGTTGGAAGGGACCTCAGGAGGTCATCTAGTCCAACCCCCTGCTGAAAGCAGAGCTCATGTTCAGCTCATTATCCACTGTGACCCCCAAATAATGTTTAGAGTCACTGCTTCCTAGGAAAGAGTTCCCCATCCTGTAAGTATGGCCTACATTTTTTGTTCCTAGATGTATATGTAACCTTTGGGTGGGCTAGAGTTTACTTCACTGCCCTCCAGTGCCTAAAAAAACCCAACTCCCATAGAAAAGCACCTGGAGACACAGCATTCAGTCACTAAGGATTTTCTGCAAGGATTGCATGGCGTCAACCTCCTCACATTCAAGTCCAAAAAAGAACAAAGGGAATTAACTTAATTTTTAAGTACCAACTTTATAAATATAAAGAATGGAATAGTAGTAATAATAGTAATAACTTAATTTCTACACTATATAAGCCATGTACATTATCTTCAGAGGTGTACATAAACAAAAATAAAGAAAACAAATTAAATCTAAACAGGTCAGTCCCCACAAAAACACAGTGAGAAGTAACTCAGAGTTCCCAAAAGCTTAGGTTAAGTTCACCTGAGTTTCAGTTAGTCTTTGATCACCATAATCTATACAGTCTGTTTAGTCAAAAGCACTACAATAACATCTTCCCTCCACTTGATTGTAGAAATCTTCAGCTGGAATCCATACTGACTCTTCCTCCTCCTCCTTTGAAATCACTCAGTTAGCTAACCAGCTAACTAATTAACCAACCGCTCAGTTAAGTATATAGTTTTTAAAAACCCTATTGCAAAATGCTTCAGAGTTAGGGAAAACAGCCTGTTTTCTGCTCCTGTGGCTCAGCTTCTTCCAACCCACACAGGGCACATGGCCTTTTGTAAAATAGCTACCCTGACTACTTGCCCTCATGGAGTCTGAGTCCAACTACAGAGGACCTGTTTAGCATACCCAAAACTACCACACCAATTCCAGAAACTTCTGGATGTGGAGTGCTAATTGTGCATCTGCCTAGCAACAATGACCCAGACATAACTCATTCCTACCCTTCCAATAGATCTCTTAAAGAAATATCTCCCTATTAGGCACATGGGTTACATTTACATTTAACCATATTAAAACACACATCATTTACATGTGCACAGTTGACCAAGTGATCCAGAAAGCTCTGAATCAATGACCTGTTCTCTTCATTATTTACCACTCTCTGAATTTTTCTGTCATCTGCAGACTTTGTCAATTATTATGATTTTCTTTCTTTCGTTCTTTCTTTCGTTCTTTCTTTCTTGATAAAAATATTAACTAGCATAAGGCCAAGAACTAATCTCTCCAAGACTTACTGAAAATCAACATTTAACAGTTGTTTAGGGACTAGAATTATAAAGGCATATTGATAAATGCAGTGTAAAAATATAATTAGGAAGGCCAAAAAAGAATTTGAAGAACAGCTAGCCAAAGACTCAAAAAGTAATAGCAAACATTTTTTAAAGAACATCAGAAGCAGGAAGCCTGCTAAACAACCAGTGGAGCCAATGGATGACTGAGATGCTCAAGATTGATAAGGCCATTGTGGAGAAACTAAATTAATTCTTTGCATTGGTCCTCATGGATGAGGATCTAAGGGAGATTCCCAAACCTAAGCCATTCTTTTACGGTGACAAATTTGAGGAACTGCCCCAGATTGAGGTGACATTAGAGGAGGTTTTGGAACAAATTGATAAACTAAACACTAATAAGTCACCAGGACCAGATGACACTGTATGCAGAATATTTTTAAATCCTGGCTCTATTTGAGATCACCTCCTTGATACTTCGTGGCAGGTATTTGTGCTCGAGTACTGTCTCTGCCTTTTAGGATTACCCTAATTATGACTTAGGTCAGTAGGCCTTTGCTGCCCTAGGCTCTGTGATATGGGACTTGGTCTCCCAGTATCCATTTCCTTCCACTGGTTTAATACTGGCTTAGACATCTATGGTTTTTCCCTTCAGAAGTTTGTGACCTGTGATGAATAGTGTAACTAAATATACTTCTTACACCAAAGTGTTATGTAATCTTCACAGTAGGAATAAAGCATAATATGGCCCAATGACTATTCATTGCCATTATGAATGATAGAATACTCAAGATGAGTTAAGAATAGTTAGCCAAGAATAGTTAAGATTATACCATACTGTTATCCGAGAAAGCTGTCTGGTCAGCTGTATTAATCACTGGTCACAAGTTCCCAAAAGGAAGGCTTTCAAGTGCTAAACCCAGTTGAGTCTGCTGAGTAATCATAGTTGGTACATGGGGTACTGTAGCGTAGGGCCTGCTCTAAGAATGGGAAAATTTCAGGATTCCAACTCAGGATATGTATATCCATGAAGCCTAACACCTCAGGGTGTGCACTCAGTGAGGCCAGAAGAAGGGACAGGAGCAGTTAGCACTGTAACCTTGACAGCCTGCATAGTATTGGCTCTCTCAACCAGTTTCACCAGCTGCGGCCTGCTTAAACGGAGCCCCAGGAGATCCCACAAGTACACAGAAAGGACCTTTTAAAAAAAAGCTAGTTCTTCAAGGTGCATTGTTTGAAGTGGCTAGCAATTAAAAAAAAGTGATTGGAAAGAATTGCTATCCATTTGAGGGAGGGGAGGAAAAGATGGGAAGTGCTACATAACAGTGCAGGTAAAGAAAGGACAATATACCAATAAATGTGAAGGGAGAACTGAATATGTTGTTGATTAAAAAGGCAGAATGGCAAATAAAGGTATCCAAGATTCTTCTGTGCAAAGTGCAATAAAGCTGATTAAAGATTTTTAGTTTATTTCTTGGAGATCTCCTAGAACAGATACTTGCCAAATTAAAACCAAATTGGGGTATGAAGAAAGTTCCAAGAACTGTAAAATCATTTTTTTCAGGATTTCTAAACATCAAAATATTTCAAACCCTATGAACAGCTACATCCTCCACATATCAGTCAATAATGATATATCAAAACTCAATGTTAGTGAGGTTGAGGTTATGTGCAAATACTTTTATTTTATATTATTACAACTCTAGTTACTGCATATACTGGCTGTTTTAAAAATAAGAAAAAATCTGGGTGGAGTGAATGTATTTGAAAACAATCCATAAAAGTGAGCAGATATTTCCCTCCAGGACTTTAAAAAGAAACTTTGGGCCTAAACTACTTCATAGTTTCTCTTTAACTTAGTAACATTTATTCATTACCATTTATCTGTTACTCTCTAAGTTACAGTGAGTGAATCACCATGAAACTGGATATTTATGGACAATTTGATATTGTTATATAATCCGATTTTTTTGTTTGCCTTTCTTCTCAGAATTTATTGAAATTCTGTCTCTTTCTTTACATGCTGTGAATTTTCCTCTTACTACTTTATGCAGGCTCTCCAGTTCAGCCACTTGTTAAGAGAGCAAAAATAGTGCAGCTCTTCTATGCAAGAGATGTTTTTTAAACACTATCTGAAAGTTGGAGGGAAACCATTAATTAATGCTGCTTGCTGGGATAAAGCCTGATAAACTTGTGATTGGAAACCTGGCCTGTGATCCAGAGCATTTTGTTTGCATTTGTAGATTTTGTACATACATACACTATGATGGGGGCTAATTTAGCTACAACTAATCAGGAAAGAGATCCTGGAGTCATCGTGGATAGTTCTCTGAAGACGTCCATGCAATGTGCAGTGGCAGTCAAAAAAGCAAACAGGATGTTAGGAGTCATTAAAAAAAGAGATAGAGAATAAGATGGAGAATATCTTATTGCCCTTATATAAATCCATGGTACACCCACATTTTGAATACTGTGTACAGATGTGGTCTCCTCATCTCAAAAAAGATACACTGGCATTAGAAAAGATTCAGAGAAGGGCAACTAAAATGATTAGGGATTTGTAACGTATCCCATATGAGCAGAGATTAAAGAGACTCCAATTTTTCAGCTTGGAAAAGCGGAGACTAGGGGGGGATATGATAGAGGTATATAAAATCATGAGTGATGTGGAGAAAGTGAATAAGGATACTTGTTCCCATAATATAAGAACCAGGGGCCACCAAATGAAAATAATGGGCAGCAGGTTTAAAACAAATAAAAGGAAGTTCTTCTTCACACAGCACACAGTCAACCTGTGGAACTCCTTGCCTGAGGAGGATGTGAAGGCTAGGACTATAACAGGGTTTAAAAGAGAACTGGCTAAATTCATGGAGGTTAAGTCCATTAATGGCTATTAGCCAGGATGGGTAAGGAATGGTGTCCTTAGCCTCTGTTTGTCAGAGGGTGGAGATGGATGGCAGGAGAGAGATCACTCGATCATTGCCTGTTAGGTTCGCTCCCTCTGGGACACCTGGCATTGGCCACTGTTGGCAGACAGGATACTGGGCTGGATGGACCTTTGGTCCGACCCAGTATGGCTGTTCTTATGTCCTTAGTTGCCTGATATAAAACTGTATTTTGCTTTAAAATGTAGCAAAGCTTTCCTTCCATCAGAATGTTGATTTTAGGGTTACTAACACGATTTTAAGTAGGTATTGTTAGCATTTGGTAACCTGTTGGTTAATCTTAAAACCATTGGGTTGGATTGTAACTACTAGAAATTTTTCATGATTTGAGACTAAAAGTCAGACAAAACTCTTTCACTGTTGAGCAGCTTGTCAAAACATTTAGACCAAGTTTAAACACTTAGTAGCAATTTCTGAACATAAATATAATGTAGTATATGGAACACAATATTCTGCAGCAGTCAGAACAATTTTTGCTTCGTATTTCAAAGTTTTGCATCTCTCTCTTATTGATGATTTTTAACATGGTGATAGTGGTAGCAATTCTTCACCATGGGAAAACTATTAAATCTTCCAAGTCTGACAAAGTTTCTTATGTCTATTTATTTCTTGGTATGCTTTTTACTTTCTCTCTTTCCATCACCAATAATCTTTATATGCTAAAATATTTCATACTGCATGGAAGTACCGGTAGAATTATACTTATCTGGTGACCTGAAAGGCTTCAGTTTGTCTCTGCCATTTCTCCAAGTTCATCTAGTTTTCTTTGTTTTTCCCTTGATCTTTATATAGATTGAGAAAGTAATCACATTAGCTCAAAGGGTCACAGTGAATATATAGTTATATATGGAGAGAAGAGTTCTTAGCTGTGTTGAAAAACTGGGTTGGTGTTAGCAAAATTGACCATTTTCAAAATTTATTTTATTCTTAATCATTTATTATCTTTATTCACATCTTGCATTTCTTTTAGCTTGTAAAGTGACAACAGAGTAGTCAGTATTTCATCAATCACTCATGCATAGCAAAGTCTTACAGATGAGTTCAAGGAGTCACTTCATACATAAGGGGCTGTAAAGAAGCAATTTTCACTATTCCACTTCCTTTTCAGACTATTTCCAGTTCTAACAAGGTTCTGGATCTAGTCGGTTTGGAAAGTCTTTCAAAGGGTGAAAGAAAGGCAGTCGTCAACTTCTCCTTCAGGTCCATTGGCTTTCCTCCATGGATTCGGTAAAATAATAATTATACAGATGGGCTAGACAGCTTAGAACCAATTTTAAATTCAGCATTCTTTTTTCAACTATCTCAAATTACGACATCGTCACGTTCCTTGGTGACTTTAATGTTCCTGTTGATAATTCAAGTGGAGGATGGAGAAACTATTGGACTTCTTATCCCAGATATCTTAAATGACAACGGCAAATGCCTTTTACATTGTATGTTTCTCATAGATTGTCATTATGAACACCTGGTTTCATAGAACGCAAATTCACCAATTTACTTAGATAAGTAGTTATGGCCAAACAAAGCATATGATTGATTACACTGTTATCTCTTGTAGCTGGAAATTGTTCATCAGCAACTGCAGAACTTACTTATCTGCTGAGCTCGGTAACATTGACCACAAAAAGAAAAGGAGTACTTGTGGCGCCTTAGAGACTATCAAATTTATCTGAGCATAGCTCAAATAAATTTGTTAATCACTAAGGCGCCACAAGTACTCCTTTTCTTTTTGTGGATACAGAATAACACGGCTGCTACTCATTGACCACAAAGTAGTCTCAAGAAATGTCCATCTTAGACTTGAAAAAGCATAGGAAAGATGACAATTAGGCTACCAAAATTTGAATGATCAAATCTAAAAATTGAGAGCAGTCGAAACCATTATATAGTTGAAATTTTGAACAGTTTGAGACCATGTTACTGTATACTGATGCTGAATCCGCCTGGATGGACTTCTTATCTCGGGTAATCAATACTTCTGTGACTGCCTTTGGTTCCTCCCTACCCCTGCCCTCCCCTCCGCCCCCCCAAAAAAAAGAGTTAAGAAGCCCTGCATTTCTAGTAATACCTTAATAAACTCAGGACTCATTTGAGAGATAATATAAGTACGTATCATAAGTTAAATCATGCTTGTAAATAAAACAGTACATAATGACTTAAAACTTTTTTGAAAGCCAAAGCCAAAGTTATTGCTCTCGAAGATAAATGCTTTCGGGATCTAACTGATAAAAAAGATCATTCACTCAGTGCGGTCTACTTTAGTTCTGCTGAGCTAATCAATGCAGAAGCGGAGTGCTTGGCACACTGGAGTGAACATTTCAGTCAGCTGCTAAATGCATCCCCAATTTCTTTGGACCCTGATATTAAGCCCTCTGCAAGTTGATACATTCTGTACAAAATGATCCTGGCAAATTCACTATTGGCAAAATCCACAGAGCTGTAAAATACATTTAAGGGAAATAAAGAGGCAGATACCTGTGGAATTCCTATGGAACTGTTAAAAAATGCTGGACCAGAAAAAGACATTATTTTACCACTTTGGAAAAGTAAAGTAAAGACAGGAAATGAGACATCACTTTCTCAGCATTACTCTTCTATCCATTTTTTTTCTTTGCCTTGTTGGCCTGAGCCACTGATGTCTCAAGGAGCAAGAGAAGATCACAACAAGCTGGCCATTCCATTATGGAGCAAATCTTCACAGTACGCCAGTTTACGAAGAATGCACAAGAATTCAAGCAGCCCATTCACATTGAATTTGTGGATATCAAGGCTGTATTTTACTCTGATAGGAAATCACTTTGGTTGATCTTAATATTTGCAGGCCTCCCTGACAAGTTCTGTAGAATGTTCTGTCTTCTATATTGCTATAAATTGGTTGAAATCTTGTCATGGGTAGGGTTAAAACCTCTTCAAATTGATGTGTTTATTTAAGTCAGTTGTAAGAGACAGTTAAGGGGCCACACATAATACAAAGCCTAACACAATCAGCCCAGAAACTAGCACAAGATGGTGGAGGGTTCAACGTGTTGTTGTGGCTCAGTGGGTGCATGGGAATGGATGGGAGAGGACACGTTGGCACTCCAGAAGTCTTCAATGCCATCATAGACTACATGCTTGACCAGACATTAAGTAAACCCATTTTAAGCATATGCCTTGATGATAAGAACCTCACTGATGTCAATTTTGTTGACAAATAAATGGGTGAGCTAATTGCAGCACTTAAAGCCCTGGAAAGCTCAGCAGCAAAAGTTGGCCTGAAAGTTAATTGGAGGTTAATCTTCCAGTTGATGATTTTGAGCATGTTGTGGGGTCTTGCAACTTAGTGGGTGATCACCCATTCAAGATTGTCAGTGATTTCACCTACCTCAGCTTTGTTGTTAACATGGGCATCATCAAGAGAGAACTCGAATTCCGCACTGCAAAAGTATGGCCCATAATGGCATACATCATCAAGAATGTCCTTTGCGCACCAGACACCCTGATAAGTTGAGAAATGAAGTTGAGGATTAATGATGCTTTGGTGGTCATTATTCTGATCTGTGGGACTGAACCATGGTCCCTCAGTGTCAAGACTGAAAAGAAATAGGGCACCATTCAGATAAAGCATCTCTGAATGATAGAAAACATTAAATGGTATGAATTCAAGTTGAATGAAGAGATCCCATTTTTTAACTAAACAGGTCACACACTCTCAAGCAGTCACCCAGTGCTCCTTATGGAGGTATGGTAATCTGCTCTGATGCCTACCAACTTCCCTGCAAGAATTATCTTTGATCCAATGACAGCAGGATGGAAAAGACCACCTGGAAGACCTAAAACACAATGGCTGGATGGCATCAATGGACACCAGTCCTTCACAAGCATTCTATCCTCTAACACGCCAGATTTGGCCCATGACAGAACATAACAGAGGCATATAATGTGCATGTTTGCCTCTACACTATCCAAATTACAGCTTGAGAACTAGCCTACACTTATTCCTCCTTTTCGGGACAAATTGTGCCAGTTTTTGCAGACATGGACCAGTGATCAAATGCTTTGGTTTGAGGCCTGCCAAAACCTTCTAAACCACTTATTGGATCTCAAGGATCCTTCTCAACAGATTCCTGAATGAAATGAAATCTACTTCCATTTGGGGATAGGTGCTATTGAGTTAATTCCAGAGCTTTACTGGGGAGATGGTTTTCATTGGTTTAATTTCCTTATGCCCCAACAAAAGAAAAAAGCCTATGTTCTGTTATAGATTTTGAACATTAAATTCATATCTCAGCATTTAAAATTCCATGTAGTCTCTGAGGGGAATATTTGGTTTGGGGCCCTTGGCCTTCTGCATGCGTACTTGCACGTCTTGTTAAGGCAGAGGTACAAGAAGTATCTCGTATTCAATCTGAGTGGTAATCATATGAATAAGGACATAACTGTTCAGACTGGCTGAAGTTCTATGTTAATAAAATATATGACAGTCATGTCTGTCCACCATTATCAGAGCCAGCAGGTGTATCTGTATCTGGATGGCTGGTTCAAAGAGTAAAAAGAAAAGGAGTACTTGTGGCACCTTAGAGACTAATCAATTTATTTGAGCATAAGCTTTCGTGAGCTACAGCTCACTTCATCGGATGCATTCAGGTTTTTTTTTTTGACTGACTGCATCCGATGAAGTGAGCTGTAGTTCACGAAAGCTTATGCTCAGATAAATTGGTTAGTCTCTAAGGTGCCACAAGTCCTCCTTTTCTTTTTGTGAATACAGACTAACACGGCTGCTACTCTGAAACCGGTTCAAAGAGTACAATTGTATCGTGGAGTAATACATGTTTTAAAGAGTATATGCTACCTCTTCAGCTCTGTTGGCTTAACAGTAAATATAAAGATGTTGGATTTGGAGCTGTGACCCAGGGAGTTCCTTAATGCCAACTGGCAGAGTGAAGACCATACCATAATTCACATCAGGCCTGACACACTCATTGCCCTCAAAACATGGTTGTCATAATCTGTATCTAAAAGGTGTCATGTAAGGCATCATATGCAAACTGGTAACAAACTGGTCATTAATATTATTGTTTGATGTATGTACAGGTGATTTGTAAAGAATTATAGATGTGTGCTGGAAAGATGTCTTAAAAGATGTTTTGTAAGAAGTGCATAAGCCCACCCTGTCCTAGACAAAAAAAAATGTTTTCACTTGTTTTCCTTTGTCTACAATGTAAAGGGAGCCAGCTAACACCTCAGAGGACAATGAAAAGTGCATCTAAATAGAAGTTAAACAAAGTCATCAAGCTAAATGAGTGGTGGGAGGGAAGACTGCATAAGGATCATAATGGGAAATGGAGTCTGCATCCCTCAGAAAGCCTTTCTGGCTCCTGAAACAGACACAATAGACTTTGGGAAATATAACCAGAAAGAGAAAGCTATTTTGGCATCCACTACCTAGGGATCAAAGGGTGAGTAGCACTCTATGAGCTCATGAAAAGTGGATCCGCTTGGCCTGAAACTGACTGTAGGTGAGAAACCTGCTTAGATAGAGATTGTAACTTGCTGAAGTTGAGTTTTAGTTACTAGAAATTGTTTTGTTTTACTTGTAAGCATATTCTTACTTATTTAAATATCTGTTCTTTGTTAAACTTATTATTTCATGACAAATCCATCAAAGTGCTGTGTATTAAACTGAAGGGTGAAGTCCTCCACTAAAGTAACAGGCTGGTGTGTCCTCTGTTTCTTTGAAGGTAGTGAACTTAACTTCTGTGAGTATCAAGGGGACTGGACACTGCAGAGGAGATGGGTTTGGGGAGATTTGGGAGTGGAAGGGCATTGGTAACACCATGCAATGAGTAACCCATCTGCTAGTGAGGCCATTTTGTGACAAGGCTGCTGGTGTCAGGGCTCTTAGCCAAAGCTGTATAGCACAGCAACACTCAGGGTTACAGGGCAGGGGGTGACACATCCTCTTATTGATGTGGATGAAACCCCGGAGCACCACAGGAACCCACTCAATTTCTGACATATGTAAGTGCTTCTCAAGTTTCAAGAAGTCTTTCCCAAGTTGGAGTACAGGGAATGGTTTCAGACTAGTAACCCCATTTTGGTTTTCTCTGTATGCGTATATTGATGGCTTCATACACCTTTGTGATTCCTTTTGCAAGGCTGTGGATGTACAAGGTCAGTATTATTCTGCTGAAAGGTGATAATGGCTGCCATTAGAGGACTGTTTAATCCAAAGCCAATCACAGACCTCCTTAAAACCAATGGTTATACTAAGCACCCTCTTTCAGACTCCTCAGGAAGGAGCAAATGTGCATATTTCGCAGAACAGCCAATAGGCTCCCCTCCCATTCATATAAAGTTACTGTACTTTCCCATTACATTTAAAGTCCATGTTCATGACCAGTTTCACCTCTCTTTTTCTGTGTTGTCCAATTCTCTCATCAACCAATAAGAGGTAAATTGTCCTGCATAGAATACAAAGAGTGAAATATCAAGATGTCAAAAGACAACTTCTGTATAGAATGTGCCTACAACTCAATTATTGTTTTGTGAGGATAAAACTAATCAATATAAATATATTTAATAAAATAAAATCACACTGTTAGAATGTTGACAGTTTGTGTGGGAGTACCATTAAACATGAATAGTGTAAACGTTGTAGCACTTTTTCAGTACTGCAGTAAAGAGTTCCCCATTATAACCCTTCTATTTTCATCGGTATATCAACTACTGATCTGCTAATTACAGGAAGACGGAAAGCCCACGATGAACCAATCATGCAGAAAAATACTCTCTGAAGGGCTTTTGAGTTTGTTCAGAAAAACAGTTATTTAACAAAAGTTGTGTTCTTTAAAAAAAAAAAAGTCAAAATCCCTGCTCATGGATAGAAGTAAATGTCAAACTATATATGGGATATTCTTCATAATGAGAGAGAATTAGAGTGGCTCCAGGGGTTAAAAATATGAACAATTTAATTTCTCTTCTAATTCACTCCATTATGCCTAGGTTCTTAGGTAAGACAAAGATTCTAGAAGGGTTCAATTTCAAATCTGCAATATATAATTTTTTTTTAAATTTTGTGGATTGTAAAGGTGCCTTTTACAAACACACTTTAGTATTTAATTTATCTTCCTTCCAGCACAGCTTTAAATCAGGTGACTATTCCATAGCTGATTTGGTGATGTCTAGTCACCAGTCTTCTCTTCAGTCCTCTCAATACACTTTTTTTTTATTTCCATCTCAACCACTGAAGAAAGATTTTTGAGCTGAGATGGTTAACTACATCGGTACCTCCATCATAAAGTCCCATTTTCAGAAGTTTAAAACTCATCTGTAAGAATTTGCTTCAAATTGCAATCTGGCTTCAAATTGTAATCCATCCACAAGATGTGCTCATTTCAAAAAAGTCGTTTCAGGGTTGTGGTTTGTTTGTTTGTTTGTTTTTTAAAGGGGAGTGGAAGATAGAGAATACCAACTGAATTGGCTTTGGTGCACATGTAGTCGCCTACTGACCAATAGCAATCAGGAAAGTTTCCTAACCATTCTCTCTTGCAGATCTGTACAGCTTGCACTGCTATTCAATTTTCTAAATGATTAATTAAAATGTCTGTTAGTGTTCTTACATCAGTGTAATAACTATGAACATATATTGCTGAATTGTTTTAAGTTTCCAACTATTCCATTACATGGCATGTGATTTAGGTGTATTATACTGTATGTTAGATTTACTTAAGAAAATGAGATGTTATCTCTCCAAGGCTTCTCCAATACTAAATAGCATTCATAAAAAGACAGTTAATTAAGGTTAATGCACTGCATTATATATTAGATGTGTCTTAGAATTTGTAATGAAAATCATATTCTTTGAAACTTGGAATTAAGGGAAGAATGCTGCTTAGAAGCTCATACTGTGGTCAAACATTACTAAATAGGTATATCTGAAAGTGTCATTGAAATAGAGATGGTTTGAGAGAAAAAAGGTAAAGATAAGACAGCATGAACGAACCAACCTATCCCCCAGCCATCCCTTAGTTTCTCTCCAACTCTTGACATATTTTTTTAAAGTTCTTAAGCACAGGAGATTGTCAGTGTGTGGATCTGCATATATAATACATTCGGAGAACAAGATTGCCAAAAACCGTCTATGTGTTTTAGGATACTGTCTTCACAGATCCCTATTGTAGAAGACTACCTAACAATGACAATCTTCAGCAGGATGGTTGAGAATTACTACTCATTTTTTTTAAAAAAATGGAAGCACTGTTCTGCCAAATATGTAATCAAAGACATTATATTAAGGTCTTTGATCTGCAGAAGAAACATCTATAGGGCAAGTCATTTCATATGTAGCTGCAAAAAGATTTATGTACAGTCTGGGATGTAGCAGTGCAAATTCTACAAATGGACAAGGCAAAGGCTGATCACTTGACTTAACTGCAGGGAAGACTCATAGACTTTAAGCTCAGAAGGGACCATCATGATCATGACTTTCTGCACATCACAGGCCACAGAACCTCACCCACCCACTCCTGTAATAGACCCATAAACTCTGGCTGAGTTACTGAAGTCCTCAAATTATGAGTTAAAGACTTCAAGTTACAGATAATCCACTATTTGCACTATTTTAAACCGCCAAGTGAACTGTGCATCTTGCTGCAGAGGTAGGCAACATACTACAATCTTAAATATCATGCCCTATGGTCAGTGTTTGCAGGATCAGATTGTTGGTCTGTAAGAGTATCTTTAATAGAGTTTATTCCACTGAATTTTCTATCAGTATTATAATTGAATAGTTGATCATTGATAGTGTGAAATTGCTGGGTTTTATTGAAATCTGCAAAACTAGAGTGGCACTATTTTTACTGAATATATTATTAGAGTGATGTTTTATTATATTAAAACTTATTCTAAAATTAACATAATTGTGTTGTCTTGTCAAATTGTCATACTACCTGACTATCCTTTAGTTGCTTTTTCTTCCTTTCTTTTTTTTTTTTAAATCTCTAGATATATTCCACAAAATTGAGACACTTAGGATGCAGAGAAATCAGAGTTCTTTTTTTTGAATGCTTGCATATGTAGATGTCTGCAAGTGGCGTGTTGGAGAATTTTCCCAAGCAGGACTGGTAGGAATGGCCCCGCCCACACCCAAGCTCCTCATGCTCCAAACTGAGGTTGTAAAGGGCGGAACCAGCCCACACCTCCTTCAGTTCCTTCTTACTATTGTTGGTAGTCAGAGCATATTCTGTTCCCTGTGAACTAAGTTCTTTTTATATTTTTCTTTTTTGTTACTAGTGGTACACTTTCGTTTTTTGTTTGATGTTAGTTTTCTGTTAATATTTATTTTGGTTTACATTTTTCTGGTTTTAATTTTTTTCCCCTCTCAGGTGGGCCTCCAGGCCCATCTCAGTACTGGAGAGGCTATGCCCGGGTCCCTAAGGTTGAAACTGCTTGGAGTGCTGAAAGCCCATGCCCATTGGTGACTCTCATTCACACTGTTTCAAGTGCATGGGTGAGGTCCATGTGTGGTGCTCCATTCGCTGGGAATGGCCCACGAGCGCACCACATAAAATTCACTGGGGTTTCAAGGCCAAGACAAAGCAGCTCTGGGAACAGCATCTTTGTTGGTTTGGGGTCACTCCAAATGTCAGGCAAATGCCATTGTCCATCAAATTCTCTATTGGTTCAACATCCTGGTCCTGAAGTAAAACAAAGAAAAGTCGACATTATTGTCTCTACAAATTCATCGGGACCGTTGTGGACTCAATCTCTGCAACAGCATTTCTGTCTCTTTCCAGATTTCAGACTATATGGGACCTCTGTATGTCCCTCAAGGATCACCCACAGACCATTGTGAGGAATTACCTCAGGGTCTTAGGCCACATGGCTTTGTGTACTTGTGTGACACCTCATACCAGGCTGCCCTCAGAGCATTACAGGCTTGGCTCAAATCAGTTTATCACCCTCATATCCCACACTCAATTACCCTCAAAAGTAGTGTCTGATTTCCACCTGAATATATCCAGATGCTTGCCAGTTTCCTTTCTGAAGCTGCATGTTCACAAAGATGAGTGAATGCTGCACACCTGGATATTCACTGAGCTTTGTCTTTTTACCTGGGTAGGACAAAGCCCTTTCACATTTCTTTCAATCTTCATCTGCAGAGCATATGAAAAGACAAACAGTTTCAACACAGGGACCTTTTCAGAATGGATCACTATCTGCATTGGCATGTATTACACTGGCAAAGGGATACTGCCTCTTGACAAGCTGACAGAACGCTCAATCAGAGCACATTCAGCCTCACCGTCTTCTGTGGTATACATCCCCATTGTGGACATCTGCTGGGCAGTGACATGGTCTTCTCTTCATACATTCGCCAGGTATTGTCAACTGACAGCTGCATCAAAGGAGGTTGTTAATGTAGGAAAAGCAGTCCTACAGTCCCTGTTCTGATGCAATCCCAAGCCCTCTTGCCTGGGGTCACAGCATGGGAGTCACCTACAATGTAATGGACATAAGCAAGCACTTGAAGGGAAAAAATGTTACCTTCTCATAATGGTTATTCTTTGTGATACGTTGCACATGTGCATTACGCAATGCACCTTCCTTCCCTGACACATTGGAATTACTATTGGCTTCCAATGCAAAGGAGCTGAAGGAGGGATGGGGAGCTTCGCCCTTTATACCCTCGGTTCAGAACACGTGTAGCTCGGGAGTGGGCAGAGCTGCCTTGACAGGTGCCACTGGCACCAGTGCACTAGACGTACACACACCTACAGTGTAAGGGACATATGCAACACATCTGAAAGAACAACACTGTGAAAAGGTACCTGTTTTTTTTCCCTTCTTGTTGCACAGAAGTGTCTCAGCCAAGTACTATAATTTTATTTTCCATAAAATCTGAAATTCTCCACATTCCTTACTGTGGCTTACATTTGGGTTGATACTGTAGTTGTATGGTTGCTGAGGTATTGTTATAAGCCAGAAAGCTGGTTCCATTGTGTAGTACTCTATATAAATCTATTTTAGACTGCTTAATGGTATAAAGACTTCTTGAAAATTCTGCTCCTTCCAAGGACATCAAGATTTCTGATCAATAGCTAAAGTCAATTTGTGATTCAAAAGATGTATTAATTATTTTAGTGGCATGAGGAATAATGGGTAGTATTAAAATGTCTTATGACTGTGCTTGTGATTCACTGCATTGAAAATTTTTGCCATTGTATTTATTCTATAGAACAAATATGTGTTACAGGCACTTTTTTTCTTCCTGTTTTATCCTCTCTTTTCACTTTTGTTTCTATTAAGATTATAATAGCTTCAATGTGTAAAATTCTTTAATTAGTGCCTAAAAACCCTGTGTGCAAGTTACTTTATTGAAGGGGTGTGTGATGGCGGCCATTACATGTGGATGTAAGATGAGCTCTCATAGATAACATTCTTTGTTTCTTTTGAGCTAAAAGAAAACTTCTTCAGTATTATTTAAGGCACAGTACGGCCAGGACTGTAAATGAACAATTGTTTCTTCAGATGTCTGTGGTAAGTGTACATCTACCTGAATTCCTTTCAGTAATGTCAACATTTTCAAACGTGAGTGCTGTGTGTGCCCTACACCTCTGAAAATCAAGCCTTTTTTATTTATGTAGCTAAATAGGCTATAGTTGCCTAAGTTTAGTACCCCCAACTTTGAAAATATTGGCATTTGCATTTAAAATAGGGATTGTGGCTATTGGGTTATATAGCTAATTCATTATCTGTCTGACCATGCTGAAGTAAGATATTCTTCGTAAAGTAAACAACAAGTCATGGTCATTATATTTTTCATATTCTGAAGTATGTTGGGGATGTGTGCATGTTCCAGAACTTGTTGTTCAGTTAGACCAATGGTAAGGCAGAACATTACATCTACATTATATAAAATAATCCCTGATCACACATGCAGATGACACAAAACCTGGATAGGGAGCGGTAAATAATGACAAGGACAGGGCACTGATACAGGGTGATCTGGATTATTTGGTAAACTGAGTGCAAGCAAACAATATATGTTTTAATATGGCTAAATCGAAATGTATACATCTAGGCATAAAGAATTTAGGCTGTGCATAGTGGATGGGGGGACTCTATCCTGGGCAGCAGTGACTCTGAAAAAGATTTGAGGGTAATGGCAGATAATCAGTTGAACATGAGCTCCCAATGTGATGCTGGGGCCAAAAGATCTAACACAATCCTTAGATGCATAAACAGGGAAATCTTGAGTAGAAATGAAGAGGTTGTTTTACCTCTTTATTTTGCACTGGTGAAAATGTCGCTGGAATACTGGTGTCCAGAATTCAAGAAGGATGTTGATAAATAGGAGACCCACAAAAACAATTAAAGGATTAGAAAACCTTCCTCATAGTGATACTGAAGCTTAGGTTAACAAAGAGAAGGTTAAGGGGCAATTTGATTGCAGTGTAAAAATACCTACCTGGGGGAAAATATTTAATAATGGGATCTTCAATCTAGCAGAGAAAGGTATAACACAATCCAATGGCTGGAAGTTGAAGCTAAACAAATTCAGACTGGAAATAAGGCAGAATTTTTTAACAGTGAGAGAGAGTAATTAACCACTGAAACAGTTTACCAAGTATCATGATGGATTCTCCATCACTGACAGTTTTTAAATCAGGAAAGGATGTTTTCCTGAAAGATCTGCTTTAGGAATTATTTTTGGGGAAGTTCCCTGACCTGTGTTATACAGGTCAGACATGATGACCACAGTGGTCCTTTCTGGCCTTAGAATCTCTGAAAAAAAATGTGTGCGCCCACGTGTGCGCCACATATAAAAAGGCGGAGAGAAAATTGTGTAATGTATAAATGGAAGGAATCTCTGGGAAGTAGCATGAGTTAGTGCAATGCTCCCAGAAGAATATATTTTTCAGAAGTGGGTTAGGCATGGCACTTGGGGAACCAGTAACTTTTTCAGACCTTTTCACATTATTAACCCTTGCAGTAAGGTCATAAAATATACTATTCAGTATTAGGACTTCTTGAAACTTCTTAATTTTAATGTATGTCTCCAATTCTAAAATTCTGGACCTTTAAGAGTCTGTTCGTGAAAATATCAGATCTGGATCACATAACTTATTTGAGGACAGTGTTCATTTATTACTTCTCTTTGACAAGAGGGTCTTAAAGTTATTCCATCCCAGATGGCCAAAAATGAAAATAACAATTCTCAGTAGTATGTTGGTGGAAAACTCCATAATGCTTTGAAAATGGTTCTTTGGGTCAGAACTGAAGATGTTGGGCAGGAACATGTGTGGGATTTGAAAGGGTAATTTTAAATAATTGGATAGCAAGTAATTTTATTCTAAAATTACTAAAAATATTTAGTTTAGAGAAACAAGAAATGGTAGGGCCAGTTCTTACTAATTGTTTCTGCTATTGCTAACTTACAGTTGTAGTTCCCACTCTTTGGTCACGGGTTGTTTTTTTTTTACATACCTCAGTATCTGAAAACAAATGATAAACTGGTCAGTTCCTTTACAATCTCTCTGTGGAGACCTTTTAAAAGAGATTATATCCTTGACAGTGAACCTGCCTTTGGTGGGGCATTTCCTCTTGGTAAGTTGAGATCAAATTATTTTGTTTCCCAAAACTATTGGGAATCCATTCTGTAGTATCTTATTAGATATTTTAAAACAGTTTTTACTGGACAAAATGATTTTGTTTAAGGGCAGATGGATCCTGTTGATTAGTAGTAAATAACCAGATAGTTTGTAATTGAGCAAAATAAGGAATCTTAACTAAATCCTATGAAATTGAAGAAAATATTTAAATCAGTTACTTAAAAGAAGCCATTTAAGGACAGTTTTGAGACAGGTCAATTACAGATATTAAGAATTTTAAAATCTAATTAAATACCACTATTTCTTTTCTTTTTTTAACCAATGTATAGCCCCATCTCCTCTCCAGAAATACATGGTGTAACAACTTGGTAAATAAGAGGAGAAACTGTTAATATTTTAAGTTACAGTAGGATTTGAGTATCCTAATAGAATCATTATATGAATTTAAACCTAATCTCTTGGCAGCATTTTAGTAAACTTCTCTCATTAATCCACGTTGAAGTTTTGGGGAAGTTCTCCTTGGGTGGGTTTCTTCTTGAGTCATCTTTCTTTTTCTCATTTGTCTGTGGCAGCTTGCTTATAGAGATGCACAGGATGACTTATGGAACGTTTGCTGTCTAAAAGTAGCAGGGATATGTGTGAATGGGTTGCTCACTTCAGAGTCTTGTTATACCCGCCTCTTTCCTATTTTCATTAGATTATAGGAAACATACCTCTTGTTTATATTCAAATCTGTTTCTGTCACCCTTTCATTGGCTTTGTGGCTTTAGGTTTGGCTCAGGTGACACATGCAGCTCTAATATGCAGTCTGCCTAACGAATATATAACATTTCTTTAATTGCCATTGTTGTTCTTGTGGCAGAAAAGTGACAGATAACTTTAAAAATTAGTTTTAACATTTGTTTCCTACTTAGTCCATTTTCTGAGATTTTTTTTTAGCGTTTGTCAGGAAATGAAATTCTGTTTTCAAAAAGTCTAAACACTCCAGTTCTTCATATAAAAGATTTCAGCTTTCAAAATTGCCTTTTAAAATTAAATAAACTCATAGAAAATCTTTAGCTAGAGTTCTTCATTCTAACAACAATTTGTGGAGAGATTATTCTTGCCTCCTGGAGTAGGATGAGGGTTGGCTTGCATACTGCCAGTAAGTAATTAATCCCCCATTAATATAAATATTCTACACTTAAATGACTTCTTAGACTAGTTTAACATGGCCCGTAGATTCCATGTTGGTACATAAATCAAATCTACTACTTCCCCCTGTCAAACCTTGTGGATAGGAGCAAGCAGTAAATGTGATACATCTCGACTTTAGTAAGGCTTTTGTTAATCTCACATGACCTTCTCATAAACAATCTAGGGAAATATGGCCTAGACAAACCTACCATAAGGTGGGAGCACTACTACTTGGAAAATCATACTCAGAGAGAAGTTATTAATAGTATCACTGTTAGGCTGGAAGGGCATATCGAGTGGTGTCCTATACAGATCTATCCTGGGTTGAGTTCTGTTTAACATCCTTGTAAATTATTTGAATAATGGCATAGAGAGTACACAGATGATACCAAGCAGGGAAAGGTTGCAAGTGTTTTGGAGGACAGGACTGGAATTCAAAATGATTTTGACAAACTGGAGAAATGGTCTGAAATAAATAGGATGAAATTCAATAAGTAAAAATGCAAAGTACTAAACTTAAGAAGGAATAATAATTGCATAGATACGAAATTTGAAATGACTGCCTAGGAAGGAGTACTGCAGAACAGGATCTGGAGGATCACAAACTAAATATGACAGGTTTCAGAGTAACAGCCGTGTTAGTCTGTATTCGCAAAAAGAAAAGGAGTACTTGTGGCACCTTAGAGACTAACCAATTTATTTGAGCATGAGCTTTCGTGAGCTACAGCTGTAGCCGAAAGCTCATGCTCAAATAAATTGGTTAGTCTCTAAGGTGCCACAAGTACTCCTTTTCTTTTTGCGAATACAGACTAACACGGCTGTTACTCTGAAACCTGTCATTATGCAAGGCACTGCATTTAGCCGTATGAAATGGAAATCTATCAACTGCATGAAACTAAATATGAGTCAACAATGTAGTACTGTTGCAAAAGAAAGCAAAACACACATCATTTGTGGATGTATTAGCAGGAGTGTTGTAAGCAAGACATGAGAAGTAATTCTTTTCCTGTATTCCACAATGATAAAGCCTCATCTGCAATATTGTGTCCAGTTCTGGGCACCACACTTTAGGAAAGACATGGACAAACTGGAGAAAGTCCAGAGGGAAGCAAGAAAAATGATTAAAGGTCTAAAAAACATAATCTACATGGAAAGGGTGAAAAAATGCGGTTGTTTTTGTCTGGAGAAGAGAAGACTGAGGCGGGACATAACAATCTTCAACTGCATAAAAGGCTGCTATAAAGGGGAGAGTGATAAATCATACTCAGTAACCACTGAAGACAGGACAAGAAGTAATGAGCTTAAATTGCAGCAAGGGAGATTTAAGCTAGACATTAGGTTTGTTAACACTGAAACAAATTACCTATGGAGGTTGTGGAATCTCCGTCACTGAAGGTTTTTAAGAACAGGTTAGACAAACTCCTGTCGGATGGTCTTTACTTAGCCCTTCCTCAGTGCAGGGGATTGATCAAGATGACCTATTGAGGTCCCTTCCGGTTCTACATTTCTATGATATCTGTGATTGTATATAGCATGTTTTCATAGCAATAATATTAGGAGCTTTAAGAGGGCCTTTGCATTTAGCTAACATATTTGCAAGTATGCATTTCACAAAGGTGTTTCCCATTTCAACATTTAAAAAGTGAACAAGAGTTTTAAACATTTATAATTTCATTGATTAGAGTTCACATTTTATAACATAACTAGTTAATCATAGGTTATATTTACAAGCTTTCTGGCTATAACATACTTGTAACTAGAAAAGAAGTACTTGTGACACCTTAGAGACTAACCAATTTATTAGTCTCTAAGGTGCCACAAGTACTTCTTTTCTTTTTGCAAATACAGACTAGCACGGCTGCTACTCTGATACTTGTAACTATCTCTTAATACTCAGTAAAGGCACAAACAAGTTTGTAACAACCTAGTAAAATAAGTTATAATAATTTTATTCATAATCATTTTGCACCAATATGGAGTTCTCTCCCCTAAAGATGAGGAAGCTTGTACTGCTGTTTACTACCACTCCTATAGCTGTGGGCAGAAATCTGATCGCATTACTTGTCAATCTGAGGGAAAAGTGTCAGGGGTCATGCTACTCACTGCTTGGCAAGTCCTCCTTATAGTTCATTTGGGGAATTAGATCACCAGTGTCCATACCCCATCTGGCAGTCAGTCAGCCTGTTACCTTAGTCACACACTCTGCAGCCCCTCTCTTGCTGGTCAGGAGCTGCAGCACCTCTGCTTTGTGGCTTAGGCCTCTGGCCAAATTACTATTGTCCTCCGCTTTCAGGGTATTATCAGAGTTTCCTTCTTCAAAGTCTCAGATAGTGTCCATCTATCTGGCTGCAACACTCCCACAGTGGGTGGTAGGAGAACCTGGACCCACCCGTTCAGATTTGTCTCTGTCAGAACTTACTGCTCTTTCCCTGGACTGCTTCCTACCCTGTCTGTCTCAGGCTCCTACTCTCCCCCTTGTATCAGTGTGTGTGACTGCAGGCTCCCGGACTGTAGCCCCCTACTCTATCCTCAGCTTCTAGGCTTTATAGAAGCCCTACCTGTTCCTGCCCAGGTAAGCTTCTTTCTCAATCCATCTCATTGCCCTTTAACTCCCCAGCAGGTACAGCTTAAGGCTAATTGGCCTCTTTTGCCACTTTAATCCCATCCTTGCTGGTGTGGAGTGAATGCCTCATCACACACACTCCCCTGATGTGTGTAACCCCTGAGGGCAGGGATGCCTCCTCCCTTGGAGTTGCTGGAGCTTGCGCTCACAAGTCATCCCACTCCTGCTCCAAGTCACCCTCCTCCACCCCCCTGAGACACATTTTATCCTGATCCTCCATTGCATCTCTAAACTGAAGTCGCCACTGGGGAAAGTGGATGGACTAGGAGCTAAACTCCCCCGAAAGGGGGGAACATGGATAGTGAAACGGATGTAGGGCTCTGCTATAAAGAGGATGCTGCGGTTCCTGGCACTGCAAGAGGGGTTGCAGGTGGACCGAGAAGAAGTAATGATGGTGTGCAGACCATGGACGGGGGCATCAGCCTTGAGTTAATCCCTAGAACAACAAGGAGGAGATGCCAGCTCAGCTTTGTGAGTGATGTGCACGTGACCCGTGATGGAGAATGCGGGCACATGGTTGCCCTTGATACAAGGAAACGGGGAAGAGGCCAGTGTGGGAAGTGACCCTCACATAAGGGGAGTAAGAAAAGACATAAGTAGAGACAGTGAAGATTGAGAGACAATGGAACAGCAATATGTGGAACCACATTTTGCTGAAGGCTCATATACCCTCCCAGGCTGGACTCCAGATTTGCTACCCCTGAAGAAATGGGCTGACAAGCAGCAAGGGTGAATCTAGGCCCTGCTGTAGCAGGTACTTGAAACCCAACAGACCCAATGGGAGGCACAGGAGTACTTGCAATCTATATAGCCCAGCAAGCTGAACAACAGCTGTATATATTCAAGATTCTATGGGAAAAGGTTACTAGATGTTGCAGAGAGAAAGAGGGAAAGCAAGGCACTAGGGCCAGGAGGCCGGTGTCTGAGACAGGGCCATGTTATTCCTGTAGGTGACAAGGACACTGGAAGAGAGCATGCCCCTACTGGGATGGGGGACAGAAGCCTCACCCGGAAAATGAGAAGAAGAGCGAGCCCAGGACAGTCCTACCTGTGAGGAGAACAAGGAGGAAATTGGCATTTTGGGCCATGGGCAGCAGGGGCACCTGGAGAGGGAATGCCCATACATAAGCTGTTGGGTCATGGCTAGTTCAGGGGAAGAGGCTGAGTAAGGAAAGGACAATGGGAGTCCCATGGCCAAGGGGAGGCAAAGAGTTTGCTTTGGGTGCCATGAGGAGGGCCATATATAAAGGCATTGCCCCCTTAGGAGAAGGCAGGATAGAAAAGGGGTGCCTGGGAACCAGGCTAGGTCAGAGGCCATCAAGATGGATCTGGCAGTGATGACTGGACCTGGCAGGGAGCCATCTCCCACACCCAGCAGGGAGTGGTAGGGAGGTGATGGAGAAGGTGACTGGGATGGAGAGGACCCGGACAGACAAGAGAACCCACACGGAGGCAGAACAGGCTGTGGTAGGGACTCAGACCATATAGGAGAGAGGCAGATTGTACCTCCCAGTGGGTGACCTGAAACAGGAGACAGACGTTCTGCGAGCACAGCTGTGTGGGAGGCAGGGGAGGTAATACCCCCTATCCTGGGGTGGTGGGTCTTGAGTGGGAGGAATCTGATTAGGCATCTGCCCCACACTGGCCATAAGGACTTAATAGAGCCCTTGGGAGGCTGCATGAAAAGCAGCCAATAGGAGAGGGGATGTGAGGAGTGGCCAGTCAGCTCCAGCAGGCCCATATAAAAAGAACCTAAGGGCAGAGCAGGATCAGTAGCTGCCCGGGGCTCAAGGAGTGAAAACTGTGTCTCTAACAGACTGAGAGACCTGCTGCAACTTGCACAGAGCTACTGCTGGCAGGGACTAGGTGAGCAAGAGGAGCCCCTGGCTGGCTGCTGAGGCTGGGTAATTGTAGGCCCTGAGGAAGGGTGAAGAAGGTGTTAGGGCTATGGGTAAGTGGCATATGGAGACATAGCAGCAGGGAGAAAAATTGGAGGCACAGCAGGAGTCTGTGGTCCAGAGGGTCCTTGGTCTGGGACCTGGAGTAGTGGGTGAGCCTGGGTCCCCACCACTCGCCCCTTAGGAATTGGATGGACTTGGAGCTAAACTCCCCTGGAAGAGGGGAACACAGACAGTGACGCAGCCAGAAGGATGAGCTATGACGAGGATGCTGGGGTTCCTGACGCTGCAAGAGGGGTTGCAGGTGGACTACGAAGAAGGAGTGGGGTGCAGACTGTGGACTGTGGCATCAACCTCAAGATAATCCCCAGAAAGACCAAGAGAAGATGCCAGCCCAGTGTGGTGAGTGACGTGCACCGTGGCAGTCTCCTTCCTGAAGTCCTCTCCATTGCCACTGTGCTGGCTGCACCACTCCCACAGTGGCTGTTAGGGAAATCCGGGGATCCTTGAACCAGCAGGTCAGCTCTATCTGTGTCAGACTTTACTGCTTCTTCCCTGTATTGCTTCTTACCCTGCCTTTTTCAGGGTCCTACTCTCCTCCTTGTATCAGGGAGCGTGACTGCTGGCTCCCTGACTACAGCCCCCTGCTCCATCCTCATCTTCTAGGTTTTATAGAAGCCCTACCTGTTTCTGAGCTTTGTTCTCAATCAGTCTCATTGACCCTTAGCTCCCCAGCAGGTGCAGCCTATGGCTAATTGGCCTCTGTTGCCACTTGAACCCCATCCTTGCTGGTGTGGGGTGAATGTTCCATCATGATAAGGAAAAAAAAATCAAACACAGGAAAATCTATTTCTGTTTGCTTCAGTTTTCTGTCCAAGCATATGATCTAAGATCCCAGTGCAGGAAAGCATCCCTGTTCAGAACATCACTTAAACACATCGCAAATGTTAACCATGTGTTATGTTCTCTCCTGAATAAAGATAGACATAAGTATGTGCTTCAGTATTTTCCTGAATCTGAGACTAAGAGTTAAGCCATTCCTTCTTCATGGAAAGCTTTCCTCGGGGAAAGCTGTGGAAGTACCTATATTCCAAGCCAAAAATCATATCTGACCTCCTGTATAACACAGACCAGAGAACTTCCCCAAAATAATTCCTAGAGCAGATCGTTTACAGAAATATCCAATCTTGATTTAAAAATTGTCGGTGATGGAGAATCCACCACAACCCTTAGTAAATTGTTCCAATGGTTGATTACTCTCTCTAATTTTTAAACATTTCCATCTTATTTCCAGTCTGAATTTATTTAGCTTCAACTTCCAGCCATTGGATTGTGTTATACCTTTCTCTGCTAGATTGAAGAGCTCATTATTAAATATGGTTCTCAGGTAGGTACTTATAGACTGTAACTAACTTTAACCTTCTCTTTGTTAAGCTACAGCTTGAACTCCGTGAGTCTGTCACTGAAAGATATGTCTTTTAATCCTTTAATCAATCTCACGGTTCTTCTATGAACCATCTCCAATTTTTCAAGATTGTTCTTGATTGTGGACATAAGAGTATGCTGGTTCACTGCCTTTTCTGCCAGGAGATGATCCCAGTCTCAGATGGACCTCTCAATGTGTCCGGTGCCTAAGTGAGACACATGTCCCACAGAAGTGCTCTCACTACAGCAATTTAAAGGCTCGCATCAGGAAGGACAGAGACCGCTTTGTTAAACTTATCCTGATGGAGAAGTCTTTGCGGCCGGCATCCGATACCTGACAGCGGACCCCCTCTGGTTAATGGTCTCTAACGACTGCTTCTGAAAGACAACTTTCACCTTTCTCACAGAGGAAGGCTCACTCCGCCAAAAAGGTAGCGAGGAAAAGAGCAATAACCTGCGCTCTTAAAGAGCCACTGGAAAAGAAATGGTCTCCAGCTTGTTCTACATCCTCGTTACCAATTGCACCACAGCTGAGTACATACAAGGCACCGGGATCCTCCAGTACTGCAAAAGCCAATGATCCCAAATGGGCAGGCTTGGAGTTGATGCGGCACTGATGTACTCTCCACAGGTTATGGCGCCACCTTCTGCTCCCATAACACAGAGTGCTCACGTTTCGGTACCAACGCCTGCAAGTACAACAGCATTGTCACCACTGGCCACCTTGGAACCAAAACCACCAGCACTGCAGTATTTTCTGTACCACAAAGAGTTACTGGTTTCAGCAATGCCAAAATCACCACCCTTCGGTACCTCATCTTTGGCCCCTGCATTTTGTAGCAAAGAGGAAGACAAGGAGGAGAGTGCTTTTTCATCACATCACTCCTCTCCCATACAAAGTACTTCAGCATTAGGCCCACCTCTACAGCCTAACTCTAACCACAGGGTTGACACCCAGACCTGGTTTGGCCACCTATGGTTGCCATCGCTTGTGTCATTCCCCACTCAGTGGCCCTACTGGGACCTCTGGGGCATACAAGAGACAGTACCCCAGGCCCCAGAACTCCTATCGGGAGGGGATTAGACTTAGCCCGGAAGGTCACAGACCCGGAAAAAACAGGCTTATTTAAAGAACGAACGGAGTTAAACTCTTTTGTTTTAAAAACTTTGTTTTTCCTTTCTAAAGTCAAAGTGGTCTTGCTGCCCACCTTTCTGAGCTGGTCTCCTTTTGTATTTCTCTCTGCTTCCTTTGCTTTGCCAATCACATCAGCTCCTTTGTCTTCTCTCACAGTTGCTGCTCTACCTTCTCCATGCTGTTGTTTATTCTTGAAATAGTCTATCCAAACCTGTTTTCCAAACCATGTCCCTGGCTATATTGAAATTCCAACTAGAAATTAATTCCTGCTATTTCTAGGGGGAGAAAATATAAGCAAGGGGGGAAATTGGGAGGGGGAAGTAACATACTTAAGTTGTAAACTCTTTGGGACAGGGACCATCATTCTGTGTTTATACAGAGTCTGACACAATCATAGAACATTAGGGTTGGAAGAGACCTCAGGAGGTCATCTAGTCCAAACCCCTGCTGAAAGTTGGACCAACCCCAACTAAATCATCCAAGCCAGGGCTTTGTCAAAGGGGGGTGGGGGTGGGTCTCCTAGGTGTTACTACAAAACAAATAATAATAATAATTCATAATAATTAATAACATAACCTTCAAGTTGTGTAATTCCTTACTGTCTAATCTCATGTGCTTACCATTGTCACCTTTGTCTTTCCTACCCTCTTCTTCTCCTCCACGACCTGTCTGTTTGATTTTTCAGTTGTCAGTTTGAATTTGTATACTTTTGGGGACAAAACCATATATTTACTTGTTTTAACTAGCATATTTCTGGGTGCTTGAAAAATAATAAATGTGAATAACATTCTTATACTGCTCCAGTCTTCAGGTTCTTTCAGGAGTCTCTTGAAAAGGTTGTCATACACCTACGAACAAAAAAGGGCCAAGCAGTGTCTAAGTCAACTCCCTCAAAGCAAATTAAAGAACTGATTGAGGAGACTTACTTTCACATTGGGGAAAAACATGTCAGAGCCAGTTAAGGGCTTTTGACTTGATCAATGCTTAGTCATTTTCGGACAGAGGGTAAGCATTCTTGCTACATATTATTCAGGCAGCCACCTGGATGTTCATTTACACCTCTGTCAAACATTACAGGATTGATGTGAAGACATCCATGAATGTGGCTTTTGTCATACAGGTGTTGACAGGAGCTGGCAGGTTCTAGTTTCTCACTAATTGAGGTTCTTGCACTGTTTGGGGAGATCCTAAACATCTGGATTAAAATTAGAGGATGGATGAGAGAAGGTGAAATTTCCTTCACCTGATAATTTTCTTTTTTTTTAAGTTGACTTACTAGTCTAAACTCCTTCCTCACACAGATTAGGATAATCTGCTGTAAACTAGGTTTAAATAAAAATTTTCATGGGGATGTTTGCATATATTACTGTACTAGAGTTATTGGTTGTTGTTTATAACAGTTGCCTGTCTGTTGGTACTGCTTTCATAGTATTTCAAGAGAAGTCTGAGAGAAAGTATACTCCTTGTATAGATAGAGTATAATATCAAAAAAATATTTTTTTTGTTTCTATCTGTCCTTTGGGAGAAATTATAAATACAGTGTTTGACCTGGTGTAGATGATCCCAAATAAGGAAAATTATCAGGAAAAGAATTTTCATTCAGCATAGTATTTTGAATTCAAAAATTATTCTGGTGGACTTCTGTTGTGTGAAGCTCTTTGTGAAATATCAAGTATGTGACATTTTGAGAGTGTGTGTCTGTTATGCTATGAAGGCCTCAAAAATTAGAATCCTTGTGGAAATCTCAAAAGAGGAATAACTTTAAATCTTTAGAAATCTTAAGGTGGCTTTAGGGAGACTGAGTAGTGCCAGGAAAGTAAGGCTTGCCTTCTTTCTTGAAGTATTCCAGATTTGAGAAGGTTTTGTGTGAATTACTATGTTTTAGGGATATACATCCAATTTTAAGTGGAAAATTCAGAATTCTAGGTTGCTTCCATGATAAAAATGAGGGTTACGCTCAAAATAATTTTCAAGTAATATATATTTTAAAGTGGTACAGTGTAATTGCAAATTCCTGCAAAGGACTGGGATACATGTACTGCACAGATTGAATCTCCTCTTTAACGGAAAACACTTATTGGGGTGAAATTAACTCATGCAATGCTTTAATTAACTAGTCTTAAATGAATTTCTCTACTCAAAATCAGTCTTATTTGTGTAGTAGAAAGACTTAAACTATCAGGAAATCTCACTGGGGACCTCCAAGGTTGTGTGCTGGCTATTCATGTGGTGGCACATAGCATATATTTCCACATTAGGCATTGGAGCATAGTTTAGGTTATTGTGAAGGTTCAGGGGTGCAATTGGGATATCTACTGCCCAGGTTTGTACTCAAATGGGAATGTATTATTTGATTTGTTGATAATATGATTGTGTGTGTGTGTGTGTGTGTACAATAGTCTAGTCATTTCCAGTGTTCTTAATTAATAATGTATCTGGCACTACTAGGGCTCGTGCCAGCAGTCAGAGACAGAAATATATTACTCAGTCAGAATGTCTATTTGATCCTTGATGTTCTGTCAAATCAGCCTGCTCTAATTATATACGAATACAGAGATTTTAAACAGAAGACTTTGCAAAAGGAATAGGAACATTTAATTGTTACATAATTATTGCAAGAACTGATAGCATGTTACTTATAAAAACTACATGTACAGCAGGATAAATTTCACTTTGTCATTACTGTACCAATCTTTCTTATCTGTATCAGAATGCAGTGATAAGCAGTATGATCAAGAATATTCTCACTGAAAAACACATTACAAAGTCTGTCTGCTGACAGAAACTTCAGCAAGAGGACATACCCAACTTCTATCTGGAAAACTGAAACATTTTAATTTTAATATCTTAATTAGTGTCACTAGAGTTCACCCTTGGATCTTGTGTGTTAACCTGTTAATTTTCAAAAGTAAATATCAAGGATTGTTAAATGCTGTCACAGGTTCCTTTCCTTAAGGAACAGACAGTATTCAGATTTCCCTAAAGAAATGTGGTGTTACCCTCTCCTCCTTGAAACATTAAAAAAATAAGAAGAGACTTATTAGGATAGGCAGCTTGGAACAGAAGCCAGATCTCTTCATTTCTAATCCGGTATTTTAGCCACAAGAAAATATTGTTGCCCCTCTTCAACCAGAGTGACTAGTCAAATTTGGGGCCTTGAGGAACTTCCAGTTGAAAGTAGAAATTGATGGGAGTCTGATATTCTCTTTGATGCAGTCTTGTTGATTTACTAGGAGTATCCAACATTGTCTCCTCTGAATACAGGATGAACCAAGAACAAAAAGAACAGTTTCCTAGTTTACAGACCAAAGACCCAAAAGTTCTTTCTCTAGCTTTTCTCAGGAGCACACTGTGTTCATAGGCTACTTCTTGGCTTTCTTGTTTTTTGCTCTGACTCTCTCTCTCTGTCTCTCTCTCTCTCTGGTCTTGTTTTTTTCAGTCTTTTATCTCTCCTGCCTTCAAATCCCCCTCCCCTACCACTAAAACAATACTCAGCCAAAAACTCTTGGCGGGTTCACACACTCCTTATGTCTTAGGTGGTAGCTATCTTTTCACTGACAGCCACCTACCTCAGTGGTTCTCAAAATGTGGGTCACAACCCCAAAGTGGGTCATGAGTTTGTTTTAATGGGGTCACCAAGGCCAGCAATAGACTCGCTGGGGCCCAAAGCTGAAAGCCGAAGCCTTGACACCCAGGGCTGAAACTGAAGCCTGAGCAACTTAGCTTTGTGGGGTGCCTGGGCAATTGCCCTGCTTGTCACCCCTAACATCGGTGCTGATTCTAGAGTAACACAGAGCACGGGAGGCATGTAGTAATTTTGTTGTCAAAAGGGGGTCACCATGCAATGAAGTTTGAGAGACACTGATTTCTACCTTGATAACTTTTTTCAGAGTAACAGCCATGTTAGTCTGTATTTGCAAAAAGAAAAGGAGTACTTGTGGCACCTTAGAGACTAACCAATTTATTTGAGCATAAGCTTTCGTGAGCTACAGCTCAATTCACTTATTGAAGTGGCCATCCTGTAGAACAATTAGTGTATGATATGATTCACGATTGATTTACTCAAACTGCTGAATAGTTTTGAACATTTAAAAAAAAAAACCTAATCAACGTTACCTCAAAAAGTGTTTGTTTCCTCTAAGTTTTGCCATGGAGAGCACGGATAGAAGGAGGAAGCAGTTGAAAAAATTGCCTAAAACACCAAAGGTTGGACCTGTAAACTAATCCTTGCTGTGATGAAACTTTCTATTAAAGGGAAATAAGTAGGGCTGTCAAGCAATTTTAAAAAAAATCAATCACGATTAATCATGTGATTAGTCACACTGTTAAACAATAATAGAATGCCATTTATTTAAATATTTTGATGTTTTCTACATTTTCAAATATATTGATTTCAGTTACAACACAGAATACATAATGTACAGTGCTCACTTTATATTTTTATTATAAATATTTTCACTGTAAAAGAATAAAAGAAATAGTATTTTTCAATTCACCTAATACAAATACTGTTGTGCAATCTCTTTATCATGAAAGCTGAACTTATAAATGTATAATTATGTACAAAAATCCTGCATTCAAAAACAAAACAATGTAAAACTTTAGAGCCTAAGTCCATTCAGTCCGACTTCTTTTTCAGCCAATCGCTCAGAGAAACAAGTTTGTTTACATTTGCAGGAGATAATGCTGCCCACTTGTTTTTTACAATGTCACCTGAAAGTAAGAACAAGCATTTGCATGGCACTGTTGTAGCTGGTGTTGCAAGATATTTACGTGCTATATGTGCTAAAGATTCATATGTCTCTTCATGCTTCAACCACCATTCCAGAGGACATGCGTCCATGCTGATGATGGGTTCTGCTCAATAACAATCCAAAGCAGTATGGACCAACGCTTGTTCATTTTCATCATCTGAGTCAGATGGCACCAGCAGAAAGTTGATTTTCTTTTTTGGTGGTTCGGGTTCTGTAGTTTCCGCATGACTGTGTTGATCTTTTAAGACTTCTGACAGCATGCTCCACACCTTGTCCCTCTCAGATTTTGGAAGGCACTTCAGATTCTTAAACCTTGGGTTGAGTGCTGTAGCTACATTTAGAAATCTCACATTAGTACCTTCTTTGTGTTTTGTCAAATCTTCAATGAAAGTGTTCTTAAAATGAACAACATGTGCTGGGTCATAATCCGAGACTGCTATAATATGAAATATATGGCAGAATGTGTGTGAAACAGAGCAGGAGACACACAGTTCTCCCTCAAGGAGTTGGGTCACAAATATACTTAACACATTATTTTTTTTAATGAGCATCATCAGCATGGAAGCATGTCCTCTGGCATGGTTGCTGATGCATGAAGGGGCATACAAATCTTTAGCATATCTGACATGTAAATACATTGCAATGCTGGTGACGAAAGTGCCATATGAATGCCTATTCTCACTTTCTCATGACATTGTAAACAAGAAGTGGGCAGCATTATCTCCTGTAAATGTAAACAAACTTGCTTGTCTTAGTGATTGGCTGAACAAGAAGTAGGACTGAGTGAGCTTGTAGGCTCTGAAGTTTTACACTGTTTCTTGTTTTTTTGAGTGCAGTTACGTAACAAAAAAATCTACCTTTGTAAGTTGCAGTTTCACAACAGAGATTGCACTACAGTACTTGCATGAGTTGAATTGAAAAATACTATTTGTTTTGTTTACCATTTTTACAGGGCAACTATTTGTAATCCAAATTAATAATATAAAGTGAGCACTGTACACTTTGTATTCTGTGTTGTAATTGAAATCAATATATTTGAAAATGGTTAATAAATTTCAATTGTTATTCTATTGTTTAACAGTGCGATTAAAACTGCATTAAATCCTGATTAATTTTTTAAATCACAGTTACTTTTTTTGAGTTAATCGCGTGAGTTAACTGCGATTAATCGACAGCCCTAGAAATAACCCACGGGAAAAATATATTATTTTAAAAGCCCAAACACATAAACAAAATTTTCAGGTAGAACACATATTTCATTAGTTTTAACCTAATTACCTAGGTATTTAAAATATATATATAATTTTCAAAAAGTGGAGTGCCAAGATTAAATATTTATCTTTAATTTTTCTTCTTTGATTACAATAGCAGCATTCTGGCAACTGTAGGAGAGAGGAAGTTCTGTATTTTACATGGTGTAGATGCTTTTGTTTTAATTGTTACATTTTTTAAATGGATTTGAATGCTAATGGTAAATTTGTGCAAAGCAGATATAAACCAGTGACCGACTGAAACTAATCATTTGGAAAAAGTACTGTTCTGTATTTGATGCTTTAGGCAATGGAATTCGGTCTTAAAAGTTTTTGTATTCAGTTTTGCTGTAGGGTAGCAAATGTTTGATCTACAAGTCTTGAGATCCTAGCAAATAGAGTGGAAAAAGACCTTTCCCTGCCAACACAGGATTTTTCCTTAAACTACTTTTTCAATTGTGTTTGTCCATTTTAATCATAAATATCTCAAGTGATGTTGCTTCTGCCACTTTCCAGGGAAGATTTTTCCATAGTCTCTAATAAATGTCACTATCCAAAACATATGTCTATTTCCACATCCTTAGTTTCATCCCATTATTTATAATTATACAGCTGGGCATCATCCTAAAACATTCTTCTTCCTCTTTGATGTGTTTTGGTGTTTGCCTTCCCTCCCCTCTCTGAAATTTTAGAGAAAGTGGGTGTGTGTACATTTTATTTATTTATATACCAATATATAGCTAGCTAGCATTTTTTGATCAGTAAATCCCTCCAATCTTCTATCATTTCTGTTTGCTATTCACTCAACTTTCTCCATTTGGCCATATATTTTTGATAATGTTCTTGTGCCCAGAATAGAAGGGAGCATTACAGATGTGTTAACACATAGAAATACCCAGAGAGACTGTTATATTCACTATATTTAGTGGGTATAGTTTGCCAAATGAGATTTATATCTAACTTGTCCAAACTGTGCTATCTAAAATGAATTAACATTTTTTAAAAGTCAAACGTTTATTTTTACAGATGTTTATGAATATATAGAGCTTTATCCAAGTGAATCTAGATGTATTTTATTTTAAACAGATTTATACCTCTAAATTGCTCCTTAATGTTGCACTTTTTTCTTTTTCAGTAATGTTTTAGACATTCAGGTATTCAGCAGTATTCTAACACTGCTTTGAAACTTTCTACAGTATGCACTTTATATAAAGTATGACTTCAAGAACAGAACTGTGAAAGAAGGATGATCTAGAGTGTATGCACAGGACTGGAAATGCGGAACTGTTTAATCCTAATCTTGGCCATGATAGAGTCCTCCTGTGTAACCCAGGGCAATTTACTTAACTGCTTTGTGCCTTATTTGCCCTGATGTGGAATCGTGAATATAATTTCTCGCTGAAGCACTGAGGATTAAAGTTTATAAAATGTTTTTAAAATAAAACTACTACCTGTATTTTATTAGAAATAAATCCTTGAGAAAAAAAACAACCTGACAATTATGAAATAAGTAAAATAAAAGTATAGGCAACTTCTCATTTTCAATTAAGTTAATTTTATGTATCTGAAATGTGATTCTTCAATTCTACATCTGCACTGTGGCCTCATTGTTTAGCTCGCTATCCACAGTTGACAGTTTTCTTCTTAGTTGTTTTATCAGGCACTTGAATTTTAAAAGATTCAGCCTGGAGTACTGTTTTACTTGCTTCTAGGAAAGAAGTTTAAGATATTGTCAAATCCTATATTCATTTTGGATTGTCTAAACTAAAATGCTAGTCTTTAAAGATATTACATTTATAAAAGTAGCTTCTATATTTAGTTTCAATAGCATTGGATTTATTTTGGGAATATAAATTAATTTTGATTTTTATGCTTCCAAATTAGCAGAGGAATAGGAGTGAATTATGTAGATCACTAACTCCAACAGCTGTTTTTGTTTTGTTTTTTAATTTGGGGCGAGGGGGAAATGTAACATCATCTGATGAGACAATGTTGCTAATACATATCAGACTTTGTTGTGATTTTCATTTAGAAATATACTAGACTCTTGTTAATTTGCTCAAGTGACTAGATGATCCTTGCACTTTAGACAGTAAATGCACAGATATTATAAAACAGATATCAAGGATACTGCATCACAAAATGTATCTTCATTTATTTTTACAATTACAACTGAGTTTTATTGTGATACTTCATAGCATACTAACAAATGTTCAGTCCTGTATGTTACAAAATTAATGAAGTCTTAGTAATATGAGACCAGAATTCACCCCAGCACTATGCTATTTTCCATTTTATCCATCTCTGCCAGAGCTACTGTGGGATATTTCTTGTCTTCAGCAGATATTTTTTGTATGACTGTCTTACTGACTGACTGTGGTGAGGGTAGAAATATAACAACCACACTTCAATTGCCTTTGCAGCAGCCTTTCTTTTTCTTCAGAGTACATCTGCCTAAATGACCCTCAACAGTTTCTCCTTTGCAGCACACAGGAAGAGTGATATTTCTGAGAAAGGAATCAATCAACAACCTACATGCTGTAGTGTTTCACCCAAACCCCTAAAATAGCTACATTTTTCTTTGGGGAAAGAGGTGGGATTTGTGGCAGGGAGACATCCCTTCCTGCCCTTCCCTTCACTTTCTTATTTCGCAAATCTGTTGCTGAAAAGACACTAGTTGTTCAACTTCTTCCATCAGTGTTCACCGCTGAGGATGTTGGAGACATACTTACTCCAAACTTGCTCTTTCCTGGAAATAAAGATGGAGGTGCTATGAGATTGATATGTCAGAAGACAAGTTGTCAAAAATGTGAGATGAAGTAAGTCACCAGGCCCAGACCATATACATCCAAGAGTTCTGAAGGAGATCAAGAATGAAGTGGCTGTGCTAGAAAGCAAAAGTATGTGATCCTTTATTTAAAAAAAAGGTATTGTACCAGCAGATTGGAGGATAGCAAATGTACCTATATTTTTTAAAAAGAAAAGGAGTACTTGTGGCACCTTAGAGATTAACCAATTTATTTGAGCATAAGCTTTCGTGAGCTACAGCTCACTTCATCGGATGCATACTGTGGAAACTGCAGAAGACATTATATACACAGAGACCATGAAACAATACCTCCTCCCACCGCACAATCCTGCTGGTAATAGCTTATCTAAAGTGATCACTCTCCTTACAATGTGTATGATAATCAAGTTGGGCCATTTCCAGCACAAATCCAGGTTTTCTCACCCTCCGCCCCCCCCCCCCCCCCAAACTCACTCTCCTGCTGGTAACAGCCCATCCAAAGTGACCACTCTCTTTACAATGTGTATGAAAATCAAGGTGGGCCATTTCCGGCATAAATCCAGGTTTTCTCACCCCCCCCCCCCAACACACACACACAAACTCACTCTCCTGCTGGTAACAGCCCATCCAAAGCAACCACTCTCCTTACAATGTGTATGATAATCAAGGTGGGCCAATGTATGGTTATCATACATTGTAAGGAAAGTGGTCAGTTTGGATGAGCTATTGCCAGTAGGAGAGTGAGTTTGTGTGGGGGGTGGGGTGAGAAAACCTGGATTTGTGCTGGAAATGGCCCACCTTGATTTTCATACACATTGTAAGGAGAGTGATCACTTTAGATAAGCTATTACCAGCAGGATTGTGCGGTGGGAGGAGGTATTGTTTCATGGTCTCTGTGTATATAATGTCTTCTGCAGTTTCCACAGTATGCATCCGATGAAGTGAGCTGTAGCTCACGAAAGCTTATGCTCAAATAAATTGGTTAATCTCTAAGGTGCCACAAGTACTCCTTTTCTTTTTGCGAATACAGACTAACACGGCTGTTACTCTGAAACCTATATTTTTTAAAAGTCTGTAGGGGTGATTTGGAGAACTAGGGGCCAGTACGTCTCACATCTATACCTGGTAAATTGGTTGAAACAATAATTTAGAAATAGAATAATAATATCTGGAAGATCTTAATATGTTAGGATCTCACCAGCACGATTTCAGCAAAGAAGAAGAATGTTTCTCTAATCGGTTAGAATTGTTTTAATGTGTCAATAATATTCAGGATAAAGGAGAACGAGTTGATATTAATTATTTAGATCCATTCTTCTGTTGCCCCTTTAGTAAAGGATGTGATCTATCTTGGAGAAATGATTCCTTTATTTATTCACCATTGTTTGTCACCAAATCCATGACCTCAAATGCAGGACCAGAGAGCACCTGGGATTAATTAACATTAAATTCTGTCTCTGCCTTTTTGTTAAATTTGGTATAGAATGGATCCAGCAGTAGTGCCAAAAGTTCATGGGGTTTGTCAGCTGACATCACTGGCAGCGCTGTGAAACCTCCAAAACTCGAAAATTAAGCAATGGCTATCAGTTGGCTTAAAAGGAAGCTTAATTAGCCAACTAAGATTACATGAGAACTGGATAGCACAGGGGACTTTTAAAATTGGGAAGGAGTTTTAGATGCCATAAGCCCTTCATAAATCTGATAAGTTTGCTCCCAAGAAAAACAGTATATTTTAAGTGCTGATAGAAAAACTAAAATAGCTGCCAAATGACCTTTATGGGAGCAAGTTCATAATCGAGGAAGAGAATTAAAAGTCAATCAGTGTGTTTGTGTGTGTGACTGTGAAGGATTCCTTTTAGTATGCCCACTCCAGCCCACAAACCTTTCCCATGTGTGCCTTCTTGGCAGGCAATTACTGAGTCGCACAGAGGACTTATGACACCACAACGAATCACTTTCTTTCCTTTCATTAACTACCCTGACATGACTGAGATCCAGAATTTAGGATGTGAAGTGATATTTTTACTTGGACTGGCTGGTCATGGCAAGATGTAGAGCGTAATGAAATCAGTCATTGTTGTTTCCATCACAAGCAGAAGCTAGACTTGTCCCAGGAAGTGTGAGGCTACTAAAAAGCATAACTCTACCCCCTCCTGAGCTTGATGTGGTCAGTGGCTTCTCAAATAAGGAAGACAAGCAAGAAGGCACATGCAAAAGTGTACGTGAAATTTCCCTTTCCAATCCAGTCCTCCGAAGGAAGAAATAATCTTTTTTCCATTGCAGTCTTTTTAAAGCTTCTTAAGAACTATTGTATTCAGTGCTATGTAAGGCAGAAAATAATACAGTCCTTATCTTTGACACACAGCTCCCTTGGCAAAGGGTCCCCTGCTCTTCGAAAACTATTCTCGTCTCATACCTGACAAACTCACGACATCAAACACATTGCTTACAAAGTAATTTCCCATAAAGTTAGCATCTAAAGTCTCTAGTATTTATTTAGCATTTGCATATTAGCTAAGCGAAGCAGTAGTGTTCTCAGTGGCCAAGTGGAGTTCTTGGAGCCCACTGCTAAATTTAGTTAGCAGGCACTCCTTGACAATATGTATCATTGTTTGATCTGTGCCGCAGCTGCAGCTTGGATTGTCTTGAAGACCACAACGGTATTGGTTGACTGCACAAAGGCCTTGCCCCGTCCAGAATTGATTAATCAGGGACCACTGACAATGTGGAAGGTTAAAGCTGGGCAGGCAAGCAGGAGGGTCTGTGATGAGGAACTGATTGGTGGTGGACTCCCCATGAAGAACCAACCAGTTCTCTGAGAAGGTTGTTGCAGTGTCTTGATTTTCACTGCTATTTTGCTTAAGTGGTCTCTAGTGAAAGCTTGCAACATACTAATGTTTGTAATCATGGTGTGATGTGTGTATAGGAAATATTTAAGGCATAATGTAACTATATTCAAGTTTATGCCCTTATGGTCTTAAAGTTAAAAGGAGTCACCAGGGAGTGACTCAGCCCTGGTCTATACTACGAGTTTAGGTCGAATTCAGCAGTGTTAGGTTGATTTAACCCTGCACCCATCCATATGACCAAGCCTGTTTTGTCGACTTAAAGGGCTCTTAAAATCGATTTCTGTACTCGTCCCCGGTGAGGGAAGTAGTGCTAAAATTGACCTCACTGGGTCGAATTTGGGGTAGTGTGGACGCAATTCAATGGTATTGCACTCCGAGCTATCCCAGAGTGCTCCATTATGACCGCTCTGGACAGTACTCTCCACTCAGATGCACTGGCCAGGTAGACAGGAAAAGCCCCAGGAACTTTTGAATTTCATTTCCTGTTTGGCCAGCATGGCGAGCTGATCAGCATAGGTAACCATGCAGAGCTCATCAGCACAGGTAACCATGGAATCCCAGAATCACAAAAGAGCTCCAGCATGGACCGAACGGAAGACACTGGATCTGATCGCTGTATGGGGAGAAAAATCGATGCAGGCAGAACTCTGTTCCTGCAAGCCCAATTCTGTTGCCCAGCCGAGCATGTGTGATGTCTCACACCAAACTGGCAGGCACTCAATATTGGAGGCAAAATGCAACCTTGTACCAAAAGCACATGTGCTATGTAATGTGAATCGCTTGATTCAGTGTGAAATAGTCTTCCCTTTGTTCTCTAAAATGTATCTTTTTAAATACTACTCTCCCTTTTTTCCTCCTGCAGCTGCAAATGTTTCTATGCTCCCGCTATCATGTCCCTCCCAAGGGCTAGTGCAGATTAGAAGGTGAAAAAAACACACTTGCAATGAAATGTTCTCAGAGCTCATGCAGTCCTTCCGTACTGAAAGCTCAGCAGAATGCGTGGAGGCAAACAATGGCAGAGACCAGGAAAGTGTTAAATGAATGCGATGAAAGGAGGGAGGAATGCGATGCTGAGTCTAAGGGGGGGCGCAAACTGACATGCCCAGGCATCTGGTGGAGCTGCAAGAAAGGCAGCAGGAGCACAGACCACCACTGCAGCCCCTGTATAACTGCCCGCCCTCCTCCCCAAGCTCCATATCCTCCTCCAAGAATGCAGGGGTGCGGGAGGCTACATGCACCCAGCCACTCCACCCCAGAGGACTGCCCAAGCAACAGAAGGCTGGTATTCAATAAGTTTTGAACTGTAGTGTGGCCTTGTCCTTCCCTCCTCCCCTCATCCACTATCCCACCCTGTGCTTCCCTCCTCACCCACACTTCCCGGGCTACCTTGTGAGTTTCCCCCTATTTGTGTGATGAATTAATAAAGAATTCATGATTTTGAAACAATAATGACGTTATTGCCTCTGCAAGCGGTGATCGAAGGGCGGAGAGCAGTTGGCTTACAGGGAATTAGAGTCAACCAAAGGGGTGGGTTTTCATCAAGGAGAAACAAACAGAACAAACTGAACTGTCATACCATAGCCTGGCCAGTCATGAAACTGGTTTTAAAAGCTACTCTGATGCGCAGGGCACCCAGCTGTGCTCTTCTAATTGCCCTGGTGTCTGGCTGTGCGTAATCGGCTGCCAGGCGATTTGCCTCAGCCTCCTACCCCGCCATAAACATCTCCTGCTTACTCTCAGAGATATTGTGGAGCACACAGCAAGCAGCAATAACAATGGGTATACTGGTTTCGCTGAGGTCTTACCTAGTTAGTAAACTGCTCCAGCATGCTTTTAAATGTCAAAATGCACATTCTACCACCATTCTGCACTTGCTCAGCCTATGGTTGAACTGCTCCTTACTACTGTCAAGGGTACCTGTGTACGGCTTCATGAGCCATGGCATTAAGGTTAGGCTGGGTCCCCAATGATAACTGTAGGCATTTCATCACCCCCAATGGTAATTTTCTGGTCTGGGAAATAAGTTCCTTCTTGCAGCTGTTCAAACAGACCAGAGTTCCTGAAGATGTGAGCATCATGCACCTTATCCAGCCATCCCACATTGATGTTGGTGAAATGTCCCTTGTGATCCACCAGTGCTTGCAGCACCATTGCAGTGGTTTACGTACTGGTTGCCAAGGTGGTCCGGTCCCAAGATAGGGCTATGCGTTCCGTCTCTCACCCCACCACAGTTAGGGAACCCCATTGCAGTAAAACCATTCACTATGACCTGCACATTTCCCAGAGTCACTACCCTTGATAGCAGCAGCTCAGTGATTGCATTGGCTACTTGGATCACAGCAGCCCCCACAGTAGATTTACCCACTCCAAAATGATTCCTGACTGACCGGTAGCTGTCTGACATTGCAAGCTTCCAGAGGGCTATCACCACTCACTTGTGAACTGTGAGGGCTGCTCTCATCTTGGTATTCTTGTGCTTCAGGGCGGGCGAAAGCAAGTCACAAAGTTCAATGAAAGTGCCCTTATGCATGCGAAAGTTTTGCAGCCACTAAATCATAGCAGACCTGCAACACTATGCGGTCCCACCAGTCTGTGCTTGTTTCCTGGCCCCAGAATCAGCATTCCATGGGATGAACCTGCCCCGTTACCACCACGATGTCCAAATTACCAGGGCCCATGCTTTGAGAGAAGTCTGTGTCCATGTCTTCATCACTATCATGATTGCGTTGTCGTTGCCTCCTTGCCTGCTTTTGAAGGTTCTGCACATACTGCAGCAGTGGTGAGTTGAGCGGGCTCCATGCTTGCTGTGGTATGGCGTCTGCAGGAGAACAGAGCTGCAGTAGAAGCAGTGGCTGACGACAGATGCCATGAGAATAGATATTTATACAGAACAATGAGAGGACCTGCGAGGTGGATTCATGGCACCAGGAGAGCAGAGCTGCAGTGGAAGCGATGGAGGATGATGTTTAGCATCGCGCACATTTCCCAAGGAAGAACACAAGTATCCGGGAGCACATGACAGACAACATGGAGAAATTCGCTATTGAGACAAGAGCAGCAGAGCAAAGTTGCAGCAGAAGCAATGGATGATGACGACGGTTAGCAGTTCTACTGCACCATCTGCTGACAGCAGTATGGTGTCTGCATGGAAAAAAGGCGCAAAACGATTGTCTGCCATTGCTTTCACGGAGGGAGAGGCGACTGACGATATGTACCCCAAACCGCCCATGACAATGTTTTTGCCCCATCAGGCATTGGGAGCTCAACCCAGAATTCCAATGGGCAGGGAGACTGTGGGAACTGTGGGATAGCTACCCACAGTGCAACGCTCTGAAAGTTGATGCTAGCCACGGTACTGTGGACACACTCTGTCTACTTAATTCACTTAGCTTGGACATACACAATTGACTGTATACAATTGATTTCTAAAAATTGACTTCTATAAGATCGACCTAATTTTGTAGTGTAGACATACCCTCAGTGACAGCCTGTTTATGCACGAGGGAGTGGCCAACCCTCCCTGACCAGCCGGTGAGGCAATGCACGATTTTATTATATCCCATTGCCCCATCACAGAATGGTCAATGGAAAATCATCAGTGACAAATGTGAACAACCAAAGCCACTTGGTGGTAAAAAAGAAACATTGTAACAGATGGGATGATTCCTGCCTATGAACAAAGATAAACGACTGTTTCAGTATAACAGAGTCAGGAGAGACACTCTGTATCCATTCTCTGAGGAGATATCTTGTAGAGTAGGGATATTTTTCATGAAAGATTGGATTCTGATTCCTCTGAAGCCAGCCAGCTCTGCAACAGACTTAACTTTGGAGGAAAAACCTACTTCATTAGGTAAGACAGGTAACTATTAAGAAGTGTAGACCCTAGTTTGTGTTTTATGATTTTGTTTTGTATTGTAGCCTTTTGCTTCCACCACTTTGGAATTTCTATTCTGTTTTAAATAAGCCTTCTGTTATTTCATTGCAAGTGATGCATGTTATAGAGGGGAGTGGTTTAAAGTAAAACTGGTAAACTGGGGTACACTGCTCCTTTTGCGACAGAGGATCTGGGATTTCTGTGAGCAACCAACGTAAGGCACTGTATATCATAGAGGAAAGCTTCAAGAGGATTTGGAGTGCACCTCTTGTTAACTGAAAGGCAAAGACAGGGCACATGTCAGTAGGGCAGGCTAATATGTAGGATTGGTTGGAGGGAGATAAGTCTTTAGCAGAGAATTGAGAGGTATCTGCATCAAGATATTTGAAGCCATACTTTTGAGTACCAATTTCTAGAGATAGGTTGAAAAGAGAAAAGCAGAGGGCCATGATCAAAGCTTCAGGGGGGAGAGGGGGCCCATCTACTGAAAGAGAGGTAAGAAGAGGAGGAGCCACCAAATAAGACATTGAAGACCAGAGGGGTAGGAGGAGAACCAGAAAAGGACAGAGTCACAAAGGCCAATGGAGTACAAGATTTTAACAAGGTTGATGGTGTCAAAAGTGCCAAAGGATCAAGGGAGGAGAAAATAGAAGACTTGCAAGTGGACCAGGAAGAGACCGTTTGAGACCTTTTAGTCACAGCTACTTAGGTGGAGTGGAGAGACCAGAAACCAGACTGAATGTAGTTGCAGAGTTACACTCTCTATATAAAGATGGTTTCATTACAGTATATTCAGTCTATATAGACAGCTAGTATAAATGCAGTTATTCAACCATCCAACTTAACATCTTTAACTTTCAGTTTTATTATTTCACTTTTAGGAATGATACGATGAGAATATTTAAGAAAATAACCATGTACGAAGCAGGGGTCATCACTTACCTTCCAAGGACAAGTGATGATAACTTGGGAGATACCCTGTATTTTTTGTGGAAAAGTTAAATCATGCAAAGGCCGAGTTTAACAGAAAAATGGACTACAGATATAACTGTAGAGTGCTGACGGCAGCTATGTCCCTCACCAGCAGGAGCATGCATACTAATAATTATTTTATTAGTTATTTTATTACTTTTTTGTCAAAGCCCTGACTGGGATGATTTAGTTGGAGATTGGTCTTGCTTTGAGCAGGGGGTTGGACTAGATGACCTCCTAAGGTCCCTTCCAACCCTGATATTCTATGATTCTATGATTTTATTGTTAACTCACTTCATTTTAACACTGGGAGCAAAAAAGCTTCTGTATAAGACATTCTAAATCCATTTTCATGTTGCTTTTAATACCAGATTAAAAATGAAACCAGGACAAAATTTATATGGATTAAAACACTCCATAACCTTTGTCTGTGAAGGTACTACCAAATTAGCCCAACATTTCATGACCTCTACACAAGTCATAAATGGTAACACAATTCAATAGGAGCTTTCAAGTGACCACAATCACAGAGGTCAGCACATGCATGGTAAACAAAACACCCCACTATGCCAGGCATATAGTATACACAGAGAACAGCTGTCCATATTTTTGGGCAGAAAAAACCCTAAGAAGATAAAACTTTAAGTACATATTTTGTGACACCCTTAAAAGAACTGCTGACTTTACGAACAAAGATAACTACCACTGAGTCTCAGTTGCTGAGCATACACTGTGTGTGTATGGACATCTTCAGAAGCTGCCTACTTTACACAGAAGTACGATTATTATTTTTACCTTTCACATCAAGCGCACAGTAGTCAGCATGTTTTAGAAGCCACCCATGGATAAGAAGCCTGTATCAACTCTGCTGTACATACATGCCAACTATAACAAAGGTAATTTCAATTCACAGCTATTTCTATAGGCTAAAATATTTTATTCTATGAGACAAACTCACAAGAACTAACAAGCATAACTAAAAATAAATAAATACAAATTCTGGAAGCATCAGTATGATTCTTGTAACTTTTGTGCATATAAAATTCTGAAAGGAAATATGGTCTATGAATTCAGTAACAGTTCAGAGCTAGGATTTCCTGAACTCTAGTTCGAGCTCTTCCAAAGTCCACCATGTAGCCTTGAACAAGTCACTTATCCTCTTTGTGTCACTTTATCTTAGATTTTTCATCTTGGTTGTCATGTCAACAATAACTAAAACCATGGTAACAATCTAACTTACCTCCCACATTGTCTATCATCCGATTACCACTGAAAACTCCATCTTGCAATACACAGGTTTGCTACCTGTTTGTCACATAGGTACTTTCTCCTTTTTCCCCATACAAGCTGAGCACAAATTTTTCACTTTCTGCTTCTCATATGCTGCCATATTGTTTCAGTGTTTGTGTTACAAACATTTGAGAGCAATGTGAAATTCAAATAAAAGTGTTGAAATTACAAAAAACATTTATGGGAATATTTGTATGCATATTAGACTTGTATAAAACTTTTAAACAAAATGTAACAGTATGGCTCTCAATTTCTTTGCAACATAGTAGTGGTTAGCCAACTACAGCATGGTGTGAGAAATTTACAATTTATGAACAAGTTCTGTATCATTGCATGTATGCCCAAGGCCCCCACAACAGGGGAAGCAAAACGACAGGCAAATGGTGGAGAGGCTACGTGAGAGTTTTTGTAAATTCACTGTTTTACAAAGATCAACTTGCCAGAACCGTGGGCTGCAATTGCAGCTACAGACCTGAGACTGTAGTAGTGACTTTTTTTATAAGAACATTAGAATATCCATACTGGGTCAGGCCAATGGTCCATCTAGTCCAGTATCCTGTCTTCTGGTGGTGGCCAGTGCCAGATGCTTCAGAGAGAATGAACAAAATGGAAATTTTGAGTGATCCATCCCCTGTTGTCCAGTCCCAGCTTCTGATAGTTGAAGGTTTACGGACACATGGGACTATGTCCCTGACCATCTTAGCTATTACCCTTTGATGGAACCATCTTCCATGAACATAGGTATTTCTATTTTGAACCCAGTTATCTTTTGGCCTTCACAGGCTGATTATGTGTGAAGAAGTGCTTCCTTTTGTTTGTTTGTTTAAAGGCTGCTGTCTATTAATTTCATTGAGTGACCGTTCATTCTTGTGTTATGTGAAGGGGTAAATAGCTCTTCCCTCGCCATTTTCTCCACACCACTCATGATTTTATAGACTTCGATCATTTCCCCTCCTCAGTCGTCTCTTTTGTGAGCTGACCAGTCCTAGCCTTTTTTTACAGAAGCTGTTTCATACCCCTTATAATTTTTGTTGCCTTCCTCTGTAACTTTTCCAGTTCTAAAATATCTTTCCTGAGATGGGGAAATTAGAATTGCACACAGTATTCAAGGTGTGGGTATACCATGTATTTATATATTGGCATTATGATGTTTTCTGTGTTATCTGTCCCTTTCCTAATGGTTCCTAACTCTCTGTTAGCTATTTTGACTGCTGCTGTACACTGAATGGATGTTTTCAGAGAACTCTCCACAATGACTTCAGGATCTCTTCCTTGAGTGATAACAGCTAATTTATTTTGTATGTTTAGTTGGGATTATTTTTTCCAATGTGCATTCCTTTATCAACATTGAATTTCATCTGCCATTTTGTAGCCCAGTCACCCAGTTTAGTGAGATCCCTTTTTATCTCTTCACAGTCAGCTTCACTCAACTATTTTGAGTAATTTAGTATCTGCAAATTTTGGCACCTCACTGCTCACCAGTTTTTCTAGATCATTTATGAATATGTTGAACAGCAGTGGCCCCAGTACAGATCCTTGGGAAATCCCATCATTTACCTCTCTCCATTGTGAAAAGTGACCATTTATTCCTACCCTTTGCTTCCTTATTTGACTTCCAATTTTTAAATGATATATTTTTGTCTTGAATGCCCTCTTTTATTCTGCTGTTTAGCCACAGTGGCGTTTTTTTAATTCTTACTTTTTTATTATTTGGGCTATACATTAAATTTGAGCCTTTGTTATAGTGTTTTTAAATAATCTCCATGCAGTTTACAGCTATGTCACTCTTGTGACTGTTTTTTTAAATTTCTGTTTAATTAGCCTCCTCATTTTGGTCCCCTTTTTGAAGTTAAATGCTACTGTGGTTGGTTTCTCTGGCATTTTCCCCCCACAAGGATGTTAAATGTAATTACATTTTGGTCACTTTTACCAAGAAGTTCAGCAATATTCTCTTAGAACAGATCCTGTGATCCATTTAGGATTAAACCAAGAATTGCCTCTCCCCTGGTGGGTTCCAGGAGAAGCTGCATGAAGTAGCAATCATTTATGGTTTCTAGAAATTTTATCTCAGCATCTCTTCCTCAGGTGACATATACCCAGTCAATATGAGCATAGTTGAAATCCCCCATTATTGTATTTTCTGCCTTCATAGCCTCTGTAATCTCCCTGAGCATTTCACAATCACTGTTACCATCCTGCGAAGGTGGTCAATAGTATATTCCTACTGCTATGCTCTTATTGTTTATGCGGGGCATTTCTATTCATATAAATTGTATGGTACAGTTTGATTCATTTACGATTTTTACTTTATTTTACACTATGCTTTCTTTCACATATAGTGCCAGTCCCCCACCAGTGCAACCTTTCCTGTCATTCCTATACATTTTGTTCCCTGGTATTACTGTATCCCACTGATTATCATCATTCCACCAAGTTTCCACAATGCCTACTATATCAACATCTTCATTTAATAACAGGAATTTTAGTTCATCCATTTTAGTATTTATACTTCTAGCATTTGTATATAAGTGCTTGTACATTTTGTGAATATGGAATTGCTTGCCTTCATGGTCATTATTTAAATGAAACTCTTACATTTGACTGTTCCTGACTATCTCCGACCTGTATTTTACCAACTTCTTTCCTATCCTCTTTAGTAGGACTTCGAGATCCCCCTTTAATAAATTCATCCCTAAGGGATGTCTCTCCCCGAATCATGTGCTTCTCCACACCTGTCAGGTATCCCACTGCCCTTAGTTTAAAAAATTCTCTCCAATCTTTTCAATTTTACATGTCAGCAGTCTGATCTAATTTTTGTCTAGGTGGAACCCATCCTTCCTGTACAGGCTCCTCCTTTTCCAGAAGGTTCCTCCAGTTCCTAATAAACCTAAAACCCTCCTTCTTATACTATCATCTCATCCTCTCATTGAGACCTTTCAGTTCTGTCTGTCTTTCTGACCCACGCGTGAAACTGGAAGTATTTCCAAGAATGCTGCCATGGTGTTCTGGGACTTTAAACTCTTACTTAGTAGCCTAAATTTGGTCTCCAGGACTTCTCTCCTTCCTCTCCATGTGTTATGGGTATCTACATGTACCATGACCACTGTCTGCTCCCCAGCACTGCACGCTTGTGTCTACCTGTCTTGTGAGATATACAACCTTCTCAATTTACCATGCTGTTCTCCCTGTTATCACAAATCCAACTATCTATATTTCTAATACTTTCTGGCTGTGTTCCTTGAGCCAAATTCATAGCTTAAGGCCAGAAGGGATGACTGGAAAAAGGCTAATGTAGTGCCCATCTTTAAAAAAGGGAAGAAGGAGGATCCTGGGAACTACAGGCCAGTCAGCCTCACCTCAGTCCCTGGAAAAATCATGGAGCAGGTCCTCAAGGAATCCATTCTGAAGCATTTGGAGGAGAGGAAGGTGATCAGGACCAGTCAGCATGGATTCACCAAGGGCAAGTCATGCCTGACTAATCTAATTGCCTTCTATGACGAGATGGTTCTGTGGATGAAGGGAAAGCAGTGGACGTGTTGTTCCTTGACTTTAGCAAAGCTTTTGACACTGTCTCCCACAGTATTCTTGCCAGCAAGTTAAAGAAGTATGGGCTGGATGAATGGACTATAAGGTGGATAAAAAGCTGGCTAGATTGTCGGGCTCAACGGGTAGTGATCAATGACTCCATGTCTAGTTGGCAGCCGGTATCAAGTGGAGCGCCCCTAGCGGTCCTCGGGCCGGCTTTGTTCAATATCTTCATAAATGATCTGGAGAATGCTGTGGATTGCACCCTCAGCAAGTTTGCAGATGACACTAAACTGGGAGGAGAGGTAGATATGCTGGAGGGTAGGGATAGGATACAGAGGGACCTAGACAAATTGGAGGATTGGGCCAAAAGAAATCGGATGAGGTTCAACAAGGACAAGTGCAGAGTCCTGCACTGAGGACGGAAGAGTCTCATGCACTGCTACAGACTAGGGACCGAATGGCTAGGCAGCAGTTCTGCAGAAAGGGACCGAGGGGTTACAGTGGACAAGCAGCTGGATATGAGTCAACAGGGTACCGGTGTTGCCAAGAAGGCCAATGGCATTTTGGGATGTATAAGTAGGGGCATTGCCAGCAGATCGAGGGACGTGATCGTTCCCCTCCATTCGACATTGGTGAGGCCTCATCTGGAGTACTGTGTCCAGTTTTGGGCCCCACACTACAAGAAGGATGTGAAAAAATTGGAAAGAGTCCAGCGGAGGGCAACAAAAATGATTAGGGGACTGGAACACATGACTTATGAGGAGAGGCTGAGGGAACTGGGATTGTTTAGTCTGCGGAAGAGAAGAATGAGGGGGGATTTGATAGCTGCTTTCAACTACCTGAAAGGGGGTTCCAAAGAGGATGGCTCTAGACTGTTCTCAGTGGTAGCAGATGACAGAATGAGGAGTAATGGTCTCAAGTTGCAGTGGGGGAGGTTTATGTTGGATATTAGGAAAAACTTTTTCACTAGGAGGGTGGTGAAACACTGGAATGTGTTACCTAGGGAGGTGGTGGAATCTCCTTCCTTAGAAGTTTTTAAGGTCAGGCTTGACAAAGCCCTGGCTGGGATGATTTAGTTGGAGATTGGTCCTGCTTTGAGCAGGGGGCTGGACTAGATGACCTCCTGAGGTCTCTTCCAACCCTGATATTCTATGATTCTATGATATGACCTGTGTCCTCTTGTGTGAATAAACATAATATCAACACTGGGTCACATTCCACTTCATCATACCCTTGTATATCCTGAGTAAATCTATTGACTTCAGTGACATTACTTTGTATTTACATGGCTTTCAGATCAGATTTTGGCCCATGTAGTCAACTCTACCATTGTGGTCCTAAAAAACTGCGAAGTTTGCACCTACAATATGCAAAACACGCTTCAGAGAGTATTGTGATCAGCACATTTTCCATGGTGCTTGATGTTGAGAGCTTAGCAACTGTTTGTTTGATTATTTCAAAGAATGTTGTTGTGGACTAGTCAGTATTGCTGGGGTGAATTAATGTTGGCTGTAGTACACCAGATGTTAGAGATAAGTTAAAATACTACTTAATTCATAGAAGCCATTGCAGAAAACCAAAATCTAACAAAAGTCAACAAGATAGCACCCAGCTTAAATTGCTTCTAGGAGAAAGAAGTTTTGAATTTGCCTTGATTCCAACTTGTAAATCTGCTCTGGTACTATATTTCCTAAATTGGAAAAGTTTTTCTTTCCTATATTTTTTCTGATACAGTATACTCTACAAATTTCACAGTAATGTATATTTTCTCTTATCATTACTCTTGGAAATATTAATATAAATATCAGATACATTCTTAGAAATATTTACTTTTGAAGAGTGAAACTTAAAATTTCTTTGCGGGTGGAGGGTTGCTTTAAATATATTTTGAAGAACTGTTTATTCCTTTCAGACATTTGTGAACACTGAAGCTACTTCATTTATCCCTGAACAGTAATAGTCCCACTTGTCTTTAAGAAAATAATTTAATTTTATTAGACCTTTAATGAGCAATGTATATTTGATTGTTTTTAGAGTCTGCAGACCAATGTAGATAGGAAAACACAACTAAGCAAATTAAGGAATGGATGAAAGAACATAAAATGTTAAGAAGACATGATATGAATTGCTGAGCTGCAGTCTGTTTCAACAGTTGCTATGGAAATTCTTTGTTGCTGGGTTTGTGTTGTGTGTGCAATGAGGCATTCATATGATGGAAGGGGTTACAGACAGTTGGAAAAATAAAGACGACTCAATCCTGTGGTGTGAAGATTGAGAATAATCTTCAGACTTTTGTTTAGGGTATATAGGAATTTGATATTCATGTGAGAATAATTTGTACTGTTTAAAAATGACTAATTATGCACTTCAATGAGTGTGCTAACAGAACATGATCAGGCAATGTTTGGACAAAAAACAAGGGAGAAATACACCTCATTGCCATCAGTCCTCAGTCTTCATTGTACTCTGCCTCTCCAAAAGTCAGGGAGAACAGGGGGCTTTGCAGTGTGCCCTTAAAGCGCATGGATTCAGGCTATTTCAAACCAGATGGGGAGTAAGCTGCAAAGTCTAGGCCTCCTGAGAGAGAACCCTGCCTTAACTTCCCTTCTTTTTAAACTGAGGGGGACTTAGAGTGCTGTAATTTATGCTCATTACTTCATAAATACATCATTATCACATGGAGAGGTAGTATTCAAGTAATGGGCCCTTAAAACCATTTAGAGTGTTCTAGGTAAAAGCCAATAAACGATAAAGTTATGTTGCAGATTAACTATGGTGATCGTTGATCACATGCATGGGATTCAACGGTTTAATGCTGGTGTTAGGAAGTATTTTCTTGTTTCTTCTGGAGTATTAAGCAGAGATCTGTCCCTGGGATCAGGTGAGTGTGTCGCTTACACTCAGTTGTGATTTAAGGGGGCAGATATAAGTGAAACTTGGTCCTTCCCATCATATTTTTCTGTTGCCTTTATTCAAGTGATAAACTATATATAATATAGTTTATTTGTCTCAGTAGCTATCGTATCTTCATTTGCAGAGCATAGACCTTTTCTTTTCTTTTCTTTTCTTTTCTTTTCTTTTCTTTTCTTTTCTTTTCTTTTCTTTTCTTTTCTTTTCTTTTCTTTTCTTTTCTTTTCTTTTCTTTTCTTTTCTTTTCTTTTCTTTTCTTTTCTTGTGGTAACCCAAGGATTTCAACAGATGAGAATACACATCTTGCAAAAACAACACTGATGAAAATCATTGTTTTAGAAAAGTTGATAAGGGAAGTTTTCTAAGGCGAGGTACACTTTAGGAAGCCAGTCCACTGGAAAAATACATTATGGAAACATTATTCAACAAGCCTACAGAGTTACTGAAATAAAGTGTGTGATAAGAAGGGAATGCAAATCAGCAAATAAAAAACCAGGAGGACCTTTAATTGACTTAGAGGCAGTCGTACTTCAGGATATGTTGTATGGCTTCTTCACCGTATATACTGCATCTCACAGGCTCTGATTCTTCCGCCACTGAAGTCAATGGAAAACTCCCATTGGCATCAGTGGAGCAGGATGAGGTCCATACTGTGGTATGTAAGGTAAAATGCATCTTCATTAATGCCCTATGTATCTGATATGTTCCTTTAGAATTGGCAAAGTGCCCGTGAATGCTACCTTGATTTGTGGCAACAAAGGACATACTTGTACATTTAAATATGATAGATTGACTAGGGTAACAGCTGATGCTTCCAGATAAATAGAAAGCTCTATCCACAATATTTTAAATGATCGGACAAGGACAGGGCATTCTTTGGACACTTGATTCTCACATTTCAATCAAGTTCTCAGGAAAAATTGATCACTTGCAATTGCTGCATTGTTACGGTTGTCTAGCTGAGTTTGGTTCTGCAAAGTTTTGAACTACATGGGTCTGTTGAGACACTGGGGGACTGGATTGCTCAGAAAATTGACTACCTCAGAATGTAACTGTAGAGGGGAATCATCACCGAGTGGGTCTGTTTCTAGTGGGATTCCACAGGGATTGGTTCTTGGCCCTGTGCTCTTTACCAGCTTTTTCAATGACCAGGAAGAAAACATAAAATCATCACTGATAATGTTTGCAGATGACACCAAAATTGGAGGAGTGGTAAATAATGAAGAGGACAGCTCACTGATTCAGAACTGTCTGGATTGCTTGATAAACTGTGTGTAAGCAAACAATATGCATTTTACTACAGCTAAATGTATACATCTAGGAACAAAGACTATAGGCCCTACTTATGGGATGGGAGACTCTAGCCTGCAAAATAGTGCCTCTGAAAAAGGTTCAGGGATTGTGATAGATAATCCACTGAACATGAGCTCTCAGTGTGATGCTATGGCCAAAAGAGCTAACATGCTCCTGAGATGCATAAAAAGGGAAATCTTAAGTAGAAGCAGAGAGGTAATTTTAACTCTGTATTTGGCACTAGTCTGTCCACTGTTGGAATCCTGTGTCCAGTTCTGGTGTCCACAATTCAAGAAGGATGTTGATAAATAGGAGAGGTTTCAGAGAAAAGCCACAAGAATGTTTAAAGATTAGAAAAGATGCCTTATAGTGATAGGCTCAAGGAGCTCAATCTATTTAGTTTAGCAAAGAGCCGATTAAGTGGTGACTTCAATGTAGTCTATAAGTACCAACCTGGGGAAAAATATTTAATAATGGATTCTTCAGTGTGGCAAAGAAAGGTATAACATGATTTAATGGCTGGAAGTTGCAGCTATACAAATTCAGACTGGAAATTAGGCCTATATTTTTGATACTGAGGTTAACTAACCATTGGGACAACTTACAAAGGGTTGTGGTTGATTCTCCGTCACTGACCATTTTAAAACCAGGATTCAATGTTTTTCTAAAAGAAATGCTCTAGGAATTATTTTGGGGAAATTCTCTGGCCAGTGTTATACAGGACATCGGATTAGATGATCAAAATGGTGCATGTTAGCCTTGCAGCCTATGAATCTGTACTCATGTATGTGCCATCATTGCCATAGTATTGGCACATCTCAACCATGAATAGATTTCTATCTTCATGTTTGACCCCTATGAGTTGCAGAAAGTAGTACTGGAATTTTACAAATGGAAAACTGAAACATAGGGTAAATTAGTGACTTCTCCAAGGTGACACAGGAAGTGTGTGGCTGAGCTGGGAATTGAATCCACTTATTCTGAGTCCCAATCAAGTTTCCCATCTGCAAGACCAACACAGAAGAGCTAAGGGATTTGTAAGATGCAGTTAAGAGTTAAGTGATTTATAAGAACATCATTCCAATATTCTACATTAATCAAAACAATTTAGGGAGATGTATTACCAACAATCAAAACTCACTTTATTTAAAGGTCTAAATTAATGTTTTAATCTACAGGACAAATACTTCACTAATGATGAGACAATGAGGATTTTTTAATAGATTTACTTTTTTATTGTTAAGTAATTTCTACAATTGGCTTAATACAAAGGTACTGATTGGTGTGGAGATATTGTAGCAGAATAATGTACCCAAAAAGCCAGATTAAACATATACAATTAAATCTGGTTCTGTTCTAGTTTTCATGGAAGGAAACATAAACTTGGCTTTGTAGAATTTCATCCTCTTTCTTCAGTGAGGAGTAGCTTCTGCGGCACACTTCCTTTAGAATCTGTAGATTGCTTGTGTAACATCCTCCAGGACATGAGATGGTTTGCTGATCTGTATTTTTGGGTACAAAACTTCTTCTGAGTAATTGTTTATTTTGTTTCTGCCATGAATGAGATTGAAATTATTCATACCGGAAACTTTGTTTGTGTATATGTGCTACATAAAAGCTTTTATCTCGTAGATACTGAAGGAGAGCCATCAACTAAAAATATAAATTATGCTGAGAAAAAATGGACAACTTTTAATGAAATACAAGAAAACAATAGTTTCTGTTGAGATTGGTCAGCACAAGACAAAGTAGAAGTGGTTTATATCTTCAGAATCCTAAAATGAAATCATTTTCCTAACCTTGGTTTTCTGCTCTTTATTATTTTATAAATCCTAGATTTTTTCTCTCCCAGATCTTTCATAAAGCTTCAAAAAACCATAATTTTGTCTTTCAGTGATTTACATTCTCTTTTCTTAGATGGTGTGGTGGTACTGTAGAGGTAATTTCCTCCCTAACTTCATATTCTAAAACAAATATTCATAAGAGAAGCTTAGATATAATTAATACGACAATAAGTATTATAATAACTTATATAGGGTCATATTAGCTACCTCCTTCACCCTCTTCCCCACTACATACTTACTGAGTTAAATTGCATCAGTAAGCTACAGCCCATATCTTTCTAAGATGCAGTTTGAGGAATGTAACTCATGTGCCAAAGTACAAGACATTGACTTGGCTCAAGCAGGAATCTTTTCAGAAGTGTCTCATTAACAATTAGTGGCCAATATAGCAAGAGAAACCAATGTTTAGCTTACCACCTACTTGGTCAATCAGCCAGGGTGCATAAAAATAAATGATTTTAAAAAAACCCATAAAACTTGTATTTTTAAAACTAAGTACATTTTCTTTTTTTAAAATAATCCTATTTAAACTTTAACTCTAGACAACACATATACTGTCTTTATTTATACTTATTCTAATCTATTAAAATTTAAACTTTTTTTTAAAATTAAACAGTACATATTTGCTGCCAAGCTTTTAAAGAAAGTCAGACCACTGAACTGGTTGAAGATGTTGGCTAAGCACCCAGAATCAGAGTTTGTTGAAGTGCTATACCAGCTTTGATAGTTTGAGAGAGAATATTTTCTTCATTTCAGTTTATTTATCGAGTTCAGTTCAATGATTAATTCATTCAACGTCAAGAAACTGATTGGGAGTTGAAAAAGCAGAAAAGCTTATTTTCTAACTTATGAATAAAAGTTAGGTGTGAGAGGATCAGATCTACTAGTTCTAAGGTCTTGAAGGACATGATGACCAAAAATTGAGTTCAATTCACTTCCTTTGTTTAATAAACCTGTTTGTTTTAAATGTAAAACATGTTTTGATAAACTTACTTTTTTCTTATATATCTAGCACATTTAAAGTAATTTTATTTAGCAGATAGAAATAGATTTAAATGCCTTTAGCAGCATTTTTAATCAAATTCTAATTTCCATCCAAATCGAGCTTGACACAAATCATGAGTAAAAAAAATAATCCTCTAGTAAATAAGAAATACATCACTCACCATTTTCTAACACAATAAATACATAAAAAATAAGAACTGAATAAATATATATTAATCTATATAATTTCTTAAATAAATGTGTTTAGATCTAGTGTATGCTCCCAGTTAGCAAAAATAAGTACCAAATTCAATGTAAAGGCTAGATCTAGCTGTATAACAACGTTTTAATTATTACCAACCAATAAAAATCAACCTTTCTTTAGGAAAATAACTAGAAAGTACAAATGCCAAACAAGATTAACATGGGTTACTTAAATCAAGTTAAATCATGATTTAAAATTTAAAACATTCCACCCTGGACTCGACACCTTTTACTTTTCTCATTGAAATGTGAAACCAGATAAAACAGGCTGGGTGAAATTCTGTTCTAGCTCACTAGTCGTTTCACCATGGCTGGTGTGTTGGGAAGAAATTGTGTGAAACTGTGGTTTCATCTGATTTCAGCTTGAAATCTGAAAACCCTGTGCTGTTTCAGCTGAAATTTGCTTTATGGCTTTGTTGAACCTGACAACTGTGGGAAAGTTCTAGTTTTGAATCCACACAAATTGGACTAGGTGGATCAATAGAGAGTTATTTCACCCAATTTTCTGAATAAACACTTTAACAGGTCCCACATTCGAAGAAATAGGAGACAAATATGTATATTGGAAAACAAGTGAGTTCATTATCATATTTAAGTGCCAAGGACAGAAAGTGATGTGTCTACTGTATATTGACATGATAAAATTGCTTTAAAATATGTTTATACTCCAAATAGTTTGATCATTCACAGACACTTGTAATGTGACACAGTCCATTTTGAAAACTGATTAGTTACAAATGGTTTCAGATACTGCATTAAAGTTTATCAATTTTTGTAATTGTTTAAGTTTCATGAGAAGTTGTTTGCTAAATATTTTTCCTTAATTTCAACAAACACATCTCATGGGGTTTTTTTCTGCATTTTTCAATCAGCTTGATACGAACATGCCCCGCAGCCACGTGCCATTTTTGTGGGGATATTTTTAGCCGTATATTTTTTATTTTTTCTCCCTTTTTGGTATGTGAAAGGCCCCTACATACAAATAAAGAAACTGAAAAAAATAGAGTTTTTTTCTCTGATTTTTTTTATTTAAAGTAATTTTAAGTGTAACGTGTGACGGTAGGGGAAAAAAAAGATCAGACTGAAGTGATTTTTATGCAACAATGCCCCTTTCATCCTAAAAAATCCTGAAGCAAACTACGTAGTAACTACTGTATTATAAAATAAAACAAAGTCAAACAATAGCAATGTTTGGGTGCAGAGGCAGGAAGAAGCCAGTAGCACTTATATGGTTCAAACATAACTGTGTAAAAGCTGGGAGAGGTTTAACATTGTAATAATGAAAAATTCCAAATTGTACCAGGCTCAGTAATTCAAAACTTTTGATAAATGTTTCGGAGTGAATTTCAAGATGCTGCTCTTAAACCAAAGTATAAAGATCTAAATAGTTTAGCACCTGGTTACTTGATTGGAGAGCCTCTCTCCCCACACCAGCATTACCACCAACACTCTAGCTGAAGCTCACTTGGTATGAACAGGAAGTGGATGGCAGAGTTTTTTGTGGGGGATTCTCAACCTTAGAATTCATGCTACCCTCCTTAGTTTGCCAGAGCCAGAATTCATTGCTCCATCTGGGCAGGCTGCAAAACAAATCTTTCTTCGTAAGCATTTTAGGGAAATTGAATGCCATAAGTGGAGGAGTTGAGACTGAAGGATATTCCTTGAGGTTTTGTGATATAAGTGGGTAGAACGTCTTTCGTTTTTTCTCTCTTGGAAGAATCTATATATTGGTATTTCTGTAATTGGAACTTGGAATAAAAATATTTCATTGCTATTTTAAAATTTGTTAATGATGTATTTCACATTTTGGGATCTTCCTAGAACTATGGCTAGCTCCTAGATTTAAAAAAAACTGTAGCCTCTCTAAATATCACTTCTAAACCATGAGGCTAGAGGAAGAAATGAAAATATTTGAAGGTAATGTTAATTTTACATTTTGGGAATGTTTAATTTTGTTTGGCTTGGCCACTTCTACCAGTAGAGTCCTAGTATTTATTTAGCTGAGAATGTCCATGCATACTGTGTTGGTTGAGATCCAGAAGCATGTACTGAAATTAGGGAAACAAAAACAAAAACAAACAAAAAAAAGGAAAGTTCCTTGCACTTTTATCATGCTTTTCAACTTCAAAACTAGATTTTTTTAAAATCTGCAAAGCATTTTATAAAATAATCTACACAACTCTCCTGTCAGTACAATAGGTAGGTGTAACAATCTCTGTTTTGTACGTGGAAGAAACTGAGGAAGAGAAATTGAAGTGCTGTTATGGTTATACTACCGATTGCAAAAATGGTAGCATTTTTTTCAACTCATCCGCTTTCTGTTATATTCTAAATCACACCTTCTTTTTTACTGATTAAAATCAAGTTTTTATTGCTTTTATTCCTATCAGCACTGCTTAGCCAGTATCATTATGAATACTGAACTAGATATTGGATTTTATGGCTTGTGCATCATCAACAGAATTCATAGAATCGTAGTACTAGAAGGGACCTCGAGAGGTCATCTAGTCTGGTCCCTTGCACTCATGGAGGACTAAGTATTATCTAGACTATAGACATGTTAGCTAAGTTTCAAATCTTTATTACTGGTAATGTTATATATTGCATTTATGTATTATGAAGAAAAATAGAGGGGTAGTTTAAAAAAACCAAACAACAACTACACTATGAACTTTACAGGAGCGTTCTTCACATGCATTCAGCACCTTTCCACCCACAAGTTTAGAGGAAGCTTCAAGCATGTTCAAGCTATGGATTGTAAAGCAGATAGAGAGATGTAGGCAGGCATCTTACAGTGCCTGAATTTATTAAACAGAAATATGGATGTGGCTGTAAATGCAAGAAATAAACTTGTGGAAAATCAGAACTGTCAGCTCCATTTTGTGTAGTTATAAAACATACAAAGTTGTCCGATTTTCATTTTTTATTTGCTCCCTCCCCAGTCTCATTAAATGTATATACTACGTGACTTGTGATGTTTATGGTTATTTAATATGAGATTACTGGTAGTTTTACTGGGAACCACATGCTAGTTATTTCTAAAATTGATTAAAATAACTGTTTTGGGGGATGGGATGGCTCAATAATTTGGTAATCACAATGTCACCTTCACCCCAGGTCAGTGATTGAAATCCAGCCCAGATCTGTAGTAATCTGAACAATTACCATCAGATGGCTGTTGATGATCTATTTGGACAAGTATCCGCATCAGTAACAGAATAGTTGATATTGACAACTTTGTTGGCAATCTCAACAGAGCGGTAAGTGAATGGGCATGGTAACTTAACTTTCTCTTTACCTCTCCAAGGGGTCCTTCTAGATGTGGTATGAGACACATTGCTGAAGAATGCATGCTACCTGTCTAGTACCTTTCATGGATAACTTTGTAAATACATTTTTTTAAAAATAGTTTGCAGATGAAAGGTAGTGGATTGACTATATTGGATAAAGCCTGTTGTCTACAGGTGGAGATAAGTTGTTGATTGTGACCTACAAAGTCCTAAATCGCCTGGGGCTGGCCTACCCAAGGGACTGCCTCGCTGTCTGGGATTGCTTTCTGTTGTTTTGTATAAGAACATTAGAAAAGTAAGAGCAGGTACAAACTGACAGGTTTCAGAGTAACAGCCGTGTTAGTCCGTATTCGCAAAAAGAAAAGGAGTACTTGTGGCACCTTAGAGACTAACCAATTTATTAGAGCATAAGCTTTCGTGAGCTACAGCCTGAGGAAGTGAGCTGTAGCTCACGAAAGCTTATGCTCTAATAAATTGGTTAGTCTCTAAGGTGCCACAAGTACTCCTTTTCTTTTTCCAGGTACAAACTGTAACCTCGAGTTTGTTTTCATGATTGTATTCCATGACTATTTTGGGTGACATTGTGACTATGAAAAGAAAAGGAGGACTTGTGGCACCTTAGAGACTAAGAAATTTATTTGAGCATAAGCTTTCGTGAGCTACAGCTCACTTCATCGGAGGCATCCAATGAAGTGAGCTGTAGCTCACGAAAGCTTATGCTTCGATGAAATGAGCTGTAGCTCACAAAAGCTTATGCTCAAATAAATTTCTTAGTCTCTAAGGTGCTACAAGTACTCCTTTTCTTTTTGCAGATACAGACTAACACAGCTGCTACTCTGAAACCTGTCGTGACTACAGAGATATTGCTGGTATTTTGTTCTCTTTTTTTTTTTTAAGACAGGGGTGTGTCTGTACAATGCATGTAAATCTTGGTATTGAGTCGAACCAGCCTTGTTGCTAATAATTTAGCGACTTATTAGAAGCTCATTTTTGCTCATCTTTGCTATAATATTACAGCTGCAGTTGTAGAAGTTGCTCCTGCCTGGGGCTAGTTTACTGCAGCTTTATCACTTGACTTTAGAGAGCTTTGGGTTTGTTTGTTTGTTTGTTTTATATGGGGGGTGAAAAGGGGGGTTGTTTGTTTTTTTTGTTCCTAAATCAATTCATGCCGCTTAAGTGTACTATGTACTCCCTTTCTCCACAATTTCTCAGCTGGCTGCATAATATTATCTTAACTTTTCCTATCTATGTTCAGTGGAACCACTAAATATCAATATCAACAAAGTGAACCTACTTGCAATTTGCATGCAGATTCTTTATGAAATCCTCTCTGGTCGAGTCTTCATTTTGTCTAGTTTTTCAATAATTTATTTTGAACTACTCTGTGTTTCTTTCTCATGCCTTTATTTCTGGGGTAAATTTTCTTTCAGTCCTCTTCATACCTTCAGAATCAGATGCATTTGTAGCAAAGTGTATTTAGTAATCTTATACTCTTCATAACAGCTCTCTGTTGAGAAGTATCCCACTTACTTTTGTTGGCTCCCTGCTGGAAAGTAGCCCTCTCGTATTTCCCCAATTTTCTAAACCAGCTAAGTGGGTGGAGCCAAGCTAATAGGATGAACATAATATTTCTGGACTTGGTGGAGGTAGCAGCACATAGCTCCATGGTGTCACTGCGTCATCATGGACCCCATCCATTTGAGCCCAGAGGCCCCCTCAGTGTTTTGGTTTGCAGTAGGCACAGCAATGGCTGCAGTACAACAAGTCCTATGTAAGGGTAACTCCTCATTAAGGCACAAATTGGTACCATTTTCCTTGAAGTTGCTTACCTTGCTGCTTATTGAATAAGGTATGGCCAAACGGAATGAAAGAGCATGCAAATTGACTGTATCAGACCAGTGATTGTAGTGGTGGGGACCCTTTCACAATAGTTATGTATGGTATGATACTTGTAGACCAATAACCCAGGAGTGTAACAAATGCATCCTCTTCAAATTAGATTCTTCCAAAGTTTATTTTTTAAAATAAAATTAAGGACCAATCTGGCTGTGCTGATTTAGCACATTGTCTGCACTCTTCCATCTCTGGATAGTTATCTCTTAAATTAAGAGGACTGCATGCATTTTCTGGCTCACTGCTTTATCAAGTATCTTTTCAATAGATAGCGGACTGCCCATACGAGAGAAAACAATACTTTCATTAGCTTTAACACCCTTTAGTCAGCTTTATTCCTTCTCAAAATACAGCTATGATGTTGCTCCCAAGTTGTATTCCAGTATTTCAGAAAAAAAGAAAAGGAGTACTTGTGGCACCTTAGAGACCAACACATTTATTTGAGCATAAGCTTTCATGAGCTACAGCCCACTTCATCGGATGCATGTCACTGTATCTGTATGAGTTTTTTCATGAAGTTGATAGATTTCCACTCCATACAGCTAAATTCAGTGCCTTGCATAACAACAGGTTTCAGAGTAGCAGCCGTGTTAGTCTGTATCTGCAAAAAGAAAAGGAGTACTTGTGGCACCTTAGAGACTAACAGATTTATTGAGCTGTAGCTCACAAAAGCTTGTACTCAAATAAATTTGTTAGTCTCTAAGGTGCCGCAAGTACTCCTTTTCTTTTTGTGGATACAGACTAACACGGCTGCTACTCTGAAACCAGTATTTCAGAAGTGGCTTATAAAACCACTCTCCTGATCAAATCCCTAGCAGGGCAGAATGGTCCAATGGACCAGAGGAGCAAAACAGCTTATGAGAATTCAAGAGCTTCCCATGATGAATTGTGATTAAAATTTAAAAAAACAAACAAACAGAAAAGTTAAGATGAATATCAGGCAAACTTCCTGTCAGTATGGGAAAACGAAGTCAGGCTACAAGATCTAATGAGTCTTTTCCATCTCTAATTTCTGTGATTATATTACTTTAAAAAAAATTAGCTGGAGAGAAGTGAATAATTATAGAATGGCATAGTTGGACTCCATCAAAGACAAATCCTGACGTAGTGCTTTAGAAATGAATATGAGAGTTTAGGCTCTCTTGAGCAGGGGCTCACTAAGAATAGATTAGGTCAAAGAAATCTAACATCTTTGAAGGAGCGAAAAAAATAACGAAAGCATGGCAGTGGATGTGAGTTACCTGGATTTCAATAAGGCTTTTAGTAAGTTGCCCCACAGACAATTGTTGAACAAGATGATAAATCTAGATATCAGCACTGATGAGAAAATATGTGCAAGTTGGCAGGAACAGTGAGGAGGGTTATCATTAATGGCACAAAATCCTCCTGGAGTGAAATGACAATTGGGTTCCCACAGGGTTTTGTGTGGAGAGCAATCCTCTTTAACAAATTAATTACTGAGTTGGAAAATTGAACTACTGTATTTGTGTGGCATCCATACTTGCAGATGGTACTGAAGCATGAGATAGTTGACACAGTGGTGGATATAGTGAAATTGTAGGAGCTTTTGGACTTGTTGGGTAAATTGTCAGATGACTAAAATATTCTTTTAAATTCAGGAAATGTGTTGTTTCTGGGCTGAGAAGAACAAAAACATGAAATACCAATTAAATATTAATGAGACAGGCAAAAAAGGCATTTAGAGGTGATATGAGCAGTATCCGTATCCTAATAGGGGGGATAGGTTGCTTTAAACAAAGAATACATATTAAATCTAAAGAAATGGGGTTTTTTGTTTTGTTTTTTGCATTTCTGCATGGCACTTCTGCATATTTCTGGAACATTGTAATGAAATTTAGGTAACTTAATTTAAAAGATCTCTAGTTATTACAGAGAGCACAGAGGAGGACAATATGGAAGGTTGACCTAAAGAATGGAAGGAATCTTTTTTGAGGAAAGAGATGCAGAGAGACTAAGGTGTGATTTCATTAAAGTTTTCTAGTACAGGAATTTAGGAGTAGGCACAGTGATACTTTGTAAGGAAGGGATCTCATATTTTCACAAATAAAAGCTTGAGCAGGAAAGGTTTAGGCTACATTTTAGAAAGGGCTTCTTGTAGGAGTTGTTAACATTTGGATTAGTCTACTGTATGATATTTGGAGCACAAATTGTCAACCACTTTAAAGCAAAGATAATTACTGCTTACTACACTAAGTATTTTATAAATGCCAATAGCTAGATATTTTGAATAAAAAAAATCTCCAGTAGTTAAACATGCTTACTGAGTAACGGCATACATCTGGTGCAAGATGTGAAAATGAAATAGATATTCCTTTTGGTTGTCTTAATCCACAAATTATGTCTACCTACTTTAAAAGAAGAGGGAATATTGCATTGATATTGCCACAAAATGATGAAAAGTGTCTGAAAACTGGTCCATACTGTGAAATATGTAGATAATGAGAACATCTGATATTCATGAAGGTGCTCACTAGCAATAAATAGAAATTGAGGGTCTCCTCCGCTTCTATGAGGGGAGACAATTCGTGCTAGGGTCAGACTGTACCATATGGTATGAATTCACCCAACCCAGTCAGTAATCCATTTCTCAATATCATTTTTCACAAAGATCTGATCCAAAGCCTATTGACTTCAATGAGCTTTCAGTCTGGTTCCAAGTGAACCAAGAGTGGTGGTGAGCTCAGAGGTATTGGTCTGTTACAGCCCATTAGAATAGGTTGTACAGGTTTCCATCTGAGGTCGTAGGAGCCGATGGGGCTAAGCTGCTGTGTGTGAATGAATAGTGGCTAGTGATCCAGGATAAAATTGTCTAGTGTCTAAGTGATGTAAGAGTCTTTCAATGGGACTTAGGTGCTTTTCAAAATGAGACTTAAGCCTAAGTAACCCTAGGTACTTTTGAGGCGCTTTTCTTCTCGATGGTCATAATTATTCTTTGTACAAAAGTGCATTCTTATGTTGCATGGCAGAAAAAAAAATAGAGTTAGGAATTTTACATGTTCTTATGTTCTTACATGTGGCTATTGAAAAACTAGTTGGAAAAAATTTAATTAAACACCTACAACTTGACCGTATTGTTTTTCCTTTCTGAGTCAAGCAATCACCCTCTAATTGTTATTGACTTGAGCAGTTGGCCTTGCCACCCTCATGTGTATGGGTGTGGTATGTGTGTAACCATGTTTTGGTTATTTTTCTTGTTTAAGTTTATGGAGAGAAAAGGCAGCACACACAAGAAACAAAATAAACAGGTATGTCAAAAATGTGTAGTTCAAATAAACAGAGACAAATATCCCTCCAAACCATCCTGTCCCATCTTTTAATTTTCTTCTTTAGGTAAGGTGGTTTGGGCCTCCAATGTCAACTGCTGTTATTTCAGACAGATCTGCTTACAGCTGTGCTGTTTGTCAGTGACTGATGACAGGTGCTCGTACCCACAGGTTGTTTCTCCTCTCTGCCTACTTCTGTCATCTTCTTTTCCTTTTCTGTGTTTGTATCTTTCTTTCTTCCTGTCTACCTCTTTCCTTTCATATTTCCCTGAATTTGTTTTTTTCCCCTACTTCTTGCACAATTACCTTTCAGATTCTTTCTACTTTGTGTCCTCCTCTACGTCAAGTCTGATTCTTTTGGTCTGTCCCTACCCATTGTGACAGGTAGCACAGGCCACTGGATTGAGGAAAAGGCTGGGAACCAGGATCTGTTGAGTCCCAGTCCTGGCTCTTGCACTGATGCATAGTGTGACTTTGGGCAAGTCACTTACACTCTAATGAGATCTACAGAAGCTAAGCTCCTTGGAGGAGGAAACATAGATTCTTAAAACACATGTGCCTCCAAATAGGGTAGCTATATTTTTTAAAATATTTTTCTACTAACAAATATAAATCAGGTAAGCAGAGAACACTTAGTTTGTGACTTACGCTCTGAGAGTAAAAGATAGCGTAGTGGCGAAAGATCACCCTTTTTGGTCAGAGAATCAGATTTAGAACACATTTACTACATGCCACATACATTTTTTAAACAGCATGGCTTTTCTGCATATAAGATGTGGAGTTCTCAAATCCCTTATAAAAACGGATTTAAAGTGTTGTAGATTGATTCGTTTAAAACCATATGTCACAACATATATGAGGGCTCCGCTAGGTGAGAGATGGGAGGTTGCTGGTAGTAGGGAAGCAGAGCTCAAGTTGCTTAGTTTATCTGAACTGTGCACTTTCATGCCTCCCAATGATTTTTTTTTTTAAAACTGCAATGTTCCATTAAGGAATTTTCTAAATGCATTAGCGGTGTGTCTGCTCAAACTTAACTCTGAATGAACTGTTGTTTGTTTGTTTGTTGTTTTTGTCTGGGATATTACCTATTTACTACACAGGACTGTTGAGAATGATTTAGTTCATATTTCCACTGGGTTTTGAAAATGTAAGCCTTTATCAAAGGACTAAGGTATTATTTCATTCTTGCTTGTTGCAACTCTTGTTACTCTTATTTCTATTTTTCTGCTTTGTCCTTCCTGTGTCTTCCTTTTTAAATAAACAAGTATCCTTTGCCTGACATTATTGTAGTAAGGCCTGGTATGAGGCCTCTGATACAAGGCCTCACATACAAAGCCTTATGTTTCAAGCCTTCTTCATGCTACAATTATCTCCTTCCACTAGTAAATGTCGTGTTAGGAGTACCGCTCTGTGTTCCTCCAATACTGTCACTTCATTATTGCTGGTGACATAACATGTAGTACAGCTTTCTTGCACCTCATCTTAAGCATCTGGTGCTAGGCACTACTGAGACTGAGATACTGGATAAAATGGGCCACAGGCCTGATCTAGTATTTTAGTTCCCATCTTTCTAGGAAATTATATATTTATTCTGTTCAGTGAGTATTGCTTTACATATGGAAAGCTAATTACTATTTTTCCTGTTACCCTTACGTAGCTGCAAACTTAATTAGATGATGTGCATTCTAACCTGGAACCTGGACTGTAGTCCAGGTAGTAGTTAAAAGGAAACTTGTGTGACTTGGAAGGAAAAGGGCTATATGATGTATAGGGCCCTACCAAATTCATGGCCATGAAAAACGCATCACGAATGGTGAAATCTGGTCCCCCCCCCAGTCTTCCCCCTGTGAAATCTGGTCTTTTGTGTCCTTTTACCCTAAACTATACAGATTTTATGGGGGAGACCAGAGTTTCTCAAATTGGGAGTCCTGACCCAAAAGGGAATTGCAGGGGGTCACAAGGTTATTTTAGGCGGTCACAGTATTGCCACCCTTACTTCTGTGCTGCCTTCAGATCTGGGCGGCCAGAGAGCGACGGCTGCTGGCCAGGTGCCCAGCTCTGCAGGCAGCGCCATGCAAGCAGCAGTACAGAAGTAAGGGTGGTAATACCATACCATGCCACCCTTCCTTCTGAGATGCTGCCTTCCGAGTTGGGCAGTCACAGAGTGGTAGCTGCTGACAGGGCCCAGCTCTGCAGGCAGCAGCACAGAAATTAAGGTTCCAGTAACATACCATGCCATCCTTACTTCTGCGCTGCTCCTGGAGGAGGCTCTGTCTTGAAAGCTAGACTCCTGGCCAGCAGCAGTGCAGAAAGTAAGGGTAGCAGTAATGCAACCCCCCACTCTACAAAATAAGCTTGCAACTCCCCGCTTCCTCTTCCTCCCAACCCCCCCGGCCACGCACACACAACTCCTTTTTGGGTCAGTACCCTACAATTGCAACACTGTGAAATTTCAGATTTAAATAGCTGAAATCATGAAATTTCGGGTTTTTTAAATCCTATGACTGCGAATTTGACCAAAATGGATCATGAATTTGGTAGAACACTAACTATGTTTAGAGAGGTTTCAGAGTAGCAGCCGTGTTAGTCTGTATTTGCAAAAAGAAAAGGAGTACTAGTGGCACCTTAGAGACTAACAAATTTATCTGAGCATAAGTTTTCGTGAGCTACAGCTCACTTCATCGGACGCATTCAGTGGAAAATACAGTGGGGAGATTTATATACATAGAGAACATGAAACAATGGGTGTTACCATACACACTGTAAAGAGAGTGATCACTTAAGGTGAGCTATTACTGACCCGCTGAAGTGAAGAAACAGATTGACAGAGCCAGAAGAGTACCCATAAGTCACCTAGTACAGGACAGGCCCAACAAAGAAAATAACAGAACGCCACTAGCCATCACCTTCAGCCCCCAACTAAAATCTCTCCAACGCATCATCAAGGATCTACAACCTATCCTGAAGGACGACCCATCACTCTCACAGACCTTGGGAGACAGGCCAGTCCTTGCTTACAGACAGCCCCCTAACCTGAAGCAAATACTCACCAGCAACCACACAGCACACAACAGAACCACTAACCCAGGAACCTATCCTTCCAACAAAGCTCGTTGCCAACTGTGTGCACATATCTATTCAGGGGACACCATCATAGGACCTAATCACATCATCCACACTATCAGAGGCTAATTCACCTGCACATCTACCAATGTGATATATGCCATCATGTGCCAGCAATGCCCCTGTGCCATGTACATTGGTCAAACTGGACAGTCTCTACGTAAAAGAATAAATGGACACAAATCAGACAACAAGAATTACAACATTCAAAAACCAGTTGGAGAACATTTCAATCTCTTTGGTCACTCAATTACAGACCTAAAAGTTGCAATTTTTCAACAAAAAGACTTCAAAAACAGACTCCAAGGACAGACTGCTTAATTGGAATTAATTTGCAAACTGGATACAATTAACTTTGGCTTGAATAAAGACTGGGAGTGGATGGGTCATTTCACAAAGTAAAACTATTTCCCCATGTTTTTCCCCCCCTCCTCAACCCCTTACTGTTCCTCAGACGTTCTTGTCAACTGCTGGAAATGGCCCACCTTGATTATCACTACAAAAGTTTTTTTCCTCCCCGCTCTCCTGCTGGTAATAACTCACCTTAAGTGATCACTCTGCTTACAGTGTATGTGGTAACACCCATTGTTTCATGTTTTCTATGTATATAAATCTCCCCACTGTATTTTCCACTGAATGCATCCGATGAAGTGAGCTGTAGCTCACGAAAGCTTATGCTCAAATACATTTGTTAGTCTCTAAGGTGCCACTAGTACTCCTTTTCTTTATGTGTAGAGAGATGTTTATGAAAGATTGTGATTTGGACACACTCCCTCATAAGGGATAGTGTTGTGAATGTGGGAATTTGGTGATGTGCCCTGGAGACTAGAATTGGAAACATAGCATGGCTGTGTGCAGCAGTTCAGCAGAGAGGCTCTCCAGTTTATTTTATGAAGGTTGTATTCCTTTCCCATTCACTAGTTTGTTATTTAATGAACCCCAAGATCGTTACACTATGGATGAAGTCAACACATTGTAGTGTGGTAGACTCGAGTTTGATTCCTCCCTGTTTTCCATGAGTGGAAAAGAAAAAGCCTCACATACAGTAAAATATGTCTGTTTTGTTTTTTAAAAGCTCAGGGTAGTGTGGACTACCCATGCAGAATTCCACTGACATTAGGATTCTGCACTGACACGGGCCCACGCTACTATGGAAACGGACACAGACTGGAGTAGGAGCAGGAGCAAGGGCAGTGGGTTGACACTACTGGCAGTGGGAGTGTTCCTGACCAGGTAGTGATGCTGAGTAGACTGAAGAGACTGCTTCCCCTAAGAGCCTATATATCTACCTTGGGATCATTTGGGTGGGTCTTTGCCTGTGATTGGCTGGACCCAGTTGATTGGCATGGGGCCTATCAGAAGGTAATTGCCTCTGATGACTCATCACACTCTCTGGCTCAGGGATTTCCACTGTTGACAACATGCTTCAAGGTCTGGACTTTAAATCAAAGTCAGTGGAACAATGGTGAATGTTTTTCAGTCAGGTTTTGTACTGAGGAACTGCATGTCCTCTCCAATAAACATTTAGAAAGATGCTGGTCATAGTTTAGTTCAGTGAAACTTAGTCTGAATAAAGAGCAGCACATACCTGTAAATTATAAGTGTTTACACCCAAACTAACTTCAGTTTCAAGAAACATTGGATTATTGCTTATCTAACTACATGGTCAATATAGGTTTTCAAAATGGAAAGTTTTGCAAAGCAGAAACTCCTGGAGAAAAGCAAGAAAATTAAAGTAACTTGGAAAAGATTGTTTGCAATGTTGAAGCCCTGTTAGTCCCAGGATATTAGAGAAACAAGGTGCATGAGGTAATATCTTTTACTGTATCAGCTTCTGTTGGAGAGAGAGAAACTTTTGAGCTTACATAAAAGATATTACTTCTACCACCATCTCTCTCTTGGAAAATATTGGCTTTCTTTCTGAGCTGGGAAAGTAAGATGAAAAGAGAGACTTTTTCCTGAACCTTTTCTCTGTCACACTAAAAAAATAATATTTTATATTTAAACAAAAATATTAATAATATTAAGTCTTGTGGTTATCATCTATTGACAGATAGCATAGGTTCTCCTCCTTCTACATAATAGGGTGGCAGAAATGTGGGGTCATGGTGTCTGGAGTGGCTTATGGCCATGAGTGCCTACCTCAGGGCAGACACCCAACTGTTGGTATGTTCTATAATTAGATTTCACCAAGACAGTACCAAATTGAACTCCTAAAGTAATGCAATAGTCTTAAAATGGAGTCACAGACAGTCCCCTTAGATACTGGGCAAGCTAGTCTGTGTGATAAATGGTCACTTGCACCAAAACCCACAAAATAATCAGGCTGCACCCAATGCCAACAGACGAGTTACTCACCCAGATTGATTTGTTTCCTAAATTTCACACCAAAGACAATGTTGGTAGTCAGTTCTATAGCAAACTAACTAAAGGTTTATTAATGAGGAAAAAGAAATGAGAGTTATTGAGAGATTAATGCAGGTAAAATATATGCACAGGTGCGTCACAGTCTATAATTCCAAATGGTAGCAGAGATGTAGTAATCTGCCCGTTTCTCAAAAGTCTCTCAGGGCCACCCAGAATAATTCTGGGGATCCCTGTCTTCTTGTTTGGTTATTCTGCCCCGTTAGAATCCAAACAGTCCAGAGATGGAGATTTTTTCCTTGTGTCCATACTTATAGCTTCTTGTCACAGAAAAACAAGTTGACAGAGTCACTACCGACATGGGCTCTTTCTTTGATGATGCGGAGAGAGAGGAAAGCATTTAGAGTCTTTGATCGTCACACATGACCTTTTATTTTTTTGAAATATGCAGGGATTCGCACCTTCCTGCTATAGTCCTTCATTTGCATTACACATTTGTTGTGTTTGATGGGTTACTTAGTTACAGAGTGTTACAGCGTGTTACAGTGTGTCACAGGGCACTAGTTCAGGTGGTTCCGCAGTCATAAACACACAGCAGGCTGTTTATCCTTCACCAAGGTGTGCATATATTTCCCTCTTACATCACCAGAACATCCAACATGGGCTTATAGCGAGGACAGACTTCCCTGTAGCCCTAATCCTTCAGCCCAGGCTCACCCTCTGAGCTCCTCTTGAGCTCCTTCCTCAGCTGCCTTTGCTTCCTGTTTCCTCTCCTTATATTCTCCCCAATTACCTTGTTAGCTCAGTGATTATCATCCAGGTGGTCACAATCCCCCACCAGAAGGTGTGTAATTGTTAAGGATACAATTCCGTCATGGAGGTCACAGAAGTAATGGATTCTGTGACTTTACCAGAGCTCCATGACTTCGGCTTCAGTTGTTAGAAGCTGGGGTGGGAGTCGGGGATGTGAGCCCCTCACCTTTGGTTTCAGCTGGGACTGGGGCTGTGCATCCCCCCCCCCATCCCTATGGCTGTGGCCAGTTCTAGACCCTGGGCTGTGCATCTCCCCTCCCATGGCTTCAGGTGTGGCTGGAGCTGGAGTTGCTGCTGTTTGTCCCTGCCCCATGGCTTCAGTCAGGATTGAAGCTGGGACTGTGCTTTCCCCCACCCATCCCCACCATGACGGCGGGACTGGGGCTGTCAGTCCACACCATGGGGCTCCAGCTGTCATTCCTTCCCTCCCAACACCCCACCCTCTCTCCCCTCATTATTTTTAGTAAAAGTCACGGACAGGTCATGGCTCCCATTAATTTTCTTTTTGTACGCCTGCCACCTGTCCGTGACTTTTACTAAAGATAACCGTGACAAAATCTTAACCTTCGTAATTCCCCCAGGCTGCAGCACTTTCAGTTATCAGGGATATATACAATGCAAGTGTTCACTGTTACATTGTAACATGGGGCATAGTGGAGTGAGAAAAATACATGCAGCATCTATCTGGTTTCCAGCTATGCATTTGTAAATGTTCATTGAGGCCTGGGGCCTTGGCATGAGCTGGCTCCTGGTCTGCCAGTGTCCCATCTGGCCTAAGTACACTGCAATACTTCAGGGCTGTGAGGTTCTTGTGTTTAAATACAATATGTGAAGTAATGTTTTTGCTTGTTTGGCTAGAAGAGATAACAGAATATGTGAACAGAATATGATCAACAACCTATTCCTTAAAAGGAAAAGGAGGACTTGTGGCACCTTAGAGACTAACAAATTTATCAGAGCATAAGCTTTCGTGAGCTACAGCTCACTTCATTGAAGTGAACCCTCCTTTTCTTTTTGCGAATACAGACTAACACAGCTGCTACACTGAAAGCTGTCATTATGCAACCTATTCCTTGTTTGACTGTTTTTTTCGGCTAGGAAAGAATTCCCTATCAGTTGCAAGGAAAATCTTTAATCCTAACAGATTATGCTCAGGAGTGTAACCCCTATTCACTTTCTTTTTCATTTTGAATTGTTCAGGTGGCATTAGTTAATGAAATAGAATGAATAATTATTTAACTTAACATTTTTGTTTGTTTTGCTTAACTGTGTTGATTTTGCAATCAGGGTAGATTGATTTAAAGCAAGGCAATTTAAGTTATGGTTTAAATCACAAATTGGAAAGCCTTGATTTTAATCAATTTTTCCATTTGTACTTTGTTATTTTCTAAATACAGGTGTTTTCTTATTGGTTGATATCATTAAAACATGTTGATTCACAACTAAATGGCGTCTTTATACTAGATTTGATACATCTTTTTGCTACCTAGAACAGTGCTCTATAACCATATACATTTATTTAAGCAATTATATAGCTTAATATTTTAAGATTTTTATTTATAGTACATTTTAGTATATTAGAAAATAGTGAATTATATACTGCTTATTTACTAGACAGTGTATTAAACTGATTATTTCAGTTCAACCTGGAGAAATTTTCAAATATGCCTAGATGAAAATGACTGTAGCTTAAATTTCTACTCACCTACGTCTCTTGAAAGTGAGACAACAGTCTTTTAAGTTATTTAAGCTGTCCTTTAAACTGTTAAAACTAGTAGATCTCATTCCTTCCTGTCTCATTTTTATTCATAAACTGGAAGAGAAAGACGAGTTTTCCTACTTTTTCAACTCCCAATCGATTTCTCATCTTTAAATTAATTAATCCAAATGAAGACAATATTATTTCTGTGCCTGAAGAAGAGGCTACTGCTGTCAAAAGTTGGTTTAGCACTTCAACAGACTCTTGTTCCAGGTGCTTAGCTAGTGATTTACAGTGGTGTGTTCAGTGGTGTGACTTTCTTTAAAACTTCTTCAGCAAACATGTACAGCTTGAATGGTTCACCTTGAACCCTTAAATTTAGTATGGTTGGCATGACAATGATGATTATTAGATGTCCATGTCATATAGCATCATCTTCTTTAGCAGTTAGGAATCTACCCTGATACTTTGGGGGGGGAGAATATTGGCCAAAAAAATGAGGTAGATTAATTGCTTGATCCATCAGCTTCTTTACTGCCTGCAATTTTCCTTTGTTGTTGGGTGTTTCTTTCTTCAGTGTCTCTTGAAGCGCTTTGCAAATTTCAGCAGCATCAGCAATGAAGTAGCATTCTTTCTGCAGTTAGTCCAAGGCTACAGAAATAGCTTTCAGTATGTTCAGCATATCTTCTACATTTCTCTTCAGTCCAATGTTGACTACTTTAGCTGTGTTATTTCCATATGTTTTGTCACAATTTTCTTCACAAATTGTCATCGGAATAGGCCAGTCCTTAATAACTCAAAACAGTCAACCACTGAATTCCATCATACATCTTAGGGGAGAATTAATTTGCATCCTCCTGCTCTCTTTGGTGAAGCTGAAGCAAAGTGGTTGTTACAGAAGTATTTTTGCAGTTTTGACATTTTCCTTTATTCCCGGAGTTGTACTTAAGTCTTTGTCTAAAAGATTAATCAAATGAGCACTGAACCCATATGTTTCAAGGTTCAGATTCCCTTCAAGTTTCAGGTTCCCTTCATTGTCCTCTTCTAGATTTCTCCTCATCTTTGCTAAATTTACAACATTCTCTCTGATAAAGCTGCACTCCTGACACTTAAATTTTTGTTCACAGTTTGTTACAGCTTTTACTGATACTACTTCTAAGTAGTCTGTTGTATGGGCATTTCTTGATGCATCAATTGTTTCTGTAAAAAAGATAATCCCATTTTATGTCGTCACACAGGTGCATATTATGTGATCATTGTGTGCATTGCTCCACCCATCAAGATTCAGATTAATGAATTTCCCATCAATGTTTTTTGCAAACATTTCAATTTCCTTCACATACTGGATCCAGAAAACTTCTAGCAATGTCTGCTCTGCTAGGTGGAGTATAGTCTGGTCATAATGAATTAACAATGTCAATGATATTTTTGTTCAAAGAATAACTAATGAAATAAGGGGAAGTTTCTAAAAGGAAGGCCTCTGACCAATAAGGATGTCTCCAGATGGTTTAAAATGTGACAAAGAGAATCTGTCTTAAAAAAAGAGTCAACACTGACCTTTCCACCCCCCATACCAGTATTATCTAAAAAATTATGTCCACTGTGAATTTAGGTGCAAAGGAAAAACTGTTGATCAGCAAGAAGGAGGAAAGAAATAGGGAGGAAAGGCCTTGGGGAGAAAGGAGGTTGTAAATCTTATCTGGATTAAGATTAGAAATAATCATGAACTGTCTCAAATTGCTTTTTGGTTGAATTCAGTAATTGGCAATGACAACACTTGCTTGTTACAGGGTGTAAAAAAGTAAACTCTTAAGGGTTCATTGTTAGTACCTGTCTGACCGCATTGGAGCTGACCAATATGGGTTTAAGCATCACTAGATGTAGCCTGTAAGTATCTTGATCAAATGCTCACACCAACATTCAGTTTGCAAAATGTCTGCAAACAAGAGAGAAGAGAGGACTCTTTTTGCATCTGCAAATTATAAGGAGCATGGATTAGTTAGGTTCTGTGGTATTACACTCTGCTTTTGTATTGGCTTATGATATATTTTAGGTAGTGTGTGGACAAGATAAATATCTCTTTGTCTTTTGTGAAATGCCTTTGATCTGCATTTACCTACCTATGGTTCTGAGTGGTAGTTAATGGGCACGGCAACTCTCCTGAATCATACAGGGCAAGTCCTTCCTATTACAAATCCCTCCATCAGATGTTGTCTGGTGGTAGGCAATACTTACAGTACTAAGTACGTGCTATGGATTGCACATTTCAGGGTATGTGCCTGAATGCCTCTGCTTTTGTAAATTATAACATGCCTTTCATATTACTCAAATACATTCCTCTGTGGTTTAGTGTAGGCAGTAATTAGTTTGGATTAAGAAAACCATTTTAAATGTCCGGGTTAATTAAATATAGAAGGTATTATTCTGATCTCAGCTATACAAGACATTGTAAAACATTATTATTGCTACTTTTATTATTATTTATTATTTTTATGTGACAGTGCTCATGCTATGCTAGGCACTTTTCAGAAATTAACCCAGTGAGCTCACTGTCTAAAGACAGCTAGGTAGACAGAGGTTAGAGGAAGAGGAACAACAAATGGTTAGCTTTTATACAAGTCAACATAGTACTGCTAACCCCAAACCTTCAAAAATTCTGAGTTAGCCTCTCCCCACCAAATCATGAGATTTTTAAAAATAATACATTTTGTTTCTTTTTATAAGTGTTCTGGATTTTGAGCCTTTATGGTTCACATCTTCAAGCTGTTCTCTGCAGTAGTGGAGGCTGTACACTTCCTTTTCGTTTTGTAAATAAATGCTGAGATGTTCACATAATTACATTTTTCCAAGAGCAGAGGCTTTGAGAAAAACATCAAATATTGCCGGACTAATGATAAAATTGCAAGAGTTGGCAGCACTGCAACTAGATCAAATGTAGGCAGCATGACAAAAGTGGGTGTTGAAGGAGTTCAGTGAGGATGTAGCGGGAAAGGGACCTTGTGAATTAATTCAAACATTTTGTGAAATTAGTTGTGGGTCTTGTGTACATATGGGAGGTAGATAAGTGATGCAGGAATATTTGCTGTATATCTTGTGTGCATAGAATATATAAGTACTCCTTTTTATGTAATATCTAAAAATACACAGACTGAATAATTTACATAGGTTTATGTGATTTTGTCTCTTCTAGGGAGCATGACTTCTGCAACTTCACCTATCATTTTAAAATGGGACCCAAAAAGTTTGGAAATCAGGACTCTTACAGTAGAGAGGCTCTTGGAACCCCTTGTTACACAGGTAAGTTGATTTTTTTGTACAGTAGTTAGCTGTTGTCTTGAGTGTGATGCTATATCTCAATGTATGGTTATTCTTTATTACAGTAGTGCTAAAGGGCTCCCAGGCAGTCTCCTTGCACGAGGCAGTGTGCAAACACACATTCAGGAGTTCTTGCTTTAGAGTCTTTGCAGTCTAAGACAAATGTCATAAAAAAAATCGTGGGAGAGGAATAAAATCAGACAAATACAATTTTATATAGCTATAATAGATAATGACAATCTGCAATTATTCTTCTAACAATTATATATAAAGTAAATGCCAACTATCCCCTTTTGTCCCTTACGTCATTATTAATTGGCAGTTTTCTTACAGACATTATGGCAGAGGTGGACCTTGGGGAGTGGTCTGAAGGACAAGGGGTAGGCTTTCTTTTGAGATTAATGTTGGCTTCTACAGTGAAAGTAAAACTGATATTAAACAAAAATTCTATTTTTAAATGATCTTTTTTATATGAGGCTCCCATACTGCTCATGTTGAATGATGTCACTTTCCAGCAAAATTGCTGCCACCAGTAATATGTTTGTCTTGCCCTTTATATGTTGGGACAAAAAGGTATTTTATATTTTTCTTCAAATTACATTTGACAACCCAGGATAAGGTAAACCTTGGCTACATGACCTTTTGAGATTTATGAAGTGATCAAATGGGTTATGTCACTCTGTACCCCCATGTTCTCACCGTGTTCATCCTTATAATTTGATTGTGTGATATCCAGTGCAAAGTTTGTCATGTCGGGTGTCTTCAGAAGGCTCATGATGCACTGAGCATTGTTGTTATAGTAATGTTATAGGTTGTAATTTCATGCATATAGTTATACGGCTGAAAATGTGTCTTCATGGCTTAAAACAAGCCCAGGCAAAACTCTCCAGGAGTAGAGGGGCAGTTCACATTTCATCAGGGCACGTATGTGACAAACCCAGCCCAGCCTCACAGGAACAAAGGACACTGGACTAGGCAGCAACAAAGGATCTGTTGGACTCTCGAGTGAGTCACCCCCTTTCCCTTGGTCAGTTTGGGACTAGGATGAGGTAATGCTCACCTGACTCTGAACGGGGGGGGCAAAGCCAGGAGGGAAGAAAGAACATGATAAAAGGGAGAGAACTTTGCCATGCTATCTCTCTTCCACCTCCATCTACAGACACCACCACCAAGTGACTGAAGTGCTGATGAAAGGGGAGAGCCTGGCTGAAGGGCAACCAGCCAGCCTTTGGTGAGAAGCATCTAAGTATGTAAGGGCACTGAAAGTGTTAAGATCAGCTTAGAATGTGTTTTGCTTTTATTTCATTTGACCAAATCTGACTTGTTGTGCTTTGATTTATAATCACTTAAAATCTATCTTTTGTAGTTAATACATTTGTTTGTTTGTTCTACCTGAAGCAGCGTTTTTGGTTTGAAGTGATCAGAGACTCCCCTTGGGTTAACAATCCTGGTACATATCAATGTCTTTGTTAAATTGACAAGCTCATATAAGCTTGCAGCATACAGTGGGCATAACTGGACACTCCAACATGTTTCAGAGTAACATCTGTGTTAGTCTGTATTCGCAAAAAGAAAAGCAGTACTTGTGGCACCTTAGAGACTAACCAATTTATTTGAGCATAAGCTTTCGTGAGCTACAGCTCACTACATCGGATGCATACTGTGGCAAGTGTAGAAGATCTTATTATATACACACAAAACATGAAAAAATACCTCCTCCCACCCCACTCTCCTGCTGGTAATAGCTTATCTAAAGTGATCACTCTCCTTACAATGTGTATGATAATCAAGTTGGGCCATTTCCAGCACAAATCCAGGTTTTCTCACCCCCCCCCCCCCACAAACTCACTCTCCTGCTGGTAATAGCTTATCCAAAGTGACCATTCTCCTTACATTGTGTATGTTAATCTAGGTGGGCCATTTCCAGCACAAATCAAGGGTTTAACAAGAACGTCTTGGGGGGGGGGGTAGGAAAAAACAAGGGGAAATAGGCTTGTGTCTGGGACTGGAAATATTGGCTAGCATCATTTGCTTGCACAATCCAAGCAGGGGCTGGCCAAAAGTGTTCACTCATGTAGCTGGGAGCAGCTTACATGCTTGAGGCTGTGCGAGAACAACCTGGGAGTGGGGGTTCTCACAGTAGAGCAGGGTAAGGCTGGCTCCCGGAGTTGAGGATTGGAGTGACCTAGCAGATCACCGGTCCAGATAACACCAGGGGAATGTCACATGGGTGTGGCTTTCATTTAACATGTTAATGAACTCTCCTGACAAACCTAGACAGATAAATCTGCTGCCAATGTGGAGGGCTCTTTTAAAATCTGCAAGATCCTAACATGCTGAGTTGGGGTGACAAATTAGGTTATGAGTTATCTTTCGCTCTGGTCCTGCTGATAGAGAGGGAAGTCAGGCGAAGTTATAGCAGGCTGACTCTGTTAGGCAGTAATAGGTCAGCAGAAAGTAGCCTTTACTAAAGGGTGAAAAGTCTGCCAGGGGAAAAGTTCCATGGTCTCTGAGAGGATGGTTGAAGACTTCAGACGAAAACAGTAAAGCTCCTGTTTGGTTGGGACTAGTGATTTATACACAGGTTTCTGCATTTGCCTTGGTCAGGTTTGGTGTTGATGGGCTTAAGATCAGCAAGACCAATGTACATAATATAAATAATTATACGTGACTTTGTAACATCATTTTATCCAACAATAGAAACTAACATGTGCCCTGAAGTCCACCACCATTTTGCTGAGTGCAGCAACATGTTGATTTTTTTCATAGTTTAGCAACAAGATGAGAGTGGGAGGCAATGCACTGTCTAGCTTCAGGAGGGGAAAATTGAACCAGTTTGTACATTTCAGAGTCTCTGATGGTCCGTAAGCAACTTCTTGATTTCATAGATTTTTTAGGCCATAAGGAACCTTTAGAGTACCTACTCTGACCTCCTGTATAACACAGGCTACAAAATTTAAACCAGCCACCCTGTTTTGAGTCCACTAACTTGTGTTTGACTAAAGCATATCTTCCAGAAAGGCATCCACTTTTGATCTGAAGACTTCAAGAAGTGGGAAATTCACTGCTTCCATTGGTAATTTGTTCCAGTGGTTAATCATTCTCACTGTTCTTTTTTAAAGTGCCATCTTTATCATTTGAATCTGTCAGCTATTGGTTCTCGTTATACCTTTCTCAGGGAGATAAAAGATCCTGTTAATCCTGGTATTTTCTCCCTGTAAAGGATATAATAAAGCCACTGCTCAATCTTCTTTTTGATAAACCAGATAAATTGAGCTTCTTAAGTCTCTTGCTATAAGAATATTTCATCAGTTTTCACATACTTTTTTTTGGTCTTTTCTGCTTTGCTTATGACTGGCCCTGCTAGTATGAAATGTTCTGAGCACAGTACGTTTATTTTTAACAGAAACATATTACACAAAAATGATTGCTTCTGAATTTGTTTGACAGTGATGATCCATCTCCTTTCCACGTATGGAAGTCTTCCTGTGGAATTCTGTTCCTGTGACATCTCATGGTCAATGTTGTCAGCCCTTTGCTCCCACTAAAATGGAATCGTAGGAGACACATTGAAAATGATATAGGACCTTTTGAAAAAGAGTGTAGGCTAAAATATTCAAGTTCTTCTCAAAGTGATTGCCTTTGTCTATTCCACTGTAGGTGTGTGCATGCCTCGTGCATGATTGTCAGAGATTTTCCCCTCAGCAGTACCCATTGGGGCAGCACAAGTGCCCTCTGGTACCTGCCACTGCACACCAGTATAAAGGCCCAATCAGCTCCCGACTCCCCTCAGTGCCTTCCTGCCACCAGTAACCGTTGTTGGAGCTGTTATCTTTGCATTTGAAAGTCTTCCCTCTCTTCTTGTATTTATAGTATCTGTCATGTTAGTTTAGTATAGAGTAGTGTATTTTGTACATAGCTAGAGATTAGAGTAAGTTTAGTTTAGTTCTTAGTGATGTGCAGTCTCTGGTGCCCATTTGGGTACCGATCCTGTACTGAACTCATGCTGTGTTCTCCCTGTTTCAAGGCCTGTTGCTCATGTGGCAAACCTATGTCGGTGAGCAACTTTTACCCCAGCGGCCTTAAATATTTGGGGGAGCACATGTAGATGACAAATATCACATTTGAAGAGGGGTTCAAACCTTGTTCCAAAAAGAACAGGGCTGCCAGGCTCAACTACTTAGTCATGGAGTCTGCATTTCACCCTCCATTGGAACATTCCCACTTGGAGTGGATACTGAGCATGTCCAAGTCTTTCAGGAGTGCTCTGCCGATTCTAGCTGTGTCTATAGACAGACCCACCTCATCAGTACCAAATAAAAGACTTTGTGAGTCTTTGAAAAACTCGGTACCGGGGACATCGAAATCTGCAGGCAAGACATCAATTGGAGCCAAGGACTCTGAAGAGCACTCAAAGAAGAGGCATCCCCATATATAGTCTGCATGCCAAGACATATTGTTGACTCCAGAGCCCAGAAAGGGCCCATTGAGACTGATCCCAGGACTAGCACACCTTGTGTCACAACAGTGTCAGGAGCCCTTGGAGGTATCATCTATACCTGAAGCTTTTGAGGCAGATCAGGGATTACTTGTTAGTACTGGTTTCACCCACCTGGTACTGCAGTCAGATGTGTAACCCTGTCGGTCATACCCCCTTTGTCGCTTCCGAGAGATGAAGATGTGATCTCCTGGGACATCTACCGGGACATCTACAGTCCAACCTAGATGCCCTCCACTTGATAGCTGCTTCATGGCTGACAGTCTTAGAGCAAGATTGCTCTAAATGAGTACAAGAAATTATTTTAAATAGCAGAAAGTCTTCAACTAGATCTACTTAGCTTGGTAAATGGAAGAGATCTTCCATTTGGTCTATGCAAAGAGGCATCCACGCAGTCCAAGATTCCATTTCCCGTATCTTAGACTTTCACCTCTTCCTGAAACAACAAGAGCTAGCGTGTAGTTCCATCAGAGTCCATTTGACAGCTATCTCAGCTTTTCACTCTCTGGTGGATAACCGTCTCCACTGGAGTCTTTCTGGTAGGAAGGAACTGAGGGGATTGGAGGCAATATGTACAGTGGCATGAGCTACATGTGCTGCCCCAACAGCTACTGCTGAGGGAAGAATCTCCAATTGCATGCAACAAACCTCCAGTGGAATGGACATGTGCAGTTCATCTTAAAGAACAACAGTTATGGAAAGATAGATGAAAATAACAATTATAAAAGTTATGCACTGAATAACTATATTGATGAAATCAGGGTGGATAAGAATTGATTATTAAAATAATAAAATAAAATAACTAAAATAACAATAATAATAAAACAGATTTTTAAATATGATTTTTAATTTAAATACATTTGTTTTTTCAGAACTAATCTTATTTAAATTAAAATTAAAATTACGACAAGAAAAAAACACAGCAAGTTGGCCGATAGCAATTATTTTGGTGGAACTTAAGGCAAGAAATTATTCTAGAAATTTCTGATTATATCCTTTGTGTCAGAGAGGTCACTACAGCCAAATTCAAACAAATTAATCTTGAGAAATTAATTAATTGTTTTTTTCTAATTGTTTACGTCAGGAATGCTTGTTAGCATCAGCAGGTTTGTGTTATGTCTTGTTGTGGCAATTGAAGTTTTTGGTGTTAATATGAATGTGTTCCATTTTCTCTAGTAGTTATGGATGTATATTCACTTACATTTCCTTTTCAAAAGCTCTAAAATTAGATGTATTGCTCTCTTAAGAAAGCCGTTAGAAACCCCTACCACAATATGGGAGAGGAAGATGTGAATTCATAATTTAAAATGATAAAAAGATCAAGATGAAAGACCTTATGTATGCTCTTGGCAAAATGTGGGCTGGTTAATCCCAATCTATGTAAATAGTACTGAGCAGCTCAATTACTTTCCCTTATTGCATACAAATACTTAGTCATTTTAGAACAAGAAGAATTTTATCCCCCTGATTTTCTCTGATTTTATTCTGCTCAGACAGCAGAGACATAACATCACCAGCCGCTGCACCTACGAAAACTCTGGCATTGTCATAGTTAAGTTTGCATTCAGTTTTGTACTTAAAGCAGGAGTTTAGGCTCTTTGTTTTTATTGAACACAGCATATCTGCCCTAAATGTTCAGCATGTCATCTTTCAGGAAAGCTTGAATTTTCTGAGTCATTTCAAGAAAAGTGGTGAATTGCTTTCTGATTTCTAATCAATTAAAAATTGGCTCCCCCAAAAGTTGGTAAACTGTTGGTTTACGTTGTGGTTAGTCCCCAGACATGAGTGACTGTGATTTTCCAGAATGGTGTATAACAGACAGTAGTGGGGAAGTGTCGTAAATATAAAGGGAAGGGTAAACCCCTTTAAAATCCCTCCTGGCCAGAGGAAAACTCCTCTCACCTGTAAAGGGTTAAGAAGCTAAAGGTAACCTCGCTGGCACCTGACCAAAATGACCAATGAAGAGACAAGATACTTTCAAAAGCTGGGAGGAGGGAGAGAAACAAAGGGTCTGTGGGTCTGTCTTTATGCTGCCTTTGCCGGGGATAGACCAGGAATGGAGTCTTAGAACTTTTAGTAAGTAATCTAGCTAGGTACATGTTAGATTATGATTTCTTTAAATGGCTGAGAAAAGAATTGTGCTGAATAGAATAACTATTTCTGTCTATGTATCTTTTTTGTAACTTAGAGGGGTTCTCTATGTTTTGAATCTAATTACCCTGTAAGGTATCTACTATCCTGATTTTACAGAGGAGAAAACTGAATGCTTTTCCGTTGTTCTCAGATCCAAGGGTTTGGGTCTGTGGTCACCTATGCAAATTGGTGAGGATTTTTACCAAATCTTTCCCAGGAAAGGGGAGGGGTGCAAGTGTTGGGAGGATTGTTCATTGTTCTTAAGATCCAAGGGTCTGGATCTGTAGTCACCTGGGCAAATTGGTGAGGCTTTTTGCCAAGCCTTGTCCAGGAAGTGGGGTGCAAGGTTTTGGGAAGTATTTGGGGGGAAAGACGTTTCCAAACAGCTCTTCCCCAGTAACAAGTATTAGTTTGGTGGTGGTAGCGGCCAGTCCAAGGACAACGGGTGGAATATTTTGTACCTTGGGGAACCTTTAGACCTAAGCCGGTAAAGATAAGCTTAGGAGGTTTTCATGCCGGTCCCCAGATCTGTACCCTAGCGTTCAGAGTGGGGGAGGAACCTTGACAGGAAGTCTGGCTTTTTATGGTAGTAGGGAGTCCAGGGAAGGCGTGATGGTAGGCTGGCATCCCACTAAGGCAAAATTAAGATTGTGGTGGGTTGTCTGCGCTGTATAGTGGTAGTTCTAGTAGTGAAGTGTTATTCTCTGGGTGGAGGAATACAAGGCACATTAAATGCCTTAACATTTATTTTCCTTGCTTTTGTGGTTTTGTTTTACAGATGATCTATACATAATATACCTAACTCACACACAAGTGATTTTGTGTACTAATAGGAAGAGATTCAGGCAAAATAGGCTTTACTGGGAATACCCAAATAACTAAAACAAAACTCATCACAGCTGGTAAAAAGCATTTCTTTCTTAAACAACATATTATACATTCAGTTTAACAGAATTTACAATGCAATTGTTAATAGAGGCATCTGGTGTTACAGAACCAGGGGAAGGTTATTTCAGAAATGAACATTGTTGAATGGGTTGCAAAAAGTTTGGACTCAGAGGCAATGCAAAAATATATTTAAACTACTTTTTTCTTCTGTACCTTCAACTAAGAAATATTTTCTAAATATAGGTGCCTAAATCTGTATTTAAATACCTAAATAATGACCTGACTCTTGAAAGGTGCTGAGCATCTATTGTGTCCATTGAAGTCAGTGGGTGCTACAGATACTCAGCACCTCTAAAATCGGACCATTTTTCAATTAGGCATCAAAATTTGAATATGTTAGCCTATATTCTTAATGCTCACGATGCAAAAGATTTCAGGGGCATTTTGGAAAAGTAGAAACAATAATATCCAGCTCTTTGGACCTAAAGTTCTTGGGCTAATTTTCAAAGATGGGTGCTTAAATTTAGATTCTTAAGTTCATATTTAGACACATAAATAAGTGACCTGAATTTCAAAAGCACTGAGCACCCAACTAATGTCACTGAAGTCTTGAATAGATATTTAAAAAGTTGAATAGAAAAATGGGTTTAAAAAGGGAAACAAAAAAAAAAATGTCCAAGAAAAATAGTGACTCATTGAGCCAAAAACGGTACATTAAAACTGAATTTTAGACAAGTTAATTAAAGTTCCAAATGAGAAACTATGGAAAACCTATTAAGCTGATTTAAAAAATCAATTAACAGATCATGAGCATTCATAAGAAATGATAGAATTGCTTTTACATGAGGAAACCCTGGACTAGCAGACTAATTAGAACTTACATAGCTGTCAGAGATCTAAGAGCATTAGAACTTGCTAAAGAACCCATATCCCCATTGCTTGTCTTCATCCAGAAAGGACAATAGATATGCTATGTCACATGGCATTTGACTTTCATATTACTGCTGTTATTAAGCGGGCTTTTTAGGAATAAATTTAATTGAGAAGAATTTAGCAGAATTTCTATTTCTTACAGAAAAATACTGAATAGATTTATCTGATGATTACAGTTGTCATGTTTGTCTTTCCTCTGCCTCACTCATTCTACAACTAACAATAAAAAGTAATTACTGTATTTGTTGCCTTCTTTGTTTTATGAAGGTTTATTACAATTTCCCTTCATTATAAAATTTTGTATTTATGAATACTACATCACACATAAATATAACTGGAAACACTTCCTCAAGGAACAGTATGCACCTTAGTACATAGTGACCAAAGTAAGTGATAGGTTTATTTCCATAGACTGAGTTTTAACCAAAAGCAATCTAAAATCATCGAGGTTAGTTAGGGCTGAATTCTGTGCTCGGATACTTGTGTACAGCTTCCACTGGCTTCTGTGGAAACTGTACACGAATAGCTGGGGGTTGACTTTGGTGCATAAAGATTGCGGATAGTTCTGGGTAATATTTTAATATAAATGGTGTCTAGTAGTTTGAAAAGTTATCCATATTTAAGCTCCGTATTGCCTTTGTCCCTCCCTCCCCCCACTCCGGGCCATATGGCCTCTGTACTTCCTTCACTGTTGTTGATGACAACAACACTGGTAGACCTAACTGCAGCTGGTTCAAAACCTGTAACTGTGATGGAAAGGTGATTAGACCCTCCAAATGCAGGGGGTTTTCATAGAATCATAGAAGATTAGTACTGGAAGAGACTGCAGGAGGTCATCTAGTCCAACCTTCTGCTCAAAGCAGGACCAGCCCCAACTATGGCACATTCATAAGAGGATTCTGTAATTGCTTTCTTGATTATGAATAGTTTAGACTCTAGAAAAAAACTAGAAGAATTAGTTTGCCTTTGTGTTCCAGTAATGTCACCCAAATAGTGGGGCACTAGTTCCCCTTCGTAATAAAATTTGCACAAAGGACGATGGTTGGCAAAAACATCTATTATAAATATGAGTGGATTAATTACAGAGCATTCACTTTCAGTCATAAAGGGAAAATATAGGACTGTGACTGTTACTACCGTTTTTGTTATGGTAGCAGCAGCTGTTTCTTGCGCCTCCACCACACTCTTCTCTGATCTACACTTTTCTTCAGGAATATGCATGGTTACATCCATTTGAGATGGAGATATGGATGCTGCAGTAGCTGCCAGGTCACCTGCACTCTGACTAACTGGAAGATCAGGCATCTCCTCACCACTCACATCCTCACTGGGGCTGAAAGGCTCACCGTGAACATTTATGTCTACGTATCTCAGGAGAGCTCCTTACTGCTTAGATAGAAAAGATTCCTTTGCTTTCTTTCTTTTTCTGAATGCTGCCCCAGAGGGGTGATTTCTTCTTTCACTCATGACTGCTGTTCTGTGCCAGTTATAGTGGCTCTCAACACTCAACTGAAGGGGACAAATAAGCAGGCTGGTAGCAGGGCCTGAGTGAGGGAAGATATCAGCGTCGTAAGGGCCTAACTGGCTCCTACTATTTCAGTTGGCTGCCTGTTTGCCCCAGGTGGGTTCCGGGAAGCAGCAGGAAATAGGAAGAGCCCTGAGAAGGTGGTGTTAATCAGTCCAGGCTCCTGGGGGTGCTAGAGAGGTACATAAGAGGCTCCTCCTCCTCTCTCCCTGCAGCTCCAGCTACTTTCTGTTATTCCCTCTCACTTTTCTCCTGCCTGCCTGTTAGGTCTCTTGTGCCCTCCTTCCTCCAGCACAGCACTCCACCATCTCTGTCCATCTAGAGCAGAGAGAATACATGTGCACCACCAGCAGACACAATTTCCTACACTCTGGGTCCTAGTAGCGCCCACCCCCCGCCCCACAGCCTGTCGCCTGAGGTGGCTGCCTCAGTTCACCTCATGGTAAGGCCAGCCCTGCAAAGCTGCAATGCACGTACTGCTATTTTTAGCACACGAGCTTGAGCCCTGTTAGCAGGAGTCTGTCTGCTCTGGCTCAGGGGCTTACTCTCACCTGCAGTCTAGACATACCCCAGGGGCTTGTAATTTGGCCAAACTTGGGCAGATTTTCACTGAGATAGCAAAAGGCACTTTCCTAACACTAGGGTGACTCTCCTGCTCAATTTCAATTGACTGCTCCAAAATAAGTAGGTCCTAGAGCTTCCCATTTAAAGAGTTGTGAGAAATTTTTAAAACAGGCAAACCGTATTTTCACCAATTTCATTTTTTTGGAAATGGCTAACTGCTTTTGCTGAAATTTTCAACAACAACAACAAAAAATCAGTGGGAGGCAGACACCCAGCATAACATTTCAGCCTGAACAGTTAGTTTGGCAAAGTAAGAAGTAACTGAAAACAAGGTTTATAATGGAAAGTGTTAGACAGCCTTTAAGCATAGGTGTCACTACTAGTAACTACTATAATTACAGTAAACTAGTGTAACATTATGGATGAAATTTCAAGTGCACAAAAGGGATAACATTGAGAACATAAGAACGACCATACTCGGTCAGACCAAAGGTCCATCTAGCCTAGTATTCTGTCTTCTGACAGTGGCCATTGCCAGATGCCCCAGAGGGAATGAAAAGAACAGATAATCATCTAGTGATCCATTCCCTGTTGCTCATTCCCAGCCTCTGGCAAACAGAGGTTATGGACACCTCCCTGCCCAATCAAGTTCAAATCTTCCACAAGGAATACGTAAATTAATATTTTAAAATATATGCCATGTATATTATTCTAGATTACTACATATGTTCAAGAACCTGAACTCCATTTTCAGGGGAAACATATTTTTTCTTGTCTCTTAAATTAATTAATAATCTGAATTCTTATTTTATTTTTTAAATGGATAATGCCAGTTAATTGAGGGAGGTTGCCTTTAGAGTAAGGTTTACAAAATTAAGAAAATAAGAAAGCTCTACAATGTTTAGTGAAAAAAATTAGTTTGTTTTGGTGCATAATGTATTTTCTCAGCTTGTCTAAAAAGCAGTTCCATGAACTTTGTCAAAATGTCTTGTGAAATTAAATGTCATACTCAAAATTAGGTTTATAATTCATTGTTGTGTATGAAAAATGATTTACTAGTGTTTCACATACTTTGTGGTAGTGTTGATCTGAACAAGATGGAAAGTGATCAGGATTCTAACCCCTAAACTCAACTTTTATCTCAAATATATAAACAGAAATAAGGAAGGTATATCAGATAACATTAATTGAATTAAAGGATGGGAGTCTAATTCATGAAAATCAACATGGTTTAATGGAAAATTGGACTTGTCACAGAAACTTAATAACATTTTTTTATTCGATAACAATTTTGGTTGATAAGGGAAACACCGTTGACATAATAGATTTCTGTAAGCCATTTGATTGAGTGCCAAATGCCATTCCGACTGATTTTGTATAGTGCTTTTAAAAAATGTAGCACATATTAAATGGATTAAAAACTGGCTGACACATAGATTTCAAAAAGTACTGGGGAACCATCATCCAATGGGGGCGCAGTTCAAATGGAGTTTTGTAGAGATCTGTTCTTGGCCCAATGCTATTCAATATTTTTATCAATGATCTGGAAGAAAATAAAAAATAATTACTGGCAAAGTTTAAAGATTGACACCAAAGAATGGTGGAGTGATAAATAATGTCAACTTAATTCTATAGAGTAATCTTCACTGTTTAGTAAACTTGGCTAACTTGAACAATGCAATTTTAATGTAACCAAATGCAAGGTCAAACATTTAAGAACAAGGAATGCAGGTCACACTTACTGGAATAGGGTCTGTAATCTGGAAGGCAGTGCACTATAAGGTGGGTAGAAAGCTGGCTAGATTGTCGGGCTCAACGGGTAGTGATCAATGGCTCCATGTCTAGTTGGCAGCTGGTATCAAGTGGAGTGCCCCAAGGGTCGGTCCTGGGGCCGGTTTTGTTCAATATCTTCATAAATGATCTGGAGGATGGTGTGGATTGCACTCTCAGCAAATTTGCGGATGATACTAAACAGGGAGGAGTGGTAGATACGCTGGAGGAGAGGGATAGGATACAGAAGGACCTAGACAAATTGGAGGATTGGGCCAAAAGAAATCTGATGAGGTTCAATAAGGATAAGTGCAGGGTCCTGCACTTAGGATGGAAGAATCCAATGCACCGTTACAGACTAGAGACCGAATGGCTAGGCAGCAGTTCTGCGGAAAAGGACCTAGGGGTGACAGTGGACGAGAAGCTGGATATGAGTCAGCAGTGTGCCCTTGTTGCCAAGAAGGCCAATGGCATTTTGGGATGTATAAGTAGGGGCATAGCGAGCAGATCGAGGGACGTGATCATTCCCCTCTATTCGACATTGGTGAGGCCTCATCTGGAGTACTGTGTCCAGTTTTGGGCCCCACACTACAAGAAGGATGTGGATAAATTGGAAAGAGTCCAGCGAAGGGCAACAAAAATGATTAGGGGTCTAGAACACATGACTTATGAGGAGAGGCTGAGGGAGCTGGGATTGTTTAGCCTGCAGACGAGAAGAATGAGGGGGGATTTGATAGCTGCTTTCAACTACCTGAAAGGGGGTTCCAAAGAGGATGGCTCTAGACTGTTCTCAATGGTAGCAGATGACAGAACGAGGAGTAATGGTCTCAAGTTGCAGTGGGGGAGGTTTAGATTGGATATTAGGAAAAACTTTTTCACTAAGAGGGTGGTGAAACACTGGAATGCGTTACCTAGGGAGGTGGTAGAATCTCCTTCCTTAGAGGTTTTTAAGGTCAGGCTTGACAAAGCCCTGGCTGGGATGATTTAACTGGGAATTGGTCCTGCTTCGAGCAGGGGGTTGGACTAGATGACCTTCTGGGGTCCCTTCCAACCCTGATATTCTATGATTCTATGATTCTGAAAGGAACTCAAGAGTCTTGGTGGATAACATCTGAACAATGAGCTCAAAATGCAATTCAGTGGCTAAGAGCTAATATGATCCTTGAAGGTATAAGTGGGAGAATATCAAACACAGGTACAGAGGTGGTATTATCACTGTAATACAGCATTAGTGAAACCATTCCTGGAATACTTTCCAGTTCTGGTATCCACACTATAAAAATTATGTTAACAAAATGGAAAGTGTTCAGAAAAGAGCTAAAAGAATTTTATGAAGTCTGGGGAACGTGTCTTAGAGAGAAGGACTAGAAAAGCTCAAAATCTACTTTGTTTTTCCAAGAGAAGGTTAAGAGGTCACTTGGTCAGGATCTATGTAATCTTTTGCATAGTAGTAGAGGTCTTTTTAATCTAGCCTAACCGGATCCTATGGCTGGAAGGTGATGCTAGACATATTCAAACTAAAAATAAAATACAGATTTTTAACAGTGGTGTAATTAGCCATTGGAATAATTCTATGTGGAGGATTCTCTGTCTCTTGAAGTATTTAAATCAAGATTGGATGTGTTTCTAAGATATATGCTATAGTTCACACCCTTCATTTTGGGTTTTTATTTTGTGTAAATTTAGTGTTTGTTACTAAAATTAAAAAAAAAAAAACCTGCAAAAATTGACTCCACAGTTTTTTGGGTAAGTATCAGTATTCTGGAACTAGAAGAGGTGGATGAGGCGAGGGTGCCATCTCCTCATGCTGCCTGCTCCATATCTTCCACTTATGGACCTGCTCCAGTTATCAAGCCACCAACTCTTCTTTCAGAGCGGGAGAGTTGGGTTTGGGGGGCTTCTCCCTAGGATCCTGTGAGGTCTGCCCAGGTTGCCAAGCTGCCATCTCTCCTTGTAGAGCAAGGATCCGGGCGCAGAGAGTTTCCCTAAGAACTGGCCAAGTTACTGAGCTGCATCCAAAATTTGACTGAAAACTGGTTCAAACAAACAAACAAATAATAGCTTTTGTAAAACCTAGGACATTTTTGGTAAAAATCGGTAAAAACTGAAAATGAAGGGCCTTAGCCATATAGTTCAGTCAGAAGTTACGATACTATTCAGGAATTACAGCGTCAAAATCTATTGGCTATGTTATATAGAGAGCTTAGATTGGATGATAAATATGGATCCTTCTGACCTTAAAATGTGTAAATAAAGCAAGAAAATGGTAACAGATATTAATCTCATTTTGTAGCTAAAACTCCCCAGAGACCAAAGACTTGATTTGTAACCCAGGGTATTTAAAATGAGATACTTCCTCCCACAGAGACTAAGCTATGTACTGAGAATGAAGCTTGAGCTGTCGTACATTAAACATCTCATTTGCTTTATTACTGTTCACTGCATTAATTTGTTATATGACCTCATACAATGTTTATCTTAAAAGTTAGAAAAGCTACCCAACCATCCTGATTACTGAAGAAATAAACCAACTACCAGATCTTGCTTTGAAGTCTTAATTAAGTTAATGTTGTTCTATGTAAGCTTTTGGAAAATGATAGATTTTTTTCATAACACATTAATGCACATTAATGCACCTGAGAACTGCATATTTACTTAGAATTCTTTTAAATTCAAATATATTGCACAATCATTTTTTCCATTTCTTTCTTTCCTATGCTAATTACCTGGGAATAGTCTGTTGCCATTGTTGTTGGATGTACACTTTTTCATTGACATTTACATATCTTAAGGTACCTAACAAATCTTTCTTTGCTGGCTCTCATTTTAATCTTTCAGAAAAAAATGCATTTGGGTCAAACTGTGGGCAGAAACTGTCCTCTTCTGGCTAGATATGTTAACTAAACATTGCTTCTCACTCACTCACACAGTCGAGCTATGTTAAAATGTTTGTCTTAAGCAACCTACTAAAATTTTTATGTAATCTTTAGTTCTTCTACTTGCTAAAATCCAGATAATAACCCTCTCCTATTACAACTTCATTTGTGGTCAGTGTCTCTACCTGAAGATTGCAGCTCAGAGCTATCTATGCTGTAATTGTGAAGAAATGTTTTCTGTACCTGAACTTGAGGAAATTTGTGGTTTCTGCATCTTTCAAAGGGTGATTAACCATTTGTCCTTCATGTAGGTCTGCTCTAAATCTGCATTGTGTTGGTCAACAGACATTGTGCTATGAAACTTTAACATGTTCTTGTTGAATAATGGGAATCTTAAATATGTCTAATTAATTTACAGCTCATTGAACACTCAGATTCTAATATGAAGGACACTTTAGAAAAGTGTGCAATAAATATTGCCTTCATGTCAGTTGAACAGAAGCATTTATTTTATTTCAGGCAACTGTTTTACGATTAAACATAGCGGGGGAAAGCAAGTTTTGAATGCAAATTTCAAAATTGGAATTTAAACCTGCTTCTTTTTTTTTTTTAAACAGTTTCTCCATAATTTTACCTGACTTGTTGGCTCATGTTGTGCAACTAAACAAACAGAAGGCTGATTGCTCAAATTTTCAATGCTGGTTCATAGCCAGCTTGTAAATAAAAGGCTATTGAGCATTCACCAGAACCAGAACAAAGAAACTGCTTGAGCTCCTGCTATTTATGTAAATGTTTTCATTTAAAAAATAGTCTAGACTCTGAAAGAAACTGCAGCATGATGGAACATGAACTGAAGATAGAACTGATAACATAGATCCACATAATTGAATAAGAAATATACGTTATTTTTTCCTTTAAGAAATTGTCAATTTATAAATAAAATTTTCAACTTTCACAAAATTCTGAATATTATAATTTAACAAACAAACATTTAAACTATTCAGTAAAACCTTCTCCTCCACACACACACACACACCAAAGAAAGAAAGGTTATTGCATTATTTGCCCTGATATTTGGTAAAGTCTGTTTAATATGCGCCTCCCCTCAACAAACAAACAAAAAACTGATATCAGTTCAGCTGTGTCAAATAGTCTTTTTGTTGTCTTTGAGGCAAATTATGGTTCAGCTGGAGCCTGGGCCTAAGGGGCAAACTATTCTGTTGTATAACTGGGCTGTGATGAGCCTGTTAGAGAGATACCTCCAGGGCCCAAGATGAAGACAAGCTGCAAACCACAAGCCTGAACTTTGTATTAACTATGTTTGTCATCCACATGGAATCTGAGGTACATCCTGTGCATTTGTCTCATGGAGATGTGTAAAATACATCTTGAAAGTTAACTACTCAGAGACAGTTCCAAAGATTTAGAATATGGATTACCTGTACATTCTGTGGAGAGTTTGGTTACATTTTATTTTTCTATAATGGATAGAGGTCCACACAGGGGCACTGCTAGCATACCTTTTGGGATAAGGAAACCTGTGCTCCACTATGACTGGCACCTTTTCTCTGGGTCTCAGTTGCAAGAGACTTGATATTTCTTTTTGTACTGCTCCCCAGAAAAGAGTTGGGTTTTGGTGTGGCCACTAACTGAGGGAAATATCACATTCAGTGATCTCCAGGACTCATCATTCTAAAGAGAGAACTTACAATGCCAAGAAAAAATGGGCAAAATGGTCTCCAAAATGACGGGATAGAAAATGAAAAGTTTGTCTTAAGTTTTATTACAGCTTTATCCTACACAGCTGCAGATCTGCTGCTTAAAAGCAGATTCTGCTTGTTGCTGAATTGGAGGATGAAGACTTCTGTCTCCTCTGTCAAGGTTTACAGGACTACCCCAGCTAATTAAGTGTTGGTTGCTGCTAGAAACATCTGAACAATAAAATATGCTGGTACCGGCTACTTTGAGACCAAAAGAGAGATTTCTTTTGGTAGGAACATGGTTTACTCTAAAAGCCCTAGCTATTGACTTTGCTACTTTCATATTTTTTTTTAAGGATCCTCTCTGTTTTAGAACAGAAAAGGTCTGAGACTTCAAATGAGAGGCAAGACGGGTAAGGTAATAACTTTTATTGGACCAACTTCTGTTGGTCACCCACCTTGTCTCTTTAATATCCTGGGACCGACACAGCTACAACAACACTGCATGAGACTTCAAATGACAGATTAAATCAGTGGTGGTAGAACTCCGGGGACAGGCAGTGGGGCTAGCACCTATTGTGAAGGCATCACCCCTGCATAAACTCATGAACGCTGCGGGTGGAGGCAAGACCAGGACCCAAATGAGCTGGAGCAGTAGCCACAGGGCCCATGACCAGGCCAGGGAACAATGAGCAGCACCAAAAAGCCCTGGGATGGGCCCAGGAGTAGGTAGGAACCCTAGGGCCCTCCTTCTCATCCAGAATTTGGCTCCTTCCCTGCTGAGTCTCAGTGTGTCTCCTCACTCCTGCTCCTATCCCTTCCTATCCCTCTGCCACGCTCTCCATTCACAGGGCGCTTCCACCCCCCTGAATTAAATGAGTTTGAATTGAACTACAGCAGACAGATCCAAAGTATGAAGCTAAGGCCTGACTAAACTCTGTGGATATGGGTGAAGCAGTGGATGTGATATATCTTGACATTAGCAAAGCTTTTGATACAGTCTCCCACAGTATTATAGCCAGCACATTAAAAAAATATGGATTGGATGAATAGACTATAAGGTGTATAGAAAGCTGGCTAGATTATCGGCTCAATGAGTAGTGATCAATGGCTCGATGTCTAGTTGGCAGCCGGTATCAAGTAGAGTGCCCCAGGGGTCGGTCCTGGGGCCGGTTTTGTTCAACATCTTTATCAATGATCTGGATGACGGGATTAATTGCACCCTCCACAAGTTCGCAGGTGACACTAAGCTGCAGGGAGAGGTAGATGTGCTGGAGGGTAGGGATAGGGTCCAGAGTGACCTAGACAAATTAGAGGATTGGGCCAGAAGAAATCTGATGAGGTTCAACAAGGACAAGTGCAGAGTCCTGCACTTAGGAAGGAAGAATCCCATGTACCGCTACAGGCTAGGGACCGACTGGCTAAGCAGCAGTTCTGCAGAAAAGGACCTGGGGATTACAGTGGACGAGAAGCTGGATATGAGTCAGCAGTGTGTCCTCATTGCCAAGAAGGTCTACAGCATATTGGCTGTATTAGTCAGAGCATTGCCAGCAGATCAAGGGTAGTGACTATTCCTCTCTCTTTGGCACTGGTGAGGCCACACCTGGAGTATTGCATCCAGTTGTCCCCACACTACAGAAGGGATGTGAACAAATTGGAGAGAGTCCAGCGGAGGGCAACAAAAAATGATTAGGGGTCTGGGGCAAATGTCTTACGAGGAGAGGCTGAGGAACCTGGGGTTATTTAGTCTGCAGAAGAGAAGAGTGATGGGGGATTTGATAGCAGCCTTCAGCTACCTGAAGGGTGGTTCCAACATACTGAACAGCTACTGAATACTGAGTTATTTCCAGAGGATGTATATTAATCTGTCCAGGTTTTCACAGCAAATTAAGCATATGTGTGCACTCTATAGAACAGAGTGATTAAGCTTTAATACATGGCTCGTAATGTTTTAATTAGCAATATAGTGGTCTGTAAGATTGTACTAATCCAAGTACAAAATAGTAAAAAGTCAAGGCATACATTCCTTTGTTTCTGAGAGAGCAAAATATCAGTCTCTTCTGCCCCTGGGCATTTGCCAAGTTGGCTTTCCCCTCTCTGAAACAATGTGTTAAGAATTTTGGGCTGATATGAGTTGCAGAGGGAGGTTTTGGAGCCAGTGTTCATTTTGGGGTGTCTTTACCTCCCACAATTTGTCTTTTCCATTACACACAAAATGCCTAGTATCGTTACATGCTTTGTGTAAATACAGAACTCAGAGTTTACAATACTACTCCCCAGTGAGCACGAAAAGTCTGTGATGGTTATATGTTCTGTCTTTTCAAACCCTTGGGCTCCATGGTCTCAAATAAGTGCCAAGTCTGTCATTGTTCAGTGATGGAATTTCAGTGGTTAAATACATTTATGATGCTATTTTCATCCTTTGAGAGGACAGGGAAATTATTTCTAGTTCTAGACACCAGCAATAAAGTAGATACCAAGGTGAAATGGTTTGGATTTGCCAATCACAAAGTACTGTGAGACTTCCCTAGAGAATAACAAGGCTGTTGCCTGGAGTGGTGATATGGCAGTGTCTGATGTGGTGCCCACCAGTTGGCAGCGGGTAACGCTGCTAAACTCAAGAGTTGAAAAATCAGAAGACAAAGCAAAATATGCATAGAATCAGATTGTGCACCCCTTAATTTATGCAACTGATCCTATTTATTTTAATGAAACTATTTGTTTGTATAACGGAAAGCTGGGTGTATCTGTATTACTGGCTGAGAACAGTCAATCCATATGACAGAGTTGTCCACGCCCTATGGGAGATGGTCTGCCTTTTCAAATCATTTGGGTTGAGAGTAAATATGCTGACATCTATTCAGCTTTTCATCCTCAAAGGGACCATTCTGGACTCCAAGCTTGCCCTACCTCAAGATACAATCAGGCTCATACCATATATTTCCAGCCTGAAAAGTATAGAAACACTGATTCATGGACATTTGGTCCTGTCCAGTGCATGTGCAGTATTGTACTACTGCTAGTATTAGGAAGTCAATTAAGCAATGATAATTTGCTTGTTTATTATTCAGACTTAGCTGATTTTATGTATTTAAAATAATCATCAAAAAAAGATTCCCAATTCTATTTTTAAGTTGCATATGCAGTAGTCAACATATGTAACTTCATAATTTTATTTTATTTCCCTAGTATTCCCTTCCTTCTTATTTCGTGTTTTTAACACTTACTTGATGCATCTTTTCTCAGTGTTGATTTAAGTAATTTGAGGAAGGGACTGTTGCATGTTTTGACAGCACCTAGCCTAATAAGACCTTGATACTGTTTGGACCCTCAAGGTGATACAGTTATACAAATAAACAATGAAAGGTCACCAATAAAGTACCAATAAAGAGGTCATTCCTGCCCTGGATATATTCAAATGTGTAATCTGTGTGTGAGCTGTTTAATATCTCATTAGCAATCCCCAGTCAGCCAATCCACTTCTTTTCTATTGTCTTCATCTTTATTTCTGCAGTGACATCATCTCTCTAGCACCTCTTTCTCCATTGGGAAATGCCTTGCAAAGCCCCACTCTTGGGAGCCTGCATCCTGAGTCCGGGAATTATCCAGAAAGCAGTGGTCATCTGAGTAATTTCTTCTTCAGGCAAAAATCCATAGATCCATTACCATGGTACTTCAGCCTGCTTGCACCTTGGGTGCTGAATCAGACCTCCCAATCTCTGGCAGCCTGAGAATACCTTGCCTGGTTTTTTGCCAGCCTGGCCTCCCAGCTCCTCAGCAGCCCAGAGAGCCTGCGTGGCAAGCCAAAGGAGAGCCAGGAGCTTGGGAGTCTGGGATTCCTGCACCTGAGGTGTGCAGCTCTTCAGCATCCTGAGCTCCCAGGGTCACTGGCTCCAAGCCGCTTGCTTGGAGGGCTGCCAGGGCTTCCAGGCTCTTCAGCTCCTTGGCAGTCCATGTGTCATAAATATAAAGGGAAGGGTAAACCCCTTTAAAATCCCTCCTGGCCAGAGAAAAAAAATCTTCTCACCTGTAAAGGGTTAAGAAGCTAAAGGTAACCTCACTGGCACCTGACCAAAATGACCAATGAGGAGACAAGATACTTTCAAAAGCTGGGAGGAGGGAGAGAAACAAAGGGTCTGTGTGTCTGTCTATATGCTGTTTTTTGCCGGGGATAGACCAGGAATGGAGTCTTAGAACTTTTAGTAAGTAATCTAGCTAGGTATGTGTTAGATTATGATTTCTTTAAATGGCTGAGAAAAGAATTATGCTAAATAGAATAACTATTTCTGTCTGTGTATCTTTTTTGTGACTTAAGTTTTTGCCTAGAGGGATTCTCTGTGTTTTGAATCTAATTACCCTATAAGGTATCTACCATCCTGATTTTACAGAGGGGATTTCTTTAGTTCTATTTATTCCTATTTCTATTAAAAGTCTTCTTGTAAGAAAACTGAATGCTTTTTCATTGTTCTCAGATCCAAGGGTTTGGGTCTGTGGTCACCTATGCAAATTGGTGAGGCTTTTTATCCAACATTTCCCAGGAAAGGGGGGGTGCAAGTGTTGGGAGGATTGTTCATTGTTCTTAAGATCCAAGGGTCTGGGTCTGTAGTCACCTAGGCAAATTGGTGAGGCTTTTTACCAAACCTTGTCCAGGAAGTGGAGTGCAAGGTTTTGGGAAGTATTTTGGGGGAAAGATGTTTCCAAACAGCTCTTCCCCAGTAACGAGTATTTGTTTGGTGGTGGTAGCGGCCAATCCAAGGACAAAGGGTGGAATATTTTGTACCTTGGGGAAGTTTTGACCTAAGCTGGTAAAGATAAGCTTAGGAGGTTTCCATGCAGGTCCCCACATCTGTACCCTAGCGTTCAGAGTGGGGGAGGAACCTTGACATGGTGGCAGAGTGGTGGGATTAACCTGAAATCATTTTGAGATCAATTTGAGATTTTTTGAACTAGAAATACAGATTTTAAAAAGGAATTTTTTTTTTCCTTTGGAGCTGCTGGAAAAGCAGCTTGTTTTCTCTCTGCTTTGGAGCCAGAGCTGAGACAAAAGGGGATTATCTTTGTGAATTGCAGGTTTTCTTTGCCTGGAGGCGGGGTACTTAACTCCTGCAGGGAAATTCACTCTTCCAACCCAGAGTTTTTCTTTCCCTAAAAGTAAACGGGGGAGAGAAGGTGTTCTACCCATTTGCCTGGAGACAAAAGTGGCAGGGGTTTTTTTTAGGATTTTGATTTTTTTGTTTTACAAGGAGCACAGGTTTGAAAAGGAATTTTTTTTCCTTTAGGCTGCTGGTAAGCAGGTTTCCAAGTAGTTGGAGGTTTTTTGCTTTGTTTTGGGCCCAGAGCAGCAGAGACAAGGGAATTGTCTTTTTCTGTAGGCTGACAATCACTATCAGAGAATAGGTATTCTATTCCAGCACAGCAAAATTTTACAGCCCAGTTTTGTTTGTTTATTTCTAAACCTCGGGTGTAAAGTTAGTTAAAAACAGAGAGGTAAAGATGTCAGACACCAAGGCACTACACAAATTGGAGTTAGCCAAACTGGAGACAATGAAAGCAACCAAAAAAGCTATAGAAGCTGCTCACAGGAGAGAAATGGAGGCAAAGGAGAAAGAAAGGGAGGCAGCGAAAGAGGCAGAACAACACCAAGCGGCTGCTCACAGGAGAGCTATGGAAGCAAGGGACAAAGAAAAGGAGGCAAGGGCCAAAGAACTGTAGGAGAAGAAAAAAGAGAGGAAGCATGTGGAGGAGATGGAGAAGATAAAGGCTCAGCGGAATATCCCAACAAACCCTAGCAGTCCTTCTCCAAGTACCACTTCCCATCCCAGAAAGTTCCCCACCTACAAGGCAGGTGATGATACTGAGGCCTTCTTAGAAAACTTCGAAAGGGCCTGCCTTGGGTACAGCATCTCTACCGACCAGTACATGGTAGAGCTGAGGCCACAGCTCAGTGGACCCTTAGCTGAGGTGGCAGCTGAAATGCCTAAAGAACACATGAACAAGTATGGACTGTTTAAATCCAAGGCGAGAGTCAGAATGGGGATAACACCCGAGCATTCTCGTTGGAGGTTCAGAGCCCTAAGGTGGAAACCAGACGTGTCATTTACCCGACATGCCTACCACGTTGTGAAACATTGGGATGCCTGGATATCAGGAGCAAGTGGTGAGTCTCCAGTAAATTTTCCCTTCCTAATGCAAATGGAACAATTCTTAGAGGGTGTTCCTGAGGAAATAGAAAGATACATCCTAGACGGGAAGCCCAAAACTGTAATCGAGGCAGGAGAGATTGGAGCCAGATGGGTGGAGGTGGCAGAGAAGAAGAAAACTGGTCGCAGTTGGAGCAGAGACCAGAAGAGACAACCCCAGACCACACCCTATTACCAGGGGCCACCCAAAACCCCACCTACCTCCCAAAGAACCCTCCAGACCCCTTATCGTTCCACCACCCCGTTCCCCAGCAACCCACCTCGCCCCAGTGACCCGTCAGCTGGATGATGTTTTAAATGTAATGAGCTGGGGCATGTAAAGGCCAACTGCCCCAAGAACCCCAACAGATTACAGTTCATTGCACCGGAATCACACCTGAGGTCCGCAGGCCTAGATACCTCCCAGATACCCTTGGAGTGGAGCTAAACTGTGAGTGTGGGCGGGAAGAAGGTCACCGCGTGGAGGGACACTGGAGCACAAGTGTCAGCTATCCATGCTTCCTTAGTGGACCCCAATTTAATCAACCCAGAGATCCAAGTGACGATTCAACCTTTCAAGTCCAACTCTTTCGATTTGCCTAGAGCCAAGTTGCCTGTCCAGTACCAGGGCTGGTCAGGAACGTGGACTTTTGCAGTCTATGATGATTATCCCATTCCCATGCTGTTGGGGGAAGACTTGGCCAATCATGTGAAGCAGGCCAAGAGGGTGGGAACGGTCACCCGCAGCCAGGCTAAACAAGCTGTGAGGCCTAGCTCTGTTCCGGAAACTTCTATCAAGACCCAGTCAGAGGTGATGGACCCGGACCCCAGGCCAATGTCTGCAACAGCAGTAGTGGATCCAATCCCAGAGACCCAGACGGAACCAATCCCAGAACCAGAACCAGCCGAACAACCAACACCAGACCCATTGCCAGCACTGAATCCAGTACTTGCAACCTCAACACCAGAGGGCCCCACCGAACCTGAACTGGCAGCAGCCGATAACCCTACACAAAAGGCTCAGCCGGAGCCTGAATCCCAACATAGTGCACCAGCGGAGAGCGGTTCACAGTCAACAGAAACAGCCCCATCCCAAAAATCGCTTCCAGAGGGACCAAGCCGAGGTCCACAATCCCATGAGGAACTGATGTCTCCAGCATCAAGGGAACAGTTCCAGATCGAACAGGAAGCAGATGAAAGCCTCCAGAGAGCTTGGAAGGCTGCACGGAGCAACCCACCGCCTCTCAGCTCTTCTAATCGATCCAGGTTTGTTGTAGAAAGAGGACTTTTATGCAAGGAAACTCTTTCTGGTGGACACCAGGAAGACTGGCATCCTCAGAGACAGTTGGTAGTTCCAACTAAATACCGGGCCAAGCTCTTGAGCTTAGCCCACGATCACCCTAGTGGCCATGCTGGGGTGAACAGGACCAAAGACCATTTGTGGGGGTCATTCCACTGGGAGGGAATGGCCAGGATGTTTCTACCTATGTCCGGTCTTGTGAGGTATGCCAAAGAGTGGGGAAACCCCACGACCAGGTCAAAGCCCCTCTCCAGCCACTCCCCATCATTGAAGTTCCATTTCAGCGAGTAGTTGTGGATATTCTGGGTCCTTTTCCGAAAAAGACACCCAGAGGAAAGCAGTACATACTGACTTTCATGGATTTTGCCACCCGATGGCCAGAAGCAGTAGCTCTAAGCAACACCAGGGCTAAAAGTGTGTGCCAGGCACTAGCAGACATTTTTGCCAGGGTAGGTTGCCCTCCGACATCTTCAAAGATGCAGGGACCAATTTCCTGGCAGGAACTATGGAAAACCTTTGGGAAGCTCATGGGGTAAATCACTTGGTTGCCACTCCTTACCACCATCGAACAAATGGCATAGTGGAGAAGTTTAATGGAACTTTGGGGGCCATGATACGTAAATTCGTAAATGAGCACTCCAATGATTGGGACCTAGTGTTGCAGCAGTTGCTCTTTGCCTACAGAGCTGTACCACATCCCAGTTTAGGGTTTTCCCCATTTGAACTTGTATGTGGCCATGAGGTTAAGGGGCCATTGCAGTTGGTGAAGCAGCAATGGGAGGGATTTACACCTTCTCCAGGAACTAACATTCTGGACTTTGTAACCAACCTACAAAACACCCTCCGAACCTCTTTAGCCCTTGCTAAAGAAAACTTACAGGATGCTCAAAAAGAGCAAAAAGCCTGGTATGATAAACATGCCAGAGAGCATTCCTTCAAAGCAGGGGACCAAGTCATGGTCTTAAAGGCGCTCCAGGCCCATAAAATGGAAGCATGGTGGGAAGGGCCATTCACGGTCCAGGAGCGCCTGGGAGCTGTTAATTATCTCATAGCATTCCCCACCTCCAACCGAAAGCCTAAGGTATACCATATTAATTCTCTAAAGCCCTTTTATTCCAGAGAATTAAAGGTTTGTCAGTTTACAGCCCAGGGAGGAGAAGACGCTGAGTGGCCTGAAGGTGTTTACTACGAAGGGAAAAGTGCTGGGGGTGTGGAAGAGGTGAACCTCTCCATGACCCTTGGGCGTATGCAGCGACAGCAGATCCAGGAGCTGTGCACTAGCTACGCGCCAACGTTCTCAGCCACCCCAGGGCTGACTGAACGGGCATACCACTCCATTGACACAGGTAATGCTCACCCAATTAGGGTCCAACGTTACCGGGTGTCTCCTCAAGCTAAAACTGCTATAGAACGGGAGATCCAGGATATGTTACAGATGGGTGTAATCCGCCCCTCTGAAAGTGCATGGGCATCTCCAGTGGTTCTAGTTCCCAAACCAGATGGGGAAATACGTTTTTGCGTGGACTACCGTAAGCTAAATGCTGTAACTCGCCCAGACAACTATCCAGTGCCACGCACAGATGAACTATTAGAGAAACTGGGACAGCCCAGTTCATCTCTACCTTGGACTTAACCAAGGGGTACTGGCAGGTACCGCTAGATGAATCTGCCAAGGAAAGGTCAGCCTTCATCACACATCTCGGGCTGTATGAATTTAATGTACTCCCTTTCGGGCTGCGAAATGCACCCGCCACCTTCCAAAGACTTGTAGATGGTCTCCTAGCAGGATTAGGAGAATATGCAGTCGCCTACCTTGACGATGTGGCCATATTTTTGGATTCCTGGGCAGACCACCTGGAACATCTACAAAAAGTCCTTGAGCGCATAAGGGAGGCAGGACTAACTGTTAAGGCTAAGAAGTGTCAAATAGGCCTAAACAGAGTGACTTACCTTGGACAACAGGTGGGTCAAGGAACTGTCAGACCCCTACAGGCCAAAGTGGATGCTATGCAAAAGTGGCCTGTCCCAAAGTCAAAGAAACAGGTTCAATCCTTCTTAGGCTTGGCCGGTTATTACAGACGATTTGTACTGCACTACAGCCAAATCGCCGCCCCACTGACAGACCTAACCAAACAGAAACAGCCAAATGCTGTTCAGTGGACCAAAAAGTGTCAGAAGGCCTTTAACAAGCTTAAAGTGACACTCATGTCTGACCCTGTACTAAGGGCCCCAGACTTTGACAAACCGTTCCTAGTAACCACAGATGCGTCCGAGCAGTTTTAATGCAGAAAGGACCTGATCAAGAATTCCACCCTGTAGTGTTTCTCAGCAAGAAACTGTCTGAGAGGGAAAGCAACTGGTCAGTCAGTGAAAAAGAATGTTACGCCATTCCCTACGCTCTGGAAAAGCTATGCCCATATGTTTGGGGACGGTGTTTCCACCTGCAAATCGACCATGCTGCACTGAAGTGGTTTCACACTGTCAAAGAAAATAGCAAAAAACTTCTTCGGTGGAGTTTAGCTCTCCAAGATTTTGATTTCGACATCCAACACATCTCAGGAGCTTCTAACAAAGTGGCTGATGCACTCTCCCATGAAAGTTTCCCAGAATCAACTGGTTAAAATTGTCCTTGAGATGTAGAAAATATTGTTAGTCTCTATGTACTTGGTAGTATATTTAGAGATACATGTGTCTTATTAACTCTGTTTTCCTAGAGCTCCAGGAAGAAATCCCAGCAAGTGTTTCACCCTAGCTGAGATTTGGGGGGCGTGTCATAAATATAAAGGGTAAACCCCTTTAAAATCCCTCCTGGCCAGAGAAAAAAAATCCTCTCACCTGTAAAGGGTTAAGAAGCTAAAGGTAACCTCACTGGCACCTGACCAAAATGACCAATGAGGAGACGAGATACTTTCAAAAGCTGGGAGGAGGGAGAGAAACAAAGGGTCTGTGTGTCTGTCTATATGCTGTTTTTGCCGGGGATAGACCAGGAATGGAGTCTTAGAACTTTTAGTCAGTAATCTAGCTAGGTATGTGTTAGATTATGATTTCTTTAAATGGCTGAGAAAAGAATTGTGCTGAATAGAATAACTATTTCTGTCCGTGTATCTTTTTTGTGACTTAAGTTTTTGCTTAGAGGGATTCTCTATGTTTTGAATCTAATTATCCTATAAGGTATCTACCATCCTGATTTTACAGAGGGGATTTCTTTAGTTCTATTTACTCCTATTTCTATTAAAAGTCTTCTTGTAAGAAAACTGAATGCTTTTTCATTGTTCTCAGATCCAAGGGTTTGGGTCTGTGGTCACCTATGCAAATTGGTGAGGCTTTTTATCCAAGATTTCCCAGGAAAGGGGGGTGGTGCAAGTGTTGGGAGGATTGTTCTTAAGATCCAAGGGTCTGGGTCTGTAGTCACCTAGGCAAATTGGTGAGACTTTTTACCAAACCTTGTCCAGGAAGTGGAGTGCAAGGTTTTGGGAAGTATTTTGGGGGAAAGATGTTTCCAAACAGCTCTTCCCCAGTAACCAGTATTTGTTTGGTGGTGGTAGCGGCCAATCCAAGGACAAAGGGTGGAATATTTTGTACCTTGGGGAAGTTTTGACCTAAGCTGGTAAAGATAAGCTTAGGAGGTTTTCATGCAGGTCCCCACATCTGTACCCTAGCGTTCAGAGTGGGGGAGGAACCTTGACACCATGTTTTTAGGGTCCCCAGCTCCAGGGCAACTCACTAATGGACTGCCTCAGAGCAGGAGCTCCCAGAGTCCCAGGCTCATTGGCAGCCCACCTAGCAGGCTGATGAGGAGCCAAGAGTATGAAAACTCTGGGAGTCCCAGCTCCCAAGTTCCCAGACTTGTGATTACTCAGCTACCAGGACTACCAGGCTCATGCATTCTCAGCAGCCAGAGCTTCTAGAGACCCTAGCTCCAGGGCAACCTGCCATGTGGACTGCCTCAGAGCTAGGTCTCCCAGGGTATATCTACATTGAAATGTAAGCCTAGGCTTGGACTAAGGCTTGAGACCAACCCCCTGCCCCTTCCATCGACACACACATATCTCAGACTTGGGCTTGGACCTAGGGTATTAGCACTCTGGGAGGGTGGAGGATCTGAACCTGTGTTAAGCTGTGACCTGTGGTTTGAGGCTCTTTGCTTTGCAGTGTAGACATAACCCCTCTTCACTTGGGTCCTGGGAGTCCGCCAAAAGTATCCCAGAATCCCATGGGCCAACTTCCTTCTTCCTCTATCCCAACAATCTCCAGGCAACTCAATTGAAAATGGAAGTCACCCCTTGGCATACAGCAGCAGCCCAGTGAGTCGGTGTTAATCCTTCCATTTTCTTCTGACCACAGAGCCGCAAACACACCATCAGAGAGCCTTTTGTTTTTGCAGAGACCAGAACAAGCCTTTTGCAAAATGCACTGCTTCATGGTAATGGGAGCACAGCCAGATTTTGGTGACTCTCTGGTGCAAGGCCAGCAAAACTGTGAACTTTAGTGAAGGTATCAGGAATGATCATGCATAACAGCAGATTGGGAAGAAGCTGGCAGCATTGCAAATTTAGAGAACCAGAGACCGGTGCAGGGAGCAGACTAAGTGACTCAAGAGCAAGTACCGGAAGACCTGGGACCAGACCCTTACCTTGGGCAACTTGCCAACGTTGTTCCCATTTTGTGAGTTTGACCAGGTGCCAGGCACTGGGCCTAGCATGAAGCCGACCGTGGTGTATGATGTTGTCAGCTCGCAAGGTGCCCTGCTGGCCCCAGAATCCAGCATGGGGACTTATGGTAGCCAGCAGCAGGCACCGAGTGAGGACCATGAAGTCACTCTGTTGCTGAAACCGATCCCAGAGCAGGCTTTGGAACAGGATCAATCACAAATTCTGGGTCCATTCTTGGAGGGGCTGTTTGATGCCCTTGCACCCATGAGGAACAGCCCACTGCCGACCCTGCAGCAGATGTGGAGGGCACAGAAGCCGCCCCTGAAACTGGTAAGTTTCTGCCTCCAATTTAATGTTTATTGCTACAGTAATGGGAGGGATTTCCACTCTAAAACAAATGCAAAAGTCATAAGAAGCCCAGGCTAGATGTGTGTCTCCGCTAATCGTGCACTGTGTCACAGTGCCTTTGCATCCCCCCATCTCCTCCCTCCCACCACATGTAGTTCAAAATGGCAACCTGGAAATGCAAACAGTAAAGAACACCTGTAAAGAGGACTTTTACTGGAAAGGCACAGATTTCTGCTAGGGCCATTCCAGCTTTTTAAAAAATAATAACTAGGGCAGTCAAGTGATTAAAAAATTAATTGCGATTAATCACACTGTTAATAATAGAATTCTATTTATTTAAATATTTTGGATGTTTTCTACATTTTCAAATATACTGATTTCAGTTACAACACAGAATACAAAGTGTACAGTGCTCACTTTACATTTATTTTTATTACAAGTATTTGCACTGTAAAAAGACAAAAGAAATAGCATTTTTCAATTCACCTAATACAAGTACTGTAGTGAAATCTCTTTATCATGAAAGTCAAACTTACAAATGTAGAATTATGTATAAAAAACCTGCATTCAAAAATAAAACAATGTAAAATTTTAGAGCCTGCAATATCACTGACCTATTTCTTGTTCAGCCAATCACTCAGACAAACATGTTTGTTTACATTTGTAGGAGATAATGCTGCCTGCTTCTTGTTTACAATGTCATCTGAAAGTGAGAACAGGCTTTCTCAGTCGCAAGATATTTACGTACCACATGTGCTAAAGATTCATATGACCCTTCATGCTTCAACCACCATTCCAGGTGACATGCATCCAGGGTGATGATGGATTCTGCTTGATAACAATCCAAAGCTCTGTGGACCGACATATGTTCATTTTCATTATCTGAATCGGATGCCACCAGCAGAAGGTTGATTTTCTTTTTTGGTGGTTCGGGTTCTGTAGTTTCCACATTGGAGTGTTGCTCTTTTACGACTTCTTAAAGCTTACTCCACACCTCATCCCTCTCAGATTTTGGAAGGCACTTCAGATTCTTAAACCTTGGGTTGAGTGCTGTAGCTATATTTAGAAGGTACATTGGTACCTTCTTTGCATTCTGTCAAATCTGCAGTGAAAGTGTTCTTAAAATGAACAACATGTGCTGAGTCATCATCTGAGACTGCTATAATATGAAATATATGACTGAATGTAAGGTAAAAGTGAGCAGGGGACATTCAGTTCTCCCCCAAGGAGTTCAGCCACAAATTTAATTAATGCATTATTTTTTTAACAAGCGTCATGAGCATGGAAGCATGTTCTCTGGAATGTTGACCGAAGCATGAAGGGGCATATGAATGTTTAGCATATCTGGCATGTAAATACCTTGCAATGCCAGATACAAAAGTGCCATGCTAATGCCTGTTCTCACTTCCTGGTGACATTGTAAATAACAAGAGGGTAGCATTATCTCCCATAAATGTAAACAAACTTTTTGTCTTAGCGATTGGCTGAACAAGAAGTAGGACTGAGTGGACTTGTAGGCTCTGAAGTTTTACCTTGTTTTGTGTTTGACAAAAAAAGTTATGTAACAAAAAAAATCTGCATTTGTAAGTTGCACTTTCCAACAAAGAGATTGCACTGCTGTACTTGTATGAGGTGAATTGAAAAATACTTTTCCTTTTGTTTATCATTTTTACAGTGCAAATATTTGTAATAAAAATAATATACACTTTGATTTCAATTACAACACAAAATACAATATATATGAAAATGTAGAAAAACATCCAAAGTATTTAATACATTTCAAGTGGTATTCTGTTGTTTAACTGTGATTAATCACAATTTTTTTAATCGCAGTTTACTTTTTGAGTTAATCATGTGAGTTAACTGAGAGAGCCCTAATAATATTACATTGCAGTTCCTTTGTTTGCTGCTCTATCATTTGGTCTATGGAGCCATGTAGAAACAGTGAAGTGTGTGTGCTTGTGTTTGGACAAATGTGATCCATTTACAAATCTAGTCCCTTTACATTAGAGGTTGTATATAGGTGACACAATCATTTGTTCCAAGGATGACTGGGGTTTGAATTTTTGTCCAGAAATGTGCAGCTATAACAGGGTGAGTGAGGTGGAGGGTAATGTAGTAGCCTGTTGATTCCCTCATGAATTATGATGCAATCCTAGTTGCTGATAGCCACAAAGTGTTCCTGAAGCACGTAACCCAGATAAGTAGTCACTACAGGAAAGGGCATATTTTCGAGGGCCACCTCAGTAGCTGACCAGCCCATTCCACTCATAGATGTGCTGTCCAGTCACTATATGTTGAACACCTCAGGTTTTCCACCAACAGCTTGGAGTAACATCTCCCTTTGTCAGCAGGGCACTACAAGAAGAGTTATATCTTTCAAAATGTGAAAGGCCTGCAATGATAGAAAAAGCCTTTTGTTGTAAGGCCAAAGCTCCCATCCTCACCCTCTGCTCCAACCCAAGTAGGTATGCAATTTTTGTGAAACAAAAACAGATTCGATTTTTTTTTTTACTTGCCATGTCTCTGCAGTACTTTAACTGTGATTGACCAGGCTGTGTCCAGGGAGTTTCAGTGGACTGAAGCATCCCTTTCACAATAGATTGCAGTTCAGTTTTTAAATGTAACATTTTCTGTCCTTGAAATTCCACAAGAATTAATTATGTGCTCCTCTGCTGAGCTACATGAGACAATAACTCTCTGTGTCTTGTCCTACTGCATGCCCTCCGACCTCTACTGGTGTCTGTAGCTCCACAGCTGGACCTCAGTGCACTGCAAGCTTGGCCCGATGTACGGACATTCCAAGAGGAAGTGTTTCCATGATGAACAGATAGTTGAAGCTCTTGAGAGAGCCAATAGCAGGTCTGCTACCAGAAATGTAGGGACTTAAGACTGGAGAAAAGGCATGCCGAGAGGCAGGAGAAAATGCTGAGGCTACCTGCACAGCCTGAGGATTGGGTTTCATCGTGAGAGCAGGCACTTGCTTTGGAGTTCCTGTAACAGGAATGGTGGCTAAGAGAGGAGGACAGTGCTCGCAGAAACAACTGTTTGAGTGGCTCATCTCAATCATGGCTGCAATATTACTGGCTCCTGCTGCCTCTCCCACACCATGACTTGATTCCCCTGTGACCTACCCTCAGTCCAGAAACAGCCTGGAAAACTCCATATCTGGGTGGCCTCAGGAGCAGCTGGTCAGGGCAACTAAACCCCATGAAGCTCTCCATCTTAACCCTCTTTCCCGTGGATACCTCCACCCCTCATCCCTGGCTCCGAGTGCGTGGAAAAGGAGGAAAGAAGGGAAAAGAAAACAGGGTGTTCTGAGGATGTGCAGCAGTAGGGGGTTTCTGTAGTGTTTACACTTGTTCATGCACATTTGTTGTTTTGTTTTGGAAATGTTCTTTTGTAATTGGTGTTTGGGCATTGTAATGGCAGTGGGCCTGCCTGGCAATGGGTGACTGTTGTACTCTTTTAATACATTTTTATAAATAAAGCCTTTTATGTCATCAACAAAGTTTATTGTAATCGCTGCACCATTCCTCCACCCCCATTTCATAAGTCGTCTTGTCATTCATAAATTGACCTCTGTGGTCCGTAAGTGCCTGCATAACAATGGAGTTAGTACCCTTTGCAGTTTGTGTACTCATGTGCTTCTCGACAAGGGAAAACTATGGGCATGAGTCTTATCAGTGGTCCTGGCACAGTTTGGAAATCCCATTCTCTTAAAGCCAGCAATTATGTGAGGAATATCTTTTATGCCCACTACCATGGGATAAACCACATGCTTGATTGCCTCAGAAACCTCCGCCACTTTACCCACAGTTGACTTTCCAACACCAAACTGGTTGGCAACAGACCTGTAGCAGTCTGGGATAGCCAGCTTCCAGATACCTATTGCAACCCACTTCTGGACCAGCAGAGGTGGCCTCATGCATGTTTATTTTAAGCAATTTTTTATTTGTTATTTATTTAAATTTTCACAGTTGCACAGAATTATGGGTTTTAAATATTTATTTTTATTTTTATCAATTTAAATTTCACAGTTGTGGGAAATTATGGGGTAGGGTCAGACAATGGGGGGAGTCAAACAATAATTATTTAATGACAGTAGACACTGACATTCAAAAACTTAAAGCTTTATAATGGTTAAAATACAAATTGGGGACATTGTATGTCAAACTATACCCTTAAATAAAACTCCGATAAGTTCTCAAGCAGCATTTTTCTTACTTTGCCTATCTATACATTTCAGTTATTACCAATGAAAATATGTGTCCATTGGTTAGTGTGTATGGTGTTACTGATGTCTATCAACATTGTCAATTAGAATCTCATCCTTCAAAGCCTAAAAATACATAATATTGTCCAGACATTTGTATGAAATACAAAACAGGAGGCCCTCTTTCATGGACATGATATGGGATTGCTGGATGGTAAAATATTTTTGGAAAACCATTCTGGAAAATAGAGACAGAACTGAAACAGGATATAGACAGGTGTATTGGGAGTTGGCCTGTAAAAAGATTCAAACTCAGCCACAGCAAAAAAAGCAATCTTAAATGTGTGGACTCAGGCAATGATCCCTACTGCATATCAATGGTAAAAACTCTAAATATAATACCGGGGTGGGGAACCTTTTTTCTGTCATGGACCACTGACCCACAGAAAAAAATCAATTGTGAGCCACTAACCTGCTGCGGTGGGGCAAAGGCTGGGGGCCTCCTCCTGCAGCAAGGCGAGCCAGTGCTCGCGGCTCCAGCCCCATGGGGGACGTGGAGACAGTGGTGCTGGAACAATTTTGACAGTGGGGGTGCTTAAAGCCAGTGTTCCCCAAACTTTTTACCTGATACCTCCTGTACCCCTGTTCATGCCCCCTCTCCCCAGAGCTGGAGTCAAGACTGGGCCATGGCTCCAGGAAGGATGCATACAGGGATCAGGAGGCTGAGGCTGGGAGCAGAGCAGCCAGGATTCCGCACACCCCTAGTTCCTGTGCCTCTGCGTGGAGGCTTGGGGCTTCCAGACCCATGGGGGTGAGGGGGTCACTGCGGGCCAGATGAAATTTAGCAGTGGGCCATACATTCCCCACCCCTGATATAATATCTTATAATGGAAGACAACTTTTTTTGTGAGAACAGTCCACACAATTTTTTTTTAAAAAGGATAAAAGTAATAGTATGTCTGTCACAGGAAAACAATACAATAGAAATACTGAAATTATTGATATGCTCTGATATAGACACAGTAATCCTGTATTTATAGGATAGTCAAGATGAATATAAAGAGGATAATAATTGAATTACATCCCTTCTCCCCCAGTTAACTTTCCTTTCTTTCTGTTCTCTTAAGACTTTCTCCCCCATCCCACTGTCCCTCAGAAAAACATTCAGCTTTGCCCCCAAAACAAAAAAGAAATTAATGTGAATGGTTACACACGTGCACAAATGTGCACGTACACACCATGTTAAGGTAGTGTTCAAATGAGTTTGAAAAAAAAGTGGGGGAGGGCAATGTAAGACTATGTAAATCTAATGTCTTATTATTAATGATCCAAAGTATCAATATCTAAAATCTTAAAAGCTTCAGTCCTTAGGGTTCCAAGTGAAGGACCAGACAACAATTGAAGGTAATGAACTTTTCAGTAACAGGGCTGATGAAGTCCATTACTCTCCATTGTCCAACTCGAAGCAATAGACGACTGCTTCTTAGTCACCAAGAATAAAATCCACATGGACAGTCCCCTGAAGAAAGAACTTACCTTACAGTAATTGTGATTCTTCAAGATGTGTTGTCTACACATTCTATGGCATAACCTCCTCCCCTGCTACCTACGAGTAGGGTGACCAGATAGCAACTGTGAAAAAACAGGATGGGGGTGGGGGGTAATAAGCACCTATATAAAAATGGGATATCTGGTCACCCTAACTAGGAGTCATATTCTTATGGAACTTGAGGGATAGTTGTATCTGCTCTGCCCTTTATGCTTTAGGTGGATGGGACCTAAGGACACTGCTGTCCAAAAGAATCTGATCATGGGCACGAACAGACGAATCTATGTGGACAATACTTGGAGAATTACCATTATTGTAGGGTAAATAATTGTACTTTTATAGTGCCTGTGATCAACTCCCACCTGCTGCTTGGTCTTCAGCTTCTCCCTTGCGTTTGCTTGCTGCACCTTAATGGGATCACAGCTCTGAGGGGGTGTCTGAGCCTACAAATTTACCTTCATCATAAGCTCAACTGTAAAAAGGGAGTGAAAGTTAATAAATTGTCACACTGACCTATTTATTATATAAAATTGTTTAAGAAAAGATGTAAGAAGGAGACAGACTGAATTAATTTAAACATAAAGGGTTTTACTGTTACCACTCAAGGACTTGTGTTAAGATTATGGTAAACCAGAGGAGTAAAGGACCAGAAATCAATGAACCAAACTGATGTGTCACAAATTAGGCCTAATGCTCCCTTTTTGGGTTCTTAAAAAGAAAATATTTATGGGAAAAATTAGGAAAAGAAGCAGCTAACAACTGCTGCTGTGAGCTTTGTTATCCTGGCTGTCACCGCCACTGTTTCCTGGGACTCCAGACCTTCTTCATCCTGATCCTGAGAGATGTCCTGACCAGACTGGACCGGAGACAGGGACCCAGATGACACTGGCTACAGCTAAATTCTGAACACCTCCTGGAATGTGAGACTTTGTTGTCTTCTCTTCTTCCCTTTCCACCCCCCCACCCTCCCGCTGTGTCCTTTTCCTTCCCCATTTAGCTGGGGGTAGAAAGTTGTGATTTGTTGAGGCATTAGTACTTATAATGGCAAGCTACCAGATTGTCAGCTACCAGATTGTAAATGTGATGAAACATTTATACTGCTCAAATGAAGTTGTCTCTACTGCAGCTACTTATTTAGGACCCTTAGTAGGATGAGCATGACCAAACAACCCTGAAGAGCAAAACTGACCAAGAGGTATAATGGGATCTGTGGAAGAGATGCCAGGAACCATTTCTGAGAACAAGTGAGAAAACCTTTGTCCAGCACCTTAATTTCTGGTCAGCAGCGGGAGGTTAAACTCTGTGCATCAAAGATACTTGACTGACTGCAGAGCTTAGGCCTGGGAAGGCAGTCATGGTACATGATTTACACAATCCCCCTGGGGGTCAGGCAAACAATGAAGAAGAGCCGTTAAGCAGAGCAACTGGGCTGGGAAGCAATAGCCAGCAAGCTGTAAAAATTCCAGTTAACTGTGAAGAGGAACATGAAAGACATTTTTTAAAATGTCCAGTACTTGTTTATATAGGTCAAGTACTGGGAAACAAGTAATTAATTGGTTTATACTGCTGCTTGCTTTTTATTTTGAATGACAAAAGAATCAAGCTGTTAAACACTGAATATTTTATTATATATTTATAAGAGTTCCCCTGCGTGTATTTTCTTGGAATTAAAAACTCTTCTCATCTGTTGTCTTGATGATACTAACTCCTTCACACCAGGGAGAAGTAGTTCTTGGAATTGCTCAAAGAACATTTGACAATACTTTATAATTCTAGAAACAAACAATGGAGCTCTTATAATGATAATTATGTACACATATTCCCTTCTGCCATGTGAATGACATTCTGAGATTACAGTGTAGAAATACAAACATTTAGATCCTTGTGTAAAAAAGAATTTTTTTCATAATATTTTTGCTCTTTTAAGCTAAACCTAAGCTAAAATGTCTTTTCCTTTTGAAATCTGGAGCAACTGGAACAATCTGGAGCTGATGAGCCTTGGAAAAACAAAGTGTGTCCTCTGTTAAGTAGCTCTGATTGGTAATCATTATGGTTGCATGGCTTTTTAATTGGCATATCACACTTATTGATATTTGGGGTGACTCTTACCAGCAAGTAGAGGAATTTCTCAGATATCAGGTTTTAAAAATATTGTTATAGATACTCATACATTTTGTGTTCTAATGCTTTGCTTCCAGGAAAACTGAAATCAGAGAAAAATTCTGCTTTACTATAGCTCTCATTTGGTACAGAAGTGGTTTGTTTCAAAGGGTGACTGAGTGCAAGATAACTTTTTTTCGGCGTTGAAGATTTACTACATTGTCTAGTCTATTATTTCTCTTGACCTGACTCCTAAGTGGCAGATTTTTGAAGGAGCATTCCCCTCATGTAATAAACATACAGTCTGGAGCTTGGAAAGCTTTAACTTACAGAACAAACTGTTGAATTTGGGTGATAGTTGTAAAGTGATATACAGACAGGTATTTCACTAGTCAACTCTGTGGGTTTTCTCTAGGTAGATATAAAGTGATATTAGAAAAAGGTTAGAATGCACTGCCCCGGCTTTAAAAACAGTAATTCAACTGTGACGTTTTGGACACCCAAGAATACTTGAGCTGCTCTGTCACTTTCCTTTTGTGCCAAAAAGCAGGTTTTCACTTACACCAGGCACTGAATCAGAATTGACTTTTTCTCTTAGGTAATCTTTCTATAAATTGACAGTCATCCCTAGAACTTTCACTAGGCTCCTATAAAAGTTTAACATGCTGTATTTATAATGAAAAATCTGACCTCCTTTTGCCCTAGCTCTGAAATGGCTAAAGGGAGATGCGGGGTGGGGTGGGGGGAGAGGGAGCGGGGGACTGTTTTTGTGAGGTGAGTTGTGATGTTGGAGCAAGATGTACCAATATACTTTGAAAAAAAGTTTATTCTATTATGGTGTTGGTTATTCTGTAGCAGTGATGCTTTTTTCCAAGTGATGCTTCTTTTCTCTGTTTGCATAAGTGTAACTTGGTATTTTAATCTACTCTTTTAGGCTGTCACAGGTCTAGCTGAGCACTCCCTTTAGCCACTCACCAGATTTCTGTAATGTAATGCAGTTGATTCCCCAGGAGTTTTAAGCCTTCAGAGTGTGAGCAGAGTCCAGCCACTGTCCTGTCTTTGGGACCTCTAGGCTCACACTTAAGGTGTAGATCCACTATCTAGCACCATCTCCTGAGAGCTGTGACAGTGTAATCCACTGTCCAGCCCTGGTGTGCTAACTCCTCTGACTTCCCCTGTAGCTTAAACACACCCTCTCAGAGAACTGTAGTTGGGTGGGTTTTCTGGGCCCACAGGTTACCTCTCCAAGAGGTATGTGAATAGTGTAATTCATACACTCAGACTGATTTTGCACAGGGTGCTGAGACCATTGCTCTTTTATAACCTAACAAATATGCAGATCTATGCAATAATAAGCACTGCATGCATTTCCCGGCCTCAGTGTCTTCACCACTCCAGAGTATTCTTTGGACTGGGGTCAGAGTCCTTCTTCTGCAGTGCATGGCTTGGGTTCTCAACACAGAGCCTTCTCTGACCTTGGCTGGTACATCCTTTTCTTTTCTCCTGTCTGAAACATCTTGTGTGGCTTGGCTCACTACCTTCACTCTGTAAGTTCTTTTTAAAAGCTAACATCATCACCTCCAGTCGTCATTCTACTGCTAGTAGTTTCCCATTCTGGTGCTGATAGTGTTTAATGTCAGCTATCGTCCCTATGCTGGAATAGGGAATGCTGAAAACACAGACTTAGAAGCATTCCATGATACAGCAATTGTTCAGAGTCACTACTTCAAAATTTCAAACAGAATGCATAAGTTGTACAGAAAGATTCCTCAAATGATCACATAGGCCCCAATTCTGCAAAGTACTCACACATATGCCTACATTTAAATAGGCAGTGTAGTTGTAGCCATGTCGGTCCCAGGATGTTAGAGGGACACTTTGGGTAAGGCAATATCTTGTATTGGAGCAACTTCTGTTGGTGAGAGAGACAAGCGTTCGAGCTACACAGAGCTCTTCTTCAGGTCTGGGAAAGGTACTCCAGCGTAATAGCTAAATGCAAGGTGGAACAGATTGTTTAGCATAAACTGTTAGCACATATACTAAGGGACCATTCAGCGTAGAGAGACCCATTAAATTTTAACTGTACACCCACTTTTGGCCTTCAAACAATCTCTCCAAGTTCATCATCAGAAGCAAGCTCCCCACAGACCAGGACACATCAACTCAAAGCAGCACCAGACCAGATGCAAAACCTGCAGACATATCTCCACTGCTACAATGATCAACACCCCCCACAACACACCTTTCAAGATTTATGGATCCCACACTTACCTATAACATGTGGTGTACCTCATCCAGTGCACTAAATACCTAACAACAACTATGTGGGTGAAACCAGACAGTCTGCTCTCACTAAATGAACTCGTACAGAAAAATGATAAAAGATAAAAACATCCTATCACCTTTGGGTGAACACTTTCAGAAAGCAATCCCTCTATATCTGACCTCTCAGTCCTCATCTTCAAAGGAAACCTGCACCACAGTTTCAAAAGACGAGCCTGGGAGCTTAAATTCATAACTCTGCTAGACACTAAAAATCATGGACTGAGCAGAGACAGTGAATTTATAGCTTATTACAATAATCTATAACCCACTAACCCCTTCTTTTTCTCTGATGACTGCAGAGATGTTAACAGGCCACTTTACCTGGCACGGTCCCTTAGAATATGTGCTAATTACTTTTGCTAAACAATCTGTATTTAACTGTGATCATAGAATCAGAATCATAGAATATCAGGGTTGGAAGGGACCTCAGGAGGTCATCTAGTCCAACTCCCTGCTCAAAGCAGGGCCAATCCCCAACTACATGATGCTCAGATCATCTTTCCCTGACCTGAAGAAGAGCTCCATGTGGCTCAAAAGATTGTGTCTCTCAGCAACAGAAATTTGTCCAATAAAATATATTTCCTCACCCACCTTTTCTGTCTAACCTTAAATATGTGAGTAGGCCCATTGTAATGACTCACCAGCTATTCATTCACCTGGATATATCAAAAGGTACTCAACTATTTGAAGTGAGCATCATTTTCAGGAGTTATGTCTTTTTCATAGAATTTGCAGTGCTGGTACTTGAAGGACTGTGTGACCTTTATGGAAAAAAATTATCCTTCACTCAGGTGCAATCTTGGAGAATGAAATTGTGGTCACTACTGAGCTGCTATCTAGAACCAATAGTTTTTTCAGCAGTTGTGTAGTCCTTATTTACCTAGAATTCCTTAGTCCACCTTCCTAATCTGCTTGCTAATCTACAAATGAGACTATGCAGAGGCTACTTGAAGAAAGAGAGATTACTTATCATTGCTGTGCTTCGAGCATGTCACCTCTACATTGTCACACTCCCTGTCCACCTTCCTGACCTCTTTGGAGTCTCAAGTAAAGAATTATGAAATTAGGGAAAGAACTGGAGGGTGCTTGAGAACCCTTTTATTTTATACCCTCAGAATTGTCCACTATGGGAGGGACTGGGGGAGGAGTGGGGCATTTCAGAGGCTTATAACTTGGCTAAATTTGGATGGCTTTTCACCGTAACAGCAAAAAACCCCCACATTCCTGACACCTGGGCAACCTCTCTCTCCTCCCCCTCCTGCCAAATTTCAAGTCCCTGCTCCAAAGCATAGAGGTGCTGCAGCTTAACAAAGTGGTTGTAAGATTTTTTTTTAACAAGGGCAAAAATGCATTTTTTCCCTGATCGTTTTTCTTTTAAGTTGGCTGAATCATTTTTTGCTGAAAGAGTACCAGAAAACAAAAGAAACTTCAGTCTGATGCAGACATCCAGCAAGAAAAATTTTAACCCAAATTATTAAACTATGGCAAAGTTACAAGCAATTGAAAACCGGGTTTTAGTGTCTGGCATTCTTAACTATGGTCATCACTATTTGTGTTGCCTATAATTATTTTTTTTTTTTAGAAAATACTTTGATAATTTAAATTATGTGATCGTGCCTGCATTGGTTTAAAAATATTGCAGAAATGAAACTATTTAGCCTCAAATTTAGTTTCTGACAACTCTACTGCAGCAATATGGGAATCATCACCAAGAATGTGGTGTTCCTTATATAGTAAAAACTGTGGCCCCAATTCATGACAGCGCTTAAGCTTGTACTTATGTCCTGTTGACTAAGCACATGTTTAAAGTTAAGCACATGCTTAAGTGCCATCCTGAATGAAGTGAGCTATAGCTCACGAAAGCTTATGCTCAAATAAATTTGTTAGTCTAAGGTGCTACAAGTACTCCTTTTCTTTTTCCTGAATAGAGATGGTTTCCTGAAACAAGTCTGCAGTAAGGAGTGTAGCTTGCAGTCCTCTAGTTTTTGAGTTTATTGGTTGCTATGTACAACAACTGCTTAAAAGGCATCAAACAGTTCTAATTAGCTTTTTCTGTCTCCTCCTGGTGGCAGGAATTAATCCTGACTTGATATAGCAGATGGAAAATATTGTATATGTACAAAATAATTAGGCATTTTTATCAAGTGATTCTCCTCCTCCTCGAGTTATATGCCCACAAATAAATTGGAAAGTAAATTCAGTATATATATATATATATATATATATATATATAAAAATAAAAGAAATTTCATATCAGATGGGAGTAAAGAGGCTAAGATTTCATACTTACAGAGTGCCATCTAAGTGAAAAGAATTGTATTGCTAAAATGATATATCCAAATGTATTTTAAATTGATCTGTTTTTTCCCCAACAGATGTTCAAGTTTTAAGAGTCTGTTTTTCTAGAAGTTAGGATAAAACTGACACAATAAGTCCTAATTAAATATAAAGTAGAGATTATAAAAACTTATCAAAATAGGCTGTTATATAATAGATGTTCACTGGTACACTCTAATACTGAATATTCAAGCTAAATGTTCTACATTATTCATTACACTGGAGCACATTGGACAGCCTCAATAACAAAAGCAGATAATAGATGTAGGCAGGCTCCTGACAGTTTGACAGCTTCTCAGTGGAGCTGAATGACCCAGCTGGTTTGCATCTTTTTTAATAGAAATTTTGTAGGGGGCTTGAATATGTCTGTAATTATACCAACATCTGCAAGGAGGCATAATTTGTCAACTCCAAGAATCTTATTGATTCTATTGATAACTAACTTTAAGTCTTTTAGCATTATAGTACCCCTGCAGTACAATATAAATTATTGGACTTCTTTGTAGTTAACAATTGTAGCACACATTTTACCATGAGGATCCTCAAGTGGGCTGATCCTACTTCCATTTAAATCAGTGGTAACATTCTCATTGATTGGAATGGAACTAGAAATGTGCTTTGAATTGGTTAGGTTACAGCCTCTCTCATGGACTGACAAGCAGAAGTAGAACCAAATTACAGATTGTCAAAAATTTTAGCATCCTCTATAGTATTCCCCCTTTTCCTGTGACTCCTCATTCTTTTCTTTGCATTTTGTGATGAGAAACAGTAGCTGCAGCCTCTGATGCATGTATGTTGTTTCTTTTAAAAGTTGAAGATTATTTTTAAAGGCAGGGAATGCTTAGAACTTTTGTACAGCATTACAACCCATTAGTCTGAGGGCAACTTGTTGTCTTACTTCCGCTCAATCCGAAAGAGCCTATTGTGCTTGGGGCCTGTCTACATTTACAGCACTGCAGTGGCACAGCTGCATCCACGGTAGTGCTTAGTGGAGACACTACCTACATTAAACGTTTTTGAGTTTTTTAAAAAAGGAATTTTGCAACAAAAAGTTGCTGTAAACTAAAAAAATCAGAACATTTCATTTTAAAAATGGTGAAAGGAAACATTCTGATTATTTCTGATTTATTTTTTATTTTTGCAAAACAATTAGATGAAATGGACACAAATTTGCAAAATGTTTAAGTGTTGCTCCATCTACATTTTTTGCCCCAAAAAGAGCTTTGCCTGAAAAATTCTGAGCACCTCTACTAGTAAGCAAACTAATTCCCACCCACCTCAAATTTGGGGAATTTGTACACTAGTGATAAGGTGGCAGGCTCTCTCCTTTCTATCTCCCTTCAGTAATAGGATTGTAAATGGAAAGATATATCTTAGATTGAAAGCCTTCGGGGTGAGAAAAATCTTTTTTTGTTCTGTGGTATAGTGCCTGGCAGAATGGGGCCTCATCATGGATTGGGCCCCCACTGTTTTTGGCACTGTTAAAACACATGAAAAAAGGATATCCCTGCCCCCAAAGAACTTACTAGATTTGCTTAAAATCTCTACTACACCACTTTGTTTTTGTGTGCAATCTTCAACCGTTTTAGAAGAGGGAAATTCTTAACATGCCTTTTTTAGAATGAACAGTATCTGATACAGAATAAAGAAAAGGAGTACTTGTGGCACCTTAGAGACTAACCAATTTATTAGAGCATAAGCTTTCATGAGCTACAGCTCACTTCATCAGATGCATATCGTGGAAACTGCAGCAGACTTTATATATACACAGAGAATATGAACCAATACCTCCTCCCACCCCACTGTCCTGCTGGTAATAGCTTATCTAAAGTGATCATCAGGTGGGCCATTATAACATTCATAAACCAGTCGGAGAACACTTCAATCTCTCTGGTCACGCAATCACAGACATGAAGGTCGCTATCTTAAAACAAAAAAACTTCAAATCCAGACTCCAGCGAGAAACTGCTGAATTGGAATTCATTTGCAAATTGGATACTATTAATTTAGGCTTAAATAGAGACTGGGAGTGGCTAAGTCATTATACAAGGTAGCCTATTTCCTCTTGTTTTTTCCTACCCCCCCCCCAGATGTTCTGGTTTAACTTGGATTTAAACTTGAAGAGTGGTCAGTTTGGATGAGCTATTACCAGCAGGAGAGTGAGTTTGTGTGTGTATGGGGGTGGGGGGGATGTGAGAAAACCTGGATTTGTGCAGGAAATAGCCCAACTTGATTGTCATGCACATTGTGTAAAGAGTTGTCACTTTGGATGGGCTATCACCAGCAGGAGAGTGAATTTGTGTGGGGGGGTGGAGGGTGAGAAAACCTGGATTTGTGCTGGAAATGGCCCACCTGATGATCACTTTAGATAAGCTATTACCAGCAGGACAGTGGGGTGGGAGGAGGTATTGGTTCATATTCTCTGTGTATATATAAAGTCTGCTGCAGTTTCCACGATATGCATCTGATGAAGTGAGCTGTAGCTCACGAAAGCTTATGCTCTAATAAATTGGTTAGTCTCTAAGGTGCCACAAGTACTCCTTTTCTTTTTGTGAATACAGACTAACACGGCTGTTACTCTGAAACCTGTGATACAGAATACACATCTTAGCTCTTTTGCTATCTAGTGGTAAATGCTTTGAAGGATTTGTCCTCTACATAGTATAAACATGGAAACTATTCTGTTTTGAATTTTAGATTATTCTATTTGAGTTATAACATATTTAAAATACAAATACTGAAATACTTTTATTCTTCTTATTAATTTCAAATCCAAATATTTAGCAAAAACAAATTGAGGGTAATTTTCAAAAGGGGTATAGCATTTCTGTGGGATCAATTTGTGCCTGAAAAGCAAATTTGGGGGCAAAATTGTATTTTTGCTTTTGATTACCTAATCAGGGATGTTAGAACTATCAAGTTCAGATATATTTATGTACTTCAGTTGTTGGCACCAAATAATGCACACACAAATTCATTATGTCCATAAAAGAAAATCTTCCATTTTGAAAATCAGACACTTAATGTCCTCTGAGGATAAGTTGTAGCCAAAAGAAACCTGTTCTGTCTGCTAGTTACTCTTGATGCAGTAAAATAAAAATATGAAGTATATTTTATTTAACTGCTGCCTGGTGAACTTAGAGTACACACAACTATGCAAATAGAAGAATCTCCTATGCACAACTTATGCATTTATAAAGTTTGCTTATTATGGGTATTGAATTCCAAAACAAGTCTCCTTGGTCTTTTAGGAGAGGGTGATTCTACATCTGCGACCAGTAATGAGTGATCATTGGTAGATCCAATTGCTTTAACAGAAGTAGTAAAACTTTCTTGAAGTATTGGAGATATCTTTAAGTGTTAACATAAGGTGATTTAGCCCACTAAAAATTTAGTCTCTACTACAGGTAGATATCTACAATATGTAAGTCTATTCGTAATTCACCATTATGAATATAAATCTTTTTCAAATTCTGTTTATAGAATTATGCAAGTTGGAGATGGAATGTTCCTTTGTCGTCAATTTTCTATCTTTTGTCTCGTCTAAATCTAAGTCAGTCAGACAACAGGGACTTCACTATTTCCCTTAAACAATAGTCCACTGTTTAATACATCTCATTTTCAGGAAGTTTTCTTGGTATTCAATCTTAATTGTCTATTTCCTAATTTTATCTGATTGCTCTTAGTTAAACCCTTTTGTCTTTCCAAAATCATTTTTCCCCCTCTATGAAGTTTACACTGTTCAGATGTTTGCAGATTTTATCATGTTTCCTCTTACTTGTCACCTAGTCAAGCTATAGATACAAAACTCACTTAATCTTTCCTCACAAATCAGTCCCTCTAATCACTTCATCAGATTTGAATGCTGTTTTCCAAATGATCTCCAATTTGTTAATATCTTTCTGGACAACACAGCCTTTGGGCTTCCAAGGTATGTGGCTTCATCTGCCAGAAATATGTCATAAAGGGCATGATATGTCATTGCCACTGAAAATGCTGTGGAGGTGTTACGTTGGGGTGGCTTGCAGCTTGTTTCTGAGATGAGTGGAGCTAGGACCATATTCTTAAGAACCTCCACTCCCAAAGTTGCAGATCAGCCCTCTATAGTTCCTTTTTCTTTCCTTTTTTTTCTTCCTTTTCTGAATTGCAAGGTTGTTTTTGCCAGAGATCTGCCCACCAGAGAAACAAAAAAAGTGTTTCAGACATGGAATTGTTTCACCATAGCTGATAATTTTGATTAAGAACATAAGAATGGCCACACTGGGTCAGACCAGTGGTTCATCTAGCCCAGTATTCCGTCATCTGACACCAGTCAGTGCCAGGTGCTACAGAGGGAATGAACCATAAAGGGCATTTAGCAAGTAATCCATCCCTTATGATCCAATCCCAGTTTCTGGCAATTGGAAGTTTAAGTGTACCTGAAGCATAGGGTTTCATCACTGACTGTTTTGGTGAATAGACCTTGTTGATTCTGGGATCTGCTGAGACCTAGGGCTATACTTGGTAATGAATGTGCGGAGTATGTTTTTCTTCCTAGGGCATACTGATCTGAGGTAGGAGGTTGTATAGCAATTTAGATGCATTTATAGCAACTTTTGCACCAAAATAATTTAATTACAATAATTTCTCCTAACAGCAATCCTAATTTAGCTGCCATGTGAAAATGGGTAACTCGCTATAGTCTAATTCAGAGTTTAACACACTTTTGAAAAGTATATCTTATCAAATGTGCTCAGTGTTTCCGCTTTCATCTCAGAGATTTTGTAAAAAAATCAGTTGTCAAGCATGTACTTTTGTGCATCATACTCCCACATGTACCACTCAAAACTCTTCCCACCTTTCTGACAATCTGTCAACACAGCCAATCAATTTATTCCTACTAGAATTTCCTGGATAACAAACTCACGTATCAAAGAACTAAGTTCTTAAAATTTTGTGCGTTTTTTTTATGTTACTCAAATATTCTAATTAATAAATTACACCCATTGTGTAAGTTCTTGGAATGTATTGGAGACACATTTTTGTTTCAGGAAATGAAGGCAGTAACTTTGGGACAATCATTTTAGACTTGATTCTGACCAACAGGGAGGAATTGGTAGCAAATGTGAAAGTGGAGAGCAATTAGGATGAAAATGATCATGAAATGAAAGACTTCATGAGTCTAAGGAAAAGAAAGGAGTGGGAGCAGTAGAGTAAGGATAATGGATTTAAAAAAAAAAACTAGATTTTAACACATTCAGAGAACTTGGAAAGGTCTGATGGGAAGAAAAACTAAGTGAAAAAGGAGCTTGGAAGAGCTGGCAGTTTCGCAAGGAGACAATATTAAAGGCGAAACTGCAAACTATTCCAATGAGAAGGAAAGGTAGGAAGAGTAGTAAGAGGCCAATACAGCTCCATCAGGAGTTCTTTAATGACCTGAAAATCAAGAGGGAATCCTACAAAAAGTGGAAACCATGGACAAACTACTAAGGAGGAGTACAAAAGAATACGAAAAACATGTAGGGACAAAATCAGAAAAGCTAAGGCACAAAATGACTTATAGAAAGGGACATAAAAAGCTATAAGAGGAGATCTTCAAATACACAATGAGCAAGAGAAAGATCAAGGAAAGTACAGGTACTCTACTTAGCAGGGGAAGGAACTAATAACTGATGACATCAAGAAGGCTAAGGAGTTTGAAGCAAAATAGGCATTAATCTTCACTAAAAAGGTTAATGGTGATCATACTCAACACAATTAATATTAACAACAATGGGATAGGAATGCAAATCAAAATGGGAAAAGATAGGTTAAAGAATATTTAGATAAGGTATATGTATTCAAGTTGGTGTGGCCTGATGAATACTAGAGTACTCAAGGACCTAGTAATAGAGTTAGGAATTATCCTTGATAACTCATGGAGAGGACAAGTGATGTCCCAGAGGACTGGAAAAGGGCAAACATAGAACTTGTCTTTAAAACAAGGAACAAAGCAGATCCAGGGAATTATCAAATAGTCAGCTAACTTTGATACCTGGAAAGATACTGGATCAAATTATTAAACAATTAATATGTAAGCATTGTGACAAAGCTCTGTCCTTGCCTCCATGGGTCCCACGTTTCTTGGCAGATTTTGCTAGCCTCAGAGGCTCACTATGACCCTCCATGTAACCCTTCTCTCTCTAGAGGCAAGGATCACAGTCTACTGAGCCATTTTCATCATAAGCCAGCGAGGGAGGTGAGGAGAAGTTATCCTTCCTTGCACAGTCTCTGTTGTCTCCTAGTCTCAGTGATTAATCAGGGCGCAAAGGTGGGGGAAGCCCAGGCCCATCCTCTACTCCAGGCTCCAGCCCAGGGACCCTAATAGTATCAGCTATGGTAGCTGACCTTTTAGAAACATGACATATGCAATTCCCTGGGCTACTTCCCCCACAGCAGCCCTCAATTCCTCAAGCTCCACTTTACCCTTACCTCAGGGCCTCCTTCCTTGTGCCTGATATGGTGTGTACTACTCAGCCTCTCCAACAGCACAACTTCCTCCCACAGCTCCTGACATGCATGCCCACCTGACTGGCTGGGAGGCTTTTTAACTAGTTTCAGCCAGCCCCTGATTGGCTTCAGGTGTCCCAATCAATCTAGCATTCTTCCTGCCTTCTGGAAAGTTCTTAATTGGCCCCAGATGTCTTAATTGGCCTGGAGAAGCTTCCATTTCACTTATCCTGGTACCAGGGATTTGTTTAGCTTGGAGATAATATATCTATCTCCCACTACTTTTCTATAGACATCTGGCCTTGCCCCGTCACAGCATCTAGAGGATCATAAGACTATAGGGAATAACCAGCATGGCTTTGTCAAGAACAAATAATGCCAAACCAACCTATTTTCTTCTTTGATAGGCTACAGGGCTAGTGAGGTCAACAGAAAGGGTAAAAATGACTTAAAGATTACACTCTTAAATATAGGTCTATAATAGTAGAAAATAGATCCTGAATTGTTGGTCTTTAAAGGATGCTGCTTAGCCCATGTATTCTCCCTACCTTTACTATATTTTAAATTATGTCAGGTTGACCAAAGGGGATCACTCTTAAGAAGACCATGGTTTACCCAGTGAGGAGAAGGGGAAGTGTAAGATCAAATGGGTATTTGGATAAGTCTTAGGCTTAGGGTATGTTTACACTGCCCCACAGTTAGCAGAATGGGGATATGAATAGAAGTGCACTTCAAAATTATGTGCTGTACCTCCCCCGTGTGGATGAAGATGGTGTGAACTTAAAGGTCCCTAGTTCTTACTGATGTAGTCCTACATGAAATCAAATTACAATTCAAGTAGTGTGTTTATAGTGGGTTTTGTATTGGTTTAACTAAATGGGTTTGAAATCATACCTTTAGATAAACTGGTGCAATTTTGTGTGTAAACTAGACTTTAGGAGTTCTGTCTCTTCTCCCTCCCAATGTCCTCTCTCTTCTCATGGCTTCGTACTGGCCCAACATGTAAATTCTTCAGTGAGCTTGTTAGCCATTTAGGAACATCTTGATACAGGTCACTGGTTGGAGCATGAATCTCCCTTCCTAATTGGTAATGCCTGTAAATAAAAATAAACCTATGATTGTGACTGATGTATAAAGCTTGCTGAAATTAATTATAGAAGTTATGTACATAATAATTAGACTGCAAAATGAACTACTTTTATTTTAGTCCAAAATACCATTTCGACTAAAGAATTTTTTCACACAGTCGTATAGATTTTGAAGAAATTTCCTACAGGGGAAAAATGAAAACCAATGTTTTTATGAGCTAATAAATAGCAATTCCAATTGGAATTTTCCAGAATATTGAAAACAGCTGCTTCATTTATTAGTACTCAGAGTGCTTATTTTATTTTCTAGATCAAATGTCAAACTGCTGGAAATGGAACACTGGAAGGGATGGGTGAGTGCTCTGAAGTGGGTCTGAGCATTCTTTCTCTCCAGTACTTGGCTGGCTGGTTCTGGCTCATATGCTCAGAGTCTACCTGATTGCCATACGAGGGATACGGAGGGAATTTCTCCCAGGTCAGCCTGGCAATGACCTTGGGGTTTTTTGCCTTCCTCTGCAGTGTGTGGGTGCGGGTCACTCGGCAGGATTATCTGGGTACCATCTTCCTCTTCTTCCTTGTGTTAATCCCATCAAATGGGGTCTGCTCTACAAATCCTCTCCCTCCAAAGTGATCTATTCAATGCCATATCCTCTATCATACCACATGCTAACATGGCTTTCTTTATGACATCCCACCACTTCTTTGGCCTCTCTTTTTGCTTCAGTCTTGATCTGTTGGACTGTCTTACCCACGTGGTTGTTAGGACTACACTTTACATAACCAAACCATCTGAGCTTGCACCCCCTCATTTTTCCCTGCATGGGTATTACTTTGAGCATGTCTCTAATAAACACATACCTTGTGTGGTGTTTCCTGCTTACACCTCTCATCCTCATTTGCTCATGTTTCTTCTTGGCTGTCCAGCACTCAGTGACATACATTTAAAACTGGACAGACCACCATTTTATATGGATGTTACTTTTTAATCTTACTGGTATCTTCCTGCCACACAATTCACAACTTATCTTTCTCCATTTGAGCCAGCCACTTATTATCCTAGCTCTAATTTTGTCCTCTCTTTTCCCAGATCTTTGAACCCAGGTACTTTAAACTTTATGTTTTCAGTGTTATCTTCCCATCTAGTTTCAAGGGTAATTCTTCAGTATTCACATTATTGAAATTACATACCACATTGTTTGCTTTTCCTCTGCTTATTTGGAGCCCATGCCTCTCTAACCCATCTCTCCAATTACTAGCATCCTCTTCTAGACTTTCTCCTCACTGCGTAGAACATGCACCAAGGTGCCTCCTTCTGTATGTTCCATGTGGGAGTATTCAGGATGAGAATAAACAGGAAAGGATTCAGTGCTGATCCCTGATGTACTCAATAATTTTAAAAGTGAATTAAAAATAATCTTTCAAAGATTTTTATTATGTCACACTATGACATGACTTCACATATGTCTTACTGACACCTCATGAAATATTGACAAAAAATATAAAAATGAAACATAAAAGGTTGAAACAAAAATGTTTTGAAATGAAAATTTGAATGTTTTTCAAAATTTCTATTTTGTGGGAAATTTAGAAAATATTTGTTTTTGTTCCAAATTAGAATGAAAACAAATTCTGAAATGTCAACATTTCCCTTGAAATGGAAATTCCGAGTTTCAATTATCTGTAGTAACAGAGAGAAATTAATTTTAGTGTTTGTATCAAATCAAGTAAACGATGTCACTCCATAAGTGTATAAGGAACTGAGAAGCCCTTAATCACCATATCCAAGGTTAAAAGGGTGATATCCAGAAGGTATTCCCTCACACAGAAGGAAGGGAAAAGGATGACCCTGGTCAACACCCAAACCTTTTAGGTCACAGGCTGGGAGAATCCCTGACGTCCTGTTTTACTGAGAAAGTGAGAGAGACACATGTAGGTATAATTAAGCCATGCTACAGGTAATATTTCTATAACTTGTAATACAAATGTTTAATACAGGTCTAGTGGAGCTTTTTGAACTGTGCACCCAGATGTGTTTATGTACAAATGTCTTTCCGTTTCTGATGTTTCTAGTTTTGGTATTCTGCCAGTAATCTCTGTTTTTATTGCATTGAGAGATAGTGAAATTGAGGTTAACCATTATGAGCTATCTTGTAGAGAAGAAAACTAAACTCTATTCTCAGAGGAGGCTGAGTGAGCAGAGGTGGTAATGGTCTGAGCACAGAGTCAAAGTTGAAAAGGGTTGTGATTCCTCTCCCCGGGGCAGTGCTACCCAGAAGCTGACTAAGGACACAGTGGGCACATGCATAGGCAAAAAGCCTTGAGGGTACCAGGCTTAGCTATAGTGAGTAGTGTGGTAAAAATAATTTTACAAAGTATTAAACAATAATAAATTACATAAAGAAATTGAGGAACTTTGGGGAATATTTTCCTTACACACAAATCAAAGAAAATATCTTTAGAAGGTGCCTCTAGGGAAAAAAAAAAAAACCCTTTCCTATAATGGTATCCTAGTCCTGTTGTAGTCCACATAAAATTAGTATACAATGCAATATAGATTCACAGATTTCTGAAGCCAGATTTTGTGATCTATTCTGACCTCTTGCAAAACCGGCCAAAGAACCTCACTTAGTAATTTCTGCGTCAAGTCAGCGTTCTGCAGTGTTGCTATCAAGTCATATGTTTGCTATGTGATAAGAACACCCATTATACGCGCCTTCATTGCTTGTGGCTGAGTGAGTTTAAGCAACTCCATCTCACTTTCTATCTTACAGAAAAAAACTGCACTCCTGATTTGACACTTGCTGGTTTGTCCTGCCAACTGTCACTTGTTGGTGGCAAACTATATATTAGATCTATTTATTAGAACACATAGTATTTGTATTCTCGCTACCTTTGTGTGTACCTGTATGTGTGTGTGTGTGTGTGTGTGTGTGTGTATAGAGAGGGATCTTTTCTCAGATAAGGTCGTGCCTGTAGTTTTAGCCTCACTAGGGATGGCAAACGTTGGGAAATCACAGACTCGTCCTGTTACTGCAAAAATCAGGGCCAAGGTTATTCGGAAAGTGGCTGCTGATATTGGTGATGGTAGCAAAGATAATAGGGTAGGAATGATAACTCCAGTTGCAAGAAAAGACCCTTTGCCTCTGCATGGAAGGAAAAGCAAAATCCGGTAATCTGGTGGGCAGAGAAATGCCATGTATTGTGGTGATTCAAAAGGCATAGGCACCATATGCAATGGGATAATTAGATGTATTACTCATACTTTTGTTGAAAAAACAAAGAGGAAAAAGTATTGCTTTCTGTGCAACTACATATACGTGTGGAATATGTGGGACAGAAGTCAGTTTTAAAATTGTGTAGGATGGTTCTGCTACTCTTGAGGAAGATCAGATCAGCAGCAGTCATGCAGAGTTGTTATATTTTTATTTTATTGGTTCCAACAATTTGTCTCACCTTGGTGGCAAACCAATCAGGAGACATACTTATTTCTAGTGTGCTAGGTTAGTTGATTTACTGCCCACCATCTCCTACTTATTCCTCCATGCGCTCCCTGGACACAGAATCATGAAACTTAGTATTGGCAAAGACCTGTTAGAGCATCCAGTCTATTCCTCTGCCAGTACAGGATTACACCCAAAGTGTATAGCTTACCTGTGGTAGCCAGCAGCAGTATTCCTCAGCGTATATTTGGGTACATATGCATCTGGATGCTGAGGAGAGGTGCTGCTGCTGGCTGGACACAGGTACGCCACCTAGGTATAAGAGTGTGTGGAGGCTCATGTTAGGGGATACGGTCAGACTTGCAATCTAGTCAATTTAAAAAATGTCCTGAGTCACCATAACAATGTTTGCAATTGTATAGTTACACTGTATTGTTTTGTAAAAAGTTTTGTTTCCCTGTTGCTGTGTAAAAGACCCATGCAAACCAGGGAGGAGGGGGTGGGTTGGACTGAGGGACTCATTTTATATGGGAAACCATCTTAATTCGGGATAGAGAGAGATTTCATTTCCTCAGACACACTACACTCCACCTTTTTAGAGTCCTGATTTTTTATCTTTAAGTACATGGACTGAATTTCACCAGTGCTGTCAAGTGCACCATGTAAAACATGCTGAAAAACAAAATAGAGGAAATATTTTTTTTCCCTAATCTCTTGGTTGATTGTATTCTTAGGTATTACACACTCAACGAAGTATCCTTTGAATATTTGGAAAGTGCTTAAGATCCTTGGATAAAATGCATTTATTATTTTATTATATCGCATATGGTTTCTATTAAACTTGGATCCAGAATACAGCTGCAGAACTGTGCTAGAAGCATCATTCTTGGACCTGAATTCAAACTTTGTTTAGTAAAAGATATATATTTTTAAAATCATTGACAAGTTTTTATCTAGTATTTTTAATTTGTATATTTATAATAATCCATGAATCCCTTAATGTTCTCTTGTGCCAGCTGCTATGCTACAAGAGATATAGATGTTAACTCCTTTATGTTAGCCATTTTTAGCTGATTGCCAAATCAGCTGATATTTCACATGGGAAATATGACTTCTGAAGCAAAAGAATGAATACTGGATGTATTCTTGTATATAACTGTTTTGATTCAAATCCTTGTTTTCTCATGTTGGATGATTAAAAGACTGTTTATGGAATAGTAGAAGTTAGAAAAGGGTAGAAAATCTGGTCCAGTCTTCTGATCAGCCTAGGCCTGTTGTTTTCAGTATATTGTCTAGTGCTTTATTTGGTCTGATTTTAGTTACATTTATGTAGGTTAAGTATATAAATGGATCGCCATTTAAGGATTATTTAAATCCTCTTATCTTATTTCAGTTAATACAAAGTCTTAACCATTGGAACAAAAATAAAGATAATGTAATGTTAAAGCTTCTCTTTTAGATGTGATATCCATTAATCTAACAAATGTACATTATTTTTCCAAGTATGAATGACCCTAGCTTTATTTATTTTTTGGAAAAAATCATAGGACCCTGGTAGAAGCAATGGTGGCGTGCCTTTTTCAACAGGAATTTTGCACATGTTGGCGTTGAATAGATCTTACAAGAATTAAGTCTGCTCTTACACTTTTAAATTTAATAGGTTTTTAAAACTAAAAAAGCAACATATTTCTTGATCTCAGATAAGGCAATGCTTTGTAAATGGCATTCAAGGTACAAGGTGTGGTTAGCCCCACATACCACCCAAACCCTTTGTTACATCCCAAAGATATACACACCACAGATATTTCGCAGTTTAGCATGTCCCCCTGTTACTATAGTATAGGATGCCCTCCTGTGGTCAAGTGAAAGAACTTCCTACCATGACCCAGACTGGCATAATTTGGGTTTAGTCTCTTCCTATACAAAATAATGGAGAAAAATAAAGTTCTATGGCTTAATGGAAAATAGTTTTCCTGTAAAGGAAAGTACTGGTAAATAAATGGGATTTTGATACACAACACACAAAAGTTAAATTATTTAGTTTTTGGGGATCAGTAAAAAAAAAATTAAAATGTGTCCCTTCCCCCCGACCAGTCAACCTTTGTATTTTGTTTGTCTTCTAGATCTTGAGGTCTTTTGGGGCATGTACTTGGTCTTCCTGTGTATATGTACAACAGCTAACAGAGAAAAGGAGTACTTGTGGCACCTTAGAGACGAACCAATTTATTTGTTATTTAGTCTCTAAGGTGCCACAAGTACTCCTTTTCTTTTTGCGAATACAGACTAACACGGCTGTTACTCTGAAGGCTAACAGAGAGCGACCCTGATTCTGATTCAGTCTGGTTGACTGAATTTCCTTTAATAAATTCAAATGTGATGTAAGAAAACTCAGTCGTATATATTGGTATTACATGTCATTGGGAAATCAGTAATCCATAGGCACAATTCTAGAAACTGGGCCAATGGCACTGTCATCGGCAGACCTGGTGAAAATTTCCCAACAATATGTTTTCTAGCTTTTACTTACTCATACACGCCTCTTAGTATCTTCAGCAGTTCTTACTAGTCTTTCATGAGTAAATAACAGCCCAAACTCACATTTTAGTACTAAACATAAATGTGACTATACAAAATGGCATAAACTAGATATAACCAATGTAGATTTCTTATAGATGCTCTCTTGCCAGTCTGGTGGTACTAGATTAACAATGTTTATTTAAAATTGAAAAAATTCTGTTGGTAGGAAAAACTTGTTTGTAGAAGATATTTAGGATTTTAGAAAGTTGCTGTCTGTTTTGGAAGAAACTGATAATGGAGAAAAGATGAGAATGCATGAGAAACATTTATGGAGATTGATTTAAGTATATCCTTCTGTCATTTTTTTATATTTAATGTTTATTGAGCTGAAAAGGATTAAAATCTAACAGGTGTTGTGAATGGAGTGTGGGAGACTCAGGCAATAAAATAATATAAAAATAATGAAACAATGAATGTGTATTTTATAATGTTTTCTGTATAAATGCTATTGCACTGGAAAGGCAGGTCTTTTAAAGAAGTGTTTGTTAGAAATTGGAGGCAATATGAATTAAGAAGATGATGAGGGAAAAAGTTTTGAGAGATTTTCTAAATTTTGTTTGGATAAAAACCACTGAACAGCCTTTTAAATACAACAAGTAAGCAATCAATTTTGTTCAAATCTCCCTTCAGTGAAAGTTAAATGGCAAACCGGAAGTGACTATAGATTGCTTAATTAGCTTCAATTAAACACCTGTCTAAGCCTTTCTAATTTGACAAAAGCCATATTTATCAAAATTACTAACAAGGTGCTAAAAATATATCTATATGTGTGTGCGTGTATATCTATAATCTAATTTAGTAAACTAAGGGACAGGTTTTGAATTCCTAAAGCATAGCACAGAAGATGCATTATTTAAAAGTAAATGTATGTGTTTGACAAGTGTCCATGTTGCATCAAGGCACCAGCACAAATGGCACAAATTGACATTCTTGTCAGACTGAGCACAGAGTTGAAATGGGCCATAACTAAGGCTCTGTGTTTGTCATGGAGGTCATGGATTCTGTGACTTCTGCAGTGTGGCTGACCTCATGGCTGTCCAAACAGCTGGCCCCAGGGACAGCCACGCCGGCTGCTGCTGGAGTAGCTCAGCAGCCACCTGCACTGAGCAGCAGCCCGGGGACAGCAGGAGCAGTCATAGCTCAGCGGCCCCCAGAAGCGGTCACGGGGGCTGCGGGAGCAGCAGCAGGTAGGTGGCCTCAAAGACAGCCAGAAAAGCTGCTGCTCGGTGACCTCTGGCAGCTGGAGCCACTGCTCCTGCCCCGCCCCAGCAGCGGTCCGCTGCACCCGCACAGAGCAGCGCCTTCCCACAAGCTAAGATTTAGTCAGGGGCATATAGTACAAGTCATGGACTAGTCATGGGCCTTGAATTTTTGTTTGTTGCCCGTGACCTGTCCATGACTTTTACTAAAAATACCCATGACTAAATCTTAGCTTTAGCCATAACTACAGAACAACCATCTTACCTGTGAAGGGACTTTCGCTTGATCAAGACTGAGGCATGCTGGCTTTGCAGTGTGGGGAAGTTTACACTACATGGACATGTTAGCTGGATATATGGAGAACTTGATGGATGTCAGTCAGGTAGCTTTCATGAACAATACATTCACACAGACTTTTTTAAGTAAAAAGATGATGTTGTTGCTGGGTATAAAATAAAATAATCAATAACACAGATATTTACGACAAGAGAGATACCTGGAATCTTCAGAGAATCTTACAGCTGATAGCGTAGAACGAATTATATATATTTGTGACGTAATTTGGCAGGAAAAATTAAACAATACAGTTTGTGGTAAGGAGAGTGCAAATTTATTTAAAGTGACCAAGAGAGTGTAACTGGAAATATTGAAGCATGATTATAATCAGAAAAGTAGTTATATAAAAACACAACATCTTACTCAACAGATCTTCTTTCTGTATGTGTTCAGAATTGTATTGGCTTAATTTAGAAACAAAAAGTAAATTTGTATTTTTTCTATTAATACTACAGAGCCCACAAAGCTATGGAAGAGCATGTTAGATGTTTTTTCTGTCTTGCTCATGAACAGAATGCAAGTACCAGCTTTCAAATGCTTTTACCTTCTCCTAGCATCTAATGCTTCTCAGTTGGGTAAGCGTTATTATGGATGACTGGTAATGAACCCAGAAAGAGCACAGCTTGACTTCCAGATCCTAGGGTGAGTTACAGTATGCAGAGCTGAAAGTTTATAAAACAAGCAAATAAAACCACACATTACTTATAAACTTGTAAATTTAATGTGTGAGCAGTTGAGAACCAAGAAATCTAGAATGGCAGGATGTCATTTTTCACAATCACTCTTCAGGATGACCTTGAGAAGAGGAAACTTTAAGTGGAATATCAGTCCTGATTGTGAAATACATTAGACTGTGACGTTGTCTCCAAATTTAAATGGAGGGAGCCCCGTCACATAGGACAATTAAATCCAGACCAGACAAAACACTAGAAAATATAGAGTAGGGAATGATCTTGTATTGGTCAGTTGATAGATTCGTAACAGGACTTTTCCATCTCTTATTTCTAGAGTTATTTACCTAGTTTCAAAGTGTGTCAGATGGATGTGAGGGGAAAGAAATGTTGGTTAGAGAGGTAGGAGGACCACTGGACTACGTTTAACATTTTTTTCTATGGGCATTTTTAAAATTTTGAATTGTTTCTGTATTAGGAGCGAATCCTGAAAGGTTGGAGTTGTAGGTGCTTAGCACCTCTGAATATGACTATATAACATACTAAGGTGTCGCCCAAAATTTGAATCAACCACAATTACCAGTCACTTCTGAAAAATAATTGGTCTGTTTTTGAAAATACAGTGTTAAAGAATCATAATATCCAGATTACTGTCCCTTGTAACTTTATTCTTGCAAAAGGATTTCATTTGATAAAGTATGGGAAACATATCATTACAAACATGTTTTTTCCCTCTGACGACACAAAGTTTTCTCAGAACCATGGGCATTCTGAAAAAAAACAATGCTCAGAGTGATTCCATTAGTATAATCAGTCGGGCAATAAGTGCATTCAGGTGGAAGGCTGCCATTATATCTAGAAGGAGAAAAAAAGTCCTTACACTAAAATGTCAGGGCTGCCTTTATTCAGGTCATTGAGTGTTTCTAGCAGATTGATGACATATTAGTATTTTGAGAAGAGAAGAATAACATACAACCATTTCCATTTAGAGTTCAAGAAATGCCACTGTCTGGAACAAGAAATGTTTACTTGGGTATTAGGGGGAAATGGAAAAATGTTTTGCAGAATACTAATAACCTTTCAGAGATGCTATTGTAAATTAATATTTTTATCTCTGGCAACCGGAATTTTATGTTTATAATATGCATTATATATGTGTAGAGAATAAATTCAATAAAATAAACGTGTCTTACAAGAATTACCTTAATTTTTTACCACTTTTTTTAATCCAGTAAAAGTCTTAATTTAGTGGGCTAGAGTCACAAAAGGACTTGTGACTGCCCTTTTAGGCACCTAAATCCCAGAATTAGGTCCCACTAAGATTCACAAAACTCCTGCTCAGCTGCCACCAAACTCTGTAGGTTCCTAAACTCAATCAGCACCTAGGTTTTTGCAGTAAACGTTTCCTAGGCAACTGTGTTCCCCCTTCCAAGCATGTGCACGGTTGCTCCCTTTTAGGCTTCTGGACACCTAAGTGCCAGTGTGATTCACAATGGGTGAGAAGATAGGCGTTCCTATGCCTAACGCAAGTGTGAGGCCCGATTTATATCTCCTCCACTCCCACCACCACCACTCTGTTAGCTTCTTGTCAAAAAGTTGCAGGCACCTAACAGCAAGATTCTTCAACTGAGACTCCCAAGCAGAGGGACATGCAGCCTAGCCTTAAGTACTGTTGTCCCTGAGAGGAGCAGAACTTGGGACACAGCCCTCTCCTTGGGATCTCCCATTGTCTAGCTTATGCAGGGAGCTGCCTAGCACACTGGGTTTTGTGAATCCCATTCTCTAGGTGCCTATCTCTCTCCCAGTCATTGTACAGGGAGCCTAGCAGGGGTGAAAGTAACATAAAAGACTTAGTGGTTTGGGCTGCTTACGGTACGCCATTTCTTACCAGTACGCCAGACCAGACCACTGTCATCTCTGGAGCCTAGGTGCGTAAGTCTGGATTAATTATTCCCAGTGATGTTTCAGTCTCCAAAAGTTGGCTGGCTGAGGAGTTCACTGGACCATTTAGGTTGATTTTCAGTAAGTCTTGGTGCACTGGGGAAGTTCCAGAAAACTGGCAGAAAGCTAATGTTGTGCCAATTTTTAAAATGGGTAAATGGGATGATCCAGATAATTATAGGCCTGTCAGCCGGACATCGATCCCAGGCAAGGTAATGTAGTGGCTAATATGAAACTTAATTAATGAAGAATTAAAGATGGGTAATTTAATTTATGCCAATCAGCCTTTGTTTATGGCAAGAAGATTCTGTCAAACTAGCGTGATATCTCTTTTTTGATGAGATTACAACTTTGGTTGATTAAGGTAGTGTGTTGACAAAATAGATTTAGACTTTTGTAAGGTGTTTGCATTGATACCACTCAACATTTTGATTAAAAAACCTAGAATGATGTAAACTTAATATGGCACACATTAAATGGATTAAAACCTGGCTAATGGCTATGTATGATAATGTAATTATAAATAAGGAATTGTCATCAAGAGAGTGTGTTTCCAGTGAGGTCCCTCAGAGACCCATTCTTGGCCCTGTGCTCTTTAATGTTTTATCAATGATTTGGAAAAAATCACAGAATCATCACTGATAAAGTTTGTAGATAGCACAAAATTGGTCTTAGGTTGCATGACTCAGAAAACATGGCTATTTAGAGTTAATATATTTAGAGTTACTGGTGATGTATTCAGGCAGTCAGTTCACAACAGGCTGCCATCAAGCACAAGCTCTACACCCTCTATTCAACTTTGAGGTATTTGCAAGGGAAGGTGGCACCAGCTTGTCTGGTAGCGCCATCTGAATTCTCTATCAGCCAGAGTCTGCAGCATCAGTTGCATCAGTGGGAAGAACATTTAAAGATGTTCCTCCATTGTCCGTTGCAATAGTGTCATTGGTAGAGCTCTGTAACACAATGGACAGCTGCATTTGAGTCAATGGCAGATACACAGCATGGTTTCCTATCTTCACAAGAGTTTGGCAAGGCTGTGATCTCTCACTATTGTTCAGTATCAACATAAATTGGTTGATGGATAAGCTTGAGGAGTCAGCTGTAAATTGCATTGGGGCGAACACCTTTCTGCTTCAAGATCTTGAATACATCTGTGACTTTGTCTTGTTGGCTTAGTTTGATGATTTGATGCAGCTGATAGTTAATCTGGTCTGGCCCAAAACAGTGTGCATTGCTCTGGTTATTAATCCAGATAAAACTAAGCTCTGGTCATTACCATAGCATAGCTTCCAGCTCAGTATTAACTTGTCTGGAAGGGACATTGAGCAGATGGCAGGTGTCAAATACTTGGGAGGCATCAGAGAGAATGGTGGAGGATGTTCAAAAGATTTGGACAGTCATATAGCAGCAGCTGCCTCCATGTTTTAGGCCCTTCCTTGGTCTCTGTAGGGATCTCATGACATCAAGATTGTACCTATTTAAGCCAGCAGCAGGAACAGGAAGCTGTCCAAACAACTGGGGTCCACCCTCTTCTAGACTCTGTGCCTTGTGCTTCTTTGCTCCCGCTCCTACTCCACTGGCTTGATTTTCTATCATCCAAACCTGGTATGACTCCTGGCATTTGATTCATGGTTCTGATCTCCAGTTTGTTTCATGACTCTGACCTCCTGGTATCCTGACCCAGCCTGATTCTTCTCTTGGGACTGCAGACTCAAGCTAGATCTGGCTGCTCACTGCCCAATCATGACAGCTTGCTACAAAGCTGTGGATCTATGGAATCACAGTTACACCAACTCTGTTGCATGGAAGGGTGCTGAGGGAGGCTGACGAACACCAGATTGACATTTCTGATTCTTGTTGTTTCCATCAGCTGCTCCATATCAAGTGGCAGGACAAGATCCAAAGTGAGAATATTTGAAGCTGAAACCAACAATCACCTCCTCCTTGGCGTAGTTTTGGCAGTTTCCTTGGTATGGATATACTATAGGAATGAAAGACCTGCAAATTCAGAAACTTTTGCACCAAGGAACACTGTTACATGACTGTTGATTGTGTGTGTGTCAAAAGCTTCAGTGGTGTAACAGAATTGCCAGTGAGAGACATAAATTAAACATAATCAGACTACCATAAGCACCTTGCCAGAGAGCAATCTGAGTAGTCCTTAATTTGCAAGGAGACTATATTCCTTTGGGATTTGCCATGGTGATGAGGATAATGAGTTATTGGAATAGTAGCCAACCTTGGGGGGAGAGGGGTTTTGTGTGTTCTAAGTATTTATTTTTTCCTCTTCATTGTCATGTTCAGTAGAGTAAAAGTATGTATGAGATTGATCTCAGGCTGCAGTTAGACTCCAAATCTCTCCTTTGTTCAAAGGTGAATGATGTTACTTTGTTGTTATGGGAATTATCAACCCTCTGCATAAAAACCTACTAGCAATGACTTGCCTTTGTTTTGATAATTGTCAGATGTTGCTAGTTCATGCCTTCCACGTTTGTAGCTATTGTCTGTCCATTGTTTAAAATTTGTAAGCCATTGTTTAAAAGTTAGCAGTCAGTGCAGGTCAATTGTTGGAAAATCTGTGCCTCTAGCATGAAAATGGTTTGATAAATTTTGCTTTATCACAGGCAGGGTTCTCACACAACCCTGTTTGACAGAGTTGCAACGGACACCTGCCGGGTTCCCTGCCAGCTGTCAGAGACCCTTCCAAGAATCCATGGCTCCAGCGTGACACCACCACGCCAGGGCTTCCATACTCCCTGCCATGGAGCTTGGGAGTCTGGTAACACTGCAGTTCTAAGAGCTTCTAGGCTCCATGCCAAGCTGGAATGAAACCAAATTCTGAAATAGTGAAATTTATTGCAAACCAGAAATGTGTAGTTTTTGCCAGCGATACCAAAAAAGTCTTTTTTACGCATGTGACATACAAAAAACCCTCTCATTTATAAATGAAACTATGATCTTGGTTTAAAGATCAGCATTTCATTGTAAAAGAGATTTGTTGTTTGAGATGTCTTCATCTGCAATTCAGTAATGTAAAAAGACAGGAAAAGCCTGATGCTGGAGTGGAAAGCAGTAATTCCTAGTGTATGGTGCTCCTTTTTCGACTTATAACAGCCCTGAGGGTTCTAAAAAAATATTTCATACTAATGTCAGTTCATCATCCTCTGCAAAGCTTGTATTTATATTTTGATCTAGATGATTAATCTTTATCTAGGTTATGGGTTCTCAACAGTTCTGAACAACATGCCAGTGGGTTGCAGCCAGATTGCTTTTCTCATATTGCTAAAGGAGAGAAGAGTCCCAGCTGGATGGGAGGAAGACTCCAGTTCTTGGCATGAGAAAAGGAGTCCTGGTATGGAAAAGGTTAAGAACCACTGGTGAAAGATTCATAGAATCCATGGCCAGAAGAAGTCATTGTGAGCATCTAGTCTGACCTCCTGTATAACACGGGCCATAGAACTTCCCAAAAATAATTCCTAGAGCAGATGAATATATGCTTTTTGGAGACCTGTCTTTATATACATGTATTAGACAGTGCAGAAAAATTCTGCCACTGACAACCAAATTGATATAAATAATGGATTTTCCGTATTCATGTTTATGTCTACCTGTGATTTAGGAGCAGCTCTGAAACATGATGTATTATCATTTGTTTTGTGTTAACTGGTTTTAACTCTGTTACATATGTTTTTAGGTGTCAAAAAATTCTTCATCGAGGATATTAATATATTTAGGGCACCCCTGCCTCAACTTGAAACAAAACAAAGCTTTTCTACTGGTGTGACTCTGAGCTAGGGAGAAGAATCTCCTCTCTTCTACCTCCTTTGTTTTCCCCCTTTGTTGTAAAGTGTATGGGTATAGAAAGACAAAGACATATCTTTAATTGGAGGATATAATGTAAAGATGTGCATTCAGACTCCGTGTTTAACAGATTATATAGGATAGTATAAAATTGAAAAAAAAATGGGTTTGTTTAGTCTGGAGAAGAGAAGACTGAGAGGGGACATAGCAGTTTTCAAGTACATAAAAGGTTAATACAAGGAGGAGGGAGAAAAATGTTCTTAACCTCTGAGGATAGGACAAGAAGCAATGGGCTTAAATTGCAGCAATGGAGGTTTAGGTTGGACATTAGGAATAACTTCCTAACTGTCAGAGTGGTTAAGCACTGGAATAAATTGCCAAGGGAGGTTGTGGAATCTCCATCATTGAGAATTTTTAAGAGCAGGTTGGACAAACACCTGTCAGGGATGGTCTAGATCAGTGGTTCTCAAACTAGGGCCACTTGTTCAGGGAAAGCCCCTGGTGGGCCAGGCCGGTTTGTTTACCTGCTGCGTCTGCAGATTTGGCCGATCGCGGCTCCCACTGGCCGCGGTTCGCTGCTCCAGGCCAATGGGGGCTGCAGGAAGGGCAGCCAGCACATCCCTCGGCCCACGCTGTTTCCCACAGCCCCCATTGGCCTGGAGTGGTGAACCGCAGTGAGTGGGAGCCGCGATCGGCTGAACCTGTGGACACGGCAGGTAAACAAATCGGCCCAGCCCGCCAGTGACTTTCCCTAAACAAGTGGAGACCCTAGTTTGAGAACGACTGGTCTAGATAATACTTAGTCCTGCCATGAGTACATGGCACTGGACTGGATGACCTCTCGAGGTCCCTTCCAGTTCTATGATTCTATGAAAATGCATTGAAAAAAAGATGAATTGAGGGCAGATAGCTAATGGGGGAGGAGGGGAGGGAGTAAGAGAGTAAGTGTGGGTGCATGTGTTTGCAGGCACATAATAATTGAAACTGTCAAAGAAAAAAACTGGCTTCTAATGTGTCTCACTCTAGGCCTCTTGAAATTACACAAAAGGGATATAAGAGATGAAGAGAAGAATCACAGAAAAGGGAAACTGATGTAAAGAATGACGATTAATGTTGGAGTCTCCTATGTCTTCAGACACAACCAACAGGGACACACAGGAACACACGGAGACTGGAGTCTTCAGTTATGGATCAAGTTTCAGAGTAACAGCCGTGTTAGTCTGTATTCGCAGAAAGAAAAGGAATACTTGTGGCAGCTTAGAGACTAACCAATTAATTTGAGCATAAGCTTTCGTGAGCTACAGCTCACTTCATCGGATGCATATAAAAGTTCTAAGACTCCATTCCTGTTGAAGCTCCGCTACACCCTGCAGAAGCATAGCTGAACCACCTGTTTCCCCTTTATTGTAATCATCAGTCCTTCTCCTCCCCAGGCGGGCAGTTCTAGTCTCGGTCTCGGCCCAATAATTGCCCTCTAATTTCCCTGCTAAATCCTCCGCCCCTGTTTATGTTTGCATCTGCTATGACCTTTTGTTGCCATATAAGGAGCTGTTTTGAGCACTTGGGTATCTTTAGTCAGTCAAGACCTGCAGGCTTGTGGTTTTGGGGTTTTCCGTGTGCGTCTTTCTCTGGCAGTTTACCAGACAGACTTAATATCAGACAGAGCCAGCCCCACTACATTTAACATGACATTTCAAACAGATCATGCTTGGAAGAGTCTCCCTGGAGCCATTTTGTTCTTTACTATAGTTTCAACCGGTTTGCCCAGTACTGAAGTCAGGCTTACCAGCCTATAATTGCTGGGATCACCTCTGGAGCCCTTTTCTAAAAATTGGCTTCACATTAGCTATCCTCCACTCCTTTGGTACAGAAGCTGATTTAAATGATAGTTACAAACTACAGTTAGTAGTTCAGCAATGTCACATTTGAATTCCTTCAGACTTCTTGGGTGAATACCATCTAGGCCTGGTGACTTGTTACTATTTAGTTTATCAATTTGTTCCAAACCTCCTCTAATGACACCTCAATCTGGGACAGTTCCTCAGATTTGTCACCTAAAAAGAATAGCTAAGGATGGGAATCTCCCTCATATCCTCAGCCATGAAGACTGATGGAAAGAATTCATTTAGTTTCTCCACAATGGCCTTATCATCCTTGAGTGCTCCTTTAACATTTTTACCATCCACTGGCCCCATTGGTTGTTTAGCAGGCTTCCTGCTTATGATGTACTTTTTTTTTTTTTTTGTTGCTATTACTTTTTGAGTCTTTGGCTAGCTGTTCTTGAAATTCTTTTTTGGCCTTCCTAATTATATTTTTTACAATTCATTTGCCAAAGTTTATGCTCCTTTCTATTTTCCTCGCTAGGATTTAATTTCCATTTTTTTTTTTTGCCTCTCACTGCTTCTTTTACTTTGTTGTTTAGCCACGGTGGTACTTTTTTGGTTCTCTTAATATGTTTTTTTAATTTGGGGTATACATCTAAGTTGAACCTCTATTATGGGTGGTTTTAAAGTTTCCATGCAGCTTGCAGGGATTTCACTTTTGGCACTATACCTTTTAATTTCTGTTTAATTAACTTATTTTTGTGTAGTCCCCCTTTCTGAAATTAAATGCTACAGAGTTGGGCTGCTGTGGTGTTTTCCCTGCAGCAGGGATGTTAAATTTAATTACACTATTACCAAGCAGTCCAGATATATACACCTCTTAGACCAGATCCTGTGCTCCACTTAAGACTAAACCAAGAATTGCTTCTCCTCTTGTGTGTTCCCGGACTAGCTGCTCCAAGAAACAGTAATTTAAGGTGTCAAGAAACTTGATCTTAGCATTCCGTCCTGAGATGACGTGTACCCAGTCAATATGGGGATAGCTGAAATTCCCCATTTTTATTGAGTTTATTTTTATAGCCTCTCTAATCTCCCTGAACATTTCACAGTCACTATCACCATCCTGGTCAGGTGGTCAGTAATACATCCCTATTATTAAAGCATGGAATTACTGTACAAAGAGATTCTTTGAAAGAGTTTGGGTCATTTAAGTTTTTTACTTCATTTGATTCTATGCTTTCTTTCACAAATAGTGCCACTCCCCTACCAGCATGTCCTGTTCTGTCCTTCTGATATATTTTGTACTTGGCTTGGAAACTTGAAGCTTATGGAGCCAGAAGCTGAGCCCTGGGTAAAGCTGGGGCTCCTGGGCTTTCAGGTTCCCGGATCCATGACCAGGAGTCTGGAAGCCCTGATACATCTGGCTACTGTGGAGCTGAGGATCCTGGAAGACCTGAGCAGCCTGAAGAAGTGGCAGGTTTCCCACAGAAACCTCCCTTTCATTCACAAAAAGCTCATCGAACCCATAATGTTTCTGCAAAGCATTTTGAGTTCTATAAATCTACGTTTTCTGATTAAACTCTTTTGTTGGAAAATTTATAACCTAGTTCTGCCCTCAGTATCATCACATATTAGCATTGCAGTGGTTGGGGAAATTTTGAAATAAAAGTACCCAACGTGTATTATTTTAGTGAAGTTCCTTGATATCAGTTCTCTAAGGATGGGTAAATATTTTGAAAATTAATAATTTCCTTTTAAATAATTAATGAAAACTTAATATTATGCTATTATAGCCACAATAACGGACCATTTCCATTAAGGTTCAACAAAAATCAGTATATTGAATTTTTGTGGAGGTGATTTTGATTATTTAATTTTTGGTTACTTAATTTTTGTTTAGTTGTTTCTTTATCTTGGTGGGATGTGCAGAATGGTGCACTATACCAATCAACAAGGTTACGTTTGTTTGTTTTTTTTTTAAATGGAAAACTGAATGTTTTGGGAACAGGAAAAAGTTAGGCATCCTCTGTCTCTGCCCATTCATAGGAGCAATTTTTCTACCAACAAAAAATTCTATATGTTATTAGAGTAATTTATTATTTGAACCGCTGGACTCCGTTGTCTTTGGCTGCCAGTGCTGCAACATGTTAGTGATTCTTCTCTATGTAGAAACTTTCTGATGACAATTCTTTATTGTCCAACTTTTCGTTAATTTATGTTTTCTCCCTGTGTATGTATTATCTGAAGTAGCTTGGCATCAACAGACCTAATTCTTCTGTGAGTGCTAGTCTATATGTGTTCTACTTCTGTGGTCATGTGCCCCATACATTGGAGATCAGAATGCTTTAGCCAGCACTGTCAATTGGTCACACATGCTTTGTCACATCCATCCCCCGTCAAGGGTATAATTAAACTCAAATCCCAGCTTCATATTCTTTGCCCTCAGTTTAACCATGCCAATTTCTGCAATATCTTTTTATTGAAAGTATAAGGTCAATTAGTTTCACTGCCAACTGCTTTTGAAACCTGTTCTTACTAATCTTTTATGAGTAATTTATTGTGTTTCTTTGTTAATCTGGAATTAGGTTACAGAGATGTACCACCATGATATAAACAGTGAAATCAACTTTTAAAAGTATGGAAATTCAAAGTTCAAATTCTGCTTAAAATAAAAACAAACAAACAAACAAACATGGGCTCTGAGTTCACCAGATCTGTGTGTGGGTGTCCAGACTGCAAAGGGAGTTGGAGAAAACTGTGTTCTAATTTATAGCCCCAGCTGGCATAGTAAGCCCAGGTCCAAAGCAGATACAAACTTGGGTACAAAGATTTTGTGTGAGGATGGTAGGGAGGGGTTAGGGTTTAACTCTCAGATAACAGTCCAGGTTAACCCTGCAGTGAAAACGTACCCTTATGGTCACCCAAACAACCTTTTATATCCCGATTAGAGCTATTTAAATCCACCTGTCATTTTGACTCAGCAGTAATTCCATTGCTTCTTCGTTCAGGGTTTAAGCACATGATAACAGAACACATCAACAGATGTGCCCTGCATGCTTATGTTAGTTCCGAAAGTATATTAGCCTGTTGTATATAACTTGAATGATTTGCATTTTGTGATGTAATGTGATTTCTTTGGGCAGGCAGAGTGGCAGAAAGGCACATCAGATACAGTGTGCAATGTTTTCTAAATGTTGGTCTCTTAATCTCCAAAAATTCTTACTCAAGTTATTTAACATGTTTGCAATAAATTCTAATTGTCTAATAAATTCTAAGTGTGACCTAATACTAAAAAAAAATGTGACTGCATGAACAGTATTTTTAAGTTAAAATGTCTTCAGTGCAAAAATGGGACCATTACTGCAGCATTAACTATTGCCCCACCATAGTACCTGTACATTGAAGTAATAAAACTAATAATGCTTTTTAGCTTGTGTAGTCTTTGCGGCAGGGGCAACATCTTCCTTTGTGCCTGGAAAGTGCCCAAAATTTAGACACTACCGCAATATAAGTAATACCGTTTGTCATCCCAGAAAAGTGTTGCTTTTTTGACTGCCGCCAACTTTTGTGTCATCATATTTAATTGCTCGATTGTGGCATTACTTTAATACTGTTACTTTCTGTACTTTGCTTCTTAACACTATCTCTTCAAATGTTTGAGAGTTAATAACATTTTGCTCTCCCAACCGGGGCTGGATATGGATCAAGAAATAAGCAGTAAAAATATCTCTGTTCCTTATTATCAGTATAATTTTCTGGACATTTGGGGCCACATTTTCAAACTTGGGAGCCTCATATTAGGCACCTAAATCCATATTTAAGAAATTAAAACAAGTGGTTGTAAATGCATACACCCAGGAATAAAGAACGTATTCCATATTTAAAAGTCGGAGGACTCTATCCTAAGAAGCAATGATTCTGAAAAAGATTTGGGGATTATGATGGCTAATCCACTGAACATGAGCTCCTAGTGCAACACTGTGGCCATAAGGATGAATGTGATCCTTGGGGACATAAACATAGGAATCTTGGATAGGAGTAGAGAGGTTATTTTACCTCTGTATTTGGCACTGGTGCAACTGCTGTTAGAGCATTGTGTCCAGTTCTGGTGTCAACAATTCAAGAAGAATGTTGATAAATTGGAGAAGGTTCAAAGAAGAGCCATGAGAATGATTAAAGGATTAGAAAATATGCCTCATAAGAATAGACTCAAAACCCTGGTCTACACTGGTGGTGGGGGGTCGACCTAAGATACGCAACTTCAGCTACACAAATAACGTAGCTGAAGATGGCGTATCTTAGGTCGACTTACCTGGCTGTGAGGACGGCGGCGAGTCAACCGTTGCCACTCCCACGTTGACTCCGCTTCTGCCTCTCACAAGCTGGAGTTCCGGAGCCGACGGGGAGCGCATTCAGGGATCAATGTATCGCATCTAGACGAGATGCTATAAATCAGTCCCCGATAGATCGATCACTACCCGCCGACCTGCCGGGTAGTGAAGACCTGCCCAAAGAGTTCAATCTATTTAACTTAACAAAAAGAAGGTTAAGTGGGGACTTGATCACAGTCTATAAGTACATGGGTAACAAATATTTGATAATGGGCATTTCAATCTAGCAGAGAAAGGTATCCAATGATCCAATGTCTGGAAGCTGAAGCAGGACAAATTCAGACTGGAAATAAGGCATATATTTCTAACAGGGTAATTAAACATTAGAGCGATTTTCCAAAGGGTTGTGGTGGATTTTCCATCAATGGCAACTTTTAAATCACGGTTGGATGTCTTTCTAAAAAGATTTGCTCTAGGAATTATTTGGGGCAAATCCTCTGGCCTATGTTCTACAGAAGGTCAGGTTAGATGATCCCAATGGTCCCTTCTAGCCTTGAAATTTATGAATTTAGGTGCCTACCACTTTTAGCTCCAATGAAAGCCAATCAAATCTGTGCATGCTTGGCACGTCTGAAGGTTGGGCTATTTTTATTGCAAAAAAAAAAAAGTTGACACATACAGATCATATGATCTTCCATATGGGACAGCTAATTTCATACTAATTAGGGCAACTAATTAAAGTGCTGTGCAAACTTTTTTTAAAAACTTTTTTTTTCCCTCCCCAAAGGTGACAACCCTTGTGAACACAAGCAACAAAGGGCCATCTGGTAAAAAGAAAGGGCGATCTAAGAAAGCGCATGTGTTGGCTGCTTCGGTAGAGCAAGCTACCCAAAACTTTTTGGAAAAAGGAGAACAGATTGCTAAAGAGAGCCATGACCTCAAGGAGGAATTGGTTGTTGCTGTAGAGGATGTACGCAAACAAGGTATGTACAGTGAATCTGTCCTAACTCTGAACTTATTATAATTGCTACATGAGAGAACATAGGGGAGAAATCAAATCAATGTCTTAGATGTCTATATACTGATGCGAGGAGTATTGGGTATTAGCAGGAAAAACAAGAATTGCTAGTTAATAAGCACAACTATTACATAGTTGGCACCACAGTTGATGGGATAATACACATCTTCTATTGACCTAGAAGGGTATATACACAATAAAGATAATGGATTTCAAGAAGGCAGACTTCAGCTAACTCAAGGAGTAGGTAGGTAAGATCCCATGGGAATCAAGTCTAAGGGGAAAAACAGTTCTAGAGCACTGGCACTTTTTTCAAAGAGATTATTATTAAGGGCACAAGAGCAAACTATCCCACTGTATAAGAATGATAGGAAGTATAGCAAGAGATCACACTGGTTTAACCAGGAGCTCTTCAATAATCTGAAACTCAAAAAAAGAGTCCTGCAAAAAGTGGAAACTAGGTCAAATTACAAAGGATGAATATAAACAAACAACACAAGTAAGTATCGGCAAAATTAGAAAGACCAAGGCACAAAACAAGATTAAACTAGCTAGAAACATAAAAGGTAACAAGAAAACATTCTACAAATACATTAGAATCAAGTGGAAGACCAAGGACAGGGTTGGCCTGTTACTCAATGAGAAGGGGGGAAACAATAATAGAAAATATGGAAATGGAAGAAGTGTTAAATGACTTCTTTGTTTCAGTTTTCTCCAAAAGAGGTTAGTAATAATTGCACGTATAACACAGTGAATGCCAGTAAAAAAAGAGGTAGGATCAGAAGCTAAAATAGGGAAAGAACAAGTTAAAAATTACTTAGACAAGTTAGATGTCTTCAGGTCACCAGGACCTGATGAAATACATCCTAGAATACTCAAGGAGCTGATTGAGGAGTTATCTGAGCCCTTAGTGATTACCTTCCAAAAGTCATGGAAGACGAGTGAGATTCCAGAGGACTGGAAAAGGGCGAAGATAGTTTCAATCCATAAAAAGAGAAATAAGAACAACCAGGGAATGACAGTACCCAGAAAGGTAATGAACCAAATAATTAATTTGCAAACACCTAAAACATAATAAGGTGAGAAGTAACAGTCAGCATGGATTTGTCAAGAACAGATCATTTCAAAGCAACCTAATAGCTTTCTTTGTCAGGGTACCAAGCCTTGTGGATAGGGGGAAAGCAGATGATATGATATAACTTAACTTTAGCTTCTGATACTGTCTCACATGACCTTCTCATAAACAAACTAAGAAAATACAACCTAGATGGAGATAACAGAAGGTGGATGCATAACTTTTTGGAAAACTGTTCCCAGACAGTAGTTTTCAGTAGTTCACATTCAAGCTGGAAGGGCATATCAAGTGGGTCCCACAGGGATCAGTTCTGTGTCCGATTCTGTTCAATATCTTCATCAATGATTTAGATAATGGCATAGAGAGTACACTTATAAAGTTTGTCATCAATACCAAGCTGGGAGGGGTTGCAAGTGTTTTGGAGGATAGGATTAAAATTCAAAATGATCTGGACAAACTGGAGAAATGGTCTGAAGTAAATAGGATGAAACTCAATAAGCACAAATGCAAAGTACTCCACTTAGGAAAGAACAATCAGTTGCACACATACAAAATGGGAAATGACTGCCTTGGAAGGAGTACTGCAGAAAGGGACCTGGAGGTCATACTGGATCACAAGCTAAATATGAGTCAACAGTATAACGCTGTTGCGGGAAAAGTGAACATCATTCTGAGATATATTAGCAGGAGTTGTAAGCAAGACACAAGAAGCAATTCTTCCACTCTACTCCACACTGATTACACCTCAACTGGAGTATTGTGTCTAGTTCTGGGTGTCGCATTTTAAGAAAGATGTGAACAAATTGGAGAAAGTCCAGAGAAAAGAAACACAAATTATTACAGGTCTAGAAAATATGACCTGTGAGGGAAGATTGAAAAAAAAATGGGTTTGTTTAGTCTGGAGAAGAGAAGATTTAGGGAGGACACAATTACAGTTTTCAAGTACATAAAAGGGAGGTGGTGGAATCTCCATCCTTAGAGGTTTTTAAGGCCTGGCTTGACAAAGCCCTGGCTGGGATGATTTAGTTGGGGTTGGTCCTACTTTGAGCAGGGACGAGATTACCTCCTGAGGTCTCTTCCAACCCTAATCTTCTATTATTCTATGATTCTATGAAAAGGTTGTTACAAGGAGGAGGGAGAAAAAAATGTTTTCCTTAGCTTCTAAGGATAGGACAAGAATCAATGGACTTAAATTGCAGCAAGGGCGGTTTGCATTGGACATTAGGGAAAACTTCCTAGTTGTCAGGGAAATTAAGCACTGGAATAAATTGCCTAGGGAGGTTGTGGAATCTCCGTCATTGGAGATTTTTAAGAGCAGGTTAGACCAACACCTGTCAGGGATGGTCTAGATAATACTTAGTCCTGCCTTGATTGCAGGGGACTGGACTAGATGACCTCTTGAGGTCCCTTCCAGTTTTATAATTCTATGATTGCTGGATTTCTTCCAAGAGAAGTATGCCTCTAGCTTCCTGGATGATGATCATGTGATTAAAACTACTGATATGGTGTAGATTGCATTATATTTTCAATATTTGTACAAATAACTAATGGTTTATTCAGTAGTAGCAATGTGTTTAGCTGAAAATTACAGCTGGGTCAATAACTGATTTTTTTTATTTATTGGTTGTTCAGGGGGAAAAATTAGTTGAGATTAAACTGAAACCAATAAATGCTTAAAATGTTGATGAACTGGTTGAGCAAAATGTTTTGTTTGGCATGAAACATTTTGTTTCTGGACATTTTTAAAGGGCTAGAGTCACAAAATGGGGAGGGAGAAGGCAGAGGTGGTGCCCACACCCTTTATAATGTTTAGCCCAGCGATTAGGGCACTCACTGGGGATGTAAGGGACCTAGGTTCAAATCCCGTGTTGAGGGGGAGTATCCTAACGAGTGGAATGTGAAGTATTCTGGGCCTAGTCTTTTCAGTCTCTCCTGTTGAAGCTCTTCCTCTTTATAAAATACTTTAATAGGCAAAAAGTGAGAGTGCTTGTGATTCCAGGTGGTTAGGGTACTTATCTGGGAGCTGGGACTGCCATGTTCAAGTCCCTCTAATTTAATGACTATTCTGAATGCCTGTCCTAACCATTGAATTTAAAAATATGAGGGAGGTGGCACCACCACTGATCCCATCCCCCCAGTGCCTATTGTGAATACCGTCATTTTGTGAATGTACTCTGAAAAATTTGGGTGTGGGGTGGGACAAAACTGCTTGGAGAATTTGTGTCAAATTCACAAATAGTTTTGCAAAGGCTGGAACTGATTTTTTCAGTGAATAAACTGAAAACTGTTGTCCAACTCTACAGAACAGTCTATCTTAGGTAATTTACCACATCATCTCATCATTTTGCCTGAGCTCCACTGACTCAGGAAATAGGAAACTCGGAGATTGTTCAGTGTCCTAAACGACCAGTGCTGATGCAAAACCATGAGGCTGACTTTGCTTCAAGTTATTCTTTATATCACTGTGTGGAGGATGAGCTTTTTTCTGTAATGAAATTACAGGGAAAATAGATTGCAAATCTGTTAAGCTCTGAATAGTGGCTTAAAGAAGAAGCATGTATATATAGCATGTATGTAATCAATATTTTGCATGGTGAACAATTTAATAATTATCAACCAAATAATGCAATGATGTAGAATTCTTTGGTTTTTAAATGTGTAACACAAAGATTAGCATAATCTTAAATCACAAAAATACAAGCAATATTATAATCTGATCTTCACTATGTAGTTGGTGGTTAAATAGATGTTAAGGATACCTTGCATATTTTATAGAATGGTAACTTCAGGATATACCAACAATATGCAAGCTACTCATCTAATATGCATCTTTCACAGTAGCATGTGGAAAAGAAATTTAAGAAAATTAATTTTATAACCATTACAATAGTTTGCATTGTTATTATAGGACACCTGCTTTCAAATAAATAATAACTACAATAAGGCTTTGGAAATTCAAAAGTAACCTTGTATCTCAGCTAAGAATTTTAAAGGTAAAATACATAGCAGGTGTGACAGTTGTGACAATTCCCTGCATTATCCTTGAAAAACCTTACTGAATTAAGTTTAAGTATTTTTGGAATCCATTGTATTAAATGCAGCGACTATGTATTATTGTGGGCTGGGGTTGTATGTAACCTCTCTGTTGTGGAGATATGATGTGAACCCTTGAAAGTGTCATGAACTTCAAAAGACTATGTCGAACAATGTGGCAGACAAGAATGGGTTTTGGGGAGAAACAGTGCCAAGTGGTTTGCTTGGAGAATCTCTAGGGGAAGGTGAATGCAATTTTCATACCTGTGGCTATTTAAAAAAGCAAGCTATGGAAGCTACGCCCTGACGAGAGGACCATTATCTGCTGATTACCCATTCTATACTCTCAACATCAAAGGCCCAAGCGGTATAAAGGAAAGAGTAACCTATTCATGGGGACGCTAGTTCTGAGCTAAGACTGTTTATGAACTTTGTAATCAACAGAAAAAAAACAACAACCCTTTGTTGGGTTAGAAGTGTTAGACTCCTACCAGAACCTGAAATTGGAGTTGGGGGATGATCTCTGGGAAACTTATTAGCATGAATGTTGGTTCTTTTATTGTTTTTAATATGTTTTCTCTGTGATACTTACATCTTAAGAATAACTGTGCTTACTTATAAAGAGCTGTGTGATAACTTGTGACTGCTGGCAATTTCAGCTGTTCAGTTTTGCTTTTCTTAGTCCATGTGTGCCTGATTTAGGGTGATCCATGAAGCCTATCTAATCTAAGCATAGATAGCATGTCCATTATCATATCTGAGCTCCTTACTCAGTTTATCAGTGCCTTATATTAGTTTAATACTAATTTGATTTGTAAACTTGTGCTTCATAAAGTTAAAGGCACCTGAGAGGAATCCTTCCCTTACCCCTCCACTCACTCTATTTATGGCACATGAGCATGTTTTCAAATTGCTCACATGCCTCTTTTTAAAAAAATTGGTGTGTGTATGTGTGTGTAAAGCCACAGAAATAGTGTAACAAAAGATAAAGGTGTTAAACAGTACTCTGTGAAACACTGCAAATATTCAGATTATGTTAACACTCTATGTCTGTCATAAGAATGGGGTGGATTGTGGGTTTGCAAAACACAATGGGTTTATTACTATTTGATCAAGAGAAATCCATGTGCCATTTTTAATACAGTGACACGTGGACAGTCCAGCTGTGGTGAAGCATGAACTGACACGTTTAACTAGATGACATAAATTGCTGAAATAAAAATCTCATCGTATGTTTTGCAAGAGTACTGTGTGTGGATTTCCTGGCTAAATTTCATATTGGGTAGTTCCTATCTAAAAGCTTCCCCTGCAGTTTCAACTGGATATGATATTCTTCCCTTCCAGTCCTAAATTGCTGTATCTTATGTATGCAGTTGAACAGCTGGGAACGGGATGCATTTCATTAATGGGTGAAGCAATTGTAGTATGTTGCTTGCTCAGTGCTTTGGAATCCTACTTGTTAAAAAGGACTATCCAAATATAAGATCATTATTACTGGAAGAAAATGGAAGAATTAAGATTTTTTTTCCCCAGCAGGAATGAGGCAAAACATCTTGATGATCAACACTTTCAGTTTAACAAGTCAAGAGTTCTTGAAAGCAGCTATTCTGGGAACAAGAAAACAGCTCTTTCAAGTCTCTTGCAAATGTCACACTCTCAGAATTATTACAAAAATAATTCTAGGTGTGTTTATATATCAGGTATGCATGTCTTGACTAACCTCACAGATTTAACTAAATTGTCAGACAGGTCAGAAAATAATCTCTAGTCCTAACTCAAAATGACTGTACACTAATTAGAATGTCTAATGATGATTTCTGAGATAAGTAGGACTAAAGCCAATGCCTTAAAATATGGGTGCCTAAAGATTGGTCCCCAAATAAGTGGCCTGATTTTGAAAAGCATTGAGCACCTTTTTAAAGGTGTCTTGGGTTTGAAAATGTTGGTCTTCCTTTGAACTCCTTTCCAACTGCCATTTTATGTGGTCTCTAGACTTTTGAATCATGCAGCATTAAAAACTCCTCTGATTTACGCATAGCCAATATACATGGAATAACACCTCATGTGAGGTTCAGCCTATCAGTTACTGAACATTATTTTTAAAATTCTGCTTTGTTTAAAAGATTTTTTATGCATGCTATGAGAGAATAATTATGTCTGCCTCCACCCCAAAATGAAAACATCACACATCAGTTCTTGAAGTTTTGTGGGACTTTTGAAATTCAGACAATTTTTTAATGCCTCATTCAGTTGAGTCCCTTTCTTCACATTTGAATTATGTAAAATACTACTTCCCATTATCTTCAATACCTTATTGCCACCAATCAACATACAGTTATAAAAAAAGGTGTTAACAAATGTTTCTCAACTATAAATTTATCCCTTTGTTACAAATTGTCTGTCACTAGGTGAAATATGAAATCAACACGATATTTTTTAAATAAACCATTTGTAATAATACAGTGTCAGCACATGAGACATTTGTTCTTTTCCCCAAATACAACACATACTGCTCTTTGGTAATGACTGCACAGCATTTGAAATGATTACAAAATACTTTTAGATTTTTTTTAATTGATATGGTTTTAATAAAAATAATTTGAAACTTTAAGAAAAGAAAAGTCAAATTGTTTAGAAAATTAGATGAACCAATTTTCTGTATCTTCATGAGTGCTTTACAGTTGAATGGATAAATGTATAAGTAGGATCAGTTCCTAAAACATTCTATAAATTAATTTAATACTATAGTTAATGTAAAGGAGAAGCTGGCTTTGGTTAAAGTCAATAGCATATAGTTTTAGAAATAAAACTAATTTTGGCAGAGATATCAGAAACTGGAAAGTAACTGCTATTAAAATTATATGGTGTGTGAAATTTAACATTATAATTATTATGCCAATGGCTGTCTGATTTTGGTGTAATTATCACAGAAGCACATCAAAGACACAGAACTTCAGCAGGAGACCTTTTTAAATATGATCTGGTCTAGCTGTAATTTACTATTTTTAGACCAATGTGATATTTATTATGTGTAACTCAATGCAAACTCACAGGTGTCTGAACTTTGTGTCTTAGAATAGAGAGATAGAAAAAGAGCTATTAAATCATTGGATGCATCCCCCTGCAACTGCAGGAGTGTTCCATATTCGGAAACAGTCATACATAAAACAAGAAAATTAAAAGCTAAGCCCACCTTCTTTCTCCAACATTTCACTCCCCTTACAATTCTCCCCTGTTTTCAAATGCCTTGGAAAAAAAGATGAGGAGCAAAGTTAATCAGGTCTGCTCTATTTCAGACCAATGTTTGGAGTATATTCCAAAGCCATTGAACCAACTACAATTCTAATTTATAATAATGATGCTTCTTAAGTTTAAGTGTCTTTGCTGATCTCAACGACAATAGTACGGTATGCAGAGAGAGTGAGAGTGCATTAACTGTCTGTTACCTGATCCTATGTCAGACCCTGCTGCTTCCTAGGTTTCCCCTTCTTGGGGGTTCTCAAGCTCTTCTGTATCAAGCCAGCCTCCCTTCTTGAGGTCTGTTTATTTAATCACCAAAATTCAGTTGTCATGCTCACTTCAGGAGTGGGTCCATAACAGTAGTGATGGGTTCTTCAGTCCCCTACACTACAAGAGGAAGAGTCAGATCTTTTTAATTGGCTGGACTGATTCTCCAGATAACTCCTTCTACTGAAGACCCCCTCCAAAATTATTTCTGCCTCCAAAGTGAAGCAGGCTAAGAGTCAGGTTCTCTATAGATCATAACCTGATTATTTTTCTTACCCCCACATCCCCCGCCCCCCCCCAGCCCTGTTTTCTCAACTCTCCACTTTTTTGGGCTACTAACTTTTTAAGGGCCATTTAAATTTGCTCTACTCAGCTCCGGCCAGTTGAGAGAACTTTACTAAGCTCTCCTCCCAAATTAACCCCTGGTAATGGCTGAAAAGCAAAAAAAAAAAAAAAAAAAAGGAAGGGAATGGATAGAGCCTTGTCTGAGTGCACTGAAGGGGAAAAGTGTTCCTCTTGCTTAACTAGACAGCGCAGTGGTGTTTGTGAACAAACGAATGGCCCAGAAAGACAAGGATTTGGAAAAAAAACCACCCAGGACACTAGGGTTCAATTTGTGGCCACTGACATGAACCAGGACCCTTTGCCAGGTGTCACACCCCAGGTGGGTTTACTGTGTTGGCTTGAGGAGCTGAAGCCAACAGAACTGGCATGAGGTAATTCCCTAGAGACCCCCCCCCACCCTGACAGCCAAAGCACAATGCCAAGAGGCTATATGTGTTGCCAGAGACACCCCTCTTCCTTCAAGGGAGCAGGTACTGCAGTTAGGGCATCCTCTTTGTCTCTCTGGGGTCTCAAGAATCACCCAGAGACTGAAAAAAAAATAATATCCTGCCATTGCCGACCACTTTCCTTTGCAGTAGGGTTTCAGAGGCCATTTTGGAACTGGGAGCATTAGCTCCTCAGGGGGTGTCCATTTTAGAAAAAGCTCCTGCACAGTCTCCTCCTCTCCAGCATCTCACAATCTTCAACTTGCAGAAGAAAGGGGACAAAGGAGGAGTTATAGATGTAGAAGCTACTCCTCATCTACTTCCCCCTCCTCCTGCCTGGAGCTCAGGTGGGGGGGGGAGGGACCAAAAAGCAGACATACATCAAAGAAATCATCTAAATCTAGACATTCCTCCTCCAAACGGATAGACGTTCAGAATCTAAGGCATCTGGGTATTGCCTTCTTAGGTATCTCCCATAGCGTTCAGCCAAAAAGGATAAAAAAAAAAAAGAGGAGTCAAGGATGAGGTCAAAAAGAGAGAAAATATCTGTAAATATTTTCCAACAGGCTCGAAAACTGACCCTCACATTCCCATTCCAGTTGTCATGCCCTATGAAAGTCGCAAAGGCTGAATTGGAAAACTCAGGAAAGGCAAAGAGTCTGACCAAAAGAGCCAAAAAAATTCTCAAATGTCCACCAGTCAAAAACATTCATGGTTGGATTACCTAAAACGGATGCAGCCTTGTCAAACCGTGTCAAGGACACTGTCCTCCTTGCTGAAGGGGACTTCTTACCCAAACATATCTCTGACAGAAGGGTGAAATCAGCTCTCTACATTGGCTATGAAGAAACTTCAGCAACAGCTACGTTGTGGTGTTACAGAAATTTATATAGATATGATAGGAGAGACAACAGATTATTTAAGAATAGATGGGAGAAAACCAGGCCTGATAAACCCAGAGGTGACTCCTTCTCCAGGAATGCCGCTAAGAATCATCAGTCACTATCCAACCTTCCCCTGTGGGGCATCTGTCTCTATATATTCCTACCTGGTTTACCTCCACCCTTGACAAATGAGGGAGAGACATCATTTCAAGGGTTATGCCATAGAATTCAAAAGGACCCCCTATCCCAGATTTCTCCCCTCTCCCTCAACCCGTCCAAGAGTAAGGCTGTGTTCAGACAAATTGACTACCTCTTCCAAATTGGGTCCATAGAATTTGTCCTTGGTCAGGAGCAGGTCATGGCCTTTTTGGTTTAAAGAGCAAATACGTTGTGAGGCTCAGATTTTTTTTCTGAGTAAACTGAGTCATTACTTCCTATCTTGGATTAGTGGCGAAAGGAATCCTTCCCTAGTGAATTTATCTAATCTGTCTGCCTATATAATATATTATTTCTAGATTTGTATAGATTGCCCATCCCCAAAGTATCTAGGTACCCCACATGTATTTAAGAAGAAATAATCACTTCCCTTTCTTTCACATCCAGGCAGCAGCTAGCAGCAAATTGCTTATTTAGAATGTGTGTGATAAAAGAACCTATTGGTGGAAAGGTTTGTCAGAGAAATGAATTCTGCATTTAGTACTGAATGCAGTGAGGCTTGTAGGCATTTATATCTCATCTGGAAGTGAGTTTTGGTCTTACCCTATGAAAGTTCCTTCTTCTGCACTCAAATCTCCACACATTGGCCAATAGTTTTATAGTCACTGCCACTGGAAGTTCTTTGCCTCTTATTCTGAAGTGGTCTCTCTGATGGGTAGTGCTAGTCTAGTGGAGGACTTTGAAAATCAGGACAGAGGCCTTGAATTCAACTGTGTATTCAGTGAGGAAACAGTGCACTTGTAGCCTGAACAATGGCATCTCATTATTCCAGTAAATATTCATAACCAATTTAAAGTGCTTATTACATTTGGAAGTAAATTCAATTGTTATTCATATTTGCTCAGTCTAAGAAATATTCTACACTAAGTGCCACTCTATGCAAATGTTCTATTGTTAGTTCATTCAGACCGTTTTCAAATCTATTAATTATCTTTCAGCTCTTAGAGAAATAGCTTCTGAAAGATATTAATGTTCCCATTCCAGGATGATATAAAGCACCTGTAATGAATACTAGACATTGCATAGGGTCTCAAAGATGTGTTGTACAGATAATACATTTCCTTTTTGGTTTTAAGAACAAAGTAGTAACTCTTAAACAATAAACATGACAAGACATTGTTTTGAGATTGGGGGAAATGAAGAACCAAGTACCTTCAACATCTGGGGAGGCATTACCTCATTCTGATACCAGCTTTTTTCTTTCTTTTTTTAAATTCACAACAAGGATGTAGTATCTCATTGATCCTTAGCCATTAAATTTTCCAGAGAAGCTACTCCTTGCTGCAGAATTGTGGTCCACATTTTAAAATTTACTTTAAAAATGAAAAAAAAAAAAGGAAATCAGGAGCCAATTTCCTACTCAAATCTCTGGTGGTCCAAGCTACCACAAGGAGAGGATTTTGGGTAATGAGATATAGGGCTTTTAACTTAAGTCAAACAGGGGCTAAGGACCTATATCAGAAAGCCCTATAAAATAGCACAATAATAGTCTGAACAGGGAAGAACTAAGATTAGTAGGGAGCAGGCTGAGCAGGACACCTCAGAGGAGAGGACCACACTTGGTTATAAAGGAACTGGCTTTAGGTGTAGCTTGAGTTTTGCTTTTTTTTATTTTGAGTTCTGTTTCACCTTATGTTTTTGTTTTAACCTGTTAAATGTATAAATTCATGCCAGCATACACCGGGGAGGAAAGTTCTCTCTCTGAAAGATTCTTGCTGTTGGAACACATTGGTGGACTCTGACAGCACTTACAGAAATTAAGAATTGCAGAAATGCTTTTACTGGGGGAAAATAATGAAAATAGATCTATCTAAGCAGCATGGCTTTTTTCATATTTAACTAATAACATTTATAGCATGTTTTTATATAAATCTTATATTATTGTTTGTCTGCAATTGTGAGGCCAAATCCTGCAATCCATTCCTTTACAAGCAAAATTTCCATTAATTTTAAGGAGAGTTTTGTGTGAAAAAGGATTGCAGGATTTGGCCCACAATTTTAGTAATTGGAAAGGATTGTAATTAATTTGATTCAGACTATCCTTTTAATATTATTAGGAATCATTTATATGACTCTTGACTTTCTAGCCTCACCTTTTAAGCATTGCAAACCACCACCTGTTTTTCTGATGTAGTATGCTATTATTTTGCTTTACAGTGATGCCAACCTCAAGGCCCTTATTCAATAATATTACCCACAAGCATCTTTGTGACTTTTTCATAGTGTTCCCAAATCTTTACTCTGGTCTATAGCCGGAGGACTGGTTAAAGCCTGCAAAGATGGGTCAGCTGGGAAGCGGGTCAATTAAACATATCTCCTCCATTTAAACTATGCATGTCAGAGAGAAAATAAGATTTTATTGATGCTCCAGCTTTCACTCTCTTGTGTTCGAAGCTTTTCACATGAAGCAGTAGAAACTTTGCAACCTGAGAAGCACTGAGCACCAAACTAGAAAGTTTAAGTGACATGGAAAGCTTTTCCCACCTAGAATGTAAAGTTGTAAACAAAGGAATTATGACTTTCACCTGTTCCCAATCGAGCAGTGGAGGTTAGAAAGGAATGATGGTGGAGGGGATTGCACCTGAGAGACACTAGACAGAGAGATGTCCTGTCCTGAAAAGGTGGCAATATAGAGCCTTGAGTGGCTGCAAAGAAGTAATTACGATTTCAGCACACCAGGTGGATGGCAGGGAGTTGTTTTTCATGCTCAGAAACTGTTTTAACTCTGGTGGTGGAAGTCTTCATTAAGGGTAGACATTTCTGCATCTACACACATACCAACTTAGTTAGAAGCTCCTAGTCAATCAGCAGTGAATTCTGTCAGGAGTGCAAAACTCACATCCATTTGGGCACCAATCAAATCCATCACGGTCCATGAAGATAGTGCTGCCAGGGGTAACCCTGACTGAATCCGTGGGTTGGATCTCAGTGCACTTTCATATAATTTTACAGAAGTCAGTGAGATTTAGACTGGGAAACATCATTAAGGAGGAATCACAGACTGGAGGCCAAACGTCTTCAGGAGGTATACTACATAAATGAACCAAAGACAAGTGTGCTAGCCTAACACCTGCAGTAGTTGTCAAGGTTTCTTTCTGATCTTATTTGAAGTTGTGTATATGCTCAGTAGTGTGAATAGCTGAAATAATTAGTTGTGTAGCAAAACTAAATGTTTTATCTACTTGTCAATATAATACTGTCAAGATTCCTTCCCCACTCTGAACGCTAGGGTACAGATGTGGGGACCTGCATGAAAAACCTCCTAAGCTTATCTTTACCAGCTTAGGTCAAAACTTCCCCAAGGTACAAAATATTCCACCCTTTGTCCTTGGATTGGCCGCTACCACCACCAAACAAATACTGGTTACTGGGGAAGAGCTGTTTGGAAACGTCTTTCCCCCCAAAATACTTCCCAAAACCTTGCACCCCACTTCCTGGACAAGGTTTGATAAAAGCCTCACCATTTTGCCTAGGTGACTACAGACCCAGACCCTTGGATCTTAAGAACAATGAACAATCCTCCCAACACTTGCACCCTCCCTTTCCTGGGAAATGTTGGATAAAAAGCCTCACCAATTTGCATAGGTGACCACAGACCCAAACCCTTGGATCTGAGAACAATGAAAAAGCATTCAGTTTTCTTACAAGAAGACTTTTAATAGAAATAGAAGTAAATAGAAGTAAAGAAATCACCTCTGTAAAATCAGGATGGTAGATACCTTACAGAGTAATTAGATTCAAAAACATAGAGAACCCCTCTAGGCAAAAACTTAAGTTACAAAAAAGATACACAGACAGAAATAGTTATTCTATTCAGCACAATTCTTTTCTCAGCCATTTAAAGAAATCATAATCTAACACGTACCTAGCTAGATTACTTACTAAAAGTTCTAAGACTCCATTCCTGGTCTATCCCCAGCAGAAACAGCATATAGACAGACAGAGACCCTTTGTTTCTCTCCCTCCTCCGAGCTTTTGAAAGTATCTTGTCTCCTCATTGGTCATTTTGGTCAGGTGCCAGCGAGGTTACCTTTAGCTTCTTAACCCTTTACAGGTGAGAGAAGCTTTCCCCTGGCCAGGAGGGATTTCAAAGGGGTTTACCCTTCCCTTTATATTTATGACAAATACCCAGGATGAGCCAATGTGAAAGCAGAAGATATCTGATTGTCAGAAGTTCCAATCCTTGTATTTACTTTGTATGGTATTATATATTGGGGTTTAGGCCCTGTGTTTTATTCTTCACTTAAAGGAAAATAACAAATCTCTAGTTAGAGATGTTAGTCTAGTAGGTGCATTGTAACTGCTGTGTTGTAACAGTTTATCTTTGGCGTGTTATTCATAATAAGGAATTTAAAATTAATGTGTGTGTGTGTGTGTGTACCTACCTGTCTTATGGTAAAGACTAGTACTCGATTCCTAAGACGAGAAAGAAAGTGAATCCTATTATAATTTCCCCTTTTAGTATTTGGAAGGTTCCTGTGGAAAATCCAGCTATAGTCTCTTGCGAGGATAGAGATTCAGGATCTGTGCAAATACTTGGTCAGAGAGAAGAACCTGTAGTACAGAATTGGTAAATAGATTGACTTTGCTTCCCTATACATAGTTTACACTATCATAACTTTGTAGCTGTTAATGATGCCTCCATAGTAATAGGCTGTCACAGGCTTCCCTCAAAGCAGTGATTTGAACCTGACAAACATTTGAACAAATATCCAAAGACACAATTAAACAGATGCTCAGATACCACCATGATAAGGATTGTATAAATGCCGAGATAGAACACAAGTTGTTGGCACCAATGAGTATTTGAAATACCTAGGGTACGTCTACACTGCAATTACACAGCCCCTTAGTCCGAGCTCCGCAAGCCCAAGTCAGCTGGCACAGGCCAGCTTCAGGTTTTTAATAGCAGTGTAGAGATACCCCTACAGGCTAAATACCTCTGTATTTCCCTTCTTTTCAAGGTTAATTTACAGTTCTCATGCATTCATTGGAGATCTTATCTGCTAAAAAAGCCTGTTTTTTTTGTAAGTAGCTACAGGATACAGACATCATAGATCTAAATAAAAGAGCAGGTTTATTTTAACACTTACAGGAGAGAAAAACTCAAGCTCAGTGGAGTTACACTAAGGCTGAATGTGACCCAAGGTTCTATGTTATGCAAGAGACTAAAGATAGATCTGCCGTGCAGAGACACACATTTATATCTAACAGAGTATTTGTTTTGAAATTTTGTTATGGAATTTATTCCTAGATTTTTTTTTTCTTTTTGGTTTACAAAGTACCTAGAGCTTGGAATAAGCACATTTAATGTATATAAATAAAAAATAATGCAAGGGAAAAAGCTTTGAAATTTAATAAAAGCAAGTACAACACAAACAGTAAAAGCAAACCAGAACCAGAACTTGGCACACTCAGATTATAACCAGGTTCTTTCTCATGCCTATATCACCTTGCAAGTCTGCTATCTGCTTCAGTACTGTGACTCGCTGGACACCGACTATTCAGATTAGAAAACCCAGCCCTATGCAGGGAGCATGGAAGGAGGAGGGACACAAACCTTATTCACAAAGGCTATTACATTAGGTTGGTCATGTAAATATGAGATACCTCTCCCAAAATCTTTGCTTAGTAAGCACACTCTGTTATTCAGAGTTCCTCTTTCAGTCTCTTTTCTAATTCTCAGTTCTCTTTAGCTTTTCATTAGCCAGGTTCCTAAAAGCATTTAGTTGAGATTTCACCAATGTTACACATTCCTTCCTTTATAATCAACATGGTATTTTCCTTTATATTAAAATTGAAGAAGTCATTCATCTAAGTGAGATATTTATAAAAGAGACAATGTCGGTGAGATAATATCATTTATTGAACCAACTTCCGTTGGTGAAAGAGACAAGCTTTCAAGCTTACACAGAGCTCTTCTTCAGGTCTGGGAAATGTATTCAGCATGTCACAGTTAAATACAAGGTGGAACAGATTGTTCAGTATAAGGAGTTAATACAGATTGGAAAAAAGAAAAGGAGTACTTGTGGCACCTTAGAGACTAACACATTTTCTAAGGTGCCACAAGTACTCCTTTTCTTTTTGCGAATACAGACTAACACGGCTGCTACTCTGAAACCTACAGATTGGAAGAGACCATTCAAGGTGAAGTGAGCAGTTAACACCTCTGTGGTTGTAGAGAAAAGGAGGTTTAGTGGGTTACAGATTGTTATAATGAGCCATAAAAGTGTCTTTATTGAATCCATTATTTTTGTTGTCTAGAAAAGTTATGAATTTAAGCTCCCAGACTCACCTTTTGAAGGTGTGCAGATTTTGTTTGAAGAGGAGACCTGAGAGGTCAGATATGGAGTGATTGTTTTGTTAAAAGCATTCTCCCACCAGTGATATGGTATTTTATCTTTTATCATTTTTCTATGTGAGTTCATTCAGGAATGTCGTGATTGGTTTCAACCACATAGTTGTTACTGGGGCATTTATTGCACCTGATGAGGTAAACCCCATGTTGTAATAGGCATGTGTAGGACCCCTGGATCTTGAAAGGTGTGTTGGGGAAGGTATTGATCATTGTAGCCATGGAGATATGTCTGCAGGTTTTACATCTGTTGTTCTGGCAGGATCTGTTGCAGATGATACTAAAATGGGAGGAGTGGTAGATACGCTGGAGGGGAGGGATAGGATACAGAAGGACCTAGACAAATTGGAGGATTGGGCCAAAAGAAATCTGATGAGGTTCAATAAGGATAAGTGCAGAGTCCTGCACTTAGGACGGAAGAATCCAATGCACCGCTACAGACTAGGGGCCGAATGGCTAGGCAGCCGTTCTGCGGAAAAGGACCTAGGGGTGACAGTGGATGAGAAGCTGGATATGAGTCAGCAGTGTGCCCTTGTTGCCAAGAAGGCCAATGGCATTTTGGGATGTATAAGTAGGGGCATAGCGAGCAGATCGAGGGACGTGATCGTTCCCCTCTATTCGACATTGGTGAGGCCTCATCTGGAGTACTGTGTCCAGTTTTGGGCCCCACACTACAAGAAGGATGTGGATAAATTGGAGAGAGTCCAGCGAAGGGCAACAAAAATGATTAGGGGTCTAGAACACATGACTTATGAGGAGAGGCTGAGGGAGCTGGGATTGTTTAGTCTGCAGAACAGAAGAATGAGGGGGGATTTGATAGCTGCTTTCAACTACCTGAAAGGGGGTTCCAAAGAGGATGGCTCTAGACTGTTCTCAATGGTAGCAGATGACAGAACGAGGAGTAATGGTCTCAAGTTGCAGTGGGGGAGGTTTAGATTGGATATTAGGAAAAACTTTTTCACTAAGAGGGTGGTGAAACACTGGAATGCATTACCTAGGGAGGTGGTAGAATCTCTTTCCTTAGAGGTTTTTAAGGTCAGGCTTGACAAAGCCCTGGCTGGGATGATTTAACTGGGAATTGGTCCTGCTTTGAGCAGGGGGTTGGACTAGATGACCTTCTGGGGTCCCTTCCAACCCTGATATTCTATGATTCTATGATCTGGTGCCACTTTAAGTTAGTGTCCCCTTGTCTGTGGGGAGCTTGCTTCTGATTATGAGCTTAGCAAGGGTGGGGAGTTATTTAAAGGCCAAAGGAGGGAGTTTGGGAATAATTTCTTTCAAGCTGTGGTCCTCATCAAGTATGGGTTGTAATTGGTTAATGATACCCCGTATGGGTTCAATTGTGGATTGGTAGGTGACAGCTGCAGTTGCATGGTCAGTGTTCCCACTCTTCCTGTATTGAAGCAGGTTGTCTCATAGAATCATAGGGTTAGAAGGGACACAAGGGTCATCTAATCTAACACCCTGCTAACATGTAGGATTTGTTAGGTTTAAATCATGCAAGACAGATGGCTATCCAGACTCCTTTTGAAAACCTCCAGTGAAGGAGGCGGTCTGTTCCATTGTCCTGCTGTCCTTACAGTTAGGGCATGTCTACAAAATGGAGTTAAGTTGACCTAAGTTACGCAACTCCAGCTATGTGAATAATGTAGCTGGAATCGACATAGCTTAGGTCGACTTACTGCAGTGTCTACACCATGCTGGGTCAATGGGAGAAACTCTCCCGTTGACTTACCTTATGCTTCTAGTTTCGGTGACGTACCCCAGTTGACTTCCGGTGGCGTACCCCAGTCGACAGGAGAGTGATCTGTGGTTGATTTAGTGGGTCTTCACTAGGCCTGCTAAAGTGACTGCCAGTGGATCGATGTTGCAGCCATCGTAAGTGTAAGCCATCGTAAGCCCGGTAAGTGTAGACATACCCTTAGAAAGTTTTTCCTGAGTTTAATTTAAATCTGCTGTGCTGTAGTTTGAACCCATTGCCTCTTGTTCTGCCCTCTGTGGCAAAAGAGAGCAACTTTTCTCCATGCTTTTTTTATGGCAGTCTTTCAAGTATCATGTCCCACCTTAATCTCCTCTTTTCCAGACTAATCGTACCCAGTTCCTTCAGCCTTTGCCTATATGGCTTGTATTCCATCCCTTTGATCATCTTTGTCACTCACCTCTGGATCCTTCCTAGTTTCATTACATCCTTTCTATACAATGGTGACAAAAACTGTACTCCAGCTGATGCCTAACCAGTGCTGAATAGAGCGGTACTATCACCCACATGACTTGCATACTATGCCTGTGTTAATGCAACCCAAAATTGCATTTGCTTTTTTTTGCGACAGTCTCAGGGTATTTGGGTGTCCCATTCCATGATACAATTTGGTAGAGCATCCTTGTTTGGTGAAGGCAGTTTTTAAGTGTGTTAAGGTGTTTCTCCTTGGAGCATATTCTGTGGTATCTGTAGATATCAGATTTCTTGGTGTGTTTGGAGTCGTTATTGGAGCGGTGAAAGTAAGTATGGTGATCTGAGGATTTCCTGTACATACTTATCTGTAAGATTCTATTGTTGAAGCTGCTTATGGTGTCTAGGAAGTTGATGCTGGCATGGGAGTGTACTAGAGAGATTTTGATGAATGGGTGGTGTTCTTGAAGTTGTGGTAGAAATCTATTAGGAAGAGTAGGTCACCTGTCCAGAGGATAAAAATATCATTGATATATCTCAGGTATATCATTGGTTTCATGTTTCATTTGTGAACAACATTGCAAATAAGATATTTATATTGATTTATATTTATATGTAATGCTATATCATGCTATTTCACATCCCTTTTCTGAGTCACTGTGTAAACTTGATGTCATTTATCCCTCTGCCCTATTGTTTTATTACCTCTTACCTCCTTTCAGTAATTATCTTTGGGGAAGGGACCATGTCTTATCTATGCTGTGAGACACTTAACAGACTTTGGGATGCTTTAAGATAGGAAATAATGATAATTGTGTTTTGGATCAGGAAATGTAATCTGTATGCAGTGCTCCAGCTTCATCCTCTGAAAATAGCAAAGATGGTAAAAAATAGTCAAGTGTTTGTATATACTTTTCTTATAGCTTAAGTATTTCTGACATGCCTATGAGGCTGGAAACTCTCAATTTTTTATTTTTTTTTTTTAGGTTTACAATGTTTGCAAAACTAGTGTGAGTTAATGATTTTTTTCCAGTAACTTAAAGCTGTAAATCATTTAGGCCTAGAAGAGTCCTCAACCACTTAGATAGTTACAGGTATTTATATTATGGAAGTTTATTGATATATATATATAGAGAGAGTGAATTTGAATCTATAGATATTAAATAGAGAAGGGGCAGATTAGTTGCTGCACCGGGACTCTGCAGTGGAGAGAGAGGACTGTAGAGGAGCCAGTGGCTGGCTACCTGGTTTTCACCTAACTTATCCTGCTGTAAATTAAAGGTGTAAGGGAGCAGCATTAGCTGACACCACTCAGTTAAGGTCCCTCGGGGATATTAGGACAGTGGGGTACAGTAGAGTTTTGCAGTACTGTGACCCCTCTCTTTCCTGTCCTGTCCAAGCCCTGCCCCTAGAATGCCCCAAACTGAACCCCATTGTTCCCTTATGCTTCGAGTGTGGAGATGGCAGGGGGAGTTTTCCACTGGCAGAATTCCTCTGTGCAGGGGAAATTCTCCACTGGCTCTCTCCCCCAATGCTCTGAAGCCACTTTGTAGCCTTAGATGGTGAGAGAATTGGGCCCCAAGTGTTTAAGAAGATTGCAAAGGTGCCACTGGAAGGAAAATCCTAGTACTGCCCAACTGTGAAGCTGTTAGCAGCATCTCCAAAGAATTTTATATAATTTTTCATTAGTTTTATGCTTCTCCATGGACATATACCTTATATGCCTCTAGTTCAACAATCTTATATATCCTACTGGGAAAAGCAATTTCCACTTCTCTCTTTTGCCCATCATTGCTTTTCCTCTACCTCCCCTACAGTTTTTACCTTGTGAGAAAACTTTGCATGTGGACAAGCCTCCTTTTCATTCATAGTGAATTCCCATTACTAATTCAACAAAGTAGTCAAAGTAAGGGTTGCTCTGTTTACTAGATTCTGTTAAAGGGAAACGATGACAGTATTATTTTTTAATTTAAAAAGATTTGAATAGAATAAAAATAGCATATTTCTTTTAAAATCCATCTTAGTCACATATATATATATATATATGTAAACTGTGTAAATATTATCTAATTAATCTGTAGTATAACCCTGTTACATAGGTAAGCATTATTAAATCCATTTTACAGCTGGGATAACTGAGTTGCAGAGAAGTTAAGGCGAAAATGATCAGCATATCCATTAATCTTTGGTGCCCTAGCAACCACAACTCCAGTTGAAGTATATCAGATATAGTTGCTCAGCACCTCTTGAATGTCAGGTTGTAGATTTCTCAAGTTGGTGACTTTCTGAAACCTTTGGCCAAGTGACATGTCCAAGACCACACAACAAGCCAGTGTCTGAGCCCATGGTTAGAATTTAGGATTTCCTGGCTCCTAGTCATATGTTGATTCTTCTAGACCGTGTTTACTCTAATTCTTTAAGAAGAAGAATGATTATTATGCAATAAATTAACCAAAGTATTGTGTTATAATGTAATATTTATTTTCTTTATAAAACAAACCCCACTCACACTGAGATTCTCAGAGCTCTACAGAATTATCAATAAACAGGAAAAATTAAAACCGCATAAAACAAATGGCATTAAGATTAAGAAGCTGAAACATAGAAGAGTCATCAGGGGTGGGGGTACATGGAAAGTGGGGGTTGGTGGCCATTATGCTCAAGGTCCTACAGTGGTTAAACAGGCAACATTACTGAGAAGAATGTCATAAGTAATTTAATAATGAAGAGAGATTGGATGAGGCTAGGGTGACCAGACAGCAAATGTGAAAAATTGGGAAGGGGGTGGGGGGTAATAGGAGCACATATAAGAAAAAGACTCCAAAATCGGGACTGTCCCTATAAAATTGGGACATCTGGTCACCCTAGATGAGGTAGTTGCCCAAAGACAGCATGTTCTCTACCACAGAGGTCAAAGTAGAAATGGCTCAGTAATCCATCAAACATAGGTGTAAGGGTGGAGCCTCTAAAAATGTAAGCAGTGTCAGAGCGCAGATAGCAGTAAACAACAAATTAAGACTCAGGGAAGAGTATTATCTATTGCCAAACCTCCACCTTCTATTCAGGCTCTTTAAATGCCATAAGGTGGTTCTGATATGATCATGGCAGCTCAAGGCAGTGAATACAAACTTGTACAAAACTATAGCACCTATCTTACAAGTTCATATGGTCTGGTGTGCTTCAGAGACTCATTGGTGTCAAATGGCTTCTCTGTGGGCACAAGAGTTCTCCTGCAGGTGTGTGCTTGTAGGATCGGGGCCTATACCAGCAGGAAAACAAGAAAGAGTTAGAAATATTTTTGATGTGCAATGTTATAGAATGTATTTGAAGATGAATAATGTAAATATAAACTGCAATAACCATGATTCAATAAAATGTGTTGGGGTGTTTGAGTGTGTCAGCATGAGCAAAAAGGGAGATGGAAAAGATCAGAGGATAAAAAATGGCAGCTTGCTCTAGATCATTGGGATGGAAGGGAAAACTCAGTAAGAAAGACAAGAAAGGGAAAAAGAAAAGGAGGACTTGTGGCACCTTAGAGATTAACACATTTATTTGAGCATAAGCTTTCATGAGCTACAGCTCATTTCATCGGATTCATGCAGTGGAAAATACAGTGAGGAGATTTTATATACACAGAGAACATGAAACAGTGGGTGTTACCATACAGGTAAGGTAAGGTGAGCTATTACCAGCAGAAGTGCGGGGGGGAACAAAAAAACAAAAAACGTTTTGTAGTGATAATCAAGGTGGGCCATTTCCAGCAGTTGACAAGAACGTGTGAGGAACAGTGGGGAAAGGGGAAATAAACATGGGGAAATAGTTTTACTTTGTGTAATGATGCATCCACTCCCAGTCTTTATTCAAGCCTAATTTAATGGTGTCCAGTTTGCAAATTAATTCCAATTCAGCAGTCTCTCATTGGAGTCTGTTTTTGAAGTTTTTTTGTTGAAGAATTGCAACTTTTAGGTTTGTAATTGAGTGACCAGAGAGATTGAAGTGTTCTCCGACTGGCTTTTAAATGTTATAATTCTTGACATCTGATTTGTGTCCATTTATTATTTTACATAGAGACTGTCCAGTTTGACTAATGTACATGGCGGAGGGGCATTGCTGGCACATGATGACATATATCACATTGGTAGATGCGCAGGTGAACGAGCCTCTGATAGTGTGGCTGATGTGATTAGGCCCTATGATGGTGTCCCCTGAATAGATATGTGGCCACAGTTGGCAACGAGCTTTGTTGCAAGGATAGTTCCTGGGTTAGTGTTTTTGTTGTGTGGTGTGTGGTTGCTGGTGAGTATTTGCTTCAGTTGGGGGGCTGTCATAAGCAAGGACTGGCCTGTCTCCCAGGATCTGGAAAAAAGGAAGGTAAACATTAAACTAGGATGAAGAGATATTTGAGAGAGAAAATAAAAGGGGAGACAGTAACTTAATTGCTGTAAGGTTTAATAGAAAGTTTAATGCTCAGAATTAATGGATTTGGGTATGAAAAATTATTTTTAATAGAAAGTTAGCAAAGTAAAACCCAAGTAAGCTGCTGGAAATGGCGTAAGGATAGGTATAATAAACCAAAACAACACTGGGAGCATGATGTTGGTGTAAAAACAGTGGGAGTGCTTTTCTTTCTTATCCCAGTGTCTATAAATCCTGTCTGCTACCCTGGTTTTCAGTGTTGCAACCATGAAAAAGTACCTCTCACTTTTTTTTATATATATATAAAGGAAGTCATGCTATTCTGTGCTTGGCTAATTCAAGAACTTATTTTAAATATAAAATTCCATAGACTTAGTTGTTTTAGGAGGGAGAGTAGGGTGTTGCTTTGTAACTCTAATAACTCCAGCGGCGTTCAGACCTCCAGATATTCATACTTGTGTATCTCTGGACAGTGGACTCAATGACCGTTCAAAAATAACAAAAAATAAGTACTGTGCATGTCTTCTATAACATTATGAATTAAATGTCTTCAGAACATCAAAGTCACTTGCCCTCCTTCACAAGCAAAGAAGGGTTAGTCTTGATTAGTAGCTGGATGAGAGACTTCCAAAGGAGGGGAAGGCATTGCAGGAAATGACATTAACTCAGGTTGCACTTTTCATAGATTCATAGATATTTAGGTCAGAAGGGACCATTATGATCATCTAGTCTGACCTCCTGCACAATGCAGGCCACAGAATTTCACCCACCACTCCTAAAAAAGACCTCACACCTATATCTGTGCTATTGAAGTCCTCAAATTGTAGTTTGAAGACCTCAAGGAGCAGAGAATCCTCCAGCAAGTGACCCGTGCCCCATGCTACAGAGGAAGGCGAAAAACCTCCAGGGCCTTCCAATCTGCCCTGGAGGAAAATTCCTTCCCGACCCCAAATATGGCGATCAGCTAAACCCTGAGCATATGGGCAAGATTCATCAGCCAGATACTACAGAAAATTCTTTCCCGGGTAACTTGGATCTTACCCCATCTAAAAACCCATCACAGGCCATTGGGCCTATTTACCATGAATATTTAATTACCAAAACCATGTTATCCCATCATACCATCTCCTCCATAAACTTATCGAGTTTAATCTTAAAGCAAGATAGATCTTTTGCCCCCACTACTTCCCTCGGAAGGCTATTCCAAAACTTCACTCCTCTGATGGTTAGAAACCTTCGTCTAATTTCTAATCTAAATTTCCTAGTGGCCAGTTTATATCCATTTGTTCTTGTGTCCACATTGGTATTGAGTTTAAATAATTCCTCTCCCTCTCTGGTATTTATCCCTCTGATATATTTATAGAGAGCAATCATATCTCCCCTCAACCTTCTTTTAGTTAGGCTAAACAAGCCAAGCTCCCTGAGTCTCCTTTCATAAGACAAGTTTTCCATTCCTCGGATCATCCTAGTAGCCCTTCTCTGTACCTGTTCCAGTTTGAATTCATCCTTCTTAAACATGGGAGACCAGAACTGCACACAGTATTCCAGGTGAGGTCTCACCAGTGCCTTATATAACGGTACTAAAACCTCCTTATCCCTACTGGAAATACCTCTCCTGATGCATCCCAAGACGACATTAGCTTTTTTCACAGCCATATCACATTGGCAGCTCATAGTCAACCTATGATCAACCAATACTCCAAGGTCCTTTTCCTCCTCCGTTACTTCTAGTTGATGCGTCCCTAGCTTATAACTAAAATTCTTGTTATTAATCCCTAAATGCATGACCTTACACTTCTCACTATTAAATTTCATAGTATTCCTATTACTCCAGTTTACAAGGTCATCCAGATCCTCCTGTAGGGTATCCCTGTCCTTCTCTAAATTAGCAATACCTCCCAGCTTTGTATCATCTGCAAACTTTATTAGCACACTCCCACTTTTTGTGCCCAGGTCAGTAATAAAAAGATTAAATAAGATTGGTCCCAAAACTGATCCTTGAGGAACTCCACTGGTAACCTCCCTCCAACTTGACAGTTCACCTTTCAGTAGGACCCGTTGTAGTCTCCCCTTTAACCAATTCCCTATCCACCTTTCAATTTTCCTATTGATGCCCATCTTATCCAATTTAACTAATAATTCCCCATGTGGCACAGTATCAAACGCCTTACTAAAATCTAAATAAATTAGATCCACTGCGTTTCCTTTATCTAAAAAATCTGTTACTCTCTCAAAGAAGGAAATCAGGTTGGTTTGGCACGATCTACCTTTTGTAAAACCATGTTGTATTTTGTCCCATTTACCATTGACTTCAATGTCCTTAACTACCTTCTCCTTCAAAATTTTTTCCAAGACCTTGCATACTACAGATGTCAAACTAACAGGCCTATAATTACTTGGATCACTTTTTTTCCCTTTCTTAAAAATAGGAACTATGTTAGCAATTCTCCAATCATACGGTACAACCCCTGAATTTACAGATTCATTAAAAATTCTTGCTAATGGGCTTGCAATTTCTTGTGCCAATTCTTTTAATATTCTTGGATGAAGATTATCTGGGCCCCCCGATTTAGCCCCATTAAGCTGTTTGAGTTTCGCTTCTACCTCAGATATGGTGATGTCTACCTCCATATCCTCATTCCCATTTATCATGCTACCATTATCCCTAAGATCCTCTTTAGTCTTATTAAAGACTGAGGCAAAGTATTTGTTTAGATATTGGGCCATGCCTAGATTATCCTTGACCTCCACTCCATCCTCAGTTTTTAGCGGTCCCACTTCTTCTTTCTTTGTTTTCTTCCTATTTATATGACTATAGAACCTTTTACTATTGGTTTTAATTCCCTTTGCAAGGTCCAACTCTACTTGACTTTTAGCCTGTCTCACTTTATCCCTACATATTCTGACCTCAATAAGGTAGCTTTCCTTACTGATCCCTCCCTTCTTCCACTCCCTATATGCTTTCTGCTTTTTCTTAATTACCTCTCTAAGATGCTTGCTCATCCAGCTTGGTCTACAACTCCTGCCTATGAATTTTTTCCCCTTTCTTGGGATGCAGGCTTCCGATAGCTTCTGCAGCTTTAATTTAAAATAATCCCAGGCCTCCTCTACCTTTAAACCCATAAATTCTTCAGTCCAATCCACTTCCCTAACTAATTTCCTTAATTTTTGAAAGTCAGCCCTTTTGAAATCAAAAACCCTAGTTGCAGATTTATTTTTGTTAATCCTTCCATTCAGTTTGAACTGAATTAGCTCATGATCACTTGAGCCAAGATTATCCCCTACAACCATTTCCTCTATGAGATCCTCATTACTCGCCAAGACCAAATCTAAAATGGCATCCCCTCTAGTCGGTTCAGCAACTACTTGTTGAAGGAATCCATCAGCTATCGCATCTAGGAAAATCTGAGCCCTATTATTATTACTAGCACTCGTCCTCCAGTCTATATCTGGGAAGTTAAAGTCTCCCATGATCACACAGTTTCCATTAGTATTTACTTTATTAAAAACATTAAAAAGGGCTCTATCCATATCCAAATTAGATCCCGGCGGTCTATAGCACACCCCAAGCACTATCCCAGGGGAGGGTCTAATAGTTTTCTTCCCCAATTTAATTATTGCCCAGACAGACTCAGTCATATCCATTTCATCGCTTCTTATTTCTTTACATTCTATCTCATCATTGATATACAGTGCTACTCCACCACCTTTACCTTTATTTCGGTCTTTCCTAAACAGCACATACCCTTCAATACCTGTAGCCCAGTCATGACTACTATTCCACCAGGTCTCTGTTATACCTATAATATCTGGTTTCACTTCCTGCACCAGTAACTCTAGTTCCTCCATTTTGTTACCTAGGCTCCTTGCATTAGTGTACAAACATCTTAATTTTTGCTGTTTGGCCTCACTCACATTCTGTACCCTATTAGGCACGGTTATTTTACTACCAGTATAACCTATTAGACTTGTATCTACACTGCCCTTCCTCCTACCTACAGCTGTATCCACTCTTACTTCATTTTCTTTCCACTCTATGCTAAATTCTGGCGTGGAGATTACCTGGACATCTCCCAACCATCTCCCCCAAATTCCTAGTTTAAAGCTCTCTTAATCAGTTGTGCCAGCCTCCATCCTAGAAGTCTATTTCCTTCCCTACTCAGATGAAGTCCATCCCGAGAGAACTGTCCTCTATCCGTGAATGCCTCCCAATGGCCATACATCCCAAAGCCCTCCTTATAGCACCACTGCCTAAGCCATCTATTGATAGTCATAATCTTGTCACACCTTTGTTGCCCTTCTCTAGGAACAGGCAGAATCCCACTAAAGATCACCTGAGCCTCAATTTCCTTAAGCGTCCTCCCCAGCCTAACATAGTCTCCCTTAATACTTTCCAGTGAGAATCTAGCCGTATCATTTGTTCCCACGTGAAGGATAATTAGGGGATTCTTTCCCGCTCCCTTTAGAATCCTTTTTAACCTCAGGTCTACATCCCGTATCTTAGCACCTGGAAGACAGCACACCCTCCTATTTTCTGGATCAGCTCTGGTTACAGGCCTATCTATTCTTCTCAATAAAGAGTCCCCAATCACATAGACCTGCCTTTTCCTAGTGACGGTGCTATTCTCCAGTCTATCCCCTGTTCCCTCTGGCTGCAAGTTTTTTCCATTCCCATTCTCCCTTGTAATCCTTTTTAACCCATCCTGTATCCTCCTGGGGCTCATATTTGGTGTAATCTCCATTAACTCTTCCCCTTTTCCTATAGGACTAACCGCTCTTCTCTTCTTCCTTGCCCTGTCACCTTCAGTGACTACCTGCTGAGCCCCTTCTTCATTTTCCAACTCTGCAAACCTATTCTGAAGCTCTATTTCTCCTTCACTAGCCCGTCTTTTCCTCTGCCTAGTTCTTTTAGTCACATGCTTCCACTGACCACTTTCCTCACCCAGTCTCCCCTCAGAATTCCCTAGTCCTGCTTCCATCTGCAAGTCTGAGCTTTTCCCTTCAGATACCTCATGTCTTTGCTCCATAATCTGCTCAAACCCCTTCCTAAACTCTACCAGACTTTCCACCTGCATCTCCAAACCTCTGATCTTTTCCTCCATCAGCTCTATCAGACGGCATTTCATGCAGACAAAACTCTTACCAGGTGCCCCCTCCAGGATCATGTACATACCACAGCTTCCACATCCAGTCATCTTCATTGTGTCATCTGCTACATGGGTCACTCCCACTGCCACCTCTGAATCTGTCATAGCCTTCCCACCTAAATCCTGTTAATCTGGGAAACACAAACCACACCAAAACACCACCACCCACAGCAAAACCAAACCCCACACAAGCACCACAAGACAAACTCCGCTTTCAAACTCCCACTCAGACTCCCCTGTTTACAGCTCTGTTTGCTAGCTCCTGTGCTGCTGCAGCTGTCTGTCTGGGTTAGTCTTGATTAGTAGCTGGATGAGAGACTTCCAAAGGAGGGGAAGGCATTGCAGGAAATGACATTAACTCAGGTTGCACTTTTCCTTTGGAGTAAGAATGAAATTACTTCCTGAACTTGATATTAGGACGTACTGGGCTACTGCAGCTGTTGTCTTTTGGATAATGATGTAAATCCCGTGTTGGATCTCTTGTGATAAAGATTGTATTAAATTATTTGCAAGAATAAAGATATTATCCATAGCATACCAACCCTTATACTAATATGGTAACTATATTCTCCCTGCCTCAGAATCCCCCTGCATTGCACTCATTTCATACTTAAACTTTGGTTTGGTGTTGCTATGCAATGTTAAATTGCTTGTGTGTTCCATCTCAGAAGTGGATGCATTTCAGTGGAAGGTGACAGGATCCTTAAATATAGAAACATTGATTTGTAATTCTGTAAAGCCTTCGTACTGTGAGAAAAATGTTATATAAAATTCTTGCCTTGTCCTGGTCCATATCCTGTTAGCGTATGGTTCTTGTGAAAGAAACATACCCACAAAGTTCTTGATACAATTAACTTAGGCTTGAATAGAGACTGGGAGTGGCTAAGTCATTATGCAAGGTAACCTATTTCCCCTTGTTTTTTCCTAACCCCCCCCCCAACGTTCTTGTTAAACCCTGGATTTGTGCTGGAAATGGCCCACCTTGATTATCATACACATTGTAAGGAGAGTGGTCACTTTAGATAAGCTATTACCAGCAGGAGAGTGGGTTTGTGTGTGTGGGGAGGGGGGTGAGAAAACCTGGATTTGTGCTGGAAATGGCCCAACTTGATTATCATACACATTGTAAGGAGAGTGATCACTTTAGATAAGCTATTACCAGCAGGAGAGTGGGGTGGGAGGAGGTATTTTTTCATGCTTTGTGTGTATATAAAAAGATCTTCTACACTTTCCATAGTATGCATCTGATGAAGTGAGCTGTAGCTCATGAAAGCTTATGCTCAAATAAATTGGTTAGTCTCTAAGGCGCCACAAGTACTCCTTTTCTTTTTGCAAATACAGACTAACACGGCTGTTACTCTGAAACCATTCACAAAGTTATCATTCACACAACTCTCCATATGACAGAATGTGCATATTGCACACAATACTTTAGTCAGGGTCTGTTCCTTGAGATTATTTTCTATCACAATAGAAAGGGTTACTTTCTATTGCAAACTTCTGTATTTTACATTCTTTCCTTTCTCCTTATTTTTTCTCCCCTACCCCATTTGTTTTGCTAAACTGCTTCCGCCACCATTTCCCTGACTAATACTATTTTCTGTTCTGTATCTTCCTCATTGATAACCACCTTCTCTACCCTATTTGTCTTTTTCGCTTATATTCAGCCACAGTTTCTGCTGTTGTTATGCTTTTCTTCTGTGACATCCTTGTCTGCAGCTTTCAGAGCTAGCAGTGTCCTTTTCTGTCACTATACATCTAACAATAACCATGCATTATTTGTTAACCTTTTATATTCTAAAACACATCAACCTGCCTCTTTGATTCTTCTCTTTGCTGATGGACAGTGCAATGCTGTGTGTGTTGATTCAGATCAGAATATAATTTAACAATATGAAATGCAGGTATCTTTATCTTGCTACATCAGTGGTGCTGAAATTTTGAAACATTTATGCATTGTGCATCATTAGATAAGAGGTTATCTACATTATATTAACATACACGGTAGAGGAATTCTGATTTCAACAGGCAGCAAAGTGGTATTGTATTAAATTTTTACCAGAAATCAAGTATAGGTCAGAGATTATTGTACTCCGTTAAACTTCCTTGTGATTTTTATCTAATGTTGCCATTTATTTTATATAGATAAGCAAAAAACAGATTTGGCTTTCATGCAAGTTGATTCTTTGGGCATGATTCCAAGATCAGTGCTGGGTTTTTTTATGATACAAAAGCCAGCCATATGTTTTTTCTAAATTGGGTCTCAAATATAAGTTCTTATAAATGCCTAGTTTGAAGATTATGGAAACTGGTAGCAATGAAATAGTCTCAGCCAGTGCTAATGCAACTTGTAAATATGTCTCCAGCTCTCTTTCATTAATTTCTGAACCTGCTCCTGCATTCCTTCCTGACTTCTACCTTTATTACCACAAACCTGTGATGCAGTCACTCCCTCTCTTCTAGAGACTTCTTGTGTGCCTCTGTCCTATCTTCTGCCGTCCAGTTTCTGAGTGCCTTTCTATTTCTTCCTGGATGTCTAAAACTGGTCTAAAATTATACTCCTTTTCTCTCCTCCCAAATTATTCCCTTCTCACTTATCTATCATTGGCGGTAACATCACTGTCCTCTCACTACAGAAGAATCTCTGGAGGTTGTTATTTTCAACCTGTCACCTACTGCTCCCTACAATTTGCTGATGTTGCTAACCCCCCTCCCCCAACAACATCTCCATAATCTGCCCATCCCTACCACCAAGACAAAATCTGCCAAGTATCACATGTTTCATGTAACCTTCTCACTTGCACCTCTCTCCTGCCCATAGTCCAACTGGAGTCCTGTGTATCCAGGTGAGCAATAGGCAGGAAGCAAGGACTCCTCTACTGTGGTAACTGTTGCTCACTGGGGTCTGCTGTAGAACCTACTCTGCAGGAAGCCAGGTGGCTTCTGCCTCTACTTTTATGTTCCTTCTTGCTGTATTCAAGTCATGAATGAACAGCCAGGAGCAGAGGATGTAGTAGCAGGCAGAAGAAAGCAGCTGGCCAGGAAACAAGGTGATAAGTTCAATACTGGCCCCAGGCTTCCCTTCCCACCAACAAACATCCACCCAGCTACCCCAAGCTGGCCCCCTCAGCAGTCTTCCCACCACTTCCAGCTACTTGAGATTTCCCCCGTCACCAAACCCCTTAGTTGACCATCCAACCATCACCTTACCTTGGTACCTACCCCCACAACTTCCCCTCAGGTACCAACCAACTTGCTCACCCCTCCCATGTCATCTCCCCACTACTATCATCCCCACCATGAAGCACTCACTCATAGACCCATCTTCCCCAGGCACAAACCCCCATCACCAACCTCTGTACATGCCTGTGCATATTCTGTCTCTTCCTATATCCCCCATCACCAGCCTTTTCAACCCCACTTCCATTTCAACCCCCTCCCAAGGTGTAAGCTCATGGGCACAGTGGCTGTGCCTTTTTATGTGTCTATAAAGCATTTGACACATTGTTAGTGTTGTACAAGTTATACATTAATAGCGATAAATACGTGTTTAAATGTACATTGTTATGCATTCATCTATTTATGGATTTGTTAACTTTCCAGGTATGTCATAAAGCCCATCTTTTGTGTCTCTTGGGTTCAGGTTATTGAGCAGGGACTAAGGGCTAGGGCAGCTATATTTATGGACAGCCCTCCTATATTATTTTGTGTGTTTTAACCTATAGAATGAACATCTATAACTTCAAAGTAGTAACATCTATAAAGTAACATAATTTTAACCTATAGAATGAACATCTATACATTCAAAGTAGTAACATAATAAAGAAAACGATTATTATGTGGTCATGGCTGCACCAACAATAACCACCATTTCTAGTGTAAATGCCCCCAGCTGACCTGGTGGAATACACCACTATAGTCTTAGGCTTCTGTCAAGCAAATGCGTGGTTGAAAATAGAATCCTTGCATCCCACATGAGCAGGCAGTCACAGGGAGATACTTCCAAAGAACAGAATGTAGCACTGAGAAGACCCTGCCTCCATTTCTCAAGAGGTCAAATGGGGGACCAATAGCAAGAGCTGATCTAAACTTTTGTGGCGGTATATAGAGAATGAAGGAAGTAATTCTAAAAACACCGGGCTTATGCACATCAGCATTTTGAATTGCACCCAGAAAAATGAGAAATCTGTGCAGTGTCAAGAGCCCAGGTGTAATGTACTCACTAACTGGCTTGACTAAGTAGGACTTAAAAGGCTTTAAGGAGCAGAATCAAAGTAATATTCTAAATGATGCAATCTGAATCTTTCTAATGCAGGCTGCTACAGTAGGTTGCATACACTACTTCCCTTTCTATTCACATTATGTATGTTAGAGTATCTGCATCCTCTTCGGGCATTGTCCTTTATGTAGTTGATACACTTAATTGAAGTTCATTAATCATAATCATTTCCACAGTATGCATCAGATGAAGTGAGCTGTAGCTCACGAAAGCTTATGCTCAAATAAATTGGTTAGTCTCTAAGGTGCCACAAGTACTCCTTTTCTTTTTATTAATCATAATGCACTTTTCATTCATGAATGGTTATGCAAGAACACTTTAAAGGATTAAATGCAAGATTTTAAATAACTTAGTATAAGATGTGTCAGTCTTTTGCATCCTCGAACAGTTAAACAGTATATTTTACCTCATATTTTTGGAGTTTCTGTAGTTTGATCAAAATGTGAAGTACCATGTTACTGTTCTATTTAAAATAATATGGTAACATTTCTAATCAATGACAGCCTATTTCAAACAATTCCCTTGTAATTGAGAGTCATTCTTATATTTGAATAAATGAATAGTTCACCAAAAAATTGGCAACATTTTATAGTAATTACTGTTGTAATTATTTGAATACATTCACCAAGAAGATCTCCTGAACTTTCATCTCATTTAGCTCTATTCTGAGATTGAAAAGTCTTTGATGATTGGTGAGGTGTCTTTTGAAGCAATGTTATTAATTCTAATGTATCTAATAACCAAAGAGATTATTGCCTGTAGTCTTCAGAATTCCATCTAGTCATGTGTATTATCTTTGCTCCAGGAAGACAGCACAGAATCCCATTGTAAGGAGCTGTGAACTGGAACCTGGATCTGCAGAGCCTGGGATGGCTGATATTCCCACAGTGCCACCAGGAGGTAGAAATACAGTCAGGGAGCATGATAGAGAGTAGTGCCTCAGGAAGTACCACCCAAGGGAGCCAGAATGACAGTACCCTGCAGCCCTCTGGTTGGCCAAGTATCCTATTTAATTCCAGGGGTTGGCTCAGGAAGTTGTCTGGGCAACCACATAGATTTTGGCCTGCTCTGACTCCAGATTTTGCCATGTCTACTGATCTGCAAATTCCGGTCTCAGATGGACTCTGACCCTGACTCTTGCCTCCTGACTCTGGCTTCATACTATCTCTGATCTTTGACCTTGGCCTGACTCTGAGCCTGATTTCTGCCTCCTGATTCCAGCATGGCACTACATATGACCTCTGGTCTCTGACCACAGCCTGACTCTGACCCCAACTCTTGATTACTGATCCTGGCTCTTGTGATTCCTCTGACGCCAGCTCAGCAACTGCTGCCCCTGATGTGCAGACCCGAGCCCAGCTGTGACCACTAGGCAAGACCACCTAGCACTTGGTCCCTTACACCCATCATCCACTATCCCCTACAGAATATTTTGTCAGCTCTTTTTAATATCAAGTCCCAATTAAGGATTGTATTTCTTGTTTTAGGCACATTTGACATCCTTAAGGATTGGGCAATCCATCCGCTGGTGTATTCTGTAGAGATCCCTTTCCTCCCATTGGATCATCCAAGACATTCTCTGCAGCTGTCACACTGAGTACTTGAAAGCAATTATATACCTTTGCATATGTCAGATTTCTTCTGGTCACCTTTCCTTTGGTAGTCACATACTGCCCATATTCTCCTGCTTCTTCGATTACAAACTGCCAGTCCTTCTGTTGTCTTTTCTCTTGTTTTCTTGACACCAATTTGTTCTCTGGTTGGATCTGCAATGGTTTTACCCAAATACGATGGTCCAAGAATTCTTCTGACTCTCTAATGCTACACAGCTCTCAAAAGCTGCTCTTCAAGACCACATTTCCCCCCCTCTAATACAGATATCAACTTGCACTTCATGCATAGCAAATCTTTGGCATATCCCTTACAGGTCACAATAAATGTTCTGTTGTTATTTGTTATGCAGAGCTGTAACTGCAGAAAATGCTCCTTCTTTCCTTTGTGCAAACTGCCTCAGAAACCCCGGTTAGCATGCTCAGGTTTTCAGGTTGCAAGTGCCTTTATACACCTAGCCTCGGGTTTCATTACTACCCCTCACTTATGGAGAAGGATTAACCACTAAGAGCAGTGCTGGGAAACCTGCGGCGCGCGCATGAAGGAAGAAATAAGCTAACATTATTTTAATACAACTTGCATATTTAAAAAAAATATATTAGCAATGATAGATTGTTAGATTCCAGCATGTAACCTTTAAAATAACTGTTCATATCAAACCTGCAACTCAGCTTAGTCAAATGTGCAGCTATCTGAAAGAATGGGTGACAATAAAGCTCTTACTCTAATGATAAAGACTAAGCTCTAAATAGCTTCTCAGTTCTCTAAAATATTAAACACGGCAGTTAGGGCATGGATCAGATTATGCCTCCCAGACATGTGCGAAGAAAGACAAGGTGGAAGGGATATGGTTATATTAGGCTGCAACTTTATTAACCTAAGTCATTTGGGAACTATCCCACAATAACTTGTATGATGCAGGTCACCATTACTTCCATAATAGTTTCCACCTGGTGGAGTGCTCCAATCAGCCCCCCACCCTTACAAGGGCTGTTCCCCAACCCTTTGCTGGACTCCATCACACTCCCCTCATATGAGGGGCTAGGGAAAGGGCATTGTCTTCTCACTGCACCAGACAGTAGGAGCCTCAGCCCCATTTCTCAGCTTCCTTAGGGTACACCTGGTCTATACTTGCTTCCAATTCTGGTTTATCAGGGTCTTGACCCCCTATGGAATGAGAACCTCACTGGACACTTACTATGAGGAAGCACTAGCAATCAACTTGACCATCTCTCTTCCCTCCTCATCTCCCAAATAGCTTCTCAGTTCTCTAAACTACTAAACACTTCAGTCAGGGCATGTATCAGATGTCACCTCTTATTCTAAAATGCTGAGTTCAGTTAGTGCTTTCTTTGAGTGGTGGCCATAGATTAAGTGACAGCTTTCCTCTGAGAGGCAAAGGCTTCTTTTCCATGCCAATGTGAAATAAAGGAGCTTTACACAAGGGATAATTGATATGGTCCAGGGGAAAAGGAATCTTCCACAGCCTCTAATGCAGCCTTGTGGCTCTCATCTCTCTATCCATTTAGAACTTGTCCAATACCATAGTATTTAGACACACAGATCACTGAGAATAGCATCTTTTACATCACTTCTAGTCTTCAAATCTATGAAACTTTACTAGGTGGGATCACTCCTATTGTTAATATCCAAAGGGAGTGTTGCTGAGATATTGAGCTGACATCATTACTGAAGGGAGACCTGCTTCATGTTTTATTTCCTGCCCAAATTTCCAACCTCTGTAAGTCTTGTTTAGTAGTCTTCTGTCTTCACATCTGATTCAGTACATCCCATATTATTGTCACCTGCAAATTAAAGTAATGTGCTGGTAATCCCATTTTGCAGATCATGAAACATGATTTTAAATAATGTGTGTGTTGTTCAGTGAACACTCAGTACTTAAGATGCTTGCAAGAAGTGAACACTCAGTACTTAAGATGCTTGCAAGAGTTTTGGTTTACTTGGTGTCTGGTTCCCACTGGCTGTGCATAACAACACGAGTTTCACAGTGGCCTGCCCAGACTCTCTGTCAGGGACGTTCAGCCCTTAAAGGCACAGCCCCTAATATCACAATGTTCTCAGTGTAGATTTCTGTGGAACCCCACTAAGCTTCCCGAAGTGCAATACATTGACAGATAGCAGAGGACCAATCACCAGGTGTAATGACAAATAGTAATCTGTTTTCTAATGGTAATATCCACGCCAATCTAATTGTTTTAATGAATGCCATAATGTTACTTCATTTAAATTTATCTTAGGTATTTCCAAAACACCATTACCTTAGTATCTGTCTAAAAAGGTCCTTTGTTAAGGGGACTTTTGTAAAGTGCAGATTATCAGATTGATAGTTTTGTTACTGAAACGCCATAAAATTGTGCATGCTTTTAAAGCATCCCTAGGAACAGCCTATAGCTACGATAATTAAATTCTTATATTTAATGATCTGTCCATTATGTGAGGTTGTAAATTATTGGAACTATATAGAATAGAAGAGGATGAACTCTAAAGGTGACTAGACTCAAGTTCATCCTGTTCTAGTCTATTTATTTTTTATACTGTGTGCAGCGGGACGGTTACCCGTTCTTGCCCTGTGGGGCTTAAAATCCCTGGGAGAGAGCCGGGGCTGAGGGCAAGAGAAGCTAGGCTGATTGGGGAAATAGCCGCAGCTGGGCCTATAAAGGGGCTGCTAGGCTAACTCTTAGCCAGAGTCTCTCTCTGCATTCAAAGAGGGAAGGGCTGGCTGCAGGGACCTGAGGGAATACCTAGATTGGAGCAGGGTTGAGGGGGAAAGGCCAGGGGAGCTCCAATCTGGAAACCCCCAGGCTGCGAGGCCTAGATTAGGGCCTATTAGGTACTGGAGTTGCAAGGGGGCAGCCCATGGTTAGACAGAGGCAGCAGGTCAAAACCCCCTCGCCTGTGATGAGTGGCTGATACACTGCAGTCTGCCCCAGGGAGCGGGGTTAAATGATGACTGGCAGTAGCCAAGACTGAGGTGAGGTGGGGGTAGTGGGTGGGGGTTCCACGGGGAGGGGAGACCGTCAAGGATTGTTGGGGGTTTACTGCCGGGGGCAGCACCCCAGTGGGAGGAGGCACTGGGTCCTGGGAGGGACTGGGGCTGGCGCTAAGGCGGATCACAAGATGGCAGAGGGCGCTCCAGAGGCTGATGAGCTAAATCCCAAGGACAATCAGCAGGAGGCGCCACCGGGTGAGTCTGGCTCTATTACACCGTGCCTATAACCATGGTAACTGACAGTTTTTAGAATTAGAAATTAGTCAAGGAGACTAACTTCTTCTACATATAGTTTCTACTCTGTAAGTTCCTGGAACAGGCAGATTGTGTGTGTTTGATTGTTTTGTTGTTGTTTTTTGCATAATGTGCTTATATGTTGATCTTAGAGGAGGCCAGGTCAAAAAAGAATGTTTTGAATTAGAATGGAAGCTTTTGTTTGAACGATAGCATTTTTTTTAAAAGACATCCATTCTTGATTTTTAAAAAAAACTTCCCATGATGGAAAATCTATCACATCCTGAGGTAAATTGTTTGAATGGTAGATGATCTAGTCTCCAATCCAGAATGAAACAGCAGTTCAGGTAGTAGGCAAACACTCCCTTTATGTTCTGGTTGGTCTGTTTTACCTAGAAGATGACCTGCTAGATGAACAATGACATTTGTGGCTACTGTTGCTACGTGTGTATCTAAGATCCAGTAGGGCCATCTATTTTGACAATCCAAAGAAAAAGTGTCACTGGGTGGCCATTGCAACACACCTCCTCCAAGCATGTGCTGTCATACCCAGCCCCAGTCAGGCCGGTTCATTCTTTTCTAACAAAGGTTAATAAACATACAGAAGGCAGTCTTAAGTCAATACCTGGCCCACAGTCTTCAGAGCCACCCCTCCCAGGGGTCTCCGGGCCTCCAGCTCTCCAATTCCTGGCAACATCCTTGCCACCTCCAGCTCTGCTCCCTTCTTAGGGGCACAGCTGCAGGGTTGCTTCCTTGAGCCCCAACCCACTTGCTCCAGGGACCCACCACAGGAGTTTGCTCCATTCCAATGTGACCTCTGCTGACCAGGACTCAGCCTGTCTCCTTCCTTCCTCCTTAGCTGCCTACTAGCAGCCCTTTATAGGCCCAAGTAGCCCAGTCCTCTTTATTTATTTGTATGAGGCCTTCCTGCTCCAGTCCAGGGGAGCTTGGCTCAGTCTATCCACAGAGACCAGCTACCCTGTGACATGAGGCAAAGAGGCCTGTATATAGAAATTGAATCCCCAAACTATGTTTTTTAGAAGTAAAATACTTGTACTCCTGTGGAATTAAAGTCTAATCTTTCACCAAAGTTTAATGACTATCAAAATGTAAAAGAGGAAGTTATAATTCTGTCTACAGCAGATCCTGTGTGCCACTTAGGACTAAACCAAGAATTGTCTTTTTCCTTGTGGGTTTCAGGACTTCCTGCTCCAAGAAGCAGTCATGCATGATGGCTAGAAATTTTATCTCTGCTACCTGTTCTGAGGTGACATGTTCTCAATCAGTATGCTGAAAATTGAAATCCCCCATTATTATTTGGTTTTCTGTTTTTTAATCTCTTTAATCTTCCTGAGCATATCACAATCACCATCCTACTCAAGTGGTCAGTAGTGTATTCCTACTGCTGAACTATTATTATTGAAGCATGGAATTTCTATCAGAGTCTGTGTTACAGTTTGATTCATTTAAGGTCTTTACTGTATTTGACTCTATGCTTTCTTTTATATATAGTGTCAATACCTCACCAGTGTGACCTATTCCGTCACTCTTATGTATTTTTGTACCCTGGTATTACTGTGTGCCATTGATTATTGTCTTTCCATCCAGTGTCTGTGATGCCTATTATATCAATATCCTTGTTTAATACCAGGCACTCAAAGTTCACCTATCTTAGCATTTAGAATTTTACATTTGTATACAAGTACTTATAAAATTTGTCACTATTTAGTTGTCTGTCTTCATGTGATATAACTGACTATAATTGGTAGAATCTCCATCCTTAGACGTTTTTAAGGCCCAGCTTGACAAAGCCCTGGCTGGGATGATTGAGTTGGGGTTGGTCCTGCTTTGAGCAGGGGATTGGACTAGATGACCTCCTGAAGTCTCTTCCAACCCTGATATTCTATGACTCTATGATTGCATGACTATGACTCTTTTTTTTTTTGTTTGACTGTTTTCTTCAGTTCCTACCTGAACTTAGCCTCCATCCTCTCCTCTTTACTGGAATAGTGAGTGTATGCTTTAATAAATCCTCGCCTAACTGATGTGCCTGTCCAAACCATGTGCTCCTCCGCACCTGTTGGCTTTCTCCCAGCTCTTAGTTTAAAAACTCCTCTACCACTTTTTTAATTTTACATGCCGGCAATCTGATTCTGTTTTAGTTTAGGTGGAGACCATCCTCTATAGGCTTCTCCATCACAAACCCAACTATCTATATTTCTAATAATTGAAACCAGCATCACTTTTACCTGTCTGTTTCTAATAACAGGGATCCCCTCCCTCAAAGAGGTATCCTCAGTGCGAAAAGAAATCATGACTTAATCTGGAGGTAGGGTCCCAACTATGCGATCGTTTCGCTCCACTCTACCTTAATGTTCTCTTTTCCTGAGACTTTAATCTTCCTCAGTAGCACAGAGGCTGTCAGACTTGTGGGGGTGGGACCTCTCTACTTTGTCCCAGAAAGTCTTTTGTATGTTTCTCTCTGTCTCCCTTATCTCTTCCAGTTCATACGCTCTGGTTTCCAGAGCCTGTATGAGGTCTCTGAGGGCCATGAGCTGCTTGCATTGAATGCACACATATGCCATTTGCCCAAAAGGCAGGTAATTATGCATGGAGCATCCAGTGCCATAAACTTGGTAGCCTCCCGCTCTGATGCTGGACTTTTGCCTGTGTTATTTTAGCTCTTACTGGATTATTTTTGTTTGTTTTTTTGTTTTGAGGGGGAGTTTATTGGCCTAAATTTAGAGACTGTTTATTAGTTGTATCTGGCTCTCATGCTCCCTGTCTAAACTCCCTCACAAAACTCCCCTGTTTGCTGCTCCTGTTCACTAGCTCCTCTGGTCACTTAGGAGCTGACTTTTCAAACCCTGGTTCTCCCTGACATAGCAACACTGTCTTGTCATGCTAATTTAAATATAAGACAAAATATTGAATTTGTACTTTGGAACCGGTCACTTTGGTACAGAAATCTCTACTACAGATCCAGTTAAACTTCATTTGAATATTAAGTGTTCTGCTGTGATAATTTTAATTACTGTTTGTTTAATAGAAGGTTAAAAAAAGATTTTTAGGAGTGTGTTTTCAATAGTATTAAGCAAGCTGAGATCTCTATATATACCAAACCCTGGACCTTGATTAACACTGTTTAATGTTGCACAGTGACTGGATTATGTTAACCTTTGACTAGTATATTCCATCTAAATTAATACAACAATTCACAACTAAATAACTGGAACATTCTTTTAAATCTAGATATGTCATTGCTGACAGTCTTTGGAATAAAGCATTATGAAGATTCATAAGTAGTAGTAACTCATTCAAGTATCCTCTCACTTTCCTGCTGTTGGACAAATGGGTTTTGCAAGTTTAAAATCCTTCCTCATACTAAGCCAAACCTTGCATTAAAATGCACTTGGAAATCCTGCACTTTCCTGTACGGGGAAAATCCCACTTCCCATCCCACAACTAGCTTTGGAGGAACCTGAAGGCAGTGGAGCCAATGTTGTTCTGCTGCACACATGAGATAAGATGTTTGGAACTCCATCCAGGATGTAGTCGGAAACCCGTATGTGCTGTAGTTGCCAATTCCCAAGACCAATGCATGGGAGGATCATTTGGGGTTTGGGAGGTAGTGTATTGCCTACACTCAGGTTTCTGCAGATGGATTAAAAGCAGGGACTTAAATGTCAAACCAGACAAAAGGTGTCTCGAGGGGCACCTAAAAAAGGTAATCATTTTTTTAGAAGTTGGCTATGCCTTCTTTCTTTCACTGTTTCCTCATCTATAAAATGAGTATAGTACTTACTGTACCTAATTTATTGCACAGGAATACTGTGAAGCTTAATTGTAAGTCTGTGTTTCGCTTGTGATTGCGAGTTTGGCTGTGTAGCCACACAGCAACCGCTACTACCTCAGGACAGAAAGGGGGGCAATCATCCAGTTACCAGCAGCTTTCCTTTAAAGATGGATATGTGGTCATTTTGTGTTATGAGTATTTGTGATTCATCTTAGGATGATGTCATATTTGGAAATGGGAGAGGGAAGATCCCATAGGAGGATTTTTCATAAGGTGAAATTTCTTGAATCTCTTTGGTTCAGAAATATTGTCCACAGCATTAATGCAGCTTAGTAGTTTTCTTTCATATAGTTCATTCTGCTTGATATGCAGTATAAGCTATTATCTGTCATTTTGCTTCCTAAGAGTTAGTTTTGTTCTCTCTCTTTTTACTCTTACAAACAATTTTTATGAGTCTCTGTTATGAGTTTTGGCAGTTTTTTGGAGATCTAACAAACTCTGTCTTTGTTAATCTGGCTACAAAATAGAGACAGTAAGAGAAATAAACTATTGGAATCTTCATGTATGCGCTTAGACTGTACATTCGTTACTTAACACCCTAGGTGCTTAGCACACAAATTACACTAACAATAATTAGGCCTAACCGTAAAGGAAGGAGGTCCCAGTGGGAATTCTTCAATGAGAATACCAAAGCCTCTCCTGCACATTGTTTGTATTGTCTTCTGGGGAATTTTGTCTTCAGAGGTTGCTTTGAATGCTGTTTTAGTGGTCATAAAGACAATGGAATTAAGGTTTGACTGCACATTAGGAACATTCGCACATGAGTCTGTACACTGGAGATAAAGTTGGGGCAAACTGAAAATCTTTTAGCAATAGTGGATGCATGTTAAGATAAAATATGATCTTAAATCCTATTAATTCCCTTTTTACTACAGTAGTTAAAAAAGTTGTGAGAGTTATAGATTATGGAAAACCAAGTCACAAGTACTGTAGATATAGCAGGTTTCAGAGTAGCAGCCATGAAAGTCTGTAGCCGCAAAAAGAACAGGAGTACTTGTGGCACCTTAGAGACTAACAAATTTATTTGAGCATAAGCTTTTGTGGGCTACAGCCCACTTCATCGAATGCATAGAATGGAACATATTGTAAGAAGGTATATATACACACACACACATACATACAGAGAACATGAAAAGGTAGAAGTAGTCATACCAACTGTAAGAGGGTAATTAATTAAGATGAGCTATTATCAACAGGAGGAAAAAAACTTTTGTAGTGATAATCAGGATGGCCCATTTAGACAGTTGACAAGAAGGTGTGAGGATACTTAACATGGGGAAATAGATTCAGTATGTGTAATGACCCAGCCACTCCCAGTCTCTCTATTCAAATCCAAGTTAATGGTATCTGGCTTGCATATTAATTCAAGCTCAGCAGTTTCTCCTTGGAGTCTGTTTCTGAAGATTTTCTGTTACAGAATTGCCACCCTTAAATATTTTACTGAGTGGCCGGAGAGGTTGAATTGTTCTCCTACCAGTTTTTGAATGTTATGATTCCTGATGTCAGATTTGTGTCCATTTAGTCTCTTGCGTAGAGACTGTCCGGTTTGGCCAATGTACATGGCAGAGGGGCATTGCTGGCACATGATGGCATATATCACATTGGTAGCTGTGCAGGTGAACGAGCGCCTGATGGTGTGACTAATGTGATTAGGTCCTATGATGGTGTCACTTGAATAAATATGTGGACAAAGTTGGCATCAGGCTTTGTTGCAAGGATAGTTCCTGGGTTAATGTTTTTGTTGTGTGGTGTGTGGTTGCTGGTGAGTATTTGCTTCAGGTTGGGGGACTATCTGTAAGCGAGGACTGGCCTGTCTCCCAAGATCTGTGAGAGTGAGGGATCATTTTTCAGGATAGGTTGTAGATCCTTGATGAGCTGGAGAGGTTTTAGTTGGGGCTGAAGGTGATTGCTAGTGGCGTTCTGTTATTTTCCTTGTGGGGCCTGTCCTGTGCTAGGTGACTTCTGGGTACTCTTCTGGCTCTGTCAATCTGTTTCTTCACTTCAGCAGGTAGGTATTGTAGTTTTAAGAATGCTTGATAGAGATCTTGTAGGTGTTTGTCTCTGTCTGAGGGATTGGAGCAAATGTGGTTGTATCTTAGAGCTTGGCTGTAGACAGTGGATTGTGTGATGTGTCCTGGATTCCGAGTAACAGCCGTGTTAGTCTGTATTCACAAAAAGAAAAGGAGTACTTGTGGCACCTTTGAGACTAACCAATTTATTTGAGCATAAGCTTTCGTGAGCTACAGCTCAGCTCACGAAAGCTTATGCTCAAATAAATTGGTTAGTCTCTAAGGTGCCACAAGTACTCCTTTTCTTTTTGTGTCCTGGATGGAAACTGTAGGCATGTAGGTAAGTATAGCGGTCAGTAGGTTTCCAGTATAGGGTGGTGTTTATGTGACCATCGTTTATTAGCACAATTGTGTCCGCTTGTGTGGATTGGTCTAGGCTGAGGTTGATGGTGGGATGGAAATTGTTGAAATCATGGTGGAATTCCTCAAGGGCTTCTTTTCCATGGATCCAGATGATGAAGATGTCATCAATGTAGCGCAAGTAGAGTAGGGGCGTTAGGGGATGAGAGCTAAGGAAGCATTGTTCTAAGTCAACCATAAAAATGTTGGCACACTGTGGGGCCGTGCGGGTACACACAGCAGTGCTGCTGACTTGAAGGTATATATTGTCCCCAAATGTGAAATAGTTGTGGGTGCAGACAAAGTCACAAAGGTCACAAAAGCTTGTGCTCAAATGAATTTGACAGTCTCTAAGGTGCCACAAGTACTCCTGTTCTTTTTGTAGATATAGCAGGATATTTGGGATTCAGATGGATAATAGTGAATTCAAAAAGGCAACTAGAATATGGCATTTGACTTCATATCTTGCTGAGTTAGGGGATGATTCTTTTCACCCAGTGCAGTTATAATATGGTTCCAGTTTGCGGTATAGATGGGGCCTTAACAATGTTCCATAAATGGACTCAGTTACTTTTAAACACTCTGAGAGCCTTAAAAATTGTCAACTGTTGGTTTTGTTTTTAGAGAGGGCCACAGATCAGTAATCTCAGTAATGAATTTTTCTTTATAATTGCACTTACTTCCAGAATGTCGTTTTGCTCTCATTGCCTGAATTGGGAAGATGGTATGTTCTGATTTTCTCCTTGTTTTCCAGTTGACAGCAATGAGCAGTTTTTCATAAGTGCTGTCATTGCTCTTGATGGCAATTCATGATATCATGACAATTTTTCACAGATTGGACAGCTTGTTCAAATATATTTTTTAAAGCCCTCTCACCAGCAAACGGCTCTTCTGAAAACTCTTTATTTGACACTGCTTTGATCCAATCCATTTTAAGCCTTGAAACAGATCCCCAACTTGAGTACTGCTTTATATTCAAATTAGCATTGCAAGAGACTTTTAATTACACATTCTTTTGAATGATCATACAAAATTAGGATCCATTGAAATCAACGAGCATTTTCATGTAAGTGTAAAATTATTCATGTTCATAAGTGTTTACAGAAATAGATCTTTTAACCAGGAAATAGCATCTCTCTGACTGTACGTGTGTGGAATCGTGTACTTTTTCTCCACCCCACTATGCCAGTGTCCTCCATTCTTCTTTGAGTAGTTGTATATGTCCATTCCCCAAGATGAGTGCTCCCCTCATGCATTGGTACCAGAGGTAGGGTCAGCTACTCCTGTGCCCTAGTGTTTCTTGTGCTCCAAGCCAAAGGTATAAAGGGCAGAAACACATCACCCATCCTTCAGTTTCTTCTTACCATTGGTGGCGTTCATTCCTTTAGCAAACATGCCATTTTTAGTTGTTAGCTGGTTAATGGCACTCACTTTTTGGCCCTTGAACCTCTTTTTCTTTTCTTCACCAATTGTTCACATTCAGTGGACTCTGGGGGAGCCTGTGCCAACATCCCCTGGCTACAAAACCTTCTCTGGGTTGTAGCCCATAGAACTAGATTAAAGGTATTTTATGTTGCATGAACACAAGACACCTACAGCCCTACCCTCTGTAAGATATTTAACTTAAGTAGTTATCATAAGGCTTTGAGGCCAATGAGCCTTAGGATAAGCAAGTTACACAGCAATGACCCTGAGTTATTGGGGAACTGGGAATATCGCATTTAGGGGATTTTTGTATCGAATGAAACCATATAACTGCAGGAATATGAACTGATACCAGATTTTGGATATTTTAGGATAGGAGCATCTGCAAAAGTATAACCACAACTTGTGTTGGCAATGAATTGACATATGTGACATAGAGTTGAGATCATTAATATACTACCCTATAGGTTAAGGGCACCTCATAATTATTAGAGTGAGGAAGTTACTTATGGACAAAGGAGACCAGGTATCCATATGAATATTCATGACAGTCACCAGGCCCTGTAACTGGCCAAACCACCATGTAAGCTTTGAGATCTTGACCATCAGACTCGCTTAAAATGCTGGAGTTAGGATAGGACCCTCGCGCAACACCAACTGTCTCCCACCAACCACTATGTTTACATGATAAGGCTGTGAGTATGTGTTAGAGATAGTGCTGGATACCGTCTTCATTCTTCACTACAGCTATATTCTCATTTGGGTTGGAACATTTGAATTTTTACTAATTATGCTAATAAGAGTATTTAAAGCTTTGCTTCACCCTCAGCAAGAGTGTCGCTGTTCATGCCAAGGTTTCCCAGCAGATATAGAATTTAATTTTGTTGTGCCTGCTTCTGCCACTGGAACCTTTTAAACCTTAGAATTGTAATCAGTGACTAATTGGAAATTCTTAAAAAATCAATATAATCAATAACCAGTCAATGAATCATGCATCAGGGTATCACAAACCAATGCCTGTCAGTGTCCCACACTCTTACTGCCTGAAGTTCTTGAGTGAGGGTCATATTAGGCACAGGTTTTTGATTTGCTGGGCCTTCAAGACAAGAAATAAGATGCAGAGAGAATAACGCCTCAGGTACATCTTCATGGATGCCGCTCTTCTGTGTCCAGCAGTACTCCCCACTCCCCAGCCCTACCTGGGGATAGAGCCAGGAGGAGAGCCTCTCTGCCAGGACAGTCTCAAAGAGGTATAAGTGCATGGAGCACCCTTGGCTGCCGAAGCCAAAGAAGAGGTTGATTTGTATATCCTCAAAGTACTTGGCACTCGTCAACTGCAAAGTTAGCTGCTCTAGTACCAAAGGTAGAGCACCCTCTTTGGCCTGCTGCTCCATGGTACCTCATCCTAGTGGCTCGACCAGGCTAGAGCCAGTGACTCTAGTTCCCATGTTGGGACCATCGAGTCTGGCTACTTCCTTGGCATGCATGCTGAAGTTGTTGCCTCAGGCTCAGAGTGGAGCAAAGGCCCATTTCAGTACCGGTTGCCTCAGAAGCATACACAGCTGTGCAGGATCTGCTGAGCCTCTCTGTACTGCTCTTGGTGATTATTCAGGTTGATAGTACCTTGTCAGGCTTGTCACATGTGGTGCCCATGTTTTTTTCAATGTTGGGATCTGCAACAGTGCCTGTGGCTTCAGGTCTGGCAGCACTTCCAGCAATCTCGGTGCCAGCTCTGAGTTCAGTGGTAACCACTCTGCCACAAGGCACAGTAGTGATATCTAGGAAGCCCATGGTGTTGGCTCCGGAACTATAGGCCCATGTAGATCATGGTCCCAATGTCTTGTTGTGCCATCTGGTACTGCTCCACCCTGGCTTTTGGAGTACTATATTCCTCAGAGTCTGAAAGGGGTTCCTAAGTCTCCTACTCCAAAGTCAGTACCAGGCAACCACTACACTGAAGGATGAAGTTTCTCCATGAGGTAACAATCTACTGCTCAATGTCAGTACTGAGCTTCTGCGGTGTGAAGAACAGTGGCACCGCCTGTTGCCGGCTTCAGACAGACCTCCAGCATCAACAGTGCAAGACCAGCCTCAGGAGGGTTCTAACCTGCCTCCTCTGAACACCTAGTCCTCTTCGCCACATAAGGCCCTTGTACCAGAGTCTTTTCTGGTACCAGATGATTTTGAATCTTGTCAGGATCTCCTAAAAAGGATGGCTATATCTGTGGGAATACAGATGGAACTTGTGGAGAAAAATCCTCACAATCTCATGGACATATTATACCTCGCTATGTCAGGGAAGGTTGCTCTCCCTAGAAAGAGGCAATTATGCTGCCTATAAAAGCCTTAGGGCAAACTCCCACATCCCTAATACCGGTAGCACTGTGCATGGAACACAAATACCAAATTCCTTCACAAGAGTACAATTTTTATCAGCACACCCCACTAGGCACCCTGGGGGCAGGGGCAGTGGCTGTAAACGAATGGCACAGCCAAAGTAGAGTGAAAGCTACTCCCAAAGACAAAGATGCCCCCCCACCCCCAATGATATTTCTGGCAGAGAGAGATATTCAGCTGCAGGGTTACCACTGTGCATAGTGAATCATTAAGCCCTTTTGCCCTGTTATGATTATTCCACTTGGGCTGAGTTGATCAAATTCCTCTACAAGCTGCCAGAAGACTCCATGGTTCTTGTTTCAAGGCCTTTCACAATTGAACTCCTGCCTATATCTTTGCAATAATCTCTTTTCCATCTCCTGTCTTTGTCATACTTCCTCTCCACCCAAACTATATGAAAAAACATTCCCTTCATCTCCTTCCATACTTACCTCCATACCTTCATCCACCATTGCCTTAATCCTTTTCTCCAAGTGCTGTCTTAAAACATTCTTTTCCCCACAATGCCTATAAATAAGGCTACATTTTAGTCATGGGTATTTTTAGTAAAAGCCATGGACAGGTCACCTACAGTAAATTTAAATTCACGGCCCATGACCTGTCCATTTGTCAAGGCTGATTCCTCACTCTGGCACTTCGAGTGCAGAAGGTGGGGGCCTGCAAGGATTTTAAGAATTAATACTTGCCACTCCAGGCTTGTATTAAACTCCTAAGGTTACAGCTTTTCTCTGACCTTGGCGTGGTAAATGCTGCCACCACCCAAGTGAAAAACTTCCTCTTGCAGTTCCTGGGAAAATTCACTTGGGAAGTTTTCCCTGAGGCCTCTTGGCTTTTCCACCCCTCCCTCGGGGAAGCCGAGAAAGAAAACAAATGAAAAGGAAACCCAGCTGTTGCCACCAGCTAATTGAAAAACATATGCACAGACCGTTTTAGACACAAAACCAATCAGGTTTTTTAAAAAGGTAAATTTTATTTAAAAAGAAGAAAGGGAACTCATCTGGAAAATCAGACTCTTGCTAGATGTTATAGAGCAACTGAAAAAGGGTTAAACACCAGGAATGGCTCCCTGGGTCCAGCTTAACATTACAAAAGAAAACAAAAAATACCCAAGCTTAGCACAGAGGAAATCCACAAGCCAAAATAAAGAAATAAACATTCCCTGTCCCAATGAATCCTTCTAGGTATGGAAGATGATTTTTCATACCTGCTTCAAACTTTACACAGCATTCCTGCTGCCCCTGTCTCTTCCGCCAAGAGAGAGCAACCCAGAGACAAAGGGAAAGCTTTTTTTCCCATTTTAAAAAGTTCTAGCCTTCCCATTGGCTTTTTTGGTCAGGTGCCTACTCCCTTTTCTTTACCTGGGGGACTCTTTAACCCTTTACAAGTAAAGCAAGCAGCCACCAAGAGGGACTTTATAGCTAACTGGCTGTCTGGGTGTCCATAAAAGGGAGCTACCCCCACCCTTTCACTTATCACACCGTGAGTTTTACTATATACTCCTGATGAAAACTTGGGGTAGGGGTGGGCAGTGGATGCTGATGGGGTGGCCCGGGGGGCATTGCTGGTACTCAGGGGTAGCACAGCCCAGGGGGTCGCCGCGGGTGGTTGGGAAGCATGGGCGCCGCAGATGCTGGGGGGGGGGCATCGTGGGTGCTCAGAGGGGGTGGGGGGTTGGTGGGGCTGGGGCAGGTTCTCTACCTGGCTCCTGGGAAGCAGCAACCTCCAGTTCCTAGCTCCACGTGCTGCTTCTGCTTCACCCCAAGCCCCGGTTCTGCAGCTCCCATTGGCTGGGAACCATGGCCAATGGGAGCTGTGGGGGCGGTGCCTACAGGCAGAGGCAGCATGTGGAGCTAGGAGCTGAGGGAGGGGAGTTCCTGTCGCCCTTCCAGGGAGCACCCCCCCCAGGTAAGCACCGCCCTGTACCTCACTCCCCAGCCCTGAGCCCCCACCCCCATGATCCTGCTGTTGGGGGCGGGGGGGGGCAAGACTGCCCCAGCAGCAGCCACTGCAACTGGCCCAGGGGCTGCCCGAGCTGCTCAGGTGCCTCCTCAGCCAGCCGCATGGGCTGCTGCAGAAGTCACAGAGGTCACGAAAAGTAACGGAATCTGTGACCTCCATGACAAACACAGAGCCTTACCTATGAACTCTCATCCTTCATTCTAAAAGATGTAGTCTTTGTAGAGAGACAAGGCGGGTGAGGTAACATAATTTGTTGGACAAACATCTGTTGGTGAAAGAGACAATCTTTTGAACTCCACAGAACTCTTCTTCAGATCTGGTTTCCATAGTCTGTTAAGCACCTTGAACACTTTTGGCACAATAATAATAATAATAATAATAATTATAATAATAAGGGATGTTATTACATTATCCAGACACTAAACAAAATAATAGATAACGTGGTTGAAGTTTAACAAATAATAATAAATACCATAAATACTATACATCCTGTAAGCAGAGGACTTTGTCCTCCATGTTTTAAGTCTCTAACAAGTAGCTTAAAGAGATAGTTCTGTCAAGTCCATTGGGAGAAGTATCTTAAGTGAAACAAGTGTAGATTGGGGTCAGGGGGGAGTGGAGAGGACTGGAGAAGTGGGTTCATTACAGGGCTGAATATACAGGTAATTGTAATGGCATAAAAACTCTATCAACAGGATTGATAGCTGTGGGGAGAAGATCAGATCAGGATCTCTGTCCATATGAACGAGGAATGGGGACCCAGAACAAATGAGTGGTAGAAACTTGGGAGATAGTTGGAGTGGGAGCTGGTCAAGAAATAATGTAGAAATGGCAGGGAAAGTTGGGAGCAGAGAGAGAGTGGATTGGTGAGTCTGCACAGAAGGTGGTGATTTACATGATAGTAGGATAGGAGCCCTTCACAGGGGAAAGATAGCTACAATGGGTGTAGATTAGAAAGTCTGTTTATGGAAGGAAATTTTGCAAATTTCGGTTGGCGTCAACCTAATGAATCTCCGACTCTGTCCATCCGCATAAAAGGAGGTGAGTTTTTTATGTTTCCTACAGCTCTCCAATAGCAGCTTCTCTAACCTTATGGTGAATATCTCTGCAGGTGAATATTCAACAGTTTGTCTTGGTATCTTATTCCTCTAATTCTGCAGCAGGGGGGCTGCAATAGAAACAGAAGAGATTTATACAATGGGAGAAAAACAGTAAGGAGTGTAGTCTGTGTAGAGAAGGTTGCTGAGTAGTCTGCCAAATACATAGCTACTTCCTGTGTAGCTTGTTGTATTTGACCTGATCATCCCAGGTTATTTTGAGATTCTAAAACATTTTGCACAGAACTCCTCTCTTCAGCAACCTACTACTCCAAAATCAAAACCAAAACCAAAAACTAAATTCCTTTCTGGCTAGCAACAGTTAATTTGTTCAGGGAATTGTTTGTTTTTCTGGATGGTATAAATGTAAAACATTTTGTGTAATCAAAATTATTTTATTGTATTGTAGGTGAAACAATGAGAATTGCCTCTTCAGAGTTTGCTGATGATCCATGTTCTTCCGTGAAACGAGGCACCATGGTGCGGGCTGCTCGGGCCTTGCTGTCGGCTGTTACTCGCTTACTCATCCTGGCTGATATGGCTGATGTCATGAGGCTTTTGTCCCACCTGAAAATTGTATGACTTTTTAAAATTTTCTACACTGTTTTCTTCATTTAAGATGTGTTGAAATTATAAACAAAAGTCCAAGTTTCACAAGTTTTCTATTGTCTTTGTAGTTGCTGTTCTTGTGGAAGCACTAAAGTGGAACTAGAATATAATACATTTCTACTTTTTAGACCCTTATATGTTCAATCTAAATGAATTAATGTGTTGGAGTTAAAATCAGCATCGCTAGGTACTTCTGATAGATTGTACTTGTACTGCTGTTGTGTACCATGCTGGACTAAAAGTCACATTTAAATCACAGTGAAGCTCATGCCAGTGGTTTAATAATCCACAGTAGTTGTAGAGTATTGCTATCTTGTGGCAGAATTTAAGTACTACAGTTTTGTTGTGCCTTGTAAGTTAGGTGCTTCTATATGACTACTGAATGTATCACAAGGGAGGAACATTGATTGGGATTAGAAGCAGGGTAAGTGTCTAATTAGTATTCAAAAATGAAAAAAAAAATAGCAGAGAGGACATGTAGATTTGCAAATGAATTGCTGTAGATTTGTATTCTGCTTTTGATGCTGTCTATCTACCTGTCTGTAAAGGCATACAGTGTTTTGTAATTGTCACTACCCAGTTTAATGATTGATTTTTCTCTTGGTCTTTATCACATGGCCAGCTTTTGCTAATCTGGAGGAGGGAGAAGAAAAAGGAGGGGGGAAACCAACCACTGCCCTAGGTGTAAAAATGCATATACATAATGTTTAAAACCTTGTTTATTTTATTGATAGATGGCCCAAAAGGTACTCCCCCACCCCTATTTTGGTAAATTTTAGATATTGTTCTCTTGCAGAGATATGAGAACCTTTAGCCTGGAATGAGATTGTAGAAACAAATTTTAATCCTTTGAAAACAGACTCTACAATGAAAAATGGCAAACGCTTTTCTGTACAAATGCTAGAAAGCACTGCCCTAAAGAATGCAGTGCTATCGTAGTAAAATGTCAGCACATTGTCCCGTGATTACATGCTGTGTAAGCAATGTGACTCTCGAATATGCCTTCATTTTTTCAACTTAATAATGAACAACATTCTAATTCAGATAATGCTTTGTCAGTAGAGACTTTCTAACTCTTAATTTTAGCAGTAAGAGGACTCCTATGTGTACACGACAGTTCAAATTCTTATTCAGACCATTTCAAAGGTGAAGAGGTCATTTGTTCTTGTATCTGAGCAGAAGCCAGAATTTTTTGACTTTCTGTGTTGATAAGTTCCTTTGTTGGAAGTAGTATGATACACTGCTTAGAGTAGCATTCTCCAAATGATCTTTTGTAAGTGGGCGCTGTTTAGTAATGTTCTCATATCATTTTTGTCTCTGTGGATTCTCAAGGCAGCATACATCAACATAGTCTGTAGCTTTTGCAAATCATCCAAGAAATTATTTCAAAGAACCTTCAGCCTTATTTTTATGTATTTTTGTCTCCTGTGCTTTTTGTTAAGTGTGTTTAAGCACTTGAAAGTTTAACTTTGCATTTGATCATTTTGCATTATTTACAGCTTTAAAAGAACACTAGTTATTTTTATTTTCCAAGAGAGGAGGGCAATTCAAATATTTGTATCTTATTATTATTTTATATTATTTTTGAGACCAAGGTAGCTTTAGGCCACTTTTTGGCATTAAAAGGCCAAAGATTGATGGTGGTAGTTGTCACACATGGAACAGCATTAATATTAACTTGCAACTAATGTACAAAGACCGATTTACAGTATGTAATTTTCACTTCAGGTACTCTGAAAATTAATGAATTAAAATCACTTTGCATTGTCAGAGTTATATGAGGTGATTTATCCAACACGCACCCTAAAATGTACTATAATCAGTTCTAATTTAAATCATGTCAAGGCAGTGAGTTGCACTTCAGTCTTTATGGAGAGAAGTGCATTTTAATCAATTTGTGAATGTACGTAGGTGCTCTTCAGAAAGATTGTTAATCACTTTATCATATCATTTACTGTTAGCATTAATATTAAAATACGTATGTAAATACCTATATATTTATAATCACTGTTAATCGTAACAATATATGCATATTCATTTAAACATATTTATTTGAAGAACAAGTATATTCTCAAATGTGACTTTGTGAAAAAATATCAGTTTAGGAATCCATATTCAAAGACTTTCAATAGCTTCCATATACAATTTTCTCATTTTAAAATTTCACTTCTACCCCTACAATCTCAACCCGAGACTTGAAAGTCATACTGCATTATTTGTTACTTGCATGTCATTGCCAATCCTGCATATTTTTCATTCTGAACTTACTTAGTTCTGCTGATAATATATGAGCATAAGTAAAATCTAGTTATCGTTCCCTGAGATATATTGACTCTTAAATAGTAGTTGGAGTTAAAAAAGTAGCACAATCTTATTAAGAACTACAATGACCCCATAAAGTTAATTGAAATTGGCCTTATCTTTTTTTATTTTATAAATCCATTTGTTTTCTCCACTTTACTTCATTGGGCCATTGGGGGTCTTACTGAACGTGGAAACTGGAGCTGTTTGCAATGTTAGATGGAACTGCACCTCCCAGACATTTCTGGGGAAGAGAAACAAATTCCTTTCTCGTAAGTAAATTGGATACCACACTGGGTTTAAAATGAAGTCCTTCTCATTATTGTTTTGTACATCCCATTACTTCCCCTTCCCACTCACCCACTTAAATTGTGCCATGATTTCATCAGGCTTTAAAGACGTTGGTTTTAGCTTGAGCAGTTTCAGTTGAATAAACACTGAGCTAAGGTCAAAAATAGGTGGGAAAAGGTAAGATGGTAATCGGAATCATGTCAATTTAAGGACCAATATCTTGTGACTCACTGTCTCTTGAAATAACTGATATATATTGTGACAAAATTCTTCCTCTGCCTTGGTGGGTCCTCTGCTTTTTGGCGGATTTGCTTGCCTCAGAGATTCATGGCAGCCCTCAGTTTGGCCACTTTCATGGCTTAAATCAGCCAGTCACTCAGCTAACCTCATCACTGGCCAGCATGGGGAAAAGGAAGAAGAACAATCCCCACAGTCTCTGCTGATCCACCAAGTGGGTCGGGGAACAGATCAGAGACCTTCCCTTCTGGTGGAACACACAGTCCAGGTCAACGCCTCCTGTGTCTGATCAGGAGTTGGGAGGTTTTGGGGAGAATCCAGGCCTGCCCTCTACTCTGGGTTCCAGCCCAGGGCCCTGTGGATTGCAGCTGTCTAGAGTGTCTCCTGTAACAGCTGCATGACAGCTACATCTCCCTGGGCTACTTCCCCAAGACCTCCTCCCAACACCTTCTTTATCCTCACCACAGGACCTTACTCCTGGTGTCTGATAATGTTTGTACTCCTCAGTCCTCCAGCAGTATGCTTTCCCACTCTCAGCTGCTAGTGCCTCTTGCTTCCAGCTCTTCGCACACACACCTCACTGACTGAAGTGAGGTCCTTTTTAAACCAGGAGCCCTGATTAGCCTTAATTGTTTCTAGCAGCTTCCCAATTGGATCTAGATGTCCTAATTAGCCTGCCTGCCTTAATTGGTTCTAGCAAGTTCCTGAGTGTTCTGGAATAGTCCCTGTTATCTTACCTAGGGAAAAGGGACCTGCTTAATCTGGGACTAATGCATCTACCTTTGACCAATTCTCAGCTTTGCATCCCTACATTACTTTGTATCCTTGATGTCCTTGGTGTTTGGCAGATATTGAACAGTGATATAGTCACCTATCCCTTGGGCCATACAAATTAGGCTAATTAACAGATAGACCAAGGTGCTTTCAGCATTGCAGCATCCTGGGCCACTCGAGACAATCAGAAGATTTGTTGCATAAGAAGATGTTTTTATAGCAACTTTTCTGGCCATAACCATGTTTCAATAAAATAAAATAAATAAAAATAGTCACTGAGCTACAACAAAGGTATAACTTACATAGCTCAAGGTATTGTAGAAATAATACATGTAGGCCCTTTTGTCCCAAAGGATCTTAAATAGCTTTACAAAGTAGGCACAGAAATCAAATGTATTGTTTCTTACAGTTCCCAATAAGGATGGTGCAATAGGGGCTTTATTGGAAGGGAGAAATGCCTGATGAGGTGATGCAGAAATAACTCAAGTACTTGGAATTATAACAGTTTATCTATCAGCTGCTTGTAACCTAGTTGTTCTGATATTGGCCTAGTAATAATTGTTGAGTTGAATTGAATTGTAATGCTGCACTCCAACCCAAACCTATGCCTAGATTTTACTTGGTAAATGTCAGACACCAGCCACATGCCCAAAAGGAGTTTGTACGGATCTGGGGAACTTCATGTGGAGAGAGGGCCAGCAAGTGGGGTGTGGGGCTAGGGTGTTATATGCACATTTTCATGTTTCCCTGGCAAACAGTGGTGAATCTGCTCTCCCCTTTAACAGAACAGGATTACAGTATGCAAGGGGAGACCTTGGCAATTGCCAAGGAGACAGAGTGGGAAACAGAATGGCACAGGTTCTATGAGCCAGACCCTCTGCTCATTACATTGGAGGCAATCTCCCACCCATCCTGATGGAATGATCCAAGGAAACATCACTTCCTAGATAGGATTCCACCCTGTGGAGGCAAACTGGCTCTGTGTTACTTCACTGGAGCTATTATTCTTCTGAAAATAGAAATAAAACATTGTTAAATAAGATATTTAAGATTTCACCTGAAATGTAAAGATAAATAATATTAATGAATTACAATCAATTCACACCAATGGCTAATGACCTATTATGTGCTTTCTAAATGTACTTTGTTTTTTTAATAAAGATTTTCAAAAATATGTGCTCAGACTTATTTAGGCACCTAAATACGTTGCCTGATTTTAAATGTGAAGAATAGCCAGCAGCTCTCATTGATTTAAAAATTACTACTGCTTGGGATTGATTTAAATTATTTATCTGGTCTCTCATCAGCACCAGCTCCCCTGCCTCCTCCTCCCCCTCCCCCCAGAGGCCTGAGGCTAGCACACCCACCCACACCCACGGGGAGGGATGGAAAGGGGTGTAGGGCACCAAAATGGCTAGGGACGGCCCTGCTATCATAATAAAAAATGTAGGCAATGTAGTTTCAACCGTGTCAGTCCCAGGATGTTAGAGAGACAAGGTGGGTGAGGTAAAATCTTTTATTGGACCAACTTTGTTGGTGAGAGAGACAAACTTTCGAGCCATACAGAGCTCTTCTTCAGGACTGGGAAATGAAGCATCACAGCAACATAAAAAGTGGAACAGATTGTTTAGCATAAGTAAGTTATTAGCACATATTGTTAGGGACCATTTCCACAGACCAGGGCATGCCGACTCAAAGTGGCACCAGACCCTGCCAAAACAACAGATGCAAAACTTGCAGATATATCCCCACTGCTACAATAAGCAACACCCCCCCACACACAACACACCTTTCAAGATGCATGTATCCTATACATGCCTATTGCAACATGTGCTATACCTCATCTAGTGCAATAAATGCCACAGTAACAAAAATGTGGGTGAAACCAAACAATCGCTTTGCTCTGAAATTCACTCACAAAAGGAAAATAATTAAAGATAAAAAATATTGTATCCCCTGTAGAAGAAGACTTTTCATAAAGCGATTATTCTATATCTGACCTTTCAGTCCTCATCCTCAAAGGAAATCTCCACAACACTTTCAAAAGACAAGCCTGGGAGCTTAAATTCATTACTCTGCTAGACACCAAAAATTCTGGACTGAACAGACAAACTGGATTTATGGTTTCTTACAACAATCTGTAACCCAGTAACCCCCTCTTTTTCTCCTGTGACTGCACAGGTTATAATGGGCCACTGTACCTTGAATGATCCCTTACAATATGTGCTAACAACTTATGCCAGACAATCTGTTCCACTTTGCATTTTGCTGGGAATTCCTTTCCCAGACCTGAAGAAGAACTCTGTGGGTATATCTACACAGCAAAGAAAAATCCGTGGCTGGCTCATGCCAGCTGACTCAGACTTGGGCTGCGAGGCTGTTTTCATTGCTGTGTAGATTTTCAGATTTGCGCTGGAGCTCATGCTCTGGGATTCTGTAGGGTGGGAGAGTCCCAGAGCGTGGACTCCAGCCCAAGCCCAGAAGTCTACACCACAATGAAACAGCCCCACAGCCGAGCCCTGCAACCCCAAGTTGGTTGGCATAGGCCAGCTGCGGATCTTTCTTTGCTGCGTAGACATACCTGTGCGGCTCGAAAACTTGAGGGTTAGTATTTCAAATGGTGGTAGATAAATAGCAGGAACAAATTAGACCATACAATATAGTTTTCATACTAATTTTGTGAGCTGTCATGGTAGTTAGGATTTGAACATCATTGTTCAGTTTATGGGTAAGAAATGAGATGATGCAGGCCCAGATTGATTTGACCACAAAAGCAAAGTGCAGCTTGTAACTGTTAGATGTAGCATAACACCTCCAGAAAACAGCTATGCATTTAAATTTCCAGCTAGAATATTTCTCTGCAGAACTGGGTGAGCCTGATTCTCCATGGCCTTACACCTTGTGCAGCCATTTATCTTTGTGTAAAGTGGGTGCAAAACGTGACAGAAGGAATATTATCCACTCGGACTGGTGCTAACTTTTTACATTCACTTTGCAAGGTAAAAATAACACAATGTACAAGTTAGTGGTGAGGCAGACCCTGTATATTTTAAACCCTGTCTAAATTAATTAGATGCCTGCTCTTGTTATTGATGTTGATGAGGTGCCAGAGACTTTACAGAGAGCAAGATGGAGTTCTAAATCCTTTCTTAGGAACCAGTCCCTGTTGGAATTAAATAACCTTTCCTCTGAAAAAGGACAGTTCATGTGTCTGCTGTTAACAGCATGTCCAGATTGACAACACCTATTGTTCCAGTTAAATATTTCATTAATTCAACTTGATACAGATCAGGATAGATCTACATTCACTGTTTCAACCCTTCTGCTGGGAATTTCACTGATCTCTCAAATGACAGAACAAGTTCACAAAATTCCACTGCCCCACTTGCTCCCAGGGCAGGTAATTTTATTTCCTGGATGAATAAAGTATTTTAAATCTTTTCATTATAATCGTAACGGTAAGCAGCTTTTATGCTGAAGCTGGTAAGTTTGTGATAGCTGTACTAAGTGGGCACTTGGTAATACTTCTAGGATTTTCATATCTTTACCTCTTTTGCTGAACGAATTTGAATCACTATGGAGAGTGTGTTTTTTCTGTTAAGTTCTGCTCTTTATGTAAAAGTAAATGTAACAGTTTTGATAACAGTAGAAAAAATAGAAAACGAAGCGCCAAACTACTTCTTATGCCATAGTTACTATTCCATGTTGGGCCTCCTTCTGTTTTAACTACATTCTAAAAGATGCTATGTTAGCTATGTAATATAGGGTAATCTACAAATTTAGTTTCAATGGCAAGTTTAATTTTCTTTGCTTTAGATTTGTTCCCATAAGCTGTAAATAGCCTTAGGCCCCGTCTAGACTAGAGACCTTACAGTGGCCCAGCTGTACCGATGCAGATGCTCCGCTGTAAGATCTCCCGTGTGGCTGTTCTGTGCCAACATAATTAAACGAGTGGTGGTAGCTATGCCAACGGGAGTCTATGTCTACCAGTGACATAGCACTGTCCACACCAGCACTTCTGTCAGCGTAACTTATGTCTCTCACAGGGGTGTTTTTTCACAACCCTGAGTGACGTAAGTTGTACTAACAAAAGTCCTAGAGGAGACATACTCTTAGTTTTCACAGAAAGCCTATACTGCACATACACCATTAGGAAATTTTTCTCTCTGTTTACAATTGGAGGGTCATACACTTAATAACTTCTGTTGACTAGGCTTATTTCACATGTCACGGGATCCTTACATCCCTCCATTCCACCCCACAAGTTCCTTGTGTGCCACCGTCCTATCCCTCTCTATTTCAGGGACTCCCTGCTACTCCCCCCAATTTTCCCTTGCCAGGGGTTCTGTGCGCCCCTTTCCTCCATATCAGAGTCTCTCAATCTGTCCTGCACCAGGTGTTGTGTATGCCCTCCCCCACTGTCCTCCTCCCACTATTCCAGGGTCCTTCATTCCCACCCTTTCCTCTGTGCTGGGGGCTCCATGTGTGCCTCCATTTCCCACTTCCCCCAGGCCAGGGTCCTCCAATCTCGGCTTTGCCAGATTTCCCCCTCTCCTTACCTGGGTCCCCAGTTTTCCTCCCATGTCAGAAGATGGGTGCTAGTCTCCCTCACCTTGCCCCCATTGTAGTTATTAGTTTTCGTTCAGTCTGGGAGAGAAGTCATTCACGGTGTCAACTTATTAAACTCCATGGGGAGGATAGGCAGAGCTTGGATATGGGTATTGTTTTCTTGCGTGGCATTAATGGTACCATCATCCAGTTGTTTGCTCTATAGACAGATGCAGATCTGATTGCATCTGTGGCTTTGCTAATCAGATGATACAGGCTCCTTGTGCCCCCTACTTTTCTCCTTTTGGTTTCCCACTTTCCCCCCAAATCAGTAGAGTTCAGACTATTGATGCCTAGAATATCCTCTAAAATTTTGTAGTGGATTGGGTATGGTATTCATAAGTTATTGCATTACAGACAGACAAACATGCAGACACATAACAGAGAATTTACATACAGTTGAATATAGGTCCTTGGCAAGCTTGGCCAATAAAAAAAAAAGACACAGATATTAAACATGTTTAATCTAGGAAGTATATCTGAATAAGATAGTGTCTAAACTAATACCTGTTATATGAGGTATACATTATAGTGGCATGCAAAGAAGGAGAAGTAATACAGAACAACATTAAGAGAACTGTACATTGGTGTAACTGAGAGTCAAATTTGCCTATGAGAAACTGGGGCATAAAATGATTAGTGACTTGGTCAAGGTGGGAAAAATGACAGAGACAGATTAAAACTCTAATAAATTTCATATATTAAATTGTAGGTAGAAGAAGCACTGGAAGCTGTGAAGAACGCAACAAATGAGCAAGACCTAGCAAATCGGTTTAAAGAATTTGGGAAAGAGATGGTGAAACTTAACTATGTGGCTGCTAGAAGACAACAGGTGGGTAAATTGTAAACCAGTGGGTATGAAAATTCAGCCATATAAAATAACCTGGGTTTTTATCATGTTAAAAGAAATGTTGTTTCTGCTTTGCATCATCAGATTTGTCAATAATTATTATATCATTACCTATATCTTAAGCCTATTAATTTTCCAATGCACAGTTGCCTTTTTTTAGAAGTGTTTTTTTTTTTTAAAAAGGAAAATCTTAAAAAACAATGCTTCAGTTAAGAATGGCTTAAAGAATAAGAGAGCAAATGACCAAGGAAATTACGTTATCTAGTGGTCACTTCAGTCCAGTCCAGGTCAGTAGAGACTGGAGGTCATATCTGATTATTGTGTGGTGGTCTACATGAAGTGTTCTTTATAAAGAAAAATATTTTCTTTCCAAAAATGTTTTGACAGATTTTCAAAAATGAATGTCTAAAATTAAGCTTCTAAATTAATATTTAGGCACCTAAATAAGTTGTTAGGGCTAATTCCCCACTCTGGCACTTCGAGTGCAGAAGGTGGGGGACCGCAAGGATTCTAAAGATTAATACTGGCCACTCCAGGCTTGTATTAAACTCTCAAGGTTAAACCAACCAAGTGCAGAACCACTTTGAGAGCCCAGGAAGGTGCACTTGGGTATTCCTTCCCGTGGGGCACCCTCAAGCCCTTTCACCGCCCTTCCAGGGAAGGGCTAAGAAAGAAAAACAAAGGAAATCAGCTGTTGCCACCAACTAATTAAACAACATGTGCACAACCCTCTTAGGACACAAAAATCCAATTCTGCTGTTTAAAAGGGTAAATTTTATTAAAAAGAAAGAAAGAAAATACATCTGGGAACTCAGGCCATTGCTAGATTTTAAAAGAAACAACTACAAGGATTCAGCCCCAAGAATAGCTTTCTTGAGGTCCAGTTTAAAGGTTACAAGCAAAACAAAAGCACCTGGGGTTAGCACAGAGGAATCCACATGCCATAAAGAAATAAAAGGAATAAACCTAATTGCGTCTTCCTAGACATTTCCTGATCTACTTACATATCTGGGGTTTTAAATGAGTAGTTTCTAGGTATGATACGGATGATTTTTCATACCTGGCCCAAGCGCCTTACAGCATAGCTCTGCCCTATCCCCTCTCTCTGGGAGAACAACCACAGACAGACAAAAGGGGAGTCATTTTTCAATTTTAAAAAAGTTCTAGCCTTCCCATTGGCTCTTTTGGCCAGGTGCCCACTCCCTTCCTTTTACGTATGCATAGCAGTGAGACTTTTACAGGTAGAGTGATTAGAGAACAGCTCCTAAGAGGGATTTTATAGCTACTGGCTGTCTAGCTGTCCATAAAAGGGAGCTACCCCCCCTTTCTTCATTTATCACATCAGTGCTCTAATTTCTAAAACACCCAACAACTCAACTCAAATTATAAACACTAGTAATGGAAATCAAAGGGAGTTGGTAGGACCTTACTCTCCTGAAAATTATCCCACATATTTAGGTGCCTAACGTTAGATGCAATTTTTTTTAATTGCCTTATTTTTTACAAGGAAAAGTTGTTCATATGGATGGAGGTCTCTGATAGTCTAATGTAATAGAAGTCTTTCTATTTCAGAAGGAACAGGAATTTATTCTGATGCTCACAAACAACATTGTTAGTTTTCAGATGATTAAAAAGATAATTTAATTTTTTTGTATTAACAAAGAAATTAAAAAAAATAGAAGACCTGAAAGTGACAAAAATGATTCCGCATCCAAAATTACGTATGTTTTTGCATAAGGTCATACTTTTCCCTTTTAGAGCACACACAAAGCTGATGATTATTGCTACCTTGGGTACTTATAGGGGCAGACCTTATAGGGTCTCACTATTATGCATTCCCTTCCACTCAGCATATAGCTTTCACCTAAGCAGCCCAATCAATGAGCCCTGTTACAGATTTTTAAAGTATATTTTCCTGTGGAGATGTGGAAATAAAGGAGGGAGAATACACGTGCATTCACTAGGCTGCTCATAGCTAGGCCTCCTCCTGGGCAATGCTGCTTCCAGTCAGTCACCGCACCTTCTAATAGAGTGAAAAAGAACAGATTATAGTGCAGTTGCAAAATATCTCTGCAGTGTATTATTTCAGTAAACAATTTACAGATAATTTGTAGTGTGCAACATAATTTATAAACAATATACTTCCACACACACAATTTACACTGCAGAGAAGGCCACCTTTCTAGGAATATTGACTTGTGTTTGTTTCTTCCCCCCCGGAAATGGCTCTTTCCTTCTTCTTTTGACATCACACATGTTTCTAGTTCATACATATTTTGTATATTTTCTCTACTTCAATTATTTTTTAAAATATTTTTAATAATTTCCCTGGTGTTTAAGAATATTCACTTCTCCATGTAGTTGCCACCCTCTCTTTCTTTTTCTTCTTCCCCTGAAGTCCACTGGCATTCCATACTGCCTTTTTTGTGTGCCTTGCTGCTTTTCTTTTAGATGTTTTGCCCAGAAGTTTTCCTGCATTTTAAGATAGTTAGCATTTTCCTCTTATTTTCCTCCATTTTTCCATGTGGCTGACCCATTATAACATAGAAGAAAAACAAAACAATAAAAAACAGATTTTCTTGGGCAGAAGGAACATTTTGTTGTAACATAACTGGTAAATTCTGTGATGGATTCCATTGCTACAGAATCAGGACCACAGGGCCCTACTTAATAGTATATATGAATAAACATTGTAACTGTAGCATATTCTAAAGCTTCATTATATAACTGTACAGTGTACATATATTTTTGTACAGGAACTGAAAGATCCTCACTGTAGGGATGAAATGGCTGCTGCTCGAGGTGCTCTGAAGAAGAATGCTACTATGCTGTACACTGCCTCTCAAGCGTTTCTCCGTCACCCTGATGTAGCAGCCACTAGGGCCAACAGAGATTATGTCTTCAAACAAGTACAAGAAGCAATAGCCGGTATTTCTAATGCTGCACAGGCCACCTCACCAACCGATGAGAACAAGGGGCACACTGGCATTGGAGAACTTGCTGCAGCACTAAATGAATTCGATGTAAGTATTAAGTGTGTGCCCAAAATGACACACCTTTCAGGAAATCCCACGTACCTTTTGTCAAACAGAATTTGAACGGTATACGTTTGTTTTGTACACAACTTTCTTTTGTTAGGCTGCAGCAAGCAAGATGCAAGTGGTCATCAATTTTTAATGAGGAATAGCTCTTGCTTTCAGTGAATGCTAGAACTTCCAAGTCATTGTTTGTTTTCTTCTGCTGTGACTGACAGAAGCAGAGAAGTCTCTCTCCATCCGCCTCAGCATAAGCAAAATCTTATCCAGCTAAATTTTTCAAGTCGGTTGGTAGTCTGATTAATCTGGTTGCCTTAGTTCTGTTAAAAAGTTGAGTTTTAAGAGTGTCTTTATCTACTTTGCTGAAAAAGATAAGCAGTGATTTAGGATGATTTGGTTGTTGTCACAGGCAAATTCAGTGCAGGAAGATATAAATACATGTTCTTCTCTGAAATGTTGAAGGAGCTATGCCCAACTGCTTGTTCATTAGATTCTTGCCCCTCACGTCCAGTAAAAACCTACAAGGAGATTTTCAGAGAAGACCACTGCTACTAGGTTTTTTGCAGACAGGGTGCCACTGCCTTCAAAATTCAGTTGGTGGCAAGGGCCATGGTTAAAGCCTTGTCAATGACTTCTTAGTTCTAAGTTTTCCTCATCCCATTTTTGTGGAATACCATTAAGAAGGCATTTTTGGAAGAGCTCTAGATGCATAATTTCATTGGCAGGGCCTGACGAAATTCTTTAAGGAAGTAGCTGGTCTTTAAGGAATTAGCTGAAGCAGTATTGGAACCACTAGCGATTATCTTCATGAACTCATGGAGGATGGGCAAATCCAAGAGGACTGGAGAAGGCAAACATAGTACCTATCTTTAAAAAGGGGAACAAAGAGAACCTGGGGAATTAGACCAGTCGGCCTAACTTTGATACCTAGAAATATACTGGAACAAATTATTAAACAATTAATTTGTAAGCACCTAGAGGGTAATAGGGTGATAAATAATAGCCAGCGTGGATTTATGAAGAACAAATAATACCAAACCAACCTAATTTCCTTCTTTGATAGGTTTCCTAGCCTAATGGATAGGAGAGAAGCAGTAGACATGGTATATCTTGATTTTAGTAAGGCTTTTGATGCAGTCCCACATGGTGTTCTCATAAGTAAACTGAGGAATTGTGGTCTAGATGAAATTACTGTAAGGTGATGCACAACTGGTTGAAAAACTATACTCTCGGAGTAGTTTTAAATGGTTTTTAGTCAAATGGGGAGTACGTATCTAGTGGGGTCCCACAGGGATGTGTTCCCGGGTCTAATACTATTTAGTATTTTAATTAATGATAGATAATGGAGTGAAAAGTATGGTTATTAAATTTGTGAATGATACCAAGGTGGAAGGGGTTACTAGCACTTTAGAGCGGGGGTTCATATTCAGTTTATGGTCCAGTATAACCCCCAGATCCTTTTCAGCACTGCCTAGCTAGTTATTCCCCATTTTGTACTTGTCATTTTTTACTTTATGAATGCAGTACTTTGTATGTGTCTTTACTGAGTTTCGTCTTGTTGATGTCAGACCAATTCTGTAATATATCAAGATTGTATTGAATTCTAAATATAGATTCTAAGACCAGAAGGGACCATTGTGTTCATCTAGTCTGACCTCCTGTATAACACAGGCCAGAAAACTTCTCCAGAATAATTCCTAGAACATATTGTTTAGAAAAACAGCTCATCTGGATTTAAAAATTGTTGTAATGAAGAACCTACCATGACTCTTGGTAAATTGTTCCAATCATTAATTACTCTCACCCTTAAAAAAATTACACCTTATTTCCAGTCTATCACCAACCAGGCCATGGGCAGTCATGCCTCATGGTGAAGGCAAGAGTTCAACCTACGAGTTAGAGCTGGGTCCAGGGTGAGTGGAGTACAGGAAACAAGCTGATCAATCAGTACCAGAGGGGCATAAGCCAAATGCCAGAACAGGAGGGTTAACTGGAGTCATAAGCCAGCAGAGGCAAAGCCAGTGTTCGAAACCAAAACACTGAAGCTACTGGGGAGCTGGGCAGGAGCATACACTGGAAGCAGGCTGAGACAAGCAGGAGCAGGGAACTAGAACAAGCAGGAGCAAGGACTGGAACAAGGGCAAGCACTGCTGTGAGTCTAGTATGCATTGAGCAGCCTATAAACTGCTGTGGGGAGCAGGCTTATAAGGAGCACAGCTAAACCAGCAGCCAATCAGGGGCTGTGGCTACCCTAACAGGTCTAAGGCAGTGGTTCTCAAACTTCTTTTCCCCCCATGGACACTTGAAAATTGCTGAGGGTCTCGGCAGACCACTTAATGATCTTTCCAAATGTTGTTTGTACTGTTAGCTAACTATTGTAAAGTGCTTTGGATAAAAGTGTTATATATATAAAAAAAGGTTTTTTAGTTCTACAAATAAAAGCAAAACTCCTATTTTAATATCAATAGTCTTACTTTTCTAATGCAATGGATGTGCCCTCTCCCCCACCATGGCAGCCCCTAAGCTGGAGCTGGAAAGGAGGGGGGGGTCCTCCCTCTCTCCCCCGCTGCAGCAGCCCCTGAGCTGGGGCTGGGAAGGAGGGCTGTTTCTCCCCAGCAGCCACAGTCCTGGAGCTGGGGAAAGTCGCCTCTTTTTCTGGCTGCCGCAGCCCTGCATGTCCCAGATTTCCCCCACCCCCTCTTCTCACCCTATTCCCCCCAAGGCCACCACCTCACCTTACATATGCATCTTCTCCAGGGTCCAGGCACCTAATTAGTGGAGCCACGCTTGCGCCTTAGAGGGAACTATCCGCGGACCACATGAATGGAGCTCGCAGTCCATGGACCACAGTTTGAGAACCTCTGGTCTAAGGCAATGCAGCTGGGCTCATTGGTTGCCTAGCAGCACAGTTAATCGGGGAGCAGGACAGCACATCTGAATTTGTCTAACTTCAGCTTCCACCTATTGGATCATGTTACACTTTCCTCTGCTGGATCGAAGAGCCCATTATTAAATATTTGTTCCCCATGTAGTACATATAGACTAATCAAGTCACCCTTAACTTTCTCTTTGTTACTCTAAATAGAATGACCTCCTTGAGTCTACCACGATAAGGCAGGTTTTCTATTCCTTTAATCATTCTTGTGGCTCTTCTCTGATTCCTCTCCAATTTATCAACAACCTTTTTGAATTGTGAACAGCAGAACTGGACACAGTATTCCAGTAGCAGCTGCACCAGTGAAAAATATGGAGATAAAATAACCTCTCTACTCCTGTTTTTAGTGCACAGATAGGGATCAAACCAGAGTTCAGATCATTGCACCAGGGGCTCAGATGCTCAAGAGTTATCCCAACAGAGTTGTTGGCACCCATCAGTCCTTTGGGGGAAATGAAATTAAAATATTATTTGAAAAAGAGTTTGCTTCTCTAGTTAGGCATGTGCCAAGCAGTTCTAATACTCATGCACCTATTGACATGCCAAATTGATTACATTGAACGTGCACAGACGAAGGAGTTAACATGACTGTTAGCCTTCACCATTGTAAAGAAGTATGGGCTGGATGAATGCACTATAAGGTGGGTAGAAAGTTGGCTAGATTGTCGGGCTCAACGGGTAGTGATCAATGGCTCCATGTCTAGTTGGCAGCCAGTGTCAAGTGGAGTGCCCCAGGGGTTGGTCCTGGGGCCGGTTTTGTTCAGTATCTTCATAAATGATCTGGAGGATGGTGTGGATTGCACTCTCAGCAAATTTGTGGATGATACTAAACTGGGAGGAGTGGTAGATACGCTGGAGGGCAGGGATAGGATACAGAGGGACCTAGACAAATTGGGCCAAAAGAAATCTGATGAGGCTCAATAAGGATAAGTGCAGGGTCCTGCACTTAGGACGGAAGAACCCAATGCACCGCTACAGACTAGGGACCAAATGGCTAGGCAGCAGTTCTGCGGAAAAGGACCTAGGGGTGACAGTGGACAAGAAGCTGGATATGAGTCAACAGTGTGCCACTGTTGCCAAGAAGGCCAATGGCATTTTGGGATGTATAAGTAGGGGCATAGCGAGCAGATCGAGGGACGTGATCGTCCCCCTCTATTCAACATTGGTGAGGCCTCATCTGGAGTACTGTGTCCAGTTTTGGGCCCCACACTACAAGAAGGATGTGGATAAATTGGAAAGAGTCCAGCGAAGGGCAACAAAAATGATTAGGGGTATGGAACACATGAGTTATGAGGAGAAGCTGAGGGAACTGGGATTGTTTAGTCTGCAGAAGAGAAGAATGAGGGGGGATTTGATAGCTGCTTTCAACTACCTGAGAGGTGGTTCCAGAGAGGATGGTTCTAGACTATTCTCAGTGGTAGAAGAGGACAGGACAAGGAGTAATGGTCTCAAGTTGCAGTGGGGGAGGTTTAGGTTGGGTATTAGGAAAAACGTTTTCACTAGGAGGGTGGTGAAACACTGGAATGCGTTACCTAGGGAGGTGGTGGAATCTCCTTCCTTAGAGGTTTTTAAGGTCAGGCTTGACAAAGCCCTGGCTGGGATGATTTAATTGGGGATTGGTCCTGCTTTTGAGCAGTGGGTTGGACTAGATGACCTCCTGAGGTCCCTTCCAACCCTGATATTCTATGATTCTATGATTCTACACCTGCTTCATATCTCAAGGGACTAGGCAGTAGTTCTTTGAACCTGTGACAATCACCCAGTGTCAGCGTGAGTCCCACCTTGGACAGAAATCTGAAAAAGGTAGAAAGACATTTGGCTAAAATCTCTCTGTTATTTTTTTTTCTGTCTTTGGGCAGCGGGGGAGACAGTGTAATCAAAGTATTTTTGTAAACATTTGTTTTAAATTGATATGCAAAGGCTTGCCCTCAGTGGTGTGGGAAGGCATTTTAGGGGGTGGAGAAGTGGGGGGGAATAGGAGTGAAAATCATTTGGGGGTTGCATTGAGGGGAGGGGTAAATGCGGATGGGTGGTAGGGGAGGTGAGAGGAGTTGGGGGGGCTCATGAGGGGGAGGGGAAGGGACGCTGGGAAGGGGACATAGGGGTGAGTGGTAGGATGACTGGCAAAGAATAGGGTCAGGGAGCTGTCATCCCCACATTTCTCCTTCTGTGTGTGTGCCAGGATCTGGTGGTGATCTGAGCCCTTCTCCCCACCCATCCCATGTGAGCTGGGATCTGGGTATCCCTGCCCCCACCAGGGCCTCTGATCCCTGCTACCTTCCTCCTTGTTTGTGTGGTATTCTGTCCCACCTAGTGCCACTGAGAACACTTACAGAGAGAGAGACTAATGAGTCTGGTCTACAGCCTTAGCTAAGAGGCAGCTGGTTTTTAACTCATGTGGTAGAGGCTCATGCACTAAGCTCCAGAGGTCCCTGGTTCGATCCCGCCTGCTGATGACCGGGGTCTGTCAGTGTTACACCAGGATTTGGGGGGCCCCTACTTGTCTAGGGAATCTGAGCCCCTCTCCAATCTCCCTGCCTCATGTGGGTTGGATTATGGGGGGGCCTTGTCTCTTTGGGATGTCTGAGCCCTGCTCCTTGACCCCAATGTCTGTGCCAAGATCTGGGGGACCCCTACCCATCTATGGGGATCTAACCCCCCTTCCATGTGCCTCCTCTGGGGGGGAGCAGTAGTCTGCGGGGGCTAGCAGCCTGAGTCCGTCTCCCTACCTTCTCTCATGTGAGTTGAGATGTCCTGGGTCCCTGCCATCTGGGAGTTTCTGAACCTCTCCCTCTGTGTCAGGATCTGGGGGTGGGGGCTTGATGGCCCCTGCCCATCTCTGGGAGTCTGACCCCCTCCATGGCCCCTCATATAAGCCTGCTTCTGGAGGAGCCTTGCTTTTCTGGGGAGGTGTCTGAACCCCTCTCATTAAGTCCCCCCCACAAGTCCGTGCCCACAGGTGTGTCTAAACCCCACTCCCTCCCCCTGTGTGTATGTGCCAGGATCTGTGAAGCCCCGACCCATCTATGGGAGTCTGACACTCCCCCATGCACCCTTGTGTGAATCAGGTTCTTGGATTGAGCCCCATTCCTTACCCCCTTCATGTGAGCTGGGAGCTGGGGTGCCTTGTCCCTCCAGGGGGTTCTGAGCCCAACTCTTTACCCTCCCACCTGGCCCAGGGGAGCCACAATCTGGGGAAGCCCTGCCTGTCTGGGTGGGGAGGTTGAACAGTCGTGCTGGGCGCCTGTATCTGACACTGAACGGGTATGCTTGACACAATCAGAAACTCTCCAACATGGAGGTGGGGGGAATAGGAACACCCACTAACATGAATGGAGCAGTTCTCTCTGCTCCGAGCTGCATTCCTCTCCCTGGGGCATCCTCTTTAATCAGAGACCATCTCATTCAGCTGTGTGGCTCACTTCACACCTCTCCCAACCCCCTGTGCTGCTTATAGATGTAGTGCCCCGCCCTGCCCTTCTCCACTCTCTCTAATTACAGCAACAGAGCAGCAGCTCTGCTATCGGTAAGGTCATGCCATCCTGGAAGGGCAGGAGCTGCCACTGTAAAGCCTTAACTCTGCCTTAGCAATGGTTTTGGGGCATTCAGTTGTAGGGAAGGTGGAAGCAACATAGATGCTCCATCTCACTTAGAATGTAAGAACTTGATTCTTCGACAGGCTGGGCCTTTTCAATCATGCTCCACTTGTCTCCTTGTCTGTACTGGGGCAAATAGAAGCAGAGGAAGGAAAAGGGTTATGTGATCTAGGGAGGTTGGAGGAGAAGAGGGGACAGGAGCCAGGGTAAGAAGTGCATTGGAGCACTGGAGGAGAGGAGCTGGAGCCGGGAGATTGGGGGTAGGAGGAGGTCAGGGTGTGTGTGTGTGGATAAGAGCAGAGAGGACAGACAGGGTGGGGGTACAGGACCAGAAAGGTCTGTTCCCACTAGAGAACACTCCCCTCCAGAACCTGGAATTGAACCCAGGGTCCTCAGTCTCTATGTTCCTCTGCTATCAGCAAATAGCTATGAAACCCACTGGTAAAGTATATGTGATCATGTAATTAAAGATTCGCAAAAAGAAAAGGAGGACTTGTGGCACCTTAGAGACTAACCAATTTATTAGAGCATAAGCTTTCGTGAGCTACAGCTCACTTCCTCAGATGCATATCGTGGAAACTGCAGCAGGCTTTATATATACACAGAGAATATGAAACAATACCTATTCCCACCCCACTGTCCTGCTGGTGGGAATAGGTATTGTTTCATATTCTCTGTGTATATATAAAGCCTGCTGCAGTTTCCACGATATGCATCTGAGGAAGTGAGCTGTAGCTCATGAAAGCTTATGCTCTAATAAATTGGTTAGTCTCTAAGGTGCCACAAGTCCTCCTTTTCTTTTTGCGAATACAGACTAACACGGCTGCTACTCTGAAACCTGTAATTAAAGATTGTGATCATAATGCATAGCAACAAGGGGGCCAGATTAAATTTGCAGAGCCAGCCCCAATTTTGGCATTTTCTGGCTTTTGAGTGCTTGACTTTGCAATGTAAGCATTCCTATAATGTAGGTTTTTAAAATGTGATTTATTATTTTGGTTGTGGTAGCCTCCACAGTGTCCTAACCATTTTCCACACTCAGAAACGGACCCCAAAGTGTGCCATTTTAAGATGAACATCAGTACTCTGTTTTCTGCATTAGCTACCATGCACAGTCCCAGGTGCAAAATGAAGGTGCTGGTTAGGATCTATAAAACCCTAAATGGTCTGAATCTGAGTTGTTTGAGAACTGTTGAGAGAACAGCTCTTCCCCTCCCCTTGTTCTATCTATTTTTTCTTTGAATTTAACACGCTGTAATGGCTGATGACATGGCTTCTCAATGGAAAGCCTATGTCTCGGGAATATGCTCCATCTGCCTAGAGCTTGGTACCTTCAGCACACATTGTAAGACACAATTAGTTTTATCAAGCTTTTCCTCTGTCTATATAGGGGATATTTAATGTGCCTTTGATTGCCTTATCCAGAAACAAATTTATTGACATGAGTTACCTTAATAGCTGGGATAGGAAAGTTGTGTGATTCTATGTGAAAAGAGCTCTATTTAGACAAAGTTTAAAATTGTTTGTTTTTTTTTTAAATCATTTTTTATAGGGTATGGTTCTGTGTTTCTTCTGTGCCGGGTGTCAATTTAAATGGTCTAGCAAATATTGGTAGCCTTGGAAACGGTCAATATTGACTTTATTAATCCTTTTATTTTTTGCTGTGAATATGTTGTTAAATGGCACGGAATCTGAACGTTGTCTTGATGTTAATACATCTTTACAATTATTGATGTTTATCACTGCTAGCATAGAACAGAATTGCTCGTGCAGTGTCAAAAGCGTTGATAATACATAAAAGGACAAATTTATCTCTGGCAAACTTATTGACTTCAGCAAAAATAAACCTGATTATGAAGGGTCTGAAATTGGCCAAGAAAACCCCTTCTGTGTAGATATTGCAGGACCCTATGTTTAAAGTGTGACCCATCTGGGTTTAAAATAATTTTTGATTTGTGCTTTTTCAAAACTTCTTTGTGCCCATAATACATATGCTGTATCTTCTGATTAAACTGATCATATTTTTTCATACTGAAGTAATTGTGGCTTTAAACGGTGGGTCAAGATTTTAGGAATCCCATATTTTTAAAGTGCCTGTACATATTTTTTTTTAAACTTCCTTAATGGTGAGAGTCCCCTAAAATTATCACTGTTTGATCTAATTGTACTTTGGATCTTGCACAGGAGGGTTTTTCACATGGTATGAACAGCAGAATTTTGAAACTGACCATTATCATGTGATGCTTATCAGTTTCTAACTGATGCTGCCACCACTATCTGGAAAGGGCTACTGTTCAATGCAACAAGGGGCATTGTGCTTAGTGATAATAAATGCATTGATATTTGGGACTGAGAAGACTATGCTGGTCATCAGGTAGGATCCCCTGATTCTTCGTAGGAATATTCAGACATCATTCCTCTTTCAGGTAATATATTTTCACACTTTTGCATTGTGTTGCAAGTGTAATAGATTCATGTGTGACACGTAAAATCATAGTCACATCATGATTTGTAAGTGCACTTGTGAAAAATGTATATGCTTTATTTTCAGAAAGTCTCTTTCTTCCTAATATTAAGAAGTAAAAAAGAAGTTTATTTTAATTTGTCCATTTCACTGAGGACACAGAAGATTCATTTGAATGTAATCTTGTTTTGCCCGCTTTTAGCCACTTTCACCTGAATGCTTAGCTGCAGACAGGGACTTACTTAGCCTTGTTCTTGGGGCTGACACATCACTCTCTTTAGCTCTAAGAGTACCTGTCTAACAAATGTAGCTGCAATTCTGAGATGATTCTGAAGTCACTTCTCTACGTGCTAACAGATAAAACAGGCCAGCATGACTGCAGCACAGGAAACAAGGGGATAGAGAGACACTTCTGACCCTCCTTATTAAAGTATAACTTCAGCAAGGGAAAAGAATACTACTTTTAATCCTTTTGGCTGAGTAATTAGCATTGCTACATTAATGTTTCCATATCTCCTGTAGTAAAAAACTTGCATGAGTGGTAACCTGGCATTGATATGAAGTGTATACTAAACACCTACGGTAGGGCAAAAGAATCATTCTTCACTAAAGCAAAAAGAGTGCGGATTTGTTCTTAAGCATAATACCACCTGAAACTTCTTTCACTGAGCTACTGCTAATTTCAGACTCGGCTTTCCATAGTTCTCATCACTGCTATTTGCAAATACCTGCATTGTTAATAATTTGAAGTACTTTGTAAACCAAAATAGCCTCATATTTAGTTTCAATTAGGCTGTACCTATTTTAAACACTTAAACTGTCATCTTTAAATAGATTTCACATGGTAATTGTCATATTCTATGGCATGTTGATTGTATATTGCAATGAAACAGCTACCTCTGTATAATTTGTATGTATCGTAGTCTTTGGAGAAGAACTATAATTTACTAGATTTTGGAAATATTTTATATAGGAATGTAAAGAGCTTATGAATCCATTTAGTCAGAGTTTGGCACTGAAATATTTTTAGTTTTAGATGTTTTTCTTTTGTTTTAAACAGGTGATAGTAAGTGTAATAGTATTTGACATTGCCTATATTTAATGTAAGTATTATTGCTCTTAGTTTCAACTGGATAATTTGGGTTTGATGTTTAATTTCCATACAATTTATCTGACTCTCTAGATTTTTGTTGTGACCAATAACATAGATACAAAAAGTATTTGTCTAAATTCAGGGTTTATTAAAGAAAGAGAATAAGATATAATAGAAGAAAGGACAATCATTTGTTTAAGTGTATAAAATCCAAAGTGGTGTTATAGGCACAACTAGTTGTTCCTCAGATTGGTAAGATTGCTTAGTACTTTCCATTGTGAGACCTTGTTTTCAGTTCTGTATAGCTTTGTCAAACTTAAGATATTTAGGCTGAAAATGTTCCTGTTCTTGTTTGTTGGTTTGTTTGTTTTTGGTTTTGGAGTTTAAGCTAAAATGGTACAGCCATTTCCAAAAATGAAATGCATTGTTTTCCCCATGTTTAAAATTCTTACAACTGTCTTGTTGAGAAGCTGTAATGCCTCCATACTTTGCAGCAGGGACTTCAAATTTGGTACGAGGTGTCAGGAATGTACCTTTTTGCTGTCTCCATGAAAAGTTGACCAAGTTATAAGCATATGGAAAATCTTGGTTCATGCATGCTCAGTTGAGACTTGTTAAAAACTTGGCTGCTAAATTCTCCAGAGATTCCATAAACACTGAACGTTCTCCATCCAAGGGCCTGACTTTCCTTGCATTTGTTCCTCCTGGTATCCATAGGCTGCTGTGGCACAAAGCACAGGAACTGAGAGCATCAACATAACTCATGCCCTGAATCAATGCTGCTCCATAGAGTACAAAGATCCGTTTTGGGGTTAGTCATCCATGTTAAGGCTCTGTAACATCCTTGTAAATGTATTCCCCAAAATCCTGACAAATCACTTCAGTATTTTATTCTATGACCAGATAAAACTAGGTGTGTATGTTTGCCTTAGAGTGACCAGTCTATAACAGGTTTCAGAGTAACAGCCGTGTTAGTCTGTATTCGCAAAAAGAAAAGGAGTACTTGTGGCACCTTAGAGACTAACCAATTTATTTGAGCATAAGCTTTTGTGAGCTACAGCTCACTTCATCGGATCCATACTGTGGAAAGTACAGAAGATCTTTTTATACACACAAACCATGAAAAAATGGGTGTTTACCACTACAAAAGGTTTCCTCCCCCCCCCCCACTCTCCTGCTGGTAATAGCTTATCTAAAATGATCACTCTCCTTACAATGTGTATGATAATCAAGGTGGTCCATTTCCAGCACAAATCCAGGGTTTAACAAGAATGTCGGGGGGAGTTTGTAGGAAAAAACAAGGGGAAATAGGTTACCTTGCATAATGATTTAGCCACTCCCAGTCTCTATTCAAGCCTAAGTCATTATGCAAGGTAACCTATTTCCCCTTGTTTTTTATCTTGCATAATGACTTAGGCTTGAATAGAGACTGGGAGTGGCTAAGTCATTATGCAAGGTAACCTATTTCCCCTTGTTTTTTCCTACAACCCCCCCCCCCCCCCCCGACGTTCTTGTTAAACCCTGGATTTGTGCTGGAAATGGCCCACCTTGATTATCATACACATTGTAAGGAGAGTGATCACTTTAGATAAGCTATTACCAGCAGGAGAGTGGGGGGGGGGAGAGAAAACCTTTTGAAGTGGTAAACACCCATTTTTTCATGGTTTGTGTGTATAAAAAGATCTTCTGTACTTTCCACAGTATAGATCCGATGAAGTGAGCTGTAGCTCACGAAAGCTTATGCTCAAATAAATTGGTTAGTCTCTAAGGTGCCACAAGTACTCCTTTTCTTTTTGCAGTCTATAACTGTAGCTACTGGAGACATTGGCTATTTATCCCTGCCAGGGGACAGAACTGTATAATCTTTGGTAACTCTGATCCATGCCATGCTTCTTACCAGCATTCCTGTGTGTCACACCTTTATTACATGGTGTCAGAACAAACTGAACTTGAGAAAATTAAGCCATTCTAAAATCTCCATTTGGAAGGAAGGGAATTTGGTTGAGAACTGAAAGAGATGTCTGGAACACTTCCAAAAATTTCTGGAGGCAAATGGTTTCTATTGCAGAGAAATCAGAGTGTTTAACCATCCACACTGCTGCAAGTAGAAGGCCCCAAGATATTGAAAATCTACAGCGTGATCTATTGGAAGGAAAAAGAAGGCTCCAAACTGCTACACAAAGTAATTCAAATTTTTCAATAATTCTGTGATCAGTCAAAGCCCATCATTTTGGAAAACACCATTTCTTTATTACTAACCAGCTGCCAGATTGAATGACTGGGCATTATCTTGCAGATCTATATAATAAAGCTAGGTCATGTGAATTTGCACTTAACAGAGGGACTGTTATAGAGTGAATTGTTTGTGGTATAACTGATAATCAAGTCATAGTACGGTTTGTGTGAGAAACTGACTTGGCTTTCGGGGGAAAAAATGGAAGTTTACAGGGCTAGTGGAAACAGTGCTTCTTAAATGCAATGAAAGATCTGGTATGTATCTAATGAAAACTGCATACCAAGGCACAAAACAGAATACAATGGTATACAAATAGCAGAAAACACTTTTGTTTGTAATACACGGGGGAACAGCCACAGTGTGAAACAAAAGTGCTCAACATAAGAGGTACAATGTCATGTCGGCAATAAAAGTGACCATTTTGCAAAAGCATGTTCTCAAAACAAAATGCAAAGAAATAAAAAGCAAACTACATTAATGAACATACAGTTACAATACAAAGCTATGCTGACACAGAACTCTCTGTTGGATCTCAGTATATTTATAAAGCAAAGGTATACAATAGCTTGGTTTGTGACACTGGAAATTAATTAATTAAAAGTAAATATCAGAATAGAAACTGGAGCAGTATGGAATCACAGCAAACATTTACAAAAAAGATTGAGAACCCTGTATAGAAATTCTAAGCTAAACTTGTCTAAATACATGTGATTCCATATATGATCAGTTGGTCTACCAAATAGGATACAAATGTTTGTGCTTAAAGAATTTGATGCGGTGTTACTGAACTTGGATGCATTAAGGCTATAATACATTACAATGCTATAGATCACAATGTCCCACTAAAAATGCATACAGACCATAAAGTCCCAGTAGCATTGGGAAACAAAAGTAAAAGCTGAAACTGATCAGGTGTGAAAATTAGACGTTATTGAACAAATAGACATAACTGATGTAAACAAAATTGCCTTGTAATAAAACCAAAGCTAGTTAAGGATTTGTATAGATTCAAAAGATTTGAATAAGGCCATCCACTACAAGTGCTACCTCTTTAGTGGAGGAGATCATGTCTAGGCTTCAAAATGTAAGAGCATTTTTATTTTTTCAATAGGAGCCAATAGTTTTGCCAAGTACAAAAGTGGCAAAGAGTGCAAAACCTGCAGCTTCGAATTCTCCTTTTGGTGGGTGAACATTTATGTGATTTCCCCTCCGCACCCTCCAACACATTCCCACCAGATAGCGTTGGGGCTTGGAGTTTGGTAAGATTTTTAAAAAGGATGGGACACTTCTATGGATAATGAGAACAACCCAGAGGTACAACTGATTAAAAAAAATACAGAAAAGGGGCTATAAACCCTCATAATCTGCACTTAAGTCAACCTGTGGGTGAGTGGGCTAGGAAGAAACTTCTTCTATGGGCAAGTTATTCCATGAATATCCACCTAGGATTTCTTGAGCTTTCCTCTGAAGCAGCTGGTACTAGACACTGTCAGACTAGACAGACTAATGGTCTGATCCAATATGGCAATTCTGATATTTTACATATATTTGCGGGTCTGACTGGGGTGGAGCTAATTGTTCTGTTCTGTTGAACTGGGCTGATAATGATCAAGAACACAAGAAACTGCGTAATGTTCTGCAGCATGCTTAAGAAAAGAACCATACACTGATGTGAAAGAAGTCTTGGCGTATGCTGAAATTCCCCCTCCCCCTTCCCAAATTCACACTGCTCCTTTTCCCGAATACAATTCAGTTAATTTAGGCTACCTCTTTTCAGGGCTTCTTGCAGCTGGTACCCCTTGTAGACTCAAAAGTTCCTCAGTCTCCCATATACGACTTCTCTGGCAGCTCTGGGCTCCCTACTCTCTCGGGCTCCCCTCCGCTTACAGGAGAAGAGAAGCTTCCAACTGAAGTGGAACAGTTGAGCAGCAGGATCAGTCTGCCCTGGAATGCAGAGCATTTGAGTGACCTGAGCCAGAACTCTGTCCTCAATGTCTCTGTGTGTTTAGATAAGTGGGCTATGTTAGTTTGTGGAAGTTGGTTTTTTAGAGGGAATGGTAACTGTAGACACTGGAAATCATTGGGTGCTCACCTCAGTCATGCAGCAGAGAAAAAACCTTTTGTAAACCATGCTATATGCATGGGACTCCAGTGCGTTGCACCTGTATTATACAGCAAGAGTCTCTGCTGCCTTCTATTTTTTGTAGAATATCACCACCTAGTGGACACGTGAATTATTTCCATTTCTACTCTGTACTATATAGCATTTCCATTCCCTAGTAAGTTAATATTACAGAAAGATATAGCAATTCATCGTGAATATGATTTAGATTATAATTAATGATAAAATACTGTTTGTTTCTTTCTTGGATACCAAAAGTAAACTTAAAAATCCAATGGGAATACAAAACCACTTAGTATTTTTATTGTACAGCATCCAGTATCATTTATTATTGAATAAATTTACTGTGCAGTGAACATGGAGAGTAGAGCAGTATAGTAATAACTTTTTTATCTCACATGACTTTCTGTGGTGTGAGATCATCTAAATGAATTTATGTGCGGATATTTAAAGTGGACAAATTAAACTGGAACCAAAAGCATCAAAATCTGTTTTTCTTATTGTGTGTTAGCTATCGAAAAATGGGAGGAGGTAGGATGCTAGACCACAAAGTGGATAAATGGATTGCAATACTGTCATCATGACTTTTATATATAATAACTCAGGAACATCAAGCAATGCAAGTAGAGCTACTAGAAGCCTGGAGTATAATTTTCTTACTTGGGGGGCGGTGGTGGGAGAGGTAGGACACTTCTTTCTGTCTGAGGTAGTTATACAGCCCCCCATTATTGTTAGATCTGAGTGCCCCACAATCTTTTCATGTATTTATCTTAACACCACCCCGGGTGTTAGGGAAGTACTATCCTTATTTTACAATTGACACAGAGAGATTAAGGCCCAGATCCTCAAAGGTATTTATAATCCTAACTTCCATTGAAATATATTTTTTTTAAGAAAGTTAGAATGGAAATACAAATTCATTTAGTGTTTTTTATTGTACGGTCGTCCTGTAATTTATTTTTGAATAACTTTATCATGCAATAAACAGAGTATAGAAGATTAGTAACCAATCCCCACTAGATTAGAACAAATTGAAACGAAACTATCTTTGCTTCTAAAAGACTTGATAGATTCTCTTTAGATTCTGCCATGGTCAGAGGCAACTTTTGTTGTCTTTAAAAAGATTGGGAAAATCTAACAAACCAGCAGTCCTCAGACTTCTCCTTAATGAAAATATCATTGCATTGACTTTTGTATTATGTGTAAAATGATGATTTATTAATACTTTCGGGAGTGTGGGGGAGGATCTATAATCCATGAAGCTGTCTGGTGAAGTGTATAAACATTAAATTTAAAACTATTTTTTCAAAGGAAGTTATCTAAGCCTCTTATGCTGATGCTTCTTTTACTTTTCAGCTACGTGTGTACATAGGCCATCTGAGCAGTTTTCATCTGTACAGACCAGCTCTTGCAAACCTTATAATAGGGGTAGTTAAGAACATAAGAATGGCTATGCTGGGTCAGACCAAAGGTTCATCTAGCCCAGTATCCTGTCTTCTGACAGTGGCCAGTGCCAGGTGCTTCAGAGGGAATGCACAGAACAAAGAATCATCAAGTGATCCATCCCGTCACCCATTCCCAGCTTCTGGCAAACAGAGGCTAGGGACACCATCTCTGCCCATCCTGGCTAATAGCCATTGATGGACCTATCCTCCCTGAACTTATCTTGTTTTTTGTTTTTTTTTTCCTTAAAACCCTATTATAGTCTGGGCCTTCACAACATCCTCTGGCAAAGAATTCCACAGGTTAGCTGTGCATTATGTAAAGAAATACGTCCTTTTGTTTGTTTTTAAACCTGCTGCCTTAATTTCATTTGTTGACCCCCTAGTTATTGTGTTATGAGAAGGAGTAAATAACACTTCCTTATTTACTTTCTCCACACTGGTCATGATTTTATAGAGCTCAATCATATCTGCCCTCAATCATCTCTTTTCCAAGCTGAAAAGTCCCACTCTTATTAATCTCTCCTCATAGGGAAGCTGTTCCATATCCCTAATCCCCCCACAGGTTCGGCTGATCGTGGCTCCCAGTGGCCGCAATTCGCCGCTGCAGGTCAATGGGGGCTGCGGGAAGTGGTGTGGGCCAAGGGACGTACTGGCCACCACTTCCTGCAGCCCCCATTGGCCTGCAGTGGCGAACCACAGCCAGTGGGAGCCACGATCGGCCAAACCTGCGTGCGCAGCAGATAGACAAAGCGGCCTGGCCCGCCAGGGGCTTTCCCTGCACAAGCGGCGTCCCAAGTTTGGGAAACACTGCATTAAACAAATGGAGAGCATTTAATTATTTTTCATAAGATAAATACATTTGGTATATTCTACCATGTTAAAATGGCATTTGTCAGGACTTTAATAATCAGTAAATAAGTTTCCATGTCAAGGTATATAATTTTTTTAAAATTTTATTTCATCTATTGAAAAAAATCCATGTACATTTAGTATACCAGTAAAGATACATTTGTGAAAAACTGTATCTTCAACAGTAAGGAAACCTGAAACAATTACTCATAACCTGAATTATAGTGTCAGACTTTGATTTAAAGGAGTACTTGTGGCACCTTAGAGACTAACATTTATTTGAGCATAAGCTTTTGTGAGCTACAGCTCACTTCAGCTTGTGCTCAAATAAATTCGTTAGTCTCTAAGGTGCCACAAGTACTCCTTTTCTTTTTGCGGATACAGACTAACATGGCTCCTACTCTGAGTCTTTGATTTATGACTTTAAAGTTTGTTGATTAATTATAAATATAAATGAATTGGAACACTTTACATTAGTCATTCACTAATTGACTGTCAGCAAATGATGAAAAGTTTACAGTGTCCTTTTCACATTTTTGAAGGGTATTTTTGTGTGAAATCTTTTGTCAGATAATCAATTTTATTTCTAAGAGATTTTTCTAAGGTTAGTAGTTATATAGCATCAAATCACTAGTATAAGAACATCATGCTTCCTGTTAACGTATGTTAAGGTGACCAGATAACTAGTGTGAAAAAATCAGGATTCGGGGGGGGGGGTGGTAACTGGCACCCATATAAGAAAAAGCCCCAAATATCAGGACTGTCCTGACAAAATTGGGACATCTGGTCACCGTAATGTACGTTGAGCCTGTGCCCAGATCTAAAGTTTCTCCTGAAAAGAGCAGGAAACTGTCTGGAGCAGAAGAATAACCTCTCTTTTTCGGGACCTAATTTTTGAAAGCCATCCAAGAGCCCTCCTTTCTTCAGGATGCTTACTTAGGCAAAGTTTACAAAACAAAATAAGTAACCAAAACATAGGGTTGTAACAGTCCCTCAGGGAGCGTGGACTGATATGACAATATGAACGGAATAGTTTTCTCTTAACAATGGCAATCTCCATAAGAGACTGTCTTCTTTATTTGTGGTTTGAATGTTAGGTGCAGTTAGCCTGCCTCTCCTTCTTTTGAGCTCCTGCTGGTTCTCTGGGTCCTTAACCTGCTGACTTTAAACCAGATTTATGAAATTTTGAGTTGGAGAATGAGTTCAAATGAGTTATAGAATTATTGAGCATGAAATATCACAAATGTATAAAACAACACAAATCATATACCTATACACAAATGCAAGAAGCCTGGGAAACAAGCAGGGAGAACTGGAAGTCCTGGCATAGTCAAGGAATTATGTTGTGATTGGAATAACAGAGACTTGGTGGGATAACTCACAGGACTGGAGTACTGTCATGGATGGATATAAACTGTTCAGGAAGGACATTGGTGAGGCCTCATCTGGAGTACTGTGTCCAGTTTTGGGCCCCACACTTCAAGAAGGATGTGGATAAATTGGAGAAAGTCCAGCGAAGGGCAACAAAAATGATTAGGGGACTGGAACACATGAGTTATGAGGAGAGGCTGAGGGAGCTGGGATTGTTTAGCCTGCAGAAGAGAAGAATGAGGGGGGATTTGATAGCTGCTTTCAACTACCTGAAAGGGGGTTCCAAAGAGGATGGCTCTAGACTGTTCTCAATGGTAGCAGATGACAGAACGAGGAGTAATGGTCTCAAGTTGCAGTGGGGGAGGTTTAGATTGGATATTAGGAAAAACTTTTTCACTAAGAGGGTGGTGAAACACTGGAATGCGTTATCTAGGGAGGTGGTAGAATCTCCTTCCTTAGAGGTTTTTAAGGTCAGGCTTGACAAAGCCCTGGCTGGGATGATTTAACTGGGAATTGGTCCTGCTTCGAGCAGGGGGTTGGACTAGATGACCTTCTGGGGTCCCTTCCAACCCTGATATTCTATGATTCTATGACAGGCAGGGCAGAAAAGGTGGGGGAGTTGCATTGTATGTAAGGGAGCAGTATGACCACTCAGAGCTCAAGTATGAAACTGCAGAAAAACCTGAGAGTCTCTGGATTAAGTTTAGAAGTGTGAGCAACAAGGGTGATGTCGTGGTGGGAGTCTGCTGTAGACCACCGGACTAGGGGGATGAGGTGGACGAGGCTTTCTTCCGGCAACTCATGGAAGTTACTAGATCGCAGGCCCTGGTTCTCATGGGAGACTTCAACCACCCTGATATCTGCTGGGAGAGCAATACAGCAGTGCACAGACAATCCAGGACGTTTTTGGAAAGGGTAGGGGACAATTTCCTGGTGCAAGTGCTGGAGGAACCAACTAGGGGCAGAGCTCTTCTTGACCTGCTGCTCACAAACCGGGAAGACTTAGTAGGGGAAGCTAAAGTGGATGGGAACCTGGGAGGCAGTGACCATGAGATGGTCGAGTTCAGGATCCTGACACAGGGAAGAAAGGAGAGCAGCAGAATACAGACCCTGGACTTCAGAAAAGCAGACTGACTCCCTCAGGGAACTGATGGGCAGGATTCCCTGGGAGAATAACATGAGGGGGAAAGGGGTCCAGGAGAGTTGGCTGTATTTTAAAGAATCTTGATTGAGGTTACAGGGAGAAACCATCCTGATGTGTAGAAAAAATAGTAAATATGGCAGGCGACCAGCTTGGCTTAACAGTGAAATCCTTGCTGATCTTAAACACAAAAAAGAAGCTTACAAGAAGTGGAAGATTGGACAAATGACCAGGGGAGAATATAAAAATATTGCTCGGGCATGCAGGAGTGAAATCAGGAAGGCAAAATCACACCTGGAATTGCAGCTAGCAAGAGATGTTAAGAGTAACGAGAAGAAACAGGAAGAAAATCAAGGAAAGTGTGGGCCCCTTACTGAATGAGGGAGGCAACCTAGTGACAGAGGATGTGGAAAAAGCTAATGGACACAATGCTTTTTTTGCCTCTGTCTTCACGAACAAGGTCAGCTCCCAGACTACTGCACTAGGCAACACAGTATGGGGAGGAGGTGACCAGCCCTCTGGGGAGAAAGAAGTGGTTTGGGACTTTCTAGAAAAACTGGACGAGCACAAGTCCATGGGGCCGGATGCGCTGCATCTGAGAGTGCTAAAGGAGATGGCGGATGTGATTGTAGAGCCATTGGCCATTATCTTTGAAAACTCATGGCGGACCGGGGAAGTCCCGGATGACTGGAAAAAGGCTAATGTAGTGCCCATCTTTAAAAAAAGGGAAGCAGGAGGATCCGGGGAACTACAGGCCAGTCAGCCTCACCTCAGTCCCTGGAAAAATCATGGAGCAGGTCCTCAAGGAATCCATTCTGAAGCACTTAGAGGAGAGGAAAGTGATCAGGAACAGTCAGCATGGATTCACCAAGGGCAAGTCATGCCTGACTAATCTAATTGCCTTCTATGATGAGATAACTGGCTCTGTGGATGAGGGGAAAGCGGTGGACGTGTTGTTTCTTGACTTCAGCAAAGCTTTTGACACAGTATCCCACAGTATTCTTGCCAGCAAGTTAAAGAAGTATGGGCTGGAAGAATGGACTATAAGGTGGATAGAAAGTTGGCTAGATTGTCGGGCTCAACAGGTAGTGACCAATGGCTCCATGTCTAGTTGGCAGCCGGTATCAAGTGGAGTGTCCCAAGGGTCGGTCCTCGGGCCGGGTTTGTTCAATATCTTCATAAATGATCTGGAGGATGGTGTGGATTGCACCCTCAGCAAGTTTGCGGATGACACTAAACTGGGAGGAGTGGTAGATACGCTGGAGGGTAGGGATAGGATATAGAGGGCCCTAGACAAATTGGAGGATTGGGCCAAAAGAAATCTGATGAGGTTCAACAAGGACAAGTGCAAAGTCCTGCACTTAGGACAGAAGAATCCCATGCACCGCTATAGACTAGGGACCGAATGGCTCGGCAGCAGTTCTGCGGAAAAGGACCTAGGGGTTACAGTGGACGAGAAGCTGGATATGAGTCAGCAGTGTGCCCTTGTTGCCAAGAAGGCCAGTGGCATTTTGGGATGTATAAGTAGGGGCATTGTCAGCAGATCGAGGGATGTGATCGTTCCCCACTATTCGACATTGGTGAGGTCTCATCTGGAGTGCTGTGTCCACTTTTGGGCCCCACACTACTAGAAGGATGTGGAAAAATGGGAAAGAGTCCAGCGGAGGGCAAAAAAAATGATTAGGGGACTGGAACACATGAGTTATGAGGAGAGGCTGAGGGAACTGGGATTGTTTAGTCTACGGAAGAGAAGAATGAGGGGGGATTTGATAGCTGCTTTCAACTACCTGAAAGGGGGTGCCAAAGAGGATGGATCTAGACTGTTCTCAGTGGTAGCAGATGACAGAACAAGGAGTAATGGTCTCAAGTTGCAGTAGGGGAGGTTTAGGTTGGATATTAGGAAAAACTTTTTCACTAGGAGGGTGGTGAAACACTGGAATGTGTTACCTAGGGAGGCGGTGGAATCTCCTTCCTTAGAAGTTTTTAAGGTCAGGCTTGACAAAGCCCTGGTTCCGATGATTTAGTTGGGGATTGGTCCTGCTATGAGCAGGGGGTTGGACTAGATGACCTCCTGAGGTCCCTTCTAACCCTGATAGTCTATGATTCTATATATGAAAGAAAACTTGACTTCAGTATGAATTTGGGCTAAGTAAGGACTTTAGGACCTGGACCATAAACTGTTTTAGTAAAACATTTTACCAAAATTTGCAAAAACAAGAAACAAAACACCCACCTTGATAACTGTATATTTAGGTAATTTTGGACCATGACTTTGATGTTCTTTCATATACTACTTTATGTTCGTTTGAAATAATTACTTCTTAGAATAGTGTACCTATGGGTTCTCCACACTAGGTGTGCTAGCGCTACATGCCCCTTTGATTGGAGATTTCACATAACTATGTCCATTCGGCCTATTCATGTGTGTTACTCAGTGTCATGCTCCACACCGTTGCTATATAGTACTGCGTGGACAACCCGCCCTTAGCTCCTTCTCAGTGGCCTAGGCCTGGGGCAGAGCCTTCGCAGTTGTCCATTGTGAGTTTTATCTCAGATGTGTCCCCTTAGCTCTTTTACTAGTTAATTATAGTTGTTAGTAGTAGTTAGTTGTAGTTTAGCTGCAGTGGTTTTGAAAAGAAAAGAAAATTATCTTGAGAGAGAGAAAAGGACTGTTATCGTTTTAGATAATTTCTTCCCTCCTGGGAGTTCTACATTTCTGGGAGGGCATGCCTGGTTCTCTCAATTTTAAATGCTGCTTATCATACCGGGAGGTAATACCAGTGACTGATGGACACTTCCAGTCCATCCAATGCCTCAGGAAATTCCATATTTCCCAAAAGCACAACTTCTGTAATCTGGCATTAAAATCTAGAGCTTAAAAAAAAGGGCGCTCAAACTTCGTCTTCTCATGATGGATAGCTCACTGAGCCCTGCCTCTGATCTGGGCCGGGGACTCCTCCCCCATTGCCCCTATATGCTGGTCTTCAAGTAAGTTGACTATATCTACTACCTCCGAGCCACACTCCTCAAAGCATCTAAGAAGAAGATTCAAGTGTCCTCTCATAAGACTTCCAAAGACTGTGCCCCAAGTTCTCTGGGTATGGAATGTACTTCAAAAAAAGTCAAGGTTGTTAGTGACTCCAGCCACTTTGGCTCCCATCTCTCCAACCCGGAACCCATGAGGCTGCTGGTTCCTCGGGTACCGACAATGGCACTGTTAAGCCTAGAGACTTCAAAATGTTGGGCTCCAAAAGACAATTGGTACCATGAAAGGAGTGAGGTGGCATGAAGAGCTCTACCTCTTCATACTCAGTACTGAAAAAGACTGCTAGGGCTCCATCTGGACTCCTCTTGCAACACTCAAGACTCATGGTACCATCAACTTTTCTTCAAGCCCTCGACACAGTACCACAACACTCAGTGGCACAAGAGTTTTGCTTTTCCTGAGACCTGGCTGTGCCTGAGACACATGGCTCACCATTTCTTGGCTCCAATCTGTTCTCAGTACCAAGGACCTCCAGATCCCTGGATGTCTGTCCAATACCCACAGTCATACCTCAAGTTTCTTCTGCAGCTCCACCACTTCATCAAAATCCTCCTTGTGTAGGTCAATTTGAAGATCTTGCCTCAGTCTCTCAAATATTGTCCAAGGCTTTCCACTCCATTTCAATAGAGGCTCTTTTTTCCAGAGGTCTCTGACTAAGTTGATCTCACTGGTGAGAGAGATCCACAATCACCATCTCGCTGGTATGAGCACCCATGGATGCTTCCACCCATTCCATCTGATATGCCCCATCACCTTGGCCATACTGGGACTGGTGGGTGGTCTATCGTCAGCAATTCTCTAGGGCCTCAAGCACCACCCATCACAGAGTTAGACAACCTTCATCACCTTCCCTCTCCAGGACACCGGAAGCACAGGAGGAAACCTTTTGATTAACTGGAAGCTAGGGCTGATGAATAGATCTCTCCACCAGCCAAAATCTTTTCTTTATCCCCAGATAAAGCAGTCATGCCACCTCCACCAATCCCGGCTGACAATTTTAAACAGTTCCAGAACCTTATCAGAAGGGTCACGGATTCTTTGCAGATCCCTCCTGAGGAAGCTGATACTGCACTGAACATTGTCCACTTCAGTTCACAAGGGCAATTATAGAATGTGTTGTGTGTTAAGATACTATGGCTTTGATCACGGCCTTAAATCTTAAGTTTAAGATCTTAAATTATAGATGTAAATCTGTCTTAATTGCTTAGAGATTACTTAAAGAAAGCAAAGAGACAGTACACAAATTTAAGAAATGAATATAATTGAAAAATGAAAGGAAGTGTATAATAAAATAAAAAGGTAATAGGCAGTGAAAGAATAATAAAAAAATGGAGGTTTGGAATATTTTTAGACTATGTAGCCTTGTAATCTTGTCCCCTTGCACTCCCTTCATCTCCCTTTTGGTTGCTTACATTCATTTTTGTCTCAATTTAAGACTAGATTATAAATTTGTTGAGGAAGTGACCGTTATCTTGATTATCCACTGCACTCGAGCTGACCGAAGATGTTGGGAAGTCAATTGCAGCTTCCTGATTATCAAGTGCCCCACCCCAGTGTAAATTAAAACTTCAGGGGGATAGTTTTCTCTGCTGCTGCTAATTTAAGGCCCCTACTTCCCTAAAATTCCCCATCCCTCCCAGTCCCATGCCTCTCCTTATACTGAGCGCAGCTCTAGCACATTTCAGAGCACATCTTTTCATCATTTTAAGATCACTTTACCTTGTGTAAACAGTAAAAAGTGAATTTGCAAAGTGCACTTGGTAGATGGGAGAATCTGGCCCCATGTTTGCCAGAAGTTGGGAATAAGCGACAGGGGATGGATTACTTGATGATTACCTGCTCTGCTCATTCCCTCTGGGGCACCTGGCACTGGCCACTGTCGGAAGAGAGGAGACTGGGCTAGATGGACCTTTGGTCTGATCCAGTCTGGCTGTTCTTATGTCATCTGTGTGTGTACGCTGCCTAGAATAATGGGGATCTGGCACTGATGGGGTCCTCTGGGAGCATCCTGGAAAAAAAAAATCTCAATACTGTAAATAAGACCTATCACCAACTTCCTCTTGTGCTTTTATGAATGATTTGGTATCTTCAATTCATGGAAAATATTTCAGACCCTTAACTTTCATTCTGTTGTAATGCAGCCACTTGATATATACAGTTCTTTATTTCTCAAATACTTCCTTAAAGATACAAATTATTACTTTTAGTTCTGAGGTCGGGCACAAAGTATAATTGTGTACCTTAGAGCTGGCTGGATCTCTTAATTTCTCCTAGCCACATCCATGAATCTGTCTTTTTAGTAGCTGAGGAAAGTGACATCTTTAATGAGCTATCAGTTCCATGTAATTAGTTCTTCAGAATTTCCTCTTCATTTATTTGATTGAATCTCTCAAATAAGTAATGTATTTAACAGTTTATTTGCTTATTAGAAACATGAAAAAATTCCCCAGTAACTTGAAATTAAGACCTTAAGTGTCAGACAATAATTGTTCTTTGAGAAGGCCTGTCATGGACCAGGTGTGGGCAGACAAACCTACTGGTTTGGAGCAGTGGTAGACAGACATAGTGGTTGGACATGGAGTCAGAAACCAGAAGGAGCACCAACGGTCAGAGCTGGAGTAAGAAACCAGGAGTCTGAGCCAAGGTCAGGAACCAAGCAGGGAGTAGGACTGGGAGGGGAATAGGGCTTGAGCAAGTCTGGGACATGAGTGGTTGCAGCTGTGGGTATAAGCATTGAGCAGCTGCTGGCCCAGTCTGCTGCTGGGCTTAAGAGCAGGTCTGGTGACACCTCTCAGTCAATCACATAGTTTGGTGAATCAAGGTGTTCAGCTGCAGGGCAGTTATCTGGTCCCATGCTCAGCTGCAGGCCCTGATTCCTGACAGTACCACCCCCCACCCCCTAACACACACCTTCAGGGATGCCCTAGGGTCTGGCTACTTGGGATACATTCAATGGAAGTTGTTAGGGGACTTATTCCTTCAACCGCTTCCTTCCCTGGTCCTTCTCGCATGAACAGAGAGCAACAATACCCAAAGTCCAAAGGTGCAAACAATTCGATGTTTATTGGGGTGAACTTCCAGCAAGCATGATTCCAGTTTCCTGCCTTAGAGTCCTCCTTCCCAGCTCTGACACTACAGAGCCTTACACCTGCATCCTTGTTCCCATTCCTGCCCTTAGCAAAACATGATTCCAATTTCCTCACCCACATTCCCTGTTCCCATCTCCCCCACCCATACACCCACCCTCACACCCACTCACTTCCTGATTGACTGCAGACTATATAGTAAAACTTGAATTCTGCTTAGCTATACCTTAACCAATCATTTTCCTGAAATTTAACTAACCAATCCTAACATATTGTAACATGATTATGTAACCAATTATATCCCACCACCTTAATTACACCCAGCAAAATTAATTATACAGCAGACGGGAACAATCACAGAACCAGACAGAGATTATATAGACAAAGAATAGCAAAGTGGGAACTATGATGACAAAACAATACAGAAATGAGGATTTCACATCCCAGCTATTGATAAGTGAGTTCTTGCCAGACAGGATGCTATCAAACTAAGTTTCCTTTTACATCTTCTAGGTACTTCCCTTTCTCTGGAGGCGATGGGCACTATCAGGACAGGATTGTATTCCTAACAGCCCAATAGCACCTTCTTTCAATGTGACTAGTTTGGAATGTGAAGATGTGACCGGTCGCTTCCCAGCTTATGGCTGCCTCTGCTGCTTAGCCAAAGGCCTTAGCCTAAGAACAGGGCCTCAGACTGTCACAGTAAGAGAAGGCTCTTACACCAGCAGACAGTGATTTTGATTCTCTTTTATACCTCTAGAACTAGCCAAGTGATAAGAATACACCTAAATTCTTAAAGTACAGGCCTTTGCAGACAGGCCTGAATATTTATATTCTAACAGAAGTCCCGTAGCAGGTCCAGGAAGTGGATGTTCTCAATCAGCTCTCTGGACCACTCATCTGGGTCATAGCCCTCCCAATCCAGCAGGTACTGGATTTTCCCCCCTAACTCAGTAGGAGTGAAGAATTCATTGGCTCAAGTATTCTTCCTATCCTCAAATGCTTATGGGCAGTGGAGGTGGGTTGGAGCAGTTAAGGAACAGGTTCTCAATGTGTCTTTAGAAGGGAGATATGAAATACTGGATAGAACTTTAGGAACGTGGGTAGCTGCGGTTTAACTCTTACTGGGTTAACCTGTTCAAAGTCTTGAATGGGCCCAGGTACTGGTGATCTAGCTTGTCTGATGGGTGAGCTGATACAGCAAGGTCAGGGGCAGGCCTGGTCAGCATGGTGCTTGTAAGCTTCTTCAGCAGATCTCAATTGCTCCTTGAGTTCTCAGTGCACTTGGCACAGGTGGGTAGCCAAGTCTGTACCATAGAACTTCTAGGTATGTCTGGGTGAAAGTGAGAGCCATAGTTAAGAAAAGAATGGGTTTTGTTGGGTGGAGGCATAGATTGTATTATTGTAGGCAAATTGCACATAGGAAAACAGGGAAAACCAGTAATCCTGGTGGCAATTCAAAAAACAATGAAGATACTGTTCCAGTATCTGGTTGACTTGTTCTGTTTGCCCCTTGCTTTGTAGGTGATAGGCAGAAGAGGTGAGGGACTATTCCAAGAAGTCTTAGAAACTCCCATCAAAAACAGCAGATGAGCAAGGGCCTTGGTCAGACACTATTCTGGTTAGTAGTCTGTGGTAATGGAAGATCCTCTCTAAGAAGAGACACACAGTTTCCAGGGCACTGGAGATGGTGTGGCAAGAACAAAGTTTGCCATCTTAGTTAGGAGATGGACCAACAGTGGGATCTCTGTGTGCCCATGAAAGTGAGGCATCTCCATTATGAAGTCTATAGATAAGGTTGAGCAAGGCTGAGGTGGAATGGGCAAGTACTGCAAAAAGCAGAGCACAGGCACTTTGTCTGAGAGCAGAGATTACAGGACTTCACATATTCCTTGACATAAGCGCATAGACTTGGCCACCAGAAACTCCACCAAACCAGTCTTGGATTGGCCAAAGTGACAGAACAGAAGCACGTCATGACACAATTTCAAGACTTGAAGTCTAGGCTGCCCCTCCGTAACATAAATCCTATTCCTGATAGAGGACACCATCCTGCAGCCTGAATTCATAGTCATGCTGGCCATCTGCATCACCCAGGGCCTGGTGGATCTGGGTGGTGAATGGATTGTTGGGCAGCAGAGAATGAATAGAGAACATCAGACTGCTATCCACTGACAAAATAGGACACCTTATGATCTGTGGAAGGAGGTTCTCTGCCAGGTTCGAGGTACTTATTGTTGTGACACACTGAGTCAGCCTTTCCATTTCTCATCCCTGGACATTTACCTACAAAGTCAAACTGGACAAAAAAAGAGGGACTAGGGATCTGATTTTGGTTGAGATGTCTGGTGGTCAGGAGGTATTCTAGGTTTTAGTGGTCTATAAGGACCTTGAATGGGAACCAGGTAACTGAGTAGTCAAGATGGCAATACTAGGTGCAGAAGGTGATCTTCCATTCATCATCATCTTAAATCCAAATCAAGATGTAAGCTCCAAGAAGGTTCAATTTACAATTCACATATCAGAGCTTTTCAGAGAGCTCATGGATAAGGGGTAAGTGGTACCGGTTACAGATAGTAACCCTATTTAATGCCTAGTAATCCACACAAGATTGTAGAGCACTCCTCCTTACAAAGAAAAGTGAAGCCCCGGCTGGTGACATGGAGGGACAGATGAACCCTTTCTTCAGGTTTTAGAACATCAGAACAGCCATACTGGGACAGACCAATGGTCCATCTAGCCCAGTATCCTGTCTTCTGAAAATATTCAATTCCAGATACGTCAAAGGGAATGAACAGAACAGGGCCAATTATTAAGGGACTCATTCCCCAGTTGTCCACTCCCAGCTTCTGGCATTTAGAAGCATAGGACAGTCAGAGCATGGGGTGCATCCCTGATCATCTTGGCTAATACCCATTGATGGAAATATCCTCCATGAACTTATCTAATTATTTTTTGAACCCAGTTATAGTTTTGGCCGTAACAACATCCCCTAGAAATGAGTTCCACAGGCTGACTGTGCATTGCTTGAAGTAGTATGTCCTTATGTTTGTTTTAAACCTGCTGCCTATCAATTTCATATGAAGGGATACATAACACTTTTTCTCCACAATATTCATGATTGTATAGACCTCTATCATATCCCCCCTCCAATAATCTCTTTCCTAAAATGAACAGTCCCAGTCTTTTTAGTCACTATACATATGGAAGCTGTTCCACACCCCTATCATTTTTCTTGCTCTTCTCTGTACCTTTTCCAGTTCTAATATCTTTTGTGAAATAGGGTGACTAGAACTGCATCCAGTATTTAAGGTGTGAGTGTACCTGGATTTGTAGAGTGGCATTATGATATTTTTTGTCTTATTATCTTATCCCTTTCCTAATAATTCTGAACATTCAGTTAGCTTTTTTGGTTGCCATTGCACATTGAGCAGATGTTTTCAGAGAACTAGCCACAAAGACTCCAAGAACTTTCTTGAGTGGTAAAAGCTAATTTAGACCCCTATCATTCTCAGAGTTTTACCACCTCACTGTTTACCCCTTTTTCCAGATAATTTATGAATATGTTGAACAGCACTGGTCCCAGTACAGTTCTTTAGGGGACATGGCTGTTTACCTCTCTCCATTCTGAAAACATACCACTTATTACTATCATTTGTTTCCTGTCTTTTAACCAGTTACAGAGTCATGAGAGGACCTTCCCTCCTATCCCACTACTGCTTACTTTGCTTAAGAGCCTTTGGTGAGGAACCTTGTGAAAAGCTTTCTGAAAGTCCAAGTACACTATATCCACAGAATCACCACTGTCCATGGGTTTGTTGTCTCTCTTCAAAGAGTTCTAATAGATTGGTGAGGAATGATTTAGTTGGGGATTGGTCCTGCTTTGAGCAGGGGGTTGGACTAGATGACCTCCTGAGGTCCCTTCCAACCCTGATATTCTATGATTCTATGATTTCTCTTTACAAAAGCCATGTTGACTCCTCCCCAACAAATCCTGTCCATTTATGTGTCTGGTAATTCTGTTTTTTTCTATAGTTTCAGCCAATTTGCCTGGTACTGAATTTAGGCTTTTCTGCCCTGTAATTGTCAGGATTGCCTCTGGAACCTTTTTAAAAAAATGGTGTCATATTAGCTATTCTCCAGTCATCTGGAACAGAAACTGATTTCGGTGATAGGTTACATACTACAATTCGTAGTTCTGCAGTTTCATATTTGAGTTTCTTCAGAACTCTTGGGTGAATACCATCTGGTCGTAGTGACTTATTACTATTCAATTTATCTATTTATTCCAACACCTGCTCTATTGACACCTCATTCTGAGACAGTTCTTCAGATTTATTATGTAAAAAGAACAGCTCAGTAGTGGAAATCTCCTTCACATCCTCCGTAGTGAAGACCAATGTAAATAATTTGTTTAGCTTTTCTGCAATGCCCTTTACCTTCCTTGAGTGCTCCTTTACCACCTTGATTGTCCAGTGGCCCCAGTGATTGTTTGGCAGGCTTCTTGCTTACGATGTACTTAAACTTTTTTTTTTTTATTTTGGCTGTTAGTTTGTGTCTTTTGCTAGTTTTTCTTAATTCTTTTTTGGCCTGCTTAATTATGCTTTTACACTCAAGTTGCCAGAGTTTATGCTCCTTTCTGTTTTCCTTAGTAGGATTTGACCTACTGTTTCTGAAGGATGCCTTTTTAAAATCTAACTACTACTTTTACTCTGTTTAGCCATGGTGGTACTTTTTATGTCCTTTTACTATGTTTTTAATTTGGGATATACATTTAATCTGAGCTTCTCTTATAGAGTTTTTTTTAAATGTTTCCATGCAGCTACTCCTTTAATTTCTGTTTTTGTGTAGGTCCCTTTTCTGAAGTTAAATGCTACAGTGGTGGCGTTCTTTGGTATATTCTCTCCCACAAGGACATTAAGTTAGTTACATTATGGTCACTATTACTGGGCGGTTCAGCTGTATTCACCTCTTGGACCAGACCCTATTCTCCAGTTAGAACTAAATCAAGAATTGCCTCTCTCCCCCCATGTGGATTCCAGGACTAGCTGCTCCAGGAAGCTGTCATTAATGGTGTATAGACATTTTATCTCCACATGCCATTCTGAGGTGACATGCACCCAGTCAGTATGGTGATAGTGGAAATCCCCCATTATTACTGAGTTTATGGTTATAGACTTTCTAATCTCCTGGAGCATTTCACATCACCATCCTGGTCAGGTGGTTGGTAATATATTCCTACTGCTATATTCTTATTATTCAAGCATGGACTTTCTACCCATAAAGATTCAGTGGTGCAGTTTGATTCATTTAAGAGTTTTACTAATTGACTCTATGCTTTCTTTCACATATAGTGTCACTTCCCTACCAGCACCTGTACATTTTGTACCCTGGTATGACCATATCCCCCTGATTATTATCTTTCCACTACGTTTCTGTGATATTATATCAATATCCTTATCTAATACCAGGGCATTCAAGTTCCCCCATCTTAGTATTTAGATTTATTGCATTTTTATGCAAGCACTTATAAAACTGTTCAGTATTTATTTGTTTGCCATTATGTGATGTAATTGGATTGGACGGTTTCTCATTTGACTATTTCTCTTTAGTTCCTACCTGTATTTTATCAACTTCTAGCCTCTTCTCTTTCCTAGGATATAGGGAATCTCCATTAACAGAGTCTCCCCTGTGGGATGTGTCTGTCCGATCTGTGTGCTCTTCTGAACCTCTTGGCTGCCTCTCAACCCTTAGTTCAAAAACTCCGCTCTAAGCTTTTTAAATTTTATGTGACAGCAATCTGGTTCCATTTTGGTTTAGGTGGAGCCCATCCTATGTGTATAGGCTCCTCCTTTCCCAAAAGTTTCCCCAGTTCCTAATACATTTTAACTCCTCCTCCCTACACCATCATCTCATCCACACATTGAGACCCAGTTCTGCCTGTCTAACTGGCCCTGCACATGGAACTGGAAGCATTTCAGAGAATGCTACCTTGGAGGTCCTGAACTTCAATCTCTTACCTTGCAGCCTAAATTTGGCCTCCAGCACCTCTCTCCTACCTTTCCATATGTCATCAGTCTATCATGACTACCAGTTCCTCCCCAGCACTGCACATAAGTCTGTCTAGATGTCTTGAGAGATCCACAATATTCATCCTTGGCAGGTAATTCACTGTGCGATTTTCCTGGTTATCATAAACCCAGCTATCTATATTTCTAATGATAGACTCTTCCATTACTATTACCTGAGTCTTCCTAATAAAAGGGGTTCCCTCCCCCCAGAGGGGTACCCTCAGTGCAAGAGGATACGATGACATCATCTGGAAGAAGGGTCCCAACTATGTGATTGCTTCCTTCTGCTGCAGTTTGATGTTCTCCTTCCCAGAGACTATTGTCCTCCTCAACAACATAGGGGTTATCAGGCTGGGGTTGGGTCTGCTCTACTGTGTCCCAGAAAGTCTTATCTATGTACCTCTCTTTCTCCTTTAGCTCCTCCAGTTCAGCCACTCTGGTCTTCAGAGCCTGTACTTGATCTCTGAGGGCCCTGAGTTCCTTGCACTGAATGCACACCCATGCCACTTTCCCACACGGCAGATAATCATATATGGTACATTCAGTGCAACAAGCTGGATAGCCCCCATTCTGCTGCTAGACTTCTTCCTGCATTATTTTTACTCCTGGAACTTTTGGGGGGAAAGGGCATAGTGTGGGGAGGTTGTTTATTGGCCTAAATTTAGGGAATGTTAATCGGGGGAGCTGCTCTCACACTTCCTCTCTAAACACCCTCACAAAGCTCCCCTGTTAGTTGCTCCTTTTCACTAGCTCCTCTGGTCACTTATGAACTAGCTTTTTAAACCCCTGTTATCCCTGAGTAGCCCCACCCTGTGGATAATGGATCCTAAAGGGATCAGGGATCAAAGCCTCATTAAGAAGCTCTCCACTTTGCCTGGCAGGCCTTTAGGCTCAGCACTTTGCCCCCCTCCTCCCCCCCAACAGATCACACTATATAATTCAGTCAAGCAGCAAGCACACATCAAATGACAAACTCACCCCAAGTGTTACACAGTCACTCCTCCTTCACCTGAAGAACTCCCTCACCAAACTCACCTGTTCACTGCTCCTGTTTTTTAGCTCCTCTGGTCACTTAGGAACAAGTTTTCTTTAAGATATCTCCAGAGGAATAGATACACCTGAAAGGAAGCTCTGTGCCAGGCTGGAGGTTGATGGGGCAGTTGTAGCTATGATGGGGCAGAAGGATCTCAGCTTTCTTTTTGTTGAACATGTCAATGAAGCTTTGATTTTTGGCAGGCATCACAGAGGGTGTTGGGTTGCTGACGTTCTCTTCAGGGTAATACCTCTGTCTTGGAAGCCCTTGGCAGGCAGGCAGAGCTGCAGAGGACTTCTAGTCTGTGATTGGATTTGGTAGGTAAGGTTGCTGGCAGCATGGCTAAGTAAAATGCACCATACCTGCCTGCCAGCAGATATGAGCGTTCAGACTGTAGCAAGGGTGCTGGAACAATTTGTATAGTGAGGGTACTGAGAGCAATTTAACCAGACTGTAAACCCTGTATACAGTGGAAACCACTTGAAGTCAGGTGGTGTGGCAGCACACACAGCACCCTTAGTTCCAGCACCTATGGGCTGTAGGAAGGATGTGGAAGGTTAGTGGGTTGGAGTCAGCGAGACTGATGGGGGTTGGGAAGCTGACCTTCTGTCTTGGCAGTATTCCATCAAGCAGCTGTCAATCTTAATGCACAGTTCAGTTAGGGTGTCCAGGCCAGTCAGAGGCTCCACCCACACCAGCCCCACCTTTGATCTCTTCGTCTAGGTTGAGCCGGAAGTGACAGTGCTGCACAGCTTCATTCCATTGGGTGTCTGCTGCTAGGCATCAAAATTCCACAACGCAATTAGCAACTGGCTGGCAATGCTTGGAGTGCAGCTTCTGCTGTATGCACATGTCTTGGGTCATCAAAAATCACTTCCGTGGCATGAACAAAGTTCTCAAGAAGACAAGCTGGCTCAGGAGAGGGCTTGATTTCTCAAAGAGTAGAGAGGCCCTGGCTAAGGCCTTCTGGGTCAGCAGGCTGAGGATAAGTCCCACTTGGGACTGATGGATGGGGAATGACTGGAGGGAAAACAGAAACCCACAGATTTTACCACGGTCCCTGGCAAGCTTGTCTGGCAGTGGAATTTTTGTTTCTCAAGGGGCTGGCATCAGAGTTGTGCATAGCACAGCCTGTTCCTCTAGTGTCTCACTCTGTGCCTGCAATCTGCATCTGCAGGTTTTGCAAAGGGCCTGCTATCTCTGACCCTGGAGATGCTGACCTTCATGAAATCCATTCTGCTGGCAGAACCTGTCCTTTCTTCCTTTTGGTTTTAGACTGCTGAAACTGTCATGGACCAGGCAGTGGGCAGTCATACCTAATGTTTGGAGCTGTGACAACCAGGAGGCAAAGTCAGAGGGGTAGGGGTCAGAAACTAAGCAAGGGAGCAGTGCAGAAGCAGGGCAGGCACATGAGTGATTGCAGCTTCAGGTGTAAGTGTTGAGCAGCCACTTGCCTGGTACTGCTGATGGGCTTAAGAACAGGTCGGGTGATGCCTCTCAGCCAACCAGGTATTTTGGTCATCATGGTGTTCAGCTGGAGGGCAGCTATCTGGTCCCAGACTCAGCTGCATGCCCTGATGTCTGATAGGGCCTGTGCATATTTCCCCACTTGTGGGATATGCTGTGGCCAGCTTTTGCCCCCAAGTGCAAGGAGTCCTGGAGGAGGAAGAAATCTCTCATTAGTCCTCTGGCCATAGGGTAGAGAGCAGCTGGAGCCCCTTGGGCAGAAGGGGCATGTCTGTACATAGCTTCAGGTACACAAACACTATTGTATTGGATTCTTTTGTTTGCTTGCATCACTGAGGGGTGGGTGTACTGGGCTATCAGTGGTGAAGCAGGCTTAGGGTGACCAGATGTCCTGCTTTTATAGGGACAGTCCCAATGTTCGGGGCTTTGTCTTATATAGGCACCTATTACCCCCCAACCCAGGCCTTATTTTTCACCTTTGCTGTCTGGTCACCCTAAGCAGGCTGACTGAAGCACCTGGGCAATGGTAATATGGGGGATGGGTTGGCACAATTTAATTTTGAGTGGGGGAAAAAGGAACAAACAACATTGGCATTTTTTTACTTTTTTTACCTGTCTCCTCTACCTAGACTATAAATTCTGCAGATAGGGACTACTACTTGCTTTGTATGGTGTCACCTTGATTCTTACTGAAGTAGTTCTCATATGTCCTCCATTACAATGTTATCTGAGTGCCTCACACTTTTTAATGTATTAATCCTCACAGCACCCCTTTGAGGCAGAGGCATGTGCGTTTTACAGATGGGGGACTGAAGCACAGAGAGACTAAGTAACATGTCCAAAGTCATGCAGGATGTTCGTGGCAGAACGAGACATTGAACCTTTAATTCCTGAGTTCGAGGCTAGCATCCCAACCACTGAAAACATCTTTCCTGTTATGGGTTATGCTGTAATAACAATAAGTATTATTATTTATTAATGATGAGCTTCAGGAATCTTCTGGAAAAGCAATGCCCCTTGGAAATATCATTAATACTAATAGAGGCTTTACATGCACATTAAATAGGAGGGGAAATAAAACAGAGGCAGATGGGACCCCGCCCTCAGGGAATATGAAGCATTGTCCACTGGTATTCCAGTATTTCCAGAAGGAAAAAAGTGAACCCACTGAAGGCCATTCCCTCTATGCCAACAGGATCTTTCAGATGACTCAACAGACTTCTCCTGGTCATAGAGCTAATCAAGTTGATATGACTATTTATCTCATATCCATTAGTAGGTGAGAATTATCTATTTAATATTTATTTTTATGTATTTGTTTCTTTTGTTTAATTGGGGTACCAAGGAGCTCCAGTCATGGAGAAGGACCCCATTGTGCTAAGCGCTGTACCTACAAAGAACTAAGAGACAGTCTCTTCCCCAAAGAGGAATTAAGTTAGGTGTGTAGGCCTTTTTTTTTTTCCACGGGCCACTTGAAAATCCCTGAGGGTCTCAGCCGACCACTTAATGATCGTTCCAAATGTTGTTTGTATCTTTAGCTAAATATTGTAAAGCGCTTTGGATAAAAGCTCTGTATAAAAAAACTCTTAATAATTAACAGTTTTTTGGATCTGCAAATAAACGCACACAACTCATATTTTAATATCACTAGTCTTACCTTTCTAATGCAGTGGATGTGCCCTCTCTCCCCCACTGTGGTAGCCCCCAACCTGGGGCTGGGAAGGAGGGGGGTCTCTCCCTCTCTTCCCCTGCCATGGCAGCCCCCCACCTTACATATGTCTTCTCCAGGGTCCAGACACCTAATTAGTGGAGCCACGCCTGTGTGGCTCCACTAATTACGTGGGTGTCCCTTCATTCTCTTGTGTGTGACCGCCCAGGCACATACCTTAGAGGGAACTATCCGCAGACCACCTGAATGGAGCTCGCAGACCACAATTTGATAACCTCTGCACTACAGCAACAAGAGTGCAGAATGACCCAGTACAGGATGCAATATACAGAGTCTTGCTTTAATCAAGTGCAAGTACTTTGTGTGTGTGGACAAAATGTGTTACAAGCATGGAGAGTGTTGGCAGTGGAAAATCCTCTGGTTGGTAGTAGAGACTACTGCATGTGTTAAATGTTAGTGTGTATGTTTCTAATTAAAAATCCCCTTTAATAAGGAAATGTTGAAAAGGTTCTGAAGAAGTAGTAATCGACTGACTGTTGGCTGCAAAAATTATTTCTCATGATTTCCATACATTTTAATTATCCCAGTTTATTCACTGCATTTTCTCTAGCGATACAGATCTATTAACTATAAGTATGATAGTAAAGGTAACTTTGCTCTTTTGTTAATTCTTAAGGATGTGCAATGAATGTGAATGAAACTAGGTCATTTTCAAGTGCAACAGTGAAGTGCATACCTAAGGAATTAACGTATGAGTGACTAGAACAGCCCTATCAGTATGGATCGTTTCAAAGAGATCAGTTATGATTTAGTTGGTAGTAAAACTGGAACAATATTTTTTGACATATATGCTAGAAGGTATGTAAGAAACATAATGGCACATTCTAGAGAATGATACATGAATTTCCACTACACCAGCAGTTGGTGGAGCTGGAACAATGTGACATTTGGTTGAAATTGTTCAACTGTGAGTTTCCTCTTTATTAAACAATGAATCATAGCAAGGTTCCCACATATTTCTGTGTGTGTTGTTCCTCTGCTATTCACTTATTTAGATTGTAGCCCCCCCCCCCCCCCCCGGAAGGAAAATTATCTTCTCATTTGTCCTTATGTATAGAGCCAGACACTTTTTAAAAAAAAAACCAAAAGTTAGATATCTGGGGTGAAATCTGGACCCCATTGAAGTCAATGGCAAACCTTCTGCTGACTTCACTGAGGCCAGGATTTCACCTTTGACTTTGTTTTTACATTATGTGAATGAGTGTACTGTAATCAGAATACAATTTGTTAGTTTTGCTATAACTTCACACTGTTAGAGGCTGTTGACAACTAGGGAGTGCATTTTATGTTTGTTATAATATATTATCAGGATTTTAAAATATATTGGTTCTCCTAATTAGCTATGTCATTTGACCTATTAATGCTGTGTTGATTTGGGCTATCCCAGGCAGTAAATTGCACAAACTTATGTTTCATTAAAATGTTGTGAAAATTAAAATATTCCATTAGAATTTATCATGATTTGGCATTTGAATGGTCTGTTTGAAATAATGACTGAAATATTATGCATCTCAATAATTGGATAAATTCTCTCCCATCCCTAGTTGTAGCTCTCTATATATTTATTTATTTCTTGACTCATTTTCTTTTAAGGTTCAGATGGTAACAGCAGAGAGATGGTAACACAACATCTTTGCAAACTGTTCAAATATGAAACCTGCTTGCATGATTCCAGCCAAATTTTATAGAGCAGCAGGTGGTGTGGGTAAAGTGCCCCTAGGTAGGAGCACAGATTGACTCTTCTTTTGCACCTGCCACCTTGAACTATAAAGAAACAAAAATGAGTCAGAAAATAACCCAATGGTGATCCAAAATCATTTATCGTTATCTCATACAACACACTTAAGGTTAAGATTTATGTACACTTGCAAAATTTGCCATCTGGTAATTTGTTTAGCTTCTAAACTACAAATCAACTTGTGCACCCCTACAATAACATTAATTTGAGATAAAAGTGTTAACCTGGAAAGCAAGTAGATTGTTCTTTTAAAAATATTCTTTCCAGTTGGAGTTAAAATGTTTTTTTTTCCTAATACATTATGTGACTGAATGCATAACACATTTGGTTTAATCTGTTTCTAAGGACTGCTCAGTTAAATAATTTGATTATAAAAGCATCTTTTTTCTAATCAAAATCTGCCTAGATAATCTAATCAGTTCTAATTACTGACTCACTTGTTCAGAAGCTGACCTCCGTGCTACTATGTAGGAGACTTGGCTTCAAGACAATTTCAAAATGTTCACTCCCTAGGCAAAAGTAAGCAAAGTCCATGCGATCCTTCAGGTTTTACACAGTGTGGAATAACAGCTAGGTAGTATGGAATGAGGGTAGGAGGTGAAAAATGGGCTAAAATGAAAACTTGGGTAAACAACCTAGACCTTCTGTCATTGAAAATTGGAAGGCAGCAGTAGAGGTTCTGTCAGAAAAAATAAAGTAGTGGGTAGCTGCCAGAAAGTAGCAGCAGACCTTTTGTGATGCTGGCCTCCAACATTACCAATTGGTACAGTACTTGTCATTCAGTACTTATGCCTTTTAGCACAAAAACAAACATTATTCATTGCTACAATATTTTTCCAGAAAAATCCTAACTACTGTGCAAGTCATATATAAGAACTTTTGCCATAACAGGGAGTGCACATCATTGAAACCATCCATCTAAACCAATTTAACTTAATTGAAATAATTCCAGTAAGGTAATAGGTTCATAAGTTTTTAAGGCCAGAAGAGACCATTATGATAATGTAGTCTGACCTGTTGTATAACATAAGCCGTACACCGTCACCCAGCAATTTGTGCCTCAGGACCAAAACTTCTGTTTGAGTTATAAGTTTAGAAAATATCCTGTCTTGATTTAAAGACTTCACATGATGGAGAATACACCACATCCCTAAGTAATTTGTTCCAATTGTTAGTTTCCCTTACTGGTAAACAGATTGCACCTTATTTTTAGTCCAAATTTGTCTATCTTCATATTCCAGCTGTTGGATCTCATTATGGCTTTTTCTGCTAGATTAAACAATACTCAGAAACATAAATTTGTGACCACCTAGCAATGTAATTGGTGTCACTACATGGCATAACTTGACCAGTTAGTACATCTCTGTGACAGAACTCATATCTTTCAGCTCCAATACCAATGAACAGTAAAGGGCTTCTGCTACACAGTTTAGCAGAAATTTTCATATACGCTAATTGAGTCATTACAGTATTTTCACTTTTTGTTTCACATCATCAAATGATGTCATCTTTGTTTCAGACAGGAAATCACCTTACCCTAGGCTCATCTGATACAGTAACTTTGGAAATACCTTATGGAAAGTTTAGGGTTTACATTTAGGTCCTCTTTGACTTGGACCTGTCTCTAGATCCACACATCCAGGCTGTCTATATCTTGCTGATTCTTTCTAAAGAACATCTCTAAGATACAACCTTTCCTCTCTGTTCATACAATCATCAACTTCCTCAATCTTGTGTTGGAATTGAAAAATTCAGCCCTTTCTATGAATTCAATCAAGGTTAATTTAACAGCAGTAACAGCTTTCCATGTGCCGGTAGAAGGTTTCTCAGTATTTACTAACCCAACCACAGCAAGATTTCTAAAAGGATTTATCCATCTTTTTCTGCAGATTGGATTCCTTACACCACTGTGGGATCTCAGCCTGATTCTTAAGCATCTCATGAAACAATCTTTTGAACTATAAGCTACATTGAATCATAGAATATCAGGGTTGGAAGGGACCTCAGGAGGTCATCTAGTCCAACCCCCTGCTCAAAGCAGGACTGATCCCCAATTAAATCATCCCAGCCAGGGCTTTGTCAAGCCTGACCTTAAAAACTTCGAAGGAAGGAGATTCCACCACCTCCCTAGGTAACGCATTCCAGTGTTTCACCACCCTCCTAGTGAAAAAGTTTTTCCTAATATCCAACCTAAACCTCCCCCACTGCAACTTGAGACAGTTACTCCTTGTTCTGTCATCTGCTACCAGTCTAGAGAACAGTCGAGAGCCATCCTTTTTGGAACCCCCTTTCAGGTAGTTGAAAGCAGCTATCAAACCCCCTCTCATTCTTCTCTTCCGTAGACTAAACATCCCCAGTTCCCTCAGCCTCTCCTCATAACTCATGTGTTCCAGTCCCCTAATCATTTTTGTTTCCCACTGCTGGACTCTTTCCAATTTTTCCACATCCTTCTTGTAGTGTGGGTCCCAAAACTGGACACAGTACTCCAGATGAGGCCTCACCAATGTCGAATAGAGGGGAACGATCACGTCCCTCGATCTGCTGACAATGCCCCTACTTATACATCCCAAAATGCCATTGGCCTTCTTGGCAACAGTGGCACACTGTTGACTCATATCCAGCTTCTCGTCCACTGTAACACCTAGGTCCTTTTCTGCAGAACTGCTGCCGAGCCACTCGGTCCCTAGTCTGTAGCGGTGCATTGGATTCTTCCGTCCTAAGTGCAGGACTCTGCACTTGTCCTTGTTGAACCTCATCAGATTTCTTTTCGCCCAATCCTCCAATTTGTCTAGGGCCTACTCTCCAGTGTATCTTCCTCTCTTCCCAGTTTAGTGTCATCTGCAAATTTGCTGAGAGTGCAATCCACACCATCCTCCAGATCATTTATGAAGATATTGAACAAAACCGGCCCCAGGACCGACCTTTGGGACACTCCACTTGATACCAGCTGCCAACTAGACATGGAGCCATTGGTCACTACCCGTTGAGCCCGACAATCTATCCTGCTACATCTGTCTGTGGCCATCCCTTCTGCTTGAAGCGTTGGGGAAATGGGAGCTCTAATGGCAGACCCTCCATTTATTCTGTTCCCCAAGGAGAAGGTATCTCTACGACCTCATCCGAAGTCTTCACCTAAGGCGTCCTCTGAATTTCATATTAATCTTCTGGGTGTTTTTTTCTTAAAGCGTCAACAGTCTATGCAAGAGTCTGCTTTTCATACACTGGATATTAGAAGGGTGTTAGCCTTTTACTTGTATTGGACTAGACCATTCAGGAAGACCCTTAGACTCTTTTTATTTCTTTTGCAGCTAAGTCTAAGAGAACACCTATCTGCACTCAGAGACTTTCTAAATGGATCTCTGGATGTATTATTGCCTGCTATGGTTTTCACTGATGTTACACCTCCCCTAAAAGTAACTGCATGCTCTGCTAGATCACAGTGTGTCTGTAAATCTACTCAAAGATGTTTCAGTTGCTGAAATCTGAAGTGCTGCAATAGGGTCCTTGGTGCACATGTTTTCCAACTATTATGCCCTAATTCACACTGGAAGGTCAGATTTGGCTGTAGGCAGTGCAGGTTTTTCTTCAGTGATGGACTCTGTTCCAAAACTCCCACCTCCTTAAAGGGTAACTGCTAGGGAATCAAAAACTCCCACCTCCTTAAAGGGTAACTGCTAGGGAATCACCTAAGGTGGAACACCCACAGGGATGCTACTTGATGAAGGAGTAACTGGAGGTCTTCGAGATATGTCCCACTCTGGTTGCTCCAATACCAGCCCTCCTCCACTCTGCTTCAGAGCTGCTTCTGTCGGCTTTATAGTAGAGAAGGAATTGAGGGCACTTCATCCACACAGGCCAATACAGCCTTGGTACAGGGCATGAGGATGTGCAGGGCCCATGTGCGGGCATAAAGGGCACTGCTAAAAAAAAAATCTCCAAAGGTTCATGCGCACCTAGAGTGGAGCACCCACAGGGATACACATCTTGAAGAACTCCAGTTACTGTATTAGGTGAGGAACCTCTTTTTGGCTTTCCCGTCAAAGAACGGCTGGAAGTAGAGCTGAGGCAGCCTGGTGGGAGACCTGAAAAAAAAAATCCGTGTCAAAAGACTTCATTGGCACCAGCTGGCCTTTGGTTTCCTCTTGCTTTTGCTCCAGTGCTACTCACTGCTTTCCCTGCACTTTGTGCTGTGAGGTCATGGTTCTTTTTCTCCCTTTGCTCCCCAAGTCACCAGATATCTCAGAGGCTCAGGGCTTGGTGTCCATACTTCATCATCCTGATCTTTACATTGCTGGATGCTTTTTGAAGCAGCATCGGTATCCTGTTATCTTTTGTTCTTGTGAAGGTCCTGGAAGAGGCTCTATAGCTAATGTTGCATTGAGATTTGCTCTTAAAGTAGGACTAAAATTTGACCTATTAACTCTCGGGACAGTTGCATTTTCTACATAATCTTTTCATAAAACAGTAACTTTTGTGGAGGAAAAATGTTGAACGTTCATTTAAAATAAAAATAAAAGTCCTCAATTTGTTTGAGATTCCTCTAGCTAAAATTGCCATAGTCCCCAAACTGCACAGACCAAAAAAAAACCCCACCTCATTGTGAAAAATAGCTTAGATTGTTTACTTCTGAACTTGGAAAATTGAAATAATTTATTTCCCCAATCCATGACAACTTAATTGAATTCCATCGCTATTTAGCTGACTCATCACAGAGACCATAGGGAGCCAGGAGACAGGCTGACTAGTAAGGGATAAGTGGTGTGGAGAAGAGAGTTGTGGGTTTTGCATGGGGGAAGGGAAAGAGAACTTGGAACTGAGGGAAGCAGGGAGACTATCCAGTTGTCCACCTATGCTCCTCATATTGACCAATTCATACACATGCTTCTCTCCTCATGTTCCCAGCCACCTCTCCAGTTGTAGGAGGATATATAGGAGGAAGGATGCCCCAGTGGTTAAGACAGTAGTGTAGGACTTGAGAGATTTTCTCTGTGACCTTGTACAAGCCACTTGATGTCTCTGTGACACAGTTCCTATCTGTAAAATGGAGATAATAATGTTATCTCCCCTCAAAACCCCTACCTCACAGGGGTTTTAAGGATAAATACATTAAAGATTGTGGTGTGCTCAGATTTGGCAGTAATGGGGGACACACAGAAAATTGTAGTTCTGGAGTGATGGACCTGCTCTGAAGTGTCATGCTAGGACTGTGTTCTGGCAAACTCAGGGATTTGCCAGAGGAAGAAGCTGTCTCAGGAATGGAGTTTGTACATGGAAGCATGTTGGTTGGAAGATGAGTCTCTAAGGGGAAAAGTGGGAGAACAGGGAGGGAAAGCAGAGGTATGGAGGAGGTGTGGCATACTAAAGGGTGCCAAATGGGGGTATTTCAATATTTGTCTCTATGATTTAGCTGTAATAACCATGATGCAAAGTTACTATACACCTGTGGTGATTCCCCTCAAAAATCTTAGTTAATGTTGAGTTGAGATAGTAAAATGTACATATAACCTATTGTGACAGGGTTGGGGATGACCACATCCAGTGTAGGATGAGTGCACCCCATCACACTCCTAGACCCCAGTCAATATACTCGCCCTTCTTAGCAGGGGAGTGTAGCCCAATGGCCAGAGTCAATCAATTGGTCCCCATCGGCAGAGCCGTAAGGCCTGGCGGCTATAGTCAGTAAGTTCGCTCCAGTGAGACAGGGCAATACAGCGCAATGGCCAGTATCAAAAGATTTACCCCTTTTTGCAGGATAGTAGGGCCTAATAGCTACTACCAATACAGTCGCCCCAGGATGACAGGGCAGTAAGGCTTAGTGGCCGAAGTCCATGAATTCGCCCTTCTTGGCACGGCAATGAGGCCTAATGACTAATCAATGTACTCGACCCTAAGAGCTGGACCATGCAGCCCAATGGGCAAAGTCAATAGATTCGCCCCCTCTTTGTGGGGCTCTAAGGTGTAGTAGTCCCCGTCTATAGATTCACCCTTCTTAGCAGGGCAGTGAGGCCGAGTGGCCAAAATCAGTAAATTCAACCCGGTTTGCAGGGCAGTGGGCCAACCGACCAACGTTAATAGCTTTCAGAGGAGCAGCCATGTTAGTCTGTATTCACAAAAAGAAAAGGAGTACTTGTGGCACCTTAGAGACTAACCAATTTATTTGAGCATAAGCTTTGCCGCAGTTAGCAGGGCTGTAAGGCCTAACTGCCAAAGTCCATATATTTCCCCTCTCAGCAGGGCAGTGAGGCATAATGGCTAGAGTCCATGTATTCGCCCCTAATAGCTGGTCAGTTTGGCCCAATGGCCAAAGTCAATAGGCTTGCCCCTCTTAGCGGGACAGTAAGGCCTAGTAGCCACAATCAGTATATTCGCCCCAGGAAGACTGGCAGTAAGACCTAGTGGCCAAAGTCAGTCAGGAAGGGGACCACCACACACAAGCGGGGTGGGAGGGTGGCAGCCCTGGTAAGGGGTCCAGTCTCTCCCTCTCCACTGGACCCCAGCCCAAGGCCCTGGTAGTGGCAGGGGCACATGCCACTGAGTCAGTGGGGAGGTTCCGACTGAAACACAATGACTCAAAACACTGGCTCACTAACCAAGCCACTATCTAATTCCCCTGGGCTGCAGCTTACTGTAGTTTCTGTTGCTGTGGTCTGCTGTCTCCGGGTTATCCGGTCTGCGCTGTCCCCAGTGACTCCTGGGGCAGCGGGTTCCCAATAGGTGCCTTAGCGTCTGCTTGGGTTACAGTGTCTCCGGCCTCCCTGGCCTCGGACTTTGGCTGATCCTCAGCTGGAGCCAACGGAGCATGTCCTTCCTCCCTGGCAGTCAGCCCCAACTGAGCTGAGCTGCTCCTTCTTATACCAGTGCACTTGGACCATGCCCAGTACAGTAAAGGGGGCATGGCTTCCTCAACCCACAATGTAGGGTTTGTTAGACCCACAGCAGGAGTCTCCCTATGAGATAGGAGAGCAGGCAGATACCAGATACAGTGTTCATATATAATCCACAAGTACTACTTATTGTTACAAAATAAACCACTCAGTTTACATTCATAACCCAAGCATACTACACCAGAATCTGAAGATCAGAACTGAAGTCCCAATGGCCAGTCGACATTCAGTCCAATCACAAGATGCGGGGAGCCAGGATTACCACATCTTAATCTAAACAGGGCTTTGGATCCACAAACGACTCCAAATTGTGAGTGTATCTAACATCCTTTATAATCCATTCTGTCACATCAGCAGTTGTCTGGGCAATTTCGAAGAGACAGTTCTGGGCAAATTGCGAAAATCCAAGAGGTTTAGAAACAGTCCCAGGCCCAAGATGTTCCTCTTTCCCCAGTTCTTGTTTACAACTGTAGCAGATACATTGCAACAGGTACATTGTCATGGCAAGATATGCAAAAGGTGGGGGAGATGAAGTATTATTTACCTTTGCCATTTCACATGTAATGGGGGGGAAAAAAACAGAAAGATCAAGGGATTTGTCCAAACTAGCACAAGAAATCTGTGAAACTGGGAATTGAACCCTGCTCTTCTGAGTCCCAGAGCAGTGGGTCAAATAAAAGTCAGTGCGCTGATAAACAAAAACATAACCCTACCAGCCCAACACCTAAATGCAAGCTTACATTAGTACATTGTTTGTGTTTTTAAGTAAGGAAGAAATGTATTCACAGGACATGATGGTTTACACAAATCATTAAGCAATAGTTGTAAAAATTATGAAAAATATGTTAAGTCCTATTTAATGAAATCAGTGTAAATTATAATGATGCTGAAAATGTGGAGCAGACCCATTCATTGTACACAGAACTGAACATTAGATTACTTGAATAAATACAGAGGCAGTAATATTATATGATATTAACAGAGATTTAAGTATTCAATGAATATGTGACATTTGAAAAAAAAATAGCATGTTTGGTACATTTCATGTACCAGTTCTCAGCTGTGAAAAGCTTCATAAGATCCAGTAAAAGTATAATAGTCAACAATTTACTGTGCTTAAAGGTCACCTCCTCCTTTTGCTTTAGGCTGTTGACATATTTGAAAACTCATCTGTTGAGATGTTTATTTTAAACAAATTTTAAAACAAGCGTATGTTGTCTGGTCCTTTTAAAATATGTTATTTAAGGACCTCAAATTTAATAGAGACTAGATATTTCAGTAAGTGTAGTTCCTCCTGGAATGTAGCAGAGAACTCCTGTATTTATTCAGTAGGAAAGATGAAAAGCCATAAAAGGGGATATTTCAAAAACAATAGCAAACACCCAAGAATGCTGTTCATTTTTCTACATTATGTTTTATATTTCAGAACAAGATTATTTTAGACCCTATGACTTTCAGTGAGGCCAGATTCAGACCATCTCTTGAAGAGAGGTTGGAGAGTATTATCAGTGGAGCAGCACTGATGGCAGACTCTTCATGCACACGTGATGACCGCCGAGAGAGAATTGTTGCTGAGTGCAATGCTGTACGACAGGCCCTCCAGGACCTACTTAGCGAGTATATGAATAATGTAAGTTCTATGCTCTCTTTAGTCTTTTCCTCCTGTATGGATTGTTAAGCAGTTTTATGACTATTCTAAAATGCCTACATGCTTAGTAAAACTGACTATCCTAAATAGCAGCAGTTCAAGAAAATCAAGGTAGTCACTTAAAATGCTTCGGTGGTTTTCAACATTTGGGAGGTTGAGATTGCTTTATAGTAGTTTGTTACAAATAACTATATCCTGAAATGCATTTTGTTCTGAAAAGGAAAGCCCCCAATTGTAAGATTCCCTCACTCTACTGCAGAATAAGAGACTACTGTGTTCTGAATCAGTGATTTGTTTCATTTTAACTAAAAGGTAGTCCACACAACTTTTAAATATTTCTAGTGAGCCCAAATGCTGTTGTGAAATGTGTATAAAACTCCTAGTTGGTAAGCAAACAGGGAACGTGGATAAGTCAAATGAAAATATCCTAGATACTATTTTTGTAAAAGAAAATGTGTACAGTCGGTTTCTAGCATTATTCATTGTTGTAGGGAAATAGTCATGTCGCGTTTTATTCAGATGTACACACAGAAGTTCACATGAAGTAGCTTTAAGTTTGCACGTGGGAGGATGTAGTTAAACCATGAGGATTCTTATTTGCTAACAGTGTAATTGGAGCTATTAACTGTAAGTGTGCAGATTCCCTGAATCCGTTCAGTATTATCTATCATTATTGCAGTGCACATAATGAAATGTTTTTAAAATATCTTAAATACATCAGTCACCACAGTGTAGACATACAGTATCATTTGCTTTATGTGTATAATCTCCTACATGATAAACATCCTCTTCTTAACAGTGCCTATGTATACTTCCAAAATTATTTGTGGATATTCTGCACTATTGTTACTAGACTCATCCATCATTGCAAGGCTGTGATATATGCAGTGAGATCATAACCAGTCAATAACCTTTTTTTTATATTACAACTTAATTCCTGGAAATATTGTCGGAAGCAGTTCTTCTCTGACAATATGGTGGTAGCCACTTCAAGAGGTAATGGTGATGCCCATGTCTTTCCATGAGCTCCTAGATACTGTGTTTAAGGATATTTCAGGGTTTCAAATCCATTTCCCCTTTTTTGAACATACATTATATGATTGGAAATATTTCCAAATGAGTATTTGCACATTTAAGCCGTCCAAATATATTTACCAGAGCAAGTGTTCTACTGCATGCCTCATTTTTCATCTGCTGGTAACGTTAGAGTTTAAGTAAACACATTGCATATTTTGATCCTGTTTTTTCCAAGTCCCCAATTCTGATAAATGTTGAAAACTAACATTCAAGGATTAAGTGTTTTTATTATTATTATTATTATTTCTAGTTGCAAGACTGATAATATACAATATCAAACCAGTGAAAGTATTCAATCTTCTATTTGCTTTATTGTATACCTGAGACAACTAGAATTTATTTCTTAAATTGCTTATATTTTCTTTTTACTGTTCAGTAAAATGGTGTTGGCTTCAAGGAACAGCTATTCCCCAGTCTAGGATTACAACACAGAAATTGTTTGCTGTTTTTTAAGGTGACAGTTGATATGTTCTTTTGGTGCAAATGACAGCAAAGCTGATGTTGTTTTATCTTGAGGTGAAAGCCGTAAAGAGAGTGAGTTAAAGGACAGGTGATGATGATGTGAAATATAGCTTTTTGGATTGCTGTCTGCAGAATCTTGTTTCACAGAATTATTACTTTTAGGTGTAAGCTCTAAAAGGTCTCTACAAAGATCATTCCAAAACTGATGGATTGTTGTATCCTGTTTCTTATGTACCATGCTTTGTGATAGCAAAATGAATTTGCCCTTGCTTCAGAAACATTACTTATTTTATTTCTGACACCACTTTCAGATAAGGCAAAAGAATCTTTAGAGTTTAAATGGCAGCATTCGTTTATGACCATGCAGAGGATGGCTAATGTAGTTTCAGGGTTTCTCTTAGAATGCTTAGTGGAAGAGAGTTGTGTTTTACACTTTATATATGGTGTTTAAGTAACTGAGCTGATGGATATTTGTCCATCTTTATATTTCTATTCTTCTAATAGCAGTCTAATTAGATCTAAGATCCATAATTCCCAATTCTTTTTCTCTTCATGTTTCGTATGGAACGTAATGAAATCAGTTTAACAGTTCATGTATAAGTATCTTCTTCTTAACAAATGAATGTTTAGTTTGAGGTATAGTATTTCAAACTTAAAAAATAGATTATGTCATGTAATCACTTCCTAGTTGTTTTTTGGTTTTTGGTTTTTTAAGATACAACATTTGTATCTACCGGCATGGCTTCCATTTTTGTTTTTAACCCCTGTCTTGATAAGAGGACATGGGGTTTTCAGTAATGAGAAGCAAGGGCTTTACAACTGCCAAAGATTTCACTTGCAAAATTCCCAGAAGCTTGGTAGAATTGTTGCAAGGTAAAACTAAATCTGATTGCGATAAGGCATGACTTGGGACAACTGACAGCCTGATCAAGAGACCGCCCGTCTGTAAGAGTATATTGTTCCCGCTTAGTACTGAGATACGTTCTACAAGCTTCCCTTGGACAGCTCTGCAAACATCTGCCCAGAATGCCTTTAACCAGTGCTATCAGTACCTCATTTTAAATCTACTCCTATATTGTTCTGATTAAAGAACAAGAGGAAGAGGTAATGGAAAAAACTGAAACTTTGTGGCTAATCATCAGTCATAAAATGTGCACGCTCCTTTGATACTCTTCATTAAGAATACCGTTATTTTATGCCAGTAATATTGCATGCCAGTATTTCAGAGAGACTGTACATTGCAGTTGCAATGCTATTATTATTTTCTTGCCTATTCAAATGTTAATAGCTCTGCTCAACCGAAAAGTGCCCCTCCACTTACCCTCTTCAGTGATCTAGGGCAAGGGAGACTCACTCTTCACCTACAAGTTGTTTTTTTGTTTCATGTTGTTTAAAGAAGAGTCCTGATTCTCTGTGCCTTTGCACTAAGCTAATCCTTTACACCTGTGCATAGTGAGTACAAAGTGGGTATAAATTGTAGTGTGTTACCTCTCATTTTACAATCCGTTTGCTCAGGTATGAATGACTAGGTGCAAAACAGTAGAATTGGACTGGATGCATTCAGTCTTAGGACAAATCAGCCTATCTTACTTTTCACTATTGTGACAATAGGTGATGTTACCATAGCTTTAGGTCAAACTGGTAACAGAAAGAAAATTGTGATGCAGGAGGGAGAATTCTTCTGCTCATTTTGTAGATCCCTGATGTGCTAGTGAGTTGCTAACAATGTCCGTCTAGCTAATTATATGCTTGAAATGGCATTCTTGTATATAGCATACACTGCCACTTATACAATGTTCCAAGCAAATTTTTATTGAGCCGATCAGCGCTGGTTTGTAGTTCAGAAAGATGCCACTGGATGTCTGATCAGTTGGTGAGGGGAGAGGCACGGTAGGACTTCAGGGTCTGAGGATCCTGTAAAAAGCTTTGTTCCCTCTCTCACTGTTCAGACATTAGTTTTTATATTCAGGTGGAAGGAAGGTTTGCAAGGGGGAAAAGGGGGAAGACTAAGTTTCAGTCTCAGAAAAAATGATTTTCAATATTATGAAGATTTCAGGCAAAGTGACACAACTTTGCTAAGAAGGGGTGAAAAGACAAAACTTGACCATTTCACTTTGATTTTCATTAATATACTGAATTAGATTTGGTTCAGTTTTATTCCCTCATCAAATATTCAGATATTCTGGCTCCATTGCAAATATTTGTTTGAATGATTAATACCGTGGGAGGTTTTGCAGTATTAGCCCACAGGAGCTCTATCATTGTTTTTAATAATTGTATATTGGTATTGTGATCGTGCACAAAAGCCCCCATGAGGACTGGGGTTCCATTGTGCTAGATGTACAAACACAGAGGAAGCACCTCTAAGAAGACAAGATAGACAAAGTCATAAACCTCATATAACTAAAATGTCAAAGGTATGTATCTTGTCAGTTACATTTTTTTTAAGATTTCCCCTGAATAGTCCCTCTTTCTTTCTTTCTTTCTTAGCTCTCCCAAAGGACAACTCTGATTTTATTGTGAGTCTCATGGTATTTGGTGATTTTTTTAAGCTGTAGCTCCTGTAGTTTTGCGATACTTTTCTTTTTAAATGAAAGAGATTAAGTTTCTAGTCCTCATGGCTTCAGAGAAGAGCTTGAAAGGAGAACGCATCAGAAATTTTTGCTGTCTAGTTTCATGCCAGTTTGGTTACCTGGCTCCTTGGCAGGCTCCCAGCTCTTCAGCCTGGTGGGATGATGGGAAGCTGAGAGCCCCACAAATTGTAAACGTGCCAGCTCCTATGCTTCTTGCTCTGCCAGTGCTCCCAGGCTTCCTGGCTCCACTTCAGCCCACCTGGTGAGCTGAAAGGGAATCAGGATCCTGCAATCCCCAGATAACCTGGGAGCCTTGGACCTTTGGGATCTGGGGCTTCCAGGCTCCTGGCTCCCCTTCATTTTATAGGCAGAATTTCGTTTTTAAATCGTCTAATTGTTCCAAGTTTTGAAAAAAAATATCATTAATTCTGTTACCTGGAGAATTTTGAAATTTTGGGTTTTCATTCCAAATTGGAACAAAACCCAATTTTGAAATCCCATAATCCTTCTTGAAAATGTGAATCCCAAAGACCCAAACACCAGAAGGCAAATAAAAAACTCAAAAAGTAAAACTTCTTATAATCTCATTTTTAAATCAGTCTCATGATTTGCGGGGCTAACTCAGGGTTTTTTTTGTGTGTGTTTTTTTTTAAATCTTGGGATTAGTAATACTGAAGTCTCCCACCCCTGGCCCCACCACAAGAATATTCAGAAAATATGGCTACGTCCACTGTATAAAAGAGGGGTGTGATTCCCCTGCTCTGTACACATACTCATGCCAGCTTTCATGAAGCTAGCCCAAGTATAAATAGCAGTATAGCACTGGAATGGGTTACCTAGGGAGGTGGTGCAATCCCCTTCCTTAGAAGTTTTTAAGGTCAGGCTTGACAAAGCCCTGGCTGGGATGATTTAGTTGGGGATTGGTCCTCCTTTGAGCAGGGGGTTGGACTAGGTGACCTCCTGAGGTCCCTTCCAACCCTGATATTCTATGATTCCCAGTAGAATGGCTTTGCCATGCTGACTTTGTACCCACCATTACCCCATGCTACCATGGTGACACTACCATTTATATTCTCACTAGTTGTGAGAATGATGAGTTGTGCCAACAGGTGACCCCCTTCTTGGGTAATCACACCCATAGCTTGTAGTGTAGATTAGCCTATATGGGATTGGGAAACACCTTCTAATATGCCCACCATTTCCAAAAAGACACAATTAACTCCTCCCTGACAATAATCAGCCTGTTAGATCAGTGCTCGTACTACTGAGTGTCACAGGCTCAATGGTAGTTAACTTTCCTGTTTTCAGAAGAAGTGTGGAAATGGGGCCTTCCTGACTGGCGTCTTCCTCCAGAGTCCACTGGCTTTTTTCCACCCTGGAGAAGACTGGGGTCTGCTTCTGGTATGGGATTCTAGGTGCGGGACAGGAGAACACAGTGGCTGGTCCCTGCCTGCAGGCTCCCAAGTCAACTCCTAAAGCTCTTCCCCTTTGTGAAGTGGGACTGCTTTTGGCGGGAGCTCTGGGCAGGGAGACAGGGAATTTGCATGGCCATTGAGTCTCATGGGCTCAGGCGCTTCTGTTGGGTTCCCCCCATTGCGGTTCAGGGAATGTTTCTGGTCAGGGCTTTGGGGCCTGTCTGGCTGTTTCCTGCACCTAGTATCCAAGAAAGACTAACAGACGTATTGGAGTATAAGCTTTCGTGGGTGAATACCCACTTCGTCGGATGCACCCACGAAAGCTTATGCTCAAATACGTTTGTTAGTCTATAAGGTGCCACAGGACTCTTTGCCGCTTTTACAGGTCCAGACTGACACAGCTACCCCTCTGATGCTAGTATCCAATAGTCACTGCTGCTGCTTTTCCTGCAGATGGGGTTCCTCTATCAGCAGGTACACTAAAAAGGCTGGGGAAAGGGAACTTCATAGCAGCACTCTCTGGGACTTAGAATGAACTTCAGAATGCATGCATTCAAAATAGTGACAGGGTGCAGCAGCAATCTTTTAAAGACCCGCTTATTCTGTGGCGTAAATTTAGTAGAAGCAGAATCCTCTTGTTGTTTTCCTTGTTACTCTGATCCTCCTCTGCTCCTCCTCAGCATTTCCCAGATTTCTGATCCTTCTCCTCAATCTGTGTGGGCTTTTGTTTTTAAAGTCCCTAAACATATTTGATATGACACAGTGGAAAGATTCCCCTTAAGCCTTCGGTGCTTTTTTGTAACTTGTCCTCCAAAGTTGTCGCCTGTTCTCAACTCCTGGTCACTGGAGCTCTGTGGCTATACCATGGGTCTATGGAATGCCCGGTCTGAAGATAAAAAATGTAAGGGAATGAAGGTAGAGAAAATGTAGACCTTCAGGTGGTTTTGCTCACTGAAATACTGGAAATACATTTGAGTTTGTCCCAGATAAAATGGTATTTTAAAAAAGTGCTGCAGTGAGTAAAATCTAAAAGTCTTTAATGGGCAGTTAGAGGTCATTGTTCTTGAAGGCACAACCAAATTGGAATGAAAGAGGTGATGGAAAATGAAAATCTATGGACTCTCAAGACACTGTCAAGTTCCATATTTAACAGCTATAGCTGAACTCATATTTAAAAAAGGAAAAAAATCATTCTTACATCCTTTAGAGAGGTGGCTCTGAATCACACAAGATTAATTGGTGTGACAGTGAACATTAAATTACATTCACGAGACAGCAAAATGTCCATAGTTGTCTCGAACTCCGTAATCAGTGATTGGTGACAGAGGTTGACTGCTGAGTCATCAGAATTGTCTGATTTAGTTACAGCAGCCTAGAAAGGACAATCTATCAATTGTTCTCAGTATTGCTCTGCTAGCTTTTCAAGGAATACTTAGAAAAGCAAGTTTTAGTTAAAGCTACATACTGTAGTTCAAGATTGAAATAATGAACTGGGCCATTTCATTTTGCTCTCCTAGAGGATCTCTGGAAACAGTTTTATATTTCCTGGCCTGAAAAAGTGATGTGGAAACAAACAGGTTGGGACTGTGAAAGGGTGGGTCTCTGCCTTTTTAAGTACCAGTCAGAACAGTGTGTTTATGTTGCAATGATCCATCCCTGTGATATCAAGCAATTTTTAGTAACTGATTCAATATTTTGTTGAAAATGAAGTATTCGGGCAGTTTTTTAGAAGCATACTGGCTTTATTGGGTGAGAGAAATGCAGATTCCCCCCCTCTTCACAAAATTCTGAGCAGTTGAGTCACTGGGATGGTTGACAACAATATCATTTTTCCTGGTACTTCTTATGGAAATCATGAAATGTGCTGTTTCAAAGTGATTATCAAATTCCTGGCTTGCCTAGCACCTGGTTGCTGGCAATCTCACTCTAACTCCTACTTCCATAGGATGTACCCATCTAGCTGTCTAAATTTGAGAGACTTCTGGGTACCTTACCTTTCCCCAACTACAAAAAATTTACCATCTGCATACCCTACCCAGAGCACTAGTTCAAAGGGTCCCAGCTACATGGCAAGTAGTTTGGTTTCTTGTCTTTTCTTGGTAACAGCAGCAGGACCTGGTGTTGATATACCCATTGCTTAGCACTTTTATGATAGTACTGTGGGAATCTGTGTTGCCTGCAGGTTTTTATAAGCAAAAGCTGCTACAGAATCCAGATGTTTCCATAATTTCAGGATATTCAGGATCACGTTTGCTGCCTTGTGTTTCCTTTTGCAGGGCCAAAATATCCGGTTGCTCTCCTCCATAAACACAATTCACAACAGGCAAGCCCTGTAGAAAAGAGTGGTACCTCGTGCTTTGCAGATAACAGTTATATATAAGCACTTTGTCCAATTTTGGGCTTTGGTAATCACATTTACACAGCATTCCTTTGAGTGTTCTATTAAAAGGATCAAGTAGGTTATCTGTTTGAGCATGATAGACTGTGGTTTTATCTGACTTTAAAAATATCTAGGAGAAAGCATGCTTCTTGCAGCACCTGAGAAGTAATGCTCGTGCCATGGTCTGTCAACATTATTACCTTGGGCATGTCAACCTGGGAGAAATGTTTAAATATGTCTTGGGTTCTACGCTGGCAGGAGATAGGTTCCATATGTGTTGTTGAAATACCCAGAGAGCTCTGTTTCCAGGAAATCCTTGGAATGAGAATTTGGGAAAATGAATTCCTATTTGAGGTTCACTGATGATTCTGACCAGCACATTTCCTTCTAAGTCAAAATCGAAATACTAGGTCCACCCGAGCCTCACTAACCACAGCCAAGCACTCATATATGTGACTGAGCTTTTCATTGCCTCTTTTTCTCTTCTATAAAATTAGTGGAACTGAGTGATTGGTCATCCACTAATGGTATAACCTTGAATGAATCCCCCCTAGTTGAGTATCCCTGGAGGGTCTTAAAGCACACTAAGTTGCAGTGCCACTGTGGGCCCTTTTCCTTTGTTCCTTCTGGGTAACTATTATTCCATTCTTAGCTAACCAGTATTCTGTCTCTACTGCCTCCACCTACTGGGCCAGAAAGTTCAGAATAACTAAAATGAAAGACCTTTCAAATCTGCCAGTCATGGATCCAATTGAGTCCAGGTCAGTGCCACCATTGATTTGAAAACGTATCAGTCTGTTCCCACTCATGGTCTAAAACTTCAGTGGAACAAGGGAAACACACACACACACACGGTTACAATAAAAATCATATACAGTGGGAATAACCATCACTGAAGTTTGGCTGGTTTCAGAGTAACAGCCATGTTAGTCTGTATTCGCAAAAAGAAAAGGAGTACTTGTGGCACCTTAGAGACTAACCAATTTATTTGAGCAAATAAATTGGTTAGTCTCTAAGGTGCCACAAGTACTCCTTTTCTTTTTTGAAGTTCATCTATTTACTGTCACTATAACCCAGGAGTTAAGGTAAGGCTGGATTTCTTTTTAAGTGCAGCCAATGTGCAACATCATGGCAGACAGATGTATGTAAGGGCCCACTATCCATTCTGGCACAAACATTTCAGCATAATAAGAATCTAACAGCCCTTGAAACTTAAGCTCATGAATTATGACGGGAATCAAACAAATCTTGCAGTACCACTGGAGACATCTGTAAAATGGAATTGCAAGCTACAGCATAGTTATAATCCTTCAAGGGGCAGGAATGGCAGCCATGACCCTCCTACCTACGTGAAAAACAACTCCAGGTGCTCTTTTTCCTGAGGTTGTACAAGATCTGGCATCAACTCGTGTGGCAACTGTCACTGCCCCTTGACTTCCCTAGAGAGATTCACCCAGAGCCTAGTCTATCCCAAGTGGAATCTTTGATGTTTTCAGTACAGTTCTGGGCAATCGGGGTTAAATTGGGAAAATATTTGGTCCACTGCAAGTCTTTCAAAAGACATCAGAGAAAACTCTATTTTTCCTTTACTATCTCTCCTGGCTTCTCTTCATCTGAACACCCATCCCTGTGTCTTCCTAGCTAATCTCACACTTCCACAGTCAATCTCTGAAACCAGGAAATTCTCCACCTGTCATGTGGTCACCTAGGCTGGCCTCAAATGCAATCATTGACTCCAGCCAGTGGAAACAATGTGGTTCTGACATAATCAGCTCTACTGCTTCTCCAGCGGAGTTAGGCTCTGTTTGCAGCCACTGATTGCAGAGGCAAAACCAGTTCCTGTGCCATGGCTTGAAATCATGAATTAACTGCTCTAAACTGCCACGATAACCTTTCTCACTCCCCCAGCTCATACAGAATGTCTGACTATAGATTATATCTTTGAGAAGATTATAATCACCAGTCCATTGAGCTATAGGCCTCTTAGGGCTCCCCCCGAGCAGGCCCATTGCTCAACATAAGTGTTCTTCCCAAATGTTCAAATGGTTCAAGATACGGCTCAGAGTCATTTCCTCATCCTGTTTTATCAAGAACCCTCTCCCGTTTGGAGTTTGGCACAGGGTGGTACATCTCTTTCTACCATTGGGGTGTCTATCCTATTTGCTTCATTTAATATTCCTACTGGTGTTGCTGTTGTAGCATCAGTGGGAAATAGTTGGGAACTATTCATTCTCCCACTGCTAAGCTATCCACAACATCAAGTTTTACTTTTTTTTTGTTTTTAATTAGTCCTCACTCTCTGTATGAGTCTGGAATTTCACATCCCTTCTAACCAGGGATTAGCGGGGTTACTAGGAAGGAATTTAGCAATAATGAGCAGGATTTTTCAGCAGGAGCAAATCTTTATCAGCATACATCTGAACAAGCTGCAAGCAGAAAAATATAAACATAACTGAAAGTTTCCAAAACCTAAATTTCACCCAGCCTGCATGACCAGGATGTCGAACACTTTGCATTTCAAAAGGCGTTCTCCCTCTTTTGTCTCTTCCCCAGAGCACCTGTGCTAGGGTAAGAGACCCGAAACCAAAAGTAAATTCCTTGTTTTCTGAGGGCCAAGTAATGCTTTTATTGTGGTGTTTGTTTATTCTTAATTCCTGGTACTGCCCACAAAGGACATAGTACAAATGCAAAAGAATATGCAATCCCTGAACTGAGAAGTGAATGTTCCATACATCCCGACACACATGCGCATACACACATTTATAAAGTGTGTGTGTGTGTGTGTGTACGTACATGTACATGACTCAGTTCTGGGGAAAATGAATGTATGGAGAAAAGGGATATTCAACAAAAACAATGCAACCTATAAATAAAACTGTATGACCAAGGGTATTTCTTCACAAAAGTACAATAGCAAATTGTCTACAGTTCATAATTTCTGTCATCTCCTCTATGTGCCACTACAATCTATATAAACTATTATACTTTATAGAATATATGACTTGTTCAATAGAACTAAGGGTACTAAGTGTGTTGTTTTTTAATCCCTTTTTTAAATCCTTCCTCAGGCTCTCTTCCTCTTCAGTTACTATGAGATGGCTTCCTACAGGGTGTGATCTTTTATCCTTTTTCCCTCTTAGGCCCAAATCAGCAGAGTTCTTAAGGGCAGGCTTAACTTTTAAGGGCTTGAGTTAGCACACTAAAAATAGCAGTGTGGACTTGGGTTCGCATGTCCAGGTGGGACAGATTTGGGACCGCAAGTTACAACGTCCATACTGCTGTTTTTAGTGTGCTAGCTCAAGCTAGACTAGTGTGAGGCTATCCGCCCGGGCTAGGAGGCTTATTCCCAGATGCAGTGTGGACATATCCTAAATGTCCAGGCACAATCTCCCTCTCCTTTTGCCCCCATGAGTGTGCCTGAATATTTATACCTTACAATTGTTGCCACCCCTCTAAAAGTCACTATAATCAAATAAAAGGGATATGTGACTTGTCCAATAATACAAACGGTACGGTACAACCCGAAGTCTTTCTATCATTTTCATTCTGCCCTCCTTTTTTATTTTAGAAGTATAGGGTGACAATTTATTTTTCTTATTTCAGTTCTTCAATAGTAGTAGATTATTTTTTGGTTGTTTTGATGCATCTGCTTACAGAAGTAAAGACTCCTTCAACAGCTAATCATATACACTTTGCTAGGTGAGAAGTTTGTACTTCAATAACGATTGTCAGTTCTTGAGTGACTGAACATGCTATTGTTTAAAGTTATTTGTTCATCTGTTTATACCTTCCAGAGTGAACCCTGATTATAGTTGTGTGACTGTTCAATGCTCTTTAACTACTCTTTTCAGTGTTGGAGTTTGCGTGTATGGGTCATTAATTTGTTGCTATTGTTTGTCTACATGTCATATGAAGTTTATTATCCTGTTGTGAGAGAAGTTTTTCTGTAGTTAATGCAATATCATTTATGGTATGATGATTTTGCTTTCTATATGTACCTCTGCTTTGTGCATATTTCTCCTGCATTTCAGTATTTTTACAGGGCAGATTTCCATCTTTGTATATCCTATAGATGTTGAGCACAAAGAAAAAACGTCTTAAATATTTATTGGAAATGTTTCAAAATAAACATGTCTGCTGAAATTAGTGAGCTTACAGAAACTCATGTTTTGAATTTATTTTTCCCAAAAGGCTTCATGTCTTCTGCTCTCTTAAGGATTTTTTGGTATCATGGCATCTTAATTATGTAATATCCAGATATAAGGCCAAAAAAACCTACAGACAGTAGCAGGAACATATGGTGTCAGTTAAGTATCTCCATTTTGATTCCTCTAGATTCTGTACTTTCTGTGGTTTAGCATAACCGGGATTGTCAATGGAGGTGGCTGTACATGAGACTGGTCTCAGGCAGCATGCAGGTCCATGTAAGCAATATGGTTTTTGGGAGGGAGGTATCTTATCGATATCACAATTTGAGATATAGAGTTATACCATTTATCCCTACATTAACCAGACTTTGACCTATAATAGTAATTTTAAAGCTGCCTTGTATTTAATCCATTTTATGTATAAAATCAGTTCTTCCTCTAACTACAAAACCAGTAGTGATTGAAATTTAAAAAAAAATGAATCCCCTCCAATATTAATACATAAATTAACAATGGTGTTTTAATAACCAGGGTGCATTTCCTTGAAAGTCACATGTAAAGGCCAATCCTCTCTTTTACATATGTGTTGGAAATTCTATTTTTATTTTGCATTAGGCACCAAAACTTACATTAAACGTGAAAATTGAAAAAAAATATATGCTGGATACTCTAGTATGTAAACATGTGCCATGTATATATTGCAGTGGTGAGTTTCATTTATTTGGATGTAGAATTTTCGTGTAGAATTACAGGTCAATCAGTGCTACTACTGTTTGGATTACTGTTTTTCTTTTAATGGTTATTCTGATATGATTCTATTTAAGTGTTTGATGGACTATAAGAATTCAGACGCCCTTTTAGAAGCCTGGTTCTGAAATAATGGGCTTGGTCCAGAAGAGGGCACACTTGCATGCTATAAGGATTCTCTGCATAATTAAAAGAACTGCATTCTGATATTGTATAGCTGTAATAAAAGGAAATTTAATAATAAACAAAAATGAAAGCTTATTTTTATTAGGTACAGGATCTTTAACAAGACACCCGAGTCAAAAGGTTTGTGAAGACAAATAAATTATTTTGAATGTTGTGTAGTATATGTGCATAAATGAGCAAATCAAAGATTAGGTGCTAAATCCCTCTTGCATTTCTGAAAAGTATTGGCATTTTGGTTTTAAAATATTAGAGAAATTATTGTTCCAGGAATAAACATGTATTTTTTCTGATTTATCTCTATATGGGAAGATATCACAGATGTATGCTGAAATATACAAAGGATATACAGTACTGATATAGGCTACTTACAAGTTTCCTTCTACTAAAGTAAATTATACAATATAATGAAATGTCATAAAGTAATTGCATTGTTTTCAGTGGAATTTTACTGTCTGACCTGTCATATCATCTTATGATTTAATGATTACAATAGAATTACTGTGACAGATCATAACCTTGTGAGTATATCATAGGGTAACTCGTCAGTTAACTTAAATCTATTCCATCCAGATCTGTGTGTTCTTCGTACAATAGCAGCATGTGATGTTTTTGTTTTTAACATAGACAAATGAAAGTAAGAAAAATAACCTGTGATATGATCAGTTTCCTAAAACTCACATATTACAATATCAGGGTTTTTTTAACAGAAGGGAAACTGGGTTGGAACATTATTTTTTTCAATATATTCTTGGATTTTTAGCACTGAATTTAAAATATTGGATTTCTTTTCACAAAACAGTTGAATCTGATATCTTATTAAACATCTAGCATAAAATATGATTATTTTGGGTTAGCTTGTAATATATCAGGATATCACAAAACAAATGCAATGGAGTCACTGTCACACAAGTAGCATATGCAACTTACATAGAACTCATTTTATCACCAGGTAAATATATTTTAAATATCACCTTTGTCTTGTTACTGATACAAGAAAAAACAATTTTAAATAGTTTGGCTTCCATTTTGTTACACTGAAATTATATGGAATTTCCTGACATAGGAGGAGTTCACTATAATACATTTATGTGTAACAGGTTTTCCTGTTCATTAGTCTTAAAATGTAATATACAATGAAACCTGAAATAATATACTGCACATCTATTATTGCAATACGTTTATTATTGCAGTATATAGGGCCCTCATTTGGATCCACTAGCGGGGATCCCTGTGCCATGTTGAGCCCCACTGAAGTCATTCATGTATCAAAATGATAGCAAATCATCACAGAAGTCATGCAGTCATATGTGTCCAGGCAAAAGGATGTGAATGCAAGTTTGGGGCCGTAGAAAGCAAAAAGAATGTCTTCCCTTAACACATTAGGATTAATATTACAGTCCACCACATACACTTTACACCTGATCCTCTGCTGGTGCAAACTTCATAATGGAGTTGTCAGTGGTGAAAGTTAGAGTGCACCCTCTGCTACTCTAACTTCTGCCAATGCTGGGAAGTCAAGGATCACTGAATCAACTGGTGCCCTTGCAGACGCCACTCTTCACTATGACCAAGTACAGCTCCGACATAGTGGAGAATTGGAGCCTATGGGCTAGATCTTAGGCTGGTTTAAACTGTCACAGTCCCATTAGTTCCAGTGGAGCTATGTCAATTTACATTAGCCGAGGATCTGGCCCTACATCTTTAAATAGCATAACTAGATTTTTGCATTATGATAAAACATTTGTTCTTCACTATGAAATCAAAGAGCCCCAAAAGAGAATTCTACTGCTCTAAATGAATTTTTTAAACATTATTTAGAATACCTTGGGGCACAATGTATAGTAATGTAGTTACTACAAGGCTGTCAGATTCATTGCCAAATGGTATTCAGAATCCAGGGATCAGATAAATTAGTTTTTAATTGGGTTTTAAGGCTAAGCTGAATAAGTAGATAAGGTAGAATTAACCAGAGACATATTAATGTAATGAAACCCTTGCCTCTCTCAGGCTATTGTATTAAAAACTATACAATCTGTCGTTGATAAGAAATGTCATGGAAGAGTTGAAAACGATTGACACGGATAGGTAGAGGAAATGGTGTTATCTAATATAATCACATTATCTTGAACACTGGAAACCCAAGGAACTGGACAAAATTGTGTTAGTTATATTTTATTATAGCAATTTGATGAAAAAACAAAATTGAATTTTACCCAGCTGGTAGGACCACTGAGGCAGAGAATGTACTGGTTTTTATTTTTTTAAAGAGCAAAATTGAAATTACTGCTTATTGTGAAAGGATAGTAACATTAGCTTGTTTATCTCACTTCTTATTAACAAGCTGATGATTTTTTACATTGGAGAATTTAATTTTCATTGCAGACATGACCTTTTTCCTAATAACTTCATTTTGTCTGTCTTTCATCTGGCTTTTGTATAGACATGTTCAAATGTCTGAAATTTAAATTCGGTTATAAAATTCAAGCACCGCACTCACTCCTTATACCATTACTTCAGTTTAAAAATATCTGTTACCTGTTAAAATTAAACAATATTTTGAATGCCTAAGGGCCTCGTCCTGCAAACCTTTATATGTGTAATTTATTACATAAATGCAAGTAAAGACTACCGGTGTGAATAAGACCCTGTGATTGCAGTGAGTGCATATTCAATTATCTCTAATTTATTATGCTTATTTTTGTAAGAAAACAAGAAGCATTCACTATTTTTTAAATGTTTCTTTATTTCACAATATTTAATATAAAGTTAGTACAAAAGACACTGGAAAAACTGTCTGATTTTCACTGTTGCTCATAAAATCATATATTCGAAGGCCAAAGGGGCCACTATGATCATGCAGTCTGATCTGCATCACACAAGCCATAGAATTTCCCTGAATTAATTCCTTTTTGACCTCAAGCATATCTTTTAGGGGAAAAAAATCCAATCTTGATTTAAAAATGGTCAGTGATGGAGAATCCACCACCCCCATTGGTAAGTTGTTCCAATGGCTTATTATCCTGTCTGTTAAAACTTTGCACCTCATTTCCAGTCTGAATTTGTCTAGCTTCAACATCCAGCCATTGAATCTTGTTATACTTTTGTTGTCTAAATTGAAGAGCCCATTATCAAATTCTGTTCCCTGTGTTGGTACTTATAGACTGTGATCAAGTCTTTGTTAAGCTAAATAGGTTGAACTCCTGGAGTCTATCACTATAAGGCATGTTTTCTAATCTTTTAATCATTCTCTTCAATGAACCCTTTCCAATTTGGCAACATCTGTCTGGAATTGTGGATACCAGAACTGGACACACTATGCCAAACACAGAGGTATCTCTGTTTATGCTTGACATTTCTCTGTTTATGCATCCAAGGATCACATTAGCCCTTTTGGCCACAGTGTTGGACTGGGAGCTCATTTCAGCTGATTGTCCACCATGACCCCCAGAACATTTTTAGTCATTACTTCCAAGGAGAGAGTCCACCAGCCTTTAAGTGTGGTCTACATTCTTTGTTCCTAGATAGATACATTTATATTCAGTAATATAAAACATTGTTTGCTTACCTGCACCCAGTTTACCAAGCAATCCAGATCACTCTATATCAGCTCCCATTGTGTTGGAGTGGAGGTAACTCAATATCTCATGAGAATATACAGAGTCTGATTCAGTAAGATATCTAGGTAGGTACATAACTTTATGCATGTGAGGAGTCCCACTGAAGTCAATGGGACTATTTAAATGCTTAAAGTTAGACATGTAAGTGCTTAAGTACTTTGCTGAATTGGGGCCTTAGCTTCTTGTGGGAGCAGGTGTTTGGGTTCTGATCCTGTAAATCTTTCTAATGTGAGTAGCCTTACATAAATAGTTCACATTATTTTTCAGGAATGAACTCTCTGTGTTTTATTACAATATATTTACATTAAAATTATAGAGTAAAATATTAAACTTAAATGAGTTAATGAGCAGTACATTATCCGCATGTTACATTAAGTTACTAAGCAAGTTCTAATGCAGAAAAAATAAAGATAAAGGCATTGTTTTTATCAAGATCTTACAGTATAGAAATGTTCTTTTAAAGAAGTCCATATTGATGTTACATGAGTAGATATTTTAGGTCTGTGTTCACAGATCATAATATTTGTTACAATTTAATCAATCCTATGCCTAATTGTTAGTATGTAAAAATTGTAGACTTATAAAAGAGATCCACGTCCAGCCATTTGTAGATGTACCAGACAATAAAACTTGAAGGCTCATTAGCTTGGAATGACCCAGCTGTGTTTTATGCATAGGGGTCATTTCTTTACTAATGAGCCACTAAGCCAGATGGCTAACCCCACAGTAGTCTAACTCCATTAGTGTGATTTAGATCTTTAGGCAAATTACTTTAAAAATAATAATAAAAATAGGAGCAGCCAGTGGCAATGGTAAGGGGCAATTTGATTAGAACTGCATGAAACAAAGTACTTTGCCTTTAAAATACATATGGCTGAGGAGAATCTGCAATTTTTATAGATTTACACCAGTTTCTTTTTCAAATTTGCATAATTATTCAGGTTGTTCCATACCACTCACGATGTACAGCTGTTTTGGGGAGCAAAACATTTGATTAGATAATCTAGTCAAAATGCATAGCCTCTAGCGCTGTCCTGTCAGAGCACATTTATGAGGCTACTTAAGTGTGAGTGGCGAATAATTCCTTCCAGGTGAGCTAGAGGTACAATGTTGTTAAGCTTTATTAGAGGTAGTCATTAGTGTCACATATTTGAAAACTAAACTATGGATGAAAACAGGATCTCTTCCCAAATAATTTTATATTCTGAGTTATGTACAGGCAGTACATTTCTGTCAGATAATACGCCTCATGGATAGTTGATGATCACTTTCATTGGTGTATTCTCTTGGAAGTCTTCATGGAAATAGAGAGTTTTGAGAATGGATTTGAATGACGAGAGGTTGGTCGTTTGGTATACAAGGAAGGGTTGGAAGTTACAGACACAAGAGGCTGCATGGAACGATGCCCAAAGAGGAGAACAGAAGAATTATGCAAACAGAGAGCAGCTTGGGAGGCAGCAAGAAGGCTAAGCCATATTTATATTGCTGTTGGTATAGAATGACTGCAATGGCTTACCCAGGGGTGGCTGCATTTGAAAGAGTAATTAATGATTCCTACATAATCAGTCTGTAAACCACTTTGTGCTCCTTGTGGATGAAAAATGCTGCATACTGATAGTTATAGTTATTTTTAAAATATATTGAGCCAAATCTTATAGATGATGTTGGTTTCAATTGCAGTTTTCTCTGTGTAAAGACTGCAGAATCTAACCCATCAATATTGCAGCTATTTATGAGTCAAGCAAGAGGTAATAGGCAACTGATGGTGCTGAGGATTGTATTTAGCAATGAGGCTATGCTAGATGTTAGGGACACAGGAGGAGGAAGACCTACGATTCATTGTACAGAATACTTGCTGGAGAATGAGAAGAAATTAGGTTAGATCTGGTGCCAGATTATGCTTCCTAGATTGGTGTGTGGAGAAGACAGTCTATGGCATTTTGCCTTTCATCCCCACCCCTATTCCTAAATCAGCAGAAGCTTCTCTGTGCAGTCCGGTGTCTATGATGCAGAGAGGAGTAAAGACTCACTGCACAGTTAACCTTTGAGACCCAGGTCTGAGCATCTGCGTTGCTTAGCCCAGGTTATTTTTGTCTGCATCCTCACTGAGAGGGGTGGGTGGGTTCCAGCCTGACTTAAACTGGAGCACAGGCTCAAACCTGTACCCACAATAGGGTAAGCTAGCCTGGGCCTGAAGCATCTACAGATCCACATCAGAGGGTGGGGTGGCAAGAGTAGTGATGGACTAAGCTGCTATTTTAATAAATTATGTGATAAATTCTCAACAAATATATTTAAATAACATGATATATGTATTCATTTGTCTGTCTCAGATACCAAACTGTATTAAAATGTGCTGAAGAGTTTGCAGGAGTAATATACCCTAATTAGTGACTCCTTATTTTGCATTTTAAGCCACAGTGGAAGATCATTTATTTTTCATATGATAAGTTGCAAGTCTAACACAGCTCCAAGGTTTCCTTATATTTATAAGGAAAGTATGAGCATACATACACACACTTCCTTTGTGTGGTTAATTCTGTTGCATCTATGAGTTTGTATGCCTTTACACAGAAGAACATTTTTTAAAGATCAGAGAAGCTCTGCAGTCAGTCAGGTGCTGTATCAGGGCCTAATCTGGACAGATAACACAAGTAATATGTAACATACTAGGGGAATACGAAAAGCCATGCCAAAAAAGGAAATTTGGATTTGGGAGAGCATTCTACTTTCTTTTCCATTGTCATGTTTGCTACATTTGAGTTATCTTGTTTGTTTGTTTTTAATACATACTTATAAATATCTCATCTTCAAGGAGGTATTATCTGAGCAGAGATTGGTGATCAAAACAAGTAAAAAAGTTTTTAGGGAAGATTTTGACTTCTACTGTTAGAATCCTTAACTAGAAAGTGATATCTATCCATCATGATAATTGCCTCTGTTTATAAGCCTGCATTTGACCCAAATCAATCTAAATATTTCAAACAACTTTTGTTTTTAAGAAAAAAATCTTAGGCTAGGAAAGCTTATTGCTTTTCAAGCCTACTGATGCTTTCAACATGTGTTACTTCATCATATTTACATTTCCGAGAAGAAACTTCTAATTGGGAATGTCAAACTGGTCTCTCCAAATGATTATCTGTCTGATGGGGAATTTAAATGGTATTTGTCTATTTAATTTAGTTGCCAGGCTAATAGAATAATAATAATAAAAAAATAACTATTTTTGTCAAACAATGTAATTAAATTACTGTGGAAACCAAAGAGTGATCCATGCAGTGAAAAGTGATTACACCTTTACTGCATATGTAAGCAAGGCTGTACTAAAATAAAAAAAGGCATCATATACTGAATACACTTTTATTTGCTGTTAACAAATTTAAAATGACAAATAGTTTTCATTTGGTAAAACTCCTATTGAATCTCTTGAGAATTCAATAGCACAGTAAATGTAATTTGAGGTTCTTTACAATTATAATCTAAATAGACGAAGTCTAAAGGGAGTCTGCCTCTTTGATTTTCAAATTTGCATCACTTAAAATCCAATCAGACCAACTGTTCAGATTTTTATTAGATATGAAATACATGAATGGGTGCAAGGCCAGGCCACACTGTGTATAGCAAGAACAGATCAGATTTTACAGCATGGATTATCTGAGCAGATACTGTAGTGTGTGATTCAAGCTTCAGACCGCAAAGATTGCTTACTGACTTCTTGAATTGTTACCATAATGAACCCTTTGATTTTCAGTAGCCAGTGTTTTATAGGCCAGCAGATTGCTTTTGATTTGGGGAATTTGCTGTAACATATTGAGTTTAACAGATTTATGCGGGAACGTAAAACAAAAATAGTGTAGCAGGCACTCAGAATTTGAGAGCACAAGGGGATTAGGCTTGCAGATGGCTACTGTAGATGATGACATGGAATAATTTAGCCATGGAAGGTAATCTGTTTTTGACAAAATACATTAACATTTAGCCCACACATACAGGGCTTTGGGTAGGGCTATGCATGCATTTTGGGGGTAGGGTGGAAGACTATAGTAATGTGGAGTAGAGTTTTGATCTCACTAAACATGCTTTGGTTAAGGATACACTTAAAAATAGGAGGATGTATTCAGAACATGGTGAGATATATTTAACAGTACATTCAATACTAGGGTTTCTAAAATGATTTTCCATTATGTGCTTCCTTCAGTAATCTGTATAATGTGGGAGTGAGGGGATGCTTATTTAATGCTTTGATTGTAATTGCATGTTCATTATAGGGTGCATCTCAGAAAGCCAGTAGAGAGAAAAGATGGTAATTAGAAATAGTTTCTCTCATTTTCCTGTCTCTCATATCAAAACATGGGTTCTACCTTTCCCTAATCACATAGTGTCCTTAATATTTCAAAGTTCTCATTCTAGAGACCACAAGCTTTTTACCATGGCAACAACATTCATCTTGAAAATGTAGCAGCCACAATGTTGTTCTGGCTGAGAGAAGCATTCTGCAGCGATAATGCTACTGCCACTATTAAGATCAGTTGGCAGGAGTTGCATGTGCAGTGAGCCCTGCCCGAGTGGCCCCCTGGAGCCAATAATCCACTGATGAGCCAATAAGTGATCTTAGGTGGTTTTTCTAGACTACAATATGCTGTGTTTGCTTGGTGCTAAACTCCAAGCCAAATTCATCCTTTTTTTTTTGTTTTAAATAGCTGTTAATAAAAAATAAAATTTGAGAACAAATTAAAAAATCATCTTCCTCAAACTGTTCATTATGCGGAATAAATTAGATTTGTTCTAAGTCTATAATGAAGCAAAGTAATTCTAATCATTGTATGTGACGGGGTTCCTGGTGTGCAACCTGGACTTTGGGACCAGTGGGCCCTTCAAATGCAGCAGCCTGGGCTGCCTCTCACGGTGTGGTGCTGCAAAAGCATCTGAGAGGTCCTTACATTCCCATCCACAGGCAGGAACACACCCAACTGTGTTACATGAATGATCCAGACACTCATGGACCATCAATAGGGAGGCTTCAGCCAATTCCCCTCAGTTCTCCTCTTGGTTAATTTGGTTAGTTTTATCACACTGAACCCAAGTAACTGCCTGGTAGGCAAAGTGGGGGATAACTTCAGCCTCCCGGGAGTTTGGGCTTTAATAAAGTTGCTTCCCACCACATTCAACCTAATGTTGTTGTCTGTGTCTTGTTTCCTACATAGAATCATAGAATCATAGAATATCAGGGTTGGAAGGGACCTCAGGAGGTCATCCAGTCCAACTCCCTGCTCAAAGCAGGACCAATCCCCAATTAAATTGTCCCAGCCAGGGCTTTGTCAAGCCTGACCTTAAAAACTTCTAAGGAAGGAGATTCCACCACCTCCCTAGGTAACGCATTCCAGTGTTTCACCACCCTCTTAGTGAAAAAGTTTTTCCTAATATCCAACCTAAACCTCCCCCACTGCAACTTGAGACCATTAGTCCTTGTCCTGTCCTCTTCTACCACTGAGAATTGTCCAGAACCATCCTCTTTGGAACCACCTCTCAGGTAGTTGAAAGCAGCTATCAAATCCCCCCTCATTCTTCTCTTCTGCAGACTAAACAATCCCAGTTCCCTGAGCCTCTCCTCATAAGTCATGTGTTCCAGATCCCTAATCATTTTTGTTGCCCTTCGCTGGACTCTCTCCAATTTCTCCACATCATTCTTGTAGTGTGGGGCCCAAAACTGGACACAGTACTCCAGATGAGGCCTCACCAATGTCGAATAGAGGGGAACGATCACGTCCCTCGATCTGCTCGCTATGCCCCTACTTATACATCCCAAAATGCCATTGGCCTTCTTGGCAACAAGGGCACACTGCTTGATTTTCAGCAAAACTTGATTTGATTTTCAGTTTTCCAAGTTTTGAGTTGAGTTGTTTAGTTTGCGATCAGTCAGATAGGTTCTATAATGTTGTTTCTGTTCCATGGCTGTATGGGATCACAAACACTTTTGGCACAAATACACGTGTGAAGTTAAAATTCAGTCTCTGGAAATCTTTATTCACATGACTTCAAACTTTGCTTTCCCCAAAATATTTGGCCAAGTCACTTAATTGCCTTTGTATTCATGGAAAGAGGGCGAAAAAGGGACATTAGCATAGATGATAAATCTATCTAAACACTTGTTCTATTAGAGGAAATTGTTTGCAATGTTCACCCAGCTCTGTTTAAAACCATGAAGTATTATACATTAGACCAACTTTGATACTTATTTTTGGTGGTTAGTTAATACTTAAGAGAATGAAAGTTATATTTATTTAGAAGAAAAGTATATTTATTTATCAAAAACACTATATAAAAATTAAGTGCAAAAACTGCAATATTTATGCACTATGTGTTGGAAATGTTAGAGTACACGCAAAGACCAGGATAGTAAGAATGACATGGCTCTGAAAACAGCCACAAGTCCATTGTTGTCCTCTGTATTTCGGGTGGCTTTTATATCTCAATGTATTGTCACTATGGGAACCATAATGTAGAATGTCCTGTGTTTTGAATGTGAAAAATACTAAGCTCAGATTTTCAGACCTGCACAGTCATCCTGTCTTGCTGGAGAGGAGTAATAATAAGGAGAAAAGAGTAATTGCTTGAAGAGGTTGGTTTTAAAGAGGGATTTGAACTGGTGATGGGAAATGGCACTTGACAAAGAGAGAGAGAGGTGGTAGGTTGGTGCTGTTATCCCAGTGAAGAGAGAGAGAAGACTAACAGATGCATTTTGGATGTGCTGGAAAGGGAACTGCGTGCAGGTGAGCGTCAGAGGCTGGACACAAGAAAATTATTGCAATCAAGGTTAGAGATGCCCAGCTGTTGTACACGGTTTAATGGTGACGAAAGTAAGGAAAGGGGGAGTTTTGATTATCTTAAGGAAGAAGAAGCACAAACGATGTAATGAGATCCTGGCTATGGAGGGAGAAAAGTAATGAATACTCAGACTGTGCTGAAGTTACAGCGCTAAAGGATACAAAAGACAATACAAAAGTTTCGTCGAGAATTAATCTTTGTTAGGAGCTGGGCATTTAAGAAGAGATGTCAAAGAAAAAATATGATATGGGACCCTGGACAAGGAGGAGTGGTCAGAGGGGTAGCTGTTAGTAGAAGCATCTGGAGGAGATCAAGTGATATGAGTGAGTTACATCTGTACAAAGAGAGATGAAGGAGATGTGAACACACACTAAGTATATATGGGTACATATATTCCATTGTGCTTATTTCTAGGTAATTGCTGAGAGACTGGGTCTCTGGGTGAAGGAGTGAAGAGAGACTTATTATGAGGCTGTTGATCATGATGAAGAAAAGTAATTGGGGTGCATGAGCCAATTAGTGGGTTAATTCACCAGCCAGGGTATCAGAGAAAGCTCCCAATAGTGGCAGGATTTTAGTCCCCGTCTCCAGAGATAGATTTATTTTTCAATACCAAAGCAGCTCAAAGCAAATAAAAAGAGAGACAACACGCCCTGCTGCCTGGCCCCACCACAAGTGCTTCTGCCAACAGTGCAGGTAACTAGCCAGGCCTTCCACCTAGCTATTGTGGAGAGAACCCGTCTGGGTCTTTGTTCTCTTGGCCTCCTGCAGGAGCTTTCCAGCTCTGGTAAGTTCTCTTCCGCTAAACTGAGCTTTTTGGCCTTTTAGCTGAGGGCCAGGTGACCTGCAGTGTACCATCTGATTCCTGGCCTCAAAATCATCTCTTGGGAGGTAGCTAGTTACTCACAGATAAGGCTAAACCCACCTCCCTGAAGGAGCCATCCCCCCCTGTGACAGGGTGCGTTAAAAACATTTGATGATTTTGCCTGAGTCCAGACTGTTGGATGGCTATTACAAACTGCATCGTTGGACGTTCTTGCATCCTTAGTGTTAACATTGATGTCCTGGCTAAAGTGCAGCTACGGTTCATATATTCAGTCTGTCAGTGTTCCCTTGGGTAGAGCTTTCTTCAATTCCTCTTCTGAACACTTGCATAGTATTGCTATTAGCTGTTAAGATTGCATTCAGGAGGGTAGGTAAATGGTAGGTGTACAAAGCACTTCATGATCTTTCATGATTAAAGGAATTATATCATTGAATGTTATAATAAGTACATGTGATATGCATATTATATAGAACATATTTATATAACATGATACATTTTATTACTTCAGCTAAAAGTTGTAGATGGAGTGCTGAGATTTGTTTTCACTTCATTAAAATTACTTTTACATAGAAGAAACTATATTTAGGGTTGTTAAATGACCTTTGAAAGCATTATTAAGAATTCAGAGCAATTCTTGCTGTTCTCATCTTGAGCTCTATGTTTGTATTACTCTTTGTAGAGGCATTTTCATTTCTCTGACTCCTTTCCAGATTGCGTGACATGTAACTGACAAGCTGTACCTGGAACATAATGCATGAAGGCCTCAGCTGAAAGGAAGCAGAAGTAGGATGACACTGGGATATGAAATGCAACCATTTCCTGTCACACTGTGATATTAAAGTGTGGCTGGCATCAGTGACCAGACTTGTCTATGTGAGGAAAAAATAAGTGAGGGTCAGATCAACTTATAAATCAATCTTGTTTTCCTTAAGCAACCCTCCCTCCCCCCCCAATAACCAACCAACCAAACAAACCAACAACTTATTTTGGGGGACCCACTGATTTCTTTTTCTTTTGTTCTTTCTCCTTCCCGGAAGGAGATTTCTCCCCAGCCTGCCATTTCTATTTCTCTAGTTAAAGAATCATGTAGGAGCAGAATCAGCCCATGGGTTCCCAATAGTTGAAACTGGTTAATGCTATTATTATTTTTATTATTTCTTTATTTTGAAAATTTATATCTTATTTTTGTTTTTAAAAAAGTAATCTGTGTGCAGGAGGAGGGCAGCACTTGTTGCTGAAGAAAGGAAATAATCATATTTGTACTATGTGTGTGCCTGGAGGACAAGTGTACATTCCTACTACCTTACATACGTTGACTACCTGGTGTGTCTGGGAAAAGTAGCTGTTTGGCCTAAAACATCCAGCCACATGAAGGGAAATGGTCCATTGGGAAGTCTATGTCTATGACATGGACTAATCTTTCCACTCCTGCTTTCTTCTACAGACCCCCAACCCAAGCATACCTTTCCCCCTTGGCAGCTGACCTGTTAATCTGCTCTCCAGAAAGAAGTAAGAGGAAATATGGTAACTCTTTTCAGCACCTCACTTTCTCAGTGGCTATCAGGCCAGGGGGATTAATGCTTTCAGAAGGGCCTTGTGGTGGAAAGGAAGTAGATGAAACTCTTACTTATTCTTTCTCCCCTCCCTCTTGACAGCAGATCATATGTCTGCCTCTCAGAAGGGTCTTAGGGAGCTAGTGTTCTGCTCAGCTAGAAGTTCAACACATAGACAGGATAGTACTGAAAATGTCCCATGGATAATTCCAGGATTGCTCTTGCTGCTGTTTCTCCTATGGCTAAATGTGAGTCCCTTTGGGTCTGGTGCAACTAGAGGCTTGATAGTGGTTTCTTAGGGAACTCTAGTAGATTGTTCCTGTCTCCCTGTTCTTTTCGATGCTAGATGTGGTTTTCCACATCTCCCTTCCTCCATGTAGGCTAGCTGCAGGTTGTGGATACCTGTCTCCTTGGCTCGACAGAATCTGCATTCTGCTTCCCCTTCCTCTGCTGAATAGATCACAAAGAGGAATGATAGCAAGAGATTAATCATTGTTAACTCACGCGATTAAGTAAAAATAATAATAATCACAGTTTTAAAAATTAATTGCAATTACTTGCAGTTTTAATCACACTGTTAAATAATAGAATACCAATTGAAATATATTAAATATTTTGAATGTTTTTCTACTTTTGTATTGTGGTGTAATTGAAATCAAAGTGTATATTTTTATTAAAAATATTTGCACTGTAAAACATGATAAAAGAAACAATATTTTTCAATTCACTTCATACAAATACTGTAGTGCAATCTCTTTGTCGTGAAAGTGCAACTTACAAATGTAGGGGTTTTTTTGGTTACATAACTGCACTCAAAAACGAAACAGTAAAACTTCAGAGCCTATAAGTCCACTCAGTCCTATTTCTTGTTCAGGCAATCTCTAAGACAAAAAAGTGAGTTTACATTTACAGGAGATAATACTGCCTACTTCTGATTTACAATGTCACCAGAAAATGAGAACAGGCATTTGCATGACACTTTTGTAGCCAGCATTGCAAGGTATTTACTTGCCAAATATGCTAAACATTCGTATGCCCCTTCATGCTTCAGCCACCGTTCCAGAGGACATGCTTCCATGCTGATGATGCTTCTTAAAAAAAGAATACATTAATTAAATTTGTGACTGAACTCCTAGGGGGAGAATTGTATGTCCCCTGCTCTGTTTTACCCACATTCTGCCATATATTTCATATTATAGCAGGCTTGGATGATGACCTAGCACATGTTCGTTTTAAGAACACTTTCACTGCAGATTTGACAAAACGCAAAGAAGGTACCAATGTGAGATTTCTAAAGATAGCTACAGCACTCGACCCAAGGTTTTAGAATCTGAAGTGCCTTCCAAAATTTGAGAGAGGTGAAGTGTGGAGCAAGCTTTCAGAAGTCTTAAAAGAGCAACACTCTGATGCGGAAACCACAGAACCCGAACCACCAAAAAAGAAAATCAACCTTCTGCTGGTGGCATCTGACTCAGATAATGAAAATGAACATGCATCCGTCCGCACTGCCTTGGATTGTTATTGAGCAGAACCGTCATCAGCATGGACACATGTCCCCTGGAATGGTGGTTGAAGCATGAAGGGACATCTAGCATGTAAATATCTTGTGACGCCGGCTACAACAGTGCCATGAGAACATGTGTTCTCACTTTCAGATGCCATTGTAAGCAAGAAGTGGGCAGCATTATGTCCTGCAAATGTAAACAAACCTGTTTGTCTGAGCAATTGGCTTAACAAGAAGTAGAACTGATTGGACTTGCAGGCTCTAAAATTTTACATTGGTTTATTTTAATGTAGATTTTTTTTACATAAATCTATATTTGTAAGTTCAACTTTCATGATAAAGAGATTGCACTACAGTAGTTGTACTAGGTGAATTGAAAAATACTATTTATTTTGGTTTTTTACAGTGCAAATACTTGTATTGAAAAATAAATATAAAGTGAACACAGTACATTTTTGTATTCTTTGTTGTAATTGAAATAAATATATTTGAAAACATCCAAAATATTTAAATAAATGGTATTCTGTTATTGTTTAACAGTGTCATTAATCGCATGGTTAATCACAATTACTTTTTTTAATCACGCGGTTAATCATGATTATTTTTTTCTCGCTTGACAGCCCTAGTCTTTAATAGACCTAGACTGATCTAACACTTAATGACAGGTTTCAGAGTAACAGCCGTATTAGTCTGTATTCGCAAAAAGAAAAGGAGTACTTGTGGCACCTTAGAGACTAACCAATTTATTTGAGCATAAGCTTTCGTGAGCTTCAGCTCACTTCATCAGATGCATACTGTGGAAACTGCAGAAGACATTATATACACAGAGACCATGAAACAATACCTCCTCCCACCCCACTCTCCTGCTGGTAATAGCTTATCTAAAGTGATCACTCTCCTTACAATGTGTATGATAATCAAGTTGGGCCATTTCCAGCACAAATCCAGGTTTTCTCACCCTCCGCCTCCCCCCCCACACACACACACAAACTCACACTCCTGCTGGTAATAGCCCATCCAAAGTGACCACTCTCTTTACAATGTGTATGATAATCAAGGTGGGCCATTTCCAGCACAAATCCAGGTTTTCTCACCCCCTGCCGCTTTTTCCAAAAACATCACACACAAACTCACTCTCCTGCTGGTAATAGCCCATCCAAAGTGATCACTCTCCTTACAATGTGTATGATAATCAAGGTGGGCCATTTCCAGCACAAATCCAGGTTTTCTCACCCCCCCCCTTTTTTTTTTCCCAAAACCCACACACACAAACTCACTCTCCTGCTGGTAATAGCTTATCCAAAGTGACCACTCTCCTTACAATGTGTATGAAAAACAAGGTTGGCCATTTCCAGCACAAATCCAGGTTTTCTCTCCCCCTCCCCCCCCCAAAAAAACAAACAAAGAAACACACACACACACACACACAAACTCACTCTCCTGCTGGTAATAGTTCATCCAAAGTGACCACTCTCCCTACAATGTGCATGATAATCAAGGTGGGCCATTTCCAGCACAAATCCAGCTTTTCTCACCCCTCTCCTTTTCTTTTTGCTAACACTTAATCTGGACCTTAATTTTTTTGTGACATAAATTTCACTAGGGAAAACATCCAGTTGTATGTTATGTACCAAAAGTACTGTATTTCAAAATAGCATTTGATAATAGTAATTATACTTTACATTTATAGGGTGCCTTTCACCTGAGAATCTCAAATTGCTTTACAAAGGTGAATATATATTATTTCCTCATTTTACACATGTAAACGGCAGCATAGAGAGGTTATGATATGTCCAAGATCAACTAGCAAATTACTAGCAGAGCTAGAAGTAGAAACAAAATCTCTTCACTTTCCTGAATATGTTATGGGCATTATAATGGAATATAGAGGTCAGAATTCACTAACGGATGCCAAGTCTCTGAAACCCTATTCAAAGTTTCATATCAACAGCTTTACAAATCTAACTACATAGATCAGTTACATTGAATGTGAATATAATTTACATTGATGGCTTCATAATCACATGAACCACTGAGTATGTTAGAACAATTTCCATGTATGCCAAAACAATTGATGATTTGTGACATTATAATCTACTGCACCCCATTTAGCAACTAATATTAACAAGCTCCTAACAGTTCTGGAAGTGGAAAAAGGTAAAATGGGTAGATTAAAAATATGTCTTACCAGAAATTTTCCAGTAATGGAATTGACTCATATTTACATTTATTCTGGCATTGCTTTTTAATATTATTTTCCTTGCATTTGTTGCAATAGAGGGTCAAGGGAGTGAGTCACTTGTTCCAGCTGTGACCTCTAAAGTTGAGGGGAGGGACAGATTTTAAAGAAGCAATGCAGGTTCCCAGGAGCTGGTGAGATGAAGGAAGCTGGGAGACTATGGGAGTTAACCAGTGGAGTTCACCAGCAGAGGAATGTAGAGAGGTGTCTTTTTTTAAGTTTGCAGGTAATCTGAAAGGAAGAACCTGCAGTGGGGAGAAAAATGGCAGACTACCACTACGACTGCTAGCTCTTCCTCTGCCTATACCTGTGGGGACCTTGGTCAAATAAACATCCTGACCCTGGAGGCCTCTACCCAGGTCCTGGTTTTGACTTGCTGGGTGCAACCTTCATGTACCTGCCAAACAAAGCTGGGGGAAACCACCCAGTGTGAGAGGCGTCTGTTGGTGGAGTCCCTCAGGAAAAACGTAAGTGATCTGCAGGAGGAAGTGGGCTCATGTGCATAGCATCTGGAAGCATAAGGATTTCATTGACAGGATGCACATGGACATGTCTGGGATGGAGAATACTAGCCAACTAGAGAAAACTACAGCTGCACCAGAGGAGGAAAGAGAGCCAGCTGCTCTGCAGGGAGGAGACTGGCTGTTGGCCACCTCGTGCAGCAGACAGTGCTTCACTCTGCTCCCAAATTGCCCATCCATTGTGGTCAAGAACTGGTATACTGTACTGGCAACAGGAGATGTGCAGACCTGACTGGTTGAGGAACAGAAGCCATCTGCACCCAGCACTGGGAGGCTCACAGTCACCGCACACAAGAGGAAACGACATAAGGGGGGGGGGGTCAGTAACATCCTTCTAAAGGAGATAGACGTATCCATCTGTTGACCTGACCTGACATCCTGGGAGTTGTGCTGCCTGCCTGGAGACCTCCTCTGAGATGTCACAGAAAGGTTGTTGAAGCTCATCTGACCCTATGCTGTACATCTATGTGAGCACTAATGATAATGCCACGTATGATCCTGAATGGACCAAGAGTGGCTCTGGAAGAGGGGATGAAGGAGACAAGGTAACAGGTGGTGTTCTTGTTCATGCTTTTGGCTGAGATTGGTGGTCCAGGCAGGGACAAGCATATCTTGGAAATTAATGCATGGCTGGATAGTATCGATGGGAGGGCTTTGGCTTCCTTGACCGTGGGGTGCTGTTCCAGGAGGGAGGATTTCTGGGAAGTGATAGGGACCCCTTGATCAAGAAGCGCCTTTGGACACCAACTCACCAACTTAGTGAAGAAGGCTTTAAACTAGGTTCAAAGGGGACAGGTGACAAAAGCCCACAGGTAGATTTTAGAAGGAGACTTTAACAGATGGCTGGAAGTTGGAGAGAAACAGAATATTACAATAGGTACACGTTCATGGGACCGGACCTAATGTATCCACGGGTGCTGAGGGAGTTGGCTGATGTGATTGCAGAGCCGTTGGCCATTATTTTTGAAAACCCGTGGCGATCGGGGGAGGTCCTGGACAATTGAAAAAAGGCATATGTAGTGCCCATCTTTAAAAAAGGGAATAAGGAGAATCCAGTGAACTGCAGGCCGTTCAGCCTCAGCTCAGTCCCTAGAAAAAATCATGGAGCAGGTCCTCAAGGAATCCATTTTGAAGCAATTAGAAGAGAGGAAGGTGATCAGGAACAGTTAACATGGATTCACCAAAGGCAAGTCATGTCTGACCAACCTGATTGCCTTCTATGATGAAATAACTGGCTCGGTGGATGTGATGTATCTTGTCAGCAAGTTAAAAAAGTGTGGATTGGATGAATGGACTATAAGGTGGATAGATCGTTGGGTTCAATGGGTAGTGAACAATGGGTTCGATGTCTAGTTGGCAGCCAGGATCAAGCGTAGTGCTCCAGGGATCGGTCTTGTGGTAGGTTTTGTTCAACATCTTCATTAATGATCTCGATGATGGGACGGATTGCACCCTCAGCAAGTTCGCGGATGACACTAAGCTGCGGGGAGAGGTAGATATGCTGGAGGGTAGGATAGGGTCCAGAGTGACCTAGACAAATTGGAGGATTGGGCCAAAAGAAATCTGATGAGGTTCAACAAGGACAAGTGCAGAGTCCTGTACTTAGGATGGAAGAATCCCATGTACTGCTACAGGCTGGGGACCGACTGGCTAAGCGGCAGTTCTGCAGAAAAGGACCTGGGGATTACAGTGGACGAAAAGCTGGATATGAGTCAACAGTGCACACTTGTTGCCAAGAAGGCTAACAGCACATTGGGCTGCATTAGTAGGCGCATTGCAAGCGGAGGGGGAATTTGATAGCAGCTTTCAACTACCTGAAGGGGAATTCCAAAGAGCATGGAGCTAGGCTGGTGGCAGATGACAGAACAAGGAGCAGTGGTCTGAAGTTGCAGTGGGGGAGGTCTGGGTTGGACATGAGGAAAAGCTATTTCACTAGGAGGGTGAAGTACTGGAATGGATTACCTAGGAAGGTAGTGGAATCTCCATCCTTAGAGGTTTTTAAGGCCCGGCTTGACAAAGCCCTGGCTGGGATGATTAAGTTGGGGTTTGTCCTGCTTTCATAGAATCATAGAATATCAGGGTTGGAAGGGACCTCAGGAGGTCATCTAGTCTAACCCCCGGCTCAAAGTAGGACCAATCCCCAATTTTTGCCCCAGATCCCTAGATGGCCCCCTCAAGGATTGAACTCACAACCCTGGGTTTAGCAGGCCAGTGCTCAAACCACTGAGCTATCCCTGAGCTATCTCTGGAATAGATGTCCTCCTGAGGTCTCTTCCAGCCCTAATCTTCTATGATTTTATGATAAATCTTGAAAGGTGTGTTGTGGGGTGTATTGATCATTGCAGCAGAGAAGATCTGTTGTTCTGGCAGTATCTCGGGCCACTTTGAATTGGTGTGTCCTGGTTTATGGGGATCTTGCTTCTGAAGATAAGCCTGGAAAGGTTGGGTAGAGGCCTGAAGGCCAGAAAAGGGGGGTTCATGAAAGATTTCTTTTAGAATGGGGTCCCTATCAAATATGAGTTGTGATTGTTTGATACCCCATAAGGATTCCACTGTCTGGTGACAACTAATGGTGTGTGGTCAGAGGGGATTTCATTTCTGTACGAAAGTAAGTTCTCTCAGGGTATTTGGTGGCCTCTTGCATGATGCAATCTATTTCTCTGTTAGAGTGTGCTTGTTTGGTGAAGGCAGTTTAAGTGTGTAAGGTGTATATGCTGGACTTTCTCCACAGAGAATTTTCTGTGGCATCTGAGTACCTGGTTGTAGGTAACAGATTTCTTGGTGTGTTCGGGTGGGTTCTTGGGATAGCCAGGAATAGACTCAGGTCTCCTGAGTCCCATTACTATGGGTTAGTATGACTTTCTGAGGAGTAACACTGAGTACATAAAAGAGAGCTAAAAGGGATCATCATTACTGGAAAAAAAAGACATTACCTATGAACATTTTGTGATGTATCTCAGCCTGACCATATCTGTTTATTTTTATAATAAATAATCTAAAATAGTGTTTTAATATGGCAAAAATATTGCTATTTCATATTAACATATCTTCTGAGAATAGAATCATAGAATCATAGAATATCAGGGTTGGAAGGGACCCCAGAAGGTCATCTAGTCCAACCCCCTGCTTGAAGCAGGACCAATTCCCAGTTAAATCATCCCAGCCAGGGCTTTGTCAAGCCTAACCTTAAAAACCTCTAAGGAAGGAGATTCTACCACCTCCCTAGGTAATGCATTCCAGTGTTTCACCACCCTCTTAGTGAAAAAGTTTTTCGTAATATCCAATCTAAACCTCCCCCACTGCAACTTGAGACCATTACTCCTCGTTCTGTCATCTGCTACCATTGAGAACAGTCTAGAGCCATCCTCTTTGGAACCCCCTTTCAGGTAGTTGAAAGCAGCTATCAAATCCCCCCTCATTCTTCTCTTCTGCAGGCTAAACAATCCCAGCTCCCTCAGCCTCTCCTCATAAGTCATGTGTTCTAGACCCCTAATCATTTTTGTTGCCCTTCGCTGGACTCTCTCCAGTTTATCCACATCCTTCTTGTAGTGTGGGGCCCAAAACTGGACACAGTACTCCAGATGAGGCCTCACCAATGTCGAATAGAGGGGAATGATCACGTCCCTCGATCTGCTCGCTATGCCCCTACTTATACATCCCAAAATGCCATTGGCCTTCTTGGCAACAAGGGCACACTGCTGACTCATATCCAGTTCTCGTCCACTGTCACCCCTAGGTCCTTTTCCGCAGAACTGCTGCCTAGCCATTCGGTCCCTAGTCTGTCGCGGTGCATTGGATTCTTCCATCCTAAGTGCAGGACCCTGCACTTATCCTTATTGAACCTCATCAGATTTCTTTTGGCCCAATCCTCCAATTTGTCTAGGTCCTTAGAATTCTCACAAAGTAAATTTCCATTGTTGGTTTGATGCTTTTGCACTGGAGATATTCATAGTGTTTGGAGATATTATGTAAGTTGAATTTTCAGTTAGCCACATACAAGTATGTTCAAATGCCTGTGAATGAAACTATCCACAATTTAAAATAGCTACTTTATTTGGCTTAATTTATAGCTCCCTATATTTTCTAAACCTTTCTGGATGAGTAAGCTTAATATTAATTATTCTTCTTCTTGTGTTATTAAACAAAACTTTCCAGAAAATATCCTAATGCACAAATAAACAAAAGGATGGAAGAGCGCGAATCTGAAATACAGAAAGAGCATAAGCATAAGTCTCCTGATTCTTACCTGTACGACTCTAGGTGGTATTCTAGTTAGGCAGCCGTCTCTTTCGTTTTTGTTATTCTTGGCCTCCACATTTTTGCAAGAAAATCAACATTTTTTCCAACTATCATATAATTTAATTTTCTCCATCTTGGACCTAAAAGTATATGTGAAAATTCAAACATGTTCTGTGTTAGTTATATTGCTGCTGAGAACTATGGGTAACTGTGATAGTGCATTAATTAATTTTGATATAGTTACACAGTCCCATGCATTGGTTTAATTGTGGAAGCTTACTTGGGTTAAGGCTATGCCTATACTGGCATAATCTATGACACTCAGGGGTATGAATAAAGCACCCCACTGAGCAACATAAGTTATGCTGACATAAGCATTTGTGTGCCCAGTGCTGTGTCAGCGAGAGAGCTTCTCCCACCGACAGAGCTTCTGCCATTCACGGCACTTCATGAGATGAGAAAAAGAGGAGCATGTTTGACTGTGGCCCTAGTGGACCGTGCCTCTAGTAGGATCTGTGCTTCTTGCAGTAAATTACCCAACTAACAATGGATAGGTTTAAGAGCAGCTGAGTGTAACTGATATTTATTTTTGAAATGTATATAAGGTGGGGAGGGATAGCTCAGTGGTTTGAGCATTGGCCTGCTAAACCCAGGGTTGTGAGTTCAATCCTTGAGGGGGCCATTTGGGATCTGGGGCAAAAATTGGGGATTGGTCTTGTTTTGAGCAGGGAGTTGGACTAGATGATCTCCTGAGGTGCCTTCTAACCCTGTGATTCTGTGATAAGATGGTAAATATTTTAATTTAGTCCTCTCCCACACACTTCATATGTTGTTTGACTCCTTGAATTGTAAGCTTTGTTTTAGGAGCTGTGAGTGAAATCCTGCCCCCATTGAAGTCAGTGGCAAAACTCCCGTTGACTGCAGTGGGGTCAGAATTTTGTCCTGTCTTCATTTGTGACTGTACAACACCTAGCACAGTTTGGATACTACACAATAATAATGATAAATAAGTTTCACTATTATTCATAGATAAATGAAATAAATAATAGTCAGATATTGGAATGACCTTGCAAATAAGATATTAGGGAGGATCCCTCATCCTTTACACTAGTTTTATACCCCTGTATTCCATTCCTTTCAAAAGTAGTTACATCAGCATAAAATTGGTGTAACAAAGTGCAGAATTAGGCCCATTAACGCCAAGTATTAAGTTGTAAGATAACTCAATAGGCATTTTGCTTGTTGCGTACAATTTATTGCTGGATTAATCTTATTCCTTCTCCAAAACAGAGTGCACTCAATTTCCAAGCCATCTTTTGAATGCTTAGCTTGTTTACACCGGGCTTTACTTGTTAGTAGAATCCATGGCTGATATGCCTCATTTATCAGCCAAGTAGGGAAGGATTCTGAGAGATATTTTTGTCATTTACAACTGTCAAAATGATATATTTTCTTATATCCCAGACATAAAAGCTTTATTTGCACATAGTTTGCAGGGTGAACATGTAGCAATAAATGATATAAGACCAAGTAAACATGGAAGCAGAACAAAGCATGTTTTAGAACATAAAGTAGGAAGATTTTCTTTAATTTTTTTGGATTAATAATTCACATAGAATGTCTTCATTTATTAGCACTGTTTACTGAGTATTGTAACTATGCCTAGTGCCTTATAAACTCTGATGATACTGCTCCTGCTCCAAGAAGCTATCAGTCTAAATCAGAGTACAATTTAACCATGAATGATAAACTGGTTAATGATCCAATCTCTCAGTAATTCAAAAACTTAATTAAAAAAATAATTATTGGTAAATTACTATTTGAAAGGCTTCACAGAAGAGTTGAGATTTGGGAGTAATGTGAATGCAGCGAAGGGAGATCTCTTGGTACACAAGGAAAAGGAGTGGGAATTCAAAGTTTTCTGGAACAATATGAAAGAAAGCGTGAAGCAACGAATGGAAAAAGTTACTTTCTATTTTATTATCATTCAGCAAAAGCCATAGATTAGCATTTATCTGCAAATCTTGTTTGTTATTTTTTATGACAGGACTGTAATAAAACATTTCTCATGAAAAGCATTGATCTGATTTAATTTTATGACCCTAGTCATCAATATGTTTTGTGGTGTTTGTCATTTGCATTAGTTAAAAAGACACACAGAATGACTTCCTGTTAAATCTAGTGCTGTTCTGGAATGCAAGATTGTGAAAAGAAAATCTAACTTTCAGGTCCAGCAAAGAAAGTGAAGTGTGGTCAAGGTCTTCAATTCCATACTCAAGGCAATGTCACAAACAGAACTGGAAGGGATCAGATGAGGGGGGTGGTTGTGATGGTTCACAATAGCTCTGAATGGAAGAGGTCATGTATGATAGATAAAAATAGGGGGTAAGGTTTCCACTCAGGAGGGAGGGGACTTCTGTAGATGTGGAAGTTTAGATAAGCCACCAGAGTTTTGAATTCTTATCTGAATTGAACCAAACATTTTACATCTGTTGAGATTTGTCCATGAGGAAAATAGAGCGGTCAACACAAATGACTCGTGAACTACCTGAGATCACCTCAGTACTTGGCTTCCTAATTCAGTCTTCAAAAATTATTGAAAGATACCACATAAATAAACAAATATGTAGCTAGTCACTGCAGTTATCAATAGACGGAGGCATTTTTGAGAACTAATGTACATATTAATTTTTACAATGATATGAAGTACTAGCAGCAAGCAGTGCCTGCATTAATCTTATAGCTTAGTAAATTTATCATTGCTCATGTGAGATATTGAATACCCAGTGCCATTCAGATATGACCTAATGATAAAATGCTTCTTTGTGAATGGCAAGTGTGTCTTTCTCTCAGTGTACTCGTTGTATGCAATGGCAATGGTCGAATAATTGATGATGTAGGGGAATAATTGATGATGATTAGGGGTATGAAATGGCTTCCGCATGAGGAGAGATTAAAAAGACTGGGACTTTTCAGCTTGGAAAAGAGATGGCTAAGGGGAGATATGATTGAGGTCTATACAATCATGGCTGGTGTAGAGAAAGTAGATAAGGAAGTGTTGTTTACTACTACTCATAACACAAGAACTAGGGGTCACCAAATGAAAGTAATAGGCAGTACGTTTAAAACAAATAAAAGGAAGTATTTCTTCCCACAACACAGTCAATCTGTGGAACTCCTTGCCAGAGGATGTTGTGAAGGCCAAGACCACAACACGGTTCAAAAAAGACTAGATGCATTCATGGAGGTTGGGTCCATCAATGGCTATTAGCCAGGATGGGCAGGACTGGTGTCCCTAGCATCTGTTTGCCAGAAGCTGGGAATTAGTGACCTGGGATGGATCACATGATGATTACCTGTTCTGTTCATTCCCTCTGGGGCATCTGGCACTATCCACTGTTGGAAGACAGGATACTGGGCTAGATGGACCTTTGGTCTGACCCACTAGGGCCATTCTTATGTTCTTAAAAAGAAAAGGAATACTTGTGGCACCTTAGAGACTAACAAATTTATTTGAGCATTTGTTAGTCTCTAAGGTGCCACAAGTACTCCTTTTCTTTTTGTGAATACAGACTAACATGGTTGCTGCTCTGAAACCTGTCTTATGTTCTTATGTAGACACAGGATTGGAGACACCAGGTGGGAATGATTGCATATGCACTCATGTTCTTCTCGGGGAGGGATAGCTCAGTGGTTTGAGCATTGGCTTGCTAAACCTAGGGTTGTGAGCTCAATCTTTGAGGGGGCCATTTGGGATCTGGGGCAAAAATTGGGGATTGGTCCTGCTTTGAGCAGGAGGTTGGACTAGATGATCTCCTGAGGTCCCTTCCAACCCTGATATTCTATGATTCTGTTTACAAGGCTATCTGTTGTGTGTGGGCGTGTTTTTAGACACGTGTCTGGCAAATTCAACCAGTGGCTCAATTGTGCTCTTGAAATTACAAATTTGCTGAAAATCATGTTCAGTTAGGCACATTTTGTGATTAACTTTTCCAAAACTGTATTTACCCATTTTATTTTAAAATCTATTCTGTTTTCAATAATATAGCAAGATATGGTAACACTGAGTCTATGGATCCCTGAAACCCTTTAGATTACTTTCTTCTCTCATTTCTCTCTTCTCTCCTTGTAACTCCTGTTTTTGGTCTGTTTGCTACTTTGATGAATTCCAAGGTTTAAACTTGAATCTAACCACTTTGGTGTCTTATCTTTGAAACTTATGGTCAAACACACCTCCTCCCTCAGGCTCTCATACTATTGACATTTAACTTTGTCTCCTGTCATCCGCAACTTTAAATTGGCACTGCAGATGTGACATTTAGAACCAGACTGAATAAAGCACTGTAAAATATTTTTCAGGGGTTCATTTTGCACTGGCATGGGATCAGTGTGGGCTCCACATAGGTCTTTTCTGTCCCCAATGTCAACAATTCTCTATGTAGGTTAACTTATTTCATTGTAAAGTATTGTATTTAGTACTGAGTCCAGAGCAATGTAAAAAGATGATTTAAAATATTGTCTTTTAGATCAGGATACTAATTCCTTCCTGGACAAAATTCACATATGGCCAAAACCTAAAATGAATCCTATCTTCTGTTTCCAATGCCAAAAATGTGTGCCATTGACTGCCAGGTACCCAAACAAACCAGGAACATTAAAAAAACAAAAAACAAAACAAAACAAAAAACAGTATTAAACTCTCTGAATCTGGATTTCATGTGTTTTGTCCTTAGAATTATATAAAGTGCTTCTGAAGTCTGACTCTTGAAAACTTTCCTTTCTCTTTGTGAAATACATAAAATATTTGGGAAAAGAAAAAAACTGAAAGGTTGCAACTTGACCTTGTGTTTGTTGTTGTTGTTGTTTTCGGGTTTTGGAAGATTTAGTCCTAATCCTGAATGATTTGATTTAATATTTACATTTTTTAACTGTCTTAACTCTACAAAAACAACTTTTAACATGAAATGTTAGGGTATTCACAAGGAATGTGATAAATATTCAAACCTGAAAGTAAATGTTATCAGAAAATTGAAAATGTCATTTTTAAATATGATTGGATCTGATTTTGTCGTACAAGATATCAGAGCAACTGATTGCAAGTTCAATCTTAAGTATTTTTGAATTTTAATAAGTCACTTCTATTTGATCAGAACTTCATTGTTGTTCATTTTTATTGAGCTCACTGGTATTGAACTATGCTCAATTTCTTTTCTGGTGTCACTAGCCTCTGTTTTCCAGAAGCTGGGAATGGGTGACAGAGGATGGATCACTTGATGATTACCTGTTCCGTTCATTCCCTCTGGGGCACTTGGCATTGGCTATTGTCCAAAGACAGGATACTGGGCTAGATGGACCTTTGGTCTGACCCAGCATGGCCACTCTTATGTTCTAATAAAAGAGTCTGTTTCCAAGTTTCCACTTTATTCTAATTGAAATTTGAAGGCCCCATACATATCACTGCCTAGTTTAGACTGCACTTAAGCATTGTTGTTTTTCTGCAAAATGTTACACAAATGACCAAGGCTCACTCATGTGATTTGCCCCATTAGCTTTCATGGGACTACTTGTGTGAGTAAAGGTTTGCAAGAATGACCATTCATGTAATGGCCTAGGTATTACGGAAGTAGGCAGCAACTAGGTTTGTTAAACAGTCAGTAACACAGGCCTCTTCTGTAAAAGATTTTAGAACACAGGCCTTTGTTAGCTCTAGCTATATAAGGAAGAGCCATGTTTAAATATGTTTCACACTAACACAGTTTCTCTTCTAGTATCCAAGGAATCCTAATTGTTCCTGTATTCAATATAAGGTGTCAGAACCTGCAAATCTATGGGTGTGCAAAAATATCAACATTAAGGTCAATTTAACACAAGATACAAGTAATATTATTAGAATTACTACAGAAATCATGAGAAGACTGGGCTGTAGGGCCCACAACACTGCCTAGGAGAAGGCTACTGATGTATAATATAGGATATTTCTATAAACATTTTTGCGGGGATTCTGATTTTTTGAAATAGTGCGTTTCAAAATCTTAATGAATATCCTGTGTTTTTCTATTGGCCTCTGTAATATAGAGTAATTCTCAGATTGAAAACAAACAAACTAAAGCAAACATTCCTAAATGAAAAGGAGTTCTTGTGGCACCTTAGAGACTAACCAATTTGTTTGAACATAAGCTTTCGTGAGCTACAGCTCACTTCATCGGATGCATACCTTGGAAAGTGATCTTCTACACTTTCCACAGTATGCATCTGATGAAGTTAGCTGTAGCTCACAAAAGCTTATGCTCAAATAAATTGGTTAGTCTCTTAGGTGCCAGAAGTACTCCTTTTCTTATTGTGAATACAGACTAACACGGCTGTTACTCTGAAACCATTCCTAAATGAAAATTTAAGCGTTGAAATAAGCCGCTTGATTTTCAAAGATGCTGAGCACTCAGTGACTCCCACAGAGTTTGTCAGTCTTTGGCTCTGCTACTTCTCTGACCCCACCTTTGCACCATGCTATGGAGCAACCTGCTCAGTAAGCACAATTTCTTCCAACACAAGGTGGTGCTTTAAAGGAACAGTCTAATCCATCCTGGATAGCAATGCATTGTGGTGCACTGGAGGAGCTTCCTCAGAAAGTCAGTGATTTGACTTTCAGTTTGAGGAAGATTTTAATTTTCTTCATCCAAATCAACCATTATTTACTTTTCAACTTGCTACTAGTTTCCATAAATGAGGACAGGGACATAAATCATCTTGAATTTTTTTTTCAAATAATCCTCTTTTGTGAGACTGAAGGAACATCAATACACACAATATTTTACCGTATATATTAATCTTTCTAAAAAAAAAATTGTCACTGAGATGACATCTGAAAAGCATATAAATCCTGTGATCTTCTGCAGTTTGCCATTTTAGCCATAAACTAACTGTTCTTTTAATACTAATTCACTTTGTTCTACTTTGCAGCTCCATATACATTATTCTTTTCCTTTCATCTCAACTAGTTCTTTGAGATTATTGCAAAAATGTGTGATATGTTAATTCCACAAACTTTCTTCCAGAGGGTGGTTGTGTGTGTGTATGTATGTGTGTGTATATATAATATATATATATATATAATGTGTGTACATATGTATATAAAGAAACACAAAGGAAAAATACAAAGTACTTGGGAGTTAAACACGTTGCTTTTTATTTGTGAAAAAAATTAAATACTAAGTTCTCAAAAATATGCAATATTCAGTTGCAATCAAAACATACTCTGTAAGAGACTAGTCCTGCAACTGACCTTTCATGGGCAGACCCCAGCATCCACAAGTTGATTTGCAGAATTCGACTTTGAATCTCTAAGATTTTAACCCAGACGTTTTGGGGATTCTGAGCGAAAACAGCTTATGCTGTATCCTAACGTGATCCCCTTCCTTCCAAATAAACAAAGCAATGTTAATGTTTTTGTAAGACTTTAATAAGAATCCGGTAATTAATAACATCTAATTTTTGGGGAAATATTCTTACAGTTGAATTCTGCAGAGCAGTTTAATGTGAGTAGAGATGCAGTAATATTCCTTTTATGACTCCTGGAAGGTGGAAAAGTGGAAAAAGCACGCTGCTGTTGCTACAACGGCTGCTATTTATATTGTCCTAGGGTTCTAGTGAGAACATTGGCTCTCTTGCGATGTACCATCACAAAGTATCCATAGTATCTTCCACCAAAAGACTCACACTCCACACAGGCCAAAACCAGGCAAAGGTACTAATTCTACAAGGCATTTGGTTAGAATGATGGCAGGCATATTCCCTTGTTCATTCCTCTTATTTTGGTTCCCAAGATAGTAAGTGCAATTATAAAGGAAAGGGAAGAAGGAAACAATAACGAGCACTTACTTTATGTACATTATGCACATTTTAAAACATGTTCTATATTCATTACATAATTCTGTTTTAAATAAATACATATCATAGGTGAAATCGCAGCCTTATTGAAGTTAATGGCAAAACTCCCATTGACTGCAATGAGTTCAGGATTTCACCTTGAATATCCCAGAAACCCCTTCAATCTAACCATTATTAGTTAGCCTGGGTTGTTTTTTGTTTGTTTTTTCATAGTCATCACAGAAGAAGTGGCTGTTAAGGAGGGACTGGAAGGAAAAGAGGCTTGTGGCTGTATAGATAAGTGTCAGGAAAGCATTCCATACATAAGGGCAGTTTAGAGGCATATATTCAATAAGCACAAACTTAAACACTTCTGGAGTCCTTCCATGGGAAACAGTGTAAAAGGCAATGAACAGAGAATAAAACACCAAAAAAACCCACAACACACTGTTACTAGGTTCTCAGCATTCATCGAAAGCCCTGTTTCATCCAACTGAGCCGTTTGAAAGCAGCCTGCAGCTGTCAGTTTTGTTCCCTTGAACTAAAGTAGTAGCTTCAGCAAAACACCTCTTAAGTCTGTGGGTGAAACATTAACTCCATGGAAGTCAATGGCAAAACCCTCACTGACTTCAACAAAACCACAGTTTCACCCTCCATGTAATGGCTTATAAAACTACATACAAGACATTTCTCCATGTTGAAACAGTTCATGCAAGTTGTTGCACCCTATATATTATTGGATTCACTATGGTGATAGCCAAAGTACATTATTATTCTCTATTCTTAATATCATTGCAATTGGAAATGTGCATTTAAATGCATGGCTTTGTGCTGCTAGAATGATCTTAAAAGTTCATCACATTTTTGGTCGACCACAATTACAGATGTTTCTATGGTATGAGTAATTAAAACAAACAGAAATACAGGCCTCGACTGTAAATGTTTGACAGCTCTTATTGTATTTGGATGTTTTACTTTAAATGAATGTCATAGTTAAATCTTTCTTGTTTCTTTTGTTCTGAAAAATGGCTTTAAATTCAATCTCTATGGCAGTGGCAGATATTGATTTACTTTGTCAAACAAGAAATATCTTCTGAACTTGGACTAAAAATTCAATGATTTTCAGCAGATTTTCTGAACATAATAAAGTAATTTGTCTTCACATTGGTATTAAAGTCAAACCTTGAAGGTGAGAAAAGAAAACAAGTCAATTTCTGCTTCAGATTCTTTAAAAAAGGTAATTTAGAAAGAACAGAATTTATAATCATTTGCATTAAATTAACTAGAAATGTAGATTGGGGGGGGAGAATACATTTTTGTCAACACTAAAATAATGGACCAAATGGACTTCGAGTTGTTAGAAACAGTTTAAACTATCCTAATTATGAATGTATGATATTTATATCTTAGAAACTTGCAGATGACACAAAGCTGGGGAGGTTGCCAATACTTTGGAGGAAAGAGCTAAAATTCAGAGGGATCTTGGTAAATTGAAGAAGTGGACTATCGGCAACAAAATGTAATTCAACAAAGGCAAACGTACGGTGCTGCTCCTAGGGAAGAAGAACTAAATGCACAAATACAGAATGTGGGAAATGTGGCTTGGCAGCCGCACTGCTGAGAAGGATCTGGGAGTTGAGGTGGATCACAACCTCACTGTGAGTCAGCAATGCAATGTTGTTCCAAAAAAAGCAAATGCAATTTTAGGTTGCATTAACAGAGGCATAACATGCAAATCACAGGAGGCGAGAGTATCCTTCTACTCGGCGCTGGTTAGGCCTCAGCTGAATGCATCCAATGAAGTGAGCTGTAGCTCACAAAATCTTATGCTCATATATGTTTGTTAGTCTCTTAAGGTGCCACAAGTACTCCTGTTCTTTTTGCGGATACAGACTAACACGGCTACTACTCTGAAAGCTGTAGTACTGTGTCCAATTTTGGTCACCAATTTATAGAAAGGATGTAAAGTAACTTGAAAGAATACAGAGGGAGTGGCAAAGATGATCAAGGGGATGGAATGCAAACCATAAAAGTAAAGGCTGAAGGAATTGGGTATGTTTAGTTTGGAAAAGAGGTGATTAAGGAGGGATATGGTAGTGGTCTTCAGATACTTGAAATAATGCCATAAAAAACATGGAGAAAAATTGTTCTCTTTTGCTACAGAGGGCAGGACAAGATAAAATGGGTTCAAACTATAACATAGCAGATTTAGATTAAATCTCAGGAAAAACTTCCTAACTGTAAGAACAGTAGGATAATGGAGGAGCAAACTGCCTTGGGAGGTTGTGGAAGCTTCTTCAGTAGAGGTTTTCAAAAGAAGGCTGGACAACCATCTGTCTTAGATGGTTTAAACACAATAAATCATGCATCTTGGCAGGGGGTTAGACTAAATGACCCTTCAGTCCCTTCTAACCCTACGATTCTATGATTCAGCAGATAATTTCAAGTGAGAAGAGAGAACCATGCCTGAAAAAAGAATGGTAACTTTTTAGTTCTTAGTTCTGTGGTTTAATTGGCATATGCTAATGACATTTCACATACATTTTAATTCTGATTTTTTAAATATAGTCAATAAAATATATATTGAAAATGGAAACATGGTAAGAAACAGCAGATGGATTTACTCTTCTTGAGGGCTAGCCTGCCAAGTTATAATCAACAAAATGAAGGTGAATTTAGTATGGGCTTCTAATGGTATTGTTAGTGGTGGTTTCTTTTTGGCAAACCTCTCAGGAACTCTCCCCAGGTTTAATATGGCTACTAGCTCTTTGTGCTTCTGCAATCCAAGCAGTTCTTCCAGCTGCTGTCTTTGCGCAGTCAGTACCTGCCAGATTGTTGCAGTACCATGGTGGGGTGGTGCTGTTTCTGAATATTGTGAGCCCAATTGTTGCTAGATATCTATCATGTCCAGTGTTTGTTATTTTGGTAATAATTCATACAAATGGACAGTTAACACCATTATTATAAATTGTGATGCATGCCATTGTCTTGGAAAATGTTATGCAATTTACAAACTACATAAGCAAGGCTAAAATGGAGCTGTCATAAATATAAAGGGAAGGGTAAACCCCTTTGAAATCCCTCCTGGCCAGGGGAAAGCTCCTCTCACCTGTAAAGGGTTAAGAAGCTAAAGGTAACCTCGCTGGCACCTGACCAAAATGACCAATGAGGAGACAAGATACTTTCAAAAGCTGGGAGGAAGGAGAGAAACAAAGGGTCTGTGTGTCTGTCTATATTCTGTCTTTGCCGGGGATAGACCAGGAATGGAGTCTTAGAACTTTTAGTAAGTAATCTAGCTAGGTATGTGTTAGATTATGATTTCTTTAAATGGCTGAGAAAAGAACTGTGCTGAATAGAATAACTATTTCTGTCTGTGTATCTTTTTTGTAATTTAAGATTTTGCCTAGAGGGGTTCTCTATGTTTTGAATCTAATTACCCTGTAAGATATCTACCATCCTGATTTTACAGGGGGGATTTCTTTATTTCTATTTACTTCTATTTTTATTAAAAGTCTTCTTGTAAGAAAACTGAATGCTTTTTCATTGTTCTCAGATCCAAGAGTTTGGGTCTGTGGTCACCTATGCAAATTGGTGAGGCTTTTTATCCAACATTTCCCAGGAAAGGGGGGGTGCAAGTGTTGGGAGGATTGTTCATTGTTCTTAAGATCCAAGGGTCTGGGTCTGTAGTCACCTAGGCAAATTGGTGAGGCTTTTTACCAAACCTTGTCCAGGAAGTGGGGTGCAAGGTTTTGGGAAGTATTTTGGGGGGAAAGACGTGTCCAAACAGCTCTTCCCGGGTAACCAGTATTAGTTTGGTGGTGGTAGCGGCCAATCCAAGGACGACGGGTGGAATATTTTGTACCTTGGGGAAGTTTTGACCTAAGCTGGTAAAGATAAGCTTAGGAGGTTTTTCATGCAGGTCCCCACATCTGTACCCTAGAGTTCAGAGTGGGGGAGGAACCTTGACAGGAGCAAAGAGCAAGTGTCATCAAAGAAAGAAATCTGATAGAAAATGTAATAGAAAATGTAATAAATTCATCATTTATCATACATCCTCTTTTAAATTTCAAATATCCTCTGTGAGCTGGAACCAAATACTGACAATCAACTAGGTAAACATTTGTTGTTATATTGCTTGAAGATTTTGTTGATATTCCATTCTGCCTGGAGAAATCAGTCTTTTACTTGGTATTAACTGGTGTTATCCAAATGCAGTGGCATGATGCTACCGATTTCTAGAAGCACTGATCTTCACAGATATATTTGCTAAATCTTCTCTGGATGGAAACTCCTTATAAAAATCAAGCAAAACTTGGTTTCATCGCTGTGTGTATATATGTATGTGTTTGTATAAGTGCCGTTTACTGAATAATTGTGTAGAGTTACTAAAAAGTATAGATTTAATAGACTTTTTCATTGTAATGTTGTTACATTTGGAAGGTCCTGTTCATTAGATAATTTTTATAGGCTTTTGAACATCTCTGTGAACAGGACAGGTGAATGGGACAGGTTGGTACCATGATGATCACTAGCAGTGAAGCATAAAGAATGAAAAATGGCAGTATTAGTCCATCTTTTTTGACTATTTGTCTTCATTCCAATTTATGTAGTCATTGGAATGTCTTAGATGTTTAGGGTATTGACCTTTTTTTGCCCCCATTAGTAGCTTCACTGTGAGGGTAATTAAAATGAATATGGTTTAATGTCTGAAATTTACATTGTTGTTTCTGAAGGCGTTTGATGTTCAAAGGGATAAACAGCTAAAATTCTTATTGGAACTGGAGAGGCAGAACTAAGGCGTGTAAAGTTTCCTTATACTCTGAGTTTTCATGATATTGCTAAAAGAAAAGGAGGACTTGTGGCACCTTAGAGACGAACCAATTTATTTGAGCATAAGCTTTTGTGACCTACAGCTCACTTCATCGGATGCATGATATTGCTATGTATTGCAGCAGTTTCTATGAAAACAAAAAAAAAAATCCCTTACAGATTTTCAGATTAAAGACATAAATATGTTTAAAATTCACCCGAAATCTAGCTTTAAGTGCCAGTAAAACAGAATTCTTAAAATTCTGGCACTAAAACAGAATTCTGTCATCCTTCCACTCAGCCATGAGCTTTAGATAGTATCTCATTCAGTTTGTAAAACAAAAGAACCAGATTGGACTGAAGTAGCACTAGATTCTTGCTCTTGGAGATCAACTCCTACTTGGAGGCTTTTGCAATGGACAGTGTATGGAATAAAACACTTCAGCTCCTCCTCATGGGAGTTCAGTAACATGGCATTGATTGTATTCCAACTAGAGAGCAAACATTTCAGTAGTCTCTCCACAAAGGGTGGTACAGCTCAATTTAAAAAATATCACAGGAATAGTGGTGAAGCAGGGCTGGTTTTTGTTTTGTTGTTTTTTCCCTGTTGCTTGAGGAGGGAATGTTCTGGCTGACTCAACAAGGGACTCCATCAGCCAACAAAGGAATAGCATTGTCTGGGGTCTGAGAGAGACTAATTTGTTCTCCATGATTGTGAAGATGATGACCTTAAGCTAAGATCTTGAATAGATGTAGTTTAAAATGAGGGGAGAAAGACAAGGGACTCCTTAAGATTTTATAAGTCTTTTCCAGGAGAAGAAATGAGATAAGGTTAGAAATCATTACATTTTGTATTTCAATCTATAGTATATTGCATACATTGAAAAGAGGCTGTTGTGTACATGTATGCATTGGAAATGTTGTAAAATGGAAATCTAAAATACATGGAGAAAGAGAAGGTAAAGTTAGAAACAGAAGATAAATACCCTTTAGCCACAGCTTCAGCGCTGTCTGTAAAGGGCAATGTTTAATCAACTAATAACTATGCCTTCAAAATAGCTCTTCTGTTTTCAATAATTTTCCTGATTGAATGTGATTACTAATTTTACTACTTATGTTCAGGTGCCCATTAATTAGTGGGTAACTGTATCTTTTCCTTCACAGAGGGATCCTGGACAAGGTGCCATGGGACCCATTGCTAATTTATTAGCTTCTTGCCAACTCTTTTTGCTAGGTTTAAAAGACCCCTTTTGTTATGTCAAGCATACATGGTGAGCAGAAGAGGCATCTAAAAAAGAAATAAGCAACAGTGAACTTTCTGCTTTTGTTTTTTTCATGCAAAAAGAAAAATGCACTGCTCTAAACTAGAGAATATCTTGGGTCTGTAACAGTTAACTGGTAGTCTTTAGTTCATACTCAATCCTTAATTAAATATGATTGTGCTTATAGTGGCACAAAGAGCTCTTATCATTCTTTTTGTCTGATTACATCATTTGCTACATTAAGTTCATTAGGAATATTAAGCAGTGAATAAAGGCCAAGGGAAATGAACCATTTTTAATGAATGATGAATGGTACTGAGCCCATTTATTGAGTAAGGATGAATAATGGTAATAAACCATGAATTAGTTTCTTTGACAACCTATTAAAAGATGTGTGGTTTTGGTGTTTTATTCAAGTGCATGAATACATTTGGGAAAATCACTTTGTAAGATGAATACAGCTCAAAATCACTTAAAGTATTAACATTTTATTTTCTTCCGTTTTCTAAAATGCATCTATAGGCACGCATCCAGTTTCTGGGCATCTATCTTATAGATTAAAAATCACAGCTGTGAACCAAGGACCTCTGGATGCAAACCGTACAGGGGTACAGATGAGTACAGGGTTCACCAAAGGAATGTCATGTAAAGTCTCTAATGAAAGCCTGTCACATTGGTCATCATAATCACTGTGAGATGTATGTATGGAAAATACGTGAGAATCTATGGATATATACTGAAATCATGTTCTCTACAACTTGCAATTAAAGACAGGCCACTCCAAGGCAATGTGCCTTGAGACAAACTTTCCAGACAGAAAGTGTGATACACTTATCTCTTTGGTGGACCTCTATGTATTGTGCATCTTACAATAGAATTCTATGGGCATATTGATTCAAGTGCTACTGAAGAGCTTGCAGAGACTTCAGAAGCAAATTAACAAGCAGAGATAAACAGCGGGGGTGAGACCCTCTTTTTAGGTGAAAAACAGAAGTATGGCCTGGTATATCTGGGGGTACAGAGAGATGCTCTAGCATCTTTGAGTCAGTGAAGACAAGCCTCCAATGGGCTTGATCTCATGAAAGGGCTATCTCAGACATCCTATTAAAACACAAAGAAAGGACTTAGGGTTAGCTCTCCTGAAGGAAACAGTGCAATGTTTTATGAGTTAAGTTTAGGCTCTAGTAAAAATGCTATGATTTTGTTTTGAGTGTGACCACTTGTTTGCAATATTCTTTCTCACTGTCTTTTGAATCTCTGTTCTTTGATAATAAACTTTTTCTTGTTTTCACTATAAATATATTGAAGTGCCGTGAGTTAAGTGAGTGGCAATCTGGGGTTGTATCTTGGAAGCTGGTGTGTACTAACGTAAGAATGGCCATACTGGGTCAGACCAAAGGTTTGTAGACCAGTATCCTGTCTTCCGACAGTGGCCAATGCCAGATGTCCCAGAGGGAATGAACAGAACAGGAAATCATCAAGTGATCCAACCCTGTCGCCTATTCCCAGCTTCTGGCAAGCAGAGGCTAGGGACACCATCCCTGTCCATCTTGGCTAATAGCCATTGATGGACCTATCCTCCATGAAATTATCTAGTTCTTTTTTGAACCCTGTTATAGTCTTGGCCTTCACAACATCCTCTGTCAAAGCGTTCGACAGGTTGACTGTGTGTTGTGTGAAAATATGCTTCCTTTTGTTTGTTTTAAATCTGCTGCCTATTAGTTTCATTTGGTGACCCCCTAGTTCTTGTGTTATGAGAAGGAGTAAATAACACTTCCTTATTTACTTTCTCCACACCAGTCATGATTTTGTAGACCTCAATCATATCCCCTTTAGTTGTCTCTTTCCCAAGCTGAAAAGTCCCAGTCTTATTCATCTCTCCTCGTATGGCAGCCGTTCCATACCACTAATCATTTTTGTTGCCCATTTCTGTATCTTTTCCAATTCCAGTATATATTTTTTGAGATGGGGAGACCACATCTGCAAGCAGTATTCAAGATTTATATAGAGGCAATAGGATATTTTCTGTCTTATTATCTCTCCCTTTCTTAATGATTCCTAAAACTCAGTTTACTTTTTTGACTGCTGCTGCACATTGATTGGATGTTTTCAGAGAACTATCCACAATGACTCCAAGATCTCTTTCTTGAGTGGTAACAGCTAATTTAGACCCCATAATTTTATATGTATACTTAGCATTATGTTTTCCAATGTGCATTTGTGACCAGAGTCCCAGTTGGGACCAGCTGTGGTCACTCAATTAGGGTGAACTGCAAAGAATGGGGTAGACAACCCCCCAAACGCTCATGGATGTTCCAATCTTAGATTTACCAAGCCAACATAAAACAGCTTCTTAATTACCTCACTGGTTATTCAGGAGTTAATAATACAGTTCTCTTAAAGTGCCCAGCCTCAGGCCTCCATCCAGGTACCCAAGTCAAATATGATGAAGATTCCTGTAAATCTTATTTCATCATATAAAAGAAAAGGTTCCACCAATCCCAAAGGATCAGACACATTACCTCCCAGGTTACTGAACCATAGAATATCAGGGGTGGAAGGGACCTCAAGAGGTCATCTTGTTCAACCCCCTGCTCAAAACAGGACCAATCCCCAATTTTTGCCCCAGATCCCTAAATGGCCCCCTCAAGGATTGAACTCACAACCCTGGGTTTAGCAGGCGAATGCTCAAACCACTGAGCTATCCCTCACCCCAGATCTTACCTAAACACATGCATGCAGCCAATCCTTATTAATTAACTACAGTTTATTAAAAAGGAAAAGAGACTATGCTTAAAAAGATCAATAAACATACATACATGAGTTTAATTTTTGAGGTTTAGATACATAGCGGAGATGGTGAGCTTTGTAGTTGCAAAGAGTTCTTTCAAAAGTACTTCATCGCTTATAGTCCAATGTTTATATTTCAGGGCGATCCAGTTAGAACTGGGATCTCAGTTCTTGTGGCTTAGGCTTCCCCTGCATAAAACCTTAAGCAGATGTGAGATGACAGGCTCAGCACCCATGGATCTTTTATATAACTTCATGTCCTCTTTGACTAGTTGTGAGTTCCTCCTTGGAAAAAAGGTAATTAGGATGACTTTGAAGGAGGTGCATCACCAGTGCTTAGCTATGTAATTAACATAAGGCAATATGCTTCTTCCTCCACTATTCACAGATTATTTGCTATACATTTCAAAGAGACTAATAGAATGTGATCCCATGTTTACAATTCATTTAAATGCTAGGATGGTCTTTTGATCTCTGAATTATCAGAATAGAGCATAGACAGGGACTGTTGACTTCACTGTAGATCCTCCTCGTACATATGTAAATACACAAAAATACAAACATTATCTCCCCTCATGTCTTTAGTTATTTATTTTGCAGGATGTTTAACCCTTTCTGGCCATGTGCCACAGCATTACTTTGCATTTATCAACATTAAATTTCATCTGCCATTTTGTTGTCCAGTCACCCAGTTTTGAGAGATCCTTTTATAGCTCTCTGCAGTCTGCCTCGGACTTAATTATCTTGCATAGTTTTGTATCATCTGCAAATTTTGCCACCTCACTGTTTACCTCTTTTTCCAGATCATCTATGAATATGTTAAATAGGACTGGTCCCAGTACAGACTCCTGAGGGACAACACAATTTACTTCTCTCCATTCTGAAAACTGACCATTTATTCCTACCTTTTGTTTCCTATCTTTTAACCAGTTACCAATCCATGAGAGGACCTTCCCTCTTATCTTATGACAACTTACTTTGCTTAAGAGTTCCTCACCAAAGGCTTTCTGAATATCTAAGTACACTATATCCACTGGATCCCCTTTGTCCCCATGCTTGTTAACCCTCTCAAAGAATTCCAGTAGATTGGTGAGGCACGATTTCTCTTTACAAAAAACAGGTTGACTCTTCCCCAACAAATTATGTTCCTCTATATGTCTGACAATTTTATTCTTTACTATAGTTTCAACCAGTTTGCCTGGTACTGAAGTCAGAGCTACTGGCCTGTAATTGCTGGGATCACCTCTCGTCACATTAACTATCCTCCAGTAATTTGATACTGAAGATGATTTAAATGATAGGTTACAGACTACAGTTAGTAATTCTGCAGTTTCACATTTGATTTCCTTCAGAACTCTTGTGTTAATACCGTCTGGACCTGGTGACTTATTACTATTTAGTTTATCAATTTGTTCCAAAACCTCCTCTCATGACACCTCCATTTGGGACAGTTTCTCAGATTTGTCACCTAAAAAAATGGCTCAGGTTTGGAAATCTCTCTCATATCCTGAGCCGTGAAGACTGATGCAAAGAATTAATTTAGTTTCTCTGATATGGCTTTATCATCCTTGAGTGCTCCTTTAGCATCTCGATCGTCCAGTGGCCCCACTGGTTGTTTAGCAGGCTTTCTGCTTCTGATGTACTTAAAAAAAATTGCTATCGTTCTTTGAGTCTTTGGCTAGCTGTTCTTCAAATTCTTTTTTGGCCTTCCTAATTCTATTTTTACACTTCATTTGCCAGAGTTTATGCTCCTTTCTATTTTCCTCACTAGGATTTAACTTCCACATTTTAAAGGACGCCTTTTTGCCTCTCACTGCTTCTTTTACTTTGTTGTTTAGCCACAGTGGCACTTTTTTGGTTCTCTTACTATGTTTTTTTTTTTAATTTGGGGTATACTTTAAGTTGAGCCTCTATTATGGTGCATTTAAAACGTTTCCATGCAGCTTGTAGGGATTTCACTTTTTGCGCTGTACCTTTTAATTTCTGTTTCACTAACTTCCTCTTTCCTGTGTAGTGCCCCCTCCTGAAATTAAATACTACAGTTCTGGGCTTCTGTGGTGTTTTCCCTGCCACAGGCATGTTAAATTAAATTATATTATGGTCACTATTACCAAGCGGCCGAGCTAAATTCACCTCTTGGACCAGATCCTGTGCTCCACTTAAGATTAAATCAAGAATTGCCTCTCCTCTTGTGGGTTCCAGGACTAGCTGCTCCAAGAAGTCATTTAAGGTGTCAAGAAACTTTATCTCTGCATCCCATCCTGAGGTGGCATGTACCCAATCAATATGGGGATAGCTGAAATCCCCCATTATTACTGAGTTGTTTTTTTTAATTTTAATAGCCTCTCTAATCTCCCTGATCATTTGACAGTCACTATCTCCATCCTGGTCAAGTGGCCAGTAATATATCCCTACTGCTATATTCTTATTATTTGAGCATAGAATTACTATCCATAGAGATTCTATGAGACAGTTAGGTTCTTTTAAGATTTTTACTTCATTTGAGTCTATGCTTTCTTTCACATATAGTGGAGGTCTGGAATCCTGTGGGGGCCTTGGCTGGTCTCAGTAAATGGCACTGGGTCAGAAAACTCCCAGCTGGATGCCGGGCACTGCCATGCTGGAACTGTCTGATCCACTTTGCTGGATCTCCCAGCAGAACAAGGGAGTTTAACAGGGGCTCACTGAGCTTCACTACCTCTCCCTCAGCTTCCAAACCAAAACTGAAACTCAACTCCTCACTCATATGTATAGAGTCAGACTGTCCCCTCACTGGAGTCTGCACATTCCTGGCTTGTCATTGGTCCAGTGAACTGCTTATCCAGATCACCCAGGTAGAAACTTCCCTATTGGCTACACTAGGGATTTCTAGTTCTCTCTGTCTTTAACTCCTGACTCCAAAGTTGCTGAAAATTGGTGTCAGAGGGCTCTGGTAGCTATCTTAGTTGGAGTCCTTTTGTTAGGGTAGAGGATCAGTGTGGTGCTTCGGGAGCTGACAAACTCCAAGTGCAGTTACATGTAATTTAAGGCATCAGAGCTTGTCAGCATCTTCCCTTAGGCAAAGTCAGGTAAGCCATGGGAATGTACTGAGTGGAAGGAATAAATAACTTTTGCAGAATCCGCTGTTGCATGTGGGATTTCATGAGCTTTGCTATTTACTGTTACTAAAGCAGATTCCTTTACAAGATTGTTTAATAACCATTTATGGAGCAGTTCTCCCCTGCCCCCTTCCCCCGCCATCTCAGTAGCACAGAATTGCCTATACCTAGGGGAAGAGGTCTGCTCTTTAAAAAGCTATTAAAAACAACTACAGCAACATAGCTTAACAGTTATTGAAAATGTAACCTCTCACCTCAAATGTTTAAACTAGTGCCTCAGGCCTGAATTTTAAACTTGGTTGTTTAAAGTTAGGATCCTAAATCCATTTTTAATTTAAGGTACAACTACACTGCAGACTTCTTATGGTGGTATATAGAATACATACATGGGCAGAGCCCCTATCACAGGTATAAATAGCAGGGCAGACATAGATGCACAGGTTAGCTGACTAGAGACATGACTGAAGTCTGTGGAAATATACACACATGGCTCTATACTTGCTCAAGCAATGGCTCTTGTCGAGGTTCCTTCTCCACTCTGAACTCTAGGGTACAGATGTGGGGACCTGCATGAAAGACCCCCTAAGCTTATTCTTACCAGCTTAAGTAAAAACTTATTCAAGGTACAAACTTTTACCTTTTATCCTTCAACCTTTATGCTGCCACCACCAAGCATCTCACAAAAATAACAGGCGAAGTGCCCACTTGGAAACGTCTCCCCCCCCCCCAAGCACTACACCCCGTTTCCTGCGGAAGGCTTGATAAAAATCCTCACCAATTTGCATAGGTGAACACAGACCCAAACCCTTGGATCTTAAGAACAATGAAAAAGCAATGAGATTCTTAAAAGAAGAATTTTAATTGAAGAAAAAGTAAAATAATCTCCTCTGTAAAATCAGGATGGTAAATACCTTACAGGGTAATCAGATTCAAAACATAGAGAATCCACTTATTTTATCAGCCATTTAATCAAAACAGAATCTAACATATATCTAATTAGATTGCTTATTAACCCTTTACAGGAGTTCTGACCTGCATTCCTGCTCTGGTCCCGGCAAAAGCATCACACAGACAGAGAGAACCTTTGTTTCTCCCCGCCTCCAGCTTTGAAAGTATCTTGTCTCCTCATTGGTCATTTTGGTCAGGTGTCAGCGAGGTTATCTTTAGCTTCTTTACCCTTTACAGGTGAAAGGTTTTGCCTCTGGCCAGGAGGGATTTAAAGGTGGTTAGCCCTCCCTTTATATTTATGACAGCTCTATATCTGCTATTTTTACTACTGCTTCCCTGCTGCTGGAGCCTTTCCCTGCCACAGAAAAAAAACTCCAGTGGGAGGGAAATACTCTGGCATGGGGAGGCAAATGGGAAAGGCTCCGGCAGCAGGGAGCTCCTGAAACCTTTCCCTTCTCCCTACCTGCTGCCAGAGCCTTTCACAACTGTACAGTTATATACCACAGAGTACACGCACCATGCTTTCCACTGTGGCATGTGGCAACACCCTAGATGCCGCCATCAGCATGTAGACATAGCCAGAGATGCTGGGCATCTTCAGCTCTCAATGACTAGGACTGTGCATGGACCTGCATGAACAGATGCCAGTGCAGGGACCAGGGCCTTAAATGTGAACCTTTTCAAGGCAAGGACCATACTTTCATTTTTTACATATGGAAAGTTCCTCATGTATGGTGGGCAGTACTGGAAACAGAATAAATAATAAATCAGTTCTGCCTGTCAGGATCTCAGTCTGTGGTTCTTTGTTTCCCCTTCAATTTAAGTGACATCATAAACATTGGAAGAAAAATTTTACTTCCAGTTACTGGCATTCTCAGTCCTCTCAGATCATTACCTTTGAAGCCATAAGTGGCTACTGCTGTTGCTGTTATGAACCAGAACTGTTAGAAGCAGTTAGATGTGGTAAGTGGTGCTTGCCTAGACAACGCAGACAGGAGTTATGGATTGTGTGCCTAATAAAGGACGTGGCACATTGACTTCATATTTAGCATTTCGAGGAGATTTGCATTTAAAGCAGGGATTAGATCTTCAAGTGTATTTACTGTATTCTCCCCAAATCCACAGCATTTACTTGTAGGGACTTTTAAGAATTTAAAATTTAATTTTTTGGATCTCTTTGTAGCAAATGTCTGGAATTTAAGATTTTGAAATTCACTCACTTGTAGATTTTTTTGAAAATCTATTATTTAGATTTCATTTGAAGTTTATTATATTTATTAACTCTTAAGTCAACATTGCTTCTATTTCCCTGTTATCAATTATTTTCATTGTCAAGTACTTTGGCATCATATGAATGCTCCAGAATCTAAACTTTTATTTAAAAAAAAAAATTCTAGTCCTCTTGGCTGCCAAGAGAACCTTGAAAAACTAAATGAAACAATGTTGTCTTCTTTTGACTGCAGATCATCCAAAAGAGTGGCTCTTGAAAGGCATTGGATTCTCTTTTCCATCTATGTTTTAGCTCTGAAATATAAGGTTTCACATTTAAATATCAGCATTAACTGTTTTATTGCTGATTATTTAGTAGAAAGATCCTCAATGTGCTTACATCTATCAAGATGCTTCTATGGTCCCCATCACCATAGTAGGTGAGTGCCTTACAGTCTTTAACACATTTATCCTCACGACACCTCTGTGAGGTAGGGAAGTCCATTTTACAAAGATGGCTTTGAGGCACAGGGTGCCAAAGGTATTTAGGCTCCTAACATCCATTGATTTTTTTCATTTAACTTGCCAAGACATCTGATGCGGAACAACAACTTGAACTGAGTCACAGGTTTAACCAATGGTCCAAAATCACCAACTGCCTCTCATTCTTCCCAACTGCCACAAGCTAAATTGTTCCTACTCATGTCTCACCTGCCAATTAACCATTTTCCCTATCAGCTTCTATGATTCAATAATGTACACTCATTAGAAAAATAGAAATGTGCCTGCTGCAGAATTTCCAATCTGCCACAGTAGTGCCAAAGAATTCCGGTCCAGTGGATTTGATGACAAACAGATTTAATCTCAATTATAATCGACCGAACTTTAAGTGACAAATGGACAGAAGCCCTGGACATTATTGTGTGGGTTGTGGGAAATTCTTGGACCAGATGGACACACAAACGTACACAAATCTATTGCAGTTAATATTCAGGATTAAAGGAGTGTTGTGATCTGGAAGAATGAGGGAACAACAAGCTATCTTTTGTATGGCTTAAAACTGGCATTTAGACGTCCGAGTCTAGGCTGGCGGTCCAAATGATTTCTTCAAGTGACAAGAAGTGGATGGCAGAGATGCTCGTTTGGGATGTTGATTGACAAGGTGTCAGTTTTCGGTGGGAGGGAAAAGCCACTAGATTCTTTTGTTGGATCCTTGATTAGTTGTTTATTTGGGATGTTGGAGTCCTTCCATCTGGCTCACCACTGATCTTTGGGGTTAATCTCCAAGTTTTTGAGCTCGTGCACTGCAAGCCAAAAAGGCTTTCTGGATTTGAGTCAGAATTCAGTATATTATTTAATTCTTCAGGTATTGGAAGATCCTTGTTCCCTCACATACAATGGAACACCTGAAGAATTCATGTTGCAATGAATTTGGGGTGTATTTGCACCAGTACAGGAAGCCATGGTGGTGGCATTAATTTTTCTTTCTCTAAGAATCCATGTGACGTTGTTGAGAATTGACAAGTGAAGTGTGGGAGCTTATGTGTCCAGGAAGGTGAACAGTATCTGTGGTACAGTAGACAAGGGCCAGTGAAGAGATCTGAGATTTTTGCATTGGCTTCTCAGGTTGTTCCTGCAAGTTTCTGGATGAGATTTGTACACACATCCTCATTTTGTCATGAATATTTTTCAGGTGCTGGTGGTATGCAGGCTCCAGTCTAATGTCACACCAAGAAATTCTGGGGGTGGCAAATGAGTTGGTAATTGTTACTTCCAATATTGTTGGAAATAAATTCAATTGTAGTTTTCTTTTCAGTTTAATGGGAGCTGGACTGGTCCCTTATGTCTTTCTAACATTATACATTTATGTAATTGAGTATACGAGTATATTTATTCAGTGTGGCAAAATTTGAGAATTTATGACATGAACAGTTCCTATTCTAATGCAATGAATGTATTTTTATAATCTGTCATAGCAGTTATGTTTATGAAGTAGCTTTGCCTCAGTGAGATTTGTCTAGTTATGGACCCTTGGGATTAATTTACTTGGTAGAAAATGGTTGAAATTTGGATTTCCTTATATAATACTACTACAAAGGGCACTATAACTACTATTGCTGAGTAGCTGACCACTTCAAATCCTCTTTAGTAGTTAAAGTTATCATGGATTGTGCAAGTTCTGTATGACTGCGTGAAAGGCCAGAATACTGACAATCATTTTATGAAAAATAATAAAACACTCTGTAAATGCTTCTAAGGGCAGATCAAAAGAAATTGTACTAGAAAACTAATTCTAAAAAAAAAAAAAAATATCAACACCACCACACTTGTGCTTTGTTGGAGATTAAATGTTCAGCTTGCTGAGGAGGCAGTATGTTTATAGACAGGCTTGAAAGGATTACATTTTTGTCATTAATTGTTGATTTCACCATGCACACACAAACCATTGATATTATTGAAATTTACAAATAGGAAAAGAGAAAAATGATGCTTGAGAACTGATTAGAGTCAAAATTAAGTGATTTAAACTTCTGAATTAGGGTTGTTATGAATGGGCTAGTGAATGGTTTGAATTGTTGATTAAAAGACATTTATTATGAATGTTTTGACATGTAATGTTGACAATTTGGTTTAATGGTTTTACAAAGTTGTAACTCTTTTGACTATCAACAGCTACTCTCATTAAATAATTGTCTGAACCACCCTCCATAATTTCCCACAACTGCAAGCAACGCAGTAGCAGTAAAAATTGTGATATAAAGCAGAAGAGCAGACTTAGAAAAATTGATTCCACAGCCCTTTGAGATTTTTCTAGTGACCTCGCTCATGACTTACTAGCAGTGAAATTTTTTTTTTTTTTTTTTTACCCTATCTAAGAACTTTTGGTACAGATTTAAAAAGTGTCTACTTTTTCAGCTACAAACAAATTTCAGTGAATGAGCCCCTCAGATTCGAGTATATGTATGCTGTAGTTATGTGCATATCAGGATTCATGCATGCTGGACATTTATGGACACACTTCTGAAAAACTAATCCCAGATTACTCGACATTGTTAAATGTTCTTGGGTACCATTTTGATGGACACTTCATAATACTTGTAGACAAACAGGATGACAGAAATAACTTCAGTTTCATCTTGGATCTCCAGGTCCTAAGTGGTTGTAGAAGAGAGGACAAAACGTGCCCCTTAATTCAGAGAAACGTCACACAAATAATAGATTATAAATTCTTTGGAGCGGGGACTGTTTTACTACGTGTACGATCAATGCCTAGCAAACCATGGTTGCTACTAGAATAAAGACATTAATCCAAGTTTTAAAAAAAATAAAAAAACTTAACCAAAATATACAATATGTCTTTGGTCACCAAAATAAAACACAATATAGCAGTAAATATTTCTACTCTCATTTTGTGTAATTATTTTATTCTGGGGAAACAAACTAAACTCTTATTTAAAATACATAATTTATATTTCATTACTTTCTTGTGCCTTTTTACATTTTTTGACCTAAAGTCCAGAGACTTTTTACTCTGTTTTACTGATTGGATGTTTTTAGTTTTTTCTCCTGACAAAAAAAACAAGATCAAGCTTATTAAGTTCTGACCTGGTAATTATAAAGCCTCCTAATTGACCTGATCCTGTACATTGTATTTTTTTTTCCAATTCAGATTAAACCAATACTACATCATAAGTAGAAATAAAACTATGCAACTTTAATAGCCCCCTACAGTAGGTGTGTAAATAAACAAGCTGTAATCACAGTCATTACACTAAATGTTGTGACATTAAACTGCTGACCCTACCAAGGGACAAGAGCTGTTCAGCTCAAATAACATTTTATTGCAGGTGAGGTTCCATTTATTATCTTCTGAGAATGACTGCTATTGACTTTCCTGCTCTGGAAAGTATTGCTCCCAACTTAGAAGCAAGTGCTTTCATCAGAATATGATGAATACTCTGACATCTCAATTTCAGAAATAAGTGCTACTGCCAGTGGAGGGTTACAAAATAATGACCACCCAAGTGCATCCTTGTCTGGGATTTCCTTAACCAGTTTGTCAGGAAGGATCTTCCTGAGGTCCCAGGGACCTTATCTTCTCCATGCGTGGTACAAAGCTGAGCATATTGTCAATGCTTGAGAAATTAGCAATAATAATTTTCTAATACATCATCTTCTACCATGACAATGTTCCCAAAAGAGACAAGGTGGGTGAGGTAATATCTTTTATTGGACCTAATTGCTGTTGGTTAGAGAGGCAAGCTTTTGAGCTACACAGGGCTCTTTACCTCACCAAACTTGTCTCTTTAATACCCTGGGACCAACACTACTACAACAATACTGCATTCAACAGTGTTCATGAAGGCACCTAAAATGATCAGTAACTTATTAATGCCCTGTCTTTGGCCAAATTTTATGTAAATCCAGCTGTTGCTTTCATATGCTGATACTGTCATAGGCAGAGATAGCAACTAAAACCCAAACACATAATTTGACTACAGCTCTTTTGGGGTACGTCTACACTGCAAATCTAAGGAGTCATTGTAGCATGGTTAGGCATAATTTAGCTAGCATCAGTAATATAGTAGTGCTGGGGGTGGGGAAGGCTGCACAGGTTCAAAATGGTCTAGTAATCTGAGTACATACCCACAGTCCCAGGTGGACTTGTACTTGGATTGTATCCTGAGCTGAAGCCCATGCTGCCATGTCTTCACAACTATTGTTAGCCATGCAGGCTGGAATAGCACTAATATGGTATAACGATGCTGCCTTTGTGGGACAGCACTGAGAGTATCAATTCAGGACAAATTGCTTGGAGCAGGGCAGTCACAGCCCAAGGCTGGGGTTCCTTTATTACTAAGGCACACCAAACCAGCCAAACAGAGAGGACTTCGGTTTTACCACATTGGCTAACCAGAAGCCATATAAGCAATTCCCTTAGATACTCCAGTTTCCCAGTATCACCACCAGCACCACTCCTTATAGGGATGAATGATTATGAAAACAAATACCCCAGTAAAAGAAAAAAGGTTCTCCTGATCCCAAAGGATGAAGCCCCAGATCCAGATCAATATACAAGTCAGATCTTACCCACAAATCATGCTGTTGCCAATCCTTTAGAATCTAAAATCTAAAGTTTTATTTATAAAAAGAAAGAAATATAGATGAGAGCTAAAATCAGTCAAAGTAATCAATTACATACAGCAATGGCAAAGTTCTTGTTTCAGGTTTGTAGCAGTGATGGAATAAACTGCAGGCTCAAATCAAGTCTCTGGAGTACATCCACAGATTTGGATGGGTCAATTCTGAGCTTTAGTGTAGTAAAGTTCCTTCAGAGGTAAGAAGCAGGACTGAAGACAAAATGGAGAAGATGCAGCTGCCTTTTATAGTCTCTTGTCATGTGGCCTGTGCTTCCTTTATTTCAAACACAAGCTGCCCAGCACATGGCATGAAAGTTCTCTCTTAAAGATCTCTCCATAACATGTCCCTGCATGCCTTGCTGAGTCATAAGGTGTATCTGCCTTCTCTCAATGGGTCAGTTATATAGCTGATGTTCCTTAATGGGCCATCAAGCAGGCTAGGCAGTGCTGATGCCAAACTGTCTGGGGTGTCACTAGAAGCATAGCACAAGTTTGAAATACAGACAGTATAGAGCCAATACATATAACTTTAAATACAAACATGATACCTGCATACAGATAGCAAATCAAAACCAGCAAATTGTAACCTTTTCATAGATACCTTACTTGACCTCCTTTGTACAAGATTTGGTGCCACTATTGGACCTTGGTTGTAGCAATGATCTATACAGTCACAGTTCATATTAATAACGTCACACATGGGCATGCTAACCCATACTACATGCACATCTTCACTTCATAGTGTAGACATAACCTGTATTATTTTCTGAGGGGGGCAATTAGCTTGTTTAAATTAGTTATATTATGGCCTCAACAATTTTCATTTGCAGTGTGTGACACTGTACCCCTGTATTCATCCGGTACAAGACTATCATAAATGTTATATAAAGTATGCCTTGTGAGATGGTATTTGAAAACTCATAATCTGCTGAACATTATTGTCCTGGTAAATTATATGTATCAACACTGTATGTAAAGTTATATGTTTCTACTGTATAACATTGCTGTAAAATATTCCAGAGTTAGAAGGGAAGGCCCAAACTAGTTCATCAGGCACAGACACACTGGCACGCCAGCTGGGTATCCGCATAATCAATTGGACAATCACCTAGTTAAACAGCCATTCCTTGGCAGGAAGAAGGGTATGAATGAGGACTTTACATATTGGCAAAGACACAGTGGGGGGTTTCCATATAAACAGATTGCTTGTCCTCTGAAGCCCAGTTGGATATAATCCTCAAAGAGGGGGAAAGAGTATAAGAATGGAGAGGACACACAACAAATTACCTCTCTCCCCCATCTCTACTCTCAGCAACTACAACACTGAAAAGACAAAGGAAACATCTTTGAACTGGGGAGGGGTCGTGACTGGGAGGTATTCCTTTTGATTTTGATTCCTTTTGATTTTAAATTCACTTAGATTTTTAAATTAGGCATATAGCTTGTGTTTTATGTTTTTATTTTCTTTTTAACCAATTCTGACTTTCATGCTTCATTACTTGTAATCACTTAAAATCTATCTTTCTATAGTTAATAAACTTGTTTTATTGTTGTTTTATCTAAACCAGTGTGTTTGGATTGAAGTGTTTGGGAGCTTCACTTGATATAATAGGGCTGGTGCATATAATTTAACATTGATCAAATGATGGGCTTGCATTGTCAAGTAGAGAGCTGGGCAGTATAAGATGCACATTTCTGGGGGAAGGTCTGGGACTGGCAATTCGCTGGTATTACCCTATATGTAATTCATGAGTGGCTGGGCGGAGCATTCATGTAATATAGTTATGAGTGATTTTTTCATGCTATAGACTGTATGTGAACTGGCCAGGAGTGGCGATTCTCACAGCAAAGCAGTGTAAATGGCACCCCAGGCTGGAATATTGAGGGGACACAGCTGTCCAACAGTCCAGATTGTACTGTGGGGAATGTCACAGTGTTGTAGCTCTGTTGGTCCCACAATATTAGAGAAACAAGGTGGGTGAGGTACTATCTTTTACTGGACCAACAGCTGTTGAAGAAAGAGACAAGCTTTTGAGCTACACAGAGCTCTCCTTCAGGTCTGGGAAAGGAACTCAGTGTCACAGCTAAATAAAAGGTGGAACAGATTGTTTAGCACAAGGAGTTAACTCATTTCAAGGGACATTCAAAGTGAAATGGCCAGTTAACACCTTGGCAGTCATGGGACAAAAAAAGGGGGTGGTGGTTAGTGGGATACAGATTATTGTAATAAATCATAAATCCAAAGTCTGTATTGGGATCATCACTTCTAGCATCTAGGAAAGTGATGTATTTAATCTCCCAAGCTCGTCTTCTGAAGGTAGTGTTGTGCAGGTTTCCTTTGAGGATGAGGACTGAGAGGTCTGATGTGGAGTTAGTGCGTTGTGAAGAGCATTTTTCCAGGAGTGGTAGGGTGCTTTTTGTCTTATCGTTTTTCTGTGAGAGTTCATTTGAGTATGTAGTGATTATCTGGTGTCACCCACATAGTTGTTGTTGGGGCATTTTGTGCACTGGATGAGGTACACCACATGTTGTAATAGCATGTGTAGGACCCAGGGAGCTTGAAAAGTGTGTTGTGGGGGGTATTGATCATCCTAGCAGTGGAAATATGCTTCCAGGTTTTGTATCTGTGCTGGCAGCTTTGAGTTAGTGTGCCCTGATTGTGGGTAGTTTGCTTCCGATGATGAGATTTGTGAGCCTGAGAGGTTGTTTGAAGTCCAGAAGGGCGGGGTTGGGAAAGATTTTTTTCAGGATGGGGTCCTCATTGGGTATGGGTTTTGCCAATGGATTTATACTGGCATAAGTCTGCAGTAATACTGAGGGCCTAGTTCATCAATGCATCCAAAGCAAGTGCAGTTGACCAAAATGGGCAAGGGTTGACTTTTTAGGAGTGCTTGGATTAGCGATTAACATTTGCAAAATCAGCAGTAATTGAGGTAGCATTAAAAAACAATGATAGTGCAACTGTTGGCATGAGACATCATGGCGTGTTTTTACTGTCTAGCATGATATATTAAGTGTTACGCTCTGATGCACCTGTAGCCTGATCTATAGATTATATATGATTATATTGATTACTTAAGAATTCCCAGTTATCACTTTGAGGGTTGACAGGTTCTTGTCCCAAGATCAGGCCCAGTATTATTCAAATTATTATATAGTTGGGAACCACAATGTGCACAGCTGCACACTCACACTATAGGAACTCTTCTATATTTACAAATAGTTTATTAATACATTGAGCACACTCAGTCCCACCCCAACTCAGGAAGGTAGATAGCGATACTACAGAATGTACATCTGCACATTCATATATTCAGAGCATCCCTTGTAAAATAATGTGAAATGTTACCCATCATCTTCCTCATCACCATCACCTTCCCCCTCATCAGTGGCTATCATTCTGGCACCTCCCAAGGATGACATGTCTTTCTTCTACTGCCCCATAGACTGGGATGCAACTTTCATTATATGATACGCTGACGCCACTATGTTTGATGCATACTCAGTAGGGTTTTTTCCTCTTTTCCTTATTTGTATATGCTCACCTTACTAATGTTGGAGTGTCTTCCTTCTACAGATTAGTATATCAATGATCTCATCCTATTATCATATACGTCAATTTATTGCCATGACACTCTTGTGGTTGGGTATATTCCTGTGCTCAGAAATTCCCCTTATACACTCTGTTTTCAGCTCCCCAATACTTGGGGTTTTACGTTGGGCCGTATATCCATTCAAAGTTTATCTGTTCAAAGTTCATAGGCCTCAAGCCTTATGCCAACTTGCTGAAGCTAATGTCTTACAGGATACAGGCCTGTAGATTCCTTGCATTACTGCTGAATACAATGCAAAGCAGAGAATATAATAAAGGCAAGTCAACCCTATGGGCTACACATCCCAGAAGAGCAATCCCAAAACACAGGGAAATCAAAGAAAGATGTACAGGTAGGTGGCCAATCAAAATATGTAATAATCATGAACCACTTAAGTCAGCAACAGTCTGAACAAAACATAAAAGTCCAAAGTATGACAAGTATGTAATGACAGGCTCTGAGTAACGCACATACACATGGGAACAGGAAAACTGAGTTCAGGGAGCATGAAGCAACGAGCAGGAAGACATGTGCACACACCAGTCAACAGCTAAGAAAAGAACTCTTCTAACCAAGGGCTGAACCAAAAATAAATTAAAAAAATAATTGACTTTTCTGGAACTTGATCAGAAGATATATTTTGAGGAACCCTGTATTAATGAATCTTTAAATTGTTCCAAGTCTATTCAGAAGCAGACATCAGTTGTTTTTCATTGCCATGAAGAATTTATGTGGTCATTAATTTTGGCTTTGCACAAGGCTGACCTGCTAAGAGAAGGAGACTACCTGCCATGGAGACCAGTAACTGAATGTGAGGACATAACATGGGTTTAAAACTGAGATGATTGGGGTTGGTTTATTTTAACTTTTCTGACTCAGAGCAATTGACTTTTATTTTCCTATTCAATCCTTCATCCACTGCCATCCTGGAATCTCAGTACGAATACGAGAGCCTAAAAAAGTCCCAGTTCCATTGCTTGATCACAGTCTATTCAGGGTGACTTTATTTGCATCTTAATCGGTAAACAAAAATATGTAATTTGTATTTGTTTAAAAAATCAAATGTACTTTAATAGTGACAAAAATAGCATTGTGGGAAATTTGGCTTCTATGGGACAACACATGTGCTTACAGTAAGGAATTTACTCAACTGGTACTGCAGCGTTGGGGCCTATATCATCAGAGAGCCCCTTTAATGGCAGAACTACTGCATGCATTTAAAAAAAAATAAAGAAGTGAACTTACTGCTGTTAAGAAAACTGCATGTGACCCATTTACTTACTTAGGACCTGATCCAGAAGAAAGTATCTGCCAGCTCCAAGGAAAACTGACTTATGTGGAGGTGTTTGTGTTGTTAGTTTCTGAGCTTAGGTGTATTTCTAGAAGATAAGAATGGCCATAATGGGTCACACCAAAGGTTCATCTAGCCCAGTATCCTGTCTTCTGACAGTAGCCAATGCCAGGTGCCCCAGAGGGAATGAACAGAACTAGTAATCATCAAGTGATCCATCCCCCATCGTCCATTCCCAGCTTATGGCAAACAGAGGCTAGGGACACCATCCCTGCCCATCCTGACTAATAGCCATTAATGGATCTATCCTCCATGAACTTATCTAGTTCTTTTTTGAACCCTGTTGTAATCTTGGCTTTCACAACATCCTCTGTCAAAGTGTTCCACAGGTTGCTTGTGTGCTGTGTGAAAATAGACTTCCTTTTGTTTGTTTTAAATCTGCTGCCTATTAGTTTCATTTGGTAATCCCTAGTTCTTGTGTTATGAGGAGGCAAATCTTCCTTATGTACTTTTTCCACACCAGTCATGATTTTATAGACTTGCTCTATCTATTTTATAAAATTGCTCTAGCTCAACAGAAGTTATGGGCTTGATGCAGGATACTGTGTGAAATTCTAGGGCATGTGTTATGCAGTTTTGCAGGGCAGACTAGATAGTCACAGTAGCCCATTCTGGCCTTAACATCTATATGCTGGGTAGAGGGTAAGTTTTTTGTTTGGTATGAGTGGGTGGGTGTTTATAGAGATATATATATCCCGAACAAAATTTTTACTTCACTTTTCTTAGTAAACTGACATTGAAGTTTTTTATGTTTGCTAACAAGTGGCAGTTCTGTTACATACATGTCTTACTGTGGGCACGGTATTAGTTTTATTGGCTTCTCAACTTTCATGATATTCCTTTCTAAAAGAATGTAGATTTCAACTCTTTGCTAATATGGAGATAGTGTTTCTGTAAGCAAGAAATTTTAATGCACAGAACTGTAGAAATGTCAACTTTAGTTGGCAACAGATATTTGCTTACACTAGAATCTCAGTTACGAACTGACCAGTCAATGACACACCTCATTTGGAACCAGAAGTATGTAATCAGGCAGTAGCAGAAGGGAAAAAAAGCAAATACATGACATTACCATGTTAAACATAAACTACTAAAAAAATAAAGGGAAAGCAGTATTTTTCTTCTGTGTAGTAAAGTTTCAAAGCTATATTAAGTCAATGTTCAGTTGTAAACTTTGGAAGAACAACCCTAACCGTTTGTTCAGAGTTACTAACATTTCAGAGTTAAGAACAACTTCCATTCCCGAGGTGTTCGTAATTCTGAGCTTCTACTGTACTTGAATTATTCCTTTTGATCGTAATCATGTATTATTTACTTGTTATACTGAGTTGCATGTTCTATTGCTCATCATTAAGTCTAAGTTGTTACAACTTTGGTGGATTATTTCCATCCTGTTTTGTTTTGTGTCACAAGTTATGGGTGAACTTATACTATTTATCACTATTATATTTTAACTATTGCTTATTGCAACCAATATATCAGCATAAAAATATCAGTTGTAACACGTTTTCTCTGCCATGCCCCAGTGGCCTGAAAATACTGAAAAAATTATTATAATGTCATAAAAAATATTATTTTAAATGGTGTCTTGGCACATAGGGATGTCAGTGTTTTATGCATAGTGAAATTTTGGAAAACCATCAACTAGCATTAGTTTCAGGTTTACAAAATGGTCTTGTTGCTCTTACTTTCGGGTTCCCCTTCCACGTTACAACTACGTCTGAATAAAGACTAGTTTTACTGTGGTTTTTATTACAAAATAAAAATATTTTGCTGACGCCTTTTGCAGTTGATACTGCCTCATAATAGGTTTTAATTTCAACACTGCTGCAAGGCAAATAATCATTTTTGTGCTGGCTATTCAGGAGTACACAGTTAATGACATTAATTAGTGATAATCTAATACTGCACTCTTTATAACACTCTTTATAGTTGTGTAGTGTCTAATTTTATATGTTCACTGGATAGATCATGAGAGGACTGGTGAAAAAATGAAATAGGCTTGATGATTGCAACCTTAATGCAATTCTGAGTAAGCCAAAGGGAGGAGTGCTAAAGGTTGCAAAACATTTAATGGTGTCCAGGGATTACTTAAATAACAAAGAGATTGGAAGATTGTTGTGGTAGGGTATTGCCAGACCTTGGATGGATGATGAGACACAAGACTTGTTACAAACCTTTGAGAAATAGCAATCTCCTTGTGAAGTGTTTCATTGAAATGATCAAATAGTCCTACAGAGGCAGAAAAAAATATCCTGGCCTCTTCTGACCTGCACTTTTGCTGGGCCGAATATTTAAGCAATACTGTGTGTCCCATACACACATGTTGTCTCTCCAGCAGCACCAATCCCCCAATGTTTCTAAGGATCAAAGAAGTGGAGGCCAATGAAGGTGAGTGTCTATTTATATTGGAGGAAAGAGGGAGAAAGGGGTGTGAGGATAGGCAAGTGTTTGCGGTACCCTATGCTGGTAGCATAGCATCCTGGTCTGTAATCTGGGCTGGCGATCTATATCTTCTGTAAAGGGGCTAGGTGCTTCTGTAATAAAAATAAATAATAATGCAAAATATCCTTATGCTTTAAACAACTGCTAATAATACCATAAAGAAAACATACACTAAAAGTTTCTTTTTTAGGATTTCCTTGTTTCTCAAGAAGGAAATGACCTTCCTCAGCCACTTCCCTATCATCTACTTCCTCTTACTCTCATCTGTCTTTTCCCTTTCAGATTTTCTTTTGGGGGAGAATTTATTTTATATTATAGAATCATAGACATGTCAGGCTGGAAGGGACCTAGAAGTTATTAAGTCCAGCCTCCTGTGCTGAGGCAGGATCAAGTAAACTTAGACCATCCCTGACAGGAGTTTGTCCAACCTCTTCTTAAAAACTTTCAATGATGGGGGTTCCACAACCTTCCATGGAAGCCTATTCCAGAGCTTAACTCCCCTTAGTTGGAAAGTTTTCCTCGTGTCTAATGTAAATCTTCCTCACTGTAGATTAAGCTCATTACTTCTTGTCCTACCTGCAGTGGAGAAAAATTGATCAGTCCTCTCTATAACAGCCCATAACATATCTGAAGATTGTTACCAAGTCCCCCTCAGGTGTCTTTTGTCAAGACTAAACATGCCCAGTTTTGTCAACCTTTCCTCATAGATCAAGTTTTCTAAGCATTATACCATTTTTATTGCTCTCCTCTAATTTTTTCAGATCTTTCTTAAAGTGTGGTACCCAGAATTACACAATAATACTCAATCTGGGGCCTCACCAGTACAAGCAGAGTGGGACAATTACTTCCTGTGTCTTACATATTCCACTCCTGTTAACACACCCCAGAATACTAGCTGGTTTTGCAACTGCGTCCCATTGTTGACTCATTCACTTTGTGATCCACTATAGCCTTCAGATCCTTTTCAGCAATGCTACCACCTGGCTAATTATTCCCCATTTTGTCTTTATACCTTTGAGGTTTTGTTTCCCATGAGAAGTACTTTATACTTGTCTTTATTAAATTTCAGCTTGTTGATTTCAGACCAATTCTCCAATCTGTCAAGGTTGTTTTGAATTCTAATCTTGTCCTCAAAATTCTTGCCATTCCTCCCAGCTTGGTGTCACTGCACATTTTATAAGGATACTCTCGATTTTGTTACACAAATCATTAATGAAAATATTGAATAGTACCAGACCCAGGAAGGACAACTGCTGGATCCCACCAGATATTACCTCCCAGTTTGACAGAGAACTACTGAGTATGGTCTTTCAACAAGTTGGGCACCCACCATACTGTAATTTCATCTGGACCACATTTATCTAGTCTACATATGAGGATGTTGTGTAGGACTGCCAAAAGCCTTACTGGTCTATCATGTCTACTGATTTCCCCATGCCACTCAGGCAGTAACACTGTCAAATAAAGAAATTTGGTTGATTTGGCATGATTGTTCTTGCCAAAGCCATGCTGGCTATTCCTTAATGCTATTATCCTCTAGGTGCTTATAAATTAGTGGCCAGAAGGTTTCTCTAGCTTACAATTAACTATCCTTGCCTCCAAGGAGACATTCTAGCAGTCAGGAATTGCTGAGCTATTGAAATGACCCTTTTTCCTCAAAGAAAGCCCCCTGCACTGGGGGTCTGAGATGCCGGGTGGGGGGGTGTGGCTTCTGCTGGAGCAGCTACGGTGTGTCTATCCCAAGTAGTGATTTCCCTTCTACCAGTAAGATCCTTAGACAAATTCAGCCCATGATTGCCATCTTAAATTTAAAAAAAAAAAAGAAGAGAAAGAAGAAAAGATGAAAATGAAATAGGACATTGTCTGCAGAGTACCCTTGTGCATTGGCAGGAATAATTCTAACCAAGTAAAATTCAGCTGCAGCCCGTACCTGCCAACAGTTCCCGGTTTTGCAGGACTCTCTCACTTTGACTCCCCCCAGCCTCCTCTCCCAATTAAAGTAGAACATTTCCCACATTCAGTAGTGCCCGCAGCAAATGGTGCATACTGTTGGCAGGGGTAGAACTAGGGAAGGCAGCAGCTTCTGCTGCTCTCGGGCATGGTCAGTGACTGCCGAGAAGCTCAGGGATGGGGAGTAACACTGCAGTTGAATGGGCAGGGGTGGAAAGTGGGGCTGAGTATGGCACAGACTTGGCGGGTAATGCAGCTGCAGTGGGGATGGCTCCACAGGGGTTGGACGCAACGGTTCCGCTTTGGAGACTAGACATGTTGGGAGGTTTGCTACCCACTGATCTTTTCCCACTGGTTTTTCGAAAACAAATTTGTTCATGCTGGTAATCTACAAACATAATTCTAGACAGATAAATGGATTAAAACAACAGTTGGATGCAAGTGAAATGTATGCAATTGAGGAGGGAGTTCAGACAACAGAAATATGTTGCAACATAGCTGAATGGGCAGTGTTCAGCCCTCTTACTTTCCATAGTATCACTACAAGGGAATGTATGTAGTATGCCAGTATAAAGTGTAACCCAGGTGTAACCCAAGCCTTCATCCTTCCTGAATAGGTGTAACCCAGGCCTTCATCCTTCCTGAATAGATACACTGAGTACCATTCAGTTCACTATATAGTCTTAAAATAATGACCTGTGTTCTCCTTATGAACATTAAAGATCCCATAGTACCTTTCATGAGAGTAGGGGAATTTCACCTGCCCTTATCCAAATATCCCTTCCATTGTGGCTCTTCTGTAAGCTGTCTACTGGATCCAACCTCAAAAGTAGCTACATTTCAGTCAGACTGCTTATACAGCATATAGTGTTTAAATAATACTTCCAAAATCAGATCACTATGCTTCTCTTATGTTCAGATAAATTAATTTACAGACAATGATAGAAGCCTCACAAGATCCCTGCAACACACATGAAGCAAGTATTTTTTAGTTCTGATTTTACGGAGATGGAAATTGAGTACCACAATAGTTAAGTGACTTGCTAGCATCACACAAAGTCTGTGAGAGCAGTGATTAGAACTCCTTTCCTGGCTCCCAATCCTGTGCTTTGTCCTTCTAAGAACAGAAACATATAAGAGACATTTTCATCTACAAGTATTTGAAGGAGCTATAGGAGAGGAGAGAATGTTTAGTGTGTTACAGGCATGTGTAACAAGGTATGAGATTAAACTGAGAAGAAAAATAATTTAAACTGAATATCTGGAAAGTTTTCCCAACAATGAGATCTAGTAGACCTCAAAATCTTCTAAGGACCTGGGTTTAGCATCACTGCTTAAAATAACACCGGAGACATGGGTAGATAATATAAGGCTGAGAGTCTGTCACGGTAGTCACGGAAGTCATGGCTTCAGAGTCTTTCTGTGATCATCATCAAATTCTGCAGCAGCCAGTGTGGTGAACCCAGGGCCGCCCGAGCAGCTGGCTCCAGGACTAGCCACAGTGGCCGCTGCTAGAGTGACCCCAGAGGCGGCCGCACCACCTGCTGCTTGGCGGCCACAGGCAGCTGGCCCCAGGGACCTCCTGAGCAGGGACGGTGGGGCTGGCCCAGTGGGCCCCCCAGAATAGTGGAATGATGGGGCAGCTAAGATTTAGTCAGGGGTGTTTATGGTAAAAGTCATGGACACGTCACGGGCTGTAAATTTTTGTTTATTGCCCGTGTCCTCTCCATGACTTTTTTACTAAAAATACCCATGATTAAATCTTAGCCTTAAATATAAGTAGCACATGTGCTTTGGCTGGAGGTTGAGTTAAGTAACCTTGTATGTCTCTTGCGGACAACTGGATTTTGCCTATCTGACTTGCAACAAAGACGTATATATTTAAAATTTCTGAATCTCTCCATTTTTTATAGATTTACTTATGAAAACAAGTTAAGCATAAGGGGAGAGAGGGCCAGTTGAAAATGCTAATTGCCAGTCACTTTTTGGAACAGTAGAATTATTGTTGAATGTAATGAACCTCAGCAAGTTGATTAGATGTCAGAATGTGTCAGACTGTCAGTTGTTAAATGAGCCTATACGGTCGAGGAGTGTGACTCTCAGTCAGCAGAAGAGGGCACAGATAATGTTTGTTTTAAATGGACAAATTAAACTGTCTCAAATATCATTAAGGCTAACTCTTCAATAGACACCCTTCAAGTGATTTCCCAAATTAGCAGGCTTAAACTTGCCCATTTGTTGCTTTTCCTTGATGTGGGAAGCATGATCAAGAAATTCAGCAGAGCATCCCCACGTCATAAAGGCTGATGGCCCCACTACTCTTTACATTAGTTTTTATCATTGTGTTCCCTGGCCTGATAACCTTCTCAAACTTCAATTTAATATAAGATGGTGTCCTAATCAAACTCTGTTTGCAGATGTTCCAATATCTAACACTTTTTGTTTCTTCAGACATGGAGACATTAAGGACATCTGTCCCTTTCCTGAAACCCCATAGGAAACTAGATCCATGTAATATCTTGAGCACATGGTTGGATTAAAGTTGTAGCCTCAGTCCTTCTCCCAAATGTGTCAACCCCTTCAACTCCAGAATAACCCAACAAACTTGCTTTCATGGGAGTTCACTCCTCAAATCCTCAGTACTGATGCCCTCCTGCAAACTTGGTGGGGTGGTGTTAGGGAATCCTGCCACATGCAGCTGCTCAGCTACTGAATCTCTAAGACTGGCAACTTCCTAACTGCTGTAAGTCAATGGTAGGGACATGGCCTTTCCTTCCTAGCTGCTAATAGTCACATATTCGTCCCTGCTCTTGGCTGATGACTTCTTTTAACATGGAGATGTGGGTTTCATTGCTGCTTGCCAAAGGTCCCCTTTTCTACTTATTTAGGAGAATCCAGCAGCTACAAAACACTGCTTTTAGTATACTGGTCTGCACTCATAACCCTGTGCTTAGTGTCACTGCTTGCATCTCAGGAAATCAGTGGAATGATGTATGTGAATAAAGCAAGCAGGATTTGGCCCATATTCCATTGCATTGTAAAAGAGAAGTTTTACAGATGTAAGTAGAGTCAGGATGAGCTCTACCCTGACATCTGGTGGTGAATTGTGGCCAGTTGCGGAGAAGAACTTCAGGGGCTGATCTTGCTTTCATAGGCACACCCACCCCGCCTAGCATGAGCCCACAGCAGCCCAAATGGTCACTTTGGCAGCTGTGGGATCCCCAATTTCTCTGTTATTGGGGCAGGAAGAATAAAGTGTTGTTACCCTGATTGTGAATCAAGGACAGTGGAACTATTTTATGACAGGGATTTGCCATCAACTAAGTAGCACTCGCTAGACAAGGGACATGGGTTCCAAAACCCAGTGAATTGAAAGAGGCTGGGGAGAGGCATTTTTACCTGGTGGTGTGGGCCTCTTTTGAGGGCCTGAAACGCCAATTTCCCCTCCTTCTCTCTTCACTGTGGACTATCAGACCTATTTTTGATTCTATTAAGAGTCTAGTTACAGGCTGCTGAGCTGAATTCACTTTGGGCGAATGGTGCACCAGCACTGAGGCTCCCCTACTACAAGTTGAAATCACTAAAGAGCTAAAATTACTAAGAGCTGAAATCACTGAGTGCTGTGTTAAGTAGTGGGGGGGGGCCTGAAAATATATTGCTGAGTAGCTGGCAGAGCAGTTCGCGGGATGGCTGGCGTGACTCACGGAACGGCTGGAGTGGAGTGGCTAGCGGAGCGGAGCAGTTCACGGGACGACTGGAGGAATGGAGCAGATAGCGGAGTGGCGAGGCGAGTAGATAGTGTGGTGAACTGAGCTGATAGCAGGGTGGCTGGGGGAGAGGCGTGGCCAGCAGGACTGTGAGTGGAGCAGAGCGGATAGCAGGGCGGCTGGTGGAGAGGAGCAGCGGGTGGTGAAGACTACAGCAGAGTCACATGGAGGGGTGTGGCAATCCGCTGTTGACCCGAGCAGTGGAGCATGTGAGATCCCCCCCGCATACTTCCCCCCACTTCCACCCAGGCTGGGAGGTAAACTCTGTGGAGGAACTTCTGAACCCTGGGGGCTGCACAAACCATGGTCAGAAAACTGTGGGTGGAGTGACTGGTGGGTTGCTGGACTTAAGATCCTGAGGGGAAAAGGACACGGTCAAACTTACTTTGGGGGTCGGTTTTTTGCTCATGGTTGGTGTTATGAATCCTGTTTGCAGTGTTTCCCCAACATAATGCCGCATTATTGCTTCCCTCCTTTTATTAAAAGGCTTTTGCTACACTCAGACTCCGTGCTTGCGAGAGGGGAAGTATTGCCTCTCAGAGGTGCCTGGGGGTTGGTATGTAATTATCCCAGGTCACTGGGTGGGGGCTTGAGCTGGTTTTGCCTTGTGTTATTAAAACGGAACCCTAGATACTGAACCCAGCCCTCGTTGCTGCCAACTCTGACAGGCAGAAGGGTTACTCATTAATATTTTTTTTAAAAAGCAAGCAACTTGTATGGGGGACAGGGGGAGCAATGGAAGTGAAAGAGTCAGAGTATCTAGAAAAAGGACTGAGATGGCACTGTCCATAGGCTGATCAAGCCTGCACTATGCTGCAGTTATTAATACAAGAACGCATGTTGACATGTCATCTGGACAAGCAGATGAACCACTCATTTAATACAGATGAATCATGTATTTGTACAAGAACAGTCAGATCTTTCAAAAGGTGTCCCAGCCCTCTCACATTAGATTCTGGCTCAGAAAATGTATGAGGAGTTGACGTATTAGCCACTCAAGAATAAATTAATGTATCTCCTAAAGCAGTGTTTCCCAAAGTTGGGACACCGCTTGTTCAGGGAAAGCCCCTGGCAGGCCAGGCCGGTTTGTTGACCTGCCGTGTCCGCAGGTTCGGCCGATCGTGGCTCCCACTGGCCGTGGTTCGCCGCTCCAGGCCAATGGGGGCTGCGGGAAGCGGCGTTTGGTACGTCCCTCAGCCCATGCCGCTTCCTGCAGCCCCCATTGGCCTGCAGCAGTGAACCGCGGCCAGTGGGAGCCGCGATCGGCCGAACCTGCGGATGCGGCAGGTAAACAAACTGGCCTGGCCCGCCAGGGGCTTTCCGTGAACAAACGGCATCCCAAGTTTGGGAAACACTGCCTCAAAGGAATGTGTATTTCTTGTCATTTCGTCAGCAGCTTAGTCTAGCAAGAAAATAATGAGAGGTGGGTTGCTAAAATTATCGGAACTAGATTGTGAATGCTGGGGCTGTTTGCATAGTGAGAGTTATCCAGTATATACAGTTTTCTGAAGATCATTCAGGAAATATATTGTATTGGTTCTTGAACTCCTTGGCACATGAATCCCAGAGTTCTTTTTGGTAGGAGCGAATACTTTTTGCCTTATTACTCTGCTCAGGAAATCCTGAGGTCAGAAGGTTAATTGGGTAAGCAGTGTTAGCCATGGGTTGTAAATGTGTCACAAGTAATGTCCAATAGGCTAACAGTTATTATGGTTTATTAGAGTGGCATTACTACTTCATTCTTCTCTGATCATGTCATCAGCACTTCTCTTACAAAACCAGATTTTTTTTTCCTGTGGTAGTTTAGCAATATAAATCCTCAGGGGCTTGAAACATGATTTAAAAGCTCATTGTCCAGTGGCCGTTTTATTTAAGCAATTTAAGAAATAATTCCAAGTACAGTACTTTTGCAAAAACAGAGTGCTTTTTCATATTGCTAGTTTGGAATGGACCGGCACATGAGAGAGGGGAAAAATATTGGAACCACTGAAACAATGTGCACATGGATCAGGTCCTCATCCTATATTTGCAGTGAAATTTGTCTATATACCTTCAAACCTTTTCTAACTTTTCCAAAAATATACACCTCATTTACATACAGTAATTACTAGATAAAACCATTTTGTTTTCAAGGATAAATAAATCACTTTTCTTCTGTTCAAATGTTTAACCCATGGTCATATGTGAATAATTCAACTAAACAGTGTGGCCAAAATTTTCTAAGTTTAGTGTCTGTAGCTAAGAAACTAAATACATATTTAGGCACCTGAAGTCAAGGGTACTTGTTGTGGGTACTTTTGTACCTATCAAAAAAGGGCAGCTTACTTAGACACCTAAATCAATACTTAGGGATCTGATTTCGGGCCCTCAAGTGTGAAAAATGTGTCCATTAGTTTGGAAATTGAGGCAAGGAACAAAAAAGATTAATCCTGAAAAACACCTTGTCCCCCAAATATAAAAGCAACATAATGGTAGATTAAGTACTAAAATTGGCATACTGTGCTCTTAACTCACATTCATAGGAGAGTTTTATTAACATTGAAAGATTCAGTGCACATTATATGATGCACAATGTGTGGGTTTTAGTTTGGAGTAAACGCCTTAGATGCAGGGATACTTGGTTCAGCTGAGGCAGAATACAATGACGTGGTTCATGTATGTCAATCAGGATTTATAATCTAAACATTCTGAGCTGTCTTGAGTTGCAGCAATTGCATTTATGTGCAGAAAGCAGCCCAGGGTTATCTGAACATGTTAGAGAATACAATATATCAACCTTTGAGAAGAGTGTGTCAATCTTATTTAGCAGTTTCTGGGCTTTTCTGTAGCTGTGTCCATCTACTTCTTTGTACAAACTGCCGCTGTATGTATTTTTCTCCATTACTATTAAAGTAATGTGTGTTGGTCCCTTCTCACTTAATTTTAAATGCAAAAGCCCTAAAGCTCAGCTCAGCCTTAAGTTTGGGATCACCAACAGTGCTTCTATAACACAAGAGTTTAACACCAATATTTAATTCAGTTCAGGAATCATACAGATGTGCATTTATACACCATAAACTATACGATATAGTTCTTGGTAGCTAGTATAGATCAAATACTGCTGTCAGTTATACCGGTATAAATCCAGATTGCTGTCAGTGGAATGGAATATGTCCCTATATTTGCTTTTCCAAATACTGCTGTTACATGATTTGACATTGGTGAGGCCTCATCTGGAGTACTGTGTCCAGTTTTGGGCCCCACACTACAAGAAGGATGTGGAAAAATTGGAAAGAGTCCAGTGGAGGGCAACAGAAATGATTAAGGGACTGGAACACATGATTTATGAGGTGAGGCTGAGGGAACCAGGATTGTTTAGTCTGCGGAAGAGAAGAATGAGGGGGGATTTGATAGCTGCTTTCAACTACCTGAAAGGGGGTTCCAAAGAGGATGGATCTAGACTGTTCTCAGTGGTAACAGATGACAGAACGAGGAGTAATGGTCTCTAGTTGCAGTGGGGGAGGTTTAGGTTGGATATTAGGAAAAACTTTTTCACTAGGAGGGTGGTGAAACACTGGAATACGTTACCTAGGGAGGTGGTGGAATCTCCTCCCTTAGAAGTTTTTAAGGTCAGGCTTGACAAAGCCCTGGCTGGGATGATTTAGTTGGGGATTGGTTCTGCTTTGAGCAGGGGGTTGGACTAGATGACCTCCTGAGGTCCCTTCCAATCCTGACATTCTATGATCGGTTTTAGAACTGGTCTGAGTATTTTTTTAAATGTTTGCAAATATGGGCTTTCACAATACATGCTAGTTAACCCTACATAATTTTTATATAATAGGTTATTGTCTTATGTTGATTCTTACACAGTTCTCTGCTGGATTTGTGGGTTTTTTTTAACTTAAAGGATATTTAATCTTTTCTTCTGCTGTCATTACCATAAAGAGACTAAAATAAAAAGAACTGTGGGAAGATGATGAAAATGTAGAGACAAAGAAATAGAAACAAACAGTAAAGAAAAGATACATACAGTTCTTCACTAATTTAAGATGTTCATTGTTTGGATAAAATTTCTGCTTGAGAAATCTGATCACTTTTAGACATGCTGTCATCTTTACAGCTGCACTAGACCTTTGCAGGATTCATTTAACTGAAAATGAGAATTGTTCACCTGTTCAGTACAAATACTCCTCCATTCAATAACTGCTCTTGTCCATGGATTGGTCTCATTATATTTTAGTTCCCACTGTGGTAGGTACTTAAGGTAGAAGTTCACAGACCTACCATGGCTGTTTCTGTTTTGTGTCAAATGTACCCTGAATTTTTCCTGTATTGTTGTGGATGGATCCGTCTTCAAAACCTTCTTGGGACAGACATTTCTGAAAGGTTTAGTTAAGCCTCTGAAATTTTAAACTCAATTTCTTTGGATAATTTATTGTCTTCACCGTTCTTAGAGCCAAATAATAGTATACCAGATCCAATGCAGTTTATACCCAGCTGCCCTAACTATACCTATGAGCCTCTTCTCAACAACTGGACCCAACCAATCCCTCTTCTTTTCCTTCACCCAGACTCAGGTATCACTCTTACAAGAGTGTGATCTATTGGTAAATTTGTACATAGTGACTAGATAAGATGTAAGTAGATGGCACTCATAATATGTAGCATAGAGTATGCGTTTCATAGGACCAGTAAAGCTTCCTGGGCAGTGTAATTGGCTTCTTTTTTGCAGCTCTTTGTCATTTATGAACAATTATTTCTATACATTTACACTAGTGTTCCTGTGACTCATCTCCTCAAGAGAAAAATGCCTCATACCACCCCCTCTCCCACCGTTTCTTAGAACCTGTTGTGATATTTACCATTATATTCTTCTGCAATGAGACGTTACTGGTCCATTCTTCTGTTGCTCCTTTGAATCTGTAGTTTGAGCCCAATCTTTGTGGTGCTGCTTCTGCAAGATATACTGGGCTCTGGGAGGGGAACTCCAGTTCATTGTGCAATGGGGAGGAGAAGAAATACCCTGACTTCTGTCTAGAACATGTAGTAATTCCATGAGACTTTTCCCCCCTGGACCTGCTCTTACACATATTTGCGTCACAGTGCTTTAAGTAGGCAATATTCTATGTTGCTAAGGCCTTTTTTTTTAAAAAAGACAGGAATAATGTTTGTTAGCGTAGCCCTAACTTTTAATCAAAATAATTTGATCATATGAGTAGGCTAACTGAGAAGCAGTTGTTTTATGGTAGTTCTGGTGTGATGTGCTTCTGTAGGAGTCTCCTACATTTAAAAAAGGAGCTTTTTAAAGTAATGCTATAAGGAAGTTGAGATGGCCATGTTTTAGTTCCTCTTCATGTTAACTAACAATGTTCAAGGAAGAACAAATTAGGCTGATTGAGTTGAAGCCTGGGTTTATTTATGCAGCAAACCTTTGCTGTTTTTGCTGAATGGCTCTTCAGGAACTCATTATGTGAGGCGATAAAGCAGAGCATGATGCAACAGGAGATGGCAGTTGCAAGAAGCGGACTACTTCTGCTCTGTGCCACCCTTTGAGTGGTCCCTTGCCAGTAGTTCCCACCTCTTGATAAAAGTGATGAGATTAACCAATAGCAGTCACCCACAAGACAGGGATGCTGGTTAGCCTGGGGGCATGGTTACACCTCCAGTGATGTGTTGGCCAATCCTGTTAGTTCTCTGCTCGCAATGTAGCAGCAGCTGTGGTGGGAAACTTCCAGTATATTTAAGAAAATGTTGTGAAAAGTCCTATTTTCAACTCCTCTGTCTATTAACTTCACAAAATGTCTGCCTGAAGCCTGGCTTTGTTTGTAAGGGGCACGTTCTGCTACCTTAGGCGGGTGGCTGTCATTTGCCTATTTCACACAAAGATAATGAGAGCTTGAACAAGGTCATTTCAGCCAGAGATGGGAACAGAACCTAGGTTTCTAATATAACAACCCAAATCTCATCCAGTTTGCCATAGAGCCTTTCAGAAGCAACATACCAAATTATATGCTTCTATAAGCTATGTTTATATAGGCACTCGGTATTAGTCAATGGGATTCTCCCTACATGGCAAGAAATCCCCTGAGACACAGGTGCAAATGTGACTGTAATACTCCAGGAATAAAGTTTGTAATGCTTACAACTGTGTTTGAGGGTTCGTTTGACAAATATTTCTTTTCTTAACTTTAAAACCAATCTCGTGACTGTCAGTGACAGAGGCTTTCTAGCATCCTGGATACTAATGAGCCATATATTAGTGGACATGTGTTACCAACTCAAAGATGAATCAGTATTTTTTCTCCTTTTGCAACCATTTCCCTAAATACACTTTCTAAAATCAAGACAACCATTTCACCCACACAAGTGTTTTCCCCCTTGTAACCTTGGAAACCTACTTGTTCAACTATAGTTGCAAATGTTGTCTGATTAAGTTAATCATTCCTCATTAAACTTGTTTGTAAGCATGCAAAATAGTTTGCTTGTGGGTTCCCTCCCACCCAAAAGTTTCAGATTATGGTCTATTTCCTCAATGGACTTCAGCATGCACTTAAGTCCAGTTCTTTTCAAAGTTAACACATGCAATTAGCTAGTTTATGAACTATTATTATTGTGCAACTACCTTTGTCTTTGGCTGTGTGTTAAGAAAAATGTCCATGATGAGATATGGGTAGCCAAGCAGATGGATTCTAACATAATTGATCAAATCTTCTCTTCAACAAATATAAAACTCTTAACATTGCTCAAAGCTGGATATGTCTTTTAAAGCATCTATATCAGTGGTCATAGGCACCGACTCCGTGAGGTTCCCTTTTCTACTTGGAACCTGGCAGTGTGTTCCTGCAGCACGGGGAGGGAAGAGGAACCAGCAGCGCTCCTAATTGGCAGCTGAGCTCCTTTCTCCCTCACCACAGGGGGCTGCTTTGCCTTCCCTAATGGCAGGAGTGCTCCAGCAGGGCACTCCGGTGCCATCTCCCCCTCAGCTGGAGTTGCTCCATACCGGCTTGCTTTCACCTCTGGATGTGGCCCACAATGATAAATAGTTTGAGAACTACTGATCTATATACACTAATCTATCTAGGTTCTTGTCATAGACTTATTTTGATATTCAAGGACTGCTCAGCTTTTTCTCAGGTAAAATGGATACTTATGTGACAGAAAACCCCAAGGCTTATTGGCCTTGGGATCACTCGCCAGCCTTCCTTTACATACTGTGGCAGAGCTCCAACCTTGTTCCCATGGGTCCTGCGCTTCCAGGTGGTTTATGCTGGCCTCAGAGGCTCACTGTGACCCTCCACGTAGCCCTTCTCTCTCTGGGGCCAGGGTACAGTTTACTGAGCCCTTTTCATCATAAGCCAGCAAGGAGGTTGGTGAGAGAACTCCCACAGCCTCTGTTGTCCCTACAGGCTTATTCCAGAAAAGTTTAGCCTCCTGTCCTGACAGGGGCCTGTCTTCCCCTCGCAGGAGGTGTTTCTGTAGGGGCAGGTTGGGGGGAAACCTGGGCCCACCCTCTACTCCGGGTTCCGGCCCAGTGACCCTAATGGCAGCAGCTGTTGGCAGCCGACCTTTCACTGCCAGAGTTACTACTTTTCCCTGGGCCGCTTCCCTATGGCTCCCTCGCTTCTCTCTCTTAACGCCTTCTTCACGCTTACCTTAGGGCTCCCTTCCCAGTGGCCTGAGGGTGTCTTCATTACCCAGCCCTTCAGCCCCACTTCCTCTCCTCTGACTCTCCTTGGCCTGACTGGAGTGAGCCCTTTTACAGTATCAGAGGGGCTTTAATTAGAGTCAGGTGTTCTCATTAGCCTAACAGCTTCAACTGACTCTTTGCAGGCTAATTGGAGTCATCTGTCCACTCTAGCCTGGAGCAGCCCCTGCTCTCCTCAGTCAGGGAACAGAAAACTGCTTATCCAGTGGCCAGTATATCTGCCTTTGACTGCTCTGCTGTACCCAACTGGCCTGGGTCTATCACAATACAAACTTCCTCCCATGGCATGTGGCTTACATTGAAACTATACAGATCACTTTCAGCTGGCATCCTGCTTTCTTAGGCAACATCTTTAAACTACATTTACACTTTGTCATAAATATAAAGGGAAGGGTAAACCCCTTTAAAATCCCTCCTGGCCAGAGGAAAAATCCTCTTACCTGTAAAGGGTTAAGAAACTAAAGGTAACCTCGCTGGCACCTGACCAAAATGACCAATGAGGAGACAAGATACTTTCAAAAGCTGGGAGGGGGGAGAAAAACAAAGGGTCTGTGTCTGTCTGTATGATGCTTTTGCCGGGGACAGAACAGGAATGGTGTCTTAGAACTTAGTAAGTAATCTAGCTAGGTATGTGTTAGATTATGATTTCTTTATATGGCTGAGAAAATAGCTGTGCTGAATAGAATGAATATTCCTGTCTGTGTGTCTTTTTTGTAACTTAAGGTTTTGCCTAGAGGGATTCTCTATGTTTTGAATCTGATTACCCTGTAAGATATCTACCATCCTGATTTTACAGAGATGATTCCTTTACTTCTATTAAAAGTCTTCTTGTAAGAAAACTGAATGCTTTTTTCATTGTTCTGAGATCCAAGGGTTTGGATCTGTGGTCACCTATGCAAATTGGTGAGGATTTTTACCAAACCTTTCCCAGGAAGTGGGGTGCAAGAGTTGGGAGGATTTTGGGGGGGGGGAAGACGTGTCCAAACTACGTTTTTTCAGGAACCCAGATAAAGTTTGGTGGTGGCAGTAGAAATCCCAGGGTAAAATAATTTGTACCTTGGGGAAGTTTTAACCTAAGCTGGTAAAAGTAAGCTTAGGACGTTTTCATGCAGGTCCCCACATCTGTGCCCTAGAGTTCAGAGTGGGGAAGGAACCTTGACACACTTTTATTTAAAAGGTCACCTCTACAAGTCAATTATCTATGGTTTGTCTCTTGGGCAGTCAGCTTCATATTGTTTTCTTTTTGATCATGGCCAATGTCAGGAAAATGTTGCTATATACTCAGTGATGTTTCCCATCTGCCCAATATTACTCAAAATACATGTTTGTGTTTTCAATTCAATCTATTTATAAGAGCCCTTTATAGAACTAAGGTGTTAATGAGTAGCTTGTACTATTTTGTGATTTTTTTTTCTTTTTAAGCATCAAACAGTGATAACACATAGATGTTTAATGCCAGAAGGGATCAGTATGACCATCTATTCTGACCTCGTGTATAATACAGCACATAGCATTTCACCCACTAAATCCTGCAATGCAGGGAATCATTCTCCCCTACTGTTGAACCATTGACAACAGAGTGAAGATACAGGCCCTGATTCTCCATTTGCTGGGGGGGAAAGGGTATCTACAGAGTGGCAGTGGTCACCAACCAGTAGATCGTGATCGACTGGTCGATCCTGGAGCCTCTGAGAGTCAATTGTGATCTCTGGCTGGTAAAGTCTGGTGGCACAGCGGGGCTAAGGCAGGCTTCATTTTCCATGGCCCCAAAATGTGAGGTATAAAGCTATTTACCTGCACCAGATTCTATAAGGGTTTGCATAACTGAGGAAGCTATCCTGTTCTGTACTATGAAACCAACCTCATTTTGTGCATTGCCCATTAACAACAAAGAGAATATTCAAGCTGAGTATTTTAAGTGTTCATTTACTATTAAGACTTGCATTGTTTCCTCATTTAGTCCCAAAGAGGGAGTCTACAGTACTTGTACCAATGATTGAAATAGGCACATTGTTGTGAAGTTTAGCCAAGTCATGCACAGAGAGCAGTACCCAGTGTCACATACTGTAGTTCCAACTTTTTGTGTGCTAAATTTTGGGTAGCAGCAGTAAACTTAAGTTTTGTCACAATAAAAGCCATTTGATTACATCAACTTGGAACATATTCTGTAATCTGAGTAAAATCACATTGGAATGTATTCAGTAGTTTTACACTTCAATGACATACAATATGGAATGGAAACCTGGCAGCAGACTGATGAATTAAGTGTTGCGTGCAGGAATATAAAGTAAGCACAATTTTGCTATTTCAGAAGAAATGGGCAAGTAATGCACTAGAATAAATTTTGCATTTGTCTTTGCTTAATCTTCAAAACTGTGCTGAAAAATTTACAGGTGCAATTTGCAGCTCTTTCAAGGTTATTTTACTGTAGCTCCCCTTAAGACTGTCAAATACAAGGAGGCACAATTTGTCTACACAATGCAGATTTTAAATAAGGTCCTATGCAGACACCTTTCCTTCAATCCAGTATGTCTCTAAATTGCTGTTGTCCTCTCTCTGCCCCTGCCTGTTTTTGTCTTTGACACCTCGTATATACAATCTACTTCTCCTGTGTAACACGGTCTCTTGCGGCTCCCATTCTTGATCCTTTTTATGTGGATTCTTTTTTATTTGGACTGCTCAAGCTACTTCTCCCCTCTAACGAAACCACCCTTGTCAATATTATGGAGGACCCACTTTCTAAATCTAAGGTGCACTCCTCTATCACCATCCTTGATATCTATTTCCTTTGATACTCCTGGTCATCTCTCCTCCTCCAGGGTCTATCAATTTCTGATAAAAATGCTGAGAAAAAGTCAAAAGGAGGGGACATTGAACAGAACCTGAAAGATGCCAATAGGCAAGGGATGGAGAGAAAATGAGGACCCATAGGAAGAACATGTTCATTTCATCCTGTCTTTCATTTTCTAAGACCAAGCTTTTCTGCTCCTTTCCTGCTGACTGCTCCTTCACTGTCCACTTTGATGGTACCTCACCCTCTTTCCTCCTTCTGTCTGTTGTCTTTCAGAGTTCTGTCTACAGGAGCCCTTCTCTTATCTCCTTTCTCAGCATTTTCATTTCTTCTCATGGCTTCAACTAACATTCTGAGTATGGTATGTTCTTCCCGCCTTGAATCCTTCTGTTGGTTTCCAATGCCCTACTGCATTAAATTAAAAATTTTGTCTCATCTAAGAGCCTCTACATACTTATATACTCACCTATGTCTCTATTCTCACCTAGTCCCTTCCCGTCTTCCAATCCATTAATCTCCTCCCATTCTCATGCCTTCCATCATATTGCCCCTGACTTCTGATACAGTCTCCCTCTCCTCATCCACCTGGTGTTCTATGGCTGTACCTTCAAAACTCTCCTTACAATCCCTCTGTCCTTCTCATTGATGTAATCCACACTCTTGCCCTTACTGAGGTCGGAGATCTGTGGGGCAGAGAGTGTGCTTTGTAGTATTTGGTGTAAATGTGTGGCACTGTACACACATTTTATAATAACTGTAAAAGTAATTCAGAATAACGTGATAAGATTCTTGCTGATATGCATAACTAGAGGGTAGGACTAATTTAACACACAGTGGCATATGTAGCATGCACAGTAATGTTCACTTCCAAAATATTTACCAACTCTAATTTCCTGTTTAGAGACACAAGTCCAAATTCTGCATTCAGTTCTTCTGGTATAATCTGTACCACCTTCACTGAAATCTGCAAGTCTCAGCTAAAGTGGTGTCATGGCAATCTCTTGACATTTTAAATTTTGTCTTCCCGAAGAAGGTGTTACGGTGTCAAAGTTAAAAGTGTATCATTGTGGCTTTGTCTCCTTAAAGTCACAATGCCAAGACAGTTTCTTGCTGTGGAAGCAAGATTATCCTATCAAGCTGCTTGCAAAACAAACATTATGTAAATCTAAATAATAATGACAAAATATGATTTCAGATATATTCAGGTCTAAAGGTCCTGATCCTATGGATGGTTATGTCCTAGTCTGTGAGCTCTAGAGGGCAGGAATCAGTTATCTGTCTGTACCTAAGGGAAATTAACTCCTCTTAGATCTGTGAGCAAGGTAAAAAATCCTTTCTCATCTATGTTGCCCAGGAGAGCTCCACAAATTAAGGCTACTTTATGGCAGTGCTTCTCAACCAGGGGTACACATACCTCTGTGGGTACACAGAGCTCTTCCAGAGGGTACGTCAGTTTATCTAGATATTTGCCTAGTTTTACAACAGGCTACATAAAAAGCACTAGCAAAGTCAGTAGAAATTAAAATTTCATACAGACAATGACTTGTTCATACTGCTCTATATAGGATACACTGAAATGTGAATACTATATTCATATTCCAATTGATTTATTTTATAATTATATGGTAACAATGAGAAAGTCAGCCATTTTTCAGTAATAGTGAAATTATGTCTGATTTTTATAAGCGAGTAGTTTTTAAGTGATGTGAAACTTGGGGGTATGCAAGACAAATCAGACTCCTGAAAGGGCTCCAGTAGTCCGGAAAGGTTGAGAAAGACAGGCTTATGACACAAAGGCAGCAACTTTATTAATAAACAGGAATGTAAATAAACAAAGGAGAAAACGAATGTAGCAGGAAAATGCGGCTCATCGCTGCTGAGCCCAAACATGAGCCACCCTGTGTCCTGATTGACGGAGCCCAAGGTCAAAATGGCTACCAGCCAGAGATGCTGTCTGGCCCATGCAGGCCTGGACACACAGATTGTGCAAAGCCAAGCTCCACCGCTCTACACAGGGTTAGAGCTACAGCAGGGTCAAATTCCAGGCAGACTCTGCCAGGGAGTCTTTTGGTCCCAGATATATGGGAGTTCTTCTGTTCTCTGAGAGAGACTCTTCCCTACTTACCATCCCAGCCTAAACAGCTGAATAAATGTACCCCCTGCAAAGACTACATCCACCTAAAGTTGCAACAGAATGTACTGGAACATGTGTAACCCAGTTGTAATTCAGGTTTGTCCGGAACAACAACAAAGATGCAATGGCTAGTGAACATCAAACCAGCGTACCTCCAGCAGTTATACGTCAATGCAATCTCCTAGGATTAAACAACAGTCACTTGCCCTAAGTGCAGGGGTGGGAGGGAAAACCTTTGCTGCAAGAAGCAAATGCAACAATGCAAGAAGGAGAGGCTGAATGAAACTCAGCTCTTCGCCAGTTCAGCCTCCTTGGGAGAGGGGGAAGTGGGGAGGGGGGAATTCCCTTTGCATCAATAAGACGACTCTTTAGAGACAAAAGAGCAACCTTTAACACAGTCCAAAACCATGCCAAGTATTGATTAGTCAGGAGGGATAAGGAGCCCAGGGCATCCATTCCGGAAAACGTGCAGCAAATCCAGCGCAGCCAGTATCTTCCCTTCCAAGCTGACAGTTTGGAGGGGGCCTATTGGTGAGGAATCCGCTGAGCTGAATTAGTGTGTCTACCTTTGCTAACATAAGTAGGAGGAGATTGATCAGAAAATTCCCTAAAATTTTTAGTGAAGACAAGGCCTAAAATCAAAGCTATTTTTAATACTTCACTGTGGTTCTTCTGCAATGAGATTTGATGTGATTTTTTTTTCTTCTCCGCATGCCATATGTTTATCTGTCTACCATGGTTCTCTTCTCCTGCTTAAAAGTTTTGACTGGTAGTTTTCATTTGTGATGTGGACAAAAGGAATGTTAATTTCAAGACAATTCAGAAAGAACATGTAATTTCTCACTGGTAGGTTTGTTGTTTGAGGGTCTTCAAATGGCAAGGTGACATTTATTCAAAATCTATCAGTAGAAAAGTATAATAAACTTGCTTTTAGTGTTTTCATTTTATTGCCTTTCACCCTTTTTGTTTTAGTTTTTCTTTTTTTCCTGGTGATTAGTGTTTTGGGTTATTTTTTAAAATTTAAATGAAGTGTGCTTGTTTGGCCCAGGAATATTCATGGTAATGGCACAAATTCCCAGAAGTGATACTGAACATTATCACTGTGTGCAGAACAGGAAAGGTAACATGATTTTTAAAATGAGCATTTTGAAAAGTGTTGGCAATTCATAATCAACATACAAATCTTTCTTGAATATTTTAGCTTTTTTTTTTTAAAGTGTAGGTTGGTTTTACAATTATAAATGAGTTACCAGTACCACTCTCTGCTATTTCCACTTCTGTTTAATGCTTTATTTTCAGTTTTTTAAGTTTGTCTTATGAAATATAGGTTCAAGCACTTACACAGAAATTGCTATCTTGCATATTACAATCAAGACCTTGTCTGTCATTCTTGCTCACTAGAAAGTTTTATTAACCCTGGAGTGAATTTAGTGTTCAGTTCTGACTGTGGGTTACCTGACATTCTGTATATAACCGAAATGAAAGCTACTTGATATATGGTTGCAGGGTAATAGACTTGTTTCACCCAGACTAAGTCATTACTAGCACTTACATTCCATAAATCAGAGTTTGTTCTTAGACTGCATCGGGGGGATATTTTTTTTCAAAACCTCTGGTCAGCACTGTGCTACTTGCTACTATATGATATATGTAAAAGTGAAATGTTGCCAGAACGACTGTGAACTTGATACGAAAGTTAATGCATGTAGCTCTGACTCAAAATTCAGAGTGTAATAGGGCTGTGACAAAAGTTTTGGATGAAAATGACAAGTTGTTGCCTTTTTTCATTGCTTTTCTGAAAAAGCAAAATAACTTTTTAACAACTTAGTTTTTGGGGGGAGGGGACGGGGCAGGGTGTATGTGGCTTTTAGTGGCAAACAAGGATTTCTGTTGAGAAAATACTTAATTTGGACTTCATATCACATGGAAATTATGAAATTCAGCAAATGAACTCCATCTGCTGCAACACAGTGTTGCATACTAATCAACACTTGATTTTCCTACTTGATCAACACTGAGCAATCCGCCATGGTGAATGAGGATTTCTAAGTGAGAATGGGGAAAACTTTTGGAAAAATCTCACATATAGGTACCCCAAGTGGAAATTTATTTTTGTCCTTTAGCTCCCACAATTAAAATGTCTGTTTATATAGATAATCAAATTTAGTATCTTTGTTTTAGAGAGGGAGATAAGTGGGTAGTAGAACATGATGAAAGGGTGAAGTCTTTCTTAAACTTTTTTTATGAGAGAAAAATGCTCAAAGACAATATTAACACCAACCACATATTTGTCAAACAGGATAAACCAGGAAAAATACCTTTAATTTTAGATTTTTTTTAAAAAAAAGATTGTATAGGGTATAAGCAAAAATAGGATTAGGGTAATGTCTATTTTGTAAATACCCATATTAGTGAAGAGGATTTTTTTCTTTCAAGCATTCCAAGGAGTAGAAGACTGCTTAAAAGTTAGTGGAGGAGGGATAGCTCAGTGGTTTGAGCATTGACCTGCTAAACCCAGGCTTCTGAGTTCAATCCTTGAGGGGACCATTTAGGGATCTGGGGCAAAAATTGGGGTTGGTCCTGCTTTGAGCAGGGGGTTGGACTAGATGACTTGCTAAGGTCCCTTCCAACCCTGATGTTCTATGAGCCTTTTTTATGGAAATGTTGCCCTGTGTTTTTATTATTATAAAACTCCTGAGGGTAGGCTATAAGACAGATCCCTTCAGTGTGAATCAAGTATCTGTCAGAGTTTCACGGGAAGGAACTTTGTTCTCATATTGTGTGTATAGCTATTTTATTTTGAAAACTCAGCCTTTTAGTATAACCTGTTTAGTAGCTTGGAAGTCTTTAATATATTAAAGAAAAATGTAGAAGTAGTGCTGGTCTTCAGTTGAATGGCCCATTATCAGAAAAGTTTGTGTGTTGAGTAAGTCAGGCAGTACAGCTTCATTAACCTAAGGTAGACAGGGAGAGAATTGCTCTCTATCTTCATAGACTTGAAAAGAGCAAGGTCAAATCCAAATCTATACAAAGCTGGTTCCCAGCCAACTGGTTCTATAAAGTTTTCTTAGAATTGATTTTACTGCTCATGAGAAAATGGTGCTGCAGTGAATAGACAAGCAAACAGAGAGCGCAACACTTCAGTATTCATTCATACAGGTTAACTGCAGCAATAGAAAGACGATGTGGCAAGTTTATGCGGATGCTCCATTGCTGATTATAAGTGACCTTTAGATGACAGTTAGCTACAGCTGAATAGTATTGACAAATCAGTGTGGATCAATTTAATTTGTTTTAATACATTTCACTAATTACTCTTTAAATTGAATTCTAAGAAAGTTTGGATGTAATCGCGGGGAAGAAAATCTAGAAAGGAATTGAAAACTTGCAACTATAAGCACAATGGCTTAATTTTAGGCCATTTCTGTAAAAGTTTATTGCCAGTTTAACAGGAAACAGAGGATCAAAATCAGAGTGATTGTCTGAAAAACAGTAATAAAGATAAAGTTAGATATTTAAGGGGGTGTGATGATGGGGGAAAATGTTTGCAAACTGTATTTAACATGAATTGCCCCATTTTGGGCTATATCTAATTTGTACCTTTTAGTCAGAGTTCCCTCCTGAACTGCACATTCCTTAGATTCCTTTAATCCATGTGCATTTTATTGAAGAAAATAACCTGAATTTAATTTATGGACATACTCTGGTTTTATGTAATTTTCATGTTGTGCTAACGTTTAATTCTATAGCGCTAAAATAAACAGTTATGGTTGTGACGAACTTCTGGGTCTCTCAGTTTCATCAGTGATGATGGGATACGTCATGAAAAGGAAGGTGCTTGGGGAACTTTACTGTGGAAGAGCAGGAAGGGGCAAGGGTTTGAGAACTCTTGGAAAGAAGAATCGACTGGGAGGCTGGGTTGTCGTGGGGACAAACAGAGGCCTCATGCCACTGAGATGGGGAATAATAGCACCTCTTAATACATCTGTGGCATGACTATACATGGAATAGTGCTTTCTGTTCTGGGCACCTCGGTACCATAGAGATTAGAAAGATTTTGGAGTTCACATTATCATTATTAAAAATATTCACTGAGCTCCTAATAGGTGGTAGGTATGGTCCAAATATAGCAAAGACACAGCCTGTGTCCCAAAGAGCTTACAAGTTGATGTTTTGGACAAGATGCAACAAACAATAGGCTGGGAGTGTGGGGCGGGGGGAAGTAAGACAAGGGTTGAGCAAGTCTGGTCATGGAGTTATGTGCCCCTCTTGATGGTTGCTATAAGTATATGTATGTAGCCATGCACATGTGTTTTAAATATAAAGGGAAGGCTAACCACCTTTCTGTATACAGTGCTATAAAATCCCTCCTGGCCAGAGGCAAAACCCTTTCACCTGTAAAGGGTTAAGAAGCTAAGATAACCTCGCTGGCACCTGACCCAAAATGACCAATGAGGGGACAAGATACTTTCAATGCTGGAGGGTTTGTCTGTGTGTGATGCTTTTGCCAGGAACAGATCAGGAATGCAGCCTTACAACTCCTGTTAAATTAGTAAGTAATCTAGCTAGAAATGCTTAGATTTCCTTTTGTTTAATGGCTGGTAAAATAAGCTGTGCTGGATGGAATGTATATTCCTGTTTTTGTAACTTAAGGTTTTGCCTAGAGGGATTCTCTGTGTTTTGAATCTGATTACCCTGTAAGGTATTTACCATCCTGATTTTACAGAGGTGATTCTTTTACCTTTTCTTTTATTAAAATTCTTTTTTTAAGAACCTAATTGATTTTTCATTGTTCTTAAGATCCAAGGGTTTGGGTCTGTGTTCACCTGTACAAATTGGTAAGGATTCTTATCAAGCCTTCCCCAGGAAAGGGGGTGTAGGGCTTGGGGGAAGACGTCTCCAAGTGGGCTCTTTCCCTGGTCTTTGTGTAAGACGCTTGGTGGTGGGAGCATACGGTTCAAGAACAAGGCAAAGTTTGTACCTTGAGGAAGTTTTTAACCTAAGCTGGTAAAAATAAGCTTATGGGGTCTTTCATGCAGGTCCCCACATCTGTACCCTAGAGTTCAGAGTGGGGAAAGAACCTGAACAACATGCTATGAAAGTTTTTTGTTTTTTAATTTAAATGAAATGCATCAGTTAAAGATCTGTTGTGTTTGTTTAATTCTTGTGCTTAGATAGGTTGGGTGTGGGCAGTTGGTGAAGGGGGGCTTAGAGGATGGATTTGTGAGAGTATAAAATTGGAGAGATGATAATCATTTAAAGGATATTAGTTTGGGGGGAGTGTGGAGAAAGATTGAGGGTATGGATCAGGAGACAAGGTGCAGTGTCTGGTGATGAAGAACAAATGGATAATAGTAAATGTCAACAAAGAAATCCATTAACTGCAATTGGAAAGTCTGAAGGCCAAAGGGTCTGATAAAAGGGTGGGGGGCTGGAGAACAGGAATGCTTGTTTGTTGTACGTGATGCTAATGCTGCTGACTCTGGGGCTGTAAGGGCTTCCAAGGAAGCTGGAGGTGGGAAGATTAAGGTTATGCAGAGAATCACTTTGGAGCAGCATGGAGGAGTTAGGGCATCTCCAGAACCCCAAGCAAGATTCTCATGTTTATATGGGAAGGGAAAGGGGAGGAAATTACACTCTGCTCCTCTTCCATTACTGCTGCTGAGAGAGTTGTGGTCTTTTCACCCTGCTCCTGCAGGATAGATGTCGCCACACACATTGAAGAACCTGGGCATGTTCCCCATGGCTCCAGAAGTGGACAGGCTAGTGTGAACAAGCCAGGGTGCTTCTGCACTGTCCCCGGTAGTGCTGGCGCTTTAATGGGAGCCGGGATTTTTAATACTGAAACTATTATGATAATGCCTAAGGGTCAGGGAATACGCCCAGTGATGAAAGATCAAGAAAAGCAGCAATGTGTTTGTTTAGACTGTAAGCTTCTTGGGGTAGGAACATTTTGGTATGTGTTTGTACACTGGCTAGCACAATGAGGTCTTGGTTATGATTTGGGTCCCGAAGTGCTTCAACAATATAATGTACAATAATGATCAGTATTGTATTCCGTGGCTAAGCAAAGACTACATAACAATAATTTGAAGAAGAAAGACAGCAAATGCTTAGTTGGAATGAAGACGAGGAACAGGATGTAAAACTTAGGCTACATTGTTGTTGTTGAATGAGGTCATAGAAGCATTTCTAAAGACTACGGAATGTTTTCATGACAGAAATGGCTTAATGCCCTTTCCCAGAGATATACAATTAAACTAGATAAAACACTAGAAAACAGTGGGATGGTCTGGGCCAATCTTAGATCTGCATATGGAAGGATCTCTACACATGGATCTCCCCTCCTGTACACGGAAAGGGGCTTGGGTATCTCTGACACCCCACCCAGGATCAGGCTGTACATGAAATGTCGTCAGGTACCCAAGCTAAAACGCTTCAAATTAAATTTTCAAAAACATCCATTAATTATGGGTGCCCAACTTTGGACATCTAGGTGTAAGTGGGGGAATAGTCCCGCGATTGTGGGGAACTTTCCTGGCTTCTGCACTACCCCGGTGAAGTGGGCTAGCGAAAGGATCCTAGTCCTCGTTCCCACTTCTTTTACCCAGTGGCCTTCCTGCCCTTGAGGACTCCCCCCTTCCACTCTCCTGTCTGGCAGAGTCCTCGTAACCCCAGCAAGGCTCGGCTCAGGATTCCTGGGGGGCTCGACCCCCAACCCTGCTGTGGTCACCTAGGACAGGGGCTAGGGTGACCCCACTCCGGGGTACTCTCTCTGCACTGGGCACTTCTCTACCCACTGATCATTACATACAAGTTAAAGCAAATGCAAGTTATTTAATCAACAATTAATTTGAAAAAGAATAAGGCAAAATGGGAAAGGTTAAAGGAAACACATCACCTCGTTCTGTGGCAGGGAACATCACAAACAGGGTCTCTGGAATGTCAGGGCAGTTCACAGTCTGTTCCTTGGAAGTCCCCGGCCTCCTTCTCAGGCCCTGGCTGTGCTGCAGGGATGCTGTGGGTTGGACACTTGCTCTGGTGGTGGCCACACGCTCTCAGGCTCTAAGTGGTGGGACCCTTCTTCCCAGTGTCGCCTCCGCCCTGTCGGGGTTACGATCCAAGCCTGGCCTGCAGAGCCTCTTGGCTGAGGTGTCTCCCTGTGCTGGGCCCACTGCCCAGCGTCCCCCTCGCTCTCCCCAGCTGCTCACCGCACCCAGCTCCGGACTGCTCCAGCCCCAGCTCCACCACTTGATCTCAGCATGGCTGCTGCTACTGCTCTGCCTCCAGCTCCCTGGGCTGCTTCTCTGGCCCCTCTGGCTCTGGTTGCTGCAGCTCTGCTCCCAGGACAGGTCTGCTCTGCAGGCTGCTTCTGTGACTCTGCTCCCAGCCCTGACCTGCTTCCTGGGCTGCTTTTCTGGCCCCTCTGGCTCTCGTTGCTGCAGCTCTGCTCCCAGGGCAAGTCAGCTGTCTCTGGGCTGTGCCTCTGGCTTTGCGGCTGCAGCTCTGCTCCCAGGACAGGGTCTGCTCTCTCTGGGCTGCTTTTCTGGTCCCTCTGGGTCTGGCACAGCTCTGCTCCCCAGCTTAACTTGGGCCCCTGCTTTCTCCTTAGCTCGGCCCCACTCTGTCCGACCCAGGCAATTCCAGCTCACACGGAGGACAGGACCTCCCTAGTCTCGACTCCCTTATTAGCCTGCTCGCCCTGTGGTTCAGGCTGACCTGGAGCATTGGCCTCTCCCCATTGTTCCTGGGGACTATCAGTTTCAGGGGCCTGGTTTCCCATAGATCCTTCCCCTTTTAGTACTGGGAGCTAGCGAACCAAAACACCCCCACTGAATGTTAGTAAGGGGGCAACAGTTCTCTTATATAGGCTTGATTTTTCAGAAACCCTCACCTCCTAGTGACTGCAATAGGATCTGGACTGTTTATAACCTCTGAGAATTGAATCTAGGTGTTTGAAGTTGGATATAAAAAGTAATGGACTTTTTTAAAAAAAAATGTTGGATCTAATTTGCGCTGGTCTATATTTGGGTTTGCTGTGGATATGTTCCCTGTGTCTCTAAACCTGTCCAATAGATTGGTAATTTCTTTTTGACCATTGAGAAACTTTCATATTTTTCTCTTTGGAGCAGATTAATATGGTGGAAAGAGTAACAGATTGGAGTCCACACTTTATTTCTAATAACCAAACATGCTAATTAGGTATCCGAATTTCACAAAATCATTTAATCAATACAAATTTTTGAAGAACTATAGCTATGGAGAAATGAACAGACCTTGTCTTGTTACATATTGCCATACTATGACATCTCATGGCATGAAACATTTAAGAAGATATTTGTCTTGTAACAAGACATTTTGCAATTTTGAGTGATGTAAGTAGAAACACTTTTAAAATCTTAACATTCATTAGAAGGGAAAGTGAAGGAACCATGGGAAGGGGAAGAGATGACGGTTAACTCGCACATTTGTCAGAGTTTCCTCATTAATGATGGGTTGCTATGTGGTGAGCTAAAATCTGAAAAGTCCATCAAAGAGTGTCTACCTGGAAGGGAATTTTGCTGGGGCTATTGAGTGGACAATATTCTACACCTTTAAAAAAACAACAACTATCCTTTGCAGTATTTTAATGCTCCACTGTAGCTTGTTGACTTTACATACAGACTCTGACTTCCTGCCTCGTCTTGGCCATTCTAACACCGCAGGCTCTAAACACAATTTCAGGTTAAATTAAGTAAAGTTTTGTTGGCATTCGCAGAGACATAGGAAAATTCCTGAAATAAAAGATAGGTTTAACTAAAAATGAAGCTTAAATAGATACTGCAGGAAGCAGCCTGAGAACATCTTAGAACTCTGTTCCTAGCCACTTGGCAAAATTGCAGTGAAAGCCTGTGCCATGTCCTTGCCAGTAAACGACTGTCATGTACCCAGAAAGTCTTCATTTATAGCCCCGATTCTTTTGATGTGTATAAAAGAACTTATAGCAGTCCCAACACCTTGAGAGTGGCTGAGGGAGGTTTTCACTTTTCGGGGTAGATGTTGATAATTGCCTCTCTTAAGCTGTGGTTCTGCTGGTCATGGAGCAGTCTTTTCTATAATCAGAAATGCATAGGGGCCCTAGGCAGAGTCTGCTTGTGCAATGCACTGACTCGGCATAACTCCAAGCCAGCCTTGCTTCAGCTCCTGGGAGCCCAGTCTTGCCCAGTTTGAGCTGTACCAATGAGCAAAGTGGGGGTTGTGAGAGGCTTGCATCTCTCTGATCTCTGTCCAGGTGGTCTTAATGCCAGTGGAGGGCCCTAAATGTGCATTCAGCCAGTACAGACATGATCTGCCTTCTGTGTTTACATAACTCAGTAAATACATCCATTGTTGGATGAGATTATGGAGACATTAAAAAATGATACAATTGATACTTTCCTACAACAAACAACTCGATTAGAGTATTTCTGTGTATGCAAAAATGATTTTCTAATATACTGACTAATACTATTTATCCTCTTATTTATCCTTTTGGTTTTAATTTTACATTGATATCTCGATCCCTTTAATAAATGGATTTTCCTATTTCAGAAAAATCCTATGATCTAAGTGATAGACCATAAATTTCACTCTTAACAAATTGAGTAGCATTTGATGTATTACTGTGCAGATGGAGATAGGCTCTTTACAGAGAGCTTAACCCAGTATAGTAAGGTGTTTTTTAAAGAATTTTAATTACTATTTAGTAATACTTTTATCAGCATTTATGCAGTAGGCATTTTAGCAGCACACAGTCTGTCATAATCTGCTATGCTGATTTAAGTTTTTCTTCTTTAAGGTGGTAGCAAACAGAGGAAGTATGCATTTGGCTAAGTTTCCCCAAATTCTGTAAAGCACCCTCACATCTGGAAATTGAAAATAACTTACACAGGGTCATAGGTCTAGTGGTATACACTTCTGAGAGGGCTGAAGAATCTGGACCAGTCAACAGTTTAGCACAGAAGATACTTGTAGTCACTCTAATGCATGAATTATTGCAAATTTAAAGATCTGCAGTGTAGAACAGAGAATTAAGTAATATAAATTAAGTAGTTAGAAAGTTCAGCCTCTGGGTTACAGGTGAGCTATTGAGCTTTTCAGGCATGCTTTTCACTGACTTCTAAGGGGGGTTTTTAATTATTTTTAAATTTTATTTAATTGTCCCTTAAGGATAATTTCAGACTTGTATCAGGTTTCAGAGTAGCAGCTGTGTCTGTATCCACAAAAAGAACAGGAGTACTTGTGTTAGTCTCAAAGGTGCCACAAGTACTCCTGTTCTTTTTGCAGATTTGTATCAGTTTCATACAGTGTGTTTTCTATTTACTTTCAATAATGTCTACATGTAAGAATATAGACTCTAACTAAGATTTCTTTTGCATCCACATTGCCTAGCCCGAAAAAAAGGAGCATGCTGTGAAAAGACTCTGAATAGAAATGATTTGCTACCTGAAGCAGGATGGCTGTCTCATCAATCTTTAATGCTAACCCTTTTAGAGAAGATAAATAGAAATTTGGATACAATGTAGGCAGAATTAGCTCATGCTCAGGCAGTAACTGTAAGTATAGAGTCATATATTTCCTTCTTGTGTATGGGGTAAATTTATTAATAAATATCCTCAGAATCAGAGGACTGGAGGTTATACATGTCATCTCATTGCACATTGAGCCTGTTGTCAGAACTGGCAGTGGGTGTGGCCTCAAAGTCACACATGCTGCAATACTGTAGGTCAAGACTCTAGAATCCCTGATGAAGCATTCATTGAATAGGTGCTAGAGATGTTGACTGATATGCCAATAGGGATACTGGTTCATCCTCTGTCTCTCTGGGCAGCATGGAGCTCCCCCTACCATGAACCCTATGGTTTGTTCGTTCTTTCACCCTGCTTCCATGTGTGTTACAAACAGTCTCTCTGTTGGTGTGAATAGGATGTATAGAGCATTTTAAATTTTGTTTGACAACATATTGTAGAAATTTTTTTCAGGAACACAAGGCTGCCATAAATCTTTAATACATTGAGTACCTATGTTAGTGAATTGTTTTTGTTTTTTTACCTTGTAAGCTGATGTTCCATTTTTTTTTCTATTGAAAACCATTGACCAATATAAATAGTTATGTTGATGAACAGTAACTATCACCCTATTTCACGTTTTTTTTCTCTTTGGGGGAACATTGTTGAGACAGTCATGGCAAGACCTATCTGGTGACATCTGCATTCCCCAGACAGTGCCGATCCTTTACAGTCTCACCTTACACGTGGTCATGACAGACAAACTGTACTTGTTGCGTTGGTTGCCTCCTGTGATGATCTCTCTTTTCTCCAGAGCTATTAGTTATTACCAGGGTGTTACTGTATGATATTAGTATTACAAGACTTAGATACTTTTACAAAATGTATTTCAGGCTCTTTATTATACCAGTACGGTGGAAAGTTGATCATAAATAATTTCAATAGAACTTGTGGGACAAATTAACATTATTTGTGTTGCATTGTCCTTGTTTTGTTTGTGTTTAGACTTTTAATTGCTAATTTATAAAATTTAATATTGTGCAATGGGTCTTCAACGTGAATTAGTGAGATTCTGCACTACTAATATCCAGCAGCATATATAAAATAAATGGGACTGAATAATGTATTACTATCTTTCTGTATTCATATACCATTTCAGGTTTAGTAGTATTCCGAGTCTGCTCCTATTAAAAAGCTTGATCCGGTGAGCTGCTGATTGATCTCAATTCTCATTGAAGCCACTGGGCGTTGAGACATCAGCACGTCAGATGTGCTCTGCACCTTGCAGGATTGGGTCCACTTTCAATAAAACAAAAACATAAATGATGCTAGTGGTTCAGGATCAGACACAATGGGCTAGGTTCACAAAGAGATGTAGGTGTTGCGATGCTCAGTGTCAATTTTAGGTGCCTATAAAATTGCTGGGATGTACAATTGCTCAGTTAGGTGCTCAGGCTGTCTGTATAATGAATTGAGAGAGATTGGCACCTAAAATGGGATTCACAAAAGTCAGCAAACTGAGCAAGGAGCAATCTAAATTAGCCAATGGGAGACGAGCAAGAGGGCTGTTTCCTAAGCCCTGCCCACCTCAGGGAGTTTGGCTCTTAAAACCAGGCTGCAAGGAGGCACCTATTTCTGCTGTGAACCCCCTCCTAGAGTCAGGCATTACTTGCAAGAAGCAGGGGGACGGGCAGGAAGGAGGCCTTCTTTCATAGCTTTTAGCCCAGAGGCTAGGGTATTCACTTAGGATGTGAGATACCCCTGGATCAAGTTCCACCTATGCCTCACATGGAGAAAGGATTTGAACATGGATCTGCCACCTCTCAGGTGACTGCCCTAACTATTGGGCTATGGCATAGTCTGATGTGGGTCTGCCTCAGTATCTCCTCTTGAAGCTGTTCTACTCTGGATAAATAGAGACAGTGGAGCAGGGGGACTGGATCCTGGGTTTCCCATATTCTAGGTGAGTGCTCAACCCATCAGGTTATTTTCATTCTCTCTCTCTCTCTGTCTCTGGCCCAATCAGAGCACTTTGTGAGGAGTTAGGCACGATCAGAGAACAATGTTCTCAATCGGGCTCTGCTGGCAAGTTAAGCGGAGGAACATCTATCATCCCCCAGTCTGTGAATTCCTCTGGGGTTAGAAGTCTGGATTATTGGAGTGAGACTGCAGTGTATATACGCACCTGTGACTGAAAACATGTAGGCGTTGAGTGTGTTTAGACTTCTGTAGGGTTAAGTGGCAGCTGAGCTGAGTCTTGTGAATATCAATGGCACCTAAATCTGAGATTTAGGCACCTAAATCCCTTTGTAAATCTAGCTCTGGGATTCCCTAAGCCCCTTGGGGAATTCCCTAGGATTCATCATAACCATCCTTTGTTTTTACCAAATTTAAAAATATTAGATGCCATTAGCAACCTTTACTAACTCACTGTCCACTTCCCCCAAAATTAAGCATTTACTTACTGTTAACTTCTCTCCCCGTTGTATAATTACTTCTATCTTGCTACTCTAAATCAGTTAACACATGCGTTGTCTCCTTCCCCATGTTTATTTTCTTTAGTGAGTCTTGTATAGTTCTGGTTCTTTAAAATTCCTGCTTTTTTCTATGGAATTTCCTGACTTGAAGTGTTGAATATCACTGAGTTCCTGCAAATAAAAGCTCCTTGGCTGAAGTACAGGCAAACGTGTAAAGTCTCGGGGTTTTATTAGGGACATTCTCAAAACCATTTTCAAAATCCAAGTAAATTGATTCCAGTAGGTTGGCTTACCTTCTGTGGTCTTAACTTTCTCAAAGAACTCTGACAGAGTAGAGAGACAAGTTTCCTTGGCAAAAATTGTCATGGTTGGACTCTACCATTTTATACTTATCCAAGTATTGTTGTACTATTCAGACCTTAATAGTACTGTCTGGTTCCTTGGTATAATATCTTGTAAATGAAAGAATTCAATTTACAGAATCACTGTGCCATCATGTCCAATGTTCTGATTCTGAAGTCCTCACTTAATACAGTTTTAATGATTCATGGCAGTTGTTTTTCCTACCCTTGTTTTTATAATTGTCATGCTGTCATAATACTATTTTAAATAAAGTTAGATTTCGGCATTATCAGAATGATTATTACAGAATAATCTTGTGCCTAAGAAAGGCCTTCTAGGGCTTGTCTACACTATTGCGAGGGGTTGATCTAAGATACGCAACTTCAGCTACGTGAATAGTGTAGCTGAAGTCGATGTACTTAGATCTACTTACCGCGGTGTCTTCACTGCGGTAAGTCAACAGCTGATGCTCTCCTGATGATGCCGCTTGCACTCCTCGTTCTGGTGGAGTACCAGAGTTGATGGGAGAGCGCTCAGCAGTCAATTTATCTCGTCTATACAAGATGGGATAAATCGACCCCCGCTGGATCGATTGCTGCCCACCAATCTGGCAGGTAGTGTAGACAAGCCCTTATATTGTTGGACTACACAAATAACACAGTTACGCTTCATAGGTGGAACAGGAAAATGTGCCCTGATATTTTGTGTTTTGAATTGAATTTATTGCTTAACTGAGGAATTCAGTGCTGGTCATCAATATGTCTCCATCAATATTCTGGAGGGGCTATCTCAAAGACTATGCACAGTTCAGTCTTTGTGCCAAGGTCATGTATTGCATAAAATGTGAGACCAAGTCCCACAACTGTTAGTCATGTTTTATATGGTATCTTGTTAATGTTATTAAATATTATTATGAATATATTATCGTTTTCACCATCTTGATTCGCCGGAGGTTCTGAAGCACTTCTATTGTAGTGTAGGTGGTGTTGTCTTGTCCTGCTCTCAGAATATCGGATGATCGACCTACGTGAATGTTTAGTGAGATTGTTCCTTATTTGTTCTGGATTTAAAACACGCAAACAAACTCCATGTACAACAAAACTTTAACAATAATAAACTTATTTTTTAACTGGAAATCATTACCCCTTTCTCTCTCTTGTCTGGCTACAGATAGGCTGGGTTAACAGGACAGCAGCCTGACAGAAAACTATCTGTTTATAAAGTGATCATTGTACCTTTGCCCAAAGGGAAAAGGAAGGGGAATAAAACCTTAAAAATAATGAAAGCTTAGAATTTCCAAAATATTGCTGAATGTTGTCCAAATGACCAAGAACAGAAAACTTCCACTGCAAAGTGGAATAATTCAGAAAGTTATGAATATATGAAAACAGGTATTTTTAAGAAGACCTTTTTCTAATGGTAACTATAGTGGTCACTACAACACAATGGGGGACACACAATAGAAAAAAAACTTTGAAAACCATAAATTGTTTGATCAATATTGATATTATACATGTATGGAAAATTGTTCAAAATGGTAAAACCCTTTTTCATATGCCAATTCTGGTCTGATCTTATTTGCTGAGCACTTATAACATGTTAATTATTATTAGGTTATTAGTATTGTCTCACTTGGGACACTGTACCAGCACCTCTTTCCTTCATTGTCTTCTAGTTTATACTGTTCAAAAGGCTAATCCTTGATGGTATGCCTTCACATTAATAACAATAATTACTATGACTATGGACACTTTCATAATCTGGAATCCTTTTATTTTAGCATAGAAACTGGCTGGTAATATTTGTTACTTTATATTGCAATTTTGTAAGTCCAATGAGACAATCATCCAGTGCATCTGCCTTGCAAAAGAGAGAATAAAGCAGTGCAGTTTTGCTTTTAAAGCTATCCAGACATAAACCTTAAGTGTTTCCAAACCATGATTTGCATTAAAATCTGACTGCAATTAAACTATCTGAAATTCGTACAACAGAAACTAGCTTTGATATAAAATCTTATGAATAACTGGTAACTGAAAAAGGTATCCTACTTATTTTTTAAACACACGTTCTAGTTAAATCATAGATCCACATAATGTAGACACACATAATGTGACATATTTTATGTATGTATTGCTAACCACAAAAACAGTGGATGGAAGCAATAAAACCAGTACGTTAATATTTTAAGTGTTGGTAAGGAAGCTCAGCAGGATGAGGATCAGATACTTAAAGAACAGCACCTTAATAAACACTATATTTTCAGTTATATGACTCACAACAAATAGGCTTCAGTTGGGTTTTTATTTAGCAATTTGTGTTTGGTGTTTGCACAGGAGACGTTAGCCTGTTACATTTTATTACACCCTTGCCATAAGTAGTTAGGGAGTATTGAAAAGTAAGACCTGCCAATTTGTAGCAGTTCATAAACTAATTTAAACTTTGAATAAAAGAGTATTTGAAACATAGAACTTATTTTTTTCTCCATTTGAGAGCATGCAGTACTCCCAAAAGTAAGATATTTCTGCTAGTAATAAACCTATGTATTTTATTATATTTTTAAAAGGGTATTTAATTTGATATTGTCAGGATTTTTCTTACCTTTCCTACTTTATTCCTATGTGATCTTACTGATAGGCAGAACTAATTTTTCCCAAAAAGTTTTTTTTTTAATTGAAATATGGTCTTTTTTCAAAAAATAAAACTTTGCCAGATGGTAGGTGGGAAAGGTGCCTTGATGAGGAACCTTTCAGGGGATGCATGTGGTTTGGTGGGCAGAGCAGAGTGGGAGTAGACAGTGTGTGGATGTGTTAGAATGTGTTTTACAGGGAAAGTACCAAAATAAATAAATAAAGTAGAAAATGCAGAGGATGAAATGGCACCCTTCCACTTATGGTTGAAGTTTTAAAGTAATGTCTCTACCAATTACAAAGTGTCAACATGTGTTTGTGAAATAAACATATTGATGCTTCTACCCTTGTCTTCATTAGTTTGCTAGATTTCTCTTCTGACCCCCTTAAAAAAACAAAAACCAAAAATCTACTAACTTATCACTGTTTAACATCACAGGTCCACTGCTTATTTATGGCCATCTCATTTCTGATGGGAATCCCTACTTCCATAAATTCCAAATGAAAAGTGCATTAAATAGATAACTTTAAATCAAAGAACCCCTTAAACTTTTTCTGAATAAGTATTGGCTAATTCAATCAGTGCTACCAGTTGCATAACATTCGCAACAGTGCTAAATCCCTTTTCTGCCCTCCAGATCATAGAAACTGAACTATACAAAAGTGTTTTTACCATGAATGGACCCGTTTGGAGAGGACAGCCACGCATTATGTCCTTAATTGAAGGGCGGAGAAAGATGTATGTTTGGTAACACTAGAGACAGGAGAATGAACAAATGTGCGTGAGAGAGAATTAAAGTGAAGGAAATATTGAATGCTATGGAGAAGCTATAGTGGTAATGGAATGGCCATAGTGCTTTAGCAAGCCATGGGATCTATAAAGCTGTTCTTCACTATGATAGACTGGAGATGAATGGGTGACAGGTGTGGTAAGAGCTAACTGTAGCATTTCAGGACCTGCATGGTCAAATATGGTCCTGGACACTAGTACTTGGTGGTGGCATAGTAACGCTTTACTGGTTATTTTCTAGTATCCTTATCACATCAAGAAGCTGATGTTATAAAGCCGGGAAGGGAAAGGGGAAGCCCTAACTTGGACCTATGTTCTGTAAAAAGCTTATTTCTCTTAATTCCCATTGAACAGCACCCTGCAGGATTGGTCCCTTGGTAGGTTTGATATGTCAGTACACTTGTGTGCAGGGCTGTTGAGTCACAAAAATAAAAAAAAAACACATAAATGTGTCTTCTAACTCGTGAGTCAGTGTGTATCCATTTAAGACTACAGATGGCTTAAAAATGTGACCGGGCTCCTCAACATCCCTGAAGTTTGCTGTGTGCTGCTTTGATAGATTTTGGCAAGCATGAAATAAGAATGCTCATAAATTTACAAGTCAATCAATCTTATGAAATAAAAAGTGCTCTCTTTGATAGGAAGGTATTGCAACAGTCCTCATCAGTGCCATATTGCAGTTTTAGGTATCTGAATACTTTTTCCATCTAATCATCTTGTATGACAAATACTCAATTCACAGCATATGCAACAACAACAAAAACCGACAAAAAAACAGAATGGGACCAGGAGAACCTTTGTTTCATGTCATTAAAGAAGTTACACTTGCAATGGGGAAGCATTGTGTAAGACAGGTTTAAAATTATTTGTAGACTTTCCTGATGCTTTTCATTGAAGGCTGGGGATATCCCCCCAGTTTCCATATATTGATGAGTAGTAGTCGAGTTCGTCTGCTCTCTTGCTCCCTTTTGTTTCTCTGTGTGGGGATGCTACTATGTATGTGTCAAGAAAGCCCTATATTGTATTTGATCAGCTGACTCTTTTCTAAACCAGAAACAAATCATTTCCTGCATGTATGGTGGTGCTCCCAAATCCCACCCCCGACACTGTTCCTCAGATGTTCTTGTCAACTGCTGGAAATGGCCCACCTTGATTATCACTACAAAAGGTCTGTCCGCCCCCCGCTCTCCTGCTGGTAATAGCTCACGTTAAGTGATCACTCTCCTTACAGTATGTATGGCTGTTACTCTGAAACCCAACATAAAATTAGTCAATGCAGTTACTAACTATGTAAACAATGGTGGGAACATTCTGCAATGTTCAGTAACAGCTGTCCAAATAAGGAGGTATTTAATGGTTGTTGCTGCAAGAACAGGTACATAGTCTGCCAACAGCATTAGCCTGCTAGTTTCATAGAATTGTTGGACTGGAAAGGGCCTGGAGAGGTCATCTAGTCCAGTCCACTGCACTGATGGCTGGACTAAGTATTATCTAGATGTTTTATATTACTGCACAGATATCTTCACAGCATTCCAGTGTGGTATATAAATAGTACTGACCCTGTTTTAAATATAGGAAAGTCCAGGCTGTGTGGTTAAAGGGATTATCAACTAAAAATTACACTTCTACCACAAAGTATTTTATTTTTACCTACTGTTGTTACCAGTAACATCCACAATTACAAGAACTGAATCAGATTAAAAGAAATTACAATTTTTCTTTACTTTGAGTTTTACTTATGTACTTTGGGTATCGTCAGTGTTGCTGTTTCTTCTATATGGACAACCAACTACACCGCTTCATATGTTACTTGTGTAGGTCTTTTGCCTATCAACAGAAGAGAGAAAATATATATTTAAAAATAAAATGGAACATGTATTGGAAAACCATGAAAATTGGCAGGGGTAATCAAGAGTTTGTGCAGTGCCTGAAATTTTTTTTTGACTCAATTTTAAGTTAGAATCATAGAAACATAGAATATCAGGGTTGGAAGGGACCTCAGGAGGTCATCTAGTCCAACCCCCTGCTCAAAGCAGGACCCATCCCCAACTAAATCATCCCAGCCAGGGCTTTGTCAAGCCTGACCTTAAAAATATCTAAGGAAGGAGATTCCACCACCTCCCTAGGTAACGCATTCCAGTGTTTCACACCCTCCTAGTGAAAAAGTTTTTCCTAATATCCAACCTAAACCTGCCCCACTGCAACTTGAGACCATTACTCCTTGTTCTGTTATCAGCTACCACTGAGAACAGTCTAGATCCATCCTCTTTGGAACCCCCTTTCAGGTAGTTGAAAGCAGCTATCAAATCCCCCCTCATTCTTCTCTTCTGCAGGCTAAACAATCCCAGCTCCCTCAGCCTCTCCTCATAACTCATGTGTTTCAGTCCCCTAATCATTTTTGTTACCCTCCACTGGACTCTTTCCAATTTTTCCACATCCTTCTTGTAGTGTGGGGCCCAAAACTGAAGACAGTACTCCAGATGAGGCCTCACCAATGTCTAATAGAGGGGAGCGATCACGTCCCTCGATCTGCTGGCAATGCCCCTATACATCCCAAAATACCATTGGCCTTCTTGGCAACAAGGGCACACTGTTGACTCATATCCAGCTTCTCGACCACTGTAACCCCTCGGTCCTTTTCTGCAGAACTGCTGCCTAGCCATTCGGTCCCTAGTCTGTAGCGGTGCATGGGATTCTTCCGTCCTAAGTGCAGGACTCTGCACTTGTCCTTCTTGAACCTCATCAGATTTCTTTTGGCCCAGTCCTCCAATTTGTCTAGGTCCCTCTGTATCCTATCCCTACCCTCCAGCATATCTACCCCTCCTCCCAGTTTAGTGTCATCTGCAAACTTGCTGAGGATGCAATCCACACCATCCTCCAGATCATTTATTAGGATATTGAACAAAACCGGCCCGAGGACTGACCCTTGGGGCACTCCACTTGATACCGGCTGCCGACGGGACATGGAGCCATTGATTACTACCCATTAAGCCCGACAATCTAGCCAACTTTCTATCTACCTTATAGTCCATTCCTCCAGCCCATACTTCTTTAACTTGCTGGCAAGAATACTGTGGGAGACAGTGTCAAAAGCTTTGCTAAAGTCAAGGAACAACACGTCCACCGCTTTCCTCTCATGCACAGAGCCAGTTATCTCGTCATAGAAGGCAATTAGATTAGTCAGGCATGACTTGAACTTGGTGAATCCATGCTGACTGTTCCTGATCAATTTCCTCTCCTGTAAGTGCTTCAGAATTGATTCCTTGAGGACCTGCTCCATGATTTTTCCAGGGACTGAGGTGAGGCTGACTGGCCTGTAGTTGCCAGGATCCTCCTTCTTCCCTTTTTTAAAGATGGGCACTACATTAGCCTTTTTCCAGTCGTCTGGGACTTCCTCTGATCTCCATGAGTTTTCAAAGATAATGGCCAACAGCTCTGCAATCACATCCGCCAACTCCTTTAGCACTCTCAGATGGAGCACATCCGCCTCCATGGACTTTTGCTCGTCCAGCTTTTCTAAATAGTCCCAAACCACTTCTTTCTCCATAAAGGGCTGGTCACCTCCTCCCCATGCTGTGCTGCCCAGTGCAGTAGCCTGGGAGCTGACCTTGTTCGTGAAGACAGAGGCAAAAAAAGCATTGAGTACATTCGCTTTTTCCACATCCTCTGTCACTAGGTTGCATCCCTCATTCAGTAAGGGGCCCACACTTTCCTTGACTTTCTTCTTGTTGCTAACATACCTGAAGAAACCCTTCTTGTTACTCTTAACATCTCTTGCTAGCTGCAACTCCAGGTGTGATTTGGCCTTCCTGATTTCACTCCTACATGCCCGAGCAATATTTTTATACTCTTCCCTGGTCATTTGTCCAATCTTCCAATTCTTGTAAGCTTCTTTTTTGTGTTCAGAAAAGACAGTGTCCTTATGAATTGCTTGCTCCAATCCACAGTCAATGCCAGATTTGAAACTAGAATTCAGGGATTTCTGGCTCCGTGATCTGTGACTGTCAAAACAACAGAAAATACAGATACCTGTGGCTGTTTGTTGGAGACTTTAAAATGTTTGTGTGTGGGTTTTCTAAATTATAGGCATGACTTCTGTTTTCTGTTAGATTATCTGCTCATTTCTTGTTCTCTTACTTCTCTGCATGTGTTTGTCCATTAATATTATTGTGTCGTTTTGTTTTATGCTGAGTATTAACTTTTAATTTTATTTTTGCATGGGACTGGTAGGTTAATAGCAAGATGTGAATATGAAAATATTTCTGAAGAACTGAGGCAAAAAAACAGCAGAAAAAATCTTTCTTTTCTCTGAGCACTTAGATTTATTTTGCAGCTTTTCTACTGTTCTGGATCTGGATGGTTACAGTGAATGGGAAAGATATATAATTTAATCTGAAGTAGAGTACTATTTTGAAAGTAACTTCAAAGCTATGATTAAACATACTTATAATAATTAGTTTCCAAGCATTCTAATTTCTTTCAGTGTTTGAAGAATTCAGCTTCTAATGAAGTAAAATAAATTACACACCACTTTGTTCAATGAACAAGCACTTTTCTCATTCTAACTGCCATTTATCAACTGTTCCTTTCACTGTGAAAGTTCTCGACACTTCTTTAAAAAAGATATTCGCTAACAAGTACTCTCCTCACCTTTCCCTCCCACACAAAGATAGAATGAGCTTGATTATAACACTTTCATTAGATTATCATTTTAAACACTAATCCTTCACTTCAAAATTAGGTTTTAATAAAGGGGAAAAGAGACCTTTCTCATGCATGCCCAGTAAAATATTACTTCAGTCCTAGCCACTGTCTTTTAAAGAGAGAACCATATTACAATAATTCTATTTTAGAATGCCCTTAAACTTTTATAAGTTGAGAAGATCTGTGTATGTTGCCATTTGTCTTATGATGTTGTAATTTTTTTTATGTGGGCAAACATTTGGTGCAATTTGAAGCTGCAAGTGCTTGTTGGAGCCGAGACAAAATCATCAGGAGAGTGATGTGAATTGATTAAAGGCCAAATAGTATCTTAGGAAGGAAGTAGCATTTTCCTTTCCTGGCAATATGGAAATTGAGAGACTGGAGTTTTCAGCTGAGTAAGAGGGAAGTGGATGCCTGGTGCCCAGGCAGGATCAATAGCAAGGAAACACACTTTTCTGGGGGCCATTGGAAAGTAAGCTGGCCTAAAAAATATTGACACTAAAAAGATTTGCAGTAGGAAGATCACATAAATCTTCCCTAATGACAATTATCCATCTGGAAATTCTAAAGCATTGGAAGAAATGTGGATGCTCTCACAAATCAAGTTGGGGAAAAGCAACTAACCACCAAAGCCCTGACCTAGCCATGAGATCTTCAGCTGGGAGAAAAGAGTAAGCTACCACACCTAAAGAATTGAAAGGAGCTCAACTTAATTCCATGCAAACCTAAAGGTGTGTACTGAGTATCTAGTGACAGATACTTAATTCAGGGCCTTAATTCAGCAAAACCCTTAAGTGTATGCTTAAGTGACTTACCTAAGGTCATGCAGGAAGTCTGTAGCAGACCCAGGAATTGAATGCAGATCTCCTGCGTTCTAGTTCAACGGTTTAACCGAAAGACCATTCTTCCCCCAGACAATTCAGCCTCTCTTAGGGTTGATCCAAAATCCACTGAAGTAAAGGAAGAGACTCTCATTTACTTAGGTGGCCCTTGCATCAGGCGTTCACTAACATGTGTAGCTAGAAAAAAAAATAGATTCCAAATATTACAATCATACATTACTTCTTTCTTTGACCCCTTTTTATCACATCACTTGGACTTGTCATGTGTGTGCATGCACAAATACATATGTGTACAGTACCTGACTCAAGACCCTCTGGAATATAAATGTTGAGTTTTTTCAGGCTGCCGCTCATTCATGAGCAATAGCTGTACCCAGTCTGGAGTCCCTTACCTTGAATACTAATGTTGGAAGATGAATCTTGCCTGGAAGGGATATAATTTAAATAAGTATTACTGTATAAGCTAGTCTTTTGAGATGCTATAATAATATTAATAGAGACAAACATTGAAAAATTAATCTAGTAGGAGTAATTTTGAGAAACAATGTGATTTATTTATCACTAAGGACTTTTGCATATAAAAATGAGTTCTACATGCACTTTAAAAATGTTTTTAAACCCTTGGGTAACTGAAGCCAATTTTTAAACAAGTTTCCTCATTAATTTTCAATTTGTAGTCTACTTTGTGCAGAACATTTTAAATAATCTGGGGATAGTTCATCATCGATTTTTCTCTTGGGACCTAATATTTCATTGGTTATAATGAAGTGAACAGGTGTAAAAATGTATAATAGTAATCTACATATAAATACATATATAATTATAAGGATGTTTTTATTAATTGTAGTAAATAGAAAAGATAAGTATAAATAACACTGTAGTTACAATCAAAGCCAACCAAATCTGGAAAATCAAACGTGAAGGGAAATGATCCGTCTATACTTTATATCCTTTAAAGTCATTCATTGTTGGTTATTCAGCGTTGATTATTTATCAGATAAATCCAAATGCAGTGATTGCTGCTTGATTATGTGCATGTATTTAGGCCTATGTAAATGTGTGTCTAGAAATAGCAAAAGATCCTTATAAATACACCAGTAGCTTAAAAAAATTAAGATCTAATTCTTTAGCCACTCTGTGCACAGATCACATGCAGGATTGTACCCATATTTTGTTATGAAACTACAAGGGATGACTTTAGTGATCTTAGCTTGTGCTTTTAGTTTATGTATAGGCTGTAGAAATAGAGGTTTGAACCCCGATAGGGTAAATTTAGTTTTCTTTAGTCAGATGAATGGAGTCCCATGTATTTTATGGTGTGAGCGCATGTTCACATGTGTGTTTCTGTATGTTTGGTGGTTGGGGGATGGTAAATTTCAAATGGAAAACTAAAAATAACTGAAGATCAGTCTTCTCTGCACAGTCATTAACAACCCCATCATACTTTTTGTGGAAGGAGAGGTTTGACACAGAGTCTGTCCAAAATTTTCTACAGGGGTGTACTGTGCTATGCATAGTCTGTCTGGCTGTTGCCTTTTACCCCTGATATATTGTAACAGCAGTTTTAGTGCTGTGTATTTATCACAGAATTGTACACCGTAGGGCTAGAAGGGACCTCAGTATATAGTTTATAGCTATACAATACGTAAGGTGAAAGATGCTACATAAATGTGAGTTTTTATAGTTCTTCAGAGTTAAATAATAATTTGTGTGTGGTAGATAGGAGGTCTATGCCTATACTTAATCACCTATTAGGCTGTGATTTTCTTTTATTAGCATTTGATTAAAAGTATTTCTATAGGTCAAGCCCAGTGGACACAATTACTGAACCATTGGTCCTGTCTTGCAACATTTTCTCATGAGAGTTAATCCATTGACTTCATTCCTGTGAATAAGAATTGAATGTTTGGGTCCCCAGTTTGTTTTGCACCCAATAAACCAGTAGGTTATGTAAGTATTATCTCATGGGTTATCGGCCTTGGTGTTCTAATGGCTTCACTGGAAATCTCTGGCTCCTTAGGCTCCCAAATCTACTTTTAATTTAAAAGTTCCAAATCCATTTTTATATTGTGAAGGATAATGAGTCTGCAAACGAATGATGTATATGTTCGAAATTAGTACAATAAACCTGCAACCAATGTATCAGCAGTAACTGTCAAAATACATATTTAACCTGGGCAGTTGTTATGTAAATCTGGGTACTATCCTTATCCATTGTGTTTGGCAAATAAGTGCAAAATTGTCAATCAAAAAATTCCATGCTTGCATTGCTTTATTTTAATGTGAAAGTATCTGTGTGTGGGTGTGTATTTCAAACTGCAATCCTAAAGTATTTCAAAATTGTAGAGATCCTCTCTGCCAAGTTTTAAGCCTGGATAACGTTACTTCTGAAATCTGAGGTTTACCATAGAGATCTTGACCCAGCTTTGCCCACAATACACCCACAGAAAGGATGCTTCTACAGAAAAATTATGGGTCCAACAGAAACAATTTTAAAACTTGTTCAATTAAAATAAAATAAGAGGAGGTTAGACAAACGCCTGTCAGGGATGGTCTAGATAATTCTTAGTCCTGCCTCAGTGCAGGGGACTGGAGTAGAAGACCTCTGGAGGTCCCTTCCAGTCCTACGATTCTATAGAGAATAGTGTCTATCCCTATTTGCAGTTTTATTTTTTGACATGTTGAAATGAATATTTTTAAGAGGAAAAAATGTTAGTTTTTGCCTGTGGGATGTCAGAGACCACCATGGATGAAGTTATGGCCTATCCCAAAGGAAAGGGTCCTTCTTCTGGAGATGTAAACATTCCAGGCAAGAGAAAAAAAAAAAAGGGGGGGGGGGAAATGTTCCTTTTACATGAGGAAAAAAATGTTGCTTTTACATGGCAGTTTAAAACAATTAAAGTGCTTTGCCAACATTATGGTAACTAATCATTACCGTGATTGAGCCATGGGCAGTGCATAGAAGAGGCTAAGCCTCCCCCAAATACAAAAGACCTGCCACACCTTAAGTCTTATTTCACAAATTTCAGAGATGGGGAATGGCAGAGGTTCCGTATGACCTAGATTGAAACCAGATTTTCAACTGTTCAGCAGGTCTCCCCACACTCGCATCCACATAAATGTAATAAAACAGGACAGCCCAGGGAGCCAGACAACTGGCTGCCTGACTTCCTAGCAGGTAGTTCTGGCCAAGAAGTTTGGGAGCCTGGGCTTCAGCCTGACAGTGGAGCTGCCAAGAAGCTGAGGAGACTGCTAATCTAGGCTCCCCAGGGGCCCAGTAGGTGGGCTGCCACAGGGAGTGTGTGTAGGTAAGCTGTCAGGAAATCAGTAATATTTTGCATCAAATAAGCGCGTTCCAATGGAAAACTGTTCTGTCTGAAAATGTCCAACCGGCTTTAATTCAAACACGGAAAATAAATGCAAAGTAGCATTTCTCCTAGCTTGCTAATGTTGCACAGGTCTGACACTCAGAGGATTATGACTATTAGGTTATAAAACAAACTTTCATAGAGCAGCATGAGTTAGTTACCATGAGTCACTTTGGACTTCTCTGGGTTTCTTTCTCCTTTCATTAATGGTTAGATCTTAAGGCCTGTACCTATGCCATGTAGCATTCCATGGCTGTGGGAAACTAAACGAACCCTCCAGATAGGTCTATGTTTAGTTTTCATCCTGAGTTAACTGGCAGTCAATTACAGGGCTGGCCTTACCATGAGGCCAACTGAGGCAGCTGCCTCAGGTGCCAGACTCTGTGTGTGTGTGGGGGGGGAGCCAAGGACCCAGAGTTTCAAAGTTTTGGCCCAAGTGAGGGGGCATCATTTGAGCTCCCCGCCTCAGATGCCAAAATGTTGTGGGCTGGCCCTGGTCAATTAACTTCAGATATTTAACACCTTTGAAAATCAGGACACTCAGGCTATTCTGGACACTCTCCACACATTTGTTCCAGGGTACAAACAGTGGTTTACCTTAGATCAGAACCTTGGCCGTCAATTAACTCAGTTTTTAAAAATAATAACCTAGTGATGACAAGCCCTATCTCAAGAGCTGTATTTTGTCAGGTGTGCAGCTGATGTCCACCTGTACCCGTTGGAGACTCCCTGGGGTCTCTGAATTCCTTGTCTCCCTGGGCACTGGCAGATGTCAGTGATTCACCGAGAATACTCAGGTTTCAGAGTAGCAGCCATGTTAGTCTGTATCTACAAAAAGAACAGGAGTACTTGTAGCACCTTAGAGACTAACAAATTTATTTCAGCATAAGCTTTCGTGGGCTAAAACCCACTTCATCGGTAATAGCTCACCTTAACTCATCACTCTCGTTATAGTGTATATGATAACACCCATTGTTTCATGTTCTCTGTGTGTGTGTATTATATCTTCCTACTGTATTTTCCACTGCATGCATCTGATGAAGTGGGTTTTAACCATGAAAGCTTATGCTGATATAAATGTGTTAGTCTCTAAGGTGCCACAAGTACTCCTGTTTTTTTTTTTGTTTTTTTTTTAGAGAATACTCAACTTCTCAACTTACTCCGACATTATTTCAGCTCTGAGGCTACAGTAACTTCCACAGGACCCTTCTAGAAGAGAAGGACAAAGATCTGTAGAGGACCTCTCAGTAGCATTAGCAGAAAAACATAAGTGTTTCCATGCCTAATTAGAGCAATGCTCCATCAGCTCCAATTCCCTGCTTGACAGAGGCCAAGAGTTGACGTTTCAGAGCAAGGCAAATAAATAAAATATACATGAAAAAATACAGAACCTGGCCAATTATGCAGTTCTGTTCTTGTAGGGAAAAAAAATCCTTCCTGAGTTGTTCAGCAATCAGATAATGCCCCGAAGCATAAGATTTGATTATGTGTATATTAGCATATAGAAAAGATGGGGTTTGTTTGGGGATTTTTGCTTGTTTCATTTTTGCAAAGGTGATGGAGATGGAGTTTTCTAAATGGCAGTAAAATATTACAATAATACAGGTGCATAGTTTAGATAGTGTTAATCAAAATTAATAACCGGCAAAGGTAATAGCCCTTCTCATTACAGAAAAAACCTCACCTCTCCATAGTTTTTCTTTAAATAATCACAGTTGTTCCATTTTCCCCTTGCACATTTGTGCTTTCTGTATTGAAAACAACAATAAAACCCTTTTATATTTACTCTTGGAATTGATGCAAAAATCATTAACTTGCATAACAACAGATGTCTTTGCTCCCCCAGTAAATTTCTCTACTTGACCTTGGAAATTTGTCTAATCGTCAGCACTCAGGAATGTAGGTTAATTTAGCTAATACAGGGAGTAGTGACAAAAGAAAGTGCCTTTGTCTTTATCTAGAATGCTGTGCTATGACTCTTCTGACTCTCTGAACACTTAAGGTGAAAAGATTTGGAATGGCTCAAAAACAATGGGCCATAAATGATATAGGAACATTAATAATTAAATTTATTATACATTCGTGGGGAAAAATTATCCAGTACAGCAATTCTTAATGACATCCTCCATGGACCGTATAAGTCGGTGAATTTCAAGTTCAACCATTTATGCTAAAGAAGGTTAAAATGTCTCAAAGACTGACTATATTTTAATGTACTATAAAGAAATTAAAAGCCTCCAGCAGTCCATAAAATATCATCCTGCAGGCTGAATGCAATGCCCATTATCACTAAAGGGTGTAGTTAATCATAGGGCAATAACTAAATATGTGGGGCTGCTGTAATTGCTAATAGACACTGTGTAACTGAGGCTTAACCATTTTAAATTCTACTGTTTTTCTGTTCCTTTGGCCAGAAACAGTCATTTCATGATTTTAATAGTTTAGTATAATGTGTACCATTTTTACTTCATTTGTTTAATTTACAATTAAATTGTCTAATTGTTGGTGTGCAAAACTCTCCATTCACTTTATTAAAAGTGAAATGTTACATTCATTGAGTTTATCTAAATGTTTGTAAATGAACAATAAAACATGTTTACTTTTATGTTTCATTCCAGTGTTCAGTGCGATTAACCCCTTGACATTCAGGATTTTGCTGCCATAGAGCATAATGCATTTTTGTGCTGCTAGGCTCAGCACCGCAAGCTTACTGATATATTTCCCTCTGACTGATAGGGGATTATTGCAGGTAACTTCCATGAATAGTAGTGGAGGTTGCGCATATAAATTCCTCCATGACTCAGTGGAAGAATAAAACCACCAAATGGAAGCTCATTATTTGTGTGTTTGATGCATATGTAAGGGGGGAAATACATAAGGACACTTTTATTAATGACAACTGCATCCCTTTTGTTGCCATTGTTGTTTTGAACCATAGTAGTAATGGGATTCAGTTGATGCAATATTCCCTTGTTGGGACAGAGTGTAATGACATGTGAAAATGTTCAAGTTATGGCATCTGGAGCGTAAGGTAAAGTCACATGTAATAAACATTTCATTGGTATAAATGATGACTGAGCTGTCTTGTACAGGAGCCCTGACACTGCTGCTGTAACTTGTATCCTCACCTCACATGGGCACAACTACATCTAGCTTGTGAAACAAATAGGCAGCAGTGGGCTTTTGTCTACCAAACCACAGATATAAGACCAAGTGCATGCATCCGATGAAGTGAGCTGTAGCTCACGAAAGCTCATGCTCAAATAAATTGGTTAGTCTCTAAGCCACAAGTCCTCCTTTTCTTTTTAAGACCGAGTGTGATTCAACAGCAGAGTTTCACCTATGGATGATGGAGGTAGGGCAGACTCCCTCCTTTTCCCCGCCCCCTCCCTTTTTTCCCCTTCTTCCTTGCAGGGATTCATTAAGACAGGACAGCATGCTTGGCTAATCCCCTTCAGAGGGAGGCAGGATCTTTCTTCCTTAGTTCGAATAACAGATCAAGATTGGTCTCTCAGCAGTTAGCATAGTAGACAGTAATTTTATTTGTAAGCTTTGGAAGAGAAACTGGGGTCATGCTGTGAAACTGACTAACGTTTTGTTAGTTTCACACAGCTGCTGCTTGCCATTTCCTTGTTATCGGGTTTAGAAAACTTGCACTGCATTGACTTTTCACTCTTTTGTGTTTCGATGATTATCTTTGAAACCATAAATTATTTAAAAAACCCACCTTTTTTGTTTTGTTTTTGGAAGCTAAGACTCTGTAGACATTGATGGCATTCATCTGGGAAGCTTCATACTCACCCTGGGGGTGCAGATTTCGTAAGCCCTGGATGCATAAATATGCATGATCAGGATTTTATCATTTTATTCAACCTGTTCTTATAGAAGTTCTTGCAGGGAGGATAATATGATGAGAAACTATTTTAATTAAGATGCTTATTCAAATGTGATACAAGAGGGCTGAGGTAGAATACTTTATTTTAATTTAGATTTTTGGCCAGGTGGATTCTGGATGGGACTTGATGCACTTGTGGTCAATTTAGTGTAATCCTTCTGCCTGTCAGAGTTGGCAGCAACAAGGGCTGGGTTCAATATCTAGGGGTTCTGTTCCAATAACACAATGCAAAACCAGCTTGAGCCCCCACCCAGTGACCTGGGACAAATATATACCACCCCCCCCCTCCCGGGCACCTCTAAGAGGCAATACTTCTCCTCTCGCAGGTACAGAGTCTGAGTGTAGCAAAAGCCTTTTAATAACAGAGAGAAACATTGTGGCAATATGTTGGGGAAATACCACCAACAGGATTCATAACACAAACCATGAGCAAAAACCCACCCCAAGCAAATTGGGTCGTGTTCTTTTCCTTTGATTCTTGAGTCCAGCAACTCAAAAGTCACCCAAAGTCCCACAACCCAAAAGTCTCTTTCCCTGGTCAGTGCAGCCCCAGAATTCGAAAGTTTATCTGCAGAGTTTTACCTCCCAGCCTGGGTGAAAATGGGGGTGGGGGGTAAAGGGGCACCTTACGTGGTCCAAAGCCGACTGCCCCCCCTCCGTGGGGCTCTGCTCCACCGGCCATCCCGTGAGCCACTCCAGCCATCCCGCAAACTGCTTCACTCTGCCAGCCGTCCCACAATATATCTTTAGGACCCCCCACTACTTAACACAGCGCTCAGTGACTTCAGCTCTTAGTAATTTTAGCTCTTTAGTGATTTCAGTTTGTAGTAGGGGAGCCTCAGTGCTGGTGTATCATTGGCCCAAAGTGAATTCAGCTCAGCAGCCTGTAACTAGACTCCTAATGGAATCAAAATTAGCTTTGATATTCCACAGTGGAGAGAGGAAAAGGTGCAATTGGTGTTTCAGGCCCTCACCAGGGGCCCATACCACCAAGTACTAATACCTGTTCCCAGCCTCTCTCAATACACTGGGTTTTGGAACCCATGACCCTTGCCTAGCAAGTGCTACTTAGTTGATGACGAGTCCCTCCATCATAACAAAAGGCCAAGTACAGTTCCACTGTCCTTGATTCACATAATCAGGATAATAACAGTTTATTCTTCCTGCCCCAATAACAAAGAAACTGGGGCTCCTACAGCAGCCACAGTGACCATCTAGGCTGGGTGGGTGCGCCCACGCAAAGGAGATCAGCCCCTGAAGTTCTTTTCCACAACCCGCCACCAGATGTCAGGGTAGAGCTCATCCTGACTCTGCTTAAATCCTCCCCGCTGCTGAGAATTTGTCATCCTGACAAATCACACTCCTTATTATACCAACTCACTGGTTCCTTCCAAAGGGCCTCAGAAAGCCCACTTCGGCTTTCACAAGTATCATAAGTTAACTATTTTACTGGTCTTATTACCCTGTCTTGTCTATTGAGAATCTCTGTTGCAGAGGTAGGGGGGACATCTTCTTGAGCAACGGATGGAAAGGTTTCCTTTGAGGATCCCTCGGCTACTGGCATAGGCCCCTGCATCTCCGGTTCTGACCGTGGAAGGTCCAATGTGCCTAGGGCCCTCACCCCCTGGATGTCTCCACTGCCCAATAACCTGTGTGCATCATCACAGGGCGGGTCCCATTGGTGGCACAGAGGTGCCAGTAATGGGCCTAAGTACCTCTGCCATGGGATTTTAGGGCGGAGGAGGGGGAGCTCTCTTTTGGTTCAGCTGATCGAGACTGAAATCTTGTCTCTATTCCAGGATACACCATGGTTGTGTCTTCCTCCTCAGACTCACTCTCGGATGTGCTGAATAGGGGTAGGTTAGCTACAGGGGGCCTGCTGTCTGTGCTGGATTGTGGCTTTGGTCTAGCACTTCTGTTCTGGCTGGCTGCCCTGTTGTGGCCCATCTCATAAGGGGTGCCTTCCAATTCCCCCACAGGGAGCAAAAGATTTCTATGCACTGTCTTTATTTGCCCTAGACCCTCTTCAGGTTTGATCTTGTAGACAGGCAGATCTTCCAGCTTTTCCATCACCAGGTAAGGTATTGCCTTCCATCTGTCAGCTATCTTGTGTTTGCCAGCAATACCCAAATTTCGCAGCAGGACTCTGTCCCCTGGCTGGAGCTCCTGCAAATGCACTCGAGCATCATATCAATATTTGTTGCGGTCTGTGTTCTTCCGAGCCACAGAGGTAGCTAAGTTATAAGCATCTGGCAGCTGTTCTCTTAGTCGGGATACATAGTGCTGATGAGTTTCATAGCTATCTCCATCCTCTGATACACCAAAGCACAAGTCTATGGGTAATCTTGGTTCTCGTCCAAACATCAAGAGATATAGGGTGACTCCTGTAGCATTGTTCTTTGTGGCGTTGTAGGTATGCACCAGGAATGTGACATGCAAGCTCCAGGTTGCCTTCTGCTCTGATCGCAAAGTCCCCAACATATCTAATAGGGTTCGGTTGAACCTCTCTGGCTGAGGATCATCTTGCGGGTGATAAGTTGTTGTCCTAGACTTATTAATTCCTGCTATCCTCAGCACCTCCTTTAGAAGTTGACTCTCAAAATCCCACCCCTGATCAGAGTGTATCTGGGCCAGGAATCCATAGACTGAGAAATATTTCTCCCACAATACTCGAGCGATGGTGGTGGCCCTCTGATCACGTGTGGGATATGCCTGTGAGTACCACATAAAATGGTCAGTCACTACTAGAAAGTTCCTGACATTCCTCTTGTCTACTTCTAGAGACAAGAAACCAATGCATACCAGCTCCAAAGGTTTGTTGCTGGTGATGTTCTTGAGATATGCAGCCCTTGTGGCACAGGTCTCACATTTCCTGCGAACATTTTCAGCCATCCGGGGCCAATGGAATAAGTTCCAGGGTGCTCTCCATCCCTAGATGTCCAAAATCATCATGCAGGGCCCTCATGGCCAGGGCTCTGTACTCTTTTGCCAGCACTAGTTGTGCTCGCTGCTTTTGTAAAAGGTTAAGGTCACTCGTTGTAGCACTCCCTGAATCAGTTTAAGTTTGGTCCATTCTCTCAATAGTAGTTTACCCTCAGGTCTAGGTGGGACAACTGCAGCTGGGCTTTGCCCCTCTCTTTTGGCAAGTAGTGTATCACAGATGTCAATATGTTGCAGCTGGGCTTCTTGCCAGGCAGCCACATTGAGCGTGGGCAATGGAGACTGGTCCAATGCTATATAGCTCACTGAGGCAGAAGGCACCCTTTCAGGGGTCAGGCCCAGAGCTTCTGCAACATCCATGAAGGCTTTCATGGGCCTCTGGCTCTCGATGACTCACACTGCAAATAGCTCTCACTCCATCCATGGGTATCACAGAGATTTCCGGTGCCTGTGGATGCCTAGACAATGCGTCCACATCTACATTGCTTCTTTCTGATCAGAATTGAATGCTGAAGTCATAGCTAGCCAAAGCGGCCACTCATCTTTGCCCTGTAGCATTGAGCTTAGCACTTGTTAACACATAAGTCAGTGGATTGTTGTCTGTCCACACCTGGAACTGAGCACCAGATAGGTAGTCTCGAAATTTCTCAGTGATGGCCCATTTCAAGGCCAGGAACTCCAGCTTGTGGGTGGGATAGCGAGTTTCACTATCAGACAGTCCTCGGCTGGCAAAGGCTACAGGTTTACATTTGCCTTCCACTTCGTGATACAGGACTGCTCCCAGACCCTCCAAACTGGCATCAGTATGCTGGATAAATGGTTTGCTGGGGTCAGCAAAGACTAGGACTGGAGCATGAGTTAGGCAAATAATGATTTCTTGAAATGCTCTCTCACATCTCTCATCCCACTGTGGCCCAAAAGGTTCGAAGGGGCCATAGTGTCTCTGCAAAGGAGGCTTTGGGGACCTCCCCTTGTTCTTTGTCTTAGATTTGTATTTTTCCCTGAATGGTATCCCCTGGTAAGATCATTTAGAGGCTTTACAATCGAAGCATAGTTCTTCACAAATCTGCGGTAGTAGCCACTAAATCCAAGAACGATCTTGAGTTTTCTGTAGTTACTTGGACATGGCCAGGGAGTGAGTACTTCTATTTTATCGGGATCAGTACTCTCACCCTCTTGGGACATGGTGTGACCCACACACTTCACTGAGGTTCGGCAGAACTGGCATTTGTCTATTGAAAGCTTCAAACCATAGTCCTCCAACCTATCAAGCACTTTAAGAAGTTGTTCTTCATGCTTCTCCAAGGCTCTTCCAAACACAGTCAGGTCATCCAAATAAACTAACACTTTCAGTAAATTCATGTCTCCCACAACTTCTTCCATGGGACGTTGAAATGTGGCAGGCGCTCCAGAAATCCCCTTGGGCAAACATTGGAAAAGATTGTGCTGTCCCATGCTACGTCAAACTCTTGTCGTAAGTTAAGGTTATTTGCTGGGGAAGAGAAGTTTGAACCCTGGTTAGAGCATACCACTGAAATGCTGCAGGCGTGGGCTGTACCAGGTGCAGAAAAGCAAAGATGTCTATTAGAGAGCCTTGGCGGCCCAGCATTAGATGTGATTCGCACTCTGAAGCTCATTGACCCTGGGGTCAGAGTGAAGGACTGCCTAGAGGCCCTTGATCACACAATCCTTTCTTCGTTATGTGGGGTATTACAACAAGCCTTACCGAGACTGAAGCATAAAATCAACAAGAAAAAAAGGAGGTGAGGAAATGTGCTAAAAAGAGAAGTGTTTCTTCTGGGTGTTTAAGAGAAGGGTGTTTCAGATACACTGTGTGGCACAAATAAACTCTAGCTGTGGAGTATCACAAGGAGAGGATAAAGAAGTCACCAGGACAGTGATGAGCTGGCTGATATATAGTCAGATGTTGAAGTGAAGCATGTTATAAATGAAATGCAACAGAAAATTAAAGATCAACTAGGCAGATGACACAATGCATCACCAACCAGATAAGGTCTCACTTCCTAGAAGAATAAAAAAAAAAAGCCTGCTACAATGTTCTGGACCTCCTAATGTTTAGAGCAGGGGGTGAAGAGTAAATAAGTAAAGGGTAAATAGCAGCCATTGATATGGGAAAGACATTAAGGCAGGACTAAGAATTTGCAGTGATGGGATCAAATTTAAGGATTCATGTGGACAAAGTTGCAGAGGAGGAGCTAGACAAAGTGAAAGACCAGGGAAGTCTCAGCGAAAAAGCATTTTGGAGTCATGGATAAGTATGAAGACTTGCAAAAAGAAGGCTTCAGATGCAAAACTTTATTAGTAAAAAATAATGAAGCAAATTGTATTCCATGTCATCAAGAAGCATGGAAAGTGTAATTGTTTTCTGTTGCACGTTGTGAGGACATGAAATGACACAGAACAAACTGAACAAACAGGGAATATTTAAAAGAAATGGCTTAGTAATGTGAAAGTGAAGTTACTGTGCCGTGTATCCCTTTAAAAGCGCAGAGTAGGAGGAGAGTGGGAACAGAAAGAGAACATGATTAATTTTTAACAGTAAACTTTTTGCTTGTCATTCTGAACCTTTTGAAGAGCAGTTCTGTGTCAGTTCAGAACAAAATAAACTTGTCATTCTGAAGTTGAACAAAATAAATTAAGAACCTTGCTTTTCAGCCTGAAAGCTTTGAAGAAGGCACGTGAACCTAGTCAGTTCTGCGTAATTTTCTGATCATAAGAAAACTCTATTTGTCTCTGTCTGGCCTAAATATGGGCAAAAATTATCTGATTTTCTCATCTCACTGACTGATTATTCCAGAACCTAAATGGAAAACACCATGGACAGTCTAAATTATAGATAGAAAAAAAGCAAGAAAAACACACTGGTTTGGGAGTGGAAGGAGTGTTTGAAAAGCCAATATAGCCTGTGTTTTATTGTGAACTATTGCACCGTCTTTGGAGTTTGCCCAGTGGGACAAACTTAGCAGCAGTCAGAGTGTCATGACTTTTAAGCCTTCTTAGCATGTTGTAACATCATTTGGTGATCTTGCATCAAAATAGTATCACAACACAACTCAATGTCAGTCGCCAAAACTAGATTGCTTCTCAAGGGAGCACTTCAGGGATATGGGATCACACAGGTGAATGCCAGAAATCTGGGGTGGCTGGCAATCCTGCACGTCAGTGATTTAGGGACTGAAAAGGTTTTAGTGGAGAGTACACATATCCCTGAATCTTCCTTGCCCACTCCTGTTTGTGTGGTTTTACAATATTTTCCTATTTTAAAAACCTCTCTCCTTTCTTAATGTGTGGAAAAAGTCTTGTGAACAACCAATGGAACAATGATCTGATTTTCTAACCCTTACATTGAGTAGTACTCTTTCTATAATTAGTTATTTTGAGGTCAGCAGGACTACTCATGAGTATTATTCATGCTATGGGGCCCAAATTGTATTTTTTCCAGGGTGTTTATCTTTGTTCATTTGATTGCAAAGATTTCTTTAATCTCTTTCAGGTAATGATCTTGGGTGTTATAGTGATAATGGTAAATAAAGCATCCTCAAACAGAAATCTGAGATTTCAGTTGAAAGTATCCCTTAAATACTGAAGTTTTTAGTTTGTTTTTTATATTCTGAAGATCACCTTGAATAGTAAGATTTTTCTATGATGCTTAGGTCATAATTGACCGTTGCTCATGATAGCAAATATCAAGGATAGTAAACAAAGGCCAGTGCCATATCTCTGTGTGATAAAGTAAGTTTGGATCCAATTGTAGAACTGTCTATCTTAATGACACCTACTCAGCTATGCTCTCTAGAGAATATGAGAAAACAGTGACTTGGTACACTGGGAACAGGGTGGGTTGGATAGGCATGGGAGTCCCGGGGGGGGGGCCTGTCGGGGCAGGTGTGTGGATAGGGGTCGGGGCAGACGGGACAGGGAGTGGGGGGTTGGATAGGGGGTGGGGTTCCAGGGGGTTGGTTAGGGGCAGGGGGTTCTGGGCGGGGGTGGTCAGGGGACAAGAACCAGGGGGAGTTGGATGGGTGGGGAGTTCTGAGGGGGGCAGTCCGGGGGGTGGATAGGAGGCAGGGGCCTGGCTGTTTGGGGAGGAACGAAGTGTGCAACTAGAATAGCCACAGCATGTTCTGGGCCCTGGGGGTGTGGGGTGGGAGTGTGAAGAGAAGGTTTAGAGTGGTTGCACCTTTCTATTTCAGCAAGAGAGCTACAGGAGATGGATTGGGAAGAGAAGTCTGTGGGGGGAAAGCTCGTCGTCATGCAGAAGCAAAGTTGCTTGAAAAGCTGCTTCATACAGTGATATATTTGGGGATTCATTTGTGGTGCAACTCTTCTTTTTTTCTTTCTGTAGTTCTTTACAGCGGAGTCTACTTTCTGTATCGTTAATACCTCAGAGTGTTGCGTACCACAAGGGTGGAAAATAAATCCTGCACTACAGATATAACTTAAAACATATACCCTCATACAAACAGCCATTCAAATACCTTTACTTGATGCCTCCTGCATCCAAGACTGTATAGTCACATCTAGCATCCTCACAGCAGCCTAGCTGTAGCAAGCTACTGCATCTCTGCTCCCATAAGGGATGCTTCCATTCCACCTTCTCCATCAAAGAAAGGGGAAGTATTTAGAAGAGAGGCATTAAATGCCCTCTTGAAGGTTCATATGGTTTTCTTAACTCAGTAGAAGTGAATGAGAAACAGACTATGAACAAGGGCTACAGGACTTGGGAAGGCAAAGGAATATAACTATTTAATTCAGGGCCTGAGGTCATAGGCTTTAAACAGGGAGCAGTAACACCAAACTACTTAAAAATACACTCTTTTTTTGAAGGATCGAGGGAAGAAAGCAGGAGTGGGTAGGGATGTTGGTTCATTCTTTCAGTCATTCCTTTCCCCTACACTATTGGGTGAGACAGAGAGGCTAGTTCTTTTCTTTTCCTTCTCCCTTGCTTTGTTGTGTCTGGGAAAGGCAAGGTTTTTTTTGTGACCATGATCTGTTTGTTCAGCATTCCCTGTTGTATGTTGGCATGTGTAATAATTTTGGGATCAGACCAAATTCTTGTAACCAAACCTGTCAACTCCCCCAAAGACACGAGGCCCCAAAGAGCCAGATGCTGATCAGGTATTCTGCCAATAGCCATTCATGTTTGATAGTTGCTAGCTTTCACTTCTTTCTCTGGTGATGGTCATGTAGAAAGCACAGGATTGTTCATACTTGCAAACATTCTTGAAGTTAGCAAATTAAACAGAGGCTTGGGAAATAAACATATAGGATGGATGGAACAGAGAGATAAAATGGGATTTTAAAACCACATTATCTAGCAGCTCTTTTGAGTGTTTGTGGCTTCAGTTGTCACCCTGGATAAAACCAGCAGCATAAATAAGATAATGGTGTAAAACATATTTGTTACAGAACACATGTTTTTATAAATATAGTGTGTGTGTGTGTGTGTGTGTGTGTATTTAATTAATTAGGATTTTTCTTTATTGCTCTTCTTGTAAAGCAAGGTGCTGGTTTTCCTCCTGCAGGAAGGCCAGGAGTGCTAATGTACACATCTCTGAGGGAATCAAAAAACAATCTGCAAGACTGAAAATAGGATAAAATATATAACAATTTTATAATAGTAAAGCCTTTTATCTTGGACTCTTCTAGAGCCAGAAGTGAGTACTTGGTCCCTTCAGGAGCTGGTTATCTCTCTTTCCTAACAGGATAAAGCTCCCATCCCTAGTCCTGTACAGATGCAGGATATCAGATTCTAAAATTTTACCATCCTTATCCGTAGAAAAGCTATTACTGAGCTAGGTCTGGGTTGTGCCCCCTTTGGGCTGATGTAATTTGGGGATGCTGGGAGGAAATCCACATTTTTGTGGGGGCAGGGAAAGAAGAAATATTTCAGTGGCACCTTGATTTAAATAAAAATAACAGCTTTTTGAAACTTCTCAAAGGTTTAGAATGTTAGAGTAAGATGGGTTAATGAGCACAAGACAGGAGACAGTAGTCAGAGGTGCCTGATAAATTCATTTATTGCATGGCTATGCCTTTTATCATCTCCACATAAGTTGTGTGTGCATGTAAGTACATGTGTGCACGCACACACACACCAGGCTTACACTATAAACTTACATTGGTATAACTATGTTGCTCAGGGGTGTGAAAAATCCGCACCCCTGACTGACGCAGTTACACCAACCTACCCCCCAGTGTAGACAGTGCGATATCGACAGGAGGGCTTCTTCACTGGCATAGCTACTGTCTTTTGTGGAGGTGGATTAACTACTCTAATGGGAGAAGGGTACACTCTAAAAATATTATCTAAAACAGGTAAAAATCTTGGTAAACTTCAAACCTCTTGTTCTTCTTAATGTAAAACAAAAAATGTCATTCTAAAATCTGTATTTCAGAACCCTTTAACACAAATGGCCTTAAAATGCTGCTTTTGTTTGCAAAGTCGCACTCCTATCTGAGAGTGAAAGAGAGTTGAGAGGTGGGAGCTGAACATATTCATTATCTGCAGTGGTTATTGCACTAGGAGGAGGTGTTTGCTTCATGCATATTGATGCATTCTGAGATGCATGGGTGTTGCCTTGTAGCCTATTGTAGTGCTTGATTTACATGGTAATGTTTTAGAATCTGCTGTAATCTGAGGCACTGCTGCATTTCCAAAATAGCAAATTAGACTCATGGCTAGCTGCAGAGACTTTGAAAGTCAATATAACATTCTTGTTCATGGAATATGTTGACATAAACCCAAGTACACTTGGGATGAATTTAGCTTTTAAATCCTCCCCCCCCCCAATTATTTCTGTGCATGTTTTTTGGATAGGGTGCATGATCTAAAACTGAGAACCAAAACTGACCTTTTGGGCCTATGGTTTTGGGGACCTAGCAAACTCACACCAAACCTCCACTTTTGTTCTTAATAATTAATTAATTAATTAAAATCTACCACCCCCCCCTCCGTGAATATAAATATAAACCAGTTGCTAGGTGTCAGGGTTCCCTCCCCACTCTGAACTCTAGGATATAGATGTGGGGATCTGCATGAAAGACCCCCTAAACTTATTTTTACCAGCTTTGGTTAAAACTTCCCAAGGCACAAATTCTTTGCCCTTGGACGGCATGCTGCCACGACCAAGTGATTTAACAAAGAATCAGGGAAAGAACCACTTGGAGTTCCTATTCCCCCAAAATATCCCCCCAAGCCCTTACATCCCCTTTCCTGGGGAGGCTTGAGAACAATATCCTAACCAACTGGTTACAAAGTGATTGAGGACCCAAACCCCTGGGTCTTAGGACAATAGAGAGAAATCGGTCAGGTTCTTAAAAGAAGGATTTTATTTAAAAAAAAGGAAAAAATCACCTCTGTAAAATCAGGATGGAAAATAACTTTACAGGGTAACAAAAGATTCAAAAACACAGCAGAACGTCCTCTGGGCTTAGTTTCAAAGTTACAAAAAACAGGAATAAACCTCCCTCCAGCAAAGGAAAAATTCACAAGTGGAACAAAGGATAATCTAACACGCCTTGCCTGGCTTTTACTTACAATTTTTGTAATATGAGAGACTTTTAGGATGGTTTATAGGAGAAGGAGTTTTCTGACCAGATGCTTCTCTGCTTCCCAAGAGAACACACAAAACAAAGCCTCCCCCACAAGATTTGAAAGTATCTTCTTTCCCCATTGGTCCTTTTGGTCAGGTGCCAACCAGGTTATTTGAGTTTCGTAACCCCTTACAGGTAAGGAGGAATTCTAGGCTACCTTTTGCTGTATGGTTATGACACTGGGGTTGAAAGTTTGTCACAGTTTTTTCTTAAAGATCCCAGGTGGCTTACTATGCTCCCTTTGCCAACCACCCACACAAAATCAGCATGCATGCACACACACACACACAATCAGCACACACCCATGTACTTGTGCACAATCAGCACACCAAGTCTGACTTGGGGACCTATGAAACCTACAGACACAGGTCCTTTGTTTGTTTGTTTGTTTGTTTTGAGGAGGGGGGGGCTGACGGAGGGAAGTGTGTCGGGGGGAAAGACCCCAACCGTCTTTCAGTGTTGGAAGCATGGCCACTTCAGATGCCAGTGAAGTGCATCTTGCAGAATCATAGAATCATAGAATATCAGGGTTGGAAGGGACCTCAGGAGGTCATCTAGTCCAACCCCCTGCTCAAAGCAGGACCAATCCCCAAATAATCATCCCAGCCAGGGCTTTGTCAAGCCAGGCCTTAAAAACCTCAAAGGAAGGAGATTCCACCACCTCCCTAGGTAACGCATTGCAGTGCTTCACCACCCTCCTAGTGAAAAAGTTTTTCCTAATATCCAACCTAAACCTCCCCCACTGCAACCTGAGACCATTACTCCTCGTTCTGTCATCAGCTACCACTGAGAACAGTCTAGATCCATCCTCTTTGGAACCCCCTTTCAGGTAGTTGAAAGCAGCTATCAAATCCTCCCTCATTCTTCTCTTCCGCAGACTAAACAATCCCAGTTCCCTCAGCCTCTCCTCATAAGTCATGTGTCCCAGCCCCCTAATCATTTTTGTCATCCTCCACTGGACTCTTTCCAATTTTTCCACATACTTCTTGTAGTGTGGGGCCCAAAACTGGACACAGTACTCCAGATGAGGCCTCACCAATGCCGAATAGAGGGGAACGATCACGTCCCTCGATCTGCTGGCAATGCCCCTACTTATACAGCCCAAAATGCCATTGGCCTTCTTGGCAACGGGGCACACTGTTGACTCATATCCAGCTTCTCGTCCATTGTAACCCCTAGGTCCTTTTCTGCAGAACTGCTGCCCAGCCATTCGGTCCCTAGTCTGTAGCGGTGCATGGGATTCTTCCATCCTAAGTGCAGGACTCTGCACTTGTCCTTGTGGAACCTCATCAGATTTCTTTTGGCCCAATCCTCTAATTTGTCTAGGGCCATCTGTATCCTATCCCTACCCTCCAGCGTATCTACCTCTCTTCCCAGTTTAGTGTCATCTGCAAACTTGCTGAGGGAGCAATCCACGCCATCCTCCAGATCATTAATGTAGATAATGAGGATCTGGGGCTTTATGTTCCAGTGATCATCTGGTTGTATTTGCCACTTGGTCTGCGATCTGGCTTTAGTGGTTTTCTCCTTCCACAGCAACTAGGGTGAGAAATTAACATGCAAGAGCATCTGCCGTACACTTCTGCAAAGGGCCAGATCCTCAGCTGGTGTAAAACAGTGTAGCCCCATTGACTTCAGTGGTTCTGTGTTGATTTACACCCATTGAGAATCTGATCCTTTAGTGGTTTGGGAGAGATCAGCTGCCTAACCAGAAGGGCCGTTGGTGGGGGAGAGGGAAAAGCATGACTGTAATCAGAAGGATGTGATTTTAACGTCTCAGGACCTGATAGGGCTAGAACCAGCAAAGATGCTTTTGGGGCTCTTCAGATTTTTCTTGAGTACCAACCTGGGATCGGTGGGAGAGGGTACTAACTGATCCCTGGTGCACATGGGGTTAAACTCAGCTCACCTTCTCTTCCCCACCGCCACCCCCACATCAGGGAAAGGCTACAAATGGACTGGATGGGAGAAAGCATCTTAGGGAAGGTCAGTCTCCATAGCCAGGGTGACAGGACTGGGTTAACCCCAGGCTGGGATGTTACAACTAGTTTGCTCTCTTCCTGTTGAGCAGGCTGTCTAATCTCTGGCTAGAGTGGTGAACTGCTTAATAGCATGAGACAACGTGATCTGATGGACTCTGTGGGATTTGGAGCATGGATTTGTACATTCTCATCCCTGCTCTGACACTGACTCCTTCCATGACCTTGGTCAAGTCACTCCCTGCCTCAGTTCCCCATCTTTAAAATGGAATAATAACTTTCTTCATTAACTGAGCTTCTTCTTAACTCTTTGGGCAATTGTCCTTGGCAAGCTTTAGTAGAAGTTGTTAGCTATGCATGGACAAGTTGCTGAGTCCCTGCATCTTCCCCCATGTTTTATATCAGTTATGCTAATACTCCTCAATAGCCTCAGGCTGGTGACATGCACATGGCTAAAATGAGAAACGTGCCCTTTTTGGGCAATTGGGGCAAAACATTATTTTGCAGGCCCAACCAAAAATGCAAAACACATCATAGGAACACAAAAAGTAAGTTAAAGAAGAGGAAGTATTGTGCTTGATGTCCAGTTCTGACAATGGCAGACACGAGCACCATCTCTCTGATTTCAGCACTTAAAATATTGCTGTGTATGACATGGGAAATTCTTACTTTGGTCATGTCCCATTACAATTATTACTGTGCTGCTTTCCTCTTGATGATATACCTCTTGCCCTCTTCACCTGAGTCCAAACATAATGGCAAGATTTCTCATATAGGTCAAATTTTCCCATTGCTATTTTAATTGAGTTATGGTTTCTGAGCCAGCTCCTCAAATAACATTTAGTTTTAGCATTTTGTGCTCTTTAAAATAGAGGTGTACATTGAAAATTACTTGTTTGAAATGGGATTCTATAATTTGGACTTTTAAAACCCCCGGAAGAATGCAATTATATGTGTATAATTGGAGTTAAATTTGCTGTCACAATTACACTTTAATGCAGGATTAAAATGCCTCAGTTTCATGCTTTAGTATTTTAACTTCCCATATTTAACACAGCAACTCTGGACACCATTACATTTTCCATAATTTTATCAGGGTTTTTTTGTTTTAACATTAAAAAGAGTCTGAAATTTCCTGATTTTATTTTAAAGACACAAGGATCCAGAAACTGTAAGTCCCATATTTCACACACATGCATTTTGATAACATCTTAGGGATAAGACAATTTTAGACTTCAGCATAAGAATTATTCCCCCTATTCATCATAACTATTTTAGCTCTCCCAGAGAGAAGCTGAATGAACGGTTGCATTCTCCTAGCTACTACTGCTGCTCTTCAACATTGCCTAGCCTGCCTTTTTGAATCCCCCGCTCTCCTTAGTTCATATACTTCTACCATCTCCACGCTAGGAAGGCAGGTTGGACACCCAAGGGTAATGGATGGAGGAACATGGCTGTACAGAAGGAGAAATGGGACTATATGGGAGGACACGGGGCTGGGGGTAGCAGGCAGGAGGAGAAACAGGATTGTGAGGGGGCTTGAGGTCAGTTTCTAACCACTGAAATGTCAGCAGTTGCTGCTGCTGGTTGTGCTGGGAGAACTGGGGCAGCAGTGCTATGTGAAACCATTCAGGAAGCACAGAGACTTGGTTCCTTTGCAACACCAGGCTTCTTTTGGGAGGCTCCCTGAGGTAGATGACATCAAGATAATTCCATCCGCACCCCGTTTACAATTATATTTTTTTAAAAGTTTATATTATCACCATCCGCGGGCACATCCCATGTGTTCAAGTCTGTTCCTTGTCTCTCTCAAATCTCCTTGGGTAGAAACCATGTCTATTGCACTGCAGAGCGCAAAATGGGAAATTAGCATATAACGAATATTAATTCACCAGGGAACAATCTTGAACTGTCAAGGGATATATTAGATGACTGACTGAATCTATTCTTCATGATTCTTTATCCGAGCTGATTATTCCTGTGAAATATTTTCATGTAACTGCACAGTGTGTACGGTACAGCCTCCCATCGAGGCAGTGGTCTGGCTGCACAAGGAATGATTTAACAGTAAATTTACAAATGCAAGGGCTCTGCGCTTACCTTCTGCAATAAATAGGAGCCCAAGCTTTGGAATGTGCTAAGTTCACAGAGGGGGAGGAATGTCAAATTCCTGGCATTGAACTGTATCCAGGCACCAATGGAGCAGGTGATTTATAACAAAGCTGAACTGGGGAGGAAATGGAAAGAAAGGAAGGAAAATATCAAGAGAAGAAATTGAATTTTCAGATGGTGAATTCCAAAGCTATTAATGGGTTGGTGAAGGGGGTGTGGCACTTTGAAAACCTGAAAGCATTTTAATGCCAAAGTAAAATGACACCTACACTTCTTCCCTCTTTGCTTTTTATTCACCCTCTCTGCTCTCTTTTTCCTTCATTGAGTCAGGTGGTTCAGCTCTCTTCTATTGGTCCCAAACTATGCAGTACCAGTGTTGATTTTCCTTAAAGAAAATCAATCTCATCTCTGTGACTGACAGTGGGTGCTGCTCCTACCTGTAGTCCTGTTACCCCCCTGCCCAGTCTTTGCTCTCTGCCAGTCATTTAGTGTTTTTTTCTTTTTTGTTTTGTTTTCTGATGTGTATTTGAGTTGCCTCATGTCTAAAACTCTTTGAATCTGTGAAAAGAAAGGTACCATAGGACAATCCTAATTGCCTAGTGAGGGTGTGTGTGTGTTGTGTGTGTAGATAGATAGCTAGATAGATGAGTAGTGTGACATGAAATGTTAGAACACAGTAATCTCAAATGATACTGAAAGAATGCATTATGTATAATGCACAAATAGAACAAGCCTCTAAAATAACTCCCTACCCGATATATTCTTGTGGAAAATACTGCCACAGGATGACAGACTTGTGATATTAATGTGAAACTTATCTATTTGCCCGTTTAAGGGAATGCATTTCTGTGAATCTTTTTGAGGGGGGGGGGAAGCAGAAAGTTAATAACTCACTGAAGATGTGTGATAAGAAATAGCATCATTATGTTAACTTTGTTTACTCTTGCACGCAAAGTGGAATGGTCACCACTAAAAAGAGTGAAAGCCAGTAGTTGTTATATACATTTGAGATACTGCATTTAAACCCTATAGCTGGAGAATATTTTTACATATTTAGGGGGGTTTGTTTGTTTCTATATATTGGAAATAACTGGGCTATCTCAGATACCGCTGCCTGCCAACTCCAAGTTAATGCTGATTTCATTTCTCTCTCTCTCACCCTCCTTTTAAACAATCGCCACTGTATTAAGAATGTGCCAACAGATTTGTTTCTTTGATCTTAAAATCCTCCTTCCTTAGCCTGTTTTTAGTTTTTAATTGGCTCTGAATAATAATAAATGCATCAATGTGTTTTCACACCGTTTTCTTTTCTTCACAAAAATCAGCATGTTACTTTGCTGTAAGGTCCTGTATACTGTGCAGCGCAATGGAACCGAAATACCCCAAATGCCTCAGCAATGCTAATCCATTCTATCTCTGTGAAATACTCTCCATCCCCACCCTCCCACCAGAACACACAACTATAGTTCTTCATGGAAGATTATTATTGAGATACCATTCTTCCATGATTCGTTTTCGGCAGTGATTTTCCTTTCCCCCACCCCCCATTGTGCTTTCAATGTGGCCCAGCGCCCCTCCCTGGGCCTTGGCTCCTGTGATGTTCTCCAGGTACCTTTCCTCAGAACCTCATTCCTATATGCTTGGGAAGTGCAGAGCTTGGAGGCAGCCTTACGATAGTTCAGCAAAGACACTGATGCTTATAAACTGAGCCTCCTTGAGCTTTGTCCTCTCCCAAGATGGAGCTTCCTTTGATTGGTCAATCTGCTAACAAACACAATCAGTGTTGCCAGCTGTTGCAGTTTTATCACAAGTCTCACAGGATTCGGTATTTTTCTTAAAACCCCAGCTCCTGACAATTGGCATGTCCATCTCAATTTTCATTTTCCTCAAAAGTAAGTTTCTAGCTCAATGGCTGTAGAGAAAAGCTTGAAAACATGATCCTTAAAGGCTCTAAATCCAGAAGGCAAATAAAAAGAATGAAAAAATGTATTTTTAAAATCTCATATTTAACTTAATCTCATGATTTTAAGTGCCTGAAATTGGTGTGTGGAATTGGAAGTTAGCAATACTGGACGATGTTTGGCCAACTTTCATGATTTTCAACTTAAGCACCCAGGAGGCTGATTTCAAACTCAATCTCTGCTCTAACAAAAACAACAAGGAGTCCTTGTGGCACTAACAAATTTATTTAGGCATAAGCTTTCGTGGGCTAAAACCCACTTCATCAGATGCATGGAGTGGAAAATACAGTAGAGAGGTATAAATACACAGCATCTGAAAAGATGGGAATTGCCTTACCAAGTGGGGGGGTCAGCGTTAACGAGTCAATTCAATTAAGGGGGAAGCGGGCTATTCTCAACAGTTGACAAGAAGGGGTGGAAGTCACTTTTGTAGTGCTAATGAGTCCAATGTAATCAAGGTGGCCCATTTCAAACTGTTCACAAGAAGGTGTGAGTATCAGCAGGGGGAAATTAGATTTTTGTAGTGAATCTGCTCTGTTTAACAAGGTTACCTCTAGATACACCATTTAAAATTTTTCCTCCTTCCTGATACTGTTAGTGGAACCCTCCCCTCAGTTGCTTCTCCAAGCTGGAGCTCTGCTCACCCTGCCTAATTTAAGTGTGAAGTAGAAGTAATGAACGCACTGTGATCAGATGACACAGAAGGGAGTGGACTGGAGTGTGACAGTAACCTGGGTAGTAGTCATCTAAAGGCAACAGTATGAAGCAACTGTGTTCTTGCAGCAGAAAAGGAACACAACTCTATTTCATTGAATGGAAAGGTGGTTATTTATGGGACTGATATACACACACTTTTGTCTAGCTTCGAGCCTGACTGATACAGACTGTAATGCCTAGTTTTAGCACACAGGGTCTCTGTGCAGGAAATACTGACATATCCATGGAACTGCTGACTGCAGAAAAGGAGGCAGGAGAATCTGTAAGTATGTGGCATGGGGGATAAGAACAGAGCAACAGGGCAAAAGATGGATTTAGTATCTAAAGAGGGGATGGTGGAGAACCAGCTGTCAAGTGATAGAGAACTGCCAAGAATATATCAGAGTCAGAATGTAGCTTGAACATAACTCAGGAGAAGAGATGGAGCTTTGAGAAAGGGGGCATTGGAGTGATGTGGACATGGAGCAAACTTCTTTCAGTTTTTGTTAATCTGGAATCTGATAATCCTAACCCTGCACAGGAGATTCAGCTGAACATAATTTCCCTGGTGAGGGTTTTTTAAGTGACAGACTATTTAGAACAACCCACTTTACTATTTTATGTGATAGAGCAAACTGTGAAATAGATTACTGTTCTATGGATTTGTATGACTTCAGTAACAGAGTAGAAGGGATGTCAAACTTAAAAGAAAAACAGCAGTTGTGGGAGGGAGGCACAGCTGGCCCAAATTTATGAGTGGCATTGCAACCTGGCACATGGGATCGCAGCATCATTCACTCAAGTTTGGGCTGACTGGCCCCCTGTCGTCATGATGGAGGGGCAGCTGAATCAAACTGGAGTGGTGCTGTGACACTGGCGGTTGCAGCAGTCAGAGCAGAGAGCCAAGTCCAGCCAGTCCCATGAGTCTGGTGTCATTCTGGAGACCTAAGTTTGGGTCGCGATCCACGGGTTGAGAAATCCTGCCTTAGATAAAACACTTAAACCTCACCGAGTCTGTTTTCCCAACTGTAAAATATGAATAATAGTATCTTCAGTCTAATATGAGTGTTTTTATTAGGCTTAAGTAATTAATGTTTGTAAAGAACTTTTGTATTTTCAGATGAAAGTTGGTATGTAATATAAAGTGTGTGTGTGTTTAAAATAGTTAACACAAAAATATTAAAATATACTACATTAAAGCAAAAAACTAAACAAAACCCCAACCTGTGTTAAAAGAACACTATTAAGATTGTAAAATGAAACACTCAAGTTAGGGAATTCCAGAATTAAGGTTGCCTCTGCAACCTTAATTGGCTCCCAGGTCCATATGCATTATGCGGATGTAATTTTCAGGAAATTTAGTTCTGAGGCTCTAGTAAGTCTCTATTGAGCATGTGCAAACTGATTTTCACATGTTTATAACTTGTCCAAATTTGGGTGGATTTTTACGGTCCCAGGAAAAGTCACATCCCTGGCACAAAGACACCTCCTGTTAAATTTCAAGTCCCTGCTCCAGAGCATGGGAGCACTTCTCAAATAAACGGTTGGCAGAATTTTTTTTAATGTGTGCAAAACATTTTTCTCCCTAATGCAGTCTCTGCAATGGCTGAAATGTTTTGGCTGGAAAAGAAAAATCAGTCTGAGGCAGGCAGACAGCATGGGAATGTTAAAATCAAACAGTTAAAATTTGGCAAAATTATATGTAACTGAAAATGGTTTTATAATGGGATAAATCAGGCAACCTTAATAATAGAGGATACTAGCTGCTTCACCCTTAATATCTCCCTCCCTCTACATCCCCCGCTCCAAACTCATGGTTTTGGTGTAGTTAGTTTTGAAAGAGAGATGTACAATCTGCCTGTCTGACCAAAGAATGGCACGGATTGTATTGTTTCAGGATGGTTATCCTGCCAGCTAAGAAATTTGAGAGAACTGTGCTCCTCGATGAAAGGTTGGGATATCCTGCGAAAGTCCACTAGAGCCATTGATGGGAAGTTACAGGTTGTATCAATACATCTCTTGCAAGTCCATTGACTTTGCTGGAGCTACAAGAAGTGTAAATCAGGGTATATATTAGTTCACTGTCTAACAGACATATTGTTTTTTTGAAGCTACATGAAGGCTTTTCCCAATGACTAAGATGACCATAGCTAATCTGTCACCTGAGTGAGGTTAGTTAGGAGATATGCATGTTCATTATTTGAAATATGCTACATGATGATATTGCAGCATTTGTAGTAATGTGCAGGTGTTTGAAATTCTGTGGGATTCACTGAAAGTAGCCTGTTTCCTCCCATTGCTGACATGGTTAATTCTGTAAAATGTGGAGAGACTAAACAGTAATTCCAGTCTTCCTGCAAATAACTCTTGTACTTCAGTAGAGGACTTGCATGCTCTTCCTTTCCAGAAAATATTTATTTGATAACAGAAAAAGATTATTTGGACTGTTTCCTTTCTTTCAAAAAATTCTTCCCTGTTTTTGAAAGTGGTAGAGGACTGGAAAATCAGATAAAGTTGAGGTTGCACACTGATACACAGCTGGAGGTGTAGAACTAGCCTGTTGGAACTGTGAAAGGAAAAAGAATTAGAAACTTGAATTGAAAAAATATATAATTTGGTTTAAATTATGGTGGTGGTTTTTTGAGACCTACTAATGTTGCTTTATTTCTCATTCAAATAGCAACTTGTTCTTAAGGTTCTGAATCAGAAGATGTAGGCTGTTTCAACTCCCACTTCAGGATACACCCAGTGCTGGCACTGCAATGCAGTAATAGTGAATCATGGAAATTAGAGATGCAGATGACCTCCAGAGAATCATTACCTTCCTACAGTATATTCTCTAGTGTTTTATTTAGTTGAGAGACAGCTTTATTGCTAAAGACATGGCCTCTTGAAACAAAGTTTGCATCTATATGTTTCTGGTGGCCAGGAATATAAGAACAGCGAAATTGGATCAGATCATTGGTGGTCCATCTAGTCCAATATCCCAGTTTCTGCCAGTGGCCAATGTCAGCTGCTTCAATTATCCCATAACTGTCTGCAATTTTGTTTTTGTTTTTGTTTTGTTTTTAACCTTTTATGAAGCAACCATTACTGATCACTATTAGAGACCAGGTGGACCTGGAGTATAGCAGAATATCACAGTGCCTGTGCTCCAAACAATGCAATGCATGTTCTAAATTTAAAATGACTTCACTCAAGTTACATCAGGGTTGAATTTGATTCCTGCGGCACAAGCACATGGGCAAAATCATTTCACCAACCGGAATAACATGGCTGGGTATGGAACACTACACGGAGGAAAGGAGAAGAAATATTTTCACCAGACAACAGTGAACCTTCTCCAGCTAAGAAGATGGTGTAACCTCCAGAGCCACAGAGCTCTCTTGATGATGTCAAGGATGCACTATGGCTTGGAAGCTACACGAGCTCCTCAGTTTAGAACAGGGGCATGACTGCTTTCCTCTTCCCTTGTGGAATGCATTGTACTGTATATGTTCAAAAACACACGCATTATTCTGCTTCTTTGTTTTACATCGCTGCATCCTTAAAAATGGTGAATATGATGTATGTGTGATATAGATTACACACACGCTCTAGTTTTGGGCTCAATCCTACAGGCTTTATTCATGTGAAGTCAATGGGGCTACTCACAGGAGTCAGGGCTGCAGTTCAGGCCCTTGGGAAAATAAAAGAACACAGGAAACAGCACTTGACGAGATGGCAGACTTGAAGGGAGTCTATTTGTGTGTTTTGAAGTCTGAAAGACTGATAACTTCAAAGGCATTGTAGCCAGAAATATAACTTGTAAATTTGAAATATTAATGAAAGCCACAGAAGTTTGTTTGGATGAAGTAAAAGGTGAGCGGCATTATTTTTTATTGAGGCTATCATGCGTAGTCTTCAGATATCTAACTGCCCTTGTTACCCGGGGTTCTTTCAACCCAACGCTCTTGGTAACTTTTACTCTGTGCGAGGTGGTGTCAAGAAATAAATAAGGGGAGACACAGCCGTCCGACCGATAGATGGCTGGCACAAACGGGACAACACAAGAGAGCTTTCACTTAAAGCTAAACTTTACTTAGTCTCAAGCACTTATATACATGTCTGCAACAGGTTAGTAAAACACCCTGAACCCCTGATAATTACCAAAGCTGAGTGTGGCTCTCAAGTGGCACAACGGCAGCCCGTCTGCTACTGGGGAACACAAGATGCATCCCGAGGGGGAGTCCAGTCCTGAAGAGTCCCCCACCTCAAACTTTTCCCCCTTATTTATACATTAGTAATAGAATGACATGTCCCTTAAAGAAAACTTGTTAAGCAAGCAGTTCCAATGGGCAAGCAAGAGGCTCCTTCTGATTATCGATTAACCAGGTGTGGGTTTTTCCAGAATTTGCAGCCTTGAGGCCCCAACAGACATTCCTGGGGCACATCCTGCTCTTCTAAGATGCATTTATCAGCAACTTCAACACAGTTCTTATCAGGAAGGATGTGGGGTCAAGCTGCCCTTTCTGTGGCACCCAACACCCCCCCCCTCGCTGACTTGGCTGCTTTTAGCAATAAGCCATAGTGGTTTCAGGCACTCTACTGGTTTGCCAAAGTCTCCCCATACACACTGGCTACTTTTCAAAGCAGAAGTTTCCATGACTGACTTTCACTTGTTCATAATAAAACAGATCATAGTAAAATATGAATTCTATTATCCTGTAAAAAAAACCCCATGAACATGGTAAACTATTTATTAACTATTTATAAACTATTTATATATTGTGTTCCCAATTTTGACTAACAAGCTTAAATCATGAGTCTAAAATTCATTATTATTGTAAGGCAGGTCTTTTGTGTTTGTATGGAGATAAACAGGCACTAAAGGCAAATGTGAGAATTCCTGATTATAGAATCCTAAAATACCTGAAAATATAGAATTTCCAAATACTGAAAGACATATAAATAACTTCCATGTATTCAGAATCTCCAAATAAACAAATACTAATGTATTGCTCTGGGCTCAACTGTCTCTGAACCTCCATAATGTTGTTTAGCTGGTGCAGTTATGCTGCACTTGAGGGTGTTCCTGACATGGTTTTGTTGTTGAGAAAGAATTAACTGTCAGAGCTGCTGAGCTGGAGTCTATTTCATGTACATTTCTGGGAGGTCCACTCAGGATCCACTTTAACGTGGATGTGCAGATTGTGAGGATTAGATGTGAAAGGCAATAACCATGAGACACAGTATGGTCTGGTAGAATTCATGATCAAACTCTAGTATCGTTTCCCCCCCTGCTGTTGAATGGCAGCTGTGCAAAAGATGCAGTGAGATGTAGTAAGTTATTGATTCAGCATGTGTATTATTTACTAGAAAGGCCTTGCTTGAAAGCAAACAGTAGTAAACCTGGTAAAGAACTGCAGTGTCAAAAAACTTGATTTTATTTGTTAAAATTTAAAGCAGTTAAGGTTCGTCACCCAATACATTAAACCAGTGGTTTGGTGTGGCTCTTGAGCTGTCATATTTATTGAATGGAAGGAAATGTAAGTTAAGTTACTGTTGTAAGTCCATTTTGCCCATGATGCATAAGGCTTCCAGTTTGGGATTCCTTACTAAATATGAGATGTGAACTTCCTGAGGCTATTCCAGCAATCAAAATATTAAACACAATGAATGTGCTCTGGGGCACGGCAGGGGCACAGGGAACCTGGCTCCACCTACTCTTTTCTTTTTAACAGCAAGTGTCCCTCCAAGGGTGTTTGTGCACATTCTAGAGGTTCCTGGACAAACTTGACCTCAGAACAATTACAGCAAGGTTTGTAGTAATGTTGGCTTCCCAACAATGGCTCACCCTGACCTTTGACTCTAGGGAAATGTCTTAAGAGTATTTAAATATCAGCCTACTTAATGTAACTGAACTATCTGCTGACCATACTGGTGGGAAGGTGCAGGAGTGCTAGGATAAGTGTGTTTCTTAGGACATATCGTCTCATTGTTTTCTTGTACTCCCCCAACTGTCTCTACCCATTTGTGGTCTTTTGTCTTATGCTTAGATCATAAGCTCTTTAGGGCCCTGCAAATCTTTTTGTTCTGTGTTTGGACAGCCCCCAGCACAATGGGTTCCTGTTCCATGACAAGGGTTCCTAGGCCAGTAATACTAAGGCTGAGGCTCACGAGCTGCAAGTGGCTCTGTAACGTGCCTCCTGCAGCACTTTGCAGCACCTATTATAACACTGTGATTTAATTATTAACCAATCAGGATGCTTTTATTGTGTTATTAACCAATTGTAGTTGATAAGGTAATAATACTCGTTCAGTCATTTTGCTGTGAAAAAAACGAATAATACATTAAATATTCCCACTGTCATACAGTTTAAATATGAATCTATAGTACTATAGTAATGAAACAATGAATTCACATGACTGTAGCTCCTTTGGCTCCTAAACCACTGAGGTCTGAGTATCATTGTCTTACAAATAAGGACAATAATAACATTCTGTATCAGGATGGTGCAGAGAAGGTCATGGATGTGGGGATCACCCTCTTTCAACCTTACAGCTGCTGTATACTTCTGAACGAGGTATACACACTAACAAACTGAAGCCTTTACTATGCCCCCTAATCAGCAGGACATTTTTGGGACTGGGTTGTGCTGGATGATGGGGAAAATAGATCACTTCTAGGCTCCCTCTTGAGCATGAGGAATGATTCCTGCCCTGTTGCTTCAAAAGCACATCTGTGGGTGTGGCGGGTAGTGATTCTGTATCCCCTTCTTCATGCTCAAGGGACCAGTGTAACACAGGGCAGGAGCTGGTCCATTCCATAAATTAATGCTGGAGCTATAATGAAACCCATGTTTGTTTTAGATCTGTATAATTAATCTGTAGACAAATGTGCTATTTTCATTATGTATTCATAGAATCATAGAAATGTATGGTTGGAAGGGACCTCGAGAGGTCATCAAGAGCAGCCCCATGCACTGAGGCAGGACCAAGTAATCCTAGACCATCTCTGATTGGTGTCTGTTCAACCTCTTATTAAAAACTCTAATGATGGGGATACCAAGATTGTTCCAGAATTTACCTGTCCTTATAAATTAGAAAGTTTTTCCTAATATCTAACCTAACTCTCTCTTGCTACAGATCAAGCCCATTACTTTTCCTACCTTCAGTGGCCATGGACAACAAAAGATCATCTTTATAACCGCCCTTAACATACCTGAAGACCGTTACCGGGTCTCCCCCTACTCGAGTCTTCTTTTCTCAAGATTAAATATGCCTAGTTTTTTAAACTTTCCACATAAATCAGGTATTCCAAACTGCTTAAAATTTTTTGTTTGTTTCTTTTGGACTCTCTTGAATTTATTCCATTTTTCCTAAAGTGTGGTTCTCAGAATTAGATACAGTACTGAGCGCTGAACAGAATGGGACAGTTACATCTCATGTCTTCCATATGACAGGTCTGTTAAAACAACCCAGAATGATAACAGCCTTTTTTGCAAGTACATCACATTGTTGACTCATATTCAGTTTTTGTTTGAGGTGTTGTAACCATGATGTTTCCAGGATATTAGAGAGAGGGGTCCAACAAGGGAATATATTTTCCTGGACTACCCTCTGTTGGTGAAAGAGACAAGCTTTCGAACTACACAGAACTCTCCTTCACACAAAGCTCTGTGTAGCCTGAAAGCATGTCTCTTTGACCAAAAGAAGTTGGTCCAGTAAAAGATTTTTCTTCACCCATATTTGCCTCTCTCATATTCAATTTGTGATTCATTACAACCCCAGATTCTTTTCAGCAGTACTACTACCTAGCCAGTTATTCCCCTTTTTGATTGTGTATTTGTTTTGTTTTTCTTCCTCGGTGTAGTACTTTTCACTTAAATTTTTATTGAATTGTTATTGAATTTCTTCATGTTGATTTCAGACCAATTCTCTAATTTGTCAAGATTGTTTTGAATACGAATCCTGTCCTCCACAGGGCTTGCAACCATTCCCAGGTTGGTGCTACCGACAAATTTTATAAGAGTGCTCTCCAGTCAATTATCCAAGTCATTAATGAAACTACCCCAGACCCAGGACCGACCCCTGTGGAACCCCACTAGATTTTCCCTCCACTTTGACAGTGAACCATTGATAACTACTCTTTCAACAGTTGTGCACCCACATTACAGTAATGGCATCTAGACTATACTTCCTTGTAGTGTTAAAAATGACAATTCCTACACATTTAGTTGTGCAATTTTGTACAGTATTTTATTTTTAACATTTTTGTAAGTTCACTGTCAAGACTCCAGGGCATTATTCTGAATGGTCCTTATCCCACAAAAACTGGACCATGATGTAGATAAGACAGGAACATAGTAGTGAAATTCAGAGGCCCTGATAACTGCCTATAACTTTGACTGTTGTCATACCATCTTATCTGTCCTACATATCCTGTGTTGTGCAACATATGAAAACAGAAGTGGGAATGCAAGGTAAAATCTCACTTCAAAGCAATGTCATGGTTTATGTTGTAAAGTGTCCATCAAAGCCAATATGATGCCAGATTTCAGTGATGGTTTTGTGTATTAAGTTTGTATGCCAAGTTCTGGCAAATGGACATCAAGGTATAATTTTATGAAGACATCATTGACTCTGTTACCAGTATACCTGTAGCTAAATTCAGCAGTTCCATTATGAGTCCTTGCTATTTAGGGGTTTATAATACAGCTGTGAAATATCACTCTAGGATAAAATTTATCATGTAAAGTCTTGGCAAGGGAACACATTTTGCCTTTCATTAAGCTGAATTTGTTAGGGGGGCAGAAATCATAGATGTTTACTACCCTGTTAAAATTTAATTTTTTTTTTTCTCAGTGTTTTGTTTGTTTTAACAATGCAATATTTCCTGCTCTTGGCTAATAGGACCCTGTGGATTTTCTTTCAAGAATGTATTTGTCATAAAGAGTGCCAGATTGGCAGCCCTGGAAAATTACAACCTTTGTCCACAGAACCGATAAAGCAATGTAGGTAGAAGCAGTACAAGTTTCTCTACGTTACTCAGCCAGCATGCTTCAAGTTTGTTCAGAAGGTGCCACCTCTGTGTATGGAAAGGTTACTCAGGCATAACTCTGAGGCAAGGAATATTTTGTTTTTCCTTTAACTTAAAATGGCAAGTTCACAATAGTTAAAAATTGACTCCTGTGGCTAATTTTTTCTATAGACAGAAATATCCTAATGGTGGTGATTCATACTGGGGATATCATAAATTATTTAGAATCCATTCTGATCCCTCTTTCCCAGTTTCACATCTCTGTAACTCCACTGTCTTTAATTGAGTTATTCCGGAATGATGACAAGCATGAATAAGTTCTGAATTGGGCCCCAAGTTTTTCCTTCCAGATCTAGAACTTTTCCTTTATTTTTGAGGAAATTTTCTGAGTTAGTGCTAAGGTGCCAAGTTGTCCTTTGAAAATACCCAGTATTTTTGTTGTTGGTCAAAAACACGATGAAGTTTTCTAGGATAGAGCTGGAATGAAAGTGATATGAGACGAATACTGATCATTGAACGAATACATGGCGTTTAAGTATGACTTAAAGATTTGCAAACTATTGGGTAATGGTGGTTCTTGCCTGGGGGATCAAAATTATAACTGATATGGATTTATATGGAAGATGAGTCAATTACGCTCATTTTAGTATGTTGGTAAATATGTATTCATGTGTGAGACCATAACGGTTCCTTTTGAGAACGCCAGGCTAAATTATAGGTTTCAGAGTAGCAGCCGTGTTAGTCTGTATCCGTAAAAAGAAAAGGAGTATTTGTGGCATCTTAGAGACTAACTAATTTATTAGAACATAAGCTTCCGGTGAAGTGAGCTGTAGCTCATGAAAGCTTATGCTCTAATAAATTTGTTAGTCTCTAAGGTGCCACAAGTACTCCTTTTCTTTAGGCTAAATTATGTGCTTTATATTCTTTCCCATCTGCTAGAAAGGTTAAGTATCTTTAATTTCTAACAGGACATCAACAGAGGAGAACCAAGAAGATAGGAGAGGCCTTAATTCCAGACCTTCCATTTTGAAAGTAATGGGCAGGTTTATCCATATAATTCCAGTTCTCGTCAAAAGGAATTGGATTATGAAACCTGGGACAATGCTTTGCAGATATAGAGGCAAGTCTCTGAGTCATCTGTTTATTCCTAGATATCTACTACAGGCTTGACATTATGGACACATGCCCTTTTTCAGCTAGGCCCATTTCATAAAATGAGCCAAGGCAAGAAAAGCATGGGTAATCTCTTAAAAGTCCGAGGGCTAAATTAATCATGAGGTCAACAGAGAAACACCAGAAATGACATTATTGGAAACACAACATTTTGATAGCATTCTGAAACATCCTGGCTATTGTTTTAATTGCAAGAGAACTTTAATGAGCAAAGTAAGATTTATGTACAATCCCAGTTTTTTTACCCCATTAGATTGACAGTGTCTCATGTCACTAGTATATTTACCTTTTTTCCCCTTGTAAGTTCTGCAGTAGTAGGGGAATGCAGTTGATACACAGTCAAATTGTTCTTGACAGAGAGATTTTGAAAGCTTTTAGAGTGGATGTAAAAGGGGAAGTTTAGTCTTCATAGAGTCCACTTAGCTCATTTATCTGCATTAAATATCTAACGGTTACACTGAACAGAGATGACATTTTAAATAAGAGTAAGTGCTGCTTAGTTTTTTAATATCATTCTTGGGAGATGCAGAGTTGAAGGTTTTTTTTTTTTCTTGATGTTTTTTTCCCCTGGTCATATGTATCACTCCGTTCCGTTTAAACTCATGGCACTTTAGATTTATGAAAAATAAAACAGTATCTCCATTCTAAGTAGATGGCTTTCTATTTTTCATGTTGCATTATGAGGAAGGTAGTCTGAATGTTTCAGCATTCAGAGTGAAAGTACCATATCTCTTTGCAGCTGGTTTGGATGTGGATATTTATCTGTCCTGGACTGTGATGATATTATAGCCAAATCATTTCCTCCTTATTACTTCCTCCATATAACTGTCTTGCTGACCTAGAACTGGACATGAGATTAGGCCATCATATAAATTTAAAGTGTTGGTAACACCAATCTCATTTTGGGTTTTCTGTACTTTACAGAAAAGGCTCTTAAATCTAGACTTTCAGAAGGGAGATATAGATATATAAATTGTAAGTCTGAATTTCCAAGTCCTAGTGAATGTCCTTACACTCACTGAGGATGTGGTTCTCAAGCTTCTGCTGCAGACTCCATGCTCTCCTCTCCGTCTTTCCTCTGGTTCAGAGCCAGGGGTAACATGGAACCTGTAACAGTAGGGTTAAAGTAATCACTGCAACAGATGAAAGGAGGAGCTGGGCTTCCCAGCTTGCTCATGTTTACAAAAGTAGTTGAATCAGCAGCCTGAGCCATCTGGCAGTGTCTCCCTATTTCTCCTCCTCTTGCTGTGAGTGTGTGACAGCACCACCCTGCCCACTGTTTCTAGATTTCACATTTCTCCCTACTCTGGACTCTGCACCACCATTTGCCCCCAGATTTCATTAAAGAAGGCTAGAGAGAGGTTGCTAGGTTTGGTGTTTTGAATCTGAATTTCCATATCTGTGCCTTGTCTCCTTATTCCCCTACACTGGTACCTTGGAATGAGCAGAGTGAGGGAATGTTCCCTTAGACTGCCTCACTGACCACACAATATAAATGTAGTGGTATACCTAATTTATATGCAGTTTAAAGAATCCAGAGATTTGCGGGCTTTGGAATCTACTCATACAGGCTGAATCACATGTGTGCACAAGTGCTCTTTAGGATTGGGGCCTAATCAAGGTTGTAGTCTTTGCAGTCTCTTTTGATTAAAAGGTAAAGTGTTGTGTGGTGTTTTTTTATAACTTTGATTATATTGGATTATGTTGCTTGAAGCATTCTGATATTAACAATGTAAGTAGTGCACAAATAGTGCCTAGGAAGTATGTGGGATGTGTATGTGATGGTAATATGGTGCTTATTATCATTATCTACTTTATCCCAGCTCAATTACATTGTTAGTCACAATGAAAGATGAAATAGCCATTTTCTCTGTTTTCTGTTTTAATAAATGGCACGTGTGACTAATGAAAGTTCTTTGATCAAACACTTTTTATGCTCTGAAGGACTGACTGTACTGTGGTAACTTAATAGAATCAATAACACTAACAGTGACATTGGTCCTATGAGGTACATTCAACAATTTGATCAATGAACATGGCATCTCCCAGGATTAGGGCCAGCGTAGATAATTATGTAAATATAATCATGACAACAAGGACAAGTGCAGAGTCCTGCACTTGGGACAGAAAAATCCCACGCACTGCTACAGGCTGGGGACCAACTGGCTAAGCAGCAATTCTGTGGAAAAGGACCTGGGTATTACAGTGGATGAGAAGCTGTATATGAATCATAGATTCATAGATATTTGGGTCAGAAGGGACCATTATGATCATCTAATCTGACCTCCTGCACAACGCAGGACACAGAATTTCACCCACCACTCCTGCAAAAAACCTCACACCTATATCTGTGCTATTGAAATCCTCAAATCGTAGTTTAAAGACTTCAAGGAGCAGAGAATCCTCCAGCAAGTGACCCAGGCTACAGAGGAAGGCAAAAACCTCCAGGGCCTCTTCCAATCTGCCCTGGAGGAAAATTTCTTCCTGACCCCCAATATGGCGATCAGCTAAACCCTGAGCATATGGGCAAGATTCATCAGCCAGATACTTCAGAAAATTCTTTCCTGGGTAACTCGGATCCCACCCCATCTAGTATCCCATCACAGGCCATTGGGCCTATTTACCATGAATATTTAATTACCAAAACTATGTTATCCCATCATACCATCTCCTCCATAAACTTATCGAGTTTAATCTTAAAGCCAGATAGATCTTTTGCCCCCAGTGCTTCCGTTGGAAGACTATTCCAAAACTTCACTCCTCTGATGGTTAGAAACCTTCGTCTAATTTCTAGTCTAAATTTCCTGGTGGCCAATTTATATCCATTTGTTCTTGTGTCCACATTGGTATTGAGCTTAAATAATTCCTCTTCCTCTCTGGTATTTATCCCTCTGATATATTTATAGAGAGCAATCATATCTCCCCTCAACCTTCTTTTAGTTAGGCTAAACAAGCCAAGCTCCTTGAGTCTCCTTTCATAAGACAGGTTTTCCATTCCTCGGATCATCCTAGTAGCCCTTCTCTGTACCTGTTCCAGTTTGAATTCATCCTTCTTAAACATGGGAGACCAGAACTGCACACAATATTCCAGGTGAGATCTCACCAATGCCTTGTATAACGGTACTAAAACCTCCTTACCTCTACTGCAAATACCTCTCCTGATGCATCCCAAAACCACATTAACTTTTTTCACAGCCATATCACATTGGCGGCTCATAGTCATCCTATGATCAACCAATACTCCAAGGTCCTTCTCCTCCTCCATTACTTCTAATGGATGCGTCCCTAGCTTATAACTAAAATTCTTGTTATTAATCCCTAAATGCATGACCTTACACTTCTCACTATTAAATTTCATCCTATTACTATTATTCCAGTTTACAAGGTCATCCAGATCCTCCTGTAGGATATCCCTGTCCTTCTCTAAATTGGCAATACCTCCCAGCTTTGTATCATCCGCAAACTTGATTAGCACACTCCTACTTTCTGTGCCGAGGTCAGTAATAAAAAGGTTGGTCCCAAAACCGATCCTTGAGGAATTCCACTGGTAACCTCCCTCCAGCCTGACAGTTCACCTTTCAGTAGGACCTGTTGTAGTCTCCCCTTTAACAAATTCCTTATCCACCTTTCAATTTTGCTATTGATCCCCATCTTATCCAATTTAACTAATTATTCCCCATGTGGCACGGTATCAAACGCCTTACTGAAATTTAGGTAAATTAGATCCACTGCGTTTCCTTTGTCTAAAAAATCTGTTCCTTTCTGAAACAAGGAGATCAGGTTGGTTTGGCACGATCTACCTTTCATAAAACCATGTTGTATTTTGTCCCATTTACCATTGACTTCAATGTCCTTAACTGCCTTCTCCTTCAAAATTTTTTCCAAGACCTTGCATACTACAGATGTCAAACTAACAGGCCTATAATTACCTGGATCACTTTTTTTCCCTTTCTTAAAAATAGGAACTATGTTAGCAATTCTCCAATCATACGGTACAACCCCCTGAGTTTACAGATTCATTAAAAATTCTTGCTAATGGGCTTGCAATTTTATGTGCCAATTCCTTTAATATTTTTGGTTGAAGATTATCTGGGCCCCCCGATTTAGTCCCATTAAGATCCTCTTTAGTCTTATTAAAGACTGAGGCAAAGTATTTGTTTAGATACTGGGCCATGCCTAGATTATCCTTGACCTCCATCCTCAGTGTTGAGCGGTCCCACTTCTTCTTTCTTTGTTTTCTTCTTATTTATATGACTATAGAACCTTTTACTATTGGTTTTAATTCCCTTTGCAAGGTCCAACTCTACTTGACTTTTAGCCAGTCTCACTTTATCCCTACATGTTCTGACCTCAATAAGGTAGCTTTCCTTGCTGATCCCTGCCTTCTTTCACTCCCTGTATGCTTTCTGCTTTTTCTTAATCACCTTTCTGAGATGCTTGCTCATCCAGCTTGGTCTACAACTCCTGCCTATGAATTTTTTCCCCTTTCTTGGGATGCAGGCTTCCGATAGCTTCTGCTGCTTTGATTTAAAATAATCCCAGGCCTCCTCTACCTTTAGATCCATAAATTCTTCAGTCCAGTCCACTTCCCTAACTAATTTCCTTAATTTTTGGAAGTCAGCCCTTTTGAAATCAAAAACCCTAGTTGCAGATTTATTTTTGTTAATCCTTCCATTCAGTTTGAACTGAATTAGCTGATGATCAATTGAGCCAAGATTATCCCCTACAACCATTTCTTCTATGAGTTCCTCACTACTCACCAAAACCAAATCTAAAATGGCATCCCCTCTAGTCGGTTCAGCAACTACTTGATGAAGGAATCCATCAGCTATAGCATCTAGCATCTAGGAAAATCTGAGCCCTATTATTATTACTAGCACTCGTCCTCCAGTCTATATCTGGGAAGTTAAAGTCTCTCATGATCACACAGTTTCCATTAGTATTTACTTTATTAAAACATTATAAAGGGCTCTATCCATATCCAAATTAGATCCCGGCAGTCTATAGCGCACCCCAAGCACTATCCCAGGAGAGGCTCTAATAGTTTTCTTCCCCAATGTAATTTTTTCCCAGACGGACTCAGTCTTATCCATTTCATTGCTTCTTATTTCTTCACATTCTACCTCATCATTGATATACAATGCTACTCCACCACCTTTACCTTTATTTCTGTCTTTCCTAAATAGCACATACACTTCAATACCTGTACTCCAGTCATGACGACTATTCCACCATGTTTCTGTTATCCCCATAATATCTGGTTTCACTTCCTGCACCAGTAGCTCTAGTTCCTCCATTTTGTTACCTAGGCTCCTTGCATTGGTGTACAAACATCTTAATTTTTGCTGGTTGGCCTCACTCACATTCTGTACTCTATTAGGCACGGTCATTCTACAGCCAGTATAACCTATTAGACTGGTATCTACACTGCCCTTCCTCCTACCCACGGCTGTATCCTCTCTTACTTTGTTTTCTTTCCTATCAATGCTAAAATCCGGCGTGGAGATTACCTGGACATCTCCCAACCATCTCCCCCAAATTCCTAGTTTAAGGCTCTCTTAATCAGTTGTGCCAGCCTCCATCCTAGAAGTCTATTTTCTTCTCTACTCAGATGAAGTCCATCCCAAGAGAACTGTCCTCTGTCCATAAATGCCTCCCATTGGCCATACATCCCAAAGCCCTCCTTATAGCACCACTGCCTAAGCCATCTGTTGATAGTCATAATCTTGTCACAGCTTTGTTACCCTTCTCTAGGAACAGGCAGAATCCCACTGAAGATCACCTGAGCCTCAATTTCCTTAAGCATCTTCCCCAGCCTAGCACAGTCTCCCTTAATACTTTCCAGCGAGAATCTAGCCATATCATTTGTTCCCACATGAAGGATAATTAGGGGATTCTTTCCTGCTCCCTTTAGCATCCTTTTCAACCTCAGGTCTACATCCCGTATCTTAGCACCTGGAAGAAAGCAAACCCTCCTATTTTCTGGATCAGCTCTGGTTACAGGCTGTCTATTCTTCTCTGTAAAGCATCTCCGATGACATAGACCTGCTTTTTCCTGGTGATGGTGCTATTCTCCAGTCTATCCCCTGTTCCCTCTGGCTGCAAGTTCTTTCCATTCCTATTTTCCCTTGTAATCCTCTTCAATCCATCCTGTATCCTCCTGGGGCTCATATTTGGTGTAGTCTCCATTAACTCTTCCCCTTTTCCTATAGGACTAGCCGCTCTTCTCTTCTTTCTTGCCCTTCCATCTTCAGTGATTACCTGCTGAGCCCCTTCTTCATTTTCCAACTCTGCAAACCTGTTCCTGAGCTCTGTTTCTCCTTCACTAGCCCGTCTTTTCCTCTGCCTGGTTCTTTTAGTCACATGCTTCCACTGACCACTTTCCTCACCCAGTCTCCCCTCAGAATTCCCCAGTCCTGCTTCCATCTGCAAGTCTGAGCTTTTCCCTGCAGATACTTCATGTCTTTGCTCCATAATCTGCTCAAACCCCTTCCTAAACTCAACCAGACTTTCCACCTGCATCTCCAAACTTCGGATCTTTTCCTCCATCAGCTCTGTCAGACGGCATTTCATACAGACCAAACTCTTTCCAGGTACCCCCTCCAGGATCATGTACATACCACAGCTTCCACATCCAGTCATCTTCATTGTGTCTTCCACTACATGGGTCACTCCCACTGCTGCCTCTGTATCTGTCATAGCCTTCCCACCTAAAACCTGTTAATCTGGGAAACACAAACCACACCAAAACACCACCACCCACAGCAAAAACAAACCCCAAACGAGCACCACAAGACAAACTCCCCTTACAAACTCCCACTCAAACTTCCCTGTTTACAGCTCTGGTTGGAAAAATAGGAAAAACTATTTTACTAGGAGGGTGGTGAAGTACTGGAATGGGTTACCTAGGGAAGTAGTGGAATCTCCATACTTAGAGGTTTTTAAGGCCTGGCTTGAGAAAGCCCTGGTTGGGATGATTTAGTTGGGGTTGGTCCTGCTTTGAGCAGGGGGTTGGACTAGATGACCTCCTGAGGTCTCTTCCAACCCTAATCTTCTATGCGTCTGTGTTTCAATGATGGTTTGCATTACTGCCTTGGTCCATACCTATACCTTATTTAGCATATGCCCATGTATCTTTAACAACATAGCTAGCTACATTGAAGATCTTGAAAACCTAGACAAAATAGGTTGAACAGTTCTTTCAATTAATGACATCTTCTTTCACCCTCTTCTCTTCCCCCTTTTCTTACTTCCTATCAGCTGCCCTTATTCTTGACTTTCCTAATATTTTTAGTTGGCTTTTAGTGTCACATGATTTGAGAGTATCTGACATTACTTTCTATGGTCCTGTGATACAATGCCTATGTAGAAGCAGCACCTCTTGCCAGGAAAAAAAAAGATGGCAGGTTTTTTTTTATTGATGGACCTTATAGATGGAGATTTTATTTTTTATTTTTTTCTTACAAGCTTTTTTTGAATAAAATCAGAGAAACACACATGTATATATTACTTATCAAATGTGCTTTATATGTCATGTTCAAAGGAGTATTAAAAAGTTCCTTTGTTAGGAACAAAAATATAATCAGAGATACTTCACTAGAAAATAATTGTCCTAGATGAGAATGAAAGTGTATGAAATATATTTTTTGCAGGACATTTTAATAAACAGCAACATGGGTAGAAATCTGTTGACTGCTAAGGGACTTGTTAACTGGTTGATTTTTAGAAATAAGGAGGAACTGGTTGAGAATTTGAAAGAAGTCAGCTTAGGTGAAACTGATCATGAAATGGTAGAGTTCATGATTCTAAGGCATGGTAGGAGGAAAAACAGCACAATAAAGGTAATGGATTTCAAGAAAGCAGACTTCAGCAAACTCACGGAGTTGGTAGGGAAGATCCCCTGGGGAGCAAATCCCAGGGGAAGGACAGTTCAAGAGAGTTGGCAGTTTATCAGAGACATTATTAAGGGCACAAAATAAACTGTCCCACTGCGTGGGAAAGATAGGAAGATAACAAGAAAACATTCTACAAATACAGCAGAAGCAAGAGGAAGACCAAGGACAGGGTAGGCCTTTTACTCAAAGGTGTGTGCGGTGGGGGTGGTGGGGGGGGCAATAACAGGAAATGTGAAAATGGCAGAAGGGCAAAATGACTTTTTTTTGTTTGTTTCAGTTTTCACCGAAAAGGTTGGTAGGTATTGGAAGTAAAACATAGTGAATGTCAGTGGAAATGAGGTAGTATCTGAGGTTAAAATAGGGAAAGAACAAATTAAAAATTACTTAACAAGTTAGATGTCTTCAATTCACTAGGGCCTGATGAAATACATCCTAGAATACTCAAGGAGCTGACTGAGGAGATATCTGAGCCATTAGTGATTTATCTTCAAAAAGTCATGGAAGACAGCAGAGAGTCAAGAGGACTGGAAAAGGGCAAATGAAGTGCCCATCTATAAAAAGGGAATTGTGTCCATTTATTCTTTTACGTAGAGACTGTCCAGTTTGACCAATGTACATGGCAGAGGGGCATTGCTGGCACATGATGGCATATATCATGGACCCATCACTCTCACAGATCTTGGAAGACAGGCCAGTCCTTGCTTACAGAAGGCCCCCCAACCTGAAGCAAATACTCACCAGCAACCACATACCACACAACAGAACCACTAACCCAGGAACCAACCTATCCTTGCAACAAAGCTCGTTGCCAACTGTGTCCACATATCTATTCAGGGGACACCATCATAGGGCCTAATCACATCAGCCACACTATTAGAGGCTCGTTCACATGCACATCTACCAATGTGTTATATGCCATCATGTGCCAGCAATGCCCCTCTGCCATGTGCATTGGTCAAACTGGACAGTCTCTACGTAAAAGAATAAATGGACACAAATCAGATGTCAAGAATTATAACATTCAAAAACCAGTCAGAGAACACTTCAATCTCTTTGGTCACTCGATTACAGAACTAAAAGTTGCAATTCTTCAACAAAAAAAACTTCAAAAACAGACTCCAAGGAGAGACTGCTTAATTGGAATTAATTTGCAAACTGGATACAATTAACTTTGTCTTGAATAAAGACTGGGAGTGAATGGGTCATTACACAAAGTAAAACTATTTCCCCATGTTTATTCCCCAACCCCCCACTGTTCCTCAGACATTCTTGTCATCTGCTGGAAATGGCCCACCTTGATTATCACTACAAAAGGTCCGTCCCCCCGCCCCCCGTGCTCTCCTGCTAGTAATAGCTCCCCTTAAGTGATCACTCTCCTTACAGTATGTATGGTAACACCCATTGTTTCATGTTCTCTATGTATATAAATCTCCCCACTGTATTTTCCACTGAATGCATCCGATGAAGTGGGTTTTAGCCCATGAAAGCATATGCTCAAATAAATTTATTAGTCTCTAAGGTGCCACAAGTCCTCCTTTTCTTTTTGCGAATACAGACTAATACAGCTGCTACTCTGAAACCTGTCATGTTTGTTTCATGTTGCTTTTGTTAGTTGTCTTTTTTTTTTTTATGTCTTTCTTTTTGTGTACACAAGGTTGAAAAGCACTGTACTCACCTATATCCCTTCATATGTAAAAGGGTCACTCTGGCATTAATCACGTATGAACAATTTACGTTCCTTGGTTATTTTAACAAGATCTAAAGTGGTATCTCCAGAAGCCTTCAGTGCCTGGAAACTGCAATCTTCCCCCTCCTTTAATTAGTAGAGAAGTTATTCCAGCTATGCCATCAAACAATGCAAAGTTTAAGAACTACTGCTCTTGGGTAGTCATTACATAGGTTTATAGCTAAGTTTTCAAGTACTTAAGAGTTCCTGGAAGGAAATAGCGGGTGTGTTTTCAAATCCAGAGCATAGTTATGAATAAAGAGCCCTTCGTCTGTAAAACTGACTTCAAAAGTGATCCAGAGGATACCAAACAGAATTTTAAGGTCAGCTGAGTTTTTGTAACATGGTTGCCAGCATTGCAGGCCACCGAGATCATCCTGTTTGATAGTGAGGCAAGGAGCAGTCAGTCAGGGGAAAATAATGGTTTTTTACCCAGTCTTTCTCTTTACATCTGGCAGCATCCCTGGTGATTGCTCCCTCAGTGAAAAATCATACACGATTTGTGACTCAGACAGAAACATCATTTTGTCTCTGTCTAGGATTTTTCTTCTTTTCTCAAAGCCACTTCAATCCAGTAGACCTGAGACAAATGGTAGTATGGTTGCCAACTCCAGGATTATCCTGGAGTCTCCAAGAATCAAAGATTTATCTTTAATTAAAGATTGTCACATGATGACACCCCCAGAAATATGTCCAAACAAAACTGGTAACCCTGAATGCCACAAAGGCGCACCTTGTGTGATGCAAGGTCCTTCATTAGCAGGGTCCTTTGTTGTGCCATCTGCAGACCCACCACACTCCTGCTGTCACCAGCAGGACTGTCTGCATCAGTTGAGACCTGATATGAACCATGTGTCTTCACCTTGGTCTTGGAGCTTAAAGCAGTGGAGACAGTACTTTCTCCATTTTCCCCTGTTTGATCAATTATGCTGGAGAGGAACTTGCTCGAGGAACCAGATTATGACTGAACAAAACCTGATCCCTACTCTTCTTTAATGAAGAAACATCTGCAGAGCCCAATGCCTCAATCCCCTCAAACCTCCCTTTCCCAGAGAATTCTATTTTCAATCACTTTGAATAAAAGGCTCTCACAGTCCCTGATTACTGGCTATGCTTTGTTTTCAGGGCACTCTTTCTGAAGATGGAGTAGTTAACCCAGTCCAAGCCACACATGTACTTGGAGTAAGGCACTTGGCAAACAATAATGCCAAAGAAGTGACTTTGAGGTGATAGTGAACAGCAAATTAAATATTAGCTCTCAGTTTGATATGATGACACAAACCAGCCAGCCAGCCCTCATTCATCAAAATCCTAGCTATTGGGAGTTTTGCCATTGACATTAAGATGTCCAGGAGTTCCCCCAATGTGTTTTAAACAGGGAGGAATCACATAATGGAGAAAGGAGGTGGGATAGTATATCTCTGTTAGACCCTGTGAGATCATGCCTGGAATACTGTAGCTATTGCATATAGTTCTAAGACTCTTAATATCTGGAGAGGATCAACACATTGGAGGGGATTAAGAGAACAGCATCAGAAATGATTGCAGGGTTGGAGCACATAATTTTTGAGAAATGATTAAAGGAACAAAATATGTACTGTTCTCTTAAATGATGATTAAAGGATGAGCCATGCACAGTAGTAAATACCTATAAACATTTGAAGGGTGCAAACATGAACACAGGGGAGGGAGAGGAATTGTTTTAGATGTCCACATCTTAAAGTATGCCTTGGCCTGCAGACCCTTCACCTATGTCACACCCATGCTGGATCTTAGGACAATCTGGCCTTGCGTAAACAACCCAAGATGTAGCGCCCCTCCCCCAACACCATCATAACATGATCTTTGATATTTTCTTTGAAAAGTGCTTCTCCTTGCAAATCAACACTTTGAAGAGATGGAAAAGATCAACTATTGCATAGTAAATGGTGGAACGTGTTTGAGTTACACAGTAGGTGCATGTCTTAAAGGGTGACCATAATACAGAGTGCCCAGTTACTTTGTTCTGGTAAATGCTGAGAAGAACTTCACTGTACAGTATGCTCTATTTGACTCAGTTTTCTGAACTAACAACTAGACACATTGTTGAATTTAATTAGCATTAGTGAAGGTTAAGATGTCAGCATGTTCCATTATATTTAAGATAAGTGCACATTTTGTCAAATGCCCCTTGTTCACCACTCATCCTTTTAAAAAATGAACATGGCATTTTATATATATATATAATAGGCTTGTTTTAGTGTGGACAGGAGGAGGAGGGAAGGAAGTCTCTGTTTGCCTTCTGTAAAGCCTTCTCCTGATTGAGCTGCCTTTCATGAGAACAAAACTGCAGTTGGCGTCCTGCTCCCTCCTCTTCCCCATGGCAGAACCTTTCAATCTGCTTGCGTCCCTTGGGCATTTATGGAAAAGGATATTTAGTGATGTCGGGGGACCACATTCAATTTGCTCCAAAAGGCCCATGATTTCCTTTATACAAAAAAGCTTAATCCACTGCTGTGAAGTCACTAAAGGCATAATTAAACCGTTTGATCAGGTTAGTGGCCTAGTGAATGGGGGAAAGCAATAGATGAGATATATCTTGACTTTAACAAGGCTTTTGATGCAGTTCCGCAGGACATTCTCATAAGCAAACGAGAGAAATGTGGTCTAAATGAAATTAGTATAAGGTGGGTGCACAACTGTTTGAAATACTATATTCAAAGAGTAGTTATCCCTGTTTGCTGTCAAACTGGGACGATATATCTAGTGGGGTCCTGCCTGGGTCAGTCCTGAGTCTGGTATCATACAATTTTTTAATTAATGACTTGGATAATGGACTGGAATATATGCTTATACAATTTGCTGGTAACACCAAGCAGTGAGGGGCTGAAAGCACTTCAGGTAGCAACCTTAGAATTCAAAAGGACCTTGACTCTGCACTGGACCATTGTGTCCAGTTCTGAGCACCACACTTGCGGAAAGATGTGGGTAAATTGGAGAAAATCCAGAAGAGAGCAACCAAAATGATGATAGGTTTAGAAAACCTGACCTATGAGGAAAGGTTAAAAAAAATGGGGAACGTTTAGTCTTCAGAAAAGGAGACTGAGGGGGAACCCGATAAATCTTTAGGTATATTTAGGGCTGCTATAGAGAAGATTGTAATCAATTGTTCTCCATGTCCAAAAGAAGTAATGAGCTTAATCTTCAGTGAGGGATATTTAGCTTAGATATTAGGAAAATATCTTTGTAACTGTAAGGGTAATTATGTTCTGTAATAGGCTTCTGGGAGAGGAATCCCCATTATTGAATGGTTTTACCAACAGGTTGAACAAACAGGTTGTCGGGGTGGTCTACGTTTACTCGGTCCTGCCTTAGAGTGGGAGGCTCGTCTTGATGACTTCTCAGTGTCCTTTCCAGACCTACATTTCTATGATTCTAGAATGGCTTAAAAAAAGACAACTGATAGCTATGAAAGCCATGCTGCCTGGATGAGTAAATTAAAACCCTAGGGAACTTTTATTTAATGTCTTGGTGTAATTATGCATCTGGGGCCAGACCATGTAAGGAATGTACTTAATCAAAGTTCTAGTTGAAACTTCTCTATTTAGATACCATCCAATCCACTGCCCACTGAAGTAAATGGAAACACTCCCATTCAGTGTGTACTGCAGCAGGCTCCAACATCCGCTCCCCCTGCTTTTTCTCCCTCCTCCCCTAAACCATCTTTCAGTGCCGTACAGTATGTTAACCTTTCTTCTTACTGAAGTTGACAGGTTGAGGACATAGCCAGGTGGAGTAACTTTTAGAATTTGCCAATTCCACTGCATAACCAACTGGAGTGGTCACTGCAGAGTGAGCTCAGGAAACAAAACAGACCTGGGCCTCTCATCCGGCTCTGCAGAGCTCTACTAGAGGGCCACTGGGCATCTGGACATAGTTAGTGAACAAAAATTTGACATTTAAGATAAATTTGACAAGCTTAATGGGAATGATTAGAATTTTAATCTAAGGCATTTTAATTACAATATAACAACAAATGATGCCTCAATTCAGAGATTGACATGCACTGTGGCTTTAAGTTGTTTTTAATAAACATAGTAGACAGTAATATCAGTTTAGAAAAAAGATAAGCGAGAATAAAATGCAATTTTAAATGCAAAGGTTAGGCTGGAACAGATGACTCATGTTTTATCTATGTGGAAGTAATTATATGCTAGAAATTCAGAACACTGTTTCTGGACTTATAAAGAGCAAATCACCATAGTGAGATTTATCTTCTAGCTAATTTTATGGGTAATTCAGAGGTTTTAGAAGCTGCTGTTTAAGAGGGGGTGTGGGGGAAGGTCATTGTTACTTCAGTTCCCTCCTTCCTTTTTCTTTCTGTTAAAGGCTATTCAGTGTGCATTTAATGCATTCACATTTACCAAATCATTTTGTTCTTTCCTAAAATTTCCTATCAAGGATGTTGATCATCTCATCTATATTTCTTTACCCTTTCTGAGATTATTTGAATGCCTTGATGGTCCCACAGAAATGCTTGCCAATACCTTTGAGATGTAATAGTCTGCAAAGCCACAGTGACAAATAAAACACTCTCAGGGGATATTTGATAAATCACAGTTCTTTTTGTTCTGTTTTCAGTCACCTGTAAATATCTTGCTGAGAGTAGCATTTTTTTGTGTTTTCAAAGACATTTGGCCATAAAAAACAAATAGACTTTTAGTTCTTTTCAGGATTATGCACAGATCTTGATTTAAGTGTTTCTAAAGATTGATGCCAGTAGGCATCAACCTGCAGCCTGTTAAAAAAGTCAGGTTATAGGAAGCTAAATGGTGGTTTGATTGCTAAAATACTGAACTTGCTCATCATAGGGTGTGTCTTGGGCAAATTTCTAACCTGGTGAAGCCAATCCCTCTCCAGGAAGCCCCCTTTTCGTCCCCTCTTACGACATGCAGGAGGAGCAGAGGGCCTATTCTGTCCCCGGACTCCCAGTTGGGGCATTCATGGTGGTGTCCCAGTGACCAATGCAGTTATGGGAGTGGTGATAATGAAAATACTGAAGGGCGGGGGAGAGTCAAATAGATTTTTAGTATTTTTCTCTTCATTCACCGTTTCCAATTTTTAATTTAATTTGACATTTTTCTTAAAATGCAAGTTAAAAAATAAATATTATCTAAACAGCTGTCTGGATGAGAGAAAACTTTACCCAAGAAAGTAAAGATGCCTTACCATAAATTATCTCTTTGAAGACTGAATCCTGCCCCTTTGATATTTGGGAGTAAAGGTACGTTAACCCCATACGCATACATGGTGACTGCACATTTGCCTGACCATTCTAGAGGACAGTACAGAGGTGTGGAAGGGAGTCATGATGTGGAAAGGGAGTGTGAGGACCTCTGGTCTGGGTTTAGGACCTAGGAAGATACTGAAGGGGCCAGGGAGATCACTGACTGGTCCTCCTTGGCTCCTGCTTCCTTTCTGCTCCATGCAGACTACTGCAGCCCTGAGCTGCAGGTATCCACAGTGGAGATGCTATGAGGTGAGAGAGTATTGTTGATGACAGGTACAAAACTACTCTTTGGGTTGGGGCTTGGAGAATTCCAGGGGCTGAGCCATCTCTCCTCCCCCACATAACTGCACTAAAGATTCAGGAGAATTGTAAACATCTGCTACAGCTCTGTTTCAAAGTCCATAATAGGCACTTGTTTCTGAAAGCCATTCTGCCCCTGCATCCACTCCCCAGTTGTCACAGCAGGGAAGATCCTTCCTGTCTCACTGGCTTCAGGAAAGCACTTCCTTCTTAGATAGCAGTCTCCGGTGGTCCCTGTCATGATCCCTACCTTTGTAAAATGTTGGGGCAGACTCATTGACTCTTCCATAAGGGGTAGGTCAGCTGATGTACGGTAGAGGTCTGCCCTCAGGATTTTACTTCCCCTCCTTGAGTGTATAGATCAGGCTGACTATCCAAGTCCTGAAGACTCTGCACTGTGTACAGGACCAGTGCTCAGATTTGGCCCCAAGTATATGAGTGCCTATAAACTTTGGGGGTAGTCACTAGACACAAACCTATTTGATAACAGGAAAATAATATCTGAATTAATATTGACATCATGTTTACTGTACTGGGGATTTGTGGACTACTTTGGATGGTAATACACATTTATCTAGTGATTTCCATTTTCAAAGTGACGAAAAACATTAGCTAGTCTAATTAGTCTTTCACAAGACTGTATTCCCCACCCAGCCAAAGTTGAGAAATAATAGAAATCTTGTGTGGCCTGGCTTTCTCATGAAATTTTCAATTCAGTGTCTAGTTTAGATAATGTTTCACTGAAACTCCTTTGCTCATCCATCACTATTATTTACTTCTTTAATAAATAAAAGTAAGAAGTTATATTGAATTCCATCTGCTTGTAACAGTTCTGCTGCATACTCTATGCACCACAACTGTCGCATGCAGCAGATCTAATTCAATGTAACAATTTTTATTTATCTATCACCTTCATGTCCACAAACCCCTTTACAGTGCGTGTAGACAGGCATGGTACTTCCCCCAAACATGATTGATCAATAGGCATGGGCACACATTAATGGTTCGTTTGTTTTCCTTTTCTCCTCCCCCGCCCCTTAAATAATAGTTATTTCCTCTCTTTTTGGCGTGGCTGGAGGAATGGGGGGAAATTATTTTGGAGCAGTATTCAATTGCCTAGGGAGCCAGCATGTTTCTAAGAAAAAAAAATATATCCGCAACATTTTAATCATATTTGTTTAATAGTTCAGAAGATATAATACAAATGATCCCCTTAAGGTTTAACACAAGGGGTCGTGCTGGTTACTGTTACAGCACAAGATTTTTCTCATTGAGGCCTTAATTCTGCAACTGGATGTGTGCACCAATAGGGGTCTGCACTTGCCCAGGACTCAGCTGGATGGTCAGGGAGTAAGGAACCATTTTTTCTTTCATACGTCAGTTTTAAAACAGGCCCCCTTTATCTTTTCTTCTCTTGTTATAGTTTTTATTTAGCAAACAAATATTGACAGCTTCTGGAATTTCACATAAAGGAACACATCAGCCATTCCATTTAAAAAGAAAGTAGTGCAGGTTTCAAAGACGGAATACATTTTTTTAAGCCGTAATTAAGGTAACAAATGCATGCATTATTTATGTAATCTCTATTTAAAAAAAAATTATCAAGATTTCTCTGCACAAAGTGGACTCTTAATCTTTTAATAAGAGAAACATTTGAGGCAAAAATACTTTGGAGGGAATAAACAACAATAGCTCTCTGGCAGCAAATATTTTCAGGGCAACTACACAAAGTAATTCTGCTGCCCCAAAGCACTCAGAGGCCTATAATAGCTTTAAGGCAACTCCTTAATATACTGAGGTAATGAAGAGTACCTAGTGGATTTTAAGGCATGGGATTAATACATCAAAGGGATAGACTCTTAGACTTCTAAGGTCAGAAGGGACTATCGTGATCATCTAGTCAGACCTCCTGCACGTTGCAGACCACAGAACCTCACTCACTCCTGAAATAGACTCCTGACCTCTGGCTGAGTTACGGAAGTCCTCAAACCTCATTTTAAAGACTTCAAGTTACAGAAAAGTTGCTATTTACACTAGTTTAAATCTGGAAGTGACCCAAGCCCCATGGTGCAGAGAAATGTGAAAAAATCTCAGGGTCTCTGCCAATCTGACTTGGAGTAAAATTCTTTCCCAACCCCAAACATAGCGATCAGTTAGAACTGAGCAGATGGGTAAGACCCACCAGGCTGATATCTGGAAAAGCTCTTCTTCTATCTGGGAAAGATAATTCTTTGTAGTAACTCAGAGTCCTCCCCATCTAATGTCTCGTCTCGAGCAGCTGGGGATTTTTGCTACTGGCAATCACCAAAGGGCCACGTGCCATCATAGGCAGTTTGATCATACCATCCCCTCCATTTTAAGATTATTTTAATTTAGAAAGTGTCTTTTGGCTGTAGTTAAGGCTACATTGCAGTTTGCATGTATGATCATGCAAACAATTAGGTTTTACACAATGATCTATTATTTGAATCAATAGCAACTTCTTTAGAAGAGGTAAACACGTTCCTCTCTTTTCCATCGTACCTACTGCCTTGTCAACCTGAGATAATTGTATCAATTTAGTTAAATCAATGTAGAAAGTGATTTAGTTAAAATGGTGTAACCCCCTGGCATGGACGTTCTTATTTTATTTTAAATTGGGCAATATCACTCTAGCTGAAATCGTTTCATTACCGGTTTAAGCTATATCAGCATAAAGCATCCTTAAACTGAAATAAGAGTGTCCATACAGGGTGGTTGTGCCATTTTATTAAATCACTTTCTAAACTGACTTATTTAAATGGGTACAATTTTCTCATGTAGATAAGGCCTACGAGATTTGGAACATTGGAGTGGTGCTTAATACAGGCAGCTAGCTTGCTAGAGTCCCCACTGAGGAGTCAGTTCTTTAGAAGACTTATCAAGGAAGGATTTTTCCATGTAAGATCAACGAATAGTCTGAAGGTTTTGTTTACTTGTTTGTTTTGGTTTTCAGGCCACTCCCCCCTAAAGCTAGGTAGTCACCTTTTGCGTTAGACAACTAGGTAACACCTAGGGAGTAGTTATTAACCACTAGCTTTTAATGTCTAATTTCAGCCTAACTCTAGTGGCTCTGAACCAGGTGAAAGTTAGCCAGTTACTTCAGTGTGTGTGTGTGTGTGTGTGTGTGTGTGTGTGTGTGTGTGTTTAAATGAAATCTCACGAGTAGCTTAAATTCCTGGGTCCAGCAAAGTTACTCTATCTTTGGAGTCTGCTTGGGGTCTGGAATGCAGCGTTGACTGCTATGCCACTGGAGAGGTGTAATGGCCATATTTTTTTTTGGTTCACAGCTGTGCCATTTGGATCCTGATTACAGGTAAGAAGGCACCATAGACTGCCAGTCGGAAGGAGAGCTGAAAATCCAGCTTTGGTCGGTTCACAGCTCTGCTTACACTGAAGTGCTGCTGGGCTCAGCTGGCGAGTATTTTCATAGAGGTTTCTCTGAACTTTCAGTGGTGTGTCAAAGAAGGGTTTGATGGATGTGATCTCTATACCTCCGAATCTGGTGATGTTTCTTCATTCTCAGATTTTTGAATTGCATTATTGGATCGATGGTATAGATGTATTGCAAATGCATGTTACCCAATATTTAGTCGGAGGAAGATGCCTTTCTGATTTCAGAACTGGCTGGATTCAATCTTCAAGTTCAGTGAAGGGATTTTTCTAACCAATTTCTTTTACTTTTAGGCATTTCCAATATACTCTGTGTAACTGTATCTTTTACAGTGTTTTATCTTTTTTTTTTTTTTTTTTTTTTGGTGTCACAAACGGTATTTGAGAGTAGTCTTCCAAAACTATAAATTCTTCATAATTCTTTGGAGCTCTCTTAGGTTTTGGAATAAGTTACATTAATTCATAAGTAGAATGTACTATGCATCTGTTTAATGTTAATTGCTTCTTAAGTATTCAGATTCTGTGACATATAAACCTTCAGCACTGTATCTATAGAACATTTACATAGAAACCACCACAATGACTTAAGGCTGTCACCAGGCTAAAATATTTTAAATTCTATTCCATATATATTGTTATACTGCCATTATCACCTTAGTATAGAAGCACATTCCAGTCATACAGAAAGTGACATGACTCTCATCTATCCTGTGAGGTTTGTACTTTCTTTTATCCTCTCCCCAAGTGGAAGAATTGTGTGTGCAACATAGAGTTTGGGTTTGGGTGAATTTTTTTTAAGTGTGAACTCTGCTCTGTTTTTATATTAGAGAAAGTAAGACCAAAGAACTGTGCCTTGCTCTTGGAGCAGAAGGTGGTGAGATTTGTGATAATCCTTTGTTCTTGTGGAAGTTCATTTCATGGTTCTGACCAGCCTTCCCTCCCCCTGCCCAAACTGAGTCACGCTTTTTGTTCAGTGACTCCTGAAAATAACCGAACATCCCAATATGAATGGACTGGGATGGATGACGGCAATTAAGGTTTCCAGATCATTAGCATGGGCTGCAGCATGTCCCCGGGATGTTTTGGTTGAAACTCGGATTTTTGAATTCCACTGTTCTGGAAAAGCAAAAACATAAGTCAGGTTCAGGAATTGTCTCTAGCAACCAAGGACTGTTCAGATAGACAAATAATAAAATGCTCGGCAAGAAAAGCTCCCCTTACCCCCTAGACTTAACTGGTTAGTGGAGGGGTTACTCAGAGGCTATGTGAAGGAGCAAATCTTTATTTATCATCAAGAAAGACCTACTGGACCATACTCAGAAGGATTTAAATGAAGTGAGGACAGGGATTTGACAGACCAGATCTGGGTTTACAAAACCTGTTTTGAAATATTACATTAATAGATGTGACTGGTTTAAAAAAACAAAACAAAACATGATTTGAAGGGATGTGCATTGCACTCCACATTAGGTAATGGAAGATTCTTCTGGAGGCAGGAGAGCAGATTAAAAAGCAAAGTTAATGTGACTTTTGTTAACTGTATATGAAGCATCCAGTTGGCATTTGAAAGATTTGAAGCAGCTAATCCAGCCTTGAACTGGATTATTAAAATTACAAAAGCAGCTTCTACAGTCATGCAGGGGTCAGTTTCTGACCATTTTTGAATTAAGTGGAGAGCAGTTTGAAGGGGAAGAGAGACAAATTAAAAAGAAGTCTGCAGGCCTAATCAACTCTCTGTGACAGGCAGCTGCAGAACTTGAAAAATTGCTTTCTGATGCTCATCTGAATTCTGGTTATTCAACTGGCTGGTTGAGGAAACCATCCGTGATGTTCAACAACGTGGAAAGCCACAAAGCTTTTGCGGTGAAGAGGAACACAAAAGCACTGGGGATAGAGTACATTAGACTTTCTGAAGGTAAACTTGCAAGTTTGATTCATTATCTTTGTCCAAGGATAGTGGAAAACTAGTTTGTATGGAAGATAGAGGTAGAAAAAAATATTGTCAGTATTTGAAACTCAAAAAAGAAAAAAAAGTCAAATGTTTATTTTAGTGCATTGATTTATTTAGATACCTGAAGGACTTGTTCAGTGTTCTGTGTGTTGGGCACTACATTAAAAACACAAAAATAGGAATAAAATGCAAATATGCAAAGAACTATATATGAATTGCCAAATAAAGATACTTTAAAATGCCTACCCAGTTAAAATACATTAGTAAAGCTGACTGGAAAAAGTAAAGGTAGATGACATCTCGATAGTATTGATTGTGTTGCTGTTACTGTCATTCAATTTTACTGTGATGTTTAAAATACTTAATGGACAGAACATTGATTGCCGGGTCAGTGATGTCAAAACTAAATTATGGTCCTGGAATGGTGTCATCACAATAACAATTTGCAGTGTTAATGTATGAAATACATCTGGTGTAAGGACTTTTACTGTTTGTCCCTGGGAACTTAATCATATGTTTATGTGTTTGGGTTTTAAATAGCCAGATATGATAAATAGTTCACAAGCACCTGCATTTCCATGTGAAAAGACTATCCAATCTTGCATGAACACATGGTCAGTATTTTTCACCCCCTGGAGTAATACGTACATAGTATAACACCTGCCTCACAAATCCGGCAAAAGAGCAAACAGGAACTGCTCAGGAATTAATGTGCAGTTTGTATTTTACACATTTGGTAATAAATCATGGTCCTTGTGTTATATCACAGCCACAATTTATGTCAAATAGATGTGCAGTAGAGAAAACTGGTGCCATTTTTAAGTGTCCATTTCGTCTTCAAAAAGGTCCTTTTGTTTCTGCAAACATCTTAGTCACTCACCCTGAACTCGATCCTCATCTGGGTAAATTGGTGTGGCCCCATGGACTTTAGTGGAGCAATGATTCACATCACCTGGGCAGCTGCCCAACAGGTTAGAGAAAATGTGAGCCTGTGCTTTACGTGCAATAAATATTTCTAGCTGAGCCTAAGCGTGAAATTCCCCCTGAAATCTGAACGATCACTATGTGATTTTTTTTTAAATAACTATGCTCTGTCACCTCACTCATTGGCACTAGTGTGTGAGAGAAGGCATCCTATGATGGATGAGTGAGATTTTCGGATTACCAGATGCTTGGAGTAGATTTAGTACAGATGAGAGCCTATTCCTTTTGGATAGGGAAATACCACATCATCCTGTCCCCACCTCCAGTGTGAGCTCTAAAGCTCTGAGTCAAGATTAGTCAAGCTGTGCTGCAAGGGCTACAGTGGAAGTGAGCTGGAGAGGTGAACCCCACCACAGGTTGCCTGATCCACGCATGGGCTTAGGATATCCCATCCCACCACAGCCCCTCTCCTAGTCATTGTCTTTTATGACTGCTCCCTCCTGGCATGCCCAAGAATGCAAGCTACACCACAGAGGGCAGGAGAGTGTAATAAGGATGAAAGACCTTGTTCCTAAAGGATGGTGCAGCGTGTACACTCCATCTATATAGTGGGAAGGTTGGAGGCAAAGTCCCACCCAGAGTTCCACCTGGGTCAGTGCCTCATCTTTCCACTCCTAATTCAGGGCTGTTCTCATGGATTGATTACAACCAACATAAGTCTGCAATAGGTACTCTTCAGTGCTGCCTCCGGTTAGCAGTTTGAATTCAGCATAGTCAGCATCCTTGCACTGTTTCCTGTAACCCTTAGTCATGATTGTGAAGACTTAGTCAAGACTGTGTGCGTCTTCAGATTTATGAGTTTATTTTTTGTATAATGTGCAGGGATGTGAGTGGGTACATCCCAGAACTGAGATTAGAACATATGCTTTAGAGTTCATGGTAAAAACCGATTTGCATTTCATATTAGAAATAACCCATTAACAGTTCAAAATATTGCATCAAGACACTAGAAAACATTTTAAATCCCTCTATTGCAAAACAGGACGCTGTCCTTATCCATTTCAGCAATATAGATCATTGAGTGATCCTGTGGAAGTTTTAAGTTACATTAGAATATTTTCAGAGTTAAATCCCATGAGACTGATACCATGAGTAAAAAAAGTAAGGGGTAGGGTGTGATTTTGACTAAGCGCTCATACAAGTGAGTAATATGGAGTAAGATCTGCCCCTGCATTACACTGTTACCCAGCATGCCATGATCTTGGGTCCAGCTGTGTAGGAATAAGCAGAGATACTTGCTTACTGCATTCCTGGATCAAATATGAGTAGACAAATATGGGCAGGGAATTAACTTAGTTTTGGCTATACATCTTACCTGCTGGCCAGAGTATGTGAGGCACTGCAGTGTGGGCAGTTGCTTACTGTTTGTACAGATCAGCAGTCAATTTCTACCTCTCAGAAGCAAAGTTGGTAGCAGGGGAGGAATTATGCCTAAGCCATGTCTCTGAGTCACAATATCTCCTGCCTCTTGGCTTGGCACAGTTTATGCACTACTATGCCTGAAGTCACAGTCTAGTTTCAGGAGAGTTTCAGTTATATGTCTGGATATAATCCAGCACTGATTTTCTCAGATAAATTCTTTGATCTGAAATACTCTGAAATATTTCTAGTATCTTGGTGGAAGAAAATTTTGGAAGGAAGTTTGCCGTTAACCAGAGGCGGTACTTTTACCAGACACACATCTGAAAAAGAGAGGGTTTTACTTTATGAAAAATCTCTGCATCTCCTTTGGTTCCAATAGAGTTTATAAACATTCTGATAGATCTTGCAGTGTTTATAATGCTGCAAATCCGCCCAGGTTAGTTTGTTTATTGCTTGTGGAGCTTACTCATCTGCAGGCTAGCAGCATGAAAACTGTATTCTAAACACTACAGACCCCTAACTATTCTTACAAGACTGTCTTTAGACCTTAAGATGGCCTTTCTATGCCTGCTTAGCTAATATGCTTCCTATGCCCATTTCTACTGTAATTTATAATAATCTCTGTCCTTCATTTCAGGGTTTACGGAGTTTACAGGCTCCTCAAGTAAAACCTTAGACTAGTATCTTCCAAACGGTTTTGAGAAGTATAGCTAGTATCCATGAAACGTACACTCTTTAAAACAGACCCAGCAGTGCTCGTAAATTCTATACAATCAATAGTTACACTTTATAAATACTGGGTGAACCAGAAGATGGTCTCTTGGCCAATTGTGGTGGTTTTTGAGAATTTAGGGCCTTCATTGGAAATGATTGATTGAGGGAGGATGTAAAAAGGTTTCTGGTCCATAGAACAGATGATGGGTGACACCAAAAGAGAATTAGGATTACTTGTAGACCCTTAATGACAAATTTCTTGATTTTCCACATGTCAGCATTTTATAACCACAGCAAATCATCACTTAAACATAATGTTGTTGTTTTGAATGAATGAAAGAATGAATATATATCTGTCTCTATTTGTGCATGTGTATGTGAAGATTTATGCTCTGTGTATACACACACACATATATTAATATATACAACAGAATAGAAAAAATGGGAATGGTTGGCAGCAAAGCAGGATATTTACTGCTTGAGGTGCTTTTCAGCATTATCAGAAATGCTGAAAGCACTACATCTGTTGTCTCTGAAAAGTGCCAGAAAATCTTTTTAATTTATAATGTGGGAGGAGGGAAGTGAAAAAAGATACAGTGCTGAAAAATTACCCACAGTAGGAGATAGAGCTGACTAAACAATAATTTAAGTTTTATTCTCACTGTATAACAAACTGCTGCCACAATGTTAGGATTTCAGTCTATGAATCAACCTCCTATTCAGCATGTCCATATTTTATATAGAAATGTGCCATATTTTATTTTGGTTTTGGTTTTGTGTTTGTTTATTTTCCAACAGAAGTAATGTGGCTCTTTAGCTTTGCATAGATATCCTCTAAGAGAAATCATTACATGGCCACATCACCTAATGTTTTCATCTTTTTAGCATATTTTAAAAATGTGATATTCTCTAGACTCTGTGTGTGTGTTTGTTTTAGATGTAAAGGGCTTACTATTTAAAGACCTCCTTTCTATGTGGTGCTTTAAAATGGCGGCAACTACATGGAGTTTCTCAGTCCATGCAGATTGCGTGGTCAAGGTGGAGCTTCTAAAAGAGGATGGGTCCTCTCATCAAATTTATCAAACATACCCACTGAAGCTTTAGCAATACAAATAGTCAAATTGTATTTTTAGATTTACAGAGGAGTTATTTTTTATTAATGTTGGAGAGGTAGAGGAGAGGAAAGTTAATATAGGGTTCTATTTCATGACTTGTACACAGATATTTCTCTTTACTCCTTGTAAACCTGTAGCTTGCTGCATGTTATGTACATTCTCCAGGATAGCATAGTGACTCTCTTCTTTGAACTTCCATTTTCTTGGCTTTTTCACACATCAGATACTTCAGTTCATGTGACAGCTATTTAGGGTTATCCAGACATTGTGTTATTGTTTTAATGACTTTGTACTCTATGAATCTGTTGTTCACGCTATGTGGTAAGTAGCTGTTACTGTAAATGCTGCTAAATACAGATACATGCTTGAAAATCTACCTAGGTAAATTCATAGAGCCCCAGTCATTGTTGTAGTTAATTATTTTAACTCAGCCTAGAGGGAATAAATGAATAGGCCTTAAATGGCTTAAATTAGCATTTTTGCAGTTAAAAGCAAATAAAGCAAGGATGCCCACACTTTCGGCTACTAAGAACTACAACATTCTTGGAGCTGAGGGCCACACCTAGTTTGCATTCATATTTTTTTAAATTAAGAATAAACTCACACAGCCACAATGTTTCCGTGTACTTGATATAGGGGTAGAAATAGCTTGTGTTGAGTTCACTAGCAAATAAAATAAACATCAACAACAAAAAATACCCTGAAACATTCACAAAGCCAGTCAAGAGGAATAGCACACTTGGCCGCTGGCCTGTTTGGATAATTGGTCTCTGTGAGCTGTACTTCCACAGCTAACATACAGCATATCAAAAGATACGTAGGAATCATATTTGAGGATGCTGAAGACCACATTTGCCCTCAGGCTGCACTTTAGTCACCTTGAAATAAGATTTTAAATATACTGTGACAAGTTTGTGCCCACCTTCAAGCTTCCTGGCTATCAATGTGCTAAAAGCTCTGGTTACCTGTAATTTTACAGCAACAGTAGCTAAAGAAGAGTCTTCTGTAGGAAAGGAATATAGAATTACGAATATAGGACCTTCACCACAACCGAGCCACTCCATTTCAATTCAGGAGAATGCAGTGATACACATACAAACTAGCAGGTTCATTGCATACTCCCCTAGTGAGACAAAGCTCATAGAATCATAGAATATGGAAGGGACCTCAGGAGGTCATCTAGTCCAACCCCCTGCTCAAAGCAGGACCAATCCCCAACTAAATCATCCCAGCCAGAGCTTTCTCAAGCTTGACCTTAAAAATATCTAAGGAAGGAGATTCCACCACCTCCCTAGGTAACACATTCCAGTGTTTCACCACCCTCCTAGTGAAAACGTTTTTCCTAATATCCAACCTAAACCTCCCGTACTGCAACTTGAGACCATTACGCCTTGTTCTGTCATCAGCTACCACTGAAAACAGTCTAGATCCATCCTCTTTGGAACTCCCTTTCAGGTAGTTGAAAGCACCTATCAAATCACCCCTCATGCTTCTCTTCCGCAGACTAAACAATCCCAGTTCCCTCAGCCTCTCCTCATAAGTCATGTGGTCCAGTCCCCTAATCATTTTTGTTGCCCTTCGCTGGATGCGTTCCAATTTTTCCACATCCTTCTTGTAGTGTGGGATCCAAAACTGGACACAGTACTCCAGATGAGGCCTCATCTTTGAGCATCAGAGGCTCACAGGAATGGAAATCTGACTGACAGACAATACAATTTAAATTCGGGAGCAAGCAGACTTTAGGAAATTCTGGGATTACATTTATCCATGTGGTGTTATTTCGGACTCCTAGTGCATATCTGTTATGGTAGTCTTAGATGAAATGATCACATTATTTCCCCCCACAGGATCACACCCTTATTCAATGTGATGGACTTAGCTCATGAAATGAATCTGAATTGCAATGTGAATGAGACTATCATCTGTAGGACACCGTCCTCATTAACTATAGGGAGTAGAAAGGTTTATACAGAATGGGGCAGAGGACAGCAATACGAGGAGAAGATGGTCTTGTGGTTAAGGTGTTTGAATGCGGGAGTTTGATCCCGGGCTGTGCCACCGAATTCCTGTGTGATGCTAGGTAAGTTACTTAAGCCAAGATTTTCATCAGGGGCTACTAATTGTATGTGCTTCATTTTCTGAGCTCCCAGTGTGAGACACCGTGGTGTTCCAGAAGTGCTGAGCATTCTAGGGTGGCCAACTTTCTATCTGCTGAAAACAGGACAGCATGTCCACCCCTCTGCCCCAACCCTTCTCTCTGTGGCCCCATCTACTCCTCTTCCTCCAGGCCCTGCCCCCCGCCGCTTGGTCCTACACTTCCCTCCATTGCTCTCCCCACCCCCATCATTGACTCCCCCCTTGTCCCAGGATTCACCTGCTGCCTTCAGAGACAGGCTGGGAAGAGATGATGCGGAGCCTGTCTGCCTGCCCAATCAGGGCATGGCTGGGGGGTCAGTTCCTGGAGCAAGGGACCAGGGGAAATCGGGACACAATGGGGTGAGGGGGTTACAGGTTTCCCCCCATATCTAGCTCTCTGCCAGAGAGGTTGGGAGCTGGTTGGGAGCCAGCCATCTACTTCTCTCCATGAGCAGCTGAGCAGAGAGCAGCTTCTCCAGCTGCAGCTACTGCTCTTCCCACCCCGCGGTGGCAGAGGGAAACCAGACTTTTAGCACTGCTGACCGGACACTGCCAGATTCCCTTTTCAACTGGACTTTCCGGTTGAAAACTGGGCACTTGGCAACCCTAAGTGGTAGCTGTGAGTGCTCAGGACCTCTGGTGGTAAGGATAGTGTGTCCTGGAGGAAAGAGCGCTGGTTTGGGAATAAGGCAGTCCTGAGTGCTAATCCTGGCTCTGCAATTGACTCACTGTGTGGGCTTGGTCACTTAGCCTTTTATCTGTTTTGCATTCTGTGAAAAGAGAGTGATACCTGGAGTTGGTCAGAAAATTTCTGATAATGTTTTGCTGTTGGAAAATGCCAGTTTGTCTAAATGTTCCACAGGAATTTATCGGTTTTGATGAACTTTCCGTGGAAAACAGGCTTCCACCAAGTCCTCACCAACCTGGCTTCTCAGAAGGCTTGCCTCCCAGGCTTCTTAGCTGTTTGGCTCAAGGGTCCCCCAGCTGTCCTGCTCCCATCTGATAGATTGCTGGGGGTCCAGGCAACTTTGGGAGCTGCAGATATGTTCTGACAAAGTCAAAATAAATTGTAGTTTTGACTTTTTCAAAACAATTTTTTTGGAATTCCCATTCTGTAGGAAAGTTTGGTGTGTTTGGTCTATTTTGCAATTAATTTTTTTGTTGAAATTTTGAAATTTCCCATAAAATGTGAATTTCAGTTTTCCGGCCAGCTCTAATAAGAACACTTACCTGCCACAGAAGGGTGTTATGAAGATAATTAATGTCTTTGAGTTTCAACATAAACACTATTGTGTTCAGAAAAATCAGGCCTTAGATTTCTCATGTTACTTACACAATCAATGAGGCATCCAATTTGTTTTCAAATGTTGACCTTAGTGTGTCTGTGCTTCAGTTATCTATGTCTAAAATGGAGATATTTATGCTTTCCTATCTATCAGGAGACTTGTGCAGTTAAATTCATTAATATTTGTAAGAACTTGGGGCTTTTTTAAAAAGGAAAAAAACGCCAAATAAAGGTTGTTCTGTGTCACTGTAATTTCCCATGCATGCCTTTCCCCCTTCCCAGCATCAGCAGAGTTTGAACCCTGAACCTCATCAATGTAGCAGACTTCTGTCACTTGTAGTAAAGGATTACATATAGCTGGAAGCATGAGTAGACAGCCTATTTGGACCAGTCTGTAAAGGAAGACATGTAATACACTGAAAATGAGGTTTATATATGTATGAATAGCTCATTTCATAGACAGAATAGCCAAGCACATAGATTTGGGTAAGTGAGTTGCCAAAAGGCAAATTTGATAGTCTAGCTAATCCTTGATATGAGTGTTATATAAATATACTAGAGTTAGTGGGAGATATTTTGAGCCCCCATTGTTTTCTTTCCCCCTTCTTTCTATTTCTGTCACCTTCACAATATTTATTTCATTTCATTTCTTTCTCTTTCTCTCTCTCTCTCTGTTAATGTCTCCCTCTCCTTCCCTCTTTCTGTGTCTGTTTCCCCTTTCTCTTTTTTCCTCATAGGTTTAGAACACAAGAGGAGGACCTCCATGTTCCTGCTTAGATGTACTGTCTAATAATGATAAATTGCATATAGACCCTTTCACTCCGAAGTATCCCAAAGAATTACATACATAGAAATCCTTTCACTCACCACTACAATGCAGCCATCGCTGGAATGGAATGTGGCAGCTGCCTAGCAGTATACAGCAATACCACACAAATGCTTGTTATAGGAAATGTAGACAATTGTGTGCGTGTGTATGATGTTGCAGGGGGAAATGATATGGGTAAAAAGTAGTCGCCCAAATTAGAAATGACCAGAACAGAGATATTAGTAGTATTACAGTAACACTTTGAAGCCACAACAGAGTTTGGGGCTCCAGTGTGCTAGGCACTGCAAAAACACGTAGAAAGAACTTACAGTCCAAATAGACAAGACAGACAAAGGGTAGGTGAAAGAACATGTGACTATCACCATATTGCTGATGGAGAGCTGAGAAAGAGAGAGCCAGATTTTTGAGATCTGCACTCCTGCTCAGTAAAACCTTGCTCCACAAGTACAGTCCAGTAGATTTCAATGGGCTTACTTATGGTGTGAGGTAATACTCAGTGTGAATAAGGATATCACACTCAGTCTCAGAGGTTAGGTGACTTGCCCAAGATTATGTAGAAGTCTGTGTCCCTGTCCAATGCCTTAACTACAAGACCATGCTTTTTCTTTAAACTCTTTTCTCGCAAAACACGCCCCAGTAGCTTTAAGGTCCAGAATTTGATTTTACATCCCCTCTAAAAATGGTTCCTCCAACACCACAGAGTCCTCTAACACCATGCTGGGGCTTTGGGCCAGGCCTTTGGTTCAATATAGACGTGAAGAGAAGAATGGCATCTACAATACTGAATCATTACCACCACTTCTGGCCGTACCCATGATTGTCCTTGGAGGTTTCCCATGTAAGTACTCACCAGCACGGCCACTGCCAGGATGCAAAAAGTATCTCAATTACCCTTGGTGTAGGAAAGAGTTAACACTCAATGCTTGGGTAGGCACAGAGTAATGTGTGTTTGTGCACAAAGGCAATTGAAAAACCAACACACACACTATGCTGCATGGGGAAGTGGAGATGAGCGGGGACTAGGCAGGTTGTATGCAATATTACTGCAGCTTGAGCAAGAGCATATGGGAAGGGAGCCAAGAGGTGAATCCTTGAATGCTAACCCGTGGCTGCAAGAGAAATGTCTGCTGTTTCCTGCACCTGCTTTCAGTTGGGTTACTGTCTGGCAAGCGGATGAAGTAAAAATGTCACGAAAGTCCGTGGGCCAAGAAAGCTTATAAATTGCTGGAGAGGGGTAGAGACAAGCTGGAAAGAGAGCTCTCAGCTTTAGTGGTGATATTGAGATTTGTGCAGTTTTTGATTTTACCATTTTATTCTTTAATTTTTTTAAGCTACTTGTTGTATTGAGAAAAGTTTGGGCTTCAATCGCAAACTCGGAGATTATTCTTGTTTACTGTCTATAACTACCTCCTCCACAGAGGAGTTCTCCTGAGCCCTGGTCTACGCTATAAACTTATGTTGGCATAACTATATCGCTCAGGGGTGTGGGAAATCCAGGTATTCCCAGTGTACACAGCACTATGTCGATGGGAGGGCTTCTCCTATCGACATAGTTACTGCCTCTTGGGGAGGTGGAGTACCTATGCCAATGGGAGAAGCTCTCCCATCTGCGTAGGTAGCATCTTCACTAAGCACTACAGTGGCACATCTGCAGCGCTGTAAGTGTAAACAAGCCCTTAGTGTTTCCCTTGAGGTTCTGATGCCCTAGTATGGCATGATCAATAACACTACAGGTATCATGGTGTAATGCCAACAGATCCCGGTCCCCTGGCAGGTGGGATTGAACCTGGGACCTCTGGAGCTTAGTGCATGAGCCTCTACAGCAGGGGTGGGCAAACCTTTCGGCCTGAGGGCCACATTAGGAAATAGACATTGTATGGTGGGCCATGAATGCTCACAAAATTGGGGTTGGGGGGCAGGAGGGGGTGAGGGCTCTGGTTGGGGGTGTGGGCTCTGGGGTGGGGCCAGAAATGAGGAGTTCAGGATGCGGGAGGGGGCTCTGGGCTGGGACTGAGGGGTTCGGAGGGGGATCAGGGCTGGGGCAGGGATGTGGAAAGGGGTGCAGGTTCCGGCTGGGGGTAAGGGCTCTAGGGTGGGGCTGGGGATGAGGGGTTTGGGGTGCAGGAGGGTGCTCCATGCTGGGATCAAGGGGTTTGGAGAGTGGCAGGGGGATCAAGGCTGGGGCAAGGGGTTGGGGCATGGGGAGAGGCTCAAGGGTGCAGGCCCTGGGCGGCGCTTACCTCAAGCGGTTCTGAAAGCAGTGGCATGTCCTTTCTCTGGTTGCTACGCATGGAGCGGCCCTGACCCTCAGAGTGGGGCCATGCTGCGGCTTCTGGGAGCCACGTGGTGCGGCCCCGACCCAGGGCCCCAGCTGGAGAAGGGCCGAGCTGTGTGGTGTGGCCCCTGACCCGGCTCCCCAGTGGGAGCTCGTGGACCAGCTTAAAATAGCTCACGAGCTGGATCCATTCGGCTGGCCATAGTTTGCCCACCCCTGCTCTACAGCTTGAGCTAAAAGCCAACTGGCAGTTAGCTCAGGCTGTAGAGCAGACTCGTTTTATCTCTGTCTCTCTCTAAGTGATCTCGGTACCACTATATGGGACAGGACACCACACCCAGGCGGTGTGTGGGTTACAATGCCATTATCTGAAGATAGAGATGCTGATTATATATTATTGTTAGCCCAGCAGTCTATGACTTATCAGATGATGACAGGATGTTAACATATTGTCTCTTCCGGTGCAGCCTATTGAACTTGGTGGTGAAATCAGCTGTCAGTGTGTTCCTGTGGAACGTAACATCAGCTGTCTCTTTTACATAAGAGATTGGAGTCATATGGCTACCAATAGAAGGGAAGCATGGTCTTCTAGTTACGACACTGGACTGCAACTCAGGAGACTTGTATTCATATACTGTCTCAGTCTTCCTGTGTAAATCACTTAATGTATGTGCCTCAATTCCCCATCTGCAAAATAAGGCTAATATTACTTCCTTCTCCCCCACTCTCTGACACAGGTACAATTCTTCAGAGTTATCTGTATAGATTATAAATTTTTCAGCATAGCACAATGGGTCTCTGGCCTCCATTGGGAATTCTAGCTGCTGCTGTAATATGAATAATGAATTGTAATAATTTTATCTGTCCACTTAGCTTGACTCTTGTTACATCACCACCTTCCAGTTCAAAGACTCTTTAGAGGAATTGACAGGGTTGGTCAATGGTATAGCTGGGAATATAAACCAGAACCACTCATCCTCATTGCTTCCCACAAGACCTCCTTCCTCCTACCCAAAGTGGAAGATGCTGCCTCCAAGGCACTCCTTATTCTTACAGTGCTAGAAAAGAGGATATTAGGTCTGAAAATTTAGCCTAAAATTATTAGGACAGAAACAATCAGTAGACTTCAGGGAGGCCTCAGTAGGATAGAATCTGTGGGTACACAGTACTTAAGGGACAGGAGTCAACAGAGAAAATGGGTAGTATGTGACTAGTGCAAAAAAAAAAAGAGGCTGAAAGCTGATATTAATAAAAGTGTTGTCACATTTTACATCTTATTCCCCAAAACTAATAGCACCAACTAAAACCTGGCCAGTCACTTCTGCTTCACAGGCTGCTTTGCTCAGGATAGCCTCTTTCATTTCCGAGAGGAAAATGGTAATCAGCACTCCAATATATTTACCATAAATCATTTGTTTCATGGGGAGATGGAAAGACATTTTAGATTTGTTTTTTCTTCTTAATCTTCCCTTCCACCAACTCTGAATACCTCATCTCTTTCAAATACAGACAAAGGTCAGTTTGAAAGACCCCTGTGTGCTGAATTAAGTTGCGTAATATGGTACTTCATGCCTATCAATGAAGTGAGTCAGGTACTTTCAATTTACAGTAGTGTACGTCTTTTAAAAGATTGTAATGGAGTGGCACAAAGGCAACCAACTAGACCTCACAAGGGAAGCAGTTAGCAAAACATATATTGTTAAACCAGAAAGATTTGTTTAAATGAGATAAGACTGTGTAAACACAAGATGGATCTTTTCTTGAAGGAAAATAACAGAATATATGCAAGCTTTCAAAAAAGAATATCCAGGATGGCATTTTAAAATTATCATGGTACCCCAGATGCTGTGATGAGTCTGACATACAGGAAATGTCCACACAAGTACACAGATGGGGTGGGGGTGCATTTGAGTTTTCACCAATGTGACAGTTATAACTAATATTCACCCTAATATGAATAGGAAATACTTCTCAAACTATTAAATCTTCTTAGAAACATTTTAAGTAGAACCATTCTGAGATATATTAAGAATGTTGCAAGTAAGACATTGGAGGTAATTGTGTCAAACCACTTTGTGGTGGTGAGGCCTTAGCTGGAGTACTGTGTCCAAATTGGGGCACCATGCTTTAAAAAAAAAAAAAAAGAGAACAAATTGGAGAGAGTCCAGAGGAAACCAGCAAGAATGATGAGGTTTAGAAGACATAACTTGTGAGGAAAGGTTGACAAAATTGGGCTCATTTAGTCTTGAGAAGTGGGGATGCAAGTCTTCCAATGTGAAAAAATCGTTACAAAGAGGACGGTGATCAGTTGGTCTCCCATGTGCACCGAGGATAGGACAAGACATAATTGGTTTAGTTTGCAGCAATGGAGATTTGGGTTAGATACTAGAAGGTTTTTCCTAACTGTAACAGTTAAGCACTGGAACAGGTTACCTACGAAGGTTGTGGAATCCCTGTCATTGGAGGTTGATGTCTAGGTATACTTGATCCTTCCTTACTGCAGGGGGATAGACTAGATGACCCCTTGAGGTCTCTTCCAGCCCTACATTTCTGTGATTCTGCTGTAGATAGACCGAACAAAGATAAACTCATTTGGACAACTGGACGATGTGGTATTGTGAGGGCATCTGGAGTTAATCATTGTATTTAGAGTATTCCAGAGGAAATGTTCTGGGAATCATGATTTCTAGTGCCACCATTAAAATAAGAGTTGCTGTGTGGGCCATGTTGGCAGTGTTCTTGAAAACCCCACTCTGTTAGTAGGTGAATTTCCTGCTGGAAAATGTTGTTCTGTTTACTCACTGCTGTTTATAGTTTTATCTCACCAAAATAGGAGGGACGTTGGAGTGGTTTTCTAGAGTGTGGGCTGAGTTGTCCTAATGGAGGAACCCTGATAGCATCCAAGCCTGGGGAGATGGCATGGGGTGTATTTTGGAATATTACATTTTGAGTTCCTTTTGTGTGTAACACCAAACTTCGGAAGGGAACATGTTATGGCCCATTAAAACTGGTGGGGGGATCCATCTGCTCATAAGGAGGTCAGACAAATCTCCCATTTTGTTCTGTTTGTATAGTGCCTATCACAATCGGATCCTGGTTCATGACTGGGGTGTCTAGTCACTATGAAAATAAATAAATAAATTAAAATAAAGGAGACTCTGCCCTACAGATTTCAGTGGTCTCAGCAATGTTTGTTAGGGAGAGGCAATTCTTGATACAGATTTGGATTTCTCTGTACCTAGGAAATCTCAGTGTAATATCAGACCTGTTGTCGTCTTCTGTAATTTTTCCCCTCCCAGCCTGTCAATATGTGTATCTTAGAGTTGCATGACCAATTCTAGAATCAGCACTTTCTGAAAGTTTGAGGATAATGTCAAATTTAGAGTTGATGCCATGGATAAGCAGAGCAGTGAGCCACTCTGACTTGCGTGGGTTGGAAATGTGTATTTAAAAAAGCTTGATACAGTTTTCCCGCCTATACTGCCAATTCAGAGCACCAGCAAGTCATGAGTCCAGAAATGTGTTACTAAAGAGACCAAAAGATGTGGGAGCAGCTACTGGTGAAAGCTTCATTGTTGCTTTTGACTTTTACTTCTCAACACTTCCATAGTCTGCTAGAGTCCACTACTAAAAGCCAGCCTGGGATTGTGAAATCATAAAACATTGCCAATTACAAAAATAATTGGGTTTCTAATGAAGATAAATGCAAATCAGCGTAGAATTAGGGCACACAAATGATACATTAAGACTGACACACACAAATACTGGGAAATATTTATATTTCAATTAAAGGTTGGGATTCTGCCCTTTAAGATGCAGGAGTGTACCTAATCTTCATTGGCACTAGGGGCACAAAGTGGCCCCTGTTTTTTATTAATAAGAGAAATATGATTGGGGGTTTGGGTGCCTCATTGAAACAGAGAAGATGCATGGTCGGGGTTGGAGGGACTGGGGACATGGGGTAGGCAGCTCAGAGAAATTCTGAAATCCACCTAGTGCTTATTAAAGGGAAAGAAAAGGGGGGCAGTTGTTGCAGGGCCCCAAATGCCTAACATCTGTGTAAATAAAGTGAAATGGGAGGGTTGGGGTCCTAGCGAACATGATGTATTGGTGCCCCAAATTTCTTTTGCTGGGCCTGCCGCCACCCAAAACACTATTGGGAGTGTCCAATTGTGTGAGTGGGAAGAGGAGATGATTCATGGGGGATGTTGTGCAGGTGTAAAAAGGGAGTGCACTGACATATCAGGGGGTAGCAGGCCAACAGTATCCTGCCTCACTATCGTGATGGGGTAGTTCTTTAGTGACATCCTTTGGCAGAACTCAATGGCAGACAGCCCCCTTTTTTGTTGGAAAATGCCACGATTCCCCACTGAACTTTGATTTTTGTTGTTGTTGTTGTTCACTGCTGTTGGCTCACTTTTATTGAAGGTGAAGGTCATTGCTAGCCAATTACTTTAAAAACAAGGGCTGCTGACTTAAAATTATTTGGTGTTAACATTGCACGTGGTTCTCTTTGAACTCAAACACAGAGGGACCATAGTAGAGCTTAGTCTCTGAATGAACTGGGATGTGGACAAATTTCTAAGCAGACACCCACCCACATTGAAATGTCAAAAGGGGTCCAATTTGCATCAGAAAGAAATCTGTCTGCAGAGCTTCAGGACACTGGAGACAGGCTGTAATTTCTACATGTTGAGGTAACAGCAGATGGCTGTACTCAGGTATTTCCACCAGTGGTGACTCACAAAATGGGATCAGGTCTTTTTGGGGGTTGGGGTGGGGAGGAGGAAGATAGCAATACATCCATGTACCAAAGATGCTGATCCCTGAAACCAGTGAAAAAATCGACAATCTGGAACAAGTCAGCTGACGCCTTCCATGACCTCTACAGTATCTTCCAAGGTGTGCTCCACTAGTCACAGACCTGACCTAAAGGGGATTCTGGACTTTGCATTCTGTGGTGCCCGCCATGATACATCCATGTAACTGAAGGTAGTAATGGGCATTTGAAAGCTGCAGCAGAATGTAGGCGCTTTGGTAAATTGCATGTTTCAATATGTTGCTCATGGTGTCAATAAATAGTGTGCCCCTAGAGGCAACTCTCAAGCTCTGTGGGCATTATGTATGTATATGTACACATCAAAAGCAAGATTTCTGCTTTGTGAATCTTTTAATTAAGCTTGTCAATAATAGCTCTTAGGGTGTATCTGTGCCACCACATAGGCTCAGGGTTGAACTCAGGCTCAAGCGTAACCCCCTTTCCATCTACACACAAATCACATTGACAGAGTGCTTGAACCAGGGTGGTGGAGGTTCTGAGCCTGAATCAAGCCAGGGTCCAGTGTTCAAGCCCTTTTGTTTTGCAGTGTAGATGCAGCCCCGCTGGACTCTGCCAAATGTATCCCACAATCCAACAGGCTGACGGTTTTTGTTCTCTGGACAGTCAGGTATGGTGGACAGTCAAGTTTTCCCACGCTGTACAATGGACAAAGGGCTAAAGCAGCCACATTTGGGAGGGTGCTGGGAAGCCCGAGATATTGGTGGTTGGACTCAGGCCTGCATAATGCAGTGTAGACACTGGAGCCCCAGGTTGAGACTCAGGGTTCAACAATTCGTAACCTGGGGTTACAAATGAGTGTAGACACTCAAGCCTAGGTTAACAAACCCAGGGTCTGCTAAATCGAGTTCTGTTAACCCTGGGTTTACACTGCAGCGTAGACAAACCCTTAGTTAATAGGAAAAACTAGCATTGTTAGCTGCTAAGCTAAATAATGTTTTAGAATTATTTTCACAATGCATTTGTGCTGCTTTATGACTCTCGTAAAGAAATGTTAAGATTCACCAAAGAACAGTTGTAAATTACGAAATCCATTACAATCCTACATTTTAACTAACCCATATCTCCTTGTTTTCTTCATAGGCAGTAATAGGGATTTCTTACAAAAAGTAGAAGAGAATATTAAAGCAATTTCCTTTCTGGAAATTTACGAAAATACTTGATTTCTCAGTTCTGATCTGCAAATTACCATGTGTAAATCTTGGCAACAGAACAAAACATATAGGGGGTGGGAGGATGGAGGAAATTTAATTACGTTTAAAACCTACAAAACAATAGATTCCTATTAGACAGTTTTTTAGCACTTCTGGAGAATTACAGCTAAAAGGAGATAAATGCAGCTTCACATTTAAATTAAGATTATTTTTAGACTAGTAATCTCATTTACTGTTTAGCAATTTTAATTCAAGTGAAGACAATACAATTGGTGTCATCATCCCACTGCTATTTCTCATTGCTTTGTGGCTGTATTTACTGATGTGAGGACAAGACTACTCATGTGTAAAGTATAAGTCAAGATAATAAATGATAAAAGGTAGCATACATCAACAAGTACTACTAGTGCATACTGATGAGCCGGACTTTCCTTCAGACACTGCAACTGCATTGCAGGACAACACGCAAAACGAGCCTGTCAAGGTTCCTCCCCCACTCTGAACTCTAGGGTACAGATGTGGGGACCTGCATGAAAACCTCTGAAGCTTACTTTTACCAGCGTAGGTTAAAACTTCCCCAAGGTACAAATTAATTTTATCCTTTGCCCTTGGAATATCCACTGCCACCACCAAACTCTAACTGGGTTTACTGGAAAACGTAGTTTGGACACGTTTTTCCCCCCAGAATCCTCCCAACCCTTGCACCCCACTTCCTGGGAAAGGTTTGGTAAAAATCCTCACCAATTTGCATAGGTGACCACAGACCCAAACCCTTGGATCTGAGAACAATGAAAAAGCATTCAGTTTTCTTACAAGAAGACTTTTAATAAAAATAGAAGTAAATAGAGGTAAAGGAATCACCTCTGTAAAATCAGGATGGTAGATACCTTACAGGGTAATTAGATTCAAAACATAGAGAATCCCTCTAGGCAAAACCTTAAGTTACAAAAAAGACACACAGACGGGGATAGTTATTCTATTCAGCACAATTCTTTTCTCAGCCATTTAAAGAAATCATAATCTAACGCATACCTAGCTAGCTTACTTACTAAAAGTTCTAAGGCTCCATTCCTGTTCTATCCCCAGCAAAAGCAGCATACAGACAGACATAGACCCTTTGTTTCTCTCCCTCCTCCCAGCTTTTGAAAGTATCTTGTCTCCTCATTGGTCATTTTGGTTAGGTGCCAGTGAGGTTACCTTTAGCTTCTTAACCCTTTACAGGTGAGAGGATTTTCCCTCTGGCCAGGAGGGATTTTAAAGGGGTTTACCCTTCCCTTTATATTTATGACAGAGCCTCATTAAAACAGTTGGCATATCCTTAAATGTGTGCTTTTTCTTAACCACAAAATTTATAAAATATAATATCTTGGATCTGAATTTTTTATTGTGCAGATTCAAAATGTAATATTTATCTCAGGTTTTGCTCACACTAATACAAGGACATTTTGTTGCTGCTGCTGGCTATTTGTTCTGTTGGGTATTTGTGTAAGGGATGATGACCTATATTAAGTTGTTGCATTATCCAACAGCTTTACAGTTTGTTGTTGATATCTCAAGGATGGGAAACAAAACTGTCTTTTGCTGGTAACTATTTGTTTTAGAAAATAAAACAATACAAAACAAACTCTGGGAATGGGGCCTGATGATGCAGATGGAAAAAAGTACAAAATAACCCCAATTCAACAAAGCACTTAAACATGTTTTAAAGTTAAGCAGAGACATAACTTCCATTGACTTCACTGGGATGTCAGTACATACTTCAAGTCAGGATTTATGTTTGGACAAATTAAAACCTAACCCTATTCAAAGAAATTTTGTTAACAGGTAACACGAGGGAAGATTCAATTAGAAGCTCTATTTTTCATGGAATTCTGTGGGCTTTTACAACACTCAGGTGATGTGAAATTTTGTTTTATTTCTGAACCCTGTATGTCATCAGGAAATAAATCTGTAGGTGAGTCATACAGTATAAGGAAAATCAAACTCCCAATGCACAGCCTTCGTATCAGGGCTGTGAACTAATAGCTCTGTTGGTCTGGGGAGGAAGGAATCTTCCACATCTGCTGTCACTCCAGGGCTTGAGCAGCAATAATAATAAATTATTGTTATAGATGTAATAATACCAGCACTTTGTTTTTAAATAATTTACTAATTGCTCCTCCCTTATATGCTGTGAGTGGCGGGGCTTTCTCACCCTGGGTGTGCCTTCTGATATCAGTGTGGGATGTTGCCTATATGTATGACTTCGGTGCCTCTGGCTGGCTGCTCGCCTCTAATTCCAGGTCTTCTGTGGCTCAGGCCAAGTCACAAAGTCCAAATGAATCAGGATAATTCTTCTCTCCCCTTGGGCAGATGTCCTGAAGTCCTCCCCTTAAAATTCCAAAACCCTGTCTCGGGACTTCCCTTGCAGCAGCCTGTGCTGCCCCCATTGTATCTGTTGTCCCAGTCCTGGGCTTCTCTCAGCCAGGGAGACCTGTCTCAACTGAGCTCCTTCGGTCTACTCGGTTTGGCTTAGCTCCTCCCCTTCTGGCCAGAAGCCAGTTAGCTAGTCACTTCCCCAGGTGCAGAGCATGACCAGTTGGGTGCATTCACTAGCCTTGCAGGTGATAGGGGTTAATCACCATCACACAGATTAGGCAGGATAGTAACCCAAGCGAAGTTCTTATTTTGTAGCCCTTCAATTACTGTAGCATGTTTTCAGAGGGTAAGAGGAAGTCACAGGATAATAAGTAAGCTGGTTGCTTTGGCACTCTTCTGCCCACACTGGCCAACTCCCTCCCTGGGAATGCAGCCCCAGGCCCACTTTCTGAGGTAACTGTAACTGGGTATGCAGCCCTCGCTTTCAAGCTGCAGAGGGGACTCTGTCAGTTTGGACTCTCACCCTATGAACTCTGTGCTACCTGTTATATAAATCTAAATCCATTCCATACAGGGCATTTGCAATGACTAATCCTAAAACAAAGGAAGAACAATTGTCACAACCTAGATGTTCTCAGGTTCCTAAGGTTTTATTTAGATAGATTTCAGGCATTATGAATCCCTTTTGGTTCTATTGGAAGTTGAAATCAAGGGTGCTCTTGGCATTTGGGTTTGTAAGAGCAAGATGGATTGGTTCTTGCATATTAGTGACTTCCTGCTCAAAGCATTGAGTACATTAGCTTTTTCCACATCCTCTGTCACTAGGTTGCCTCCCTCATTCAGTAAGGGGCCCACACTTTCCTTGGCTTTCTTCTTGTTGCCAACATACCTGAAGAAACCCTTCTTGTTACTCTTAACATCTCTCGCTAGCTGCAACTCCAGGTGCGATTTGGCCCTCCTAATTTCATTCCTACATGCCCGAGCAATATTTTTATACTCTTCCCTGGTCATATGTCCAACCTTCCACTTCTTGTAAGCTTCTTTTTTATGCTTAAGGTCCGCTAGGATTTCACCATTAAGCCAAGCTGGTCGCCTGCCATATTTACTATTCTTTCGACACATAGGGATGGTTTGTCCCTGTAACCTCAACAGGGATTCCTTGAAATACAGCTAGCTCTCCTGGACTCCTTTCCCCTTCATGTTAGTCCCCCGGGGATCCTGGCCATCTGTTCCCTGAGGGAGTCGAAGTCTGCTTTCCTGAAGTCCAGGGTCTGTATCCTGCTGCTTACCTTTCTTCCCTGCGTCAGGATCCTGAACTCAACCAACTCATGGTCACTGCCTCCCAGATTCCCATCCACTTTTGCTTCCCCTACTAATTCTTCCCGGTTTGTGAGCAGCAGGTCAAGAAAAGCCCCCCCCCCCACCCCTAGTTGGCTCCTCTAGCACTTGCACCAGGAAATTGTCCCCTACGCTTTCCAAAAACTTCCTGGATTGTCTATGCACTGCTGTATTGCTCTCCCAGCACATATCAGGAAAATTAAAGTCACCCATGAGAACCAGGGCATGCGATCTAGTAGCTTCCGCGAGCTGCCGGAAGAAAGCCTCATCCACCTCATCCCCCGGTCCGGTGGTCTATAGCAGACTCCCACCACTACATCACTCCTGTTGCTCACACTTCTAAACTTAATCCAGAGACACTCAGGTTTTTCTGCAGTTTCGTACCGGAGCTCTGAGCAGTCATACTGCTCCCTTACATACAGTGCTACTCCCCCAGCTTTTCTGCCCTGCCTGTCCTTCCTGAACAGTTTATAACCATCCATGACAGTACTCCAGTCATGTGAGTTATCCCACCAAGTCTCTGTTATTCCAATCACGTCATAATTCCTTGACATCACCAGGACCTCCAGTTCTCCCTGCTTGTTTCCAAGGCTTTGTGCATTCGTATATAAGCACTTGAGATAACCTGCTGATCGCCCCTCATTCTCAGTATGAGGCAGGAGCCCTCCCCTCACAGACATTCCTGCCTGTGCTTCCTCCCAGTATCCCGCTTTCCCACTTACCTCAGGGCTATGGTCTCCTTCCCCCGGTGAACCTAGTTTAAAGCCCTCCTCACTAGGTTAGCCAGCCTGCTCGCAAAGATGCTCTTCCCTCTCTTCGTAAGGTGGAGCCCATCTCTGCCCAGCACTCTTCCTTCATGGAATATCATCCCATGGTCAGAGAATCCAAAGCCTTCTCTCCGACACCACCTGCATAGCCATTCGTTGACTTCCACTATTCAACGGTCCGTACCCAGGCCTTTTCCTTCCACGGGGAGGATGGACGAGAACACCACTTGCGCCTCAAACTCCTTTATCCTTCTTCCCAGAGCCACGTAGTCCGCAGTGATCCGCTCAAGGTCATTCTTGGCAGTATCATTGGTGCCCACGTGGAGAAGCAGGAAGGGTAGCGATCCGAGGGCTTGATGAGTCTCGGCAGTCTCTCCGTCACATCGCGAATCTTAGCCCCCGGCAAGCAGCAGACTTCTCGGTTTTCCCAGTCAGGGCTGCAGATAGATGACTCAGTCCCCCGGAGTAGAGAGTCCCCGACCACCACCACCCGCCTCCTTCTCTTGGGAGTGGTGGTCGTGGAACCCCCCCATCTCAGGACAGCGCATCTCATGCCTTCCAGCCAGAGGAGTCTCCTTCTGCTTTCTCCCCCCAGACATATTATCTGGTCCACTCTCCGCAACGGTACCTGTGGAGAGAACATGAAAGCAGTTAGTTACCTGTGTCCGCATTGCTGGAACCCGGACATTCCCCCTTCTTCTTCTGGAGGTCACATGTTGCCAAGCTTCTTCACTGGCCTCTTGGCTCCGCTGTGCAACCTGCTCTAAATCTTTAGAGCTTTGTGCCCGTAGAAGCATATCCTGACTTTTGTCCAGAAAATCCTCCATTTCTCGTATGCAACGCAGGGTCGTTATCTGTTGCTCCAGACCTTCAATCTTCTCTTCCAGTATGGAGACCAGCTTGCACTTTGTGCACACAAAGTCGCTTCTGTCCTGTGGAAGAAAGACAAACATGGCACATCCAGTGCAGGTCACAACAGCTGAACCCCTCCCTTCCATATCACCTTCTTACTATGAGCTTCCTCAGAGAAGTTGGCAAGATGTAAGCCTCACTGGGCTCACTCCAGGCGAACTCCCAGGCAAACTCCTGCTGTGTGCTGCTCTGCTGTCCCCCGCTGCTCAGCTGGTTGGAGTAGTAGAGTTGGAGTAGCTGCTTATCAGACTATTGTGTCCCTTCTGCTAATCCCACACACACTGTATGCGAACGTGTGGCCAGATGGGTGTAATTGGGTGAGCGTTTGGCATTGTCTAAGGAGGCAACTGACTGGCTATGGGCAAGAGAGGAATGAACAGATGTGGAGGTTGGGTCAAAGGAAATATGACAGGCTAAGGGGCCTTGGGAAGGAGAAAGATACTGTTGGGATAGATCAGAGATGAGAAAACATGGAGGTAGAGAACACAGTGCAGGGATAGGAAGAAGAGGAGGTGTGAGGGGAAGGACAGAGAAAACAACCCATGAAAGATACCCATGAGATACAAGAAAAAAATAGAGGAGTTTGTGGGGGAGGGCTGAGAGAAGAGTGAACAAAAGCAAGAGCCACAGTAAGTTATATATAGACATATACATGGGTCTAATAGAAAGCTGAATGTCAAATTATTGTAATAAAAACAAAAAAAAAATTGAGAGAGTTTTAGCAGCACAAATGTACATATTGTTTTACAATAGACACGGTAAACTCTGTCAGAAATATAACAATCTCTTCTAGAAGAACTTACAATTTTCACAAGGTATTTAAATACATGCCTCTCTTTGACCACGTGAGGAATCCCACTGATAAAAATACATGCTTAAGCATGTTACTGCTTACTGTTTAAACATGCTTAAGCACATTACACATGCTTACTGATTCCAGAACCAAAGGCACAAGCTAGTTTTCAAAGCTGTGTGTGTGTACGTACAAATACATACACATAAAGAGAAATGATTATGTGTAAAATGTATTCACACACACATTTTCACATTTTGGGAGAGATTTCCCTGCCATGCTGCTGATTGCCCTCTGTGTATTGCTAAACCATCCCCACACAGGATGAATTTTACCCTGGATAATAAAGACACTTTTGAAAAGCAATTTATTTTACTGTTTGTATTTTCTTCCTTTTATAATACACTATATTGTACCAAATGATAGATATTTGGGGAAAATAATTCCCTTGAAAGAATGCTTCAGAGCTACTATAGAAGATTCACCACTTCTCTGTGTCCATAAATTACTTGATATCTTTGTACTACTCAAACCATAATTGCCCTGGCTGCTTGAATCTGACATTCCAGTTCTGAGGAAGGGAGAAGACGCCTTTGAACTTGACATGGCTTGCCTGCACAGTTTGTCAGATTAACCAGCATTGAAGAGAGACTTTCACTCTTAACTATTTACTTTAATTAGATAGAAATTAGCAAAGATTTAAACAGACAGGACTTGTGTGTTGTTTTTATTAATGTATTTATTTATTGCTCATTACCCAGCCTGTGCAGTCAAGCAACATGAATTTCAAAGTCTTCCTTCGCATAATTGAATGACTCTATCTGTAGACCTTTGAAGGGGAAAGTCACTTAGCAGAATGAGCAAGTGACTCAAAGCCCAAATAGTGCCTAAAGCACTAGGGAGCAGCATAGGCCATCAGAGAGGAAGGATTCAGCCTTAGAGCAAATTGAGGAATGAATTCATCCCGAAACTCCAAGAGACAAAAGCAGCAATAGTCAGAACTTTCCACAGCTTGATCAAGGGATCAAGTTCAAACAGTTCTGGAAATTTGGAACAACAGAGGCAAAAAACATTGGCAGTTCCTTTGGATATAGTTCAGGAAAAAAGCATATAAATGATTTGATATTCTACAGCCAGCATCCAAAAGTGGTGTTGCACTACCTAATAATGAAGGGATATTGGATCTGTCAAAAGATCTCTGGGCTGTCCCTGCTGCCATTTCAGCTACTTCAAAACATACTTATGATAGATATCAGGTACCCTCCAGAGGATTTGGTAATTTTGTATGCATCCGGCTCCATTGCCACTAGTTGTTGCTGTAGCCAATGAAAGATCAAATAACTCTGGGAAATCTACTCCTAAGGGGAGAGAATCCGAAAGACTGGTTGGTTGGTTGGTTGGTTTGTTTTTGTGGAAAGAAATGTTATTCTTTATTATTATTGTAGGTCAGGATAGCAGATCATCAAGCCATGCTATCTAAATATGACTTGCTGTAGTGGGATCGTTTTAAGGATACATTATCATCAGAGGGTAGAGATGAATTTAAAGCTATTTAAAAACAAGGACAGATTATTGCTAAAACCTCTTTTCAAGTCGCATTAGATGCTGCTGATTTTGGTGCTCAATCAAAGGTTACGAGTATTGCGATGCAACACTTATTGTGGTTATTTGGTCAGGTTTACGAAAAGAAGTGCAAGCAACCAGAAGACTTGCCATTCGATGGTTAGAATCTATTCAGTGATAAGACTAATTAATCTCTGCATTAATTAAAAGATTCAAGATCCATGCTCTGATTACTGCGTTTATATGGTCCTCATTTCAAAAAGAAACAATTTCTTATTTTCATATTCTTATCACCAGAGGCTTTTGGAACAATTTAAAAAGAGAACTAGCTATGGAAGAAGTGATCTGCTCTCTTACCCTCTTCTGTCATTACTCAGTTGGGTCAGACACAGACACATCAGATACGATGTGATGGTCAAGGATCTTGGACTAATTTACAAGATGTATGTTTTTACCCCACCTTTTGGCTACAGTCTAACTTATTTCCTGGAGGCTTGAATGGTGATCACCTCAGCTCAATGGGTACTTCAAGCAATCAGGGCTGGATACACCATTCAGTTTCAATCCCTGCCTCATAGAATATCAGGGACCTCAGGAGGTCATCTAGTCCAACCTCCTGCTCAAAGCAGGACCAATCCCCAATATTTGCCCCAGAACCCTAAATGTCCCCCTCAAGTATTGAACTCACAACTCTGGGTTTAGCAGGCCACTGAGCTATCCCTCCCCACTCCTTTCCACCCACCCCCTTTCAGGGACCATTCTCACAAGAGTATCATGCATCAGGAGATAGACTGCCTTATCCAGCTAGGAGAAACAGAATTAGTACTTAAGGAGTACATCAGAAAAGGTTTCTACTCTCCTTATTTCTTCATACCAAAAAATAATGATGTCTGGTATCTGAACTTAGTTCTCAAGAAAGTTTGCAAATTCATTTGACACGTGAGCTCTGCATGGTAACTCTTGCTTCAGTTATCCCATAGATTGGTTCATTACCATCAACTTACAGAATGCGTATTTTCATGTGCAAATGCATTCTGCCTACTGGAAGTATTTACATTTTATGGCTCTGGGAGTCATTATCAATTCCAGATACTTCCTTTCAGAATGTCATTGGCACTGAGATTGTTTACGAAATGCCTATCAGTGGCAGCAGCTCATTTACACAGACAAGGTTTGCACATTTACCTATATCTGGACCACTTCTGCGGGGGAAATCGTAAACAAGTTATAGCAGCAGCAAGGAAAGTGATTCATCTATTTTCATCCCTGGGTTTTAGGATCATCTTGAAGTCAAATCTGGATCCATCCCACAGTAAAGAAATCATCTGAGTTCTCCTGGATTCAGTAGCAGTGAGAACATTCCTCCCACCAGAGAGATTTTAAATATTTTTTAAAAAAATCTGATCCTTTACTTCATATTTACCCTGGGACTACAATAAGAATGTGACTCAAAGTTTTAGGCCATATGGCTTCATGTATATTTGTAACCCCATTTGCCATATTATGTTTAGACCATTTCAAGCATGGATCGAGTCAGCTTACAAACCAATACTCCAGTAATGATTCTAGATGAAAGCTGAACCTCAGTGGAATGGTGGATGATGGAGGGAGATGTATGTATGGGAGATCCATTTGCCTGTCCGAGCATGTCCAAAACTGATAAAAGGAGCATCCAAGACAGGTTGGGGTGCAAGTATAGATCACTTTCAGGCTCCTGACCTCTGGTCATGTCTAGAATCCATGATTCATATAAACATACTAGAACTAAGAGCAGTGAGATTAGGCAGAAAGGCTTTGCAAGCTATCATCAAGGACTTCTTCAAAACAAGTTCTCATGGACAGTTTCACAGCCATGTATTATGTAAACAGACATGGAGGTGTGAGATCAGACCATCTTTGTCAAGAACCATAAAACTTTGGGAACGTGTATTCAGAATCACATCTGTCTGACCGCTTTTAACCTCCCAGGAGAGAAAAATGGTATTGTGGACTCACTAAGCAGACATATGTCCTTGTCTCATGAATGGGAACTGAAAAATTGACTATTAAAACGAAATCCTTCCAAAAAATGGAGAATTCCCCAAATGTACTTGTTTTCATCAGATCAAAATAGGAAAGGTCTGTTGTTGTGGGGTTTTTTTGTTTTGTTTTTTGTTCTTGAACAGCCAAGAGTCCAGGATTCTTGGCAGACACCTACATGATTCATTGGCCATACCATTTGATGTATGCTTTTCCTCCCTTTCTGCTGAGCACAAGGGTTTTACAGAGAACAAGACAGGAAAAGGCTCAAATAATAGTGGTGCCTCCAGATTTGTCTTGCCAGCTTTGTTTCTCAGACCTAATACTATTATCAAATCACCAATTTATCACAATTCCAGTTCAGAAAGCATTGATATAGCACAATCAGTGTAATTCTTTACCCAGACCTGACCTCTTTACATCTCACAACTTGGATGATATCTGGATGTCCTCAGTAGACGGAGTGCTCTTCAGAGCTCCAGAGTATTCTTCTTCAGAGCAGAAAATTATCCACTAGGCCTACATACATTGCCAAATGGAAATGATTTTCATTATAGTCAGAGGCTAAGGGTTATGTTCCAGGTCAGTGTTCTATTCCAATTACTTGTTATCGTTAAAGCACCCGGGACTGTCTATCACTTCAGTTAGCCCACTTAGTAGTAATTTCTGCATTCTATCCTTCAGTAGAGGGAGAATCAGTTTTTTCTCATTGACTAGTGAATTAATTTGAAAGGGCTTGTTCATGTTTTTCCTCCTGTAGGAAAGATCACTCCAATATGGGACTTAAACCTAGTGCTTTCTTCACTTATGGATACCCACTTTGTACCTCTATCGAATTGTAAAATTCATCTGCTATCAGTGAAAGTGGCATTCTTGTAGCAATTACATTGGCTCATAGAAAAAGGAAATTACAAGCCTTAATGATAAATCCCTCCTATGCAGTTTTTCATATGGACAGCGTAACTATGAGACCACATCCATCTTTTATTCCAAAAGTACTGTCAGATTTTCATATCAATCAATTTATTCACTTACCATCCCCCCCACAAAAAAATCCAAAAAATCTTTACTTGTTGTTGGCCAAATCTAAACAACATATTCTATGTGGGAGAAGGTTGCTGTTATATTACCTGGACAGAACTAAATCTTTTTTTAAAACTTCAAGACTCTTTGTGGACAGAACTAAATCTAAGGGGAATGGCTATTTCATCCCAGATATTTTTGAAATGGGTCAGATTTTATTTAATTGCTTATGATATTAATGAGAAGAACCCTGCACTGAATATCAGAACTTACTTCACCAGAGCACAAACTGAAGTGATAACATGTCTAAGTCAAATTTCAATATTGAAAATATCTAGAGCTGCTACCTGGTCTTCAGCTCATACATTTACATATCATTAATTGTTGGGCACTGCTTCCACTGCGTCGAATCGTGGAAGTCAACGAATGGCTACGCAGGTGGTGTCGGAGAGAAGGCTTTGGTTTCTTTGACCATGGGATGGTGTTCCATGAAGGAGGAGTGCTGGGCAGAGATGGGCTCCATCTTACGAAGAGAGGGAAGAGCATCTTTGCCAGCAGGCTGGCTAACCTAGTGAGGAGGGCTTTAAACTAGGTTCACCGGGGGAAGGAGACCAAAGCCCTGAGGTAAGTGGGAAAGCGGGATACCGGGAGGAAGCACAGGCAGGAATGTCTGTGAGGGGAGGGCTCCTGCCTCATACTGGCAATGAGGGGCGATCAACAGGTTATCTCAAGTGCTTATATACAAATGCACAAAGCCTTGGAAACAAGCAGGGAGAACTGGAGGTCCTGGTGATGTCAAGGAACTATGACGTGATCGGAATAACAGAGACTTGGTGGGATAACTCACATGACTGGAGTACTGTCATGGATGGTTATAAACTGTTCAGGAAGGACAGGCAGGGCAGAAAAGGTGGGGGAGTAGCACTGTATGTAAGGGAGCAGTATGACTGCTCAGAGCTCCGGTATGAAACTGCAGAAAAACCTGAGTGTCTCTGGATTAAGTTTAGAAGTGTGTGCAACAAGAGTGATGTAGTGGTGGGAGTCTGCTATAGACCACCGGACCAGGGGGATGAGGTGGATGAGGCTTTCTTCCGGCAGCTCACGGAAGCTACTAGATCGCATGCCCTGATTCTCATGGGTGACTTTAATTTTCCTGATATCTGCTGGGAGAGCAATACAGTGGTGCATAGACAATCCAGGAAGTTTTTGGAAAGCGTAGGGGACAATTTCCTGGCGCAAGTGCTAGAGGAGCCAACTAGGGGGGGCGCTTTTCTTGACCTGCTGCTCACAAACCAGGTAGAATTAGTGGGGGAAGCAAAAGTGGATGGGAATCTGGGAGGCAGTGACCATGAGTTGGTTGAGTTCAGGATCCTGACGCAGGGAAGAAAGGTAAGCAGCAGGATACAGACCCTGGACTTCAGGAAAGCAGACTTCGACTCCCTCAGGGAACGGATGGCCAGGATCCCCTGGGGGACTAACTTGAAGGGGAAAGGAGTCCAGGAGAGCTGGCTGTATTTCAAGGAATCCCTGTTGAGGTTACAGGGACAAACCATCCCGATGAGTCGAAAGAATAGTAAATATGGCAGGCGACCAGCTTGGCTTAATGGTGAAATCCTAGCGGATCTTAAACATAAAAAAGAAGCTTACAAGAAGTGGAAGGTTGGACATATGACCAGGGAAGAGTATAAAAATATTGCTCGGGCATGTAGGAATGTTATCAGGAGGGCCAAATCGCACCTGGAGCTGCAGCTAGCCAGAGATGTCAAGAGTAACAAGAAGGGTTTCTTCAGGTATGTTGGCAACAAGAAGAAAGCCAAGGAATGTGTGGGCCCCTTACTGAATGAGGGAGGCAACCTAGTGACAGAGGATGTGGAAAAAGCTAATGTACTCAATGCTTTTTTTGCCTCTGTTTTCACTAACAAGGTCAGCTCCCAGACTGCTGCGCTGGGCATCACAAAATGCGGAAGAGATGGCCAGCCCTCTGTGGAGATAGAGGCGGTTAGGGACTATTTAGAAAAGCTGGACGTGCACAAGTCCATGGGGCCGGACGAGTTGCATCCGAGAGTGCTGAAGGAATTGGCGGCTGTGATTGCAGAGCCACTGGCCATTATCTTTGAAAACTCGTGGCAAACCGGGGAAGTCCCGGATGACTGGAAAAAGGCTAATGTAGTGCCAATCTTTAAAAAAGGGAAGAAGGAAGATCCTGGGAACTACAGGCCAGTCAGCCTCACCTCAGTCCCTGGAAAAATCATGGAGCAGGTCCTCAAAGAATCAATCCTGAAGCACTTGCATGAGAGGAAAGTGATCAGGAACAGCCAGCATGGATTCACCAAGGGAAGGTCATGCCTGACTAATCTAATCGCCTTTTATGATGAGATTACTGGTTCTGTGGATGAAGGGAAAGCAGTGGATGTATTGTTTCTTGACTTTAGCAAAGCTTTTGACACGGTCTCCCATAGTATTCTTGTCAGCAAGTTAAGGCAGTATGGGCTGGATGAATGCACTATAAGGTGGGTAGAAAGCTGGCTAGATTGTCGGGCTCAACGGGTAGTGATCAATGGCTCCATGTCTAGTTGGCAGCCGGTATCAAGTGGAGTGCCCCAAGGGTTGGTCCTAGTGCCGGTTTTATTCAATATCTTCATAAATGATCTGGAGGATGGTGTGGATTGCACTCTCAGCAAATTTGTGGATGATACTAAACTGGGAGGAGTGGTAGATACGCTGGAGGGGAGGGATAGGATACAGAAGGACCTAGACCAATTGGAAGATTGGGCCAAAAGGAATCTGATGAGGTTCAATAAGGATAAGTGCAGGGTCCTGCACTTAGGACGGAAGAACCCAATGCACAGCTACAGACTAGGGACCGAATGGCTAGGCAGCAGTTCTGCGGAAAAGGACCTAGGGGTGACAGTGGACGAGAAGCTGGATATGAGTCAGCAGTGTGCCCTTGTTGCCAAGAAGGCCAATGGCATTTTGGGATGTATAAGTAGGGGCATAGCGAGCAGATCGAGGGACGTGATCGTTCCCCTCTATTCGACATTGGTGACGCCTCATCTGGAGTACTGTGTCCAGTTTTGGGCCCCACACTTCAAGAAGGATGTGGATAAATTGGAGAGAGTCCAGCGAAGGGCAACAAAAATGATTAGGGGACTGGAACACATGAGTTATGAGGAGAGGCTGAGGGAGCTGGGATTGTTTAGCCTGCAGAAGAGAAGAATGAGGGGGATTTGATAGCTGCTTTCAACTACCTGAAAGGGGGTTCCAAAGAGGATGGCTCTAGACTGTTCTCAATGGTAGCAGATGACAGAACGAGAAGTAATGGTCTCAAGTTGCAGTGGGGGAGGTTTAGATTGGATATTAGGAAAAACTTTTTCACTAAGAGGGTGGTGAAACACTGGAATGCGTTACCTAGGGAGGTGGTAGAATCTCCTTCCTTAGAGGTTTTTAAGGTCAGGCTTGACAAAGCCCTGGCTGGGATGATTTAACTGGGAATTGGTCCTGCTTTGAGCAGGGGGTTGGACTAGATGACCTTCTGGGGTCCCTTCCAACCCTGATATTCTATGATTCTATGATTCTAAGATCTGATGTGCTCTTTGGAAGAGCAGTTTTGTAGTCTAGTTTTAGATAACTGCTAGCTCCCACCTCCTTGAACAATGACGGCTGGCCAAGCACGGTAAGTGTGTTCCAAGTGTGCTGTAACTCCAAGTAAGAAAACGGTTGCTTACCTTATAGTAACTGTGGTTCTTTGAGATATTCTGCACAAATGGATCTCAAGACCTGCCCTTTGGCCCCACAACTTGGAGTCTTATAAATGAGGAGTTTGGGTGGTGAAGGAACTGAGGTGGTGGTTGGGAGTCACTGTGCCCTTTATGGCCTTGGGGGACATGAGGGCATGCAGAGTGTATGCACAACCCCTATTGGACGCTGTTAGTGAAAACATTTCAAACTCCTGTGCTTGGGCACGTGAAAACTGTAAGTGGGATCCATGTGTGCAGAACATATCAAAAAACAACAGTTATTATAAGGTAAGTAACCATATTTTCTGATGGTTGGGGATCAGCTGAGTGGGGAACACAGCTGCTGCCCATTTTGGCCCACTCCTTTCTGCCCTCTTTGAGATAACTGATAACTTTAGACTTTCCCAGTTTGTATTTGTGCCAGGAGCACAAATGGTTCTTGAGCCTTTCATGGGATTGGTTTCTTATATTATCCCACATGGGGCAAGAGATAGTCTGGTCCTTAATCTTCCTTTGTCACTATAAGATTTAATTTTTTAATGTTTCAGAAAAATGTTTTAATCAGTTGGGTTGTCATAAAGGCAGGTGGAGCCATGTTCTTACTGGATGGAGACCTTAGCAGATATGACCATTGGATATATCCATTGTGTTTATAATAATAGAGTGCAATATTTCTTCTTCTTTCAGCTTGACAGCAACAACAGCATCTGTTTTTATTTAGGCAGGCCCCAAGTTTCATGTGCAATCAGTTCAGAATAGTTAAAAGTATGTATTGGATACAAAATATGGGATTCTGCTCACTTCTCTCTTCCCCTTCCCTAATTAAAATAATCAGAAAAAAACAATAAAATATCATGAAAAATGCCAAGTGTCTTTTGAGAGACGCTCCAAAGACATTCATTAAACAGTCTGGAAAATGCCTGTTATTTATCATGTGTTGTACAGTGCCTAGCACAATGGAGCCCCATCTTGTTGTGGCCTTTAGGTGCTACGAAAATATAAATGTTAATTTATACTAATTAATAGATGTGAAGATGAGGGTTTGGATTCTGAAACTGTTATTCATGGTGAGTATTGATTTCAGTGGGACTGTTCAGTGAGTAAGGTACTGTTCAACTTGAGGGAATGGTTCACAACCTTGTCTGAAGTCAGGATATTTAACTTCATGTCAAGTATTGTCCTTGGAAATAGTCTATAAGGTGTTTTCCTGATACTGTATGTAAGGACCAAATTCTGCTTATCTTATTCACACAAGTAGTACAGTGGATGGGACCATTAGCACGGGCTGGGTGAACATAATTTGGTCTTAGGTTTTAAAATAGTAATGTCATGGCATACTGTATCTGGTATATTTTTTCTGTCTTTTGATAAATACTGTCTATATTCAAAGCACTAGACAAGTTAAGATTTCTTCCTTAATTGCACACACTCCTAGCTACAGTGAAGTTAACACAGAACTGCAATTGATTTTTTGATTTTGACACGTTGCACCAAAGAGTAAAAGTTCAAGTCAGTAACAAGTGACCTTAATGAGTTTTTATAATTCAGTTGGCATTACTAATTAGAACATTTCCCCAACCCCATGACATTCAAGTTACAATACATGCTGGAAGAATTAGGAAAAATAAAGTATGCCACAGTTCTGCTTTAGTCATTCATTTCCTATTGTATGCAAGACCAAAAAAAAACCATATACATTGGGTTAGACAGGCCATTGGTCCAATTTTAAGATGAACAGTCCTGGTTTTGTAAAGTTTGTCCCTGTCCAGTACTGATATAAACCAGAATGTGGTTTTGTCCAGTATTATCGTGGCTGCATGGAGGATGCCATTTTGCAGTATGTGCACTGCTATCCCTCTGCTGATGTGATCACAGTAGGGATGTGGTCATGCCAGCAATGGTGGGCCCATGCTGTTCCAGAAGTCCTGTATTCTGGTGTTGTCAGTGGCCACCCTAAATTGGGTTGGCATCTTGAATTCACCTTCAGTAAGTGGCAGCATGTAGTTATGCTGCCCCAGGAGCAAAGGAGAGAGTCCAGCGAAGGGCAACAAAAATGATTAGGGGACTGGAACACATGAGTTATGAGGAGAGGCTGAGGGAGCTGGGATTGTTTAGCCTGCAGAAGAGAAGAATGAGGGGGGATTTGATAGCTGCTTTCAACTACCTGAAAGGGGGTTCCAAAGAGGATGGCTCTAGACTGTTCTCAATGGTAGCAGATGACAGAACGAGGAGTAATGGTCTCAAGTTGCAGTGGGGGAGGTTTAGATTGGATATTAGGAAAAACTTTTTCACTAAGAGGGTGGTGAAACACTGGAATGCGTTACCTAGGGAGGTGGTAGAATCTCCTTCCTTAGAGGTTTTTAAGGTCAGGCTTGACAAAGCCCTGGCTGGGATGATTTAACTGGGAATTGGTCCTGCTTCGAGCAGGGGGTTGGACTAGATGACCTTCTGGGGTCCCTTCCAACCCTGATATTCTATGATTCTATGAGGGGCCAAATTTGACCCTGCTTATTCCTGTTCCATGAGCGAGGTGATCTGCACCAACCATATATGTGGTGAACATTTTTTTCCCGTTCTGCACTGGCTTAGTTGCATCGGACAGAATGTTATTGGTGCGAGCGGGCTGCTGATATACCCAGACTCCACTGCACAGAGTTGTGAGGGTCACAGTCTGGCTCATAGTTTTGTTCCAATCACTGGCATGGATTTCAGACAATAATTGAAGTGTTATATTAGGTCATTAATTCCATCTTCCATATTGGGCATTGTTTCCTACAGTACTTTGTCCATTCTAGTTTTAAAATTTCAAATGAAAGATCTTCTACCACTTCCTTTGGGAGAGTATTTTGCTTCCAAATAGAGCTCATTGGCAGATGTTTTAAGGTTTTATGCTGTTCCATAAATATTGCCATTTTAGAAAATGTTTCCCCTTCTGTGGCTATTGTGGAGCATTATAGTTGGCTGTAGAGCATTGGGGAATACATATTATAAGAAATGTTAAATCCTAAATTATTACATACAGGCTGAAATCCAGGCCGCATTGAAGTTGATGGAAGTTTTGCCATTGATAGTAGGATCAGGATTTCACCAATAATAATTCTTTAATATTTCATTCATTGGCTGATTGGTTAACTTGTTAATTGTGTAGAGTTGATCCAGACAGGATATGCTATCATAATTGTTAATTCCTATTAATTTTACTATGAGTTAGATACATTAATTATGTACAAGTGCCTAGAACTCTAAGAAGAGTTGGTTGATTTAGAAGTCAAAATAAATAAAAATAGTAAATTATTGTGAGTGCTGAGGAGTAAATGGGAAAAATTAAACTTGCTATAGTAAGCAATTACAGTTTAATATTGATGTACTTAAATTGCATTTCTAGTGGAAATTTGATTACAACACCATTTCAATGTAAAAGTGACTATTATAGAATGGTCATGTTCAGTGATCATCAAATATTGGCTTACTGTTGGCTGTGTGTTACTTTACCATTTAGACCCACTTCATTGTAATGTGACATAGTTAATGACAAAGAGGGTGTATTTTGTAGGTGTGGGGGTTACATTTCAGCAATCTCCAATTGAAAGTTTGCAATGATTAGAGGGACAAGTGTTTTCAGCATCTGATATGGGCAGCATCCAGTTTTGCATAATGATTCCAATCTAAAATTTTACTAGTGATCTTTCCCTTTAATTACTATGCGACTTCATACCAGATACTTGCATTGCTATGATATCAGTATATTTTTATTTTCATATCTTACAATGAATGAGTTAAAATGCCTCTTCCCCCACTCCCCAAAAATATCAAACATGGAATCAGTTTCGTATTTTGGCCTCATTTATACTCCATGAAAAAAATCAAATAATTTCAAATTATGTAAAGCATTTATTACATGTCTGCCAGTATGCAAAGCACTCTCACATTCTTATCCTTGCTATCAAAGGAATAATAAAAGCATCGGGCTAAGCTAAATGACAGAAAAACCTAATCAATTTGGTATCCCAGACAAGCATGACTGACACTCCCCATTGAATCAATCAACTTTTTAAACCTTTCAAGAGGGTCGAGAAACAGTAGCATTACTTTTAAGGTTGCTTCCAGCACACATGTTGACACAGTTTGGGGCAAATCCCAGACTTCTGGAAAGCTTTAAACAAAAAACAAATTGAATGTGTTAAAATGGTTTGAAGTTGCGGTATATATTTTTAATGTTAATTCTCTTCTTTTTCTCAAATTGATGGAATCAGATGGTATGCCAAAACCAATAAGGTTTCACAGCTCCCTTGTCAGTTAGATTTGACAGAAAATTTCTCAGTATACTGCCACTGCAGTACACTGATTTCCATTATTCAGATCTCATCTCCTGGCAATGAGTGGGTGTTCTGTGGTCACTGTGACAAAGTGAATGTTTGCCAACAGTTGCCATAGTCCCAGTCTGTTAAAAATAATGTAATGAGGAGGAGGCAGTGAGGGAGCACCTGGTATCTCAACTACCACTGTGTGGTAACTGTTGTAAACATTGACATTTTAATAATGACCATTGTATTTCCTATTAATATTCCTGAGAACTTTGCCTCTGATCCAAGCAAAGTACTTCAAAGCGTGTGCTTACCTTTAAGCATGTGAGTCATTCCAATACCGGAGCACGGATCTGGATTTAAAAGAGCATCTTGACAGAAAAATGGGTGCTATATCCTATAACTCCACATATACATTTACAGCATTTTTTTTCCTATTTGTGTTATGCCTTGGTTGGTGTGAGTTGTGACAGAGTTGCTAATCAGGAGAGAAAAAAAAGAAAATCAGTACCATTAAATCAGAAAAAGGACACCAGGATTAGTTGCAAGGATCTTCACAAGATAAATTCTTTTGAGTTTGCCTTTCAGATGCTTTTAGTTTCTGGTGTCTAATCAAAATACAATGGAGGGAATTAGGGTGAGTTTCCCTGTGTAATCAGTTGTGTTTAGCAGGCTTTTCCCACTTACAATGATATAATTTCTTCTAGGATTACAAGTTGTGCAACCCCTGTCACCTAAACCAAAATGCTACTATTTTTAAAGCTTAATTCACTAGCATTTCTGGTCACTTTGATGTCTAATAATCTGTGTATGGCAGAATGTCAGTGGTGGTCACTGGTAACATGGACATCGCTCACTGTGCTGAGTGGGAGCAGGGAGCTGATATCTGAAGGTGTGGGCTTGCCAAGACTCATTAGGAATGAGTAGGAAACTGTCGCTGGAGATCTTTCTATCAGTGGCTGTTTGAAAAGTGTATTAGAAAAGACAACCATTGATTAAGGACATATTTCTCTCCACTGGAAAAAGACTGAGTGAGCAACTAAACATTATTTTCCATGTAACCACTATTAAGCACTGGAGAAACTACTTTATGGGGGAAGAGAGGACTCATTCTCCCACTTAGATCTACTCAGGAGGTGGAGCAGTGATTGGATGAGGCAGGGAAGGATAGGTGGGTCAAAGGGGATACACATCATCTGCACCAGCGGAGATGCCTACGAATTTTCTTTCTGTGGTACCACTGATTCCTTTGGGCTATTTCCTTCCTCCAAATTGTTTCCCGTGGATTGTATTGGGGAGGGAAAGTGTGTTCAGGCTCGGGTGCAGTGAAATGAAGTGTATCTCATTCAGTGAAGCTATGGCTGGTGCCTAAGTTCTGTAGTGATAAGGCACAAAACTAAATTCTTCACAGCGAGGCAGTTTTCATAATTAGGACCATTTTTCACTGGGCAGGGAAAAATAGTGCTACTTATATTAAAGATCATCCAGGGATATTTAGAAGTAATGTGGCCAAGATTCAGCTTCCCTGAAAGCAGAGTCATTGACCACTTCACACCCAGCTGTCCTCTGTGTTCACTCCTGCAGTCATTCATCCCTAAGCCAAAAATGTACAAGCCATGAAATGTAGAATGTCCAGGACTGGATCTGAAACAAGCTACTAAATACACAAGCCTGCATCCTAGTTAGGGTTGCCAGGCATCCAGTTTTCAACCGGAACACCCGGTAGAAAGATCCAATAACAGTGTGAAGACCTTTAAAGGTTTGGTGACAAAATGAAACACAGGTTAAAATAGAAGGGAGACGGAAGATGAAATGGTTACTTGAGAAGCAGACTATGAAAAAAAAATGTATTTAGAGAAAGCATTTTATCTTGGGTGATATGTTTGTGTTTTGAAAAGCAGACAGCATTTGGAAAAGATGTTTACCTCCACCAGGGCTTTTATGTTGTAGACAAGAATAAATAAGTGGAGTTGATTCTCTGCAGATAGGAAGAACATCCATTTCGCAGCATCCACAGTTCTAACAGCAGAACTGACATGGTGTTGGGTTTTGGTTTGGATGTTTTAAAACTTTATAGTGAAATACAGTAGAATACTTGTGTAAAAAAAAAATTACTTTTGAGCTACAATACAAATCATGGGCCTGATCCACACCTAGTAACATCAGTGGTGGTCTTTCTGTTGACTTTGGATGAGGCCCATAGGATTATCTACACACTAATGATTCATGCCTTTTGGAAAAGTTATATGGAATTTAAGAGGAAATTCTAAGCTGTCGAGCATTTTTTTTTAGCTTTTCTAAGAAATGTAACAGAAGAAAGGTATTCCACAGGTTAGTTTTAAAAACAACATAGATAAGGAATCATTGTCTATGATATCCATAGTTAGGCACATAAATAACTGGCTGGATTATTAAAGGTGCTGATCATTTACAGCTCCCATTGTCTTCAGAGGAACTACTTGTGTGAGTAAGGCAACAACATTGGTTCCACTGTGTGGAACATGGAAGAGAAAAATGGATAGTGTGAAAATTATTCAGGATCGAGCAAGATCTTCCCCTGCCTCTAGACATTTTATAGTCTTCAGTTTACTGCACCAAACAGGCTGTAGCTATATTGTTACGTTTAGCCCATTGACTGACGTCAGTGGGTAGGGGAGGGCATTGTTATTACCAATCATACAGAAAGTTGTTATTCAAATACTCAGCTGAAGCAAAGAACACAGGTCAAAGTGGCTAGTTCTGTGAACCCACAGCTGTAGAGCACACCTACCTGAGAGGATTGCATAGTTATTGTGGGGGGAGAGGGCATGTTTTTTAATTCCCATAGCAATGAAAGTCCTGTGTCTTCCTCATGACTGTCTGGCACAGCTCCATGTGCATCAAATTTTATAATGCCTTCCTTCAGCCAAATAAATATTTTTCCTTGTATCAAACTCATCATTTCACTGGGTACTTATGACAGTTTTCAGGACATCCAGGACTCAGAGTCACCTTGTTACCCGCTGCCTAAAGCTAGAGGGAGTCCTTCATATGGTATCTAGGTGTCTTTTCCCTAACACTGCCAGCCTTTCAGCCACTCAAACGTTCTCATCTGGGTAGACCAGTGTGCCCCAGTTTACCAGTTTTATCTTAATCCATTGCTCCTGTAACCTGCACAGCACTTGTGACCACTTATATTAAAACAGAAGTAGGTTTATTTGAGAAGGAATAAAAATTTAACTAAAAGTGAGAGTGATGGAAACAACTAGTTACAAAACAAAACAAAATCACAAAACATGAACCTGGTGCACACTTTTCAATAGTTACCTTTCCTATCTAATAAAGGAGGTTTTCCTCCCAAAGTTCAGTCCACTGCAGAGCTGGCTGGTTTCACAACAAGCAGGATCTAAATGTTCATGAGAGCCCTCTGCTTCGTAAGGGGTTTCCTTAGTGAATGGATACATTGTCTTTCCCTATACTGTTATATTGAACCAGTCTTTTGACAGCCAGGATGATCTCCTGTCTGCTGTAATGTTCCTTTTAATCTCTAAGTGGCTTCAATCCCTTACTCCTGAGGGCATTCTGCACCAAAAAAATAAAAATTATGAGCCCAATAGTTTAAAATTCTGCAAATTGTATTTGCCATTAATAAATGTGGCTCCAGCATGGCAGTGGGGAGCACAGGCCACTGGCTGCATTGAGGTGGGAGATCACCCTGAAGGCCCCACCTCCCCTGGCATGGGGACGCGGACCTGACCCTGACACAGTGCAATGGCTGGGCCTGCCCCAGAAACAACCTGGGGCCCTGCCCCTCTGTGCCAGGTGCACTGGCTGTGGGTGGGCAGGGTCAGCCCAGCAGGATCCAAGTGGGGAGGGGCTCCAGCTGTGGGGTGAGAGGTTTCTGCGTGGGGCAATCTGAGTGCAGGCGGCTCAGTGGGAGATGTGGATGCGCGGGGGCTTGTCGGGGGGTTCCAGTTGCAGGGCAATGGGACTCTGCAGGGGGTCCAGGTGAAGATGGTTGGGGATCAGCAGGGGGATAGGGGTCTGGGGAGATGGGGTTCGGCAAGGGGTGGGTCCAGGTGCTGGGGGAGTGGGGATCAGTGGAGTGGGGGTCTGGGTGAAGGGAGCTCGGTGGAGGGGTCCAGGTGTGAGGTGGTAGGGCTTGTCAGGATGAGGGTTCGATAAGCCTGCTTAACAAGGGATCCCCAGCTACTGCTGAGGTGATGCCGCATGCCGGGCTCCTGCTTTCCCCTGCGATTTCCCCATCCCCTTTTCCTCTCCATCCCCCTCCTCTTGGTGCCACGTTCTCCTCCCCCTGTTTTTCTTCCCCACTGCCTCTTCTCCCCAGACCCTCCTTTCCCAGCCCCACTGCAGGCACTCACTGTTGCACAGAAAACGGGAAGGCTCCCAGCACACAGAAGGGGAGCCCAACTGGCACTAGGACCCAGGAGGCAGTGTTCAGCTGCAGAGTCAGCAGAGCAGAGAGGCAGCCTCCTTCAGCTGGGCAGCTCTGCACTTGCAGAAATGAGGGGGGCTGTGGCACATAACCCTGTGTGCCCCCCATGCCTCACCTCTATTTGGAGGAGGGGCAACCCCCCCAAAATGGCACCCCTGGTTGTCCCTCCAGCTTCCCTTTGCTTCCCTCCCATTTTTGGCAGGGAAGCACAGGAATTCTGTGGGGAGGGGGCAGGGCATTTTCTGCAGGCGCAAGTCACCCAGAGTCCCCCCAGGAGTAATCCTGTGCAATTATCTTTGGTGGTTTTCCTTTGACTGTTCTGGGGTGTGGCAAGGGTTGACCATAGAACGTTGGTCACCCAATGAGAAAGGATGTGTGATGACACTCTCTTGCATGAATGTGTCATTACCGAGCCACATTACCCCGGTAACTAATTCTCACTCTAAAGCCATGAAGCATACTTTCAATATAAACACATGTGTCCTTAAACCTTACCCATCCATACATCTCACAATGATTATGAATCTTGATAAGTTACGAGCGTTCTGTACATACCTTACCTGTTCGTGTTGGTGGATCAATATCCTGTAAGATATGCATTTGGTGTATTGAGTTTGTCATGTCTGAAGTGAGATGTTTGCAGAAAACATGGGACTCTTTGCCACTGTATTATAAAATCCATTGCATGCAGCAATGTGAACTTTTCCTTTTTTCCCCAGTGGACACCCATTCTTCTTCCAGTGCTTGTTCATGTCAGTTCCAATCAGATGCGTGCATGCTGTGTGCATGACAGCCGGAAGATTTTTCCCTTAGTGGTGTCCGTAGGGTCGGCCTGGGCACCCCCTGGTGTCGTGCCTTCATGGCGCCCAATCTAGGGCCCTGCCGACCTGATCCCCACTCAGTTCCTTCTTACTGCCTGTGACAGCTAGCTGGAACTCCCTACCTCTCTTGCATCGGCAAGCACATGCTTCACAGTATCTCTATCCTCGTCTACATAGTTAGCATAGTAGTTATAGTTAGGGTAGTTTTTTCTTATCGGTTTCCTTTGGGGGGGTCTTTCCCCCGATGTTTTCCCCTGGCACCTGGGTATGCCTTGGTCCCTGGGCTTTAAACCATCCTCAGACTGTGGCAGGTTTATGCCAAGGAGTGGCCCACATCTCAGAGACTGCTGTAAGATCTGTACGGGTTTTTGCCCCAGGACCCTTAAGGACAGAGAGCAGTACCTCCGAGTCCTACTTATGTAGGCAGCTCTTCGGCCCCAGCCTGAGCATGCCGCACCTGTCCCAGCCTAAAGCTCTGCATCCTCGGTGCATAGTGCATCAGCACCGTCGATGAGCGAACCGGTGCTGAGGAAGAACTCAGTTAGAGGCCCTAGGCACCGACACGGCTCCACCCAGGGAAGTCACCGGTGAGGCACCGTTCTCACTCCCCAGCGCTCCGTAAGAAGAAGGCCGACAGAGGGCACTCCCCTGCTAGATCTAAGGACCACGTAACGAGCAAACCCCCATCGGGCGCTCAATCAGCCGGGATCCCGTCAACTCCTGCCCCAGGAGGCGTACGGTTGAGTCCAGACCCATGCCACTCACCGGGCCTCCACTGCGAGGACATACAACTGCCCCCCACACTGGAGGCATTTGAGGCTGCAGTGGACCTATTGGCACTCCGGGGCCGACCTCACCTCCTAGGAGAGGCAGGTTGCTGGCCCCGATCCCAGGCCCAGTACATTCTGTGGGGAAGCCGGCGATGATGTCTGCTGTGAGGCCATCCCCATTACATCAACCACTGGCACCAGGGGGTTCTGCAGGGGAACCGCTCCTATCCCCAAGCTGGCACTGATCCTTGGCACCAAGAGGCTCCGTTTCTCCATAGTCCTCAGAGACCTCGGAGGCCGAGTCCTCTCACTCTAGCAGGAGCAGAAGATCCCACTCCCACCACGATCGTCATCCCTACCTGGCACCCTGGCAGGACAAGTGGCAGGGCCCCCAGTGGCCTTTCTGGACACCCTGGGCCTATCATCAAAGCCAGGGTTCCAGATAGGCATCGGTGGCCTCAGTCTTGGGCACTCTGACAACAGTGCCAGCTGCTGCACTGTCCTCGGCACTGTTCCCGGCAGCGACGGCAAAGTCTTGGCATCGACCACGGCTCCAATCCCGGCATCGCCCGTGGTTCCAATCCCGGCGTCGACCACAGCCCCTATCCCAGCTGCAATACCGATCCCAGCACTGACTGAGGCGCCGAGCCCAGCACCATCCCAGCACTGGTGGTACCACCGACTGCATCACCAACTGTGGCACTGCGCCATGGCTCCTTGCCCCGCGGGACCCTGGGGACCGAGGACAGTGATCAGAACCCAGGACCGGCTGCCTTCTCATCCTCTTCATCGCCGGATGAGGCAGTGGCGGGTAACTCAACTGCTCCAGCCTTAGAGGACACTGAAGTCATAGAATCATAGAATATCAGGGTTGGAAGGGACCTCAGGAGGTCATCTAGTCCAACCCCCTGCTCAAAGCAGGACCAATCCCCAATTAAATCATCCCAGCCAGGGCTTTGTCAAGCCTGACCTTAAAAACTTCTAAGGAAGGAGATTCCACCACCTCCTTAGGCAACACATTCCAGTGTTTCACCACCCTCCTAGTGAAAAAGTTTTTCCTAATATCCAACCTAAACCTCCCCCACTGCAACTTGAGACCATTACTCCTTGTCCTGTCCTCTTCTACCACTGAGAATTGTCTAGAACCATTCTCTCTGGAACCACCTCTCAGGTAGTTGAAAGCAGCTATCAAATCCCCCCTCATTCTTCTCTTCTGCAGGCTAAACAATTCCAGTTCCCTCAGCCGCTCCTCATAAGTCATGTGTTCCAGACCCCTAATCATTTTTGTTGCCCTTCGCTGGACTCTCTCCAATTTATCCACATCCTTCTTGTAGTGTGGGGCCCAAAACTGGACACAGTGCTCCAGATGAGGCCTCACCAATGTCGAATAGAGGGGGATGATCACATCCCTCGATCTGCTCGCTATGCCCCTACTTATACATCCCAAAATGCCATTGGCCTTCTTGGCAACAAGGGCACACTGCTGACTCATATCCAGCTTCTCGTCCACTGTCACCCCTAGGTCCTTTTCTGCAGAACTGCTGCCTAGCCATTCGGTCCCTAGTCTGTAGCTGTGCATTGGGTTCTTCCGTCCTAAGTGCAGGACCCTGCACTTATCCTTATTGAACCTCATCAGATTTCTTTTGGCCCAATCCTCCAATTTGTCTAGGTCCCTCTGTATCCTTTCCCTGCCCTCCAGCGTATCTACCACTCCTCCCAGTTTAGTATCATCCACAAATTTGCTGAGAGTGCAATCCACACCATCCTCCAGATCATTTATGAAGATATTGAACAAAGCCGGCCCCAGAACCGACCCCTGGGGCACTCCACTTGACACCGGCTGCCAACTAGACATGGAGCCATTGATCACTACCCGTTGAGCCCGACAATCTAGCCAAATTTCTACCCACCTTATAGTGCATTCATCCAGCCCATACTTCTTTAACTTGCTGACAAGAATACTGTGGGAGACCGTGTCAAAAGCTTTGCTAAAGTCAAGATACAATACATCCACTGCTTTCCTTTCATTCCCAGAACCAGTAATCTCATCATAGAAGGCGATTAGATTAGTCAGGCATGACCTTCCCTTGATGAATCCATGCTGACTGTTCCTGATCACTTTCCTCTCATGTAAGTGCTTCAGGATTGATTCTTTGAGGACCTGCTCCATGATTTTTCCGGGGACTGAAGTCCTTCAGCAGCTGCTGAGATGGGTGGCCCAGAACCTAAATAACAAAAGGGAAGAGGTGGTGGATGAAGCCGAGCCAATGGTCGATATTCTCTCCTCTCCTGGGCCATCCCTGCTGTTCAAAACAATTAACAAATGCCACCAAGACACTGTGGCAGACCCCATCCTCGCTGCCGCCAAGAGATATGAGCAGAGGATTGAGCGTCAATCACTGCTTTCAGAAAGGACTGACTCGCATTTGCACAGACTCAAGGACTCTTGGGCCACCCTGAAGTTCTTGGGCCTTCACATGCCTCCGACCCAGAGGAGGCATTTCAGGCCTCCCCCACGCACAAGGAATTATCAGCCTCAGGGCAGACAGGAAAGGTCGCGAAGGAGGAACAGGAACTCATCCTTCCTCCGGCCAGGGCTCTGGCCTGTTGAAACCTTCCTCAGGCCAGAGGCAGGCCTTCTGAAGGGGCACCTGGGGGTGATGCACCAGCTCAGAGACTGAATCCTTCCAGCCTTATCTTTTCATCCCGTCTTTTCCCTTTGTACCCTGAGTGGGCCCGCATTACGTTGGACCATTGGGTGCTCTACACAGTAGAAAAGAGATATTCTCTCCAATTCTTGGCCCTCCCGCCCTTCCACTCTCCTTTCCCATCTCTTTTCAGGGACCCCTCTCACGAGAAACTCCTTATCCAGGAGCATTGGAAGAGGTTCCTCAGGACTATAGGGGCAGGGGCTTTTATTCCCGGTATTTTCTAATACTGAAAGCCAAAGCGGGGCTAAGACCTATTTTAGACCTGCTTGAACTCAACAAGTTCATGAAGAAACTCAAGTTCCGCATGGTCTCATTGGCCTCCATCATCCCTTCCTTGGATCCAGGGGACTGATATGCCGCCCTCAACTTGAAGGATGCATACTTTCACATAGCAATAACTCCGTCCCACAGAAAATACTTCAGGTCTGGGGTGAGCAACAGCCACTACCAGTTAACAGTCCTCCTGTTCAATCTGTCAGCAGCACCCTGAGTATTCACCAAGTGCATGGCAATCGTGGCCACGTTCCTGTGCAGACGACAGGTACAGTGTTCCTGCACCTAGACGACTAGCTGATCCAGGGCTGCTCCAGGGCTCTAGAAGAGGCGCAAGGCGAATTCAACATGGCAATGTGCGATGCACTGGGCCTTCTCCTGAATATGGGGAAGTCCACTCTGTCCCCTGTTCAGTGGATAGAGTTCATAGGGGCAGTTCTGGACTTGAGCCAGGCCAGGGCGTACCTGCCGGAATCGAGGTTCCGGTCCATGAGCGACATAATTCGAAGTCTCAGGCAGCTTCCCACCACCACACCACAAAATTGCCTAAGACTCCTGGGGCACATGACCGTGTGTACCTATATGGTGCAACACGCCAGGCTCAGACTTGGTCCGCTTCAATCCTGGCTAGCCTCGATGTATCGGACGGTTCAGGACAGTTTGGACAGAGTCGTGACTCTGCATCTCCATGTCCTCGATTCCCTTCTGTGGTGCTCGACCCACAGTTGGTGTGTGCTGGGGTTCCTTTCACCAGCCCCCAGCCTATTCTGTCATTGGTGACTGACGCATCAGACTTGGGCTGGGCGGGGGACATACCTGGGAGACCTCAGGACACAAGGCTTCGGGTTGCAGGCAGAGCTGGCTCTCCATATCAATGTCCGAGAGCTCAGAGCAGTGCACCTGGCATGCCAGACTTTCTGAGCCTCCCTAACAGGCAGGTGTGTTTCAGTTATGACAGACAACACTATGGCGATATTCTATATCAACAAACAGGGAGGTTCATGCTCCTCTCCCCTGTGCCAGGAAGCCCTTGTGCTGTGGGACTTCTGTGTAGAATATTTGATACACCTGCAAGCTTCATACCTCCCCAGGGTGCAGAATGAGTTGGTGGACTACCTCAGCAGGTCGATCCAAGGCCACAAGTTGTCCCTACACCCAGTGTTGCAAACTCCATCTTGCAACGGTGGGGCTTTCTCCAGGTAGACCCCTTTGCCACTCAACTCAACAGGAAATGTCAGCAGTTCTGCTCCTTCCAGAACCACAGTCCAGGCTCCATAGTGGATGTGTTCCTATTACCATGGGGAGATCATCTCCTATATGAGTTCCCCATCCCTCTTGTTCACAAGGTCTCCTCCAGATATGGAAGGAAGACGCTTCAGTGATATTGATAGCTCCAGACTGGCCCTGCCAACAATTGGTATACATCCCTCCTCAAGTTGTCCGTGGAAGCCCTGGTCACCTTGCCGCTCTTCCCGGACATAATAACTCAGGATCACAGTCGCCTCCAGCACCTGAACCTCGAGTTGTTGCTCCTCACAGTGTGGAAGCTCCATGGCTGAAACCGATTGAGCTTACCTGCTCAGACCAGGTTAGACAAGTTGTCCTTGGCAGTAGAAAATCCTCCACTAGAGCTACCCACGTGGCCAAGTGGAAGAGATTTTCAATCTGGATTGTGCAGCATCGTTCTTCCCTGACGCTCACCATTATACTGTTTATATTGGACTACCTCCTCCATCTCAAACAGGAGGGCCTGTCCATGTCATCAATAAGGGTTCACCTGGCCTCTATTTCAGCATTCCATCCAGTTGCAGAGGGAAGATCGGTCTTCGCCAACCCTATGGTCAGTTGATTTCTCAAAGGTCTTGCAGGCCATATCCACACGTCAGGCAGCCAATCCCACCTTAGGACCTTAACATTGTCCTTTCCAAACTAATGAATCTGCCCTTTGAACCACTGGTGACATGCTCCCCACTCTATCTCTCATACAAGGTGGCGTTTCTGGTTGCGATAACCTCACCCAGAAAGGTGTCTGAGCTCAAAGCCTTAACATCAGACCCCACCCTACACTGTGTTCTATAAGGACAAGGTTCAGCTCAGGCCTCACCCGGCTTTCCTCCCGAAGACTGTCTCCTAATTTCACATCAACAAAGACATTTTCCTCTCGGTGTTCTATCCTAAGCCACACTTGAGTGGTAGGGAGCAGAGGCTCCACTCACTGGATGTCCACAGAGCGCTAGCCTTCTACATCAAGAGAAAAAAGCTGTTCTGAAAATCCATCCAACTATTCATGACTGTGGCCAACAGACTGAAAGGTCTTCCTGTCTCTTCTCAGTGAATTTTGTCATGGATCGCACCCTGCATATGTGAGTGCTATAACCTGGCAGGGGAGGTTGCCCCTCCGATTACTGCATACTCGACCCCTTGGGTGCAGGCCTCCGCAGCAGTGTTCTTGACACAGATTTGGACCCAGGAAATTTGCAGAGCAGCGACGTGGTCCTCCATGCACGCTGTTACCATGTGCTATGTAATCAACCAGCAGGCCCAAGATGATGCAGCCTTTGGAGGAGCAATGCTACAATCAGTGGACAACACCCATCCTGCCTCCTGAACTTGGGCTTGGGAGTCACCTGATTGGAAATTACATGAACAAGCACTCAAAGTAAAGAAACGGTTACTCATCTTCTCGTAACTGTTGTTCTTCAAGATGTGTTGTTCATGTCCATTCCAATACCCTCCCTCCTACCCCTCTGTCGGAGTAGACAGCAAAAAGGAACTGAGTGGAGGTCTGGTCAGCAGGGCCCTCTATTGGGCACCATGAAGGCACAACTCCTGGGGACACCCACACCGACCCTATGGATACTGCTAAGGGAAAAATCTTGCAGCTCTCATGTACACAATGCATGCACACCTTATTGGAATGGACATGAACAACACATCTCAAAGAACAACAGTTACAAGAATGCAAGTAACCGTTTTTTTCCCCGCTTTTACAGCTTGGGAACTCCTTTATTGACCAAACTAGTGAAAACATTTGTTTCTGACTATAAATCACAAGGCTACCAATGTGATGGCCATAAAAAAGGTTTTATGTTAAGTTATTTAAGAAAAATGTAGTCTATGAGTCCTATGTGATGTATATATTTTACAAGTAAACTACAGTCTCTTAATTTTTCTTTTTTCATTCTTTAAGATCTCACCATTGCTTATTTAGGTCCATACATCTACCAAATCCCAGCAAAAATAACATTGTTCTATGGAATAAAATATTGCAACCTTGTCGGGCAGATTCTCATTTAAAATGGCACATAAATCTGTGGTCATACAGCTTTCTCCCCCACTGAGTTATTGTTTTATTAAAATTCTTGTTTGCATTATTTCCAGACACCAGTCAACAAAATGGCATCCTATATAGATAAAATATATTGATCTGTTGGAAAAGAGAAGATATTTTATGTAGTCTACCTTCTGAGACAACATTAATATTTATTTGGGCTAAAAAAGCCTATTTAAAAAAAAATGTCACCATATAGGGAACAGCCGATGATAAATTCCCATGATGGACGCTGAAGGAGCATGCCCTCAGCTTTATGTGGCTGGTATATGTTGTTCAACTTTTGTCAATGTCATTGGAGCTACTAGTAGATTACTTCAAAAAGTTTAGTCATTTAAAAATGAACTGAACTATTATTGATGGGTATCCATTAGCAAAGAAGAAATAAAACAGATTTGTCAGGGCTGACTCTCCTTCACTGCAGTTTCCCATCAGTATAACTATATTGCCTTCAGTGGAATTATTCCTGATCTACCCCCATTGCGAGACGATGGAGTCATGATTTTAAGGCCAGAAGCACCATTGTGATTACCTAGTTAGACCTCTTACATAGCATATGACACAAAATTTCACCCAGTAATTCATGTATCAAGCCCAATAACTTGTTTGAACAGCAGTATATATTTTAGAAAGACATACAATATTGATTTAAAGAGTTCAAGTGATGGAAAAACCCACTACATTCCTTGATAGGATGTTCAGTTGTAAATTACCTCACTTAAAATGTACACCTTGATTCCACTTTGAATTTGTCTAGTTTTGACTCCTAACCATTAGATCTTGTAAATACCCAGATATCTTCACCCCATGTACTTAGTGATTAGTTCAGAATCTGGTTTATCCTCCCTTCATTTTCTCAAATGGATCATGCTAATGGGTAAAATTCACCCTACTGCAAAAAGACCGAACAAAGTTCAACACACTATGTGAGCTCCACATTAGGTCTTGCAACATGTCTAAGGAATGAATAAACCCTTTTGCAGGGTTCTGCATTGGATTGATTGTCACCAACACAAATATCCAAAATAAACTATACAAAGAGTTTTTAGAAATTATGACCATCAGAAGAATTTGACTATCAAATACCTATCAAATAGCTAACAAATGTGTGTCATTACCTCTGTTGATGTGTGTTTATATAATGCACATTAATGTTAATTACATTAGCATGCATACAGAGATCAACTGTGAAGGCTTTTAAGGCAAGTAAGATTTGGTCCTTTGTGTAATGCTGCTATGATACAGTGACTAAGAAAATATTAAAGATTTTTTTTAAGAAAATATCCTCTTATGTAGTCAAGGTATTTAAACAATGAACCTTATCACACCTTTTAAAATTAATATAATTAGTATTTCATTGAACATTAAATTTTATACCAGGTGTTGTAATCTAATTCTTCTGTAGTGCTAATGGGCATTAAATTATGCTATCTAGGAAAAGATGGACAGGGCAGAGCATTGGGAATCAGGAGAACAGAGTTATCTTTCTGGTTCTGCCATTGTCTTCCTGTGTGACCATGAAAAGGTAACCATGCCTCCCCAATTCTTACTTCCGATCTGTCACACATGCCACCTATGGATGAAAAGCATTATAGAAGCACTAAGTATGGATTTTTAATTTGGTTTATTCTCTTCATAATAAGATTCCATGATTGTCACTCTGTCTGTGTTTCATTCTGAAACCTAGAATGTCTGTTGCATCAGTGTGAAGTGATGGAAAAAGCTATGAACATGATTGAGAGCTCTTTTTGCTTATAATATCACCAGGTTCAGTCATCTCTGGGATTTGTGGACTGTTACCATCCAGTGTCTAAGTTCTCATCATTTTTTGGCTTTTTATTACACACAACTTTACAGATTACACCCATGTGACAATGCAAGCTATGAGTTAGTATTATATTAATTACTTATTATTTACTAACTGGGTGCCAAGTTCTGCTCTCAACTAAGCATGTACAATTCCCTTGAGTTCAGTGGGAGTTGTATACATTTACTCAGAGGGCAGAACTGGGCCATAGATTATTTTAGTTATGTACATCGTTAATAGCCAGACAAAAGTGTGCTCTTTGAATATTTGCATTGGAATGCATGCATCCCAAATGCAGAAGACTAGGGTTTTTGTTGTTGTTGTTTGTAACCGTGTCCTCTATGGCTCTGTGCCGCCTCGTGTTCCCATACAGGGACATAAAAAAGGAGCGACTACATCCCTTCCCTCTTACTGCCTGAAGTAGTGAGATGGAACCTGGTGAGTGTCCAACTCACCAGACTTTTGTTCTGCATTAATTTCTCAAAAGCTTCTTCAAACTTACTTCTTCAATTCCTTTACGTTTACTACCCTGACAATGGCACTGGGTGCAGACACATCAGGGACAGGCTGGGGTGCCCACCTGAATCACCTGAAAATACAAGGTTTGTATTTTAAAACCACACATTAGTCTCTTGGCAGTGAGAGCCACCATACTTGCTTGCAATGCATTCCTGCCTGCCCTTTCTAATCCCACAGTGTAGATTCAGGTGGACAACATATCAGTGATTCACTATCCAAATAGGCAGTGAGGTGCTCTATTCCCTCTCTATCTGAAGGCACTCAAATTCTAGGAATCGTGACATCAGCATGGAGAAACTCTGATAGCTCTGCACCTACCGGGGGTCAGCAATGACCTGTTGGACTTCCTGAGCAGGAATGGTAACCAGACATGAGCCATCACTGCAGAAATACATCCTAAACCAATATTCTGGCAGTGGGGAACACTATGTGGACAACTGCAAATGCAAGGATTCCTGCTCCAGGGGAGTTGTGATCCAGTTCCCTTCCAGATTCATTTACACATTTGTGGTGTCAAGTGGCTGCTTTCCCATTGATCCACACCCCCATCCCCGGCCAAGAATCAAGCTATCGTCATCATGATAGTCCCTTATTGGCTGAGGCAACTTTTGCTGTTGGATTTTCTACAGATATCCAAACAGTTCCCCATCTATCCAGATATGCTCCCAAAGAATCAGGATCAAATGTTGCACATAGCCCACAGTCACTGCATTTGGTGGCCTGGCTGCTGGGTGGTTGAGCAGGACTGATGGACAATGTTCTCTGTGCATCTGGGAGCTCCTTCTATAGAGTTGGAAACCCTCCATTACAGATCTTTTCTCCTTGAAGTGGATATGATTTTTCCATATGGGAAATGCAAAATGGTTTAAACCTGTTTGAGGTCCTGATGCCAAAGAGTCTGGACCACATACTGCTCCTGACACAAATAGGACTAGGGTTTAGCTCTTTTTTAAGTCAATCGGACATCAATATCAGTGTACCACACTCTAGTACAGTCACACTCACTCTTTTAACACCCTGTGGTGTTGAGCTTCCCCAAAGGCCTTCTCCATATCTGCCCTTTGGTTAGAGATCCTGTGAGAGAGTGTATAGACCCCACACTGATGAGGAAGGCACCAGAGTAGCCCTGTATGCAGGGCTAGCCCTACCCCCTGACCCTGTCAATCATGTAGAGTAGGGAGGAGGTCTTTAAAAAGGAGAAAACTGCAGTCATCTGCGGGGAGAGATCACCCTGACCAGGAAACACCCATCCAGGAGATTTCCACCCCACCAGTTTCTGGGGAGTGCAGTGAGCTATTGGGGTAAGGCTGATGGAATGAGCCCAATTCAGCAGTCCCACCAGGACTCCTCAAAAGCCGCTACACAGATGGGCCTCAATTAAGGAGGTTCTGTTGGCCTTTTTCCTGTTTGAGGGCTCTGGGAAGAAGTTATTCGTGGACGCACTGGGGCATTTAACTTTCCTTTTGATCCCTTCATCCAAAGAGACTTAAGACCCACAATAGGCAGGGTCCGCCTTGCAAGAGATAAGAAACGGGGGCCTGTGCATAAGCCAACCTGTGTCAATAACTGGATATGGCCAGGGTCTCCGACCATCTGGGAGAAAAACCTAAGGGGACTCTTTTACAGACCCTGCTTCTACGTGGGAGCTTAATGTGGTTCTTCTACAGCCCTAGGGAGCCTCTGCTCAAGCTCATGAGACTGTCTCGATGGCAAAATTTTATTTCTTGTTGCTATCACCTCGTGAACTACAAGCTCTCAAGGCTGCACAAACATACTCGTCCTTCCTCAGCAACAAAAGTTCGGAAGAGAAGAACTTAACTCAACTCCCTGTTTGACTGAAAGAAAAGGCGTACTTGTGGCACCTTAGAGACTAACAAATTTATTTGAGCATAAGCTTTCGTGAGCTACAGCTCACTTCACCGGATGCAAAGCTTATGCTCAAATACATTTGTTATTCTCTATGGTGCCACAAGTACTCCTTTTCTTTTTGCGAATACAGACTAACATGGCTGCTACTCTGAAACCTGTTTGACTGAGTTACCCAAGAAGCCTCAGGCCCAGCATCTGGGGAGGATGCTCCTTGCCAGCCACCTAAAGCAGGATCCACACTGACACATACGTGAAGAAGAAAATTCAGTTACTTACCCACTGGTTCTTCAAGATACTACACTCAGCGTAGATCCTGCCCTCCACCCCTGCTTTCCAGAGTCCTCTGCTATATTGGGCTTTGAATTGTGATGGAACTACGGAAGGGTTATGGGAGCACAAAGAGGCACAGGATTTGTTAGTGGCCCTGATGGACACTGCTATTAAAAAAAAATATCCAGTCTCGTGGGGGGGGGGGGAGTGGTATACACACTAATGACAACATCTCAAAGAACTACAGTCACTGTAGCGTAAATAACTATGTTGTTTTTGTTTTTCATCTTAGCTGAGATAAATTAGCAATGCTGTTGTAGCGGTATTGGTCCCCTAAAGTCAGAGAGACAAGGTGGAGTGAGATTCTATTGGTCCAACTTCTGCTGATGAAAGAGACAAGAGCTGCTCTTCTTCTTCCCTAAAGACCTGAAAAGAGCTCTGTGGGGCTCAAAAGCTTGTCTCCTTCACCAACAGCAGTTGGGCCAATAAAAGATATTATCTCACCCCACCTTGTGTCTCTCATAAAATTGGTCTGATTGTCAAGATATGTGCCTGTGAAAGGAGTTAGAGAGTAAAGATCTCATGGCCTGTGGAATGGAAATTACAAATCAGTTTTGTCAAGTTGTGATACATGTGTAATGGAGAGTATTATAAGTTGCCTGATTAACAGACATCGGTAGCTGAATATGCAACAGATATGTTGCATAATATAATTTAATCAGGTACCTAAGTAAATACATTGGTGTTTTTGTTTTGTTCCTTAAAGAGTACTTCATAATGTAAATGTCAGAAAAGTTAATGAGACAAGGTGTGTGAGGTAACATCTTTTATCCAACCACCTTTTGTTGATGAAAGAGACAAGCTTTTAAGTGCCACAGAGAAGTTGTTCCTATAAAAGACATTATCTCACCCACTTTGTCTCTCTTGCATCCTGGGATCACATGGCTACAACACTGGAAACAAAAATATTCATCTAAGTCGAAACCAAAAGGTTTTTTTTTTAATGTTATACCTAACAATTGTCAGACTTATTTTATATTTAGGCCTCCCCAATTCTTCCTCCAAATATCTGGCTCCATTCTCTGGTCATGTGGCCTCTTCCACTCCAAGATAAAGCTTCCTTCTATTCTTCTTGCTGTTCTTTCTTAAATAACTAAATAAGTGGACTGCTGGTGTTGAGGCAACACAATCTGATCTGTGAGAGAGAAGAATGGGTAATGCATCCTTTTGAGGAAGACATATTGAGATAAAACAATTACAGAAATCGTTTCTGACATTTCTCTTAGTGGCAGAACCACTGGGACTGTGATGTAAAAAGCATGTTGACATTCACTCTCAGTAGTCATTGCACCTTGTACCATACAGTATAGGACTCCAGCATGAACCCAATTTTACCATTAAAAGTATAAAAACCTGTATAGAATAGAACATCAAACATCCCATTGTTAAAGTGACCAGGGCTCAGTTCCGCCTTTCAGCACTCACACACATTACCATCGTATCCTTTCTAATTGCCTTTCAGGACTGTCTGAATCCAGCATTGTCATCATGGGTTTATCTCATTAGCAGGATCATGTGCCTGCAGTTGACCTTATTACTGGACATTCTCACCACAGGACATCCTTATTCAATGTCCCCTCAAAGAATAGTAATGGTGGGTCTGTCTAGGAATTGGATCACAGCTATAAAATTAATATCCTTTTGTATATCCCATCAACTCAGGGTAAGTGTATTTTGCAATCAGAATGACCTACTAAGAAAAATATTTATTACATGAAGTAGTGGATATGGAACAAAGTCTCCTCAGGACTTTTGGGGGGTTTTATATCCTGCCTTTGTATTGTCTATTTGATATAACCATAGTTGAATATGCTATTTTATGTATGTTCATAAGACAGACCTACACAACTGCCACCCAGAAGTCTTTGTGTTAATTAAGTATTCAGACCATAAGGTTTATTTTTATTTCCAGGTGCCATATGTATTGAAAATTACATATTTTATTCAGTAGACCCAAATAAATTTGCACAGCCACCTGAAAATAATTCTGTTACTCTCCTTCATGGTGAAAAGGCATTGAGAGTAATGGAGAGGATATTGAATAGAAGAAACTGCGGGGGAAAACTGAAACTTTTATTTTTTAATATAGTGAGAAATGTCCGTATAGACAAAAGGCATTCATGGCTGCTAAGTGTCTCCCTGATGAAGAATTATATTTAATCAACATAACCTGGGACTTCAAATCTGAGAGGTCCTAGGTAGGCCTTTCGTCTATTAGTCAGCTTATCATACCAAATAAGACAGAATTACTGATGACACTGATTAAGAGATTTGAAGGCCAGGTACAGCTCTTTGTGGTATTGTAGGTCAATATGAATGAGAAAATAAAACACACAACACACATGATCACAATTTAGACAACTTAGACTGAGTTATTTGGGAGAGATGAGTGTGCATAAGAAGAAAGACCTGTACAGTCTATCCAACAAAACCCTGCTCTTACAAAGAAAATCAGACAACTTGGAAAGTGTCACTATATATATATATATATATATATATATATATATATACCCACTTCAAAACTGGATCAAACGTAGAGTTGCCATCGTCTATAAAGTTATGATGGAACCCCTTGAAGCAACTTTTGCAATAATGTTTCTGGGCCAAATCCAGCTTAGTCACATGAATAATCCCAACGCGTATTAATTTTAATAAAACTACTTATATGAATAAAGCAAGGAGGATTCAGGCTTTTTAATATAAATGCACTTTAAAGTTACAGGAAGAATTGTATTGCTGCTTCTTTTAATCCAATTGATCTAGGCCATATCTTGCAGTATTTATTCATCCTTCACACTATGTGTCAAGGTTCCTTCCCCACTCTGAATTCTAGGGTACAGATGTGGGGACCTGCATGAAAGACCCTCTAAGATTATTCTTACCAGCTTAGGTTAAAAACTTCCTCAAGGTACAAACTTTGCCTTGCCCTTGAAACCTATACTGCCACCACCAAGCGTTTTAAACAAAGAACAGGGAAAGAGCCCACTTGTAGACGTCTTCCCCGCAAAATATCCCCCCAAGCACTACACCCCCTTTCCTGGGGAAAGCTTGAAAAAAAATCCTCACCAATTTGCATAGGTGAACACAGGCTCACATCCTTGGATCTTAAGAACAATAAAATCTGTAAAATCAGGATGGTAAATACCTTACAGGGTAATCAGATTCAAAACATAGAGAATGCCTCTAGGCAAAACCTTAAGTTACAAAAAGACACAAAAACAGGAATATACATTCCATTTAGCACAACCTATTTTACTAGCCATTAAACAAAAGGAAATCTAACGCATTTCTAGCTAGATTACTTACTAACTTAACAGAAGTTTTGAAGAGCATTCCTGTTCTGTTCCCGGCAAAAGCATCACACAGACAGACAGACCCTTTGCCCCCCACCCCCACCTCCAGCTTTGAAAGTAACTTGTCTCCTCATTGGTCATTTTGGTCAGGTGCCAGCGAGGTTAACTTTGCTTCTTAACCCTTTATAGGTGAAAGCGTTTTGCCTCTGGCCAGGAGGGATTTTATAGTTCTGTATACAGAAAGGTGGTTACCCTTCCCTTTATATTTATGACACCATGTTTGCCTTGGTCACACAACTATTGATCTACGATTTGACTCTGAAAGAGGAAAGACTTCAAAATCTCATCTAGTTTGTTAATTTCACTGGATAGTCTGTACACAATGATGAGCTGTTTATGAAATACAGTCCCTGGGGTATCACCCAAAAGCAAGACCAACATAATACTTAGTCCTGCCTTGAGTGCAGGGGACTGGACTAGATGACCTCTCGAGGTCCCTTTCAGATGACTCTATGATCTGAGCTAAATGCCTCATTCTATGATATATTATATTCTTGTAAATATCTATTTCTTGTAGCCTGAAAAAAACTGTCTTCCCCATATACATGATCTGTATTACTCATAAATATGTAGGGTTGTCATGAAATACAGGAAAAACTTGTTTTTCAATGGCATCTTTTTTTCAGGTTACCCTTTTAAGATTCCAGTGTCACAACAAACAATTTGTAGCATTCAATAGTTTTCTGTGGTTCTTTGTGTAGATTCTCATCTTAACAACTGAATTTCATGGCTAGAAGCACAATGCAAACTGTGCAAATTGAATCTCTTTGTACCTGCAGTTCCAGTGGAAGGCAGGTTGTGATCGTGCAACCCCTTACACTGAAGTTTCTATCTGTGAAAGGTAGTTTTCCATTAAGACTCAATGGATTTGCTAGCATTAATTATAAGGTCTCAGGAGTTCTATCAGTCTCTTCTGAGACAGCCTGCTGTCGTCACCACCTCAAAATTCAGAGGGTTTCTCCAGGGACAGAAGGGAACAATGTGTTCCCTTCCTGTGTTCTGTCTGGGAGCATGACAGAAAGTTAGGAAATCAGGAGGCATTTTTGTCTTGCAGGGTGAAAGATAATTGGATGAAGGGAGAGAAAATAAATGGACAGGAAGTGGTGACAAAGGGATAAGGGGAGAAAAAACTGTGTGCAAGACAATCCATTAATTCTGGCTGAAAGCTCTTCATCTGAAGAGTTTTATGCTCGTTGCTTTAAAATGGGCAGCTAGTGCCATACTTCCTTCATTCCAGGTTTTTGAGTCTGACAAAAAAGCTCTCTTACTTTCCTGAAATAGACAATATGCTCTTTCAAGCAGGGCTCATGGGTTCAGTTTTCAAGTACTCCATGTTGGCCTAACTCTGTTCCCGTTGATGTCAGTGGTGAAATTCCTATCAGGTCAAAGCTGAGTATTTTTGAAAGTCTTGCCGCATGTCTTGTGCATCTTTCGTAGAGCACCATATGCCTTTATGTAAATAATAAGAATTACTGTACACAATGAAAAGGAAAATTTGTCAAAGTATTGGGAACATGTCAAAGTATCAGTATGGTTCAGATTCCTCTCGTATATCTGTAGGTTAAATACACATGAATACACAAAGGGACCACTTAGGGAAGTCATTGAAAAAGTCACTTGCATCCACACTCATCCAGATTCAGTGCATGAATCTAAAAGTACAAAAATATGTTGTGACACCCCATTATCTGCCTGGCAAGCAGTTATGTATTCTATGCAGAATTGCCCAATTTTCAAAGCCTGAAAAGAAGGAAGTTCATAACAACATAAGTGAGGGGGAAAATGGAGTGCTTTACTGTACTTAACTCCATTACTGTACTTAACTCCTTTACTATACAAAAGTAAATGTGGTACAATAAAGAATCATGTACTAACCATTCCATTCAGCACAGCTTTTAATAATGGCAAAGGAAACATATTTTCCCATTGATTCCAACATATTGGAATTAAACAGATGAAATATTAAGTGTAAGCCCCTGAATTTTGTATAGAGACTATTTTTTAGTGGTTACTTGAGATGCAGTTTACCTAACATAATGCTCAAAAGTCACCTTGGTACATGAAAACAAGGCAAAAGAGATTCCATTTTTGGCTAAGAGTGAATCAGCATAGCAGCAGTTTTCAGATATAGTGCTTTTAACTTATTCAAGAGGTCACAGCAAAAGGTTCTGATCAATCATGTTATCCTAGATAGTCTGTGGGAGATAGCTGAAACTTATTATAGCAGGAGTGACAGTGACTGCTGTACTTAAGGCTGCATAATAGTTCCCATCCTGACTCCTTGTTTCCACTCACTCATTACCTTCTGAAACTTTTACTATAAGAATAAAGTTTTCATGATTGATCTCTGCCCAACAATGAATTTTAAGTTATTTTATTTATTCATTGAATGTTCTCTTTTAAAATGCTTACAGTGTGTGTGTTGAATTATGAGACACAAAACATAGATAGTCCCTGCTCAAGAGATTTTACAGTTTAAGCAAAACAGATGCACAGGGCAGATTAGCTGGTGTAGATCATTGCATCTGCATTAATGAGAGTAGAGCTATGCTTATGAACAGCTGAGGATCTAGCCCCAAGTAGCTAGAATGCACTGTGAAGTGCCAAAAAGAGACTAACTTGCGTTTTGAGAGATTTTATTTCAGCGGTTCTAAAAACTGTGGCACACGCACCACTGGGCTGCTATCAGGTGGTATTAGTGTTGGCTTATATGGCTAAAAATCCTTTAATACTATACTAATTAAGGCAGTGCACCAAGGACTTCTGAGCATTAGATGGGGTGTGCTAAATCTTAAAGTTGGGGAACCATTAGATTATTTAATTTTATTATTGGTTTATTTCATATACGAACATGGAAGAACTTTTTGTCCTACAGGGAAGGGTTGGTGTAGCAAGGTTGATGACTTAAAATGAAAGTGAGTTCTGCTGTGTTGGAAGAAGCTATTGCTGCTTTTGAGCGTGAAGATAGGGGAAAATAAACATTCCCATTCTGGCAATATTCTTGATGCTTTTAATGACAGTTTTACAGCCCCAGTAGCTGAGGTTTAAAAGGTGAAAATTGACATGAGGAATTAGCATTCATAGTGTCTTTTTTTCCTGTGAGGAATGACATTTGTTACTGCAAAATGGGTACTTGCCTGCATGTGCAAATGTGGTGTTTCCCTTTACTAAGGTTGTACAGAACTTTTGCAGGGACAACTTAGTGGCCAAGCTTTGAAAATTGCACCCACAAGGTTCCTAGGAATACATTACATGTATGAATGGAAAATTAGATCCATTACAAATGAGTAAGTCTGAATTACATATAAAGAAAAGGAGTACTTGTGGCACCTTAGAGACTAACAAATTTATTTGAGCATAAGCTTTCGTGAGCTACAGTTCACTTCATCGGAATCTTATGCTCTAATAAATTTGTTAGTCTCTAAGGTGTCACAAGTCCTCCTTTTCTTTTTGCGGATACAGACTAACACGGCTGCTACTCTGAATTACATATAGTTTATCTTTGTGTGTGTTAATAACTATAACGACACAACTGAAGATTTTCAAGTATTTTTCTGTTAATAGCTGAACTTCACAACACCACAGTAGGACACAGCAGTTTAGGACAGGAAGTAAAGAATATCACAGAAACCTGAAACAAAAGGGTGTAGGGATTTACTTAGACAAAATGTAATTACTGTGTTGGTGTTAGGTAAGAGCATGTTGACTTCAATTCCCAGTCTTTTATGAAATTTCGTATGGATCTTTAATGGCCACAAAGAGATGGAAATTGTGCAGTGCTGATTATAAGGAACGTTTGAAAGGCATTTTATCAAAATCACACTGATGTATCTAGTTAACTGAATAGGACTTGAGAAGCCCTCCTTTTGCTGTAACCAGTTTACTACAGATGATTATGGGATGAAGTTAAAATCAGCCTTCCCACCACACCATTCTTGCTGCCACTGCCAGTAATTCATAGAAGAGAGACAAATTAGAAGCCTTTCAGCAGTAGCAGAGGCAATTTTATTAAAAAACTGCCAAGGCAGTAATTTAATTATGTTTTCAGGAATGTATTGTTTGCTTAGTGAAATCCACCCACAAGGAATATCACAGAAACACAACACAGAACAGCTGAAGGCTTTTTCCCCCCTATGGAAATACAAGAAAACATTATTTGAATACTGTCAGGCTCTAAAAATGAAGACACTGTGACTTGTTTCCAAAGTTGTATTTCCAAAGGAAGAACATATTTTTCTAGCCGTATAAGCTTAGAAGAAAACTCCTGTCTGTGAAAGTAAAATAAGAAACAAGTGTCTGAGTGCAGAAAATAATAGGATCTAAACACCATGAAACCAATGATGTATAAAAACATTTTTAACACGGGAGATGTTATGATATGGCAATTTCCTACTCCATACAGAAATGTAGTGCTAGAAGACACCTAGTGGAGTTTAGCATTAACTACAAATATGTGTGTAACCCTGGGAAACTGTTAAGGAGATAAATATGTGATTTCCGAATCCTCTGAGAACCAGTGCTCCCATTGATTTCAGTTGGAGTTGTGGGTGCTCAGCACCTCTGGAAATCAGGCCCATAATAAAGCTCTTGTTGATGATGAACATTGATAGCCCTAAAACTCTGCTGGGAAAAGAGGGCTTAGGAAGCCATTCTGCAGCCTGTACAAATTTCTACCAAATGTTATTCACTTTATGCTTCTCAGGCTAACTGGTTCAGAATTAGAAATTATCTGCTCTATGCTAGATTTAATACTTAGCATTTCAGGTTTACAATTATAGATAAGTTTTATTTAACCAAAACATATTTGAGAAAATTGTAAATCTTCTTGTTCAGATGAAGCCACATAGTAACTACTAAACGTAGCTATTTTTGAAAGCTCATATTTTGATTAAAGTATACCAACATATTATATTGTTAGTGCTGTCTGACTCAAGTGGGCCCATCTTTTCACAACTGTATGCTCATATTTGTGCACATGCTTTTTTTGTGTGTGCAGTTAATATAGATGCACAGCTTTCCCCGTAAGTTGGGTTTACACTGGTAATGTAGATACACACCTGTGCAAGCCCAATTTATGTGCACTTTGGAACTATGCTCCTATTGGGTGAGGGTCACATTTGTTATTTAGGCATAGGCTTAGTTTTAGGTCCCTTGCATACACTTGGGCACAGCACACTTTGAAAATTTAGGTCAAAATCAATGTGTTCTTAGGGCCTGATCCAATTACCATTTTAATCAATTGGAGTCTTTCCAGCAAGTTTAATGGTAGCTTGGGTAAGCCTCTAGTTCTTAAGAAAGTTAGATATGGAAACCAAGAAAAATACATGAGGACAGCATCATCTAGTAGTGGTGCACATCAGGACGGTGCAGTTTACACCCATCTCTGTCCATGGGCGGAGCTGAGGAGGTAAGAGCATATCGCTGCGGAAAGGCAGACAAGGGCACTTCTGCCTCCCACCCTCCATGGGTTCCACAGCTGGAGTGCAACTTTATTTGTGTTTGGGGCTCCACATGGGTGAAAGCTGTTGGAGGTTCCACAGGAGATGTGCTGAATTAACCTGATCCCAGCCCAGTCCAGGCTAGATCCACCCATTTTGTGAGTCATTCTAGTCAAGTCTTGGTTTCCCAGCAGAGTGGGAAAGAAGATGGCTTGTGTCATTGTGTTCTCATTCCTAGCAGTAGCACCTATGGGCCCGGATTGTTCCTGTGAGTGAGTTTGACTTTTGGAATTGTTAATTTTATGTATAAATTGCTCAAAATCAGGACCAATATGTCCTTTGTTTCCTCATCACCCCCACCATGTGGATTCCCTAACACCAAGCCTGGTATGAGGCCTGATCTTTCAGAAGTGCTTAAGCTAGAACTCCTTGTCAGTAGGGAACTTTGAGGGGCCATTCTGAGTTGCAATGCTTAATTTGCTAATTATGGCTGAATAATAAAAGTGCCCTGCAAAGTTCATATAGCGAGTTTTATCGAATAACTTAGGACCTTTTGTGATTTGTAAATGGATTTCAATGTGTGCCTCTCCATTGTGCATACAAGCATCATAAAGGAGGCAGTTTAAAATGGGAGCTCAGAAGAGAAACAGTAACTCTGATTCAGTAGCACGGCGAGGATTTAATTAATTTTTCTGTTTATTCATAGATATCTAAAATAGTTTCAAAAACATCCAATAAAAATTAGTCAGCAGTAGCTCCCCACCCTTAAACCAAGAACAACCACAAGACAGTAATAAGAATGTGTGGCCCTCTGATATTGTAGGGCAGGATTTGGACTAAATTCAAGATCCCTGTTTGGGTGAGTGATGCTTAGACACATCATAGAGGTGATATGTCCGGGCTCAGTTACGGAAGAGCGGGCCTAATTGTGCACACTCTTACTCACACAAGTAGTCCCTTTGGTTTCACTAGTGGTTAAGAGATTGCATGACCAGACTCTCTGATTGTAAACTCTTCAGGGCATGTACGTGTCTCTTTATAATTGGCCTGTACAGCGCCCTCCACACTTGTGGTGCGGTTTTATCAGTAAAGACCTATGGCTCTTTTGAAGCCCAGCGATTGTCTGATTTCTGGGACTGTTAGTTTGACCCGGCCTCTTTAAGATAATGAGGCATCAGTGAGCACAGTTTTCTTCCTGACTTGGTGACTGAGTTTAAATGGACAAAATATTGCAACATAGTTAATACAGGCATATGTCCAAATATAGACATGCAAATATTGTCTGTTATATTTTTCTGTTATATTATATATTATTATATTATTTGGTCACATGGAGGTGGTTATGCCACCTTCATTTCTGGCTGCAGCAGATGGAAGTCTGCTCCTCTTTGACGTCTCTGGGAATTGAGTGTCCTCAGCACTTCACTGGATCGGGTCCGTACAACAAAATCTAAAAACAGGTTCTCGGGTGAAATCCTGCCCCCATAAAATTCAATGGCAAAACTCCCATTTACTTCAACAAGGCTGGGATTTTACCCCTTAGCTCAACCTGTTTACACAGTTTAAACCTCCCATCACCCTCTCTGAGACAGCTGCCTAAGTTTAGAGTACCTGAAAAATGATTCAGGGGAGTCTGAAGCATTGATTATGCCTCACTGATTTCCATAGGCCAATGCAGAGAGCCATTCTGCAGAGCACTGGGGTTGCATAGGCACACCTGCTCCACTGTGCCAACCCAGCTCCAAGTCAGGATTTATGTGATGTGGAGGGTGTTGATCGAACCTTCAATACCATGGGCAAATCCTCAGATCAGACGTCCAGTGACTAAGTACTTCAAGATTTAGCCATAGTGAATGTTTATGACTGTATGCTGTAACTGAGTGTTTTGTCTTGTAGACCAGACCTAAAGGAAACCATTAAAAGAACCATTCTGTTAAAAGAAACCCAATGAGAAAGTGGATGTCTTGTGCTTCTACTGGCAGTGTATGGTCTGATGCCTACAGTTAAAATAAAATTAAAGACCTTGTTAAACTATAAGAGATTCAAAAATTGATCTACATCAAACTACGTGTCACTGAGGGCTTAAATACTTTATTGACCAAACTGGCGTTCATAGTCTCTCTTGGAGGAGTTATGAGGGGTTTGCATCATTTTATCTTTCACACACGGTATTCACATAATTTTGGATGGCTCTTTGAGCATTAAAAATAAGCTGATGCTTCTGCATTTATTAGTGTTTTATACAAGTGAAATCAAAGGTTGTAATGCTGTAAATGCTGTGAAGGTTGTAATGTTCTGTAAAATTCTTACATGTTGTTCAAAGGCTTAATACTTGCTATGGCATACATATGATATGAGTAGTAACGTTATCCTCTGTTTAATATTGCATAAAGGAAAGTGTAGGGTTTCAGAGTTAAATCTAGTCACATCAATCAGCTGTGATCCTTGGAAGCTAGCATGTTAAATATTAGTGGTCAGACTGGGTTCTGTGCTGTTCTGCTTGTCTTCCCTTCTCCTGTGGAGTATTGATTTTTATAATACATTCTACAATAATCCCACTAGATGGAGCAGGGTAGCAGCGATGTGGTGTAGGCTGGCCCACTAAAGTAAAAAACACATGATTTGTCAGACAGGGAATGGGGAAAAAAGAGAGGGAGAAAATGGAGAGAGAAAGAGAGAGTGTGCAAAGAAGCAAAGAGCAGAAGCAAGAAAGATATAGTTTAGACTCTTATCAAAAAGCAAAGGAGGGAAACCTTCACAGGCAATGTGTGAGAGTAACCAAAAAAACCCTGCAGTCTGAAGAGGGATGTTTGACTGGATTTTTAAAGGCTGATTGCATTTTCCCAAAATATATTTAAAATGTCTCCACAACCTATTTTGCTTAGACTTCCCCCTCCTACCGCAAGGATAGATAGGGTTGGGAAATGGGGATTCCTTTATGAAGCTGTATTTTTATCTTGAGATTCTTACTCAAGTCTGAAGCATCCTCTGCAGTGACAATTAAGATACAGATGTTTTTTTTAAAGCCACAGTTGGCTGCTTTACTTTCATTCTGGCACATTTACCCAGAGTGACTGCTTTAGAAGTGTCCTTTGCAAACCGCCATTACTTGTAGGCGTTCTCCCCACTCCCCCGCATTATGGCAGAAAGAAGAGAGAAACGTTAATTGTTCAGTCTTGAAATATAAATAGCTACATGGGGGTGGTTCCATTAGTGATTGTTAAATATCTGATGAAAATAAATATCAGTGCTCTGAGTGGTTTGGAAATGAGCATTAACTGCAAAGCTAAAACTAGATAATCAGATATTGTAAAAGTAGTAGGCTTGCTGATATAGATTTTATCATGTTGATCATTGAGAAGTACCAGGAAAATGGAGAACGAGGAAAGTGTTGCAGTAAATCAGTGTTAAAAACACTTTATAGGTAATTTGTAAATAAGCATGATTTCCTCTCTGTTGGTGAATGAATCTGTACAAGAATAAAAATAGATAAATCAGAATGTAGAATGTTGCAAATTGGGACATAAAAATTGAGTATTCAATATGCAAGCATCTCAATGATCATAAATTACAATATAATGTGTAGGAGCTCATCAAATAGCACCACTAATACAGCAGGAGACTGATCAAAGCTCACTGAAGTCAATCGGATTCTTTCCATTGACTTTGTGGGATTTGGATCAGGGTCTACAAGTCTGATCCTGCATCTTCTGAAGTCATTGCAATACTCCCATTGACTTCAGTGGATGCAGGTTCAAGTTCTATAAGGCTTGAGTCCTGTGGGGCTCTGCCTTCTGTTGTGGCTGGTATTTTCATACATTTACATGTTCATAAATTCTAAGACTAAAAGGGACTATTATGCTCATCTGCTCTGACCTTCTGCATAACATAAGCCATAGAATTTCACCCATGTATTCCTGTGTCAAGCCATAGTTTCTGGCTGACCTAAAGAATATCTTGTAGAAAGACACCCAGTCTTGATTCAAAGATGTCAAGTGATGGAGAGTCCACAACAACCCTAGGTAAATTGTTCCATTAGTTCAGGGATCGGCAACCTTTGGCCCGCGGCCCGTCAGGGAAAGCCGCTGGCGGGCCGGGATGGTTTGTTTACCTGCAGCGTCTGCAGGTTCGGCTGATCGCAGCTCCCCCTGGCCGCGGTTCACCATTCCAGGCCAATGCGGGTTGCGGGAAGCAGCGGCTAGTACATCCCTTGGCCTGCGCCACTTCTTGCAGCCCCCATTGGCCTGGAACGGCGAACTGCGGCCAGTGGGTGCTGCGATCAGCCAAATCTGAGGATGTCTGAAAAACTGGAACAGCTGATGCAGGCGTTTGAGGAGTGCTGTGACCTCAGAGAGAATGACACTGTGGAGAGAGACTGTTTTTTTACCTGAAACCAAGAGGCAGAAGAGGGAATAACAGACACGTACATAACAGAGCTGAGAATTCTGGCAGCCACATGGAACTTTGGAGACATGAAAGATTCCCTAATTAAAGATGGGATCGTTTGTGGGGGACGTGATTCCAGCTTATAGGAGAGATTGTTGAGAGAAACAGATCTAACCCCGGAGATGTGCTTCCAAATACTAATGGTATCTGAACTGTCCAGGCTATGGATCAAAATAGTGACAGCCACTAGTGCAAATCTAGTGTATATGATCAAGTTAAAGGACCCTAGAAAGCAAGACAAAAAAAGACTGACCAAGAGTGCAGGCATTATGGTCCAGTGTATACACTGTGGAAAGCAGCACAAAAGACCAAAAGAAAAATGCCCAACCTCTAGGCAACAGTGTCAGAGGTGTAGACAACAGAACCAGTTTGTGCCCCAGTGCTGCAGCTACGCTAGGAAACAAGCAAACAATCCAGCAGTACATACAGTGATCGAGACCATAGAGACTTCCAGTGTGACTTCAGCAGACTGAAAGAATCTCAGTATATACACAAAAGAAGGCTGCCAGCCATTCAGCTGCCATATTTGCATCTATGTTATTAGAGTAATTTGATTCTACATTAACTGTGGAGCCAGCTGCAATCTAATCCCAGCCACACTGATAAGCAGCAATATTAGACTGGTGAAATGTGACCAGGTGTACAATAAAACGATTCTGAGTGGCAAATGCAGGCTGTCAGTAAGAAACCCATGAAATAAGAGACACCATTGCATAGAGTTTATCGTAGCTAATACATAGGAATACCACTGACTGCTGGACAGCAGGGCAGTATAAGCCATGGATTTGATCTCAGTATAACACCAGAAAATTTTCAACTTGGAAGAGGAGGGAGAACAGTCACTGTTAGCCCTGTCCAGCATTGTAACAGAACATAAGTATGTATTTCAAGGAGACGGAAACCCAAAGGGCAAGCTGAAGTTTGGAATAGATCGCAACATCCAGTCCATGAGACTACCAAAATGCAAAATTTCATTAGTCCTAGGGGAGCCACTGAAGAAGGAACTGATCGGCAAGCTTACAAAGCTAACAAAGAAAATTAGCCGGCTAGTACTGGTGAGGAAACTTTCAGGTAAACTGAAGATCTACATTGATCAAAAGGCATTGGACAGAGCATTGAAAAAAAAAAAAGTCACTGCCCATTATCAGCAATTGAGGAAATACTACCTGATTTATCCAAGGTAGTTTGTGACTTCAGAAAAGCAGACTTTGACTCTCTCAGGGAACTGATGGGCAGGATCCCCTGGAAGAATAACATGAGGGGGAAAGGAGTCCAGGAGAGCTGGCTGTATTTTAAAGAATCCTTAGTGAGGTTACAGGGACAAATTATCCCGATGTGTAGAAAGAATAGTAAATATGGCAGGCGACCAGCTTGGCTTCACAGTGAAATCCTTGCTGATCTTAAACACAAAAAAGAAGCTTACAAGAAGTGGAAGGTTGGACAAATGACCAGGGAAGAGTATAAAAAATTGTTCGGCGATGCAGGAGTGAAATCAGGAAGGCCAAATCACACCTGGAGTTGCAGCTAGCAAGAGATGTTAAGAGTAACAAGAAGGGTTTCTTCAGGTATGTTAGCAACAAGAAGAAAGTCAAGGAAAGTGTGGGCCCCTTACTGAATGGGAGAGGCAACCTAGTGAGAGAGGATGTGGAAAAAGCGAATGTACTCAATGCTTTTTTTGCCTCTGTCTTCACGAACAAGGTCAGCTCCCAGACTACTGCACTGGGCAGCACCGCATGGGGAGGAGGTGACCAGCCCTCTGTGGAGAAAGAAGTGGTTCGGGACTATTTAGAAAAGCTGGACGAGCACAAGTCCATGGGCCCAGATGCGCTGCATCCGAGAGTGCTAAAGGAGCTGGCGGATGTGATTGCAGAGACATTGGCCATTATCTTTGAAAACTCATGGCGGTCGGAGGACGTCCCGGACGACTGGAAAAAGGCTAATGTAGTGCCCATCTTTAAAAAAGGGAAGAAGGAGGATCCTGGGAACTACAGGCCAGTCAGGCTCATCTCAGTCCCTGGAAAAATCATGGAGCAGGTGCTCAAGGAATCAATTCTGAAGCACTTAGAGGAGAGGAAAGTGATCAGGAACAGTCAGCATGGACTCACCAAAGGCAAGTCATGCCTGACTAATCTAATTGCCTTCTATGATGAGATAACTAGCTCTGTGGATGGGGGGAAAGCGGTGGACGTGTTGTTCCTTGACTTTAGCAAAGCTTTTGACATGGTCTCCCACAGTATTCTTGCCAGCACGTTAAAGAAGTATGGGCTGGATGAATGGACTATAAGGCGGATAGAAAGTTGGCTAGATTGTCGGGCTCAACGGGTAGTGATCAATGGCTCTATGTCTAGTTGGCAGCCGGTATCAAGTGGAGTGCCCCAAGGGTCGGTCCTCGGGCTGGTTTTATTCAATATCTTCATAAATGATCTGGAGGATGGTGTAGATTTCACCCTCAGCAAGTTTGCAGATGACACTAAACTGGGAGGAGAGGTAGATACGCTGGAGGGCAGGGATAGGATACAGAGGGCCCTAGACAAATTGGAGGATTGGGCCAAAAGGAATCTGATGAGGTTCAATAAGGATAAGTGCAGAGTCCTGCACTTTGGACGGAAGAATCCCATGCACTGCTACAGACTAGGGACCGAATGGCTCAGCAGCAGTTCTGCAGAAAAGGACCTAGGGGTTACAGTGGATGAGAAGCTGGATATGAGTCAACAGTGTGCCCTTGTTGCCAAGAAGGCCAATGGCATTTTGGGATGTATATGTAGGGGCATTGCCAGCAGATCGAGGGACATGATCGTTCCCCTCTATTCGACATTGGTGAGGCCTCATATGGAGTACTGTGTCCAGTTTTGGGCCCCACACTACAAGAAGGATGTGGAAAAATTGGAAAGAGTCCAGTGGAGGGCAACAGAAATGATTAAGGGACTGGAACATCTGACTGAGGGAACTGGGATTGTTTAGTCTGTGGAAGAGAAGAATGAGGGGGGATTTGATAGCTGCTTTCAATTACCTGAAAGGGGGTTCCAAAGAGGATGGATCTAGACTGTTCTCAGTGGTAGCTGATGACAGAACAAGGAGTAATGGTCTCAAGTTGCAGTGGGGGAGATTTAGGTTGGATATTAGGAAAAACTTTTTCACTAGGAGGGTGGTGAAACACTGGAATGTGTTAACTAGGGAGGTGGTAGAATCTCCTTCCTTTGAGGTTTTTAAGGTCAGGCTTGACAAAGCCCTGGCTGGGATGATTTAGTTGGGGATTGGTCCTGCTTTGAGCAGGGGGTTGGACTAGATGACCTCCTGAGGTCCCTCCCAACCCTGATATTCTATGATTCTATGATGTCAAGAATGGATTCTGGCATATTAAACTAAATGAGTCATTCAGCCACCTGACAACCTATGACACCTTTTGGACAGTACTTCTGGGCATGAATGCCTATGGGCATCAGCCCAGGCCTGCTGGTCTTCCATTGTAAACTGATCCAGGCATTTGAGCAGTGGTGGGCAACCTGCGGCCCACGAGCCGCACGCAGCCCATCAGGGTAGTCCACTGGCTGGCTGCCAGATGATTTGTTTACATTTGCCTGGACACTCACAGCTCCCAGTAGCCGCGGTTCACCATTCTCGGCCAATGGGAGCTGCGGGAAGCGGTGACCAGGCACGTGCCGCTTCCCACAGCTCCCATTGGCTGGGAACAGCAAACCATGGCCACTGAGAGCTGTGGGTGGCCGTGCAAAAATGTAAACAAACGGTCTGGCAGCCCACCAGCAAATTACCCTGACTGGCTGCATGCGGCCCATGGTCCGCAGGTTGCCCACCACTGCATTAGAGGAACTCCCAGGCATAAAGATGGTGGCAGATGAGATTCTTATTGCAGAAAGAAATGACAAGGAAGACACAATCCATGACCTCTGAAGGTCTTTGTCAGACAAACTGAGAGTCATAAAGGAAATGCCCAGATCAAAGGATGTGAAGGCAGTCTAGCGTCTTACAGGGATGACTAGCAATGTATAGGGATGGCCAACTATCTTTCCAGATTCTGTGCACACCTATTAGAAACCTAGGAATCTGTGAGACAGTTAACGCACAATGGTGCAGTGTGGGAATGGTCAGAGAAACAGGAACAGGAATTGAAATGTATAAAGAAAGCTTAAGTGAGGCACCAGTCCTGAAGTACTGCAACCCTGCAGAGCAGCTAAAACTTCAGTGTAATACCGCCGAATGAGGCCTATGGAGCCTGCAGCCCCGTAGTATTTGCTGGTAGAACCCTGATGGGCGCAGAAAAGGGATGTGCTTGGATAGAAAAGAAGCTACTGACTGTGCTCTTTGGAATGGAATGATTCCATCTCTTCACCTTTGGGTACAAGGTGACTCGGCAGTCTGATCACAAGCCATTAGAAAGCACTATGAAGAAGCCAGTGCTGATTGCACCCAAGTGACTTCAGCACATGCTAGTGAGACTCCAGCACTAGGAAGTGAGGATAAGATGTTGCCCAGGAAAGTCAGTACTGGTGCTGAGCATGGCATACCTTTCAGAGTAAACACCGTTCATTCTGCTGGACAGGAGATAGAGTCTAACTACATGCCTTTGCATCTCTGATAGGAGGCTCCTGGCAATGCAACAAAGCATTAGCCTGGATGAGATGCTACTGACCCTAAAACCTTTCCTACACCAGGGCTGCCCAGATCATAAGGAGCAAGTGCCACCGGAGGTTACCCCCATTTCCAGGTGAGAGATGAACTGTGTGTGCAAAATGGGATTCTGTATAAATTGGGTGGCAGTAATCCCAGCAGCTTTCAGAGTTAACACCATGAGATGGACACACACTTCACACATGGGGGTACAGGCATGCTTGAGATGAGCCAGGGAGTGCTGGCTGAGTGAGTATGTGCTGGCCAATCAATGTTTGAAGCATCCCAAAATAAAGACCACATTTGAAAATGTGGGCAAAGCCTAAGAGCACGTCAGTGACAGAACCCATGACTCCTGACTATCAGTTCCCAGCTGTTGAGCATTATCATCTGAAGGCCAGTGATAGCCATCCCATTGACTACAATGGGTTCTGGATCAAGTCCATAATGATTAGCGCACACTAGACACCCTGTGAAAGTATATCAACAGCAGTGAGCAAGAGATGAAACAGAATAACAGATTGGTGTAGTCTGATAAATAAAATACACAGCAAACATATAACTGTCTATTTTTCATTTGACAAACTCCTGGACATGTTCTGTTGTTTCCTATGTATACCTCTAAACCAAACAGCAAATTTAAAAGCAAACAAAAGGTTTTCCACCCTGCTGAACCTTGAAAAATGCTTTATTCTTGATTTCCTATTGTGAATTCATTAGCCGAGAAGATTGTTTAGGTTTGGAAAGCTGTGACACCTAGTGTAGAGAATTTGTTTTTATTTCTTTTTTCCTTTTCCAAACTTACTGTGAACATTATGCAAAGGATGTTTTGCTTACAGTTATGGCACTGCCAGCATCATTTAACGTCTTGCACTTAATTTACCTTATTAACATTTTTATTAGGTATCATTGTCCTGAACATACAGCACATACTTGTAGGACTATTCATTTTTGGCAAAACATCTGTCTACTGCCCAGGGATTTCAACATGTTTTCATCTTGATACCATGCTGGTTGAATAGTTAACCTTTTCAGGTATGCAAGTACATGCTCAATTGGCAAAGGTATCGCACAATCTATGACACTAGTTGTTCCCATTTTCAAGATCACATTTCTATAGTCTGACCAGATGATATGCTAGAAAGAAAAATGGTGTGTAGACCACAGAACCAGTATTTGATTTCGAGCCTTGATGCACCGATACTACACTGGGAAATGATCTTGATAGGATGGTGTTCTGCAATCTATCCTGAGACAGCATGGGGGCTGTACATTGTTATAACTGAAGTTAGCTACTGAAAATGGGTGGGTAAATTTTAGTGTGCATTTCTGATATTATATTGATTGGAACACTGTTTGAAGGTCATTGGTGCAGATGAATTGGCTTTTCTGTAGTGATACTGTAGATTGTCCCTTGAAAATTGTACAAACACATTGGCTTGAATTATATACTTGGTATAAAAATGCAACATTTGTATCCAGACCTATAAATTGAATTCCCTTATGAAATGAAAGTTGAGGACATAAAATGCTTCTGCATTCTTTTATAAAGCATGTTTTCAGTAAGAACAATACGTATTTACTGAAGTTAATGGTATTAGAACATTATGAATGTATGACTCATTACTTCTCCTAAACTATTAGGAATTGAAGGTCATGCTATAGGTCTCTCAATAAGCATTTTTTTCCCTCAGTTTTCAGCAAGGTCTTGGATGTGACCTGTGAACTTAATGTTGTTAGGTATTAATGATCTCCGTACTAGAAATATTCAAGCATAAAAAAGTTTCCTCTCTTTTTTTTTTTTTTTTTTGGACAGAGCAACTAGAGTTCCCTTCATTGTCAAGGTTAAACTCAATTTGCAGTAATTTTAACTTCTATTTTTGATTTATTTGCACTAAGTAGCTATATCAGTTTCTCAGACAAGTAAATGCACTAGCATACATTAATATTTAAATATTAACATTGTTTCCTCTATTGTCTTTGACAAAAAATTCCACATTCACTTTGCTTGTAGAATCATTGTAAAAATGGTCATCGTGAGAAATGGTGTAGGCATTTGGATGTATATTCAAATATAAAGGTTTGGATCCAGTGTGTTCTATATCAAGTATCAGGGGGTACCTTGATTGGCCTCTTGGCATTACTGTAAGCTAAATAAACTATAATACCAACATTTGCAAACAAGGTAGAGAATAAATTATTTCTGAGCAGTGCAGAGGTATGTGTTAAATTAAAAAGAGAGGTAGTAAATTAGAGTATCCTAAAGTATTTTTCATGATAATATAGAACACACTAAAACAACAAGGAGTCCGGTGGCACTTCAAAGACTAACAGATTTATTTGGGCATAAGCTTTCACCCAAATAAATCTGTTAGTCTTTAAGGTGCCACTGGACTCCTTGTTGTTTTAGTGTGTTCTATATTATCATGAAAAATACTTTAGGATCCTCTAATTTATTACCTCTCTTTTTCATTTAACACATACCTCTGCACTGCTCAGAAATAATTTATTCTCTACCTTGTTTGCAAATGTTGGTATTATAGTTTATTTAGCTTATAGTAATGCCAAGAGGTCAACCGAGGTTGGGGCCCCATTATCCATGGTTCAAACAGAGTGTAAGACAGTCCTTGCCAAGAATAGCTTATAGTCTCAACAAGACAGACAAAGCATTGTGGAAAAGGGTTCTAACATAACAAGCACAGTGAATAAAGAGCTGGTCTGCCATCTGCATTTTAGTTCCACATTTTTTTGTTTTGCTTTTGATATGTTTCTTTTGGGTTGAGGTGAAGGGGATAAAAGAAGGCAACAAAATAGAAATGCAGGGGAAGGAGGCAGTGGAGGTGGAGAGGTGAGAGAAAGCAGGCCTGGAGAATGGGTAGAGTGAGGTTGAGAACAAGTGATTGTGTCGGAGTAAACAGCCAAGGCAGGAAAGGGAGAGAATGCCCAGAGGAAACAATTGTTCCCTCTAGTATTTCGTATTATTAAGATAGGATGTTGAATGACTCAATCAATTTTTAACCTACTTTATCTAGGCTGCTGTAAAGCTCTGTAATGCACCCCAGTGAACTGTCAGGAATATGTTTCCCAGACCACAGGCGTTAAATTATGGTATTCCAACGCAGTGTTGTTCAGAGTAAACAAATGTATCTGTACTTCAATTATGGTAGTACCTAGCTAGGTAGCTAGATCTTCCTTTCCTTCTGTACCCCTCAGAGTATGGAATGGACACCCATACTGTATATCTTAATTTTAATATGCTCCTCTGAATTTTCTCCCTCTTATGAGTAACTCTGGGATGACAGATGTAATCTTCCACTTCTGTCTGGGTATCTTTCACAGCAACCTTCAGAGAGAAAAATGTGATCCAGTTTCCAGAGTTAATTTACCCTAAATCGCCCTTTGTTTAGACACAGGATACATATTTCCCCCAGGATTATACCCACATCTGGTTATCACTCTCCTCTGCTGCTTAAAATTAGACATTTGTTCATCCTAAATCAATGATTCCTAGCTGGTGCAAAATCAATAATCTCTAGGGTGAAGGGTCCCACACAGACATAAATGGGAAAGAGATATCCAGCTTTGAGGTTTAAGGGTGTTTTAGATTAATTAAAGCAGTTTATATTTTGGCTGACATACCTGAACTGAGATTCTTGTATCATCTGGAGCTTTTAGTTGTCTTGTTCTTTGTTCTAAATTGGGAGTTCTGGACTTCAGAATGAGTCAATTTGTAAAAAGATAAGAATGTGCGGTATTGTTGACCGTGCTTGATCATCAGACTATTGGATTCAAGTTTGTGACATTCACACATGTAACATTGAGATATGAGGCCCTAGATGAAGTAAAAAGGCCTTCCCTCAACCTGTAAAGAGAGCTGCATCCCTCCCCCAGTAGCCCTACCCCACCACTATAGGCACACCCTCATCTTCATAAAACTTGCTGCTTGTGGACAGAGCAATGGTGGCAGAGTACACTACTCCAGGAGGTGGGAACCCCAGCACCCCACAGGGCCCACTCATGCACTCACATTCCACAATGTTTTGCTTGGGAAAGGGGATTTTGAAGAGGTTCCTCCAGCCCCCAATAAGAATTGTCTGTTCAGGTGCTGCAGCCCCAAAAGCATGGCAGTTCCTCCTTCCCCAGCTGCCTGAAGAGGTGGAACAGCAGTGGGCTGAGGAAGAGGGAAGCCCTGGCCCATCAGCCATGCAGTGTAACAAGCCAAGTCCTTTTCTTCCCAGCCCACCCAAACTATATGAGCAATAGGCTAATGGGAGGGCTTTTCCTCCTCTTTTCACCAGAAGAGGTGCAGTAGTGGTGGGCTGAGGGACCTGCTTATTCCTTCATCATGCCCAAACCCTGGGTTCTAAAGCAGACTGGGAGAAGGGAAACCCTAACTCGCTCATGTAGAACGCAGCCTGATTCTTCCCAATTGGCCTGAAAATGGGGTAGATAATAATGGGCCAACAGGAACAGCAGCTGTAGTGGCTAACTATTTCACAGAGCCCTAGTAGTGAGAGGGCCTCTGCTGTGGAAATGGGGACCCATCTAGTTCTGCAGCCTCTTACAGAGCTTTCCAGAGCCCAAGTCATACCTGTTTATATGTATGTGACATCATCATGCGATCCTAGAAAGAGAGAGAACTTCCAGTGCCTGTCAATAATGCAAAACACAAACAAATAAAACCACACAAAAAAACCCCAACCCCCCATGGGAGGCCACAGATTCAGTGTCTTAGACCCTAGCCTGTTCTGCCTAGCGGCTAAACTGGCTTTGAAAACTGCCAAATGAATCCTTCTGCTTGTATCACTTTCCTGATGGGAAACGTAAGAATTCTCAGACCTGCCCATTATTTTCTTTTATGCTCTGTCAACACAGCATTGATACACCCTGCCGATGGGTCCTTTCCCCTTCTACTGGATCTGTGATCATCCACATTTTTTGATATACTGAATGTCCTTGAAATTCTCTACCCATCTGCCCTGGAAGGCAGCTCACAAACTCTCCTTCATGTTTGGGACTGTAACAGCCATCTTTTTGCCGGAGGAAATTAAGGACAGTTAGTTGCTTGCTCAGTAGAAAAGGATTAGAATGTCAACCCTCAGTAGCATGCGTTTGGAGTATGTGGAATGCCTGAAAAAAGTCTCCTGTCTGTCTTACGTGAGTGTGAAAACCTTATTGACAAAATGTAACATTAAAACATCATAAGCAGCATTGGAATGCAGTGTCGTGAAACCTTTTTACCTGTTTGAATGTTGGTTTATCAATCAAATGAATCATTTTACTCTTTAAACATAAAAACGTTACTTAATTAATAAGATGTAAAGTTATTTAGCTTATTAAATCTGTGTAAATAGTAATAAAGTATCGATGATAGAGAACAACTTGGCTACTGGCCTTATATTTGCGGCATTAGATTATACTCCTTTGCCTCTTGATATATCTAGTTTTTAATAAAAGCAATTGACCAGATCCTTCAGTTATGCCTTGCTTTGCGTTGTGGCTGGAGAGTATACACACTGCCAGGTGTATGGTTATAGTTATGTGTCTGCTTTCAAATCATATTCACATAAGGACAAATCCTTCCTCTGTGGGTGCAAAAGATCGCAGCCACATTGGAACAGGGGTGCTTCTCCTGTTCAGGATGTAGACTCTGCTCTGTGTCTTAAGGGGGCTTTCTGCTCTCCAGTTTCAATGTTTTTTTTTTTGTGTGTGGGCAGGGCCGGCTCTAGGTTTTTTGCCACCCCAAGCGAAAAAAACCAAACAGGATGGCCAGAATGCCACCCCTGGAATTGTGCCGCCCCAAGCATGTGCTTGCTTTGCTGGTGCCTAGAGCCGATCCCGTGTGTGGGAATGGAGTCATTGGATTTATGTAGATCAACTATGCATTAACCTTCCTAAAACCACTGAGCTGCCACACATTGACTTAAGGGAGAGAATTCCTGTCTCTTAGTGGTGAGGCAGAGAGGCTGTTGGGGAGAGTTTTACGTTTCTAATTTAAAATAAAATCCCCTTTGTAATGAGAAACACTCTTTTGGCAAGATATCGCCAGTCACCACCAGTATCCAGTGAACACAAATAAGAGGGGAAGCCACAAAGGTGCAGGTTGTGGCTCCCTGATTCTGCAGCAAGTGAAGATTAGGACACGTCCCCTTCCTGGCATGGACCCAAACTTTGGGAGCTGCAGGACATGATGGAGGAGGAGGCTTTGCCAGCATGAGCCTCTCCCAAACAAGGAGAATCCCAAGATGGGGGATCCAGCTTTGCTTGGGTTTTTTTGTTTTGTTTTGTTCCATTTTTATCACGAGGCAGATAGTAAAGAGGGGAAACATCAAAGTTGGGAACAAGGCCCCAGATATTGCTTTTCCGCTACCCTTCGTTGGTCTCTTAGATTGCAGGCTCTCAAGACCAAGAATTATGTCTTCCTTGCTACAAGTATAGCGCATAGCTCGTCATGGACCGTACTGGAAAAAAGTAAGCAATAATAAGACTGATAACTGAGTCTATGCACTAGGATATAGATTTAGCCTGTAAGTCTTTCCCCAAATGTAGTGAGTGGATTAACGTAATTCATGACTTTGAGTTTCTCCTGGGTGCTTTGGGTATGCTGTTGTATACTGCTTTCTAGCACTAATTGACTCCTAAATGATCACCAAACATACCCTGCAGATAATTATGCAACAGTGATGACTGTTTTCCTGATTGTTCTAATTATTTTGTTTATTGTGGAAGTAAGATTAATGTGCAACCAGTATGTAAGTTTAATGGGGAAAAAAGGGATTCACAGTTAAAATTCAAAAAATTCAAGTAATTCAAAAGTGAGGGTTGCTGCAGGACCATTAAATCAGCATCATTGTGTGTCCTGATTATTTTATCACGTACATTTCTACAACATATGGAATAATCTACCAAACTACACAGAACCCAGGGAAACAGGAATCAAAAATATATGTGTAAAAAAGCCAAGTTAATGTGGGAATTACAAACTTAATGTCTGCATTTTCTGACATTTTTTTAACTGCATCACCTTAAGTCTAAATTAACAGAATTTTGCATAGCAATTCTGTTTTGTGATAATAATGTGAACATGTAAGTGTTTCCAGCTTGCCTTTGAAATCCACACCTCATTTAAATGAGTCAGATTTGGGAAAAAAGAGTTCTCACCTTTCTTTTGGTGGGGGGCAGTGTGCTGTCAATTTTTAAAGAAAAGCTTGGAATCTACAGAATATTTTAGATGCAGCAGAAATTGCAGAGTCCTTAAAGCAGCAGGATCCGCATTTCCCCTCCAGGTCCATGATTTTCTCTTGTCCCTGAAGCTAAGGCTATTGTTTTCAGAGGAGTTTGTTAGGCACATCTCAACAAGGCAGTTACAATCTCCTTCCTGCAAGTTGTGCCATCAGCAGTCTTATTTCAGACCTCTTTGCTGTAGCCATGTTTTTAAAATAAAGTTGTGTTGATCTTTTCCCCTTTTTAAATTGGAAAATTGTACATTTTTTCCCATTCTCAAAAATAACCTTTGCATGCAAGCCAAGCGCAGAAAAGTTCATCCCAAAAGATGCATGTTATAGAAAGTGGTGAGCATATTGAAATGGGAGTTGTAATAGATACCATTTTGCAACCTCAAATATAGCATGCACTGGCAGCCCCCCTCTCCATAATACTGTGAAGTGTGTTTGGTATATATTTATACCACACAATCCAGATGAGACAGTTGCTCTGTTACTTATGGAGAAAAACTTTCTTCCTTGCTCATAATGAAGGAAAATCTTTCACACAAGAAAACAGCAATTTATTCTTATTCTCTCAATATTATGGATTCCTACAAAAAATGCTCTCATCATGAATCTTGTCCACAGGGGAGACCTTTAAAGTTGACACCTGTCTTTAAGTTCTCAGTTGGTATCCTCTCTTTCCCTTCCATTAATATGGCTTCTTAATATTCCTCTCTGCTTCCTTCTCTTCCCAATCTCCTTCCATTTCTTTCTTGAATAAGGTCTACACTTGGATAATGGCTCTGCCATACCAATAATAATTTTTAAAAAAGCATTAAACATCTCTTTTGGTTTATCTATTTATTTATTTATTTTTATTCTTTTCTTTTTTTGAATATGCTATTACATGAATTAATGTTGTATAATGCTGCTGCTCTCTTGTACTGTGCATTTGTTGAAATGTCTGTTAAGTAGTAAATTTATTTAACAGTAAATTCCTTATTGTCTTGTGGTCTTGAAAATAGAGACCGCAAGACAGAGAAGAATCTAATGTGAAACATATTTGCACAAGATAGGGATGAGCTCATAACACAAGAGAGAGAGAACTGGAGGGAGTTGCACATGGCATGAGTAAGCTCATCCCTCACGAGTTGAAATATTTCTCATTAACCTACTCTCTGCTCCAATAATGTTATAATTTTCCAGGTCTGCTTGAATTCATTAAATTGTCAATTTCCAGTGAATTGGCTGTTTCTCCGCTCGTGTTGCTGTACATGTCAAATGAGTAACCTGTAGACGTGGTATAAGGTCTTGGGTTTTTGATTGTTAATGAGAGTTGTTGTTTTTACCTTGCGACAGAGCTCAGGAAATCAGTGTTAGAAAATATTTTTCCCTTTTAAATAAACCAGTAAACGTGTAAAGCAAGCAGATCTAACCCCAACAAAAAAGTTTGAGCTTGACCTAGAGGTAAATTAGTACCACTTACTGAAATACTGCTTTATTACTTGTTCTCTGAGGGAAAGTGGATAAAGGAGAGTAATTACTACCAGTCCTGTGGTGTTACATAATTGATAGGAATTGTATCAATCAGCTATGTAGAACTTATATAATTTTGCCTTTTTGTTTATTTATACACAGATGTGTGATTTGCATGGTACTGCTGTATGAAAGTTAGCAAACTTGGGCTCCAGCTGGTTATCAAGATAGGGAGTTCCACTACTGAGAACGTTACACTGAAATTTTGTGTGTGAAAAAAAGTGAGGTTGGTTCAGAATATGTCCTTTCTTAGGCCTGTGGAACTGAAACAGCAGATACAGAATAATCAGTGTCACCAATATCCACATGGAATTGCTTTCATATTTAAAAATAAAAGAAATTACCATATTATGGCTCACTTTATAGAAAAGCTGGAAATGATTGTGGCCCTGATTCAGCAAAACACTTGAAACATGTGAGGAAGGCTTTAAAATCAATTCAACGGTGGGCAGCAGACACAAGTGAGTCCAAAACATGGAGACCTGCATGAAGGGTCAGAATCTGGGGGGAACATGGACGATCGCAGCAGGGACAAAGGAGAAATAAGGAAATTTAGAGGGGAAAATCTAATGAACATCTTAATGTCTGTATACTAATGCAAGAAGTATGGAAAATAAACAGAAAGAACTAGAAATACTAATGAATAATCACAGTTATGGCATAGTTGGCATCATAGAAACATGGTGGGATAATTCACATGCCTGGAATATTGGTATAGAAATGTACAGCTCGTTAAGGAAGGACAGGTAGGGAAAGTGGAGGAGGTGTTGCCTTGTATATTAAAGATGGATACATTTATACTGAGGCTGAGATAGACGTGAGAGGCAGACCTGTTGAAAGCTGGGAAGGATAAAAAGGATAAGAAACCAGGGTGATGTCATGGTAGGTGTCTACCATAGACCACTAACCAGGAAGAAGAAATGGATGAAGCATTTTTTAAACTACTAACAAATTTATAAAAAATGCAGGACTTGTTAGTGAAGGGGGACTTCAACTACTCAAAGATCTGTTGGGAAAATAACAAAGCAGGGCACAGATTATCCAAGTTCTTGGAATACATTGGAGACAACTTCTTATAGAAGGTGGAGAAAGTGACTAGAGGAGAGGCTAGATTTGATTATAACAATGAGGGATGAACTAGTTGAGAATTTGAAGGTGGAAGGCAGCTTGGTTGAAAGTGATCATGAAATGATAGAACTGGTGATTCCAAGGAATAGTAGGAGGGAAAACAGCAGAATAAAGACAATGGACTTTAAGAAAGCGGATTTTAGCAAACTCAGAAAGTTGGTAGGTAAGCTCCTGTGGGAAGCAAGTCTAACGGAAAAAAGAGTTCAGGAGAGATGGCAGTTTTTTAGAGACATTATTGAGGGCACAAGACCAAACTATCCCAATGCATAGGAAAGATAGGAAGTATGATAAGAGGTCATCCTAGCTTAACCAGAAGATCTTCAATGACCTGAAATTAAAAAAAAAGAGTCCATAAAAAAATTCCACAAAGAGTGGAAAGTAGGTCAAATTACAAAAACCTGAATATATATATATATATATATATATAAAACAAGCATATAGGGTAACAAGAAAACATTTTACAAATATGTGAAAATAGAAAGGAAGACCAAGGACAGTGTAAGCCCTCTAGTCAATCAGGAGGGAAAGACAAAAACTGAAAATGCAGCAATGGCTGAAATGTTAAACGCCCCTTTTGTTTCAATTTTCACCAAAACAGTTAGCAATGACTGGATGACTACCATAGTGAACATCAGTGTAAGTGGGATAAGATATGACTCTAAAATAGGGGGAAAAATCAAGTTAAGAATTACTTAGACAAGTTAGATATCTGCATCAATTAGAAGTAACGGAGGAGGAGAAGGACCTTGGAGTATTGGTTGATCATAGGATGACTATGAGCCGCCAATGTGATGTGGCTGTGAAAAAAGTTAATGCTGTCTTGGGATGCATCAGGAGAGGTATTTCCAGTAGAGATAGGGAGGTTTTAGTACCGTTATACAAGGCACTGGTGAGACCTCACCTGGAATACTGTGTGCAGTTCTGGTCTCCCATGTTTAAGAAGGATGAATTCAAACTGGAACAGGTTCAGAGAAGGGCTACTAGGATGATCCGAGGAATTGAAAACTTGTCTTATGAAAGGAGACTCAGGGAGCTTGGCTTGTTTAGCCTAACTAAAAGAAGGTTGAGGGGAGATATGATTGCTCTCTATAAATATGTCAGAGGGATAAATACCAGAGAGGGAGAGGAATTATTTAAGCTCAGTACCAATGTGGACACAAGAACAAATGGATATAAACTGGTCATTGGGAAGTTTAGACTTGAAATTAGATGAAGGTTTCTAACCATCAGAGGAGTGAAGTGTTGGAATAGCATTCCAAGGGAAGCAGTGGGGGCAAAAGATATATCTGGCTTTAAGATTAAACTCAATAAGTTTATGGAAGAGATGGTATGATGGGATAACATGATTTTGGTAATTAATTGATCTTTAAATATTCATGGTAAATAGGCCTAATGGCCTGTGATGGGATGTTAGATGGGGTGGGATCTGAGTTACCCAGGAAAGAATTTTCTGTAGTATCTGGCTGGTGAATCTTGCCTATATGCTCAGGGTTTAGCTGATGGCCATATTTGGAGTCGGGAAGGAAGTTATCTCCAGGGCAGATTGGAAGAGGCCCTGGAGGTTTTTTGCCTTCCTCTGTAGCATGGAGCACAGGTCACTTGCTGGAGGATTCTCCGCTCCTTGAAGTCTTTAAACCACGATTTGAGGACTTCAATAGCTCAGACATAGGTGAGAGGTTTTTTGCAGGAGTGGGTGGGTGAAATTCTGTGGCCTGCGTTGTGCAGGAGGTCAGACTAGATGATCATAATGGTCCCTTCTGACCTTAGTATCTATGAATCTATGAGTTCAGATATGGTACCTATCTATAAAAAAGAGAATATGGAAAACCCAGAGAATTATAGACCAGACAACTTAAGTTCAATACTGGGAAAGATAATAGAGCAAATAATCAAATTGTCAGTTTGTAAGCATCTAGAAGAAAATAAGGTGATACATAAGTCAACATGGATTTGTCAAGAACAAATCATGTCCAAATAACCTAATATCCTTTTTGACAGGTAACAAGCCTTGTGGAGGGAGCAGTAGATATGATATATCTTGATTTTAATAAGACTTTTGATACTATTTCACATGACCTTCTCATAAGCAAACTAGAGAAATACAACGTAGATGACTCTACTATAAGGTGGGTGCACAACTGGTTGGAAAACCATACTCAGAGAATAGTCATCAGCTGTTGACAGTCAAGCTGGAAGGACATACTGAGTGGGGTCACACAACTATCTGTCATGGGTACGGTTCTGTTCAACATCTTCATAAATGATTTGGATAATGACAGAGAGAGTACACCTATAAAGTTTGTAGACAATACTCAGCTGGGAGGGGTTGTGAATGCTTTGGAGGACAGGATTAGAAATCAAAATGATCTGAACAAGCTGGAGAAATGGTCTGAAATAAATAGAATGAAATTCAATAAGGACAAATGCAGAGTTCTACATGTAGGGAGTAATATTTAGTTGCACAAATACAAAATGGGAAATGACTGCGTAGGAGGCTATCCTGCAGAAAAGGATCTGGGGGTTATAATGGATCACAAACTAAATATGAGTCAACAATGTAACTGTTTCAAAAAAAATGAACATCATTCTGGGGTATATTAGCAGGAGTGTTGTAAGACATGAGAAATAATTCTTCCACACTACACAGCACTGATAAGGCCTCGATTGGAAAGATGTGGAGAAATTGGAGAAAGTCCAGAGGAGAGCAACAAAAATGACTAAAAGTCTAGAAAACATTACATATGAAGAAAGAATGAAAAAACTGAGTTTGTTTAGTCTCGAGAAGAGAAGACTGAGGGGGTATAAGATAGTCTTCAGGTATGTAAAAGGTTGCTATAAAGAGGAGGGTGATAAATTGTTCTACATAACCGCTGAGGACAGAACAAGAAGTATTGGGCTTAAATTGCAGCAAGGGAGATTTAGGTTAGACATTAGGAAAAACTTTGTAGCTGTCAGCGTAGTTAAGCACTGGTACAAATTACCTCGGGAGGTTGTGGAATCTCTGTCATTGGAAGTTTTTAAAAAAACAGTTTAGACTAACAGTTTTCAGGGATGGTCCAGAAAGTACTTAGTCCTGTCTCAGACTGGACCAGGTAACCAGTCCTCCATTTCTATGACTCTAAGTGCTTATACCATTTAGGCCACGAAAGCTTATGACCAAATAAATGTGTTAGTCTCTAAGGTGCCACAAGGACTTGTCGTTTTTGCTGAATCAGACTAACACAGCTACCACTCTGAAAAATGGGAAATAAGGGCATGCTTAAAGTTAAGCACATCTCAGTACTTTGCATTTTAATCAGGGTCCTAGGACCCTCCTTTTGTCCTGCCCAATCTTGGCTACTTAGATATCTTCTCTAAAATGGCTGATGAGTGAGCAGTTTTTTCAATAAGGTTCCAATGTCTTCCCCATCTGGTGACTCTTCTGGGTGACTTCAAGTCCCTCATTAGGTGATCTATTTTTGGTTTCAAACCCACCTTGTAGAGGTGGTTCTTCTGAGCCGTAGCCATCTCATTGGCCCAGGGAGTTTCTGTTTGTTTGAAAGACCAACTAGTATTGATTGTTCTCCATTGTTAGCCCTTTGCAGGTGCAATAATTTCTCCTGACATTTCTTGGAAGGTTTCAGCAGAAGATGAAGGGTAAAAGGCAAAAGTTTAGGCAAAGTACAATCCTAGACTGAAAATGGTGCTCACAAAGGAAAATGGAGTTTGATGATTGATGTAGATATATGCAGATATATATTCTAAACTGTCACATCACTCATTTGGAGGAAAATTCCCTGATTTTAGATTACTGTTAAGGCAGTGTTAAAGACTTTGGGCCAGATTCTCAGCTGGTGTAAAGCAACATATCTCTGCTGAAGTCAGTGAACTACACCAGTTTACACCAGGTGAACATGTCGTGCTCTAAGAAAAGGAGTACTTGTGGCACCTTAGAGACAAACCAATTTATTTGAGCATAAGCTTTCGTGAGCTACAGCTTACTTCATCGGATGCATACTGGTGCTCTGATTCTGATCTCACTCAGGAGATTGACACCAGTATAGTTCTATTAATGTCACTGGCATTACTCCCAATTAACTGAGTTGTGAAATCAGGCCCAGGTTCATTTGATAAGGATTTTGCTGTGAGGTTCAAATTCACTTATTTTCTGAATGTCACTTATTCAGCTTGTTGACTCCTGCCAGTCATTCACTGTGTCTCATAATTTTGACAATTTGCTTAAATTTGTTCTTAGAATTGTCTAATTTTGAAACTTTGCAATGTCAATCGCAGTTAATATAGTATATAATCTCCCTTTGACTTAGCGTGCTATACAGATACAAATTTCTTTTTCATTTTACATGCAGAAGCAGCATTGTCAGTAGATTTGCTACATGACAAATGGAAACTTGACTAGATAATTTTCTGTTCTTTAGTATTTTCTAAATTGCTGGTTCATCCTCTGCAGCTGCCTTGCATTTTATAGGTGCACTAAATTTGATGACCATCAAGGGTCGTTAAACAATATACTGTGATGAAAATAGTTCCCTCTGCTGACATTAGGTGTTTTCTAAAACTAGCTCCATAAATTGCATCAACAAAAGCTATTCATGCTTTTTTTCTGGAAATCTGAAGCAGACAAGTTAATTTGTAGCTGTAAAATTAGGAGAGAGATGGAAAATATGGCTTTCAAATTATGGGTCTGATCCTGCAACACTTTCTTATGTGAATAATTCTTACTCTTGCAAGCAGTCCTATTTTTAAAGAGAGGATGCTTCCAGTGTGAATAAGGAATACTCAGATAAGTGTTGCTCAATCAGATCATATATCTAAAACAAAATGTTCTACAGTATCTTGTGACAAGTTTTTGTGCAATCCAACATCTGACAAGATCAAGGGATTTTTGTGTACATCTCAGCGTGTGGGGCGGTGATGTGATGCTAAATGAGTGAATCAACGGTGTTAGCAGTTGCTGATGTTTGGGGGAAAATGTCATATACTCTTTTCATATAAGCTGTTATAGGAGCTTGCATATATTGCGTGCAATATGAAGAGCTACAGCTGTAAGAATGTCTGATTTTAGTGTGATACTTTAAACAGAATCATATAAATAAGAGTTAAGCATTCAATTACCTTAATCAAACAGGTCAAGGAGTTGGATAAGAGTTAGTATTTTGGGAGATACTGGCAATTTCAATAGGAGAAAGGAAGATTTAAAATAAAAATCCTCCCAAGTCGAACAAAAGAACACAATAAAGAGAACAGTATTTAGTGGGAAGGCAGTGTAGGAAAGCTGATAATCAGGTATATCATGGCAGGAAAGGTCAACCACAGAAACAATGGCTTGATTATTCAGATAATCAAAGGAATCAGGGAGGCATTTATTTCTGGCAGTTTCATTTACTATTGTTTCCCAACTTCACACAGAGCCATATAGTTTCTGCTGATAAAAGTGTGGTAATTACACGACTATAACACACACTGCCTTCCAGCCCTTTACCTTTGGTTTTTATTGTATGAGGTGAAAAAATGCCTTAATTCGGGGAGGTAATGGAGCTATAAATAATAAAGAGCATGGGACTGTAAAGAATAAATGTTGCTAGTCAAAATATTTTTGTCAAGTATTAAGGCTGGGAATTTAAAGAAGACTAAGGATATGTGTACACTGCAAAGAAAAACCCGTGGCACCAAGTCTTTGAACCTGGGCTAATTGACAAAGGCCCATGGGACTCAGGCTGTGGGTCTAAAAATAACAGTACAGGGGTTCAGGCTTTGGGGGGAACCCGGGCTCTGAAACCTGGTGAGGGAGGACAGTCTCAGAGCTTGGTCTCCAGTGGAGCAGGAACATCTACACTGCTTTCAACCCCGAGGCCCTCAAGCCTGAGTCAATTGACCTGGGCTCTGAGACTTGGTGCTGTGGTTTTTTCTTTGCAATGTAGACTTACCCTAAGGGAGTTTTGACATTCAGTGGATTTTAAATGCCTAACTACCTTTGAAAGTCCTATCTTTGGGGTGAGGGGGAAATAGTGGGTAAAGGAAATAAAGTAGATTAAGTATATTTTTTAATTTTAGAAAAGCAACTGATACTGTGTCCCACAATAATTTACCTGACCATTCATTTCAAATTGGCTTATATAGGAATGCTGTGATGTGATTTGAAAATTGGCTTAATGACCAAAAACAAATGGTACTGATAAAACAGCAATATATCAAGCTGAGAGGAATTGCCTTCTAGGGTTTGGTAGGGTTTGGTGTAAGATGGGGTGTTGTTTAACACCATCACTAATGATGTGTGTCATAGAGCCTGAGGCACTGTTATGGAATTTACAGATGATACCGAAATTGTGAGGCATTCTAAACGGCAGTGAACAGAGAGAGAAAATATAAGGGATTTCGAGAGATTTCCTGCTATAGGTGGAAGGTAACAAAATGAGATTCATCTTAGAAACTGTCCACTAATACATCTTGGGGTGGGTCAAGGCAAACCCTTGACGAGATAATGGACAATGAGTTAGACATGAATTTGCAATGTGAAATGGCTGCACTTTTAGCAATGGCATTATATCACACAATAGGATTACAATAATTCTTTTCTGTAGTGCTCTGAGTAGACTTTGTTTCTGGTCCACATTACCAGATGCTGACAAAATAGAAAGTTCAGAGAGCAACAAATAAGGGGCTGGAAAGACTGACCTGTGAGGAAAGATTCAAAGAGCTATATGTATACTATAGTTTGGCTATAATAACTAAAGGATACGTGCTAACAATTGACAAATATTAGAAGAATGTTAAAGACAGAGCAATTATGTATTGTGGTTCCTTGCAAGGAGTAGTGAGTTGAAATTAAGAAACAGAAAATTTATGAAAAAAGAAAAGGAGTACTTGTGGCACCTTAGAGACTAACAAATTTATTTGAGCATAAGCTTTCGTGAGCTACAGCTCACTTCATCGGATGAAGTGAGCTGTAGAAGTGAGCTGTAACTCACAAAAGCTTATGCTCAAATAAATTTGTTAGTCTCTAAAGTGCCACAAGTCCTCCTGCTCTTTTTGCGAATACAAACTAACACGGCTGCTACTCTGAAACCAGAAAATTTATGCTGACTGTCCAGACAACTTCCTGACAGGGACCCCCACTAGAGTGTCAAATTGTCTGTTAAGGGAAGTACTTAAAGCCCCATTGCTTGAGATTTTTTAAAACTTGCCTGAACAAAGTACTAGAAAATGTACTTTAAGGACTAGTTCCTCAAGAAAAGGGAGATCGACCTGAATGGTCCATAAGTTGTTTTGCACCTGACTTGTAGGGTTCCTTGTTACAATTATCATTCACTGACCTTTCTTATTTTCTCCCTTTTCTCTGCATAAATGTCTTCATAAGGATAAAAAATATTATTTCTTTCTTTTTTTTTTTACTCTTTAGAGTACTGGAAAATTGTGCTAGGTATTTCAAAATGCATGTAAAAGATTAGGTTATATGGCAATTTACTCATTAAACACAACAGCTACATTTTCAATTGGATTAATAGACCTGTAACGTTGCCAGATTTTTTGGGTGGGGTCAGAGGAGGGAGAGAGTTTGTTTATTTTTTGCTGATGCACATCTGTAAATAATTGTGTGTATGTGTTCAATCGGTACTTATTAAATAAATCATATTTCAATAAAGATGTGAAGTAATTTAAAGGAAAAAAGTCCCTGAAAAATAAAAAGTGGAAAAAGGACTTGTGAAGAGTACAATAGAATTTGCTTTTCCACCCAGTCATAAAGGTGATCAACACGTTACTCAGATGAATATTAAAATTTAAGTTGAATTTTTTCAGACCATGATTGCACTGGATTTAGTATAAATATAACTAGTAAAAATATAACTGGCTGTTCTTCAAGTTTAATGTTCATCCTTCCATTGAGAAGGTAATAGATTAATTCATGCTTCATCACTTTTACTACTCATAGGTTCAGTATTGATATATTTATAAATAATCTGCTCACTCAGCCCTTTTTCATACAATCAATTCTTCAGTTGGACTGCTTACATAAATAAAGGTTATTCATGTAAAGGTTATAGTAAAACAGGCCCAACGTTTGTTTAAAAAAAGAATGTTTAAATGTCAAAAATTATATATTTAACAACATGCAATTCATTGCCTATACTGGTATTTCTAACACCTAATATAATTAAGAATGATTTTTTAAAAAAACTATACAATTTACTTTCCACATTTGTGCTTTTTTGCACTTAATTCACCTTGGACAATGAAAATAAATACTTTATAATTATTGTTATTTACAGAACACAGGAGTGTAATGCTGTAAAACAGGTGAGCGTCTACAAGATGATAACAGATCCCTACCTGGAAGAGTTTATGATATAAAGGTCATGATCCTGCAAAGACATGCTTACCTGCCTAACTTTACAAACTGTGAACCAGTGGGACAACTCATAATACATAAATTTAAGCATGTGTGTAAATCACTGTAGGATCATGGCCTACTGGGAGAAGCTGGAGTAATGCAACCCAGAACAACACAAACTGAGGTCCCAGTCTTGCAAATAGTCCCAGTGAGACTACACATGGTAGTTAAGTATTTGCAACCAGAGAGGGCAAAGTCACTACAAACTGAAAGGCAATGGCTCTGGGGAAGGAGGAGTTGGACAGAGATTGTCAAAATTTATTGGGAGTCTGCTCCAACCAGATAGTCTTTGGAACAAGAAAAAACAAAGAAAAGGAGAGTAACTGTTATGCTACTGTTTCCAGTCAGTTTCACTTGCCACATCTGACAGTGCTGCTCCGGCTAGGTTACCAATATTGCTGGGACAATATTTATGCACACACGTGCACACACACACTTTACGTATGGAGATATAGATAGGGGTGTGTGTGTGTGTGTATAAATTTCAAATGTTATTTTTTGTACCAAAGCTACCTGGCAGTGTTCCTTGAAATATAGTCCTGTTTTCTTGAGAGGAAAAGTAGAGTCCGAAGTGCGTATATATGGCAAGAGGAGAGGCAGGAGGGTAAAAGTTGACAAGATGAGCTCCTAAATCAAAAAAGTAATGAAGAAAAATCTATCATCAAATCACTTGCATTCTAGTTTGATAGGAGTGCCTCTATTATAAAAATGTCTCTCCACTTACGCTTCCGGACGTATTTTTGTGTGCAAATTACTCTTGAATTATTTTTAAACATATCTTTTAAAAACTGTTCAGCCATATTATACATTATTTAAAAACGGCACTGAAGAGACCTTTTATTTTGATAATATAAAACTAGTTTCTGCTCTTGGAGTAGCATAGATTAATTGGCCTTCCATCTAAGTAGTTATTGCCAGAGAGAATCAATCAGAATTTGGGGCAAATTTTCAGTTTCCTAGGTACATATTAAGATGGCCTCCATACGTTTCTGTGTGTCACATGGTCATATTTTTTCTATTATGGCTGAGTAAAAAACAGGAAAGTAGAACATACCTTATTTGTCACAAGCTGCTTTGCTGTGACTTGGGTTCATTGCCTTTTCTATTTCAAGGAAGAAAATTGAACACATTTTTCATACAAGCTCTTACTACAGTAGGCCATTGCCCCCTTCAGAACAAAAGGGGAGAAATAGAGCCATTGCAAAAAGAAAATGCTAAAAGAGATTGAGGGAAGAGTTGCTGAAACAAGTCCTTCCTCCTTTGGTTCTCTAAATGTAGTTCTTAATAGTTTACTACATACTATTTTTGAAAGTGCTCAGTTGTTATCTTTAGTAGGCCCTAACCTCCCTTTGAGGGTCAATATTTCCAGTTACTGTCATTGTGCCAGGTAACTGTAAAAGGACTAAATATTAATATTTTGATTTAACTTGAATGAAGAGGGATATAATAATCTGCACAAGTATTTGAAGAACATAAGTGCTAAGGAAGGAGAGGAATTGTGCAGGATGAGAGTATAGGTCCAACTTGGGACAGAGGAATGAAATAGAGCAAAGGAAGATGAAGGTTGAATACCACACAATATTTCTTTAGAGCAAGTTCATTGAAAATATAGGTTGACTTAAGGCTTATCAAGATATTTTGGTAGAAGCCATTTGATAATATGTTACATGTAAAAATCCTTCCATGTCGATGGGACTAGACCAGAGATCTGATACAGCTCCCGCTGACTTCACTGGAAATTGGCTCAGGTTCTATGTGACTTTCTGTGTCCTACTGTTCTTAATTTTATATATCTATGAAAATTGGCCACTTTAACCTGTGCTTCTCAACATACACACATTTCTTGATAACTCTTTACCAAGCTCTCCCTCCTCATATTCTAAGCTAGCAAGAGAAGCAAATCTATTTTGTTCTTTTTTTGATTCTGTGGAGTAAGAAGAGGAAAGTGCCACTACCTCCGCAGGGCAAAATAGTTCAAGAACTGTTAACCGTGATAACATCAAGTTATTAATTAAACGTGTTTTAAAAGCTCTAGGGGTTTATGCATTTTTTTCAAACTCTGCTGTGCTGGAATTAGTTTTTTTTTTCTTGACACGCAGAAAATTGACAGACGGATTTGTCCATGCCCCACTGAATTGGGAGAGCAGAGTCTCAGAAATATAGGACAGTCTACCCATCTGAGCTTTACAAGTTCAACTTTTTATTAAATTATACAAACAAACAAAGAAAAGAGCCACACAGCAACAGCAGCAGCATGTTGAGGTTCTTTTCTAAACATTGTGATGACATCATCAATTCCCAGACAGGGTAATGTATCTTTGTCTTGTCTTTCAGATTAAAAAATAAAAACTTATTCTACGAAAGGAGTTGAGATTCCTTTCTGAAGGGTTAGGCATGTCATTTGTCACTCAAGCCTTGTTTGTTTGACTGCATGACATGTCAAAAGGAAAAGGTCTTTTGGTTAAAAGAGACATAAAGATTCCAGAAAGAAACAGGGTGCTTCCCCTTAGCAGCTGAATTCTTATCTGATGAGACGTCAGATCTCTTTGGCATGTTTGCCAAGTCTGTGACTAGTAAAGTCACAGTAAAACATTCAAATGAGGCTGGTAATTTTGGGAAAGACTAAACAAAGCAATGATGGATTTTTCAAACTTAACAGCCTTCTTATTTGTGACCAGTGAGGAAAGAAAAGAAGTGCCAACTACACTCTTGCTCTAGGAACTTATTTTTTAGACCATCTCTTGAATATCACCCATTTTTTAAGGTTATTCTGTTGAATCCTGGCTCCTTTGAAATCAATGGCAAAAGCCCCATGATTTCAAAGGGGCCAGGATTTCACCCTTAAACTTTAAGCTTATATATCTAGTAACCCCTAAGCCACTTTAATTATGAGATTTCTTTGGACAAAAAATAAGCAGCCCACAAATAGGCTGCTGTCAATAATCTGTTCTTGAAATGACACTTTTTTACCTATTTCTTGCTAAATCTTTATTTATTTACAGTCATTAATATCTGCTGTCATTAATCTCTCTCAGTAGATACACAAAAATATAAAGTCATATTTATGATTGCATATAGAATGACACAATATCAACCTCTGAAATCATTATGAATCAAACAGAAGTTCAAGTTGAACTGAAGTGCTCAGGTCCAGATGGGGAACCAAATTCTAGCAGCAATGGCTCTCTACTGAGAACCCTCAGCCCCAAGAATTAGGCACTGCTGGCAAGATTTCAGATGGTGGGGAGCCTGAGGAAAGAGGTAGTCCATCTCTGTAGGAAGTCAGGATCAAATCATATACAGTTCCATGTTTTGTATCACTGACCACAATAAATAAGGTAGCACTGAATCAAATCAGTCATTCATCTGATGAATATTCATGCAATAATCTTAGTCCCTCAGTCCAAAAGGAAAATATATATAGATTTACTTTTAAGAGTCCCCAAAAGATCTGATAGGAATAAACCATTTCACATTATTAAATTGCTGTGTACACAATGTAAGACATTCAAAATTGAATTTCCGAGATTTTTAATACCTAGCTGGGAACTGATAACAAGAGCTAGGAAATATCTGACGTCAGTAGGGACACATATATATTATATATGGTGCATATTTGCCCAGCTAAAGGTCAACAAAATTTTAATCACTCAGAGCTAGATTGTGAATCCCTCACTTCCATTGGTGAACACAAATAGTCCAACAGTTTCTCGGGTGCTATAAATGATCTTGGAGATTATATTTTGCATTTATAGTCTATAGAGTAATTTAATCATTTGGTTTATCTATATTCATTGAAGGCCAGGTTCTAGGTGAACAGTTACATGAGTCCCAATGAGATGGGTGAATCCAAACCTTTGGTGCTCCACATGTGTGCATATTTAATTCGCTAACTAGTGTACATATTTTATGCATTTCTATTTATAATGTGTCTATAGCCTATTTATCTGGGTACATTTACGTAATAGAAAAATAATTGAAGAGTGCAGACATGAAGACTTTATTCAGGCAGAATCCTTTGACTCCAATGGGATTTTAGGTAAAGACCAGATATTGCCAGATACTGGCAATAATTTGGAGCTAGCACAATTAAACCATGGCATAACTGAAGTTTATTATGACAGGGTTTTTTTTTTCCATTTATTTAAGGGCCAACTGTGCTTCACAAGACACAGATAAGGACACAAAGTCTGCCCATTATAGATTCCAACCTAAACAAAAGAGGAGATCTTGGATCAGGCACACTGGGAGACTGAGAAGATAGTGCTGCCTTAGAAGTATATTACAGATCGAGCTGGTAACACCACCTCCTTTTCAAGATTGCCTGACACTTCCCATGATAAGACTTTGTTTTCAGTTGCTTATAACTTTGCCAGACTTCAACTGTTTGGGTTGACATTTTGTGTGCCCGATGTCTGCTCTCAGGCTGATTTTTGTTTTAATTTAATTTTAACCAAAATAGTCCAGACATTTGGGAGAACAAGTTGAGGGAGTAATACATTGCTTTGCCCATTAAAAAAAAAATCTTGCAATCTTCTCTTGAAATACGCTAGTACCCCAATGCTTGGAGCAAGGACGTGAAGTTCGGAGGGAGGGGAACTAGGACTGAGAGCTAGTGGAGGAGGGCGGAGGAGATCGGAGGGGGGAACTGTGACTGGGAAAAGAGACTGGAGACAAAGAGTTGGAGCAGGAGAGGGGGGAATTGGGACTGGCTGCACAAGGAGACTGGGACTCGGAGTGGAGACTGGGACTGGTGGCAGGGGATGGCACAGAAGGGGTTAATCTTGGCAGGAATGTGCAGACCATTCTGTGCCCACGATAGTACACTCTGCTCTAGAGCCTGGAATGGAACCCAGGATTCCTATCTCAGCATTCCTTAGCAGTCAGTATCAGTGAAACTCGGTGGCAAAGTGTGTGTCTCATCTCTTTCAAGCGCTGGCTCACGTAGATGAGGACAGCTTACTGCGGTCTGTCAGCTCACATGGGAGAAGTCTGAGCAGTAGATAAGAAGGTTCCAACCTTGCTAATGACCTATGTAGGTGTTATTATGTTGCCATATGATGATCCCCCAAGATCATGAGGCTGAGTGACAGGGAATATGAAGGTTTTGTGTCTGACTATAGAGAAGGTAGTAGAGAACAGGAAGAATGTGAGAGAGTTTTTTTGGAAAGCTCAGTTTTGGCCTTGGTTAAGTTTGGTTTGTCAGTAGAACAAGTCATATAAGTCAGAAAAAAAAAAAAACAGCTAGAGATACAATACTGGACAGAAGAGGACAGGTCAGGACTCAAAAGATAGATTTGTAAATCACCAGTGTAGAGATGGTAGTTGAAGCTTCATGAGAGGATGAGTTTGCCACAAATATATTAGGCCACAATTCACATGGTAATTGAGCATGTGTCTAATTCAGGGCCTGATCCAAAGTTCATGAAATCTTTTCATTTGCTTTAATGGGTTTCAGATCAGGTCCTTGAAGCAAGTGAAGATTGCTCAGAGGTTTAGTTAGGCATGTGCTTAATTATCATATTGAATTGTGGCCTTAAATAACACAGTCAATATTCCCAGCCATATTACTCGCCAACTCTTATAAACATTATACCTTCTTCTGGTAGAAAAAAGCCTTCGCAAATGGGTGGATGATTAAAGGAATATTTTGGGGCATAATTTTGACCTCTAAATGTGATAACACAATACTAAATGAAATGTGTCTACTTGAGAGACTATAATGAGTCCTTTGGTTCTTTGTGGTAATTACTACAGATTGTATCAAATTTCATACAGTATCATTCTGTCTCAGCTGACAGTACCTCTGAGCCAAAAGATCATGGGCTCATACCCAGAACTGACACGGCATTGCTGTTGGGGCAGAGGTGCTGTATCACTAGTGCAGCCATTCTCGAGAAGAGACTTATTTTTTTTAAAGTTCCACATCACTGACTGGATGGAAGTGAAAAATGGTGGTTTTGCCAACATTCCTTCACTCAGTTAAATAGATTCTAATGAACAAAGCTGTTTGTTAGTCTTGGATTAGCACACAATGATTGTACATTTGATTATGAAGTTATTACTTTACCAGTTTCTAATTCATTAGCATGAAGATCATTTAAACAGTCCAACTATGAAATTCGGCACAGTGTTGTTCTAATTATAAAAATACTTAGGGTGCAATCTGGACCCAATTGAAGCCAATGGAAGAACTTCCATTGACCTCAGTAAGGCCAACAATTCACCCTTAGTTGCTGCTTGGTGGAAGAAAGTATGTGTGTTCAAATACAATCAATGAGAGACTAATTTATAACCTAGTATGCATATTAAAAATTAAAGGGAAGAACTCCTGGAGTCAGGACACTGAGATTTGAATGCAGCAAAAGCATAAAAGTACAGGCTTAAGTCCATCCATATTCAGCAAAGTACTTAAGCATGTGCTTTACTTTAGACACATTGTAGCTGGGTGGGACCAGCTAGCCCTGTTCATTAACCAGGTTTGTCTGAGGAGGGGGCTGGTGTTCCCAACAAAGAGCCAGGCTTTCAGTAAGAAGCAGGAGAGTTCCCTTACAGAGGCTGTCAGAGTCCCCTGGGGGAGGAGGCAGTGGGAACTTGCTGGGGACAAAAGAGTCTGCAGGGAGAAAGGTCGGAGAGGCGGTGCTCAGCTAAAAGGCAGAATCCTGCAGTAGTCCCTGATGCAGGAGGGATAGAGAAAGGTAAAGAGGAAAATCCCCTGGGAACTCTCGCCCAGGAAGGGCTGAGGAACTTTGTGTATTTGCATATATTTGGGAGGAAAAAATTGCCTGTGAAGAGACTCTGGGTGTGGCAGTTAGTTCTTTGTGGGCTGGGGACAAGCCAGCCCAGCCCCTTACATGTGATTCAGAGCCTGAGGCCCCAATATTGCACAGTCTTATGTTTGTGTGTGTGTGTGAGAGAGCAAGAGATGTTGTTTGTTATAAACTTTTTACTACAAATGTTTGGATGCCTGATTAGACTTCGATGGTCATATACGTCTTCTAATGAGGTTTGGTAATTTAGCTGCTGGTGATGGCTCAGTAGCAAAGACTCATAACATTTATTGACTTTGACATGCCATCTTTAAGGTGCAGGTTAGTTTGTTCCACAGAAATTACCTTAATCCGATGTAATGACTTTGTTACAAATCTGTTTGCATACTGTCAAGCTCTACCTAATATACATTTAACATTGGTTTGTAACTATGTATACATTGACAGGATGAAACTTAATTGAGAAAGGTCTTAATCTTTCAGTGTCCATGTAGTTCTCAACATAAATGACATAGCAACATAAATGTAGATAATTATTTGAAATCTCCCAAATCCAGCTCCAGTGCAATAAAGAATTAAAATGCCAAGCATGTTCTTTTTACTGTTACCACATAAAAGCTGATTCATCATGGCCAATTGAAAATGGTGTTTACTCTTTACATAAAAATACAGGAAATGGATGATAAATATTTATAGTCTTCTACTTTTACTACTTGATCTGTATTTGCACTAGCAATGTTTTTAAATAGATTTTAAGGCCTTAATGGACCATGGTGATCATATAGTCTGACCTACTACATAACACAGGCCAGAGGACTTCCCTGAATTAATTCCTGTTTCGAGTTGAATAGCTATGGTTGGACTTGGAAATATCTTTTAGAGAAAACAAAACAATCTTGAATGCAAAATTTTCTATGATGGAAAACCCACTACAACCCTTGGTAAATTGTTCCAATGGTAATTTACCATTAGTGTTAAAAGTTTTACCTTAATTGTAGTTTGAATTTGTCTAGCTTCAACTTTCAGCAATTGGATCTTGTTATATCTTTCTCTGCTATACTGAAGAGCTCACTTTTATCAAATTTCTGTTCACCATATAGGTAATTACAGACTGTGATCTCATCACCTCTTAACCTTCTCTTTTATAATCTACATAGATTGAGCTCCTTGAATATCCCGATATAAGGCATGTTTTACAATCCTGTAATCATTCTTGTAGCTCTTCTCTGAACCATCTCCAATTTTTCAAACATCCTTCTTCCATTAGCAGTCTATATTACCAAATATAGAGGGAATATAACCTCTCTACTTCTGTTAATGCAATGTCCCCCTGTTAATGCAATCCTTGAACGTGTTATTAGCAAAAGTGTTGCACTAGGAGCTCATGTTCAGTTTATTATCCACAGTAATCCCCAAGTCTTTTCCAGAGTCACTTTTTCTCAAGTTAGAATCCCCCAGCCTGTAACTAATGCTTACATTCTTTGTTCCTAGATGTATGGTTTTACATTTCTGTGTATTAAAATGAATATGGTTTGTTTGTGCTCAGCTGACAAAGCAATCCAGATTGCTCTCTGTGAGTGACATGTACTCTTTATTATTTACCGTTCCCCCATTTGTGTCATCTGAAAACATTATCAGTAATGATTTTATGTTTTCGTCCCAGTCATTAAAATATTAAATAGGACCAAATGGTCCCTGTGGGTGATGATTTCCCATATGCAACTCCATTTGGAGACCTATGAGTTAGTCAGTTTTTAATCCATTTAATGCGTGCCTTGTTGATTATGTATCATTCTAGTTTCTTAGTCAAAATATTGTAGATTACAAAGCCAAATGCCTAACAGATGTTCCTCAGTAGTGTTGCCTTTATCAACCAAACTTGTAATATCATCAAAAATTGTATCAGTTTAATTTGATAAGATCTATTTTCCATAAGCCCGTGTTAATTGGCATTAATTGTATTATTCTCTTTTAATTCTTTGATGATCAAGTTTCATATAATTCTGTTATATTGTCTAGTGTCGATGTCAGGCCTATAATTATGTGGGTCATCTGTTTATCCTTTTAAAATATTGGCACAACATTAACTTCCTTCCAGTCCTCTGGAGTTTTCCCAGTGTTCTAAGATTTATTGGAAGTCAACAGTCCAGAGAGCTCTTCATCCAGCTCTTTTAAAACTCTTGGATGCAAGTTATCCAGATCTGATGATTTTAAAATGTCTAACTTCGGTAAATGTTAAACATCATTGACTATAGTTACTGATGGAATGGAAAGTGTTTAATCATTGTAATCTGCTATGAATACAACATCTGCCTTTTTCCCAAATACAGTAACAGGAATATTTGTTGAATGTTTCTGCTTTTCTGCATTTTTTACTGACAGATCTGTTATTTCCACCTACTATTGGACCAAGTATTTCCACCTGACATACTTTAAAAAAAATCTTCTTGTTCTCCTTAACTCTGCTGGCCATATATTTCTCCTTTTTTCCCCTTTTTCTTCCTTATATTTTTTCTACAATTTCTAACTTCTAATGTATATTCATTGCTATCAACTTCCCCCTTTTCCCATTTGCTTTGTGTGTATGTATCTCTGTATATCTATAGATAGATATAGATACACACCACACACACACACATATTCACTTCCTCTCTAAGACAGGCAGTTTTTATCTCCATTGTAGCCTTCTTTCTCAGTTGTGGGATTCTTCTAGATGCCAATCCTACATGTAGAGTCAATAGGACTTTTCATGGGCATAGGGGCCACCTTTGTGGATCAGATAATTTGGAGAAGAGTCAACACTGATTTTGTAAAGGAAAATGATACCTTACCAATCTATTAGAATTTTTTAACAGTATCAACAAACATATGAACAAGGGTGATGCAGTGGTTATAGAGTACCTGGACTTTCAGAAAGTCTTTGACAAGGTCCCTTAGGAACAGCTCTTCAGCAAAGTAAACAGTCATGGGATAAAAGGGAAGGTGCTTTCATGCATCAGTAACTGGTTAAAAGATAGGGGGATAATGGCAACAATAAAAAATCAAACATAAGGAAATATTTCTTCACACAATGCAGCCAAACTGTGGAACTTGTTGCCATGGGATCTTGTGAAGGCCAAAAGTACAGCTGGGTTCAAAAATAATTCGCTAAAGTTCATGGAGGATAGGTCCATCAGTGGCTATTAGCCAAGATGGTCAGGGATGCAACCCCATGCTCCGGATGTTCCTAGATCTGTGACTGCCAAGAGGTGGGACTGGACAACAGCAGATGGATGACTCAATAATGGTCCTGTTCTGTTGATTCCCTTTGGAGCATCTGGCACTGGCCACTGTTGGAAGACAGGATAATGGGCTAGAAGGACCACTGGTCTGGCCCGGAATGGCCATTCTTATGTTCTTGTATTGCAAAATCTGATAACCATACAATTTGGGCAGTAAATAGTATAGAAAACAATAATGTCATATAATTGCAGTATTTGGAAACCTAAATATTATTTATTTAAAACAGTACTTAGCCATTGGGTGGGACATAATCTCACGATAAAGATATGTATCTAATTAATTGTGTATATGTGTGCATGTGTGCATATGTAGAGTGTCTGGGGATATACCAGGGCTTTTTAGTAGTCATGTATGCCAGTGTAAATTAAAAGTACTCAATTAGCTTTAATACAACCACTTCATATTCTGGTGGCAGAACATCTGATATAAAAGGCAATATTACATGGAATTTTTCCTTCTTTTCTAATCTTAGGCAAAGCCATTTTTTAGAAGATAGTGTTTTAATTAACAAAATCAAATGACTACTCTATTAGAACAGGGTCTTTAGAAATCCACCAGGAGGTAAACACTTTTTATTTACTGATTTCAATCTTTTTAACCAAATATTAAAAGAGGTTCATGTCCAAAACTTTCTGAGTGCCCCATTTTCAAACTTGGGTGCTTAAAGTTAGCCTCCTAAACTGAGGTTACTAAATACGTGTGGTTTCATTTTTCTAAGGCCCTAACAATAAATAATATAATTAAACCAAATAAAGTGTGCCCGCTTTTAATGCACTGCCCATTTGTCTCAAAATCCAACATATCCTAAGTCCAAAACCACTGCTCCTTCACCCCTTTGATGCCCAATGGGGAAAAAGGGTTTTCTAGTGCATCTTTTAACAGATCTGGGGCAGAACAGGCCTGAGGCAGACTACAGAGGGTAGCAAGTTCCTAAACCGAAGGATCATTACTGAAACAACTTGCAGCTGCCCTCTCTTACATTAGGGATGCTGGAGCTCCACTGTGTCTGGAATTACACAAGGTCCCAAACTATTAAGGGGACCATAAATGAAAATCAACACCTTCGGGTCCATCCAGAAGCCGATAGCCAGTGCAATGGAGCTGTGTGTTCTTGGTTCAGAACTCAGTTTAACAGATGATTAACCACATTTTGGACTTGCTTAAGCTTCTGGAAGTGTTCAAGACACATATAGTACACATAACAATTTTCTAATCTCAAGGAGACCAAGAGCATGAATAAATGGAGCACCGTCCACATCCAGCAAACATAGCTGTACTTGCCTTGACAAACAGATGCGGGAGGAAGAAGTGCTCTTGCCTTGACAAACAGATGCAGGAGGAAGAAGTGCTCTTCATGACAACTGTTCTCTAGCCTGACTCCTAAATGGGATTTGTAAATTGTGGACCTGTGCCACAAGTATCTTCATCCTTCATCAACTCCCTCCTTGTAACTCATTTCTGCCATCATTTATACAGAAAGCTGCCATCCTGTAGCAGTTAGGAATGTGGCATATTTCAGTACAGCTACTAATTGGCTATGAATTTTGCTAACAGTGTGAGCTACACTATCCTGTTTTTGGTAACCCATCTTCTTTCTTCTCCCTTCCATCCTCTCTCCTGCATTTACAGTTTCTTTATTTTAATCCACCTATTGTGGGTTGTCTTTATTTTAGACTATAACTTCTTGAGAGAAGAAACAGTCATATATGTTTACACAGTGTCTAGTCCAATGGGTCCCTGATCTAGCTCCTAGACACAAATTGTGGCAGGAAATTCTCCCAACACAGAACCTCCATAAAAGACACTCAAGCAGAGAAATCCAAGCATTTGTCCTCTCCAGATTTGCCCTGCCTGCATCAATGTTTGGGGTGAACCAAATCAATAGTACTCACAAAATCCCTCAGAAAGGGAGGCTGCTACCAGACAAAGGAAGACAGTTTGGGTTAACGACATATCATCTGAAACCAATCTGCTAATCAAGGCTTTGCAGACAGTGTGATGGAGGCATAGAAATCTTTCTTCCCCTCTTTTTTGGCCACATTATATTAATTCAAAAACTCTTTATCCTACAACCAATCAGCTTCACCATCTGTAATCTTCCTTTCAGTTTCATCTCTTGAAAGTAATCTTTAAGACCAGGTGACCTGTGATGATGAAACGGAAGAACATGGTGCTGAAGGCCACCATATTGCTGGATGAGATTAAAAGATTATTATCGGATCCTAACACCCGAGACAGAGTGATGTGACTAACAAACAATACCTTCCCTCTGGGCCTGCTGAAAATGCCCTGGTTTGGTAAGTCTTTAAGGATGGACTATCACACGTCTCTCACCCTGACAAAAGATAATGGTCACTTCATTACAGTGGTCTAATTTTCAATCATCTAATTTATTATACCAGCCTACACTAAATCAAGAATATGACCATATATATGAGTTGACCCAGTAAGTTCCATGGCTGTCATGTAGCCCATGAAATCCTGAGCAGAACAGAAGGCTTTGTTATCTGGGTGGAATTTATACCCTGAGTGCCATCAGTGTTTATTCCTCCAAAGCCCCTGGGCTGAGGAATAGAGTTGTGTGAATAATGAATTTTTCAGTTTGATGCCTCTTCCAAAAAATATATTTTTTAATTGTTTCAGATCAACTCTGAAAATAATTTGTTGAGGTTTTGAGCAAATCAGAATGTGGAGCTTTTTGCTTTTAATGTAAAAAAAAAAAGAGAGAGAAAATTTTGACATTAAAAGTCATTTCAAAACAAAAAGTTAAACATTTCATTTTTTAAAAAAAAAGGCTAAACAAATTTTAGGTTGGGAGGGGTTGTCTAAAATAATTTGCAGAAATTGACACAAAATATTGTGCTCCACCCCAAATGTAGGGGAAGAAAGATTTTCATTGACATAAACGTTCAGTCAAAAAATTTCACCCAGATCTAGTAAGGAACTTCATAATTTCACACAGACTTTGCAGTGTAGGGGGTTATTGGCACAACATACCAAGTCCCAACATCCCAGGAATTATACCCCTTTGATCCAGGGTTGCAAGGGGAGACCTCCTACATTTCAGATTGGATGAAAACAGCACTGTCATGCCAACTCATTCCTGAACCCCTTTAGGCTTATGCTGTACCAAATACCTTGTCGGTATCAACTGTTGGAAAACCAGTCCAACAGAACCATCCAACCAAAATTTGGTAATACGTGCAAGATTGGGGGATGTGTCCATGGATTGGGCATGGACAGTCAATACTTTAGTAACCAGCAATATTGCATTTGGCAGCAGAGTGGGATCTTTGTCTATCAACTTCCTCTATCTCTTGGCAAAGCCAATGGAATTGAGATTATACATCTCAATGCTGGGATACAGTGAACTCTGAATTTCCTCCTGCCTTGTCTTCCCTTGTCTACTGCCATAGTGAGTGAAGGACCCTTGATCACTAAATCGGACAGATGTGGAATCCAAAAACTTCCTACTTCAGTGTAGTTCTCTAAACATTCAAATTCAAACAGTGATATCAGTATCATAATATTAGAAGTATCTGCAGAATCCATGGATTATCAGAGATCCAAATAAGCATTTAAGAAACCTATTTTTCTTTATATTTTATTTATATAGCTACAGCAATCTATCTCTTTCTATATAGCTATATGGCTTTTTGAGCCACAAAAAGCTCTTCTTCAGGTCTGGGAAAGGTGCAACCAGCATCACACCTAAATGCAAGGTGGAACAGATTGTTTAGCATAAGTAGTTAGCATGTATTCTAAGGGACCATTCAAGGGTAGTGGTCCGTGCCTTTCCCAGACCTCAAGAACAGCTCTGTGTGGCTCGAAAGCTTGTCTTTCTCACCAACAGAAGTTGGCCCAGTAAAAGATAATGATATCCTGGGACCAACATGGGTAAAACTACACTGCACACAATTATTTCACTGTGTCATGTTTGTTGGCCCATGGTAACTAGGAACCATAATTTTATTAAAACAGTGCTACTATACCTCTAAGGGAATAGCTTAGAGAGGCTTGAAGCTATTTTGTATTGTAATTAAATGCTTTAGATCATGTAATATTCAATTTCCTTAATTTTGTATTTTTAACATATCACTCCACATTTAACTATAAGTAATAAACTACTTAGCTCATACATATCAATAAGAAAGCCCATTAGAAGTGAGAGATTGCTTGCTTAATACCAACAAGTACTTTGGAGAACATCAAATCCCTTGACAGATGAGTGTTGCCAAAAGGATTTATTTTCTGCAGGCTTTAACTAAAATAGCTTCAGTTGCATTTTGCTATTTAAGAATATTGAAGTAGACAGTTATAGCAAAATGATTTACAGATAGTAATTGCATTTCCTAGCTTACCTATTTCTATAAATCACAGATTCAATCTGTAGTTGGGTCTTAAGCACAGCAGTGTCAATATTGGTATATTCCCCATTTGGACTAAAATATAGTGTCCCTTAGTTCCCCTCTCTCCCCAAAATGTATGTTTAAAACTTTTGTAACACAGGCTAATTAATCAATCTTTCTTTCTTTCTTTCTTTCTTTCTTTCTTTCTTTCTTTCTTTCTTTCTTTCTTTCTTTCTTTCTTTCTTTCTTTCTAAAATACAAAGAAACATGTTTCCAGTTGTTGAATACTTAGGTTCTTAGGAAAGAGAGACATTTGAATTTCAGAAACTTTGCAGTGGGCATAGCAAAAGTAAACCTTTGCATACTATACTTTGGCTTTATAAATTGGCAACCCATAACAGATGAGTCATTGTGAAAAAAATATCCGATCCTGCATAGTATCTTGAAGTTGAATCTTAATTAAGTCATCTTGAGATATACAGACAACACACATCTTTAGAAGTATATCTCAGAATCTGGAATTTTACCTGTATGATTAGATAAACCAACTAGATTAAGAAGACACCTTAATAATATATTGCACTTTGATCACAGGATCTCAAAAAGAAATATTAAGTATCACAACACCATATGTGAAATAAGCAATTCTTTAGCTCATTTGACTGTAAACTAAAGAACAGAGTGGTTAAATGACTTACACAGGACCACATAGTGAATTATTTGTAGAATGAGCAATAGTATCCAATCCAGCAAAGCCCTTAAGCATGTGTATACCCCCCAGACAAGAAGATTATAAGACTACTCCTGTGCTTAAAGTTACATATGTGCTTAAAGAAAAGGAGTACTTGTGGCACGTTAGAGACTAACCAATTTATTTGAGCATAAGCTTTTGTGAGCTACAGCTCACTTCATTGGATGCATTCAGTGGTTAAGCGCGTCAGGGCCAGTTTCCAGTCCTCTGCTGTAAGCAATATGCTGCATTTTAACCAGCATGGTATAATTAGCTACTAAACATAAACCATCGGCTATTAAATGCATGTTTCTGAAGTGGGTGGGATGCTATTTCCCAGTTAATAAACTGAATTCCCTCTAGCTATAATTCTCCAGTGTTTTCCTTCTGCAGGCCATTTATTAAGAGAGAGAAAGAGAGAGCTCTCCTGGACATCTGACTTCTGCCTTGCTATTGCTTGGTTCTCAAATTGTTTGTTCTGCAGAATCCCAGGAAAGGCTCCATGAACCTTTATACATTTAATGTCATAGTTAATTAAGACACTTTAGATGTCTTTGCAGTACTACTTTTAATTGCATAGTCTCATTGTCTTACATTGTGGTATCTACTACAGTGGTCTACTATCCAAACTGAGCACTTCAATCAAAAAAGACCAGTCAATATCATCTGAATGGTAATTGGCTAGCCGTGGCTACTAAATCAGTGTTTTTTGGCTCAGCTTTCTGGTAGCAGCAACAGAGCTATTTATACACAGTGATATTTAATACTTCTTATGTTTTAGTATTCTTTCCCCCATGCAAAAAAAATCATTTCACATCAGGTGAATTTTGGGGGTCTGTTTTGTGTATTGCCAGGGTGAGTGTAGCATGGACAATGGGGAGCAGAGGCCAATCCAGCCTTCATTAAAGTGAATGGAAAAATTCCCTTTGACTAAATGGAAGTTGAATCAGATCCTAGCTGAGCATGCATGTGGCAATGGCTGTCTTATAATGAGGAGGGTTTGTTTTCTACTACGCCGGCATGTTAGTGGCCACCATAAAGAGGAGTGTTTCGACAGAATAAGAAGGGCCATCAGCAGCCTCCTCACAAAAATCCCCTGAAGTAAGCCTGGCTGCATAATTTACCTTGGTCACAGCCCTGCATTGATTTCAGTGGGAGTTTTGGGTACAAACACAATGCATGATTGGCTTCCTAGGCCCTGATTCAGGAAGGTACGTAAGCAGGGGTCACAGATCCCAGTGAGTACTCCCTCTTGGCCAAGTTGAGTTATGCTATTTCCCTTTCCCAGAACTCCCCCTATAAAATGTATGACTCTCCCAAGGGCATGCCGTGGCTGTGAAGCAGTCAACACACACACTTTGCACAGTCTTACACCCTTGTGCTCTTTTATACTTAATCATGTAAAGCACAGGGAAGAACAGATCACATAGAACAGTAAACACTAAGTGCATGTTCTTACCTCAGTTTCCTCACCCTCCAAGCCATCCTTTGGGCTGGGGTCCATGACCCTTGGGTTGTCCAGAGTCTTTGTTTCTTTATTTAAATCATCCTGGTTATCTGGTCTTTTGTGCTTTTCCTGGTAAGATTCCACTGCTCTTAGCTTCCCCGCTCCCATGGCAGGAGGGGTGGGGTGGGGGAATCTAACACTGGATTTCTAAAGATGCACTTACTTTTTTAACATAGCCCTCAAAAAATGTTAAGTGACTACCATTGTCCTTCAGTCGGTCACTTTGTATCTGTCTGGTGTGTACATGCTGCAGGCCCTGACAACGATGGATCCGCAGACATGTAGGCGTTCATGTTGCAGCAGTTCCATAATACAACTTCACAATATCAAGCTGAATGCATAAGTTATACAGACAAAGCCCCAATTCATCATAGCATGTGTGTATCTTTAAGCACGTGTAGTCCCGCTGACTTCCTTAAAGTTACGCAGTTGCTTAACTATCTTACTCTATTGGGCTTCTAATATTTATCTTGTTTTGAAGCTTGTCTTAGCATTAGAAATATGATTTTTAAAATATGTTCCTTATTAAATATGAGAATGTGCTTAACAATGATACAATTAATTGATATATAAAAGTATATGCTGCAGAAAAAGCTTTAAGTGACTCATTATTCAACAACTTCCATTATTAAAACAAATTATTTAGTCATCAGTTTGTTACTATTTGTCCAGCTCTCCTGGAGTTTTATTTTACATTTTTAAAGTGCTTCTAAAAAGTAAGCTGTATGTTCAAAAACATTGTATTACAATTCAGATTCTCTACAGAGACAGCAAATACCTGAAAAAGTCTACATGAAAAGAATACTAAATTGAATTGAACATAAGGAAAAAATAATGTTTATTGTTGAAAGAGCATATATATATTTGGCTTGTCTAAGACCCTTTTGTATTTAAGCACCATTGACTAACATAAACAACAAGGAGTCCGGTGGCACCTTAAAGACTAACAGATTTATTTGAGCGTAAGCTTTCGTGGGTAAAAACCTCACTTCTTCAGATGCATAGAGTGAAAGTTACAGATGTGGACATAATTATACTGACACATGAAAAGAAGGGAGTTACCTCACAAGTGGAGAACCAGTGTTGACAGGGCCAATTCGATCAGGGTGGATGTAGTCTACTCCCAACAACAAATGAGGAGTTGTCAATTCCAGGAGAGGCAAAGCTGCTTCTGTAATGAGCCAGCCACTCCCAGTCTCTATTCAAGCCCAAATTAATGGTGTTAAATTTGCAAATGAATTTTAGTTCTGCTGTTTTTCTTTGAAGTCTGTTTCTGAAGTCTTTTTGTTCAAGTATAGCTACTTTCAAATCTGTTATAGAAGGTCCAGGAAGATTGAAGTGTTCTCCCACTGGCTTTTGTGTGTTACCATTCCTGACGTCCGATTTGTGTCCATTTATTCTTTTATGTAGGGACTGTCCGGTTTGGCCAATGTACATGGCAGAGGGGCATTGCTGGCACATGATGGCATATATAACATTAGTAAACATGCAGGTGAATGAGCCTCTGATGGTGTGGCTGATGTGGTTGGGTTCTCTGATGGTGTTGCTAAAGTAGATATGGGGACAGAGTAGGCAATGAGGTTTGCTACAGCGATTGATATCTGTGGTGTGGTGTGTAGTTGCTGGTGAGAATTTGCTTCAGGTTGGGGGGCTGTCTGTAAGCGAGGACTGGCCTGTCTCCCAGGGTCTGTGAGAGTGAGGGATCATTTTCCAGGATAGGTTGTACGTCGTTGATAATGTGCTGGATAGGTTTTATCTGGGGCTGGACGTGATGGCCCGTGGTGTTCTGTTATTTTCCTTGTGGGGCCTGTCCTGTAGTAGGTGATTTCTGGGTACCCGTCTTGCTCTGTCAATCTGTTTCCTCACTTCCCCAGGTGGTTATTGTCATTTTAAGAATGCTTGATAAAGATCGTGTAGGTGTTTGTCTCTGTCTGAGGGATTGGAGCAAATTCGGTTGTATCTTAGGGGTTGGCTGTAGACAGTGGATCATGTGATGTGTCCTGGATGGAAGCTGGAGGCATGTAGGTAAGTATAGTGGTCAGTAGGTTTCTGGTATAGGGTGGTGTTTATGTGACCACCACTTATTTGCACTGTAGTGTCCAGGAAGTAGATTTCTTGTGTGGACTGGTCCAGGCTGAGGTTGATGTTCAGTACACTTCAGTCCTGGAGCCGGGCGGGTTACACCCATCTCTGCAGGGCCCCGCGGCCCAACCGCTGCTCAAATAAATAAACCCTCCCCAGAGAAGGGGACGAGGCCACTGGCAGGATGTGAGATGGGGGGGCTGGCAATGCAACCCAGAGCACGTGAGGGGCGTGCGGCATCCGTCTGTCCAGCCCGGTCCCCCTCAGCCCCCACCCCCCCACCCCCGCCGCCAAGAGCAAATCCAAACATGGAGATTTTTAAACCCTTTAAAACCCAAACTCTGCCCTGGGAAAAGCTCCCAAGCATCAGAACCAAACCAAACCAAATGGTAAAACCTGACTGGGGTCGTGCCGGGGCCTGTATAGGCTGTACTCGGCAGGTGCCTCTGTGCCGACAACACCCAGGGGCCTCCAAACTGTAAAAACTGGGGCAGTGCCCATGTCTGTGCAGGGGGCTGTCACGGGCGCCACACGGACAGGGAATCCTCCGCGCCCTCCCTTGCCTTGGGGGTGCTGCCCGCCAGGTGGAGCCGTTCAGTCGGGTTCACATGGGGTCCAGTCCCGCAGACTAACATTGACGAACACAGTATCTTTAGTTACAATTATTTATAATTTCGACAGTTAACAGGCTTTAAAATGAAAGTATTTTCATACATTTTCTGTATGATTTTGTTCATAGGATTTATGGTAATTTATACAATGTGTAATTAATTAATAGACATATGTAACTGTAAATCAATAGTTTAGAGACTTCCAGCTCAAGATTGTTGGAAACTATCTCAGTGTATAAAGAATGTGAAAAAAAAATTCATTCCATCTGTGACCCAAGCCAACTGGCACGAAATCATTTGGGGCATAATTACTTACTTGGCCAGAGTTTTTCCAAACGTTATTTCTAATTCCCACACATGCTTGACACTGTCATGGGATGGATCTGTTAATGCATGAAGCATCAGTTTGCTGTTTACCGCTCTGAATTAAAATGAGCTATGTTCACCTCACACAGGGAGGCCTAATATTGATCAGTAAAGAGACCAAGGGACATATAGGAAACAGTGTTGAGGATCATACCTACATTTTTAAAGAATGGGGATGAAGATGGCCTGCTGGGGTATAGGCAGTTGAAAGGAATCAATTCTCGTTCCTGTAGGGTTGGGCTTGAAAGGGTTTGGGTGGCTGTCCTGCCTTCTTGATAGAAGTATGAGTGTTCTTCCAGCCTGTGATTTGTACATGTTCATTAGATTTGCAATCGATCCACGTGGCCTCCTTAAACAGGACATTTTACTTTCTGTTCTACCTCCTTTTACTCTCTGTGTTTGAACCTCTTCCTTAGTCCTCTAGAACCATAAAGAATAGGTATTGAGAAAGGGGTTTTATAAAACCATTTGAAGTATAAAATAGCTTTCCTCTTTGCAGTCTTGGGAAAAGTACATCAAATCTCAATGGCATGTTAGACTAGGTATTGGATAAACGTCTTCATTAGCAGCGGAGAGACAGGACATTAGAATATAGCAAATAAAAGGAAAAACTGTGATTTTTACCAAAAACAGGACAGTTCAAAATAACATTTCATCATGAACTGTGAACGTTCATCTTTGAGTGTAATCTTATGAACCACACAAATGTTTCATGTAAAAGGGTGCATGTAATTTACAGGGCTCTGTAACCTAGGGCTGATCCAGTGTCACTGACATTAGTGGGAGTCTGAAGTAACAGGAGCTGGATGGCATAGTAGCTTTGCAGTTTTAATAATGTTCTGTACAGCTAGATCAACATGTAAAACTGTAGTTTAGCATGCATGCTAAAGTTTTCATAAACTTTACAAAAGGCCTCAAAGTTCTCCATTACAAGCTGAAAGAAACAGTGATGTTAATAGAAAAGCTTTATTTGTGAACAAGAAAGATAGTTTGTTGTGTAAGGCCACATGGAACAGCATTGTCATTACATGTTGTAAGGTTTGGGGAGAAAGAATCTTTCATTTTAATTCTTTGCATGATTAAAGTCATTCAATGACTATTCAATTTAATTAAATAGCTTTTATGATTTAATTTTAGTGAAGGGAAAAACGATCAGCCATTAAAATTATGATTGAATGATGATTTTTTTTATTATTGCGGTAGATAACAGGAAAGAGCTTTTGAGATAAGTTTAGTAATAAAAATCCTTCTGGTAGTCTGTAAAATGTGTTATCAGTAATGAAAAAGAGTTTGTTGATATTGTTAATTAATAAGTGATGAATTAGTCTGGAATCTGACACTTAATTTGCCCCAGTAATGGCACTCTGGGAAATCACAGAGTATATCAGGCTGTCACTCTGAAGAAGAAGCCACCCTTTCTGAAAGTTGTAACATGATTTAGATTTTCAAATGAAAATATGCATTGGGACTTTAACTAGAATGAGGAACCATCTGACAGAATATATTTAGTCTGTGATAAATTAGGGCAAAGAGAAGAAAAACAAAAAAGTCTATTTCACTATTTATAGAAGTTCTGCTGTTTTTCTTAAGAGCATGTATTTTCCATACTAATGAATGAAGTTCACTGAAAATCTGTAGACAATCTTTTAAAGCAAGAGGCTAAAGATATAACCATGATTTCTATTTATTTTGGGAGGAATAGTTTTCATGCAACCTGATTAGCTGGAGAGGGATTATACACACTTTGGAGATTTTATGAGGCTATTTCAGCACCTTGATACAAAAGTTTCACCTACATTTAAATCTTACCCAATGTGCCCATACACACACTCACGTACATCATTATTTTCTGTTTACCAGTCATAACCGTATAGTTCTCTGTGTAGGTATTGGTGAAAGAAATCTTGTCATCTTAATCAATAAGAGGAGACATCTTCATTTCACATTGGCCTGTAAGAATCAATTTTATGTGAGTTTATCCATAAATCTATCCTCCTCATACTGCACCCCATCACCATGTTACCTGAGTGCCTTTCTTTCCTTTGGTTTATAGTCTGTAAAAATTTCTTATATTCCTATTCTTTATACCTTCCTGAACACAATCTATTGTAAATACAAGTGTAGTCTGAAACTGCCCTGGAAAAAGATAGATTCCCAATCCAGTTCTATACGTGGTACACGGGTGAATTAATTTGATGTGGGAAGAATGATTCACCGATACCTTCATAAAATGTTACTTGGAATGAGGGGCTAAGGGGAAATTCTTTGTTTTCTGAATATTTTTCAATAAGGAGAAGCTATCAGACAAAGCTTAAATATGTGTCTGTTTCTGAGCCTTTAGGGGAAAGGAACCTCCGGCCCCCTGGCCGGAGCCAGTACCCTGTTTAATTTCATCCGGCCTGCGGCAAGTCTCAGTACCAGAGGCCGAAAGCCCTGGGCCTCGGCAGCCCCCTGTGAGCCTGGAGCCGTGAGCTCCAGCTCGTCCCGCTGTGATGGGGAGCTAGGGTGCCAGGCCCGTCGGTTGGCTGCCCCTGTGGCCCCTAAGAGCAGGGGCGATCAAGAAAGCTCTGAGTCTGCGTGTGCCTACCCCCGCCTGCAGGCACCACCCCCGCAGCTCCCATTGGCCAGGAATCGCGGCCAATGGGAGTTGCAGGGGCAGTGTCTGCAGATGTGGGCACAGCACAGAGCCGCCTGGAGACATCCTGGCTGCTTCCGAGAGCAGCACGGGGCCAGGGTAGGGGAGGAGCCTGCCTTAGCCTCGCCGCCTACCGGGAGCTGCCTGAGGTAAGCGGCGCCCGACTGGAGCCCGCACCCCTCACCCCCTCCTGAACCCTAAACCCCTGCCCCAGCCCTGAGCACCCTCCTGAACCCCAACCCTCCATCCCCAGAGCCCATACCCCCACCCTGAGCCCAAGGTCGGAACCCCTTGCTGCACCTAACTCCCTCCCAGACCCTGCACCCCTGCCCCAAACCCCATGCCCCAGCCCTTAGCCCACTCCTACATGCCAAACCTCTCAGACCCAGCCTGGAGCCCCCTTCCGCACCCTGAACCCTTCATTTCTGGCCCCATCCCAGAGCCTAGGCACAGCCCCGGGCCTCCATGCCCCCCTGCGTGGCTGTGTGTGGCCCACGACTGATTTTTTCTGTGGGTCAGTGGCTCCCAATAGAAAAAAGATTCCCCACCCCTGCTTTAGGAGCCAAAATACACCCCCTTTACAACTATGTTACTTCTTTGACTATAGTTGAAAATGGGAATTGCCACAGGAATATAAGAATTGCAATACTGATCAGACAATAAATCCACCTAGTCCAGTACCTGTGAAAGTGACTGTTTCCAGATGCATCAGGGGATAGGACAAGACACCCAGAAGAGAACTGTGGAATAATCTGCTATAACAATCTGGCAGTATTTACCTGAAACACCCCATCCTGATAGCAGCAACTGATCCTTCTGGGAAGGTTTAAGCAGTTGGATACGCTGGTAGAGGGCAGATTTGGGCTCACCAGCCATCTATGCTGAGAGTAGTGGTGCAGCACACCATGTTTTTCATAGAGGTTGAACAGGTGAAGAGCCCAACACATCTGTGGCTGCATCTCTGACCTAAAAGACAGCCCAAGGGATGGACTGAGGAACTGATGGGGAGAAAAGTGAAGAGAATAGGGAGATTATAGAGGGAAAACATCAATTGCCCAGGCTGCAGGCTTGTGGGGAACAGGGTCACACAAAAAGTTCTGTCTTATCAGGAAATATGAGTTTGGGCAGATATGTGTGCTCATTGAGACTGCAGTCCTAAAGGACGTTCACTCAGACTCCGAGGTGGAGTCACCAGCCTTCCTGCAATCTATTCTTTTTTGTGGGGAACAGCAGCATTTACAACAATGTTGTCCCTTTCTGAAGTGTGATGATGGAGCAAGATTGCACTTTTGCTGTGGCTGTGTGGTCTCAGGTTTCCCCGAGTATATACTACGGCAGTATGGAGGAAGGGGAAGTAGAAGTATCAGCCAAGTGGATTCAAGGTGTATCCAAACATTGGTACGGGGGAGGGGGGGGATGTGAGATCTTCCAGGTGACTGCTGCAACCGCTGAAGCTCATGGGCTTATCCTTTTACAATGGTGACCTTGTGAGTTGGAGATAGAAGGGCTGACTCCTATTGGTGGTGACCCATTCATTGCCCTGGGCAATTGTTTTGAGGGAAGCCTAGCTATACGTTCAGTTTTTCATGAGCTACCGAGGGTGACCTGTGGACATGAGATAGGCTCATGACCACAGAAAAGAAGATGCTTCGGGAGGCAGGTCCTCTGGCAACTGTTTCAGTATTTGGGAGCATCCCAAAGCAATCCAGGAAGGGAGGGGAAACCAGAATACATGATTCCCACTTGTCGGGAGGTATTGAACAGGATGGCTGTATTAACTTAAAACATCGCAGTCTATTAGCAACTACTGATCTTTTTGGGAAAGGAATCAACATGGTTTGTTGGGCTCTGAGACAGGTAACTCACCACTCTACCTGGATATAAGAAAATGAGGGTGTCTCTTTGGAGAGCATGTGGGCTGAGAAGTTTTGATTGAGGAACCCTAGGAGCAATTAAACCTGGGCAGAAGGTTTGAACTAGTCCTTATGTTACCTTAAAAAAAAAAAGCAAGTCAAATCTAGGAAGTAGTTGAATTTTTACTTTACGTACTGGGTGAACTCCTATTATCAAGTAGGTTAGAAAAAAAAATCTTCTTTAGGGGATGTTTCTCCCCAACTCATATCAAATGCTGGTTGTCTTATTCCTGAAGCATGAGAGTTTATATCCACTTTATCCAGCCTAATATTCTTATTAAGTGCAAGTGGATGAATAGGTGGATAGTTTCATATATAGATCGATATCCCATCCTTTTTAAAAATAATCCTGGAAAGCTCTTTGCTTCAGCAATGCCTAGTGACAATGAGTCCCAGCGGTTAATTTTTATTATTATTAATTATTCACATTAAGGTAATGCCTAGGGGCAACAATTATAGACCAGATCCCCACTGTGCTAGGTTGAGCATAAATGCTTAACAAAAAGATAGTCCCTGACCTAAAGAGTTTACAATCTAAGTAATTAGAAAAGAAACAAAGAGGAGTACAACAAACAGGTAGAGAGAGAACACAAGGTAACAATGACACAATTCTGGACAGTGTAAAAATCAATGATCAGTTATGCATTGTGGGAGAAATATTTTTTTAAATCAGTTTCCAGTTTGTTGCAAGTTCATTTTCATTGCCCATTTTGTTTCTTTTATAATATCCTCTATATGGACCAGCCACTAGAGGGGGAATGGATACACACTTTATAACTGTGTTACATTAGTATGCCTGAATCATTTCTATGACGGATTTTCCATGCTTCTAATCATTTAAATTACTAATTACAGAACCCCTTCTACATTCCTTTTTTATTTAGGGTAGACAGAACCGAACACAGTATTCCCATGATGTATACAAGAGAATTATAATGTTTTCAATGATACTCACATTTATGTTACTCACATTTCTTTAAATGTTATTTCCTTTCTTTGATCACCTCAACACATTGACCAGAGTTTTTCATTGAGTTTTCCAGAATGATATTCAGGTCTTTTTAGTTAATTGTTACAAATAATTTAGAGTTCAGCACTGTGGACAAGTAGTTCTAATTATTCCTTCCTATGTTCTTTACCTTGCATTTGACACACTGAAGCTCATCCATTAGCCTTTTATCCCTTCTCCCTTTGCAGATCCTTAGTCTTCTCTGCTTTTGACTAACCTAAATAATTTGATGTCATCTGCAAATGTTGCTACTCTACTGTTCACATTCCCCCCCCCCCCCCCCGATCATTACTAGAAATGTTAAACAACTCCAACCCTAGTATGGAATCTTGGGACAAACTATTCTTAAACTTTTTCTGTGTACAAAATTGGCCATTTATTCTTTTTATTTTCTGTCCCATTTTGTAATATAGGATGGAAGGTGATATCTCATTTTGTGACTTTCATTAATAAGCTCTTGTGAGGGACATTATCAAAAGCTTTTTGAAAGTCCAAATGTGTGATTTTCTACTTTATCCTCCACTATGTTTATATACTCAAAAATGGATTAGAGAGGCATGCTTTTCTTTTATAGAAGCCAGGATGATTCATCCCTATCATGTCAAGTTCATCCAGGTATTTTATCATATTAATTATTGTTGCAACCAACTTACCTGATACTGAGGTAAGTCTTACTGATCTAAATGGTAGTTTTTATTAACACACCTAGTATGATCTAGTCTTAGTGATCTAAATGGTAGTTTTTATTAACACACCTAGTTCCTCCACTGCTGATATTAGTTTGAATTTTAGAACTCGAATAATGACAAGTTAGGACTAGGGTATTTTATGAAATAGGAAATAAGGACTGTAGAAAAGAACAGAAAACTCTTCAACTAACACTCCAGGGAAGAATCATTAAAATATATCCTTATAGCTCTATCAAAAATAACCTAAGTCAAAGTCCACTGTGGTTAATAGATGTTCTCTCCATTTGTTGCAGTAGTCAGGGAAATAGATGTTGAATGCAGAAAAGTATGGGTATGACTTCAGAGACAACACAGGCCATGTCTACAGCAGGTTGCATGCACCCAAGGAGGTACTTAACTATCTTGAGAAGTTTTGTATCATCTGAAAATTTTGCCTCCTCCCTGTTTTCCCCTTTTTCCAGATCGTTTCTGAATATGTTAAATAGGACTGGTCCCAGTACAGACGCCTGGGGGACACCACTATTTACCTCTCTCCCTTTTGAAAACTGACCATTTATTCCTGCTCTTTGTTTCCTATCTCTTAATCAGATACCAATCCATGAGAGGACCTTCCCTCTTATCCCATGCCAGCTTATTTTGTTTAAGAGCCTTTGGTGAGGAACCTTGTCAAAGGCTTTCTGAAAATCTAAGTACACTGTATCCACTGAATCCCCCTTGTCCACATGTTGTTGACCCCCTCAAAGAATTCTAGTAGATTGGTGAGGCATGATTTCCCTTTACAAAAACCATGTTGACTCTTCCCCAACAGATTATATCCATCTAGGTATCTGACAATTTTGCTATTTACTATAGTTTGAACCAGTTTGCCCGGTACTCAAGTCAGGCTTACTGGCCTGTAATTGCCAGGATCATCTCTGGAGCCCTTTTTAAAAACTGGCGTCACATTAGCTATCCTCCAGTCATTTGATACAGAAGCTGATTTAAAAGGTAGGCTACAGACTACAGTTAGTAGTTCTGCAATTTCACATTTGAGTTCCTTCAGACCTCTTGGGTGAATACCATCTGGTCCTGGTGACTTATTACTGGTTAGTTTATCCTCAGCCATGAAGACTAATGTCAAGAATTCATTTAGTTTCTCCACAATGGCCTTATTGTCCTTGAGTGCTCCTTTAGCATCTCGATCATCCAGTGGACCCACTGGTTGTTTAGCAGGCTTTCTGCTTCTGATGTACTTAAAAAAAATTGCTATCATTTTTTGAGTCTTTGGCTACCTGTTCTTCAAATTCTTTTTTGGCCTTCCTAATTGTATTTTTACACTTCATTTGCCAGAGTTTATGCTCCTTTCTATTTTCCTCACTAGGATTTAACTTCCACATTTTAAAGGATGCCTTTTTGCCTCTCACTGCTTCTTTTACTTTGCTGTTTAGCCACGGTGGCACTTTTTTGGTTCTCTTACTATGTTTTTTAATTTGGGGTATACATTTAAGTTGAGCCTCTATTATGGTGCATTTAAAACTTTTCCATGCAGCTTGCAGGGATTTCTCTTTTTGCGCTGTACCTTTTTATTTCTGTTTAACTAATTTCCTCATTTTTGTGTAGTCCCCCTTTCTGAAATTAATTGTTACAGTGTTGGGCTGCTGTGTTGTTTTCCCTGCCACAGGGATGTTAATTATATTATTGTCACTATTACCAAGGGGTCCAGCTATATTCACCTCTTGGAACAGATCCTGTGCTCCATTTAGGACTAAATCAAGAATTGCCTCTCCTCTTGTGGGTTCCAGGACTATCTGCTCCGAGAAGTAATTTAAGGTGTCAAGAAACTATCTCTGCATCCCATCCTGAGGTGACATGTACCCAGTCAATATGGGGATATGAAATCCTCCATTATTACTGAGTTTTTATTTTAATAGTGTCTCTAATCTCCCTGAGCATTTCACAGTCATCACCATCCTGGTCAGGTGGTCGGGAATATATCCTTACTGCTATATTCTTCTTATTAGAGCATGGAATTACTATCCATAGAGATTCTGTGGTACAGTTTGGTTCATTTCAGATTTTTACTTCATTTGATTCTATGCTTTCTTTCACAAATAGTGCCACTCCCCCAGCTGCATGACCTGTTCTGTCCTTCCGATATATTTTGTACCCTGGTATTCGTGTCCCATTGATTATCCTCATTCCACCAAGTTTCTGTGATTCCTATATATCAATATCCTCATTTATTACGAGGCTCTTTAGTTCACCCATCTTATTATTTACACTTGTAGCATTTGTATATAAACACTTTAAAAACTTGTCACTTTTTAGCGTTCTGCCATTACATGATGTAAACGAAAAGGACTTTTTTTCATTTGAGTGTTTCTCATCAGATCCTACCTGTATTTTATCATCTTCCATCCTCTTACTAGGACATAGAGAATCTCCATTAATAGATCCTCCCCTAAGGGATGTCTTCCCTATACCTGTCAGCTTTCCCCCAACCCTTATTTTAAAAAAACTGTCCTAAGATCTTTTTAATTTTAACTGCCAACAATCTAGTTCCATTTTGGTTTAGGTGGAACCTAATCCTATCTTCCAAAGCACTTGCAACCCCTCCCAGCTTTTTATTGTCCGCAAACTATATAGGTGCACTCTCTATGTCGTTATTCAAATCCTTGATGCAGATATTGAACAGAACCAGACCCAGAACTGATCCCTGCAGGACCGCACTTTATAGGCCCTTCGAACTTGACTGTGAACCACTGATAACTACTCTCTGGGAATGGTTTTCCAACTGTTTATACACCCACCTTATAGTAGCTCCATCTAGGTTGTATTTCCCTAATTTGTTTATGATATCATGTGAGACAGTATCAAAAACTTTACTAAAGTCAAGATATACCACATCCGTCACTTCCCCCCATCTACCAGGCTTGTTACCCTGTCCAAAAAAAAGCTATTTAGATTGGTTTAACATGATTTGTTCTTGACAAATCCATGCTGACTGTTACTTATCATATTATTATCTTCTAGGTGTTTGCAAATTGATTGTTTAATTGTTTGCCCAATTATCTTTCCGGGTACTGAAGTTAAGCTGCCTGGTCTGTAATTCCCCAGGTTGTCCTTATTTCCCTTTCTATAGATTGGCACTGTATTTGCCCTTTTCCATTCCTCTGGAATCTCTCCCATTTTACATGACTTTTTGAAGATAATCCCTAAAGGCTCAGATATCTCCTCTGTGAGCTGTTTGAGTATTCTAAGAGGTATTTTATCAAGAGCAGGTGACTTGAAGACACCTAACTTGTATAAGTAATTTTTAACTTGTTCTTTCCCTACTTTAACTTTTGATCCAACCTTATTTTCACTGGCGTTCACTATGTTGGACGTCCAATGTCTACTAACCTTTTTGGTGAAAACTGAAACAAAAAAGTCAGTTAGCACTTCTTCCATTTCCGCATTTTCGGTTATGATTTTATTCTTCATTGAATAAGAGGCCTACCGTGTCCTTCATTTTCCTCTGTCTTCTAGGGTATTTGTAGAATGTTTTCTTGATATTCTTTATGTCTCTAGCTAGTTTAATCTCTTTTTCTGCCGTGACCTGTCTAATTTTGTTCATACATACTTCTGTTATTTGTTTATATTCATCCTTTGTAATTTGACTTAGTTTCCAATTTTTGTAGGACTCTTTTTTGAATTTCAGATCATTGAAGATCTCCTGGTTCAGCCTGGATGGTCTCTTGCCATCCTTCCTATCTTTCCTACACAGTGGGATATTTTGTTCTTGTGCCCTTAATAATGTCTCTTTGGAAAACTGCCAACTCTCCTGAACTGTTTTTCCCCTTAGACTTGCTTCCCATGAGATCTTACCTATCAATTCCCTGAGTTTCCTAAAGTCTGCCTTCTTGAAATCTATTATCTCTACTGTGCTGTTTTCCCTCCTACCATTCCTTAGAATCATGAACTCTACTATTTCACCAAAGCTGCCTTCCACTTTCAAATTCTCAAGCAGTTCATCCCTATTTGTCAAAATCAAATCTAGAGCAGCTTCTCCCCAATAGGTTTCTCCACTTTCTGAAATAAAAAAAATGTCTCCAATACATTCTGAGAACTTGTTGGATAATCTGAGCCCTGATGTGTTATTTTTCCAACAGATGTCTGAGTACTTGAAGTCCCCCATCACCATGAAATCCTGTGCTTTGGATGATTTTGTTTGTTTGTTTGTTTGTTTGTTTGTTTGTTTTTAAAAGCCACATCCACCTCTTCTTTCTGGTTAGGTGGTGTCAGGGTTCCCTCCCCACTCTGAACTCTAGGGTACAGATGTGGGGACCCGCATGAAAACACCCCTAAGCTTATTTTTACCAGCTTAGGTTAAAAACTTTCCCAAGGCACAAATTTCGCATTGTCTTTGAATAGTATGCTGCCACGACCAAGTGATTTAGACAAAGAACAGGGAAAGGACCACTTGGAGTTCCTGTTTCCCCAAAATATCCCCCCAAGCCCTTACACCCCCTTTCCTGGGAAGGCTTGAGAATAAACAAGATGAGCACAAACCAGCCTTGGATTTTTAAGACCCAAAAACCCCAGTCAGATTCTTAAAAAACAGAACTTTATTAGAAGAACAAAAAAAGATAAGAGAACAACTCTGTAAGATCAGAATGGGAGATAAGTCTCTTCCTAATAACAGGGTCCACCCTCCCAGAGAGGGGTCCTCAATGCGAGAGGATACCATGATATTGTTTGGCAGAAGGGTCCCAACTATGGGATCCTTTCATAGAATCATAGCAGATTAAGGTTGGAAGAGACTTCAGGAGATCATCTTGTCTAACCCCCTGCTCAAAGCAGGACCACCTCCAACTAAATTATCCCAGCCATGGCTTTGTCAGTCTGGGCCTTAAAAACCTCTAAGGATAGAGATTCCACCACCTCCATAGGTAACTCATTCCAGTGCTTCACCACCCTCCTAGTGAAATAGTTTTTTTTCCCTAATATCCAACCTAGACCTCCCCCACTGCAACTTGAGACCATTGTTCCTTGTTCTGTCATCTGCCACCACTGAGAATAGCCAAGCTCCATCCTCTTTGGAACCCCCTTTCAGGTAGTTGAAGGCTGCTATCAAATCCCCCCTCATTCTTCTCTTCTGCAGACTAAAGAAGCCCAGTTCCCTCAGCCTCTCCTCATAAGTCATGTGACCCAGCCCTAATCATTTTCTCTTTCCTTCTGCTCCAGCTTGATGTTCTCCTTCCTTGAGATATTCATCCTCCTTGACAGCCCAGAGGCTGTCATAGTGGGGGTGGGATCGTTCTACGTATCTCAGAAAGTCTAATCTATGTACCGCTCTGTCTCCTGTAGTTCACTCACTTTGGTCTCAGGGACCCCATCCTCGGTCTCTGAGTGCCATGCGCTGGTTGCTCTGAACACACATATGCCACCTGCCAGGCAGGTAATCATACATGCTTCATTCAGTGCAATAAACTGGATAGCCCTGCACTCTGCTGCTAAACTTTTGCCTGCATTCTTTTTACGCTTGCAGGGTTACTTTATGTTTGTTGGGGAGAGGGGGTGGGGAGGAGAGTGTTGAGAGAGAAGGCAGTGTTATTGGCCTAAGTTTAGAGAATGATTATTAGGTGTATCTGGCTCATGCTCCCTTGAAAAAACTCCCCTGTTTGCAGCTCCTGTTTGCTGGCTCCTCTGATCACTTATGAGCTGGTTTTTAAAACCCCTGCTCTCTCTGATTTAGCCCTGCCCCTCTTATGAAGTAATCCTAAAGGGATGACAGGCTAAAGCCGCCTTAGGCAGATTTTAGCCTCACCTGGCAGGCCCGTAGGCTCAGCACACAGCCCCCTGAACAGACCACACAATAAATTTCTATCAAGCAGGCACACAGCAAGCAAGCAAGCACACGAAAACAAACCACTAACAGACAACAAACTCACCACAAGGTTCACTCCTCCTTCACATGGAGAACTCCCTCGCAAAACTCCCATTTGCTAGCCCCTGAAAGCAAATTCTGGTTTCATCATTGTACACTTAAGCCAAATGGAATGGAGGTTCCATGTGGGTAACAGATGGTGATAAAGGGTAAAGAAGCATGAAAATACCAGAGCAAAGGAAGGTTCTCAGGAGTGTCTATATTAGATCTTGTGGACTTCTGGTTTCCCCCTGTATATGGTGCATATACTTGTTTTGTACTTTGATTGTGTCTTTGGGTGGATGTCATGTCATGTCATGATCTGTTGATGAGGGCCATCCCCATTGTAGGCATTCATCACTTCTGTGTCTGACTAATCCTCACTGGGCACTGTTTACTTTTGCCAGTTATCTCCAGTGAGTTTGATTCCTCAAATATGATCTCTAATACACACACTATTAGCAGTTAATTCTGTCTCAGAAAGCATTAACTTCTGGAGTTTGATCATTCTGGTCCATGGTGTTTTATCCATAGAGTACAATCATGTATACTGCCTGTCCCCCTGTCCATTTACTCTCCCCCCGGTTGCCTCATGTTTAGGAACATATGAGCAATATCTTCTTTCACCTCATCTCTGGTAGTACTAGGCCCTGTACCACATTTCTGTCAGTAGCACTAGTTTTCCAGCCTCATTGGTACTTTGATTTGGATCTTTCTGTACTGTGAATCTTATGGAATTACTTAGCCCATTGACATAAATTCATGTAGTAAAAAGGTATGCAGCTTATTAGGTTATCATTCTGTAATTACAGATGGATGTATGTATGTATGAATGTAGTTAATTACAAACAAGATATTATCTAGATATATGAACTGATGGTATGATCCTTTGCTGTAGTTGTTTATATGGAAAGCAAAAATGTCTCACATTAAGGTTTAAGGTCATGGCAGTGAGCAGCTGATTATGCTAATGTGAAGTAATGGTGCCCAATACAGTATGACATTTACATGAAGTTGAGGTAAACATTTGACATTCAGTGGCCTCTTTAGCATTGGGATTGAAAACCTTTTAGCAGCAGCCACAAATTTATGTTTGCTGTTGGAAAATTGCTTTGGGAAATGATCTGGATCAGAGAAGTAAATTTTCTGTCAAGATAAACTTTAGTAGTGAGCCAAGTTTAGTTTAAAAAATCCCTAGATGTTTTATCTCATTTTTATTAACATTCTTTAATATTTACCACACTCTCTCTTAGCCAGCCAAACTGTCAGTAGAAGCATTGAACTAGAGACACAGATTCAGGTTTACTCCAGAGAGCTCACTTTAGCTCTAGTCTTGCAAACACGAGCCATTGATAGCAGACGTGCTTCAAAGAGCTGGCAGTTGCTAAAAGAATAAAAACCCCTAGAATTCAATAGCTGTGAACTATTCTTGCAGTTTAGTTCTGGATTTTCAGATTTGATTTGATTTGATTTTTCTTTTGATTCAGATTCTTTTTCAGCGGATGTACGAATTCTGGGAGTGGAAAGACAGGGATAAGAGGAAACTGAAAAAGAAGGAGAATAAAAATGGAGCAGACTTAATACAAACAGGAAAGAAAATCTGTGTTTAAAGGATCTTCATAAAACAGTTGCCAGTTTGAGTCCCACATCTATAACGAAGCTGTTTCCCTGCACCTTTTACTACCCATTCGAACACAGAGGTGTGCTGTTCAGTTGAGTCTTGGGTAACTTGAGTCTTGAGTCAGGCTGCAGTGAATACCTGAATTGGGTAATTTCCTTTTCTATCAGTTAAATACACACATGCATATTTCTTATCGTGGATTTTATTGACAAAACAATTTGAAGTCTTCTGTCATTAAACTCTGCTGCTACAGATTGCTGTTAGTAGGAAAGGGAACAGCATGTCTTCAGAGGAACACAGAGGAAAGTTTGCTGAGGCTATGTGCTTAGTCACTAATCATATAAGCCAATCATAATTTTAAATCATCTTCATTAAGTATGAGGACTAGCTGGTCCAGTGGATTTGACGCAAACCTGTCACATTTGGAGTCTTGTAGTCAGCTCTTGATAATGTCACAAATGGAAATGAATTGGTCATAATCCCATGCTGTCCACAGTAACAAACACCTAGCTGGGCATTACTAGCTGTGCCTGCTGCGGATTTGAACAGTGCAGGAGAGTTGGTGTGGATCAGGACGGAGGTGTATTAGTAGAGCTGTGTGTGATGTTTGCCTAGCACCTGCTCATTCTGTTTATATTTGGCTACTGCTAATAGTTCTTCGCTCCCAGGAGCGCTGAATTTTACACATTGCTTTTGTAAAGTACATTTCTTTTCTTCTCCCTTCATGTAAATAGTTGGCACATTTCTGAACTCAGAATCCATTTCATTTTGGTCGGCTACATTTAATTATTTCCCACAGCTTCTTCGTCCTTTTTCCTGGCCTTGAAAGTAGAGTGTTAGGGATGACTGATACTAGAGAACAAGAACAATTCGTCTAAATCCTAAACAATTGTGTCTGAGTAGCAGCAAGTGACATTTTATTAATAACGATAAAAATAATATTAATTAATAATCATGATAAAATGTCTGTCTGGAAGAGAAATACAGATTTCACTGCAAATATGTTCACTATAAACCCGACATATTGCAATAAAATTATAGTGCTCCTCGGCATTCAGCTGGGTTCTTCACAGTCACCCACCCAATTACAAATTTCTGTCTTGCCAGCTAGATTGTTGCTTTGTTTCATTAATTTAGTGTAGTCAGGCCTTTTTTTTTTTTTTTAAGACAACTTCTGAGGCAGACTGCATTCAACCCTGTTCTTTCAGCAAGTTTCTCTGCTGTAACAAAGGATGTGAGGAATTCTTTGCATGGTTTTGATTGTTTGATTTTTACTTAATAAATACTCTGGTTATTTCTAATAAGTGAATGGGTTTGGTATGTGTCAGTATTCATCTGAAATGTTAACCTTAGGTCTCTGGCGTTTTTTCCAGCCCACCAGACAAATTCAGGCTTTGAGGATAAGTATATGTGTCCTCAAGTAACCGGACATTCAACTTATTAACACTGGACTGATCCTGAAAAGCAACCTTGTGGCATACTGATAAATTGTGCATGGGAAAAATGCCTGATATGTGTTTGTTGTAATACCTGTGACTACAAAACCTGAGTGTGAGAGAGATTGAGTCCGGGTATGGTTAATAAGAGAATCAGTTGAGCACAAGCTCAGCTCTGAATATGGGCACTTTTTGTTAGGAAAGCAAACTGCTTTTGGTATAAATATCTAGTTTTCTAGAAAGTCCATAGTGAGTTGCTACTAATACAACTAGGAAATGCTGTTGAAAAACTGAAAGAGGGACATGATGTTGGAATTCAACTACCAGTGTTCTGGAGAGGGAATAGTACAGTGTTGTTTATATTCGCCTCCCAATGAAAGTGAGTGACTGAGTGAGTGTGTGTGTGTGTTCATGCCTGAGAGTGAGAGAGACAGTATCCTTCTAGAATGTCTTTGGATGGCTCTCCCCCAATTAGAACATGGGAGGTAACACACAGAAAAAGCTAACTTATCTTGCCTGCCTTGTCACCTATCCGTCTCTCTTCTTTCTTCATGTTCCTCCATCCTTCCTTTTTGTCTTCCTTATGCTGCAAACCTATATTTTTATTGTGCTCTCCTTTCCACAAGCCCTTCCATCTTTGCTTGCTCATTCTGTAAAGCTATATGTTTCTCTACCCACCTCAGTCTTCGATTTTTTTTTAAATCTTTGCCAGTCCTTTAGGCTTATCATCTTTTTTTTTAAAAAGACCTGGTTTAGTCCTCTTCACTTAAGTCTTTCCTCCTTGTCTTTTGTCTCCTTGTCTTCATTTCCTTCCTCTTTTCTTTAATTTGAATATATTTTAGCAGTAGTAATAAGCTTGCTAATTAAATGCTGCTTCCCATTTGCCTTTCTGAAAGCTGTCTGAAGTAACTGGGCTTTTTATTTAGAATGTTCTTTTGCAACCACAGTAGAACAAGACACAGAAGGAAACAAATTTAGTATATCTGGAAAAAAGCAATTGCTGGGCTTTTTATCAGAGCAGAAGAAAATGATTAAATATAGACATTTGAAGAGTTTCTCAGTACCCTGACCATAAAAACACATTGTGTATGTTAAACTATACAAAATATGTTCAGGTATATGATCTTTCTTTGATATACACAAGCAAGGAGATTAAGAGCTTCATCTAAGGTTTCATCCTTAGCCCACTATAGAATACGTCGAGATTGCTGTGCATATGGCATGTAAGATCATCCACTGGTGTACTTAAGTACCAGCAGTACTTAAGCACAATGAGGAAGCTAAAGGATGGAGTTTACAGCTTTAACTTAGAATTTCTTTGTATTTATAAATTCAGGCCAGATACAGAATATGATACATTACATTGATTTTGTGATTTCAGGTCATTTTTTTTCTGTAGTTCAGAAATTAAAAGAAAAAGCCGGGAAGGGACATAAATCATCCCGCATAAGTATTCAGAGCATACACACTAACCTTTCCTTCAAAACCGTTATTGGGTGCACTGTGACTGTGTATTGATGTTAGTAGCAAAAGATTGTCTATTATGGATCCATAACACTGACTGAGTATTAACAATCCTCATGAAAGATAGTTTCCTTGCCTTGCCTTGTGTGTGAAAATACTGAAAGGAACAGCTTGAGCTAATTGCCTAGTTAAAAAAGGGAGATTGTCTTTCTAGTGGAACATAATAAGGGGATTTATTTAAAATAGTTTTACCCACTAACTTTCCCCTAGAACCTCTTGGGTGAGAAACTGTGTCACATTTCACCCAGAAGCATATTTTTGTAGCCATGCTATAAATGTCTGATAAGGGGATCAGAACAGAAACACTGACATTTCTGTGGATAGTTAGTTGAATTTCAAATCTGAAAAGAATAATCAGCAAGAGCTTTCTCCTATTGCTCCATGTACACTACAAAGGTAGTGATGTTCAAATATACCCATGCAAGCTGCCTGAAACGGGATGGAAATAACTGTATTTTGATTAGTTGGATTGTAACACAATAAATGCTTCCCCTTTGCATTTGGAATATTCATTTATTTCTCACATTAACTTTCAGAAGAGATTTGGGCAGCCTTTAGAGCATCATTGTGGTTTATAGCCATATAGCTTAATTTAAATGACAAGGGGCCACGGTGACTGCTCAGGACTCCCAGGAGATATGTACAGGTATCCTCTGGAGACCTGAAGAAGCAGAAGTTTGTCTTGTCACTCGTCTGTTTAGAAAAAAAGATTGTTTGTGATTATTTGAAAAATATCATCTCTGAAGTTGAATATCTGTTATCTTATGTGTGGAGGGTTCAGCTATCATTCTGCTATGGGAAGCAAGTCATTGGTGGTAACTACTCTCCTTTTAGAGAACTGGTAAGAGGAAGTAATGTGATTAGCCCTCATTGTGAAAAGTATTGCACTTTTAAAAATCAGATTATCTCTCTTAGTTTACTTAAGGTGCCAATGCAAGATGCATGAAGCATAGAGGTGAATAAATCACCAAGGTTGAATTGTTCAAGTCTCACAAAACCTCATTTGAAATTGCTAACACTGATAAACAGAATGAATAATTCTGTAGATGTGTGCAGTGACTTGCATGTAAAACACACCCCACACACATGCTAAAAATATGAGGAAAGCTGGTATGTTTTGCACCAGTCTTGCAGCAGATTTACATGCACCAAGACATCTTCTCTGTACATGAACGCTGAGGAAAAATGAAGACACCGGCACTTTTTCTTATAGCAACAGGAGTTACTGAAGAAATAAAGGCAGTTCAATGTTTTTCACATATGTAGAATTTTAACTGTCTTTGGGGTGCTCTTGAAAGCTTTCTGTCAAACCAACTTAAACCAATCAGTTTGCAAAATGACATTAAAGTTACATTTTGATTTGAGGGGTGTATCATAGTGCTTGTAATTAAAGTTAGAGAGCCAAATTCTGCAGACCTGCCTCAGGCAAAACCCCCCTTTGCACTCAGTGGAGCTTTTCATGAGCAAAGACTGGAAAATATGGCTCTAAATTAACATTGTGTAAAGTATTTTGTCTTACAAAACTCAGCAGACACAGAAACAAACAAGGGGATGTCTTGCTGTTGGTTCCATCACTGCTCATCACTGTTCATTTAGGGCCTGATCTTCTTCCAATGAAGTCAATGGGAGTTTTGCCATTGACTTCAGTGGCTGAAGAATTAGACCCTTGCAGATTTGCAGTGGAACATAAAGAGAAATTCACTATTGCTTAAATGGTTAAATACCATTCTAGCTAGAATAGTCTGAGCAAATTTCAAGACAGCAGGGAAATTGTAAGTGGCTTAAAAACAAAAGCATTCATTTTTGAGTTTCAAATTTGCAATAATGAAAAAAATGATCCTCTACTGATGCGGATCATGGCTTTCATTTATGATATTGTAGTTTTACTATATAAAATAATCTGATTACACTACAGCAATACTTCATATTTAATTAATATAAATCAGGGTGAAAGTTGTTAAGCAGACAAAGAGTAAGCTTTGGCTCTTCAAAGGATATGCTCATTTGACATTTAGAAATAATTTATAAAATCTTCCTTTTTATGCAATTAAACATTATTGCCTACTAAGCTTCTCTGCAGAAAAAAACTTGGGTTGCTCCTTTCATGATCTGCATTTTATAAATCTGTGTTAGTGTCATAGGCATTTTTTTAAAAAATTGTACATCTAAGTTAACATTAAAAATGTCAATTTTGTGGCACTTCCTTCCGTTGTTGCTAGCCCTAGCATGAAGAAATAGGTACAAAGTGTATACATTTTACAAACTCCATTATCTGTAACATTTTATTAGAAGGGTATGCTGTGTGAGGAAGGTTTGAAAAGATGCACTGCCTGATGGTATAAAAATGCAACACCCTCGTTTTCATTGACATGAGTGGAGAGCAGTCAGTACATATTGGTTGGTTACATATTGGAGAGAAAAATCCAAAATGCAAAAGGAAAAGCAAGCATTTAAAGAAGGGCAATAAAATGAAACCACTGCATGGCTCTGGATTAACAAAGCACTGTTAATGTAATCACCGATCCCTGTGTCAATACTTAGTGAGGTGGGCTCATATACTTTCTTCCTCTGCAGGTATTTTTAAAAGGAGGGGCTGTTCAGGATGTCTTGTGATTACAGTGACTGACAAGCTATCCCAATCCCAAGACAGTGGTTTACTATAGTAACCATAAGTATGGTCTAATCACTCGATGCTTAATGGGCCTGCAGTGTTACACCCAAGGTTCTACTTTTGAAACACACAGAGCTTTCACCACTGAAAATTGGATTGCTGCCTCCTTAGTCCTTTCATCATTACTCTACATTGCAGAGAGAAATGGTTTCTCTACCTTTAGCATACGGCATAAGAGCATGAAAGGGGGAAATGATAGAAGATTTTAAATAAGCCCTTTAAAATAAGGTGTTTGTTTTTTTTTAAAAAAGGGAAAGACAAAGTAGCATTTTTTAGGCTGTCTTTTTTTTAATCAGACTTTGCAATGTAATTAATTCAGATACAGAATGTACTGATGGGAAATGCTGCATCTTTGTGGCTCTTAGTACAACTCAGAAGTCAGCTATCTTGAAAAATCTTCAGAAATATTTCTTTGTGACAGGTTAGAACTTTAGCCTTTCCAAGATGACTCAGCTCCTTCTTTTAGTGATATACTGTTACAGGTAGCATATTAACAAAAATATATTTGCTATGCCATGCTTTTTTTTTGTTTTCAATAACATGGTGTATGTGGATGTGTAATAATTACACTGTGAAGCCATCTGCTTAATTTTAATCTTTCAATTTTATGTGGCTTCTTTGCTGATAGATTTTCATTTCAACACTTTATGTGAAGAGAAAAGAGGTTAAACTGTTGTAATTTGCATACAGGTAACAATTCATGTAGTATACACCAGTCTGTAAAAACTGTAAATGCTATTTTTTTTATTTTAAACGTTTTTGTAGTTTACAAAAAAAATCAATCAATAATTGGTACCTTTTTACACTCTCGGATTCCTGAATATTGTCAGATCTTCAAAGGGAATATTATCATATGAAATGTTAGGACTGACTGTCCTGAAGATTTTAAGACACAATAAAGCTAACATATCAAGTCTTTTAGACAGATCCTCTTACAATTTCAGCAAAGAAGTGCATCAGAAATTATCAGAAAAGCACAGTAAACCCCCATCCAACTGTCTGCCCATTGTTATTTGGTTGCACACTGTTTAAATCCCCACAGAAAATCACACCTCACATTCCCTTGCTGGCTGCTGGTGACAGGAACAAGATCCATATTCATTAATGATCACCAGGGCTCCTTCAATGTGGTTGGGTTTGTAATCAACATAATACTCCTGGGCTGACATGGCAGCCATTTGATGCATGGTTTGTTTCTGCTTCTGCTTTCTGCGCTGTGTCACAAAGCACTGTCTGAGTTGCCTTAGGCTGGCTGGAAAACACTTCCAGGAGACATACAACACTAAAACCACTATGAGGAAAGAGAAAATCAGTGCCATTGTCCCTGTCACCACCTTGTGAATTTGAACAGCATTCTCAGTGTTTTCACTGGGGATAGTTACCGTTATGGCATTTGTTGTTCTTTCTCCTTCAGTATCCTGCACATCATATATTATTGTGGCAGGGCTATAAGTGAACATTTGGTCACTGTTGTTTGTTACTGCTGATAGCATGTTAACACTTGTTGGGTCTTCTGCATCTTCGCATAAGTGAAAAGCATACACTGCATCTAAAACATCCTCTCCCTGTGCATATTCAGGGGTGGCACAGAGCAGATTGCTGTCATAGCGACCTTTAAAGTTACTTAGCCAGGAGGCCAAGGCGCAAACGTTACGGCTGCAATCCCAGATGTTTGCAGAAAGGCTGATGCTAGTGAGTGATTTCCAGGAGTTGAGGATTCTAGGATCAATGTAGGTTAGCTGGTTGGAATCCAGCTGCAGTGATTGGAGGTGAGGTACACTTTCGAAAACATGAGGTTCAATATATTCAATCTCATTGCCAGAGAGATCCATTTTTTCCAATTTCCATATCCAGTCCAAGGAATTGACTACAATAGTGACTTTATTCCTTCGTAGGCAGAGAGAATGCAGTGAAATGAGCCTTGGAAAATGGGCTAAATTCACCTTCACCAAATCATTGTGCTCAAGGTGTAGTTCAGTGAGTTTAAATAAGCCTGCAAAAGAGTTTCGAGCCAGGCTTTTCAACTGATTGTATCCTATGTCTAGAAACTTCAGGCTGCGACAGTCCTGAAAAATTCTCACTGGCACAAACTTGATGGCGTTTGACCGCATGTGCAAAGTTGTTAGTTTTCTCAGCCCATGAAACAGATCTGGTTCCAAAGACTGCAGGTTATTATATGATAAATCCACACTACGCAAGTTTGGCATCGGTCGGAAAGTAGTATTGGGCAGTTGGGTGATTTTGTTGGAACTCAGAGTGAGTTCTTTAACTCTCCGCAATTTTTGAAAGGTATTCCTCTCCACTGAGCAAATGTGATTGTGATCCAGATAGAGCCACGTGAGCTGCATTAACCCTGTGAACTGTCCATCATGTAGCTCTGAAAGGCTGTTGTACCGCAGAGACAAGCCCATCATGCCCGACAGGTTGCGAGGCATCTCTGTAAGATTCAATGACTCACAGTACAAAAGCCTGCCCTCACACCGACATAGCTGTGGACACCCACTATTCACGGCTGGAAGCATTTTTAAAAAGACACCCAGTGTACACAATATCAACCCTGGGGGCTTCCTCAGCAACCAGTTTAAACAGAGACCAATAAGAAGGAAATCCATTAGCAAGAATATTTCCAAATATGCTTGAGAATGTCCATTGAAATCTTTTCAAATTCTACATCATATTTTATTTCAGGGGGGAAAAAAGACACAGGCAAATATTTCACTTTACAGCATGCAGGAGCTGTGCAGCATTAAAGTTCACAGACATTCACAGGTAAAAAGATGTTGATTTTGTTCATGTTAGATGCTGCAGCAAAGAAAAAAAAAATCTTTCTTCATGAAAGAATTTAATTAAAAAGTGTCTTACCCACCCTTTTCCAGAGAGTGACAACCTCCATTCAGTTGCTTCCTTTGTGTTTGGACTAATTATATGCAGAACTTAAAAAGACCTCTCTGTGCTACAAATTCAGTCCCTTTCAATTTTGTGCAAAGCTGGCAGGCTCACAATGTCTTATTTTGCTTCTGCTCAAAGAGCTAAAGGGATGTCCAGCTAGCTTTTTAGCTGACTTCTAGGACGTGCAAGTTTCAGAACTATGTGCATGAGCTTGATCTTCTCTTTCTCTCTCTCTCTGTCCTTTTCTCTGCAGTTAATACTGTGACGTTGTGAAAAAAACTCCAAACTCTTTACTAACGACTCCACAGGATTTGACAATCTCTTTAATGTCCATCATTTGAAACGACCATTGACCAGCACAACCTTTACTCCACAGAGACAGATTACAATTCACTCACTGACCGGCTAAGGATAGCTTTATTTCCCATTCTTTGTTCGCTTTGCTTGTTAGGTGATGCTTAGAGCAGAGAGAGAGACAGCAAGAATCCCTTCCCTTCAGCTGAGCAGTATGTTGGTAAAGCATGCAGAGGCACCTAGTGCTCACTGAGTGTCGTAAGCTGCTCATGATTGTACGCCTGCACTGTGCATCTCAGACATGGGCAGATTGAAAAGGGGTGGGCATAAAACCAACATTTTAGTGAGCCAGTAAAGTAATATATGTTCTTTGATGAAATGGAAAATACTTTAAGCCTCTCTCTCCATTTCTCAAACACACACACACAAAAATTATCATCAGCAGCCTGGCATTTCTAAGTAGGAAGAACAGAATTAGATTTTTTTTCTTTCTTCCCCCCACCCCTTTTGTTTAAACTCGCCTGGATTCATAAGGCACATAGGGGTGGGTGTTTGTTTCTTGTTCTGAGAATGAGTATAGAAAATGTGATCTTTGGATTTTTTTTCTTTTATTTTTTTCAAGACCAACGTTTGAATTTTATAGTCATTTGTTGGGAATATGTTTTTATTCTGATACCCTCTCACCACGGCATGTTTTAGAATTCTGTGCAATCCTTCTCACAGAAAGGCAGTCAGGGCTCTGCAAATTCGAATTTCTGGACTCGTATGTTTTAATTACATTTGGTCTTTTACCATCCTGCATATTTTTAATGTGGTCAGCACATGCTTTTCCTAATGGCGCTTTTTTTTTTTTTTTTTTTTTTTTTTAGCTTATGCTATGGCACACAGAGCTATTATTCATGCAGCATAAAGAATGCTGTGCTTTCTGAATGAGATCAACATGCAGGTTGCCCTTTCAGTGTGTTTGTGGTGGGGAGAGACGGGATTTGGAACCCGATTAGATTATGTTTTCCCAATTGTGCTGCCCTTTGTTCTATGTACCAACAAATCATTGCATACTAATTTTCATTCATCATTATTTATAGAAAAGACCACTGTTGATAAGCTATCTCTGTAATCTTTAGACCGAGAAATATGCAATACTATTGTCAGGGAGATATTGGCCATTCTTTTCTATTATGAAATACCATCAGAAGTGAGACGGCTGACAAATGCTATTGGAACTGACAACTCAGGGTTCAGTATATCCCTTTAAGGAAGTTTGATATGAAAACACATTTCATGCAAAAGAAAGTGCTGTTCTCTTATTTAAGTCACCATTGATGATTAGGTGGGTGTGTAAATTTGGATTAGCTTTGAGTTTGGCTACAATACTGACCAAAACAGTTTTTCAGGTTTTTGACGAATCAATACAAGATCCTGGTTCTGCTAAACGTATTTGATTATGATTGGCTGCTTTGAGCATGTGCTGGTACAGCTCAAGGAACACAGTGATTTGATACTACAGAAGTTCTCTTCCAAGGGAAGTCACAGAAAACGTAATGCCAAAACTATTTTCAGGAATTCAAACATGAATATGTGAGTGAATCATTTCAAACATATTTGTTCAAAACATCCTTCCCAAATGTGTTAAAATCCTTTGATTGCAGTCTCAGAACTGGGAATCAAGAATTATTTATCCTCCTAATTCAATGTATTTATGCCCTTCTACTGTACATATCCATTGTTTTCCAATAAGAGTGGCTGGGCACATACCAAAATCTGAAACTTTTGTAGTATTTAGACTTCTAATCATGGATGGAAAATTGACCGTGTTTCTCCTCCCGCTCGTGTTCCTTATTCACAGCTCAGGAAGTCCTGTAGTGGCAACTACAGCCGGTTCCTGTCCGGTAGTGGCAGTGCATATTGGCTTCTCTTTCCCACTACACAAAAACACTGGGGAAAGTGATGAAAGAACATGGGGAGAGACTAAGGGAAGCTAACTAGGAAAGGGAGGCTGTAAAAATCATGGCCATGCCAGGACATATTCAGGATTCCAGTTCTGAGTATTTGATGAAGTCAGCAGCAGAGACTGAGGCATTGGGATTATATGGAAATTGCACAACCCCCCCAAGGTTTTAGATCTGGAATCCCAGGAGGAGCTCAATACTCTCTGCCCCTGAACAGGTCAGGGGCAACTCTGTAAAGGGAACTTCACAGAATTCTGTTATCCCTTCAAGAGAGGTTGGCAGGCCCTATATTTGTAATGATGATATCTACTACTTAAATGGCATAAAGGAGCCATAGGCAGCTGCAAATCATCAGAAAAGAATTCTTCTGGCATTGGTGAGTACTCTCCAGGGCATTAATTTTCTAAATCTGGCCCCTTCTCCGCTGGTGTAGGAGGAAGACAGATGTGGGTGAAGGTGCTGCACATCTTGCATTGGCACAGGATCTATTAAGGATCCCATGCCAATGGCATAAATTAGATCTTACTTCAGCTGATGTAAGTGGTGTCAAAGTGAAGGCTGGCTCTCAGAATTAGGGGGCCAGAATCAGCTGTGGTGTGCTGAGTCGAGCTCTGTTGTAGGAGAGAATGTGCCCCTATCTAAAAATGCTTTTGTACAAAGAAAGCAGGTCGTTCTAAGAATGGCAGAGCTCAATATGTCTAGCTACAGCCATTGAAGCAGTGGGTTGACTAAATCCAAGAAGTATGGAATATGGGTTCGAACAAAAATAAAATTGGGTGAATGTGTTTTGGTTCTACAATGTCTTTGGTAAACTTGTCTATCATAGAGTGGCTAAACACTTTAAAATGTACCTTTTACTGTAATAAAAACAGAAATCTGCTTTCAACCTAATTTTTCTTCAAATGACTTAATTTCCTCTGTCAAAGCTGTTATCACTGCCAACTTGTTAAGTTTACACATTTTCTACAGTTCAAAACCCTGTGGCACATTTGTATACATTAAAAGACTTAACTTAGTTGTATAAAATGCAGCTATTATAAGTTGTTTTCAGAAGTATAAATTAAGTGTATATGTATTTAAAGGAGACTGATTAAATCAATGCAAAGTAGGTTACAGAAGGTAAATATAAAGCTTTAGAAAAAGTTTAGCTGATTGAATTAGTATTGACTAGATGATCACAGTGGTCCCTTCTAGACTTGAAAAATATGAATCTATGACTTCAGTAGAGTTCCACCGGTGTAAATAAATGCAGAATTTGGCTCATAATCTCTAAGTGTATGTATACTCTTTAGTTTATTAACAATCAAATATGTAAACTCAAAAATGTGCAAGATCCCATTGAGCAGAGTGTAAAATAATCTTGTTTATGCCATGCACAAAGAATACCATAAATGTACTTCTTGTTTTTGGTATTTTCTAAGTTATTTCTATCAGTGTAATAAGGAATGGGAATTTGATTGGTGATTTTAATTTCCCTTTGTGGCTAGGAATGGACAAACTCAAACCTTGATCTTTACACTGTAGTCTTTAATTTTCAAGTGCACTGAACTGTGGCATTGTTATAAACATTTAAAGAAAGAAAAGGAAAGGAAAGGAAAAGAAAAGACATGACTTCAAGGGTAGCAAATTAAATCTGTTATTGCTCTGATATTTACATCTTGGACACTCCTGGCATTTGCCTCACTGCCCCCCCCTAAATAGGATTTAGAATATCAGTTGATAAGGAGTGGATGAGCTATATAAAATGGTATTTTTAGTGGGCACACAAACATTGTAATATATAAGTTTTTTTAATCAAAATGACTCTGGCCATTCGAGGTGTTGAAGTAATAAGTAAAAGATAGCTATCTCTGCTGCCTTACTATCAGTACAGAATAGACACATTGGATGTGTTACAATCTTTAAGAAATAGATATTCTCATGTAAATCAGCCTATTTATTTTGACAATATGATAAATACACTTTTATCTCTTCATGCAGATACTTGGTTGTCATCACCAGCCACAACAGTTACCCATGTGAACCTCTGTAAAGTCAGTCATGGAGGCAATCTACATGCAAAATTGTCAGTGTATCTTTTAAAGAAAATATAACAATTAAGCTGGTTGTAAACAACTCCTAGTTCATGTACGTCTAGACTAGAAGTTTGGTCTTGTTGTAACTCGAGTGAATTGCATTTCAGTTAAATCTAGTTAACACCTTCAGAAATGCTAATCTAGACACTCTACAAACATCTATTCCAAGACCTTCTAAAGCATTTCTGGAGGTGTTACTTAACTAGAGTTAATTGATTTCCAGTTAACTGGTGTTAAAATGGTACCACACACCACCGTAGACATACCCCACGGGTCACCATTTCCTCTTATGGTTAGTCATGACTAGGTAACACATTTCAAAATATAACTGTCTTTGTCTATACTGCATACTAAATGGTTTTTAAAACACATTAATTGAAGTGTGTTAATTGACACATCTTGTAACCCAACTCATTTTCCCGGCATAGAGAAAACCTAAGGCTACGTTTCATTGGAAAGAGACACATTTCTACATTGAGATAGCTAATTTGAGATAGTGCTTGCAATGTAAAATCCTAGTTGAGACAAGGCACAGGTAATTTTTACCTTGAAGTAGCAAGTCAAAATCAACTCTTTACACTCTTAAAGCTTAAAGGTAAAAACTACCTGTGCCTTGTCTCAACTAGGATTTTACATTGAGATCGCTGTCTTGATGTAAAAAACTCACCTTTTTTGCAGTGAAGACAAAGTCTCTCTGCCAAAAACCACTACTCAGACTAACAAGGTGCAGGAATTCATAGAAAGAAAGTTCTAAAATAAGTTTTCAGAAGGTTGGGGTGAACAAATTAAAAGCTGTTCCTGGCAGCCTTACCGGGAGTCATTTTACAACTGGATAAACTGTTCCTGGAAAATCTTCACAGTGCATTAGGCACAAATCTGTTCTTCATAGTATTAGGAAATACTTCTCAAGTCACTTCTTTTGCTCTTTTCCAAATATATTTCTCATAAACAACCAGAAAATCAGAACAAAAAAAATCCCACCCTGAGTCGATATTTGTTTTCTCATAATCTTCTTGCGGGAATATAGTACAGTTTCCACTATACCATTGCTGTGGAGTATGCACTGCCCCCATTAGCTAAAGAGTTTGAGACTAAATTAATTTCAAGGCATCCAGTGTTTTGGCACTGAGAACATTAGCACAAATAGGCTAGGTTGGTGCAAGTTTTTTTCTACCTGAGCCAAGGAACAAAAAAGTTCTTGGAATAAAGTCTCTAGTTGTGTTTTCTTCACTCAGAACAGGTAATATTCCGAGTGAGTAAGGCATTACAGTTAAGCAATATGTTTCCAGATAATTTTATTGGAATGTTTTATCGTCTGAAATGTTCTCTGAACTCCTAGAATTCCTACAGTCTCTAAACAATACAGACTGGCCTAGGTAGCCATGGGGATAGATGATGATCAATATCTCACAACCCCTATAGAAAACATACAAACAGATCTTTGGCAGACTAAATCATGCCCAGATATCTGTGCCTTTTTCTATATTTTGGTTGTTTAGAAGGGCAATATTTTTATGCTACCATTTTTCTGCTCTGACAATATACAGAGACAGAAAGGAGAAAATTTGCAAAATTACCATTATCAGAATATAGACCTCCTTTTGAAATCATTTTTTGCATGTAATCCATTTCACTGGAAGATTACAGGAAGTTTACATCTTATCATATATAGTAGGAAAATATAAAATACAAAAATATAAATACTGATGATCATATCACATGGGATTAATTCTGATAATGGTGGTAAACCTAGAGAAGCTGAAGTATTGTTATAATTTATATTGCTACAATGTCTAGAAACACCATTCCTGGACCAAGATCCCATAGTGTTGGGCACTGTAAAAACACATAACATAAAGATGGTCACTGTCCTAACAAGTGTACAATCTGACCTTTCTTTAAATTATTGCCAATTTAATGTGTATGTGTGTAGCGTTGTTTGTTTGGTTTTTTTATATATATATTTTAAAGAAAGCTATCTTTGTTCATTAACGTCTTCATTTAAAGCCAATTGGAGTCAATGGGAAGCTTTGGATCATGCCTCTTTAAATCTTTTTATGTTTTCACATTCCTATGCTAAGGATCTTACACAACTGACAGCAAAAAAAACAAACAAAAACAAAAAAAGACATGATAGAATGAAAGCTTATTACTGATCACTTGTTGTCTTAAAACAAATGATTTGAAATTTACAGTGAATTCTATAAACAGATGCAGAGTCACTTGAGAAGTTGACCTTGGTCTCAGGGGCATCTAATTTACTTAGCTTTCTTAACTAGTGAGTGTTTGTACTCACTGATGCAATTCTGAGTCTTTAATTTTGGAAATCTCTGCTATAGGATGAATACCATAGAGTTTATTAGGACCCATTCCATATTTTGTGCAAAATTAGTGTAAGGCTTAATAGTAAAACTGCATTGTCCTCTCTAAAGGCACATAGGGCCTTTTGTGTCTGTTAAGAATACTGGAGAACCATTTTTAAAGAACACTTGGCTCACTTTGTACTCTTTTTGTAGTGCAAATACTTATAATCTGACAAGAGAGTGCTTGATTTCTTTTTCAGATTTGGTATGGAGCCAAGCTTTTATTAGTTAGAGCTTCTAAATCAAAATCAGTGGTCAGTATCTGTGAAATGCCCAATAGCTCAAAATGTATTGTAGATCTTTTAACATTATCTACAGATTTTTGTCTATAAACAAAGTGTTCACATGTATAAATCCATTCTGCGTGTTATATATGACTTTGACTCCAGACTGTGGAAAAATAATAACAATTTTTCATGATTACGTCAGTGAAGTTCCAAATAATGCGATCCTATGACAATGGTAAATCCAAGGGAAATAATTGGTGTAAAACTAAAAACACTTGATATGTGCCCCTTTTTGAGTTTGCAGTGTATCTCTGCCACTCCAGACCTAGTGACTGGGGATCCACCTCCCGCTGCACATTGCCCCAAGCAGCTCCTCTTCTCTTAGCCACGTGGCCTCAGGTCAGTGGGGGAAGAGAAACAACTCCCAGGAGTTTCCCAGCATGATACTTCAGCAGCCCAGTACCCTGCTCATATCATAGTCTGCTTAATTGCTAGTTCATGAGAGATTCTTCAGATTGGCTACAAACTCCACCCTCCTTCCAAGGCCCTAAAATGGGATCCATCTTGGGAATAGGAAGATAGGGGACAAAAAGTGATTAAGGAAACAAATTTGCCATTAGGAATATGCCATCTGAGGACAAAAATGTAGCTAGAATGGAAGATGGGCATAGTTTATATACTTATATATAATAACTAACAATGGCTGAGTGGAGGAGCATTTGAGGATAGTTTTCAAAAAATATATAAAAGTCATCATGCATCCCCCTATCATCATCCTGCTCATTCTTTGTGTATGTTGTATGCCTGTCCTCCCCCTCTTCATCTGTCTTGTCTTTTTTTAGATTTTAGTCACTTTAGGACATGTACTGTTTCCTTTGTTTCTGTTTTGACACACTGCCTCGCATAATTGGACCCCAGTTCCAACTGAGGTCTTTGTGCTATGGTTCAATACAAATAATAATAATAATGCACAAAACTGGGATGCTTTCATGCACACATTTTTGGAGCCAGCATAAAGTTATTTGAAGATGCCCATGACGTGTTTCATGCCGTATGGAAAGATTTGTCACATGGTATTTCTTCAGATTGCTATTTTAGCTGAGCCTAAACTGTGTGCTGAGGTAGATCAGCTGAAGCCATGTTCACTTGTTCTCACAGGCTTATTGAGCATTGGAGGAGATATGCTGCCAAAACATGTTAAAGGTGTCATCTTCCAAAAATACCAAATAAGAGTTAGAAGGCCATTTCTGCCCCCAAGAAAATAACTCCAGGAATGGTAATTAGGGTTTGTCAAATGGAAGATCAGTAACAGGGTGTGTTGTAAAAAGGCTGGTTTACAATATAATTTTATATGTAGCTTTGGGAGTTATTACTGGGATTACATTTTTCTTTTGTTGTTGCTTGTTGTTGTTATTACCCTTTAACCTTGAAGAAGGACAATAATTATTTGAAGGGTAAAGGACAACACTGTGTCAGTATGGGAGTCCATACAGCAGGGGAAATTTAGAAGGTGCGCAGTTTCCATATTCTTGTAGGTTTGAGTCCAAATACAAACCATCTCAACTTGCCCTATGTCTAGCTTGTATGTGGCTAAGGAAGAATTGGAATTAGTGTGCACATTTTTCATTCTGGGTTCTCATTACTTTTATTTGAGGTATTAATTGTCTGGTCTGTTGCTGATATTTGCTTTTGCTTCTGAAGTATCAGTGAAAGTACTTCATTTTGGAGGTGGCCAATTTATATGATGACGTTCCTGTATAATCATATTTTATTACATGTTCATCTGCTACAAGTGAATCCTGTGATTGTCAGTGTGCTGGTCACAGCCTACTGAGGTCAGATCCTTTGAGTACAAATTAAAAATTAGGAGAGGGAATGCTAGTTAGGAACCAGAGTGGGATTCTATCGAATTCAGCTCTGCCACTATTGCTTCTCAAGTGCAGCTTCTGTAGTGGTGACCTCCTCTTTTGTTGGAACATGAGAATGGGCTGCTGGGCCGACTACAGACCTTTCTGGGTATTCATACGTCTTTGGTTTCTACTCACCAGAACAGAAAGATGGACAAGTAACCTTTCCACTATTTGTGCATTTAGCATAATATCACAAATCCTGTTCCATATTCAAAGTGGAGTATCTGAAAACCTTGGACAATCTCTTCCTCCTCTATTCTCCCATCAGTTACATCCACAACCTCTTCCCCTCCTCTGTCACAAAAATAAAGGGTGATCACAGGATATTGTTATCCTGCGTAAGAGATATTGAAGAGGTGAAAGGAAATATTCTGTCACAATTTAAATCCTCCCTCAAGATCTGTAACCAGAAGGTAGTGATGGGCATCTGATTATGTGCCATCGGAGGGCGCTTGTGGAGTAAGACAAGGTTTAATCATCTCTCCTAGCCTTTTCCTTATCTTCATGCAGCCACTGGAAGAATTTCTGAGACTCCATGGACTCAAATGGCAGAAGTATCTAGTATGCACCTCTATTTAACCTTCACATCATACTTTAACAGCAGTCCCATTGGCCAATACCTGCAAATAGATGATGAGCTGGCTGAAGATGAACCCAAGCAGACAGAAGTCAGGCTAGAAGGCAGCAGGAATCACTTTGACGAACATGGTGCCAGTATGTTATCACCTCCAATGAAGGACACTTATCCCAAATCACCAGGGTAGTTGCTGTCTAGGTGTCTTCCTAGATGCCTTCCTGAAACTGGTTTCTCACATAACGTCAGCCACAAAAAGCATGTTTCATGAACTGCAGTTATCAAGGAGACTCTGCCTATTGCTTTCCAGTGGTGACCTGGCATTGACATTTTCAAATGTCTTTTGAAAAATTACAATGGATTATACCTCGTCCAGACAACATCAGCCTGATGAAAGCTGAAACTGATGTAAAAATCCTTCCCCAAACAGCTCTAAGAGAAACTCTACAAACTTATCCCCGTGAACCTGTCCCCAGGGATCTTCTGCATGCTTCCCAAGATACACAAACAAGGGAACCCAGGCAGATTCAGCCTCCTCAGCAACATGGGTACCAAAACCCCATCACCCATTATGCTGCTTGCTCCACTAACTCCTTATTGAACATCAGGTCAAGTTTCAGCTTTCACAGTAACATTTTCAAAAGTGTGTTAGGCTCCTAAATAATTTTTGAAAATGGGATTTAGGCTTCTGAAGTGCTTAAATCCAATTGACTTTCAATAGAACTCAGGTACCTTAGTTACTTTGGAAAATGTTATCCTTTGTCCTCATTTTAAAGGACTCCTTGGGTGGGTTTTTTAAAACTTCTGTGTGATTCAATGAAAAATAATAAATAGTTCTAAAATTTCACCAAAAATGAATTTTTGTAAGGACATAACCACTTGGATGAGAATGGAGAAATTTTTCATACAAAAATAAAAATCACACTTTATTTTCAGATTGCTCTAGTAAATAGGCATATTCTGGCAAAATTTACCACTCGCAGATTGACTAAGTCTTCACTCATCTAGTCAAAACCTGTTAGGACAATTATTAAATTACTCTGTCTCCACATATCCCAGATTTCTATTTTTACAGAAATATCATGTATATATATCCAGAAAAGTAAAAAAAAGTTATTAGATTTATAAAATCCCAAAATCCAAAACCTACCATCTTTCACTCAGTCCTTACTCTGACAAAACTGCCAGTGATGTCAATTGTCGGGTTGGTTCCAAACTTGGTGGATGAAAGAAATTGATGGTATCCCTTTAAAAAACCCTGTTGTTTATTGATCAGCTTTTGCCATTTTGCCTACAGACTGGGGTAAAAAATAAATTGGTTACTTTTAGGCTCTGTTGGAGAAATACATCATTTTTCATCATGTTTGATGACTTGCTTACAGTACTTGCTTTTCCTAAAGCTGCAATTAAAGGTCGCCTCCCAGTCAAAGGAAAAATGTGATAAAAATGTGACTTGGAACTGTTCAGAACATTTTCTATGGCCCTTTGGGATTAATTCCAGCGATTATACAATTTGACGTTTTACAGAGAAATAATCCTTTGTGTATGAGTTCCATTAATCATAATCACAAAGATCACGTCAGAGACTTCAGTCCAGTCACTTAATATAAAGGATTTAATAACAGACTAATGAATATGTTCACTAAATGTTAAAGAAAAATTAACTTGTTAAAAGAATGCCAAGAAATGCAAATGTCTTACAGCCATGTTCTTTTTCTTGTAAGGATCGATGCAGTGTGTCAGCACCCTTGCTGACTCTTAGTGTCTGTTCCTTTGAATACATTGAATTGCTAGGTTGTAGCTGTACCGGACATCATGCCCCCTACTAGTTTGGTGTAATTTCCCCTGCAGCTTTTGTGCCTCTTTTAGATATGCTAACCAGAAATTCAGAGACAGCCAGCGTGTCAACTGAAGCACTTGTTCTACACTTCTTGCTTTCCTTACTGAACTGGTGATTACAGGTGTTCTGATCTATGTGGGAAAGATCTGTTTTGTCTCGGGAATGATTTGGTATATTAAGTGGTTTCTGGAAGTGTTTTTATTGAAGAGCTTTTGTGTGTTCTGCTATCTGTTAGAGGAGGCATCTGAGAAACATCATTTCTGCTATAGATCTTATTTGAATAAAAAAGTGAACAGCTTTTTTTGCATATGATTACAATTGCACAGATGAATACTGAGTAACTGTGATTAATAGTAACACAAATGTAAAAAAATTGCTGTTTCGTCTTTAGATGTTTCATTAGCTAAGGATATTTCCTAAAGGTCTCTTATTGTAGGTCAAAGCATAATGGTGAAAAACCACAACAAAATATAACAACGATTAGGTATTCATATTTGAAGAGTGGATCACTGCTTTCAGCTTCTGGTATTGTTTTATGTTTGTGAAGCTTGAATAGGGGAATAGACATGTGCTGCTATGAAGTACTAAGAATAATCTTTTATAAGCTATGGATAAAAAAGTTAAGCAAATATGATGGTTTTAGTACAGCATCCTCATGTATTTTTTGAATTGCTGAAAAATTGTCATTGAAGAATAATATCCCTTTATTATTATTATTTTTTTATAATTGTGTGGCAACACTTGGACTTATTTTGACTAATTATTTCATGATAGGATTTTTGTACATGTCAGTTGTCATTCTTTGTACACTCCAGTAGATGGCAACTCCAGTCTTCTTGTCATTTAATCTCTACTCAAACTAGAAATATTTTGTTCTTTCCTCTCTACCCACCACATCTCAACTATATAAGGCTATTGGTTACATAGAAACGTGCTTCAATTCCATTTTTATTGGAATCACCAAGTACTATCTGCTTTTAGACCAACCAGTTAAAAACAAAAACAACCCTCCCCCCAAACACATGGCTAGTAACTCCAGAATCATAAACTACACAATGATTCCTGAGACACAATTAAAAAAGTCAAGAGATTCCATAAAAAGGAGAAGTGCTAGAAATTTTTCATGTGAATTACATTAATTGATTGATTGCAAACACAACTTATTAGTTTCTTTATATGTGATGATTTCACTGTAACACATATAGCACATATTTTCCCTGGTTTTATGTTAGTCTATTAATTTTCTCTGTGTATAGAAAATGCTTGATTAAACCTAGTGAAAAGGTACAAATTAAATTAAAATTATATCAAAGTGACTGTTCTCATGAAAACCTAATCACAATGGGCCTGATCTGAGTTACGTTAGAGTAGGTTCAGATTAATGTGGATGCCTTGAATGGAACAGCTCTGGATTTACATCAGTATAACAGAGATCAGAACCTGGCCTTCTGTACCTCTTCTGCTGACCTTCTTCTTGGCTTTTATTATTGTTTCCCTCAGCTGTATCGCTAAAGTATTAACATATAGTATTTTTTTCTCAATTTCACCCCACAGAATCTCATGATTCTTTAATACTTGCCTGTGGAATTTGCAAAAAATAAAGAACAACATCACTCTGTGAATTAATGCCCGTCTGAAAATGAGCGCACACAAAAATTGTGATCGCTCTGCCTGGGTTGGAAACTAATGATCATAACTATCAGACATAGGATTCTTTTTCCGTCGCTCTGTATCCGGACCACAGTTTAATTTTCAACCCCCTTCCTCTGCCTAGCAGGTTTTATTTGGTAATTAATGATAGACGAGGGGCAGTTCAGTCACCGTTTATGAGATACAGTGCTAACCTCAAAAGAACACAGGCTGCTCATCTGTTTATTTTTATTTACCTACAGCAATGGTAGTTAGTGTTCAGTTGTTTTACAAGAAACCTTCAAACAATAGTGTAGCCTGTGGCATGCTTGGTGTAATGCACCACCTACTTATTATGGTGATAACGTATTTCAATTGTTTTAAATAAATTAGAAAAAGTTACACTGAATATTAATGTTTAAAGCCATTTTTAGATACTTGCACTTTATGCTGGTTTAGTAAAAAATTTAGTTATCAATTGAGTTTTGCTTACTATGTGGACATTTTTACTTTACCAAAACATTATTAACATAAATGATGGTCATACAGGATAAGCAGAATATTGGTGAATTTAAGCCTGACTTTTACATAATAAATTAGTGAGCAAGGTAAAAAAATCTCTTTTGGATCTTGGTTTCATCTCTGGAAAGAATCCCAAGAATCTTAGAAAACTGATGTTAGGGTTATATACAGGTCCTGGGTCTATTGCAGATAAGTGGTTTGTTTCTCATTATCTCATTTAGTGCCACAGAAACTACTCCACAGGAGTCTTTATTAAAACTTGCTTAAGGCTAACATTTTCCCTGAGGTCAATAATGAGTTCAGAGGCATGGACGTAGAAGCTTGATTTGTTCTAGCTAGGATAGTGAATTATGTCTCATTGGGGCCCCCAGGCTAGTATTTCAAATTTGCCACAAGGTACTTCAGCAAAAATTCTACTTCCATATTGAAAAGACCATGTGCACCTAGTAGCAAATGCAGAGTATACACTTTAAGATTTTTTCTTTTCTGTTATGCCACTATATATTTTTCTACATTACAAACCCATTGAGTTGCCACACACAGATGAAGATATGTAGCCTTAAGATTTCATGCACCAGTGAAGAAGTTTTACCATTATTTTCTATTAAAATGCATAACACAAAACAAAACAAGTTCAAATTTCTTCTGTGGCACTCATAGTGCAAATAGCCTTTAAAACAGTGCATCCCATTTTTGGTGGCTTTAGCATGCAAGTGCTATTCACTGCTGCAGATCCTTACTCATAACTAGTCCCGCTGTTCTGGGGAAGCCAGCATTACTACTTACGTGAGGACTCACGTGAGTAAAAGTTTGTATAATATGGGATTTCTTCAATAAGGAAAGAAGCTGTAAAATTAGCTAAGCTTCATCTTTTTTTGCATAAGAAAAAGCCAGTTCAAAAGAAAGTACTATACTATGAGAACATTATTAATCTAGTCGATATTCTGGGTTTATGATCATTAGTGGGAATTGCTGGGTTTACGATCATTAGTGTGAACTGCTGGCCCTTCTGTTACAAACTCTTGTTTTAAAAAATATTGTTTTCACAATTTACAAAATATAGCTGTATAAAAGATAACTCTTTATTTTACTGATGTGTTTTTCTAAAATTAAATATGCCTTGGAAGGCAAAGGCTGTGTGCCATAAATTTATGCCCAGTATGGAATAACATATGGAATTTTGGCTTGTGATTGTGACTGGCAGGAGCCAAAAGTTTCACTGGATTTCCAGGACAGCTCACATGCACGCAGGGTTTCAGACTCTTGTCCTATTCTTTCTTGTGGTCTAGATTTTCACTAAGTCCTATCCTTCTGAAGCTACAAATGCAAAACTACCTAAAAGATGCCACTAAAATCTGAAGCAAGCTGTGAGTGTTATGAGGCATATTGCAGTTTATTGCATATTTGATATGTCTAACTGCTTGTATATGGTAGCCTCCTATGTAATATAAATAACTATATTTACATTTTCCTTGCACAGTGAAATCTGCTTTAAGACCATTTTCATTTTCATACTGATCAACTGTATTTATTTACAACATTCTTATCACCATGGTATCCACATATGCCACATTCCCGACTCTGCATTCCAGAGCAGGCTTTCCAGTTATTTCTTTGTAGGACATATAGGCCAACAGAGCAACTATGCCAGACTGATAACACTGTATTCATTCACTTGCACAGGATGTGCTTGTGTGTGTGTACACATATATAATAGAGATCATTTTTTTTATCATCATCCTCATGGCAGAGGCGGTGAGTAAATGTTTGTGCTGACACTTGTAAATTTTCAGGACAATTTCTCAGGTCCCAAAAATTTCACTTTATGTAATAAAAAAGGAAATTACACAGTTCAGATAGTTTAACCGAAATGCCAGTATGCATAATCAGAAAATAAGATACATAAACATAGAATTTTGGACCCATTTCTTATATCCTATATTTAACTTCTACAAACAAAATCCAGAAATGCCTGTCACTTGATCAATATGTAATGGATCAGTTTTTGCATATACTGTACTATGTCCTTTTCATTTGCTCTTTCAGTCATGGCGATCTAATACAGTAAAACACTATAATAAAGGGCTTAACTTGTTCTAGGCAGTCAGTGGCAAAGAGACTGGAGTCGGATGTGGAGAGAGAGCTCAGACCAGTTGAGTGTTTAAAGTAAAACATTAAGGTTCAAGGTGTTTAAAGTAAAATGTGTAGGTTAAGGTTTTCAAAGCTGCCGAGGTGACTTCATTGCACAGAGCCCATTAATTGAAACTTTGCTGTGGGGCACAGTTAGGAAGATAGGAATGATGTAATGAGAAAAGAAAGAACAGTTAAATTCATGCCTCATATGACATATGTGCACACCTACCCTCTCTTCCCCCAAAAAAGTTTCCAGGGAAGAAAAGAAACCCTAAAATTAAATAGAAATATCCACAGAGGCTTAGAAGGGAGAAGGCATGGAATGCCTTCCATCCTTACAAGATCTCTGATCCAGTGGATGGGTGGCTCTGTTTTTTGCCATCAAAGTTGCCAAAGAGTCCTTCCCTCTGAAGCCTCCAAGATACTACGTATTCACTTAAATGGACAAATCACACTGTCACATAGACCCTTGTACTAAATTACACATTTCCTTTGCTTTAGATTGTTGTTGTATATTACAACAAAAAAATGTTAGCCATGTTCCACGTGTCAAGGGAAAGGACACCCATGTCTGTTCACATATATCCCCAAAGACCTTGAAAGAGGAAATTCCACATTCACATGATGTCCCTGTGTGATAGACAGAGCACTGGGATATTTGATTTACTGGACGGATGTGTAAAAGACTATGTCGTCAGACAGTTACATGTATGAGAAGGCTCAAAAGCGTAAATTATTTCACTGAAGGTCTGGAATTAATTATGCCCAGTAAACTCGCTTCCAGACCTGCCCGTTCTTAGATGGTAGCAACCCAGAGCCACCACTTGTTGATAGTTGTTATCACACATGCAGAACACCTTCCAGTTAGGGAACTGTACTTTGGGGAATTAATCTCCCATAGCAGAGGCAAAGCCTTTGTTATTTACTCAGGTAGATTACAGCAGACACTGTTTAGTATTTATATATGGGTATATTTCTTTTCAGTACACATCTTTCCTCATGTTTTCAAAAGGCCCTCACAAAAATGACAAATGCTATCTCTCCTTTTCATATGTTTTCTTCTATTTCAGCAAAAAGGAGGTTCTTGGGGAATGTCAAATGTTATTTCTTTCCATTTAGCTGACACCTCTCCATACATCTCAGTCTGTTTTAAGTACTTGTATGGCCCCCATGACCACAGTATCTGAGCATTTTGCAATCTTTTAATATTATTTCTCCTTGCAACACCACTGTGAGATAGAGAAGTGCTATTATCCCCATTGTACAGATGGGGCACAGAGAGACTAAATAACAAGCCCAGGGTCTCATGGGAAATTTGTGGCAGAGCAGGGAATTCAAACGGTGTTTCCTGGAAGCATACTAACCACTGGACCATCCTTCCTCTCATGTAGTGTATGAAACACAGCTGTACAGTTTTTTTTCCCAGTACAATAATGCAGGTCTTTGCGGTGACCTAAGCTATCCCCACTGTGAGGAGAGGCACAGGCAAACCAGTATAGTGGAAATAATGTTAAACTTTATAAAGTAAAACGAAGAAATTTGGCAGGAACAAGAACATAATATAAATAATATAAAATATCATAGAAAATAACATCAAATAGTTGCTTAGCAGAATAATAAACTGTAAATTACCATCACAATAAAACGTTTTTTTCAGCTACATGCTGTATCACCCCAAGAGAGAATCTACTCTTTCTCTACCTGGCAGCAAAGTCCAGTTTTATCCCAGTTTCACCTCTCTCCAGCAATACTCCTTTGCTTTGACACTGCAATGACCGCACATCTCCACCTGTGAATGACAGCTCTTCACTTGGAGAGCCACCTGTTCTCTAGGTGCCCAAACTGTATTGTCTCTGTTAGTGTCCCAATGGTCAGCCTTGCCAGACATACACTCTGTGCCCCTCGCAGCCAGACTCCTTGCACCTGGCTCATCACGGTTCAGCTTCCTCTAACACTTCTTCTTCTGGCCAAACCCCTTTTCACCCCAGCACAGTCTCTTTTCACCACCTTCTTCTCTAAACGCCATTCAGCTTCCCTTTTGGGCAGAGTCTGAGCACTTTCCCCAGCTTTAGCTGCCCTCTCATTGGACTGTCTCTTTCCCCAGAACAGCATTCAAGGCTGCTGCACCATGTCCTAGTGCCAGGCAAGAGAAATTTGAGGACCCAGTACATCATGTTCACTGAGGCCCCATCCACTTCCCATTTCTCCCCAGTTACAGATGCTTTTGGGGGGATGCTCTGAGCTTAGGTCCCAGTAAAACTGTCAGTCCTGTGCATCTTCAGTTACTTCAGTTGATAATTTCTATACTTCAGCTGGTAGACTCAATCACAGAAAAAATGGCAGCTTGTCCTGGACTTTTATTTCAGATTTCATCAGCTGTAATCTGCATCTTTGAAGAAGGTGGCTGTAATATATGCTCTATTCCTCTATTGCTTACAGTACTAAGCACACACCAGAGCCTCATTCCTTCAGGGCTGATCTACTCTGCAGTTAGACCCCCGCAGCTGGCCCATGCCAGTGACTCCCGTTCATGGAGCTCGGGCTAAGGCTCTGTTTAATTGCGGTGTAGACATTAAGGTTGTGGTGTAGTCGTTCAAATGTCTACACTACAATTAAACAGCCCCTTAGCCCAAGCCCCGTGAGCCCGAGTCAGCTTCCATGGTCCAGCTGTGAGTTTTTAATTGCCATATAGACATACCCTTAGGCCTTACTTGCAGTTCACTAGACTTGAAATGACAGTCGTGATATGTTCTAGGGATAGTCTCTCACCATGAGGCTCTAAAACAGCATGGCTGATTTTAGGACTGTGCCTGGGGCTCTTGTGATGTCAGGAGCTTGGAATCAGTATAGAGATATGTTGGTGGGTCATTCTGAGGTTTGGTCTGGTCTGCTCAATTAACCCCAATGTAGGATTATGAAGGAGATTTTGGAACGGCTTTTCTTGGTCAGAGGAATCAAGTGGTAGAATCTGAGGTCCTGCAGGAAAACTGTAGAACCAGCTAAACATGGGGAGAAAGCTTAAAGTGGGGTTTATGCACCGTCACTGTTATGAGCTACCAATAAATCCAAAATTTGGGAAGGAACTAAGTTTCGATTTTATACTCTGTGGTGTGCCTAGTGTATTACAGAGCAGAGTGTGAACTCTACTTGTTTACAGACCCCCATTTAAACCCTGCTTTTTTGATAGGAGAAAGGGCTTTTTACCCACCTGTTTGGTTGTCGCTCTTTGGGAGAGAAAATTGCAGTTCACAGTAATGTCTTTTCTTCTTGTGGTCCAAGAGCCACTTCCCACCACCGATCCCTTCTTTTATTTATGCCCAAATGGATTCTCACTGTTGAAAGTTGGCACAATACCTGCAGTTTTAATGCAGGTATTGCTGGCAACTCCTGTAACACCTAAGTGTGGTTGTTGTTTTGTTTTTTTTTAAATTATAGACATTGTTTCATAGATCTGATAGCAGAATTTAGCCCTGGCAAACTTCAATGTCTCTCCAGGAGGAGCTGGATTTATAAAACTGAATGTAGAAGCAGCCATCAAAGAGAGTAAAGTGAAGGTTGACAGTTTATAAAGCAGAGATTCTGAATGCCAAAAGAGGAGAGATTTGGAATGCATTTCACATTGGATAAAAATGTTGTTATGGAAAACAAATCAGAAAGAAGGAGCTTTTAAAATTAATGTAGGAGGAATTAAAGCACAAATTAGTTGACAAAATAAAATATTAAACAGAAGAAGGAAGCACCTGTGAATCTAAAGGTACAAATGCTATGAAGCTGCATGAATTTGGGAAAATGAATAGAAGACCAAAAATAATATATTAGCCTTCTCTCTAACCCAGCGGTTCTCAAACTTTGGGTCGGGACCCCAAAGCGGGTCACAACCCCATATTAATGGGGTCTCCTGGGCTGACGTTATACTTGTTGGGACCCGGGGCTGAAGCTGGGGCTCAGACTCCGGCTCAGGCTTCGGTCCCCCTTCCCGGGGTTGTGTAGTAATTTTTCTCCTCAGAAGAGGGTCATGGTACAATGAAGTTTGAGAACCACTGCAGGAACCATCTGCAGTTGGCAAACTTAGGGAAAGATTGTGTCCATGATAACTGATTTACATACTGAGGCTTGGGCTAGTATTGGGTCTGCATTCGTCAAAGCCATTCTGCAATCCGTCATGAAGATACAAAGGGTCAGAATCAATGGGACTGCTCACTGAACACCGATGTTATTTTACATAGGGGTACCATAACCAAATAAACCATAACATAATGAATTTAAGTAATTAACATATAGAATAAAGTGAATTAAGCCAACGTGGTGCTGTAGCCCGGGTGTATTGCCTAATGATTTGAGATGGCCAAGTGTGTGATTAGAATTAAAATCTCTACACATAAAGCTGGTCAATAGCTTTGGGACAAGTAAAAGGAGAGGATGAAAATAGCAAGGAAATTTTAAATAATGACATTAAAATGACATTTAAACTAAACCCTTGCTTGTATTTGTAACGATGACATTGTTTAATGGGGTTTTAATGAATGCAATACACTATGCCATACACGAGAGCAAAAACTGAGTTTGTTTACTGCATATGTATCATCAGATCCCTGTTGGTGGGAGAGAATGACCCTGTATGTTCAAATAAAAATGTGATTTCAGTAGGAATAGTGAATTAAATGTGGGGCCATTTTTGTTCCTGGTGGAAAAGCTATATGGAATTGATTCACTGCTTCTCTGTGACTGCCCCAGAACCCATGAGAAATCCATACAAGCTGAAAAGGTCACATCATGCCCCAAAGAAATGGTTCTAAACAGTGTGATTCATATAAAAAAGGGAAATCCTGTGATTTCCCCCCCACACAGTAATTCATCCTGCTTTTCTGCTGTGAACAAATCTGACATTTTATACTCTATAGTGTATTTTCAGTTAAAAATAATGTGATTTTGTTTATTGTTATGTTGTGCTACAATTCAACATGGGTTTACATATTTATCACAAAGGTATATGACATGATACAAAGATCCTGAATATTAATGACTGAATCTTCCAAAGTAAAGGGGATGAGCCTTTTCAGCACATTTCTTAAATTACCTTTTCTCTGCCATGAATCTTTGAAGTCCTGTGATGATTGGTTCCCCTCAGTGTAATGGGTCAGCATTCATAGCCATCAGGTGTGATCACACCCACCATTAAAGAGAGAGAGAGTCTACCTTTTAGGCTTGTTTTTTTCTATTGTTCAGTATTGCACATAAGTCTTTTCTGCACTGTACAAGACAGAGAAGAAGACTTGGTCCCTGCCCCAATTTGCTTATTCTAAATAGAACGAGAAAGACAACAGGACCAAAGGGGCAGGGTATACCTGAGATCTTTTTCATTTTATTTCATTTGTTTGTTTGTTTTTAAATTGGGGCGTGACAACATTTTTTGTTGAAGTGTCCCAGCAGCACCAGGATTCATAAATTCATAGATTCCAAGGCCAGAGATGGACCATTTGTAGACTCAGGAGCTCCAACAATGCCATCAATTTATGAGTCTGTGAGCTGTTTTGTGGGTTTTGGTTAATGACTTGATGGAGAAGGAGTAGGGTATATATAGTAATTGAGTAGAGGGCTACATACAGGAGGTGCTAGCAATACCTAGCCCCACACTGCTGTGAAGTCAGAGTGTATGCTCTATAAATGCGTATGGAGGTTCTGCCCTCTTTCACTTGACAGTTGCAAAGAGTGCGACAGTTGCAAAGAAAGCCTTTGGCAGTCTTGGTGGCCTCCTCACCTGACATGGAGCTGCCACCCCAATGGGGGAGTTATGTACAGTGAAGGCAGGCCAATTGCCTGAAGAGGCCATGGGGATAGTACTTGTTTGGTTTTCATACAAGTTACTTCATAATGCTAGGTTAGTTATGGATTGTTTATATAGAAGGACGAAAAGGAAACAATACATGATTAATATTCAGAAAATAGGCAGCAAGCCCTGTGTCACTTTTTATGGGGGTGGGAAGAATAATATTAAGGGAACATGAGGTGGGGGGGGCTACAGTTTGAGGATTTAAATTATTCTTAGCCATCAGTCTGTTGGGCATATAGGTAGCCTCTGTACTAGCATATTAGTACTGTGTCCCTCATCCTCCATATCCCCCCTGCCTCTGTCCAGTTGTTTGTTACGCTCACTTTAATTAGACTGTAAGCTCTTTGGGGTAGGGGACATATCTACCTACACTTTTGTGTAGCTCCTAGCACTGTGTGTGTGTGTGTGTGTGTGTGTGTGTGTGTATGAGAGAGAGAGAAAGAGAGTGTTGTGGGTTTCACTGAAAAAAAAGGGTGATTTAGAGGGAATAGATGCACTAGAACAACAAAGTGGTTTACAAACATGAAAGATAGGTACGTAAGGATATTGTAATTGCTGATTGGTAGTCAGTATTGCCAGCTCTTTTGTGAGTTACAATAAAATAACAGGTTTCAGAGTGGCAGCCCTGTTAGTCTGTATTCGCAAAAAGAAAAGGAGGACTTGTGGCACCTTAGAGACTGACAAATTTACTTGAGCATAAGCTTTCGTGAGCTACAGCTCACTTCATCGGATGTGAAATAACAATATTTGATGTTTTTGGAAAGCCCAACTTCTGGAGTCATGGGATTCCATGACTTTTTTTAAAAAATGGTTTCAGTCTTCTCGGTTATGGAAGAATGATTGACAATACATCTAAAGGCTAAAGAACCAGAATTGTAACGCCCAATTTATTTTTTTTAAATATCTTGTGATTTTTAAACTAATCTCATATTTTTTTTAAAACTGACTTGACTTTTAAATGATTGTGGTTGGCAGTACAGTGTATTTCAATACTATCTAGAGGGCCCAATCAGGGCTCCCATTCTCATAGTGTTAGGCTCTGTACACATATGTTATAAATAGAGTGATGCTCTAGGACCAGCAATTTGTAGGGTGCCAGGAAAAGAATTAAAAATTGTAAAATGTAAATTAACCATCAGACTCTCCTGAAATGAACCTAATCCATTGATCTGGTGTGTTCTGGTGATCATGTAGAGGAATTCATTCTTTGGGGTCTACCAGTCCAACACCAACCATGAGCACTAAATTAACCTAGATAGAAAGATCGATCAATCCAAAAGCATCTCCATTAGCATAATTTTACTGCATGACAGGGCTCAGATACTATGGTGATTGGTGTTAGGGGGCTTATTCCTTCACCCACTTACTTCCCTGGTCCTTCTCACATGAACAGAGAGCAACAATACCCAAAGTCCAAAGGTGCAAACAATTCAATGTTTATGGGGGTGAACTTCCAGCAAGCATGATTCCAGTTTCCTTCCTTAGTGTCCCCCTTCCCAGCTCTGACACCACAGAGGCTTACCTGTGTCCCTGTTCCCATTCCTGCCCTTAGCCAAACATGATTCCAATTTCCCCACCCTCATGCCCTGTTCCCATTTCTGCCCTTAGCCAAACATGATTCCAATTTCCCCACCCCCATGCCCTGTTCCCACCCACCCACTTCCTGATTGACTGCAGACTATATAGTAAAACTTGAGTTCTGCTTAGCTATACCTTAACCTATCATTTTCCTGAAATTTAACTAACTAATCCTAATATATTGTAACATGATTATGTAACCAATTATATCCCACCACCTTAATTAGCTTACACCCAGCAAAATTAATTATACAGCAGACAGGAACAATCACAGAACCAGACAGAGATTATACAGACAAACAAGAGCAAAGTGGGAACTATAATGACAAGACGATACAGAAGTGAGAATTTCACATCCCAGCTATTGATAAGTGAGTTCTTGCCAGACAGGATGCTATCAAACTAAGTTTCCTTTTATATTTTCTAGGCACTTCCCTTTCTCTGGAGGCGATAGGCATTATCAGGACAGGATTGTATTCCTAACAGCCCAATACAGCCTTCTTTCAATGTGACTAGTTTGGAATGTGAGGATGTGACCGGTCACTTCCCAGCTTATGGCTGCCTCTGCTGCTTAGCCGAAGGCCTTAGCCTAAGCACAAGGCCTCAGACTGTCACAGTAAGAGAAGGCCCTTACACCGGCAGGCAGTGATTTTGATTCTTTTATGTCTCTATAACTAGCCAAGTGATAAGAATACAACTAAATTCTCAAAATACAGGCCTTTGCAGACAGACCTGAATATCTATATCCTAACAATTGGCATATTAAAAACAGGTTTGAAATATTTGAACAGGTTTATGTTGAAGTTGTTGGGTTTTTAAAATAAATTTTTGCTGATCATACTTCAGAAAAAATCAGTTAACTCTCCTTTCCTGAAGAAGCGTAAAGTTCAGTTTGATTTCTAAACATTCTTTAAAAATATTCTTGAATTTAAATACTGATTTTTGCAGTTGCATGTTCTTTCAAATGCAATATGCTTGTTACTTTGAATAATTTACGTAGTATCTATGTAAGAAATCACTGAAAAAAGGTTTTATTCTCTTTTAAAGTTTACTCAATACAAGTAACTCAGATTGAATGATGACAAGGGACATTGATTGTGCAAATCCACATTCTGATTGACTGATCTTTTCTAATGATGTCACAGCCTTGCACCAATCCAAATGGAGCACAGCTGAAATCTTGTCATTTAGACAGACATAATCTCTTCACGTATTATGTTCTAGATGCATAGACATTTCTAAAAATGTGGGGATTTACTCATATATGAATCTCAATGGTTACACTTTCAGGTGACTTCTCTGTCCAGCAAAATTGAAGGTGAAAATTGATTAATTATAATTATTTGAATTAAGCTAAAATGTCATGGGCATAAAAGACAACATATCAAAACTATTGATGATCTTTAAAGCCTGGAGGCCTGTGAGGTATTTGTGATTAAGGGTCTGTCTACACTGCAATTAAAACCCTGCAGCTAGCCCGTGCCAGTTGACTCGGGGTCAGGCTTGCCGAGCTGTTTAATTGCAGTGTAGACGTTTGGGCTTTAGACAGAACCCAGGCTCTAGGACCCTGCAAGGTGAGCGGGTCCCAGAGCTCAGGCTTTTGCCCAAGCCCAAATGTCTATATTGCAATTAAACAGCCCCTTAGCCAAGCCCCGTGAGCCTGAGTTAGCTGGCACAGGCCAGCTGCAGGGTTTTAATTGCAGTGTCGCCATACCCAAAGTCTCTATTTGTTTCAAGTTGCTGTGTTTATTTTACTCTGTTCTTTCGAGGAATTATTCACAGTAGTTTATAAATTGCATGCCATATAGAATGATTGATGTGACATTAAATATGTTAGATCTCCATGCTTACTGTTGTGGGGTTTCTTTTCTTCTTGGAGGCTCTCTAACTCTAATAACCATGTTGCATGTAGAAGGATAAGCATCTAATTCAATGGTCAATGAAGTCAATGACTCTTTCTATTGACTACAATAAGTTTGGACTGTGCCCAAGGAGTTACAAATACTCATGACTTCTATACCTTAGTGAAGAGACAATGGGCCCAATTCTCCACTGTTACACCAGTTTTGTGTCAGTGAAAATCAAAAGAGGTCACTTGTCCTATTTTTTAAAAAAGATTAAAATGTACTAATAAAAACAGATCAACCTAATGCATCAACTCAGTGACGTAATCAAATTAGTAAAATGCATTACTGGAAATAAAGCCAGGTAATTTTTATGGTGTTCCCTATTATAGGTCAATACTTCCTCAGTAGTATCTGAGATACTGCAGTCGTTCCTTTTTCAGTATAGAACTTTTTGAAGACGCATGCCTTTTAGTGAAATAGTTCACAAACAATCTAGGAATTCTGAGGAAGTTTTATTTCTCTTTACAAACTTTTGTAACACCTATCAGCACAGTATCTCATCTTCTCTTTTCCTGTCATTCCCTGGGACATTCCTTTTCTTGTGAAAAATAGAAGGGTGCCCAGCTATGATATTTAAACACCCTGGGATACTTTGCATAGCTTTGTTAATGTCAGTGTTAACTCCAACTTGAGTAATATATCCTGGCATTTTGTAACTTTTGACTTTTACAGTATTTTAACATTTTTCAATGTCATATGAGTAGAGAAGATACAAGAAATAAATCATTGAAAAAAGTAAATAGTGCATGGTATATGGTAGTGTATCTTTAAATTATGAAAATATTAAATATTCCATTAAGAACCGATGCAACAAATAGATGGCACAATGAAAGTGAGAAATGCATTAACTTCATGTTGCCTTTGGCTTTAGGTATTTGTTTTCATTTGTTTTGCTTATCCAGAAGTAAAATATAATGGATGCAAATTATGGAAGCAGCCATTTTGTGACTCTTTAATTTCAAAATACATCCTACCTCCCATCCAGCTCTGTTCTTTGCATTTGATGAAATCTGGAGCTATTTGGAATGATAAATAGCTTTTTGTGGCAGAGTCTCATTCTTTTTCATGTCATTGCAATTTGTTTCTGATATTAAAAGTACACGTTTCTGAGAACAGAATCCCCATTAGAAGAAGAGGACTCTGCTATGAGAAACTATTTGTCATATTAAACTGTTCCGGGACTCATAAGTCAACAAGAATACTAGCCTAGTCAGTCATTCTGCTATCCTCATTTGAAAAAATAAAAAACACTCTAAAACTCCTACCTGAGATTTGCACTCATTAGGGAATATATTAGATGGGAGATGATTATAGGTCTCTTGATTTAGTAGGTTATGTACAAAGTGAAATGTTATCCTTCAGTTTAACACACTATAATATGCTTTAAAGGTGACACATCTCCTTTTCTGTAATTCGTGACACTCATTTGGGGGGGGAGGTTTTTTTTGTGTGTTTTAAACCTGAAAACCAGCTTAAATGGTTAATTTTTAAAAAAAGAATGTAATTGGCTTGCCTTAATATTTTACCAAATTTTACAGAAGTGACCAAAGCAACCTAGTTCTGTTTCATTCCAATGATGTACTAGTAGCAGAAGCAAGATACTTGAATCTTAGGGACAAACCCTGGGACATACTGAGCCCATTCAGCTCCCATTGAGATCTCCAAGTTAGGATCCTGATCTTTAAAAAGGCATGTATACAATCGAATGTACAAAATTTGCATGCAGTTAATTTAGAACAAAATCTTGCATATAGGTGGATCCCTGTGCCCAAATGTCCTTGCAACACTGGGACTTTAATTTGTAAGCACAGTTACTGCAGTAATATACACAAATGTGATATATGTGCATGTAGATGTCCAGGTGTGTATTTATTGGATATTCACATATACAGCTGTCCAATTTTCATGTCTAATCCTGCACCTGACTTCGTGAAAACAAAGCCTTAAGGGTTGGATTTTCAAAAGTGCTCAGCATTGGCCTAATTCTGTTCCTACTGGAAACTTCCAGTGCCTTCAGTGGGGACACAGTTAGGTCATGCCTAACTCTAAATGCACAGTATTCTCACCCTAAAGGAGAGATTTTGAAGAGCAGTAAGCAAGCACTACACTGTCTTTAAGAAGACATGGCTGTTCTTCCTTCTGGAAGTAGCAATTTCTGATCCTAGAGGTCAAGCTGTGAATGACATTTTACTTCAGCAGAGAAATATTTACAATGTGTATTTAGAGGCCTGGGGCTAGGTTCACAAAGGGGACTTCAGCTCAGCATTGCAACACCTTATGTTAGGCTCCCTGCCCGCCAGGTGGAATCCACAGCCCTGGCTCCCTATACAATGTACAGGGAGAGCTAGGTGCCTAAAATGGGAGCCACAAAAGCCAGCAAACTTATATGATTTATTTTGCAAGAAAGGGTTTAGGTGTCTGACTCCAGGAGAAGGTTCATGGCGGTGAATCCCTAGCAGATATAGGCACCTCCCTCTAACTCTGATTCAGGTGGTTAAATTCCTTTGTGGGGCATGGCTTAGGCCACACCCCTCATAAGCATATTAAAATGGCCTTACTCGATCAGACCAAAGGTCTGTAGACCAGTATCCTGTCTTCCAACAGTGGCCAATGCCAGGTGCCCCAGAGGGAATGAACAGAACAGGGAGTCATCAAGTGATCCATTCCCTGTTGCCCATTCCCAGCTTCTGGCAAATGAAGGCTAGGGACACCATCCCTGCCCATGCTGGCTAATAGCCATTGATGGACCTATCCTCCATGAATTTACCTAGATCTTTTTTGAACACTGTTATAACATCCTTTGGCAAAGAGTTCAACAGGTTGACTGTGTGTTATGAGAAGAAATACTTTGTTTTGTTTGTTTTAAACCTGTTGCCTATCAATTTCATTTGGTGACCCCTAGTTCTTGTGTTATGAAAAGGAGTAAACAACACTTCCTTACTTACTTTCTCCACACCAGTGATGATTTTATAGACCCCTATCATATCCCCCCTTAGTCGTCTCTTTTCCAAGCTGAAAAGTCTCAATCTTATAAATCTCTCATTATGGAAGCTCTTCTATACCTCTAATAATTTTTGTTGCCATTTTCTGAACGTTTTCCAATTCCAGTGTATCTTTTTTGAGATGGGGTAACCTCATCTGCATTCAGTATTCAAGTTGTGGGCGTAGAATGGATTTATATAGAGGCAATATGATATTTTCTCTCCTCTCTATTTCTCATTGACTAACTTCACTAGCTCCCCGCTCAGCATGCTGGCTTTTGTGTATCCCATTCGTTGGTTCCTAACTCTCCCCATTTGTATTTGGAGACTAGGCTCCTAACTTGGCACATTGGATTCCACTAGGCAACAGGTGCCTAACGTTGGGCATTGCAATGCTGAATCTAAGGCCCCTTTGAAGTCCTAACCCTTGGCCTACACAGTTGACAAAGTGCTTTTCAACATTCATTTGCAAAATAAAATTGTTCCCTGGCCATCCCCTGGCAGCACATATATATTACTGTATGTCCTTTCAAAGGTCAAGTCTTGAAAACTGTTTCAGAATACAGGCGGCTTCTCTGAACAGATTAGGCTACAATGACTTTCAGGGTGTTGTGTTCTTGATTCTAAAGTTGCCTTTTGATCGTTCTTAAGACCAAGCAATTATGTATGTTGCAGAAGTAATAATAGGGAGTCATCTCCTTTTGCCCCTGCAACAAGAACTATGTGATATATGGCTGATATTTAATTTGAGAAAATCGCTCTCTTATCACTTTGGGATGGCAACTTTATGTAAATACTCAAAAAATCTGCAGTATATGTTGGCCATTTACACTGATGAAAAGGTCATTAACTAAAAATGTTTTCTCTGAGTTGCACCTATAAACCACTGAATTCAGATTGGCACTCTATTAGCACAATTTTGCAACTCTTCATTTTGAATCAGGACTGAAGTCTGCATATATTCTGCCTCCAGATTTTAGTGTAAATAAGTAAATAACCTTATAATTGATAGTCGTGTTTTAATGAGCCAATATCCAATATTACAACCCATTTGAATTATTTTTTGGCCTAGAGAAAGAGCTCTTTTTTCACATTATTTGCATTTCTTCTCCCCCCCAACTTCTAGTTAATTTAAGACAATCACATATATTACTAGCATTTTTAAAAAAAAATATCCAGCCACTGGAATAAATTATCATTTGTTTAGGCACAGGCCTCTCTCTATCCATCAAGCTAGGCAAACCATGCTCAGCATTGTTTCACAAACCAGCGTTAATGGGGCTGTTCCTCTCAACACCCCTGTAGGAACTTGCTTCGTGAAATAGGATAAGTTATGGCTCCACCATGGCAAGGAAAACCTGACTCTTCCAGGATGGCATAGCCACAGCAGTAGACTGATCTCCCTAACCTGTGTCTGCTTGTTTTGGCTCTTTGCCCTTAGCTTGTGAGCTCATTGGGACAGGAACTGTAGCTTCACTTCTATCTGAAGATTACCTAGCACATAGTGGACATTACCCTAAACGCATAGGCGCTGACTGTGTGGGTGCCCCAGGGCTAGAGCACCCTGGAGAAAAATTAGCAGGTGCTTAGCATTCACCAGCAGCCATGCTCCTGTCCTTCCCCCCAGCGCCTCCTGTCTGTCGGTGGCCTCGCTGATCAACTCCTCCCCCTCCCTCCCAGTGCCTCTTGCACACTGTGGAATAGCTGTTCAGCGGCGTGCAGGAGGCACTCGGGAGAGGGGGACGAGCAGGGATGGGGTGTGCTCAGGGGAGGGGGTGGCAAGAGGCAGGGCATGTGTGTGGCCTTGGGGGAAGGGGCGGGGTGGAGGTTTGGGGGAACAGGACAGGTGGAGTGGTGGCAGGGCCTGGGACTGAGCAGGGGTTGAGCACCCCTGAGAAAAATTAGAAGCTGGTGCCTGTGCCTAAACAAATAATTAGGATGAACAGTGAGCATTTCCTGGGAGTCCGGAGAGAGAGAATCCTATCTGGGAATTCCAGGCATTAGAAAATGAAGTTTTCTAATCACCCCAGCTCATAGTGTAGATGCAGCCCAAGAGAGAAAAAAGATTGATCAAAACGATACTAGGGAGGTCATATAACATTGTGGCACTGTTTAATAAGAGGTTTTTTTCTGTCCATTTGGTACTTTAGAATAATTGTTTTTCACAGTGTAGGCCTTTTTATTCCCAGTAACTTTTACTCAGTAATTTACTTAATAGTTTTTTTCTGTGAAAAGCACCATGCAGTGTGATAAGGTATCGAGTTTCTCCTGCAGAGCTTTATTTTATTTTCTAAAATGACTTTAGACATTTTGATCATCTCACGTACAATGGACTCATCCTTAAAGCCAATTCACGCCTTAAAGAAAGCAGGCCAGCATTGGCCTGGCACATTGAACTTGGCGCTGGGTGAAGGAGCTCATTGGTTCTCATCCCACCTCGGCCACTAGCTTGCAGGATGATGCTGAACAGGTAGTTGAACCGTTGGTAATTGTTGCTGTTTTATGGAAACACCTTTTCAACCATTATGCTAGTCCTTTGCTAGTGGAAATTATCATGTATTGTGTATATGGAATAAAATAATAAGCCAAGGAAACTGTAATGCTCTATTATGCTACTTCTAGAATTGTTATTGACATCCTGGTGAATAATTCACACCTTTATACATCAAAATTAAACTGTGTTGACTATATTTTTCAAAGGGCCTAAGGGCCAGATATTTAAATATATCTTGAAGCTTAAAGATGCAAATAGGCACCGGGTAGAATTTTCAAAAGCGCCTAAGAGCCTAACTCCCATTGATTTTGAAAATCCCATCTGCATCTTTAGGCATCATATCTGCTTCAGCTTCCTAGCTGCATCTTTAAGCACCTATCTATCTTTAATAATCTGGCCCTAAGTAATGTAGGAACCTAAATCCATTTTTTTAAAAAATCGGATTTGAGCTCCTAAATCCTTGGGCCCTTTTGAAAATTTTCCATATGTTGTCTTACTGAATGAAATTGCTTAGGTGACTTGGCAGCACAGGCTGAGATGTTTAATGTAGCCCAAAGGAGCCAGAAACCTAGGGTTAGATCCACAATAGGATTTAGGTGCCTAACTGCTGCTTTAGGTGCATAAGCCAAAAGATCCTGAAAACCCCTGCTCAGCTGTCTCCTATCCCTGGAGGCACCTAAAGTTCTTCCGTGCCTACATTCCAGTGAGCATGCACACAGCTGCCTCAGGCTAGGCTCCTGGGTACATCTCGCAGTCACACCAAATTGCCAGCGGGATTCATAGACTAGGCATTGTCCTACCTATCTTGCCTGCAGGGCCTAATCTGGTAGGCATGCTCTGAGCATGCCTAACCCTACACAAAACTACCATGGACGGAGGGGGGGAAGGAGGAGGAGGAGGCAGAGGCAGTCTTCAGGGGAGGGTTCATGTCTGAGAATCCCCAGGCTAGATAGGCACCTCCCTCCAGTGCAGATTTAGGCAGCTAAATCCCTGAGAAGGATGGGGATTAGGCCCTCCCCCTCTCCTGGATATTTACTATTTGTGATCCCATTCTAAGGCACCTCTCTCTCCCAGTGCATTGTATAGAGAGTCCTGGGCACCTAATGCAGGGCTCTGGATTCCACTGGGTACCATGGCATCTAGAAATTAGATGTTCCGATGCCTAATTGCCTTTGAGGATCTAGCGCCCAATTTCCACTGAATTTCAGTGGGATTTGGGCACAAACTCCCTTAGGCTCTTTTGAAAATCCCACCCATTAGAATAGTAGAATTGAGCTGGCCACAATTAACAGGTTTGTCAAAGCTATGTCAGGTTGTACAGCAGAACCTTAGTTTTCACTGTGGTGTTATTTCATTTAATATTCTTTGAAATATTTACACTGTGGTTCCTATAACAGGCCTGTCATAAATATAAAGGGAAGGGTAAACCCCTTTGAAATCCCTCCTGGCCAGGGGAAAGCTCCTCTCACCTGTAAAGGGTTAAGAAGCTAAAGGTAACCTCGCTGGCACCTGACCAAAATGACCAATGAGGAGACAAGATACTTTCAAAAGCTGGGAGGAGGGAGAGAAACAAAGGGTCTCTGTCTGTCTATATGCTGTTTCTGCCGGGGATAGACCAGGAATGGAGTCTTAGAACTTTTAGTAAGTAATCTAGCTAGGTAGTGTTAGATTATGATTTCTTTAAATGGCTGAGAAAAGAATTGTGCTGAATAGAATAACTATTTCTGTCTGTGTATCTTTTTTGTAACTTAAGGTTTTGCCTAGAGGGGTTCTCTATGTTTTGAATCTAATTACCCTGTAACGTATCTACCATCCTGATTTTACAGAGGGGATTTCTTTACTTCTATTTACTTCTATTTCTATTAAAAGTCTTCTTGTAAGAAAACTGAATGCTTTTTCATTGTTCTCAGATCCAAGGGTTTGGGTCTGTGGTCACCTATGCAAATTGGTGAGGCTCCTTATCCAACATTTTCCAGGAAAGGGGGGGTGCAAGTGCTGGGAGGATTGTTCATTGTTCTTAAGATCCAAGGGTCTGGGTCTGTAGTCACCTAGGTAAATTGGTGAGGCTTTTTACCAAACCTTGTCCAGGAAGTGGGGTGCAAGGTTTTGGGAAGTATTTTGGGGGGAAAGACGTTTCCAAACAGCTCTTCCCCAGTAACCAGTATTTGTTTGGTGGTGGTAGCGGCCAATCCAAGGACAAAGGGTGGAATATTTTGTACCTTGGGGAAGTTTTGACCTAAGCTGGTAAAGATAAGCTTAGGAGGTTTTTCATGCAGGTCCCCACATCTGTACCCTAGAGTTCAGAGTGTGGGAGGAACCTTGACAAGGCCTTTGTGGCAGTGATTAATTCTGATGTTCAAAATTGGATTGTCTTGCTTTTAGCCCCTTTGAGACTCTTCTCTGACTTAAGGTTTGCCTTAGGAGGAAGATGTACCATGTGAAGCACTAAAAATAATCACCATGCTCAGTAACTCTTTTTTTTCTCTTTGAAGTTGTAAAGGATAGGCAGAAAGTAAAGTGGTTTTATTATTATCTTAAATGTTTTGCCTGTTGTGTATAGGTTTTATCGGCGTGTTTTCATGTTAGATATAATATTGGGTCAAATATTAATCATCATCAAAATTAATCATCAATTATTATTAGTACCTTTTTGTCACTCATAGCAAAATTAACTCACATTGCATAAATGTAACAATAATATGTAAGTAGATATCAGTTCACAGGAATATATGTGAAAGTGCAGAGCTGTTCACTAAATCACCCTGCTTGTCAGACCAAGTGAGTCCCATTAATTCCTATATATCTCATGAACAGAAAAGGTGAAAGTTAAAGGGAGTGTAAAATGCTACTACCAGTAAGAGTGGAGAATTATGATTTGGTAGCAATTTCAACATGTGAAAATAAGTACATAAGGTGAAAGTGAGTGGCAAATCAGGCCCTTAATATTTAATGTTCTTTGGAGCAATTAACAAAATCCACCTGACCTGCCCTGCAGGATGAGTCTGTAGAAAAGCTCTGCAAGGAAATGGAAATATGGTTCTGAGAGCAGTACAAATCCTCTCTCTCAGTAGAAAATGTAATACTAAAGCTTATGTGTGCAAGTACAGTTCTACTAGGCTTTTGTTAATTTAATTAAGAATCAAGGTAAGCCCCAGAAGGGGGTGATGGGTTTGAACATAGGTCCAGTATGTACGTATGCACTGTGCTAAAAGTGGGGTGGCAACGTCCATCCTTCGGCCAAATTAATTTTATTTATATACTGTCCCATCAGGTCACATTGGCTACGGAACAATAATTCACAACAACTAAATAAGACTATTTTAATGATAATAACCCCTGTCATACAACTACAAAGAGGAGTGGGAAATGTTGTGTGTAAAAAGCAAATGAGAGAATATTAATCACAATAAAGAAAAAAATTCTTGGACGGAAACATTGGTTTGTGTTTGTTTAAAAGTGGGAAGGGAAGATGGTAGAGATATGCCAGATGGAAAGGAGGGCCACACTGCAGTGCTCACTGCAGCAGAGGTGCAATCGCCTGACAGTCTGAAAATATGATGGTAGAATCCCTGAAGCACAAATGTCATACGAGCACAAATATCCACTGAAGGAAGCTCAAGAAAGTGCTTACTAGCTGGGCGATTCAGAGGCTGCATTTCTTGAGCATTCAAAACTCCCATGGAATTCTGTAGAAGTTTTGGGCATACATAAATTACAGCATCATGTCCTAATACCATACATTTTATGCCTTGATCCTACTTGCATTGTAAACTGATAAACTCTCACTGAATTCAGTGGGAGCAGGAACAGGTCTGATATGTGTAGCTTGCCTGAGTTCACATTGCAGTAAAAACATTCTTCTTTTTTCATAATCAGATTTGCAACCTTAAAGTTTCATAAGCATGGAGGGAGTAGAAGAGGCTCCATTTAATTGTTGTTTTTTTGACAAACAGTAACAAAAAAGAAGCCAAAAATTGTAGTCTAAAAAGGAATATAAGGGTTTAATGAGTGCACAGATTAAAAACATTAGTTCATTCACTATTAGTTTATAATGGTATTTGCTAAACTGTTTTTCTCGATTAACATTTTAATAAAGATTGTGATGAAAATGTTGCACAGTTACTTTCTGCAGTTAATTGCCGCCAATAACTCAAATGGGCCTTCTGCTGTTTTATGCTGGCTTTGCACTAATGCCCTGTAATTGTGTTTCACTTTCTCTAATTAAACTGACAAGTAACGTGAATTGATATCACTTAGCACATTGATCTGAGGAGGTGGCAGGAATAGATTGCAGCATTTCTACACAGTACACAGTGTCTAAGGTTTATTACTATATCTCAACTATGTCTGGTACGTAGAGGGAGAAGAATTACACACAGAGAGTCAATTCTTTCCTTTTTGTCTTCTTTTGAATCTCTCCTTCTTGGGCTTAATTAGATCCAGTTCATTTTTTGTTTCAAACTTCAGCCGCTTCTATCTCTCTGAGTAGTGATGTCTTAGAAATATTCAGGCACAAAGATGAAGGCAATATTCAATAGTGATCCATTATTTACATTAATGAGGATCGAGTCATTTTCTTTCCCAGGCTTGCTTCCATCTCCATTAATTTAAAATGATAGCTAAAGTTACAGCATGTGTCCAATTAATTCTCATGCACATTGTTTGCTTGCAGGTGGGTTTTCCGTTGGAGGTGTGCCAGACTGGGAAAGGCTTGCTGCCAAACACACAAGTCATTGCTCTCAGAGAGTTTGACACATGCACTAACCTGATATTATGTAGGCAGTACAGTAATATGCCAAGAGAAAGCTAGCGGTGGAGAGTAACAGTGATTTCACTGATGGAAAAAGCACATCGGCCCAAATCATTTGAAGATATGGTTTCAGTGTAAACTGTAATTAAATGAGGCCCAGAGAATGGGTTGGCAAACAAAGAGAGAGAGCACGGAGGGGAGGAGGGAGATGACAGAGTAGGGGAGAAAGTAGGAAAGCACATTTGAAAAGCATTTAATTCCCTGCTATAAACCAGTTTGTCTCTTCCAGTATTAACTGCCTGTGTCCCTTACATTAGATTTTATTTTAGGAGGACACTTCCTTCATTGACACCCACCTATCAGATAGAGTGTGGACATTGAGAACGGAGACAAATTGTGTAGGGTCACCGGAGGAACATAATGTGAGGAAATTGAGAAAAGGGACATGTAGACATGATATCAGGATATATACCCTTATGACAAGATCTGGGAAGGACTCAACCAAGTGAAGTAGTAGAAACCCCCTTGCTCCAGACATTTAAAAGCAGATTGGGCAAAGCACTATCAATTGCACTATCCAGAATAATCCTGCAATTAATTCTTGAAGATAGGCTAGATATTTTCTGTCTCAGATTTTTAAGATGATGCGATACCTATGCTGTAAAAGATGAACCAAAAATAAATAGACCTGGTAAAATATATTTTAAAAGTTACAGTTGGCACTTCAGCATGTTCATTAAGACAAGCAGTTACATGTAAATCAGCAACTAGTCTCATGATTGGATATGCCTACCTTTTTGCTAATTGTTTGTCCACATTTCCAAAAATCTCTTCCTTTGTAAGTGATGTGTTCTTGTTCACAATGCCTCTCTAACAGAAGGAAAAGAGGTGAAAAAAGACCCCCCCCCCAGGAGACAATAGGGTCAAATATTGTAGCCAAATATAACTTTTTAAAAATGTTGTTCCTAGCAGTCGAACTATCTTAGTGGTTATCCTGCTTGATCTAAAAAGCTAAAGAAGGTGAGGCCTGAGCAGTACTTCAGAGGGAAATTTCCAAGGTGTGCCTTCGCGCTGCAGGAAAAGTTATAGGTAATTCATCTGGGGACATTTATCCTGTGAGTCAGCATTTCGGGTCTAATTAGCATGGTGTTGGGGAGAGGAATTTTGCTGGATACATTGTCCTTTGAATGAGACTTAAAACTCAGATTCTGGCCAGCTGTGGTCACTTAAGCTATGTCTACACTATGAGGTAGGGATCTGTTTTCCCTGCTTTTGTGCACAGCTTAGCCTTAGCAGTATGCATCCGATGAAGTGAGCTGTAGATCACGAAAGCTTATGCTCAAAAAATTGGTTAGTCTCTAAGGTGCCACAAGTCCTCCTTTTCTTTTTGCGAATACAGACTAACACGGCTGTTACTCTGAAGCTTAGCCTTGCTGAGAACATATCCACCTGTTTCAGGCAAGTTTGCACTTGGCATGGCTAAGCCATGCATCCACTCCTGCTGCCTGTTCTCCCATAGCTACACTGCTATTTATATTCATACTACCTGTAGCTCATAGTGTAAAAAATAGCCATTTTTTTAAACAGTAGGAGTGCTAATCCAACTATTCTTGCCAAAGTGTAATTTAGGGAAATCCATTGCACCTCCTTACGTTTCCCTTGGATTTTAAATGCACTTAGTATTGTTTGCTATTTGTCTTAATAGTTTCATGGAGTTTCTCTGTTCTGTGAGAATAGTTGATGTGTTTCACCCATACAGTTTTCTTACCCACTCATTGGACTGTTGTAAAATTTCAGTGGTTAGCTTTTTAAAACACTTAGAGATTCTTGAGCAGAAAGCAGTGGAGAAGATTAAATTATTATTATTGTTATTAAGTATTATTATACTTATTATTAATATTCATATTACTGTTGATAGAATGAGAATGTAATTTTGTTAAGAGAGTTATGATTTCATTCTAGCTTCTTTTCCTTACATAGCCCCATCATGTGAATGGGGACATGTGCTTACTGCCTCTTCCCTTTTCCTTGAATCATCTGAGATTATGAAACAGAGCAGTGGAGATATAAAAGCAGATTGCAATTCACAGCTGGGAAGCAGTTGATTCTTAAATTAGGAGTTTGTGGTGGACACTATGTAAATGGCTGGCAATGAAGAAATTAGAATAATTTAGCTTTCCAGAGTAAGTGATTCTGACCTTCTAAATGAAGGCATCTGCAAGCTTTCATTGAAAAGGTGAGGACGATGGATCTTCATCAACTGTAAATTGTCGTGCAGTGGAGGTATGGCAGTTTACACCAGCTGAGCTTCTGCCTCCAGAAGTATTTTTTTTTATAAGCACTAAATTGTAACAGAACAATTTTTGTACATTAGTGTCTTCTGAGCCAAACTGTATGATTTATCCCATGGAAACGCGGCTATTTTTTTCCAGTTTAGCACTGTCAATAGCCAATCCAAGTTGAAGGCATTCTTAAACTACTCTAAAGATCTTATCAGTACAAACCTTTAAATTGGTATGCCGATGTATGTAATTGTACTGAGGTTGCCTTGAGAAAAACGTATCTAAAAATGTGAATAATTTTTCTAGCATACAAGGTTCCAGTTTCAACAAATATATTATTATATCCTGAGAGCCTAATCCTTTCGAGGTGCTGAGTACCAGGCAATGCCAATGACTTCCTAGAGCTGGTCCTTTCTAGAGCCTGAATGTTTACTTCCTTGTAATTTTAAAGTCAGTGTGATGAAAGCAACCCCAAAGTGGTGCCTATATTTCTTTATCTTAGAACGTAGTTTTAATGTGAGTGATCACTTGACCCCAGATTTTCAAACTCCCAGGAGGTGCTAGGCCAATATTTAGGCACATTTCACAAAATCCTTGCTCAGCTACTGACTAACTCTAGAGGCATCTGCATTCCCTAAGTGCCTAAATTTTCACTGTAAAAGTCCCTAGGTGCCTGAGTTTCCGCTGCTGGGTTTGCACACTGCCACCTCAGACAGGAGCCCAGACACCTATCTCTCGCCTCAGCCCCAGTGGGATTCTCAAAGTAGTTGTTATCCTGCCTATCTTGCCTACAGGGCCCAATGAAGGAAACATGCTCAGGGCTGTGAATTCCACTGATTGGCTATGTGCCTAAAAGTTAGGTATTGCCAGGCCTAAGTTGCCTCTATGTATCTAGCCCCTAATAGGAGCTTTTCAAAAGCAGCTAGGCAGGTTAGGCACCGAACTGCCATTGAAATCAATGAGAATTAGGCTTTACATAATACTACTAGGTGCCAATCCTGTCTGCTGTTGAAAACCTGCCCCGTAGGGCCAGGTCTGTAAAGGTACTTACACATTGCAGTGCCTCACCCCTAGTTGCGCCACCACCTAATGGAAGTCTCAGCCGTGAGTTAGGTGCCCAGACTCCCTGTGCATTGTATGGGGAGAGTCAGGTGCCTAAGGAAGCAACTCTCATCCTGTCCAAGATGGCCAGGAGTGAAATGCTGAGGAGAGAGGCAGGAAGAGAAGAAGAGTTTAAGGGTGCCCATGGCTTTGGTTTGAGCGAGGGCGCCAAGCAGTGCATTAGCTGTGTAATGCCATCAGTGCTTGGTGACTTTATGAATGCCAACAGGCAGAAGGTTAGGCGCCTAAGGGGCTAGGCAGCAGCTGAGTGGCAATTTTGAGAATGTCACTGGCTTCAAATTATGGACTCAGGTGTCTAAAGAGGTGGTGAGGTGCGCTGTAACAGGCATGGCAGGGCCCCTTTTGCTCCTGCCTCTGTTAGGTTCACAAAGTCACTCTGATCCCCTGGGGTTAGTAATCACTGGTGCAGTTTAGTCACTAGCTTGGTCCCACCACCATTTCATCCCTGCTTCTGCTTCCACTCCCTGCCTTTTCATTGCTCCCTCCCTGGCTTCCTTCCTCTGAGGCTTTTATACAGCCCCAGGCTAATTAGGCGGTAGCTGTCTCTGCTTCCCCTATTAGGGCCAGGTTACCCCTGGCCAACACTAATGTATTCCCTTAAATGGAAACTGACATGGCAGAGGGCTGAATCAGCAACCCTTTGCCCAGCACCCTGTCACAGCACAAATACCTTATGTGGAAAAGGAAGGGATTGAAGCTGTGTACTCGCACACAGTATCCTTAGGAACTCTTGAGAATTCATAGAGGCATAGCACCCTGAAATTAACAGGTAATATTAGTGATACAATTATCCCGCCATTTTAAAATCCAGCTGCAATATTTGTCTTTCTGATTTCTACTGGCTGATGACATGCCATGCAAAAAAGAATATCCTTCTGTTTGGATTGGATTACTGCAATACATTCTCCACTTGATGACCATTCAGAGGATTTAACTGGTGCAGGAGGCAGCAGCCAAATTACTCAACCGTGTTAGATGCAATTATGGGGTATTTTTCACCCTAGAAGTGTCAGTAGAAAGTGACCTTGTTATGTAAACAAAGAGCAAAGTTCTGTTTATAGTTTGTAAAACACTCTGGGATCCTTTGGGTTGAAAGTCGCTATATAGTAGAAATATATAATTAACTATTGTATTAATTGCACTTATCTATTATACCACACACACTTTCAAACGTATTATCTGATAACAATCCTGTGGCTGAAAGGGACCTTGAGAGGTCCTCTAGTCCATCCCCCTGCACTGAGGCAGGACCAAGTATACCTAGGCCATTCCTGACAGATGTTTTTCTAACCTATCCTTAAAAACCTCTAATGATGGGGATTCCACACCCAAACCTGGAAGCCTATTCCAGTACTTAATTATTATTATCGTTAGAAAGCTTTTCCTAATATCTAACCTAAATTTCCCTCGCTGCAGATTTAGCTCATTACTTCGTGGCCTACCTTGAATGGACATGGAGAATAACTGATTACTTTTCTCTTTATAACAGCCCTTAAAATACCTGAAGACTGCTATCAGGTCCCCCCCCCCCCCGTCTTCTTTTCTCAAGACTAAACATGCCCAGGTTTTTTTAAACTTTCCTCAGAGGTCAGGTTTTCTAAACCTCTGATCCTTTGTGTTGCTCTCCTCTGGATTCTCCAATTTGTCCACACCTTTCTTATAGTGTGGTGCCAAAACTGAAACCAGGACTCCAGCTGAGGCCTCACCAGTGCCAAGTAGAATCATAGAATCATAGAATATCAGGGTTGGAAGGCACCTCAGGAGGTCATCTAGTCCAACCCCCTGCTCAAAAGCAGGACCCATACCCAATTAAATCATCCCAGCCAGGGCTTTGTCAAGCCTGACCTTAAAAACTCCTAAGGAAGGAGATTCTACCACCTCCCTAGGCAACGCATTCCAGTGTTTCACCACGCTCCTAGTGAAAAAGTTTTTCCTAATATCCAACCTAAACCTCCCCCACTGCAACTTGAGACCATTACTCCTTGTCCTGTCCTCTTCCACCACTGAGAATAGTCTAGAACCATCCTCCCTGGAACTACCTCTCAGGTAGTTGAAAGCAGCTATCAAATCCCCCCTCATTCTTCTCTTCTGCAGACTAAACAATCCCAGTTCCCTCAGCCTCTCCTCATAGCTCATGTGTTCCAGACCCCTAATCATTTTTGTTGCCCTTCGCTGGACTCTCCAATTTATCCACATCCTTCTTGTAGTGTGGGGCCCAAAACTGGACACAGTACTCCAGATGAGGCCTCACCAATGTTGAATAAAGGGGGACGATCACGTCCCTCGATCTGCTCGCTATGCCCCTACTTATACATCCCAAAATGCCATTGGCCTTCTTGGCAACAAGGGCACACTGCTGGCTCATATCCAGCTTCTCGTCCACTGTCACCCCTAGGTCCTTTTCCGCAGAACTGCTGCCTAGCCATTCGGTCCCTAGTCTGTAGCTGTGCATTGGGTTCTTCCGTTCTAAGTGCAGGACCCTGCACTTATCCTTATTGAACCTCATCAGATTCCTTTTGGCCCAATCCTCCAATTTGTCTAGGTCCCTCTGTATCCTATCCCTGCCCTCCAGCGTATCTACCACTCCTCCCAGTTTAGTATCATCCACAAATTTGCTGAGAGTGCAATCCACACCATCCTCCAGATCACTTATGAAGATATTGAACAAAACCGGCCCCAGGACCGACCCCTGGGGCACTCCACTTGACACCGGCTGCCAACTAGACATGGAGCCATTGATCACTACCCGTTGAGCCCGACAATCTAGCCAACTTTCTACGCACCTTATAGTGCATTCATCCAGCCCATACTTCCTTAACTTGCTGACAAGAATACTGTGGGAGACCGTGTCAAAGCTTTGCTAAAGTCAAGATGCAATTCATCCACTGCTTTCCCTTCATCCCCAGAACCAGTAATCTCATCATAGAAGGTGATTAGATTAGTCAGGCATGACCTTCCCTTGGTGAATCCATGCTGACTGTTCCTGATCACTTTCCTCTCATGTAAGTGCTTCAGGATTGATTCTTTGAGGACCTGCTCCATGATTTTTCCAGGGACTGAAGTGAGGCTTACTGGCCTGTAGTTCCCAGGATCCTCCTTCTTCCCTTTTTTAAAGATTGGCACTACATTAGCCTTTTTCCAGTCATCCGGGACTTCCCCCTTTCACCACGAGTTTTCAAAGATAATGGCCAATGGCTCTGCAATCACAGCCGCCAGTTCCTTTAGCACTCTCGGATGCAACTCATCCAGCCCCATGGACTTGTGCACGTCCAGTTTTTTCTAAATAGTCCCTAACCACCTCTTTCTCCACAGAGGGCTGGCCATCTATTCCCCATGTTGTGATGCCCAGCAGAGCAGTCTGGGAGCTGACCTTGTTTGTGAAGACGGAGGCAAAAAAAGCATTGAGTACATTAGCTTTTTCCACATCCTCCGTCACTAGGTTGCCTCCCTCATTCATTAAGGGGCCCACACTTTCCTTGGCTTTCTTCTTGTTGCCAACATACCTGAAGAAACCCTTCTTGTTACTCTTAACATCTCTCGCTAGCTGCAGCTCCAGGTGCGATTTGGCCCTCCTAATTTCATTCCTACATGCCTGAGCAATATTTTTATACTCTTCCCTGGTCATATGTCCAACCTTCCACTTCTTGTAAGCTTCTTTTTTATGCTTAAGATCTGCTAGGATTTCACCGTTAAGCCAAGCTGGTCGCCTGACATACTTACTATTCTTTCGACACATCGGGATGGTTTGTCCCTGTAACCTCAATAGGGATTCCTTGAAATACAGCCAGCTCTCCTGGACTCCTTTCCCCTTCATGTTAGTCCCCCAGGGGATCCTACCTATCCGTTCCCTGAGGGAGTCGAAGTCTGCTTTCCTGAAGTCCAGGGTCCGTATCCTGCTGCTTACCTTTCTTCCCTGTGTCAGGATCCTGAACTCAACCAACTCATGGTCACTGCCTCCCAGATTCCCATCCACTTTTGCTTCCCCTACTAATTCTTCCCGGTTTGTGAGCAGCAGGTCAAGAAAAGCTCCCCCCCTAGTTGGCTCCTCTAGCACTTGCACCAGGAAATTGTCCCCTACGCTTTCCAAAAACTTCCTGGATTGTCTATGCACCGCTGTACTGCTCTCCCAGCAGATATCAGGAAAATTAAAGTCACCCATGAGAACCAGGGCATGCGATCTAGTAGCTTTCGCGAGCTGCCGGAAGAAAGCCTCATCCACCTCATCCCCCTGGTCCGGTGGTCTATAGCAGACTCCCACCACTACGTCACTCCTGTTGCTCACACTTCTAAACTTAATCCAGAGACACTCAGGTTTTTCTGCAGTTTCGTACCGGAGCTCTGAGCAGTCATACTGCTCCCTTATATACAGTGCTACTCCCCCACCTTTTCTGCCCTGCCTATCCTTCCTGAACAGTTTATAACCATCCATGACAGTACTCCAGTCATGTGAGTTATCCCACCAAGTCTCTGTTATTCCAATCTACTTGTTATTCCAAGTAGAGTGGGATAGTTGCCTCCCGTGTCTTACACACGACACTCCTGTTAATACACCCGCAAATGATATTAGCCTTTTATGCAGCTGCATCGCGTTGTTGACTCATATTCAATTTGTGAGCCACTGGAAGCACCACTTCCGTTTCAGCAGTATCACTGCTGAGCCAGTTATTCCCCATTTTTTAGTGAATACTGACTATGCAAATAGCATTTATACAGTGATGTTTAATATTAAAGTAACAGGCAGATGATTGAAACAATGGTCAGTTTATCTAATATTTTTGATGTTACTAACTAAAAAATATTGGTGTTTTATTTAAGCCTTTTCTCCCACCTTTGAAACCTCCAACTTTTTCCCCTCTTGCAATTTTTCTTTTAAACAGCTCAATGGGATTTATGTATCGTTATGGAAACTATCCTGGATCTTGAATGGCTCTGGGGCTAACATGCACAACAAATGTTGTGGAAAAAAATACATACTACAGTCATGCATAGCTGGATGTACTGTTTACATAAATAAACTGTTTGCCATTGCAGAGCCATAATGTTCCCATAAGTTCAGCATCACAGAGTAGCATCAGAAGAATATGTTTTGTCCACTAATTAACCACTTTGTGATAACTGGTATATGTGGTATTTTTAATGGCAATTGCTGTTTGCAGCAACGAGTGTAATCAAGCCCTAATCCTGATTGGGGTCTCTGAAGCCTACTGAAGTCAACAGAAACACTCCCCTACACCACAATCCCCTACCCCCCCACCCCACCCCGATGAGAAGATGAGAGATAAATGTTAGTCACATCATTTGACATACACCAGGAAGCTGTTCAGATGTGACGTGATGAGGGCTAAATAGGAGCCTTTCTTGACTGGAATATTGGATTGTTTCCACATTACTAATATATTACTAATTGTTTAAGCATCCCAGGCCAAATTACATTCATCTGTGTGACACAGTAAACCAGGGAACACATCTACACATTGTTTATAGTGGAGTTATAGAAATCAGACATTGAATTCATATACATAATGAAGCTTTGTGCTCCAAACATATTAACATGTTCTCCATCTCATGGTTTACTCCTCTTACATTGCCTTCATTTTACTGTGCATGCCAAAACCAAATATGTGTGGGTAGCTGGCCCTTTAAAGGGGATACTGCCGGCTGGTCTATACTCCCCATCATGTGCCATAGCCTTTTAACAGTTTGGGCTGGTCGGATACTCAATGCCTGAGGAGATCTGGGGAGAGGAAAGGGGTCCCAGGAAGAAGTAGCATTTACAGGGACTCCTGTTCTGTATTTTTTTAAGGGACTATGATCTGGAACCGTGCTGAGAGGATGGGACAAAGTGCTTCTCTTCCCCAGGCAAAGAAGAATGAGCTAGCAGTAGGAGCAAGCATAAATGCTGCCCTCCTCCTGCATAGAGGGCAGATACCTGTAGACACTGCAGAGAGCAAGAAGGCTTCTATGAGGGCCCAGAGTTTAGGGAGAAGACAGTAGCAGGGGGAAGTAGGCCTGCTGAACCCTCCCAGCCTGAGGGTGACTGGGAAAAGGGCCAGCTGGAGGAGAAGCTGCCGCAGGCTCGACAGCTGGCCCAAAGTAGGACTCCAGCTCCAAGGAAAAGAGGCCCCAGTCTTAAGGAGAGGGACGGAAGGATTGTCTGATGTACAACCCAGTTCTGGGAGGAGGGCTGGGACCTCCTGCACATGGGTGGAAACTGAGCAGGATTTTGACACAGGTGTGAGAATGGGTGGGTGTGAACTTGAGTGGCTAAATAAGTAAGTTACCCTCTGTAGAATGAGAGAGTAAACCAGACCTGCAAAGAGGGATTGAACTTGTCTGGGTAACTTTGAAAAGACCCCAGGGGCACTAAGTGCAACTTGCCTTCAGGGCCACAACAGGCCAAAAGGGGTATGCTGGAGAGGCACATGCCTTTATGACTGTTATATCTGCATCTCTGTGATGCTGTGTACAGAGAGCGAATTGATGCCACTGGCAGGGCGATAGTGCTAATTACACCAACAAAGATCTGTCTGGAGATGTTTAATGTGATTGAAAACCCATGAAGACAGTTGGGGGGAATTTTGAGTTTGGCACTTGTGTTAATGAACAAGTTACTAGTCTCCACTGAGCCATAGCCTGGAACTGACTTAAAGCTTGGAAGGTCCCTGAATAAACACAATAGGTCAGTTAGGCAAGGTAGTTAACATACAGTAATCTTTCTGCTCTGTCCTTGCAGATTTTCTGTGTGAGCTGAGCCAGCCTACCTCTATGTAAATGCCTCTACATAAACAACAATATTAATAAGAAAGGCTTGTCTAGGAATAAGAATCCCAAGTGGGGCTCTTTTCCTAATCTATGCAAAGTTTCCCACTGCTCCTTCACTTAATCATGGAAATAGACAAGAGAAAAATGGGACGTACACATTAAAACTTAGTATGTGATAAATCCCTAACAAAATTGTGTGTGTACACAGTTACAGGCACACACTTTGAATTAGGCCAGATTGAGTGAGTGCATATTATTAGGAGGCATTTCTACTATTCAAAAATGAAAATATATCCTGGTATTACTTAAAAGCATAGTTGAAATCCTGGCCCCAGTGAAGTCAATGGGAGTTTTGCCATTGACTTCAGTGGAGCCAGAAATTCACCCCATGTGTCTAAGAGTTAAAAAGGTTTGTTGTCTTCTTGGGAGGGTGCTAGAAAGAAGGAAGCAGAAGATTTTTTCTTTTTAATAGATGAGTGGAAGGCCCTTTCTTAAACTAAAGCTGGGGAAAGTATAAAATTAAATAGGATGAATTTTTTCTAAAAAAGATGACGTAAATGTAGGCAATTTTTTCCACAGTAAAGATTCAGCTGAGCATTAAACCATTGCCTGTTTTCCCAAAGTGATTCAAAGCATGTTAGCCAATTGAAATTGTGATATATATGTTGAACCGTGTCTAACTATGTTACTGTGCCAGGGTACAGAGATAAAAAAGGGTTAATTAAATATGGCTTTCTCAAGTGACAAAAGGTTAACTGGTGCTAATTCTCATTAAAATGTCCGTAGTATACTGTTCTCTGGCAGCTTTGTCATTTGAACATCTATCCCTATTTTGCTCTAGTTAATCTGGTTAAAATTGGTTTGTATGTGGCTGATATATACATATATATATATATACAGAGAGAGAGAGAGAAAGTGTTTAAAACTTTCTATCACTTCCAAAATTTTTTGTTGTTTTTCTTAATATGTCAGATATTACATATTTTTACTTAATGTATGGCTAATGCAGTATTCTATTCAGATTATTCATATGGGGACCTGACTTTTTATCCAAAATATATTTTCCTGACCATTGTCTCCACTTAGCCTGGGGTTTTCAAATATCATTGACATTTACCTTTATTTGATGGGATAGGTGGAATAGTCTTCTCCTGACCCGACTTAGTCTCCTTTTATAGACCACAGGGCTAAAAATACCAGTGCATATTTTCCTATCTTCCCACTTAAAGCTGCCACTTGAGTCTGTTGTTTTGTCTGTTTTTTCTAGTACTACGTTTCAGTTCATCACTTTTATGAAGATGTTGAACAGAAACATAGTTTTAAAGGAGTGATGTTGTTCGGCAGTGAAAAGAAGATATTAGGACTGGTATATTTTTGAAGATGAATGTATACCTTAACAGTGTGGTGTTGCAGCTGTGAATAAACTCTAATCGTGGAGGCATCTACCAAGGTGATAGTTAAAAGTATGTTAAGGAACGGTAGCTTTTGGATCAATAGACAATCGTCACACCTGTCTCCTTTGGGCTAAATTACTGGATAAATGACAGCAGGTCTGTCTTGGTCATGCAGCATGTCATACATGATGAGACTGAGCTATCCCAGCTTTCACTTATCTGAGCAGAGAAGACAGAAGGTGTCTGAGTGTGTAAAAACGATAGCATCTTCTGATTCCTTCTCACACAGCTGGAGAAAGGTTTTTTTTTTTTTTTGTATTGTAATAAATTGAACCATTATTCTGTCTAGCCTTCCAGATAAGATGTCTTAAAGGGAGAAGTAGGTAGTTTCTTCCATACTTTTTACTTTGAAGTCTTCCTTTTTATTGGTGACATAACAACAAATGTGCCGTCTGTCTGCACCAGAACAATGCAGCTCTGTAATCACAGAAGCAACTTTGATTCCTGTGTAGCACCTACCTCAGCCCTGTTTGTACGTGGGTTTACAGTCACCTTTCTTCTGGCTAATCAAATCTAGCTTTTGAGGCTTTTGAGGCTGAGTAATAATGCTCAGTCGGGTGATTATTCAGCATACATGATCTCAGCTCAAGGTCCCTTTTTCATCTCTATGCCTTTATAATAATGTTCATCATCACAATTATCTAAGCACCTCCAATATTAAAAAAATATAAATTCACCCTTAGTTGTGTTGTGTGTGTCAGTTTCAGGAGTTGTTTTTTTTAACTCTAATAACTCACATTTGTGTAGTATTTAATTTTATGCAAAACTGGCAGCAGAGTTCCTCTGTAATAGCTAAGCCTCCTCCCTAAAGTCTGATAACATCACATACACAATACACCGTAGTGTATTCCCCAACTCTTTTCCCCATACTGATTTCTAGGGCTGCAAAAGAATGTTCTGTAAATGCCTTCAAGCTGGTCAAAGTGGGTCTTGATTACTAAGCAGGTATAAGGAATAGCAGGTATCATGGTTATGGAAATATGTTTAGAGAGAAAGATATACCTTTAATTCAGTTTCATGCACCTGTGAACAGCTCATGAGAAAATTGTCTTAAGAATAAAAACCACTACATGTTAGAACACCTCATTGCACTGGCGGATGAAATTCCTTCCACACTGACTCCTAATTCTGTGCGTGGAGTATTTGGGATACTCTCGTTATTTGCTCTAAGTAAATTGAGTTATTGTATTAGCTTAAAAATAACTCTGTGGCAACTGTTGACTTTGACTTTGCTCAATTTATGGAGGCCAGTTAATGTTTTTTTCTGTTTCATGGTTCAGGAAGTATTTTTGACTGTTGAGTTTTGAGAGGGGGAAAATAACTGGAGTGTCACACACTTGGTTGTTCATGGAGGCTGAGCACTCTGTGCTCTCCAACGTTTTATGTGTAAATAGCTTTTTAGGCTTACAAACCATCTAAGAAGTTATCTGGGTGTGGGAGGGGGAAATTCTTAGCTTGGCTGCTCCCATAAATTGAGACTGTAGTGGAAGCTGAGGCTGTGAGAGTAATGAAATCCCCATTTCCCAGCTAATAGACATCACAGAAACAATGAAATCATAGGACTGGAAGGGACCTCAAGAGGTCATCAAGTCCAGTCCCCTTCATTCATGGCAGGATTGATTATTATCTAGACCATCCCTGACAGGTGTTTGTCTAACCTGCTCTTAAATATCTCCAGTGATGGAGATTCCACAAATTCCCTATGCAATTTATTCCAGTGCTTAACCATCCTGACAGGAAGTTTTTCCTAATGTCCAACTTAAACTGCCCTTGCTGCAATTTAAGCCCATTGCTTCTTGTCCTATCCTCAGAGGTTAAGAAGAACAATTTTTCTCCCTTCTCCTTGTAACAACCTTGTATGTACTTGAAAACTGTTATCATGTCCCCTCTCCGTCTTCTCTTCTCTAGACTAAACTAATCCAGTTTTTTCAATCTTCTCTCCCATGTCATGTTTTCTAGACCTTTAATCATTTTTGTTGCTCTTCTCTGGACTTTATCTCATTTGTCCACATCTTTCCTGAAATGTGGAGCCCAGAACTGGACACAATATTCCAGCTGAGGCCTAATCAGCGAGGAGTAGAGCAGAAGAATTATTTCTCATGTCTTCTCTACAAAACTCCTGCTAATACATCCCAGAATGATAATTGCTTTTTTTGCAAAATTGTCTGCAAACTTTATAAGAGTACTCTCTATACCATTATCTCAATCATTGATGAAGATATTGAACAGAACTGGATCCAGAACTGACCCCTGCAGGACCCCACTAGATATGCCCTTCCAGTTTGACTGTAAACCACTGATAACTGCTCTCTGGGAATGGCTTTCCCCCCTAGTCACAAGGCTTGTTACCCTGGCAAAGAAAGCTTTTAGGTTGGTTTGATGCAATTTGTTCTTAACAAATCCTTGCGGACTGTTACTTATCACCTTATTATCCTCTAGGTGTTTGCAAATCTATTGTTTAATTATTTGCTCCATTATTTTTCTGGGTACTGAAGTTAAGCTGATTGGTCTGTAATTTCCTGGGTTGTCCTTATTTCCCTTTTTTATAGATTGGAATTATATTTGTCCGTTTCCCATCCTCTGGAATCTTTCTCATCTTCCACAATTTTTTGAAGATAATCACTAATAGATTCATAGAATATCAGAGTTGGAAGGGACCTCAGGAGGTCATCTAGTCCAACCCCCTGCTCAAAGCAGGACCAATCCCCAGTTTTGCCCCAGAACCCCCTAAATGGCCCCCTCAGGGATTGAATTCACAGCCTTGGGTTTAGCAGGCCAATGCTCAAACCACTGAGCTATCCCTCCCCCCAAATACTTGTCAGGAGCCCATTGAAAAAGACCCATCCCAGTTTGCTGAAAAGAAATCAGACAAGGCGAGGAATGGCTCCCAGGCTATTTGGATGGTACTAAAATTGATGGAGATGGTACTGTGAAAATGTCCTGACAGAGATATAATATGTGAATAGTTAAGCTTGAGTTGTGATGCTGGAATCACTGACCTGGCTGAAGCTGATGCGTGTGCCCCGCATCTCCACCTTCCCCTGTATCTGGGTTACTCATGCCAGAGCCTCTTTGGGCCTCCCATTTCCTTCTCCCTCCCATGTCTGGGGCTGTGTGGGCCCCACATTCCCTTCTTCCACACATGCCATTGGTTCTGCATCTCTCTCTCACACTTCCAAAGTACTTTTCATGCCCCCTGGATTGGAAGGGAGGAACAGAGAAATACCATGATATTGGGTATAGGCCTCATTTTGTCAGTCAGTTCCCTTCAAGGAACGCAGGCAGAAGATCTTCCCCGTAACAATTTCTATACAAGAGTTTTTAAAGACTACAATAAATACATTTTTATAACATATATATTTTCAGCCAACAACAGATGAGATTTGACAGAGCTGCTGGATGCTATGTAACATCATGTGCCCTACCATTTTTGCCAATAATGCTGTTTATTTAAGGTGTTTGTCTTGCTCTCCTGTTTAAAACTGTGTACTGGGGGAGGCATTGTAACCCTTTAGAAATGTAAACAGCAATGACAGAGGAATTTCTCAGGAGGGAGTGACATGACTTCCAAAGCATGTTGGGTCAATCAAAATCATGTGTTGAAATTAAGATGGTGTACATTTAGGCTGAATGTCACCCAGAATTATCCTGAGCGTGAGTAGTCGTGTAAGACATCAGAACAGTCTCCCAAGAAATTACATTCGGGACATTCACAACTGAATTGCAAAGGCTAGATCCTCAGCTACAGTAGAGTTCTGCTTGCACAGGACCTGGTTGTGAGGGGAAGGGGAAACGAGAAAAATATGGATGTATCCCATCTCTGTTCTCCCCCAGGACTTTTGATTTTGGTTCAGTCCATGGCATAATTTAGACAATCCTCAGGTTCGCTGCTACAAATTATTGTGCCTTGCAATGGCTCTTAGAATGGCTGGAGATAGCCACAGCACAGCACGCTCTATCTTTGTCCCTCATCAGCCCTGGCTTGGCCCCTGCACTGAGAGGGTTGAACTCTGGGGGAATTACCAGCTGCCTGGTCAGGGCAGCTTTATGATCCATTTTAATGGGTGCTAAATGGAATTGCTTGATCCTGCATCACAGAAATCAAGGAAGGACCCAAGAAAAATTTACACTGCACCAAATTAGTACAAAAATGCTAGTCAATTGTTGCGTAGTGATGTGACTATTTAAAAAGTTCATCCTGAAGTGGCTTTAAATTCTGTTGATTAGCTTATTAATTATTATCATTTTGCTAATATGCAGAGTAACTTGCATTGTTTATCAGCAGCTCTTTTTACATCACAATGAGGTATTATCCCTATGACAGCAATAAATGTGGATTAAAACATTTCATACAGTTGTACCTCTTGCCACAGCTCTGTGATCAGAACTTCACCCGGTAGCCAGCTAGACGAGAGAGGAGAAAGAGAGACCTTACATAACATTACATACATGGAGTCACGCAACAGAGAAATGAAAGTGGCATTGAATACTAATGTCACCAACCCTTGTTACTGCAAACAGTTAATATATATATATATATAACAGAGTTACTGGATTTTTTTTTATGAGAGTACCACTTTATATTCTAAGTTTAAACTAGCACCTCGACTGTATTTATATATTATATAGACCAGCACACTTGACAATCTCTCTTCTGTTGCCACAATTTAAATATGTTTTGATTACATATCATATCAGTCCAAATCTCTTTCCTTTTTTATGTTAAATTTCACCTTGACAAACTGTAGGCTAACCACTTAAAAACATGGTGCCCACTAACTTGACTGACACACTAGGGACTTGGGGTAGGGGGAAAGACACACCTGTAATGCAAACTCACCCGTGGGCTACACAAATATCTTCTGTTGTAAAATATTGAAGGGGTATATTGTCCCTGTTCTCTCCTGTGGGTGTGTACAATTCACTTCAGTCGGTTTATCATTGATTTTTTTTTTCTGAACCTAAGGAGTAAAATTGTATTTTGTTTGAAATCCTATTGTCGTTTGCTACTGTAATGTTTGAATTTCGAGATTGAGAAAAGAGGATTTACAGATTCCTGAATGATTATAAATGCATTGGCCTTTTATCAAAATTAACATTACAGTAATACAAGTCAAACATTGACTCAGCTAACTTGTTAAAGCGGAGGATGAGAAGATGACCGTTTAGAGTTGATAGCATAGTCATATGTCTTAGAGAAATCATTATTGAAAGGGTATGTTTAAAAAACCTTTTGAAAGTGAATTTTCAGTAGATCCTAGAAACATATGCAGTTAGGCTCTGTTGGAAGTACAAAATCTTGGTTAATGGTATGTGGGGGATAATTGTAAATATGATATTTGAAAACAGATGTGGGAAAAGAAAATGGGAGAAAGGATTGAAGAGAACTTTGTTGTTCATAAAAAAAAACCCTTATCAAATGGATTTCAATGTGATACAAAATTTAACAAATCTTTAAGAAGCAGCCTTCTCTTAAAAGAAAGATAATACATCTGACAGTCACTTAAAGCTTTTTTGTACCTTGGAATTTTAAAACTTTTTTTTTTTAACACTAAGCTGCAAAAAACTTCCCCTTTCTTCCCCTCCCCTTTTTAATCTTCATTGAGAATCTGTGCTTCGAGACTTCCTGCACAAGAGAGCGTTTTAAGTGGAAGTCTCCTTTATACTATATCTAACGTCTGCCAGTACAATTCTTGTTACAGTCATATGGAACATTTTCATTCTGTCCTCAAGCTGTTTTGCTGCTTATTATCGTGTTTAACATACCCACCGCCTGGCAGGACAGAGATTAGAAACTCTTAATATTTGTTATATAGTGAGAGGTCTTGCCAGATTTTGGCAGCAAGTGCTATAGCATGCAAACATAATGTATCAGTGCAAAAGTTCTGAACGGTCTAGTGAGTCACATTAATCTCCCTTTTTTATCCTTTTATGAATTGTTCAAAAATCTGCTATACACAGCAGCGTCCCCCTAATAGTGTGGTTGATAACGTATATTGAAAAGAAACCTTGATTTGTGCTGTGATGGGTGCAAACAATACAGAGATAGATTTACTGCATGTATACATAGATATTTAGGTGGCTTTTGAAATGCTTCTTTTGATACATTTTCAGAATTTTAAAACCTATATATTTAGACTGTACTTTTTTGCATCTTTGAACTGTTTTTTTCTAACTGTAAAAACATATTTTTTTAAATAGACTGGGAGAAAAGAAAAAGGGGACCCACTGAACATTGCCATTGATAAGATGACCAAAAAAACGAGGGATCTGCGAAGACAGGTACTTTGTGTTCATTATGCATGTTCATTTTCAAGAAAGTCATTGTTCTGCATGTTCAGACTCTCTTTGACACGAGTAGAATTAGAAAAATGCATGATTTGTTTACAATTTATTATTACATTATAATTAATGGTGGCAGCAGGTTTGGTACCTGCTGAGTAACAATGGAGAAACTGAATTACCTGCTAGATGAATCACCCAGTGCTCTTTATGTCTGCGAGAAGGGAAACACTCTAAGCTTTAGTTAACCCGGGAACCACTAAAGCCAGTTGTGCAGCTACCGACGTACATGCTTATCTTTGCTCACATGAGTAGTCCCATTGAAATACACTAAACTATTCATGTGATAAACGTTAAGCACATGTGTAAGTGTTTGTAGGATGGGAGCCAAAGCCTCTAACATTTTAAAAGGAAACTCAGCTAAAATGCTTGTTAAATGGAAACGGCATATGAATAGGGAGAAGATGGAAAAACAGAAGTGAAAAGGTGCTTATTGCTTTTTCCATACTATGTTTTTTTTCTTATTCTACTAGGCAATGTATTTTGTAACAGAATAATATGATGCAAAACTCTGCAACTGGGGATGGGAAATTTAGTCGGGGAGGATGGAGTTGGATGTTTCCCTCTAAATTAAATCTCCTTGGTGTTTTACCAATTTCACATTAAGGGTAGAAGGATCTTCCTCCTCTTTTGGGTGATGAAATTCCAGCTCTGAGTTGGTCCATGGTTGAGACATTGTCAGAAAGGATCGGCTGGCCAATCAGACCTTTGCTGTACACAAACAGACCAAACTATGCAAATAAGCATGATGACATAAGCACCTAAGTCTGTATTTAGGTACCTGTCTAAGTAGCCTTGCTTGCAGTGGTGCTAGGCATCCACAGTTTTTATGTATGTTCGTGCTCATCACCTTGAAAATTAGGCCATACATTTAGCTACTTCCCTTTTGACACCCAGATTTGAAAATATTGGCCTCAATGCCCATTGCAATACCGTAATAATAAAAACATTGCAGTTTTACAATGTGCTATAGTTGGACCCCCACACAGTATGAATCATCAGCCATGCTGTAGAAAAGCTAACATTATCTCTGTTGCTACAGTTAATGAGAGCAGAAAAATACTGTCTCTCTGCAGGTCCAGCCTCCTGATTTGTGAGACCTCAAACTGCAAGAGTGTGGTTTGCACCACATCTTGTTTCTCACTCTGTTCCCACTGCTAGAGTGAAGTACAAGGTCAACACACGAGTTGCTATTCTGTGTGGGGCTCCCAGCAGACACTTGTATTGCTCACGTCTGAAATCAGGTTCCTGTCTCAGATGGGACTATGTAAAAATGGCACCTCCTTACTCAACACAACTGCTCCTTGTGTGCATTTGGCATCATCTCTACTACTTCAATCACAAAAATAAGTTGGAGCTAATCATGTGAGCAAAGTTAAGTGTATGTCAGTTTTTGTAGAATTGGAACCAAAACCTCTAACATTCTAACTCTGTTTTATTCCTGCTAGCCCTGAAGAGTCTGTTATTTATTCGAGTTATGGTAGTGGCCCAAAGCCCTTCTCATTATAATCAAATCACAAATGTAGTAGGTGGTATGGAAATGAACAGGAAGACAGAGTCACTGCACTGAAGAGTGTATAATCAGAGGGGAAATTGTCCACAGCTAAGAGACATAAACTGCATTCTGTTTCTCCTTCTGCATCATCAAGAGAATGTGTGCTAATCTCCACTCAGTTACAGATAAGCAACCCCACGTAAGCAATGATATTACACCGGTGTCACTGAGGACATCATTTGAATCATAGAATCATAGAATCATAGAATATCAGGGTTGGAAGGGACCCCAGAAGGTCATCTAGTCCAACCCCCTGCTCAAAGCAGGACCAATTCCCAGTTAAATCATCCCAGCCAGGGCTTTGTCAAGCCTGACCTTAAAAACCTCTAAGGAAGGAGATTCTACCACCTCCCTAGGTAACGCATTCCAGTGTTTCACCACCCTCTTAGTGAAAAAGTTTTTCCTAATATCCAATCTAAACCTCCCCCACTGCAACTTGAGACCATTACTCCTCGTTCTGTCATCTGCTACCATTGAGAACAGTCTAGAGCCATCCTCTTTGGAACCCCCTTTCAGGTAGTTGAAAGCAGCTATCAAATCCCCCCTCATTCTTCTCTTCTGCAGGCTAAACAATCCCAGCTCCCTCAGCCTCTCCTCATAACTCATGTGTTCCAGTCCCCTAATCATTTTTGTTGCCCTTCGCTGGACTCTCTCCAATTTATCCACATCCTTCTTGAAGTGTGGGGCCCAAAACTGGACACAGTACTCCAGATGAGGCCTCACCAATGTCGAATAGAGGGGAACGATCACGTCCCTCGATCTGCTCGCTATGCCCCTACTTATACATCCCAAAATGCCATTGGCCTTCTTGGCAACAAGGGCACACTGCTGACTCATATCCAGCTTCTCGTCCACTGTCACCCCTAGGTCCTTTTCTGCAGAACTGCTGCCTAGCCATTCGGTCCCTAGTCTGTAGCTGTGCATTGGGTTCTTCCGTCCTAAGTGCAGGACCCTGCACTTATCCTTATTGAACCTCATCAGATTCCTTTTGGCCCAATCTTCCAATTGGTCTAGGTCCTTCTGTATCCTATCCCTCCCCTCCAGCGTATCTACCACTCCTCCCAGTTTAGTATCATCCGCAAATTTGCTGAGAGTGCAATCCACACCATCCTCCAGATCATTTATGAAGATATTGAATAAAACCGGCCCCAGGACCGACCCCTGGGGCACTCCACTTGATACCGGCTGCCAACTAGACATGGAGCCATTGATCACTACCCGTTGAGCCCGACAATTTAGCCAGCTTTCTACCCACCTTATGGTGCATTCATCCAGCCCATACTTCCTTAACTTGCTGACAAGAATACTATGGGAGACCGTGTCAAAAGCTTTGCTAAAGTCAAGAAACAATACATCCACTGCTTTCCCTTCATCCCCAGAACCAGTAATCTCATCATAAAAGGCGATTAGATTAGTCAGGCATGACCTTCCCTTGGTGAATCCATGCTGGCTGTTCCTGATCACTTTCCTCTCATGCAAGTGCTTCAGGATTGATTCTTTGAGGACCTGCTCCATGATTTTTCCAGGGACTGAGGTGAGGCTGACTGAAGACAGGGTGTTTGCATGTGTGGGGTTGCCCAGTGGACTTGGCAGGATTTGTCCAACAGATTCTTTATTATGGGCAGTGAGGTTCAAGAAGAAATGAACCGAGTTTGAGAGTGCAAGCCTGGCAGTTTGCAATCTTTTTACTTGTGAATTAATCAAATTATAAGCAGACATTTTTTCAGGGACAACAAATGTGGAGCTGCATCATGCCATCCGGGGGTATGGTTCAGTGTTCATGTCGTGCTCCCCATCAGTATCTGGCCTGGGCCAGGGAAGCTAATGATCCAACTAGCAGACCAAATTTGGTGATGAATCCTGGTCATGTGCTACCTGAGGCACATTGCACATACGCTAAGCAGAATAATACCCTTTTTACGGAGTCACTTTTTCGAGTAGGAGCCTCTTTCAGTTCTTGTCAATCAGACTCCCCAAGCTCATTGTTATTGCCCTAGAACTGAGTGATCTACAAAATGAATTTGTGGGCAAGGGACGGATTGTCTTCCATCTCTCAGAAAGGGCTCTCTTCCCAGGCTTCAGCAGTCAGACTGATTTCTTTTTCCCAGGTCACTCTACTCCAGATCTCATTGAGGTTTTTATTTAGTTAGACAAAGCAATGCACAAACATGCTGACGTGGTTGTGGGTGGGGAATCTGGTGTTAAAAAATCCATCTCACAATTTCTAGCAGTATCAGTTTTTCCTCTTTTGGAGGAATAACACCTTGTATAATCATCACTTTGAATCTTCTGGGTATTTGAAAAATATTACGTAGATATAATTTTTACACCTTTATGTCAACTGTGAATGAGAATAATATCAAACTGAGTCAGACTGAATCAGTGCTTAGAAGCAAGTGTCCCACAGCAACCTACTGCTTCTTGCTGCCACTTACTTTGTTTTCAGTTGTTTGGGAAAAGCAGAGAGTTCTGTGTCAGATAACAAGTTGTGCCAATTGGCAGGATTTTTTGCTTTTTTAGACACACAAGTTTGTGTAAAGAAAACAAACCAGCCCCCCTAAATTGGAAACATCCTTCACACCATGCTCCAGCTGACAAGAAAGATCACAGCAGAGAGAAACATGCTATTGCCAGTTATTTTGTTTGTATGTTCTCTCTACTGAGAAAAAATAATAACTCTTATCGTTTAAATATTACAGCTAATCGGAAACAGCATGTACACACAATCTTTGAGACACTGTGACTCTGCAGTAACATTGGAACAAAGATAAGCAGGGAAGAATTTGGCTTACATGCAGGCTGAAGGCACAGTGATAGCCAACATGGTTACAGATCATTGGGAGTAGAGTTAGCAGTCTACCAGCTGTTCCACTGTCACCACCGCAGGTGGTGATTTCTGCTGCCACCTGTCAATTCTGCTGCCACAGTCTCTGTGCCCCAGACTCTCCTCCAGTTTAGCAGCTGATCTGGTTCAGCCACTATTTGCCAGTGTTTCTTTAAGTTACAGCAATCAAAGTGTTTTGACCTCTCCAAAACAACTACACCAATGGCAACCAAATCGGAGCTTTCTGTTGTGGAGAATTTAGAAGTTTGGCGGTTTAGTTCTGAATAGTCATGAAAACAGGTTGCAGAATCTCAGTCTTCTGTGAAACGGAGTTTACGTCCTCTGCAGAACTTTAGTTCACAGGATGTTATAATAAAAGAATAGGAATCAGGATTGTAAAGTTAAAATCCAAAAATCACTGAGATGATATTTTCCTTTCAGTAAATACACTGGTGGTCCAAGTCTTTCGAATTGTAGAAAACCATGAAACACATTATGTATTTATATGTAAGTTTATATAATTCATAAATAAAACCCTCTGTATCATTGGCACACTTATTAATTGGTTTCCTGTATCAACCTACTAAAAGGATCTTTGAGAAAACCTCTCTATTTAACTCCATCTTTAGCACTTTTTGCAGGTCTCAGAAACTATCCATGATTCTGTGTAATTTTTTTCTCTAGCGTAGACTACAGTAGGTGGAATTAGACAACATTCTCCAGGATATCCTTGGTCCTTCTTGTTACATCTCTTGTCTTAGCACTCGGGAGACAACATATTATTTTATGCTCCTTATGTGGGGCAACGCCATTTAGAGGACGTTGCATTACCGTTGCTTATGAACTCTGGGAAAAAATCTTATTTTACAGCACTTTGAAAGCCATTGAAAATTCATGTATACACTAGAGTCTCCAGGAGTAAAAACATGTCCTTTAGGCCAAGCTGTTAGACAAAGGAGACACCTAACCCTGAAAAATGTATGCTGTTGGAGTAGGTTTTATGGTATCTAAACCCATATAATGCAAATTATACCATGGATAAACTCTTACATAATGTTCTTAGTCTATGGACTCAAATCTGTCTCTCTGGGTTCATGGCTTCCTTCATGATAGTAGCTGAGAGCTTCACAGGCTCCACAATACCCAATTCAGGGGCCTTGTGAGGATTCATTAGATAGTTTATAAAATAATACTGAAGATTGAAAAGCTGTATATATTTGTTATGTAATAGTAGAATATCCAGAAGAGCTTGCAGCTTTAAATTAAGTCTTAGATGAGCATTTGCTAGCAACTTATTTTGCAGAGGCAAAGTTGATGCAAAGTCATGTTACGTAGTCAGCTTGTAGATGAATAAATTAGCCATTTGACCGTCCCTTTCTAAGGTTGCATTGTATTACCAGAGATGAAGTTTCAGTTGTCCCCCAGAGAATTTGCAGTGTGATTGGTGACATTGCTTCATCCTGCTACATCAGAATGCTTCCTGATAAAATGTTAGCATTTCTGAAAGTGACTCCTCCCTGAGTGAACCTGTATATAACTTTGAACCTAAGGCCACTTGCAGCATCAGCCTTTCCTCATTGGAATCTCATCAGCTTCCTTCTTGAGGCTTAATATATCACTGCTTCGACTGCAGTGCCTCTATTGCTCTTGGTTGTGGAAATCAGGAAGCTGTTTCTGTGAAATCACTTGGTAGCACAAAGGGACACTTGATTTTGCCATGTATAATGTTTAGTGCATATGTACTGTTATTGTTTTTGTGTATATATGTACTTTAATTAAATCATTTGATTTAAAGCCTGGTACAAAGGTATATTGGTCTTGGATAGAAATCTGGGTATGTCGCTAAATTACTCAAAGTACAGGGAATGAACGCACAATACAACAAAGTGCTGAGCTCTTTCACCTTCCATTCAAGTCACTGCCAGCACTGAAGATACTGTGAATTAGAGGCATTTTGTAGGATTGCAAAAAGAAAAGGAGAACTTGTGACACCTTAGAGATTAACCAATTTATTTGAGCATAAGCTTTCGTGAGCTATAGCTCACTTCATCGGATGCATCAGATGAAATGAGCTGTAGCTCACGAAAGCTTATGTTCAAATAAATTGGTTAGTTTCTAAGGTGCCACAAGTACTCCTTTTCTTTTTGTGAATACAGACTAACACGGCTGCTACTCTGAAACCTGTCATTTGTAGGATTGGACTCAGAAAGGTGTAGGTTTCTGGCAAGGTATACATTTCTGGAACCATTTTTGTCTTCTACTATTTAATAGAATCATTAGTATATTTAGTCTATGAATAGTTGCTTTAAATAAATATCTAAATATCTGATGTCAAAGTTAGGGGCAAGAGCTGGTTCCTAAACTTCATTTTAATGGTGGTTTGGACTTGAACTTAAAAGGCTTATTTGAATTCCCATGTCTTTTTGTTGCCCATCTCAAAATATATTTCTTCTAGATGTTTATCACTGTGACATTGAGTTTTTATGACACTTGAGAGTGCTTCAGAGGAAATGGAGAGTGTTTTAATAATGCTGATTTATTCTTTCAGGTCTGCAGTAATTTCCTTACTGCCTAATTATAAGGCTCAGTTTAATTTACTCTACAAATAATGTTTACTGATGCACATATGGTGCCGTATTTCAGAAAACTATACCCAAAACAGGTAGTTGTGTGTAACCCTTCCATCAAATGAAGAAAAAATTGATCTGGAACTTAAGTACTCATACCAGATTATTTTTGCATGGCAAAAAGTGAAGGAGCCACAGTTAATCTAAACTTTTCGGTAGGATCATGACTGTTCTATAAACTCACAGCAGTCATTGGCTTGAAACAGTTAATTTTTATTGTGTGATGCTGTGAACATATAGGCAGGTGTTTTCAGAGTATTATGCAAAGAGTGATGAGCCCTGCAGATAGTTTTGATATTATTCCCCATACATAGAGTTCCATTAAAAGCTCACTGTTCACCAACCCAGCTTCCTGTACTAAGTCCAGAAACCTCCTATATTTAGACTAGAAGGAAGCATGCTTCCACAGATTTACGGAATTGCAAATGTTGAATGTTTAATGGCACCCTTCTTAATGTGAGAAAAAATCAACATGCAGGGGAAAGTCAATGGATAATGTTACAGTTACATCATGTAGACCAAGACTAGCAGACACAAGAGATACAGACACAGTTGCTAGTACCTTGTGTATATTGCAGCAAATTACTGCATCTGGCACACACAATATGCGAGACATCTTGGGAAGGACGAGACCCAGTCTAGGCTTCTTGCCTGATACTTTTGGTCAAGGGTCTTTAAGAAATAGATAATTTCTGTGCTTCATGTCCCAAATTCCAATTAACAATCCCTAGGGGAATCCTGTGGGCTCCACTAATACTGCTCCCCTTGGTGGAGACTGCCTTTGAAAGAATTGGAATTGACTTTATAGGACCTCAAGAGTGGAGTGCTTCTGGACATGAGCATATACTTGTCATCATGGACTATGCCACCAGCTACCTGGAAGCCATATCACTGTGGACTACAGCTGCTAAGACTACCCCCACTTTGCCATTAAAACAGATTCTTAGGACAAGATGGCTTTTTTCTGCACCACTAGGCCTATTTTAATTTAAGATTGTGCACTTTGGAACACATGATGATGGCCACTTTTCAATGTTGGATGGACCGATTACTCCAACAGCATAATCAATATGCAGTGGCATACTTGGATGATGTAGGTTTCAGGGTAACAGCCGTGTTAGTCTGTATTCGCAAAAAGAAAAGGAGTACTTGTGGCACCTTAGAGACTAACCAATTTATTTGAACATAAGCTTTCGTGAGCTACAGCTCACTTCATCGGATGCATACTGTGGAAAGAGTAGAAGATCTTTTTATACACACAACGCATGAAAAAATACCTCCCCTCACCCCACTCTCCCGCTGACAATAGCCCATCTAAAGAGATCACTCTCCTTACAATGTGTATGATAACCAAGTTGGGCCATTTCCAGCACAAATCCATGTTTTCTCTCCCCTCCCCCCCCCACACACAAACCCACTCTCCTGTTGATAATAGCTTATCTAAAGTGACCACTCTCCTTACAATGTGTATGATAATCAAGGTGGGCCATTTCCAGCACAAATCCAGGGTTTAACAAGAACGTCTGAAGGGGTGGAGGGTAGGAAAAAAACAAGGGGAAATAGGTTACCTTGCATAATGACTTAGCCACTCCCAGTCTCTATTCAAGCCTAAGTTAATTGAATCCAATTTGCAAATGAATTCCAATTCAGCAGTCTCTCGCTGGAGTCTGGATTTGAAGTTTTTTTGTTGTAATATTGCAACTTTCATGTCTGTAATCGCGTGACCAGAGAGATTGAAGTGTTCTCCGACTGGTTTATGAATGTTATAATTCTTGACTTCTGATTTGTGTCCATTTATTCTTTTACGTAAAGACTGTCCAGTTTGACCAATGTACATGGCAGAGGGGCATTGCTGGTACATGATGGCATATATCACATTGGTGGATGTTCAGGTGAACGAGCCTCTGATAGTGTGGCTGATGTTCATCACAGGGCCTAATAACATCAGCTTTGGATGATGTAGTTATCTATATCAAGGATTGGGACTCCCATTCCTGAGAGAAGCTGGGTTAAGAGCAAACCCAGCTAAATGTGCAATAGGAAAGGAAGAAGCTCATTGCTTGGGACCCAGAGCTGGTGGAGGACAAGTCCATTGGTGGATAAAGTTCATGCCTCACAGGCATACAAGACCCCATGACCAAAAGGCAATTGCATGCCTTCCTAGGCTAACCTGGGTACTGTCACTGATTTATACCCCATTTTGCCTGACCTAACTAGGGATGCCTCCCCAAGACAGGCACTCTGGACACCCACCTGCAAAACTGCCTTTCAAAAACTCAAGATCATACTCTGCGGACACCCAGTGCTGTATAGCCCAAACTTTGAAAAGGAGATCATACTACAAACAGACACATTGGTGATAGGACTAGGGATGGTCCTTTCTCAAGAGGTAGATGGAGAAGAACATCTGATAGTATATATCAGCTGGAAACTTCCCCTGCAAGAACATATGCTCAGTGATAGAAAGAATGCTTGGCTACCAAATGGACAATAGAAAGGCTGTGGTACTATCTTCTAGAGAATGAGTTCACACTTGTTAAGGATCATACTCCCTTGAGTATGATCCCATGAGATGATAACTGTCATTACAACCATATGCCTTTTGGACAGAGCACCAAGCAGGAACTTTGCATTGAAACACCATTTTTCAGTCCAGGGACCTGGCCTATGCCAGCCAAGGCTGGGCTTTGGCCTTGCAGGGGAGGATATTAACAGGGTCGACAATCCCCAGACTGCACTGTGGTAGAGCGGGAGCCGAGTCTGTCCTGTTTACAAGCAAGCAGCTTGAACATAACCCCAGGCAGCTGCCACAGCTGCCAATCATTGAGGCAGGCACCCACAGCTACAACCAATATAGGAAACAAGGTCTGCTTTAAAGGGGAGAGTGCAGAGAAGGAAAGAAAAGCAGAAAGGCCTGGGACAACAAAGGGGTGACAGACTCACATCAGGCCGCCTTTGAGAAAACAGCCAGAAGATGGAAGGAAACTGCAAGCCCAAAAAGTGAAGGACATATATATAAATATTGTGACGGGTCAAGGCCAGATGGCTATAGAAAAGTAGTGGGAGATAAATATGTTAGTCCAAGCTAAACAAATCCCTGGTACCAGGATAAGTGAAATGGCAGCTGCTCCAGGTCAGTTAAGACACCTGGGGCCAATTAAGAACTTTCCAGAAGGCAGGGAGAATGCTAGGTTGATTGGGACATCTGAAGCCAATCAGGGGCTGGCTGAAACTAGTTAAAAGCCTCCCAGTTAGTCAGGTGGGTGTGCATGTCAGGAGCTGTGGGAGGAAGTTGCGCTGTTGGAGAGACTGAGCAGTACACACCATGTCAGGCACAAGGAAGGAGGCCCTGAGGTAAGGGTGAAGTGGAGCTTGAGGAAGTGAGGGTTGCTGTGGGGGAAGTAGCCCAGGGAATTGTTCACGTCATGTTTCTAAAAGCTAGCATAGCTGATACTATTAGGGTCCCTGGGCTGGAGCCCAGAGTAGAGGGTGGGCCCCGGCTCTTCCCCCCCGCCTTTTGCCCCCTGATTAATCACTGAGACTGGGAGACAACAGAGACTGTGCAAGGAAGGATAACTTCTCCTCACCTCCCTCACAGGCTTATGATGAAAATGGCTCAGTAGACTGTGACCCTTGTCTCTAGAGAGAGAAGGGTTACGTGGAGGGTCACAATAAGCCTCTGAGGCTAGCGAAATCCACCAGGAAACACGGGACCCATGGAGGCAAGGACAGAGCTTTGTCACTATATGTCACATAGACCTAATTGGAGGTGAGGGTCTAGGCATTGACCTGACTGAGAGCAAACTAAGGAGGGTCAGTCAGTAGAAACTGAAACTCCTCAAGAAAGCACACTACAAGATGGTAACAGTGGAGCATACCTTAACAGAGTGTATCTCATGGACCATGCTCTTACCATTTGTGATTGATGCTCCTTTCCGTTTCATAAGCAAGTAACTTCATCATAGAAATTTGCAGAAGTTCCTGACAGGAAAAGTGATGTTAGAAAAGTACTTCTTGTATTTTTAGCTTATGTCAATGTACTTTAACAGTGGGAAACAAGAAGGAGAATTAGCACCAGGTGACCAGTCAGCTGTCCACAGACCACCCGTCAAGTGATCTGTGGACCTCTGGTGGTCAATGGCCCAAAATTTTAGGAATCACTGATCTACAGCACTCCCTTACATTTGCATATACTTACAATGGGAAATAGCACAATGATCCAAATACTAAGGGTATGTAACCACAGACTATTTAGCCACTGAACACAATTAGCCAGTTTTAATATTGGCCCCTAATTTTCATATCCTTTGTGACTATTATAGTTATAATATATATATAGTCCTGCAATGCAGTGTACTTGATCAATATATGTTGCATCGTTTCGCCATTGGAATTACAGCATTTCATGATTTGTAGCTGTCAATGAAATGGAATGATTATCCCATGAACTTCTTATCCTTCCTCCATTACCCTTCTCTGACTCACCTTTCTCCTGCTCCAGTGACAGCTGCTCTGTCTGTGTCACTCAGGCTTGCATTTGCACTGTCATTTTTGACACTTTATTGTCCTTCCCCCTGCATGCCCCCCCCCCAAGCCTTTAGCAAAATCCTATCACTTCTTCCTCTGTGGCATCTTCTAAATCCCTCCTTTCCACACTGTCTCTACTTCTAAAACCCTGGCTCGTGCCTTAGTCATCATCTGTTACCTTGACTGCTGTAACTTCCTCCTTTTTGTCCTCCCATCTTTTTATCTCTCCTTCTCCGTAACACCCAAAGTGCAGACATTAAAAAATCATCTTCCATCGCTTTGACCATTTCACTCCTCTTCACAAAGTACACCAAACTCTGTCTCCTTCTGTGTCAGTTTCAAACTCTCAGTCTTTTGTTCAAAACACTGGTTAGTTTTTCCTATATCTTAGTTCTCCTTACACCTTACGTGCCCCTAGGTACAGCATCTTCACCCCCTCCTCCCACTGCCTACAGCTGACCTTTGTGTTGCCCACAGTTTTAGAGAGGTAAGGTGCCCCTAGAACACCAGCACCCCTCGGCACGTGCCTACTGTGCCTAGTTGAAAATCCGGCCCTGTACTCAGCACACTGCTCATTCCTTTCTTCTTACTGCCCTTATTATTATAAGTTATTATTATTTGTATCGTGATAGTGCCTAGGGACTCCATATAGATTTGGGGCCACAGCATTCTATTCACTCTATAATCATATAGTGGGAGTCAGTTTCTGCCCTGAAGAGCTTGTACTACTTCCTCCTCTGCCTTTTTCACATGGATAACATTTTCAAAAGCACCTAAGAAACTTGGGTTTCAGAGTAGCAGCCGGGTTAGTCTGTATCCGCAAAAAGAAAAGGAGTACTTGGGGCACCTTAGAGACTAACACATTTATTTGAGCATAAGCTTTCGTGAGCTACAGAGGACTTAGGGGCCTAAGGTCCAGATTCTCAAAGGTATTTAGGTGCCTAACTCCCATTACAATCAGTGGGGGTTAGGCACCTAAATACCTATGAGGATCTGGCCCTTAAGTGCCTTAGTCACTTTTTAAAAATGAGACTTGGTCTCCAAAGTCAGGTGTTGCAATGCTGAGAGGAGCAATGCCTGAATACCTTTAAAGAGCGGGGTCTTGTGCTCCTAAGTCACTTAGATGCTTTTGGAATTTGTACCCTTAGTAGTAGTACTGCTGGAGAAGACTTCCTCTTCTGTCCTCCTTCAAATTGGTATGGGAAAAAATCACTATTTGTCGTTGCTTTCCATCAGTAATATCAGCCCCAGACTTTTCCCTCATCTCATTAATCATGATAAGGGAAGAGAAAAGGTCCCACACTCAAACACACAATTAAATGAATTATCACATTTATTTGTAGTAACATTCTTCTGGGAACTATTTCCTTGATGTTCAAATCCTCAAATGCATCACTTATGGTCGATCTTGGAGATCTGCAGTGAAAGTCTAAGAGGCTTTAAATGTTGAACCTTCTCCCCACTTAAGCTACTGTGGGCACAAGATGAATGCATTGACATCCGGGTTCACAGAAGAACTATTCTGAAGATAGTGTAATTACTCAGCATTTTGTCAGGAGCTATCATGTGTGGGGTCAGCTGCTCTCAGGGTGTTTTGTTTGTAAGATTTGTAATGCCTTCCTAATCTTTGGGGTAAAAAAAATCTAAATGACAGCTACAGTGAGTCTTAGTACATGGGTAGTAGATGAGAGCTCTGCAGGAGCATATAAAAATCTGCATCACCACTGAAGCTGCTGGAATGGTCACTAGAAAAGAAAGGAATCCTGCCATGGATCTACACTGCAAATTGTTTGGAGCTTCAGAAAACAGAGCCAGCAAAGGAAGATGAGAGAGCACTAGGGCAGGCCTGCGGTTCGCATTTCACACACTCCTCTCCTGTGACCATAGTTCAAAATTTCTAATGCAAATTATTAAATTCCTGTTAAATGAAGTATTACAAGAACTTCTCATGGTCACTGTATTGTACCTGAAAACTCAATTCCTCATAACATTTCGGGAGACATACTTGATTCACTAGACCTGCAGTTGAAAAGTTTGTTTCTGTCTGTGCCAATTAATCTATACCTAATTGCTGCTACAGAACACTAACAAGCCATGTGATTGGAGCTGGGTTCAGTATATTTTGTGGTGTTAAGTCGAAAGTGGTGAATGCAATGCTGTTTGTTGTGTGATATAGTTATGAACAAAGGGTAAGTAAAGTTTTTTTTACAGACAGCTTTATACTGCCAGTCTTTATAAAATTTAACAATCTGTTAGAGCTGTTAATCTCCTGCGGTGGCTCTACCTTCTAGTGTCACGATTAGACATTCTATTCTCTACATGACTGTAAGTAGCACAGAGACATTCGGTTCTAAAATTATTATACAGCAATGAAAAGCATCATTCTGGAATGTGCAATTAGAGCTGTGAATCAACAATGATAAAGTAGGCCCAACTAGTGCTTAGAACGGTAGAACCCTTAGCTATGAATAACAGTAACTTACTCTGTGCACCATAAACTGACTACATTGATTGTATAAGCTGGGGAATGTGCCTTGTAGTAGACTGTTCATGATTTAAAATGAATATTTGCATGCTTTGTTTACACATCACATCTCTGTGCTTGGCTGACACATCAACTTTTTTGGATTTAATTTGATTCACTTTACATTTAACATACTCTATTTAATAACAATGATTTTCATTTGATGCCACCCTCTATTAGTAAGTAGAACTTTAACCCTGTAATTAATAGAAACCATGCTCATTTTGAAGCCACGCTTGATTTTAAACTACAAGGAGGGAGAATTTAATATAAGCCATAGCTGACAGCTGCAGCAGCACAGGAGCTAGCAAACAGAGCTGTAAACAGGGGAGTTTGAGTGGGAGTTTGAAAGCGGAGTTTGTCTTGTGGTGCTTGTGTGGGGTTTGGCTTTGCTGTGGGTGGTGGTGTTTTGGTGTGGTTTGTGTTTCCCAGATTAACAGGATTTAGGTGGGAAGGCTATGACAGATTCAGAGGTGGCAGTGGGAGTGACCCATGTAGCAGATGACACAATGAAGATGACTGGATGTGGAAGCTGTGGTATGTACATGATCCTGGAGGGGGCACCTGGTAAGAGTTTTGTCTGCATGAAATGCCGTCTGATAGAGCTGATGGAGGAAAAGATCAGAGGTTTGGAGATGCAGGTGGAAAGTCTGGTAGAGTTTAGGAAGGGGTTTGAGCAGATTATGGAGCAAAGACATGAGGTATCTGAAGGGAAAAGCTCAGACTTGCAGATGGAAGCAGGACTAGGGAATTCTGAGGGGAGACTGGGTGAGGAAAGTGGTCAGTGGAAGCATGTGACTAAAAGAACTAGGCAGAGGAAAAGACGGGCTAGTGAAGGAGAAATAGAGCTTCAGAATAGGTTTGCAGAGTTGGAAAATGAAGAAGGGGCTCAGCAGGTAGTCACTGAAGGTGACAGGGCAAGGAAGAAGAGAAGAGCGGTTAGTCCTATAGGAAAAGGGGAAGAGTTAATGGAGATTACACCAAATATGAGCCCCAGGAGGATACAGGATGGGTTAAAAAGGATTACAAGGGAGAATGGGAATGGAAAAAACTTGCAGCCAGAGGGAACAGGGGATAGACTGGAGAATAGCACCGTCACTAGGAAAAGGCAGGTCTATGTGATTGGGGACTCTTTATTGAGAAGAATAGATAGGCCTGTAACCAGAGCTGATCCAGAAAATAGGAGGGTGTGCTGTCTTCCAGGTGCTAAGATACGGGATGTAGACCTGAGGTTAAAAAGGATTCTAAAGGGAGCGGGAAAGAATCCCCTAATTATCCTTCATGTGGGAACAAATGATAGGGCTAGATTCTCACTGGAAAGTATTAAGGGAGACTATGTTAGGCTGGGGAGGACGCTTAAGGAAATTGAGGCTCAGGTGATCTTTAGTGGGATTCTGCCTGTTCCTAGAGAAGGGCAACAAAGGTGTGACAAGATTATGACTATCAATAGATGGCTTAGGCAGTGGTGCTATAAGGAGGGCTTTGGGATGTATGGCCATTGGGAGGCATTCATGGATAGAGGACAGTTCTCTCGGGATGGACTTCATCTGAGTAGGGAAGGAAATAGACTTCTAGGATGGAGGCTGGCACAACTGATTAAGAGAGCTTTAAACTAGGAATTTGGGGGAGATGGTTGGGAGATGTCCAGGTAATCTCCACGCCAGAATTTAGCATAGAGTGGAAAGAAAATGAAGTAAGAGTGGATACAGCTGTAGGTAGGAGGAAGGGCAGTGTAGATACAAGTCTAATAGGTTATACTGGTAGTAAAATAACCGTGCCTAATAGGGTACAGAATGTGAGTGAGCCAAACAGCAAAAATTAAGATGTTTGTACACTAATGCAAGGAGCCTAGGTAACAAAATGGAGGAACTAGAGTTACTGGTGCAGGAAGTGAAACCAGATATTATAGGTATAACAGAGACCTGGTGGAATAGTAGTCATGACTGGGCTACAGGTATTGAAGGGTATGTGCTGTTTAGGAAAGACCGAAATAAAGGTAAAGGTGGTGGAGTAGCACTGCATATCAATGATGAGATAGAATGTAAAGAAATAAGAAGCGATGAAATGGATATGACTGAGTCTGTCTGGGCAATAATTAAATTGGGAAGAAAACTATTAGAGCCTCCCCTGGGATAGTGCTTGGGGTGTGCTATAGACCGCCGGGATCTAATTTGGATATGGATAGAGCCCTTTTTAATGTTTTTAATAAAGTAAATACTAATGGAAACTGTGTGATCATGGGAGACTTTAACTTCCCAGATATAGACTGGAGGATGAGTGCTAGTAATAATAATAGGGCTCAGATTTTCCTAGATGCGATAGCTGATGGATTCCTTCAACAAGTAGTTGCTGAACCGACTAGAGGGGATGCCATTTTAGATTTGGTCTTGGCGAGTAATGAGGATCTCATAGAGGAAATGGTTGTAGGGGATAATCTTGGCTCAAGTGATCATGAGCTAATTCAGTTCAAACTGAATGGAAGGATTAACAAAAATAAATCTGCAACTAGGGTTTTTGATTTCAAAAGGGCTGACTTTCAAAAATTAAGGGAATTAGTTAGGGAAGTGGATTGGACTGAAGAATTTATGGGTTTAAAGGTAGAGGAGGCCTGGGATTATTTTAAATTAAAGCTGCAGAAGCTATCGGAAGCCTGCATCCCAAGAAAGGGGAAAAAATTCATAGGCAGGAGTTGTAGACCAAGCTGGATGAGCAAGCATCTTAGAGAGGTAATTAAGAAAAAGCAGAAAGCATATAGGGAGTGGAAGAAGGGAGGGATCAGTAAGGAAAGCTACCTTATTGAGGTCAGAATATGTAGGGATAAAGTGAGACAGGCTAAAAGTCAAGTAGAGTTGGACCTTGCAAAGGGAATTAAAACCAATAGTAAAAGGTTCTATAGTCATATAAATAGGAAGAAAACAAAGAAAGAAGTGGGACCGCTAAAAACTGAGGATGGAGTGGAGGTCAAGGATAATCTAGGCATGGCCCAATATCTAAACAAATACTTTGCCTCAGTCTTTAATAAGACTAAAGAGGATCTTAGGGATAATGGTAGCATGATAAATGGGAATGAGGATATGGAGGTAGACATCACCATATCTGAGGTAGAAGCGAAACTCAAACAGCTTAATGGGGCTAAATCGGGGGGCCCAGATAATCTTCATCCAAGAATATTAAAAGAATTGGCACAAGAAATTGCAAGCCCATTAGCAAGAATTTTTAATGAATCTGTAAATTCAGGGGTTGTACCGTATGATTGGAGAATTGCTAACATAGTTCCTATTTTTAAGAAAGGGAAAAAAAGTGATCCAAGTAATTATAGGCCTGTTAGTTTGACATCTGTAGTATGCAAGGTCTTGGAAAAAATTTTGAAGGAGAAGGTAGTTAAGGACATTGAAGTCAATGGTAAATGGGACAAAATACAACATGGTTTTACAAAAGGTAGATCGTGCCAAACCAACCTGATTTCCTTCTTTGAGAGAGTAACAGATTTTTTAGATAAAGGAAACGCAGTGGATCTAATTTATTTAGATTTTTAGTAAGGCGTTTGATACTGTGCCACATGGGGAATTATTAGTTAAATTGGATAAGATGGGCATCAATAGGAAAATTGAAAGGTGGATAGGGAATTGGTTAAAGGGGAGACTACAACGGGTCCTACTGAAAGGTGAACTGTCAAGTTGGAGGGAGGTTACCAGTGGAGTTCCTCAAGGATCAGTTTTGGGACCAATCTTATTTAATCTTTTTATTACTGACCTGGGCACAAAAAGTGGGAGTGTGCTAATAAAGTTTGCAGATGATACAAAGCTGGGAGGTATTGCTAATTTAGAGAAGGACAGGGATACTCTACAGGAGGATCTGGATGACCTTGTAAACTGGAGTAATAGGAATAGGATGAAATTTAATAGTGAGAAGTGTAAGGTCATGCATTTAGGGATTAATAACAAGAATTTTAGTTATAAGCTAGGGACGCATCAACTAGAAGTAACGGAGGAGGAAAAGGACCTTGGAGTATTGGTTGATCATAGGTTGACTATGAGCTGCCAATGTGATATGGCTGTGAAAAAAGCTAATGTCGTCTTGGGATGCATCAGGAGAGGTATTTCCAGTAGGGATAAGGAGGTTTTAGTTCCGTTATATAAGGCACTGGTGAGACCTCACCTGGAATACTGTGTGCAGTTCTGGTCTCCCATGTTTAAGAAGGATGAATTCAAACTGGAACAGGTACAGAGAAGGGCTACTAGGATGATCCGAGGAATGGAAAACTTGTCTTATGAAAGGAGACTCAGGGAGCTTGGCTTGTTTAGCCTAACTAAAAGAAGGTTGAGGGGAGATATGATTGCTCTCTATAAATATATCAGAGGGATAAATACCAGAGAGGGAGAGGAATTATTTAAACTCAATACCAATGTGGACACAAGAACAAATGGATATAAACTGGCCACTAGGAAATTTAGATTAGAAATTAGACGAAGGTTTCTAACCATCAGAGGAGTGAAGTTTTGGAATAGCCTTCCGAGGGAAGTAGTGGGGGCAAAAGATCTATCTTGCTTTAAGATTAAACTCGATAAGTTTATGGAGGAGATGGTATGATGGGATAACATGGTTTTGGTAATTAAATATTCATGGTAAATAGGCCCAATGGCCTGTGATGGGTTTTTAGATGGGGTAAGATCCAAGTTACGCGGGAAAGAATTTTCTGTAGTATCTGGCTGATGAATCTTGCCCATATGCTCAGGGTTTAGCTGATCGCCATATTTGGGGTCGGGAAGGAATTTTCCTCCAGGGCAGATTGGATGGCCCTGGAGGTTTTTCGCCTTCCTCTGTAGCATGGGGCACGGGTCACTTGCTGGAGGATTCTCTGCTCCTTGAGGTCTTCAAACTACAATTTGAGGACTTCAATAGCACAGATATAGGTGTGAGGTCTTTTTTAGGAGTGGTGGGTGAAATTCTGTGGCCTGCATTGTGCAGGAGGTCAGACTAGATGATCATAGTGGTCCCTTCTGACCTAAATATCTATGAATCTATGAATCTATAAATGACAATGTACAGTACAGGCCTGGTCTACGTTATGTGGTTAGGTTGAATTTAGCCGTGTTAGATCGATTTAAAAATGACTGCGTCCACACAACCAACCCCATTCCGTCGACCTCAAGGGCTCTTAAAATCGACTTCTGTACTCCTCCCCGATGAGGGGAGTAAAGCTAAAATTGACCTCACTGGGTCGAATTTGGGGTTATGCAGATGCAAATTGATGGTACTGGCCTCCAGGAGCTATCCCAGAGTGCTCCATTGTGACCGCTCTGGACAGCACTTTGGAACTCCGATGCACTAGCCAGGTACACAGCAAAAGTCTCGGGTACTTTTGAATTTCATTTCCTGTTTGGTCAGCATGGCGAACTCAGCAGCACAGGAGACCATGCAGTCCCCCCAGAATCAGAGCATAGAATGTTTCTACACTCCCCCTATCATCTCCATCCCTGAGGTTATCGCAGTTTGGAAGGCGAAAAAAATGCACTCGCGATGACATGTTTTCCAAGCTCATGCAGTCCTCCCGCACTGATAGAGCACAGCTTAATGCATGGAGGCATTCAGTGGCAGAGGCCAGGAAAGAATTAAGTGAGTGTGAAGAGCAGAGGCAGGACGCAATGCTGAGGCTAATGGGGGAGCAAACAGACATGATGAAGCGTCTGTTGGAGCTTCAGGAAAGCCAACAAGCTCAGAAGCCCCCTCTGCATCCACTGTAAAACCGCCCACCCTCTTCCTCATGTTCCATAGCATCCTAACCCAGTGTTCAGGAGGTGGGGGAAGGCTCCGGACACCCAGCCACTCCACTCCAGAGGATGGCCCAAGCACCAGAAGGCTGTCATTCAAACAGTTTGATTTTTAGTGTGGCTACAATAAGCAATGTGGCCTTGTCCTTCCCTCCTTCCCCACCCCACCTGGGCTACCTTGTCCATTATCTCATTTTTTTTTTAATTAATGAAGAAAGAATGTGTGGTTTCAAAACAATAGTTACTTTATTTCAAAGGGGGGAGGGTGGTTGGCTTACAGGAAATTAAAATCAACAAAGGGGGCAGGTTTACATCAAGGAGAAACACACACAACTGTCACACCTAAGCCTGGCCAGTCATGAAACTGGTTTTCAAAGCCTCTCTGATGCTCTGCGCGCCTTGCTGTGCTCTTCGAATCGCCCCGCTGTCTGGCTGCTCAAAATCGGCGATTTGCCTCAACCTCCCACCCCTCCATAAACTTCTCCCCCTTACTCTCACAGATATTATGGTGCACACAGCAAGCAGCAATAACAATGGGAATGTTGGTTGTGCTGAGGTCTGACCTAGTCAGCAAACATTGCCAGTGAGTTTTTAAACGTTCAAAGGCACATTCTACCACCATTGTGCACTTGCTCAGCCTATAGTTGAACTGCTCCTTACTACTGTCCAGGCTTCATGAGCCATGGGAGCAAGGGGTAGGCACCACCGCGTGGTGCTGAAGGCTGAGAGAGCAGCCTGAGGCAGAAGCCTCCAGCTCACATGATAGTCCAGGCAGGACTGAATCTCCATGAGACCAAACTTAAAGAAGTGAATGATCTGGACTCTCTGGCTCCCATTTGGTGCTCTAAGAGGAGGATAGCCAGGTCTGTCCAGGAGGCCCTGATCGACCTCACCAAGGTCTGCCAGGAGCACCCAGGAGACGTACGACAGCTATCAGTCCTACTGCACTGTGTGCCGCGAAGGCAAGGAGCTGCGGCTGTATAGCAATGCAGTACCGTGTCTACCAGCAGCACCCAGGAGACATACAGTGACGGTGAGCTGAGCGGGCTCCATGCTTGCCATGGTATGGCGTCTGCACGGATAAACCAGGAAAAAAGGTGCGAAACGATCATCTGCCATTGCTTTCATGGAGGGAGGGGGACCTGACGACATGTACCCAAAATCACCCATGACAATGTTTTTGCCCCATCAGGCATTGGGAGCTTAACCCAGAATTCCAATGGGCAGCGGAGGCTGCGTGAACTCTGGGATAGCGACCCACAGTGCACCACTCTGTAAGTCAATGCTAGCCACAGCAGTGAGGACACACTCCGCCGACTTCCTGTGCTTAGTGTGGACATACACAATTGACTGTATAAAATCGGTTTCTAAAGATCAACTTCTATAAAATCGACCTAATTCCGTAGTATAGACATACCCACACAATGTTTGCATCTGCATCAGGGAAGCTCTTAAGTAATTGGAGAAGAAAGTAGTTCATCTGTAGATGTTCACAAGATCAGAGGAGCTGTCTATCTTTTGTTAATTTCCTATAGATTAATCTTTCCTTATGCTATCACTTTTTATATGCCCATTTAAATACAAGTCTTTTGCATTTCCCTTTGAAAGAATGGCATCCTGTCATAAATATAAAGGGAAGGGTAAACCCCTTTGAAATCCCTTCTGGCCAGGGGAAAGCTCCTCTCACCTGTAAAGGGTCCTCTCACCTGTAAAGGGTTAAGAAGCTAAGGGTAACCTCGCTGGCACCTGACCAAAATGACCAATGAGGAGACAAGATACTTTCAAAAGCTGGGAGGAGGGAGAGAAACAAAGGGTCTCTGTCTGTCTATATGCTGGTTTCTGCCGGGGATAGACCAGGAATGGAGTCTTAGAACTTTTAGTAAGTAATCTAGCTAGGTATGTGTTAGATTATGATTTCTTTAAATGGCTGAGAAAAGAATTGTGCTGAATAGAATAACTATTTCTGTCTGTGTATCTTTTTTGTAACTTAAGGTTTTGCCTAGAGGGATTCTCTATGTTTTTGAATCTAATTACCCTGTAAGATATCTACCATCCTGATTTTACAGGGGGGATTTCTTTATTTCTATTTACTTCTATTTTTATTAAAAGTTTTCTTGTAAGAAAACTGAATGCTTTTTCATTGTTCTCAGATCCAAGGGTTTGGGTGTGTGGTCACCTAGGCAAATTGGTGAGGCTTTTTATCCAACATTTCCCAGGAAAGAGGGGGTGCAAGTGTTGGGAGGATTGTTCATTGTTCTTAAGATCCAAGGGTCTGGGTCTGTCGTCACCTAGGCAAATTGGTGAGGCTTTTTACCAAACCTTGTCCAGGAAGTGGGGTGCAAGGTTTTGGGAAGTATTTTGGGGGGAAGGACGCGTCCAAACAGCTCTTCCCCAGTAACCAGTATTAGTTTGGTGGTGGTAGCGGCCAGTCCAAGGACAACGGGTGGAATATTTTGTACCTTGGGGAAGTTTTGACCTAAGCTGGTAAAGATAAGCTTAGGAGGTTTTTCATGCAGGTCCCCACATCTGTACCCTAGAGTTCAGAGTGGGGGAGGAACCTTGACACATCCATACAAAAATTAAATACTCTTCATTCATAAATCATCACTTTGGCTGGACTTTGCTGTAGTACCTAGAGGAAGATACAAGATTAGCTTTTCCAGCAATTATTCACATTGATAAATAGCCCTAATTGAATACAATAGACTGGTAGTGCTGAGCTAATACCTTTAAATGTCTTGTCTTGTGCCATTAATATTACCTTGTCATGCACCTGTTTAAGCTATTGGAAGAATGCCTTATGTTCATACTCTGTCACATTTAACAAATGATTTTGTCAAGTCATTCCTTATAGCCTGTGCTGATGGATAGTTAAACTTGTGGTTTCCTGCATATATAAAAACTGTTATCTGTACCTTTCAACTTCCATGCAAGGGCATCCAAAAATTCAGGTAATCAATTTATAAAGAAACTACAATGCCTTTCTACATAAGGGTTCAGAAATATGCTACTGACATCTATGAATGATTCACTGACAGCTATGAATAATAGCACATAAACTAAATGAGGATTTACTAAATTTATATTTATCTAATCTGCCATGATGCAGAATGCTAACACAGTTCAGTTTTTGTGACTTTGGACTCAGGACCCTATTATCCAGCTCTAATTATAAGTTAGGTGTTCATTACTATATAAATAAATTCTGTATTTACAATAGTAAGGTCCAAATTGCAGTTTTCTGATGATCTCCTTTTTCATTGACATCTAATGTGTGTTTTAAGAGTAGAGGTGCTTGATACTACCAATGAAAATCAATGGTGTATTTTTAGACATTCTTCCAGTTTTAATGTTATATGGTAGGGGAGCATCATGACATAGTCAGAAATATAATACTGCATTGGCCAGAGTAAAAATTGTATTGTTCATGTCTTAGATTCCAAGGTCAAAAGGGACCATTGTGATCATGTAGTCTGATCTCCTGTATAACACAGGCCAGGGAACTTCCCCAAAATAATTCCTAGAGCAGATCTCTTAAAGGGGGAGGAGAGAAGAGAAATCCTTCCAATTTTGTTTTTAAAATGATCAGTGATGGAGAATCTGTCACAACCCTTGATAAATTATTCCAATGGTTAATTACTCATACCTTATTTCTGGCTGAATTTATCTATCTTCAATTTCCAGCCTTGGATCATGTTGTACCTTTTCTGGCTAGACTGAAGAGCCCATTATTAAGTATTTGTTCCCATATACCTATTTATAGATTGTAATCAAGTCACCCTAATCTTTTCTTTGTTAAGCTCTTTGCGTCTATCTTAGCTTATCACTATAAGACAGTGAATGCCCCCATTTAAATCAATGAGAGTTAGGCACCTAGCTGCTTTTGGGAATCCTACTAAGCCTCAATCTGCGTCTTTAAGCACCTAAATACCTTAAAAAAATCTGATAGTGACTGGAGACTCATCAGCCTCACAATGTGGGGGAGGTCTAGGTTGGATATTAGGAAAAACTATTTCACTGGGAGAGTGGTGAAGCACTGGAATTGGTTACCTAGGGAAGTGGTGGAATCTCCATCCTTAGACGTTTTTAAGGCCTGGCTTGACAAAGCTCTGGCTGGGATGATTTAGATGGTGTTGGTCGTACTTTGAGCAGAGGATTGGACGAGATGACCTCCTGAGGTCTCTTCCAACCCTAATATTTTATGATTCTATGAATGCACCTTAGGTTTTGTGATGTTATGCAGTATCACCTGCTCTTTCATGGGTTATTTTATATTAAATTTTCAATGTTTTAATATTCTATTATGTATTTATTTATTTACTACTGTAATACCTGTGAGCCCCAGTCAGGAACCAGGACCCCACTCTGCTAGGCACTGTACAAGCAGAGAACAAGTCAGTCTCTGCCCCAAAGAACTTACAATATAAATAAAAGACAACAGATGGATGCAGACAGACAGGGGAGAACAAGGAAATAATGAGACTGTACTGGTCCACATCATAGGTAGTGGTCATAGCTGTCAAGTTTTTATTTTTTATGAATTATTTTTATAATTACGATGAAGCACTTTAATCAACTTGGCAGGGCAATATAATATCTCATTTTATTCATCTATTACTAATCATGATTGTGTTATTTTAATTGTCATCATTTTAACAAAGGAAATATTACACTGCCTTTCAAACCATTCTGCTTTGTTAATGGCACTTGCCTTTTCCATACTAAGAAATGGATGGAGTGGTCACCACCAGCAATATTTTGGTTTAGCTTTTCCCTTTGAAGAAAAACCGCACACAGTCAATGCAGCTGAACTCCACAGGGGTCTTGAATCCTCTTTTTTCTTGTAGCACCCAATATAATAATTATCTGTGCAATTTTGAGCATTGAAAGGACCTCAGCTAGTTAAAGCTTTCTAGCATGGCTTACAAAATTGAATGATTACCTGAATTGACCTTCAGTCTAGCTACAAGATGTATGACTTAATGAGACTAATGTCTGGTTGGACCTCCAGGCTAGATGGCTTCCAGCCTGGTGGCTTTGAGTTTGCTATTTTTCATTTTTAATAACAATTATACCCAAAAGCTTAAGGAAGTCTGCTAAAATATGTCTGCTATCCACACTATCATAGAGCAGTGACATCTCCAGGAAGAATTATTTAATATTTCAATCATATTTTTGTGCATTTTACAGAGACTAGGAAAGTCTGACATTGATTTGTACTTTGCAGAATGGCAGAGGACAAGGTTGTGCCATCACTCTTAAAGTAGTGGGATTTTTTTTTTCAAACATGGGTATTTTTTTAAAGGAAGAACAGGTGTTCAATCTTTAATGGCTTGTATTTTTTCATTAAGAATACATTTTCTATACACTTGTTAATCCTGCCTGTGAAATGCATGGAAAAGTTTTCAGATTGTTCCTATTAGAGATTTGCTAATGAAAACGAGACACCATGCATGTGCCAAGTGTAATACTGAATACAGATTTCACATGAGGTCTGGAAATACACTGGCCAATATTTTAAAATGATTGCCTAAAGTCAGCCTCCTAAATCTACATTTAGACTCCTAAATGACCTGACCTGACTTTTAAAAGTGTTGGGTACCTAGCAGCTGCCATAGACATGCAATCCCTTATGTGTGTAGTGCTTGTCCAGCTGGGTAGTCCCATTAAAGTCAGTGGAATTGCTTCAGTGAGTAAGGATTGCAGAATCAAGCCTTTAGTTATCTAGGTTTAAGTGCTACCAGAAATTCCTACAAATAAAAAAAAAATGCTACAGATCCATAAATACTACCAAAAAAAACCCCGTTGTACAACATTGAGATATGACAAATTTACTCAACTATAACTCGCTGATCAATATGCTGGAAATGTGTATCGATAACTCTTCAGCTACTTACTGCTCCACTTTCTTTTAACACAGCTACGGAAGGCCGTTATGGATCATATATCTGACTCCTTCCTGGAGACCAATGTTCCATTACTTGTTCTTATTGAGGCTGCGAAGAGTGGTAACGAGAAAGAAGTGAAGGAATACGCTCAAGTTTTCCGTGAACATGCCAACAAGTTAGTTGAGGTAAGTTATGCTGATGGCATCATTGGAGTGCATTGTCTTGTGAGGGTCAAGGAAAATGATAAATTAGCTGAAACGTTGGAGGCTTTTCCTTTGGGATTTAAGCAATTTGGGGTTTTTACTTGGGATGGTTATTTAGAAATCTACTGATTTGTAAAAATGACAGGCAGGGACAGCCCTGTGCTTTACTGTAAGATTAAACCAGCTGAACATGTGTTATGCAGAATTTCCTGTGTCTTGTCAATAGTGACTTGAGTAACAACAAGCAGATTTCAGTTAAACTTCACCAGCACTGCAGTATAGTAGGCTGTCTTCTATACCAGGCAGGAAGCCAAATAGATGCTTCAGTGTGTTGTATCTGACTCTGATTGCTTAGAGAGCAAACTAGATTATTATTAGACTGTCTAGCTAAAATAGTGAAAGCATCATAAAATGGATAATAGTCTAAAACTGTCCATCTCCCCCACCCTGTGTGTGTGTATTATATATTATATACATATAGTGTGTATGTAAGTATATTGTTTTGTATAGGTACACACAAACTGGGTTTCTCTATGTTTTTCTTCTCTATATATAGACACTTTGCAATGTTAGCAAACTGTAACTGGTTTCAAGGATAGTACTGCAATGATTTTGTTCCTGAAACTGCCTCTTTCGAGATATAATTCAAACAAAACATGATGGTCAGGAATCTGGATGCCTATCGAACAACTTTTAACTAGTCAAACATGTTTGTTTAGCCAAGTTTGCTCTCCATGACAGATTAAGAACTATTAAAAAAAATTGTTTCTTGAACATATAAATACTGTTTAGTAGTTTTAGTCTTTGATATTATTATATGGGATTATTAACTCCTCTTTACTAGCACTGTTTTGAAGACTATGCAGCTTGTAGTAACATCTTTTATAACAATTCATGGTACATGCATTTTAATTAAAATTGGATAGTGCAGATTTGACACGGACTATTGGGTTATAATTCTAAAAAATGTTTTTTCTTAAAAACTGCAGGAACAGATTTTGATCTCAGTTATACTGGTTGGTTTAAATCTAAAGTTACCCATCTAACTGAGATCACAAACTGACACTTACTGTTTAAAAACTTGGGGCTTGATTCTAGACAGTGCTGGCTGCCTGCTACACTGGGTTGAGTACCAGCATCTGCAATGTGAGAAGAGGGAACTCAGCACCTTGCAGGGTTGGGTGCTTTGCATTAAGATAAACATGTATATTATTGCTATCTGGTGACTGGTGCAGTAGCAGTGAAAAAGAAAATAGGGTTTAGGTACATTCATTTTAATTCTGCAAACATTACAATTGTGTTATGATTCTGAATCTATGATCATATTACACTGTTCATTTTTGTACAATGATGCTTTTGTGAACCTGGCTTACTATGTTGTATTGCACTCTTGATGACAATGGGATGGAATACCATAGTAAGTAGCAGAGTTAAAAAAAAAAAGTTCATGTTATAGATACTTCCTTCTTGAAGAATAGGTAGAATTCTGAACCTCAGGTGTGTAGGTTCATAGGAAATTATGCTCCAAGAGAACATGTCAATTTGAAATCATGGTTTACTGTCCATATACAGGAGTATATTCAGCTAAAATTTTCTGATAATTTGTATTTGTAGATGCATAAGGCATGTCATAGCAGCCAAGTTTTCGTGGTTGCTTGTGTCACTAATTTTGCAAATAAAAATAGATTACAGTGCTGCCCATCGCACTTACAAAATGTGATTTAAAGATTATATTTTCTTGATTAAGGAGCTAAAGATTCTCTCACAGGCAGAGGGCCAATGTCACCGCCTGTGGAGGCAGGCACTGCTCCAGTGAAGTCACTGGAGTTGTGCATACTTATGTCAGAGCGGAATTTGGCACCAGGAATCCAAACACAGTAGCATTACTACTGTTTCAGTCTGTGACTCTGGAGCCTGATTCTTCATTCCTTGCACATCCTACGGAGTTTAATGGGCTTTTTGGGTATAATGCAGAATGCAGGATCAGAACAGCATGTACTTGTGTAAATGTGACATTTTTGTAGACGTTTGGCCAACCAAAGGGGAGGGATAATTCACTTTATGTGTATTCCAGTACTTTTCTAAGATATATGTTGCAAGAACTGGACTTCTATAAATTACCTTTCTTCAAAGATCTTCTGCAACATGCACTATAAAATCCTGCATTAAGGCCTTGGTTGACTATTTCTGTCCCTCCCATCTCCCTTTTATGAGGGAGTGGGATCAACACTGTGCCTCATTCAGGAATACTAACCTCCAAAATGCTTTCTACTACCTTCTTTACCTGGATTATGAGTGATCATTTTACTAACTATAAATAGCTTTACCTAATTAGAAATTAATATTCTGCTAAAATGTGGGATTCCCAAAATCTAACATGAAATAACACTAATCAAGGGAAAATACTTGCCAAGTTTCCAAAATGTATGCTGTACTTCAACACTTTGTATGTTTTTCTAAACTGTTTTGCAGAACGTGTTTTCGTTTCGTGTGAGTTAGGTGCCAACCTGTGTAGATACTTCTGAAAACCGCATGAGGCATGCATTTGCATCTTTAGGCACCTAAATACCTTTGAGACATTGGCCCTTGGAAGATTAAATCCCATTTTCAGAAGTGACTTAGACACTTAGCAGCCTAAGTCTTATGAAAAATCAATGGGATGTAGACTCCCAAGTGCCTAAAGCCTTGTCTACACAGTGCAGCAATGTGCACCAGAGGAAGGTGAATTCTAAAGCACACAAATGTTTTGCACACTAACTGGCCCGTGTAGACCATGTTAGTGTTCCCTAGCTAGTGTTCATTCCCTTTGAAGCATCTGGCATTGGCCACTGTTGGAAGACAGGATACTGGGCTAGATTGTTCTGACCCACTATGGCCATCCTTATATTCTTAGCTAAATAGCAAACTCTATTTTAAAACAACATCAACAACAAAACTGACTATATAAACAGATATTTTGGAGGGGCGCGGGGAAGCAAAAGGCTGCTGCTCTGGAAAATGACAGCTGAGCTCATTATGAGGCCGGAGTATGAGGGAGAATTGCAGCTGGATTTATAATGTGCATACAGTACCAAAGCTGGAACCTGTTGTTCAGAGAGTCATGTTATAAAATTCTGAAGAATGAAAAATGGCATAATTGAAAGGGCAACTGACCCATAATCAAAATGTCACAAACTCTTCACTACATTGCACTATGGTAGTTTGTCCATAGCTATTGTCATTTGGAGAGGATAAATAAATTAATGGAATGGGTGCAACAATCTTGTCATTGATCTGATGGAGGACACAGCGAGTCTTTGTGAAAAGGAAATAAAGTTTCAGACGGTGTAATTCTCAGTGTTTTTAATGGAAAGAGGGTTTCTGTACTTTTATTTTAGCATCTTGATGAGGAACATTGCTTCAGTGAGTATGGGCTGGAACATTTTTCAAGGGAAATATCAAGGACGTTGCCAAAAAGATCAAGAATGGTGATGCTGTGCTGTATCTGAATGGTGTCAGTTTTTTTGACCTAAACGGATTTCCACTGAGGACACAATAGAAAATGTTAGATGGGGCTTATAATAGATGTGAAAACTGTCTTCTGCATCACTAGAAGGAATGCATAGTAGGTTCACATGTGTGACCTATTCATTGCAAATGGTATTAAGTTCTTAAATGTTGGGGGTCAAAAGTTTCTGCTGGTACCATGAGCCTCAAGAAATTCTGAGCCCAAAGGGTTAAATTGACTTAAACTTTCCATTCAAAGACCAGTGAACCAGAATCAGTTACATTGTTCTGTCCTTAAATTTTCTTTCAACAATTGTTAATCTCACCATGTGTAGCACTTTTATTTTTAGCTGTTTTAAATGTTGTGCTGCATCTCTTCCCACTAAAACACAGTCCTTCCAAAAGACAGTGTCCTACCCACTTTGCATGAATATGAATTAATTTAAAGAAGGATTTTATGAAGCCCTACATGGATCTATCTCCATATAAACTTAAAGGCCATATATCTCCCATATAAACTTAAAGGCCAGGGGTGTCCAAAATAATCAAAAAGAAAAGGAGTACTTGTGGCACCTTAGAGACTAACCAATTTATTTGAGCATGAGCTTTCGTGAACTACAGCTCACTTCATGCTCAAATAAATTGGTTAGTCTCTAAGGTGCCACAAGTACTCCTTTTCTTTTTGCGAATACAGACTAACACGGCTGTTACTCTGAAACCTGTCAAAATAATCAAAGTCATCTACTAGAAGCACTTGTTGGGGGCTGGCCTGTATTAGTCTATGGTTTATGGTGATTAAAATTTGATATAGTGCAAGCAAATCAATAGCATCACATGGTTGGACAGTAATTTGCAGCAGATGGGACCAAAGAACAACATTTCTATTTCTGTTTTTTAGTCGCTTTGTCTGCTAGGCTTACAGGAGCCTTTATTAACTCCTGACCATCAAGTTGTCATTCTGAAAAGTTTTTTCCTCCACATTGTCATGGAAGTGTAAGTGTCTTACTTAGTCTTTCTCTCCTTATGAAGATACTATGAGCACTGCCCTTCATTTCCTATGAGATATCTCATTTGTTGCTGCACAATTCAAATTGATCCTACAGTATTGTATGACATGGAAACATCTGAAAACTGGAAAGAGGAAGAAAAAGCATTGCTAGTATACTAGGAACAAATTGGGCAGTCAAATCTGTTCAATAACTTCTTTACCATGCCAGCTAGATACTAGACATCTCTTAAATCAATGGAATTATTAGTCTTGATTTACGCTAGCATAACTGAACCAGAATCTAGTCCTACATTGTTTGTGTTATGCAAACCTCTCTCTGAAATATACTTCAGACGTTCTGAATAAATGAAAGGATGGACTGGAACTTCGAGGAGTTGACATACATCATTAGAAAGATATCTTTCATTGTCATATGAAGTCATGTTGTAGCCAGGTCAGTTCCAGGATATTAGAGAGACAAGGTGGGTGAGGTAGTATCTTTTATTGGACCAACTTCTGTTGGTAAGCGAGACAAACGTTGAAGCTTACAGAGCACTCTTCCCCAGACCCAAAGAAGAGCTCTGGATAGCTCTAAAGTTTGTCTTTCACCAGCAGAAGTTGTGTATTTTCCACAATATGCATCCGATGAAGTGAGCTGTAGCTCACGAAAGCTTATGCTCAAATAAATTGGTTAGTCTCTAAGGTGCCACAAGTACTCCTTTTCTTTTTGTGAATATAGACTAACACGGCTTTTACTCTGAAACCAACAGAAGTTAGTCCAATAAAAGATATTACCTCACCTGGCGTGTAACATTTTAGAAAGATCATTTACATATGCAGCCAGCTCTTGGGATTGAATCATGGAGCAAGCTTTCAGCTGGTGTAAAATAGCAAAAGTCCTCTGAAATCAATGGAGTGATGCCAATTTATGGCAGCAGAAATCTGGCCCATTATCTCGGTGTTACAAACTACTAATAAGCTCTATGAAGGAAAAATACAAATAAATGCATTCTTTGTGCTTTGATTGGAACTTTATGAATTCACAAGGATCACACTGGGCACTCACTTAAAGCTGTGTAAATCCAGATTAACAAATTTAATTCTGAAACGTTAATTACTGAACAAGGAACATTCCCACGTAACATACTTTGCAAAGCCTGACCGTCTGCGAAATGTTCTGTTCTCTTCATATTGTGCCCGTGTTATCTGAGTACCTAGGACTTTCCCCTCCACCCCCACCCTGAAGTAGTGAAGAGAAGGTGTCAATATTCTTTCAGAGCTTTTTTATCTCAGCTACCTTCATAAAAAATTAATACTTGTCTGGGTTTTCCTCCTTATATACTGATATGATTTGTTTTTTATATTTTTGTTTTCCCTGACATTTGACCTAGAATAGATAAGGATTTATACACTAAGGATATTCATAATTGATTTGCATAAATCAGCATTTGGAAGGTCATGGTTGCTTTAATTCAAGACCTGCAAATTGAGAGATTATTTTTAAAACTAAAGCTTTATGTCCACTGCTTCCTCTGTTCAACTGATTCATTTTAATTCAGCTTTCCATCTCAGACCTTTCCTCCTTGTGTTAGCAGCAGATGCTCTCAATCCTTATTAAACATCAGCAAAAATAATATATAGAAATGTGTTAAACTTTAGCAAGGCTAATTTGTTGTAATTATCAGTATGAAGTGAGTGTGAAAAGCTCTAATAGTCTGCAGAGTTATTTCTTCTGACTCACCACTGCAGCCAGGCTAAGTAAGTCTATTATTTCTACCTTGAGAGTATACAAGACTTTGATTGTTCTGAAGCTGAGGGAGCTAGGAGCATAGATAGAGGGGCTTTTGGGGAAAAAAGACATTCCACTAGCGGCATATGAACCCAGAACCCTCCTCTGAACTGGTTCTTTTAACGCTCACTGTTAAAATAAGGCATAATTTCCTCCTGAAGGTCGAAACAGCAGACTGGACTTCTACATAGAGTGCTTCCGCCGACGTGCACGGGCTGAAATTGTGGAAAAGCAGCATCACTTGCCCCATAACCTCAGCCATGCAGAACGCAATGCCATCCACAACCTCAGAAACAACTCTGACATCATAATCTAAAAGGCTGACAAAGGAGGTGCTGTTGTCATCATGAATAGATCGGAATATGAACAAGAGACTGCTCGGCAGCTCTCCAACACCACTTTCTACAAGCCATTACCCTCTGATCCCACTGAGAGTTACCAAAAGCAACTACAGCATTTGCTCAAGAAACTTCCTGAGAAAGCACAAGATCAAATCCACACAGACACACCCCTGGAACCCCGACCTGGGATATTCTATCTACTACCCAAGATCCATAAACCTGGAAATCCTGGGCGCCTCATCATCTCCGGCATTAGCACCCTGACAGCAGGATTGTCTGGCTATGTAGACTCCCTCGTCAGGCCCTACGCTACCAGCACTCCCAGCTACCTTCGAGACACCACTGACTTCCTGAGGAAACTTCAATCCATCGGTGATCTTCCTGATAACACCATCCTGGCCACTATGGATGTAGAAGCCCTCTATACCAACATTCCACACAAAGATGGACTACAAGCCATCAAGAACACTATCCCCGATAATGTCACAGCTAACCTGGTGGCTGAACTTTGTGACTTTGTCCTTACCCATAACTATTTTACATTTGGGGACAATGTATACCTTCAGATCAGCGGCACTGCTATGGGTACCCGCATGGCCCCACAGTATGCCAACATTTTTATGGATGACTTAGAACAACGCTTCCTCAGCTCTCGTCCCCTAAAGCCCCTACTCTACCTGCGCTATATTGATGACATCTTCATCATCTGGACCCATGGAAAAGAAGCCCTTGAGGAATTCCATCATGATTTCAACAACTTCCATCCCACCATCAACCTCAGCCTGATCCAGTCCACACAAGAGATCCACTTCCTGGACACTACAGTGCTAATAAACAATGGTCACATAAACACCACCCTATACCGGAAACCTACTGACCGCTATTCCTACTTACATGCCTCCAGCTTTCACCCTGACCACACCACACAATCCATCGTCTACAGCCAAGCTCTGCGATACAACCGCATTTGCTCCAACCCCTCAGACAGAGACAAACACCTACAAGATCTCCGTCAAGCTTTCTTACAACTACAATACCCACCTGCGGAAGTGAGGAAACAGATTGATAGAGCCAGAAGAGTTCCCAGAAGTCACCTACTGCAGGACAGGCCTAACAGAAAATAACAGAACGCCACTAGCCGTCACCTTCAGTCCCGAACTAAAACCCCTCCAATGCATTATTAAGGATCTACAACCTATTCTAAAGGATGACCCAACACTCTCACAAATCTTGGGAGACAGGCCAGTCCTTGCCTACAGACAGCCCCGCAACCTGAAGCAAATACTCACCAACAACCACATACCACACAACAGAACCACTAACCCAGGAACTTATCCTTGCAACAAAGCCCGTTGCCAACTGTGCCCACATATCTATTCAGGGGACACCATCACAGGGCCTAATAACATCAGCCACACTGTCAGAGGCTCGTTCACCTGCACATCCACCAATGTGATATATGCCATCATGTGCCAGCAATGCCCCTCTGCCATGTACATTGGTCAAACTGGACAGTCTCTACGTAAAAGAATAAATGGACACAAATCAGATGTCAAGAATTATAACATTCATAGACCAGTCGGAGAACACTTCAATCTCTCTGGTCACGCAATCACAGACATGAAGGTCGCTATCTTAAAACAAAAAAACTTCAAATCCAGACTCCAGCGAGAGACTGCTGAATTGGAATTCATTTGCAAATTGGATACTATTAATTTAGGCTTAAATAGAGACTGGGAGTGGCTAAGTCATTATGCAAGGTAGCCTATTTCCCCTTGTTTTTTCCTACCCCCGCCCCTCTGAGATATTCTGGTTAAACTTGGATTTAAACTTGGAGAGTGGTCAGTTTGGATGAGCTATTGCCAGCAGGAGAGTGAGTTTGTGTGTGTCCCCGGAAAAAAAAAGGGGTGGGGGGGGTGAGAGAGCCTGGATTTGTGCTGGACATGGCCCACCTTGATTACCATGCACATTGTAGGGAGAGTGGTCACTTTGGATGAGCTAATACCAGCAGGAGAGTGAGTTTGTGTGTGTGGTTTTTGGAGAGGGGTGAGGGGGTGAGAGAACCTGGATTTGTGCAGGAAATGGCCCACCTTGATTATCATGCACATTGTGAAGAGACTTGTCACTTTGGATGGGCTATTACCAGCAGGAGAGTGAGTTTGTGTGTGGGGGGGTGGAGGGTGAGAGAACCTGGATTTGTGCTGGAAATGGCTCAACTTGTTGATCACTTTAGATAAGCTATTACCAGCAGGACAGTGGGGTGGGAGGAGGTATTGTTTCATGATCTCTGTGTGTATATAATGTCTGCTGCAGTTTCCATGGTATGCATCCGATGAAGTGAGCTGTAGCTCACGAAAGCTCATGCTCAAATAAATTGGTTAGTCTCTAAGGTGCCACAAGTACTTCTTTTCCTTTAACCGTAAAAGTAACTAATCATTGGGGGCCACTTTTGAAGGGATTCTTCCTCACTGACCATTTTGGATGTTCTTCTAAAAGATATTCTCTAGGAAATATTTTGGGGAAGTTTTTGGCCTGTGGAGTACAAGAGGTCAGATGATCACAATGGTCTCTTCTGGCCTTGGGATGTGTGAAAAAGCTATGAGACTTTATATTCAGCTCCTGCTGTTCACATTGGACTGGTAGCCCATTGCTAGTTTCTAATATCTGGGGATCCCCAGAAATTTCCCCTTCAACCTGTATGGCCAACTTCACTGAAAACCAAATTGCTGCAGGGGGGCCAGAAAAAGAGGTAGGGGAAGCAACTGACATTTTGTGACCCCTTCAGCTTCTTGAACACACCAGGGGAAGAAACCTTATTGATAGAAGTGATAAAATAATAAATGTTTGAGTGTTAGAGACCATATTCATGTGAGAGTCCATTGATTTCTGCCAACATAGATCCTGGCAGAGACTCCGTGGGCTGGAAAGTGCCAAGGGCAGGTTATGGCTGCAGAAAATGGATGCAGTCTTCTCTCTGTGGTGAGCCACCACTGGAGTAAAAGTGTGGAGCCCTGGCCCAAGGGTCATGGGAGTTGGGGGGTTGGAGAGCATAGCCAGGACATTCTTAGATATACTGTTTTTGCCCATTCCACAGCATCCTTCATTGGCAAGGCTTCTGTGAAGCTCTGCCATCCAGGATGGCTCAAAAAGTTGGAATTTATATCTCCCCTGTGCTTGCTCAGTAAATATATCCCTATGAATTTTTCGCTTTGCATCCAAAATACTACCCTAAAAATAAACAAACCACTAACTTATGGGCACTTGAACATATGTGAAACTATCTGTATTTTCTTAGGCCCAAATAAATGTGTTAGTCTCTAAGGTGCCACAAGAACTCCTCGTTGTTTTTGCTGAAACAGACTAACAGGACTACCCCTCTGAAACCGTTTTTGAAAAGTTTCTGATTCAAAACAGGAACATGATCCTCAGTCTGCCACATCCCAGATAAATGCCTTAGCAAAAGGGCTATAGAGGCACTCTCCCTGTCATTCCATCCTGACCTGAGAAACCTTCCCAATGTAATGTTTCGGTTTCTGTCAAAAGTTTCATTTCAACAAATCAGCTTCTTTTGCCGAGAAAACATTTTGTCGAAAAGCTCCCAACCAGCTCCAGTTCTGCAATCCTTTTACTTGCATGCTAGCTGGTACGCTCCTATAATATAGCAGCCTGGGTCATTTAGACCTTAATACCTCAATCAGGAGCTCATAGCACCATTTTAAATAATTGATTTTTATGTATCAGTGAATTAATGACAATTGTGCCTTAATCAGGGATTGAATTTGTAACTTCATTACACTGAAATTCCATACAATAAGGTAGCTGGCAGGCACCTAACTCTTAGGATTTCTACAGCAGAAAGCACTTCAGAGACGCTGTATGTGTGACCCTTCCTATGGACAAGGGTCATGTGAAGCCTAGATGTCATTTCACTTAGAACTAGGACCCTGTAATCTTGTCAGTCTTTTATTAACTGTCATGTTAACAATGTGAATAGAAACTCTTATAGCCGAGTCTTCTCTAATTACCCTTTAATAGGTCAGAGAAGAAGGAAAACTCATTAGGGGTTGCTCTTAAGCTGTCAACATGTGTGTGAGTGAGAAAGAAAGAGACACACTTGTGTGATGACATGGTGAAAAATTCCCAACTCCCTGCCTGCCCTGGTAGGCAGAAATCAGTACCGTCAACCCTATCATTTGCCTGTCTTTAGTGACAGGTGCACTCTTTTTTTTTTTTTACTGTGTTTCCTTTATGCCATGTAGGAAGAATGAAAGTCTCTTCACCATTCAGCTAAATGATTACATTTACCAGAGGTACAGTTACTGCAAGCACTCTGGTTGACCATACTATTAGCTAGCTTCTTGGCAACATGGCAGGGAGTGATTTCTGCTCATTCACAGAGCCAAGGTGGTATCTGAACAGTACAGAGGGAAAGATCAGCAGGTGGAAATAAAGTTGGGATGAGAGAGGATGGCAAGTTTCTGTCCCTTCAGAAGTTGCACTTACAAGTCTTCTCCTCTGATCTACCCACAGGTAGGGCTGCCTGGAAGCACCATTTCTGCTTTGCAAAAAAAATTAGGTTTTGGAATTTGTTTTTATTTTGATGTGGAGTAAAGCTGAATCTTTTGTGAAAAAACACAAGAGAGACACCCCAGAATAGCCAATGGGTGTCTGCTGTGAATCAGGCAGAGTAGGGACCTAGACCTGGGGCTTCTACTTCCTAGGTGAGTGCCCTGAGCTATTGGCAAGGGGGAGTGTGTGGGATGGTGTTTCTGTCTCCTGATACATTTCCTCAAAAAGTTTAGTTTGGTTTAGGTTAGTTTAGCCACGTCTGTTTTTACTACCGTTAACCCACACACCTCCTGGGTGTGGCGCTCTGTCCCAGCTAGTGGCAACTGAGACCACTTAGAGATTAATGAGTCTGCTACAGCCTCAGCTAAGGGCCACATGGCTTTTGGCTCATGCAGCAGAGACTCATGCACTAAGATCCAGAGGCCCCAGGTTTGATCCCGGCGACCGGGGTCTGTCAGTGTTACACTATCACATCACTCTCCATAACTTCTTCCTCCCCCACTGGCTCTTCTTCCCAGTTTGTCAGCCTGGCAGCAGGGACCAGTGACAGTGGGGAAGGAGGAAAGGCAGCCGTTAATGTGAGCTCCATAGCAGCTGAAGTAGCTGGGTGGAATAATTGTAGAAACCCTGCCCCATGCTGGCTGACAAACTGGATGTGGGAAAGTCCAGCAGGGTTTGCGCGAATGCTGCAACCAGAGCTTGACTATTCTGAGTGCCACCACTTACTTGCTGTAATATTGTGACTTTAATGCTTATATTTTCAAAGTGTCCAGCACTTGCCTCCTTCCATTTGTTTCTCTTGGTCTCTTCATTTCATACAACTATTTTCAATGTGTTGCTTAATACAGACACTTTGCCAATTTTCTAATCTCCCGCTGTGGACATCTAAGGGAGATACATCCTTTCTGAAGACAGGGAAAATGACTTTGCTGATATTGTAGTTCTTCAAAGGTAGAATGTTCTAGAGAGTCTCACTTACTCATCTACTGCCCCATGCAAGAGCTGAAATGCAGGCTCCATTGGAAAATAATTCTGTCATTTGTGTCTATGATGACACTCTATAACCACAGCTGCAGATGTTGCTTGTGTTTCTTTAAAAGGGAGCAGTTTTCAGTGTGTTTTCAGCTTTACAGTTGGATTTGTTTAAAGCTGCCCGGGAAGCTAGTTTACCTTTTCATTTCTGTACAGCTTATTTTTGGCTGGTTTTCTATTGAAATTTAGTAACACTACTATTTTTCAATTGATGGGCAATTTGAAATATCTTTCCAGTTGTGTATTTCAGATCTTCATGTGATTAAGTTGAGTCAAATGTGGAACATCACTCTGTCTTAACGCATATGATTTAGGATAGAAGCAAGGGGCTATAATTAGGAGCAAAGGGATAAAATTAAAGATGATAAATTAGGTTTGCTGCATAAAGGCATAGATAGATAAGAGATGAGACAAACACTGAATGGTGCTATACAATACAGCACAAAGGCTGAGTGACGTATGGTCAATATAACTGGAATGTTTCATGGAATAAATTTTTTGGAAACTTTTTGGAAGAAAGGAAGAAGTAAACTTTCCATTCATTGTGTAGAAAGACAATTCATGCATAGAGTGGTATGGCAAAAGGTTCAAAGTTGGAGGAGGGAAGGCAATAAGGATGTTGGAGGGAACTGGAGGACTTACAGGAAAACAAGACGGCAAAAATATAAGGGACAGAATTCCCCATGCCTCGGAGGTCTTCCCTTAAAGTACTGATTAGACTATGGAATCTCACAAGACCACAGTTTAGGACAGTATGACTTCAAGCTAATAATGCACTTATTTATTTTGTACTACTTGAGTGAGAAGATATTCCTTCATAAAAATACAGAGCATTATGAATATAAGCCACCAGGCCAGATGTCCAACACAGAAATTAAACACTTATCTAAAATCATTAAGATTAGCATTTCCTACCCCAGATTAACCACAAGCCTAGAAATCAAATAATGGTCAGGACAGCCACTGAAGACCAAATCCTGTTCAGCTTTTTACAAGAAGCAATGTCAAGTTTATCCAGACCACCAAGGCCACTGCCCTACAAACACTCAGCTGCTATTCTTCTAGTTGCAACTGATTATCACACCCATAATTTATCCCTCCCAGGATGTACTTCTAAATCTGCAATGTCCTTATTTGAGTTGTGTTATGTCATTAGCATTATAAACTGCTATGCAGATGACAAGTTCAAAAATTAAGGTAGATGATTGTAGCAGCAAAAGCTTCAGCAATACTATATATGCTTGATGCATGATGGCCAGGAAGGGCTCCCAGATTACAAGATTGCCACGTCTAACCTACCTGTACACCTCATAAATTAGGATCACTAGCAGCTGTATGAATGATTGCACAAATATCTGTGCTTGGGTATTTAAATGGGTAATTAAATCAGTAAGTTATAGAGGGATTGGATAGCTTAGGAGTTTACAGTGAAATATAGTTTGTTGCTTTCAATAACAATGCAGGTCATTAGTAACTGAAAGTTGTTACCATCTGATGGCTGTCTGTAGGCTTTTGTGAAATGAGCTGATCTCAGTCCAGTTTCAGTCCCAGCTTCCCACCCAACTTTCAAAATGTGGTGGATCCAAACCGTATAGGGCTTTACAAATGTAGATCACTGTCTGCACCTAGAAGTGAAAAAGAAGTCAGTGTAGCATTAGGAGCACCATTGTAATGTACTATCTCCAATGAAATCCACTAAGCAAACAGGCTGCCATGTTCTACTCCAGCTATAATGTAGTAGTGGTCTTCATAGAATCATAGAATATTAGGGTTGGAAGGGACCTTGGGAGGTCATCTAGTCCAACCCCCTGCTCAAAGCAGGACCCATCCCCAACTAAATCATCCCAGCCAGGGCTTTGTCAAGCCTGACCTTAAAAATATCTAAGGAAGCAGATTCCACCACCTCCCTAGGTAACGCATTCCAGTGCTTCACCACCCTCCTAGTGAAAAAGTTTTTCCTAATATCCAACCTAAACCTCCCCCACTGCAACTTGAGACCATTACTCCTTGTTCCGTCATCAGCTACCACTGAGAACAGTCTAGAGCCATCCTCTTTGGAACCCCCTTTCAGGTAGTTGAAAGCAGCTATCAAATCCCCCCTCATTCTTCTCTTCTGAAGACTAAACAATCCCAGTTCCTTCAGCCTCTCCTCATAAGTCATGTGTTCCAGTCCCCTAATCATTTTTGTTGCCCTCCGCTGGACTCTTTCCAATTTTTCCACATCCTTCTTGTAGTGTGGGGCCCAAAACTGGACACAGTACTCCAGATGAGGCCTCACCAATGTCGAATAGAGTAGAACGATCACGTCCCTCGATCTGCTGGCAATGCCCCTACATAATCATTCCAAAATGCCATTGGCCTTCTTGGCAACAAGGGCACACTGTTGACTCATATCCAGCTTCTCGTCCACTGTAACCCCTAGGTCCTTCTCTGCAGAACTGCTGCCGAGCCATTTGATCCCTAGTCTGTAGCGGTGCATGGGATTCTTCCATCCTAAGGGCAGGACTCTGCACTTGTCCTTGTTGAACCTCGTCAGATTTCTTTTGGCCCAATCCTCTAATTTGTCTAGGTCCCTCTGTATCCTATCCCTACCCTCCAGCGTATCTACCTCTCCTCCCAGTTTAGTGTCATCTGCAAACTTGCTGAGAGTGCAATCCACACCATCCTCCAGATCATTTATGAAGATATTGAACAAAACCGGCCCCAGGACTGACCCTTGGGGCACTCCACTTGATACCGGCTGCCAACTAGACATGGAGCCATTGATCACTACCCGTTGAGCCCGACAATCTAGCCAACTTTCTATCCACCTTATAGTCCATTCATCCAGCCCATACTTCTTTAACTTGCTGGCAAGTATACTGTGGGAGACCTTGTCAAAAGCTTTGCTAAAGTCAAGGAACAACATGTCCACCACTTTCCCCTCATCCACAGAGCCAGTTATCTCACCATAGAAGGCAATTAGATTAGTCAGGCATGACTTGCCCTTGGTGAATCCATGCTGACTGTTCCTGATCACTTTCCTCTCCTCTAAGTGCTTCAGAATGTATTCCTTGAGGACATGCTCCATGATTTTTCCAGGGACTGAGGTGAGCCTGATTGGCCTGTAGTTCCCAGGATCCTCCTTCTTCACTTTTTGAAAAATGGGCACTACATTAGCCTTTTTCCAGTCGTCTGGGACTTCCCCCGATCGCTATGAGTTTTCAAAGATAATGCCCAATGGCTCTGCAATCACATCCGCCAATTCCTTTAGCACTCTTGGATGTAGCTCATATGGCCCCATGGACTTGTGCTCGTCCAGCTTTTCTAAATAGTCCCGAACCACTTCTTTCTCCACAGAGGGCTGGTCACCTCCTCCCCATGCTGTGCTGCCCAGTGCAGTAGTCTGAGAACTGACCTTGTTCGTGAAGACAGAGGCAAAATAAGCATTGAGTACATTCGTTTTTTCCACATCCTCTGTCACTAGGTTGCCTCCCTCATTCAGTAGGGGGCCCACACTTTCCTTGACTTTCTTCTTGTTGCTAACATACCTGAAGAAACCCTTCTTGTTACTCTTAACATCTCTTGCTAGCTGCAACTCCAGGTGTGATTTGGCCTTCCTGATTTCACTCCTGCATCCCCGAGCAATATTTTTATACTCTTCCCTGGTCATTTGTCCAATCTTCCACTTCTTGTAAGCTTCTGTAGTATCTTCATGCAGAATTCATTTTAATAAACAAACCCTTTCTTTTAGAATGCTCCCAAAGATCTCCTCCACCTCCAGAGTACTCACTCGTGGAGTCTGACAAGTCCTGATTCTCTCCCCATCCTTTTAATAGCTATATAGACCATTCAGGGGAACTGTGAGATGCCCTGGTCTCAAATGGCACTAATACACTGACAAAAGAAAACCAATTCTATAGTGCTTTCACTTCAGATGCAAATAGTACTATCCTCCCACTTGTCCCGATGTCTGGCCAAAATCAGCTTTAGCCTGCTAATTTTCATCCAGGGGCTGAACACTAGCAGGACAGAGGTGATATGTGTGGGAAGAACGAAACATTAAGAATCTAGTAATCACCATCAAGTCACCCTTTACCAAGGGAGTCTGACTATGGATCATTAGATTTATTTGAGTTTTTTGGACTCCTCATTATTACTGGAGCCTCAAATAGATGTGGTTGCAAAAAATACCTTATTCCATCTGAGAGTATCATGTCTTAGCTGATGAGGATTGTGTACGAACAGTCAGGACCCACCAGACTAGATTACTTCAACTTTATTATATCTGGGTCTGAACACATGCATTTTAAAAAGCTTTAGTTCGTCTACTCTGTGCCCACCTGTAAGCACTGTGTTGCAGGTAGGAGACACAGACTTGTAGCTGTCATGGCAACCAGGAGATCCTAAGTGAACCCAGAAGAATCATCAGACCCAAAGACATTGAAATTGTAGAGTCCAACAAACTTGAGAGCTCCATTAGCTGCTAAAAAGTGAATTAGGATGGGAAATTTGAACTTTTAACAGATTAACACTAGATTTGTGCACAGGATGAATATTTGGCACTATGAGCGCGATCCTGCTTCCATTTAATTCAATGGCAAAAATCCTCCTTCAGTGTATGGAGGATTGATTGGGCCCTAATCAGCACCCTTGCATACTTAAGCTGAGAGAAAAGTCTGGCACTGAATGGATGTGGAGACAGACATATCCTCTCACCCGCTAGATGTGATTTTTCCACTGTCGGAGTTGAGCATTATTAGCGAGAGTCATTGTGTGGAAACTTGTGACTGCCACTGTCTATGCTGTATTCCTAAAGACCTCTATGCAGAGCACTACATTTACACTAAACAAAGAACCTGAAAATATTAAATAACGTAATGTACAGGACGGTGCACACTTCCATCAAAAAGTTTCCCAAATTTATTTCACAACCATAGTTTGAAACTACATTTCTTCAGAGAAGCAAAACACCCATTGCTTATTTAGGATTATGTACAGCACAGTATCTGGTTTCAGTATGAGCCCTTTTGTGAGATATCAAATACTGCAGCACCAAAAAAAGGGTCTCAATTAATTTCTTAGTGTGAAAAATCACCATTTTGCTTGCTCAGATAACTTAAAAAAGAACTTCAATGGATTTTCTTCTAAGTTCCAAAAAAGTGTCACCTATGGGCTTAGACCAAGCATGAGAAATTTCAGCCCAAGGGCAGCTGTTTGAGAAAGTTATAAGTACTGAGAACAGAGATTTGGAATGAAAGTGCCCTCTCAACCTTAGTTATAGTGTTACAGTAGAGTGGTTATAAAACTCTAAATAAAATTGTGTTTTGCTGATCCTGAAGTGGTTCTAAGACTTTAGAAGTTTAGAAAAAGTAATCTGCAAGCCACAGAGTGCCTTTAAAATAGATAGTGTTTTAAAGCACTAACTACAGATGCCAAGTAGGACAAAGGTTCCCCCAGTGCCTGTGTAGCCTGGCCCCCTATGAGATTGTTCAAGATAAGGGAAGCCTGCCTTGTAACTTTTTAAACAACTTTGGGAAACTGGGCCTGAGGCTTGTTTGTGTGCTCTGCATTGTGTGTCAGTATGTGTTCACTTCAGGCCAGACCCACTCAGACAAACCACCAGGAACAAAGCTTTATTCCTTAAAGAACAAAGAACAGGATTGCAGTCCTGCAGTCTGGTCTCTGCTTGCCTGCTACATGCTCCCAGCTCAGTCACTGCTGAGACCTCCTGCTGTGGAGGCAGAGGGTACGTCCTGGTAGGACCCAGGAAGTTCTCCCAACATTCCGCATTTTGTAGTCCACAACTTGTAAGTTCCCAGGGCTGGTGTTGAAGCCCAATGGATGTTGGACTACACCTATATTTGGTGCAATCACAAGAAATGTATCTATCATGTGGGAAATGCCCATTTGATCCTCACAAATGTTCAAGGACCTTCAGGCATAGGTGCTGGAACTATGGGTGCTGGAAATGCTGCCGCACCCCCTGGCTTGAAGTGGATCCCATCATTTATAGGGTTGATAGTTTGGTTCAGTGGCTCTCAACATCCCCACTATACAAATTGTTCCAGCACTCCTGCTTTCGGGAAGGTAAAATCCTTCCCAAGTTCCCTCTCATAGTGCCCTGACTAAAACTGAAACTGTTACCTGAGACCAAGTCTATTTTCTGCCTTTTTCATGGGAACATATCTACATTTTTGACCATTTTTGCTGTCATATCAAGTTAGAGAACATGTGTAATTTCTTGCTATGCTCATGTTCGTAGTCTTTTTTGAGATTACTGTTTTCCAGACTGTTCCCTCAAATTAAGTGTGTCAATTATTGTTTATTTTTTCCTCAAATGTATTGAAGAACAAGAATCCTTTTTGTTCACAGACAAACCAGAAATGTGGAACAGTATATGTCAGCTGTTATGATTCAATAAGGGCACTGTATACTGTTCAGAGATTATGAACAAGGAAGCAAATTGCTACAAACTGCAGTCTTATGTAAAATGGTTCTAAAACAGTGTTTCTGTGCATGGGTGAAAAGCAGTATGTGGATGTCTTAAATGCAAAAGAACATTTGCTTTAACGCACCATAAGACAGAAAATGAAGATCTTTTTTAATGAAAAATGAAGTTTGAAAAGAATATTAATATATAAAAATGTTCTAATAGGTGAGAATAATGGGAAATGAGTAAGAAGAACTGGAAATGATACCAAATGATGGTGATTATTATTTGTGTGAAAAATTGAAGTCTAGCCAAGAAGAGAGGCAACTAACAGGAAAGTTTCAGAGGCAGTAACTCCAGCTGCAGACTCTGTACGTGGAGGTAGCTGGAATTGGTGGGTTGTATGTTTGAGTGTTTGCACACAGAGAACAAACAGTTTGCATAGCTAGGCTGGAGAGCCTGAGTAAGCCCTTGTAGCTTTAGTCAGAGCCTTGCTAATGTCCCTGAAGCTCTGGCCCTTTGATCAACCCAGCTCTTCGAAGTCTGAGCGATTAATCACTCCCTGGTGGGGCAGAGGTGAGCTGAGCTAAGCACGGAAGACTTGGTATAAAAAAATCACTTGCTAGGCAAACTCAACAGTCGAACAGAGGGTGCTAACGGGAGAGTTTTGGAGAGGGAGTGTGAGAGGCTCAGTATTATGTGTGTAAGCAGAGTCAGGATGAGCTCCACCCTGACATCTGGTGGTGAGGCGTGGCAAGTTGTGGAAAAGAACTTCAGGGGCCGATATCACTTGCATAGGCACACCCACCCCACCTAGAATGAGGCCATAGCTGCCCAAATGGTCACTTTGGCTGTTGTGGGATCCCCAGTGTCTCTGTTATTGGGGCAGGAAGAATAAATTGTTATTACCCTGATTATGGGAACTGTGCTTGGAACTGTACTTGGCCTTTTGTTATGATGGAGGGACTCACCATCAGCTAAGTAGCAGTCACTAGGCAAGGGACATGGGTTCCAAAACTCTGTGAATTGAGAGAGGCTTGAGACAGGTATTAGTACCTAGTGGTGTGGGCCACTTTGTGAGGGTCTGAAACACCAATTGCACCTCTGTCTCTCTCCACTGTGGAATGTCAGAGCTAATTTTGGGTCTATTAAGAGTCTTGCTACAGGTACTGTTCTGAATTCACTTTGGCCTTATGGTGCACCAGCACTAAGGCTCCCACTATTATGAGCTGAAGTCAGTGAGAGCTGAAATCACTGAGCACTGTGTCAAGTAGTGGGGAGCCGGAAGATCTGGAGTGCAGCGGTGCTGTTCGTGGATAGGCTGGCGGAGCATTCGTGAGACGGCAAGCGGAGCCGTTCAGAGCAGAGCCATTCGTGAGACGGCAGAGCGGAGCCGAGCCGTTCGTAAGACGGCAAGCTGAGCTGTGCAGAGCGGAGCCATTCGTGAGACGGCGGAGTGGAGCCCTGTGGGGCAGTCAGCTTCGGGTCACGTAAGGTGCCCCTTACCTCTTTCCACCCACACACAGGCACGTTTTTAGCCAGACTGGGGAGTAACACTCTGCAGATGAACTTTTGAACTCTGGGGCTGGACATTTTGGACTTTGGGTGATTTGTGGATTGCTGGACTCAAGAGACGTTTGGGTTCTGGGACTCAAGAACCCGAGGGAAAGGATGTGGCCCAATTTGCTGGGGTGGGTCTTTGCTCATGGTTTGGTTAATGAACACTAGTTGTGGTGTTTCCCCAATTTAATGCTGATGTCATTTACCTCATGGTATTAAAGATTCTCTGCTACACCGAGACTCTGTGCTTGCGAGAGGGGAAGTATTGCCTCTTTGAGGCGCCCAGGGGGTGTGTAAGATTTTCCCAGGTCACTGGGTGGGGGCTCGAGCCAGTTTTGCATTTGCTTTGATGAGAGGGAACCCCTGTGTATTGAACCCGGCCTTTGCTGCTATCAACTTGGCCTGGCAGAAGGGTTACATGTGTAATATCAAGATGACCAGTGATGGAATAGTGGTGGTGACTTTCAAAGAATGTGCCATGTTCTCTTTCCTACTTGAAGCCAGAAGGGATTTTCTGTGCATAAAGTGCAAATGGGTGGCTGTGCTGGAGGAAAAGATTCTTGGATAGGACAAGTTGAGATGCTATTAAAAGTTAGAGAAACTGAGGGGTTCCTAGACAACCAGTTTTGGGAAACACCAGTACCACAGGTTGAAGGAAGAATGGAGCTGGCCACAAAGAAATCAGTGAGAGAGGAAGTCAGAGAGGAGTCCTGACTGTTCGCAATCACCAGAAGCAAGACATAGTGACAGCAGTCAGTATGACTGGAGACAGATAAAGGTAGGCAGACTCTGGCCACCAAACAGTAGAAGAGAAGCAGGACAAATTACATAAAGCTGTAAATTTCAAAACCATAGCAGCTGCTCAACTTGAATACTGTGGAAAATACCTCTCAAGCTCCAGTAGGACCAAGGGAAGGCAGCTAGTTATGGTGTAGGTGTGAATGACAGCTCAGCTCAACTTGTAAGAAAATCAAGCTTACTAGCAAAGAGTTCTCCAAACATCAACAGTAAACAGAGGATCCTTGCTGGAGACTCAGTACTCAGAAGAATTGAAAGAACATTCTGCAAGGGAGAGGCAGACAACTGGATGGTGTGCTGCCATCCTGGAGCCAAGACATGAGACATCACTCTGTGATTATAGAGAGTTCTGAAGTTGACGGGCAAGGATCCATTAGTGATGGTTCATACTGGCACACATGACACTGTGTCAGGGGATATCTCGCAGACAGATGATTTCAGGGAACTCGAGAGCATGCTAAAGAAGACTGTCTAAGCCACTTTCTCTGAGATACTTTCTGTGCCTCAAGCAAAGGAAGACAGAAAGCAAAAGATTCTGAAAATGAATCTATGGCTAGGTAGGTGATGGAGTGCGTTGGTTTTATGGAACATTGGTCTAACTTCTGTGGGGAAAAGGGGCTGTATAGCTTGGATAGCCTCTATCACGTTAGGAGGGGGACCAATATCCTTGGGGACCAGCTGGCTAGAGGAGTCAGGAGGGGATTAAACCAATAGCAAAAGGGGAGGGTAAAAAAAGGGAAGATATGAGCACTCCGCATAAAATCAAGATACTGAGAACAAACTTAATTAGGGAACCAAAATACATGAAGAGAAGAAATTATTGAATTGCCTGTATACCAATGGTATGAGCCTGGGTAATAAACACAAGGAATTGGATTTGATTATTGATGAACACTAATTCAATCTAGTTGGTATTACTGAAACCTGGTGGGATGATTTGCACAATTGGAATGTTAAAATCAATGGTTATAACTTATTTAGGAAGGACTGAGTGGCAAAGAGGAGGGAGAGTGGCACTCTATGCAAAAAATGGCATTGCCTGTTCCCTAAGCACTGATAATTTGGAGGAAAATGATCTTAATGCTTATACATTAATGTCCTAATAGATAAAGCACAATGAGGTACTAGTTGGTGTCTGTTACAGACCACCAAATCACACTAGGGAACAGGATGACTGCCTTCTACGTACCTATCTCTAATGCGTAGGAAAAGAGGTTGCATGATCATGGGGGACTTCAATGTGAATGACATATGCTGGAAGTCTCCTGCTACCAGTACTAAAACATCCTTCGAATTTTTAAACATAAGAGATGACAATTTCATGACTTGAAAAATGTTACAGCTGACACGGGAAGTTCTGTATTAGACGTCGTCCGAACAAATAAAGAGGAGCTGATCACATAACTAAAAAATGATGGTAACTTAGGTACAAGTGATCGAGTGGGACTGTAACCAGTGGGGTCCCACAGGATTTGGTTCCTGGCCTTACGCTAGTTAACATTTTTTATCAATGACCTGGAAGAACACACAAAATCACCAATGATGAAGTCTGCAGATGACACACAAATTTGGGGAGTGGTAAATAACGAAGAGGACAGAACACTGATTCAGAATGTTCTGGATCACTTGGTAAACAGGGCTCAAGCAAACAATATATTTTAATATGACTAAATGCAAGTGTACACATATGGGAACAAAGAACGTAGACCATACTTACAGGATGGGGCACCCTTACTTGAGAAGCCGTGATTCAAAAAAAGATTTCGGGGTCATGGTACATAAACAGCAGAAAGTGAGTTCCTAGGGTGATACTGTGCCAAAAAGAACTAACTGATCCTGAGGTGCATAAACAGGGGAATCTCAAGGAGGAGTAGAAAGGTTATTTTACCTCCGTATTTGGCACTGGTGCAACCACTGCTAGAATCCTGTGTTCAGTCCCAGTGCCTACAATTCAGAAAGGATGTTGATAAAGGGGTCAGAGAATAGCCACAAGAATGAATAAAGGATTATAAAACATGCCTTATAGTGATAGACTCATAGAGATCAATTTATTTAGATTAACCAAGAGAAGGTTACGGGTGACTTGATTACAGTCTATCGGTACCTAAATGTGGAACAAATATTTAATAATGGGCTCTTCAGTCTAGCAAAGAAAGGTAAAATGTGATCCAATGGGTGGTAGTTGAAGCTAGACAAATTCAGTCTGGAAATAAAGTGAAATCTAAAGGAGAAATAACAGTATCTGCTACAGGCCACCATGATTAGACTACCCAACAAAATATTAATAATGGACTAATTTACAGAGTACTAGAAACCAAAACTAGAAACCATATTACCTGGATATCAACTGTTTAACTGATAATGCCAACCATTCAAAATCACAAAGTAGAGAGAACTGTAATAATTCATATCTGCATAGTCTGTCAGAAGGGGAGAACAGTGATGGAGGGGTAGTGTTATATGTCCAAAGTCTTTACAATGCCAGTGAGCTATAAAAATCTAGAAATTCAGGACTAGTCTCAGCTCTGCTCACTGACTCCCGGGTAACCTTGGACATGCTATGCAATTTTTCTGTATCTCCGTTTACATATCTGTAAAATCACTGTAATAATACTTGCCTATCTCATAGATGTGCCATGCATGAGCTTTAATATTGATAAATCACTGGCAAGCTCATCTGAAAGCCATTATAGAAGTGTAAAATAATAACAACTTAGTTATGACAGCTGATATTGAGAATCCTAGTAAATTAATGTATGAATGACCTAAATAATTCATTTAAGCTGACCTTTCAGTGGAACACACCATCAGTCATTTTTCCATTTTTATATACTATCTGTTCTATTAAAAGTTGATCAAAATGAGCCTTATAAGGTTTGTTCATGTTCTTTCTGAACTCCTTACTTTAGCAACCAGGTAAGAGTCCATCTTTTTTCTTTCTGGATTAGAGGGTAACTACCGTGACACTGATTTCTGAGTGATGATATCTATTTTCATCTCAGAAAGTCACTATCAATCCTGAATGCACTTTTCCCAATTGAAGATGCACACAGAGAATGAGATGGTGAAAAGCCAGAAACCAGTAAGAGAGTCTGGCATACAATGTGCAAATACGATTTTATCTTAAATTTTGATTTACCCCTTTCTTTGTTCCTTTTTTTGTGAAGAAGCTATCATCTCTTTTGCAAAGGATGGTCCAGGCCCTCTCATGTTTTGCTGTATTTTTAGTTTTGATGGAATCTTTGATGGAAGCTTTCCATGTCTCTTCTCATTTTTTGATGTGCTGATTTCTTAAAATACAGACATTCATTGAGTTCTATACATACCCAACCTTGGTAATTATCATCACAACTACACATCATGTATATACATTAAAGTATAATATGAAAAATGCTATCCCAGTATTCTCTTGATGAATCTGGTCTATGGCCTCTTCCACAGTTTGATTTCACTGTTGCTAATGAATTTCTCTTTTATGGAATAATTCTTTCCAAGATCTTCAAAACAGGAGAGTGAGCTGCTTCTGCTTTTTTTTTTTAGTGTTTAGTTGTTTTAAGCACCAATAATGCTTGATGCTACACATGCCACAGATAAAGGCCAAATCCTCAGCTAGTATATATTGGCATAATTCCATAGACTTCTGTCGAGGTCTGTTCATTTGTATCAGGTGAGGACCTTGTCCATGATTTCTACCATGACTGAAATCAATGGAGCGGCACTGATTCACAGTACCTGAGGATTTGGCACACAGCCCTTGTCTCAACTAGCAGTCCAAAGTATTTCTTATTTATAAGAAGCGAGATGTTTGATTCCTGTCTGAGGGTTTATTAACTGTCTACCCTCTCCCCATTCCACAGTCTCAGTTATCTTCATTTAACCTTCAGACTTGAAGAACATTACACTAGATTCAGTTATGTGCAAAGGGCTTGGGCCATTTAACAGCCAGTTGTATTGGTCAATCTATTGCATCCATTTTAGAAATCATTGGCTACCACCCCGCATTTAGGAATTATATATTCAAATGTAGATAAAACATGCAACATATCATCAAGATCAAGTTATGTCAGTGGCACCTTGGTAAAGGGTTTGTCCCAGGCAGACCACTGCTATCTACTGGTTTTAGTTTTCTGCTCTTCCTTATAGCAAGAATTGCCCTTCCTGGTCTACGCAGCTTGCCCCACTTAACTTTGGACACTCAGGGATTTTGTTTTGTTTTTTCAGTGTCCCCAGCCACTGTGCAGCAAGCAGATAATGTGCCTGTAATGACCTTCTGCAGAAAACACAGACTTTTTTCTTTTAATCAAAATCTGCCCCTTATAATATGCACCAGAAGGCCCAGTTGGAGTCTGCAATGTGAAGTCCCTAGGTGAAAACTCAAGAAAACAATGGCAGGAACCTCAGCTGGGCTGGTGAGAGTTGATATTCACAGATTCATACCAGATGAAGATCTGGCCCCAACTGTGCAAAAGTGTTCCTCCTTCTAGTTTTCTCACTCAAACTAAAACAAGGAGATAATGTCCCATAGCCATCACTTATGGTCAGTTGTATTTTATCTGAACCTATTCCACATATGCAGTTATTTAAGATTCATGGAAAAGCCTGCAGTGCCTCTCAAAGATGTTCTCATTTTTTTTTATGCCATTGAAAACTATTTTGGCATCAAACTGCTAAGACAGCAGCGAGCATCTTGGCTGGTTAAAGTAGTTAAATATCTCAGCTATATTTGACAGGTTTCAGAGTAGCAGCCGTGTTAGTCTGTATTCACAAAAAGAAACGGAGTACTTGTGGCACCTTAGAGACTAAAAAATTTATTTGAGCATAAGCTTTGATGAGCTACAGCTTATCATCGAATGCATCCAATGAAGTGAGCTGTAGCTCGCGAAAGCTTATGCTCAAATAAATTTGTTAGTCTCTAAGGTGCCACAAGTACTCCTTTTCTTTCAGCTATATTTATTATTCATGAAACCAAATAAGTTTCTATGAATTACTTGCCCTATAAATCAGGGCAAACAGTTATAATTGCAATAAATTAAGGGGTTAGTTTTAACATCAATATCATGGGAATGAAAATGACTCCCACTGACTTCAAAGAGAGCCATGGAGGATGAAAGCCATGAACTGCCTTAAGAATGTAAGGCTTCCCCCCTTTCCAAAAGTAGGAAAGCCAGAGAACTTTCATGGTACTAAGCCCTGTGTTTGCTAATAAGTGTATGCAAGACTACACATGGTTTTTTCAGGGTACTGTTGTGTTGGGACCAAAGCTTGACATATAAAAAACTCTGGAAAGAAATTGTGCTGAAATAGTGTCAACTAATATATTTTACATCAAGATGAGTATCTGTCCCATGAGATTCTTTGTATTAAGTGGTTTTCTTGCTTGTACTACTTTATTTTATCTCAAAGAAAAAACAAACATACACTTCTTTATCTTTTTGTTTTCCATTTATTTTGCTTAAAAGGGTGGTGAGCACCTTACAGAATATAGTCGTGCCTACTGCTCTCTAAATCAGCCTAACAATGCCCATAACTTAGGGACAGATCCCACAATCACTAATGCTTCTGAATATCTACACTCACATGAGTAGTCCAATTGACTTTTAAGTGAATAACTGTTATGATTCCAGGATAAGTTGTACTTTGAACCCTCACTCAGTCCTACTGAGGGCAACCTGCAAAGTGACAGAACCTCTGCTTGCACTTCTCCCACCATGGAATCCCTTGATTCATCCCACTTTTAGATTGGGTCACCAGGTTACAGCACCCCTTTTAACCAGCCAGGTTTCCTTAGCAGGTCCAACTGGGTTTGGTGCCTGCCAGATATGTGAACAGTATGAAAATATAGTTATTCTGAACAGCCCCTTCAAAACAAAATAGTATTTATTTATCCATAAGTACCTAACAATCAGAGAGGAAAAGGATTAAAACAACTAAGAGGCTTGTATGCATATTGTCTTACCTTAGACAGGTCTGACATATCCCAGACATCCCAACATCTGGGAGTGGAGAGACACTGTCTCTTTCTAACACCTCTCAGTTTCAGGACTGTGGTGCTTAACCCTTCCAAATTTCTTTGTTTAATTGTTTCCATTTGGATTTCCTCCCTGCCTGCCCCCCTTTCTGATAAGAAGGTGATGGGGATAAACACAAACAGCCTATTCATCTGAATGTGGTGGGAATACCTTGAAAGGATCCGACATCTGCATTGTTAAATATCAGTGACTGGGGTATCTACAACCATTATCTGCCTTCTTATACATGTGTAAAACCACCCCGGACTCTTTGACCCCTTATAGCAGACAGCATTACAGTAATCAAATGAACAAAAGTACTCATCATATAAATTAAAAAAAAATATCTCCCACATTGTTCACAATAATTATTTGTGAAATCTAGACCCTAGTGAAGATTATGAATGATTTAAATGCCAATCAAGCATAAGAATGGCCTTACTGGGTCAGACCAAAGTCCATCTAGCCCAGTATCCTGTCTTCCAACAGTGGCCAATACCAGGTGCCCCAGAGGGAATGAACAGAACAGATAATTATCAAGTGATTCATCCCGAAGTGGCGCCAAAACACTTAAATATGTGCTTAATCCCATTGTGCTGAGTGATATTATGGGAGTACTCACATGCTTAAAGTTAAGTACAGTATGTGCTTAAATGCTTTTCTGGATTAGAGTTTGATTGATTCATCATATTCACCTCCTTCCCTTACTTAATATAGCCCGGTGAGTGCTTTAGTTGCTTAAGCCTGTTTACAAATGGTTACACTTGGCCTCTCAAACTCTTTGCTCAAATTTTGTCTTCAATTAAAAAGAAGAAAACAAATTACTTATACAATTAAACAATAATGGTATGTTTTACAGAAGTTATTTTAGTGAGGAGGTTGAAATACAGATTTTTACTTGCCATAAATGTTCTCTATATCTTTTCCAGCTCAAGTTTTGTTATTCTTTTCATTGTCTCTGCTTTCCCTTTTTCTCACATGTATAATAAATAAAGCAGGCTCCTATGTGTACTTTCCCATATCCTATATTGTAATTATGGCATTTTTGTTGTTCTAATATTGATTTGAAAAACCCGTCTGTGTTCCTGTGTATAAAGTAATGGAAATCTGAATCTTGCAAGAGGGAGTTATTTAGTCTTTATTGCGATGATTTATAGAGAGCTTTCAAAACAGAAAAATAAAGGACAAATAAAATGTCGTGCTCAGAAATTCTATCTTTGCTATCTCTATCAGAATAAGAAAAGTTTATTATAAACTTAGAACTATATATTTTTTTACTTTTACTGATCAATCCTGCAGAAGATCTTGTGACCAAAGTGCTATTAATGTTTAGTGCTTTTACAGAATTCTGAAGATGTGTCATACTCAAATACTCATTATTATTATTGTATTCTTTTCATTGTCTACTGAAGACAGTCCTTTGTTCTATTAGTAAGAAACATAGGACAACATTTTCCTCTCAGACCCCAGGATGATCTTAACTCTGTATACGGATCTCTTATTGATCCCACACATTTCAAGAGAGAAGAATATTGGAGTCAACACTTGCCGTGAGAGGAGAATTATTTTAGGGGAGCATTTACTACAGAGATCTAATGTGTCTCTTGAATGAGATCCTATCTCTCTCCTATTTTAAATTCCTTGGGATAGATTCTCCACAGTGCTGTGTCCACTTTGTGTCACACTACTAGTGTAACCTGACTGTAAAGTTAATTCACAGGGCTGGTGTAGAGGCTCTGATGCCCACATATCCTTCCTGCTGCCAGCATGCCATGGAAAAAGGACACCTCTGGAGAAGAGGGGATGTGGTCACACACCCTGATTTTAGGCCAATTCTTGGCTAGATTTTCAACTGTGATGGTTGTTAGAATCCAGCATACATTAGTGAAGCCCTTGTATTACTTTCATCTGGGGGAATGGCCTGCACAGAGCACTGCTAGGATCAAGGCAATGTGGAGAAGAGCTTTGGACGACCTTTGCGGATGATTCTCTGATGTGTACTTGGTGCACTTTACAGGTCAGAACTCTGATAACCACCAGTGGTTCCATGCAGTGAGATCAGTCTGAGTCGGTGTGAACTGAACTGGTTTAGCAAAACTCTAGCCTCTTCAAATCCTCTGGCTATTCCATGCATAAGTATTAACTTTACTGGTCTCTACAGACATTGCAACTGGTAACCTAGCCTATCTGGCCTACCTTCTTAAATAAATACCCATGCAATTTACCCTGATGAAATATCTTCATAGCTTTCAAGAGGAGTATTAGCAAAACTTTGATGCTGGCAGTACCTGCTTAAGGTTTTTGGTTGGATTATCTCAGATCTGGTCTTTCTGGTTTCCCAGGCTTACTTCATGCCTCTGGTTCTCTTTGTAAATAGTCCCTTGAATTTAAAACATGTCAAAGTTATTTTTGGTTAGAATTGATCAGGTGATATAATTTCACCTTTTATTTAGTCCCCCATGCTTTTTCATGCTCAGCAATTTCTGGGTATAATGAACAAGCTTCTAGCTAATTCAAACTTCTTTGGTAACTCCAGTACGGTAATCAACAGAGGAATGAATCCAAACCTTCTGGTCTAGTAAAGTCTCTTTCTTAAAAGAAAAATGCTATTCCTTCAACACTGCAGATACTCACACCTTTAGGAAGGCAGGCACTACTGGGAGATAGATATAGATCTTAAGGGATGGACAGGAAAATGCTGGCTAAAGTTTAATTGCTTGTGTTCATCTCTGTCTATCCAGAGACTCTTTTGAGACCTTCAGATCATTCTTTTTTCTTTAAAACAAAACTACTTATCTGGAAGAACATTGGTAGAGCTCTCCACAGTCTGAAGGAAGCTTGAAATTATCATTATTTGGAGCAGAACTTAATCTGGGGTATTTTCCCATTTCCAATTTTTATTGATTTATTTTCTATTCCAAAATGATTTTCTTCTACACGCCAGCTCTGGGCTATACTAGCAAAGCTGCTGAGCTAGACATTGTGACTGTGTAGCTTTGACTAATTATTACTAAGCATCAGAGTGACACGTATTTTTTCATAACAACAACGTGAATCTGAGTAGGGTATAATATGTCTGAAAATCTCAAACTCTCTGGTAAGGTATGATTATTGATTGATAAATATACTTGTATCGAGTAGTGTGTGATTGACATAAAGCTGAACCATGGCGGGACAGCACAGCAAAATGTCAGTTTAAGGGAAGATGGGTAGAAATTTTCAAACATTAGATAGTTCATTGAATTATTTTGGCAATAGCAGACACTAAGCTAAATGCTAAGAGAATAGTCTTGGTACTAAAGGATAAAGCATGTGGGTAGCGGATGAAAGCAGTAGTGCCTTTTGTGTTGGTAATAGGTGACGCCATTCTGAAGACAGCCACTCTGAAGTGAAGTCATAGCAGCTGGACGTAAAGTTCTTCACACGCACACAAAACAAATGCATACATTGGATGTTACATCACAAAACCACATTAATGCATCATCAAAGGTTTGATTTATGCCAACAAAATCAAAGATATGCGGTGTTAAACGGCAGTTTCTTTGAGGCAGAAATTTTTGATATGCATTTTCTTTAGACACAGTTCTCCCTGAAGGACTCAATTTCTGTATTTTTCTTTCCTTATTTATTACTAAGCATGTTTGAACTACCATCATCTGACCTTTATCAAAGGGTATTTATTTGTGCTGTGGGAACTAATCCTATGAGGCCTTGAATACCCTCCCATTGACTCAACACATTGCAGGATTGGGCCCTTCAAAATGGGACTATCTACTGGTACTAGGTGTCAAGATCCCTCATTTATTATCCTGATTCTCCTACTCCTTATAAAAATATACCACAGTTATTTTAATATAATATTTCTGACCCCCATATTTTACAGCAGTGCTACTGCCATGCTTTGGGCAGTTACTCTCAAACACTATATATTATTATCAGGTCCTGCTTTATGATGTTGCCTCAAGCTAGTCATTTAGATTGGTATTCTCAAAAAGACCATAAGGGAGTTAGATTCTCATTTAATTTTAACTCCGTTAGGTTCCTTTGGAAATCCCAGCCTTTTGCTCGCTCCGTTAGGTTTACCCATCTGGACAATGAGAACAATAGCTACCTTACAGGATGTTGATTTGTATAAATTGGTTTGAGATTCTTGGGTCTTACATTCTGTTGTTAACAGTGGGTGAAAGGCCCAAAGTATTTCTGTTGCTACAGAAAATGAACATGAAGTTTGCAGTTTTGCGGATAGAAGCTAAACTGCCCCACCCAACCAACACCCCTTCCCCATCCCTGTAATTTGCTAAATGTATCTATGAATAGAAAGAATGCACCATCAGATATTTATGTGTGCAGTGTTGTTGTACCTGTGTTGGTCCCAGGATATGACAGATGAGGCAGGTGGAGTAATATTTTCTATTGGACCAACTTCTGTTGATGGAAAGAGACATGCTGTCAAACTACACAACTTCTTCAGGTACTGAAGAAGAACTCTGTGTAGTTCAAAACTTGTCTCTTTCACCAACAGAAGTTGGTTCAATAAAAGACGTTTCCTCCCCGACATTGTCTCTCCCCCCAGATATTTATGAGATTTATTCTTGCCTGCTTCCTTTTTGTCGGTATTTTTTTATTTTCTGAAACAAAAGACAATCCCCCAGAGAGGAGACGTAAGACATCATGGTTAACATGTTCTCTAAAAATTTGACCAGTTAATTATATGTTATTCACTTTTTCATAGTGGACTTGAGATTTGTGCATGTTAAAGAAGAAAATTTCTTGATAGCAGCAGAAGTGCTACCAATGCTTATTACTGGAAGTTGATGACCTTAGTTAATTTGAAAATGGCCTTTATGCCAGCAAGCAAATGCAGAGAAAGAAGCCCTTAGTCCTCACAAATCTTTGCAAATTGTTCTCTACTTTGATAGCATAATAAATATTAAGGTTGTGTCGGCTTGGGATTTTTTAAATTGACTTTTCCACAGGTTTTTGTGCTAAAGTAACAGGTTGCTCAAAAGTGGATTGGAAAAAATGAACAGTTTGTTTGTAATTATTTTAAAAATAAATAAATATGGGGCTCAATTCTCAACTGTGCTCAGTAAATGCTAGACATAATTTATGGAGGGAGCCAATGAGAAGCTGTTTACAGCTACCAGTCTTGGTGTCTTTTCCACACTGGCCTTGGCCCCAGCATAGTTTAAGCAGCCTAGGAGCTACTCTGAGCTACACTGGTTGGGGATGGTTCCAATGGGCTAATAACCAACCCGGAGATCAGCAGAACCCAGCAACATTCTGGCTATGCCTCCATCTACCCAACCATATCCCCTCCATTGAAGATCAGGTATAGAGGGCACTGATATAGAAGCTAGTTATACCTACCTTTTGCCTCACAGAGATTCCTCCACACTACACAATACCTAGCTGGCTAGTTATATCAGCCTAGCAGCCCCTATGCACCACTGGAGAGGTGAAAAGGGGCAGGGTGGGGCCCAACAGTCTGGTACGTTGTCACATCAGTGTCCCAAGAATAGCCTTCTTATAAATGTCTGCCAGGTGGATTGTGCAGCAAACCTGGCCTGTCACTGTCTTATGTCCTGCTCTGCCACTGTCCCTGAGACAACACCTGTCATATTTTGTTCATTCTATGCCTAAGAGGCTTGGTTCCAAAAGTCTTTTTGCTGTATGCAGCAGGGAGTCACAAGGTTGTTAAAAGAAAAGGAGTACTTGTGGCACCTTAGAGACTAACCAATTTATTTGAGCATGAGCTTTCGTGAGCTACAGCTCACTTCATTGGATGCATGCTGTGGAAACTGTAGCAGACTTTATTTATACACAGAGAATATGAAAAAATACCTCCTCCCACCCCACTGTCCTGCTGGTAATAGCTTATCTAAAGTGATCATCAGGTTGGGCCATTTCCAGCACAAATCCAGGTTTTCTCACCCTCCACCCCCCCACACAAATTCACTCTCCTGCTGGTGATAGCCCATCCAAAGTGACAACTCTTTACACAATGTGCATGATAATAAAGTTGGGCCATTTCCTGCACAAATCCAGGTTCTCTCACCCCCTCACCCCCCTCCCAAAAACCACACACACAAACTGACTATCCTGCTGGTAATAGCTCATCCAAAGTGACCATTCTCCCTACAATGTGCATAATTAAGGTGGGCCATTTCCAGCACAAATCCAGGTTTTCTCACATCCCCCCCACCCCCATACACACACAAACTCACTCTCCTGCTGGTAATAGCTCATCCAAACTGACCACTCTCCAAGTTTAAATCCAAGTTAAACCAGAACATCTGGGGGGGGGGGGTAAGGAAAAAACAAGAGGAAATAGGCTACCTTGCATAATGACTTAGCCACTCCCAGTCTCTATTTAAGCCTAAATTAATAGTATCCAATTTGCAAATGAATTCCAATTCAGCAGTTTCTCGCTGGAGTCTGGATTTGAAGTTTTTTGTGTTTTAAGATAGCGACCTTCATGTCTGTGATTGTGTGACCAGAGAGATTGAAGTGTTCTCCGACTGGTTTATGAATGTTATAATTCTTGACATCTGATTTGTGTCCATTTATTCTTTTACGTAGAGACTGTCCAGTTTGACCAATGTACATGTCAGAGGGGCATTGCTGGCACATGATGGCATATATCACATTGGTGGATGTGCAGGTGAACGAACCTCTGCTAGTGTGGCTGATGTTATTAGGCCCTGTGATGGTGTCCCCTGAATAGATATGTGGGCACAATTGGCAACGGGCTTTGTTGCAAGGATAAGTTCCTGGGTTAGTGGTTCTGTTGTGTGGTATGTGGTTGTTGGTGAGTATTTGCTTCAGGTTGCGGGGCTGTCTGTAGGCAAGGACTGGCCTGTCTCCCAAGATTTGTGAGAGTGTTGGGTCATCCTTTAGGATAGGTTGTAGATCCTTAATAATGTGTTGGAGGGGTTTTAGTTGGGGGCTGAAGGTGACGGCTAGTGGTGTTCTGTTATTTTCTTTGTTAGGCCTGTCCTGTAGTAGGTAACTTCTGGGAACTCTTCTGGCTCTATCAATCTGTTTCTTTACTTCAGCAGGTGCGTATTGTAGTTGTAAGAAAGCTTGACAGAGATCTTGTAGGTGTTTGATTGTCTGGCTATGTAGACTCCCTCCTCAGGCCCTACGCTACCAGCACTCCCAGCTACCTTCGAGACACCACTGACTTCCTGAGGAAACTTCAATCCATCGGTGATCTTCCTGATAACACCATCCTGGCCACTATGGATGTAGAAGCCCTCTACACCAACATTCCACACAAAGATGGACTACAAGCCGTCAGGAACACTATCCCCGATAATGTCACGGCTAACCTGGTGGCTGAACTTTGTGACTTTGTGCTTACCCATAACTATTTCACATTTGGGGACAATGTATACCTTCAGATCAGCGGCACTGCTATGGGTACCCGCATGGCCCCACAGTATGCCAACATTTTTATGGCTGATTTAGAACAACGCTTCCTCAGCTCTCGTCCCCTAAAGCCCCTACTCTACTTGCACTATATTGATGACATCTTCATCATCTGGACCCATGGAAAAGAAGCCCTTGAGGAATTCCATCATGATTTCAACAATTTCCATCCCACCACCAACCTCAGCCTGGTCCAGTCCACACAAGAGATCCACTTCCTGGACACTACAGTGCTAATAAACAATGGTCACATAGACACCACCCTATACCGGAAACCTACTGACCGCTATTCCTACCTGCATGCCTCCAGCTTTCACCCTGACCACACCACACGATCCATCGTCTACAGCCAAGCTCTGCGGTACAACCGCATTTGCTCCAACCCCTCAGACAGAGACAAACACCTACAAGATCTCTTGTATCAGAGGCTCGTATACCTGCACATCCACCAATGTGATATATGCCATCATGTGCCAGCAATGCCCCTCTGCCATGTACATTGGTCAAACTGGACAGTCTCTACGTAAAAGAATAAATGGACACAAATCAGATGTCAAGAATTATAACATTCATAAACCAGTCGGAGAACACTTCAATCTCTCTGGTCACGCAATCACAGACATGAAGGTCGCTATCTTAAAACAAAAAAACTTCAAATCCAGACTCCAGCGAGAAACTGCTGAATTGGAATTCATTTGCAAATTGGATACTATTAATTTAGGCTTAAATAGAGACTGTGAGTGGCTAAGTCATTATGCAAGGTAGCCTATTTCCTCTTGTTTTTTCCTACCCCCCCCCCCAGATGTTCTGGTTTAACTTGGATTTAAACTTGGAGAGTGGTCAGTTTGGATGAGCTATTACCAGCAGGAGAGTGAGTTTGTGTGTGTATGGGGGTGGGGGGGATGTGAGAAAACCTGGATTTGTGCTGGAAATGGCCCACCTTAATTATGTACATTGTAGGGAGAATGGTCATTTTGGATGAGCTATTACCAGCAGGATAGTGAGTTTGTGTGTGTGGTTTTTGGGAGGGGAGTGAGGGGGTGAGAGAACCTGGATTTGTGCAGGAAATGGCCCAACTTTATTATCATGCACATTGTGTAAAGAGTTGTCACTTTGGATGGGCTATCACCAGTAGGAGAGTGAATTTGTGTGCGGGGGTGGAGGGTGAGAAAACCTGGATTTGTGCTGGAAATGGCCCACCTGATGATCACTTTAGATAAGCTATTACCAGCAGGACAGTGGGGTGGGAGGAGGTATTTTTTCATATTCTCTGTGTATGAATAAAGTCTGCTACAGTTTCCACGGCATGCATCCGATGAAGTGAGCTGTAGCTCACGAAAGCTCATGCTCAAATAAATTGGTTAGTCTCTAAGGTGCCACAAGTACTCCTTTTCTTTTTGCGAATACAGACTAACACGGCTGTTACTCTGAAACAAGGTTGTTACTGTCTTATGCAACTATGAGTTGGGGTTAGATGTGAGCACAAGTAAGATTAATCATGAGGAAACGTGAGCACAAATCAGATTGGTAGTATTTTATACCCATTTTTTGCATTCATCTTGCACAGGAGTAAAAGACTACACAAAACACCAGACAACGGAGGCTCTATCTTCTTCAGCCCTTGGAAACCAGAGGCATTTTAGCCACTGCAAAGTAGAGACAATACATTCAAAATAAACATCAAGGATTGCCTCTGCTGAGGGCCAGCATTTCTGGAAATAGGAGATTCTATTCCAGCCATTTCTACTTGAAGAGCAGCTCAGTGAGGGCCATTGAATGATTCTTTTAACTGATCGAATGCGTTTTAAATATTCTGAAACCTATGAAAAGGGAAATGTTATTACTCCTTTTTTTCATTCTAGCTTCTCTTCCTTTCCAACGTGTATTTATCACAGTTATGTGGCCTTTTTTGGCAGTCTAGCACATGTGTAATCCCAATTTGCACATTGTTCCCTGAATAGAAAATGACTGGCATCCCATGGACATTGCCAATGCTTTTGGAATATGTCTGGAGACCAAAGGTCAGAATCTGGTCACAGTTACACTGCTGCAAATCCAGAGTAATTTCAGTGACTTCAGCAGAGGCGATCTGCAATTGCCATCAGTGAGATTGAGTGCAGTAGCTGGTCCTACTTTGTGTTTGCCATGATTCTTCAAAATAGAATTCTTCTTAGCCAGAGTTAGTTTGTCAATGATAATGAATTAAATTTATTTTAGTCCATACAGATGAAATTAACATTTTTCAGAGGTCATATGAATTCAAACAGAACAATCAGTCACAGTATCCGCATTTTAAACCATTCCATAGAACTGGTCAAAAATATCCATCAAAATTTTATTGGTAGGTTTTTTGTCACAGTTTCTGCAGGTAATGTCCTTTTGTTTTGTTTTTTATTTTCAGTTGCTGAAAACTAAAAATCTTTCGTTTTCAATATTAGAATGAGAACCTGAACAATTTCAAAGAACATTTTCATCGGTTTATTGAAATTGTTCATGGAGAGAAATATATTTCCTTACAAGGTCTATGCTAAAGATGATAAAAGAAATTCAGGTCTGTTTACATGGCATTTCGCAAAGCAATTGACTAGACAATTTAGTTCCAAAGTATACAGTATCTGATTCAGATGTCACATAGGTCTAACTGTACATGATAGTTGAGTTTTATGTATTGCTTCTTGGTGTGTTTCTCAACAATTTATTTTGATTTATGCATAGTAAGTAACCGATTTGTGATTGAATATTGTTGCACATGAAAAAGCTGTTCATTAAATTAGAAAATCCTAGGCTAGATTATGATTCCATTGACTCAGAGATGAATTTGGCTCCCTGGGTTCACACAAATAAACACTTTTAAACAGCTCTTATTCTAAAATGACTGGGCTTGCTTTTCCTCTCACTCACATGAATGTAAATGAGGACTAGCTCTGCTGAATCCATAATCTCACACTGCTATAAAACTGGTCAGAAGATGTCATTTTAAAAACTGTAAAGTTCTTAGAAAAAAGGAGACTTAAAAGAATAGTATTAAAATCCTGTTAGACTGAAAATCCAAGTTGCAGCACATTGTGTTGCCATGTGGGAATCCCTGTCTGTGAGACGAAACCCCATCATATGCTTAGTTCAGCCATACACAGCTAGAGCACTCCTGCTGTTTGCTCACCTGCCCTTTTAGATGGCAGTAGGTTGTCATCATGGCAACTGCCAGGGGGGTTACAGAGCTTAAAAAAAAAAAAAAGTAACTGGCAAGAAAGTAAAGATTTAAAAAAAAAAGAACTTCAGTTTCTTGACAGTGAAAAAATATGTGTGTGTAACAGCTGGAGCAAAAAATATTTTCCTGAGTCTTTGTCTTATTGTTATTCAGATTTCATTCTAATGCGGTTTCTTCCTGTTCAATATCAGTTTATAAAACTATGTTACATGTTCACTGACCCCAGATAACTAAATAAGTCTCAGTTTGTAGCTATACTAATAAGGCACAGTTTGTAGCAGTGCAAATACATGCTGAGGATTGATACAATGAATTCAGAATAAATCAACCATTAAATCCATGTATTTTAGTAGAATAAAAGTAGGGAGGACCAATCTAACGTCTTCTATAATGCATTATTCATTATTCTTTGTGGATACATATATACACATATAGATCCCATAAACAACTCTTGAATACTGTTTCCCCTAAACAAAGATGAAAATGGAACATTTTCTACATTTCAAATGTAGTTTGGGGGTTTATTCTGGAATTCATTTCCATCACAGAATCAGAAGGTCTTGACCACCAGGTATATTGTATGATCTACCTATACACTCAGGTTCAAATCCTCAACGGGTGTATATGGATATAGCTCCACTAAAGTTAGAACTATACAACTAAACATCAGCTGAGGATCTAGCCTTCAGCCTTCTTCCAATGAGGCGGTTTGAGTGAGGAGGATTTCAAATTTTGTGTTTGAGTGGGACGGCTATATATTTCCAGTCAGCCTTATGTCATTTTATAATATTATTGTATGTGATCGGTAAATATTTACTGTTCATGTGCCTAAAGATATTTTGATAGTTGTCCTATGCAAAAATAGGCAAAGAAACGTTTTTTACAATGGTCACACTTCAAATGTTTCTGTCTTTTAAAATGAGCTTTCTGGTTCTACTGATATTCCCCACGCTATGGGTAGGAAAGATCTTTCATACCAGGAGAACCATTTTAAGTTTGACCACTGTATATTATATGTATACATTACACAAATGGTCAACTGATCAAGAATTTCATTACGGATGTCACCTGAGAGACAAGGCGGGTGAGGTAATATTTTGTATTGGACCAACTTCTGTTGGTGAAAGGCACAAACTTTTGAGCTCCACAGAGCTCTTATTCAGGTCTCCAGAGTATTTTATCTTTAGCTGTGAGTGTCTAAGGTATGAGAGGCAGTGGAGCGTAGACAATGATAATAATACAAGAATCAGATCAGAGGAACTGGCTTTTCACATATTTCTGTGGGGAAAGATGTCTCCCCAGGAGAAAAAAGAAACCTTCAGAGAAATGTTTTAATAAGGTTTCATTTTTTCCTTCGGTCTTTCACTTGCAACAAAATATTGTAAAGGTCCAGGTAATATGTGGGAATTTAATTTACAGGATGAAAATGTTTAGACTCAATAAATAATCCCTTTCAGTGCTCTTTCAAACACAAAAATACACACACAAATAAAACAGTACGAAGGGATTTCAAACCTCTTGTTTTAGATATTCATGTTATTTGTACTGATGTGTAAAACTTCTCAGACACCATTTAAAAAAAGTGTTAAAGCTTCCTGAGTTTGTTATAAATCAGGTAAAAGACGGTCCCAAAGGAAGCCAAGAGGTTTTTTTTTTTTTACTGAAATTGCCATTTATAGTTTTATTCTGCTTATTCCTTGTAGTCACAAAATCTAGCAACTCACATCTCAGTTTTAGCTTCTATATTGCAATGATTCCACAAATGAGAAGTGTATGGAGAGAAAAAACACATCAGCATGGCTTGTTTGTGTTTATTATTGGCCAATTAATTTTCATATCAGCATGTTCTAAAGGTAATTTTTTTTTTTTACGTTTCAAGGTGTACAGTCCTCATAATGTGCATAAATTTTTTCTTCTCTAAATAGCATTGGATACACAAAAGTTGACTGAATGTAGTAGTTCTTCCAAACAGGGCCATTTTACTCTATATCTCTGACACATCCCTGTGGCATCTTTCTAACCACCCGTCATGTGTTCCTTTCCTCAACAATTCAGTGATTTCACCCTATGCTGTTTCCCACTTCAGTGGCATCTCCACAATCCTTTCAATGCTCTATTTGTTTTCCCTGGTTGGAAGTTTCATTAATATTCTTTGTTTAAATCTAGCATTTTGCTCATACTGTTCAAACCAAAATGTTTATTTCATCTTTTAATTATTTTGTAATAAAAATTATGCTAGATAGAAAATAGGTTCCTAGATAGCTTAGCATTAATAATTAATGCAGAGGCTTTCAGAGTGCAGAGTTTATTGTCAATAACTACTGTCGTAACAGTTTCAGAAATTTTAAGCATTAAGATTTTAAGGCACACAGTATAATATGTTCCCCCCCCACAGAATGTGGATTTTATTATGTAATTGTTATAATTAAGTTTACTTTAATTTAATTCTGACTCTGAAATTCCCATCTGTAAAATTACAGGCATTAAAAGTTAATTTTCATGTATGATTCTCTTAGACTACATCCTGAGGCAGTCTCAATGTGTCAGTTGCTTGCCAACATAAAGACCTCTTCTCCAGACCTACATTAGAGGGTCCTAGACAGAGACACTAAGGGTGTAGTGTACAAGCCCTTCTATACAATGATGAAGCCCAAAGGGGATAGCTCCAACCAAGATTTTCAGTGGGGAATGAAGTAGAGAGGTTACCAGTATGCATTTCCTTGTCCCTCTCAAGGAAATGAGGAAAAATCAAAGCAAAAAAAGTCAGCCTTGTCTCTTTCTAAGATCCCTAAAAGGCTGATGATATCTCATCCTCAATCTCATTAATTCATGTTGGAATCTGACCAAAAAACTATCTGAGAGCCAGAAACGTAGTCTAAGGCCCTACTGCCTAAGAAATGTAAAGCCAAAAGTAGATATAGAAACTCATCTTCTTTTTTCTCAGTGTCCTCTGGTCCTATGCAGTCTAGCCAGAGAGGCTCCCATGACAAAAAAGAAAGGAAAGGAAGAGGGAGGTTTTCCGTGCATTTTCATGGGAGGAAGTCCATTTGTTGGAGTTCAAAGTGTAGAGCCAAGAGGAGGAGAGACAGGAGAAAATCTTTCCCTCAGATATGTTTGAGGTGAGACCTTGCTCAGAAAGGTCATCTTGGTCTTCTAGCGAAGAAAGAAAGAAAAGGAAAAGCAGGAGAAGCAGAAGGCCATAAAAAGGATGAGAAAATATTTCTCATAAGGATCAAAGATGGATACTTCTATATTTGGTAATGGAGATCATCATCAATGTGGAACAGGGAGTTCTCAATAAGACCCAAACTGCTGACCACACAAGCCAAACTTTGTCAACCCTCCTCTGTAGTGAAGGACACAACTATTCCAATTGAGGACCACTTCCTCCCAATGGACTCCACAGACAGGAGAGTGGACTCATTATTGAGTTGAAATTATAAAGCAACCTCAGTGGGACTAAGAGCATTGGTAGGATCTACCTGCTTCTGCTGGACAATCCTGGCTTTGACTGATTTGCTGTCAGTCATTGCTCCACAAAACTAAAAAGGAACAGAGGCTGGTATGGGGTGACCCTGAGAAAGAACTCACTGACACCCTCCTTTAAATCAAACACATCCCTGAAATTCCTGTCACTTCTCTGCCCGATTCCTTATAAACATTCAGAATCTTGACCTTTGTAGATTAACAGTTAGGTGTCTTGTTTCTGTATTGCATTAAGTGCCATAACTTGCTAACAATTAATATAATTTCTGGTATTGCCAGCAAATCATTATAAAAACTGGATATCTGCGAGTTGTATCATGACATTTTTATTTGGAAGAGTTGAAGAAAAATTATAAAAATGGAGCTCTTTGTGATGGACAGAAAATAATCACAATTATGTACACATGGGTTTGTGTATTTATGAACTAATAATGATCCTTTGAGAAGGTAATCATCTTTCATGCATAGAACTGCAAAATGTGTGAGGATTGGGATAAAATGTAAAGCCAAATCAGCAATATTATCCCTCTTATAGTCTTTTAATCAGATAAACCATATGGCTCAGGTTATTGCTAGGATGAAAAGTTGTGCATATTTGTTAGTTCTGTAATAAAAAAATAAACTCCAGCAAAAAGCAGAAAATATAGTCTTTAATTTAGAGACGGTATTATGTATGGATATGAATTTCAACATATTTAATAATTAATAATACTGCAGTATCTAAGGTCTATAAGAAAATATTTCTTCCAATAATAGATGTACTCTGATGTTTGAAAAACATAGCTTATGTCAGCCATCATGGTCTCACATAATATAAAATGTTAGGGAATATAAAAGAAGGGCCAAAAAGAGACCCCCTGTTCTTAATAATATTAGAATAAAAAATCCTTTATATCCACCTGTCTGCTTTCCCATGAAATAAGTTGGTGGTCTTACCTTGGTTCTTGGTGGTCAGACATCCACTTTACAAAAAATCACCATCACAACTAGCACTCTGCCTACAAGGCTGCCACAACTCTGCCAGAAAATGTGGAGAATACCTATTCTTCTCTACCCACCCACACAGGCTGTCTTTCTGTGTCATGGTTAAGGCATATTGGTGGGGGTGAAGGGAAGAGGAATCTTGCATGGCTGCTGCCAGCTCTACTTCTTCCGTGACTAGGTAGAAGACATCAATTTCCATTGCCATCAAACTAGCACTAATCTATGGTGTGACAGAATGCACCCCTGTATTCACACCCTATACACTATTGTAATAACCTTTGCACAAAATATGCTTTGTAAGGTATCATCTGAAAACTAATAACCTGCTGGCCAATAATATAATGGTAAAATGTATGTAACATTATATGTAAAGTTATGAACATAAGTTGACATCATGACTGACGTGTGTTTAACAGACAAGTCTGGGAAGTGGGTAAACCTGTTTCTCAAAGATAAAGGACAACTTGACACCCCTAGCCAAGTGTCATCAAAGCAGATGGGATCTCACCTATCAGGTGGCATTTCTTTGGCAAAGGGGGGGGGCAGAAACAGAAAGATCTGAATCTTAGCAAGCAACAAGGAAAAAACCTCTCCCCCACCAAACTCCATGTCTCCTTGCTCTCAGCTAGAAATAACTTTATGTAAGGGTCACTCTCAGGAAAAACATTTTGAAGTCTGACCGAACTATAAAAGTGAGGGGCAAAAGCATCCCAAGTTCTCTCCCTACCCATCTCTCTCTTTTCATCTATGAAGACAAAAGAAAAAAAAACATTGGACTTTGGGAGCAGATCCTAACCTGAAGGTTTGGTCAGCAATGTACTGAAAACATGTGGCAGGGGACTTCACCTTGAACAAAGTCTAGTTTATTAAGTTTAGGAAGTGCTTTATCTTTATTTCTTTTGTAAACATTTCTGACTGTAATGCCCCATTACTTGTATTCACTTTAAACCTATCTGTCTGTAGTTAAATTAACTTTTTACTCTAATCAAAACTAATCCAGTGTTATGAAGTGTGTGGGTAACTCCATTTGAGGTGGCAAACTGTTTTATCTTGATCCCCTCAGAAGGGTGAAAGGCTTAATATATCTGGACTGTCTAGGAAAGGGCTGGACAGTGCAGAACACATTTTGGGGGGGGGGGGGGGAAATCCAGGACAGGGAGTATGTTGGGGTCACCCTGCACCAAGGCTGGTGGAAGCCAGAGTGTGACTGGAATGTGCTGGCAGGCGGCAGCTATACACTGACATTCCGGGTGCTACCAGCATGCTGGCAGACTCTTTGCTGCTGTAGGTCCCACCTGGGTCACTTACAAAGCAGTGTGAGGCAACCAAGTTTTCAAAGCAGGTGATGACACAGCCCCTCACTGGTCTGAATTGCACCCCAGAATGTCATATATGGTAAAATATTTTTTTTAAAAAACCACACCAGGATCACATAAAATCCACATTGTAACTTGTCCTGCGTTAAAATAAACATTAAAAAATATTGTTAATATTGAAGTCTCTCTGTCTCTCTTCCACCCCTAAAAAGAAAGGGGCATATTTTAAAACATATCTCTGTGTACTTTACCTTTTATGGTGTTGCAGTAACCATTGAAAATAATTGGTGACAAGTTTTAACCAAAATCGCCTTAACTCCAGCTCAGCAAAAAGATTTCATACACAAGTAATGCACTGGGTTTTCATTTTCTTGGAATAGCAAAGAGAAAGAGAGTGTCCCCTTTGGTCTTTTCGCAGTATGTGCAAATGTAAAAGTTGCTGTTAGTTAAGCTTTCTGTTCTGTTGGCGTGCATAGGTGATTTATATCTTTGTGCTAAACCTTACTCTTTTGTTCAATGTTTTTTCCTTATTAAATAAATAATACAACCTATACAGAATTATGGGGGGGGGGGGAATCTTAACTCGACTCACAAATTAAACAGAAAAACAACTAGAATCTGCTAAGAAAGGTAAAAAGAGATGGATGTGCCCGTTTATCTCTGACCTTCGCAGAAAAAATTCTGTTAGGGACTATAAATTTGCTTTCTGCGAATGGAAGAGCATAAAGGTGCATCAGCAGGATATAAAAAGCATTTATAGCCATAGCTCAAAAAATAAATAAATCAAATTAATTTCTAGCTGTCATCTCTGAGACTCATTTCCCATCAGCCACATAAGAAAGTGAAGTACCTGTTAACTAATAATGAACAGTAAAGGTGTGGACTTGATGGTAGATTTAGCTATTTAGCTCAGGTTAGATTGCTTTTTTCCTTGGCCCACCTAAATTTATATATAGCTAGATGATGGAGGAGTGTCCACCAGCTTTTTTATAAACCCTAATAATACCTCTTTTTATCTAAGGGCAAGATTCAGCCACTCTTCCTCATGCTGCGTAGTGCCTTACTTCTCAAGTAGTCTCATTGAAATATGTTTCTGAGACCAAATTCTGCTCTAATGTAACCCCTGAATCATTGCAGGTCTTTATTATTACTTCTATAACATTATATGTGTGTGCAGTACTTTATAAACAATTGCTCCTCCCACCAGTGTGGGTCGGGGAGTTTGGATGGACAAGCAGGGGCATGGCCAATTCTTAGGGGGAGGAAGGGAGTAGAGAGAGCTCATGCCCAGACTTGCTGGAGGGAACTCCCATCTTGTGCCTCAAAGTACAGATAGGGGAGCACCTCAGGGAGGGGAAGGGACTACTCTGCCTCCCATTGGCCAGTTGCCCTCTTGATGTCCCACCCTGCTTCCTGGTACTTCAGGTATTATTGAGCTGTGTTTCCAGAATGTTGTGGTTCTGACCTGTTTTGGGGATCAGGGAGCATTTTTTCTCTGCTGTGCCAAACAGGAGGGTTGTTTGTCTTTCTCGCAGCATTGTGGAGGCACGGATTAGGTGAAACATAGTAAGACTAGGAATTTAATGGTAGTAGGAATATAGGAATGTCAGTTTGTTGCAACTTGCAGCTGGTATCAAGGCACAGATGAGGTGAAAGGGGGCATCTCCCAGAGGTACATGAGATCTGGGATTTGACTGGTACACCTTTTGCCTGTTAGTGGAAGGAGAGAAGTCTTTGCAGAGTGAGGTACCCCTTGATACCTTCTATTCCTCCTGGGAGAGGAAAGACAAGAGGGTTCAGAAGGGAACTGAGTCCTAGGTGTTGGCTGAAGGTCTTTCTCCTACTGGTGGGAATCCATTTAACCTGCATTGGAGCCAGTCAAATGCCTGGTATGTGAGAGGGAGTGGGTGGATACTGCTTCTTCCCATGGTTCACATAATAAAATTGTGGCCTGCTGCTTAAATCCATCCCTGTATCCATCTTCCTTCACCTCTATGTCCTGATCCATAAAATAAAATGTCTTGCCCTTGGGTTCATATAATAAAAGTTACAGGAGAAGTAAGATTACTATTCATGATATAGTGTGAGGATGAGGAGGAAGACAGCTATAAGAGTAAATGTTCATGAGATGATCTATTCTACATGCATATCTGATTAGTTTTCTATTTTTGAGTTGAGTATATAACTTTTTTAATATTGTAGTGGTTTGGTTATTTGTTTTAAATAAGGTAAAAAGTTAAATTAATCAATTGAGGCGTTGAAGTCCACCAGAAATGGTGGAATGGATGCCTGGAATGGAGGGATACTAAAAATATGTGAATTTCAAATTCTAGAAGGAGGGTCAGGAATTGGGCCTTAGAGCTTAAATAATATTAATTTAAACAAAAGAGCAAATTCGTATTTAGTAACTAAAAATAAACACAGTTTAATCATTTTAAAGGGCCTGTTGATGTTACAGTTACTGGGCCTTTTAAGGCCCTCATTCAGCAAGGTATTTAAGCAGGTGTGTAACTTCAGTTACTTTCCTTACTCCATGCTAACTTAGAAACTGATTCTTAATTAAAGTATTTAGGCACATTCGTAATTGAAGTCAATGAGATTACTCACATACTTAAAATTATGCATGTGCTTGAGTGTCTTACTCATCTGGATGCCAAATTAGTATGCAGTAACAGTCTGAGCTACTAAATGTGTACATTTTGCACGGCTGATTCAACAAAAAGCTTTATTTGGGAAGGTCACACAGATTGGCTCTACACCCGGATAGCTGATTCAGCTAGGAAAAAACCTGGCCAGTGGAAGTCATAAAACACCAACACTGGTCAGAATTGATAAATCTGTTCTTGAGTTCAACACCAGGAGAGTTGTACATACATGATATTATATTTAATATTAGTATGTGCTACTCCAAAGTAAGTAATTAATTTCCAGAATACATGTCTGTTTGTGGTTCAAATGAGGAATAATTTTAGTATGAGAATAGCCACCTGCTAGTCTATAATGGTAACCATCCAATAACCTCAATGGGACTTTATTCCCTAATCATGCTGATTAGTTTGCTAAGCATTTCTGACTGTCACCTAATCGTACTGCAGTTAAGTTTCCCACATCCATGGTATTGATGCTGGAGTGGGGATCATATGTAATTACGAGTGTTCTGCCCAACTGCGGAAGTTTTTCACAAAGGGAATTAGATTTCACAGAGACTATTCTATGTCAATGAATTCTCAGCTGCTTTAAATATGTACTTTTGCTTCCTAATCTGTACTTTTTTCTTTTTTAAAAAAAGGCCTCTCATGAGGAGTCAGTCTATCTGAGCAGAGCCAATCTTTCACAAAAAAATTTCTATAAACTCTTGCTCACCCACAAATGCAACCACACACAAAAGGGAGGGATGCTGACAGTAGGTACAGAACTTCCACGATTTTGGTTTATAACATGTGCTGTGGAAAATAATTTCATATTTCATACACCCATTTCCCTAGTATCTTAGTAATCACTGTATCCAAGTCACTGTTTTCACCTGGAAATTTTTTATGGAGAAAGAAATGTCACCAGTGAAAATGCAGTTTTAAAAATACTAAAATGTAAGGATTTTCCAGTGTGTTTTATTTTGGAACCCTCTAGCATTGCTAGTTTCTAGTCACGACCAGAAGTGCAAGTACCAAAATGCTGCAAGGAAGCGGGCCACATTCTGATCTCATTTACATTGCTTCAAACTTTGCCACCAAGAATGGAATTTCAATTTTTGAATTGAGTTAGGCATCTAACATCCATAATCCCCTTTGAAAATCACAATATATTCTGGATCTATACTGGTTCAATTCCTATCAGAATTATTTTAAACCCAAAGCAGAAAGTCTCATGAGAAAGAGATTATTTCAAATAAATATTATGGTAATACATTCATTTCAAGATTTACTGCCCAGTTTTATAGACTCAAGTGATTAAGACAGTCTTCGTATTTCACATGTCTATAGCACTTTTTATCACATGATTTTAAACTACTTTACAAGCTGTGAGTTAAGGCTACAGATACCCATGAGGTAAATAATTATTATTCTCATTTTATAGGTGGGGAAACCTAGACATGAAGGGCCTAATTTGTTAAATAGGTGTACCTCTGTCAAAGGTTCTGCGTGCAGTCCCTTCTAGGTGGCCCATTTTCACCGAGCTGGCTCTCCTCTATTTAACTTAAATTAGCCAGTCTATCAACTTAACATAAAACAACTCTATCAGCTCTTATGCAGTCTTCCTTTGGCTCTTTATCAGTTCCCCAGAGGTAGCCTAGCATGGCACTATGCTCCTCTGTCATCCCAGGCCCTTCTGCCTCCTCTTCTCTTTCTGTTCTCCTGCCCTTATAGCTGAGCTTGTTTTCCTTATTGGTTCCAGCTGCGGGTATTTGTTCCCTGATTGGCAGCTGTGCTGGCATGTGGTCAGCCTGGTTGCCTATGGCGTTGGAAGGCTCTCTTTTTCTCGTCTGCCTACGGCCTGAATGGGGTTTGTTAACCCCATTATAAACTCTTATTTGACTTCAAACTGAATTGTATCGGAGTAGTGAGTGGTGAATTGAATAAGATAATGGACTGGCTCAAGATTGTGTAATAACTCAGTGACAGACCTAGGACTACAGATTTCCTGACTCTCAGACCTGTTCTTTAGCTAGTTGGATTTACTCCCTGGGACCAGGGTACAGTCCAGAGCACTGTGGGGCTCTGTCATCCCTGCCCTGCAACCTTGGGTGCCTTACAATGCTTTGTTGAAGTTGCTCCTACCTGGACTGCTCAAAAACAGCCTTCCAGCGTGCAAGTGTCTGTGTGTATCTGCAGCCTGATAACCACACTTGGGTTACACTCTGGCTCTCACCTGCCTTGGTTATGCTGCAGGATGATCCCAACTCACCCCCAGTCCCCCAGATTCCCCCCAGAAATGTATGTCCTGTACAGCCCAGCCTTCTCCTAGACTGGGGTGGGCAAACTTTTTAGCCTGAGGGCTGCATCGGGTTTCTGAAATTGTATGGAGGGCCGGTTAGGGGAGGCTGTGTCTCCCCAAACTGCCAGTCGTGGCCCGGCCCCTGCCCCCCCTCCCCCTCCCGCTTCTTGCCCCCGACAGCCCCCCAACGCCCCCTGCCCCATCCACCCTCCCTGCTCTCTGTCCCCTGAATGCCACCGGACCCCCTGCCTCACCCAACCTCCCCTCTCCTTTCTGACTGCCCCCTAGGACTCCTGCCCCATCCAACCACCCCTTCTCCCTGACCGCCCCCAGACTCACTGCCCCTAACTTCCCCCATCACCCCATCCAACCCCCCGTCTCCTTCCTGACTGATGCCCCGGGACCCCTGCTCCCCTTCAATCTCCCTGTTCCCCGCACTCTGACTGCCCCGACCTCTATCCACACCCCCGGCCCCTGACCATCCCCCAACTCCCCTGCCCTCTATCCAACCGCCCTCTCCCTGCCCCCTTACCACACTGCCTGGTGCACCGGTGGCTAGCGGCACGGCTGCACCAGGGCAGGCCACAGCTCTGCAGCTACGGTGCCCCAGGGGCTCGCAGCCCCACCGCCCAGAGCACTGCACCAGCATTGCAGTGAGCTGAGGCTGCTCGGGAGGGGGAAGAGCAGGGGAGGGGCCGGGGGCGAGCCTCCGGGGTCAGGAACTCAGGGGCCGGCAGGACGGTCCTGCGGGCTGTAGTTTGCCCACCTCTGTCCTAGACAGTACAGATATTTTACGTCTGTTATTCCTTTAAGGAAATAATAATCCAATATATTATCTCAAATAGTTATTCACACAATTCAGTATAAAACACTGGGGTAGATAAAACAGAAAACCAAGTTTATTAACTACAGAGAGAGAGATTGTGAGTACAAGTAACGAAGCATAAAAGTCAGAAATGGTGACAAGACAAATAAAGATAAAATGAAAAGGAGGACTTGTGGCACCTTAGAGACTAACCAATTTATTTGAGCATGAGCTTTCGTGAGCTACAGCTCACTTCATCGGATGCATACCGTGGTGACTAATGATTACTGACTTAACAAACTATATCAGATTCAAGCAAAGTTTCTCACCACGTGCTTTCAGCAGCCTTACTGACCAAACTCTGTGGGTCACGACCTTTCCCCCAGATTTTAATGACTGCTTCCTTTCTCCATTCAGGAGCATTGAATGCAATAGGCAGGGAGAGGGAGAGGTGCCAGGGGGTGTTTGTCCCTCCTTTCTGTAGTTTCAGGCCCCCGCTTGCAAAACATGTTCAGATGAGCACTAACCGACAAAGGGCTAGTCTACACCGGTAACGCCAAAGCGCTGCTGTGACAGAACTTTAGCCTGGCGTGTGTAGCCACGGCAGAGCGCTGGGAGAGAGCTCTCCCAGAGCTCTCAAAAACTCACCTCCATGAGAGGCGTAGCTCCCAGCGCTGGTTACGCTGGCATTTTACAGCGCTGAAACTTGCAGCGCTCGGGGGGGTGGTTTTTCACACCCCTCCGCAAGAAAGTTGCAGTGCTGTAAAGTGCCAGTGTAGACGAGCCCAAAGAGCGTACGTGGAAGGATGTTCCTTGCTGGCTTTTCGCACTTGGTTAAGCTTCCTTTGTGTCCCTCCCTGCTTGATGGCTCTGTTCACTGCTTAAGTGCAAATTAAGCAGAACACACGTTCCTTTTCTTAGGTCAGACCTGTTTGCCAACTTCTGTTTGAGCAGGGCTGTGGAACTTGTGTTAATAACACTACACAGAGGAATCTTATCACGTCACATACAATGTTGCCACACATATCTTACCAGGACAATGCTGACCAGCAAATTATGAGTTTTCAAATGATACCTTACAAGGCATACTTTGTACAAAGAGAATGACACTAGTGTGTACGGTGTGAATACAGGTGTGTATTCTGTCACACCCCATCCATTATCTAAATTAAACATATACTCCAGGCCTATTGATGATTGTTCATTACTAATTTTCAGCCAGTGGAATATGCTATAAATCTCATTATGTTACAAAAAGAAAATTCTGGATGAAGGCTCCATTGCACAGAAAAATCATTGTAGAATTCAGCGGTTACTATGCCTATGAAAATAAATTTACCTGTCTAGCGCTGCTAATTAGACTGTAAGCTCTCTAGAGCAGTGATTGTCTTTTTGTTATATTTTGGTATAGTACATAGTTCAATGGTGCCCCGATGTCTGACTGAGGCCTCTAGGTATTACTGCAAAACAAAAATAATAATAATTAGTAATGTTAAAAAGCAATGTGATTAGGCTAATTTTTTTTATTCTCAAAAAAGAAATCTGAATTGAAAAACCAACACTGAGTTGTCTGGGTGATGATAGCTCACACAGGTAGGAAAAGAGCAATGCAGGGTGCCAGATGAATAAAAATAATATTAAATGTGCCTATTTATTGTGTTATTTGGGGGCAGTGCTTTCCTACTGTTATCCCAAAACCACATATGCCGAATGAGAGTCTGTTTGGAAATCATGAGTTCATGCTTTATTGCATCGTTTTAGGCCAATGAGGTTTTTAGATACTGTATGGGTTGTGTAGACTGATGCTGAGTGTTTCAGCTTTGAATCGAAGCATTAATTTGTTCATGAATGCAAACTAGTGATTACTTTCCCATTAAAGTCACTGGGACAGACTGATCACTTGCATTTGTGTAGTGGCAAACAAACAATATTGACTAGTTTGTCTGCTCCTGCTCATTTGAACCTTAAATACTAGCTCTTCCTCCTTGGGCCTGACAACCTTTGAGTTCTTAGCAGCAATTTTAACACCTTCTCCAACCATATTTTAGCTAATGTTGTACATGTCAAAACCCCAGTCCTGCAATAAGCTGCAAGATGGTGGACTCCTGTCTTTATCAGGAGTCCTGTTGAAGTGAATTACATTCCTCACATGTCAGCCTACACGCATCTCATCCCAGGCCTGAAATCTGAGCTATTTTATTCTTTTTTCATACAAGAGGCTCTCTAGACCCATTTTAATCTGTGTTACTATTTATAAATTCTCTCCATCTTGTTGATCTCCTCCACATACTGAAGTACCTAGAACTGTAGAGAGCATTCAGTGTGTCTTTTCCCCAGTTCCATGTGGACCAGGTATCGAGAAAGAGAGTAGCCCCCAAGAGTATCCTAACAGTAAGAATTGGTACAGCTAGCTGAACTGTGTTCTGTGAAGGAGAAAATGCTGCTAGATGTAGTCTGTGATACTCTGTTTTTAGCACTTATTTGTGTATGTACAAAAAGCCTGTATCGATTCCATGGAAATCTGTTCATAATACAGAATATGAGTGATTAAAAAAAGACTGGTCGGGCAGTTCAGACATTAGTCTGGGCCTTGAAAGACCTGCTCCCCCACAGGCTCTCTTCGTAACTTTAGGAAAATCTCTTACTCTTTCTGTGCAATTTTCTTACTCTTACTTTCCTACCTCATGGGGGTATTGTGAGGATTAGTACTTCCACAGAGGGTGAAGTATTCAGACATTAAACTAAAGGGGGCCAGATACATTTCTACACTGCCCTTCAGTTCGGACTGGGGCTGGGGAGGGAGGGTGAATAGCAGTGTACACCAACAGGCTGTGCTGAACCTCCCCCATGTGGACACTGGAGGCACAAACTTAAAGATTTCTAGTTCACACTAATATAGTCCTCCTCAAACAGGAGTCCATTAGTACTAACAAGGAACCTTTAATTTTGCACCCGCAGCATCCACATGGGGACGTTACAGTGCAGCACTTTGGTGCACACTGCTATGCACACCTGAGTTTCACTGCGGGGCAATGTAGACATGCCCAGAGGCAGATGAGTGTTTTCATTTCTGGACACAGAAAATGGCAGCTAAAGTGTTTTAACATTTTTCTCTTGCCCAGTCACCCGAGCTCTAGGGCTTGGTGCTGCTAGTTTAACCCGGGGTGCTTTTTCCTGAACTGGTTGGGTCAGCTCCCTCGCCGTCCTTCGCCTTTCTACCAGCGTGACAACCTTGTCTTAGGTCGAGGATTCGTTCTGGCTTACCCAGGCGTGAAAGTCTGGCGGCAGTCCTCTCATGTACCGGTTGATGACCAAAACCTCTAGTATCTCCTCCGGACTCCGGGACTCAGTTTGTAACCACTTGCATGCGAGATGGATGAGGTCATATAATTGGGACCGCGGGGTTTTGTTTTCCTGGTACCTCCACTGATGATATCGCTGGGCCCGCACTGCGGTCGTTACCCCAGATCTGGCCAGGATCTCTGCTTTCAGCTGGGGGTAGTCTGCCGCAGCCTCTTCAGGCAAATCATAGTAGGCCTTCTGGGCCTCCTCACACAGGAATGGAGCGAGGATGCCAGATCACTGTTCTCAGGGCCAAGCCTCCCGCAGGCCAGGAGGTATGCCTCTACATCATCCTCTCGTGTCATTTTCTGCAGCCAATTGCTGGCCCGCATGATCTGCATCCCATCATGGTTGCGGTTCAGCTCTGTAAGGGCCTTTACCTGGTTTACCAGGTCCCGCAACATAGCCCAGTCTTGAGCAGCCTGGTCCATCAGCAGGTGATTAGTCTCTTGCTGCAGCCACACTACCTCCTGTTGGGCGGCTGCCTGGACACGAGTAGCCTCCTGCTGGGCAGCCATGGCTTGTATCAGTGCCCGCACTACCTCCTCCATTATGGTGAAAAAAAATAAAAATAGACCCTCTCCTCTTTTTTTTTCTTCCTTCCAAACACCATCCTTCTTCCGCTGCACTGTGGACACCAGATCCCACTACTGACACCAGTTGGGACAAAGTTCCTGCTCTACCTTGGTGGGTCTTGTGCTTATTGGTGGATTTGCTCACCTTGGTTCTTCATGGCAGCCCTCAGCTTGGCCGTTTTTCTGAACCCACAGTCCAGGTCGACTCCTCCTGTGTCTGACCAGGAGTTGGGAGGATTTGGGGGGAACCCGGGCCCGCCCTCTACTCCGGGTTCCAGCCCAGGGCCCTGTGGAATGCAGCTGTCTAGAGTGCCTCCTGGAACAGCTGTGTGACAGCTACAACTCCCTGGGCTACTTCCCCATGGCCTCCTCCCAACGCCGCCTTTATCCTCACTATAGGACCTTCCTCCTGGTGTCCGATAATGCTTCAGTCCTCCAACAGTCCGTGTTCTCACTCTCAGCTCCTAGTGCCTCTTGCTCCCAGCTCCTCACACACGCACCACAAACTGAAGTGAGCTCCTTTTTAAAACCCAGGTGCCCTGATTAGCCTGCCTTAATTGATTCTAGCAGCTTCTTGATTGGCTGCAGGTGTTCTAATCAGCCTCTCTTAATTGTCTCCAGAAGGTTCCTGATTGTTCTGGAACCTTCCCTGTTACCTTACCCACGGAAAAGGGACCTACTTAGCCTGGGGCTAATAGATCTGCCTTCTGTTACTCTCCTATAGCCATCTGGCCCGACCCTGTCACAATAGGTAAGGCAACCTCAAACAATAGCTGCAAAATCACCATTTAAACATGTATTTTTTCTATTATCTTTGAACTGTTGCATAGTCACTGAGAGCCCAGAAGCATCTGAGTCCTTCTGCAGTGTGATACCTTCACCCAATCTGTGCTGTTAGGGGGATGGGAGAGGGGGAGGGAAAGACTATGCAAATTTCCCTCAATGCCCTGTCGTATTTATATTTGTATCCCTGCTTTGTTGTAACATATTGTGGAACCTTCATCTGAATTTTTGCTCCAAGCAATTAATTTGTGTTTCTGTGGACCACTTCCAGTAAATCCAGAGCAGCCCTGCTAAATCTTTGAATTTAAGATTAATACAGAGGAAAATACATTTTGATCATCACAATTACTTGTAATAATCCCCAAGGGTTCAGTTCAACTGTGAGAAGTGGAAAGGGTACAGTTCAGAAATACAGAAGAAAGATATCTGAGCCTGATACTCATTAACACTCTAGCAGTGTAAAGGGATCTGAAAGATGCTGTAAATGTAAAAGGGCCTTAGTATCTTTAATATGTCCTAGAACTGCAATTTAATCCTGTGTACAGTAATAAAGATAAAAATAAATTAGAATACATGTTGTATTTATATTATTTTAAAAATAAAATGCTGTTTTCCAATTGTGCCATATTTTTACTTAGTGCAGGGATATTCCTGTGACTAAATCACAGAAAAAAGTTTTCTGTTTTTTTTTTTTTCAGGACTGATCCTGCATATATTTTACCTGTAAATAACTGAAAACAATGGAGTGATTTACATGATTAAAGATATGTATATAAGAATTTCAAGGAGTGGGCCTAGAGGGCTTAGTCCAGCTAGTGGGGAAGGAAGGTAAAGGTGCTTCTTAAACCATCTGTTCATTTCTGCTGATCCTGGGGCTGACTTAGTGGCAAGTAGGCCGGCGGTAAGGACTGCTGGGGGGAGACTTTCAGGTGAAGGAGGGACTTGATAGAGCTGGCTACTCTGGTTTGATGACTGCTGACAACTAAGGTCCCTTTGAATCATTCTGATGGTCCAAAAGGATCAATGGGCCTGAAGTTCTGGACCTTAATGGTTATTTAAGCAGATGATTAATATTAGTTTAGTTCCACATACATTTCAAAAGGTGTTTCATGGTTTGCTGATTTGTTTAGTTACCTGTTCATTTATTTAAGTACTCTAGATCCTTCACGACAATCTTAATTAAAAAATGAGAACCCTTTTAGGCAGTCAGTGAACTCCATGTGTTCAATAAACTTAGTATACTGCCCAGACATTTAAAAAAACCCAACCACATTAACAATCCTGCTACCTACCAAGCCACCTCCTCCCCAGCTGCCCAAAAGGAAAGATGGTATCTGCAGTATGGTTTGGAAGTCATCAAATCTGGCATTGGCCAGACCATGGGAGACAGTCAATTGCAAAGCCAAGAGCATCTCATAGAGAACACCTCACCAGCAGTCCCCTCTCATCTCTAAACATTCTGAAGGTTTTGCAATCCGAGCCAAATTCCAGGGGTGAAATCTGGGACCCGTTGTAGTCAATGGGAGTTTTGCCATTGACTTCACTGGGGCTAGGATTATGTTCGAGATCTGTCCTCACTTTTCTGGTACTTCCCTATATAGAGACTGTTTGGCACGGTACTCTGTTATTTCACATCCTTAGAACATAATATTCATTGCAGACGGTTGTACCTTCCAACTTGGACCCTGCCGTTAAGGAACTATGGACAGGTCACCTTGCTACCTAAATATCTGGATACTATTCAATATACATGTTTGAAATGGCACTGCTGTGTATTGCAGAGTCTTCACAAGGTGTCATGATTGTGTCAAGGTGCTCAACCTATTTCATTGTCATTTCAAAGCAATCCAGATTCAAGGCTGTTGATCTGTACATGTGTCACTATTAAGAGAATTCCTATTCATGGTGAAAAGAAAAGGAGTACTTGTGGCACCTTAGAGACTAACAAATTTATTTGAGCATAAGCTTTCGTGAGCTACAGCTCACTTCATCGGATGCGTGCAGTAGAAAATACAGTGGGGAGATTTTATGTACACAGAGAACATGAAACAATGGGTGTTACCATACACACTGTAACAAGAGTGATCAGGTAAGGTGAGCTATTACCAGCAGGAGGGTGCGGGGGGTGAGGGGGGGAATTCATGGTAAATAACTTATCATCCAACGAGGATTCTTCACAATATGCATTGTTGTTATGAAATATGAATACCAAAAACAAGGTTTCCCTGTACCTCTGAAGAACTCTCTTCTCTTATTTTAATATCATGACCCAAGTTAATCATAGTCAATAAACATGAGAAATGTTGCAAGACTGAGGAGTTGAATGAGCTAAAATGTGTTCTTGTTCTTGAAGCCACACTTAATAGCATTAAAAATGTATTTCCCCCACAATTCCTGACAAATAATGTCTGTCTCACATTGTGCATTACAGGCATAATTTCCCTTATGATGAATTGGTGTTAAATTCTAATTTGTACTAAAGTGTAACCTCTAGTGTAAGATTTGTTTGCTGCTGTGCATAGTTTTCAAGTCAGTTGGCCAGATCCTCAACTGTTTTAAATTGGTTTCATTTGATTGTAATCAATGGACATGGCACAATATTTGTACAAGACTTAAAACAACTCATGGAAAAGGCAGAGATTATAGTTGATATACATCAAAAAATTTGCATTATGGATATAGATGGATATAGATAGGTATCATGCATATTACGATGCATATTGAGTATGGCCACTGATTACTCTTGGATTCTTTATAGTACTGATCATTATACCAGACATTACATTCAGTTCCCCATACTATGTATGTTGGATTTTACAAAAAAGAATAGCCAATTGTCTCAGGATGACTCGATACAGACTCTTACAAAGTAGTTTCCAAATATTATCCTCACCAGATAGAACCAAGAGAGCGATTAATACAGAGAAAGAAGAAGAAAATTTTATTTCAATGTCAATGCAATGAGAAGAGTCTGTTCCCAGTAGAATTGGCGAGATCATGCCAGCTTGATAGTTTTATTGCCATTTCAGGAGACCTATTATGGTCCTATTAAAGTGACTTTCAATTCCATATCGCTCATACCTGAGAGAAATTAAGATATATAGTACATTTTGGGCCTCAGGACAATTCATTCATCTTGATCATCTCAAAAAGAAAAGTAAATCTAAAAGATGACTTATTTTAAAATATGAGGACCCTGATTTGTGCTGAATGTAACATTGTTTGATGGTATTTAAATCTGTAATCCTCCTATACATTTCATCGAATCATCTAACTTTCCACACATGCTACTGCATTCCAATTACTCTCTGGTATAGTTTTTATTTCCAATGAAGATTAAAGGGTACTGCTTGAGGTATGCAAAAAAAAAAGAAAAGAAAAGAAAAAGGGACTACAGAAAACAGCAAATTAGTTTGAGTATATCAGCTTAGGAGAACATTGCTGATATCAGTGCTGTAAGGCTGTTAATAAACAGACGAAGTCATTTGTCTCACCGTGTAATGAAAACAAGAATCACCACATTATAATAAAATCTTGACTGGGAAGTGCCTAGAAGACTCTTTGAAGCCTAGGGTGGTTTCCTTCCGTGGATTTTGACACAGTGATACATGCAAACCACATTCTAAATAACTGTGAAATGAAATGGGTTCTGTGGAGAACAGATGGATCAAGGCTAAATATGGTGATGTGCACTAAAGACAGGAACAGATTAATACCACAAGGGGAGACTAAAGGAAAATTGGAAAGACTGGGGTATTTGATCTAATTCATGAATCATTTCCAACGGATAGTTCTGCCTTCAAGCACAATGAATAATACCAAGACAGCATCTTTAAAAATGTATGTGTGTTTTAATGTAGCTTAGAATTCAGAGCCATACTTCCCAGTGAATTTTTTTAAAAAAAGTTCTTTACTGTTCTTCAAAAAAATTACTCATATTTCTAAACATCACAGGTGCAATGTTGTTTAGTTTTCTGTACTCTGGCATGAATTGCTATTTTAACAAGTTAGACCAAACTCCCCTCTGTGACACAAAGCCTTTGAAAATGGATTTTTTGCATGGACATTCTGTAGCAGTTGAGAGACTTGATTCCCCCATTCACATCCAGGCCATAGAGCTCCAGCCCTTTTAGCGGTTAAGGGCAAGATTTGACGGGTAGGTCTGCATATAAATCTCCATAACTACAGGTTTCAGAGTAACAGCCATGTTAGTCTGTATTCGCAAAAAGAAAAGGAATACTTGTGGCGCCTTAGAGACTAACCAATTTATTTGAGCATAAGCTTTCGTGAGCTACAGCTCACTTCATCGGATGCATACTGTGGAAAATACAGAAGATGTTTTTATACACACAAACCATGAAAAATATGGGTGTTTATCACTACAAAAGGTTTTCTTTCCCCCCACCCCACTCTTCTGCTGGTAATAGATGTCAAGAATTATAACATTCATAAACCAGTCGGAGAACACTTCAGTCTCTCTGGTCACGCGATTACAGACATGAAAGTTGCGATATTACAACAGAAAAACTCCAAAACCAGACTCCAGTGAGAGACTGCTGAATTGGAATTCATTTGCAAATTGGATACAACTTAGGCTTGAATAGAGACTGGGAGTGGCTAAGTCATTATGCAAGGTAACCTATTTCCCCTTGCTTTTTTCCTACAAACCCCCTCTCCCCCCCACCCCGTTCCTCAGACATTCTTGTTAAACCCTGGATTTGTGCTGGAAATGGCCCACCTTGATTATCATACACATTGTAAGGAGAGTGATCACTTTAGATAAGCTATTACCAGCAGGAGAGTGGGGTGGGAGGACAGAAAACCTTTTGTAGTGATAAACACCCATTTTTTCATGGTTTGTGTGTATAAAAACATCTTTTGTATTTTCCACAGTATGCATCCGATGAAGTGAGCTGTAGCTCAAGAAAGCTCATGCTCAAATAAATTGGTTAGTCTCTAAGGTGCCACAGGTACTCCTTTTCTTTTTATCTCCTTAACTGTTCCCAGTCTACTCCTGCTCCAAATAGCCGTAGCATTATAATGGCTTGAACCTGCCCCACTTCCTGGAACAGTGCTCCACAGCACACGGAGGGATACATGCTTCTAAATGAGATTTGTATATCCTGTCCTCCTTAATGTAGTTTTTAACGGTTACATTCCATGAGGTCAGATTCTGATATCCTCACTGAATGGTACCTTACTCTGCATGCAGCCCCATTGAAATAAATGGGAGTACTTGAGAAGTAAGGTACTTCTCAATGTGAGTAAGGGCATCAGAATCTGAGACTAAAAGGAGTACTCAAGTAGTAGGGAACTTCTGGGTGTGAGTACAGGTATCAGAATGTTGGCTGTGGTTAGCCAAGCAGAGCTGGACCTCTGAATCTCTTCAGTAGGGCATGACTATCAGGATATGACAGAGCCTGAACACTATAACAAACATGGAGAGAGAAAGAAACATCTCGATAATTGTTTTGAAACATAAACAATCCCCTGAAAAGTCTTACAGGAAGTGTCATGTATGAACTACGGAGAGATGCAGAGCACTTGGCAGTGAAGGAACATGTGAAATATATTAATACTGCGGATGGCTGCATTTAGTTTGTGAGGGAGGAAATGATCCATGTGGGTTTCTGCTCAGTGGCATAAATGTTGCAGGTTCATGCTTCTAATATGATTCCCTCTTTCTAAGCAAGGTTCAGTAATAATATTAAAGCAGATATAAAATGTGCCATTTGCCTGAAAACCTGACTCTGTCTGCTATTTTCATTTCAGGTTGCCAATCTGGCCTGTTCTATCTCCAATAACGAAGAAGGTGTGAAGTTAGTCCGTATGGCAGCAACCCAGATTGATAGTCTATGCCCACAGGTAGGCAAAATCCTTGCTGAAAAGTACTCAAGGACTGTTAAAGCATTAAAGAGCATAAGGTATTTGACAGAGAAAAATGTCCCATATGAAGATTATAGCCTTGCCTTTTTCATTATATTGTTGACTGCCTGGCAAAAACTGTGAAAAATACATTTGTATTGTGAGCCTTGCTTAATGAACAGAATGAACACAGTGCACAGCTGTGCTTTTAACATAGTATTTAATCAATTTGTTCTTCCCCTTGAGCAAAGTTTTGTCATTTCTTGTAACAACTTATTCTAAATAATAGGTAATAAATGCTGCTCTCACGTTGGCTGCCAGACCCCAGAGCAAAGTAGCTCAGGACAACATGGACGTCTTTAAAGATCAGTGGGAGAAACAAGTGAGAGTTCTGACCGAGGCAGTTGATGACATCACTTCTGTGGACGACTTCCTCTCGGTCTCAGGTACTGGGATCAAAGGAGCCTCCTAAAAATAAGCTAATAAATTAAAATAATGGTCACATTAGAAAGGCAGCTAGAATTACAGATGAGCCATTAGTGCATTCTTCCATCCACTTCGAATGCTGGCTTGCTGAACTCAGTGGGAGTGATCCAGTCCTGCCAATTAATCCCTAATAACTGGTCACATTGTACATGTGTTTCTCTCTTCTGGGAGATGTTTTGAATTTCAAACCCTGATGGGACTAAAACAATTGCAGGTAAAACAAGTATAAATTTTTAGCACCAGTTTTCCCCTTGTTATGGACAAAATTTATTGCTAGCGCATGTATTCGTAGTTGGACAGCTACCTATCTACCTAATTTGCATCTTTTCGTATCCGGTGGTTAATATATCCAGCCAAAATGAATTGAAGGTGTTGCCCCGATAAAAAGAGAGGCTGGGCAGGGGCCTGGCTGTTTCTCTGCGTGCTGCAGTAAATGGCAAACCACCTTCATGGAGTCAAAGAAGTTAAGAGAGAGAGACCCAGAGTCTCCAGTGCAATCCATTCACTTTGTGCCACTCAGGTGGTACAAAATGGATGGATTCTGGGCAGAAATATTCAGCAGAGATTTTCCTTTTGGAGGAAAATTCTTCACTAGTGTAAACCTGGCAGAGATCACTCCTGTGCCAGTCACCTGTGCCAGTCACTTCAGTGCACACACTAGTTGTTCTAACTAATATAAGGACCAGGCAATCAGTGAATTATGGAGTTATAATTGGCTTTCTGATGCACTCCCCAAAACTGCACCTAGTAGAGCTCAAACATAGGGGAGGTCTGAGCCTGGAAAAGATCTGTTGGATTATCTAATCCATTTCCCCACAGCGCAGGATTTCTGCCTTTGCTGTAATTAGCAGAGATAGCTTCAAGCCACAGAATTCTGAGTTGGTTCCAGATTCCAAGCTTCCCAGACTTCAGGGTTTGTTTGATCTCATTATAAAGGTATGGGTCACAAGCAAAATTTGAATCCAGGTCTGGGTTTGGATTTCAGGTGTTCCCAAAGTTCAGAGGTGTTCATGTCTAGAGTTTTGGCTGGACCGGTCTCTATTGCCAATAAGTACAGAACCACCCTTTTTCCCATTCATTAATGTCTTGTAACAGGCTGCCAGTGTCTGCAAATGTTATTTTGTGTCAAGGTTCCTCCCCCACTCTGAACTCTAGGGTACAGATGTGGGGACCTGCATGAAAATCTCCTAAGCTTACTTTTACCAGCGTAGGTTAAAACTTCCCCAAGGTACAAATTAATTTTATCCTTTGTCCTTAGAATATCCACTGCCACCACCAAACTCTAACTGGGTTTACTGGGAAATGTAGTTTGGACACGTCTTTCCTCCCCAAATCCTCCCAACCCTTGCACCCCACTTCCTGGGACAGGTTTGGTAAAAATCCTCACCAATTTGCATAGGTGACCACAGACCCAAACCCTTGGATCTGAGAACAATGGAAAAGCATTCAGTTTTCTTACAAGAAGACTTTTAATAGAAATAGAAGTAAATAGAGATAAAGGAATCACCTCTGTCAAATCAGGATGGTAGATACCTTACAGGGTAATTAGATTCAAAACATGGAGAAACCCTCTAGGCAAAACCTTAAGTTACAAAAAAGACACACAGACAGAAATAGTCATTCTATTCAGCACAGTTCTTTTCTCAGCCATTTAAAGAAATCATAATCTAACACATACCTAGCTAGATTACTTACTAAAAGTTCTAAGACTCCATTCCTGTTCTTTCCCTGGCAAAAGCAGCACACCGACAGACACAGACCCTTTGTTTCTCTCCCTCCTCCCAGCTTTTGAAAGTATCTTGTCTCCTCATTGGTCATTTTGGTCAGGTGCCAGTGAGGTTACCTTTAGCTTCTTAACCCTTTACAGGTCAGAGGATTTTTCCTCTGGCCAGGAGGAATTTTAAAGGGGTTTACCCTTCCCTTTATATTTATGACACCAAAGTTCAGAGGTGTTCATGTCTAGAGTTTTGGCTGGACCGGTCTCTATTGCCAATAAGTACAGAACCACCCTTTTCCCCATTCATTAATGTCTTGTAACAGGCTGCCAGTGTCTGCAAATGTTATTTTGTAAGAACTTGATTGTCACGGTCCTTATCCAAGTGTGAGAGAAAGGATGCCTTACTCTCTTTCATAGTCCTGCTCAGATTGTGACTCAACAATGTGACCAAATGGGTGGGAAGGGGAAAGAATGCAGTGTAAGTTGAAGGATACCTGATATGGCCCTTCACCCCTTTGCTCACCCACCACAATAGCTGGACAGGAACACAGTAGAGAGCAAGCTGTTCCACAAAAAGACTTAAAGTAACTTACTCCTCATCCAAATACAGGAAGGAAAGTGAAAGGGATTTGGACTGTCTGGTTCACAGTCCTTTCTCTCTGGTGCTTCTGGGGAGGTGTAAATACACACTACTCCTTATGGCAGAATGTAAAGTTACAATCTAGCTATAAAAAGCTAGTGATCCTGCTGCAAAAAGTTGTTTGTTTGATTCACTGTTGCGGTAGCTTATTAACCATCAAGATGTAAGGGAGGTGGAATTGGCTGTTGTGAGAAAAGGACATAGAGTATGGCCTGAGCAGTCCTTTGAGAGGATCTCTGAGAGCAGCCAAGCCTCAGGAGACAGCATGGGCTGAATTCTGTGGTGGTCTAATTTGAGATCCTTTCAAGAATAATACCAAATCCAAGGAAAGGGACAAGTTTTCACTTGCTACAACTTTGTCAACTGTGCAAAAGCCACTTACTTATACTTCTTTTGTAAATAAAAAGGTAATAACAGTTAACTTAGAAAAAAGAAGAGATACATTTTACATAAAATAATGTAATCAGTTCTTGTTTCAAAGTAACAGGAAAATCCCTGTTTCTATTATGCTTTTGCTCTCTATTCTTTGTGAATCTTGGAAGATGAGGCATTATTGGATCTCAACTTCATATTAGGCAAAGATTTTGAATATATACTTTATCTAAAATACACATTTCAAAAATACTATTTTAAATAGAGTGTGGGGGGGGGGCGGGGGGAATGGCTTATTCATCCTTAGAAAGCATTCCTTCATTTTTTTTTTTTCTGTTTGGTTGCGTCATGTTATTCCTGGTAACAAGGAAACGGTGTAGTTGAACCTGATTACACTCCACGATTCAACCCCAGTGCAGAGTGCTTACAACAAGCTATGACAAGGAAATGAAAATTCACTGTCCGAAAATTGGGTGCTTCTGAACCTGGGAGAGCATATATTTTGATTTGACAATTGGAGCTGCCAAGCACCTTTTCACAGACTTAGCTCTACAAATAATGGATGGACCCAGTCTGTGGTCCATAGATACGGTCCACAAGCTGAGGAGCTGCCATTTTATTATTTATTTTTGTTCTACTGTTCAAAGCAAAGCACTTGCATTCATAAATTGCACGTTCTTCCCAGGGGTAATTTGTACTGACTGTTTATGTCAGAAATCAATTTATTCTCATAATGTATTTATTGGGGATAAGCATGAGTTACAAAACTTGGATCCAGAGCCAAATTTTGCCAAGGTGGGTCAAATCTGGGGTTTGAGTTCAGGTCTGTCTTTTCAATATTTTATTTTCTTATCTGTTTAAAAATGATGTACTGTCCCACGCTGTTTAGAGAACTCTGCTCTATTACCAGTGAACTCTGAAGTCTTGGCTTCAATCAGAAATTCACACAAAGAAGCAATAGCTTATTTTTGGTTGTAAAACCATTAAAGTATTCAAAACCGTTTGGGTGACTGGTTAAGAATTTCTGACAAAGTGACCCCTCCCCACTTATTACCCATTGCCACAATTGATGGCACATTTTTATCGGTGCAGTGGCTACAGAAGGAAGCTGAGATTAATTTTAATCAAACACTTTACATTTCAAATACATTGTCCATTCATATTTCCGAAAGAGTTTCACTTCAGGCAAAATGTGGGCATGCTGTGCTAAGCAAAATGGGTTTACAAAAATCTTTTTGCAGAGCAACATTTTTGAAATGTATTCATGTCCTTTTTTTGAAGTGAACTTTCCCTTTGAAATGACCTTCATTCACAACACTGGAGAATTTCAGTTCTCATTCAAAATTGTTACCATTTGAAAGGCAACATTGTTAACTTTTCTGGGGAAAAATTAAGAGCGAACCATGGGATCTTTGGCAAGTCACATGACAATTTCAGCCTATTTTTTGTAACCCTGGAATGGATAAAAAAATCAGTTGGATAAATAATCATCCTTGATTTATTGATCTTACTACAAGGTATGTAATTTTATCCCCAGCTCATTTGTGGTGGTACTGGCAGAAACAGAAGTTGCAGCTCAGATTTGCCTGAGATTATAGCCAAATGTAAAATTCAGATGTCACTTTCACTGTTGACATGACTTTTTGAACTATGTTGACTGGAGGGAGAAGGACAGTGTTCCATGCTACGGAAAATCAGCTTCAACACATGACAGTGCTGTGTAAGGCACACACGATATACTGCAGTGTATAAAACCTGGTGGCCAGACCCTCAGCTTGTGTAAATTGGTATATCTCCTTTACTTTCAATAGAGCTACAATAATGTACACAAGCTGAAGACCTTGCCATATGTTCATTAGTATAGTATCATGACAGACACAATCACTGACACTTAGGAGCATGTTCCCTGCTGTAAAAGCTTCCCACTTCTGTCCCTGGTCTTGTGGGAAGGGGATGAGCTGCTTGCTCCTCCACTTCCTGCTCTCTGCATGGGGATGCCTCCACCTCCCTCCCTGAATTGAATCCCTCACTTCTCCTGGTTCTGGATGCAGTGAGGGATGCAAAAACCAGCTCTTGCTCCGTCCACTCTCCCACTGCTGATACCATTTGATGGGCATGGGAGAGGAACCCCTGACAAATCTCTCACTCCCCCAGATTATTTCTAAAGCCACTCTACTGCCCATCTAACAAGATTCCTGGGTGAGAGGTGGTAGAGACGATACACAATAGTACTTACAAAGATAAAAGAAGATTATTTTACCAAATGATGTGAGACAGCAAGTGGAAACTGAACCCAGACCCCTGAGTCCATGCGAAAGAGGTGAAATTCTGACTCCATTGCACTTGATGACTAAATTCTTATTGACTTCATTGTGCCAAGAATCACCTGTGCTCCCCAGCCAACAGAAAGCTACCTACTAAAGTGCCTTCTCTACAGAGTGTTTTGTGAAGACGCAGGTGAGGGGTCAGGACATTGGACTGGCCATGTTCTCAGATGTCATGCTAGTGGAGACTGAGCATATGCAAACTTTCTTCACAAGAGTGAATTTTATCCACGATGTAAACCTAAATAACAGGCTTCAAACTCTCATTGACTTTCAATAGCAGTTGGGTGCCTTATTTCTTTAGACACCTTTGAAACTCACACCCTAAATCTTTTCAGTAATAAACAGACTAATCTTTTAAATATTGACTTCTTGTCAATGCATATACAGTATGTATGGCCATATTATACTCCAGTTTTATTTATTGTTATTTTAGTAACTCTTAAATTTAATTAAGAGTTGATATTTGAAGTGAATTTTAGTGTTTGAGAAAAGTACCAGATTTACAACACTGGGAATCCCAAGAGCTGTACTTACCCTTAAAATAACTGTTGGATCCGTCTGTGCCTCAAGATTGTTTTGGAGTGACAATGTGTAGTGTGAGAAGGGTAGTTCTGTCTCAATGGTAAATAAGTCATTGGTTTGTTCACTCTGCTGAGACTCTGAATAATGGTGCGAATAAATGCTAGTTATGTAGGTGACTTTTGTGGTGAGAAGACCTACTCAACCTATTTAACACAGAATAAGTCACCAAACAGACATTGGACAGAAATTAATTTTGGTCAGTACTGACCTAGGTTCAGACTCAAAATGGAGACCTGGAATGTAAAGCACCATAACTTATTATGTACCCTTATTAAGAGACTACAGTATACCCTGGAAATGGCCTAAAGTGCTGTGGTAACAATATTGTAAGCTGTTGTGTTTTAGTCACACATGATGCAGTCCTTCATGACATTCTCAGAAACAAACTAGGGAAATGTGGTGTAGATGAAATTACAATAAGGTGGGTGCACAATTGGTTGAAAAACTCATACCCAAATAGTAGCTTTTAATGGCTTGCTGCCAAACTGGGAGGACATATCTAGTGGGGTCCCTCAGGGGCCTGTCCTGAGTCTGCTACTATTAAATATTTTCATTAATGGCTTGGGCAATGGAGTGGAGAGTATGCTTATAAAATCTCCAAAGGACACCAAGTTGGGAGGGGTTGCAAGCCCGTTGGAGGAGATTATTATAATTCAAAATGGCCTTGATAAATTGGAGAATTGATCTGAAATCAACAAGATGAAATTTAATTATAAAAAGTGCAAATAATAACTGGCTAGGAAGTAGTACTGCTAAAAACAATATGTGGTTGTAGTGAATGACAAACTGAATATGAGTTAACAATGTGATGCAGTTGCAAAAAAGGCGAATATTGTTCTGGGGTGTATTAACAGGAGTGTTGTAAATAAGACATGGGAGGTAATAGTCCTACTGTACTAAGCACTGGTGAGCCTTCAGCTAGAGGATTGTGTCCAGTTTTGGGCAAGACACTTTAAGAAATATGTGGACAAATTGTAGAGAATCCAGAGAAGAGCAACAAAAATGGTAAAAGGCTTACAAAACCTGACCTCTGAGGAAAGATTAAAAAAAAACACTTGGCATGTTTAATCCTGAGAACGGAAGACTGAGTGGGGACTTGATAACAGTCTTCAAATGTGTTAAGGGCTGTTATAGAGAGGACAGTAATCAATTCTTTTCCATGCTCACTGGAAGTAGAACAAGTAGTAATCAGTTTAATCTGCAGGAGGGGAGATTTAGGTTAGATATTAAGGAAAAAATATTTCTAGCTATAAAGATAGTTAAGCTCTGGAATAGGCTTCCAAGGAAGATTGTGACATTCCCATCATTGGGAGTTTTTAAGAATGGGTTGGACAAACATCTGTCAGGGAAGGGCTAGGTTTACTGTGCCTTGCCTCAGCTCAGGGAACTGGACTAGATGACCTCTTGAGGTTCATTCCAGCCCTATATTTCTGTGATGCTATGATTCTATGATTCTATTACACGAGAAAAGTACTCAGAACAGACAAATTATTCCTTATGACTCAACAGTTGCAGTATACACGTATAAGCCTAGCGATGAACTGAAAATTATATGTGTTATTTCTGCAGAAAACCATATTCTGGAGGATGTGAATAAATGTGTGATCGCCCTCCAAGAGGGAGATGTTGATACACTGGACAGAACTGCAGGTGCAATCCGTGGCCGTGCAGCCAGAGTCATTCACATCATCAATGCAGAGATGGAAAACTATGAAGCTGGAGTTTATACTGAGAAGGTACTGGAAGCTACAAAATTGCTCTCAGAAACCGGTAAGCTTATTCTGACTAAGCTCTCTAACACATTAAGTTCCTAACCAGTTTAAATCCATATTTTCCAGTCTGTAATTTAGAAGAGCATCTGTGCTCTCTCTGTGTGGATGGATCTGCTTGTTAGTGACTAAAGTTCATGTTTCAAAACAAAACAATAAAAAAGACACACTGACATGTTGAAAAAAGTACAGAAAAAATAAATCCAAATAATAAGGCTAATTTCAAAACCTCATGTCCTCTCCAAAGGTCTAAGAAAACCTCAGAATTAACAAAATTTCAGTGAAAGTCCTTTGGAATGACTGGCAATTCATGATTATATCATTTTAAAAGTAATATAATTTCATAGTTATTTCATAGTAGGACTATGTGCAGGATCATAAATTTTTCCACTCCTATTCTCACTCATATACTTCTTTACCACTGTATTTGTTCTAGGCTTTGTGGTCACCAGGACAGTTCCAGTTGTGACAAATAACCAATGAGCAATTCAAACACATGTAGCAACAGATAATATAAGTGACTGTAATATTAGAGTGAAGCATCAGATTTGTTGCTGCAACATAGCGAATCCTTTATCACTGGTTGCATGTTTGTTAATTCTTGATATATAAATCAGGCTATAAAGCAAGCTATCAAAATATATTGATACATGGATTATAATTTATTATTATTTTATTGTTCCAATTGAACAGTGTGGCCCCATAAACAAACCAGGAAGGTGAAATGTTAATAGCTCTGCTTTCTATGTCCCTTCGCTGGAGATTAAGGATTGAATCCCAGATTCTGACTGTACATCTTTCAGTATATGATCAAAATTAGAGGAGGCTAGGAAACAAACTTTGTCTCCGCAGAACTGGTGAAATTTATCCTTGCTTTGGCCTACGGAGGGGCATTTCAAAGGAGGATTTAGCCTTTGGGAGCGTGATCTGCACATAATAGTATATACCCTGCCACTTAGCCCTAATCAGCATACATCCCTTAAACACCTCTCTGGCTTATATTTGGATAAACCCAGAGAAAGTGGACAATTGGACTAGAGAGCTTATTTTATGAGAGGAGATGAACAGAACTTGGCTTGTTTAGCCTAGCAAAACAAAGGCTAAGAGGGGATATGTTTGCTGTCTATAAATACATGAAACGGGAAAAAAACAAGAGAATGAGAGCAGTTATTGAAGTTTAAGGACAATGTTGGCTCAAGAACAGATGGGTAAAAATTAGCCAGGAATAAATTTAGGTTGAAAATTAGACAGTTTCTAGCCATCAGAGTGAGGTTCTGGAACAGCCTTCCAATAAGAGTAGTGAAGGACAAACAACCTAAATGGTTTAAGATAGAGTTTGATACATTTATAAATGGGAGTATAGGATGGGCTGCTTGTGCTAGTTGGCGGCAGGACTTCATGACCCAAGTGGTCACTTCCAGTCCTGTGTTCAAAGAGAGTGAGAATTTGGCCCTCTATGCCTTTGAAGATGCTGGAGTGGTAGTCCTCTGACATTAGTGAGATTCCATAGAAAATCTTTGTATAGTTCTTAGTCAAGGAAACACAAGAGGATCAGAAAGTGGTTGTTTTAATTCCATATTTATTGCAAATTCAATGCAAGATCAAAGGTTTTTAACCATAAATTTAGCTTCAAAAGGGCATTTCATCAGCAAAATAATGTAAACTCTAGCAAAAAGCAGTTGTCATGGATTTAAAACAGGAAGATATGACCTGTCCAGTGTGACTGGGTTCTTGGGTCAACAGACTTTCACAAACCAGCAAAATATACTGAAGTTTATTTCCATTAAAGTCTTCATTAGTAACCTGAAAAGGAGTACTTGTGGCACCTTAGAGACTAACAAATTTAATTGAGCATAAGCTTTCTTGAGCTACAGCTCACTTCATCGGATGCATTCAGTGGAAAATACAGTGGGGAGATTTATATACACAGAGAACATGAAACAATGGGTGTTACCATACACACTGTAAGGAGAGTGATTGCTTAAGATGAGCTATTACCAGCAGGAGAGGGCGGGAGAAAACCTTTTGTAGTGGTAATCAAGGTGGGCCACTTCCAGCAGTTAACAAGAACGTCTGAGGAACAGTGGGGGGGAGGGAGGAAATAAACCTGAGGAAATAGTTTTACTTTGTGTAATGACCGATCCACTCCCAGTCTCTATTCAAGCCTAAGTTAATTGTATCCAGTTTGCAAATTAATTCCAATTCAGCAGTTTCTCCTTGGAGTCTGTTTCTGAAGTTTTTTTGTTGAAGATTTGCCACTTTTAGGTCTGTAATCGAGTGACCAGAGAGATTGAAGTGTTCTCCGACTGGTTTTTGAATGTTATAATTCTTGACGTCTGATTTGTGTCCATTTATTCTTTTACGTAGAGACTGTCCAGTTTGACCAATGTACATGGCAGAGGGGCATTGCTGGCACATGATGGCATATATCACATTGGTAGATGTGCAGGTGAACGAGCCTCTGATAGTGTGGCTGATGTGACTAGGCCCTATGATGGTGTCCCCTGAATAGATATGTGGACACAGTTGGCAATGGGCTTTGTTGCAAGGATGGGTTCCTGGGTGAGTGGTTCTGTTGTGTGCTGTGTGGTTGCTGGTGAGTATTTGCTTCAGGTTGGGGGGTTGTCTGTAAGGAAGGACTGGCCTGTCTTCCAAGATCTGTGAGAGTGATGGGTCGTCCTTCAGGATAGGTTGTAGATCCTTGATGATGCGTTGGAGAGGTTTTAGTTGGGGCCTGAAGGTGATGGCTAGTGACGTTCTGTTATTTTATTTGTTGGGCCTGTCCTGTAGTAGGTAACTTCTGGGTACTCTTCTGGCTCTGTCAATCTGTTTCTTCACTTCAGCAGGTGGGTATTGTAGTTGTACGAATGCTTGATAGAGATCCTGTAGGTGTTTCTCTCTGTCTGAGGGGTTGGAGCCAATGCGGTTGTATCGTAGAGCTTGGCTGTAGACAATGGATCTTGTGGTGTGGTCTGGGTGAAAGCTGGAGGCATGTAGGTAGGAATAGCGGACAGTAGGTTTCCGGTATAGGGTGGTGTTTATGTGACCATCGCTTATTAGCACCGTAGTGTCCAGGAAGTGGATCTCTTGTGTCGACGGGTCCAGGCTGAGGTTGATGTTGGGATGGAAATTGTTGAAATCATGGTGGAATTCCTGAAGGGCTTCTTTTCCATGGGTCCAGATGACGATGATGTCATCAATATAGTGCAAGTAGAGTAGGGGTATTAGGGGACGAGAGCTGAGGAAGCGTTGTTCTAAGTCCGCCATAAAAATGTTGGCATACTCTGGGGCCATGCAGGTACCCATAGCAGTGCCGCTGCCCCCCACTGTTCCTCACACGTTCTTGTCAACTGCTGGAAATGGCCCATCTTGATTATCACTACAAAAGGTTTTCTCCCTGCCCTCTCCTGCTGGTAATAGCTCATCTTAAGTGATCACTCTGCTTACAGTGTGTATGGTAACACCCATTGTTTCATGTTCTCTGTGTATATAAATCTCCCCACTATATTTTCCACTGAATGCATCCGATGAAGTGAGCTGTAGCTCACAAAAACTTATGCCCAAATAAATTTTAGTCTCTAAGGTGCCACAAGTAATCCTTTTCTTTTTGCGAATACAGACTAACACGGCTGCTACTCTGAAACCTGTCATTAGTAAACTGAGCGATTTCTGAACAATATGAATTCATTTTTAAATAGAACAAAATTAATTTTCAGACTTTTTATTATGCTAACATTTCTGGCCCAACTTTATGTAAAATGTTCATCTTTCATAGAACAAATTTACAATGATAAAAACACAATAAAATGGATCTACAACAGGGACATTAAACACTTACATGGCATAGTTAACGTGTTCTTTAATAAAGCCTGAATTATAACAAAGTGATAATAGCTTTCTATTAAGTGCATCTTTTCCAACCCCTTCTGTGAGGTCTGGGAAAAATTGCACCTGGTTGCTGTTCTGTAGAGAAAGAGGACTCCAGATTACAGATACTGTATTTTAAAGCCTGTATTTCAGTTCATTCTGTACATTCTCTCTCTCAGATACTTTTATGTCCCCTATAACTGTAGCGTCTTAGCAACTCAGAATCCTTAATATATTTATCCTCACAACATCATGGTGAGCACATTGCTATTAACCCCCTTTTCTTATGGGGAGCTGTGGCATAGAGAGACACTATGTGCCTTGCACAAGGTCACACAGAAAGTCTCTGGCAGAGCAGGGAATTGAACCTTGGTTTTCTGATCACTAGGTTAGCATTCTAACCACTTCCGTCTTTAGTGGAAGTGTATTGAAGTGTCCTTTTTTGAAAACTGTATATCTTGAAGACAACACAATTAGGGGAAACTAAAGCAATAATCAGATTAATACCACTTTTATCTAACCAATGACTACACTATTTGTCAGTAGATATTGAAGTGCTTCACAATGGCATTGTCACCTTCAGACTACAAACAGTGTAATGGAGGCCCAAATGACGAAGGGATTTCACTCCAGTCACAGTGTGAGTTAGCGCTGGAGCTGAAGTTGGAACTCAGTTCCCTAATTCCAATCCCCTGCTCCATCCCCAAGATCAAAGTCACTGCTTATCTTATTCTCATAAGAGGGACGTAGATTTGTGACTATAAATCCATAGACTTTAATGCCTAAAGGGACAGTCACGGTCCTCTAGTCTGATCTCCTGTACATTTAGGCCACAGAATCTCACCCACCCAGTCCTGTAGATGGCCCATAACCTCAAGATGAGTTACTGAAGTCCTCAAATCTTGATTTAAAAATTGCAAGTTACAAAGAAAAGGAGGACTTGTGGCACCTTAGAGACTAACCAATTTATTTGAGCATGAGCTTTCGTGAGCTACAGCTCACCTCATCGGATGCATGCCGTGGAAACTGCAGCAGACTTTATTTATACACAGAGAATATGAAAAAATACCTCCTCCCACCCCACTGTCCTGCTGGTAATAGCTTATCTAAAGTGATCATCAGGTGGGCCATTTCCAGCACAAATCCAGGTTTTCTCACCCTCCACCCCCTGGTGACCAGCAGGAGAGTGAATTTGTGTGAGGGGGTGGAGGGTGAGAAAACCTGGATTTGTGCTGGAAATGGCCCACCTGATGATCACTTTAGATAAGCTATTACCAGCAGGACAGTGGGGTGGGAGGAGGTATTTTTTCATATTATCTGTGTATAAATAAAGTCTGCTGCAGTTTCCACGGCATGCATCCGATGAAGTGAGCTGTAGCTCACGAAAGCTCATGCTCAAATAAATTGGTTAGTCTCTAAGGTGCCACAAGTACTCCTTTTCTTTTTGCGAATACAGACTAACACGGCTGTTACTCTGAAAGTTACAAAGAATCTGCCATTTACTCTAGTTCAAACCAGCAAGTGACCTGTGTCCCACATTGCAGAGGAAAGCAAAAAAAAACCAACCACCCCACGGTCTCTTCCAATTTGATCTATGGGGAAATTCCTTCCCAACCCTAAATACAGTGATTAGTATACCCTGAGCGTGTGGTTAAGACCCACCAGCCTTACACCTGGGAAAGAATAGAACATAAGAGCATAAGGATGACCATCTAGTCCAGTATCCTGTCTTCTGAAAGTGGCTGGCACCAGATGCTTCAGAGGGAATGAACAGAACTGGTTAGTTATTGAGTAGTCCATTCCCTTTCATCCAGTACCAGTATCTGACAGTCAGGAGCACAGAGATACCCAGAGCATGGGGTTTTATCCCTGACCATCTTGGCTAATAGCCACGGATGGACCTATCCTCCATGAACTCAGCTAATTCTTTTTTGAAACCAGTTGAACTTTTGAGCTTCACAACCTGCTCTGGCAACAAGTACCACAGATTGTCTGTGTGTTGTGTGAAGAAGTATTGTTTTAAATCTGCTGCCTACTAATTTCATTGAGTGACTCCGGTACTTGTGTTATGTGAAGGGGTAAATAACACTTCCTTATTCACTTTCTCCACACCAGTCATGATTTTCATGACCTCTATCATGGCCCCCCTTAGTCATCTCTTTTCTAAACAGAACAGTGCCAGTCTTTTTAATTTCTTGTTATATGGAAGCTGTTCCCTAATCATTTTTGCTGCCTTTCTTTATATATATTTTTTTCAATTCTACTATAACATTTTTTGAGATGGGATGACCAGAACTGCAGGTAGTATTCAAGGTGTGGGCGTACCATGGATTTAAATAATGGCATTATGATATTTTCTGTCTTATTATCTGTTCCTTTCCTGATAGTTCCAAATAATCTGTTAGGGTTTTTTTACTGCTGCTGAACATTGAACATTGAACTAATTTAGACCCCATCATTTTGTATGTTTGGTTAGGATTCTGTTTTCCAATATGCATTACTTTACTTTTGTCTACATTGCATTCCCTCTGCCATTTTGTTGCCCAGTCATCCAGTTTTGTGAGATCCCTATGGACAGTCAGCTTTGGACTTGACATCTTTAGTAATTTTGTATTGTCTGCAAACTTTTGACGCTTCACTGTTTACCCCTTTTTCCTGATCACTTATGAATATGTTGAATATATTGAACAGCACTGATCCCAATACAGATCCTTGGAGCACCATGTTTTTTTCCTCTCTCCCTGTGAAAACTGACCATTTATTTCTACCTTTTGTTTCCTACCTTTTAATCAGGTATTGATCCATGAGAGGACCTTCCCTCTTTTTCAATGACTGCCTATTTTGCTTAAGAGCCTTTCGTGAAGGACTCTATCAAAGGCTTTCTGAAAATCCAAGTACACTATATCCACTAGATCACATTTGTCCACAGGTTTATTGACCCCCTCAAAGTATTTTAATAGATTGGTGAGACAGGATTTCCCTTTCACAACACAAAAGCTGTGTTGACTCCACCCCAATGTATCATTGTCATTTATGTATCTGATAATTATGTCTTTTACTATAATTTCAATCCATTTGCCTGGTACCAAAGTTAGCCTACCAGCCTATAATTACCAGCATTGCCTTTGGAGCCTTTTTAAAAAATAGGTGTTACATTAGCTATCTGCCATTCGTCTGGTATGGACGCTGATTTAAGCAATAGGTTACATACCACAGTTAGCAGTTCTGCAATTTCATATTTGAGCTCCTTCAGAACTCTTACATGAATACTATCTAGTGCTGCTGACTTAATATTATTTAATGTATCAGTTTGTCCCCAAACCTCCTCTATTGACACCTCAGTCTGGGACAGTTCATTAGATTTGTCACCTAAAGAGAATGGCTCAGGTGTAGGAATCTCCCTAACATCCTTTGCAATGAAGACCCATGCGACAAATTCCTTTAGCTTCTCTGCAACTGCCTTGTCTTCATTGAGTGCTCCTTTAGTACCTCAAATGTCTCATGGCCCCACTGATTGTTGGCCTGCCCGTTCTGACTGCAAGTCTTCTTGTGTTCTCTTCTCACTTGCAATTTCTGAGAGTTCTTGGGGCTCCAAACTCTGGCTATCTCCATGGTCTATTCCCCTCTCCTTGTAGGGCTATTCACACTTTCTCTTCTTCCTTGCTCTCCCATCTTCTGGTACTGACTGCCTCTCCGCTTCATTTTCTGACTCACCAAACCTATTCCTCAGGTCTATTTCTCCTTCACGAGCCAGTCTTTCCCTCTGATTTGTTCTCATAGTCACATGCTTCCACTGGCCACTTTCCTCATCATCTGCTCAAACCTCCTTTGAAACTCAACCATAGTTTCTAGCTGTATCTCCTAACCTTAGATCTTCTCTTCCTTGGATCTATCGGGTGGCACTTTAGACATACAGGTATGGCTCCTGTTCTGCTGGCGGGCCAGTTGGCTGCAAGGAAGCCCCATCTCCTAATCAAGGTTTAGCTGTAATCAAAGGCTCTACTTCTCTCCGTACACACTGCCCCCTACCAGACTTTGCAAACTGAAAGCAAACCAGCAAGCAAACAAACAGACTCTCAAGAACAACAAGGAGTCCGGTGGCACCTTAAAGACTAACAGATTTATTTGGGCATAAGCTTTTGTGGGTAAAACCCCCACTTTTTCAGATGCAACCTCACACTCTCAAGAACTCACTCACAGCCACTATGGAACAGGGGTTTGCTTGCCTCTGTTCTCCTCCAACAGATCTCCAGTCAAAGTCCTCTGCTTTCAGCTCTCTCTCTCTCTCTCTCTGTTGGCCTCTGTGCCACTGCTCAGAAAGCAAAACACTGAAGAATAGGAGCTGCATTTCAGTGGAAGCACTCATGACTGTGAGCCAGAAAACAACACAGGCACAAATCCTGGCACTGTGCAAGTCAATGAAGCTACGCTGATTTACACCAGGTGAGGATCTGGCTCATAGTATTCTGTACTTATACAGTGTAGTGTTTTTCCATCTGCAGTTCTCAAAACACATTAGAAAGGTATGATTAGTCCTGCTTTACAGATTATTATATTGAGACACAGAAAGGTGAAATGACTTGCCCAAGTCACATAATAAGTCAGTGGATGAGCTGAGGGGAGAACCCAGGCCTCCTAACTCAATTCTGTGCCCTCTCATTCCCTCCAGAGTTGGGTTCACTAAAGTCACAAGTTGTGTTGCTGCTTCTGCCACAGACCAACTGTGGGGCCTTACACAAAATCCCTTAACAACTCTTTCCTTTGGTTTCCTCGTCTGTTAAATTATATTACTATCATGTCTTATTTCAGAGTAACAGCCGTGTTAGTCTGTATTCGCAAAAAGAAAAGGAGGACTTGTGGCACCTTAGAGACTAACCGATTTATTAGAGCATAAGCTTTCGTGAGCTACAGCTCACTTCCTCAGATGCATATCGTGGAAACTGCAGCAGGCTTTATATATACACAGAGAATATGAAACAATACCTATTCCCACCCCACTGTCCTGCTGGTAATAGCTTATCTAAAGTGATTTCCAGCACAAATCCAGGTTTTCTCACCCTCCACCCCCCCACACAAATTCACTCTCCTGCTGGTGATAGCCCATCCAAAGTGACAACTCTTTACACAATGTGCATGACAATCAGGCTGGGCTATTGGGGGTGGGGGGGATGTGAGAACCTGGATTTGTGCAGGAAATAGCCCAGCCTGATTGTCATGCACATTGTGTAAAGAGTTGTCACTTTGGATGGGCTATCACCAGCAGGAGAGTGAATTTGTGTGGGGGGGTGGAGGGTGAGAAAACCTGGATTTGTGCTGGAAATCACTTTAGATAAGCTATTACCAGCAGGACAGTGAGGTGGGAATAGGTATTGTTTCATATTCTCTGTGTATATATAAAGCCTGCTGCAGTTTCCACGATATGCATCTGAGGAAGTGAGCTGTAGCTCACGAAAGCTTATGCTCTAATAAATTGGTTAGTCTCTAAGGTGCCACAAGTCCTCCTTTTCTTATCATGTCTTACAATGGGGCTTAATTTAGTAATGTCTGTAGAACACTTGGGGATCCTGAGAAGATGTGATGGAAGGATAAAGTGTTATTATAATATAGGGACAGATTCTGCCCTTAGACATGAATGTGGGATACAATTGGATTCGATAGCTATGAGTGTGAAACACTACGGTAAGTCCCTAATCTTTTTTAATTGAACATTTATTCATTTTTAAAGGAAGAAGCTTTTGTAGACTCAGGGAAACTAATTTAAATGATAAGAGAGAGAAAAAATAGCACTGAACACTTCCTTGATTATTATTATTTACTCTTTGAGGACTCAGCTCAAGAAATGCATCTGGCTGTTGAACTATAAAAGCCCAAATTACAAAATATAGTTTTTCAGGGATACCAGAGCCTTGTGCATTTTTTTAAACCGGGTGTTCAAAGAGATACTGGACCAGATCCTCAGCTGGCCTACATCAGCCTAGCTCCACTGAATTTCAGTGGAGTTACCCTGATTTCAACCTGTTGAGCAGCAGTATGGTGAGATTTTTGAAGACAGATTTCATATTTGATTTTAGGAAAGTGGCACCTACTTACACAAGATCTGAATTTGGTACCTGATTTCTAGATTTCATTTAATGATCTTCTTTTTGAATACTTTATAACCCATAACCCATCCTTTCTTCATTTTAATTTAATGGTGACTTTAAAAAAATCTCCTGATATGTGTAGGTTTTTTTTGTTACGAATTTTTTTCTTGTTGTTATATGTTTCATTTGTTCCCTGCTTTCTTGGCTGTGTTTAGTTGACTGGTGACCTTTATTCTTGTGCTTGTTAGAGCCTGTTCTGATCACATTTATGCCCCCAGTGTCTTTGATATTAGCATTAATTAAGGACATGCTGGTTAAATCCTCTTGAATAATGACATAGTTTCATTTCCCTTTAAAAACAAAGCAGATGCTTGACTCCCACTTCATGACAGTTGCAGAAATCTAAGACAAAAACCATGAAACCATAAAGTCTAAATGACTTCTTAGAAATATAAAAGCAAAATTCATATGGCTTTCAATAGATGTTAATTGTTATCTGCAGTGGGAAAACAAGGCCCCAGAGTTTAATCTTCTGTTTTGTCCTGTACCACATTCTACAATAGTGCATGGATTTTAGTTTTGTTTGTGTTACAAGCTATTCCCTGTGTAGTTAGCTCTGCTTTGTTTTTACAAGAAATAGAACAGAAAGTGGTTATTAAGAATAACTATAACAACTTAAAGTATCTCTCAGATGTATTTACCTTTGTGAACATTGTGTTAGTAAGAAAGAACAGGAGAACTTGTGGCACCTTAGAGACTAACAAATTTATTAGAGCATAAGCTTTTGTGAGCTACAGCTCACTTCATCGGATGCATAGAATGGAACATATAGTAAGATATATATATATATACACACACATGCAGATAAGTTGGAAATTACCATACAAACTGTGAGAGGCTAATTAGTTAAAATGAGCTATTATCAGCAGGAGAAAAAAAACTTTTGTAGTGATAATCAAGGTGGCCCATATAGACAGTTGACAAGAAGGTGTGAGAATACTTAACATGGGGAAATAGATTCAATATGTGTAGTGACCCAGCCACTCCCAGTCTCTATTCAAATCCAAGTTAACAGTATCTAGTTTGCATATTAATTCAAGCTCAGCAGTTGCTCCTTGGAGACTGTTTTTGAAGCTTTTCTGTTGCAAAATTGCCACCCTTAAATCTTTTACTGAGCGGCCTCAGAGGTTGAAGTGTTCTCCTACTGGTTTTTGAATGTTATGATTCCTGATGTCAGATTTGTGTCCATTTAGACTTTTTCGTAGAGACTGTCTGGTTTGGCCAGTGTACATGGCAGAGGGGCATTGCTGGCACATGATAGCATATATCACATTGGTAGTTGTGCAGGTGAACGAGCCCCTGATGGCGTGGCTAATGTGATTATGTCCTATGATGGTGTCACTTGAATAAATATATGGACAGAGTTGGCATCGGGCTTTGTTGCAGGGATAGGTTCCTGGGTTAGCGTTTTTGTTGTGTGGTGTGTCGTTGCTGGTTAGTATTTGCTTCTGGTTGGGGGGCTGTCTGTAAGCGAGGACTGGTCTGTCTTCCAAGATCTGTGAGAGTGAGGGATCATTTTTCAGGACATGTTGTAAACCTTTGATGATGCGCTGGAGAGGTTTTAGTTGGGGGCTGAAGGTGACAGCTAGTTCCGTTCTGAAGGTCGAAACAACAGATTGGATTTCTACATAGATTGCCTCCATCGACATGCAGATAGGATACCCCTGTCGGGGTTCTAGGCATGTGTCTGCACAGATCTGTTCCTGTGCTTTTTCAGGGAGTTTCTTTGAGCCGATGGTGTAGTTTCTTTTGGTAATCCTCAGTGGGATCAGAGGATAATGGCTTGTAGAATGTGGAGTTAGAGAGCTGCCTAGTAGCCTCTTGTTCATATTTCAACTTATTCATGATGACGACAGCACCTCCTTTGTTAGCCTTTTTGATTATGATGTCAGAGTTGTTCCTGAGGTTGTTGATGGCATTGTGCTCAGCACGGCTGAGGTTATGGGGCAAGTGATGCTGCTTTTCCACAATTTCAGCCCGTGCATGTCGACGGAAGCAATCTATGTAGAAGTCCAGTCTGTTGTTTTGACCTTATTTACAGATAAGTTGGAAGTTACCATATCTTACTATATGTTCCATTCTATGCATCTGATGAAGTGAGCTGTAGCTCACAAAAGCTTATGCTCTAATAAATTTGCTAGTCTCTCAGGTGCCACAAGTACTCCTGTTCTTTTTGCGGATACGGACTAACATGGCTGCTACTCTGAAACCTGTCATTGTGTTAGTATTTTTTTCCACATATATGCCACTAATTCCAATTGATAATAGGTGTAGCTATCAGTTGCCAGGTTGTTATTGTTTGTGTAATAAAACAAATAATTATTTTTTTCTTTTTATTTTGCAGAAATTCATTCATTTCTGTTTGACATATTGCAATATCATTATTTATCATTTATATAACACCATCAATGTAAAAAGTAAGATAAACACACACAACCATGACCCTGCCATAAAGGGCATAAAATCTAAAGATATAGAGAGAACACCATACAGTCAACACAGGTATAAGTAGGTGGATTTCCATTTGGATGTTAGTTAAGCTCAGCCTTGTAGATCATGCAGATATCTAGTAGTGGTTTGAAAGTGAGCAAAGGAACCTGGTCCAGCACTCATTGAAGTCAATGGAAAGAGTCCCATTGACTTCAATGAGCGTTAGATAAAGACCTTGGTGAATACTGACATGGAAGCTGTGCAAACTCTAGAGATGTTGTGGAAGAAGGCAAAGATTGCGGAGCAGGCAAAGGGAAAGCTTGGAGAAAGGCTAAGGAGAGCACAGGTTAGTTATAGTATGAAATGAGGCCAAAGCAGTAGAATTTTTTATACGTCAGAAGACTGAAATGTATAAGGAAGAACAAGGGGAGCCTTTGCAGAGGCTAAAAAGAGAAGGAGAATGAATGGTGAAGTGAAGGAGAGAAACTGTATCTAAGATAGATAGGTAGGAATAGGAGAACATGTGCAAGAGAGGTTTACCAAGAAATGTGGGTGGAAAGGAAAAGGCAAATTGGAGACATGCATCATAAGAGAAAAAACAATGTGATTGCTGAGGGCCTGGCCATGCAGGGAGAAGGTAAGCAAGATTTCAAAGATGCCCCCATGAGTTAACAGGGGTAATGGTGAGTTTTGTCAGCAGTGACAGAAAAGAGAGGAATGTTTGGGAGGAAAGAAGATGAGCTCCATATTAGATGGGGTGGTGGAAGAGATATCAGAGTGGGAGGCAGAGTTACAAAATTCCAGGATTGCGAATATTTGTAAGTGATCAGTATTAATTTCTTATTTTGTTGGGCTTCAGTTGACCATATTTCAGTTTCTGAGTTTCATCACATTCAGGACCAGAGGCTCTTTTCCAAGAATTCTGAAGGAAATCAAGGCACTAATTCAACAAAGCACTGAACCACGTTTTTAAATGCTTTGATGAATCAGCGACTAAAGATCCAAATAGCTGAGCAACTAACAGATGTATCTAATTTATCACTCCAAACAGCTGTTATACTAAAAGACTAGAGTATATCCAACATTATACCCATATTTCAGAACAGTCCTTATTGTGACCCTGAGAATTATAAACCAGAGAGTACTATGCTTCACTGCTACGAGGAATAGAATGGAAAACCATTCAACATAGAGTTATAAAACAAGTAAATGAGTCTCACAAGAGACTGATAAATCAGCAGGGCTTCTGTAAGGTTAAATTATATTTTCCTTATCTGCTATCATTGTTTAAATAACTTCTTAAAAATAAATGTAATACAAAAAGAGACTCGGTGGATATAATTTAATGTATTTAGATTTTTTAAAGATTTTGATATTCTTTCACAAGAGGCTGTTTAAGAAACTGATAACCAGAGGGTGAAAGGTAGAGGCCTTTGGTGAATTAAGAATAGTTTAAGAGATAAGAAGTAAAGAATAAATGGCCAGAACAAAGCATGGGAAAAGATTAATCCTGTGATGCCCTGTTGTTAGCACTGTGGCCAGTGTTGCATAATATATTAATTAACAGGTCAATGGTGAGGAAGCAAAATTTGCTGGAAGGAAAATACTGATATAGCTGTAAAGACTAAGTCAGAAGGACCTCAAGAAAGGTAATTTTATTCAATTTCACAAAATAGAGAAGTAATTTAAACTACTTGCATGCACACTGATAGGTTCTGAGTTAATGTAACCGCTCAGCAAAAATATCTAGGTTTCAGAGTAACAGCCGTGTTAGTCTGTATTCGCAAAAAGAAAAGGAGTACTTGTGGCACCTTAGAGACTAATCAATTTACTTGAGCATAAGCTTTCGTGATGAAGTGAGCTCTAGCTCACGAAAGCTTATGCTCAAATAAATTGGTTAGTCTCTAAGGTGCCACAAGTACTCCTTTTCTTTTTTCAAAAATATCTAGTCATTATTATGGACAGCTTGTTGGAGATATCTATTCAATGCACAGCAGCAGTCAGCCCATGGATAAGATGTTAGGCTGTACATTAACAAGGGTATTCATGAATACCCTGAATACTGCTTTCATTTTTGATCACCACATCTCAAAGACCTAGAAGAAATAGTAAAGGTCAAGATTAGAGCTGTGTGAATATCTGATTTCTTTTGGTTCAGTGGCAGTTCCAAAAAAATGTTGTTAAGGGGCAAACTAAACCCATTTTTTGCCTCTTCTCTGTACTAAATAAACTGAACCAATTCCTAGTCGCACTCACCCATGAACTTCAAATCCCGATCAAAATGTTTATGGTTCCAGCTGAATTTTGCTTTTGACTTCTGCTGTCTGCATAGGAAAATCCCAGTCTCTACAGATGTGAGACTGAAATGCAGAATGTGGGTTTTATAAATGCAACAAAGGTATGTACTTGCCAAATATCACTGTCATAGCGTTTTTTCAAGTGTGGCCCGAAAGCCTGAACTGGAGAGCAATGGGTTTCTTCCCTCAATTTCCAAAAAACGTTACTGTGCTCAACAATAATGTATGGCCAGAGAAACAATGGGAAATAAGACATTATTAGTTTAATGTGTTTTTTTGTGCTTGTCCAGCACATCAACCACAACTAAAGCATTGATTTAAAAATGCATTTTGGCAAGCAAGCAATTCCAAATTTAGTTTAATAACTTTCTGCATTTAAAAAAGGCAAATTAAAGTGTGTGTGATAGTTGACATTAAGGGACAGTTTATTGTCAGGTGTGGCAGAGTACAAATGGTTTGAGAGTGGATAAGTGCCTTTTGTCACATAGCAGCCAATCACAACTGTATATTTTGTGCAAGGACTGCTTCTGGCTAATGCCATCCCAAAAGGTCTTTAAACCCTGCTGCTTATAGAGGGGTTAAGCACGCGGATGCTTCCAAAGATAACAAAACATGGCTCTTTGTCCCTCTCTAGTGCTAAATCAGGGATCTGCAGCTTTTGGCACGCGGCCTGTCAGGGAAATCTGCTGGTGGGCCGGGACGATTTGTTTACCTGCAGCGTCTGCAGCTTCAGCCAATCGCAGCTCCCACTGACCGCGGTTCACCGTTCCAGGCCAATGGGGGCTGCGGGAAGCGGCGTGGGCCGAGGGATGTGCTGGCTGCTGCTTCCCGCAGCCCCCATTGGCCTGGAACGGTGAACTGAGGCCAGTTGGAGCTGTGATCGGCCAAACCTGCGGACACTTCAGGTAAACAAACCATCCCGGCCCGCCAGAGGATTTCCCTGATGAGCCGCATGCCAAAGGTTGCCGATCCCTTGGCTAGATGTTTATGAATCTGTTACTAAGCCTCTGAGCTAACAGTCTTAATTCTACAATTGCTGCCTCATTTGCATTACCACCTGGAGAGAGACCATCTGTGAGGCTTGAACCCAGAACAACCTCTGAATTTAAAGGTGGGGACCCATACATGCTTCAGCTAAGGAAATGTGTCCTTTAACTTAGTGACAATAGTAGCAGATTCATAAACTTCTACACACGGTTTAGCCAGCATAGGGAGAACAGAGACTTTCACTGGGTTAATGTGGGTTACACGCTTCCAGTAGCTGAAGAATTTTTGTAGACATAATGATCCCTATTCTCCTGTGAGAACAGTCTAGCTCCTGTCTGGGCTATCACAGAGCTATTGCTTACTTTAACAATTTAGTCCTAAGAAATGCACAATAATGGGTTCTATTGTGGTATATTGGGTAAATATGTGAGTTTCAATCTTTTAAACAAAAATTCAATATGCAGCCTTTCTATGGTGAGAAGTGCTTCTTACCATGTACATTTTTTAGGCTCTTCTGCTGAATAAAGCAGGCACAGCTGACTTTTCCATGTTTTAAAGTACATATTTCCATGATACCAGAGGAGCAGTCATAATTTATCAAGTAAATAATCCCTTACAAATACTCCAAGGCAATATGCTCTGAAGTCCACATATGTAAAGCTGCAATTTCAGTGAGTCTCTTCTGATGGCCAGGCTAGCTGGAAATACACATTACAGAGTTCCATCTTTTTTTTAATTTCCATGCATCAGGGTGTTTAATTTCCATGGATCAAGTGAAGCTTTAAGGAAAAAAACCTATATAAATAAATATAGCCCAGCTATAAAAATAAATTGCAGTATATATTACAAGCAGGGGGATGAATTACAATGGAGAAATAAAGTAATGAGAAAAAAATTTTTCACTTGGGGAAAAAAATCCCATCGATGAGCTTTTTTTGGCCATGCACTAGTTAGTCTCCTTAAGGAAGCGGTAGATGCCTCTTCATTTAATTCACTTCAAACTGAATCAGAGAAAGCTTTCAGATATACAGTGGAGGAGAATCCTACATTGTCTGAACTGTCTGGACCTTATAGGTCTTTTCCATCCCTAATTTATATGTATTAAAGAAAGCTCCACTATCTTCTTACATAAAATATATTTTGGGGGTTGGCAGAATAAACTATATTTTGAGTTGATTTATTCGTTTAACAGGTTCCACTAAAGTGAGTCGTGTCTAATGAATACCAATTAATATAAGAATTTCTCATGCCAAATTCAGGTTAGAATGAATAAATTAAATCATGCATAAAGCTCAGAACTGGAAAAGATGAGTCTGTGTTTGCTATCGGTGGTTCTTCTAAATATAAGAGATCATTTCTCCCGGTAATATTGTTGGGAGTTTCTCTTGTATACAGATGGCAGGATTGGGCTGGTGGTGAGAAATAAAGGGGATGAAAAAGAATAAAAGAGCAGAAAAAGGATTAGATGTTACTGTAAGGTCTTTGGGACAGGAACTGTCTTTTTGTCATGGGTTTGTAAACAACCTAGTTCAACAGGGTACTTGGTCAATGACTGGAGCTCCGAGGTGCTACCACAATTCAAATAATGATTATCTATATATCAGTAAAGATGGCCAAATATTTATAAATCTATTCACCTCAATCCATGAAACCAATCCATGAAATCAATGGGAACTGATCAGTCATGCATTGCTTATATTTGTTATATCTATATCTATATCTATATCCTACTAACATTTATGTATGTGCTTAACTTTAAGCATCTGAATAGTTTTCAGAGTGGTAGCCGTATTAGTCTGTATCAGCAAAAATGAGGAGTCCTTGTGGCACCTTAGAGACTAACACATTTATTTGGGCATAAGCTTTCGTGGGCTAGAACCTAGCAAGATTACTCATGTACTTAAATGTATGTAGAATTTGGCCTTAGCCGAAAAAAAACCCTGATACTGGGAACATTTGCTACTCTGTATAGAACCAATGACTGTGAATTCAATGGACTGTTTGTGACAGTCTTTTGCTCCATGCTAAGTGCTTGTTGGAAATAGGGTAAAGATTAATCTTTAATTAAAGTTTATGTCATGTGATGAAACCTCCAAGAATACGCCCAATCAAAATTGGCAATACAAGCGGGGAAGCACCCTAAGATTTTACAATTACTCCAGTGACAAAACTATAGAAATATCTATCAACTACTAAAATAAATAAATAATGAATATATTCATTATGTGTGTATTCTTAGAGCATACATATACCCCAGTCATTAACACCTGGAAGGGATTGTTAATTTACAGCCGCTGATGTCTTTCATCATATAAACATTACTATAATGAAGAAGCAGGGACTTACATACCTTCAGAAATAACATTTACCAGATTTTTGCAGTCTAAGAATGTTTTGGGTTTGGGGGTGGTGGGGGGGAACGACTTTTTATTCATTGTGAGTTACACTATGGTTTGTTAACTAATTTGAATAACGGCTAAATCGCATTTTGGTCATTTTACATGAATAACATTGTATTAGCATAAATTCCAAGTTGTAATTTTCTAGGCATGCTTTTGAATGTACTTAACTGACATATGAGATGAGTTAGAGACTTTAAAATGACAGTGAGTCATTCTTTGTTAAAGAGTTGTTAATTCTTTGTCATATAATTACAGGTAACTACATTGTTTTCTTTCTCTCACAAAATGTGACAGAATGCCCTGCACACCTCTAAGTCAGCACAAATCCAGTCAATGAACCTTCCTTTCTGTGTCTTGAAACTATGACAGCAGCATGTTTCATACCCGCTGGAAAGGATTTATGGCCAAGGGCAGGGGAGAATATACATGAAAGAAGGTCTGTAATCGTACTGCCTTTCATTTTGTTTAATCTAGTTATGCCACGTTTTGCTGAACAAGTTGAGGTTGCCATTGAAGCATTGAGTGCGAATGTCCCACAGCCATTTGAAGAGAATGAATTCATAGATGCCTCCCGCTTGGTTTATGATGGAGTTCGTGACATCAGGAAAGCTGTTCTGATGATCAGGGTATGTAAGGCACCTGGGAAATAAAGGTTGGTGCTTAAAGGAAAGTGTCATAAAAGACGAGAGGAATGTAAAAGCTGCCTGGAACCTAAATTGTTTTACAATCAAGGCGAATCATTTGACTTGGAAATGAATGTAGAACAAATGTTTGTACAGCAGAAAGATCTTGTTAGTAAAGAGATTAGATTATTTTAACACTTGTACGTGAGTCTGAGGTTTGTAGCAACTAAGGAGCAGCAGCAGAGGCGACAGCCGTGTGCTGCACTACTAGGTTCTACAAATAGCTGTCCGTGCACCTGAATTGTAACATATCGCACCCTGTTGTTCCAGCCTTTAGCCTCTTTAAACCAGAGTTTGATATCGGGCGTTGCGTAGGTTTCAGTTTATGTAGCTCTGTGTTCCCAAGGAAATAGCAAAAGATGCACAAAAGATATATTTGTTAATTATCCAGGGTAGGATTTGTTCACATTTCTCTGTATTGCAAGGCCTAGTACAAAAGAATTATTTCAGTGTTAGTGCAATTGTTTTGTTAAGACCTTAATTGTTTGCATGGAATATTTTATTGTTAATCCCTGCATGCATCTCGGTAGGTATTCTTAATACGTAAATGAGTAGATAAATTACCTTGCTGCTCCACAGAGCTTCCAAATGGATGGTTTAAAATGTTTATGCTGGTAAAGAAGGTGCCGTTTGAATGTGGACTAGCTGATCGATTCAGTTTGATCGGTTATCCTTTTTATAATAAGCTGAGCAATAATAAGCAGAGAATAGGTCAGCCTAGTTCTTCAGGGTCACCACAGCCACATCATAAAGAGCCTGGCCCTAAGAACAACTGAGCTCCTGTTTGTAAACAATGGGATGTGTGGCTTCGGTAGGACCTGTCAGGATCAAGCCTCAGGCCCAGTGAAAGCCATGCAAACACAGCAGCTGTGAAAACACTTCAAAGAATCTGAAACACAGCAAAATAAAAAATTCCCTATTTAAGCAACTGGCAGTGTTGAAACAATAGCCCTCACTTTGAGCAGCTTTCAGCAAACTGGTAACCATGCTTGGTGGTTGTGACTAGCATGGCACTGATAAAAAACCTGGAAGGATGTGGGCTGTCAGCCTTTTTTTATTCATCTGCCACTATCTGCTACACATGCAACGGAAGCTATTTAGATGCTTAACTTTATATTTGCAATGCATTTAGGTTCCGGTCCAGTGTCTAATGCCAAACCCAGATAGCTGGGAAGGTAGGCTTGCAGAGGCAATCCTCCTCCTAACAACAGGCATATGCAACCCCATCACGTGAGAGGGAAATTAGAGGATGCTTATGTTACAGGATCAGACCACCTCGGACTGTCCTCTTTCCCTCTGTATAAACTGTCACAGATATCGGGCCTTTCAGCTACCCTCTGCAGAAGCCCCTGGTTTCCAGCTCCTCCCCTTGCACAGCAGGACTATACCAGATGTGTTACCAAGGCCACCTGCACTCCTACAGTGGAAAGGGCTAGATTTTTTTCTTAGCAGTAAAACACCACTTTTAATTCTGGATTCACATCCCTTTCCCTCCCCCCGCCCCCTTATTCCCCTCCTGACATGTTAACCACTAGCCTGGAAAGCTGATCAGCATGCAGGCCTTGTGAGCTCTATGAAAATATCCCAATTTACATTTTCAATTGTATCATTCTGCTGTTTTTCAGTTCTGCATGAAATCTGAGCTGGTGAATTCTGCAGAGTCACATTATGAGGTCAGGGTAAAAACTTCCTTCCAAACATTAACAAATAGATGGAACCTGATGGGCATTCCTCACTTGGGCAAAACTCACACTTGTTTTGTCAGAGCAAAGAGAGAGGGATGGATGGATAGATTATTTTGCAAGTTCAATGGGGCAACTCAAAGACATAAAGTTACATGGGTCCATTTTTGCAGGAGCAGTCTTACTTATAGTGATAGTGGGTACAAAATGTCAGAAAGAAATGTGATTTTCAGTCTGAACAGTTTCTCTTTAGAGCACCCATCCAAACAACTGCAAAGTAGGAGAAATTGACTTCTGTAAATGATATTGGGTACTGGCAGTGCTAATTTTACCACACTGCCTTGCTTGGTTTGCTTCATTTATGACATTAGGAGTCCATCTGTATGAATAAAAGGGTACTTTAGTCATCAGTCTTGACTCTGCTGAGATTGCCAACGAGATAGTAGGATTTTCTTGTCAATTTACCTGTCCTTTAGGTAACAAACAGATAAACTACAAACTGCTAATAACAAGAGATAAATAATGACAAGAGATCCAGAATCCAGTAACAACAGTAAGAGATACAGGATCCATGAAAATAACCTTATATTACAATTAAATGCACAGTTACGAAGGCTTACTTTGAAAACAATCGCTGAAGTATTTTTACCCAGTGATGAAGTTAGTCTCACATACCCCTCCGATTTGTGCCTTAAACCTTCTCCCGGAATTAAAATGACTTGTAATCTTGTCAGAGCATCTGACAGAAAAAAATATCATTCCCCAATAATTGTTCATGTGCATGTCAGAGAAGAATGGAAGTTCCTGAGATAGTTGTCTCATTCCTTGGAAGAAATACATCCAGTTCTTTTAAACTAGTTTTTCTTTGTATTACTGCTTTTAATAAACTAAAGAAAGAGAAAGAAATCTTTTTTTTCTTTATTTTCCTTATGGAAAAGAAAGGAGAACCATTATACTACTGGGGAATATTAACATAGTTGGTATAAAAAAAAATCCTTCTTCCAAGCTTGAAAAAATACTGATGGTAGCATAAATGTAGTAATACAATTATGGAAGCTAAAATGAAGATAGAAAATAACGTAATTCAGTCATCTATCACTGTCTAGGGATCCTGTTACACATCGTTTTGTTTCATAGTTACTTATGAGTTTTCCCTAGTTATGGGAATGGAAATGAAACCCATTGTACAGTTAGCAACTAGCACAACGGCATCTTTTACATGTTTGAATGGCCAGGAGGTTGAGTCTTTTGCTCTCAGATGGGAGTCTTTCGCGACTGTCATCTGTGCCATTGTTACCTCAAGATTAGATTACTACAATATGCTCTGTGTGAGACTACATCCTAAATCAATTTGGAAATGGAGCTGGTGCAGAATTTAATCACCTGCTTGTTAAGTTGTGTGTCTTGTAAGCATATTACACCAGTGTTCTGTGATGTGTATGGGATACCTGTTGGTTTCCAGGTTGAATTTAACGTGTTGGTTTTGACCTAGAAGACTCTAAATATCCAAAGATCTGTTGCGAGGCTGCCTCTCTTTCATTGCCAGTAAGGTAATGCTACAGTCAGCAAAGGTGCTGCTAGGAGGACATTCTCTATTAGGGCCTCTCAGTTATGGAACTAGTCCCCTCTTGGTCCAAGAATACTCCAGATATGACACTCCAAGGAATGCGCCAAGGCACTTGTATTCCCCCTAGTTTTTGGAGAATAGGAAGAATTCTGAGGGTGTCTGGTTGGTGATGGGAGAATAGGGTAATTTCTTTTTTGTCTTTCTTTTTTCTTGTTAAGAGGGTTACACTGGCTTATATAGCAGTTATAGCAATGCTGGGTTTATTATAAAAAATGCACTTCTTACAGTTGTCAAAAACATATAAAACTATGGCTGAGTTGGTTGTTTTATCTTTATAAAATATATTTAAATGGATAAAGACCAAACACCCCTTTCAAATCTCCTCATATAGACATTTTTTAAAATCTTATGGATGCACAATTATTCCTTCTGGTTTATGGTGGGGCCACATGGAAGATAGAACAGACTTATATTGCTGAAGATTATTTTGCTTCATTGCAGTTCACTAATGTAGCCTGATCTTGCTCTTCCTGTCCCCAGTGATTGATAAAATTTGGATTTAAAATGGGTGTCTTACTGGTGCCTATAGTGTAACCCACACACCTCCTGGGTGTGATGCTCTGTCCCATCTAGTGGCACTGAGACCACTTAGAGAGAGATTAATGAGTCTGCTCTACAGCCTTAGCTAAGGGCCATGTGGCTCTTAGCTTATGCAGTAGAGGCTCACGTACTAAGCTCCCAGGTTTGATCCTGCCCACCGACAACTAGGCTCTGTTGGCATTACAAGTGGGGGCTCGTCCTGGATTTCAACTGGGAAGTCTCTGAAGCTTGGGACGCGCTTCCTCAGCTCAAGGAAGTATGTAACCCACACACCTCCTGGGTGTGGTGTTCTATCCCATCTAGTGGCACCAAGACCACTTAGAGAGATTAGTGAGTCTGCTCTACAGCCTTAGCTAAGGGCCATGTGGTTTTTAGCTCATGCAGTACAGGCTCATGCACTAAGCTCCAGAGGTCCCAGGTTCGATCCCGCCCACTGACAACCAGGGTCTGTCAGTGTTACAATAGCAACAGGTTCAAGTCCTGACAGGATTTAATCAGTCCTTCATTCTTCCAAAGTAAACTAATTGAGTTCCAGACACTGTTGTGAGCCTTGAAGATTAGTTTTTAAAAACAAGATCCTGTCTGCTGTGCACAGACATTAAAGACCCCATGACACTTTTTGTAAGACCCTGCCTAAGGCATGTACTTTAAAAGTCAAAATATGTGTTTTATAAAAGTGTGGTTTGTATCCCTGTGCCTTGTCTCCAAGCAAATTGAAGAGCTAGTTAGCATCCGGCGGTATACCTAGGAGATCAGGCTGCGGGAAAGCAATGTTGCAATAGTAAATAACAAACTAAAGAGTCAGCTGATTAGTCAGTTTTAGGCCCCAATTTTCAAAAGTGCATTCACCCTTTTGTGCATACCTGACGTGGTGGGTGTGAAGTTGGGCACATTCCAAAGCATGCCAATGATTTTGAATGTGGGCCTAAAACCAGCTGATTGCTATTGTTGATCTTAATGCAGAAAAGAATCAGCTTCAGCAGAAAATGAGGACATTTCATCCTCCAGAGTTGAAAACCTTAACAGAAAATGGGATGGATGTGTAAAGCTAGCTTGGGGCTAGATCTGAGCTGTGCATGGAGGAGGTATTTAGGTTCCATATAACTACTGTAGAATATTGTTACACAAAAATACCTCTATTAAAGTGTCCCTTCTTTTGCATGATAACGGTTTGTTGGTTTTTTTTGCGGGGCGAGGGGTTGTTTTTTCTAAGCTCACCACCTAAACCAAATTGGATGTTTTTCCCTCTTTTGAGTACTGTGGTTTGTAAGACAACAAATATCAGATTTTAAAGCAACGGCTGTGTTTTGTTTCAGAATGCTTTCTTAGGTGTAAACCACTTAAATGCAGAGCTTTCTGAGTATGCCTTACCTCTTTCACAGACTTCCTCCTGTGCCCTAAATTGATGTCATTTGTCCACATTGTTTTGTTTGTTCTCCCAGGCTGTTCTCTCAGGGCTGGATTAGCACAGCCCTTTCCTGGCTGCATAGGGTAGTTACAAGACCCCCTTACTACCTTGCCCAGATTGCAACTTTGGCTGTGGGCGGTAGAGGAGAGACTATTTGACCAGTATTGTCACCTGTGAGCAACTGGGAGTAGAGGGAGCTGAGAGGAGCAGGAATGAGGAGGAGCTCTGGCTCCACCCTCTATTTGACAGCCACAATAGCTAGCTGAGTGCATGGTGGGTGTGAAATAAATTGATTCATGAAAAGCACTTAGAGCAAGGGGTGAGCTGATGAAGAGCTGGACTTTGAGGTACAAGTCCTTTTCTGGTTTGCTCCTAGACTGGATCTGCTACACATTGTCCCTTATTGAGGGCAGATTTTAATGTCACAGTCTAGCTGTTAGGCAGTTGAGAGATGACTGTAGCACATACAATATTAACAGAACCAGACAGTGGGATTTTATAATGATGGATAGCATTCAACAATTTCCCCAGTAGTAGAAAAGAAAAGACAATTTATATTTTCACCTCCACTTTATCTTCTGTGTAACCTGTTACATACACTAATTGTACATGCATCCCTTCAGTGATTCTGCCAAAGTTTCATATCTATACTGTCATACTGTATTTCTTCCTTCAGAGCTCAACGTCAAATCTCATATTTAATTCACACTCTAAAAGTCAAATGAAGATGGCCTCTTCTTGTCATGTGCACATAACCATACAGGAAGCACAATCGCAATAAAGCTGTGGAATTCCTTGCCAGAGGATGTTGTGAAGTCCAAGACTATAACAGGGTTCAAAAAAGAACTAGATCAGTTCATGGAGGACAGGTCCACCAATGACTATTAGCCAGGATAGGCAGGGATGGTGTCCCTAGGCTGTTTGCCAGAAGTTGGGAATGGGCGACACCTGTGATCTCTCTGTTTATATTGTTATTATGATTATTTATTTGGATAGAGTAGCTCCTAGCAATATTATTAACTATTCAATATATTGTTAAATATTTGTATTGTTTAATTATTAATATTAATAATGTATTGCTATATTTTTATTTAGTCATTGTGTTTCCCCCCAAACTACAATACAAGAGCACCCATCCAATGCAAAACAAATTGGAAAACTACACTAATAAATAAATAGCTCCATCAGTCACTAGATCAAAGGACCTAGTGACAACATAAATAGAACAAAAACTAATTGGTTTCCCCACGTGACCCCCAACAGAGCTCACACCACCACTGCTCAGCCCTGTCCAACACCCAATTCTCTTGGGCAAGGGAGAAAAGGTGTATCTTGCAGCATGCCCTGAAAGCTAACAATCTTTCACTCAATGGACCTGGGGAAGAAGTTACAAAGGCCTAGGACTATGCAGAGTGTTTAGTTTCCATCACCACCAAGATGGCATGTTTCAAAACTTTATACCTGCTTTAAAAATAATTGACCAGATCATCTACATTTGCTTTGAGGACTTCTCTTTTTCTACCAGTCTGTTGGTTACCTTTTCCCAGGTACTTACTTTCTCTCTTGAAGATTAGGCATACTCTAATAGTATTAGTCTCCCTTTATAGACCAATTAGCATTATTTTGAAATATTGCATTTCGGCGGCGAATACATCCAAAAGATATGCGTTCATGAGACTGCATTCATCATGTTAACTGAGTTAAGAGAAATCACAGCAAGGCGATGATGAATGTGAAAGAAACCAGAGTTGGAACAACTTAATTCTGAGGACAATTCAATTTCAGGACCTGACTGCCTGGGCAGACAAGTTAATTTAAAAGAAAAAAAGAAACAGTGTTTCCTGGGCAGGTAGTCGATGAAATAAGAACTTACTGTACACTGGAGTTTGTCTGTATCTTTTATAAGCTCGTCATCACTGCCTTCTCCTCTCTCTATTTCTCTCTCTTTTTCTAGACCCCTGAAGAGTTAGAGGATGATTCAGACTTTGAACAAGAAGATTATGATGTCCGCAGCCGAACGAGTGTTCAGACTGAGGATGACCAGCTTATTGCTGGGCAGAGTGCAAGGGTGAGTATAAAATCCGTGTACCCCGTCAACTCTGTATTCAGCTCCAAATGAAAAGGTATGCCTCTGAAAACAAATTGGGAGATTTAAAATTTTGGGGGTCACTTCAGCAAGAAGGCTGGGAATTTTGGTTTTCAGGCATAGATATTTATTTAGGTCTTTTCACTTGCAGTACATTTGGGCCAAGTTTCTTGTATGATTTTTGTCAGGATTATGTGATGTCTTGTATCCGTTATTTGCTCAAGCTAGAACTATAGTAAAAGGCCTTGCACATTTGGAATGTACTGTAGCAGAGAGTATTCACGAAATTTAAAACAAACAAACCAACGTAAGGGCACAATGTGCAGTATCTGAAGATATCTTACATTTGTTATGTTTCTCAGGGTGCTGACTTGTCTAGGAAAGCTGTTTAAGGTGCTGAGTAGTCTCTGTAACCTAATTGTAATTGAAGACATTTGTTACTGACTCAATGTAATTTTACCAGCGTAATTATATCATGATAAACTGGAGACATTGTGATTTGTGACCTTAGCGTAGGCACGGCGATTGCAAATGGAGTGGACAAGTGCTTCAGGGGTCAGAGATGCTGGAGAAATGAAGTTGGGTGACCCTCAGGATTATTTCACCCTCTGATTAATGTTTACCTTTTGCTAAGTAGGCTCCTCAGTTCAGATAAGAAATCCAGTGACTACTATGTTGTTAACACACCACATGAACATGTATTTGACTGGAAAGAGAGTTTAAAATCCTCCCCTTTTTTAACCTGGTACAGAAGCAGTAAAGAGACATTGTGGAGAACTGGAAAATCTCTGTTTTATTTTTATTACTATTGTGCATCCCTCTATATGTTTGCTTATGGTGGGTTACTTACTGTCAGATGGATCAAAAGAGAGCTATTAGGGGACCCAAACTGGAAACACAATAGCCCAGACGGGGAGCATCCCAACAAACACCAAAACACCATAGCCAGGTTAGCGACAGCAACTTCTTGGTCCCAATCCTGCTTAGCTGATTGCCAAGGCTGAGAATCTGGAGAGCAAAAGATGTTGAAAGGAAGGGGGAAGCTCTCAGCTGCTGCAGGTTGACACAGACTGAAGGAGGAGCAGGGTCTGCAGCAAGCAGGCTGTAACCTGGTCCCCAGGAGAACAGAGGCACTGAGGTTATGTCATGTCTACCTTGAGGGGAACGCCAAATGTAGGTAAAATAGTGGGCACGCAGAGCTCTCTGTTTTATATCCATGTCTGAGTGCTGTGAACCTTTTGGCAAATAAATCTTACTTTAAAAAAAAAAAAAAAAGTTGTTTCTGTGACACTGTATGCTCTTGCTGCCCACCGGGTGCTGGAGAAAAACATTGGCAGGTGCCAAACCTGTTAGGCCTGCTATGTATTGTGGTTGGTAACCAGGAAGATTGGACCCTAGAGACCCTGTCAGAGAGTGGTCAGATCACAGGGTCCCCTCCAAAGAGAGGTAGAGGAACAGGCCTGTCACTAGAAAGGGGAGCACTTAGGGGACTGGCAAAGGGTCTCAGAAGAGGCAGCCTGCCCAGGGACCATGGCAGTTATATGTGAGAGGTTTTTATGGTTAAAAGAGTGTTACATAATGTTTAATGCATGCAGAAAAACTGAGTGCTGAAATAAACTCAAGTGTGAAAAGTTTCCTGGTGCTCTTTAGTGGATTCAGATTCTGTCCTTATTTCTTTCATAGCTAAACCTGGGGCAATGGGATCATGCTGCTCTTTCAGTAATTAAAATTAGAATTAAAAAAATAGATTTAGATGAAGAGAAATAGAGACAATCATAGCATCCTTATTAAGGGCCTAATCCAGCTAGCAATTGAGTAATCTCAAATCCTATTATAGTTATTATTGTGGTTGTCAGTTGTGGTAGATGCTGGACAAAAATATAACGGACAGTGACTGCCCCAAAGGGCTTACAGTCTAAGTATAAGACAAGATCCAATGGGTGGATACAACAGCATCAGAAGGAAGACAAGGTGAAAATGAGATGATTATGATCAGTGTGATGAGCATAAGCCGCAAAAGCCACTGTGTTGAGTGACCCCTTGAGCTGCAGCTAGTCAGCCAGGAGCTCCGGAGGCTCCCGAGATGTAGGGGGGCCACTGGCACCACCATGGTGGCCCTGTCGCTCTTCCTCTTCCGGAGGTCCTGCCCCTGCTCTGCTTCTTCCCCCAAGGCCCCGCTCGCCGCTCCCTCCTGTCTGCCCACTCCCCCCCCATCACTCACCCTTGAGGCAGGACAAAAGTGATGGGGCAATGGCCCCTTGGACTCTCCTTTTCCAGCACCCCTGTACTCAGCCTCCTGGGGGATGCCATATAGGACTGTTTGTTGGAGAAAAGTTAGGATTTTAGTTAGAGGCTATAATAGATTTGTATAATATGCCTACTCCATAAAAGCTATTAGCATTTCAGTGGAAAGGATTGGTGTCTGTCTTTGAAGGGAGATAAAACTTGAATATACAATCTGCATTTGCTGCTGGGTATGGCTCCTTAGAAAGGCATCAGCAACCGAAACAGAGTCATTAAGACATACTGAACCAGCACTGAGAAGGTCAGGTTAGACTGTCCACGAAGACAGGAACCAAACACAAGTAATACAGTTTGGTCTTCTTAGCTTCCTGATAATACAGATCTTTATTTTCACATCCCATTAGTTACAATGAATTCATCAGTTCTAGAGTGTTTAGAGGGGGCTGGAGGGGGAGAAAGAGAGAGAGTTTAACTTACACTGCATTTCTCTGTGGAAAGACTAATGTGTTAACATTTGAAACCACTGAGTTACTTTGATAAGGCCTAATTAAAACTCATGTGTTGAATTTTAATTTGATTAACTTGCAAATTTCTCATTTTCTGATCTACTGTTTATAGATAACCTTTTTTAATTCCAGTTTTGGAAAAGGTCAATTGTGAATTTTTAAAAGCCAAGAGCATTGTAAGAATATGTAGAGAAAGACTTCATCTGATTGAAAGTGACATAAACAAGAAAAAATTTAATGACACTTAAATGTGTCACACCCCATTAAATGCATAATGCAGTCTTCAGAACCCTGAAGCCAAATAGTATCTCATCTTGAGAATCATTGTTGGAAGTGTCCATTTCATCTTCAAAAGTAACTTCCATAATTTTGCCATTTTTTTGGTAATTTTCCTTTTCCTTTGTTGATAGTCAAGGCAAATTAGAATCAACCTATTTAGTGCCATTTTGCATATCATCCAAGAACTAATTAAACCACTAAATGTTATTGAAAGGTACGTTCATTCCGTTCATTTTAAACATACTCCCTTGCATGCCATGGCTTATTTCAACCTCAAGTTGAATAGAAAGCCAGGGTGTTTCTGACTGACAGTGAGATATGGAGAGGTGGAGGTGTTTGACGCTCAGTCAAACTACGGGGCTGCCTGTTAGTGTGTATTTCCTTCATTTTACATGTGTCTAAAGTTTTAGATATAATAAAAAAATCCTGTCTTTTAGTTTAATTGTAGTGGCTTCGGCCCACCCTCTTCAGTCTGCAATGTCATAGATGTACAGTCTTTAAACTTGCAAAGATTTAATAAGGACTTTAAAAATCCCTTGTTTTACAGGAATATGTTGCAGTTACTCTTGAAATAGCTGATGTAGTGATAACAAAATTTGGACCCTGTTATTAAATGCATAGATTTTAATTTAAAAATGTTTAATAGTGTGAATGCTCTGAGAGTGAAATCAGTTCTAAAGACCATCTTTAACAGGCAACCACTGTTTTAAGAGACCATTCTGAAGCACACCTGTGAGGTTTCCAGTTCAATTTTGCTTGTCATGTGGTTATGCTATAACTTATTCTAAACAATCTGGTCCACTTAAAACAACTGGACTCATTTATGGCAGATTTCACTGTAGCCGGGGCCACATCCTGTGCTAGTGTAAATCAGTGTAACCCTACTGAAGTGAGTAGAGCTATGTTGATTTGCACCAGGTAAGCGTCTGGCACTATAAGCTTTGATTGATTTCTGCTATTCTGTATGGAGTCCCCGGGAGTCTCTTTGTTCGGTGTGAAATTATCCTTTCTGAAGAAACTGTCTGCACCATTTCACTTTAAGAAAAGGAGTACTAGTGGCACCTTAGATAGACTAACCAATTTATTTCAGCATTACCTTTCGTGAGCTACAGCTCACTTGCTCACGAAAGCTTATGCTCAAATAAATTGGTTAGTCTCTAAGGTGCCACAAGTACTCCTTTTCTTTTTGCGAATACAGACTAACATGGCTGCTACTCTGAAACATTTCACTTTACAGCTTTCAGAATTAAAATCCTATCCTAAAAAGTGCTGAGTTCAGCTGTGATGGATTTAGCATCCTCAGCTCCCTCTGAAGACACTGGAAGTTGTGTGCACTCAGCACCTTGCCAGTTTAGACCCTTAGAAACTAAAATGATTTCTAGCTTCCTTTTTTCATGGGCAACTACTCTGTTTTATCCAGGCTATCATGGCTCAACTGCCCCAGGAGGAGAAGGCTAAGATTGCGGAGCAAGTAGAGATATTCCACCAAGAAAAGAGCAAATTGGATGCTGAGGTGGCCAAGTGGGACGACAGTGGTAATGACATCATTGTGTTGGCAAAGCAGATGTGCATGATTATGATGGAAATGACAGACTTTACTAGGTAAGCACAAAAGCATTTGGACTGAGAGCTTCCTCTGAAACCCTGCATCATTTCTTTATGATGGTGTTTAAGGAACATTGAGTGTATTTACTATGTTTAAGTAATGTGTCTGTAGCAATTCTAATATTGCTGGTTCTATAATCACTGCCCTGTGTATTTGCCTTTTAACACAAAGGAGATCTTCAATATTGTTTAAACACTGTTCAGTATTAAGACACCAATTCACCAAAGCACTTAAGCACAAGAGCAATTCCATCCCGATTCAGCAAAGCACCTAACCACTTGCGTAACTTTAATCACATGAGTAGCCCCAGTGAAATCAGTTACAGAGGTGCTTTACTTCCTACCAGCGGGCCAGAACATCAAACACACACATTTATATTTGAGACTCCTTAGTGACTTGTTGGTTGGGGGGGACATAAAGCCAGCTTAAAGCGCACAGGTTACTGACATGCCCAAATAGTTCCTTTCACCTGGCTATTTTGGACAGTTCACCATTTAAGATGTATGGTTTTGTTAGTTATTTGTGCATCTTTAATTTCAGCAGAAGTGGTGCAGCAAGGATAATGTGTGACCTGATAGGCCCTCAAATGGCCTTTTGTCTAACACGAGTCAAAATGCATAAGGCTTGCTGAACTTTCAACATTTCATCGCAATGAATGTCAATCAAAAATAATGGCAAAAAATCCACTGAACTCATTCTCATGACTGAATTTCTTTAAAAAAGCAGCCCTTGATTTCATCCAGAAGTAACTTTCATCAGGACTTGACAATAACAATGACTTTTTTCCTTGCTTTAATATTTTTTCTAATTACAGTGCATCAAAAGGCTATTAATTAATGTTATCATTTAAACAAAATCATTTTTGTTTATATCCAGTCACATTGTTAATCAGACTAGGGGGACCATTTTACAAGAGATTAAACGCACCCTCCTAAAGTTAGAGTTATCTATGCAGTGCTACAATCCCTGCTGTCTTGGGGAGCGAATGACAAAAGCTCATGCTTTGGATATGTTTTGCCACACTTCTGCAAGGCAAAAAACAACCAACCAAGCAAACAAAAATCCCAAACCCACTGTGGCCTTATTCTTCCTTTCTGCACTCGAAAGGGAAAAAATCATTTCCTTAGGCAGAAGAATCATGTAGGGATCTTTCTCTAGAGAGCTGAGTTTCTCTTCCCCCTACAATATGTCTAGCCCCCTGCCCATCTTTCATGGGAAAGGAGTGTAAAATCCCTCTAAACCCTTCATGACAGGGACATAAAAAAAAATCTCTTTTTGGTCTGGATCTCTCACCTCTCTTTTCTGAAGCAGAATGAAAAGTTCCTCATGCCTCACTATCAGTTCTGGAAGGGAGAGGTGATGATCTAATAACTTCTCAGGGGACCAGAATACAAAGGTTTCTCTACCACATGCTGCATAAGTTTTAATACCTTAATCGTCAAACTGAAAGTTTGGTAATTGGATGTTTCTAACATCGAAAGATGAGAAATAATGTGAAAATGAGACTAAAATCACTATCATGTTTGGAGTAAATTAAAAAAAAGTCAAAGTGGACTGTAGTGCATCTGTTTACACCAGATTCAATAAAGTCTCCTTTAACATCTTCCACTAAAAAACAAACAAACAAACAAACAAACAAAACCCCTTTGCATCTCCTTTGCCTACAGTGGCTTCAGTGGTGTTAAAATGGAATAACTCCCAAATATCTGGAGTGTGTTACTGCCAGATGTGCTGATCTCTTGATATAATTGACAGCAAAGCATAGGCAGTCACTGTTAAGGTGACTGGGACTTAAGACTAGCGTACAATTCCTGGTTCTGCCTCTGGTCTGCTGGGTGACCTAGGGCAAGTCACTTCCCCTCCTGCACCTCAGTTTCCCCATGTGTAAAATGGGAATACGGACCTCCTTTTTAAAGCACTTTGGGATGTGCAGGTGAAAATCACTATAAAAGAATTAGGTGGTGTCATTATTTGTAAGAACTTGTGTCTTTTACATCATCTCACAAATATCAAGAGAGACAAATTAGTAGTAAAGTTTTTTTTTAAAAAATCAAGCAGGATTTAAGCGCAACTGAATTATGCCTCAGGTAGTTTAGCAGCTTTATGACAGAAATCTAAGAGAAGAGATTTCTAATGTGACATTTCTGCACTAGACTTGTCAGACTTGGTGTTAAGCGCTGGTCTGGGAATAACAGAATTTTTAAAAAGTTTTGTATTCCTGCAAGGACATTTTCCTAATGAGCACTTAAAAATGCGCACACTATTAAACATAGTTCATGGGCTTGAAGTCACCATCAAATTAACCTGCTAGTGAGGCATTTTGTATGTGAAAGGAAATATAGCAGACCCGTTTCTTAATCAAGCTAACGTATAATTAGTAGTTAAGTCCAAGGTGAAGTTGCAGTAAATTAGGAAGGCATTCATAAAATAAATAATCATATACTGAGTTAGGACACTGCAGCTGTGTCATGATTTAATTAGATTGTAGTATAACCATATTGTTCTTTCCAGAGGTAAAGGGCCATTGAAGAATACATCTGATGTCATTAATGCTGCCAAGAAGATTGCAGAAGCAGGCTCTAGAATGGACAAATTGGCACGAGCTGTAGCTGATCAGGTAATGTCCCAAACAAATAAATATATAATATGAATCAGTCAATCAATAGCATTTTGAATGGACAGTACAAATTAGCTGTGTGGTTTAAGGACCCTCTAGAGAATGTCTCTACTCGTGCTGTGATCTAGTGGCTGAAAACAGGCTGTTTGTACAGCACCAGTCAGTTTGGAAAGATCATTGTCAGTTGAATGAAGCTGATACTGAAGCCCTTTAATTCACTGGTTCAGAAATCAAACCAACTAAGTAATAATAGCATCAGCTAACGTAGATAAAAACACCAAGGTGACCCGAGCTACTCCAGCCTCCTCATTGTTGCCCTTACTTAAAAGGGGATTACGCACACCCTTCTGTACCTTTCATGCTATGGGAAATCTGTAAACTAGTCTAAGAACCCCAGAAAAGCCCAGAAGTTACAACAGTCTTCATCTGGAACAAAGGAATCTTGGCTACAAATGATGATTGCAGTAGAATGTTGATGGCGAAAAGCAATAAAAAGGTCACACACTTTGGTGCTTCTGTAGCCCAAGCTCATTGCAAATGCCAGGGCTCCTTGCATTTCTCTGTCCCCTCCCCCCACCCAAAGCTCCCTGTGCACCACCCTCCCATCCCCCTCCAATTCAGGGCTTCCATACAACCCCACCCCACCCCTTCCTCCTGCCAGTGATTCTGTGTGCCCCTGTTCCCTTTTTTGCCACATTCCAGGAGCTCAGTGTTCCCTCCAGATCTCTATCCCTCATACCATTGTCCCCAGTTCTCTCTCAATGCCAGGGAATCAATGTTCCCCCTCATTCAGTCCTTCCTCACTATAGCCCCCCTTACCCACCATGGCAGTGGCTCCATGTGCTTCCCCATCCCCCCATATTTCAGGGTTTCTATGTGTCCCCTATCTCCAACCCCATACCATTGTCCCTTATTTTCCAGCCATGCCATGGCACTTTGTGTGCCCCCATTGCTTATTGCCCCCATTCATGTCATACTGGGACCTCCATTTTAGGGGCTCTGTATGTGCCCCCTTGTCCACACTATTCTCTTTACTTTTCTGTCTGTCTGAGAGATAAGTCATTCAGGATGTCAACTTTTTAAACTGTATTGGGCAGATGGGCAAAGCTGAGATAGGAAGTATTGTTATATTGGATGCCAGAACCAGTTCTTTCCTTTATTGACCATTACAGAGGTGGTCGACACTGCTGTGCCTGCTAACCAGATGCAGAGGCCTTTGTGAGTTGTCCATTAGCCCTTCCAGTTTTCCAAATTTCACCAAAACCAATGAGTTTCTGTCCACTGATACCTAGACAATTCCCTGAAAAATTGGAATGGATGAGATGTGGCATTCAAAAATGATTTCATTACAGACAAACAGAAAGACAGAGAAATGCCCCCAAGGGAAGAAGGACCTGGATCATCCACTCACATGGAAAGCCCATAGGAGGGGGTTGTAGGTGAGGAGGATATATCCTCTCAGATACCCTCCCTTATCATCCCCCTCCAAACCTACAGCTGTGACCTCTAACCATCCTTGTCTTCCCCTTAAAATGGGAGAAAGTCTGCTGGTCACAGGGATTTTAATGTGAGCATGGGAATGGCATTAGGTTCATCCTGCAAGATACTCTGGGCCAGAGCTGTACACAGAGCTGCAGCTTTTTCCTATAATCCCCAAAGATTTGGCGATGTGAACTGTTCCACCCAGGAGGCCCATTTCCCCCTCTGGAGCCCACTCCTGTTGGATACATCCTAGGAGCGAGAAATCTGTCCCTGTGTTAATGTAATTCCCCCTGTCAAGAGAGCTGTAAAATGCTCATTAATGATCTTGAAGTTTTCATTCTGGTGTTTTTGAGGTGGGAAAGTTTAAAGAAATAAATGTCAGGTACATAACACACGCAGCTTGTATAGAGAATATTGGCTTGAGCCATGTCTTTAATCAATATGAGAGTTAGATGTCTCTTTTAATCCCTTGGCCATGGTGATATTTTACAGAACTTTTGAGACATACATGGAGTATAAACTTTTTATTGACTGTGGCATTTTTAATTACTGTTCCAATGAGAGAGATCTTACATCTTAATTTGATTCAAGGTACTTGCATGTAAAGCCTTGTCAGCTCTCGAGAGATATTGTTTTAAAGTTCATTTATTTCAGCTCATAGGCCTCAAGAGCAGGATAAATATTACTGTATTAAATTGTCACAAGTAGGAAAAAAAGGTCTCTTAGGAATTCACTTTTGAAAGATATTGCAACTATGCGAGAGGAAGACGTTATGATATTATCATAAGTACAGAACAGATTAAATGGCCTATTGGCCTAACGTCTCCAAAGAACTCCCAGCTCTTTTTTCAGAGTGGTAGCCGTGTTAGTCTGTATCAGCAAAAAAAAAAAAAAAGAGTGCTTTTGGTACCTTAGAGACTAACACATTTATTTGAGCATAAGCTTTCGTGGGCTAAAACCCACTTCATTGGATGCATGCAGGGGAAAATACAGTAGGAAGATATAGACACAAAGAACATGAAAAAACGGGTGTTGCCATACACACTATAACGAGAGTGATCAATTATCAGCAGGAGAAAAAAACCTTTTGTAGTGATAATCAGGATGGCCCATTTCCAACAGTTGACAAGAAGGTGAGAGTAACTCTGTGTGAGAGTGTGTGTGTGTGTGTGTGTGGAGGGAGGAATAAGCATGGGGAAATAGTTTAACTTTGTGTAATGACCCATCCACTCCCAGTCTTTATGGAGCCCATTGTTTCATGTTCTCTGTGTGTGTATATATATATATATCTTTCTACTGTATTTTCCACTGCATGCATCCAGTGAAGTGGGTTTTAGCCCACGAAAGCTTATGCTCAAATAAATTTGTTAGTCTCTATGGTGCCACAAGCACTCCTCGTTCTTTCAGCTCTTTTTATTTGTTAGACTTAAAGACAGAGGAGCAAACTAAGTGATTGCTTTCAGAGTTAGGGGCCACAGTGTGTGTATGTAACCAGTGCTGTTGTTTTACATCCAAGTGCACCGTAAACATTTTTCCCTTGTGCCTTATTTGTCATTGCTATTATAACCATTTAGACAGAAGTTGTGGGGCCACTGGGCTGTAAGTGTTTAATCTGATTATGTTTATTTAAGGTGTCATGTGGTGGTTTTACTCTCCAAAATGGAAAATTGAATGTAGCATTTTAATGACCTAAAGAAGCTAGTTCAAAAGTCTCTGAATCTTTGATCTCCATAGTCAAACAATATTGTAAGGCGGACTTTGTTGTGTAGCTCTGACAAGTGTTTATTGGAGACGTGCTCTTCGGAAGGGGACCTTTTCACTCTGGTTCATTTGTGTGAATTATACAGGCCTGTGCTCAGGAGGCAAGTCTAGGAATAGTAACTACGGGTGCTGTTTATTGTGCTGTTGATTATTGTTGGGGTTGCTGCAGTTCCTTGTAAAAGTGTATTTCAATGAACTATAAATGAGTTGTGCTTGGGCCTTGTCTGGTTATATTGATTATGAAACCTTCACAAATTCTACTTAGTTTGACCTAGTGTAATTTTTCTCTGCACACTTTTGTCATGAGGAATATGTCAAAATGGTACAGTACTTTAGATGGCCTACCAGTAGTAGTGAGAAGTATTGCTTAGACAGGCAAGGAGACCAAATTATTTCATTTCCTTCTTATTAAGGGCTGCAAGCCTGAAAGTATCTTCTGTAATGTTATGTATATTACTATAAATAATTCCTTCCAGTATAGATGGACTCGTATATTATGCATCAGTAGACTCCTATGTTTATTACAAACTGAATGATGCCCTAAGAAAAACATCGACAGAGATTAGTTTGTTTTCTTTAAGTTCATCAGGTAAGTGACAAAAAGAGATTATTTTTGTAAAGCACCCAGGCTATCTTCACATTTTAATTTATGAGTCTCAAGCTATAGAAGAGGTACAGAATAGCTTTCAGCTCTCATCAAATTCCTCACTAAAGGGTTAAGTGAAATGGATGAATCTAACATGGCGTCAACAGTGCTACTGTTTCCTTGGATTGCCTTTGTATAATGAACAGATAAACTGAGCTAGATCTAATCAGTGTTGCTTATTTTTCCCCCCTTGCAGTGCCCTGATTCAGCCTGCAAGCAGGATCTATTGGCATATCTGCAGCGCATTGCCCTCTATTGCCACCAGCTCAATATCTGCAGCAAGGTGAAGGCAGAAGTGCAGAATCTCGGAGGAGAACTTATTGTATCAGGGGTAAGCTGGTATTTGTATTTAGCAGTTTACATATCCCATGGTTCAATTTGCCACGGAGTGTTTTTAGTGACAAGAATGTAAAAGACAAAAATAATAGTGAGTCATAAGCAAGCTTCTTAAAATGTTATCTCCATTATTCCAGACCTTACAATAACTTGTGTCGAGCAATTTGATTTTCCAATTACCCTTTGTTTATAGTAACCTTGTCAAATCTTCATTCCCCCAAAAGAAAGGTAATTTCATAGTCTAGAAACTCATTGCCAAGCCGTGAATGTTATAATTATTTGGAGCTTTTGTATATTTGCTTATTGTAAATCTAGTTTCCTTTGTTAGTATTGGTAATTTCCCTCCTCTGAGCAGGAGCCAGCACTGCTCTGTATGGAGTGCATATTGTTAAGATGGTAATATCTAACAGGATTTCATTCACTCAGGTTCCAATGCATACTAGGTTTATCAAAAACTCTGGAAGGCCAGCAAAATATTTTACTTTTTATGTGCTGTTTCCAAATACAGTTGCCAAACCTAAAAAAATACATATTCTAATTCCTTCCATTTGCTTGTTCCAGTAATTTTTAATGAATATGCAAATGTTTTATCCACAATCACCAGACATTTGTTGCCCAGATTAGAAATGTGTAGAGGCAGTCAGAACATAAACTGTTTTTGCTGCATTTTAAAAGATGTTTTCTCCCCTTCACCTCACCTTGAGCCATCTGTCTCTGTGAGACCAGTGGCAAAAAGTACTAGCATTTCCTGCTCTTCATGATTTTTTTTCTTTATGCTGCTCACAGTAGGTTTGGCCGAACCACAGTTTGGTCACTGCCCAAGCTGCATATAGACTGTGTGTATGCTGTATTCCCTCTTGCATATACCAGTGTATACTATATTCCCTGAGCCCCACTGTGCTTTCAAGATGACAGGGATTTGGGAAAACTTTGGATAAGTTTGTTTGAAAATGCCATTTTGGGGAGAAAAAAAAAACAAAAACCTCTCATTGTTTAAAGCCAATCAAATTTGAGGACTTCTGGGACATGCTTTGCCCTCTATTTTATCCATACGCCCCCAAGGGAAATCAGTGGGCTTTCTGAAAGCTAACTGAGAACAAAACATATGCCCTTTTGTTCAATATAGATATAAAACAATGATTTTTTTGCAAAGCACAGTATGCAGCTTTAAAACTTGGCTGGGCTACTTGGAACTATTATTTCGAAAGCATGCATGCAGTCCTAGAAGGAAGCTGCTGCACTGTACTCCACCTGTGCCTCTCCTGCAGATGGTCTCCAACTCTTGGCAGATGTACAAAGTAGTGTAATTTTAACACCTTGATCTTCCCACAGCAATGAAAATCCCTTTTCATGTTCCTGGTGTTGAATGAGTGATCTTTCCTTATATCACTGACAAGTGTACTACATACCAAATGCTTCAGACCTTATCTTACCTGCTGCCATACAAGTCCAGCTTTCCATACCCATTTAGCTTTCACACCCATCCATCTATAACAATTGCCCAAATTAGATCTTCTCTCAGCTTGGCTTTTGTGCTTGTGTTTATTTCTTTTCCAGTTCTCTTTATTTATTGTACGTGGATGTTGAACAGGCCATTGTGAACCTCTGACATACAGTTGTATTGAAACATCATCATACACTGTGAAATTTAAGTGACTGAATGCTTGACTTCTTCATTCCCAAGCTGGCATTGTTAACATCTGCTGCTTCCCAGGCTTCATCACCATTGTCTTTTTTTGCATTCACTTGCAGTACAAAGCAATGCTAACTTCAGCCATTCAAATTACTAGCTTTTGAGTTGACTCCAAAGACAGTGTTAATGGCATTGGCAGAAACCTAAGCTTGCCGTATCTGTTTCTTCAGTTTTTACTCCGTCATAGACTTAATGGAGATGGTGCAGAAAGTTGATCTTTTGTACATTCCTTTTTGAGACTGATATCTTAGAGCTTGGTGAATCAAAATGAATCCACTGCTTTTCTGGTAGCATAAAACATGCTTTACATCTTTAAGTGCTGGGTACTGTATGTTCTTTTGCCGACCTCGGGACTATCCAGAGATCAGATGTCCAAATCCACATCTGCATCTGTAGCCTACTTATCCACTTGCCACTTCTGCTTCCATCTTGTTCTTCATTCTCTCTTGGATAGCCAGCTGCAAATAAATACTACTTTATTTGCATAAAAAAGAACAACAGTTATTTGGCAACTTGCATACAGTACAATGATCTTGAAAGTGCAGTGGAAATCCAGAGTTCGTGGTCCCCAAACCATTCACTATTGCAGGAAACTGATGTGTAGCATTATGTTCAATTAATTTTTGTGATGTAACAATCACCCTGGCACTTGACATTTACAAACTTTGGAGGAGATGGAACTATAACATACATCTGTATTTACAAGGAGTCACCGTATAATTCACCATTTCCCTCATCCAGAAGTTTAGCTGTGATTTCAGAACCACTGGTTCTGGGGAATACAAACTCTGCTTGACTTTCTACTTTATTAGGAATGTTAATCCATGTTTCCAAATACAGTGAATAAATATAAAATGAATAGAACCTGAGAGACATAAATACTCTGTTCCGATTACCTTAATTCTGTTCTGGCAAGGGAAAATGTGTTCCATTTTATGTGATATGTTGAAGTTATTGCATAATATGGTGTATGCCTTTTCGGTGAAATTTCTATTTCTTTATATTCTCAATAAGTTACTTGTAGTGCAGTGTATTTTACATTCAAACCTAAGAACACGCCCAGTCTCTCTCTCTCTCTCTCTCTCTCTCTCTCTCTCTCTCTCTCTCTCTCTCTCTCTCTCTCTCTCTCTCTCTCTCTCCATCAATATGACATTAACCTCATATATGAAGATTTCGTTGGTATCATTGACTTACCTACAGATAGGCTGAAAAGTATATCAAAAAGCAAAGAAAATGAGGCTGTCAAACTCCTGAAAGGGAAATTATTTCAATAAGAGGAAAGAGCCCTTTAAATCATTCCCCCCCTTTCTCTCAATCCTTTCTCCCTTAACTTCCCTTCCATCTCTCCCTTGATCTTTCCATCTCAAGATGTTCTCTGCCTACCGATCAACAAGACTCTTTTCCCCAGGTAAATCTCATACATCAGGTCTTCCACTGGTGTAAATCAGTGTAACTCCATGTGTTTCAATGGCCTGTGCTGAGTGCTGATTTATACCAGCTGGTGATCTGAATCAGTAGGTTTATGTTTAGATTGTGAGACTCCAACTCCCTGTCTCCCAGTTGAGTTTTGAAACACAGTCTAAGAAAACCGTATTTGAGAGCTCTTCTGTGATTAAGAGCCTTATTAACCTGGAGTGAGGGAAGCATAGGGAGGCAAGGAAGATATAAAGGGAGAGACATAAAATAATAAGGAAATAGGGGAATAGAGGCTGAAATGCCCAAAATGATTTTTAAATACCTGCTAAAGATCTTGAGTAAAATCCTGGCCTCACTAGGTATGTCTAAACAGCAATTAAACACTCACGGCTGGCCCATGACATCTGACTCTGGCTCATAGGGCTCAGGATATGGGCCATTTAATTGCAGTGTAGACATTTGGGTTTGGGCTGGGCTCTGAGATTCTGCAGTGAGGGAGGCAAAATTCCCATTGACTTCAATGTGGCCAGAATTTAATCTCCTGCTTTGTTTCTTGTTGCAGCCCATGTGGTTTTGTACTTTAGCATACAAACTTTTGAATATTTACAAATAAAAATCCTGTATAATAATAATAATAATAAATAATAAGTTTGACAGCCTCATTATTAATTGTTGTTATTATTATTATTAGTAGTAGTAGGCATTTCTTATTAATCAGTAGTTACAATATCCTGGGATAATAAGCACCTCAACTTCAGAGTTCATTTCCTCAGTCTTCAGCCAGAGAGTTTATTCAGTGCAAAGTGCAGCTATTGCCTGATAAACAGGAATCACCCTTAAGATGGACTAACTTTTATGAGGTGCAGTTCCACATTTCTCCCATTGAAGTAAATGTCAATTACAGATACATGGCCTCACAACAGGCATTAGCACGTTGTTGTTTTTGTTGTTGTTGTTGAAAAGGGATGTAATCTATGAAGTTTAAATCCAGCTCAAAATCCAAGTTTCACAAAAGTTTGGGGTACTTCTTTTCTCGGTGTTCCAGCAGATGTATCAAAATATATCATTACGTCAAAACTGACCTGTATGTTCCCTTATTGCTATGGAGAAAACAACCAGTAGTTCTGGTCTCTCCTTTCACGGTTTGAAACCGATCTATTCACAGCACAAAGTCTACTATACAGTTTGGCCCTGAGCTTGCATTTAGTTTTATTTCATGTTTGTGTCAGGAGCTTGATGTCCACTGTTGTGTTTCCTACAGCAATTTAATCCTTTCTTTAACTGGGTAACAGTTTAGCATTATGTGAAACAAAGACAGCTTGCTCAATGAGCGATTTGGTAGACCGCCAAGACTGTCACCTACTTTTCATTTGAGAGCATCATGAATCTAAACTAAATATTCCTGTTTCCAGCCACTAACTGAGTATGTTTTACTACTGAATTAGAATTTAAACAGAAGAATAATACATGAAATAAACCCTTGAAAACAGACTGATAAACCAAAATTTATTTAGACCTCTGTGTGCTGGGCTGCTTGGCCAGTTGATCTCTCAGATTTGGAAGAAATCTCTTTCGGCAATATGTTTTATACAGAATGTCCTCCCATCTGCTTTTTAAAATACAATAGTAATCTTTTCCTAATCACAATTCATAGCTATTGATAATAAGATTCCTACTTTCTGTTTGTTAGTAATTGCATCTAATTTAAATCACGGTGAATATAGTACAAGGAACTATGGCTGCCAGACAGTTTAAAAAATCTCAATTAATCGTGAGATTTAAAAGAAATAGTTGCAATTAATCACTGTTTTAAATGCACTGTTAAACAATAATAAATATCAATTTAAATTAATTATACTTATCTTTGTATTCTTTTACATTTTCAATTATATTGATTTAATCTGCAACACAGAATACAAAGTGTACAGTGCTCACTTTGTTCTTTTTTGTTACAAATATTTGCACTGTACAAGTTGAAGCATGAGGGGCATATGAATGTTTAGCAGATCTGGCATGTAAATACCTTGCAACGCTGGTTACTACAGTGCCAGGCGAATGCCTGTTCTTACTTTCAGGTAACATTTTAAATAATAAGTGGGCAGCATTATCTCCCGTAAATGTAAACAAACTTGTTTGTCTTAGCGATTGGCTGAACAAAGGGTAGCACTGAGTCGCAGGGGTGCTGGAACAGTTTGTATAGTGGGGGTGCTGAGAGCCATTGAACCAAACTGTATACCCTGTATATAATGGAAACCACTTCAAGCCAGGGGGTACAGGAGCACCCCTAGTTCCAGCACCTATGCTGAGTGGACATTGTTTTGTTTTTGAGTGCAATTATATGTAAAAATAACAATGGATAAATTTCATGATAAAGAGATTGCACTACAGTATTGTATGAGGTGAATTGAAAATATTATTTCTTTTGTTTATCTTTTTTACAGTGTAAGTATTTATAATAGAAATAAGCATATAAAGTGAGCAGTGTACAACTTGTATTCTGTGTTTTAATTGAAATCAATATATTTGAAAGTGTAGAGAAACATCCAAAATATTGATAGTACATTTAAATTGGTATTCTATTATTATTTAACAGTATGATTAAAACTACAATTAATCACAGCTTTTTTTTTATTCTAGTTCATTTGTTTTGGGTTAATCGCTTGAATTAACTGTGATTAATTGACAGCCCTAGAAGGATCCTACATGTATGATTGGAATCACAGGGATTTTAAAGTGTTTTTTTTCCCCTCTCTGTACGGTGCATATTCTGTAATAACTAGTAACTTTATGAATTATTGGACGGTACATTTACTGAAATTTACAATTAAGAGTGTTTTTCAAAGAAAAAAAGAGCCTGATATCAAAAATAAGAACTCCTGAGCAATTTAATTCAATGGAAAAAAAATAAAAGTTATCTATTGGAAGCTGATGCCTGAAACAAGTATGTTATGGATTTGAAGGCAATACTAATCTATATATTTCAATATATACTATTCTCATTATATAAATATAGGAAATCTGACAATCAAAAAACTTCTGTTCATGAAATAACTAGAATGCTAGGCTAGATTCTTTCCTGTGCCATGATATGATCAGCATGGAGGAGAAGGGAATGTCAAAGAGCCACTTACAGCTTCCTGATTCTCAAACTACCCCGGCCCTTCAATAAATTAGAGGAACCTGGGTGCTGCTCTGATTTACAACAGTTGGCTATAATCCCTAAGGACCATGCAGTTGAGAACTTTTGTAGAGAAATAAGGCTCCAGCCTGCCCCATCAGGCTCCCTTCTCTGAGAGCGAGTGGAAGGTTTAGGATCTGTGTCCACCAGCATTACAGCAGTTGAGATTTCCCCAGTTGCAGCCAGATTATGTCCCCAGCTCAGAAATTAGGGTTGAGTGTCCATCCCATTACTTTAAATCTGACCATATTTAGGTGTAGCATTTAGCTAAATGGCATGCATGGGGAAATGACAGACCTGGCCTGGAGCACCTAAAGATTCAACATAGTAATGGAAGGAGATTTTTGGATAAAATCAGAATTGATTGATAATATACAGTGAAACTCCAGTTCTACCAATTATTTCACTCTGATCTGTGTAGTGGTGAGACTTAATCCCACTTCCAAAATACTGCTAAGTGGTCTTCTATGTGATATTAAAGAAATAATAACTTCAGACTAGACTCTTCAATCTCTTTCCCTTTAATTACGGTTCTTGACAACTTTCATTGCAGATGGATAATACACACACACACACAAAGTCATACCCTCAAGGAGAAACTTCACACAGTTTTTCCAACTAATCACAAATACTGAAGGAAAATACTTAAAACAGCATATAAAACACTCAATAAAACTCACCAGGGAAACTTAATTCCATCACACAAACTATGTAAGAATAACTTTAGGAAGAAAAAAGCAGCAAATCAGCCTTTGCATTAGGGAAGTTCAGAGTCTCTTGTGTGTCAAACTTCTTAAGTCATTTCTTCCAGTCACCAGATGTAATCTGGCTGCTTTTATTCATGAATTTCTCAGGAGAAAGGAAAACATATGTCTATCCTCCACATCACACCATTAGCCTTGAATTACAAACCAGCTCCCTATATGTGAGGCCAATATTTATTGATTTAAGACACAGACGTAGGACCAATCCTCCTAAAATACCCTAAAAATGATAATGCCTAGAATTGTGTACTGTTGAACATGAATTTATTCATCATCAAAATACCCTGTGAGCTGGGTAAGTAGTAATACCCCAATTTTACAGACTGGGAAAATGAGGCAACAAATTCAAATGGTTTGCCCTGCCCTCATTAAAGGCCCTATTAGATCTTTAGGATAATCTGGGAAAGGTATGTTGACTGCATCCAGCGCTGAGCTAATAGACCATACCAAGAATTCTCGTACATACCAATAACTAAATTCAACATGTTATCTGCCAATTTTAAAAGCTTTCAGGACTTGCATGTTCTATCCAGTGTCATATGGGATATTATCTGTTTGGCCATTCCTTGGATATGACATGTGATGAATGAGATGGATTTCATTATCCATCCATCAGAACCAACTTAATCCACGACAACAGCAAAACAGAATTTTTTTCTGGGGTGTGGAGTTAAGGTCTCTGTCTTGACCCTTATGAACCTGGCACCTTGACATGCCTTGAGTGTGATATTTTATTCCAAGTCGTCATTGAGTTTCTCATGGTATATCAGTTTTTACCTTCCTTAGCTGGAACAGTAGCACATCTATGGGCTGGTATTTCTAAGCAGTCATCATTTTTCTCAGCCGTCCACAATCTTGAGGGAAAGCATTCAAACTTTATCTCAGTGGCACCCGCCAATGCCTGAATAGAGCCTATTCATTTATTACCTTCTGCCAAATTCTTATTAAGCAAGTTTGTTGTTGTTTTATTTGACAGATGATTGTTGTGAAACCAAACCTGGACAAATCCAGCTCCTGGCTGCTAGACAGTTAGGTGCAAGATGTCAAATCATTAGCTGAACTAAGTTTATAGCATCGTTAGGCTACAGAGCTGCAACCACTTCCCTTAGGAAGTGATTTGACGACCTAAAAGCCCTCATCTAGTTCCTCTTGATACTCAACTTTGCATATGCTCTTCCAGTTACTCATAGTTATAGTTCTTTGGCACACTAGGAGCAATTTCTCTCTCTTCTGAAATATACTGCCCAGCAAGTGTTTGTAGTTCATTGTAGTAGTTCTTACTTAGTTCTCTGTTTAACCAAATTTTATGTATATCCTCCTAAATCAATCCCTTCAAGTTGCTCACTATTGTTTTACTCTTCTCTGCATTTCCTCTTCTTTTTCAACCAAAGTCTTTCCGATACTGAGTGGCCCAAAGCAGTACACCAGGTGCGGTCTCCACAGTGCAAACCGAAATGCCCTCTCACATTTTCTAATAGTCTATCATCAAACCTAATCTTTCTAGGTATTTATACCATGCTATCACTGTGGGATCTGACGGCCTCATTTTTAATAATAGGTTATTAGTGGAGAATTTATTTGGCCATCACCATCCATCAGAAGGTTCTGTGCTATGGCATTTCCATTTGAGGGTAATATTTAAATGACAATTTGCATCTCCCCACAAAATCTAGTCTTACCATGCCAACTACTATTTGCTTGGGCCTCTGAAGTTCTGATATCTGCTGAAGAGTTTAGAATATGCTCCTACTTCATTTGGCAAAATCAACAATAGTGCAATGATCAAGACAATCCTATGGATTGTGACCTGATTGGATTACAGCAGTTACCTTTTACCTCAAAGGCCTTTAAAAGATAAATTTTCCCTGTCCATTTGGAGGATTAGTAATAACCCATGTTGGTTAGAAAAGGTAACAATGAAGTCTCCACCAACTGATTGAAGATTCACCAAAATGTGGAAAGCCTTTAGCAGTAGGTCATAAGGTTCAGATGGACGTAACTCAATCCAGTCCTATTACAAGGCAGAAAAGTTATTTTTCCCTCTTTAAACATTGACGTAGGTTAAAGACATCATTTAACCAGGAATCGGTTAGAAATCCTAAAGTTACAGCAATTATAAACCTAAAGTTACAGCACCCATCATCACTTTGCATCATTCAGATGCAGCCTAGTTTTGCATTGGGTTCCTGAACTCATATTTCGCCTCTTACAGTTACAGTAGCTCTTGCTTAAGATAGGTAGAACAAGCCAGATTGGAGGAGCTAATCAAGGTGGTAAAGTTGTTCTTGCTCTCTCTTTTCTTTTAATTTTTACTTTGAATGTTAAAATGCTGTTGCATTTCCAAATATAGTGAAAGATGTTCAGATAAAGAGGCAATATCCTTGACCTCTGTTTTTAAATGAAGTGATTGGTAGTAGCCATTAATCAAAAAGACTTTCTTTTGCTATAGCGGAAGAGGGGGGAAACCAAAACCAACACAAGCAGAGCAGAGGATGCACATTAATCATTAGTGAAACTGAAAAATAATCCTGGGTAGATTACAATTTACATTATCCTTGTAGCAACTGAGATCCTAAGGGAAAATATCAGTATTTGCTCAGTGTAACTTTGTAATCCTGACTCTTAAGAGCATTCCTTATACATCAAGAAAAAAAAATCAGACCAGATTCTACTGCTCTTGCTCACATTGAGTAGTCCCTTACTCTGGAAGCAGTGTGGCTACCTACTGATGGAGGTACTACTCAATATGAGGGAGGCTGGTAGATTTAGCCCATAGTAAATATACTACATTTTTAGCTGGGACGCCTTGTTGGGTTATAAGAAAATCAAAACTGTAATGGATAATGGTAATATATATTGTCAAACCTGCTTTATACAGAATTTGATAGAGCAAAATTCCATTTAGAGAGAATTAGAATGAAAGTTCCCATTTGTAAACCACAATTCTGGTTATAGGGAAGTTGTCCTCTGAGAGAATTGGCTTCAGTCTAGAAGGTACCATTGTGTGTAATTACTAGACTAAAATATACACTCTCTAAAGCGATCACCTTTGTGTAATTTTGCTGATACTTTATAGAACTTTAAAGTGTGCTTTGTAAATAAATGTTTGCCCAGAATGTTTACCATTCCCCTCACTTGCTCTCTCAGCTCAGGCAGGCAGGGTGAGAGAAAGTTGACTCTCTCTGACCACAATGTTTGGACTTTCATGCTAGTGAAGGTTCCCTGCCCTCTCATCTGATTTCTATAAAACGGTTGGCTAAAACTCTCCTCTGACTTCTGTATGGACCAAATTCAACCCTAGTGTATTTGTGTGTAACTCCCATTGAAGTCGGTGAAATTCCAACTGCTTACATCACCTTTATATGTGCGTTCCCAGTGTTTAAAAAGATACACAGAAATGTTACTTTTTAATCCCTCTGCCAAATTCCCTAGCCCACTCTAGTGCAATCATGATTCAACAGGGTAGCCATTCCTGGCCCTTCTAGTTTTCATCATATAGGACCATAGCTCACTCTTCCCCTCTTAGCAAATTGTTCAGTAATTTTCTTACCTGCGGTAAGGGAGCAAGTGAGAGGAATTGCACAGTGGGGTTACTCACCATGGAAGAGTCCCTGTTTCCTTTACCAAGCATAGCTCCTTCAGCACACATTTTCTCCTCTTCTCCCCTCTGCACTAGGGTACAATATTTCTCTTGCTCTCTCTCTCACTCTCTCTTTTCTGTATCTCTCGGAAATCAGACTGGAGTTCAGAGCACTTTCACTACCTTTTATGAGGTAGAATGTGATGTCATAGATGGGGGCAGGGCTAGTCAACTTTCTACCCACCTACCCACCTGTGCTGAGGGAGCTACGCTTGGGAACGGAAGCAGTGACTCCTCCACGGTGAGTAACCTTGTTTCTAATTTATACCATTATGTAAAGCTCTGACTGTTTTGTGGGGGGGAGGGGAAAGATTTTAAGAGGGCATTTTGTTTGTTGGTCAGTTTAGTTTTTTGGGGAGGGGTTAAAGTACAGCGCTAACACAAAATCAGTTGCATGTTATTTTTCTAAACTTGAAAAGATTTTTTTTTCTTCATTTCCCAATCTAAACTGTTGTGCGGACTTCCTCTGAGTTGTAAAACAGCTACCACAGAGATGGCCACATTTTCGTAATGGGTGAAGGGATCCCTCTGAATATGTTAAATATCAATTTAAGAGCCCAATCCTGGTCCCCTTGAAATCAGTAGCAAAACTTCCATTGACCTCATGGGTGAAGAATCAGGCCTTTACTTTGTAAAGTGCTTTGGGATTAAAGGTGCTTTATAAATGGAAGATATTGTTATTCCTGTATGTATTATTAATTATTATTATTATTACTATTAACTGTGGAGAAATGTCTACTTTTTTAGGATAGATGGAACATTTCTTTTCTCCAGATCTTCTATGTTTATTTTGTTTTTCTGCTTAATTCTAAATATGTGTATGTCTACTTGCTGACATCAGGCCATTTTTAAGAACCTTTCTAAAAAAAAATATTAAAAAGGAGAGGAAAACCTCTTAAGCAAGTGATGTAAGCCCAAAACACATGATTAATATTTAGACGCAAACTAGACACAATCTTTGAAATTCAAAGTCAAAGCTTCAGGATGCTGTGAATTAATGGTGGAGCAGAATGAGCTCTAACGGAAAATCCTGGCTTTGCTGGTTTGTGTTACAGCCCTTACGTTATTTAACCATAGGTTTTGTATTTAATAGCACTTAAAGCTTGCTTTTCTTTTCTTGGTCCTGGTGTTACTACTTGTGTGTGGTTTCCCTCCCTGTATCCCTCAGAATTTTAGAAAGACAAGATGGACTGCAAAGATCTTTTACTCTTGTTCTGCCTCTTGGCTACCTATTAAAGCTGTCACGATGTCAGAGCTCTGTCACTAAAGGGCAGAAGAAGGGTCATGTGAGGATTTTGGCCTCTAGGGATGGCAGAGATATTGCTGTTCTTGTACATTTAAAGCTCCTTCCCAGCTCTGTGTGGGGCCTTATCATATTACAGTGAACGGTACTAGAACGCAGTAATGCATACTCTATAAATCAAAAGACAAAGAGAGCATGATCATAGCCTTTTCAACCCAAGTGTAATTTAGTCTGCTGGATGACATACTTTTTTTCAGATGACTGGATAGCTCTGAGGAATTGGGTACAAGATGCAGAATCCTCCATCTCTAGGTCACTGGCAGTGACATGCAGTGGGATCAGTGCATTTGTCACTTGAAGGCCATGGAGGGTTGGTTCCCCAAATGTATCTTCCAAGATAAATGCAGGGAGGGTGGGTCTCCATAGTGGGCCAACCCGTGGGTGGAGTTTGAATGGACAGTAAAGGGATGGACATGCAAAGTGACACAACCCTAAGCAACAACAAAACAGGCAGATGCCTATGGCTAGTCATAATAACAAATATCTGTCAGTACTATCCCAGGACTGTAATGGACCCTGCAGCCTGAAAGTGAAAGGCTAAATAACCTATTACTAATCTACAGAGCTAACCACTTCCCGTGTTCAATTATTTAATTGGCAAATATGCTAAAGACAATAAAGAAATTGGAAGTACAAAGTACTTATATTCCACACTGCACAGGATGAAATATTTATTCTGTCATTGGCAATATTGATTGTACTTTCTGGTATTTGTGCATGAAAGTTACATACTTAAAGTAAAGTAAAAAAAAAAACCAACTCAGAAATGGTGGTCCAGTTCTTTTCCCACTGATCTCATTCAGTGTGTAATATGGGCACTGTATCTGCAGCAAGCTGAGCAATTTGTTCCAAATATCCAGTCTTTGAACTAGTTAATCCTTCCCAACCTCTTTTATGCATTGAAAATTACTCGACAGCACTATTTATTAAAAAAAAATTAAGGCACACATCCAAGTTTGTCTTGGATCAGTTTTGCACTCACTCTGCCTAGCAGTATAAGAACAAAAGAACTACTCAGGTTTACCTATACATGTATGTGTAAGCAGATAAACACACAGAAATCCCATGTGGCTTCCTCAAGCACATACTGCTACATTCTGAGTAGCAGCTTAATTATATGGCTTCAGCTGCATGAATCCACAAACATTTTCAGTGTGATTAATGGGCATCCCTATAATTCCCAAATCCTCAACACTTGCCAGTCTGAACTCTCTCAGAAGTTGAATTAGAGGCTTCTTGGCTAGAAATGACTGTTATCTCCTCCTTTTCCATTTATGATCTTGGGAGTGAGGGAGGAGTTGTGAAATTGTGAAATGTTCCATCTCTTCAAAAACTGTCAGCTGGCAGATCATCATTGTGCCCTCATTTGTAATTCCTTTACAGTGGTGTAACTCCATCGACATCACATGTCTTACTCTTGATTTATCCCTGTTTCACTGAAAAGACAGTCAGACCCATAGCAGTCAGGGAACCCTTCATGTAGGTTTAAATCACAATTCTTTTAAACCTTGTCCTGTAGTCACTTGAACCACCAGTGAAATGTTAAACCATAGCTGGCTAAACTCCAGTGGTCAGAGGAACCAGGAAGGAGACCATGACCACCTTAATACCCTAGACTTTTTGTCTGTAGGAGAGTCCTCTCTCAAAGGCATTAGCCAATCAGTCATCTGCCAGACTCACCATAATAACTAATAATGCTACTGTGCATTTTCACAATGTATCTCATTTGAGTATCTCAAACGACTTTGCAAACAATGTAGCCTCACAAAACCCATGGTGGAAACAAATATTATTATTATTATTATTGTTATTTATATTTATTCTATTTGTTTTACAAATGAGAATATAGGAGCCACAGGGAGGGTGAATGGCTTGAACAATGCCATCATAGCAAGTAATGGGCAGAAAGAAAGCCATGGAGTCATGACTCCCAGTTGTGCTTTAAGCCATTAGGTCCTCAGATAATTTTTGAGACACCTACCTTCCCTATCCAGGTCTCACCACTTCCCAGTCTGCACTCTCCCTGGCAAAAAAGATTAAAACAACAAGAACTAGTGGGTGGGGGTTGGACGGAGGACACCAGCTATGAAAGGATGCAGCACTTATACTGTATAAAGCATCCCAGTTGACCACAAATTCTGAAGATTGTATATCTTTTGAGTTATAAACACTTCATCTTTTACTGTCATTGCCATTGTTACTTAGTCGACCATTTCCATCATAAACCTGGTTGTATCACTGCTGGAAGCTCATTAGCAGTGGCACCAGAATCACCCCAGTATTCTCCAGTAAAATTAGAAATCACTTCTGAGTTATGGCTATCATTTACCAATACCATTAGCACAGATATCCAGGATAGCAACTTGGATTCGTAGAAACCCATCACTAAATATTAGCTGCTCAGTTGATTACACTGGGAATGTTGCTGACAAAGAAAATTCAGAGTATAAGAGGTATCAATCTGCTTCAGAAAGCAAGGTTGAACATTTAGAGGCAACACCTGCCATGTTCTCAGTAACATGCTTAATAGCCTTGTATTGTACATGAAAAAAATATGAGTTTGGGGATGAGATGGGGCTGTTGGAGAAATGGAGCCCATCTCGTACCGAAGTCAAGGCAAAACTTTTACAAAGTTTTGCAAAGAACATTGATTTAAATAAACCAGGGGTCTTGGAGCCTCTATGTCTTGGTGAGTTTTAACACTTCTGTAGCATTTTACAAACATCAACTAATTAATAATCACAACACCCCCATGGGGTAAGTAATTATCTTCATTTGGCAGTTTGGAAAAATAAGACAGAGAGCTTAAGGACAACAATTTCAAAAGTATCCACCCATGCTGTTCACCATAATTCTTGGCCTGTTTAATTGGAGACAACAAGGAACTGATTTTTTCAGAAGTGCTAAGCACCCTCAGCATTCACTGACTGAATTGGGTGCTCAGTAGCTCTCAAAAATTAGACAGTCAGCTTAGGCATCCAAAGATGGATTTATCCATATATAACAGGCATTTTACATCTAAGTGTATTGACCAAGGCCACAGAAGAAGCCCACATTAGAGTCAGATTTAGGATGCACTTCTTCTTGATTCCATGCCTAGGCCCCAGGACCACACTGTCCTTATCATGCTCATTAGTTATTCCTTTTTGAGGCCAGACGTCAAAAGAGATTCAGAGCAGAGGAAGTGGCTCAGATTCAGACAGCTGAGAAGGCTGTCGTTGGTAGCATCTCATGCAACTCTGCCCCCATAGTCATGAAAAAATCATGGATCCTCCACAAAATAAAGGGACACATGGCCATGGTTTTCATAGATACCAAATACTAGCTCTAGGCAACTGTACAGAGAACCATACATAACCATAAATAACCCCAAATCTAGAATATACCAGGGTTATCTTCACAAAGGAAAAGGTTAAGGGGCTTCCTTTTATTTTTCCATTTTAAAGTAGAGGCTGAGATTGGCTGTGTAACATTTCTAGGTCAATTATAAATTGGAGAGAAGGATTGGAGGGAGGGTTGCATTATTCTGCATGGATATAGAAACGAGTGTCCCAAGGATATTTAGTACAAAAAATCTTAAAGCATGTGAATTATTCAGACTGCATTGTAAGTACCTTTGCGTGTGTTGTCAGAGTAAAGTTCCTTCCAAGATTCTGAAGCTCAAAATAAAACTTTGACCAAATGAGTTATAATTTCCTAATGTAACTCAGTAACATAACATGTAATTGCTAAAGGAAATGGTGTTGGACCAGCCAAATCTGATGAATTGTTAAATATCTGTCAATGCCAAATGTGTGATTAGTGTCCTCTAGCACTTTTCTTGAATGACCTCCATTGCAAATTCTAAAAGTTGGCCAAATGGATCATTATTCACTTAAATCCTAGTCCTGCAAACACTTTATGTGTGTAACTCTGACATTGAACTCAATAGGACTACTCCTATCGGTAAAGTTACTCAGATGTATAAACATTTGCAGAATTGACATAAGTGATGAAAAAGTATCTTTGTTGTCTAAATTGGGCTTAATCCTTCTTATTTTACTCGTCTGGGTAATCCCACTGAGGCCACCAAACTTTGACATGCACAAGACTGCTCTTGTGAATAGAATGAGAGGGGTTTGGTTCATTTTACTTTCCCTTGTTTTTTGTTCTTTCTTGGAATCTCTACTGAATTTTTAACTCATTTGTTTGTGTTTTAATTTATTTACAAAGTATCCAGAAATTCCAAACTGCTTCTTTTAAGGAGTAAAATGGCCAATAGTATCTATAGTAATGCACCTCTTTATATTCACAAATAATGTATTTGGTGATTGACGAGAATCTTCACATAATGTGTTACATGGCTAAACCTCTGCTGAAAAATTGCATTTGCTAGCTGACAGACTATCATATCAACTGTAATATAGATACTCTACTGTCTATGTGATCATATTGCATGTGGTCAGGACTTCTTTTCCTTCTTCCTTTTGCTATGGGCTCAGACCTGCAAGAGTGAGCTCACCGAAATCAAAAGAAATCTTTCCATTGATTGGGTCTTGGATCAGGCCCTGAATGCTCTCATTGACTTCAGTGGAAATGGAGGGAACTCAATATCTCACAAGTGTTCAGCACTTGTGAGTTTAAACCCTATGTTATCTTTTTTATACAAGATGCAAAATATTAGTTGGCAAGCAATGAAACACCATGCCAGGATAGAAGAACTGTTATCCTGCCGATATCTGCCATTCAGCAATGCTATTACATCCTATTTATTTCAGGACTGAATATGATTGATGGTTTTGGTAAGCTCCCCTGAGGAAAACCATGTATGCCAGCAAAGTCATCCTCAAACTCTTCTTATGCTGACCTGGGCAAAGGCAATTGCAGGCATCTGAATTTAGTTAGGAAGCAATTTGCCTTGGAATGTGAGATATCATCTCAGATGAAGACAGAAAGATAACACATACACAGAGGTTCCGACAGTTTTACAAATGGAAAAGTTGGACAGTCACACTTTTTTTTAGCAATATAGATTGAAATGCCACATTGTGCTATTTGATCACACTGACAAAATCATGAGGAACAGCTTTGGCTAACGCAGTCTTATGAAAATAAATGTTCTAGTCTATGTGCTTTATTGATGCCATTGGACCGAAAGTCCATTGCACTTCAAGTCCATTGGGCAACTTCAATCATCCTGACATCTGCTGGGAGACCAATACAGTGGTGCACAGAAAATCCAGGGAGTTTTTGGAAACTGTAGGGGACAATTTCCTGGTGCAAGTGCTGGAGGAACCAACTAGGGGCGGAGCTCTTCTTGACCTGCTGCTCACAAACCGGGAAGAGGCTTACAAAAAGTGGAAGATTGGACAATTGACCAGGGATAAGTATATAAATATTGCTTGGGCATGTAGGAATGGAATCAGGAAGGCTAAATCATACTTGGAGTTGCAGCTAGCGAGGGATGTGAAGAGTCACAAGAAGGGTTTCTTCAAGTATGTTGGCAATAAGAAGAAAGCCAAGGAAAGTGTGGGCCCCTTACTAATTGAGGAAGGCAACCTAGTGACAGAGGATGTGGAAAAAGCTAATGTACTTAATGCTTTCTTTGACTCTGTCTTCACGAACAAGGTCAGCTCCCAGATTACTGCACTGGGCAGCACAGCATGGGGAAGAGGTGGCCAGCCCTCTGTGAAGGAAGAAGTGGTTCAGGACTATTTAGAAAAACTGGACGTACACAAGTCCATGGGGCCGGATGCGTTGCATCTGAGAGTGCTAAAGGATTTGGCAGATGTGATTGCAGAGCCATTGGCCATTATCTTTGAAAACTCATGGCGATCAGGGGAAGTCCCAGAAGATTGGAAAAAGGCTAATGCAGTGCCCATCTTTAAAAAAGGGAAGAAGGATGATCCTGGGAACTACAGGCTGGTCAGCCTCACCTCATTCCCCAGAAAAATCATGGAGCATGTCCTCAAGGAATCAATTCTGAAGGACTTAGACAAGAGGAAAGTGATCAGGAACAGTCAGCATGGATTCAACAAGGGAAAGTCATGCCTGACTAATCTAATTGCCTTCTATGGTGAGATAACTGGCTCTGTGGATGAAGGGAAAGCAGTGGACGTGTTATTCCTCGACTTTAGCAAAGCTTTTGACACGGTCTCCCACAGTATTCTTGTCAGCAACTTAAAGAAGTATGGGCTGGATGGATGCACTACAAGGTAGGTAGAAAGTTGGCTATATTGTTGGGCTCAATGGGTAGTGATCAATGGCTCCATGTCTAGTTGGCAGCCGGTATCTAGCGGAGTGCCCCAAGGGTCGGTCCTGGGGTCAGTTTAGTTCAATATCTTCATTAATGATCTGGAGGATGGTGTGGATTGCACCCTCAGCAACTTTGCAGATGACATTAAACTGGGAGGAGTGGTAGATATGCTAGAGGGTAGGGATAGGATACAGAGGGACCTAGACAAATTGGAGGATTGGGCCAAAAGAAATCTGATGAGGTTTAAGAAGGACAAGTGCAGAGTCCTGCACTTAGGGCAGAAGAATCCAATGCACCGCTACAGACTAGGGACCAAATGGCTCGGCAGCAGTTCTGCAGAGAAGGACCTAGGGGTGACAGTGGACAAGAAGCTGGATATGAATCGACAGTGTACCTTTGTTGCCAAGAAGGCCAATGGCATTTTGGGGTGTATAAGTAGGGTCATTGCCAGCAGATCAAGGGATGTGATCGTTTCCCTCTATTCGACATTGGTGAGGCCTCAACTGGAGTACTGTGTCCAGCTTTGGGCCCCACACTACAAGAAGGATGTGGAAATATTGGAGAGAGTCCAGCGAAGGGCAACAAAAATGATTAGGGGACTGGAACACATGACTTATGAGGAGAGGCTGAGGGAACTGGGATTGTTTAGTCTACGGAAGAGAAGAATGAGGGGGGATTTGATAGCTGCTTTTAATTACCTGAAAGATGGATCCAAAGGGGATGAATCTAGACTATTCTCAGTGATAGCAGATGACACGACAAGGAGTAATGGTCTCAAGTTGCAGTGGGGGAGGTTTAAGTTGGATATTAGGAAAAAAATTTTTCACTAGGAGGGTGGTGAAACACTGGAATGCGTTACCTAGGGAGGTGGTGGAATCCCCTTCCTTAGAAGTTTTTAAGGACAGGCTTGACAAAGCCCTGGCTGGGATGATTTAGTTGGGATTGGTCCTGCTCTGGGCAGGGGGTTGGACTAGATGGCCTCCAGAGGTCCCTTCCAACTCTGTTATTCTATGATTTTATGATTCACTTTGTGTCTGATAGTTACGCTACTTGGTGTTGATTGTGCAATAACCAATCAACATGAGTCTATTCCAAGTCTCTCCAGGTAAGACAGTAAGGAAAAACATGCACTGTCTCTCTAGTTGCTGTTCCTGTTCCTGTTCTCTGGATAAATAAGAGGAGACTGGTCTCCAGGGTTGGCAATCTAACACCTTTATAGAAGTATTAAATTCACTTGGAAAAACTGAAATATATAAAAAAAAATCTAGATATATTTGTTACATCTTTAAACCGTCTCACAAAAGGCATACAATACAAAATTCAAAGCAGGAGGAGACAAATCAATAGTATTGACATGCTACCCTATATCGGCCTCTTATAGATGTAATAGCAACTGAATATGAAAGCCTGCACTTTCTTTCATGCATCTGACATAAATGGGTACTCAGATTCAGGGAGGGTTAGTGAAGAGAGAGACCTGGCTGTGGGTTTTACATATGATCTCAGGTTCAGGAGATGTCCAGAATCAAAGATGGACTGATTTGTGTGTATCTGTCCTGCTTGTGAATCAGAGCATAAAAAGTTTTATGAAGTTCTGGTTGTATGCAGATCACTCACCTGAATTTTTATCTAACTGACTTCTTGTTGGATCAGTGGATTCTCAAGAGACTTCTTATTCTGTGCACTTCAGTATCCATGCTGACAATGTATCTTCTGTGATAGATTGGGATCTTGTGTCTTCTCCAAAGTATTATTTGACTCAACCACACTAGGAGATGTATTCTTATTTTATTTTTGTGATGGGACCTTCATCCTCTCCTCCACACTGTGATTCGTCTTTTCCTCAAACCAGATGTGGTTGGGACTGTGTCTGTTATCCATCCACAGACACTAAAAGATCCAGCTGAGATGGCAGAATGGTTTGGAGGATTTTATTGTTGTAACATTAGATTTTACATGAAATCTGATGCCTTTGCAAAGAGAGTTGAAGTATTTTGCGATATGTGGGTAATATTAATTCATTACGTTTAAATAAATGGCTTTGTAGTTTTCTGATGTGTGAGCTACTCGTTTGCTGTATTTAATGCAGATGTCAAACACAAAGTTTCTATTATAGTTACACTCGGTGTGACAGGGTGTTGTGCAGGAACTCCTGAGCCAGCCCTCTGTCACCCCTGCTCCAATTAAGGGAGGTAAATTGGAGCTGGCTAGAGAAATCTGCACCTGATTGGCAAAGGGGAAACAGCTGCCAGCCTAATTAGCCTGGGGCAGTATAAAAGCCGCAGAGGAAGGAAGCTAAGGGAGGCAGATAGAAAGGAGGAAGCAAGGGAAGGGGAAGGGGAAAGGAGCAGCTCTGCCCTTCTGGGTCCGGAGGCTAAGAAGTCCTCAAGGCCGGAAGCCCCAAGCTGTGCCTGGTGAGAAGGTGGTGGGATGGCATGATGTAAATAAACTGCACTGGTGACTGCTGAGGCAGAAGGTCTTGTAGCGGTTTTTAGAGCAGAGAAGAGGCAGGACCAAGTGGGGCCCTGCTACACCCTGTTATACTCGGATAAAGAAACACTGTATCCCAAATAGAACCCTCATCCATATGTCCAGTTTCACTGCCTCCCACACCACTCTAGCTAGTTGGTATGTCAGATTTTCCCCCCCATTGCTTTAAGACTATTGTACCAATAATACAAGGATCTATATCCCTGCTTCCTGTGAGATTTATGACAGATGCGTGGAACACAGTACTGTTTCTTAACATTCAGTTCCTATCAGGATGGAAAGAAGCCAATAATAATAATACTTACATAGCTATAGCTGGACAACATTAAAAACTCAGTGGCTTCCATTTGGCTTGTGTTCCATATTTTCATTTCGAGTGTTAAAATTTATGCTCTCATCATGCCTCATTCATAGGATAAATGCTGACAATTTGGAACATCAGCCATTGACATAAGAATGGTATTTTGATAAAGCAATTTCCAAAATTTCAGCTGGAGTGGAATTACCGCTAATGGATGACTGCTAAAGCACATAAATCTGATCCTTTGTGCTACCGCAACAGGCCTTTCTTACTCTAGAGTCTATAATTCTAGAAAAATGTGCAATAGGGACCAATCCTGCACTGTCAGGGGCATGGTCTAGCTGATCTAATCAAGCCAAGCTGCTGTAAAGTGTCCTAACTCCACTGAAATGAGCCACACTGAGTTACTCCAACTAAGGATCTGGCCCAATATATTGTTCAGTGCTAGAATATATGGGCCAAACTCTGAGGTAAGGCCATATCTACACTAAAAACATTTTACTGATACAGCGATACCACTAAGGTGCTTTTTTAAAACTTGGTATAGCAATACCATTATAGTGGAGGGCTGCGTGAAAAGAAAATGGTTTATGAATCAACCAACAAAAGATGGAATACACGCAATGCTTTATTGAGAGGGACAATGAGAAGTCAGTATAATTAGATGGTATAGAGTTAAAGTCTGTGCAACAATTTAAATACCTCGGTTCAGTGTTGAGCCATGCGAGGACCATGGAGCAGATGTTAGGGATCACATGAAGAGCACTTGGTGGAAAAGGAGGTAGTTGACAGGAGTTCTCTGCAAGAAGAATATGGCAAGTAAGCTAAAGAGCAAAGTATATAAGACCATAATTAGACTGGCCATGACATATGGGTCAGAAAGTTAGCGGATGAATGAGAGAAGAACAATTACTTCATACTGCCAAAATGAGAATGCTTAGGTTAACACTAGGAAGACAAGAGTTGATGGATGGGGTCACACAATGAAATGGTATGAGTTATCATGCAGGTGGCCCGCATCATGGAAAAGCGGAGAGAGTATCTACTAAGATGGTTGGGTCATGTGAGACAACAAGACGTGTGGTGTGTTGGTCAGAGAGTATCAGATCTAGTAGTCACGGGACAAAGACCAGGAGGAAGAATCAGAAAAAGGTGGTTCGAGATGCCGAAGCAAGACATGAAGAAAGTTGGTGTCAGCTTGGACAAAAGTAGTCAACAAGAGTGCTTGGACCTGAACAAGAGCTGCTGGCCCAACTAACAGGACAAGGTGAAGGCAAGAAAAAACATTACCAGCAAAGTGCTCCTAATATGGACGCAGTTATACCAGCAAAACTTCACTTTGTACTCATGTAATTAAACCTCCCACAACAAGTGAAACAAACTGTACTGGTAAAAGTTCAGCTTTGCTGATATAACTGTGTCTACGCTAGGGACCTCCATCGGCACAACTACATGGGTCAGGGATCATACCTCTTCACTCCCATGACCAACATAACTGTGCCAACAGAAGTCTGCAGTGCAGACATGGAGTAAGTTACTCTAAATCCTTCGTAGGTACTCTGGATTTAGGCCTTGATTCAGCAAGGTACTTAAGCACATACCTAAGCTGAAGTGAGTGAGTAGTCTGCTTTGAAGTTAAAGTTAGCAATGTGCTTAAGTACTTTGCTGAATCAGGGCCATGCATCAGTGTAAGTAAACTCAGAAAGAGATTTCACTGGGGTCAGTGTGGCCGTGGTATTAGTTGTCTGTGATATACAGAAGGTCAGACTAGATGATCTGGTGATCCCTTGTGGCCTTAAACTCGATTACATAAAAGGCACATCTACACTGCACACTCCTTTCAGTGGCATGTGGAGTACATACACTACATTCCCCCCTAGCACGGGTACAAATATCAGTGTAGACGGGGAGGGAGTTCTTAGATGAGCAAAGACACACCTGGATCTTGTGGGTATGCACCCAGGTATATCCCTTACATGGCTCTCTACTTGCCCAAGCAGTGCCTTCCCTGATGACACTGCTGTTTTTAGCAGTGTAGTGTCCCTCTGCCTATTCACTGCTGGAGTCTTTCCTCACTGCAGTGAAAAGATCCAACAGAGGGGAAAGACTCCAGCAGTGTGGAAGCAACGGGCAAAGGCTCTGGCAGCTCCCTGTGGCAGGATAAAACAACTCCCTGCAGCAGGATAAGACTCCAGTAGAAAGGAGGTGTCCGGGCCTTTTGCCGCTGCAATGAAAGACTCCAGGAACAGGGAAGGACCTTGATAGTGGGGAGGCAGTGGGAACAGGCTCTGGCAGTTCCCTGCTGCTGAGCCTTTCCCCACTGCCTTGACCCTGCCAGAGCCTTTCACTAACACATGTAGCTACACGCTGCAATGTGGACACAGCCTGCTTTTGATTGTGGAGTGTAGCTAAACATACCCTACATGCTGCTGCATGTGGTATGCAGTGTGCAAGTAGCATAACAGTGAAATGTGAACTAGTGATTACGTCCACACACAAACCCCATCTTAAATTAACACTTTGAAATATCTTCAAACTTTCTAGTTCACTACCATTAGGGTTTAAGACCTTTTCTACTGGATGACCATTTGGGGCTGGTTTCATATTTGCTTACTTAAAATAGGTTTCACTGTGATATAAAGATTTTTCCTGATTTTCCTGATTTTTTTCAGTCAGGTAATCTTTATCTCTGGGTAGTTGCAGAGTGTAAAAACAAAGTGAAAGGTTTTTTAGGGCTGGTGCATATATTTTTGTTAACTTTTAGGATTAAAAGTCCTTTATGGCAGCCTTTAACCATCAGGAGTTATGGGTCAACCGGTTTGATTTAAAACTAATTTAATTAAAATTATGTATTATAACCTATTATTATACATAGAATAATATTTATTACTTCTTTACGGACTATCTCTTCATTTAGCTGTTAAATGTGATTTAAAACATAGCTCAGTTCAGTGAATATCTTCTATTATATTTATCTCTAGATATTTTGTTTTCACAAATTAAATACCTATTTACATTAAATAGACCTTTTTATACAAAGAAAATAAAATGGGATCTATTTTTTTCTTTTTCTTTTCTTTTTTTTTGGCAATTAATATTGGTCAAAGTGATTTATTCAGCAATACAAATGCATCCTCCCGGTCTCTATATCAAGTGTGTTTGCCTCTGTGTGTGTCTTCTTTTATTAGAACACTACTTATAGTTTTGGATATTGTCATAATGAAACTGGTAACCAACCAACTTCAATATAAGTCTCTCCTCAAAATGGCAATGATTCATGTTATATGGAGGAGCTACCCATAATTCTTGGTACATTTGTCTGTTTCCCATTATGATGAGGGAGATGGTATGAAAAACCGTGCTAAGGATGCAGAATGTGTTCAGTATAACTAAGTCTGTTTGGGAGTCCCTATGGTTTACCTACCTATAATTGAAACAATGCAAATGACAAGAAGCACTCAGTGAATTGGCAAGTTATGAAACACAGCTACCCACCTAAATGAGTTAAAACGTCAACATGTCAAGAGGAGTAAGTTAATTGCAATCCAATGGGAAAATATCAAGAAAAGGGGGAATATACTTTGTTTTCTCTAGCTAACCATGAAACCTTTTTAACATCAGTGTCATGGCCACATTCCGGTTTGGATAATAGCATTTTGCTTAGCTACAACACATTGCCATGTACTTTCAACTGACTAATGGATTTTACTTTTCTTCAGGTCCTAGCCCCAGATCCAGCAAAGCACTTTATTACATTGACTTCAGTGGAATTCCTCATGTGCTTATATTAGTTGGTGGATTGGGGCCTTAGCCTACTGTGTAGTGTTACTGTTAAACAACCCAGAGATGGCTGCATTTGAGTCCTGGGTGTAGTGATTTGTATTTTGGTTGTCATTAATACACACTTGTAAAACTGTAAAGTGCTTTGCAATGGAAAGCACTACAGAAATGTCAGGTGGCATTACTATAATTGTGAGAAAAATATACATTTATTTATATAGGACTAGATTTTGGCCTGGTCTATGCCACAAAGTTTAGGTCAATGTAAGCGGCCTTACCTCGACCTAACTTGTAAGCATCTACACTAAAATTTATCTCCCACTGATCTAAATCGCCCACTACACTGACTTAATAACTCCACCTCCATGAGAGGCGTAGTACTTAAGTTGATATAGTTAGATTGATGCAGTGTCAATGTAGACATTGTGTTGCTTACTTTGACAGTTGCCTCCTTTCAGAAACCATCCCACAATACTCCACACTGGCAGTTAAATTGGTGCAAGTGCTTCTGGTAAGGACACACACCACCTATACAAGGAGCATAGTGTGGATATGTAAAACTGATTCAATTACTTTGGTAGCTGTACGTTTAAGTCACTTAGGTCAACTTAATTTTGTAGTGTAGACTTGCCCTTTGCCTTAAGACATAGCTGTGAGCAAGGGCTGTTGCAGAAGGTGAACTTCCACAGCAGTAGCTCTAGGAGGCATTATTCCTCATACACCTTTCTGAGCTGTAGCTCACGAAAGCTTATGCTTAAATAAATTGGTTAGTCTCTAAGGTGCCACAAGTCCTCCTTTTCTTTTTGCAATTCCTCCCTTGTTTCCTCTTGGCTCCCAGGGGATACTACTTCACTGCTGGCCTATACCAGAAGCTCATTGGCCAGTACTACCCCTACAACAATGGGTGGAATGGATCCATTTCACACTTCTTTCTTGCTACTTGGTCTGGGGAGGAAGAAAGCAGATGCATAGCACTGCTTATTTCTCGGCACCTAGGTCCTGTTAGCCAGAGTAGGGGTGTAAGAGGGTCCTGCACAGTTATGTAATCCAAATCTCAATCTAGCCCTTACACTGCTGTTCAGTGCCCATTCCAATGGCTTTAGGTGCTGTTGTAATATATGATAACCAAGGATAAGAATAATTTAAAACAACAACAACCACAAACTAACCTGATAAAGCCAATCAGACTAACAATAGCCATTAGTACTAGTAGTAAAAATTAATTCATAAATTTTAAAGCCTGAAGGGACCACTGTCATACTCTAGTCTGACCTCTTGCGTAAGACAGGCTACAGGACTTTCCTGTATTAATTCCTGCTTCAAGTCTAGTAGCTGTGGTTGAACATATCTTTTTGAAAAACATCCATCCTTGATTTAAACATTTCCAGTAATGGAGAATCAACCACAAGCCTTACTAAGTCATTCCAATGGTTAATTACTCTCACTGTTGAAATTTACATTTCATTATGAGACTGAATTTGTCTAGTTTCAACTTCTGGCCATTGTATCTTGTTATACCTTTGTCTGCTTGGTTGAAGAGCCCTTTATTATAAAATTTCTGTTACCTACGTAGGTATGTACAGACTGTAATCAAGTAACCCTTTACTTAACCTTCTCTTTCTTAAGATAAACCGACTGAGCACTTAGAGTCTTTCACTGCAAGGCATATGTTCCAGTGCTTTAATTATTCTTGAGGATCTTTTGTTAATCTTCTCCAGTTTATCAACATCCTTCTTGAATTTTGGACACGAGAACTGGACTCAGTATTGCAGTGATGGTCACACCAATGCTGAACATGAAGATATTACCTCTCTACTCTTCTTCAATATATCCCTATTTATACATCCAAGCATTGCATTAGACCTTTTAGCCACAGCATCCTTCAGGAAGATGATATTTAACTGAATATCCATCAAGTCTTTTTCAAAGTCACGGCTTTCTGGGATAGAGTCCCCCCACGCTGTAGGTATGGCCTATATTCTTTGTTCCTAAACATATGACCTGACATTTGACTTTATTGAAACTCACTTTGTTTACTTGTATCAGCATGTTAAGCAATCCAGATCACTATGTATCAGTGACCTGTGCTCTTCATTATTATTTGTTTCATCTGAACACTTTATCAGTAATGATTTTATGTTTCTTTCCAGGTCACTGATACTAATATTAAATAGTGTAAGACCAAGAACAAATGCCTCCAGGACCCCATTTCAAACATACCGACTCAGTGATGATTCCCAGTTAACCATTATATTTTGAGATCTATCAAAACAGTTTTGAACCATTTAAATTCACCTTTTTGGTTTTGTATTGTTCTCTTTTCTTAATCAAACTGTTGTGTAGAACCAAGTTATATGCCATGCAGAAGTCTAGGTGTACATCAATACTATTATCTTTATCAAACAAAATTGTAATCTCATCTAAAAATTATATCAAGTTAGTTTGGAAAGATTTATTTTCCATAATCCCATGTTGATTGTCATTAATTATATTACCCGCCTTTAATTCTTTTTAATCAAGTCCCATATCAGTCATTTCATTTCTTTACCCAGGATTAAGAGCAGGCTGACAGGTCTATAATTCCCCGGGTCATCCCATTTACTCTTTTAAAATATTGGTACTACATTAGTTTTCTTCCAGTCCTCTGAAAATTGCCCAGTTATCCAAGACCTATTAAAAATCAACACTAATGGTTGGGAGAGTTCCTCAGACAAATATTTTCATAGAACCTTAGAAATGTAAGGCTGGAGGGGATCTAACACAGCATCAAGTAAACCTACATAATCCCTGACAGATGTTTGTCTAACCTGTTCTTAAAAAACCTTCAGTGATGGGAATTCCACAACCTCTCTTGGAAGCTGTTCCAGTATAGAACTATCCTTATAGTCAGAAAATTTGACATTGTGTCAAACTTAAATCTCCCTTGCTTCAAATTAAGACAATTACTTCTTGTCCTATCTTCAGTGGCCATGGAGAACAATTGGTCACAGTCCTCTTTGAAGAAGACCATGACATTTTTGAAGACTTTTTTCGGGTCCCCCTCCTCAGTCTTCTTTTCTCAAGACAAAACATGCCCAGTTTTCTTTTTTAACCTTTTTTAACCTTTTATCACTTTTGTTGCTCTCCTCTAGGCGCTCTCCAATTTTTCCACATCTTTCTTAAAGTGTGGCATCCAAAACTGGACACAGTCCTGCAGCTGAGGCCTCACCAGTGCCAAGTAGAGTGGGACAATTGCCTCTTGTGTCATATGTACGACTCTCCTGTTAATACACCCCAGAATTATATTTGCCTTTTTAACAACTACGTTCCATTTTTGGCTGATATTTAATATGTGATCCACTGTGCACCCAGCCCCCAGCAGGACTAGTGCCTACCCAGTTATTCCCCATTCTGTATTTGAGCAGTTGGGTTTTTTAATTCCAAACTGTAGTACTTTGGACTTGTCAGTATTGAATTTCATCTTGTTGATTTCAGACCAATTCTCCAATTTGTTGAGGTTATTTTGAATTTGAATCCTGTCCTCCAAAGTGCTTGCAACCTCTCCCAGCTTAGTGTCATCTGCTGATTTTATGAGCAGACTGTTCATTTCATTATGCAAGTCATTAATGAAAATACTGAATAGCACCAGACTTATGATAGACCCCTGCTGGATTCTACTAGATACGTCTTCTCAATTTGACAGTGAACCATTGCTAATTACTCTTTGATTATGGTCTTTCAACCAGTTATGCACCCATCTATAGTAATTTAATCTAGACCACATTTCCCAATTTGGTTTATGAGAATGTTATGTAGGACTGCATCAAAAGCCTTACTAAAACCAAGATATATTATGTCTACTGCTTCCACCCTATCCATTAGAACAGTAACCCTGTCAAAGAAGGAAATTAGATTGGTTTGATACGATTTGTTTTTCCCCAATCCATTTTGCCTAGTTCTTATTACCCTTTAATCCCGTAGATGTTTACACATTGATTATTAATAATTTGTTCCAGTATCTTTCCAGGTATTGAAGGTAAGCTGACTGATCTAAAATTCCCCAGATCCTCTTTGTTCCCTTTTTAAAGATAGGCATGATGTTTGCCTTTCTCCAGACTCCTGGTACCTCGCCAGACCTCCATGAGTTCTTTAAGAAGATTGCTAATGGTTTGAAGATTGATTCAGGTAGTTCCTTAAGTACCCTAGCATAAATATCTTCTGGACCTTCTGACTTGAATACATCCAATGTATCCAACTATTCTGTAACTTTTTTCTTTTCCTATTTCAGCGACACCACTTTCTCACCAAAGGGAGAAAAAGATTAACATTGCATTGAAAAAAGCACATTGAATTGTGAAAGATCAGGGTTCCTTCCCTTCTGCTAGCTCCATTCTCTCTCCTTCTCTAAATCGTAGGGTGACTGCTGGAAAGAAAATGCTCTTCCTTTTAAAACAGAGTCATCATTTTCCCCCACACTAAGGATATAATAAAAGGAAGAGGGAAAATTATTCTACGTTTAAATATTGTTGAGGAAAACATGAGCAGTCTTCCTCCCCCCGCTTTAGTTTTGTAGCTATTGGTTTTTGTTATTCAGACACTTCTGATTATGGTGTGCCCGTAAAAGAAGCAAAATATCCTTATTGCCACAAGACGCTGGAAAATTCTGCCTCTATTTCAGGGGAAATGTAGCACAGCGTAGAAGCTGATCACACATTCCTGAAAGCCTTATGCAGTTTTGTTACACCTGAAATTATCTTCTTGGCAGGATATAGGCTCTGCTGCTCCAGTTCTCTAACCTTGCATTCATTAATTACAAAGTTAGCTTGTAGCAAAGTCTTTTTTCCAAATGATTTGTGCCTCCTCTTGGGTAGATGGCTGTTTTAACCTGAATGAATGACCAGGCTCCAGCGGAATGATTCCAAGTTTCTTTAAGAATTGTGATTCCTTCTCCACCCTTCTTTGCTGTTGAAGTTTTATGGCACAATCGCCTACATTTCTCTTTTGTGACTTTGAGGGCTTTTTCCCTAAATGAAAGCAAAAAGTGATCCAAGTATCAGAACTCTTGAAAATATATCACTTGCATAGCTTGTCAAAAAGACTGTGTTAGCTATTATCACGAAGGGTATCATCACATGAATAATTTCCTTTCCATTGCTAGGGAGTGGTGTTTGCTTTCTGTGTCTGCACAATAATATCCTGCTGTTGCTTTTATTTTCAACGTTAATTTCCCCTTTTCAGTTATCAGCATTACATATTTGGGAAAGTGTGTGTGTTTCTGTGCCCAGATTTTGTAGGAAATTAATACATCAAGGTCCTGATTCACTATTGCATCCGCTCTGTGCCAGTGTAACCCTCCTGATTTCAACAGGCCAGCTTAAAACTGAAGTACCACAGTGGCACAGCAAGGCCTAAAAAGTGAATTGAAGTGATGCTCATTCAGATTAATTCTTCTCTGCTGAACTAAACTACAGGCCAGGACCTGAAGGCAATAAGGAACTCACTTAGGTGGCCAAATTGGATATGGGGGATACTTATGAGCAGGTTTGGCGGACACCCAGGGCCTAATAATGGTAGGGGCTTTTTATGTCTCTCATAAGCTTTCAGAGCGTGGAGGCATATTAGAATGTAAATGAATACTAAGACCAATGATGGGGTGTCTGGAACTCATCCTTAGATTAGTACTGGTGAAGATGAGCAGCCCTTTATCTGCTGTAATAATGGGTTGAAAAGGAGGGACAGGTGATTAAAGAGGCACAAAAATAAGTGAGATGCTTTTCTGAGGTGCTGGACAATGGGAGACATCAGTGGAAGCTGCAGGTGTGCTTAGCATCTCTGAAAATCAGGCCACTTTTTTAGGTATCCTGGGGCACATCTACACTGCAAAAACAAACCCTGCAGCAGTGAGTCTCAGAATCTGACTTGGGCACCCGATAGAAGCTAAAAATAGTAATGTAGAGGTTCCCGCCCAGGCTCTGAGACCCACCACCCCACACTGGGTTTCAGAGCCCTGGCTTCAGCCTGAGCTGGACTGTATACCAAACTACTATTTTTAGCCCCATAATGTGAGCCCTGTGGGTCTGAGTCAGTTGAACTGGGCTCTGAGACTCGCTGCCACAGGTTTGTTTGGGGTTTTCTTTGTTATTTTTTTGTGGTGTGGAGGTACCCTAAGGCCCTGGTCCTCGCACACTTATACACATGCTTACCTCTAAGCACGTGAATAGGCCCATTGGCCCTCGTGGAATTACCTCGTGCTTAACAGAATGGGGTAAGTGCTTGTAAGGTCAGGCTGTAAATATGGATTTAGGTGCCTTGCTTTTGAAGTTTTGAAAATGCTTCCCTTAATGGTTCTGTGCTTTAGTTCACACCATCTCGAAAATGCCTGTAATCATTCCCTCCTCAAAGTTTTGTCATGAAAATTCCCTCCTCAAAGTTTTGTCATGAAAATTGAAGTTTGTCAGGCTCTTTGAAATTCTGAAAGGAATTCATAGGAGCGCAAAGTACTGTCCCACATTGATTGATTACAAAGGAAATACTCCTGACTTAGATGACTAAGAGGGGATATGATTGAGGTCTATAAAATCATGACTGGTGTTGAGAAAGTAAATAAGGAAGTGTTATTTACTCCTTCTCATAACACAAGAACTAGGGGCTACCAAATTAAATTAGGAGGCAGTAGTTTTAAATCAAACCAAAGGATGTATTTTTTCACACAACTCACAGTCAACCTGTGGAACTCCTTGCCAGAGGATGTTGTGAAGGCCAAGACTATAACATGGTTCAGAAAAGAACTAGATCAATTCATGGAGGATAGGTCCATCAATGGCTATTAGCCAGCATGGACAGGGATAGTGTCATTAGCCTCTGTTTGCCAGAAGCTGGGAATGGGCGACAGGGGATGGATCACTTGATGACTACCTGTTCTGTTCATTCCCTCTGGGGCATCTGGTATTGGCCACTGTCGGAAGACAGGGTAATGGGCTAGATGGACCTTTGGTGAGACCCAGTATGACCATCCTTATGTTCTTATGTCCTTATGTTAGCTAGTCTCCATCAGCACGATTTTGATGAAAGCTCAGTCATTATGTTTTGCCCTTCCAGTGACAAACCACTGGCTTCAGCTTTGATTTAATGGCCTAGCAGAGGCAGTAAAAGACCTCAAATCAGGTGCTACAAATCTGCTTGTGACTGCTAGGGCTCATCAGCAACAAATGGTGGCACAAAAGGAAGCACACTGAACCAAATGTCATTGCAGCCAGAGAGAGGGAAAGGAGCAAGGAAGTGTAGGAATGAAGCATGACAAGTTGTAAGAGCCTGGGCCGGGTTTTGTACTTTGTCAACCCCTTTGATTCCAGGGTGTGGAGGAGTTGGGGGGAAGGAGGTTAACCCCACCTCCCGGCTTCTATGCCGGTTCTACAACCTCCCTGGTAGTCAGGTCTGTATGGCCCAATGGCTAGAGTCCCTCTAAATCTTCTTCCCCTGGTGGGACAGCACGGCCTAGCAACCGGAGTCTCTCTATTGCGCTCCTAAAGCAGTGTGGCCCGAGGCCTAGAGTCCCTCTAAGTCCTCTTCCCCTCATAAGATAGTGCAGCCCAGCGGCCGGAGTTCATCTATTTCCTTTGAGGTAAGAGAGGGGTTGGTGAACTATGTCATCACAAAAAGGGTGGGAGACCCCCGGTAGGGGAGCCTGGGCTCCAACCCAGGGCTCTGTCATTTATGGCGTGATCCGCCCCGGGTCAACGGGGAATCCTACTGCAACACACTGCCCTCAGAGTGGTGGGAGATACCACTCCCTTTCCATTCCTGGGTCACTTCCTACCAGTTCTCCAAACGTAGCAATCCCTGTGGCATCAGAGTCTTCAAGGTTCCTCAGCCCTGGTGCTCCCTGGGGTTCCCACAGCTGCCGGTCTCTGGTCCCACTTCTTGGCCCCTCAGTTCCCTCCTGTACGAGTCACCATTGCTCCTGGGCTGAAGCATCCGCTGCGTGTCCTCCTTCCTCAGCCACCAACCCTGACTGAGCAGCTCTGCAGGCTTTTATACTGGACTGTCTGTTGGAGCATGCCTAGCAGAGCCTCAGGGGCATGGCTTCCTCTGCCAGCAGGGAAGGGTTGACCCTCTCATTCCGAGTGCGGGGCCAGTCCGACTCATCACAGAGCCAATCACTATTCCACCCGAGGTAGTAATCTCAGGGGATGGCACAAATGTAGGAATGAGGCAGTGAAATACCCATTGACAAGGAGGAATACAAAGTAAACAATGCTGTGAACATTTTCTGTTACAGATGCGGAGTGCAAAAGGTCTTGAAATAGAGTGCTGGTGAAGAGCACACTGCTGGGTTTTTTTACATGTAAATCACTCCCACTGCATTTTAAAAATCTGGGTGCTGTAGAGATGTCATCTCGCTGGATTTTGGAGCCTCCATTTTTGTGCGGAGCAGGGATGGTGGAATCCTTGTGTCTCCGTCTCCACGGAGAAGCTGCAGAGTGCGACTCATTGCTGACAGTGAGGGATTCCTCTGCTTCCTTCTGCTTTGTGAATTCACTTGCTCTCTCACACACATCCTCCAGGCCTCTGGAACATTGTTAATAATACTTCTATGCTGCCCATTCCCCCTTTCCCATTTCTATTCTTGGAGGAACGGGTTTCTTTCTGGTTATATTTTGAGCATGTTGATTAGGGCAACATCGTTGCTTATATTGAGTAACACAAAGTGTTTTCATAGTGTCCATGTATTCTGCACATTATATGTTTGATGTTGCCTTTGTGTGTATTTTGCCTTTTTTAAACATACATGTAAATTGTTGTGAAAGATGAAAATGCATCACCCAAAGCTGGGACTGGAGGGAACTAGGAAGGGAAGGGGCTCATTAGAATGACTGTGAAATTGGCTGGGAAAGTAGAGTGGGATGGAAGCAGCGCTATGGTAAGTCGTCTCATCTGACATAATCCCAACAAGCCTGAAAACACTGTTATTTTAGCAGAAAATTAAACCTGTTGCAATGAGGACCTGGTTGGTTTAATAACAAGGAACTAACCCCCCTTTTGCAATGTTTTTCAAATAACTACATGAACATGGTAACTTGAGCCCCAGTTTAGCAAATCACTTAGGTCCAGATCCTCAAAAGTATTTTGGCATCTAATTCGTATTGATTGAACTCAATGGGAGTTAGGTGCCTTAATACCTTTGTGGCTCTGGGCCTGAGGGCCAGATTTTCAAAGATGTATAAGCACTTAAAGATGCAGGTAGGGGCCTAGGGCTAGATCTACAAGGGGGACTTAAGCTCAGTGCCTAATTTCAGGTGCCCTGCCACCTGGTGAAATCTTCAGCCCCAAATCAGGTGCCCTAGCTCCCTATACAAGGTACACAGAGAGTTAGGGATCTACAAGAGGGGAGCCACAAAAGCCAACAATCTTTGTGGGGAGCCATCTAAGTGAGCCATCAGGAAATGCTGAGGAGGTGGGTGTGGCTTAAGCTGTGCCCGTCAAAGGGAGCGAGGCTCCTCAATCTGCTCAGAATTCACAGCGGTGAACCTTCTCCTAGAGTTAGCCATATAAACTAAGTGAGCCCTTTCTTACAAAAACTACCAGGCTACAGAGTCGTTCTCATTGTCTCTCTGGCCCAGTGAGTAATTATTTACTTTCACAAAGTGGAGCAGCCTCCCCAGGAGATTGAGACCTGCCCCAGGATCCTTCATAGCCCAGTGGTTGGGGAAAATGCTGAGTGATGCTGGTTCAAGTCCCTGCCCTACATCAGGCTGAGTGGGGATTTGAACCTAGGTCTTCAACATCCTGGGTGAGTGAGCTGTTGGGTAAACCTCCTCTGGGGTGCATTTTGTGTGGAGATCGGATCCAGTACGTGTGCTCTAAGGCATTTTCAGAGCACGCTTACCAGATCAGGCCCCGCAGGTAAAATAAGCAGGGGGGAAAGCCTAGTTTGTAATCCCCCTGTGGCTTAGATGGTGTCAGCAGTGTCAGGAGATGGCAATGTGCCCAAGCATGGCCAGAAATGTTGGCACTGTGAGGATTTTACTTGCAGAAATGTAGGTTCCTAGGAATTTGGGGCACTTACAGGGTTGTCAGTTAGGAGTTTGAGGATCAACATCAGTGGTGAGCAGCCTGCAGGTCTCATGCGGCCCATGAGGGTAATCCACTGGTGGGCCGTGTGACAGTTTGTTTACATTGACGGTCTGCAGCCACGGCCGCCCACAGCTCCCAGTGGCCGCAGTTCCCTGTTCCCGGCCAATGGGAGCTGTGGGAAGCGGCAGCCAGCGTGTCTCTGCGGCCCGTGTCACTTCCCGCAGCTCCCATTCGCTGGGAACGGTGAACCACAGCCACTGGGAGCTGCGGGCAGCTCTGCCTACAGACAGTCAATGTAAACAAACTTTCTTGCGGCCCGCCAGCGGATTATCCTGATGGGCTATATGCGGCCCATGGGCCTCAGGTTGCTCACCACTGATCTACATTTTCATGTAGCTTCTTGTGGGATTTTTCAAAAGCGTCTGGATACCTAGCTCCAAAATTCCACTAGGTACCTATCTATGTCTAAAACCCCAAATCTGCCCTCCAAAACCCCAGGAGCAGTCTAAATACCTCAAAAAAATCTGGCACTTAATCACATACTTATTTAAGCACATGATTAAATCCTGTTGACTTGAAGTCACATTGCTTTAAAGTTAAGCACATGTTTAGGTCCTATTGGATTAATGGGACTTAAGCACATGCTTACTATTAAGCATATGCATAAGGGCTTTGATGAATAGGGATAGTTTGCAAAATCAAGGTCCTTTGGAGGAAAATGAAGGCAGTGACAAGTATAACACACAGAGTCAATAATACCTGGGTTTCAGAGTTGTAGCTCATGAAAGCTCATGCTCAAATAAATTGGTTAGTCTCTAAGGTGCCACAAGTCCTCCTTTTCTTTTTGCGAATACCTGGGTGAGAGTTTGCATAGTTTTACACATGTATAATTGTGAAACCATTGTTTTACCTACTCATATAATTGTGAAATCTACGCTCAGCTACTTTGTCTTTTCTGCTTCTTGAGGGTTTCACAACCTTTTCTAAACTATTCAGGTGGGATTCCCCAAAGGGCTTAGCATTAGCTTAACTCTCCCAATGACAACAATTGGTGTTTTACACTGACTTAATGAGAGCAGTTAGGCTAAAGCTGAGAGTTTGGGGAAATCCCACCTGACCTGTTTGGCTGTCCCTCACAGTTAAAAGTAAGGGCTTGTACAGACTACCACTTATGTCGGTATAACTTAGATCGCTCAGGGATGTGATAAGTCACTCCCTGAGCAACGTAAGTTACACTGACCTAAGCACTGAGGTGGAAAGTGCTCAGTTGTCGGGAGAGCTTCTCCCGCCAATATAGCTACCGCCTCTGGTGGAGGTGGTTTTATTCTGCCGATGGGAAAGCTCCCTCCTGGCGACACAGAGCATCTTCAGCAGACGTGCTGGAGCGGCACAGCCGCAGCACTTCTAGGACAGGCGAGCCCTACGTTGTCAGAGGTTTGGTGAGACATCACTTTTGAGAGGAATTTATGTAATCGAACCCCTCACACACACAAGAAAAACAACTTCTTTTCTTTTGAACTGTTTGTAAACTTAATGTAAAGTATCACACAGCTTCTCTGTAGCTGGCAGTCCGATTCAGTGCACATTACTGGTGGGCTGTTCCTGGGACACCTGTGCTACAAACCTGGATGTATCCTGTACAGAGATTGTTCTTTTTGTATAATATTCTGCTGGCCTTCTGCAAGAAAATCCAATCAGATCTGAGAGTATATATCAAATCCTTCTGGAGGTGAGTTCATATTTCATTCTCTTTTCTATCCACAGCTGGACAGCGCTACGTCCCTCATCCAGGCAGCTAAAAATCTGATGAACGCTGTGGTCCTTACGGTGAAAGCATCATATGTGGCTTCTACGAAATATCAGAAGGTCTATGGTACAGCTGCAGTGAACTCACCTGTTGTATCTTGGAAGATGAAGGCCCCTGAGAAGAAACCCTTAGTAAAGAGAGAAAAGCCAGAAGAATATCAGACACGAGTGAGAAGAGGTTCCCAGAAGAAACACATTTCCCCAGTACAGGCTTTAAGTGAATTTAAAGCTATGGATTCCTTCTAAAACAGTAGGCTTTACCAGGAGGGTTTTATATTCCTTTTTGTATGCATACCTGCCGACTTGTATGCGTCTGGCATGGGGGAAAAAACAAATGAAGCAGTGTCAATTTGCATGCGTCCTGAGGCTCTATTAAAGTAATTAACAATCTGCAACCCACGAATGCAGACCATTCTATTCTGATGTTACATGGAGTTATCCCAAGCTTACTTTTTTAAACTATAGCATAAAATTGGCCAAAGAATTTGCACCTCAACTGTGGGGGTAAATAATAAACTGAAAAGCAAAACTTTATGCATGCAAGAAACATTAAGTTGGCAGGTATATTTAATTGAAAAAACCTGGAAGTGTAATGGTAGACCATAAAGCTCGTATTGCTTCTGTTACAGTGCAAAAATGTACTAGCCAATATGCTTAAATGTGTGGCCCAATAATTAAATTTAATTCATCTTCATCATAGTATGTGAATTTTGAACAAGGATAAAAACTAATCCATTTTTAAAATGCTTCTTTTAATTCATATTTTATTCTTTATATTCTAGTAGTGGTTATGACTATGCTCATGTTTCAATTAATCCCATTAATATGGAAAAAGTTTTACTTTTTGCCAACTGAATTCTTTATGGTGAAGTATGAAGCACAAATATGGTGATTGACATTGCCTTTTATATTATTATTATTATATTATTGTTAGAAATAGAAGACTTGGTGGTGGAATGCTTAGAGGCAGAGAAATTAATTATGTGAGAATTTAGAGGCAAATATGTAGGTGTAGCTTGGATTACTGGTATCTAATATACCATTGTAACCACTAAATCTCAATAAACTCATTTAACCTTGGAGTCCTGGGTATGACTTCTGTCTTTTAATGCACAGGTATCATTCACCATGGCCTTCAGATGGAAATCAATTTATTTTGCATTTCTGCGTTCATTTTGGGGGTGGGGGAGACAAAGTAGTGTATTGTGTACTCACTTTCTCACAACAAGGAAGGGGAGGGGTGTCAAATCCCAGCATGGAGCATGTATGTGAGATAAAATTCAGTGATTCTTCAGTTGAATACCTTCCTATCAATTGTACAGAACAGCAACAAAACAACTTCCCCAAACAGATTCTTTCATATAATGTGGCAGAAAATATCTGATGCATTTCACCCCGAAGCAGCTACACAGTAGTTAATTTGTACTGAATTTATAAAGCTCTATTTAATGTAGGTGTCTGAGCATCTGGGAGATCATTTTGACATGCCAGGTTGCATAGAACCATCTACACATTATTGTACTGAAAAATGCATCATTAACTTATATTCACTTTACAGTCTAAGAATTGATTGAACTGCATTAATTGGGTTAATATCACTATAACAAGGTTTTTCCTCTATTTGAATGTAGGACAATCAGCATGAAAATATTTTTGTTGAAATTAATTTTTATTTCCTAGAACTTAATAGAGGATTCCTGACCTCTGATGAAAGAGCATGAATAAAATTTGTCCGGGGCAGAGTGAGTTATAACGTACATGGCATTTATCTGCTTTATATTATTTTGAGAGCTGAGTTAGTATGCTTGCCCAGGATATATTGGTTGGACATGTGCTGTTGTCTGTCAGAACATCAGTGCAACACAATAGCATTATATTGCTTCCTCACATACAGACTGAACGCATTAAATACCTTTCAGTCACACCACAATAAGAGTTTTCCTAGGCTATGTTGTGTTATTTGTCTAATGCCTGAAGATTCTCAGTCAAGACCATCCCCCACTGTGCTAAGTGAGCTTCAAACACATTGGAAGACATGAATCCTCCCCTGAAAACCTTACCTCAGAAGCCAGTTGAAATCCGTGACACTAATTGTCATGACATATGGTATTCATTATTATTACTTATAGAGCACCATAGGTGTAGTTGGCTCTTTACAAAACAAAGACACAAGGGGCAAATTCCCTGCTGGTGTAACTCCATTGGCTTCAGCAGAGATACAGCAGTAGAGAATGAGTCCTTGTAATCCCTGCCCCGAAATCTTTAAAATCGGTGGCCCAAATTTCCCAGTCCTCTAAGGCCAACAAAATATGGCTTTAAACTGGCCAGAGTTTCCCAGCAGAGAATCCCTCTATATACACAAAAGATAAAGGAAGGGGTGAGTCAGGTGTGAACTGTGTATGTATCAGGATTGGATGGAGCATGGCAGAGCTATGCTGAACCCGTCCTTGATGGTAGGGTCCTTACACCAGCAGTTTTAGTAGCATAATTTAGAGCTGTATCCTTCCTTCTCTAATTTACCCTGGGGCCAAGCAGCCCTAAATTAGAAACCTGCAACCAGTTCCTCATGGCCATCAATTAGGGCCTAACTACTGGATCACAAAAAAAAAGATCACGGCACGTCAGAAGTATTCCAAAGGGATCTCTTACTACTCGAAGTATCCCTTTGGGATTAGGTAACACTGGAATACCTTCTATTCACGTTGAACTCTGAGGATTTTTATATGCTGCGTGGTTTGCTTACTTTAATTATAACTAGTTGTATGCCAATTAAGAACAGTGTAAATTGTGGGCATTGGTCTCCCTAATTTCAATATTACCATTGTGATACCTTTAAGTAGCATTTCCAAAATGATGACTTCAAAAAATAAATAGTACACGATACAAACCATTTCTTTGAAAAAATGTGGGTTTTTTGTTTGTCTCCCTCCCTTCACTCCCCACTTTCAGTAGGAGTAAACAGACCTACCTATCAGCATAAATGATGGCTGAAAAATGGGAGCCAGTAGAAAGCCAACATTTCAAACGTGAAGACAATTAACAACCTCAGGTGATCAATTATTCAGTTCAGTAACAATCCAAAGAAAGAGAGTTATTTAAACAGTGAGTGAGTGCCACATTTCTAACTCAATATCATACCATAATTACAGTGCAAGGAAAAGCATTAAGCCTCTGGCTGTAGGAGGTAAAATTCGGTAACATGTCTTGCACTTGATCAGGCTTTTTTGATAATGATTTGCTTCCAGCTGGTGAGCAGACTCCCAGCCATTGGACTGAAGAACAGTGTGGCGTTCTGGCAGGCATCCCTGAGTTGGATTCTGTTTTAAGCAGGAATAAAAAAGTCCTGGCATAGCCCTCCATACTGTGGTCACTATTGTTGTTCAAATGCCAGAATGTGTGGCCTCTGCATAGAAGACCAGAGATCCAACCTACAAGACTGGCTCGTATACTATTTCCAACAATGGCTGCTTCTTCTGAACTGTGCCTCTGCAGAGAATACAGTGGAGTTTTGGGATTTGAGCTTGGAGCCCACCTTGATGAAGCTGAACCAAAATGTTTCTGTTTTACAGTTTCTCCCTTTGGTAAGTATAACCATCAGTTTCTGACTCAGGTACTTGTGAATACACAGAACTGGTGGATTTTTTGTTGCAGGTTGGGAAGAACTTTTCCATGATAGCATATTTTTTAATAGTAATTGGAGGGAAGAAGACTTTTAAAAGTTAAATATGATCTAGTCCAAAGGGCAGCTAATGGGACAGGGCACCTGGTGGTCATCTACAAGTGTATGGAGGGTGCACAAATCAAGACGATCAAAGAAATCTTTTGAGCGAGCCAAAGCCAGACTACAGGCCCCGATTCAGCAAAACAATTAAGCCAATGCTTCACTTTAAGCATGTATTAAAACTTAAGTTCCCAGTAAGACTTAAGTGTGTGCCTAACTTGAAGCAAGTGCTTAAGTGCATTTCTGCCTAGGAATGGCATTACTTGTGCTTAAACTTAAATGTGCTTAAATACCCTGCTGAATCGGAGCTATGATTCGTAGAAAGGGGATGAATCTAAGCAAAATAACACTTTGGTCTAATAATTTCCCAATGGTGTTGGCAAGGTTCCTTCCTCACTCTGAACTCCAGGGTACAGATGTGGGGACCTGCATGAAAGACCCCCTAAGCTTATTCTTACCAGCTTAGGTTAAAAACTTCCCCAAGATACAAACTTTGCCTTGTCCGTGAACAGTATGCTGCCACCACCAAGCGTTTTAAACAGAGACCAGGGAAAGAGCCAACTTGAAGACGTCTTCCCCCAAAATATCCCCCCAAGCACTACACCCCCTTTCCTGGGGAAGGCTTCATAAGAATCCTCACCAATTTGTACATGTGAACACAGACCCAAACCCTTGGATCTTAAGAACAATGAAAAAGCAATCAGGTTCTTAAAAGAAGAATTTTAATTAAAGAAAAGGTAAAAGAATCACCTCTGTAAAATTAGGATGGTAAATACCTTACAGGGTAATCAGATTCAAAACATAGAGAATCCCTTTAGGAAAAACCTTAAGTTACAAAAAGACACAAAAATAGGAATATACACTCCATCCAGCACAGTTTATTTTACCAGCCATTAAACAAAAGGAAATCTAACGCATTTCTAGCTAGATTACTTACTAATTTAACAGGAGTTGTAAGGCTGCATTCCTGATCTGTTCCTGGCAAAAGCATCACACACAGAAAAACCCTTTGTTTCCCCTCCAGATTTGAAAGTATCTTGTCCCCTCATTGGTCATTTTGGGTCAGGTGCCAGTGAGGTTATTTTAGCTTCTTAACCCTTTACAGGTGAAAGGGTTTTGCCTCTGGCCAGGAGGGATTTTATAGCACTGTATACAGAAAGGTGGTTACCCTTCCCTTTATATTTATTACAGTTGTGATCTACCATGGTGAACTACCTTCAAGAGCCCCATTGCTAGAGTACTTTAAAAGCAGAGTGGATATGAAGCACTAGAAATACACTGCAGACAACAATCCTATTTTGGCCAAAAGGTGGACTGGATGATATTTTCTATTTTAAATTTTTAAGTTCCTGTGATTAAAGCTGGCTATAATTTTTCAGCTGAAAATTCTGGCTTTGTCAAGAACAAAAGGTTTTGTTTGAATATTTTAAGGAAAAAAAATTATGGGAAATTTCAAAACGAAACAGAATGAGGAGTAGTGGTCTCAAGTTGAAGTGGGGGAGGTTTAGGTTGGATATTAGGAAAAACTTTTTCACTAGGAGGGTGGTGAAACACTGGAATGCGTTACCTAGGGAGGTGGTAGAATCTCCTTCCTGAGAGGTTTTTAAGGTCAGGCTTGACAAAGCCCTGGCTGGGATGATTTAGTTGGGGATTGGTCCTGCTTTGAGCAGGGGGTTGGACTAGATGACCTCCTGAGGTCCCTTCCAACTCTGATATTCTATGATATCAAAATTATTGTTCAGTTTAGAACTGCATTTTTTTGTTTCATTTTGTTTTTTGAAAACTGAACTGAAACAAAAATTTCTATTCCAATCAAAATATTTTTAATTGAAACAAAATTTTAAGTTTCATTTTGTTTAGAAATGTCCTATGAAAAGTCAAAAAAAACCCCAAAAACTAAAATGTCTCATCTGAATTTTTTTGGCAGTGCAATACAACAATTGTTTTTCTCCCCTGATAATAAGGTGATGATAGACTTCAAGGCCAGAAGGGACCATCATGATCATCAGTCTCACCTCCTGCACATCACAGGCCACAGAACCTCGCCCACCCACTCCTGTAATAAACCCATAACCTCTGGCTGAGTTACTGAAGTCCTCAAATCATGATTTAAAGGCTTCCCATTATAGAGAATCCACCATTTAGTCTAGTTTACACAAGCAAGGTACCAATGTCCATGCTGTAGAAGAAGGTGAAACACTCCCAGGGTATCCGCCAATCTGACCTAGGGGAAAATTCCTTCCTGAACCCAAATATGGCGATCAGTTAAACCCACCAGCCAAACACCTGGGAAAGTATTCACTGTAGGAATTTATAGCCCTCCCCACTTGTGATAAGTCTACCTAGTGATACAAAGTGGACCACAGATTTCTTTCAACACTCTCAAGGTTGCTTGTATTTTCAGCTCCTTCTACAGTCAAAAGGGAGTCCACTTGGCATTCCTAGACAATGTTTTAAATCAAGGTATTATCTGTGCTTCACAGGTGCCTGGTGATTTTCCGACTGAGTTGCAACTTTTCTCTATCTACCCTTTGGTTTACCCACTTAGGCACCTGAGTGCATGTTTAGGTGCTTTGCAGAATAGGGATGTACTTAAGCAGACCTTTAGAGAGGCACTTAAGTTAGGCCTATAGAGAGTGACAATTTCTTGTCTGAATGACTAACACGTGTAGGTAAAAGTTCATCCCTTTACTCCAGTTCTAGTGATGTTTCCCTCATATCTCAGTTAACATCAAGCCATGGAGAATTTGACAACTGGTGAAGGCTCCAGGTGACTGAAATGTGTTTTCTTTTTCTTGTTATTTTTTTTAAAGCAATATATATTTAATGACTTGATCTACACTGCCTTTTATTGAAACGCTTTGCTGGAGTGCCATAGGAATAGTTTGATGTTGCAGATTGTCCAACACAATAGTCATTTGTACCTTGAAGTAAAATTTCAAAGTTCCAAATGTGTTTGGCAAGTTCTGAGTGATGATGGATCTGTAAATAGCCATATCTTCGCAGATTGTGAATTTTCCACTATTATGCTCACTTCTCAGTTCCAAATGGCTGAATATTAGACCAGTGAGAGAGAGCTGAAATTATTCTGGTCTTTCTCAGCCTGCAAAGGACCCTTATATTCAGAGGCAATTTCTTAGCTTAAAGGACATTTCTGATCCAGTTTAGCTTTTACGTGCAGAGATTAATGGTGAGGTTCTTTGGCCTTTGTTATACAGGAAGTCAGACTATATTATCATAATGGTCCTGTCTGGTCTTAAAATCTATGCTCAGACTCTACAGTGATCAGCCTGGTATACATGCATAGACAGGTCAGATTGATAGACCAGAGAGCCTATAACTATTGATTTGGCTACTGAAAGACAAATACTAATAAATAACAGTTATTCTCCAAAGACTCAGGTCTTTAGTAGAAATGTTACTCAATTCTCTTTTAGAATCTTTTGTTGGTGGTCCCAGAATTTGCTTCCAGAAAAATGTTTAGCCTATGATATAATAAATGGTCTCCCAATGGCCCTGGTCAAGGATCTAGAACACATCAATTTAAGAGGTCAAGTTACAGTGTGTAGATGGAGTATTTTTTTATGATTTCAACAGTGACTTCTCCCCAGTTAATTCAGTTTTTAAGAGCTACAGAGATCTTGAGACCTAAAGGAAGAACCATTACTGGACCCTCACTGAAGAATGATTTAGGGTCCTTAGCTCCTGACAAATGTCTGTGTAAACACTCATGTACATTTTTTTTTATTTGTCCCCTAAGACAGCTTTTTAAAGTCGCAATGAGCTAAGGTAAGAGGCCCAACAAACTGCAATCCATTTTCATTAGCGACCCATTTACCTGTCTTTATGGAGGAATGATAGTTGTCTGAGTTTGCCTAGTTTCACTCTAGAAGTTAGTTCATGTCTTTATAAAAGTGAAGACGTCATTCTTTTTCCCCCTCTTCTATTTCGTCAACAGTGATAAGTGAGAAATCTGCATCCCGTGGTTGGAATGGCATTTGTTTATTTTGCTGGGGTTGGCTAAAAGTTTCCCTGCACTGAAGTCTCTGTTTCACCAGGGCCTGGTGAGAGGGGACAGAAGCTAATTGATCTCAGCCCACTTTTGCACATCAGTGTAAAATTGGGCTTCCTACCGGAGACAAAATGGTTATTCTGTAATTATTTGATTGTAGTCATCTTCTCTTTCTTGCATGTTCTCACACAAACACAAACCTACACCATTCTCCCTGTGGTACTTTTCATCCCAATACCATTAGTACAGGAAATCTTACAGCAAACGATCTATTGTCAAACCCTATATTTTCCTTTGTGTAAAGAAATTTTGGTTGAGATCTTAAAAGAGACTTGTGAATTGGGGAACTTCAATTTTTGGGTGCCCAGCTTCAGACATTTTAAAGGGATTTTAAAGGATGGCACCCACCTCTGATCAGTCCCCTGTTTAAGATACTGCATGTTGGGCACCGAAAACAATGTTGGCCTCCCATATCACTACTTAATTTTGAAAATTGTCCTTCCAATCTGTGAACTCTCAGAGTTATTTCAATGGGAAACTTTTTTTCTGTTTCGTATGCTTCTGTACATTTTGAAGCACTGTCAAAATGGCATTGGTATGTCACTACCAAATCCTTCGCACCTGCAGCATGTCAGTTCTAGCATTCCATATGGGTGTGTAACCGAATTTAAAGTCATAAGAAAGCACCAGTTACTTTGGTCATTGTTTGACTAGTGTCGGTTTGCCATTGTCTGACACAGGATCAACCCATCAATTCTGGTACCCCTCGCCCAACAGTGGGCAGCACCTGATATTTCAGCGGAATGTGAAAATAAAAATAAGAAATGCACTTTGCTGTTTGTGCTGTGCGGAAACTCTTCGTGGCACCTCTGACAATCAGTTTATGACCCAAAGCACAACATTTGATTACCCTTTTCTCAACAAGCACAGCTGCAAATGTTGTTAGTGCTCATAAAAATCATCCAACTTTTTTTAACGTTACTAGTGACCTGTCAAATAATTAAATTGATGAAAAAATAGTCTATATCCTGGCAAATCCTTCCTGTGTAGCCCAGTGTTAAAAGAATGTCTACAGAAAAAAATATTAGCAGCTCACAAATCATAGGCATTTTCCCAACTCGACAAAATAAATTGTGTTACAGTTAAAACCCTGATCGCTTTTTTTCTCTTTCATTATCTTTCTCTAGTTTCTCCCACCCCTCTTTGCTTGATCCATCTTAGTCATTCTTTCTCTTTTACAGCTTCTCCTGAAATTTATCTCCTCTCTGAAACAGAGGCAGCGCAAATGTAAATACAAGAGTCACTGAGCGGAGATCACATCTAAAGAGATGGGAACGGAGGATGGCCTCGCGAGGGGGGAAGAGTTTGAGTGTGACATTTTGGGGTTCACCCAGAACAGTAAGGGGTTCAGTCACTGTCTGCCTTGTAGCCCTGGGTGTCTTGTGGCTGTACAGCTGTGCTCCAGAGCTCTGATCTCCACAGCCTGGCAGCAGGCCACAACCTGATTACTCCTGGATGGCTGACTTTAGTACACTGCCACCCCTAAAATTGTCCTACTGCAGGGTCCCTCTGACTGAACCTTCACAGAGAAAGTGTTAGGTTTCCTGCCTTTGCAGAGACAGTCAAAGACTCCAACCTCTTAGCTTCTCTAGAAGCACACATTTTACTGAATTTACACAGCACCGATGACTGATAACAAAAGGAAAACAAGTTTACAAGCAAAAGAACATGGATTTTATTATTTAGCATGTGCATAGTTGTCTAGCCAAGCAATGGCATCTTCAGTGGCGTGATGCAGTTCTTATAGGCCACCGCTGAACCTAGGCAGCAGGCATTCATCAACACTGTGCGTCATCATCTGTGTTGCGCCGCAGTTTCACAAAGGGCTGTCACGAAGGCCCCAGCAATACTGGTTGGCTGCACAGAGACCTTGCCCAGTCCGGAACCTGTTCAACAGGAACCATTGGCGACAGGACAGGACAAAACCAGGTTGGCAAATTGTGGGATTGGCGACAAGGGACTGGTTGGGGATTATAACAGATATCCATTCCTCTCGTCAGAGTGTTTCTGCCCTATCATCCTGGCGTAGCGGATGAGATGGCTAACATGCAGCTGGTGGTTTAAAAAGGTCATTATGCAGTGGCAGGCTTGAGTTGACACATACTTTCTCCAGTAACCGGCCAGTGGCAACATCTCGTCTGATCTGAGGAGGAGCAATATTGCTCAGAACTGGAAGCCATGGGAGTGGAGTCAGATGCATGGTGCTAGAGATGATACGCATGGCAGCATGTAACTGCATATCCACCGGTTTGGTGTGTGGCAATCAACTCCAAACTGGTGCGCAGTAGTCCGCCACTGAATACAAGGTGGCAAGAGCTGACGTCCGCAAAGTTGGAGCATGAGCACCCCATGACAGACCTGCCAGTTTGCTAAGAAGATTATTGCGTGTCTTAACTTTAGCTGCTGTCTTCCTCAGGTGGGCATAGTAATGGAGTGTGCAGTCTAATGTCACACCTAGATAGAACGCTTCCACTTCGTGCTTCAGCTCCTGACCATTCAGATAAACATTTAGTTCTTGGGTTGTGCTGGCACGATGAAGATGGAACAAACAAGATAGTTTTTATGGTGCTTGGCTGGAGGCACCAAGTCTTACAGTAGTCAGCTAACTTTATCATGTCTCCATTTAAGGTGGCATCAAGCTCGTGAAACATCTGGGCCTGGGTACTGCAACAGATGTCATCTGCATAAATGAACTTTCGTAACTCCGTTGTTGGCAGGTCATTGGTGTAAAGGTTGAACAGGCTTGGAGAAAGCACAGAGCCCTGGGGTAACCCATTGCTCTGTCGTCTCCCAGCACTCGTCTTCTCCCCCATATGGACTCTGAACTGCCTATCGCGGAGGAACAGTTCAATGACGCCTGTGACCCAAGGTAGCAGGTCCTGTGATACCTTCACGAGCGGGCCAATTTGCCATATCATATTGTACGCCGCTGTTAGGTCAATGAAAACAGTGCCTGTTTTCAAGTTTCTCTGGAAGTAATTTTCAACAAATGTAGTCTGCGTGAGTACTTGGTTGCATGTGCTACGGCCTCGGCAAAAGCCGGCTTGGTCAGGGCTCAAAATTCTCTCTACGTCGGGTAATATGCACTGTAGGACCAAGTGCTCCAGTGCCTTGAAGCACACCGACAATAATGATATGGGAGGATAGCTTGATGCTTGATTTGGACCCTTTATAGGCCTTAGGAGGTCAATGACTTTTGCAGTGCGCCATATCTTCAGTAGCCTGCCTTCAATGATGATCCTGGTGAAGAATTTCACAAGCCAAAGCTGAGCACGGAGGCCAAGGTTTTTCAGGAATTCTGGAGATATGTTGTCATTGCCTGCAACTATTCCACACTTGATGCTATCCAGTGTCTCTTCCAGCTCTGTTACAGTGAATGGTTCTGGGCAGCTTCTGATCTGGTGTACACGTTTAAACATATGCCGTTCATTCCTCATGGATTAAGTGATACCAAGGTAAAAGGATAAAGGTAGAAATGGTTACAAGCAAATAAAACTGAAAACATGAATTAAAAAAACTAAAACTTAAGCTATCAAGGTACCGTCTTTGTTGAAGATGGTTTCTCTCACCTACAATCTTCATTCTAAATTTTACGGGCCAGCCTGGACAGGACCCATCCTAGAGATGAAATTGCTTTGTTCCTTTGTCTCCTAAGGTGAAAGATCAAGATGGAGTCTCTCTCTGTTACTTATGTCCCCAAGGGGAATGTCTTTGTCTTACGAGTCAGGAAGGCCTCCTGGGGATTCATTCTCCTGTGTCTCTCTGGGATGCCAAAGCCATGTTAATTCTCAAATTCAGGATAACCCAGGCTGGGTTAGCATGGTGGCTTTGTTTACTGCTAACACATAAATTGAGGTAAACCCACATTCCTTTTTCTAGGACAGACCTGTTTATCACCTTTACTTAGCCTAGGCTTAAACATGTTCTAGTAACATCATACAGAGGGAATTCATAACTTCCCATGTACCATTAACATGTGTTTTACAATATAAATAACCAACGTGTTATTAGCTTTCATATGATAACTCATACAGCATATTCTGTACCAATATTATAGCAGTAACATGTAAGGTGTGAATACTGAGGTGCCTAGGGTCTCAATCAGTTTTACCCATTAAAGTCTCAGGCTGGGACCTAAGTTTCACATCTGAGCAACAAATTATTTGACTGCTTTCCATTTTAGAAGAGCCATGGGAAAAGTTTTACATCCCATTTCTAGAGGCCAGTGGATGCCAGAAAGCCATTACATTTCAGACCAGGAAACCTTTCAAATTAGGCTTGTGGGAAAATGATCATTAGGATCCTAATCAGCACCTCACTGCAGATGCTCAAGATTGGACCTTAAATCACCAATTTCACCAGTTGCTTTGTTGCTAAGTGATGGCTAGGGGGTGAGGGTGGAACTGATTCCTTTCTCAGCTAGCAGAAAACAAGGACAAGGCCCATTAAGATAAGAAACTAAAGGGAGATGAAGACAATGAATAAAATATATCAACAAATAATATTAAAACACATACATGGCACTCTCCATCTGTAGATTTTAAAGCACTTGACAATGGTGGGGAAACATGATTAACCCCACATGGGGAAAATGAGGCAAAAAATTGAATGACTGGCCCAAGGTCACATGGTGAGTCAGTGGCAGAGCCAGGACTAGAACCTGAGTCATCAGTTTCTGACACCAGTGCCCTATCCCTCAGGGACTATGCTGCCCTTATGTCCTTTAAGGAAATAAATAAATAAAGATAAGAGGTTAAAAGAACTTTGGAAATGGTGTTAAATACACACCTCTCTCTTGCTGTAGCCATCTTTTAAAGAAAACTAGGCAGGAAAGGATCTCTATCATTTAGAGTTTATTCAGTAAAGAAAAGCAGCGTCCTTAAGAATCTAGGACTTCTCCACTCTAATCCTGCAGGCCAGGACAGAGTATCACACCTTGTCACTAATGCCATATGGCAGAGGGTATATTTCAGCATCAAAAACCTCTTGAGTTAAACAGAATCATATTGATATCATTCTCTGCAAATGCAGCAGAATTATGCAGGACCAACATCATTGCTACCCTACCTATTCAGTTCACTCTGATGGAAGCCAGTAGCAACTCTATTCAGCTGTCTAGTATTTCACTAATTGAATCTAAGATAATGCAAAAGGACTTGTGTTATTACCCTTTTATGATAAAGCCAGGTTTGTTTAAGAGTCAGGCCCACAATAGCTTTGTCCTGAGCCCTTCACGTACACCATCTGGTCCTTATCTGACTGTTAAAAGGCATCTCTAGTGCTTCAATACCAAAATTCAGTACTCCCAGGAATGACAGAAAGGTGCTGGAGGCTTCTTTGCCTGAGCAAGGTCTTCAGATTAGACCCTGGGAGAGAAGGAAAGGCACCTTTAGCAAATGTTCATAATCTTGGATCTCCTCACCTACAAGAACAGAGGAAACAGAATAAACAGAGTGCCCGGTGCGGGGGAGAGGAATGAGAGCTACACTATAATTTCACATGCTGACTTCTCTGAGCTGTGAGTTCAGTTGCTGTCAGCTAAGAAGTCTGGCTTCAAAAAGCGGATGTTCTGGTTTGTGCATTAGTTTATAACAGCACCAAGAACCTCAATAGGAGACCTTTATCTGTCAAATCCCAACCAGCCTTGGTAAGTCACTTTTTGTTACTTCACTTTGTTACTCATCTGACTGGGAGGGAAACATGATGTAGGTTAGACCCCCAGATTTGAAGTCAGGAATGAATTTCCACTGAAATACTTTAATGACTGGCTAATGCTTAAACATAACTAATCACTCTACTGGCTGGAATCACAATTATTCAATTGTGCACCCTAGACACTATACTGTTAACAACTACCAAAGAAAAGGAGTACTTGTGACACCTTAGAGACTAACCAATTTATTTGAGCATGAGCTTTCATGAGCTAGAGCGCACTTCATCGAATGCATGCATCCGATGAAGTGAGCTGTGGCTCACGAAAGCTTATGCTCAAATAAATTGGTTAGTCTTTAAGGTGCCACAAGTACTCCTTTTCTTTTTGCGAATACAGACTAACATGGCTGTTACTCTGAAAGCTACCAGAGATTCTTCTTTAGCTCAAGTGGTAGAGTCATCCGTTTTTGGAGCAGCAGGATGTGCGTTCTATCTCTCCTTTATGTTGCCATGAAGTTCTGAATGCTTGTGGTGCTCAGAGTCATGGTAACCCTGAAATTCCTTTATGGTCATGGGTATGACAGCACAAGGGCATAAAGGGCAGTAATGGGTAAACTGCAAAGGTTTGGAGTTTAGCTTTGGGTCAAAGAAATATCTAAGTTTGCCCAACGTATTGAATTTGCAAAATATGACTAAGGGCTTACAGGGACAGAGCCACTCACAAAAATGAAGGTAGAAAATGTCATCAGAATTCTTCAGAATGCTCAGCAAAGATTTGTCTCTAAAATTAGGAGGAGTTGGGTTTTAGTCATGGGGGATTCAAGAGGGCAGGGAATGGAGGAAGAAAATACTTTTATCCAGACTAGTTTGTCCATGCCTAACATGGTCAGCTGGAATGGGCACTGGACTGGGATTCAGGAGGTCTGGGTTCTGAGTCCAGCTGAGCTACTCCCCTCTCTGTGACCTTGGGCATAAGAATGGCCATAGTGGGTCAGACCAATAGTCCATCAAGCCCAGTATCCTTTCTTCTGACTGTGGCTGGGGCAAGATGCTTCAGAAACAGGGAAATCTTTCCATGATCCTCCCTTGTTGTCTAGTCCCAGCTTCTGACAGTCAGAGGCTTAGGCCAAATCATATCATCTCTCTGTGCCTTTGTTTTCCCTTCTGCCTTGTCTATTAGCCCATAAGCTTTTTGGTGCAGGGACTGTCTCTTACTATTTTTGTACAGGGCCTAGCGCAAAGGGCTCCTCATTTCACTTGGAGGCTCTAGACACTAATGTAATTATAAATAATAATTATGATTAATAAATAGATAATAAATAATTATAAAAAGATATCAAGAAGTCACTGAAGGACCAATGCTGAAGTAAAAATATACTAAGGTAAAACACCCATTAACTGAATAAGGACTTCAGTTACATTCTATGCACAGTCTCTCAGACACGATTAATTCCATATTAAAGTCTGTATGTTGATAGATAGGGAGCCAGTAGAGAATGGTGATGAGGTGTTTTAGACTGCATTACACCTCATGCCGCAGAATTTTATCAGGAGGACAGACGGATCCTATTTGAAATTGTCACAAAGATTCCTCATTCTTAATTAGATTAGACTGAGTCTCTGTTAGGAAATCATGTATCATTTTATATTATAAAACCTTAACAAATGTGAGTTCTTGTCTTGTGCGGTAACATTAAAGTAACTTAAATTCCACTTACATATACAAATTGAACTGGATTGCATTTAAAATACTCACTCTTGGGCATAAATGGTATATAATTATATTGTCATGATGGCCCTTCAATTATAAATTAAATTAGACTATAATACAGTGACTTAACATCTTGTTCTTACCCATTTATTCCCTCTACCAGTAGTAATCTGACCCAGATTTAAATTCATATTAGCATGGATATCTTTTTCCGCTGGACTATTAAAGACTAAATTCATATGTTCTTATCCTTAATGGTGTTACTATCAAGAAATAGCAGCTCAGTCTCCTTTTTAGCATTAATTGAACTCATCACTGAAATTTAAAATAATGGCCCAGTCCTCTGTTGCAATCTGGTCATTTCACACCACGCAGGTAGCATAAATTCTGGTGATCCTTGGCTGCTGGGACATTCTCTAGCAGGTGCCATGGCAGTTGGGTCTAACTCGGCCTCAAGGCTGCTCTACAGCTGTTAAGGCCCAGCTTGACAAAGCCCTGGCTGGGATGATTGAGTTGGGGATTGGTCCTGCTTTGAGCGGGGGGTTGGACTAGATGACCTCCTGCGGTCCCTTCCAACCCTGACATTCTATGATCCTACACTGAGCATGGAGCTGAAGAGGCAGAACCATTAAAATGGAAGGACGATGTGTGGGCAAGGAGATGTGGGGCAGAAAAGAGTCATTTGCAGTTCCTCAGTCCTGGGGCTGGTTACTCACCAGTCTGGATTACTAGATTAAAGGATTTTTTCATTAATGAGGCAAGAGATCCTCTGGCTGGCCACATCCTCAAGGACTATAAGGAAGGGGTGATGTAGAGCCAGATTTATGCCACCTGGGATGCCCCATGCAGTGAGATTCCTCAGGAAGCCGGTTAATCTGGCTTTACAACCCTTTCACATTTTATGGGCATGCTACAAAGGTTTACAGTGCACCAGAGAATCTGACCAAGTGACTTGATTTATGCCATCCCAAGAGAGAGCAGAATCAGGCCCGATGACTTTTAAACCAGTAATTCATCCAAAAGTTGCTCGCCATTACAGCAGAGTAAGTGCCAGATTTACACAGAGGTAACAGAGGGGAATGGGGCCGAATATTTTTTCAAGTCCTACTATTAATAGAGCTAAGGTGACTCTAAAGAAAATGGAAAAGAGTGGCACCAATGGTAAACAATCTACAATTTTCCAGTGAACTTCTGAGGTCTTGAAACCACTGGAAACGCTATTTACTTGACAGAGTCTCACCAAGGGTTCTAAATAATAAGCTCCCACCAGATAAGCTTACTGGGGCACAGGGAGCATATTGTGTTAATAAGTGATAGCTCAGGGCTGAGTGTGAGTGAATTCGCTACAGCTGTTCTCTTGTGGGTAGCTCTTTGTTGTTGTACCATAGAGTTGCCATGAATGCTGTTTTTCTTTGAAGGGATTTTGCTACACACAGTTAAAAAAAAACATACAGCTAATACGAACCCTAGATGTTGTTTTCAGTTTGATGATCAAAATTAAAAATGAAACCCAAATTCCTTGGTGCTCCTGGATGAGTATCCAAAATGAACATTGCACACTTGCCTGTCTAAGTATAAGAAACCAAGCAAGTCGGAATGACTGGCGTTAAATATTGGTTAAGGGAAATATTTATATTCACCACTGTGGAGAATAAAGCAAACTTGAAATTCAGAAGCGACAGGGCTTCTATATTTTCTAATGTTTTGGGGCAAAGCAATAAGCTCTCTTAGCATTTTTTATTTCCCCAGAGCAAATAATATGAGGATGCTCACAAGCTTTGAGGCTCAGTTCAGTGAATAGTCTTCTACAACTCCAGTAGCTCCCCATCTAACAAATTCCTGGACATATCAGGCAGTGGTTAGCTACTCATTTTCCTGAAGGGAAAACAAGAAATAAGACATTATTCAAATGATGTGTGATATCTGCTGAGTTAATTCATCACCTCCGCCATAGAAAGGAGGAATAATTTTACAATCAGACTCTGAGAGCTACTTTTGACAATTGATTTTTATCAAATATACCCAAAACCTTGGAAGAGTACTGAGCTCAGTTTCTATCTCGCAGAAAGTGCAATGTGACCATCCAGGAAGATCCTCTTTTTCTATAATGCTTCCTTATGTAACATACTCCCTGAGCATCTAATCAATCCCATATTAAAATAAATACTGGGGGAAAAAGAGTTTTTAAATGACATTCATATAGGGCTCCATACCTTTGAAGTAGAGCATGTTGGAAAACTGTAAATATTTTCCATGGATTTATTTTCCAACATTTCCGTGGGCATTTTGTTTCCCCCCCTCAACTTATACCCAATATTTTTATCTTTTTTCAAAAAGAAAAAAAAGACTTTGGTTTTCAATAATTTTTTTTAATTTTTAGAAACTGACATATTTCACTGAAAAATTGTGGGGAAATTGAAGTGTTTTGTTGTTGTTGAAAAGCCAGGGCATTTAGAAGGAAACAGAAATTTGAAATGCAGAGAAGGCCATTTTTTGATGAAAAGAATTTTCCCTCCAGCTCTATTATAAAATAAATGGAAAGATTTCCTACGGGGCACATCCTCTGCTGCTGTAAATTGGCATACCTCCATTGAAGTCAATGGAGCAATTTATTCCAGTTGAAGACTCATTGACTTTAAGATGAGAAGGGGCCATCATAATCTAGGCTGACCTCCCTGACACTGCAGGCCACAGAACCTCACCCATCCACTCCTGTAATCAATTCCTAACCTCTGGCTGAGTTACTGAAGTCTCAAATAATGATTTAAAGATTTCAAGTTACAGACCTGCCACATTGATTTCAACGGATTCGGCACTGGGCTAATATAAAAGTCTTCCTAATTCTGGATATACAGGGTAGGTGAGATAATATCTTTCATTGGACCAACTTCTGTTGGAGAAAGAGACAAGCTTTTGAGCTGACACAGAGCTCAGTATAAGCTTGAAAGCTTGTCTCTTTCACCAACAGAAATTGCTCAATACAAGATATGACTTCACCCACCTTGTCTCTCTAATATTCTGTCACCTGCACAACCACAACAATACTGTGAACAACAATTCGTGATTCTGGCCTGCCAAGCCATTTCTTTCCTCTCATTCAAGTTCCTGTTTAACACTACTTCCCTGATGTCCACAAGAAGGGAGCCAAGAATATAATATATTACCGTCACTTTCATAAATCATCTTTCTAATCACTACATACCTACACTGAGTAAACAAATGCTCTTATTGCTGTAAGAGCTGTACTTATTGCTGTACTTCTACAGGTAAGTCCCATGGTACTGAAATGGTTAACAGGAGCTTGATAGCTAAATTAACTGGCCAGCTGGCACCTAGAGAGGTGTTAAGTAAGTTAATTAGTAGGTCCATCTGGAAAGGAGTCGGGTTTCCCTAAAAGGACAGAGAGCTCAGTTAGAGAGACCCAGGAGAAAGGAGATTGGGAATAATTTCCTGCTCTCTAAGATGATCTGATAAAAGTCAGGAAAGAAGAGGACTGGGAAAGCCAAAGGAGGGGAGTTAGCTCCTATTGTGGATTTCAAGACTCCAGGGAGGCTGTTCTGGGATGTCTGTGTTCAGCTGAGGAGTAGAGCCAGGGAAGACTTGGGCAGGATTAAAGTTTGGGCCTGAAAAGAGGCAGAAGTGATTTCAGTTTGTACTTTTGGTTTGAGATTTTTTTGAGAACTCCAGGGGGAATCCTGTGAGCCATGGCCACAAGGAGGGGGAAAGTCTGAGATCTTGGGGACCCTTAGGACTATACAGGGGGCCCAGATAGGGGTGGAGGGAAAGGCCTGAAGTCAGGCTGAGGTAGGAAGAAGCCTAAGGAGGAAGCAAGGAGTGTAAATAGGCAGAACTAGCCTGCTTATTACAAGTTTCCTGGGCTGGAACTTAGAGAAGACGGAGGCCCCGGGTTCCCCAACTGATTACTGAAAAAGTTGGTGTGAAGATATCGAAGACCGGGGATGGAAGGACTAAGGAGTTGGGACTTGCACCAAAGACTTCTCTCAAGGCCATGGGGCTACTGTTTGCCAGACTTTTTGTTACGCCAGGAGGAATGAGACTTTCAAGTGACCTGCCCAGAAGGCTGAGTCATGAGAAGAATCAGGCCACTGCAGGGCCAGAATTGCTGTCAGGAGTGGGTACTAGATGAGGAGAGCCTGCTATGTCACACCCAGCTGCCAGTAAGGAGTCTACTCTTCTAAAAAACTCTTTACTTCCTCCCCCTGCTCCCATCTGCCGATTCTCCTCCCAAAATGTTGTTATCTTGCCTGTCACTTCACAAGTAGTCCTAATCCTACAAATGCATGGGATTAACATTATGCTCTGTGAGCTCTTCCGCTGACTACCCCCAGTGTGTATGTTGAGAGCATGTGTAACTGGTTGTGGAATCAGTGCAGGGGCCATCTGTTTCTCATTGTGATATAAAGTAACTAGCATGTTTAGTCTGGAGAAAAGAAAACTGAAGGGGGACCTGATAAGGCTTCATATATGTTAAGGGCTGTTATAAAGAGGACTGTGATCAATTGTTCTCCATGTCCACTGACAGTCGGACAAGATGTAATGGGTTTAATCTATAGCAAGATGCAACCCTGATGATTCATAGATTGTAAAACCAGAAGGGACCATTGTGATCATCAGGTCTGACCTCCTGTATAACACGGGCCATATGATTGCCCTCAATTAATTTCTGTTTCTGTTTCAACTAAACCACATATTTTAGAAAAAAAAACATCCAATCTTGATTTTAAACTTTCCAATGATGGAGAATCCACCACAATGCTTTGCAAATTGTTCCGACGGTCAATTACAATCATGGATAAATAATAATAATCTTATTTCCAGTTTGAATTTGTCTAGCTTTAATTTCCAGCCATTGGAACTTGTTATAACTCTCTCTGTTAGGTTGAAGAGCCCTCTGTTATCAAATTTGTGTTCCCCGTGTAGGTATTTACACACTATGATCAAGTAACCCCTTTAGCTACTCTTTGTTAAGATTGTGCTCTGCAGTGTGTGTTAGTGACTCTAAACCCAGATATATGACCTGTAGGCAGGCAAATGTTAACAGCCAGATTACATCACTCTAACTCACACTCATCAGCTCTTATGAACTGATTGTGAAGTAAGGTACAACTCAAGGTGAGCAAAGGTGGCAGAATCTATCCCTAAAAGAGCCTAGCATATATCCTTTTAAGAGATCCCCAAGAAATGTTCTGACTGAGTGGAAAAGCTAGTGAAATTTGCATTTGCTAAGTCTGTTAAACTCAGGTTGGTACGAAAAAGTAACTGCAATTGCAATTGATTATTATAGGACTCCTGGGAAACCTTTAACAGACATCATAGAACTATCTGAAAATGTATAATTTAGCATTCCCCTTCCTCAGAACTGCTTGCTCTTATTCAAGATGGTCGCTTTGCACCTCTCTGCTTCCTTCAATCCTTCCTGACCTCTGGTACATTCTTTATTTTTATGGTATTACTGTACTCTATTTTAGAGAATCAGCATCAACTCTGGGGCTGAACCTTCAAGCTACTGAGGACTTCTGCAAGGTAGCGTGTCCGCAGCTCCCATTGGCTTCGACTCCCTAGCTTCAGTCTAATCCATTCATCTATCTGTGCTCCTGTATTGGTGTCTATCAGAACAAGGGGAGTCCAGGGAGTTCTGCACTGCACGGAACCAGGGCCAACATGATCAAAGCAGAATGGGGATGGAGTCCCAGAGGGGAGTCAGTGTGACGGGTTGGACCCCCCCTTACCGAGGTGCCACCTGATGTGCTGGGGTCCAATGGAGCCCACCTGTCCCCCCAGCCTAGGTTCCCCTTACTCTGTGCTGCTGTGACAGGCTCTCAACCCCCCTCACAGCACACACACAGGTAGAGACAGACCCAAATGCAGAATCAGACAGTGTCTGCAATCAGCTCTGTGTGGGAGGATTCAGCATCGGGGAATTGCCCAGCATTCTGGTGCACACCCCCTCTGGAGTCTAAACCCAAAATTATATTGTCTTGTGCTGTATAAAGTGCTATATAGCGTAAGCTCATAAAATTCGCCCCCTCCCTCAGTGTAGAAGAAGATATGCAAGATAAGCTTTTTGCCCCCCCTCCCCAGTTATGAATTGCACAAACTGGGTTTTAACAAGTTTATTAACTATAAAAGGTAGATTTTTAAGTGATTATAAGGGATAGCAAACAGAACAAAGCGGATTACTGAGCAAATAAATCAAAATACGTAAACTAAGCTCAATACACTAAGGAATACCGACTACGAATAATAATTTCTCACCCTAAATGTTGTTTTATGCAGGTTGAAGAGTTTCTTGAAGGTAAACTGCACTGCTTGCAGTTTAAATCTCCAGGGATTCCTTTTACAGGCTAGACACCATTCCTAGCCTTGGCTCAACCCCTGCCTACCCCAGCTTAGTTCCTTTGTTTCTTCAGGTGTTTTCAGCAGTCTTCCTTCCTGGACAGGAGGCAGTGGAGAAAAGCCTAGATTAAGTCACTCCCCAGCCTTAAATAGGATTTGCATATGGTGGGAATCTTTTCTTTCCCAGTTTTGACCCCCACCCTCTTCCCATGCAGAAGTACCAGTGTTTCAAGATGGTATGATCACATGACCCTGCAGTGTCAAGGCAGCCTCCCAGGAAACTTCTCAGGAAGGAGGGACATTAGTATCTTCACCATCCTATTGTCCTCCCTAATGGCCCATCCAGGCTGATTGCATACTGGTGGACATTCCCTAAGTACACACACAGTTGTAATTGTTACATAGTCAATATTCATAACTTCAGATACAGAAATGATACATGCATCCAGATTGGATAATTACATTCAGTAAATCATAACCTTTCCAATGATACCTCACATGACCCATCTTGCATAAAACACATTTTATGCCATATTCATATCATAACTATATTTCTGTGGAGAATATGGGGCATAATGTCTCAGTCAGTTGTTTAGCCTTTCTGCTTTAAAGCATGTTTCAGAAATGTTAATGATGCTGACACTTAATTCAGTTGTGATGACAGGAGTGAAATTTCAGTGATGGGACCAGCTCAGAAAAGTACAGTGAGTACATGTGGGAGTCACCAGCGGAAGCTTTGGTTCAGAACTTCAGCTGGTGCAAAATAGCATTGCTTTATTGGCTTTCCTGATTTACAGCAGTTGAGTTTCTGACCTTTAGTGTATGACACAGCCTAAATCAGAAGTGGATTTGTGAAGAATTCATTCAAGCCCTACTTCTGCAGTTCATCCCTGTTCACCAGAGTACTTAAGCATGTACTTGACCTCAGCAGGAGTTAAGCACATGCTTAAAATATAGCATGCACTCAATTGCTTTTCTGAATAGGGATGGGCTCCTGGAATGAATTCTTCACACAAGACTTAAATAGGTTGGCCTGATTTAAATGGGACTTAAGCATGTGCTTAAAATGTTTTGCTCAACTGCAGCTTCAGATTCATGAATGTATCAAAACCATACACAGCATCACAGATCTCTATTATTACCACCATTGAAATGTGAAAATGCTTCAGTCCCAGAACATATGGCCTTTTCTCTGTAGCTGCCAGAATCTTATCAGTCTCCCAGCCATTCCTGGGAAGCATATCACTTGCAATGGTGGGATACAACATGCTATACGACAGGAGGAAACTTGAAATTGCTTGGTTTTTATTTTATTGACACTTCTGATGGGTGTAAAATTACTGTAATAGAAAGTGAGTTAACAATAGTCTTTTGTGGGCAGTGGTAAAATGGGCAATTTTAAAAGAATGGCCTTATTATAATCAGACCAAAAAAAAAAAAAAAGAAAGAAAGAAATGGAGGGATGGCGTGGCAGGGATATTGCTTACCTCACAAATAAGTCAACTGGAGAAAAACTGATAAGAGGAAAATAATCAATGCAGCTCCCATAAGTTGGAAAGTAAGAAACGCTAAGGGTTAGGTTTTCAGATAGCTTGCACAGGTGGCGTTGTAATTATTTGTGCAATTTCGAGTGACAGCACAATTCCAGTTATATTGAAAGGCTGTTTATGATCTGCTATTACAGTATTAAGTTTCCATTAAGTAGTCCTTGCTTTTTACTCTCATGCAGTCTGTGGCACAAGCTTTTGGCCAAAGAAATGGATCTTTTAGGGGTTTTGATCCTTTTCACAACTGGGTAATAATAATTAAAAAGACAAATTAAGCTGTCAACTGCAAACGGACAGGCTTGAACTCTTAAAACAATAGGTCATTCGGTGCCGTTTTTCATCAGGCTAGCAGTTTGAATGGAGAATCTGGGTTGTCCAGGAAGAAGCTGCGGGGGAGGAAGGATTTCTTGTTGGTCTGATTTTCAGCCATTAACCATGTGGAAGTTTCTGTTTTGGGAAAATGAACAAAAATTAAAGCATGCACAGAAGTAACACAACGTGAGTGAAAACAGACCCTGCTAGCAGGACTGCTACAAGAAGGACAGTAGCAGTTAGCATCTCAGAAGAAGATGAGAGGCCCTGAAAAGAATGGCTGCAGGTTGTAGAAGCCACAAGCAACCCAATGAGGAAGATACTGATTTGTTATCTGGTGAGTAGTCTCCGCTATTGTATGAGTCCTTATGGAAATTCAGCAGATGCTATTTTTATGTTCTTTTAGGAGAGTCACTAGTGTTGATACAACTAACTGAATGATACCTGCAGACAGAATCTGTCTTTTTAAAACTAAAGCCACCTTGTTTGGTGGGAGAAAAATATGCTGATGGTACTCACTTTCCTCTAAAAGGGCCTGTATTATAGGAGGGAATTTGGTCAAAAAGAAGAAACCCATCATGTGGGCACCCGCTCCTCCTTCTCTCATTGCCTTGTGTGGAGCAAGGGAGGTGACTAACTCATTCTGCAAGAAACACCTCTAGGCACCTAAGCTGCCTGACTCCGGGAGACGGTTCCCTGTCATCAATCATTAAACAGAGTTAGGCTTGCATTTATTGTACCTGTTCCCAAAAGAGGGGTGGGGTCTAGGATGCACCCCTCTCCGGGGCATCTCTGTTGGCTAGTGTAGGCAGCTTCCCCACTAGGGTCCTGGCTTTTGTGGATCACTTTCTAAAACATCTCTCTCTCTCCCCTTTCATTGTATAGGCAGCCTAAGTGTCTAACTCAGCTTTGTTGATCGCAGTCTTGTTCCTGTGATTTTCCAAAGGTAGGTGCCTTCATGCTCAGCATTCAATGGCAAAGTCCCTTCATGGATCCTACCCTTAGTCTTTCTGTGTTTTGATGCCTTATCTGTACAACGGCAGAAATGGCATTTTCCTATCTCAGAGGGATGTTGTGAGGATAAAATATATTTAAAATATATTGCAAGGTATTCAGATACTACAGTACTAGGGACCATATAAGTAACCTAGATATTGGGCCCTGGTCCTATACGCTGCTCCATGCAGGTGGTCCTCAGATCATTGACTTCAACTGTGGCTCTTGATGGGCATTTTCAGAATCGGGGCCTTCAACTGTAAACTTCTTCAGAGCAGGGACTATGACCACCTGCACAGTGTATTTATTTATAGTAGTGCCTACTATGTCTTCGATGCTTTCCAAACACACAAGAGGATGGTCTTTGCACCAAGTGGCTTACACGCTATGGAACATGGTTGCAAAATTGGTTGCAACCTTAACTATTGGGATGCAAGGAAGAAAGTAAGAAGAAGATGGAAGAAGACAAGAAGATGGAGATGAAGTATTCTCCTTAGCTAAAACACTCTGCCTCTGCTTTTTCTTCCACGCTTTGTTTATTCAGATTGCAAGTTCATTGGGCAGAGACTGTCTCTTACTATGCATTTGTGCAGTGCCTAGCACCACAAGGCCCCTGATCTTGAGTGAAATCTGTAGGTGTTAAATGTATAGTTAATAATAATAAAAGTAGAGGGTGGAAGGAGGGTAGGAGCAGACCAGAAAAAGTGAGTGCCACTAGGTGGAAGATGTATTTTGCATAATCAGCAAAAGTTATGATCCAAAATGGTAACCTCAAAAGAAGTAAAATTGAAATGTGATCAAATGTATATGTTTCTCAGGAAGAAATAACCTTATTTCATCCCGATTCATTGTTGCAATTGATTCAGTAATATAGGTAAACTCCCATGACCATCAATTCCAAAAGCTAACAAGAGCTAAGATACCAACAACCAGAACAGGACATAGACTTTCTTTTCTAACTGAAAAACTCTGCTTGGAGGGGTTTCAGATCTGCCTGATCAGTACGAAATTGAAATTGCTCCAAATGATTTTTTTCCAGAGGAGGGAAGTGCTGATTGTCCAGAAGGAGGAAGTTCTGTTGGGAGCAGAGAGAGAGGGGAGAGAGCAACAGGGTGCATGTCTGGAGCTCCAGACAGAAGGACTGCATGATAGAATCACCCAAGAAGGACAGACCCGAGCTGGACCCAGTGTCACTGATGCCCAGAGCTGCATGGGGCTGTGAATACTGGGGCTTGTGATTTGGCATTGGGAATAAGGAGGGAGACTGTTTGCTAGTTAACTGGGGAGGTTGTTGCTCTGTGTGGTTTTGCAGAAGAGGACACAGGAGGGGTTTGTTGGGGGAATTTTACTCATGCCGAAGAAAACCAGGAGCACCCAAGACTCACCAGTGGACTGGAACTTTGCCCAGGACTCCTGAACTCTGTGTGCAGACACATTGTTCGGTGTCTGCCCTTTCAGACTGTGGTACCACTGGGCCTGTGGGGCCTTGAGCCAAAAGCAACCCTGTTTTACTGCTCCCTCTATTATTCCCTCTGTTGTTTTTCTCCTTTCATCCCTCTGGGAATAAACATTTCACTTTCCTATATTCACTGTACTTTTCCAAGGTGCGTGTGTTCATTCTGGGGTATTTGGAACAGGTGCCCTGGTGTGGAAAGGACTTTCTCTGCTGCATTCCTGCGCATGCCTTCTCTTGGCCACAAAGGTGCTAAAGTTACACAATAATAGAATACCATTTATTTAAATATTTTGTATGTTTTCTAAATTTTCAAATATATTGATTTCAGTTACAACACAGAATACAAAGTGTACAGTGCTCACTTTATATGTATTTTTATTACAAATATCTGTACTGTAAAAAAAAAAACCAAAAGAAATAGTATTTTTCAGTTCACCTAATACAAGTACTGTAGTGCAATCTCTATATCATGAAAGTTAAACTTACCAATGTAGAATTATGTACAAAAAAACCCTGCAATCAAAAATAAAACAATGTAAAACTTTAGAGCCTACAAGTCCACTCAGTCCTATTTCTTGTTCAGCCAATCACTCAGACAAACAAGTTAGTTTACATTTGCAGGAGATAATGCTGCCCACTTCTTGTTTATAATGTCAACTGAAAGTGAGAACAGGCATTCGCATGGCGCTGTTGTAGCCAGCGTCGCAAGATATTTATGTGCCAGATGTGTTAAAAATTCATATGTCCCTTCCTGCTTCAATCACCATTTCAGAGGACATGCGTCCATGCTGATGATGGGCTCTGCTTGATAACAATCCAAAGCAGTATGGACCAACAATGTTCATTTTCATCATCTGAGTCAGATTCCACCAGCAGAAGGTTGATTTTCTTTTTTGGTGGTTTGGGTTCTTTAGTTTCCGCATCTGAGTATTGCTCTTTTAAGACTTCTGACAGCATGCTCCACACTTCATCCCTCTCAGATTTTGGAAGGCACTTCAGATTCTTAAACCTTGGGTCAAGTGCTGTAACTATCTTTAGAAATCTCACATTGGTACCTTCTTTGTGTCTTGTCAAATCTGCAGTGAAATGAACAACATGTGCTGAATCATCATCCGAGACTGTTATATCATGAAATATATGGCAGGATGCAGGTAAAACAGAGCAGGAGACATACAATTCTCCTCCAAGGAGTTCAGTCACAAATTTAATTAACACATTATTTTTTTAAACAAGTGTCATCAGCATGGACGCATGTCCTCTGGAATAGTGGCTGAAGCATGAAGGGGCATACGAATGTTTAGCATATGTTTGGCATGTAAATACCTTGAAATGCTGGCTACAAATGTGCTATGTGAACTCCTGTTCTCACTTTCAGGTGACATTGCAAATAAGAAGTGGGTAGCATTATCTCCTGTAAATGTAAACAAATTTGTTTCTCTTGGCTATTGGCTGAACAAGAATTAAACCTGAAGGGACTTGTAGGCTCTAAAGTTTTACATTGTTTTGTTTTTGAGTGCAGTTATGTAACAAAAAAATCTACATTTGTAAGTTGCACTTTCACGATAAAGAGATTGCACTACAGTGCTTGTATGAGGTGAATTGAAAAATACTATTTCTTTTTAGTCATTTTTACAGTACAAATATTTGTAATCAAAATAATAATATAAAGTGAGCACTGTACACTTTGTATTCTGTGTTGTAACTGAAATCAATATATTTGAAAATGTAGAAAAACATCAAAATATTTAATACATTTCAATTGATATTCTATTGTTTAGCAGTGCGACTAAAACTGTGATTAATCATGATTAATTTTTTGAGTTAATCACATGAGATAACTGTGATTAATCAACAGCCCTAATTATATGTGTGTATATATATATATATATATATATATATATATATATGACAGAATATATCTCTGTGTTCACACGTTACACACTGTTGTAATATTTTTTGTACAAGGTATTTCATGTAAGTTATCATTTGAAAACTCGTAAGTAGCTGAGCAATATTGTCCTGATAAAATATGTGTGGCAACATTGAATGTCAAGTTATAAGATTTCCCTGCATGTTGTTATTAACACATTCCCTATCCAAAAGTTGGCGAACAGGTCTGTCCTAAACAAAGGAATGTGTGCACTGCTTAACTTGCATTTAAGGAGTAAAGAGAGTCATGAAGCAGGAAAGGGAGACAAAGGAATTTCAAACAGGTGAAAAAAAGCTATCAGGACATAGACTCTTTGTCTTCTGAATCTCAGCTGTCAATGTTTTTCAAGAAGGGGATTGGTACTATAAAAAGAGGATGAACACCCCAAGAAACCTCTCTCTCCCCCCCTTCCCCATTGATTCATTGCACCTGAAGGGATGAAGTAAGTCACCGATGGACTGGGGGCGGTGTTCTGGCATAAGAAGTTTGATCATTAAGATTTTTCAAAGCATGAGGTGAGAAAAATTTGCTTTGAATTTAACATGGTCTGTTAAAGTAGGCACCAGTTGTGTTTTATCTTTATTTTTCTTGTAATCATTTCTGACTTTTATGCCCCACTTGTACTCACTTAAAATTTCTCTCTGTAGTTAAAAAACTTATTTTATTGGTTTATCTAATCCAGTGTGTTTAAATTGAAGGGTCTGGGAAATTCCATTTGGGGTGGCAAGTTGTGTGCATATTATTTCTATTAAAGAAATAATGGACTTTGTATAATGGACCTTGTATTTTCCAGGAGAGGGCTGGGCAGTACAGGGCATACATTTCTGGGGGGATATCCAAGACTGGGAGTGTGTTGGGGTCACCCTGCTGTATAACCCAGGCAGGTTACTGCCAGAGTGTAATCCGAGTGTGGCTGGAAGGCTGCAGTTGTACACAGAGTGTTAGGATGTGGCTTGCATGCTGGAAGGCGGTGACAGGCCCATGTGGAAGCCACTTCAGCAAGGCATTGTAAGACACCTAAGGTTGTGGGCAGGGGAGACACAGCTGCTCATCTGTCTGGATTACACCCTGCTACGTCACAATATATATTTACTAGAACCATAGATTTATCAGCATAGCACACAGCATAGGTGCTATAAGGTACCTTAGGGTAAATCTATACTGTGATAGTAAACTCGTGGCACTGAATTGCAGATCCTGGGTCAGCTGACTCAGGCTCAGGCTGAAGGACTATAAAATTGCAGTGTATATGTTCGGGCTTTTATAGCTCCACAAACTGAGCCCCACGAGTCCAAGTCAACAGACCTGGGCCGGCTGCAACAGTGCCACAGGGTTTTTATTGCAGTATAGACATACCTATAGTCTTGGAAACTTACGATAAATCTTCTGGTGCTTACTTGTCATTTTAGTTTTCTTTGTCAAGTTAATTCCACACTCTGTCTTTGAAAAGGATTTGCCTGAAAAGCTGCATAATGATAAAATATCTAAAAATGCTGCTAAGCACATCACAGGGCTAGATTGTAGTGTTATCATAAGCCCTGATACTGCCCCAGGATCAGACCAGCAGGACAAATTATGAACTAGAGAGTCACAATTGGGTCCTTGTTTCTAGGAGGAAATAAACTGTACCAGGCCTATCCCGGCACAATTTATCCCCCACTCTGTGCCGGATCAGCTCTACTGACCAATGCACTGGGGGATGGAATCAAAGCTCCACATACTCACTGGACTTCTGCAGTCTCTTTAATGGGAGGAGGAGTAGCTGCCCTATAGTGCCCTTCCACACACACACACACACACACACACTGGTGACGTGGGTAGCCGGTGTAGAAGGACAAGGGGGTGCTTTATGTTCTCTTACTCACATGCATTAGTGTGTAAGGCAGTTCACAGATAAGCCTATACAGGTTACAATGGGGTTCACCAATTACATACCAGGCAGCTTCTACCATATGTCACTATCTCACATGCAGACTTCAAGATGTTCTTGGCTATTCCAAATGTGATGATTCTTGGGAGTCATAATTTCACATGTGTTTTCGTTGGAAACTAATGCTCTGAACAAATCTGAGGGGGACATACTCTTCCTTGCACAAAAGTTAGAGTGGATTGCCAAGGTCATGAGTCATGATTCACTCCTTTCAAGGCAATTTCTCTCTGATGTTCCACTTGCACTTAGTAGGACAGGATACATACATTTTTAAAGAACAACACATCTTTCTGTTCTTAAAGATTATTCCAGTCATTATTGGGATGTGGAGAGCAATATGAATGCAAGCCACACTCCCATGGTAGATGGGACACCACTGTTTGTCATGCAATCCATGCACTACTTGATCTGGGGGCTGCAAAAATATGAGTGCAGAAAGAGATTTCTGTGGTGGTAATGGTACGGTAATGTCATTCAGCAGTAGTATTTGAGCATCTTCCATGCAAAATTAATCAGCAGTAGCAAAACCCTAGTGAACTTCATGGAGTATCTCCAAAGGCAAGGAAAAATATGTGCGAGGAACCTACTGAATTACTTAAGGCAATGAAAGATGCAGAACAAACCTATAATAAAAAGGGTTCAGTGAAAAGCGTCATAATGGGCATGGTTTTCAGGGATGCTCAGCACCCATGACTTCTCATCAGCTCCCAGATACCATGCAGTCCGTGTATTTTACAATGCCCCCATAACTCCTATTTAACAGTCTTAATAGGTCTGAGGTAGAAGAAATGCATCCCCAGACTGTAATCACCATCCACAAACTTTTCCAAAAAGTTTGAGAGAGACATTACGTGTTCCCCATTTCTCTCCCTCCTGTGCCCTGTTCTTCATATCCTCCATCACTGATGATTAATCCTGCTTAAGGAAGGGTCCTGGGCAGAGGGAAAAGATGCCTTTGAAGTGGTTGAGGACCCCACTGCCCATATAAAGGGATCCTTTACAATTATAGTGTTGGCCAAGTTACCTAGTTCTAAGAGCAGAATTACTCCACATCATTTCTGTTGGTGTTCCTTGCATGCTTTTCTGTCACAGGTTGCAGTGTGGCTGCAGGTAATCATTGAAAGATGGAACTTCTAAAACCGAGACCAACAGAGACTCAAAAAGCAAAGTACCTTTTTTTTTTAAAGTTGACCCAATTTAGGCAGAGAATTTCAAATGCAGAAAACTTGTTTATCTGTAAAAGAAGCACGGGATGTGTGAAAGAGACAGATGAATACATTTGGGTGGGATGTGAAATACAGTCACATAAGGCAAGGGGGTGGTTAGGTCAGTTACAGGAAAATGTAAGGGTGGAAAACCTAGAAAAAGAATACTTGGGCAGTGGTTTATATGCATGACCTTGGACTATTTCTGGGATCAGTGACGCAAATAGAAGCAAATAGGTTAAGCAAATAAAAAACAGTTTGTAGGACCAGATGGGATTCATGTGAGAATATTAATGGAAACAAGGAGGGTAATGCATCATCTGCTGACTGTGATCCTGTGGAACTCATCAATTTCATATATGGTTTAGGACACTGGAAATAAATAAATAAAGTAACTGTGAATCAGCACCAGCAGCAGAAAAAAATAGGATGAAAATCACTCTGGAACTAGCTTATCCACAGCATGTTATATCACAGGAACTAGTAGCATATTTAAATCTACTGAAAACCATAGGTGCTGTTCATAATATTTTACATTTATATTATGGTTTTCATCCGAATGGACCCCAGAGGGCTTTACAAACTATATTATAGGAATCTCTTCATCTGTAGTTGAGATGGGGCCTGGGTTGAAACATGGCAACTCTTTAACAGTGCGAACACCGTTAAAAACCAGATAGGAAATGAAGTATGCGGAGGTATTGTGAGCAGTCATCTAGTATTCCTAAAACATGTAGTTATCTAAGACACCTGTGTTAATCAACCTTGAAAATGTGCCATTGGATCAATAATGATCACAAGCAGACAATATCTACAGCACCGCCTTGGCGACCAGCTTGGCTTAACAGTGAAATCCTTGCTGATCTTACATACAAAAAAGAAGCTTACAAGAAGTGGAAGATCGGACAAATGACCAGGGAGGAGTATAAAAATATTGCTCGGGGATGCAGGAGTGAAATCAGGAAGGCCAAATCACACCTGGAGTTGCAGCTAGCAAGAGATGTTAAGAGTAACAAGAAGGGTTTCTTCAAGTATGTTAGCAACAAGAAGAAAGTCAAGGAAAGTGTGGGCCCCTTACTGAATGAGGGAGACAACCTAGTGACAGAGGATGTAGAAAAAGCTAATGTACTCAATGCTTTTTTTGCCTCTGTCTTCATGAACAAGTTCAGCTCCCAGACTACTGCACTGGGCAGCACAGCATGGGGAGGAGGTGACCAGCCCTCTGTGAAGAAAGAAGTGGTTCGGGACTATTTAGAAAGCTGGACGAGCACAAGTCCATGGGGCCGGATGCGTTGCATCCGAGATTGCTAAAGGAATTGGCGGCTGTGATTGCAGAGCCATTGGCCATTATCTTTGAAAACTCATGGCAATCGGGGGGAAGTCCCGGATGACTGGAAAAAGGCTAAGGTAGTGCCCATCTTTAAAAAAGTGAACAAGGAGGATTCTGGGAACTACAGGCCAGTCAGCCTCACCTCAGTCCCTGGAAAAATCATGGAGCAGGTCCTCAAGGAATCAATTCTGAAGCACTTAGAGGAGAGGAAAGTGATCAGGAAGAGTCAACATGGATTCACCAAGGGCAAGTCATGCCTGACTAATCTAATTACCTTCTATGATGAGATAACTGGTTCTGTGGATGAAGGGAAAGCAGTGGACGTGTTGTTCCTTGACTTTAGCAAAGCTTTTGACACGGTCTCCCACAGTATACTTGCCAGCAAGTTAAAGAAGTATGGGCTGGATGAATGAACTATAAGGTGGATAGGAAGTTGGTTAGATTGTCGGGCTCAACAGGTAGTGATAAATGGCTCCATGTCTAGTTGGCAGCCGGTATCAAGTGGAGTGCCCCAAGGGTCGGTCGTGGGGCCGGTTTTGTTCAATCTCTTCATAAATGATCTAGAGGATGGTGTGGATTGCACCCTCAGCAAGTTTGCAGATGACACTAAACTGGAAGGAGAGGAAGATATGCTGGAGGGTAGGGATAGGATACAGAGGGACCTAGACAAATTGGAGGATTGGGCCAAAATAAATCTGATGAGGTTCAAGAAGGACAAGTGCAGAGTCCTGCACTTAGGACGGAAGAATCCAATGCACAGCTACAGACTAGGGACCGAATGGCTCGGCAGCAGTTCTGCAGAAAAGGACCTAGGGATTACAGTGGACGAGAAGTTGGGTATGAGTCAACAGTGTGCCCTTGTTGCCAAGAAGGCCAATGGCATTTTGGGATGTATAAGTAGGGGCATTGTCAGCAGATCAAGGGACGTGATCGTTCCCCTCTATTCGACACTGGTGAGGCCTCATCTGGAGTACTGTGTCCAGTTTTGGGCCCCACACTACAAGAAGGATGTGGAAAAATTGGAAAGAGTCCAGCGGAGGGCAACAAAAATGGTTAGGGGACTGGAACACATGAGTTATGAGGAGAGGCTGAGGGAACTGGGGATGTTTAGTCTACGGAAGAGAAGAATGAAGGGGGATTTGATAGCTGCTTTCAACTACCTGAAAGGGGGTTCCAAAGAGGATGGCTCTAGACTGTTCTCAGTGGTAGCAGATGCAGAACAAGGAGTAATGGTCTCAAGTTGCAGTGGGGGAAATTTAGGTTGAATATTAGGAAAAACGTTTTCACTAGGAGGGTGGTGAAACACTGGAATGCGTTACCTAGGGAGGTGATGGAATCTCCTTCCTTAGAAGTTTTTATGGTCAGGCTTGACAAAGCCCTGGCTGGGATGATTTAATTGGGGATCGGCCCTGCTTTGAACAGGGGGTTGGACTAGATGACCTCCTGAGGTCCCTTCCAACCCTGATATTCTATGATTTATGACTAGCATAGTTATGGATGACTGGTTATGTTCTGGCAGAAAGAAACATATCACCTACTGAATGATTGTCACCACTTAATGGGGAGCCCTGCATTTTCCCTTTAGTGGTATCTCCTCATTGGCAATGTGACCTAGAGCTTACTTCAGCACACCATTAATCAGTTTAACAGGGTTTCATTGCAGTCTCTGCCAGTTGTTTGCTGATTAACCTCAGGCAAGTCACTTAACCGTTCTGTTCCTTGGTTTGTCTACCTGTGCAAGTCAAATCTTATGGATAAATGGCACATTATGGGTATGTCTAAATTGCAATAAAACACCTGTGACTGGCCCGTGTCAGCTGACTTGGGCTCAGGGGGCTTGGGATGCAGGGTTATAAAATTGCAGTGTAGATGTTGGGGTTCAGGCTGGAGCCCATTCCCCCTTTTGGGGGTCACAGAGCCCAGGCTCCAGGCCAAGCCCCTGAATGTCTACATTACAGTTTTATAGACCTGCAACCCAAGCCCCATGAACCTGAGTCAGCCGGCTTGTGCCAGCTCTGGGTGTTTTACAGACATAGCTTATAAGTGCAAGTATCATTCTTATAAGAAATACTCACTAGGTCACGTTGCTTCCCTAACTTGTGGGGTCTGAGGAGCTCATGGTCTTGGATAACAAGGCTGAGGAAGAGAATATACTCAGTGAGACTCTGTAACGAAAACAAAACTCCCCATAAAAGTTCCGCATAAGAGTAGAATCCTGTCTAATCTGATCCAAAGCCCTTTGTAACTTTTTCTTGCACTCAACCAGATGATAAGGGTCTGATCCAAATCCTGTGGCAGCCTTTCCAGGGAGTTCAAAGTTCATTTGGTATTACTGTCATTCAGATGAATGATCATAATCTGTCCCAATAGTTTTACCGATATAAATCTTTTTTGCCTTGTGAAAGAAAGATCGTGCATATCTGATCAGAGGCAAGTGGCTAGAGCTCCCTGCTGCTGTAGTTTAGAGATGACCTAGGAAAATAGTTGCCTGTTAGGAAGCCTAAAACCCTTCCTCCACACACGCTTAATTATGTTCTAGGGAGCAGTGCTGCTTGATGACTGAATTGGAGAGAGAAAGCAAGTTCTGGATTTCTCAGCTGATCCAAACATCCAGATAAAATCCTGAATTTTCGATCTTGTTCAGAACAAGAACAGAGGTTTCAGAGTTGGCATTGTTAGCACATAATTTCAAATATTAACTCACCAGGTAAATTAGGGAAATGAGCGGTTGGTCAATGAGGAGCACTTCAGAAGGTCTACGAGGCTGCATGAACAATGAGAAATGAAAGCAAGGTGGCCAGGGCAAGCTACAGTTCAAAGTGTTCCGCCTATGTAGCGAGAATAGTTACTCACTGTTCAATTACTGCATGTTTTCTTCAGCCTTTTGACCCTTATGATTTACAGAAAAAGATTGCTGATTCTCTGTTTGTTACCAGAAGAACCCTTTTCCTTTGGTCTTGACCATTAAAAGGAGAAGTCAATGGGCCATCATGACAGAATGACCCTGTGCAACCCTTGCTGAAAATCCTCAGAGACTGAGGTCTGGGTCTCCAGCTACTTTCTATGGGAGATTTTTTTTTTTTTTAAGGCACTGGAGAAGGGCAATGAGGTGAACTTTAGCTCACCCAGTGGGTCACTACACATGCACCCCTGAATTAAGGTGCTACCACTGAACATTTTGCTTTTTATTGATCCCAGGAGGGGCTTGTTTTGTGCTGAGTCTGAATTTTTTCTTTCCCCCGACCTACAAACAAAGTAAGGAGGCCCACAAAGGCAGGGCCCACTGCAAGGACTAAGCAGCTGTGGCTTGTACTGGGCTAACCCCGTGGTGGTAACTGGGTATGGCAAGGGCCCCCAGTCCAGCTGGGAGGCACCTCAGAGAGACACTTCTAAAAATCTTCCTTAGCTTTATGCTTGGGGATAGGCCTGACATACCAAATTCCTTCTCCAAATCATGTCTGCACTTATTAATTTATACAATGACTGCTCAAAGGCTAATTATAGCTATTACAGATTATTGAATGTACAATAGGACATAGATATATCACACTGTACTCAAAACTCCTCACATGGTCAGTCATCACCTCTTGAGTTTTCTTAGTGTTGTGAAAATGTTCTCAGTGGGTGAGTCTCAACAAATGATGGACACTATAGTAACATCATGCAATAACCATACAATTATAATTGAGGCTTTTTACTGTTTCTGATTCCAGATAAAATTAATTGTTTTTTTTAAAGACAGATTTGTTTTTTAATCCCTCCTCCAGAGCAGAGTTAAGGTTATTTGGGTACCTTAGCAGTGCGTTCCAGACCTGAAAATATCTGGATTTCTTTTAAGTTGCAATTTAACTTTGAATTGCTTGAGTTTATAATGCCTATTATTTTAGATAATTACAACATTTATGTAACTTTTGTTTTACCCTTAAGTTACTGATATATATTACCCTTAACTTCAGCTTAACATAACTTTTCTGTCTGGGGATATAATAAAAAAAAGTAGAAAAAATTGCACTGAAACCCTATCATGTGGACATGTCCACTGAGCAGCCATGTGAGCTTATTCCTGTAATTACTTTCTAATACTACCCTGACTGGTTCCATTATGCCCCAAATTAGACCCACTTCTGTTAATAGTTCCAGGCGGGCAGACTGGTGTGCCCATGCAGAGCTCTTTGAGATCATTATTGCAGTATCGGGGCTGCAGATTGTAAACTCTTTGGAGTAGGGACTATTTCTCTGTGTACTGTAAAGTACCTAGCAGACTCTTGGGCAAGATACAATAATAATTTGAATGACTGAAGATACTAAAGTGAGGGGCATCTTAGATCATGGTAGATTGATAGAGCTCTTTTCTGAACCCTTATCTCCAGGAGTGTATTATCAGATCAATATATAGTGGATTTATAGCATATCCGATAGGAGAACATACTTGTCCATGTCCCATTGTCTTCCGGGAAAGCTGTTACAAGGTACTCTCGGGACATACCATGCCACTGCCCTGACCACATTTAGGGTACGTCTACACTGGTGCTGGAGGGTGTAATTTCCAGGTCAAGGGCTAGCTCTAATTGAGCTGGTGCAAAATACAGAAGTGGAGCAGCAGGAGCAGTGGGAGGGGCTAGCTACCCTGAATATGATCCCATCCTAGGTGCTAGGCATGTATTTGGGGCAGGTGTTCAGGCCCATGCTCATGCTGCTGTGGCAACTCTTTTATCTTAGCACACTAATTCCATCAGGGGGAGCGTGGGTGCGTCTCCTCAAGGCAGAAATTAAACTTTCCAACTCCAGTGTACTCAACCCTCCAGGTTTGACCCCGCAAGGGAGTAGGGTCCCAGAGGCCGGGCTCCAGCCTGAGCTGGAATGCCTACACTGCAACTTTATAGCCCCTGAGCCTGAGCTCCGTGAGACTGAGTCAGCTGACATAGGCCAACCAGGGGTGTTTGAATGGAGTGTAGACGTACCCTTAGAGTCCAACAGATTGAGTTACAGCTCAGCAGCATTGTCAGACTGCTGAGTGTTTCTAAAATTCCACTCTGGGTGTTAATCTCTGACTTCTACAGATTCTAAGTATTGATTAATAAAGTCTGAACTCACGTTAGGGAGTGGGTAGATTCCTTCAGCCTGTTAACTCACTCGGAAAGCGGGAAAGAATCACCTGACCTGGCTTTCTTTAGCTTGTTCAACTATCTATCTATATATCTGACAACACTTCCATTTTGTTTCTAGTTTCAGAGTAACAGCCGTGTTAGTCTGTATTCGCAAAAAGAAAAGGAGTACTTGTGGCACTTTAGAGACTAACCAATTTATTTGAGCATAAGCTTTCGTGAGCTGTAGCTCACTTCATCGGATGCATACTGTGGAAAGTGTAGAAGATCTTTTATACACACAAAGCATGAAAAAAATACCTCCCCCCACCCCACTCTCCTGCTGGCAATAGCTTATCTAAAGGAGAGTGATCACTACACTTTCCACAGTATGCATCCGATGAAGTGAGCTGTAGCTCACAAAAGCTTATGCTCAAATAAATTGGTTAGTCTCTAAGGTGCCACAAGTACTCCTTTTCTTTTTGTTTCTAGTGAAATTCTTTATCTCAGAAGATGAGATTATGAAATTTGGGAGTTTTATTTATATCCAAAAAACCATTTCCCCACCTCAGAGACTTTCTGCTTTCTCACTTTGGTTGTATTTCTTTTGTTAGTTACTCGAAACAGCTACACGTAATGCTTTATGTTATCTCCGGTTGGCTAACAGACTCCATCCCATCAAGACAAATGAAGTGCTAGCCTCAATTTTTCATGCTTGTGTCATCTCTCAGCTGGATTACAGCAATACAATATATGCGGGTAGGAAATCCTTTAATATGAACATGTAGCAACAAGTATATTTATTTAACAAAAAAAAAAAAAAAACCCATGACAAAAAACCCCTACCAAAACGAGCCATTCCTCTACATACACTTCTTCCTCCGGGGAAAGGAGCACAGAGCAAATAGCATATGACAGATGTGTAGTCACATTGCTTAATGCAGTAGTGCTAGGTGCTCAGATACTACGGTGATGAGCACAGTATAAAAATCTATGTAAAAGAGAATTGGTTTCTCCTTATTGTAACTTGTGGGGCATTGGAACTTTCCAGATTCCAAGCTATAGCAATGCATCAGGACAGGACAAAAGTTAGAACCTTGAGAAGCTGTTAATAAGGCTTTTCTTAGGGTCATCCATCCCCCTATTTGTCCTTCTCTGTCAGAGCCCTGGCCCAAAAATGCAGTTTAGCATGCTTACTTGCTGTGCTGTCTAAACTCTCAGCTGATTACTGCACTCCCTAACTCTGCTTGACAGGGATTTATCCCTGTTCATTACCCCTCAAAATGCACAAGTCAGTTCTGGATACTTTTCTCTGTAAATATCAGTGATGGGGAAAATAAAAGAATAAACTGCTAAAGGGTTAAATTTTAGTTATCATTATTTAGACTTTTCTAATGAAAATACTTATTTTGTTCATTTATGTACAGTTCTAAAGTAAGCAATATTATCTAGGGACACATCCACAAAGGGAATGTAGGCACATAACTGCCACTTTCAGGTATGTACATGAAAAATGTGGATCATCATACCCCCCCTTACCTAAATTTCCACCTGTAAAGTCACCTAGGTGCCTAAATTTCTGTCAGTGGGCTTCCACAAAGCCACCTAACTTGTGACACCCTATGCCTAACTCATGTCTAAACCTCAGCAGGATTCTCATGCTAGGTGTTCCCCTGCCTGTTGTTAGTTGATCAACCCCACACAAACACAAGAAGAGGCAGCAGGAGACCTGGATATAAACCTCCACTGTGCCTGATTCAGCACAGGGATTTGAACCCCAGGTCTCCCACCTCTCAGGGGAGGGCCCTAACCACTAGAATAGAGGGTATTTGGGGACTGGTTCAATCTCTCCTATTTAAGATGTTCCAAGAACTACTTAAATATTGATTGGGCCAGAGAGACACTGAGACTGACTCTGCAGCCGAGTGGTTAGGGCACTTACCTATGAAATCTGGACTCTAGTCCCCACTCTACTAAACACACATGGGAAGTAATTGTCCCATTCTTCTCAGCTCTGGTGAGGCCTCAACTGGAGTACTGTGTTCAGTTCCAGCATCCACACTTTGGGAAATAGGTGGATAAACTACACAGAATCCAGAGGAAAGCAACAAAAATAATGCAAGGTTTGGAAAACCTGACCTATGAGGTAAAGTTATAAAAACTGAGCATGTTTACTCTTGAGAAAAGAAGACTGAAGGGGAACCTGACAACAGTTTTCAAATATGTTAAATGTTGTTATAAAGAGGACTGTGATGAATTGTTCTCCATGTCCTTGAACGTAGGTCAAGAAGTGATGGGCTTAATTTAAAGCAAGGGAAATTTTGGTTAGATATTAGTTAAAATCTTTCTCATGATAAAGCTGGTTAAGTTCTGGAATAGCCTTCCAAGGGAGGTTGTGGAATCAGCATCATTGGAGATTTTTAGTAACAGGTTGGATAAACCCTGCAAGTGATGGTCCAGGACAGGGGTTCTCAAACAGGGGTTAGGACCCCTCAGGGGGTCGTGAGGTTATTACATGGGGAGGTCGCGAGCTGTCAGCCTCTACCCCAAACCCTGCTTTGCATCCAGCATTTATAATGGTGTTAAATAAATAAAAAAGTGTTTTTAATTTATAAGGGGGGTTGCACTCAGAGTTTTGCTATGTGCAAGGGGTCACCAGTACAAAAGTTTCAGAACAACTGGTCTAGGGTTTGTTCGGTTCTGCCACCGCAAAAGGGCTGGACTTGTTGACTGCTCATGGTCCCTTCCATTCTACATTTCTATGATTTTAGAGTGTGCCCAAGTGATTAAAAATATTCACATTCATTCAATAATGTGGGATAGGCATTTTCATAAATGTTACGCATGGGTGACACATGTGGCTTACTGCATTTGAGTTATCAATTCCCAGTGCAGACTATTTGAATAAAAACCATAGACTAGTATTAGTTAACATTACTTCAGACAACTGGTGAAAACTAATCTGAAGATCTTGTGTAGGGATTTCTTATTTCCCATTAGAGCCATTAGATGACAGCTATCTAATTTGCCAGTTAAAATTTCTATATGCGGTTTATATGAGAAAATTGATTGGAACTCATTTGACTGTTGCAAAAGATTCACATCAGTAAATATAGTGACTATGTTCATATTAACTAAACCTCTGAGCTACAAAATACATTTTTGTCTCATTTTATTTGTGGAAGAATGGCACAATTATTTTGTGAATAATTAACTCCTCAATTTAGTCACAATTACATCCTGTTATAATAATTAAAATTACACCATGCTATTTGGATTATTTCAATGGAATAATGATTTCTTAGTGCAAGATTTAATTAGATATTTTTTTTCTTCCCCAACCTTTGGAAAATAAGATTATCTTTCAATCATTCGTAGGTTGTACACCTATGCTCAGCCTTCATCTGACCTGACACTAGGATGCCAGTGGCCAGCACTTAGAGTTGTGATTTTTGCCCCTTGGGTTGGTGGAGGGATATTTTTCCATTTGTAGGGTATTATCTGTAGGGACATAAGAACAGATATTAGAGGCTAGTTCCATCTAGTCTAATATCCTGCCCTGACTGTGACCAACACCAGATGCTTCAGATGAAGGTGCAAGAAACTCCACAGTAGGCAGTCATGATGCCTCCTAAACGGCCGTTACTTAGAGGTTTGTTTATTTCCTGAAGCATGAAGTTGTGTATCCCTTCCACAGCAGAAAGGGTTAAGATGGTGCAGACCTTGGCTGCTGATTAGAGGGTCTCTGAGCTGAAACCTAGAGTTGAGGGCAGGCTCGCGTTTGTCTCCCAGCTACTGGGGAAGTAGCACCCTTTGGGCAGTGAATGAGAAAACTGCCAGAGACAGTGTGTACAAAGGGTCTGTGATATGTTGGAAGGGGAGGACTATAGTGACCTGGCTGGAGGGCCAAGCCATGAAGAGAGAGCATCCTGAACTGCAGAGACAGAAGGGTGATAGGGCATCTGAACTAGCAGCAAAAGGAGACTGAACCTGAAAGGAGCTAATCACCAGGAGGAGGAGCCTGGAGGAGATTCCCCTTAGGTAAATGGGCTCCTGTGACAGGCTCTGATTCCCCCGTCACCCTAGGAAGGGGAGTAGTGAGCAGTTGCGACGTCACCCAAGCACAGGAAGTGATATTGTGCCTGGCCTTGCAAAAAGGCTCCTTGAGCAAGTCTTCCTGCCCCAACCCCACATGCCTGTGATAGGGATAGACGCAATCTGCTCCAAAGCTTCGCTACATGCTTGTGAAATAGGTGGGTAAACTGAGACACAGGCAGATGGGTAAACTGAGACACAGGCAGACTAAGGGCATCACCTAATGCATTAATAGTAGATCCAGGAATAGCACTGAGTATCTCTGTCTGACAGTCTCCCATTCCAATCTAAACCACAATACAAGCACCTGCCTCTCTAGTCAGCAATACCATTTTACAGATAGGAAAAATGAGGCACATATAAGTTTCATTAATTACATATGGGTTAAGTGATTAAAGGCCACACAGGAAGTCACTGTCCAAGCAAGACATCTTCATTCATGAACTCCTGGTTTCCCAGTCCTCCATTTGGTCTGCTAGGACACATAGGCTTTTGGAGCTTACAGAATCCAAAATAGACAGAATGCACTGGCCACTTCAAACTGAGCTCTACAAATGCTTTGTATAAGAGCAAGATTTTCACTGGGGAAGTGGGGAGAAAGCTGCTTATTTGGTCAAAGGTAATCTTAAAAGATTAAAAATGTAATCTACTGTGTGAATTTCCATCTTTCTGTCTCTAACTTCAATGAAACAGAGTCCATAGCTTAGTATACTGAGAACTGCAATGTGCATTTGGTATCCTATAAGGCCTTGAAGCCTTTTTTGCACATACATCGATATAATAAACTAACATAAAGGAAAGCAATAGGAGAAAAAAATAAAGATGTTCTGTTATTCCTGCCTTTCAATGAGTGAATTAGAATGAGGAAATCCAATATGACTATGATATTATAAATTCTTATGACGCTCTATACACCTGGCCATCCATTTTATGAATCATCTGAAATCTAATTTCTAAGGTCTCCAGACATTTATGTACATAAAAACCAGAATCCAATAATACTGCATAATCTAAAATATAGCTCTTCTAGCCGCTTGTACATGAAAGCATAGTCCCGGGTTTCAGAAGTTGCAGCAGGATTCTAATGTTAATTTCAGCTTCTACTACAGACGTATGTGACTTTGGGCAACTCCTATATCTATCTACGTCCCAGTCCTCCACCTGGAAAGTGGAGTAATACTCATCTACCTCACAAGGATGTTGTGAGGATAAGCTTATAAAACAATTGGGCAGTGTTCCAAGCACTGTACAAGTACTCAGTGATAGACAGGCCCTGCCCTGAAGAGCTCCATCTAAATAGACAAGATAGGCAGAGGGTAGTGGGGAGGGATATATAACACAAGACACACGAACAATGTGATGGCAGCAAATGGCAGATTAGTTGGAGGTTTTGGGGGGAGGGAGGCTAGTTTGAAGGGGATATTTTAAATGGAAAGAAAAATGAATGAGGGTAGGGATGAGGGGGCAGGGCAGGGGAGAAGAAGAGGGTAGAAGAGGCACATGTGGAGTGAGGCCGAGGTGACTGGGAAGAATGGGTTATGAGGGGGTGGAAGCAAACAGCCGATAAGCACAGGGCAGTGAAAGTCAAAACAAAACTGTAGAAGTCTGCGGCACTGGTTTAGCTGCCTCTGTGCAGCTGCTCCTACAAGCTAGAATCCCTGGCTGGCTTCTTCCTGCAGTTTCTTTCACACATGGCAAGGGGATACCTAGTCCCCCTCAGTCATGTCTCTCCTGTATGGTTAGGAGGATGGCCTCAACTGCGTCCCTGTGTTGTCTTCCTCTCTTCCCAATGTAGCAATCTCTGCATTACCTGCTTCTGCTTCTTGTGTCCTGGTCTGAGCTCATTTGAATCCACCTGCGGACACAGTAGCCACTCTTGTGATCTCATCTGATCTGAGTTTTCTCTATGGCCGCTAGAGGCTAACAAGCTGTGTGTGTAGCAGGAGTTAGTTGTCTGTAGTTTCTAGCTGCCCTTTTGTGCTCTGAGCTGCCCCACTCATCCTGTGGCGCAAGGTTGGGAAATTCAGGTAGGAACCTTGGGAGGTGGTGGGGGAGGAAACACTGAGACTGACTCTACAGCCAAGTGGTTAGGGCACTTAACCTATGAAATCTGGCCTCTAGTCCCTGCTCCACTGAAGACACATGGGACGTGTCTCCCCTCCCCTAGCCTGTAGCTCAGCTGCTTCTTCTCCAGCAGCTGCTTCTTAGAGCCTGCAGGACAGACGGGGAATGGGAAGCAGGAGGGATGCATGATGTAGGGTGACGTACTGCTGTCTGCTGTGGAGAGTTGGAGGGGGTGCTCCAGCCTGTTAGGGAGGAATAGGGAAGGAGACCACTGGAGCCTGGGAGTGGGAAGGGGGCAGCAACTGGAGTTTGTATGTTGTGAGGGATGGGTACTGATCTCTAAGCCTGCCGTTGTACCCAGGACGAGGGTTGGAAAAATCCAAGGAAGCTACTACAGAGACTCTGAGGGAGGGGAACTGGATAAAAATGGGTTAAAACAGAGTCGTCTGGAGAGACATTTTGGTTGTGTTTTTTACCCTGGCCCAATCACATTAATGAAGGGGGAGCAGGATGTTTTCTGTTTGAAGTCACTCCCCAAAACCATGTGATATTTGGGTTATTGTTGTTAATAACACTATCTTGGAGTCTTTTCGAGCTAATTCCTCCTGAGTTGGAATCATAGGGTAGTGTGATGTAGTGGTCTGCCACTTATAGGTATTCCTGGTGGAGGGAGTCAACACCTATAAAACTTACCTCAGCTTTGAAAGAGTCATTCTCAACTGGGAGTTTGGTTTACACGGGGGGGCTGCTGCAGCTTTGTAAGAATGAGTTTAGCTTGAAAGCCTGGCTCTAACAGGGGCCTGCCAAGCTTGAAAGATTTGTTCCAACCCTGAAAGACTTTGTCTAGCCTGGTAGTTCAACCAAGACCGAGATCTGCCCTAGCCCAGAAAGATTCCTGCCAGGGAAGCTTAGTTCAGGCAGAAGCTTGTACCTAAAAAGATTGCATTAGCCTGGAACTTCAGCTGATGCAAAGATTTGTTCTAATTCTGGTGAAGCGGTGAGTGGGGGGAGGAGGGAAAAGGGGTTTCACTTTAGCTGGGAACTATTTTGTTATGAATTTGCTACGCAAATCTCAATGGACTGGTCTACAGTACAAAATTAGGTCATCTTAACTGTATCACTCAGGGCTGTAATGATGCCAAGGTAAGACCCGGTATAGACACAGCAAGGTTAACAGAAGAATTCTGTTAGTGAATATCAGCATAGCCACAGCTGCACCTCTGTAGCATTTCTAGGGTAAACATACACTATTTACTTGTTATTTCAGTTCCTATGGAACCTTTTTTTTTAAAAAAAACCCTTTCCCTTTTTAAAGTGCTCTTGTGTGTGTGTGTGTTGTGCATTGTTCTCTGTAGTGGCAGTTGTCTGACCCACAGTTCACATGTGATCGATTGCTGTGACAGGTTGGCATTACTGTGCTAGTATTCAGAGTAACAGCCGTGTTAGTCTGTATTCGCAAAAAGAAAAGGAGGACTTGTGGCACCTTAGAGACTAACCAATTTATCTGAGCATGAGCTTTCGTGAGCTACAGCTCACTTCATCGGATGCATGCTAGTATGACTCTCAAATAATCACCATGCACCTTCATAGATGGTCCAAACACCTGCAAGGGTGATTTACCAGAAGTGCTTGACATTGCTATGGAATTTGGGTCCTAGAGCCTGGCTCCTGTGTGGCAGTCATATATTAATTTTATTACAATAAGTAAAGCACAGAAAAGATTTCTAAAAGTGAGACAAACTGGGCTAGCGAGTTACGTCAGACTTAACGTTGTCCTCAAACATTACAAACAAAACACTTGTAGCACCTGATTAACTCCCAAGAAATGCATTTGGCCCATGTAGGAATGCACTGAAGACAGCTTTTTTATTACAGAAGGTGGAGAGAGAAACTAGTGGAGAGACTGTTTTAGATTGGATTCTCACAAATGGGGAGGAACAGAGTGAGAATTTGAAGGTGGAAGGCAGCTTGGGTGACAGTGATTGTGAAATGATAACAGTAATTATTCTACAGAATGGAAGGAAGGAAAACAGCAGACTAAAGACAATGGACTTCAAGAAGACAAACTTTAGCACACTCAAAGAACTGATAGGCAAGATCCTCTGGGGAGCAAGACTAAGGAAAAACAAGTTCTGGAGAGCTGGCAGTTTTAAAAAGAGACATGATTAAGGGCACAAGAGCAAACTATCTCAATTTATAGGAAAGATAGGAAGTATGGTAAGAGACGCTCCTCGCTTAACCAGGAGAACTTCAATGACCTAAAACTCAAAAAAGCGTCATACCAAAAGTGAAAACCTGGTCAGATTATGAGGAGTTAATATTATTAAAACAAACAAAAACCCCACATGTAGGCACAAAACAAGGCCAAGATACAGAACAAGGTTAAACTAGCTAGGGACCTAAAGGGTAACAAGAAAGCACTGTAGAAAAACATTAGAAGCAAGAGGAAGACCAAGGATAGGGTAGGTGAATTACTCAATGAGGAGGGCAAGACAATAACAGAAAATGCAGCAGTGATCATAGAATCATAGAATATCAGGGTTGGAAGGGACCTCGGGAGGTCATCCAGTCCAACCCCCTGCTCAAAGCAGGACTGATCCCGGATTAAATCATCCCAGCCAGGGCTTTGTCAAGCCTGACTTTAAAAACTTCTAAGGAAGGCGATTCCACCACCTCCCTAGGTAACACATTCCAGTGTTTCACTACCCTCCTAGTGAAAACGTTTTTCCTAATATCCAACCTAAATCTCCCCCACTGCAACTTGAGACCATTACTCCTTGTTCTGTCATCTGCTACCACTGAGAACAGTCTAGAGCCATCCTCTTTGGAACCCCCTTTCAGGTAGTTGAAAGCACCTATCAAATCCCCCCTCATTCTTCTGTTCCGCAGACTAAATATCCCCAGTTCCCTCAGCCTCTCCTCATAACTCATGTGTTCCAGTCCCCTAACCATTTTTGTTGCCCTCCGCTGGACTCTTTCCAATTTTTCCACATCCTTCTTGTAGTGTGGAGCCCAAAACTGGACACAGTACTCCAGATGAGGCCTCACCAATGTCGAATAGAGGGGAACGATCACATCCCTCGATCTGCTGGCAATGCCCCTACTTATACATCCCAAAATGCCACTGGCCTTCTTGGCAACAAGGGCACACTGTTGACTCATACCCAACTTCTCGTCCACTGTAACCCCTAGGTCCTTTTCTGCAGAACTGCTGCCTAGCCATTCGGTCCCTAGTCTGTAGCTGTGCATTGGATTCTTCCGTCCTAAGTGCAGGACTCTGCACTTGTCCTTCTTGAACCTCGTCAGATTTCTTTTGGCCCAATCCTCCAATTTGTCTAGGTCCCTCTGTATTCTATCCCTACCCTCCAGCGTATCTACCTCTCCTCCCAGTTTAGTGTCTCTGCAAACTTGCTGAGGGTGCAATCCACACCATCCTCCAGATCATTTATGAAGATATTGAACAAAACTGGCCCCAGGACCAACCCTTGCGGCACTCCACTTGATACCGGCTGCCAACTAGACATGGAGCCATTGATCACTACCTGCTGAGCCCGACAATGTAGCCAGCTTTCTATCCACCTTATATTCCATTCATCCAGCCCATACTTCTTTAACGTGCTGGCAAGAATACTGTGGGAGACCGTGTCAAAAGCTTTGCTAAAGTCAAGGAACAACATGTCCACTGCTCTCCCTTCATCCACAGATCCAGTTATCTTGTCTTAGAAGTCAATTAGATTAGTCAGGCATGACTTGCCCTTGGTGAATCCATGCTGACTGTTCCTGATCACTTTCCTCTCCTCTAAGTGCTTCAGAATTGATTCAGAATGATCAGTGTATTAAATACCACTTTTGTTTGTTTTCACCAAAAAGGTTATCAGTGATTGGACAACTAACATAGTGAGCATCAGTGTAAATGAGGTAGGATCTGAGGCTAAAATAGGGAAAGAATAAGTTAAGACAAATTAGATATCTTCAAGGGCCTGATGAAATATATCCTAGAACACCTAAGGAACTGGATGAAAAGAGATCTCAGCCATTATCTTTAAAAGGCCATAGAGGATGGGAGAGATCTGAAAGGACAGGGAAAAGGCAAACATAGTATACATCTATAAAAAGAGGAATAAGGACAACCCAGGAAATTATAGACTAGTGAGCTTAACTTTGGTACCTAGGAAGATAATTAAGCAAATAATCAAACAATCAACTTATAAGCACCTAGAATATAGTACTGTGTTAAGTAACAGTCAACATGGATTTGTCAAGAACAAATAATGTGAAACCAATCTAATAGCCTTCTTTGGTAGGGTAACATGTTTGTGGATGGGGGGAAGCAGTAGATGTGCTATATCTCGACTTTAGTAAGATTTTTGATACTGTCTCACATGACCTTCTCTTCTTCAGCTAGGAAGATAGCCTAGATAAGCCCACTATAAAGTGTGTGCACAACTGGTTGGAAAACTGTATTCAGAGAGTAGTTATTAATGGTTTACAGTCAAGCTGGAAAGTAATATCAAGTGGGGTCTTGCAGGGGTCTGTGCTGGGTGCGGTTCTATTCAATTTCATCATAATTTGGATAATGACAGAAAGAGTACACTTTTATAAAATTTGTGGATGATACCAAGCTGAGAGGGGTTGGAAGTGCTTTGGAGGGCAGGATTAGGAGTCATAACATTCTTAGTGTACTGGAGAAATGGTCTGAAATAAATAGGATGAAATGCAATCACTATAAATGCAACGTACTGCACTTAGGAATGAATAATCAAATGCACAAATAACAAATGGAAAGTGACTGCCTAGGAAGCAGTATTAGAGAAAAGGATGTGGGGATTATAGAATCACAGAAATGTAGGGCTGGAAGCGACCTCAAGATGTCATCAAGTCCAGCCCCCTATGCTGTGACAGGACCAAGTAAACCTAGACCATCCCTGACAGGTGTTTGTCCAACTTGTTTTTAAAAGCGTCTCATTATGGGGACTCCACAACCTCTCTCAAAAGCCTAGTCTATAGTTTAACTACTGTTAGAGTCAGATATTAGGAAAAACTTTCTAACTGAAATATCCCTGGCTGCGGATTAAGCTCATTGGTTCTTGTCCTACCTTCAGTGGACATGGAGAATAATTGATCTCTGTCCTCTTTGTAACAGCCCTTAAGATAGCGGTAGACTGTTATCAAGTCATCCCTCAGTATTCTTTTCTGAAGACTAAACATACCCAGTTTTCTCAACCTTTCCTTATAGGTCAGATTTTCAAAACCTTTTAATCACTTTGCTGCTGTGTGCTGGACTCCGCAATTTGTCCACGTCCTTCTGAAATCATGGTGCCTAGAATTGGACACAGGACTCCAGCTGGGGCCTCACCAGTGCCAAGTAGAGCGGCACAATTATTTACCATGTCTTACATACAACCCTCATGTTAATACATCCCAGAATCATATTAGCCTTTTTGTCAGTGTGATGCAGCTGCAAACTCCTGTTCAGTGTGTGGTCCACTATAATGTCCAAATCCCTTTCAGCAGTACTAGAGCCTAGACAGGTATTCCCAATTCTGTAGCTGTGCATCTGATTTTTCCTTCCTAAGGGAAGTAATTTGCACTAGTCTTTATTGAATTTCATCTTGTTAAATTCAGGCCAATTCTCCAATTTGTCAAGGTCATGCTGAATGTTAAGACTGTCTGCCAAAGTGCTTGCAATGCCTTCCTTCTTGGTGTCATCTGCAAAATTTATAAAACATACTCTCTTCTCCATTATCCAAGTCATTAATGAAAATTATTGAATAGTACTAAAGCCAGTTTTACCCCTGTGTGACCCCACTATATACACCCTCCCAACTTGACAGCAAACCATTGATAATTATTTCTTGAGTAACGATTTTCAACCAGCTGTGCATCCACCTTGTAGGAAATTGATCTAGACCACATTTTTCTAGTTTGCTTATGAGAATATCATGCAGAACTGTGTCAAAAACCTTACTAAAATCGAGGTATATCACATCTACTGTTTCCCCCTATCCATTAGGTCAGTAATCCTATCAAAGAAGGAAATTGAGTTGGTTTGGCATAATTTGTACTTGGCACATCCATGCTGACTCTTCCTATTCCTTATAACCCTATTATCTTCCAGGTGCTTATAAATTGATTTTTTAATAATTTTGCTCCACTATCTTTCCAGGTATTGAAGTTAGGCTGCCTGGTTTATCATTCCCTGGGTCCTCCTTGTTCCCCTTTTTAAAGATAGGTACTATGTTTGCCCTTCTCCAGTCTAATGGGACCTCTCCCATCCTCCAAAAGTTTTCAAATACAACTACTAGTGGGTCTGAGATTGCGTCTGCTAGTTTCTTACATTCCCTAGGATGAATTTCATCAGGCCCTACTGATTTGAATACATTTAACTTATCCAATTATTCTTTAAGCTATTTTTTGCCTATTTTGGCTTGTGTTACTTCCCCCTTGTTGTCCGTATTAATTGTGTTGAGTATCTGGTCATCATTAACCTTTTCAGTGAAGACTGAAGCAAAATAGGAATTAAGCATCTCAGCTGTCTTGATGCCTTCAGATATTAGCTCTCCCTCCCCGCTAAGTAGGGGACCTACACTTTCCTTGGTCTTTCTCTTGCTCATCATATATTTAAAGAACCACTTCTTACTGCCTTTTATATCCCATGTCTGGTGCTGCTCATTCTGTGCCTTAACATTTCTGATTTTTCCCTATATACTTGTGCTGTTCTTTTGTACTCCTCCCTAACTATTAATCCACATTTCACTTTTTGTAGGAAATTCTGTTTGATTTTCAGGTCATTAAAGAGCTCCTGACAGAGCTATATAGGCCTCTTACTATTCTTCCTGTCTTTCCTTTGCATCAGAATAGTTTGCAATCTTCATCATCTGGACACATGGAAAAGAAGCCCTTGAGGAATTCCACCATGATTTCAACAATTTCCATCCCACCCACCACCAACCTCAGCCTGGTCCAGTCCACACAAGAGATCCACTTCCTGGACACTACAGTGCTAATAAACAATGGTCACATAAACACTACCCTATACTGGAAACCTACTGACCGCTATTCCTACCTGCATGCCTCCAGCTTTCACCCTGACCACACCACACGATCCATCGTCTACAGCCAAGCTCTGCGATACAACCGCATTTGCTCCAACCCCTCAGACAGAGACAAACACCTACAAGATCTCTGTCAAGCTTTCTTACAACTACAATACCCACCTGCAGAAGTAAAGAAACAGATTGATAGAGCCAGAAGAGTTCCCAGAAGTTACCTACTACAGGACAGGCCTAACAAAGAAAATAACAGAACGCCACTAGCCATCACCTTCAGCCCCCAACTAAATTCCCTCCAACGCATTATTAAGGATCTACAACCTATCCTAAAGGATGACCCAACACTCTCACAAATCTTGGGAGACAGGCCAGTCCTTGCCTATAGACAGCCCCGCAACCTGAAGCAAATACTCACCAACAACCACATACCACACAACAGAACCACTAACCCAGGAACTTATCCTTGCAACAAAGCCCGTTGCCAATTGTGCCCACATATCTATTCAGGGGACACCATCACAGGGCCTAATAACATCAGCCACACTATCAGAGGCTCGTTCACCTGCACATCCACCAATGTGATATATGCCATCGTGTGCCAGCAATGCCCCTCTGCCATGTACATTGGTCAAACTGGACAGTCTCTACGTAAAAGAATAAATGGACACAAATCAGACGTCAAGAATTATAACATTCATAAACCAGTCGGAGAACACTTCAATCTCTCTGGTCACGCAATCACAGACATGAAGGTCGCTATCTTAAAACAAAAAAACTTCAAATCCAGACTCCAGCGAGAAACTGCTGAATTGGAATTCATTTGCAAATTGGCTACTATTAATTTAGGCATAAATAGAGACTGGGAGTGGCTAAGTCATTATGCAAGGTAGCCTATTTCCTCTTGTTTTTTCCTACCCCCCCCCCCCAGATGTTCTGGTTTACCTTGGATTTAAACTTGGAGAGTGGTCAGTTTGGATGAGCTATTACCAGCAGGAGAGTGAGTTTGTGTGTGTATGGGGGTGGGGGGGATGTGAGAAAACCTGGATTTGTGCTGGAAATGGCCCACCTTAATTATGCACATTGTAGGGAGAATGGTCACTTTGGATGAGCTATTACCAGCAGGATAGTGAGTTTGTGTGTGTGGTTTTTGGGAGGGGGGTGAGGGGGTGAGAGAACCTGGATTTGTGCAGGAAATGGCCCAACTTGATTATCATGCACATTGTGTAAAGAGTTGTCACTTTGGATGGGCTATCACCAGCAGGAGAGTGAATTTGTGTGTGGGGGGGTGGAGGGTGAGAAAACCTGGATTTGTGCTGGAAATGGCCCAACCTGATGATCACTTTAGATAAGCTATTACCAGCAGGACAGTGGGGTGGGAGGAGGTATTGTTTCATATTCTCTGTGTATATATAAAGTCTGCTGCAGTTTCCACGGTATGCATCCGATGAAGTGAGCTGTAGCTCACGAAAGCTCATGCTCAAATAAATTGGTTAGTCTCTAAGGTGCCACAAGTACTCCTTTTCTTTTTGCCTTTAATACTGTCTCCTTGAGGAACTGCCAGTTCTCCTGAACTCCTTTTTCCTCTTAGATTTTCTTCCCACCAGACGTTACCTACCACGTCTCTGAATTTTCTAATCTGCTTCTTTAAAGTCTATATGCTCTTACTCTTTCCTTTCCTTAGAATCATGATTTCCCTAGAATCATGAAATATCATTTCATGATCACGATCACCAAAATTGCCTTTCATTTTCACATTCTGACCCATCCCTGTTGTTTAGAATCAAGTCTAAAATGGTTGTCCCTGCTCCGGTTACTTCCTCCACTTTCTGGAACAAAAAATTGTCCCTGATACATTCTAAGAATTTATTAGAAGAAGAATTAGTAAGGGAAGCAAAAGTGAACGGGAACCTGGGAGGCAGTGACCATGAAATGGTCAAGTTCAGGATCCTAACACAAGGAAGAAAGGAGAGCAGCAGAATACAGACCCTGGACTTAGAATCATAGAATATCAGGGTTGGAAGGGACCTCAGGAGGTCATCTAGTCCAACCCCCTGCTCAAAGCAGGACCAATCCCCAATTAAATCATCCCAGACAGGGCTTTGTCAAGCCTGACCTTAAAAACTTCTAAGGAAGGAGATTCTACCACCTCCCTAGGTAACGCATTCCAGTGTTTCACCACCCTCCTAGTGAAAAAGTTTTTCAGAACTTCAGAAAAGCAGACTTTGACTCCCTCAGGGAACTGATGGGCAAGATCCCCTGGGAGAATAACATGAGGGGGAAAGGAGTCCAGGAGAGCTGGCTGTATTTTAAAGAATCCTTAGTGAGGTTACGGGGACAAACCATCCCGATGTGTAGAAAGAATAGTAAATATGGCAGGCGACCAGCTTGGCTTAACAGTGAAATCCTTGCTGCTCTTCAATACAAAAAAGAAGCTTACAAGAAGTGGAAGATTGGACAAATGACCAGGGATAAGTATAAAATATTGCTTGGGCATGCCGGAGTGAAATCAGGAAGGCCAAATCACACCTGGAGTTGCAGCTAGCAAGAGATGTTAAGAGTAACAAGAAGGATTTCTGCAGGTCTGTCAGCAACAAGAAGAAAGTCAAGGAAAGTGTGGGCCCCTTACTGATGAAGGGAGGCAACCTAGTGACAGAGGATGTGGAAACAGCTAATGTACTCAATGCTTTTTTTGCCTCTGTCTTCACGAACAAGGTCAGCTCCCAGACTACTGCACTGGGCAGCACAGTATGGGGAGAAGGTGACCAGCCCTCTCTGGAGAAAGAAGTGGTTAGGGACTATTTAGAAAAGCTGGACGAGCACAAGTCCATGGGGCCGGATGCATTGCATCTGAGAGTGCTAAAGGAGTTGGTGGATGTGATTGCAGAGCCATTGGCCGTTATCTTTGAAAACTCATGGCGATCGGGGGAGATCCCAGATGACTGGAAAAAGGCTAATGTAGTACCCATCTTTAAAAAAGTGAAGAAGGAGGATCCTGGGAACTACAGGCCAGTCAGCCTCACCTCAGTCCCTGGAAAAATCATGGAGCAGGTCCTCAAGGAATCCACTGTGAAGCACATAGAGGAGAGGAAAGTGATCAGGAAGAGTCAGCATGGATTCACCAAGGGCAAGTCATGCCTGACTAATCTAATTGACTTCCATGACAAGATAACTGGCTCTGTGGATAAAGGGAAAGCAGTGGATGTGTTGTTCCTTGACTTTAGCAAAGCTTTTGACACGGTCTCCCACAGTATACTTGCCAGCACATTAAAAAAGTATGGGCTGGATGAATGGACTATAAGGTGGATAGAAAGTTGGCTAGATTGTCGGGCTCAACGGGTAGTGATCAATGGCTCCATGTCTAGTTGGCAGCCGGTATCAAGTGGAGTGCCCCAGGGGTCGGTCCTGGGGCCAGTTTTGTTCAATATCTTCATAAATGATCTGGAGGATGGTGTGGATTGCACCCTCAGCAAGTTTGCAGATGACACTAAACTGGGAGGAGAGGTAGATATGCTGGAGGGTAGGGATAGGATACAGAGGGACCTAGACAAATTGGAGGATTGGACCAAGTGCAAGAAGGACAAGTGCAGAGTCCTGCGTTTAGGACGGAAGAATCCAATGCACCGCTACAGACTAGGGACCGAATGGCTCGGCAGCAGTTCTGCAGAAAAGGACCTAGGGTTTACAGTGGACGAGAAGTTGGATATGAGTCAACAGTGTGCCCTTGTTGCCAAGAAGGCCAGTGGCATTTTGGGATGTATAAGTAGGGGCATTGCCAGCAGATTGAGGGACATGATCGTTCCCCTCTATTCGATATTGGTGAGGCCTCATCTGAAGTACTGTGTCCAGTTTTGGGCCCCACACTACAAGAAGGATGTGGAAAAATTGGAAAGAGTCCAGCGGAGGGCAACAAAAATGATTAGGGGACTGGAACACATGAGTTATGAGGAGAGGCTGAGGGACCTGGGGATATTTAGTCTGTGGAACAGAAGAATGAGGGGGGATTTGATAGGTGCTTTCAACTACCTGAAAGGGGGTTCCAAAGAGGATGGCTCTAGACTGTTCTCAGTGGTAGCAGATGACAGAACAAGGAGTAATGGTCTCAAGTTGCAGTGGGGGAGATTTAGGTTGGATATTAGGAAAAACGTTTTCACTAGGAGGGTGGTGAAACACCAGAATGTGTTACCTAGGGAGGTGGTGTAATCTCCTTCCCTAGAAGTTTTTAAGGTCAGGCTTGACAAAGCCCTGACTGGATGATTTAACCAGGGATCAGTCCTGCTTTGAGCAGGGGGGTTGACTAGATGACCTCCAGAGGTCCCTTCCAATCCTGATATTCTATGACTCTATGACTGGAGATTTTGTGTTTTGCTGTATTACTTTCCCAACAGATATCTGGGTAGTTAAAGTCCCCCATTACTACCAGGTCCTGTATTTTGGATTTTTCGAAATGCCCCATCGTCCTCTTCTTCCTAATTTGGTGGTCTATAGTAGACTCCAATCATGACACCACCCCTATTTTTACCCTTTTATCTTTACCGAGAGAGTCTCACTGCTCTGCCTCTCACCTCTTTCTGGACTTCAGAACAAGGACTTCACATCCTTTATAATGCAACCCCTCCTCCCTTTTATTCCCGATCTGTACTTGCTGAACAAGTCATACCCCTGTATGCCAATATTCCAGTCATAAGACTTATCCCCCAAGTCTGTGATGCCAATTAAATCATCATTTTGCTTATATACTTATACTTCCAGTTCTTCCTGTTTATTCCCATACTCCTTGCATTTGGGTACAGGCATCTAAAATGTTGATCAGATGCCCTCAGTGATTTTCTTCTTGTAGCTTCTTTGACATTATTGTAATTTTCCATGTCCGCCCCCAACATCTAACCCTCTGTTAAGGTCACCTTTTTAAGGCTTACCTGTAAGATTTTGTCACCTGCCCCCATTGAACCTAGTTTAAAGCCCTCCGTATTAGGTTGGTGAGTTGGTATGTGAAAAAAAAGGAGTACTTGTGGCACCTTAGAGACTAACCAATTTATTTGAGCTCAAATAAATTGGTTAGTCTCTAAGGTGCAACAAGTACTCCTTTTCTTTTTGCTAATACAGACTAACATGGCTGTTACTCTGAAACTTGGTATGTGAAGGTGCTCTTCCCCTTCCTGGTCAGGTGAACTCATCTCCTCTCAGGAGATCTTCTTCCCAGAACAGCATCCCATGGCCAAAGAAGCCAAAGTCCACCCATCAACACTATTTGCACAGACATGCATTCATCTCCAGGACATGCATATCCCTGCCTGAACCCTTACTCTCAACTGGGAGGATGGACGAGAACACAACCTGCACCCTGACTCCTTCACCCTTGCTCCCAAAGCCCTGTAGGCATTGCTCATCTGTTCAGGGTTAAACCTGGTAGCAGCATCAGTGTTCACTTGGATGAGCATTACAGGGTATTGATCAGAGAAATGGATGAGCATCATCAACCTTTCCGTAATGTCTTGGACATGGGCTCCAGGAGGGTAGCACATTTCCTGGGGCATCATGTCAGCTCGGCAGATGGATGCCTCCATTCCCCTCAGAAAGAAGTGCCTGACCACCAGCATCCTACCTCTCCTCCTCTCGGGTGCAGTGGCAGTGAGCCTCCCAGCCTTGGGGGTGAATATCTCCTCCTCCCCAGCCATTGGGAACTGCTCCTCACCTTTTGTTGCCGAAACAGCAAACCGGATCTTAACCTTGATGGACGGGGGACTGGGTGGTGTGGGGTGGAGCATTGTCTACTGACTGAGGTGGTCAGCAGCCAGTCTCCTCCTCACAGAGCAGCCAGTACTCCTGTCTCCTCTGCTGCTACTGCAGTTTTGTCTGTAGTCAGCTACCATCCTCCATTCCAGATGTCTCCACATGAGTTCAGTCGATATTCTTCATACTCCTGGATGCTACATAGAGGGGACACCACTTCCTGCAGCTCTCTTACCTACTTTCCAAAGGACTCCATCAACAGACACTTCTCACCTGGTGGTTTCATTGACAGGGATATGTAGGCCATATTTCTAGCAAGTCAAGACCAGAACCTGGGTGGGAGCCTCTCGGGTCATGGTGGCTTTCTGGCAAGGGCCCAACAGGTGCGGGAGGAGGAAGAAAGAGAAGTGGTGTCATCGACAAACTAAATGTGGATCTCAAACTAAATATGAGTCAACAGTGTAATACTGTTGCAAAAAAAAAAGTGAACATTATTCCTGGATGTATTAACAGGAGTTTTGTAAGCAGGAGTCAAGAAGTAATTCTTCTGCTCAGTACTGGTAAGGTGTTTGCTGAAGTACTGTGTCCAATTCTGGACACCACACTTTAGAAAAGATGTGGAGAAATTGGAGAGAGTCCGGAGGAAAGCAGTTAAAAAATGAATAAAGATCTAGAAAGCATGACCTAGGAGGAAAGATTGAAAAAAACCTGGATTTGTTTAGTCTGGAAAAGAGAAGACAGAGGGGAGACATAAGTCTTCAAGTACATAAAAGGTTGTTACGCAGAGGAGGTTGATAAATTGTTCTTCTGATTCACTAAGAACAGAACAAGAACTAATGGGCTTAAATTGCAGCAAGCGAGATTTAGGTTAGATGTTAGGAAAAACTTCCTAACTCTAATGGTAGTTAAGCACTGGAACAAATTACCTAGGGAGGTTGTGCAATCTCCGTCAGTTGTGGGTTTTTTTAAGAACAGGTTAGACAAACTCCTGTCAGGAATGGTGTAGATAATACCTGGCCCTGCTTGGGTGCAGGGGACTGTACTAGATGACCAATCAAGGTCCCTTCCAGTCCTACATTTCAATATTTCTATGATTATATTACAGGCAGGGCGGGTAGCACTGTCTAGTATAAATGGTGCCAGACAATTTCCATTACAAGACCTATTTTCAGTTGCTTATAACTCTGCAGGACTTTAACCATTCAGGATGAATATTTTCTCATTGTATGTCTGCTTCAGGCTGATTTTTTTGCGGGGAGGGTAGGGAACTTTCACCCAAACCTTGTTCAGATGTTTCCAAAAATGAGGTTCAGAAAAAGCATATTCTTTTGTTATGTTAAAAAAAAATTGGTGACCTTTTCCTTGAACAAGCTATAGTGCCACGTACTTTGGAGCAGGGATTTGAAATTTGGCAGGGGGAGGCTTTTAGGCAACAGCCTTCTTCACTGCACAACCCTGATTCACCCTGAAGCAGGTCCATCCTCTATGCTGAGCAAGGCAGGAATCCTGTGCAGGTAGCATTTGATCATGTAAAAGACTGTGTCATGGTGCATAAACTCAAAGGGGCAAATTAAGGTTGCATAGGCATTTAGCATTTCCTAACTTTTTAGTGCTCGACTTTGCAACCTTAATGTTCTTTTAATGAAGCTTTATTTTGTGTAAGATAAACACAGTAGCAATCAAAACTGCTACTGTTGGCTATAAAATACTTGACACATGATATTGGTGTTCAGGCTACCCTGCATTATGGCGTGGTAAGAATTTCTTGTCTGAGTGCCTTTGCATAAATAGCAGACAATGATGTATTGTTTTCCCAGACATTTTATTTGTTATGTGTGTAGCGTAAGTACAGGTCAAGTGAATCAATAAACACTGAATACATTAGCTGTTGTATGAACAATATGAATATAGTTTCTGTTCATGAAATATTGTTTTAGTCTTCAACCTCCCTGACTCATTCTCTTGCATGCACAATAGCTCTCTGTAACAGGAAAGAAACTGTGTACTGCGAACACACAGTGCTAGGAATATTTTAAATTGAGGATTAGGATATAATTATAGAATGCCCTTCTCTTCTCTGGCCTCTCTACCCCACTTCAGCCTATCCCATATACTGCTGCAAAAATAAACATATTTCCTGTCACCTTATGTCTTTCTGCATGAGGTTTAAGCTCCTCATTGGTCCTGCTTCGAGCAGGGGGTTGGACTAGATGACCTTCTGGGGTCCCTTCCAACCCTGATATTCTGTGATTCTACGATTCTATGATTTTCAGGAATTTCCAGGAGCATGGTCACTCAACCCTTGCTTCTGTCCTGCAGTCCCAAACTCTACACTGTGCTGGCTCCTCTCAGCTTGATGCTTCTCTATGTCCTTTTAAAAAACATATCAGGCCACTTTTTTTCTGTTTCACTACCCTGTCCGGCAGCGGCGGATTTAGAGTTAGTGGGGCCCTGTGCGCAGCTTCATTTTTGGGGGCCCCCCGTGGGACCCAGCCAAGAAAAAGAACATTCTCTCTTATCTCCCCCCCACACTTTTTCATTCTTTTTTTCTTCATCCGCATCCCATATTATAAGTAATGGGAACTAAATGAAAATAAAGTGTGGTATCTTGATTGAGGGAGGGGGCTGGGGTGCAGGAGGGGGTGCGGGCTCTGGGAGGAAGTTTGGGTGCAGGCTCTGGGCTAGGGCAGCGGGTTGGGGTGCGGGCAGGGGGCGGTGCTTACTTCGGGTGGCGCAGCTCCCAAAGTGACTGGAACACACCTCTGGCAGCGGCTCCTTGGCGGGAGGTGGAGGGGGCATGGGGTCACCGTGCACTGCTGTCCGCAGTCGCCACCCCATCAGCTCCTCCTGGCTGCAGTTCCCCGGCCAATGGGAGCTGTGGAGTCGGTGCTCAGGACATGGGCAGCGCATGGAGACACACACACCCCAGGGGCTACAAGGACATGCTGGCCACTTTCAGGAGCGAAGCTGCAAGGAGGGAGGGAGGCAGAGTGGGTAGGGAGCTGCCTTAGCCCTGCTGCACTGCTGCTGACATGTCTCTGCGTGCCCCTTGGGGGGAGGAGGGCAGCTGGTATCCCCCCGCCAGGGGGCATGCAGAGACTTGCCAGCAGCTGGCCACTTTCGGGAGTGGTGTGGGGCCACCAGCCATGGCATGCAGGCAGGCTGCCTGCCTGATCCCTGCTGCACCACCAGCAGGGACTCAGGGGCAGGTTGTCAGATGTTTGTCCTGCATTTTCGGGGCCCCCTGTCGTTGGGGGCCCCATGCCACCGCACAGTTTGTTTCATGGTAAATCCGCTTCTGCTGTCTCGCCTTCTCACTTGATTACAATGGTTCCTGGTGAGTATATGGGGCATTTCATCTTGAACTGGAAATTTAATGGATTTTATTGGCCATTGCAACAGGGTTGGCTCAAGATTTCTGCAGTATCCTAAACAGATTAAACCAAAAGGGACCACATCCACTCCCATTTGTGACTGGTTACCTCCACCTCTTTACATTTGCTGTAGTCCAAGAGCCTCTGGTAATGCATTGATATGTGTGGACAAGAAATCCAGGACAAAACTCCAGAAAGGGAAACCAAGGAATTAAGCCTCTTCTGTGGTTCATGGGAACTGGAATGAAAATCTGTGGTGGAGCAGGGAATTCAGTCTGGGTTTCCCAAATTGCAGGTTAGTCCCCAAACCAGTAGACCATACTTCCTCTCTACTAGAGGATCTTGTCATTCCTAGGCTCAGAAATGGCTTAACTGCATCTCACTGCCTCACATACGGGCTTTTCACCAGTTACCTCGTAGTTCAGGGAGGCTCTATGATCAGAACCACAGGGGAGGGGTGTTAGCCCCCAAGTTCCTATGCCACTCCATGGCCACCTTCTAGGGGTTCAGCAGGATCAGGGGTTAACATGACTGCTGGTGTACTTCTCTCCCTCCCTCTTCTCCCACACCCATGCCCTGAATAAGATACCAAAAGACCCTGTATCTTCCATTGCAGGCAGTTGACATTTCTTAGTATTTTTTTCAGAGTTGCTTCACAAATGAATTTTCACTTATTGGAAATTTCTAGAGTAGCTGAAGTCTTGATACCATGGTGCATAATCAGAACTTTTCCTGCTAATTTGGTAATCTGTGTTGAGACTTTATTCCTTCTAAATAGTATGTAACCATTTTACATCACTCTACTCTCCTCTGTATTGTATCCCATTATTTGGACACCTCCATAAATTACTGTCAGTTTATTCTGATTTCTCAGAGATTAGGCAGTCAGTCAAACAGTTGTGTTTTGTCTGAGAAGGCTTAAAAGCTGGTTCTGCTTGTACTTTGAACATCTTCTTATGGGCTGGGATGTGAGTCTTGTTCACCAATGTGGAAACAAGCTCATGTCTCTTTTATGAGCCTTCTGTCTCTTCTTGGAGCATTCTTTCTTTTAATGTGTTTGTATCTTTCAGCATACTCATGTGGGTATAATATCAGGGGTGCTTTTTCACAAAATCTTTGATGAGGCATAATAGAAAAAACTATCAAAACTAGCCTCTTGGCAATTATAGGAGACAAAATCTACCCTTAGTTAAGAACATAAGAGCTGACATACTGGATCAGACCAATGGGTCATCTAGCCCAATATACTGTCTCTGACAGTGGCCAGCACCAGAAGAGGGCAATTTTGGAGTGATACACCATGTTTTCCACTCCCAGCTTCTACTAGTCAGAGTTTTAGGGTTGCCCCAATAATGGGGTTGCATCACTGACCATCTTGGTCAATAGCCATTGATGGAGAATTGATAGTTACTCAGCATAATTCCAATGAAGTCATTGGAGATATTCCAGATTTATACTGATGTGAATCAGAGCTGAATCCAGTCCACAGAAATTCGAGATGGAAAACACTTACCAGGCTGTTGCCTTCCCCTCTTCCATACAGGATTGTTCCCTACAACATATTCTCCTGTGCTTTTATCCTGCCTAGTTTTAAATGACCCAAATGCGGTAGTTTCCCACAACGTTACTGTGCAATTTATTGCACTGTCTAAAAAAAATGTAACATATTGGGGAATTGTTCCTCATGGTCATTATTAGGATATAAATATTCAGGCCTGTCTGTAAAGGCCTATACTCTAAGAATTTAGGTGTATTCTTATCACTTGGCTAATTATAGAGGTATAAAAGAAAGAATCAAAATCACTGTCTGCTGGTGTAAGGGCCTTCTCTTATTGTGACAGTCTGAGGCCCTGTTCTTAGCTAAGGCCTTTGGCTAAGTAGCAGAGGCAGCCATAAGCTGGGAAGCGAACAGTCACATCCTCACGTTCCAAACTAGTCACATTGAAATAAGGTGCTTTTGGGCTGTTAGGCACTATCAGGACAGGATTGTATTCCTATCGCCTCCAGAGAAAGGGAAGTGCCTAGAAAATGTAAAAGGAAACTTAGTTTGATAGCATCCTGTCTGGCAAGAACTCACTTATCAATAGCTGGGATGTGAAATCCCCACTTCTGTATTGTTTTGTCATTATAGTTCCCACTTTGCTATTGTTTGTCTGTATAATCTCTCTGGTTATGTGATTGTTCCTGTCTGCTGTATAATTAATTTTGCTGGGTGTAAACTAATTAAGGTGGTGGGATATAATTGGTTACATAATCATGTTACAATATGTTAGGATTGGTTAGTTAAATTTCAGGAAAATGATTGGTTAAGGTATAGCTAAGCAGAACTCAAGTTTTACTATATAATCTGTAGTCAATGAGGAAGTGAGTGGGTGTGGGTGGGAGTGTGGGTGCGGGAGGGAGATGGGAACAAGGAATGGGGGTAAGGAAATTGGAATCATGTTTTGCTAAAGGGGGAAATGGGAACAGGGAATGGGAGTAAAGAAATTGGAATCATGTTTGGCTAAGGGCAGGAATGGGAACAGGGACCCAGGTGTAAGGCTCTGTGGTGTCAGAGCTGGGAAGGAGGATACTAAGGAAGAAAACTGGAATCATGCTTGCTGGAAGTTCACCCCAATAAACATCGAATTGTTTGCACCTTTGGACTTCGGGTATTGTTGCTCTCTGTTCATGCGAGAAGGACCAGGGAAGTGAGTGGGTGAAGGAATAAGCCCCCTAACAGTCATCTTGATATCACAATCTCATAGTCGGTGTTGTTGATGCTGTTCTTGCCACTTGGACATTAATTTTATGAATGGCTACATTCAGAGTGGCATCCCAGTGGGTTTAGAGGGAAGCTGTGCAAGCAAAATACCCAACTAGGCCTCGGAACAGTGGGCCAGATTCTGTCCTCCATCACCCATGAATAAACCTAACTGAAATGAGGACAGAACTAACCTTCAAAGAGAGACCAGGTGGTCCCCTACTGAGTCAAACCAATTTACCTATTTTTGTCAGCTGCTCCTAATTTAAGGCAAGATTTTCAAATGTGCCTCAGGGGTTTAATGAGAGTTGAGCTTCTAAACCTCCTAGGTGCTTCTGAGCACCCCTGTGAGGTAGTGGGAGTGCCCAGTGACCGCAGTGGGTGTTGAAGGAGCTGAACATCTTGTAGAGTCAACTCTGTCTTTTTACATCATGGTTAACAGTGTAAACAGAAGCACAGAGCCAAAATTCAGCCCCGGTTTATGTCCACTGAACTCAGGGATGAATTGCTCTCATGTATTCCAGAACCTGCAACTTCCAACTGTGAACCATGTATGCCATAGGACAAGAGCAATTCTAAAGGATTGTAACTGTCAGGGGTGTACTTCCCTTGGCCTGTAGGAAAACCAGCATGAAACAGCTGTTTCAAGTGTACCAGTCAGTGAGTCGCTCTCTGATAATATGATATTGGCTCAGCAGCAAGACCGTGGTGTTCAGGTCAGTGATTGTGTACCCTGGGGAGATTACTTGTATATCTTCAATGTAGCAAAAGTAGCTAGAACAAATGCAATGGAGTAAGCTAATGAAATAAATGTTCCTTTGCTTTTATTTTGCAACCAGGGTTACTGTGTGTTTTCTGAGAGTCTGTGTGGCATGCCACTTCTCCTTTGCATGAATTCACAGCACGTCCTAGAAGTAGGAGACTCAGGATTTGATTCAGCAAAGTGTCAAGATATGTGCTTTGGTCGTATTAAAATCGATATGACAGAAGGGCTTTATTGAATAGGGACTGTTTGCTTAATGGGGGCCACAGCTGGCATTTTCACAAGCAATTGTAAGGATTTTTTCCCTGCAGCACCAAGCCACTTCCTTGTGCTTATATAACCCACTGGTGAGCATGTCTTACTGGGACCCCTCTGTGCTAATCCACAGATGATGAGTCTGTTGCAATCTGAAATGCAGAGCCCTGGCTCTCTGGTTCAAGCTCTCTTATTGAAGCTTTTAGCTGTAGAGGTCCCCAGTATGTCGGCAAAGACGCAGACCATCACACTTTGTTTAAATCTCTGTGTCTGGTCACAAATTTGGTGCTTATTCCCTCACTACCATAATAAATAGTGCTGGCTTGAGCTAAACAGAGCATGGACCAGGTCCTGCATCTGCTACACTATACAGCTCAGTCCAGGATTGCAGCCCTCTGATTTTCTACCCGCATGACCAAGAACCATGCCACCGAATCTAGTGAAGGTGAACAAATGTCCACGAGAGAATGGGCTCAAACTTTAGATTCAGATTTTGGTCAGAAATTGATTTGTGTTTCCTCCTTATTTGTATTCTGGTAGTTCAGGACTGGGGCTCCTAGATGCTAGCACTGCATTGTCCTAGGTCCTGTACAAACACTGTGCTGGTTTAGGTTCATCTTTTATATTTACTAGTAGCCTGATGCCCGAGTCTTGCTTCAGGAGAGCAGACTACTTATGAACGCAATTAAGCCCCAGTTAACTTCAATGGGACTGAAACACATGCATAGGTGCTTTCCTGAATCAAGCTCCCACTCTCGTTTTATGATGAGGGTAACTCCACTGAATGAAATGGAGCTACCCTTGATTTACAACAGTGCAAGCGAGAGGAGAATCAGGCTTCTGCATTTGTATTTGTAAATCCATTAATTTATAGGCAAAATAAGTGTTTGCATGGAGTCTCCTGATGCAGTTAATCCTGTTGACAGTATGATCTAAGGATGAAAGCAGACTTCCAATAAATGACTGATGCTATTTGTGCTGCTTATGGAATGAGGTTTATCTGCTGTGAAGAATAAAGTTTGCTCATGGGAAAAGCTATGCCTCATTTTGGGCCATCTTCACTTCTGCTACAGGCTTTGTAAGGTAGGAACACACAGGCAAGCTGTTATTGTGCTTTCAAGACTATTTAAGAGAGAGAACTGAGATATGGTAGCTCAAAAATGAAGAAAATACATTACCATTTTCAGTAGAAAAGGGCTTATTTTTATCTGAGCTGAACTCGTAAATGTTTTCTTGCTATCTTATTTCTGAGGGGGGAAGGCCTATGCCAGAAGGGCAGGAAGAAAAGGAGGCAAAATGACTCTCAAAAGACCCATATCAGTTTGGGTAGAGAAAGGGTTGATCTATTCATTTTGCCAAAGGAGAACAGATGGAAGAATTTCTGAAGAAATGCACATTGATAGGGGAAAGAATATCAGAAAGCAGTGAGCCAAAGAATTAGGTTTAATTACAAGCACCAACACAGCTGATGGTTTGGAGGTAATGAGGACAGTGTTATTAAAGAATATCCGTGAGGCTCTGAACATAAAAACTTTGGCTCAGCTTTAACTACAGCAATAGTTCTTACTGGAAACAGGGCCATAATGTAACTATTTGCTAAAACACTGGCACCATGTGTCATCCAAATACCTTGGAGAACATCATGCATATTACTTCTCCTCTTCCTTTTCTTATTAAAGCCTAAACATGGCCTGAAATTGCACAAGTTTCATTTTGCTATAGCTGGAAGGATCAAGTAGGTCTGTAAGTATGGGTGAAATGAAGATAGGGTGTGGTGCATGAAGAGAAAATAGGTAGCTCAATTATGGTGGTATCTGAATCATAGATGATGGGTAGCTGTACTAAACAGCACATCAATATAAAAGTAGCACAAATCGACAGACTGGTAGTAGACTGAACCCTTCCTAGCAGATTTTTTTTTTAAGTTCTGTCCATGGCATGCAGCAAATCCCCTTTGTTATGTAGCCATGTGTCAAGGTTCCTTCCCCACTCCGAACTCTAGGGTACAGATTGGGGGACCTGCATGAAAAAACCCCTAAGCTTCTTTTTACCAGCTTAGGTTAAAACTTCCCCAAGGTACAAACTATTTTTCCTTTTGTCCCTGGACTTTATTGCTGCCACCACCAAGAGTCTAACAAATATAACCGGGAAAGAGCCCACTTTGAAACGTCTTTCCCCTCAAAATCCCCCCAAGCCCTACACCCCCTTTCCTGGGGAAGGCTTGATAAAAATCCTCACCAATTTGCATAGGTGAACACAGACCCAAACCCTTGGATCTTAAGAACAATGAAAAAGCAATCATGTTCTTAAAAGAAGAATTTTAATTGAAGAAAAAGTAAAAGAATCACCTTTGTAAAATCAGGATGGTAAATACCTTACAGGGTAATCAGATTCAAAACATAGAGAATCCCTCTAGGCAAAACCTTAAGTTACAAAAAGACACAAGAACAGGAATATACATTCCATTCAGCACAACTTATTTTATCAGCTATTAAAACAAAACAGAATCTAATGCATATCTAACTAGATTGCTTATTAACCCTTTACAGGAGTTCTGACCTGCATTCCTGCTCTGGTCCCAGCAAAAGAAAAAAAAAACACAGACAGAGAGAACCCTTTGTTCCCTCTCCTCCCCCCCCCCCCCCGCAGCTTTGAAAGTATCTTGTCTCTTCATTGGTCATTTTCGTCAGGTGCCAGCAAGGTTATCTTTAGCTTCTTAACCCTTTACAGGTGAAAGAGTTTTTTCCTCTGGCCAAGAGGGATTTAAAGGTGGTTAGCCTTCCCTTTATATTTATGACACCATGCAATACTTATTATTTTAGGGTCGAATCCTGCAAGGTGCTGAATATTTCTCGGACATTTCAAGACTCCTGTGTAGTGTTTCTCTGTCCTGATTGGTATTTGCAGATGCTCCCAGTTAAAGATTTTCGAGGAATACTATTGACCTGCTGTCTTCTCTTTTTCATATATTATTTAATGAAGATATTAAATAGAGCTGGTCAAAAAAAGGGTAGGGAAATCTCACCCACTTTAAAATAAATGCTTTCCACCTTATTTCTGAAAAATTTAAAATTAGAAACATTTCAACCAGCTTTAACATTTGTTTAAAAATGGAGGAGAAAATATTCACAAAAGCATTGTTAAAATATTACCAAATTTTCTTTTTTTACTTTAAAATTTCCGTGGAATAATACTTCAATGAAATTTCAAAAATGTTGACCAGCTTTCATGGTATAACAGGGGTGGCCAACCTGAGCCTGAGAAGGAGCCAGAATTTACCAATGTACATTGCCAAAGAGCCACAGTGATATGTCAGCAGCCCCCCATCAGCTCCACTCCGCCCCCGCTCCCAGCACCTCCTGCCCACCGGCCGCCCCACCAGTCAGTGCCTCCCCCTCCCTCCCCACACCTCCTGATCAGCTGTTTTGTGGCTTGCAGGAGGCTCTGGTGGGGGGAGGAGCAAGGGCACTGCAGGCTCAGGAGACGGGGCGGGAAGGGTGGAGGGGGGCAGGGCCTGTGGCAGAGCCAGGGGTTGAGCAGTGAGCACCCCCCAGCACATTGGAAAGTTGGCGCCTCTAGCTCCAGCCCTGGAGTCCGTGCCTAGACAAGGAGCCGCATATTAACGTCTGAAGAGCCGCATGTGCTCCAACCCAGTGGTTCTCAGTGGTAGCTGATGACAGAACAAGGAGTAATGCACTATAAGGTGGGTAGAAAGCTGGCTAGATTGTCGGGCTCAATGGGTAGTGATCAATGGCTCCATGTCTAGTTGGCAGCCGGTATCAAGTGGAGTGCCCCAAGGGTCGGTCCTGGGGCCGGTTTTGTTCAATATCTTCATAAATGATCTGGAGGATGGTGTGGATTGCACCCTCAGCAAATTTGCGGATGATACTAAACTGGGAGGAGTGGTAGATACGCTGGAGGGGAGGGATAGGATACAGAAGGACCTAGACAAATTGGAGGATTGGGCCAAAAGAAATGTGATGAGGTTCAATAAGGATAAGTGCAGGGTGCTGCACTTAGGACGGAAGAACCCAATGCACCGCTACAGACTAGGGACCGAATGGCTAGGCAGCAGTTCTGCGGAAAAGGACCTAGGGGTGACAGTGGACGAGAAGCTGGATATGAGTCAGCAGTGTGCCCTTGTTGCCAAGAAGGCCAATGGCATTTTGGGATGTATAAGTAGGGGCATAGCGAGCAGATCGAGGGACGTGATCGTTCCCCTCTATTCGACATTGGTGAGGCCTCATCTGGAGTACTGTGTCCAGTTTTGGGCCCCACACTACAAGAAGGATGTGGATAAATTGAAGAGAGTCCAGCGAAGGGCAACAAAAATGATTAGGGGTCTAGAACACATGACTTATGAGGAGAGGCTGAGGGAGCTGGGATTGTTTAGCCTGCAGAAGAGAAGAATGAGGGCGGATTTGATAGCTGCTTTCAACTACCTGAAAGGGGGTTCCAAAGAGGATGGCTCTAGACTGTTCTCAGTGGTAGCAGATGACAGAATGAGGAGTAATGGTCTCAAGTTGCAGTGGGGGAGGTTTAGATTGGATATTAGGAAAAACTTCTTCACTAAGAGGGTGGTGAAACACTGGAATGCGTTACCTAGGGAGGTGGTAGAATCTCCTTCCTTAGAGGTTTTTAAGGTCAGGCTTGACAAAGCCCTGGCTGGGATGATTTAACTGGGAATTGGTCCTGCTTCGAGCAGGGGGTTGGACTAGATGACCTTCAGGGGTCCCTTCCAACCCTGCTATTCTATGATTCTATGATTTTTTAATGGTCTCAAGTTGCAGTGGGGGATGTTTAGGCTGGATATTAGGAAAAAAAAATTTCACTAGGAGGGTGGTGAAACACTGGAATGCGTTACCTAGGGAGGTGGTAGAATCTCCTTCCTTAGAAGTTTTTAAGGTCAGGCTTGACAAAGCCCTGTCTGGGATGATTTAATTGGGGATTGGTCCTGCTTTGAGCAGGGGGTTGGACTAGATGACCTCCTGAGGTCCCTTCCAACCCTGATATTCTATGACTCTATGATTCTAACCCAGATTATTGTGGTTTTCTTCCAGGATCTTTACTTCCCTCAATAATTTCCTATTCATCATAACCCTGTGTTTAGATTCTTTCTATAAATTTTCAGACCACATGCCAGTCTAAGTATCCAGGCCATTCTGAGCTATGTTTAAGTCATATATTTATGATTACTAGGCAAAATATAGTAGTTGTAATGGGCATGTGACTATTAAGATTTGAATTGTGGTAGCACTTAGGAGACCCAACTGTGGCGCAGGACCCCATTGTGCTAGGCACTGTACAAACACAGAACAAAAAGACAGGCCCTTCCCTGAATGGCTTATGATCTATCATTGAGGTGACATTTAAAACAACAACAACCCTACCTATGTGATTTGGACACCAAACTCCCAGCTAATAGTAATGGGGAACTGGGAGTCCAGAACGATAGGTATTTTTTGAAAATCTCTGCCTGACAGCCCCATTTCTTGTTCTTATTTATGGCCTTTCCAAATAAACCACTAGAAACATTCTGGGAGCATTTGTTCTTAGGAGCCAAGTCATTTGTACTGTGTGTGTTACACTGACTGCAATGTGGCATGTTGAAGGCAGCTATTGATGGGAATATAATATGTTTTAACAGAACTGTCATAGACTTTGGAGAGGAAGAGGCTCGAGACAGATGAGATGAGGACAAAAAGTGACTTATAGAAACTTCATGACACAGAGGGAGAAAAAGCCCTAAATTGTTATGGATGGGGGACCATTAGCAACTCTGGTTGTTGCTTTGTGATGGAAATGGTGAGAGGTCTTTTTCTTTATTTTAAAATCCTTTGGGACAGAGGGACAAACAAACTTTGCACTATAATTAGAAGGAAGAGATTGGTTGCTCCAGGTTAACTTTTTTTTCTGCAGAACTTTGAGATAACATTTTTCACCTGTGACCACGAGCCCTGTAGTTTTCGACCCTTCTGAAATGGATAAATACAACCCCATGTTAAAGAACTTTTGGGACATTATTGTACAAAGATGGCAATTGTCACGTGGAATTTATTGGAGGCATCAGGTTAAAGATCATTGTGTAGTTGCTGATAGCAATAAAATAACCCTCTTGATTTTATATTGCACCTTTCATACAAAGGGCCTGATTGTGTAAACTTTACTTATGGGTGTAGTTCTGAGGAGCTAATGAGAGCCTAATAATCTTCGGGAACTGCTAGCTACTCAGCACCTACCATTTGTTTAGGTGCCTCAGTACGGGTTGAGCTTTTTAAGTAGACCTGGGCCAAAAACAAAACAAAACAAACAAACCAAAAAAGGTTACAATTAAATTTGCCAAAAAAATTGCCTTTTGGGAGACATGGAAAATATTTGTGAATTCAGGTCAAAGTTGGCACATAGTTTTGGCCCAAAAAATGAAAACAAATTTAGAAAATGTCAGAATGGTTTGTTTTGATATTTTGTTTCCCAATAATATTTTTAAGTGAAATGTCAGTTCAAAAGGACTTTTTTGAATTGTTTCATTTAGATCTCTTTTTTTTTCTTTTTTTTTTTAAATTTTTATTTTTTTTGAAGAAAAATTAAAAAAAACAGATTTTTTTAAATTATTTTTTCGTTTAGCCACTGAACCAACAAATCAATTCAGCTCTATTTCTAAGCAGCTGTTTGTGGTTTTTATTGTCTGTTGAACCTTGGTCCACCTTCACAGTGAACTTTAAAGCGGTAATTCTCATAACCAGAGTTTTAAGCTAAAGGTATAAAGTGGGGAGATATTTGTAATGGACTCCAGGAAAAGGAATAAAATCACAGGGAGTGAGAGGCTACTCAGCTAAGTGAGTTATTTGATGTATGGGGTTTGATGCATGTCAAATACATATACACATCTATACACGCACATGTAAATCTTTCTAGCTCATTTTTTTCTGGTGCTGGACCCTGACTGGCCTTTACATGTGTGAGCAGAGGAGCATGCCTAACAGAAGCCAACTGTTGCTGGGTTGAACTCTGGTGACCTCCAGAATTAAATGTATGAGTCTTTACAGTTTGTACTAAAGAACCAAGGCTCTCAAGCTGAGAGGTTTAAGATCCCCATATCCACTGTGGTTTGGAGCTGATCAGTGGAGTTACCGTGAAGTAAACCAACCCACCCCCTTGAATAGTCTATGCAATGACCGCTCATAGCTGCTGTCCTTCAGGGGGCATGCAGGGACTATTCTGTTCTGATGGTGCACATCACCCCAAAAGGGAAGAGGAGAAGGTTGAGCTATGGCCTTGATACCCTCTTTTTGCACGAGGACCCATGCATGGAGCGGGTCAGCCTGTAAAGTCCTATTGCACACTTATCACTCAGGGAGGGATGGTGCTTTTTGGAGACACCATCCCTCCCCTACTTTTCCCTGGGGCAGGGCAACTTGGCACCACATTCAATATAGACTTGCATTAAATGCCAAAAATCAAGCCCCAAATGAATAATTGGTATCCGGTTCTGAAATAAAGGGGGAACCCAGAACCAGTTTAGAAAAGTATCAAACGAGAGGCATCTCCTCTTAGCTGGGGAGGGGGAATGATTGGGATGCATGAGGTAGATGAAGCATAGAAATATCACTGCATGGCTTGTGATATAGCCCTGTTTCAAAGGCATCAAAGAGAGCAATACATCATGGGCTGACTCTTGAATTTTCTCCGTGTTTCCTGTTATATTGCATGACCCCAAGAGCTGCTGATGTGTGCTTTCCTGCGCTGTTGTTTTCCCCTAGTCGACCTGTTTCCCACTGGCAGTTTAAAAGTTGAGGAATAGTTCAGATTTAATCAGAACTTCAGATCCAGACCAAGATATTTTAGAAGGTTGAGTTAATAGCATTACAGTCTGTATCCACTGACCCCTGTCAAAGAGCCAGCATGTTTTGCTGGGGATAGGGAGGGAAAGTGGTGAAAAGGAAATGGTCAGATTTAGAAAATAATCCAAAGGGATCTGCACTTCTGTTTAGGTACTATTACTAAGGGTTACAACATTAAGAATCTGCATGTCTTGATGGTTCTGTAATCTAAAATTAAATGTAAATACAAATAATACCCCTTATTGCAGGCATCCCTGAAGAAATGCATTTTAGGAGAGATTTAAAGGAGGAGAGGCTAATGGCTTGGATGAATATGGTAAGGAAGGACTGTTATATCCTTGGGGGCAACAGTTTTAGGAAGAAATCACTGGAGACACGGAGAGCTGTAGACCTTAAAAGCAGCTTAAAAGCATTTATTGCCACACACTGAACTAACCAAAAACCAGCCAAAACTGGCTGGGCTATCCCCTAATAATCTACCTCAGTTGCCATAGCAACAACAAGGTTCTATTACCACAACAACCAAATACACAACATATTCCTCCCCCCTTAATGAGAACATCCCCTAAATAAAACAAACACTAAACTAGAGAAGGAGCATAGACTGCCTCTGTTCCCGGCTAAACCCCGGGGATTATTTTGCCCCGAAACCAGTGGTGGGCTGGAGGTGGTTTGCACCGGTTCGCTAGAACTGGTTGTTAAATTCAGAAGCCCTTTTAGAACTGGTTGTTCCGCGGGGGACAACCGGTTCTAAAAGGTCTTCTAAATTTAACCGGCCAAAAGTGGTGCCTTAGGCGCCGACTCCGGGGGTGCTCCAGCCCTGGAGCACCCAAGGGGAAAATTTGGTGGCTGAAGAGTGCCCACCGGCAGCTCCCCGCCCCAACCCCGGCCCCAGCTCACCTCTGCTCTGCCTCCGCCTCTGAAAGCGCCGCCCTGCTCTGCTTCTCTGCCCCCCCCCACAGCTTCCCGCGAATCAGCTGTTCATGCGGGAAGCTGGGGTGGGCTGAGAAGCAGGTGGCGGCTTCGCACTCAGGCCCAGGGAGGCAGAGAGGAGGGGAGCTGGGGTGGGGGGTGGGGGCGCGAGGAGGGCCGCCCATGCTGCAGCAGGTAACCGGGGGGGGGGGGCAGGGGAACCACTCCCCGCCCCAGCTCGCCTCCGCCACCCTCGGCCTGAATGGGAAGCCGCCGCCTGCTTCTCAGCCCTCCCAGGCTTCCCACCGAACAGCTGATTCGCGGGAAGCCGGGGGGGGGGGGTGCAGAGAAGCAGAGTGGGGCGGCGCTTCAGGGGAGGGGGTAGAGCGGAGGTGAGCTGGGTCCAGGCGCGGGGTGGGGAGCTGCCGGTGGGTGCTCTGCACCCACCAAATTTTCCCCGTGGGTGCACCAGCCCTGGAGCACCCCCGGAGTCGGTGCCTAAGGTGCCACTTTTGATGTGATCAGTGGGGGGAGCGGCTGCTCCCCCTGCTCCCCCCAAGCTACGCTCCCCCGCCCCTAGGAGCCAGAGGGACCTGCTGGATGCTTCCTGGTAGCTGCCCCAGGTAAGCACCGCCGGGACTCCCCACCTCGCCCCCTGGCGGGTCCCTCTGGCTCTTAGGGGCAGGGCGGGGTGGGCTCCCACTACGGTGGCCCACAAGACCCTCCTGTCCAGTTCTGGGGGCAGTCAGGGGACAGGGGAGAGGGGTGGACAGGGCAGGAGTCCTGGGGAGGGGGCGTCAAGGAACGCAGGGGTTTGAATGGGGCAGGAGTCCCGGGGGGTGGGGGTGGGCAACGACCTTCTTGTGGGGTGAGGAGGGAACCGGTTGTTAAGATTTTGGCTGTTTATCACTGCCCGTAACAATGGTTCGCCCTAGCTAAAGATCCAGGCATTGAGGAGCCCTTCTGTCTCTAGGTGGATTACGGTGGACTTCTGGTGTTGTTGCTCCCAAAAATGTCTTGGGCACAGGCCTGACAATGGGCTCAGAGTCCATAGGGCGAATGGGTGAGGATGTGGTATCAGCTCATTCCAGGCAGGCTCTCTGTTACTGGCAGTGATGGATGGAGAAAGTCAGGAACAGGTGACTCTTGATTCTGTGTCTCGCCGGAAGTGGTGAAGTCAGCCACATAGCTGAAGATGTGTCCTGAGGACTGGTATGACCTGGCAGCAGCTGATCTACATGTTGCCGCCAGGTGAGATCCTCTGCAGTCTGGACTGTGTAGGAAACAGGCCCTGTTTGAGCGATGACAGTGGCAGGGACCTATTTAGCTCCAGAAGTATAATTCCAAGTCAAAACCAGCTGTCCCAGGCTAAGGGTTCAGTCTTTTGCTATAGGTGCACGCCTGAGGCTTGATCTTGCTGCTAACGCTGCACAATTTGTCAGGGTTCAGAAGGTTTCAGCAGATCAAGGCAAGTGCGCAGCTGTCGCCCTATCATTAGAAAGGCCGGGGATGCCTTGGTCGTAGCATGAAGTGTGTTTCTGTAGGATAGTAAAAAGGTGTCCAGATGCTTTTGAATGGATAATTGTCCCCTTCCCAATTTCAAAGCTTGTTTTATTGTCTGCACAAATCTTTCAGCTAATCCATTGGTGGATGGATGATATGGTGCTGAAGTGATGTGGTGTATCCCATTTGCCTTCATAAAATTTTTAAGCTCCTGAGAGATGAACTGCGGTCCATTGTCACTCACAAGTTGTTCTGTCAGACCAAAGAGACTAAAGAGTCCCCACAGTTTTTGGATAGTACTCTCTGCACTAGTGGACTGCATTATAGATACTTCTGGCCATTTAGAATGGGTATCTACCACCACCAAGAACATGCTTCCTTCACGGGGGCCAGCGAAGTCAACGTGAATAGATTGCCACGGGTTTTCAGGCCAGTCCCATGGGTGTAGGAGTGCCCACTGGGGTGCATTCCTCACACCCTGACATGACATACAAGCTCTTGCCTTCTCTTCAACAGCACTGTCCAGTCCAGGCCACGAAAAATAGCTTCATGCAATTTCCTTGATGCGCAATATTCCACAGTGACCGGAATGTAGTTTTCTAACATCTGTGATCTCAGTGGTGGTGGGATAATGATACGTCTCCCCCACAACAAACAACCAGATTCGATTGATAACTCCGTCCTCCTGGACATGTAGGTAACAAGGTCGGGTGAGACCGGAGAGGTTCGTTGAGATGTTCCATGCATCATCAGGTCCATTACTTGGGACAATACTGGTTCAACTTGAGTTGCCTTCTTTACCTGAGTAGCGGTGATGGGTGTATTCTCTACCTGTTCAAAGTAAAAGATTTCCTTCTGGGCAATAGCTTGATGTTTGACTGGCATAGGCAGCCTTGAGAGACCATCCACATTGCCTTGCAGAGTGGATTTCCGATATTTGATTTCATGTGTGTGCGTGGAAAGCAACAATGCCCAACGTTGCATACGACTAGCAGCTAATGGGGGAATGCCTGTGTGGGGTCCAAAAACTGAAGTCAGAGGTCAATGGTCTGTGAGAAGAGTAAACTTCCATCCAAACAGGTACTAATGAAACTTCCAAATTCTGAAAATGATTCCCAATGCTCACGTTTGATTTGGGCATAGTTAGTTTCTGATTTGCTTAGAATGCATGAAGCAAAAGCAATAGGTTCCTCTTCTCCCGAAGGCATAATATGTGACACGACTGCTCCCACTCCATAAGGGGAGACATCGCAGACCAACTGTAGGGGTAAGGATGGGTCAAAGTGCGTCAGAACTTCAGAATTTAGCAATGCATCCTTAGATTTGTTAAATGCAACATCACAGGCTTCAGTCCACTTCCAGGCCTTGTTCTGCCCAAGAGTTCCTGAAGTGGTTTTAGTAGTGTGGCTAACTGTAAGATGAACTTCCCGATAATAGTTTAACAGTCCTAGAAACGAGCAAAGCTGGCTAACATTTTGAGGAGGGGGAGCCGCCACAGTAGCCTTAACTTTTGCAGGGGCCTTATGAAGATCTGTAGCATCAATGATGTGTCCCAAATATTCAGCAGAGGGCTGGAAGAATTCACACTTGTCTTTGCGGACTCATAGGCCATACTCTTCCAGTCTTTGTAGGGTAGCCTCTAAATTCTTTAGGTGATCCTCCTCATTCCTTCCAGTGACCAGGATGTCATCCAGATAGCACTGGATTCCTGGCAAGCCACAGAAAATCTGATCCATAGCCCTCTGGAACAGGGTCGGAGCAGACATTATTCCGAAGGGTAGACGACAGTATCAATAAAGCCCCTCATGCATCACAATAGTTAACAGCTCTTGGGACTTTTCTTTGATGTGCATCTGTAAATATGCTTGACTCAGATCTATCTTAATGAACTTTTGTCCCCCAGCCATGCCTGCGAAGAAGTCATCGATGCGGGGAAGTGGGTATTGCTTTGCACACAACACTGGGTTGACAGTAACTTTAAAATCACCGCAGATCTGGAGGGAGCCATCTTTCTTCACTATTGGAACAATAGGAGTTGCCCATGGGTTATGGGTAACTGGTATTAGGACTCCATTTGTGACCAGGTGCTCCAGCTCCGCTTCAACCTTTGTCCTGATGGCATATGGCACAGTTCTGGCTTTCAGATATTTTGGTTAACTGTCAGGTTTAATGTTCAATGTCACAGTGATTCCCTTTATACTTCCCAGATCCTCTCCAAAAACAGCAACATGTTTCCTTAGTATAGTGGACAGACTGGTTTCTTCTTTATTCATTTGGTGCTTCCTAAGCCAAGACCTACCCATTAAGGCTGGGTAATTACCTCTCACCACAAACAGTGGCAATTTAACAGCCTGTCCATTGAGCTCCATCTTAACATCAGTAGTGCCCAACATGGGCACAGCTTCTCCCGTATACATCTTCAGAACTGCTTTTGTTGCCTTAAGCGGAAGATGCTGTAGCTTTTCTTTATACACAGTCTTGGGGACCAGTGAGATGGCTGCACTGGTGTCCTCTTCTATGCATATAGGTTTGCCGTCCAACAGTGGGGTTACCCAGTATTCATGTGAGCCCACTGCCAAAGACAAACCATGCAATGGCACTTCTTCTTGCGATGAGGTGTCTCCTTGGTCATCCTGGGTCTGCTCTAAGGTACGCAGGTTTCCCTTTTTGGTCGGCCAGACCACAGGCCTCTTTTCCTTTTGTTTACAGGCACACTCAGTGTGTCCCTTTTTGCCACAGTGTCAACACACCAGGTCCTAACACCAGCATTGTGATGCCTGGTGACCCGGCTTACTACAGTGGTAACATTCCTGACTCCGCACAGGTTTGTGGGTAGGTTCTTTGACACCTAATGCTCCCTAGGGGATGCACCGATGGATTGCGCCTCCTTTGTTGCCAGTGCCCTGGAGACCGCAATATCCACAGCCTTCTGTAAGGTAAGCTGAACCTCTGTCAATAGGCGCCTCACCGTGCAGGCCACGAATTAATCTGTCACGTAGGGCGTCATTTAATATCTCCTTAAATTCACAGGGTTCTGCAAGCTTTTTCAAAATTGCTACAAATTGTACAACTGTTTCGTCTTCTTTCTGGTCTCTTTTGTGGAACCTATATCTTTCACCAATTACCAGTGGTTTTGGAGAAAAATGGGACCCCAGGATTTCCACAATGTCACTGTAAGATTTGGTCTCTGGCTTAACAGGGTGTAGTAAGCTGCGTAGGAGGGAGTAGGTCTTAGCCCCTACAACACTTAAGAATATGGGCACCTTCTTCTCTTTTGTAATGTCATTTGCAATAACAAAAAGCTCAAAATGCTCAGTATATACATGCCACTGCACTATAGTCTCCTCAAAAGGTTCCAGTGGCCCTGTAAGTGTAGCCATGGTTTTAGTTTCAATTTGCACAATCAGTGCAAACAAGCCAGTTCTCACCTCCTTCCAGTAGCAAAAAGGGTTGTTTTTTTTTTTGTATCTTGACTTCTACTTCCTTCTGTTGCTGGGGCAGCACAGACATCCCATCCTCATTGCTACGTTGTTATATCCTTGGGGGCAACAGTTTTAGGAAGAAATCACTGGAGACACAGAGAGCTGTAAACCTTAAAAGCAGCCATTTATTGCCACACACTGAACTAATAAAAAAAAACAGCCAAAACCGGCTGGGCTATACCCTAATAATCTAACTCAGTTGCCATGGCAACAACAAAGTTATATTACCACGACAACCAAATACACAACAAGGACATATCAGGGAAAGCACAAGGCAGTGGCAACAAGGAAGGCGGAGCGAGAACAGGATGTAAGAATACCAGCGTAGGCAGCCAGCGCTATGAAAGCAGCACTGGGAGCTATGAAGCCAAGCACACAGCAGTAGTTCCATATTATTTAGGTCCTTTTATTTCACCTATTACTGTGGTATGTACAATGCTTTAAATATTAATGAATGAATTTATCCTCACAACATTCCTCAAAGTAATACTATCCCCATTTTAAAGGTGTGAGAACCAAGGCACAAAGAATAAGTGACTTGCCCAGTGTCATCTTGAGCAGTGGTTCTCAAAGCCGGTCCGCCGCTTGTTCAGGGAAAGCCCCTGGCAGGCCGGACCGGTTTGTTTACCTGCCGCGTCTTCAGGTTTGGCCAATCACGGCTCCCACTGGCTGCAGTTTGCTGCTCCACGCCAAGGGACATGCTGGCCGCCCTTCCTGCAGCCCCCATTGGCCTGGAGCGGCGAACCGCGGCCAGTGGGAGCCGCGATCGGCCGAATCTGTGGACGCAGCAGGTAAACAAACCGGTCTGGCCCGCCAGGGGCTTTCCCTGAACAAGCAGCGGACCGGCTTTGAGAACCACTGATCTAGAGAGTCCGTGGTTGAGTTGGGATTTGATTGCAGTCTCCTGAGAGCCTTCACCATGAGATCATCACGTCTCTGTAATCATGCTGTGGTGGTAGAACGCTCACAGCTCCAGTCAGTTAGAGTGGATGGGAATCATCATAGAAATAGGTCAGCCAGAACAAAAACAAGTGGGTGACCGATCACCCTAGCAGGATGTAATAATTCAGTCCCGTGGATGGCAAGAGTTTGTGCACCTGAATGACTTAAGGCAAGGGTTCTTAACATTTTTCTTTCTGAGGCCCCCTCAACATGCTATAAAAACTCCACGGCCCCACCTGTGCCAGAATAACTGGTTTTCTGCATAAAAAAGCCAGAGCTGGCATTAGGGGGTTGTAACAGGGCATTTGCCTGGGTCCCCATGCTACATGGTCCCCCGTGAAGCTACATTGCTTAGGTTTCGGCTTCAGCCCCGGCTGGCGGGACTTAGGGCCCTGGGTTTCAGTCCCATGCAGTGGGGCTTCAGCTTTCTGCCCTGGGGGCCACAGACCCCTGGTTGAGAACCACTGACTTAGGGTATGGCTACACTGCAAGCATATGTAGACATAACTCAGCTACTCTGTACCCAGGGTGCTGGGTGGGGCTAGCCCATGCATCCACTCCTGTTACTGCAGTTTCACAGCTATTGTCACTTAAGATGGCTTTGACCAGGTATGTCTATACATGCAGGAATTGTACCTCCTGCTTGCAGTAAAGACATGCCCTTATGACCTCAAGTCACTTAGCTGCTTTTGAAAAATGTACCCAGTACTTTTAACTGTGCTGGAGACCGCAAAAAGTAGTTCACTTTATGTCCTTCATGGTTTGTGTACTGCAAATTTCCAGCAGCCACATAAGTCTTTAGGTCAGTATAAATATTCCTTACCAGATACAATATCACTGGCAGTCCTCGCTCTTTTTTTTTTTTTTTAATTGCAGAATTGAAAATGGCACAGACATTTGCCCAGACTGTTTGGGCAGAATCAGTCGCGCTTTATTTACCTAACCTAGTCATATCTCTGTTTGAAGCCTTTGTCGTCCATGGTCATTAGCCAAACTTCTTAAAATTCAGGATAATTAATAGCCAGGCAGTTCATTCAACTGGAAGAAATGTTAGATGCCTGCATTCCATTTAAATAGGCCAGCTTATCATTGTAATTGTTCTGATAGGCAGTAAAAATAGGTATTTTTTCTTCCTGTAATTGTGAATTACTGTGGCTGATATGAATGAATGTGGTGAACATAAGTTTGGTATGGCTGGGTACGTCTTTATTTGCTAGAGGATTCTGGGAGCAGTTGGTGTGGAAATGTACTGCGTGATTAGAAGCTCTATCTGCATGTATCTTTCAGCAATGAATTTTGGAATATATCAGCCAGGGGCCAGCTCACCAAGTAAAGAAAATGTAAAACATGTGTTCAGTGGGCTTGGTACAGGGGGACCTGGGTCAAAATGACCCTCTTGATGGCATCACGCTAAAACCTCAAATGAATGATTGATGAGAGGGTAAACAGTGACTGATGTTTGGTCTGTGTCTTTTTGCAGTCCCTTCTAAAATATTAATTAGAAAAACCAGTAATGAAACGTTCACAGAGCATATTTCTGGAACATGTAAATCCTTTGAAAACAAAAGGTTAAAATGCTAAAAATCAGCATGTGTTAGTTCCCCAGTTAACATCTAAAGAGGTCTGTGATGCTGTGAGACAGAGCTATAAGGGACTTTTGAACCAGAGAGCCTCCGGGTAACCAAGACCTGGCTTCAGGGGACCTTTGACAGACCAAGTACTTGAGAGAAGAAAAGAAGTCTCCAGCCAGGACTGGTAGCTATACCTGCTTTGTTTGCCAATCAAGATACCGTGTAAGGCCAACATAGTTACTGAGGTTTTATGCTTGGGGACTTGAGGCTTATTAGGGAGATGTATTATAGAACCTTTTACCGCTTATGTGATTCTTTCTGAAATAAGCTGTTTTGCGCTGAGCAAATTGATTCTGAATTTTCACTGGTACAGGTAACAATCTGCCCAGCTGTGGGCCATTAAAGATCCATTTCAACAGTTTCCTCCAGAATTTATTTCTGTTCAGAGTGTGTGGAAAGAAATGAAACACCAGCCCTCTGAATCACTAGAGAGAATGACCTTGCTGGGAAGATGATATCTGAAAACTAAGCAGATTGCCATTTGTGAATGTAGAAAGTGACAAGTGATTGTGAACCTAGCAGGACTGAGGCGTAGTAGTTCAGAGGCAGTAGTTTCAGACTGTGACCATTTCCAAAGAAGAGAGGAAAGCAATTGTTTACTCTACTCAGTCATTTAGATTTACTTCAACTGATGACCTTACTTTATATTCGCAAAAAGAAAAGGAGTACTTGTGGCACCTTAGAGACTAACCAATTTATTTGAGCATAAGCTTTTGTGAGCTACAGCTCACTTCATCGGATGCTATAGCTCACGAAAGCTTATGCTCAAATAAATTGGATAGTCTCTAAGGTGCCACAAGTCCTCCTTTTCTTTTTGCGAATACAGACTAACACGGCTGTTACTCTGAAACCCTTAATTTATATTAATGACTCACACAGGTTTCATAATTGAACTCTCCTTTTGAAGTGCTCTTAAAAGGGAAACTGATATACAAACTCTTTGTAATGATAATTAATCTGTAGCTAAAATGCAACCACCTCTCGTGGGTAACATCTCACAGGTATCCTATACAAAAATTCAGGACAGGAAGTGGGGAAGTATACCATATACAGGAGAAATATAGATAGGTAGAAGGCAATTAACTGCTAACAATTGTAGTATGGAATATTTAATGAGCATAAGTGCTCAGAGTCTTGACTCCTCATCCCTGGCTAACCTTGCCCCCTCTTCTAAGTGAGGTTTTATTTAACTGATAATACTTGTTTGGTCATTGCTGTCTTATCTATGTATCTGGGATCTGCTGGGAGAAATCTAAGACAGCTGTGCAACAAGAAGATTGTAATGAATTATGAGAGAATGTTTTGACTAAGATGCTTGGGAGCGGGAAGGAACTATCTGAGATCACTGGCTAACCTTGCAATTCAAAAATAGCACCTGTGTAGGCGCCCAGGTGTAAGATTAGGTGATGGAGCAATTTCTAAACTTTTCCAGAGATCAAAGGGGGTATGGTTTGGACTGAAATCTGATCCCCGTCTTTTATTCAGTGGAGATGACAACCATCCTCCCACCAACATTTCATAAACTGTGATTGTAGCTGCTTTGCCTCTACTGATTTTGATCCTTTGAAGCTTGCATCCTTATCTTGACTGGAAGGCAATTTAATTGTCTTATTTTTGATTCACTTTCTTAATCTGTAGAAATGGGAAACATTTTTAAATGGCAGTTACATTCCACACTCTTCCATAACCTGACCATACAAACAAACAATTTTCAAAAAGAATGGTCTGGCCTTGCTTTTTTTAAAAAGCATGTTTCTTGGTAATTTTGTATAATTGTGCTGCCTGACAGCTATAGCGAGTCTGAGTTATATATACCATGCTGTTGGACATAGTCTTACCCAATATTTCACAGCAATATATTTATAGTAGTTTTTAATAGATCAATTTGTACTGCCAAAGCACATGAGCTATATCCGCAGTACACAGGGATGCAGATCTCTTTGGAATATGTGACCAGGAACCCAGTGAGGGGAAGAAAAAAAATATCGATACTTGGCACTGTTTCATATCCCGTCACTGAGTTCTGGAACAGCCAAGCAATAATATTTATCGAGGTACAAATCCTATTTTGTGGCGGTTTGTTTCTGGCTCTTTCAGTAAACTAACTAATCAGATTATCTATATAAAATTCATTGACCTGGGTGTGTGAGAACTAGATTGTGTAGAGTGGTGATCTAATACAGAACCTTCTGCCTTTCCTTCTTGTACTTTCAAATACAGTTCAGAATGTAGTCACCAAGCATTGTTACTGTTGTCTAAAGACATGTTCTATTCCATTGAAGAAAATGGTAAAAACAAAAATTGGTTTCAGATAGTGGAGGACCAAATCTAATTATATATTTGATAAACTGACCACTCTCTTGATGATCTTTGTCTACTTCCTAGTGGAAAAGTACCACAGCACAAACACACACCCTTTTCTTCCTCCCTCCATGCTCCTGGAATTGACAATAGTGCCCTTTCTGGTTCTCTTGGCACTGATGTGATTAGTGCTGGAATATGGTGTCTATTTCTGGTGCCCACAATTCAGGAAGGATGTTGATAAATGCAGAGGGTTCAGAGAAGAGCCACCAGAAAATTGATGAAAGGATTAGAAAACATGTCTGTACCTCTGAATGTAATTCAGCTCTTCGAGTCTAATAAAAATGTTGAGGAGTAACTTGATTACAGTCTATGAGTACCTACATAGCTACAAAAACACTGCATATCCCCTGTGTTGGTTCCAGGTTATTAGGGAGTCAAGGTGTGACACATGCAGGGTACATTGCAGACTAACGAGTAGCTGTGTCACTGGAGTGCCGTTTTCAATGCTTTCAATGCTTTCAACGTGGAGTGCCCTTTTCAATGCTTTGCAGCTGTAGCCTCCAAACCTGGACTGCTCACAAACAGCACCCAGCATGCAAGGCACTCCCAGCTATGTCTGTGTGAGTGTGTTCAGTCAGCGAGCCACACCTTGACTCTTACCAGCCTCGGCTACACAGCAGGGTAACCTGAACACACTCCCAGTCCCAATGTTTTTCCCCAGAAATGCCCTGTTATGCCCAGCCCCCTCCTGGGCAATCCAAGTTGGTATAGGTCAGTTATTTCATGAATAGAAATAATATGCACATGTTTTGTTATCCCAAATAGAGTTTCCCAAACACACACACAGCTTAATGGGACTAAATTGGGGCGCCCACATAATCTTAATCCAAGAATATTAAAGGAATTGGCACATGAAATTGCAAGCCCATTAGTAAGAATTTTTAATGAATCTGTAAACTCAGGGGTTGTACCGTATGGTTGGAGAATTGCTTACAGAGTTCCTATGTTTAAGAAGGGAAAAAAGTGATCCGGGTAACTACAGGCCTGTTAGTTTGACCTCTGTAGTATGCAAGGTCTTGGAAAAAAATTTGAAGGAGAAAGTAGTTAAGGACATTGAGGTCAATGGTAAATGGGACAACATACAACATGGTTTTACAAAAGGCAGATCATGCCAAACCAACCAGATCTCCTCCTTTGAGAAAGTAACAGATTTTTTAGACAAAGGAAATGCAGTGGATCGAATTTACCTAGATTTCAGTAAGGCGTTTGATACCGTGCCACATGGGGAATTATTAGTTAAATTGGAAAAGATGGGAATCAATATGAAAATTGAAAGGTGGATAAGGAATTGGTTAACAGGGAGACTACAGCGGGTCCTACTGAAAGGTGAACTGTCAGGCTGGAGGGAGGTTACCAGTGGAGCTCCTCAGGGATCAGTTTTGGGACCAATTTTATTTAATCTTTTTATTACTGACCTCGGCACAAAAAGTGGGAGTGTGCTAATAAAGTTTGCGGATGATACAAAGTTGGGAGGTATTGCCAATTTAGAGGGAGACCGGGATATCCTACAGGAAGATCTGGATGACTTTGTAAACTGGAGTAATAATAAAAGGATGAAATTTAATAGTGAGAAGTGTAAGGTCATGCATTTAGGGAGTAATAACAAGAATTTTAGTTATAAGCTGGGGATGCATCAATTAGAAGTAATGGAGAAGGACCTTGGAGTGTTGGTTGATCATAGGATGACTTTGAGCCGCCAATGCGATATGGCTGTGAAAAAAGCTAATGCGGTCTTGGGAAGCATCAGGCGAGGTATTTCCAGTAGAGATAAGGAGGTTTTAGTACCGTTATACAAGGAATACTGTGTGCAGTTCTGGTCTCCCATGTTTAAGAAGGATGAATTCAAACTGGAACAGGTACAGAGAAAGGCTACTAGGATGATCTGAGGAATGGAAAACTTGTCTTATGAAAGGAGACTCAAGGAGCTTGACTTGTTTAGCCTAACTAAAAGAAGGCTGAGGGGAGATATGATTGCTCTCTATAAATATATCAGAAGGATAAATACTGGAGAGGGAGAGGAATTATTTAAGCTCAGTACCAATGTGGACACAAGAACAAATGGATATAAACTGGTCATTGGGAAGTTTAGACTTGAAATTAGACGAAGGTTTCTAACCATCAGAGGAGTGAAGTTTTGGAATAGCCTTCCAAGGGAAGCAGTGGGGGCAAATGACCTATCTGGCTTTAAGATTAAACTTGACAAGTTTATGGAGGAGATGGCATGATGGGATAACATGATTTTGGCAATTAATTGATCTTTAACTGTTCATGGTAAATAAGCCCAATGGCCTGTGATGGGATGTTAGATGGGGTGGGATCTGAGTTACTACAGAGAATTCTTTCCTGGGTATCTGGCTGGTGAACCTTGCCCCTATGCTCAGGGTTCAGCTGATTGCCATATTTCTGGTTGGGAAGGAATTTTCCTCCAGGGCAGATTGGAAGAGGCCCTGGAGGTTTTTTGCCTTCCTCTGTAGCATGGGTCACTTGCTGGAGGATTCTCTGCTCCTTGAGTCTTTAAACCATGATTTGAGGACTTCAATAGCTCAGACATAGGTGAGAGGTTTTTCTCAGGAGTGGGTGGGTGAGATTCTGTGGCCTGCGTTGTGCAGGAGGTCAGCCTAGATGATCATAATGGTCCCTTCTGACCTTAATATCTATTTGCTGAGCAATCAGAATCAGATTTCCATATTAGTCAATCCTTAACTTCTTTAATACTTGTTTAAGGAATTATGCCTACATTTTGGTTTGCTGTTGCATCATCCTTCTGTGAACTACCATCTAAGCAGTTTCATTTTCTTCTGGTTAGACTTTCAAACCTTTGTGATGTCTTTAGGCTATAAATGGGGAAGGTATCTTGTGACAGTTGGGCCTACAATTCAGGTAAATTTGTGAGCTTAATTGTAAAAAGGATATTAAAATGTATAAGATGTTACAACAAATGTTTTAAAAGGTTCAAAAGGAAGTTAAATAGTTGAATTAGTTTCAACAAAAAAGGCCAAGTTAGTATGATTAAAGACTATGTTGAAATTATGGTCAATGAAAACAGGAGGCATGAAACTGGAATTAATGAGCCAACACTGGTACATTGATTAGGCCTAATTGTTAGACAAAATAATGAGGGGATGGGCTATTCTGTGCATCACTCCCTTTTCTTTTGGAAGAAAGATTTCATGAGCAAAGGACAGAAAAAACAGACAGGTTACTTAAGCAAGTTTCACCATCATGTCTGCCACCCCACCATTTCCTGGAACTCTGGGCCTTTATCATTCTGATACTAAAAAAGGGTGTTATAACCAAATAGGGCAAAAGAAAGAAACCCAAACATCGCCAGCCCTATCTGTACAGCTGAATCCCAAACGCCACCTAAAATGACAGCTACCATCTTTACTGCTACATAGAGGGCTGTCAAACCAGGGAGCTTTTCCTTCTAAAATTAAAGTTTAACAGCAACAATCTCCAGTTCATCTGAACTAACTTCTCCCCTCCCCCAACAAAAAGACAGTTATTGCCATTTTTAAATCTAAAAAAAACCAAAAAAGTCCAAAAAGGGTTTTTTCCTTCTAAAATCTGTCCAGATTGAGGTGGTGAATTACTACAACAAAAGCCTTATTTAAAAATTTAAATTTCAAATACTTTAATGGTTTTCCCTTTTCTGTATCTTTAATAAAAAAGTATAAAGGATTTATAACAGTGCCTTTGTCATTGTGTTAAGCATGTTAATCTCTCTATACCTGGACCTGGTTTAACACTCTAATGTTAAACAATTGTTATGTTAATGACTTTAGCGCATGTATTCATCTAAATTAATACATGCTTTACAATAAATACTGCACCATCATCAGTTAACACTTTTCTTACAAAAAGACCTGCAAATCTACTCAGTGACATGTATTTTCTTCCTCTGAATATCTGACTACATCCGTCTTTGCTTTGCCACCGAACTGAAAATACAACCAAGGTTGCAGAAGTATATAACCTGAAAAAAATATAATTTAATTTTAAGCCAGAAATCCATCTGTAACTTTAGAGACAAGTTGGGTGAGGTAATCTTTTATTGGACCAACTTCTGTTGTAGAAAGAGACAAGCTTTTGAGCTACACAGAGCTTTACAGATCAGGAAAAAAAGAGAATCAGTGTCAAAGCTAAATACCAGGTGGGACAGATTGTTAAGGATAAGGAGTTAATGTATTTCTCAAGAGACCATTCAAGGTTGAAGTGGGTAATGACACCTCTGCAGGAGGTTTAGTGCGCTACAGGTTGTAATGAGACATAAAATCGACGTGTCTATTGAGTCCCTGATTTTTAGTGTCTAGCAATGTTATCAATTTAAGCCCCCAGGCTTGTCTTTTGAGGGAGTTATGCAGGTTTCTTGTGTGGATGAGGACTGAGAGGTCAGATATGGAGCCATCGCTTTATGAAAAAAAATGTGTCTGAAATGGGTGATGTGGTGTTTTTTGTATTTTATCATTTTTCTGAGAGAGTCACAACATATGCTAACTTTGTATGCTTAACAATCTGTCCACCTTGCATTTAGCTGTGATTCTCTGAGTACCTTTTCCAGATCTGAAGAAGATTTCTCTGTAGATCTAAAGCTTGTCTCTTTCAGAACAGAAGTTGGTGCAATAAAAGGTCTCACCCAGCTTGTGTGTGTCATATTCTGGGACTAACCTGGCCATAACAACACTGCAAGCAATATATAACCTTCTTCTTTTCAGCCTTGTTATTTTGCTATTGACAAAGGTGTGCTTGTAACAAAGGGAGAGCATGGTTTCATGGTCTTTGAGGTTTAACCCACCAGCTCTGAGTTTGACTATGCGCAAATGGTGGGTGTAACATCTCTTTCTCCAGTTTCTGCACCTGTAAAATGTGTATTCTATTATCTCAGAGCAGGTGGTGAAAATAAATGAATATTTGTATTCTGCTGTGAGTTCCTGAGGAAAGATTCTTAAAGTGTAATGTACTAGTAGTATTATGAGCTACCCAGCGAAAATAATCATAAAGTAAGATGAGGTGCATTAGTGTATTGCTTTTGAGTATGCCAGTGTGTGTCTCCTTGTGGTTTTTTGTCACCAAAAATTGAAACCATTGATATTTCTCTAAAGCTTGAAAGAGTAGCACAATTCACATTCAGAAGTCCTTTTAGAGCTAGAGTATTTAGAGGCTTTAATGTACACCTTCAACTGATGAGTACTATGACAGACTAGCATTGGTGGGATCCAGCCATCACTCACCAGAGCAGTCTTGCTTTTGGGGACCTCTTCCCTCTGCAATACATTTATTCACCTTATGCAACAGTATCAATACCAAAAGCTGCAGCATCTCTTGAGGATGCAACACCATGTAGTCTATTAATTCATGGTGATAAATTGCATGTTAGCCCCTTTCATTTGAAGATCTCAGAGCTTCATGAATATTGGTAAGTATTTTATTACCCCATTATTATACATAAGCAAGCTGAAGAACAGGCAAGTTACTTGCTCAAGATCACACACCAACATGGTAGCAGGGTTTTAATTTCAAGATCAGACTGACAAAAGCCTTGCTAAGCCCAAGCCTTGCTTAGGGCATGATCCAGCTGCATCTGGAACCAATAGAAGGTTTTCCATTAGCCTCACAGCCACATGGCAATTAAAAACTTGTGGCTGGCCTGTGTTAGGATATAGATATTCAGGCCTGTCTGTAAAGGCCTATACTCTAATTTAGGTGTATTCTTTCACTTAGCTAGTTCTAGAGGTATAAAAGAGAGAATCAAAATCACTGTCTGACTGTACAAGGTCTTTTCTCACTGTGACAGTCTGAGGCCGTGTTCTTAGGCTAAGGCCCTTGGCTAAGCAGCAGAGGCAGCCATAAGCTGGGAAGCGACCGGTCACATCCTCACATTCCAAACCAGTCAAATTGAAATCAGGTGCTATTGGGCTGTTGGGCACTATCAGGAAAGGATTGTATTCCTATCACCTCCAGAGAAAGGGAAGTGCCTAGAAAATGTAAAAGGAAACTTAGTTTGATAGCATCCTTTCTGCAAGAACTCACTTATCAATAGCTGGGATGTGAAATCCTCATTTCTGTGTTGTTCTATCATTGTAGTCCCCATTTCCCTATTGTCTGTATAATCTCTGTCTGGTTCTGTGATTGTTCCTGTCTGCTGTATAATTAATTTTGCTGGGTGTAAGCTAATTAAGGTGGTGGGATATAATTGGTTAAATAATCATGTTACAATATGTTAGGTTTGGTTAGTTAAATTTCAGTAAAATGATTGGTTAAAGTATAGCTAAGCAGAACTCAAGTTTTACTATATAGTCTGCAGTCAATCGGGGAAATGGGAACAGGGAATGGGGGTGGGGAAATTGGAATCATGTTTGGTTAAGGGGGGGAATGGGAACAGGGGCACATGTAAGGCTCTGTGGTGTCAGAGCTGGGAAGGGGGACACTAAGGAAGGAAACTGGAATCATGCTTGCTGGAAGTTCACCCCAATAAACACTGAATTGTTTGCACCTTTGGAGTTCAGGTATTGTTGCTCTCTGTTCATGCCAGAAGGACCAGGGAAGTAAGTGGGTGAAGGAATAAGCCCCCTAACAGCCTATGCCAGCTGACCTGGCCTAAGGGGCTGTTTAATTGAAGTGTAGACATCTGGGCTAGGGCTGGAGACTGGGCGAGGGGACCCCTTGATCCTCAATTGCAATTAAAACAGCCTCTTAGCCCACACATGGGCCAGCCAGGGGGTTATTAATTGCAGTGTAGGCATAGCCAAAAAGAGTTGGATCAAACCCAGAGATTTTTAGGTCCTGGTTCCATTCAGCACAGCTCAGTAATGCTAGATTGGCAAAATAATTGTTTTTTCAGATCCATGAAATCACAATGAATAAAGCTGTCATGAATAGAGCATTGTTTATCTTGATTACTAAAAACCAAAGTGCACACAATATATTTTAACCTGTACCTTAACTTTGTGAGAAACTTTTTATCTTGGTGTGCTGCGGCTGTCTAATGGTTTGATATCATTATCTGAATTTCAAACTGAAACTACATCTAACTCCAGCAACTTCTTCTCACTCACTTGTTGAAATCTGCATTTATATTGCTAATCAGTTAGTCACAGTTCTGGAAAAAAAGCTAATGAGAGGGAAGATTATTTCGTACTACTTACCTGTTTTTCCAGATATTATTTACCATAATAGGCCAGAAGATAAGAGCTCCAAAACAGCAAAACTTCTGCATAATCTCCAATGCAAGGAATATTTTCCTCTCACAGAAAGCAGAATAGTATAAGAACTTTCTCCTTTTATTGTTTATGCTTTGTGTATATTGGCATTGGGTGAAACAAGAAAAGTGTTTCATGTTCTCTGTTCTAATGGCCTTGAAATTGACATTCAACAGCCATACATAAGCAATTAAAGTTTCATCCATCTCCAGATACTTTCAAGACAGGTGTATCCTAGACAAACCATGTAACTTTCTCAAATGAGCAATTCACACACTATATCATCTTCAGGATGTTTGACGTTTGGGCAACTCTGTCATAGGTTAGGAGCCCTATTGAACCACTGTGTTATAAGTTGTCTTCTAGATAGAGTGAAAGCACTACCTCTCAAGCTATGGTCTTGTCAACTAAGCAAAGTTGTGCACATCTGGTGCTTTGGTGGGAGACTGCCAAGAAAAACAAACAGTGATGGCTGTTATTTAGTAGAGGGCAACTGTTAGAGCACAATGCTGGGGGAACTGTGTTGATGGAGGTCTTTTGGAAGAGACATAAAAGCAAGGTCCTGACCCAGTCTGGTTATCAATCCCAAAGCGGTTCTTGTGGAAAAATTGGGGGGGAGGGAAATTACCCTTGATGTTAAAAAAAAATCCCACCATCGCACCAGTTAAGGTAACTAAATCCTGTCTTTCTAAATTCCTCTGAATTTTCATATGCATAGGGTTTTTTTTTTTCATTTTGTGTTTGAAATGTTTCTTTTGTTCTGTTTTGTGCTGTGAGAGCTGCATGTTCTGTCTCAGAAGTGGCTGGATACTATTAATGGTTATTGTATTAAGAACTAGGAACTCAACACCTTTCCATGTGCTTTGTGCTGCTTCTGAACAGCCAAGGAGACCCCCTGAGGCACAGGATTCCCTGTGTGGTGAAAATGTGTCTCCAGTGTAAAGGATGACTGGACTAGAAATCAAAATGATCTTGACAAACTGGAGAAATGGCATGAAAGAAACAGGATGAAATTCAAAGTACTACACTTGGGAAGAAATAATCAATTGCATAAACAAAATAGGAAATGAGTGCCCAGGAAGGAGTACTGCAGAAAAGGATCTGGGAGTTGTGGCTAACAAACTAAATATGAGTCAACAATGCAATACTGTTGCCAAAAAAGAAAACATCATTCTGGGATGTATTAGAAGTGTCTGTAAGCAAGTCACAAGAAGTATTCTTCCATTCTACTCAGCTGTGATATGGCCTCAATCAGAGTATTGTGTCCAGTTCTGGGCATCACATTTTGGGAAAGATGTGGACAAACAGGAGAAAGTCCAGAGTTCAGCAGCAAAAACAGCTAATGGTCTAGACAATGTGACCTAGGAGGAAAGATGGGAAACAAATGGGTTTGTTTTAATCTGGAGAACAGAAAACGGGGCTGGGGGGAGGCAGTCTTCAAGTATGTAAAAGGTTGCTGTAAAGAGGATGGTGATGAATTGTTCTCCTTACACACCAAGGACAGGACAAGAAATTGTCTTAAATTGCAGCAAGGGAGATTTAAGTTAGACATTAGAAAAAAAAATCTTCCTAACTGTAAGGGTAGTAAAGCACTGGAACAAATTACCTAGGAAGGTGGTGGAATCTCCATCACTGGAGGTTTTTAAGAACAAGTTAGACAAACAGCTGTCAGGGATGGTCTAGATAATACTGAGTCCTGCCTTAGTGCAGCTTACTGGACTCGATGCCCTATCAAGGTCCCTTCCAGTCCTACATTTCTATGATTCTATGAGGTTGCAGTGCCCTGTATGCTAGGAATCCCTATCTGCTGCAATGGGACTTTGAGATATAGGCAGATTAATGCCATTTATAGCAATCTCTAGATCTTTGGGTTAGAGGCTGGGTGACCACTGGCTAGCCCCATGGTCAGGGAGCCAAAACAGGACAACTTTTAGGTCTCCCCACAGATGCTCTGAATATTTAAGCTGCAGCAGCTGAAGAATCAGTACCTTGCATGTAAAGCTGGCACAATGTCTATAAATGTAAGATAAGCTACAGATATACATACAGATATGTAACTGTGGTAGTTGGATAGTCTGAAGCTTCCCTGTCTACATTTATTTTTGATTCAGAATAAATGTAATCCCCACCCACAGACTCAGAGTGCCATGCCAATTATTTAAAATCACAAAACCAAAATGCAATGCAGTTGGCTCATCCTTCTACTAAGCTGCACATCACAATTGTATATACCACCCCTAGTCATTGGCCTGGATCTCAAACCATCTGCCCTTCTTTCAAAGATCAGTTGAAGCAAATAGCTCCTGCAGCATATAAGGGACCTCGCTTGCTTAATTGACCAGTGTTTCAAGTAGGTTAGACAACCAGACCAAAGAGGCCAACAAAAGAGACCGTTCACCTACTTGACCACCTCAAATGGCACCCCAGGAGAAGGCCAATAAACTTCCGACCCTGAACAATAAGTGGCAGGAGCCAGAGTTTTCCATTAACCACTTCTGAGGCCACAGTGACAAATCTCTTTGAACACTCCAGCTTAAGGCAACTGAACTGGTCAGCAGTGATTTTAATCGTTGCCCGATGAGGACAATCAAAGGGATACATCTTCCCTGACATGGCCCTCCGTCATCGCAAATAATAGTTGCTGCCCTTGATTAACATTGTGCTGCTGAATTTGATTTCCCACACATCCCCTGGATCATGGAGTCAAACATGCTGGAAGCTGAAGTGCCCCTATTTTTGTTCCTTTTATTCGGTTTCATAATAGGCATAAGGTCAGACTGGAAAAGGGAACATATGATCACTTGCTTCCATAATTTTCTGTCTCCTACTAAATAGGAAGCTAAGGGAGGATGATCTTATTTTCTCATTATGCCCTAGAAAAATATCCTGCTATGATCAAGCATTCAAACACAGGAAACACCAAAGTTAAAGTTACAAGCACACCAATAATTCTCTCACCTTGCAAATGTACACTGCAGTACTGCCTTTTATTACGTGGCCACATACAATTTCTCAAATAATACATTATTCTTATAATAATTAAGGTCTTGTTTTTACCACCTAAATGCTTGTGTAGCATTTTGTTTGTTTTTTGCATTCTCAAACTAATTTCATAATTATGGCCCATGCTATCTTTGACTCGTGGGGAAAAAAATAAAATCTTGGTACCTAAACTTAGACATCTCAGCCCAGTTCCACAAAGGTACTCAGATTCCTGTGCTCCAGATTTATATGCCTAAATCCCAGTTCTAGGCATCACTGTTACACATAAAACTGCATGTCTGACTAGCCTTAGGGGCACCTAAACTCAGCACCTGAATTTCTCCTGTAAAAGTTTGTTAGGTGCCTATGCTTCTGCATCTGGAGATGCACACTGCTGCCTTGCTCTAGGCATCTAGATGCCACACTTAGGCCAATATGATCCATAAACCAAGGGAAGATAGGAGATCCTCTGCCTCTCATGCCCGTTTAGGTATACTTGACAAACCAGATCAGGGAGGAGACGGACCTTTCTCATAATCTTTAGCCGAGTGGTTGGGGTACTCATCTGGGCTGTGAGAGATCACTAGTTCAGTTCCTCTCTCCCCGCTATACCCCATGAGGAGAAGGGTTTTGAATCAGGAACTCCTGTACTATGGGATATTCTGCTATGGGTCACGCTCCATCTCTCCTGTTGAAGTTTTCACTTAAGATACTTGAATAATTAAATATTAATGAGGCCAGAGAGAATCACTATAATCTGATGGGTAGGGCACTTACCTTAAGGCTCTCACTTTATGACACAATTTAGCTTTATGTTTGATCATGTGGAAGAAGTTATCATGCATGTGCTGCTTGTTGAGAAGTTTATGCTCTATCAAAGAAAGCTATTAAAAACCATTTCTCCTTAAGGTATCTAGAACTGGTTGGAAACATGGCTCTTCAGCCACACCCCCCCCCCCAATTTTGACTTATCAAAAGCAGAGTTTTCTATTTAAAAAATTAACAAATTTTTTTTGAGGAAACCTAATTGCAAGGTGAGCAAGATTTTGTGACAATTTTTCAGTGGAACATTTTCCCAACCAAACAGTGTTTTATGGAAATAGAAATCTTCCAGCTTTTCCATAGGGTTTATGGAATTTTCTATAGAAAAAATAGACCCTAAATTATAATATTTTGTTTCCATGTTATTCTTCATATCCTACTGTGCTTTTGAGGTGCCTCTGCAGAGATGTAGTTTTAGTTCCTTCATGCCTCTGTTCTCCCCTATGGGCCTTGCTCCCTGGACAATCACTCATGATACACTATGTTCTTTACCTATGGCTAAGCTGTCATGGTTCATCATCGGATGAAACATTTTTGCATTTCTAAATAGATTTTTTTCTGAAAATTTTTGTTCCACAAAAAAGTTATTGACTTTTTGTTCCATTTTGGGACTAACAGAATTGTGAAAGTATCAGATTCCCTTGCAGCAGAAATTCTGTTTGTTTGTTTGTTTTTTTTAAATCAGCTCTATCCTTGAGCTATTTGAGTAATACATTCAAGTTTGTTCCCAGCTTTCAGAAAGCTGTTTCTGATAGTAGAAATGTCCTCCTTCTGAGATTAATTATTCCATAATTTGCTTCCGGTCTCATCTCAGTCTTAACCTGTTTCTAATACATCAAATCCAACTCTTTGTATAATAGAATCCTAGAATATCAGGGTTGGAAGGGACCTCAGGAGGTCATCTAGTCCAGCCCCCGCTCAAAGCAGGACCAATCCCCAACTAAATCATCCCAGACAGGGCTTTGTCAAGCCTGACCTTTAAAACCTCTATGCAAGTAGATTCCAAAACCTCCCTGGGTAATGTATTCCAGTGCTTCACCACCCTCCTAGTGAAAAAGTTTTTCCTAACATCTAATCTAAACCTCTCCCACTGCAACTTGAGACCATTACTCCTTGTTCCATCATCTGCTACCACTGAAAACAGTCTAGAGCCATCCTCTTTGGAACCCCCCCCCCTTCAGGTTGTTGAAAGCAGCTATCAAATCCTCCCTCATTCTTCTTTTCTGCAGACTAAACAATCCCAGTTCCCTCAGCCTCTCCTCATAAGTCATGTGTTCCAGCCCCCTAATCATTCTTGTTGCCCTCCGCTGGACTCTTTCCACTTTTTCCACATCCTGGACACAGTACTCCAGATGAGGCCTCACCAATGTCAGATAGAGGGGAATGATCATGTCCCTTGATCTTCTGGCAATGCCCCTACTTATACAACCCAAAGTGCCGTTAGCCTTCTTGGCAAAGAAGGGCACACTGTTGACTCATATCCAGCTTCTCATCCACTGTAACCCCTATCTTTAATGTGTGTCCTTCAACACATTTAAATAAAGCTTCTTACTTCCCTCCACCTCCATTCATTCTCCCTGGAGCTTATTGATTGTACTAGAGCATGAAGCCACCATGTAAGTTAAGTATTATCCATTTTAGCTTCAGTCTGATTCAGTCAAATACTTAGATACTGTAACAGGGCTCCACTCATTACACTGGCTCCTCCTTCTGGCCATCTTGGGGATTACTCTGCAGGTTGGTACACCCTCTCTCAATGGTGCCTTGCCTGCTGTCACTTCTGCTCCTGGACCCATGTCATTCCAAGGATCACAGCATCCTCTTCATGACATAGCCCTTTGGCTATGTCATGATATGTCTCCCCCCCAATTCCAGGGACCCTGCAGTCAATTTTTCCCAGTGGAGACTGCAACTAATTGTCCGGTCACTTTCCCAGTGGTGAGTGGAGGAGAACCCTCTACTCCAGGTGGGCTAACCCAAGGACCTTGTAGATGGCAACCATGGGCTGTGTTGCCTATAACTCCACAGTACATTTTCCTGGGCCACTTCTCCACGGCCCCAGCACCTTCTTCGCCCTTACCTCAGGGCCTCAGCATGAGAGTCTTAGCAGCCAGACAGTGCTGTTCTGTCCAGGCTACTAGCTTCCTTCCTCAAGGATCCCTCTCGGCCACAGGCATCACATGGCCCTATCCCAGCTGCCGGCATCCTGGAACTCATGCCTTTCTTCCTCTCTTGCTCTTTTCAACTTCTAGTGACATCTTCATGCAGGTGCTTGAAGATGAACAGTTGCTGCTCAGCTAGCTGTGACAAATAGGCCTGTATGTACTACTGTGCCTCTCACGGTCTCCATTGGGTTTCGAGAACCTGCAGCAGCAGGGCCTGGAGCCACCATTGCTGCTTGTCAGCCCCTTTCTGCTGGGATACTGACCCTGGAATCTAGCCTAGGATGGCACAAGAATCCTCAACAAAGAAGGTCTCTGCATATCCTGGCTCCATTGTCTCCACCTTCAGGGTCTCTGAAATCCCTGTGATGGACAATTGTCTCCACAGTCCTCTATCTTCCCCTTATATCAGAGGTGACCCTGTACCCACATTCTCCATCAAAGGTGACTGGGCTCCACTCGCCATGCTGGCATCTCCTGCTGGTTGTCTTGGGGATTAGCTCTACAAGTTGATACACCCTTTCCCATTGGTGCCTCACCCACCATCAATTCTGCTCCTGGACCCATATCACTCCAAGGACCACAGCATCCTTTTCAGGACACAGCCCTCCAGCCAGGTCATAATCTATGCTCCTCCCTTCTAGGAGCTTTGCTGTCAGCTGTCCAGCCACTTCCCCCAGTGGCAACTTCATCAAATTGTCTGGCCACTTCCCCAGTGGTGAGTGGGGGAAGGAGAAGACAGACATGACCAGGCCAACCTATTACTCCAGATCTGGCCAAGGGAAACCACATACATTCCCTCAAACCCCTCAGCACATTTCCCTGGGCCGCTTCCCGAGCACCTTTTTCACCCTTACTTCAGCACGCCATTCCTAGCAGCCAGCCATATTCTCTTACTCCCCTATCCCTGCCTAGCACTACTCGGTCCAGGGTACTGACTTCCTTCTGCCTACAAGGCACCCAGGGCTTCCTCTTTGAGCTCTAGAGAGGAACTAACCCTGCTCTGCCCTACAGCTCTTCTTATGTGGGCCTGCCAGATTGGCTGATCTTCACTGCCCCTCTCCTGTTGGTTGCTTCTCACGCAGTCTCCCTAGGGCTCTATTAACCCCTTCCAGGCAAATGTGGGACTAACGCCCCATCACAAATACCAAACAAAGAAATACATTACACACGGATATAATATTTTTCACAGTGACTCAAGAGCTGAAGTCCCATTAACTTTTATTAAAAAGTCCCTGTCAAGGTTCCTCCCCCACTCTGAACTCTAGGGTACAGATGTGGGGACCTGCATGAAAAACCTCCTAAGTTTATCTTTACCAGCTTAGGTCAAAACTTCCCCAAGGTACAAAATATTCCACCCTTTGTCCTTGGATTGGCCGCTACCACCACCAAACTAATACTGGTTACCCGGGAAGAGCTGTTTGGACACGTCTTTCCCCGCAAAATACTTCCCAAAACCTTGCACCCCACTTCCTGGACAAGGTTTGGTAAAAAACCTCACCAATTTGCCTAGTTTCAGAGTAACAGCCGTGTTAGTCTGTATTCGCAAAAAGAAAAGGAGTACTTGTGGCACCTTAGAGACTAACCAATTTATTTGAGCATGAGCTTTCGTGAGCTACAGCTCACTTCATCGGATGCATACCGTGGAGTTCGGTATGCATCCGATGAAGTGAGCTGTAGCTCACGAAAGCTCATGCTCAAATAAATTGGTTAGTCTCTAAGGTGCCACAAGTACTCCTTTTCTTTTTGCAATTTGCCTAGGTGACTACAGACCCAGACCCTTGGATCTTAAGAACAATGAACAATCCTCCCAACACTTGCACCCCCCCTTTCCTGGGAAATGTTGGATAAAAAGCCTCACCAATTTGCATAGGTGACCACAGACCCAAACCCTTGGATCTGAGAACAATGAAAAAGCATTCAGTTTTCTTACAAGAAGACTTTTAATAGAAATAGAAGTAAATAGAAATAAAGAAATCCCCCCTGTCAAATCAGGATGGTAGATACCTTACAGGATAATTAGATTCAAAACATAGAGAACCCCTCTAGGCAAAACCTTAAGTTACAAAAAAGATACACAGACAGAAATAGTTATTCTATTCAGCACAGTTCTTTTCTCAGCCATTTAAAGAAATCATAATCTAACACGTACCTAGCTAGATTACTTACTAAAAGTTCTAAGACTCTATTCCTGGTCTATCCCCGGCAAAGACAGAATATAGACAGACACAAGACCCTTTGTTTCTCTCCCTCCTCCCAGCTTTTGAAAGTATCTTGTCTCCTCATTGGTCATTTTGGTCAGTTGCCAGCAAGGTTACCTTTAGCTTCTTAACCCTTTACAGGTGAGAGGAGCTTTCCCCTGGCCAGGAGGGATTTCAAAGGGGTTTACCCTTCCCTTTATATTTATGACAGTCCCTAAGTATTTGTATTGTGGTTGCACCTAGCAGCCTCATGCATGGACCAAGACCATATTGTGCTAGGCGCTGTACAAATACTGAACAGAAAGATGGTCCCAGGGCTAACTTTTTAAAGATATTTAGATGCCTAAAGATACAGATAGAAGCCTAATCTGCTTTCGCACTTAGGAAAATGTCAGTAGGTATCTATCTGCATCTGTAGGCAAATAAATACCTTTTAAAAATTTGGTTTGCTGTACCAAGTGAACTTCGACTTTTGGAAAATAATTACTCCATGATGGCCAGTTTAAATGTCCGTTCTGCATCTAGGCTGGCTCTGTTTTTGCAATCCTGGGTGTGTGTATTTGCCCACAGTTGCAATGGATAAAATGCTCGGGAGAACATCACGGAATGATATTTACATCCTTTTTTCTCCACACCTAAAAATAAACCCTGTGTCTTGTTTAATTTTGTGATCAAACCTAAGGAACAATGTTTCTTTGGATAAACTGGAACCTATTACCATGACCAGTGCATGCTTTTCTCCCCAAAAAATCTTATGCACTCACAAAAAAGGCTGAAAGACTTTTTGGTTTATTTTTCCCTGTTAGGTTACGGAATGTGAGGTTGTGCTAGAGGAAGGCAGGATATGAATTCACATCCTGTATACAAGGCTGCTTAGTTCTTTCTGCAACACATCAGAATCTATCTCTGAATCAGACTTGGGTGGCGTCAGCTGTGCAGAGCGCTGAGGCGGCCAGCTTCACAATCTCATAGCTTTGGGGGGTTTATACTGTGGTATTGCTTAAACTGTGAGCAGATTGAACAAAATAAAAATGATTTTCTTTAGCTTTGAAGGAAAAGCTTTTCTGTTGGAAGATCTCTACCTCTTACATATCATATGTGCTCATCTGAGAATTTTTATCAGCTTCCAGGACTGCCTCATTATACAGGTGAAGACAAGTGGAACTTGGTGCCGCTGCTCTTAAGCAGAGTCCCTTTGGGAGGACCTATCAGAAGAAGTTGCTTTGCTTTGTTGTCTGCTGCAGAAAACGGATTCCAAAAGTGTACCTTATATTCAACAGATTAGCATTTTAAATCCTCTCCTCTTACAGATCTTGAAAATCTCCCCACAGCAAATTCAACTTCTTTTGTAGCTCACATGTGAGGTTTAGTTTTGTTTTTTTTAGTGAAACTTCATCTTCCTGAAGCAGGGAGAACTCACTGGAGTGTGATTGTTTTTCCATTCCAAATAGAGTTGTTTTTCCTTGATAGCTGTTTTTAAATCTGGTTCCTGGAAGTTCTTGCCATGCATCTATTTGCATCTTTCTCACAGACATGGCTATATTTATAGTGCAATCTATACAGGGGAGATATTAATTAATCATTTATTGTGTGGCACTTTTGTTACTGCTGCCTATAATGGCCAGACCCAAAGCTCTGCCACCAAGGCTAGAAACATTCCAGCCTGTGCACCTGAGCTCTTAATGGGGGTGGAGGTGGGGGGTGGGGGGTTCAGGCTGGCTAGCCCTTGAAGACGTCAAGCATAGCTTTGCCTGTGACCTAGCATTTAACGCCCAGCTGATCCTGTTCTGGACTCAGTTACAATTAGTGATCCCAGGTGTGGGAGGGTCAGGGAGGAAACAACATAGAGAAGGAAAGGAGCTCAGTGAAGGGAGGATATAGAAGGTAGGATGTTCTTTCTCTCTGGGAGGGGTTTGGTGAAGGTAGGCTGAAGAAGTCTAAAGACATAGAGTTAGTCCCTGTTGTGGGCCCAGGGAGGCAGTCCTATGGGTTGGTATGCTAGGGGAGGAACAAGGAACTGGGGGGGAACTCCAAAGAAGCCTAAGGTCTGGGAACTAGAGCAGAGGCTGTATGAACCACAGGCTACTGGGAAACAGCACAAGGGGCTTTGAGGTCGGAAGTGGATTATGGAAGCAGCAGCATATCTAAAGGCACAGACCTAGCTGCTTAATGCAGGGTCTATGAGCCAGAATCGAGAACAGAAGATAGGTCTGTGTTCCCCTATCAGCCCCAAGGAAGGGACATAAAAGCCTCTACACAAGGACTATGGGACACTGGGTGGGGCTGAAGATTGTGCCTACAGAATGGACTGAGGAGGAGCCCAAGTGGGATGAAAGGATCTCTTAGTTGGATTTTTGTTATTCTGGAAGGTGATTGAACTTAAAACAGCCAGAGGGCTAGGCTATGGAAGTTGTGGATAGAAACATTCCAATGTGGATGGAAAATGGTGGCCAACAGGATCTGCTGGAGATGAAGATCCCACTAGCACCCTTCTGCGACACCAGAAGGCGCTACGGTGGTAAGTGTAACTGCTTACAGGAAGCATTGTAATTTATTGTTTGTATAGGCCATCTACCAACCATTTTCTCTGTTCCTCTCCTCCCCACCCCCACAGCAAAGGAGTCTCTCTGGAGCTACTATGACTCTTGGAGCTGTGCAGATAACTCACCGTACCTTCTTCGGGCCTGTGCCTAAAGGCACAAACTAGCCCTATGGAAGGGAGACTTGCTTTGAAATAAAAAGAAGCTCTGGGGAAGGTAATGAAGGCAAGTTCTTTTCTTCAGAAGGGATGAGAACAAGCTTATTTTTCCATGTGGTTCTGAGATCTTTTATTTGGTGCAGTATGGCAGGTGGTGGAAAATAACAGGGATCTCTAAATATCCCTGTGGTCTTATGGTGCTCACCAAACCAAGCATCTATGCCTTTCAGGTAATCTAACATGTCTGATCAGCACTGTCTAAATAAATCCCCTAATCCATGCACAATTTGGACAAAGTGTGCTCTAATTTGATGACACTGAAGGAAAAATGACTTATTAAATACATGTACTCACTCTGTCAGTATAGGATGAGCATTAACTGAGACAAGTGGATTAAAAAGTGAGAGTCTCATTTACTGCTTGTGCCAGATATGGAAAAAGTGATGGGCTGTGTCAAAGAAGCTCATGTACTCCGGGTCTTAAATCCAGGCACTTGTTAACTGGGAGCTGGTTATGTCCTGACATGAAAAATGAAGCTTACATTGTATGTAGGTGAGCCGGTAATTTGCACTGTTTTGCACATGATGTGTCTAATTTGCTAATAGTTAAACTGCATATGGTGTGTAAATAGGTATAAAGTTTGAACCGAGGTTTTAAATCAATTTATGTGAACAACTTAATCTTACTGGCAGGCTGCCTTGGGGGTACTTGGGACATAAGAATGAAATCCGCTCCTGTGCGGAGGGACAGCACAAGACAAAGTGATGTGTTTGAGACTGTCCCTTTCTAACACTAACATAAGGTTGATCCACCTTCCAAAGCAGTGATCCTCAGCCTGTGATTTCTGAGATATCTATTGCGCTACATGGTTATTCAAACAGCTCCTGTTGTCTTCATGGTTGACTAACATTCCCTTACTCAACTTCCTTCTCCCTCTCTGCTTGCCTCCCTGAAAGTGGAACTTGCAGCTCAAATGCAGGAAAGGGAGATCAGGGTTTTTATGCCTTTTTCTGCAGCATGGACCACAGGTCTCTTGCTAGGATCATCTGAATAAATCTCACTTATTCCTTGCCATTGGAAGGGCCTCAGGCATTCATGCACCTTTGACCCTCTTCTTCTCTCCCTGTGGCACACAATAGCTTAGTCTCCCAAGGGCTGTAATACTTTTGTCAAATTCTGGTTGTTGGCTTTGTGCAGAGGGGCTGGGTGGTGTTGAGCGGCCTATGGTATATAAAAAGAAAAGGAGTACTTGTGGCACCTTAGACTAACAAATGTATTTGAGCATAAGCTTTCGTGAGCTACAGCTCACGTCATCAGATGCATTCAGTTCTAAGGTGCCACAAGTACTCCTTTTCTTTTTGCGGATACAGACTAACACGGCTGCTACTCTGAAACCTATGATATACAGGAGGTCAGATGATCTGGTGGTCCATTCTGGCCTTACCCACCGAGTCAGGGTTTATGTCTACACTACACACTAGGCTCAGGTTTGAGCCCGTGTCCCCCCCATTTGTCCACACACAAGTCAGTCTGACTTGGGTCAGCAAGCATTCACATTCTGGGTCTTAGGACTGTGCTAGGGGGACAGGGGGTCAAAAGCCCAAGTATCACTGTGACTTAGGTGGACACAGCTCAAACTTCAGACCCAAGTCAAAAGATCTGCGTAGTGCAGTATGGATGTGTTGGTACAGCTACGAGACATGGGTCCAGCAATTGTCAACCTGGGTTTACAATGCAGTGTAGACGCTCAAGTACGCACTTGGAAACACTGAGCCCAAAAGCTGGGGTCTCAGAGACGCATCCTAACAAGGCAAATCCCTTTCTTTCCAGGGAGTGCTAAAATGAACCTGGAGAATCTGTCCTGTTGTAATGTGGCATCAATGCCTGATGGTCTCCTCTTGATGAAGCAACATCACCACATCTTGATATAACATGGGAATGTTACCTTTGCAATGCACCATCAGGAGACTGCTGTTTTGTGTTTCTCTAAGGCTCTTTCAAGTGATGAAGTGGCTAACAATTCCAAAATGAAAGAAAAATAACCCTCAGTAAATGAGATTTTCAAAGCTTGCTTATGGTTTGGTATGAGTCAATTTTGTGAAAGTGCTGGGAAAATTTCTCATTTGGCAAAAGAGTGAGAGGGGGAAGCAAAGTTTGGGGTTCCCTTTCCCAAAATCAGTTTCTTTTGGAAAACCACCTACATTTCAGATATGAAATGAATCATTTTGTGGCTATTTCAAGGTTAACAAGAGTCTAGGATTGCAAAAAATCCAAAATTTAAATGATCATTTTGCAAGGTATACATTGAAAAAAAATAATTCTCTTTTCCAAGGTTCTGCTCTTCACCTATAGAAAACAGAGTAGCAGTGCTCTTAGAGAAGCAGGCCACCAGTACACTAGTTGCATGTCTTCCTCAATAACAAGTTATCTTTCACCTTTTTTCCTTTTTTAATACAGATTATTTTTGTTCACTTTAGTCTTACTGTCTTTTTGAACAAAGAGATGAAACATGATTCTCCCCCCCCCCCCCCAAAAAAAAAAAAAAGAGGCTCATATCCACTTAACTCTTGTCCCATTGGGGTCAATGGTAAAACTTCCACTGAGTTCAGTAGGAACAGAGTTAAAGCAATTTTGAAAATCTTCCCTCCCCCACCACCACACAAGAAGCCTTAGGAGTCCCCTGTGTACTTCAGTTTATGTAGCAGAATAATTGACCGCATACATGTCTCTTGCATATGCAGATAGAAATATGAAAATTAAATCTGAACATCACTGGGGACCTGCTTTCTTTTTTCCAAAATCCTGGGAGCACGACAAATTGTGTGTGCAACTGTATGTCTAACCTTGCACACACACAACCAAATCCTGGCTCCCTTTGAAGTCAATGGCAAAACTCTCATTGGGTAAAGAATTTGCCCCATAGTTACTATCACTGCTTGTCCAAAACAGGCTTTGGTACATGCAGATACTGGATTGTTAGATGGAATTGCTGCAACTACCCATGCAAACCAGTTGAATGGAATGGTTTCCTCGGCTTTGGGGTCCTGCAATTTGAAAATTGAGTTAAAAATGGCCAGTCATAACTGGCAATAAATAATTCCCTCTCTCTCCTTGCCTAGAGATAGTTGTATGCCACTGAATGCTACCACAAGTACAGCTAGGCATGTTTTGCTTCTAGCTTCCAGGAATTCATGGCTTATTATTTTCCTTCACCCAAAGAGATCCAGTCTAGGGTCTCATTTTTGTGTTGTTCACATCCTAATAGAAATAATTTGCTTAGTTTTCGGAGGACCTTAGTACTGATGCTTATTCATAAGCTGAATACATATATATATGAGGAGAAGTATTTTGAAAAAGTTTGTTTCAGGATATTGGTAGTGTTAAAAACATTCTACCTCTTGCTCTACTGATTTTTGCTTTTCTTTACAAAATAGTATCAGCAAGCAAAGGTAAAGTTTGCTATTCAAGTTTCCTTAACGTTTTGTGATGTTCCACTTGACATCATGATGCATGTGGGTAATTACCGAAGCATGAAGTTAAATTGGTGAATCATTATTGTGACCAGGAGAAATGGAGTTAATCAGTCATAAAGTCACAGGTAACCTGGTTTTGCTTTTGTGAAGATGAGCTTTTGCACCAGTCTGGGTAATTCTTCTTTGGTGGTGGTAATTTTGCAGTAAGCTTTGGGATCATAATTATTTTGTCAGAGGCGATAGACTAATATCCTTCTGTCTTGCTAACATATCACTTGACTGTGTCAGCAAAAGCTAAAAGAAAGTTAAAGTAATTGGTCTTGAACTGCTTTCTGAAATGATGATTCTTGCATAATAGAGGGGATATGGGTACCAAGAAAAACACCTACACTGAGCACTGAAGATGAGAGAGAAGTTGTTTTCAAGAGATTTCCCCCTTGTTCTGAAGACTGACCGGTATGTTCCCATCATGCATTGTGCCGCAAAGTGATTAGATTAAGTGCACAGAAGTGGTAGATTGAACAGGAAAGGGGGGAAATCATCATGATCTGTCATTCAAGAGAGATCAGTAACTTCTTCCTTCCCATGCTGATGAATTTATCAAATCATCTACTTCAGTGACTACTTCTGGCTTACATAAGAGATGTTAGGGTGGCTGCAATTAAAAGATAACGAGAGCCAGAAAGCACTTTAAAAATGTGCTCTCACTGCTTCCTAGAATTCAGTTGGAGCTAAATACTTCAGTGTGTCCATCATCTAATCTAATTTTTTTTTCAATAATAGACCAGACGCAAGGACTGAGAACTTTATGAATAACCTCTTAGCAATCCATAAGAGCTTTGACAGACATTTATAGTACAAAATATATGGTAATGAATGACAATGGTGGTAATGATCCCTTTTCCTCGGTGGCAAAGAGAAGTTTTCTGCCTAAGATGCTTTTTTATATGGAAAAGGGAGGGGAAGCTAAGAAACTGCTCCATCACTCCACACTGACCCTGACATTCCAGGCTTCAGAGTGAGACAGAGAGCAACAATTCTGGAATGATAGTATATGTCATAGACTAAAGAAGAAAGTATTGTGACACTGGTTACAACTTCCTAGATCCAAGTTCAACTCCCATCTCTGCCTCTGCAGACTTCCCGTGAGAGCAGTGCCGTTGTTAGCCCCCTGGGGGCCATAAACAGGAATATTGGGGGGGGGGCTCCCCATACACAATACTAAAACAGGTGCATTCTTATATTAAAGAGCTTCTCAGGGCCCTAAACAATTTAGTCCACTTATGCCTAGTGCCAGATCTTAGAGTATGGGCAAGTAACTTGGCTCCTCTGTGCCTTAGTCCTCCATCTGTAAAATGGGAACAATACTACTTTCTTTGCCCTTGTCTAGATAGATACTTCCTGGGTACAATTAACAACTTCTTTCTGTGCATTATAGAATATATCCTAATCTATGTAGGGACACATTCATCATTATGGACACTGTGTGTGTATGTATATGCATAATAGTAAAAAAGTTGATAGTATTTGGAAGTCAAAGCTGATTACATTTGGCTGGCATGAAGTTCTGATTCTAAATAGGTGGAGAGGTAGAGAAAATAAAATTACATTGCATTCATAATATTTAAAATATCAGATAAAGAGAAATAGTTTCAGTAGGTTCAAAACAACAATGGTAAGTATGCTGCACAAATATCTGCAGTCTCAAAATGTCAAGTGACAAATTATTTCATAAATGAATATTTAAGTCAAGTAGTAATTGAGTTGATTTTTCCTAAAAATGATAATTGAAGTGCTTTATTCTTTTTTTACTGCCAATATAAAATTGCATAATTAGTACAATTACTTTCAGGAGTGACTAATTTTCGTTCTGTTAAGTATGCAGGAAATGCTATGCTGACAACTGCAAAAAAAGTGAAAATCTTCCCTTAAGAAGGTCAGTATTTGTATTACAGGGCAATCAAAATGGTGTTAAAACAATGAAACAGTCCAATATACAATGGCAACAAGAGACCAAGAGGTAAAATAGAAAGAAATAGTAAAATAGGGGATAACTCATAATAGGTAACTGCTAGATCTCTGGTTTGCATCAGATTCCAAGATCTGATCCTGGATCCATTGAAGACAAAGGCAAAGCTCCTATTGACTTCATGTAAGGAAGCACTGGGCCCTGTCAGTCTTATCCAATAAACAATTAAATCAGCAGGTGTCCTGTAGTCTCATAGTTGAAAGCCTGTAGACTTTCAACTACCTGAAAGGGGGTTCCAAAGAGGATGGATCTAGACTGTTCTCAGTGCTAGCAGATGACAGAACAAGGAGTAATGGTCTCAAGTTGCAGTGGGGGAGATTTAGGTTGGATATTAGGAAAAACTTTTTCACTAGGAGGGTGGTGAAGCACTGGAATGCGTTACCTAGGGAGGTGGTGGAATCTCCTTCCATAGAGGTTTTAAAGGTCAGGCTTGACAAAGCCCTGTCTGGGATGATTTAGTTGGGGATGGGTCTTGCTTTGAGCAGGGGGTTGGAAGAGATGACCTCCTGAGGTCCCTTCCAACCCTGATAGTCTATGATTCTCATTCCCCAGCGAGCAGATCACTATTATCAGAGGTTTCGGAGTAGCAGCCGTGTCAGTCGGCATCCACAAAAAGAACAGGACTACTTGTGGTACCTTAGAGACGAACAAATTAGATTGCCAGCTAGTGTTCTAGAGTGGCTAAGGCTTGGGCTTTCAGAGTGTCTTTGAGAATAATATAATAAGCCATCACGATAGATGGCAAAAACCAAGAACAAATTTGGTGTTCCCACTTTCCCAGCTGGCAGAGCCACTGGTATGGGAAACGCTGTTTTTTTTCTTGTTAGCATGCGCCCTTCCTCTCACCCCAAACATTCTGTTAGTTGCTGATTTTTGGGGGGACAGCATTGCTGATGGTGTCAGAGGAAAAAGCGATGCTTTGACAGCAGGGATCCCCTAGACAGCAGGGATCCCTTAGCATATAGGGGAAACAAATGTTCTAAAAATTAGGGGTTGAAGAAAAAGTTTAGGGCTAGATTGTGACTTTGGTGATGCACCTACACAGAACTGCCCCCCACTACACCCCAGTGTAGCTCAAGAGTAAGCATGTGTGTACAGCCTATCTACTCCCCAACCCCAGAGCAGGGGGTGAAGTGTTGACTCCCCCTCCCCACTGCAATGCATCAGCCAGTGTGGCTGAGCCAGTTCCAGCCAGCTCCCTACACTCCCAGAGCAGCACAAGACGATTGTTCCTCACAGGGGTATCTGAAAAATAATGCCTCCCAAAGCTACTCATGGGCTGGTGCTGCTTATGCATCACCCCTTGCTCAGTCTAGCCCTAGAGGAACCATTTTCAATAGCCATTTAAGGGCTCTACTGCAAAAATAAATGAGCAAATAGAACTTTGCATTCCAAAGTTATAGGTGCCCAAAAGAATGAGCTTGGGTCCGATTCCACTTTTGCTATCACTACGCTGATGTAAGAGAGCAGAATCACTCCCAAGGCCTTCAAACATATGTTCAAATATTACATATTAGGCATCCTAAAGTGTAGTCACATGGGAATATTTTAAGCCAGTCTTAAATATTAAATAAATTATAGAATCATAGAATATCAGGGTTGGAAGGGAACTCAGGAGATCATCTAGTCCAACCCCCTGCTCAAAGTAGGACCAATCCCCAATTAAATCATCCCAGACAGGGCTTTGTCAAGCCTGACCTTAAAAACCTCGAAGGAAGGAGATTCTACCACCTCCCTAGGTAATGCATTCCAGTATTTCACCACCCTCCTAGTGAAAAAGTTTTTCCTAATATCCACCCTAAACCTCCCCCACTGCAACTTGAGACCATTACTCCTTGTCCTGTCATCTTCTACCACTGAGAATAGTCTAGAACCATCCTCTTTGGAACCACCTCTCAGGTAGTTGAAAGCAGCTATCTCATTCTTCCCCCCTCATTCTTCTCTTCTGCACACTAAACAATCCCAGTTCCCTCAGCCTCTCCTCATAACTCATGTGTTCCAGACCCCTAATCATTTTTGTTGCCCTTCGCTGGACTCTCTCCAATTTATCCACATCCTTCTTGTAGTGTGGGGCCCAAAACTGGACACAGTACTCCAGATGAGGCCTCACCAATGTCAAATAGAGGGGAACGATCACGTCCCTCGATCTGCTGGCTATGCCCCTACTTATACATCCCAAAATGCCATTGGCCTTCTTGGCAACGAGGGCACACTGTTGACTCATATCCAGCTTCTCGTCCACTGTCACCCCTAGGTCCTTTTCCGCAGAACTGCTGCCTAGCCATCTTTATACTAAAACACTTGCAAAAGAGACCATTTAAAACATGCCTGGGGAGCAGTGAGGCAGAGTTCAGCAAATTGATTTTGAGTTGCTACAGATTTCGAGGACCAAGTGGGATTTGACCTAATGTTAAAAGAGGCCTTAGCAGAAATTTACCCAGTGGTGACACACGTAGTTGACTTTAAGAATGAGGACATTATATAAATGTTAAAGACAAATTGGCGGTGTGTAAATTGAGAAGGGAAATACAAGTGACAAAATATTACTAGCATATCTCTGAGAGACCGTGAATAGAGCAACTGAATGTAAACCCTGGTGATCTAGGTTCTATAACTCTGTCCTCTGCCTGTTTTTCCTCTACCCTTTGTATGTCCTGTCTCTTTAGATTGTAAGCTATTCATGGTGGGGAGTATCTGTCTCGTGCTCTGTGTTTGTAGACTAGAACAATGGGGCCTCAATGTTGGTTGGAATCTCTAGGTGCTACTGTAATACACTCATACGCTGTCCAGTATATATCAAACATCTACTCCATACAGCATAATCATGCCCAAAATAGCACTTCAACAGGCTAAAGCGATATGCAGAAGCTAAATATGTAATATGTAGCAACTGTCGTATAAACATCATAACGTGGGAATAAAATAAGCTAATTCAACTCCATTTGTCTACATTCGGCTCTGGGTTGTGAGGACAGGTAATTGCTGTGGTGTAAGACGTCTCTCCCTTTGGGGTGGGGGGAGAAGAGCAAGCACAACCAGAAAAATGAGTGGGTTCAATCCGCATTTGGTCATCCAGAGGGAAGCTATCACACAAGCAAAACCTGCCTTGTCATGGTGAAATCTTGGCTGGGAGGGCAATGATTCAAATACGAATGGCTATCTTCATTAAAATGCTCTGTCTTGACCTGCCTTACTAGTTTGGGGACACATTTGCACTTCCCTGCTCCTGCTGGGATGCATTTCCGCCCGCCCTCCAAGTGAATAAGTACTGCTAATGAGAAAAATTGGAATTTAGCAATTGCAAGACATGACTGGCTAAGATGCTCACCTAAACTGTTGTGTAAAAATGATTTGTGCCCTATTCTGCAACCTTTAGTCATACTGAGTGGTATGACCATTCAAGAACTCCCAGTAGGGTGACCAGATGTCCCAATTTTATAGGGACAGTCTTGATTTTGGGGTCTGTCTTATATAGGCTCCTATTACCCTCCACCCACTGTCCTGAATTTTCACACTTGCTGTCTGGTCACCCTAACTCCCAGTATCACATAATGATGCACCCTGCTTATAAGTAACCATATCATGATGGGGTAGGTGGGGGGTATGCAGGGAATTCCTGACCTACCCCAGCACTTGAGGTTGTAGCTAATGCTATCTGTTTCATGGAAGGAGTTCTGAGGGTCCACCCCATACAAACTACTCCTGGTTAATGCTACTGCTCTTTCTGTAGAGAGTGTAGAAGCAGCTGGATCAGCTGTTTTCTTCTGGGTTTGGTGGGAAGTCCTGGAGGTGGGCTGGAAGGTGCTGACATCCCTGTTGCTGCTGCATAAAAAGCAACAGTTTAGAAAGACCAGAAAAGGGTTTTCCCTCTTGGCTATCTTTCCCACTGTTTTCTGTAATTAATTTTCCCCCTCTCTCTCTCACCTCTGCCAGCTTGCACAGCCTTGATTGGCAACTCCGTGGTCTCTAGTTGCCTGTCAATTTACATTGCAATCAATAAAGTACCTAGGTCTCCAGCAATATTAACATACATTTAATAAACAACAAGGTTAACTTTCAGCTGACATTTATGGCTATTTATTGAAGCAAAAGCTTTCTCACATGTTTAAATGTGCTTGTACAGAATTCTTCTTTGATGCAATTGCCTTACATGCTTCTGCTCTTTGCTTTCCATTCCAAGGGAAACACTCAAAGACATAAGTGCAGCTGCTCGCCTAATTCAAACAAAAAATATTTTTGCCTTACTGAGGAAATGTCTTTTGCAGAACTACTCAAAATTCTTTTGCTTTCTGCCGCTGCTTGAGCTTCAGAAAACTTGTGCAAGCTGGTTTGACTGACAACCAGTTAGCTACCCAAGAGCTGAGCAGGAGACGAGACACACAAGACGTATGGCTAGAAAACACAATTTCCGTGGCTAGTGTTTATGCAACTAAGGAATTGACTGACACTTTAGGATATGTCTTTGCTGCAGAGTTGGACTAGGTGTGAGCAGCAACATTCATAGAATATCAGGGTTGGAAGGAACCTCAGGAGGTCATCTAGTCCAACCGCCTGCTCTAAGCAGGACCAATCTCCAATTTTTGCCCCAGATCCCTAAATGGCCCCCCTCAAGGATTGAACTCACAATCCTAGGTTTAGCAGGCCAATAAGGAGGGAATTGTGGGAACACAGAGGGTCATCAGCGCTCGAGGAACTTAGCCTGTGCCCTCACCACAAATTGAACAGGTCACTAGCCGGAGCAGGGAAAGAATCTGGGCTTCAGTCCAACCCCCAAAGCCATGCCAGATAGCCAAGGATGAAAGCACCACTAAACTCAGGTAAGAGGGCTTTGTGTGTGGATGGGAGGGGACTATAGGCAACAGGTGGGTAAAAGCATGAGGTAACTCTGCAGTGAACATAACCTATTTTAGATTAAGGGAAATGACAATGAGAGAAAAGACTTAGAGAGCCCTGTGTGTGCATCTCCTTCGTTACAAGCTGTAGCAATGCTGAGAACAAAATGTATGCTGTGATCTGCACAGGAAGAGCTCTTAGAAATGTAGAAGTGAATTATACAGAAGGGATCGTTATTCTATAGCTTCATACGCCACTTTTCATTCTCTGCACTCTGCATCAAGTTGTAGCTACATCCTACAGCAGTGTGGCATAATAGACTTGAAATTCTGTGTGAATATAAAAATGGGAGGGTTTAGTGAATTTAAACATGAACTGAAAATAATCAGTACCGTAGACCTTGTATTTTTGTTCTTTTATCAAACCCACTGTTTTACTTTTCTTCCACATTTCCAGTTCCAAAAAGTAAGAACTTATATCTACATTATCGAAGTGGTTAGGAGAGAAGTTGGAGGTTTTGGCAGCGGAGAGTATGGGACGCTTGAGACTTATAGCTTCTGAGGAGGTATGAATCACAGAAAAGTAGGGCTGGAAGAGACCCTGAGAGGCAATCAAGTTTGACCCCCTGTGCTGAGATAGGATGAAGTAAAGACCATCCCTGCCAGGTGTTTCTCTAACCTGTTTTAAACCTCCAATAATGGAGAAAGGCAAGTGTGGGACAGTGAGATAAGCATTTTAGCTGTGTCTGTTAACTATCTCCATGCTGATCACTAGAAAGTTAATATTTAAATTGCCTTCTTTAAAGTTCCATAACTAACATCCCATTAAGATAGTGCAAGTTCATTTCACTCTGAGCTATAGTGTGAGACTCTCTGCAGACTCAGGAAGGCAGCAAGGCATCGGTTACAGTTGGTTCACAATTTCAAGGTTCACTTTGACAAATATATTTTTGTATCCTTTTTGGTTTGGAAGGGGAAAGAGAGGCAGTGGGATGGGAGGCGTGCTTCACCTTAGCCTAGGCAACCCAAATCCTCCTCCTTCCTCTCTCTTCTCCCCCCCCCCCCAGCATGTACAGAAAAATTTAGATTCTGGAGAATAACTTTGCAGTTGGGGATGGATTCCGTGGTTGCAAATTTCTGGAATACTCACATCACTGCCCACGAGTAAACAAATTTCCAGGAGAAAGAGAGTAACAAAGGATGGTGGTGGAGGGAGCCGTCTTCCTGAGTTGTGTGTTTCAGTTTTGTTAAAGGTACATCACAAGAAAATTATTTTTAAAGCACAAAAGTCTGTTTAAAAAAAAATAAAGAAACTGTTTCTCATTCAGGGGGCCATTTGAAAAGGGCAGTTTCCCTTTTACAATGCAAAGAAGGCGCAGCTGGCCTATATATGCTGTGTTCACTTTGATAATCAGGGCTGGATTATCGCCCATACTGAATAAAGACTTCAAGAGTAAGCCTTATAAAACTACAATTTTACATTGCAGTGTTCTTGAATATTGTAATATGATAGTATCTTTTAAAGGGGAAACGGAATCCCATACTGCCTGAGTAAGGATTTCAGGTGCTAAGGCTGGTATGGTTTGAATCATTATTGTAGAATTCTGTAGCATATAGTCCATTAAAAATAATTTTATTTTACTTGTATCTTTGTCAAGATGTTTGGCCTTCCTGTATGGTCAGAACCTTCTGCATATATGTCCCTGGACTCTCTTCAGTCTTATGCCTTCCAAGTTTACTATGGATATTCAGGAGATTAAAGGAGTGCATTCTTGGGACCTCTGAGTTTCTTAGTTTAATGGGACTAAACAATCCATTTTGATAACAAAACTTCATGACCTGTTGCAACAACCAGGCAGCTAGGACAGAGCTATTCCACGTCAAAGCAATGATCACAAACTCTGTCCAGTTCTGGTGTCTACAATTCAAGAAGAATGTTGATTAAACTGGAGAGGCTTCAGAGAAGAGCCACAAGAATGAGTAAAGGATTGGAAGACATTCTTTACAGTGATAAAACAGACTGAGCTCCTTGAGTCTAGCTAAGCAAAGGGAAGGTTAAGGAGGGACCTGATCATGGCCTAGAAGTACTTACATGAGAAACTAAAGTTTGATAATGAGCTCTTCAATCCCGCAGAGAATGGCTGGAGAAGATCCAATAGCTGGAAGTTGAAGCCAGACAAATTCAGACTCAAAATGAGATGCAAATTTTTAACGGTGAGGGTACTTAACCTTTGGGGCAATTCCTCAAGGGTCGTTGTAGATTTAAAGAGTCCAGTGCTGGAGACTCCACCACATCCCTTGGTAAATTGTTCTAATGGTGATTAACCTCACAGTTAAAAAGCTGCCCCTTACTTTGTTTGACCCCTTCTAGCTTCAACTTCCAGTCATTGGCTCTTGTGATGTCTTTGCATGGTAGATTAAAGACTTGCATCAGATTTCTTCTCCTTATGGAGTTGTTTAGACTGTGATCAAGTCACCTCTGAACTGTCTCTTTTTTGAATATACTTTCTTTCAAAAGTATGTGCTTTAAAGTTCATTTTACCTGAGGAGCTTGTGTGTCAGTGCAGGGGGAGAAGAAACAGGTTTGTCCTTAGAATTTCTCTCCCTGAATTCAAAGGACCTTTTGCTTTTAGGAGGGTTCTTAAGCTGTGTGTCTGTTCCACTGAGTGACTTCTGATTTCTTCAGTTCGGTCTCTTAATCTGGTTTTTACTGAATATTGATTTCAATTCACTGCCTTTTGGAAGTACTGTACCAAAAATTATCTTTCAATAAACTCCAAGCATGAGTGGCTTATTCAGTCTCTCCTCTATTAGCGGTTTATATTTTTATAGCCGGCTCTTTACCTCTTATAACATATCAGTTACTATTGAAGGCAGATCTTCCTAAAAGGTGTATCTTAACTTTTAGTTAACTGTTTAATTAGACACTATAAAACATTTTTCCCTTCCAACAAAACGGGGGAATTATCACCTGGTTTTAAAGATATTTGGAACCAAATACCAAGTCTGTGACTAACAGCTTTCTTTTGGTCCCATTAAAAGGGCAAGGCCCAATGGGATTTTTCTCTTTAGAAAAGTTTTAAGCTAAATCTAAATTCATTAGGCAATATTCTTGACTGCACCACAGCAAATTTGTGCTGCAGTGTCAGATAGCATGGCTGAGATTCCCCTCAGCAACACATACCCCGAGGTGCTGTTTCTTTCTTCTGGGGCCATTTTCTAATGTAGGATATGTCTACTCTTGGAGCTGGAGGTGTGATTCCCAGTTCGCCTAGACCTACTCGTGCTAGCTCTCCTCAAGCTAGTGTGTTAAAAATAGGAAAGCTGTGTGTAGCTCGGGAAGCAGTGCCATGGACCAGCCACTCCAAGTATCTACCCAACAGGTTCAAGTGGGTTTGTACTTGGGACAGCTAGCTCGTGCCGCTGATTGCCGCTACTGTGGCTGCACTACTATGTTTAGCTTGGCTACTGCAAGTATGCCTGTGTGAGCTGGGAATTGTACCCCAAGCTCCGAATGTAGATGTAGCCATAACGTAGACAGCCCTGCTTCAGGATGAGGGGAATGGAATGAGAGCTTTGCACTACCTTTCCTGCCTACACTGTGGCCTGTTTTTCTCCTCTATCTAGTAGCTCAAAAATGATGTTTACTGAGTTACTAGAAAAGTGAGTCTCTGAGATGGTTTTGTTCAGTTCTTGCTTGCAGACAGTTGGAGTTTTTTAGAATAAAATGGGGGTTGGGCAGAGGGAAAGTAATTAATCTGACTGATTAGGTAAACAGTTACAAAGGTAGTGTCCAGGAAAGCATTCTAATTATAACAAGGTATTCCCTGATCAACCACTGATAGGTCTCATTAGTTGCAGATAAAGATATTATCTGATTGCATATTTGAACCTTGAATTAGGATGTGATGACAATCCCTGGACAGACCATCTGTGAGGCATGAACCCAAAACCTCTAGTTCTATAATCAGGTTTCTGCTCCTTGAGCTAAAGGACCAATTCCCTTAAGTTTGAAGTGATAGCAGTCATTCATTTTTATATTGTCTAGCCACCAGAGGGTGACAAAGAGCCCCATTGTGTTAGCCTGGATTACAACTACATAGACTATCTGGGCTAGAGTACCTTGTCCTGTGGGACCAGTCTTCATCACTCTCTGAATGTCAGGTTAGATTAAATTAGCTTTGTATACTGGCCTCCCATTGTGCGGAAGACTGAATTCCAGCACTGCTGTATGGCAAGTGTATTGAAAGCCTGCTGGGAATAGAATATTAAGAAATAAGAATACATGTTTCTGGGTAGGAACAAAAGACAATTTAGTGGCTTGAAAAGCCAGTCCCCAGAAGAGAACAGCCAAGAGTTTCATGCAGAAACTTAGAATGATTTAGTCAGAGTGACTATGTCTAGCAACTGTTTCACATATTTGGGATTCTCTGGGGACAAAGAAAAGAAACTTCCTTGCATCTAGTTTGATTTTTTTTTCTATCCATCCCTGATATGCCCACTTGCTTCATTATCTGTAGTAGAAAGAAAATGCAAATGAAAGTTGACTAGATATGTCAAGTCACATGGACCAGATTTACCCGTGATGTAACAACGTATGACAGACTTATATACATGTGATCCCGACCCTAGTAATTCCATTGGAATTACACCAGCCATGAATCTGGCCCACTGAGTTTCAGTTCCATTCTCTTTAACTTCGTAATTTCTGTGCCACACAGGATTCAATTTTCCTTAGCCCACCATTTTTCCCTTCCCGCATAAAAGCTGATTGCGAAGACTAAGAGGCAATGAGAATTGAATACTTCCCGCTGTGCCTGATCTGATTTTAATAGACAGAGAAGTGCCATGTTCACTCTATGAAATGGGCTTTTCTGTAACATCATGATTTTCCATTTGAAAAGGAAAGGTTCTAGCTCTGATACCTAGAGGGGTATTACTCATTAATATAAGAGGCCACATATCATATAGATGTAAATCTGGATGGCTCCATTGGCTTCAATTGATTTACACCAGCTGATAATCTGGCCCAATGTCTTGAAATTTGGGGCTGGATTTTGCAACATATGAGTAATCCTTAACTTAAACAAATACTCCCTTTAATGTCATTGGTTATTCACATGAGAAATGATTTGTAGGTTCAGACTCTATCCCTCATCACTAACTGATTAGCTACTGCTGCTCAAGGTTGAGCTAACATGTCATAACAGGTTCTGCTTACATTTGATATCTGAGTTACTTTGCCATTCAAAAAATGCTTTGAAATTACCTGGAAAGGCAAATATTTGTAGCTTTGGGTTGATGTGAATTCTGGAATTATGTTTTTCAGTTTTGAATAGACCAAGACCTATGTCTATAAGAATCCGGATGGATGGACAGTGGCACCAAATCAGCTAATTTTTCAAAGGCTGGCCTGATCTCTTGGGATCAAAACCACTGATTTACAGATGCGTTCTTACAGAAATGAGACATTAATCCAGGCTCTCTGAAAGATTAGTGAACCTTTTCTGTTAGTATGACCACAATTTTGAGGTTGTAGTGTGACCTAGTTTGGGGGTTTATAACGAAGCACTAATTCAGATGAGTTTTCCCTCTCCTCTCCTTTCACAAAAAGAAAAGGAGTACTTGTGGCACCTTAGAGACTAACCAATTTATTTGAGCATAAGCTTTCGGGAGCTACAGCTCACTTCATCGGATGCATACTGTGGAAAGTATAGAAGATCTTTTTATACACACAAAGCATGAAAAAAATGGGTGTTTACCACTACAAAAGGTTTTCTCTCCCCCCACCCCACTCTCCTGCTGGTAATAGCTTATCTAAAGTGATCACTCTCCTTACAATGTGTATGATAATCAAGGTGGGCCATTTCCAGCACAAATCCAGGGTTAAACAAGAATGTCTGGGGGGGGGGGGGGGAGGAGGGGCAGTAGGAAAAAAGAAGGGGAAATAGGTTACCTTGCATAATGACTTATTTCCCCTTCTTTTTTCCTACCGCCCCTCCTCCCCCCTCCCCCCCCCCCCCCAACGTTCTAGTTTAACCCTGGATTTGTGCTGGAAATGGCCCACCTTGATTATCGTACACATTGTAAGGATAGTGATCACTTTAGATAAGCTATTACCAACAGGAGAGTGGGTTTGTGGGAGGGGGGGAAACCTGGATTTTTGCTGGAAATGGCCCACCTTGATTATCATACACATTGTAAGGAGAGTGATCACTTTAGATGGGCTATTACCAGCAGGAGAGTGAGGTGGGGGGAGAGAAAACCTTTTGTAGTGTTAAACACCCATTTTTTTCATGCTTTGTGTGTATTAAAAAGATCTTCTATACTTTCCACAGTATGCATCCGATGAAGTGAGCTGTAGCTCCCGAAAGCTTATGCTCAAATAAATTGGTTAGTCTCTAAGGTGCCACAAGTACTCCTTTTCTTTTTGCGAATACAGACTAACACGCCTGTTACTCTGAAACCTCTCCTTTCACAGTGCTCTAATCATAAAATAATGTTTACAGGTTAAACAATAAAGGTTTATTGTTTTATTGGTTTAAGGTTTATTGGGGATTGGTCCTGCTTTGAGCAGGGGGTTAGACTAGATGACCTCCTGAGGTCCCTTCCCACCCTGATATTCTATGATTCTAGGTGTGGGGCTCTTTTTTGCTTTAAGAGCAGTTGCTTTAAGCAGTTTTTAAGCTTGGGGGATAGAGAGGAAGTGGGTTTTTAGGGACACTGCCTGGAAGAAATAGGACAAACAAGTCTCCTCTTACCCCTTTCTCTTAGAACTGACTACTGTAAATGATAAGGCCCCATTCCGTTGATGAGGAAATAGAGAACATGCTCACAGTTGTAATCCATTCTATTCTCCACACACATCACAGTATTTTGTAATGAGTGAACATTACAAACAGTATTCCCAAACCTCACTGCTTTGCATGTGCACTACTGCAACCTCCTCTGATTTTATGGCCTTTCAAAAATGCCCTTGTGTTCCTTTTAAATCCAATTATAATGCTGCAGCAAGATCTACCTAACTCATTGCTCGGATCATATTTCCCCTCCCCCGCCCTCCCTTTTTCCATTTCTCCACTGACTCCCTGTTTTCCACAGCATCACACACAAACTGCTTGGCTGTACTTTTAACTCCCTTCCTGGCTTAGCCCCTGTCTACTACCTACAACTTCTTATATGATGGTGATCTGTAATTCTAGTCCGATTTAATATTCTATTTTTAATTTTAAATTCTAATTTTGCAGATAATTTGCAAACAGAAAAGAGGGGCTAAATGAGATGAGTAAATGTTTCACTGAGAATACTTCACCCAGTTCTGCTTCATGCTCTAAACTAATCTAAATATTGTTTGGACGTGGTGAACTATGTGCGTTTTTTTTTCTAACTCTTATTTAGTGAACATAATGTTGTTGAGGGTCAACACTTTAAAAGAGTTCAAATATTTTATGTTCTTGAGCATGTTCCATGTCCCCTATCCCCGGGATTGGTCGTAAATCTACTCCATCTATATGCCATTTTCTCAGTTTCTAATTCCAGTACTTCCTTTCCGACTTTTCAATGGAACCGGGCAGTTCATCAATTCACATTTCCAGTCTGTTTGCAATATCTGGCTAGAAATAAGGCAGTGTAGACACGTATTTTTGTCTAAGTCAGAATGAACTGTGCATAGCAAAAAGGGGTTTGGTGCAGCAAAGAAGGCTGCACCAATATTTATAAACGGAAAGCACAGCTTGACAAACTGTGGTTGGTTTTTTTTTCCTGTGAAATATTTGCTGCTGTGAACAAAAAAAAATGCCCACTTGTATTTTCAGATTTCAAGCTCACTGGGTTGTTTGGTGTCACGAGTCTATATTGTGGGATTAGTTCTGGCTTCCTGATTGGCTGACCCTGCTCCTCTATAATCAGGGTATTAGCAGCAGTCATTTTGAATCCCTTTCTCAGCTGGCTAGATTATAGTTGGCCCTCTCACAACCACACTGTAAGGGGAAGCAAGGACCCGTCCTTCCTTTATACCCCTTTGCAGCTGCCTTAGGCCACGCCAGATCTTGGACCTGGGTGTGGGACAGAAAAGCAGGGGCTGAAAACTCAGTACTGTTTCCACAGTCTGGTGGAAAGAGAATAGGCCGGAGGATAGGGAGTGTGCTGAGCCATGGCCCCACCCCTTCTCTGTGCTGGCCAATGGAGTTGAGCTGGAATGAGGGGATATGTATGATACACCTGGTAAAAGACCAGCAAATTACTCTCTGTGCCCCGTCCAATGAACAAGCAAATAATTCCTTTATCGTATCTCCCTTTGTAAATCTGTTCCCTATTAGGTTGATCTACATGTGTATTTTCAGCTAGAAGTGACCATTATTATAATCTAGTTTGATGTTCTGAGTAACACATGCAGAGAACTTCAATCAGCAGCTTATATCCATCCCATAAGACACTAGTCAGAAGAACCCATGTCCCATTAAGTACAAAGCTGAAATCTTTCCACTGGTCCATTAAGCCAGTACATATGGCCTGCAGGTATCTCACCAACACCTTGACCCCAAATGATGAGTCATTCCATATATTCTCCAGTACTTTGTGCAGTTTAGTTTTAAATAGCTGAACTGATGGAGCCACCACTTTGTTTGGGAAGCTATTCCACAGTCTAATAGCTCTTCCATTTGATATTCAACGAAAGTTTCCCTTGGCTTAATTTCATACACCTATCTCCTTTGTGCCACCTTAAAACAATTTGGTTCCTTCCTTGGTGTTAACTATCTCCATGTATTTGAGAAAGTAATCAGATCCTCCTTAGTCATCATGTGACCATGCTGTACATAATCAGTTCTTTTAATCTTTTCTAATAATGCTTCATTTGATTAAAAGCTAGCAAGCCATGATAGAGTGCACTTTCATTTTAAGTCAGCAAAGCTAGGCCATGTCCCTGAAGAAACTATGCACTTGAGCAGCGTTCTATTTTTGACATGCCAATTCTTAAATGAGCAGTCAGGCAGGTAATAGAGGGGAGCGATTTAGGCTTATGCCTAAGGAAAGTTGAAGTGGTGATTCCAGCTTCATTTAGTCTTGTGCAAGACATAGACAATACCTATACTTGCATGGAGAACCCAGACAGAGTGAATACTAACAGGGTCTTTATTCTTCCTTTGCCCAGGCAAGGAGATCAGGGTAAGCAGTTTCAGTGGTAGAGAACCACCATATTTTATTTCAGACTGTACTTTTTGTGCTATAATATACAGCACATACTTTAGCTATTTGAGGCTGTCATGTAATGCAGACTCTGGGGCCTTGCCATACATTTTAATGGAACAGGGTGAAGTATGGCCAGAGGACGTAAATATGTACTGTATCATTTGGTTACTTCCAGAAGACATGGAAAGGATTATTCAGACTCAACATATTTACACTGTAGGAAAGAATTATTAATTAACAAGGAGCAGGATCCAATTCTGGAGTGTTTGTGATTCAGGAATTTCAACTTATTAAGGTTCATGTGAACATTTTCCTTTTAGTTTCCAAAGCATGTCAGTTCATATACCTTGCACCTCTCCAATCGAAGCCTGAATGTTGTTTTGAGCTTAGGGTTCAAACAAATCTCTGGTTCTACTCTGCAGCCCAATCAGAGAGAAAGTAGGATACCTGGAGGCAATATAAAATGGAATAACCAGTTTTCTGAAGCATGTTACTACCTCTTATTAATGAGATTTTGGTTCTGTGGATGGTTTATTTTATGAGCCAATCTACCAAATTTTAAGAGGGTGTGTGTGTGTGTGGTATAGAAAGGGAGCCTGAGACAAAAGGCCTTGTATCAGAAGCCTGATGTGAGGCCTGAACTAAAGTAGTGGGGGGGTGGGGGCTGTGAGAGAGAGAGAGAACAAACTCAGGCTAAAAGAACAGTAGAAAAAAGTAATGAAGTACGCTGGCTGCTGGTTTGCTTTGTTTTTTGTTTTTTTAAAGATATTTTCCCTCCATTTTTAAATGACATTTTTCTTGTTTTGTGAGTCTTTTTGAAAGATGTAACTCTTTTGTTGTTGGTTCCGTGGACCGGTCTGCCTCCCCAGTCGATTGTCTGTTTTCCATGCTTCTCTAACCTGCTGCTAACTGGAATGCCACACAATAAAAATTCAGTGTCAATCCTGTCTGGTTTATTATGCATTATCCTTGCTGATGTTGACAAATGTCATTTAGTTTAATGACCATAGTTATCCATTGTCATAATTAAAGGAGATCATTTAATGAAGCTGAATGTAACATTTCTTAATTTGATGTATTAAGCAAAGATGTCATGGCCAGGCACACAAACATCACCCATCATTTGTGCAGATGAGTCAATAAATTAAACACATTCTTCTTATTAATGTGACAACATGGCCCTGCTAAGGATCCGTGGGGACAATGAGAGAGGGTGCCGGATGGTTGTGCTCCATGCAACTCTTTCCCCCATCCCCCACCACTATTGTGATGACTTGGGGCGGTTGGACTCCTTTGTCCCTCTCTGGCACCATACCCAGAATGTTTCTTGCGCACTGTAGTGTACTAGTTGATGCATATGTGTATCACAATTTCCTGTTGGATGGAATGTTAGCCCTGTCCAACACCTGTCACCCTCTTAAACAAACAAAAAAAAAAGAGGAATACTTGTGACACCTTAGAGACCACCCTCCAGTGGCTGCATACTAATATTGCTATAGCTAACAGACTCTCCCTTAATTTATGTGAGAGGACCTGCATTTTTGCAACTAAGTCACGAACTCTGAGTTGTTGGGCTGACTTCTGTATATGGAGCCTTTGTGTCCCTCACACCACTGCCTTAGGGCAGCTAGAGTGTGATGGGGTAGCAGTACCTGTAACGACAGTAGCACTCATCTGTGTAAAGGGGCTGGTGAGGGGGGAACCATGGTCACATTAACACCACTGGTTGCGGTGGAAGACAACTACTGAGTATTATACTGCATGCAACAGTGAGGTCTGAGCACCAGTTAAGGCCTCATCTTTACTAAAGATGGGCTTGGACCAAAACCCTGGTTCCAGGCTCTTTGAATCCAGGATCTGGTCCCTATCTGTGTAAAAGGCTATGTGAACACCTGTGAACTTTGGAGTGATTTTTGTGGCTTGAGCCCATCTAGTCTTTAACCTGTCTTTCCAGTCTCACAAGAAAGTGAAGTGACTTCTTGTCACTTGCCTGAGTCGGTAGCTGGTTCAGGATTACAATTTCAGGATCTGTTTTTTCAGGTATCATTATGCTGTGTGGCCAGCCTGCAATGAAAAGGAAGATGTCAATGAGTGCAGAACTATTATCTGTGTTTTATGGCAGTGGTACAGTGTTCATACCTTCTTGAACAAAGCTTGCAAGCAATTTCAAAAATCATACGTGGTGGGTTCCTTTCACTTTTGACTGGTGAAATCAAGTTTAAAAATCCAGCGTAGTTACAATCCTCAAAAGATTATGTCCCTTTGGGAGGTAAAGTTGGACTCTGCAAGCTGGCCATTCACACAGGCACTTTTTTCCAGTGCCCCACTACCTCCATCCAAACCTGCACCTGCTCCCTTTCCCTCAGCAGGCTGGTGTTTACAAAACTAACGCCATGTTTGCTATTGTAGGAAGCTCATCTGGGTTAGGTCCTAATGGACCAGGCAACCTCTAGGAAACTTGACAGCCACCTGCACTGTGAAATACACTCTGCTGCACAAGCGGGAATTTCCTTGTACCCCCCCTTGGTGGGTGTGTGTGTGTGTACACCCCCCTGAATTCACCTACCCTCCTCCACCCCCCAGTGGTCAACTAGTTACATCATGATGTGTTGCCAACTCAGTCTATCTTTAAAAATGTTTTGGTTGGGGAAAGAAAATTCCATTCAGTTTTTGGGTGGAAATTTGAATTCAAATTGAAACATTAATACACACTTTAAAAGCATATAGATGATAAATACTTGTACCTGAAAAAGAATAGTAGGTTTGAACAGTATGAACAAAGACTAGCTTTCTCACCCAGCTGTGGATATGACCATGTCGTGCATTCATTTTGGCGATGTTGGCCGACCTAATTTCAAATTGTTCCTCACACATTCTTATCAACTGCTGGAAATGGCCCACCTTGATTATCACTACAAAAGGTTTTCTCCCCCCCCCCCCCCGGCTCACCTGGTGGTAATGGCTCACCTGGTGGTAATAGCTCACCTTAACTGATCACTCTTGTTACAGTGTGTATGGTAACACCCATTATTTCATGTTCTCTGTGTATATAAATCTCCCCACTGTATTTTTCCACTACATGCATCCAATGAAGTGAGCTGTAGCTCACGAAAGCTTATGCTCAAATACATTTGTTAGTCTCTAAGGTGCCACAAAGTCCTCTTTTTCTTTTTGCGGATATAGACTAACACGGCGCCTACTCTGAAACCTAATTTCAAATTATGATTTATAAACAATAAATCATAAATTCAAATGCTGATGTTTGTTTTATAATATTTAAAATGTGGGACTGAGTTAGCACTGAATCGCTTTGCCAAAGAAAATGTATGAAACTTGCTTACAGCAACCAGGCAATCACAGTAAGCTTAACTCTTTTTTTATTTTTTTTTAATTGAAATTTCAGAAAAGTGTATGCGTATATAGAAGAAATGTGAATAATTTTATCCTTGGGACAACTAGATTAGTATGTTTTAGTGACTTTGCTCCAGAACGCTAGATTTGTGATTGGCAACATTGTATAAATGTTTTCTAGTAGGCCAATTTTTTTTAAAATACCTTGTTTTTTAAAATACCTCATTATTTTGCATTGTCACTATTTCAAGAGGTATCTCTGAGTTTCTGTACTAAACATTTTTATATTTTTTCAAAAATCAATTTAATATTTTTTTAAAAGTTCATTTTTTGTTTGACTTCTAAAATGGTGTGTTTTGTCAAACTGGGAGAAATGGGGTGGAAGAAGCCATTGAGGAGAATGTAGCAGTAGATTGGGTAGGAGACTGGTCGTCTTAAGGCACTGCACTGGACTCAAGAGTTCAGGATTTAATTCTTTGCTTTCCCCCAATGTTCCTGGTGATCTTGGGCAGGAACTTTATCTCTGTCTCTGTAAAAGAGACAACACTTCCCTACCTCACAACAGTGTTGCAAAGATAAATCCCTCAACATTTCTGAGATGCTCAGGCACTAAATTATAAGGGATAAAGGAGCATGTACACCGATAGGAAGCAGCCCATGACGAATGATGGCAAAGAGCATGTGGGAGGTTGATACCCCCTATCATCATGCTGAGAGATTAATTTGCTGGCTCAGAGGAAATGCTGGTAGCAACTGTGCCTCTATAGCACACTTCTTTTTGCTTTTTTTCCTGGAAGTCACACACATCTGAGTACTAAAAAGGCCTGGCCCTATGGACAGTAGCTCACAAAGTCTGAAATCCCAGACTCTGATGGCAGAGCTGTAGACTAAACAGATAACCTGTCTTATTTAGTGATACATAAAAAAAATCTGAAGTTCTGCCATTCTGATTTAACACCACGCCTTTCAGGTTCTGTACTCTGAGAGTGAAGAGTGCATTAGGACCTGAAATATTAAAAATTATGCCCTTCAGGACTGAACATCTGAACAGTGGTGGTCCCCATTTTTCAAGACATTCTATATATATATATATATATATATATATATATATATATATAATATTAATGTTAGGAGTTGTCAGCAAATCAGTGGACAGTTACTCCCACTGATTGGGACTGATGAAGCTGTAAAGAATTCTGCATTCTCCAAGGATTTTTTTTCCCCTTAAGTAATAACAATTTCTTGAACATTTCATCCTCAAGGACAGAATACATAATTGTGCTCATGAGGTACATCTATCACAATTGGAAAATAATTCCCTTGTAAGTTTTAAATAAAAGAGGTAGGATTAAAGCCCATTCTGCTTTTTGTTCACACCCTTTAGGTCTCGGTTTTTGGTGCAACCTAAATCAGAGAGCTGCATCATGCATAATAGGCGTTCAACAATTTTCAGGCCCACTGATTCTCAGGCCATGTTAAAGCTACATGAAAGGGTGTGTCATCCTATCCAACAAAGAAAGTGAGGATCACTTTAAAAGGGTTACTTGTCCAAGGGAAAAAGTTATTGCATTCTCCTCTTTCCGTAGAAGAGGAACTGGTAAAAAGCATAGTCATGTAATTTATAGCTGCCCTTGGCCAGCTCTGAGCTATGCACTGTTCTTACAGTACTTAGCACACCCACAGTATCGCAACGAAATATGACATGCTAAACTAAAATGCTACGAGCTTTCTTTATATCTAGCATTGTATTTGGATTAATGAACAGAAGTATTTTGTTGGCAGCATTTCCCCACATAATGAGCCATTTAAAACCCCCTTTGATAAGGCATACAAATTCCATGGCACATATACACTGCACTTTGGGAAAAGATCTTAGCATTTAAGCATGGCCAGATTCTGTCTATTGATTTTATTTATTTATTTATACATTACACTATAGTGGTATGTACAGGCCAGGATCTCATTGTGTTATGTTCTTTAAAGACATGTAGTAAGATATTCCCTACCCTGAAAAGCATATGGTCTCAGTAGACAAGTCAGACACAGGGTGAAGGAAACATTATCATCCCAGATTTGCAGGTAAGGAATTGTGATGAAGAATTTAAATGACTCGCAGAAGGTCACACAGCCAGATTCCCCAGTCCCTTTCCTGAAAGAACATTCTTCCTCCTTACGCTGCCTCATCCTGTCCTCTAGAACACCTGTCCAACCACAGAATTGCAATGGTGTAACTGAGGGGGTAGAACTGAGTCATATGGGTTTAGCTGGAGCGAAAGTAGATACAGTAACAAAAGAGCTTGTTGGTAAAACACAGATTCTATGGAATAGATTTCAGCTATAATGTAATTACACGTGAAAGCTGTGATTAATGAGCCACAATGTTTAATTGTGGCATAGAGATCCACACTAGAAAAGCAATGTGCTAAGACAGCCCCATATCTGACAGCCACAGTTAATTTACAGTCATGGCAACAGTGTTTATGTTAAAGTTGGAGGGACTTCTTTGTCACCAGTTATTTCCAATATACCTCTGCATTTATTAATAGACTTCAAGGTATTGAGCTAAATCTTGCTCATTTGCTTTACTATAAATCCATAGTAATGTAATTGAAATCAATGGAATTACTGGGGATTTACACCAGTTCCCTGTCAATTGAATTACTTCAGATTTACACCAGTGGAACAGGCTTTGGCTCATAGACTCCAGTATTAAATAAAATATTCTTGAGACTGAATGTGCAATCAACCCATGCACTGAACTGCTATTAGAATCAATTGGATTTGCAACTGCAGATAAGTTGCAGGACTGAAGCCAAAAGTGGTCATGGATGCTGATTTTTGTGGCAGGATTCCTAGTATTCTCCTAATGTAACTGTATGGCAATCCTTCCCTGCTCACCCCCTCCCCCCAATAAAATCCTATTGAAGATGTGATGCTTTCTGGGGATGAGAATGCGCTTTTCAGTTCTGAGAGTAGCCTGTCACGTTGTTGCTTACTTGATGATAGAGAAAGGGGAAGGAATATCAAGGAAGCAAATTGATTCATAGAAATGTTCAGTCTTTTTATTATAATGTGCAGTGTGCACGTGATCTGGACTCCAGAGGTGGAGAGCACCCTCAACACCAGTTGACTTCTGTCAAGGTTCCTCCCCCACTCTGAACTCTAGGGTACAGATGTGGGGACCTGCATGAAAAACCTCCTAAGCTTATCTTTACCAGCTTAGGTCAAAACTTCCCCAAGGTACAAAATATTCCACCCGTTGTCCTTGGACTGGCCGCTACCACCACCAAACTAATACTGGTTACTGGGGAAGAGCTGTTTGGACGCGTCTTTCCCCCCAAAATACTTCCCAAAACCTTGCACCCCACTTCCTGGACAAGGTTTGGTAAAAAGCCTCACCAATTTGCCTAGGTGACTACAGACCCAGACCCTTGGATCTGAGAACAATGAAAAAGCATTCAGTTTTCTTACAAGAAGACTTTTAATAAAAATAGAAGTAAATCGAAATAAAGAAATCCCCCCTGTAAAATCAGGATGGTAGATATCTTACAGGGTAATTAGATTCAAAAACATAGAGAACCCCTCTAGGCAAAAACCTTAAGTTACAAAAAAGATACACAGACAGAAATAGTTATTCTATTCAGCACAATTCTTTTCTCAGACATTTAAAGAAATCATAATCTAACACATACCTAGCTAGATTACTTACTAAAAGTTCTAAGACTCCATTCCTGGTCTATCCCCGGCAGAAAACCAGCATATAGACAGACACACAGACCCTTTGTTTCTCTCCCTCCTCCCAGCTTTTGAAAGTATCTTGTCTCCTCATTGGTCATTTTGGTCAGGTGCCATCGAGGTTACCTTTAGCTTCTTAACCCTTTACAGGTGAGAGGAGCTTTCCCCTAGCCAGGAGGGATTTCAAAGGGGTTTATCCTTCCCTTTATATTTATGATAGCTTCAGTGGGAGTTATGGGCCCTCAGAACCTTCTGAAAATCAGAGCACCCATATTTGAGTGGGGGGAGAGCGGATGGCAGGATTTTTCCATTCTGACAGTGACTTGTCTTTGGATCCAAGTTTTCTCCTCTGTAAAGTGGGGGAATATAACTTGCCTCCCACAGATGTAAGGGTTTATTTAACATGTGTGAAGAGCTTTGAGATCCTTAAGGGAAGGGTGCTATAAAGTAAAAACAAAGATGTGTAGACTTTAGAGGCAACTGATTATTATTATTATTATTATTATTACTTTGGCTGGTGTATATAGTGCAGTGGTCTGCTTTGGAATCTGTCACATTGAAGTGGATAGTTTTCCTTGCATTGGCAAATGCCACTTCAGCTTCCCTCCCCAAGGAAGTGCAATTCACATGCTGGCGAATCATAACTTATGTATTTTTTTTCTTTCATAAGGAAATTCTTGCCTGACTAAGGCAAGGGTAAGGATGGTGAGAAGAAAGGAAGTGAGGGCGGAAAGGGAAAGAAGTAACAGTGCAAAAATTTCACAGGTTAGGGATAATTCTGAGAGAGAAAATGTGAAGCTGGATCTAAATATTGGAAATGCAAAACCTGATCCCCTTTGCCCTAACTTCGGGGTGCAGGAGATTTGGATTTGGTAGTAGTTCACTGCTGTGCTAAGGATTTATTTTGCTGCAATTTAACATTGCAGGGGACTGAAGGATGAACTTGTCATTAAGGCACTGTGCTAGGACTCGGATCTGGGTTCAATTTCTGGCTCTACTGTACATTTCTTGTGTAACCTTGGGCGAATGACTTCATATTTCTATGCCTGTGTTACCCACATGTACAATGGAGAACTTCTTTCTTCAACCCTTTGTCCGACCTGGGTATTTGCTATGTTTCTGAATGGTGCCTTGTACAATGGGTCCAAAATCTGTATGCTCCATTTGAAAGAATTATTTTGGGGAAGTTCTATGGCCTGTGCTATACAGAAGGTCAGAGTAGATAATCATAATGGTCCCTTCCTGGGAACAGAATCTATGAATCTTGGTTTGTCCATAAAATCTCCATTACAATCCATTGGTTCAGCTGTAGTTACTGGAGTAATGGCAACTCAATCAGCCCAAGTGCAGAGAAAAGTGGTCTTTGATAAGTTGAAGTGGACATTTTTCCTTTGTTGGTAATTCCAAATACGTGTTAACATTTTCATTTAGACACAATGTTTGGATACAGAGTTATCATTCAATATTCGGAGGATGTTCCAGTCTATTGACTCCATCTGTCCATCCATCTGTTTATACTGTTCTCATCACCTTAGTATCTAAGTGCCTATCTGATGTGTTGGTTCAGCAAGTTGCAGAAGGGGGTTACTTTTGGATCCTGATCCAGCCATCCCAAACTTTGGAGGTGTTTGGATCTGGAGCTTTGGCTTAGGGCCCTCTGTGGCTTCTTTCCTAGTGTTATCAGTTTACATTGAAGGCATTCAGAACTTCTTGTGATAACATACTTTTGAGTTCTACTGTAGTTGTTTCTTGAGTGCTAAGAGCATGAATTTTTGAATGCTTTGAGTGACAGACCTTAGCAATTAACTGGAGTGGTTCTGTCAGTGAAAATAAAACTGAGAACAAGAAGGTGCTCTTAGCACTTAAGTCAAGGTACGTGTCCAGTGACATTTTGTGGTTGAAATGTGACTGTGAAAGATAATTATAAAGTCATTCCTTTCAAATCAGGGGCTTCATGATGACATTTAGATCCTGATGATCTCTTGGTGTCAATGAAAAATTCCAGGAGTGGTGAGTGTGACCAAATTGAGGGGTTTGTGAGCTCTTCACTGTATTATTGCAAGTGGTCCTATCCCTTTACAAATCTCCAATTTCTTTTTCTCCCGCTACACAATTACTTGGTCTCTCATAACTGTTCCAGACAGTCTTGTCAGGGCCAGGACCTCAGCTGGTGTTAATTAGTACTGCACAAAATCAACATGCCACATATTAAATGGATTAAAAGCTGTCTATCTGATGCCTCTCACAAGATAATTATTAATGCGGTTAGTGTGGGTGTTTTCAATTGTAGTCCTGCAAGAGTCAGTTATCAGCCCAGCTCTGTTCAATATTTGTACTGATCTGGAAGAAAAAATAAAATCATGACTGATAAAGAAGACTAAGATTGGTGAGGTGTTAATGAATGAAGATGGGCCAATGGGATCTGGATAGCTTTATAAGCTTGAGGCAATCAAATAACTTGTAATACAGCCAAATGCAATGCCATATGTCTAGGAACAAAGAATGCATTGACTCTGAAAAGACCTTAGCGGTCATTGTAGAGAGCCATCTGAAGGGGAGCTCTCTTCCTGACACTATTGCAATAAGGACTAAAGTAGTGCTAGTATGTATAAACAAGGGGATATTGAGCTGGAGTAGGGAGCTGATATTGTCCCCGTATATGGGATTGGTAAAATCATTACTAGACTACTGTGTCCAGTTCAGGTGTCCATACTAAAAAAAAAAAAAAAAAAAAATTGCTCAGAGAAGGGCTATAAAAATGGCTCAACATTTGAAAAATATGCCTTTCAATGAGAGACTTCAGGAGGTCAATGTATTTAGCTTATCAAAGAGTGTTAAGAGATCAAGGGGAAAACATTTGATATTGGACCACTTTTAATCTAGTGACAAAAGTATCTCAAAATCCAATGGCTGAAAATTAAGTTAGAAAAGCCATGCAGGAATAAGACGCAAACTTTTACAAATGACAATTATTAACCATTAGACCTGCTCTCCAGGACATATGGTAATTTGTCCAGCACATGGAGTCTTTAAATGAAGACTGGATGACTTTCTGAAAGAGAGATTCTCTAGTTTAGTCTAACCCTATTTATTGGGGTTGGTGATGGAATTACTGGGTAAGATTGTATAGCCTGTGTTGTTCAGGGATTAATAGGTTTTAATACCAGAAAAGATCAGGATGATCCAGTTTGATATTCCACAGAATGCAGGAGGTCATAGTGGTATCTTCTAGTCTTAAATTTTATGGGCCTGAGCTTCAGCTGAACTAAATGAGCATAACTCCAGATTTACCCCAGTTGAGGATTTGACGTCTGATTTTTTATTAATTTAGTAATATCAGAAAATGTGCCTTCTTAAGTTATCCAACTTGCAACAGGAACTCTCATAATATTTGGCTTCATAACATGTGACTCTGGTGATTCTTGATATTATTAGTTAAATCTCTAGTTTGATTTTAAAATAGCACCTCTCTTGGCAATGCAGTTCAACCTCAAAGAATGAATGCCTGCCTGTATTTTCATTCTTCATGGAAAATATATATATAATTACAATTTTTTGATATGCTCCACTCTCAAACCATCTGCGGGTATGACATTTAGCATCTGTACTTAAAAGTGGCCAACTGTTACGCCGTGGTGATGCTCAAGGTGAATCACTCAAGATAAAGTGAATTCATCATTGTGATTCTGCATGTCTTATGATCTGTCATCTCCATGACATTTATTATTTTATATTATCTTACCAAGTGTCTGAAGTGTCTGGTTTATTGCATTGCTTTCAAAAGTACTCACAAATAAAGAAAAATCATAGGCACATTTTACTGTGTTGCTGTTGCTTCTCTTCAGACTTCTGGGAGGGTGGAGGAGAGGGCCTGATGGTAACCCCATATTATATTTTTTTTCTCCCCCAAATTTTCAAAGTTTGAATGCAATTTCTTCACACACATTTTGGAAATATATTGATTAAATGTTTTCACTTTTACTCAATTGGCGGTATTAACAATGCCTTAAAGGGTATGCCTACATACCCGGCAGTAGCAAGTCTTAGATCCAAGGTTGAGAGTCTCAGACTTGCACCATGGCACTAAAAACAGCTGTGTAGATAGTGTGGCTCAAACTCTGACGCCCACCCCCCGACCTAGGCTTCAGATCCTGAGCTCGGGCCAGAGCCCTATCATCTACACAGCTGCGTCTAACTGAGTCTGTAGACATGTGCTCTGAGACTCACTGCTGCTTGTGGTGTAGATGTACTCCAAGAGACCCAAAGGAGGAATTCAGACACGACTCCAGGAAGGGATATGAATATCTGTGAGGAAATATGCAATAGTTTCTTGGAGCAAGAGTTACAAACTTGACTTCAGATGCCTGAAGTCAAGCATGTACCAGGTATATACTTGTAGGATTGGGGCCTTAGGTGATGGAGTGGTTCCTCATAACCAATAGCATGAGAGGTGGTGGTGCCTAAGAATCCTGGGATAGACCTAAGTGAGACATGGCACATGCTGCAAGACTAATAGAAGAATGTGTTGTGTACCTCTGTAAGGACCAGCTAATAAATAACACACTTGCAGATACCCGAGTTATACTCCTGTCATAAATATAAAGGGAAGGGTAAACCCCTTTGAAATCCCTCCTGGCCAGGGGAAAGCTCCTCTCACCTGTAAAGGGTTAAGAAGCTAAAGGTAACCTCGCTGGCACCTGACCAAAATGACCAATGAGGAGACAAGATACTTTCAAAAGCTGGGAGGAGGGAGAGTAACAAAGGGTCTGTCTGTAGTCGTCTTGGCCGGGGACAGAACAGGAATGGAGTCTTAGAACTTTTAGTAAGTAATCTAGCTAGGTATGTGTTAGATTATGATTTCTTTAAATGGCTGAGAAAAGAATTGTGCTGAATAGAATAACTATTTCTGTCTGTGTATCTTTTTTGTAACTTAAGGTTTTGCCTAGAGGGGTTCTCTATGTTTTTGAATCTAATTACCCTGTAAGATATATACCATCCTGATTTTACAGGGGGGATTTCTTTATTTCTATTTACTTCTATTTTTTATTAAAAGTCTTCTTGTAAAACACTGAATGCTTTTTCATTGTTCTCAGATCCAAGGGTTTGGGTTTGTGGTCACCTATGCAAATTGGTGAGGCTTTTTATCCAACATTTCCCAGGAAAGGGGGGGTGCAAGTGTTGGGAGGATTGTTCATTGTTCTTAAGATCCAAGGGTCTGGGTCTGTAGTCACCTAGACAAATTGGTGAGGCTTTTTACCAAACCTTGTCCAGGAAGTGGGGTGCAAGGTTTTGGGAAGTATTTTGGGGGGAAGGACGCGTCCAAACAGCTCTTCCCCAGTAACCAGTATTAGTTTGGTGGTGGTAGCGGCCTGTCCAAGGTGTAATATTTTGTACCTTGGGGAAGTTTTGACCTAAGCTGGTAAAGATAAGCTTAGGAGGTTTTTCATGCAGGTCCCCACATCTGTACCCTAGAGTTCAGAGTGGGGGAGGAACCTTGACAACTCCCTTGGATGGTAATGTGGGAGCCAAAGTCCTTCATCTATTTGCAAATGGTGATTGATCGTGGGACTTTTGAAGCATGGAAACGTGGCTATTATGTGGAGACATGCCAGACACTATAGGCACAGGGACTTTTTTAATAGGCATGTGTATCTGTAAGATTATATGTATATTTTGAACTAGGGATTGCATTATACCTCCTTGCGGGAGATTTGCCAAGCTTCCTCCAGGCACTAATACCTCTGTGTGGGGTGAGGTGCAAATATTGCAAATCCCAGGAGAGCTAAACAACTCCAGATAAGTACCACCCTGGGAGATAATCGCATAGACTGGGGTCATGAGGCCCAGGAGACAAAGGAAAGCTTTTTGATATAAAGGTTCAGTCTGAACTGGGTGAGTGATCTTTATTTTGATCCTTGTTGAACTGACATAAAATGTAACTAATGAAAGGGTTTGAAAGACTGGCAGCCTGCCAGGGTGTCCATGTGGAAGATGGTAACATTTGGGACGCTTAGCAAGCATGTAGACTGTTTGTTTCACTATACATTGTTTTTGTAATGCTTTTTGTTTGATTGGAACAGTTTACCTAGGGATGTCAAGGATTTTATGCTGCTTGTCATCTTTAAATCAGAAATGGAGATCATTCTAAGATCTCTCTAGTTCAACCAGAAATTATTGGACAAATGCAAGAATTGCTGGGTGAAATTCTATGGCCTGTGTTATGAGGATGTCAGACTAGATTATTATAGTGGTCCCTCCTGAGAATCCCTTATGAATCCAAGGGTAAAATTTGCCCTTGCTCAGTGAGCCAGCACAGGTCCTATGCATTACTTAAGTGCTATTGGTTTCAGAGTTAAAATGGGACTTAAATTGTGTCTGCCTTTTGCTGGCCCCCTGCACAAAGGTGGACCCTTGCCTGTCCTTAACCTGCAATGGCTGATTTCAGAGTAAACTGTAAGGGAGTGAGAGAAGGCTACTATCTTTGCCTTAGGCTAGTCAAATATATTTTTTCCTTTTACACATTCCTTTTGTGCATTATCCATTTTTTATTTCTGATTTTTTTCATTTCACTTGCACTGTATAGTTACCTTTTGCAATAAACTCCTACTAGTATAAGAATATAAGAATGGCCCTACTGTGTCAGACCAAAGGTCCATCTAGTCCAGTATCCTGTCTTCCAACAGTGGCCAGTGCCAGGTGTCCCAGAGGGAATGAACAGAACAAGTAATCATCAAGTGAGCCATCCCCTGTCGCTCATTCCCAGCTTCTGGCAAACAGAGGCTAGGGACACCATCCCTGTCCATGCTGGCTAATAGCTGTTGATGGATCTATAGGTGTTACACCCCAAATCTGGATATACTGTGTGACTTTTTTTTAAACCAAATTCCACCCTCCACATCTCAAGGCCAGGTAACACAAATGCACACTGGGTTTCTGACCTATCAAAAGGCAGAAGTAATTAAATAATGGACTCAGATGGGTGTCCATATCCTAACTCGTACAGATCATGTATAGTGAAAGCTTCTTACTTAGAAAATAATTAAAATTTTGAATTAAGAACAAGGAGATGCCACTTGTGTGAAGAAGAGAGATGTAGCTGGAAAACAGTGATTCATTTAGCTTGATCCCTAAGGAGGGAACACACAAACTTAGAACAACTCTTAACACCCAGTTCTGCCATGATGCTTGTAAGAAATCAGCCAGCTGTTGATGACTTGAGGGACACGTGTGTGTGTGTGTGTGTGTGTGTGTTCATTTTTACAACAAGTAGATGAAATAATTTTAAAATACTCTTTGACTGTATCCTTCTCCCACTCCACTTTGTGTATCACTTTTCCCCCATGGGTCTAAGTCCTATAAGTTGCCCCATGTGGTTAGACCCCTGAACGCACTCAAAGCTCTATTAAATCAGGGTTTGGGGATTTAGTGTTAGTTGTTTGGGGCATGGATAGTTTCTCTTTTTTTGTACATTGGCTAGCCCATTGACTTCATTGGAGTTTCTCTGGAGTCACACTGGTGCACAGATACTGATGGCAGAATTTGATCATAAGTGGGCTTGATTTTAATCATAGAAGTTATGTGGAAAAGAAGTAATAGGTCATCCAGTGTAAAGGGGTCTCAGCTGCACTGTTCTCAGTTTAACTCAAATTCCTATGATCATGACCCCGCATTCTTTATATTTCAAGAGGGTCTCCGTTTTAACTATCCCTCACTAGATCGAACAAGAATTTATTCCTGATATCCCTGCATTACTCCCATTGGAAACACAGTGAGTAAGACCCTCTGTGAATGGCTATGTATTTACCTAACGTGTTTTCATAAAGTATTCTGCAGATACTTTATAACCAAAGTAAATGTGGTGAAACGGAAATGTTGAAACCTTCTATTGGAAATCATTTTTGCAAAGTGCACTCTTCCAGTGGCAATGTGTTTTTTAACATCGGCTGTATAGGGTAAGCACCTTGCTAGATTCTGTAGATCTAGCCATAAATCGGCATTTAATAATCCCAATACCTCAGTCAATATCTTTCCAAATCACTGTGATTTATGAAATTCTTCAAGGAGTGGAAAGTGTCATTGTGTGTTTTAATAAATGGCAAATGTAAACCTACAGAAAACCACATTTTTCCTTTACCTATATATCTCCTGTGTAGGAAGTTTATTTTAGAAGCTATCTAAAACTAAATAAAGAATTAAAGAATATATTGTAGGGAATAATCCCGCATATACAAGCGGTTGGTCTAGACAATTGAATAGGCTGGATTGACCACAAGTTTTCTGCTGTATTGTTCTACGTTTGTGATACAAAAAAGTGATTCCAGTTAAACCAGGTTTAAGGCTGATTTGCATTGCCAGAGTGGTGCAAAGCTTCCTGATTATAATGCGGAGTCTGATCATTAGTCAGTTCCCTTATATATGCAGGATTGTTCTCTGTAATACACACTTTCCATCTCCTAATATTACTGTTTCCCCCCTTTATACAACTTACTTAATATGAAGGAATCACAAGGGCAAAAGAGGTCCCACATAACCTCGTTCACTAATTATACCCACACATAAGGCTAGCTCCATGAATACACGTGCTCTGGCAGGGTGCTGGTGGCTTCTGAAACAATGAGGGTTGCCGTTGGGCTCACAAACTTATTAAAGGGACACTACCAACTACTATGCACGACAGACTATGTGGGCAAAATGCTTGGAGATTTTGAACACTAGCAATCAGCTTGGTTAAAGGACTGAATCAATCCAGCAGATTTCTGAAAGTAGGTATTTCATACTTAATTCCTAGAAAACTACACAATCACCCAGTTTTGCTACATACAACATGAGTGAGAATTCAGTTCACAATGCTGACATCTTCACAAATAATTTGATGGAACTGGCGGGTAATGGGGAAGTGGGTGAATATTTCCACTATTTATTTTTTTTAAGGGACGACAGACACTGAGAAATCAACTTTAAACTTGGGGCCCCAAATCCTGTGTCCTCATTAGATCGAAGTGTGATCTGTGTGTTCTTTCTGTGTTCTTTCAGTACCTGAATTGGCCTCTCACCTGTCCATATAGAATAAACCTAATCCCTATTCCAGTATTTCTTCCCTGATGTGTCTTTGTTCCTCATGGGTCTAATTTCTGCCTTAAATTAGATCTCGGAGAGTCCTTTACTTTGAACATCAACAGCATGGCTGTAAAGGAATCAGCCTTGCCCTCTGAGCCCTCGTCAGTTAAACCCTTGACTTCTGAGAGCTCCTTTTTCATTGAATGGGGTTGCTAATCCAGAGGAGAATATCAACCAAGGACAGGTAACTAACTAAAGTCTACCAGGTCACCTCTGGGTCAACTGGTTGGATTAGATTCCCTTGAAAAGGGGGTCCTGATGGCTGAAATTGAGAAGGCTGCATGGTATATTCTGCTGCCTGAGAACATAGCTAGGGGATAGACAGGTTATGGGGCAGTCTGGATGCATGGCCATGTAAATCCAAGGAAACTCACCCAGAGTAGAAACCAATGTAAAAGAACCCCAACCACACAATCATGAAGAGACAAAGGCTGCTCCCTCTGCAGCAGCTTCTGATGAACAATAGGTACAGGGTTACATAGGAATGGCACAGTGGCTGCATAAATCACAATAAAGGAAAATTGCTGCTCTAAAAGATATTGAATAATTCTCTGTGGAATACACTAGCTGGGGAACCCTGGACACACACTTAATATTGAAGGAATTGAGAGGTTGAGAGATGGAGGGAGGGCCTCCGGCATTCACCAGAACCTGCAAGCCTCTGCTAGCCACTTTGAAAAAAGAGAAGCTGCTCATAGTCCTAACCAGAGCATACAATCCTGTGAACAGCCTATAATTGATTATCTTCCTCTGAGCTTCATTTCCCTGAAGAGTCCCAGGTTTCTCAAACATACCATATGGCTGCTGTTGATTTATGAAGATTGACTTGATTTTACTTGTACATGTAGCTAACAAACTGTTTCCAGATTCCTGTAGTTATACTTCCAAACCTCACTCTTCTTCCTTGAGTCCCTGGGTGTGAGATCAGATCAAGAAACAGGGCACGTAATGGAGGGGAATCAAATGTTTCAGGAGGCAGTCACCATAGCACGGCTCCCTGTACAACATCTCTAACACTCTAATGAACCTGATCAAAGTTCTATAACTCATTTTATTGCTTTCCAGCTGGTATGGGTGAAGAAAAATGAATTCACTTAAGACTGAAACTTGTTTGAACATCTTTATTCCACCACTGTATTTTTAGAAGGACACTTGGCTATAGCAAGGGAACAAAGCAAAGTCTTTGAAAACACTTTCTAACCAAATCTAAAGTCTTGGTTTTAATATCAAGCCTGACATTACCTTTAACACCCCCACCCCTTCCCAGAAGGCGGGATGCAAAGCTATGTCTGGCAAAGATGCAGCTCTTTCAAAGTTTCAATAGGTTTAATTCAAACACACCCCACCCCATTCACTGGTCATCAGCAGACATTCAACTGTTAATTCCTAGCACTTTGGTGAGCTGCTCTGTCTTGGTTGCATTGATCACAGAGGACTAGCTGGTGCTATTTATGCCCAGCCCATGGTAAGCAGGTGGTGTGGAGCTGGACTATTGTGTCCAGAGAGACCATGTACCTGCTTCTTCCACCCTCTTGGTGGAGTGCAGCTTACTACTTCCTGCATAGCTAGCTTGCACCAAAGCTTCCTAGTCTCATGATAGTTAAACCTTATCCCCTACTTCACCCTGCCCATTTTGAGTGCTGTGTATCTTAGGAGAGGGTAGGGGGGCTGAAATTATGCCTGGTTCTTACACAGACTTCTTATGACTTTCCACCTCAGAAGGGTCAAGTAAAATCTAGCCCTTCCAAGCATTCTGTCTCTTCCCAAGAGCCAGCATAGTTTGCTGTCTAGCATGGGAAGGTTTTGAAGACATTTTAGTGTGGCAAGCTGTCCCATACTATTAGCATATAGCATGTGGGGTTTTGATATTAACATATGTCAGGGAGAGATGTAATTAATTAAAGTGAGATCAGAGTAACAGGTTTACACAGCTGCTACAAAATATGTTATGATCCTTTGTCATAGATCATGAATCCACTGGAAACTTGACAAACCTCCAGGTATGCCTAATTCAGAGAGACAAATGTCTATGCTACTGTGTAACATTTCATTTATCTACTACTAGTCAATTCTTTATCTACATAACTAAATCTTGACTTTTTTTTAAATGCTTTCACTGGCAAGGCACCTTGGAAAGCAGATCAAACAGCAGGTCAAACAAATCTGAACAAAAAGTATTAACTTGCAAAGGAGAAGGTTAAAATCAAACTAATTTGCAATTAGATAATTAAAATGATGATATATTGGTTAATAACAGCAACGGGTCATAGAAAGGCAGTACAGTATAGATGTATATAGTACCACTGATTTGGGATTCAGGAACTTTTCAAAAGCACCTAAGTCAATAGAACTTAGGATCCTAAGTGATTTAGGTTCTTTTCAAAATTGTACCCTAGGTGAAATTGTTCAAATTTCAGTGCCTAATGTTAGGTCCCTACCTCTGATTGTAGACAACTAAATCAAAGCGGCTTAATTGTAAAGCCCTAGTTCAATGTCTCAAAGTTGATGGAAGGCTCCTATTAAATTTAATTGGGCATTGGATCAAGCCCTTAAGGTAGGAAGGGAGTCAGGTGTTGTAACACTGAGCATCTCAGTGCTTAACTTCTAGGTGCCTAGAAAACTCATAGGAACACACTGCTCTCCACAACATCAAGTTAGGCGTCTAGGGTCCCTATACAATGCATGGGAAAAGGTGGGCACCTCAGAATGGGATCCCCAAAAGCCAGCATGCTAGGCAGAGAGCCACCAATGGGAAATGTTGCTGATAAGCCGTACCCCTCTCTGAGACGGGAACCCCCTGCAGCCTATGTTTAGTTGCCCATCTCTGCTTAGTGATACACAAAGGGGAACCTGCCCACCTGTGCCTGCCTTGTTCCACGCTGAATGGCTGGAGAAGGAAGTGGTGGTGGGGGTGCCACCTAGGAGAGTGTTCTAACCACTGAGCTAGGGGATATTCTTTAAAGAGGGGAGGGAATCTCTCATTCTCAGTCTTTCCTGCTTGGAAGCTATTCCATGGTAGATAAATAATAAGAGGGTTTGGAGTGAAAGGGACTGAACTCTGGGTCTCTCACATCTCAGGTGAGTGACCTAATGCCTGCATTAGAGAGTCATTCATACTCTCTCTCCAGCCCAGTGGAACAATCCGGAAAGTTGGGAGACTCCGTTGAAATCCTTTCTTTCCCTTCAGGCAGAGAGGGGGAAAATTGAATCTGGGTCCCCACATCTCAGGTAAGCACTCTAACTAGTTATAAGGTGGGCAGCACCACCTTCACCTCTTCCTCTGGCCAGATTTTGAATGGGACCCAATCCGATAACTGTGGAGTTAACACATGTTGCAAGAGACCATTCAATGTGAAATGGACCATGAACACCTTGGGATCATAGGACAAAGGAGAGTTACAGATTGTAATGAGTCATAAACCCAGTTTCTCTTCTGTGTCTAGTGTCTAGCAAAGATACGAATTTGAGCTCCCATGCTCACCTTTGAAGTTGTGCAGGTTTCCTTGGAAGGTGAAGACTGAAAAGTGAGATACAGAGTGATTGTTCTGTGAAAAATTGATTTCTTACAACATTGTTAAGCTACAAAGTTAACACATCTGTTCCACCTTGCATTTAGCTGGGATCAACACAGCTACAACAACCTTGCAAACCACACTGGAAAAGGTCAGTTTTGTGTATATTGTAGTAGAAATCGAGATGATAACGACATAATTATTGTCTTATCATATATTTCACAAAGGATATAATAACTACATCTCAAGGTACAGTAACATTAAACTTACAAGTTATAACGGGTGCCCTTACAAAGCTAATTTATTTTCTTATTGTGTGCTCTATTTTGAGTACAGAGAATCTCTCTGAAATATTTAATGCCACTAAAAGTGGAGTAAGCTTTTAAGGGCACTCAGTTATCTTGTGAGGGAAAAATGGGAATCTAAGTATGGGTGTGTGGTGCCCATTACAATGGGCCCACCATCTACTGTAATACCAATAATAATTGACACAACATCTTGCCCCTTGATGTCTATTACTTAAATTGTCAGTCATTCAAAAGCCTTATTACTGGCATTTAGTCAATGCCTGTCATAACATTAGAACAACAATAGCTGCATAAATTTAATTTCACATTCAATGTACAGTCTGAAATAGTCATCTACTTAATTGATAACCACAAGAGCATGCTTCTTGGGGCCACCTGAAGAAATTAAGACAGCAGGTTTAAAACAAACGGAAGTATTTCTGCACACAATACACAGTCAACCTGTGGAACTCCTTACCATGAGATGTTATGAAATCCCAAAGTATCCTTCATTAATATATACAACCCAATTATATGTCCTTAAACGACTATTAGCCAAGATGATCAAGGATGCAACCCCATGCTCTAAACCTTCAACTGCCAAACTTGTTATGGGATGGATCGCTTGAAATTTCCCTGTTTGTGTTCATTCCCTCTGAAGCTAGTGTAATCCACACGCTTTCTGCATGTGGTGCTCTGTCCCACCTAGTGGCACCAAGACCACTTAAAGAGAGAGATAAAATGAGTCGTCTTTAGAGCCTTAGCTAACAGCCAGTTGGCTTTTAGCTCATGTGGTACCTGTCGCCATTACACTACAAGGTCACTCTCAGAAGACAGGATAGTGGGCTAAAACAACCATTGATCTGACCCATTATGGAACTAGACTGGGTTCAATTCCTGGCTCTGTCGCAAACTCTGTGACCTTGGTCAAGTCACGTAAACTTTCTGTTCCCCATCTGTAAAATGGGAATAATAAATACTTCATTTATCCCACTACTTGTCTGTCTTGTCTCTTTGGCATATAAGGTCTTTGAAGCAGGAACCATCTCTGACTATATGTGTGTGCCGAGCCTGCCACAATGGCACCCCAATCTTGGACAATATAGTAGACTATCACAAATTAGGTACTTCTCATGGCTACATTGTTCTATAACCAGAATTAATTTCCACATCACCTTTCTGATCCTTTGCAAACGCTGAACCTGACTTACCTTGGAAAATGGCAGGGTAAATAATATCAATAATATCAATATCAATCTTAAACAGAACTTCAAATTAGAAATCGTGTCAAACATATTGATTTTTTTCTTGTACAATAAAATGTTAGTAAAAAGTCAATTATTAACTCTGCTACTTGATTTATTCCAACATTTTTAGTGTATTAGAGGTCAATGTATTTAGGTTTTTTATTATTATTCCGAATGGAAATTAGGTTCTCAGAGGGTAAGTAGATTATAACAGATCCCAGCTCCTGGGCTTGTGCTCCGGCATGTTACTAGGATTAATTATAACCTCCACCTTCAGAGAATAGCAATTACATGTCATTTTCTCTTTCTAGTTAATGAGATTAAAATGTGGTTCAGTGGGTGTTTTCAGTGGGATGTCTTGATGCTGAAAAATCACTCAAAGATGCAGATCTTCAGCTTTATTGGATGAGCTTCTTAATTTGAGCGCTTACTCCGATACATTTCTCATTTAAAGTCCAATTCACTGTTAGCCCAGCTGTAAATTTTCAGGTTTCTAAGTCCACATTGTATCACTTATGTAAATATTAAACTTTTCAGGTCAAGTGAAAGCTCATTGGGCAGTGTGACAGGGCAAGGCCAGATGTCTATAGAAAAGTAGTGGGAGATAAATATATTTAGCTCCAGGCTAAACAAATCCCTGGTACCAAGTTAAGTTAAATGGAAGCTGCTCCAGGTCAATTAAGACACCTGGGGCCAATTAAAAACTTTCCAGAAAGCAGGGAGAATGCTAGGTTGATTGGGACACCTGAAGCCAATCAGGGGCTGTCTGAAACTAGTTAAAAGCCTCCCAGTCAGTCAGGTGGGTGTGCATGTCAGGAGCTGTGGGAGGAAGTTGTGCTGTTGGAGAGGCTGAGTAGTACCCACCATATCAGGCACAAGGAAGGAGGCCCTGAGGTAAGAGTGAAGTGGAGCTTGAGGATTGAGGGCTGCTGTGGGGGAAGTAGCCCAAGGAATTGTACATGTCATGTTTCTAAAAGGTCATCTACCATAGCTGATACTATGATGAAAATGGCTCAGTAGATTGTGACCCTTGTCCCTAGAGAAAGAAGGGTTATGTGGAGGGTCACAGTGAGCCTCTGAGGCTAGCGAAATCCACCAAGAAACGTGGGACCCACAGAGGCAAGGACAGAGCTTTGTCACAACAGCTAAATGAAAACAGATTGGCAAAACAGGAGTTTTATGCTAGCGATAAACAGGCAAGTTACATGCTGTGAAGGGGGGGGGGAGTTGAGAGAACACCACTTTCATTGTTGAAACAGAAGCTTACCATGCAAATTACCCTGACAATTTTTACAGCATATATTGCTATCGAATTGATTGGTAACTAAATCAGATCTTTGCTATCTAAAGGCTTTTTAATCGCCTGATTTCATTACATTTATATGAAGAAGCAAAATAAAAGTAATTTGGTTTATGAAGTGATTTGAGCTGACTTGTTCTCCCTGGGGTTTGTTTTTTGGAAATGAAGCAAGTCTAGAAAAAGGGGATGTGAAGTGACTAGTGGCTGGGGCTTTTATTTTTCCCCTCTCCTACTGGTAAGTCCACACACTGGCATACATTATACAATAGGTTTGTTGTTCCCAGTCAAGTTCTTTAACTTAGGCAATACAGTACCACAAACTTCAAAGCTCTTCCCTCAATGTGGATAATACATTTTTTCCTCCTCTTTCTTCCGCTTGCATTATGAGTCAACTTTCCCTTGCAGTTTCCCCAGGTACAGCACTAATCTCAGGAAACTACTAGATGTGTTTATGTAAGTGTAGAGAGTTCCACTGTGCTAGTAGAAGGTGAAATCAGAAATAGTCCTGTGTTGGTTTATGCCCCAGTATTAATTTAGTTGAGGTTTGATGATCTCAGTGGTTCAAGGGGCTGGAATAGCAAAGGTTTTAAAAATCAGTCAGTTATTGACATTTGAAGATATGTAGGGAAGTGGAATCTGACTGACAGAATGGGTGAATGGGATGGGGTAGTCTTCCCCCTTAAGCGTAGTGGTGCTTAGCAGTCAGCCCCATCACCTGGCATGACCCTCAAAGATTTGGGGAGATTTTGATTGTATGAGAAGGCCTTGGAAAATAAGAGGCACAGGTGGAGGTAGTGGTCCCAGGATTAAGTAGTGTTGGGGAGAAAATCAGATTGTTTCTTTAAGATCCTGAGACCAAGAGCTTGCAGAAAGAGCAGAACAAAGTTCCCGTCTCCCCTGACCAACTGGGGATGAGCTGGGAGAAGGGTACTAGTGTTATCCCAGAATTTGACATTCTTGCATGTACCCCATAACTCAACAGTACTGCAGTCAGTCATTTTTCTATGGTCAGCCAGTGCCAGCTGAAAACCAAACATCACATAGCGAGGAAAATCTTTGACCTTTGTGAGGCAAGGTCAGACAACTGAATACTTCTGATTTGTTAATCAGAATGGGAGGATGGGACAAAGTTATGGAAGAGTGAGTGAATAGCAACCTGGGTTTTAGGTGCCCCTGACATATTGTCGTTATGGCTACAAATACTGGAAATGTTTTGAGATAATGAGTACTTTGTTGAAATTAGGAGAACTGGTGACTCAGTACATGTTGTTATGCTGAACCACTAGGAGTCCCTATAGGTTATGTGCTTTGCTAGATTTAGCTATAAAAGATTATGTAAAAGTAAGTACCTTGGAGCAGTCCCAGGAAGCTTTCCTTCAGGCAAAGAGCTGACATCTAAATTCCTCATCAGCTGGACAGAAAGAGGGCCGCTGGAAGCCCAGCTAGTGATCACTCAAAATTATCTCCAACTGTGGGTAACCATATCTGGGATGTCCTAAACCTATTGTGTATGTGTGCGCATGTTTCACATCTAATAAACAGTAGTTTTAGATAAGAGCACACTTTCTTGCGTCAATCATTAATCAGACGGAAGCGCTGTGTTCCTTGTGATTTATTCCTGACACTGCCTGGAGAGAAACCGTTAAATTACCACTGCTTTGGGTTCTGTGAAACCCCGGGTAACACTCACATATGCCACCTGCTTCCTCACAGCAGGGCAGACCCAAGACCAGACTGCCAGCCAAACCCTCTGAGCCAGTGGACTTATTGGGAAAGGAGGCCAGATGAAGGAGAAGCTTGCTAAGGCTTTACAGCTTGCCTAACTTGCAACCCAGCTCCAGAGAGGAGAGCAGGGGACTCCTGGTTTAGGGTTTGTCTACACTATAATTGGGCAATGTGACTAGCTAGTGCAGGCACACCTGAGCTTCTTTGATCTAGCTAGCTCAAAGCTAACTACCTTGAGTAACAATAGCAGTGTAGCTACTGCAATGAGGGATCCTGTGGGCTAGCTGCTCGAATATGTACCTGGGGTCCTGCGCAGGGTTGTAATCAGGAGGCTAGCCCAAATTGCTGCTGAAGTTACCCTGCTATTGTTCCTCTGGCCAGATCAGAGCTAGCTTGGGTATGCCTACGTGTGCTGTAATCACATCTCCTGATTCTAGTGTAGACCCTTAGGGAGAGACGGAGGGGCTGCCTACATTACAACCCAGTTCCAAGAAGAAGAGCTGAGGACTCCTGTCTTAAAAGAGAATGGCCATTTAAAGTACAACGCCAGATCCATGAGGTGGGATGGGGTAAGATTCCTGAACAGAGGTAAGAAAGCTTTCATTGATTCTTGTATGGACCCAACAGGAGCATGAACTGAAGGGACTAATGAAGTGAGTTACAGTTTGTAGAAAAACATAATGACTCAAACCCCGCAAAGGGGGTGTTTTGAATCAATCTAGTCTGTAATTGAAAGAACCTGAGGGGGCACGGAGTGCAACATAACTGCACAACCATGAGAGGGCATGAGGGAAGGCAGCACCTCACAAGCATGAGATTCTAACTAACGGAATGGAATTGTCTCCGACTTTTGGTCAGCGCTATTTTGAGTGGTTTGCTCCCCACTAAGCATTACAAGATCAAGAATGAGTTTGAAGTAAATACTCTGTGAGCCTCTTTAAATTAAGAGCAGCATCTGTGGAGTTTGAGATTACAAAGTTGATTTATGCCAGTATACAATGTGGTGGTCTTTCATGGTACAGCCAAGGTAATATAGAGCTATTCTTCTATATTTTGCCGAATGTTTTTCACTCTGTTTAGTGATATCTATGCTCGTGAGGAAGGTTTCCAGCCTGACAGGCCTGAATCACAATCTCTGCAGAACAAATCCAGCACAGTCTGTGACATTCCTCTTTCCCTCTTGATGCTGTGATCTGATGGATTGTGTTTGGGTGTAGCACTCAGGAATAGAGTTTGCTGGGAAACGGACTTCTAGTTCCATGGGGGGAAAAAAAGGTGTGGAGGGAGGGATTATTTCCTCCCACATCAGGGCAAAAATCCAAATACTAAAAATATATCCTGGAGCTGGAAGACTGCAATATTTTGGTTTGGAAACCCCAAAATGTTCCCAGTGTGGAACACTTTGGTGTTTCTGAAACAAAATATGTTCCCTAGCTTCCCAGGCTTCCTTGGAATCTAGACCGCTGTGGAAGCCCTGTTCTGCTGCAACCCGTGGGTTCCTGTCAGAAACCAATCTGACTTCTGTCAAAATATCAAAATTAACCCATTCCCTTGGAAAGCTTTTATTTAGCCTAATCTGGATTATTCCAATGGAAGAATCTTCTGTTGGGAAAAATTCCAACCAGCTTTACTCAAGAGACATGGGTTATATTCTATCCTGGATATGCTGTGTTACATTGGGTAAATCACTTGGCTTCATGGAGAGCGGCTAATGCTCAGTAGCTCTGGAAAATAAGATTTGTTTCATTTGAGTGCCAGATGAATCCATATTTAGGCAACTAAATTTGAAGATTTTGGTCTAAAACTTGTCAGTTATCCTATATGTAAAATTGAGCTACTCTGACTGTCTCAGGGAAATAGTCAAACCCCCATTAACCTGAAAGAGCTTTGTATCTGTCCCTGAAAGGAGCATTCTTCTTAATGCACTGATGTTTCTGAAGTTCTTCAAGATCCTCAAATGGAAGTTGTAGTAACTAAAGCCACAGAATTATAAGTTATTACTATTTAAGTATTGCCTAAGCATCAAGGCTGTTTTGGAAAAGATAGAACAGAGGGCTGAGAGAATAAATACTCAAGGTATAATGCTTACATTTCTTCAATAGTCTGAGGAAACTGATAGATTGCTGTTTTTCTGAAAAGCACCTTGCTGGTACAGCTAAAGACACATCCTCCTTTTCCATGTCCATGAATGAATTACAAATAAAATAAATATCAAACATTTAAGGTATGATATGTTGCCATAGTAAAATAAAGAACTTAATGGAGTCTAATATTATGATTAAATGAAGTTTATATTTATAAAAGGAACATCCACGATGAGCGATACAGCTTTGGGCAAAATATTGTAGACTTCAGTGACAGGGTTAATCTCCTAGGCAATCTTGTTAGGGAAAGAACAGGATTGTATACATATTGATTTATTTTAGTTAGGCTAATATTTGTAAACAAGCATGCTTATGCTTTCAGGTTAGTGAAACATACCTAAACTGAAAGAAGCAGTAAATAAATGGAACTGAAACTAAATATTGTATTTTTATAAGGACACTTGCCACAGAATGGCATAATCAGAAACATAACTGTTTGGATAATAATGCACAGACTTAGCTTAGCCATACATACCAAGGTTTCATCATTGTTCTTAAAACAAGGAAAACAGAAATAGAAGATTTATACACTTGTTTCAACAACCGTTTAGAAGTGACTTTGCATTGTATTATGGACTGTTAAAACAAGTTTAAGGAGCATCAAAGAATATGAAGGGATGTTGTATAGATATGAATTTTAAACTGGAAGTTTTGGCAATTGGAAGAGAATTGATGGAGAAAATGCAACTTGAGCAAGCATTACTGCAAAGTTGGCCAAGGGATGCATTGCAAAAGGGCCCACAGAATGCTTGCAGAGATAAGTTGCTGACCAGAGCAAACCAGCTGGTGTTCAAGGTATGTCTCGGGACAGTTATACCAACAGTTATGACCTAACTTTTGTCTCACAAGGAGGTGTGGAAAAAAATGTGTTGCGTAAAGAAATTGGAAAAAATTTAGATGGTGAGAGGACAACTCTCATGTTGGTTGGGCACTTCAAATCTTTGGCAGAAATACAGGTCACCCTATGATTGGTCCATGACAGCATCTCCAGGAAAAGGAACCCAGTTGAGCCACCCAGCAGAAATGGGATAAAATGGGCTGTCTCCTTCAGCATATTGCTTTCTGGAAGGTGAAGACGTGTTGAGGGGAGAAGACTGAGATCCTGGGATGGCCACTTAGGAGTCCTTCTGGTGACATGAAGTACTTCATCTTGGAGGGGCACCTTTATCTGTCTCTCTTTTTCAGCTGTTTGGGTTGCCCATAAGTGCATCAGAAAAACAAAACAAAACAACTAATGATATCCATTCTCTGTTCCACCTGTGTTTGCAGCATCAGCTCCTGCTGTAAATGATAACTGAGCTGAAAACTGACAGCTTAGCAGATCTTTTGATAAGTAACACAGAGGCTTTCTCTTGCGTGAAAATGTAAATCAATCAGTTAAGTAGTAAGGAAGTGTGCATGTGTTTTAAAGAGTCAGAGTTACAGTATGTGTCCTTTCGTAACAGGTTCCAATCAAGATTGTAGTACATTTGAAACTGAACAAGTTACTGTTAAGAGTGTAGGCTGCTTCTTATTTATCTACCATAGTTAATGGTTTCATGCAGCTTTTTGTACTGGGGGGGGGGGGTACAGACATAACAGACTGAGTACAAGCCTCTTGAACTGTACTGTCTCTATACAGTATGTCATAAATGTAGGAGTTTATGTGAAATAGTTGGGAGTGTTAATCAGATCCTGGGCCCAATATAATTCATTGGGAAATACGTTTAAAGGGTTGAGTATGGAGCCATTAGGGAGAAGGCCTTGGTGAACTGGCATGTAAGTAACTGACGGAATTGTCTCATGCTTTAGCTTTGAAAGTCATCTCCCCCCCCCCACCTTGTGTTAGCAACACTAGAGTTTGATAACCTGTTGGCACAAGTGAGGCTTTATTCTAAGGGACTCCTAAGGTATGTCTACAGTGCAATTAAAAACCCATGGCTGGCCCATGCCAGTTGACTTGGGCTTGTGGGGTTCAGGATACTGGCTATTTAATTGCAATGTAGACATTCAGGCTAGGGATGGAGCCTAGGCTCTAGGACCCTGCGACAGAAGAGGGTCCAAGAGCTCAGGCTCCGGCCGAGCCCAGATATCTACACGGCAATTAAACAGAGATGCAAGCCTGAGTTAGCTGGCATGAGTTGGCCACGGGTGTCAAATGGCAGTGCAGCCATGACCTTAGTTGGAAATCTAAACGAAGTCACCTTCCGAAGCCAGGAATTGAATGTTGTTTCCCATTTTTGGTTGTTTGATTTGTTTCTGAAAATGTAAATGGTCCATAGCTAACTGTTTTCTCACTCATGTAACCAAATTATAGGTCTAGTACTATTTTTTTCATCTTGTATATTAGCTGCTGTTCAGGATATTTAATAAAGCCCTGTAAACCTGAATTCATCTCAAGTCCTTTTCAGTTAAGCAATCAATTTAAAAACTTGAAGAAAGGTGGTGTGGATAATCAATTAAGCAGTTGCTTAACTAAAGTTTGGTTTACATCCTATCTTTCTGACAAAGTGCAAAAAAGTATTTACATGTTTCTTCTTCTTCTTTTTCCCTTTTTAAGGTAATATTTCTTAATTTATGTGATAGCTCAATATTATCCAGAAGATTTAACGTTTAAAATGCAATGGAATAGTCAGTTACATAACATGAGAATTTCTGTCTCCATTAAAAGTAGATCACCAGTCATTTTGGCATAAGAGTTACAAGAGCTCCAAGCAGGGGGAAAATGTAGCTATATATTTAGATCCTGATAGAAATATGTAAGGTAGTGTGTTAATATTCAGTTTCAATATGATTTTAGCTATTTGTTTACATTCTGTAGTGCTTAAACGTTTATTTGTATATTACAAACTATTGTTTCTGTCGTAAAGCTTCCATTCATACCAGGCAAACACCAGAGCTCTGGAGTTTCATTTCAGATCTGCTCAAAAATGTTCAGTTTACCCGATCCTCTTGAGTATGAACCATCAGGTATATAAAAATCTCACCAAAACAATCTTTCCTCTGGAAATGGCATTATTTTTGTCTGCTTTTCGAAATGCTGCAAGACAACTTTTGGATCAATATTTTAACACTTCTGCTATCACCAAGAGACGTATGCAAAAATAGTGGGGAAAAGAGGTAGGTAACCTCCTTGACCCTTATGGACAAATCATATTGCATTCAATAGGGATTAAAGCCCTAATTCAGAAAAGCACTTAATCAGGTGGTTACCTTTAAGCACATGCTTTAAATTAATCCCACATTCTAAACCAATTTGTTGAATCAGGGTCTCAAACCAATAGAACTCTGTACATTATATGACATTACTTGGAGAATTTAATGGAGAATAGATCTTCCTGTGATGAATCTATAGGAATTTAACAGACCGTTATATCCCTGCAATAAAATTCAATACAATCTGGCATCTTTAAAATTCCAACTTCCTTGAAAGATAGAGCCTTTATTTTATAGGTACTTAATGTAATTTACTATGTAGGGCAGAAAATCCCCTGCAGGAAGTTTAAGATTACAGAATGTTAGGAACCATTAGGAAAGGGATCGATAACAAGATAGAAAATATCAATTTAAGTCTATTTAAATCCATGCTATGCCCACACCTTGAATACTGCATGAAGTTCTGGTCACCCCGTTTCACAAAAGGTATATTAGAACTGGAAAAGGTACAGATAATGGAAACAAAAACAATTAGAGGTATGGAAAAGCTTCTATATGAGGAGTGATTAAAAAGACTGGTCATTTTAGAAAAGAGATGACTAAGTGGAGATATGACAATGGTCTATAAAATCATAAATGGTGGGGAGAATGTGAATAGGGAAGTGTTATTTACCACTTCACATAATACAAGAACCAGGGGTCACACAACGAAACTAATAGGCAGCAAGTTTTAAACAAACATAAGGAAGTATTTCTTAACACAACACACTGTCAAGTAGCCTGTGTTGCCAGGGGATGTTGTGAAGACCAAATGTATAACTGAGTTAAAAAAAGAATTAGCTAAGCTCACAGAGGATAGGTCCTTCAATGGCTATTAGCCGAGATGGTCAGGGACACAACTCCATGCTTCAGGTGTCCCGAAACGTCTTATTGCCAGAAGTTGGGACCGGATGACACTTGATGATTGTCCTGTTCTGTTTGTTCCCTCTGAAGCATCTGGCACCAGCCACTGTCAGAAGACAGGATACTGGGCTAGATGGACCACTGGGCCACCCCAGTAAGGCTCTTCTTATGTTCTAGCATTGTAGGTAGATTTCCATTTAGGTCATCAGAACTGAACGTCATTCCAACTGGTAAAATTCTGGGCTAGAGTCTCAGCTGGTGCCAACTGACATTAGCTTCAATGGAGCTACACTGAATTGCACCAGTTGAGGATCTGGCACTTTCTCTTCCAGTTAAGAGTACTATCTTGTAAACGTCCAGGGCATTTTACTTTTAATTCAGTAGCAGGCTGTAATAGAAATTTCATCAGACTATAAATAGAATCCACATAGCAATGTGCGGATTATTGTTTGACAATAGCACAGATAATTCAGGTTATGATTTATGATTAGAGACTTGAGAAGTTGATGTCAAGGATTTGGGCTGAATAAAGTGCTTTTCTATGTTGTTGGAGGCTTGTATCACAGAGTCTATAGTCAAGACAGGTGCATAGGATAGTGTTGTTGTTAATACGTATTATTTATTGAGTACTGTCAGTGTGCTTGGGGCTTAACGCACATAAGAGAAGACAGGTCAGTCCCTTAAGGAGCAGATGGCCTGATTAGAGACAGTGCTGGAACAGGCATTCCAAAGAGGAAATAGGTCGTCTCCCTTCTTCCTTCCTAAGTTGGGAAGAAAGTTACTCAGAGTTGAACCCTTGATGAGGCCAAAGACGGGTGGTGGATAGGGTGGGGCTTGTAATAAGATTGTGTCACCATAGATGTTGAAATAGAGGAGACAGAGGAATGGGTGGAGATAATCCTGTGTAGTTATAGGTTCTCCATAATGTTACAGATGAGACTGCCATGATCTGTATCTGGGGGGAAAGGGTGTGGTCTCTTGGTTAGCTTGTAGATGAATTAAGTGTTTGGATATTAGTGCTGTATAGGAGCAAGGAGACACTTCAGCTGAGCCTGATGAAAGGAGATGCAGAGCAAAATGTCACCTGCATATCAGTGGCACTGAAGCTCATACGTCTGTAGTCTCAGGGCTTGTCTACATGGGGAAGTTATTCCGGAGTAAAGTAAATCACTATGGCTCTTCTGGAATAACTCCCAGTGTGGATACTCTTCTGGAATAAAACTGGAATAGCAATGAAAGAATAGTTATTCCAAATAGCTAGGCCAGTCAATTTTCCTGTGTAGACAAGCCCATCCAGTTGTATAAATGGAATCTTGAGAATAACTGTATCAAGGGCCACCAGAAGATCCAATTCTGTTACTATGGATATGACTCCTATCCATCATCATGAGGAGAGTGTCAGTCACTTAGTAGAACCCTACTCCTATGTCATAAAAGCTCTGAGGAGCTTGACTGATTTGGATTCCCCACCCACTAAAAAGAATAGATGATGCTAGGTTTTACGGCATATTGAGAAAGAAGATGGACCACAGCATGCTTGAGGGTGATTGCAAGCTTCTTTTCACAAGACCCAGAGGAAGCCAGCAAAGCATTTTGAATAATTCACACACCAAAATTCATGCAGACAGCTTACAGTCAATAAAGCTGCTAGCTCTTTACAGTACTCTATGACTGAGTCTTTAGTGTATTAATTCAAACCTCTTGGAAGCCAAAGACACTACAAGATACAATGGCTGAGGTGGAAATGTGAGACAACATATGGGACTAAGTCCCAAGAAGGAGGACATAATAAAAATCAGAGTGTGGAAAGTTTAAAAGAGAAGGATAGATTTAATTAGCATAAATAACATGTTCTCTACCCTGCATTTCATGATCCTATGTTTCTGATGTGAATAATTCAAATAGAGAAAGTGTGATTATACCAGGTCTGTGTGGGATGGAAGATAAATTTAGGTCTGTAATGAGGGACAGTCAAGTTTTTATGTGCCCAGTATTTCAGCTATTAAAAATGTTTTCTCACTAGTGAAAAAGAGCTTGTGAAATGTTTTCCAATCAGCTCGGTTGCCCTATTAATTTGGCACTTCCTCCTTTTTTTTTAAGACCACAGTGGAATACTTTTTTTTAAATGCAAATAACATACAAGCCTTTCAGTATTGTCCAGAACTATTTCTATTTACTATAACTCAGGGATAATAAAATCTGGCTCTGAACTTGTACCATCTCAGGGAAACAAAGAACACATGGTAACGCTTTGTTAGCACATTTTAAAAACCATTAACTCTGGTTTGAGTCAAGACTAATATCTTGTTACTGTCTAATATAGTGTGTTTCACTGACATGTAGTGAAAAAAAAAACTTTCTGGCTAATTCAAATGAAGCAGAAGAATGCTGCATAAAAACCTCTTTGAAGTCTGTCACTGCCATTCCTTAACCAACTGGAAAGCTTTGCTGATCTGTGGACTGTGGAAATACAGGAATTGACAAAGTGGATCAGAGCTGAGGGCCATTTTATTCCATTCTATATAGGTTTCTGTATGGTGCTTATCACCATACTGTCCGAGTGCCGCCTTGCCAGTAGTGGATTAAGCAACATGACTACACATCTGTCACATGTCCATCTCTTTCAAAATCCTACCTTTGACAATGGGTGGCAGAGGAAGGAACAAAAATCCCATAGCAGGCAGATATAGGATAATCTCCATCCCCTCTCCCCCCATAACAGGCTTTATCCTAATCTCTAATACTCGGAGATTGGATTAAACTCTGAAACATGAGATTTAATAACATTTCACGTTTTTGTTAGCAATAATTGTGATAACTCTGGATATTTGTTAGCCGTATAAATCTCCAATCACTTTTTTAGCCTTGTTAAACTTTTGGCCTCCACGACTTCCTGTGGCAATGAGTTCCATGGCACAATTATTCCTTTTATCAATTTTGAATTTCCCATTTTTCCCAATATTATTGAATATCCATTTGTTCTTGCCTCACTTTCCATGGACTGCATGTGTTGCTTTCAGAGTGCTCCCAAGGAAAAAGAGGGTTAGCTTTGTCCAGGTCACTACTCCTGGGCCAAACTGAGTTTCCATTTCCAAACCACTGTCTTCCCCTTTTTGTGCTGTTATGTTACCATGATTCAGTATCACTCCAACACTAGAGCAGCACCTGCATTTCCCATCTCCTGATAATGTTACCTGGGATTATCTAAGCCTGACACACTAATCTATGTCTTCCAGGCTGTTTCTAGAATTAAATCAATGGGGGAAAACAGCTCCTCCATCTGATACATAATTGGTACAAACAAGAGTGCTTTCACTCAAACCTCCTAGCTCTTAGACATCCTCCATGAACTGTTCCAAATTGTGCACACTGAACTAATCTTTTATAAATTACTTAAGACAAAGCACATAGCCTATTTAGAGATAATTATAAGTTAACAATTTCCCTAGCAACAGCAAAAAACGCAGGCTACTGATCAGCAAAGCAACTCCTAGTCATAATAGTAAGAGACAGATCCAAGATGAGTTATCCACTCTTATTAGAATTTAAAAAAAAAAATCTGTACAAAGCTGCAGCTGTTTGTCTGTTCTACTTAGACAAAGACCAAATTATTTCTAACTATGTGGTGGTCTTGTTTTCAACTAATGGCTGCAGTTATGTCAAGTCCATGTTACATCAAGTCCAGTTCTCTCATAACAATAACACTGCATATAAATGACCTATCTCTGCCAAATACAAAGCCATCTCTGGTAGCAGATCTGACATATTTAAGGATATATTTGAATTTCCTCCAGATGTTGTGGATTAAGCCTCTTTCAGGGGAGCTAGGCCTGCTCAGATACAGCTGCCAAAGCTGCAGTCAAAAGAGGGGACCCTAGCTCAGGCTATGAGGGACTGGTTGGAATGTTAGTTTGATGGCTACTGCTCACACTCTGCTATATGGCGTGGAACATGAACTGCTCTGTGCTAATTGAGAGCTCTGGAGGGAAAACTTTAGGTTTGAATTAATTGGGACACCTTGTCTAATATGAAGGGTCTACATTACTCTACACATCCATCTCTGATGTTCCTCAGGAGGTCTTCATCCACAGCTTCCTAGGCTCCTTCCACAAACACACCTAGTGGTTCTGTATTATCCCTATTGTTCCAACCCTTGTAGAACTGTATCCCTTGTCCACTCCCGCTCACCTCACAAGCCGGCATAGAAGTATGGGGTATGTGCACACTGAACCTTAGGGCTTGCATCCAGGGGTTCTATTTGCATGTGGTGGGGACAGGGAGCAGATTTGTTTGACCTTGCCCTGGGAGTTCAAATGAAGAAGATGGATGTCAACGGTCTATCCCCAAAGCCACCCTGAAGCTCCAGTGTTAATGCAATATTCTGCCACATGGAGTAAGTGTAAAATTTAAATCCTCGACTGGTAGAGGATGGGAGGGCTCAGAAGGCAGCATGCTCAGCTCTTGGCAAGTGGGACCAAGGGAAGAATCTCTTCCCTCATTGCTCCTTCTGTGGGAATGACTGAGTGCATCTGATGGGCTGTGAAAGCAGTCTATATCCAACTCCTCTCATTGTGTTGGTAACTGTTAGGATATAGATATTCAGGCCTGTTTGTAAAGGCCTATACTTGAAGAATTTAGGTGTATTTTTTATTATTTGGCTAGTTATAGAGGTATAAAAGAGAGAATCAAAATCACTGTCTGCTGGTGTAAGGGCCTTCTCTTACTGTGACAGTTTGAGGCCCTGTTCTTAGGCTAAGGCCTTTGGGCTAAGCAGCAGAGGCAGCCATAAACTGGGAAGCGAACGGTCACATCCTCACATTCCAAACTAGTTACACTGAAAGAAGGTGCTATTGGGCTCTTAGGAATACAATCCTGTCCTGATAGTGCCTATCGCCTCCAGAGAAAGGGAAGTGCCTAAAAAATGTAAAAGGAAACTTAGTTTGATAGCATCCTGTCTGGCAAGAACTCACTTATCAATAGCTGGGATGTGAAATCCTCACTTCTGTATTGTTTTGTCATTATAGTTCCAACTTTGCTATTGTTTGTCTGTATAATCTCTGTCTGGTACTGTGATTGTTCCTGTCTGCTGTATAACTAATTTTGCTGGGTGTAAACTAATTAAGGTAGTGGGATATAATTGGTTACATAATCATGTTACAATATGTTAGGATTGGTTAGTTAAATTTCAGGAAAATGATTGGTTAAGGTATAGCTAAGCCGAACTCAAGTTTTACTATATAGTCTGCAGTCAATCAGGAAGTGAGGGGGTGGGTGTGTGTGGGGAAAAATGGGAACAGGGAATGTGGGTAAAAAAATTGGAATCATGTTTTGCTAAAGGGGGAAATGGGAACAGGGAATGGGGGTAAGGAAATTGGAATCATGTTTTGCTAAAGAGGGGAAATGGGAACAAGGACACAAATGTAAGGCTCTGTAGTGTCAGAGCTAAAAAAAAATACTAAAAAAGGAAACTGGAATCATGCTTGCTAAAAGTTCACCCCAATAAACATCGAATTGTTTACACCTTTGCACTTTGGGTATTGTTGCACTCTGTTCATGCGAAAAGGACCAGGGAAGTAAGTAGGTGAAGGAATAAGCCCCCTAACAGTAACGACAAAAGGATGTCATGGCCTATCTTCCTCATCTGAAAGATGATTACTTTAATGAGGGATATGGGGCGCACCTTGAGGCTGAAGGATATTAAAGATTGACATAGAATATGCAACCCTCCAAACTAACTTTTCTCAGAAATGTTGTGAGATGAGCAATGTATTGTGTGGTGGGGTTGGTCTGAGTAACTGTGCCCCAGGAAAAGATATATTTTTTGGCAGAGGAGAAAGGAATGTTAAATTCTATTAAATCCAAAACCTAATCTTGTGACTGGATGACACAAAATAACCACTTGGATGGAATGGTTTGGTGGTGTCAAGTTTGAAATAAGGCCCACTAGTGCCAGCAGAGTTGAGTCAACCCTTCCTCTTTTAGAGAAAAAGTGACCTCATGCAATGTACTGTGTTTAGTTTATGACCTTTAACAATTGCCATGGCCTGACTTATTTCCCTCCCTCCCCCCCCCCCCCGGAAAGCTGAGCACCAACAGCACCACTGAGCCAAAGGCCCTGAGACCCTGTCTGCTTGGTGTGGACAGGAAATATCCCATGCTACCTCACATCAGCGATGTTGTTTACCCTAGCATTGTTATAAGTAGTAGGAGTAGTACAGAAAATCGGGGACTCCATCAGGATCAGGACCCCATTGGGGTAGGAACTGTGCAAACAGAGACGTGTCTGAAATTCCATTATCGACACTGCAGTGCACTGTTTCTGACAGTGCACAGGGTGAGATGGCTTCCTTTCAGCAATGTATAGGTGATGCCAGATCCTACCATGACAGTGACACTGAGCACCCTCAGTTCCTGCTGAATTTCACAATTGTTGAGTGGTTCTGCAGAGGACGCTTGGATCGAGCTCATGGTATGTAAACACACCAGAGGGGGAAAGCATCATATGACTATTACAGGCCTGACTTTCAGAGGTGCTGAGCACTGATATCTCCCATTTACATCAGTGGAAGCCATAAGTCCTCTGAATAGGAGGCTCGAGAAAACTGGCACCAGAGTTGTAGGCTTCTTTTCTTGCACCTTCCCCCTTGGAGGAATTTCCCCACTGCGAGCTGAAAGGGGATCCTTGTCCATAGCTCTTGGTGTTGACCACTGGTCTAAGAACTTACTTCCCCTATTGTCCTAATATTATCTACAAAAATAATTATTTCCCTGGTACGATGCAATACATGCTCTTTCAACTTTCTTCTTTGGAATAGCTCCTACTTGCTTTAATTCAGATGGATATACTGTAATGTGCTTCTCCCCTAAACCTCCCCTGCTTGTTAGCTGATCTCGCTTTGTGTTCTGTCTTTCCAAAGATTCCTTTCTGTTTCCTGAGAAGAAACCTTCATTTGTAGAGGAGTTACTGAGACACTGGGGCATTGTATTTAATTAGCCAGGGGATATTTTGAAGAGGTTATGGTTCATTAGTGATGTTGATCTTTACATTATCTGTCTTAGCATTGAGGGTTTTCAGCTGAATCCTTCAGATGTTTCCAAATGAGTTTCTCTAATTTGATGGCTGGTCTTTTTTCTCCTTAAAGAGAAGGGAAAAAAGGCTGGCTTCAAAGCATGTTACAGCAAATGCTAAACAACACTGCTTTATCTCTCCTGAGTTGCTCTGGATGCAAAGCAGGGCTAATGATAAGAACTGTAATTTGGCAGCCTGTAATAGCAGTCTAAAATACCTGGATTGAAATACGGACTAGTAGAATTGAGCGAATCATGCCTTTCTGTGCCACAGATAGGTGACTATGTAAGTTAACAAGTTACATGCACTTAAAGAAATCTGGCACGTCATAAAAGAGAAATATTGATCAGATGGGAATCAAGGGATGCCTGTAAGCCTTTTGACTAGAGTTGAGTTTGATTCCTACCTACACGATTTTTGTCCACCAGCCCCTTCAAGTTGCAGGTATTCTGGGCAACTCATTTCTATTCCTCTCCTATTAAAATCAGAAAGATCCCTTTCCCGCCTCCCATCTGTGAATAAGGAAATGAATTAAGTCATCTTAAATTAATATCAAATATTTATATGATGTATCAGCTACAGTAGAAAAATAGGGAACTTAATGGACTCTAATATTGTAACTAAACTAAAATATGTATAAAAGATCTCATCTCATCCAATCCTTTTTGCAGAGAGATGCTGGATAGAAATAGTTAGAGCAGAATGGTGCAAAGTCAAGTGTCTGAACACTATAGCCATACTTATTTGTAAGGAACAGCCTCCTTTGTATCCTATGCTTGACTCTTGAGGCACCCAATTCCCATCTGTTTGTAACGGGATTTGATTACCTAACCCTCTTCAGTGCCTTTGAAAATCCCAGGCCAAATGTGACTGAGAAGAGAAATGGCTGTTATATTCTTCCTTTAAAGTGTTACGTGGCCAGGGATGCGTTAATGTTGAAGCCTTGGCTTCTTCCGTGCAGTATTGAGATCTCATCATAAAATGGAACATATGTGATTTTATAGATCACCTGACAGCATCTGGTAGTTGTCTAATGTTAGTCTTGTGCAGAAGCACAGCTAATAAAACTGTGTCAAGGCTATGCCTATATGGGCCTGGATTTACCCTCTCTGAGGCTGTATATATCCCCAAAACTTTAATAAAGCAGTACATTATATACTGAGGCTCTGATTCTGGTTTCATGCCTGATTGAATCTGGGGTACCTCTGGTTACTTCAGTGGAGTTACTCCAGATTTACACTGGAGTAACTGAAATCAGAATCTAGTCCCAAGTGATCTTATTCTGATCTCGCCTACATTGAAGTAAACAGATTAATAAAGTCCAAGAATAAAAGTGACTGGTGTCTGTGATGGAGACTCCATTATGCCCCTTGGTAAATTATTCCACTGATTAATTACACTCACGGTAAAGCTTCCAAACAGGCTTCATCATTTTCGTTGTTAGGAGAGGGATGGTTGTGAGTCTATCAAAGAAACTAAAGAGGAGAGAGACCTATTAGAGCATCCAGCCAGTACACAATTGTGCCTTATTCCACGTGTCTATTTGGGCCTGATTCACCAGTGCATTACCCTTGCGTCATGCTGTTGTCATTCTATTGAAAGTAATGGGACTATACTGGTGTAAAATTGGAGTAACAGGCTGATGATTCAAGTCTGATTTTGTCTCTTTCAGCAGTGCCCATGGCAAACCATTGCTAGTTTTGTTACTGTTTATTCAAATATGCAGAATCATGTATCTGGATGCAAGCAACAGCTATCCCCAGCACCGAGTTACAGAACCACTTATCCTACAAACAGTCTCTTCCACCTCTTGTGAGTTGGGTGTTTGTTTGATGTTTAACAATTTGGTCTAATGGTAACATCATAAATCTCCAACCCAACCATTCTTGGAGGAAGTTGCCTCCATTTTCAATAATGCACAGGGCTCTAAATTTACTATATAGGCATAGACTAGGTTGTATAGTTTTTTGTTTTGTTTGTTTTTGGGGGCGAGGGGTGTTTAAAGGACCTGGCAATTCTTCTGCTTAAGGAGTCTGGGTTGGCTTAGTTCTTCCTTCAGCTCCTAAGCAGAGGGCAGCTCTGGAGGAAGAAAGACTATAGATTTGAGCAGCTTCCTGAGCCCTGAAATGCAGTGTAAAAACTGGGGCATGTAACTTGGAAGACACAGTGGAGAACAAACTGAGAGAGGAGAAAAGCAGGCACAAGGGGAAAGGTGGAAGGGAAAAAAACCCAGAAATGAATAACTTAATCTTATGGAGAGAGTTATAGTTCAGTTTCTTCTGGTTGCTGATCAAATAACATCACTCATATTTGACTTAGTAGCCCAAAGTAACTCAGACATAAAATTCCCTCCTAACTTCTCAATTTCCTCTTAGATCCTCCCCAACACCATTTATAAGAAACAAATGAAATTAAAGGTCTTCAAGATGGGAGCATCTCTTTGATGAGACCTGCATGAAGAGATGGTACATTATATCCCACTTCCTAAGGTTCATGGTTGCCAAAGTCCCTCACCAGCAAGGATCATAGCAAATGGGCTGCTGGACCGTTTCCCCTATAATTTCCCCTGAGCGGCAGCCCATGTATCAAATGGCCACCATCATTTTAAATGTTGTGCCATCTAGACCTGCTTAACTGTAGTGAGCATTTCTCTCCACCAAGCCTTCCATTGTTAAGGACTGCTTTAAGTCATAGTCTATTTACCTCAAATGTGATCATTACCTCACTTTCAGTTCCTACTTTATAGGTTTGCTGCCTGGCATTTGGATCTGAACTTGTAACTTTATTTTCATGCCTTTCTCTTTTTCTCTGCATCAAATAAAACACTTCAACCCAGTTTCTGTGTTTGCAAGGTGCTATATACCATAAATTTAAATTAGCATTCACCCAGAGGTGAAAGTAAGCCTGTACAGTACGGCGTACCGACAAGAGCCAGTACGCCGTGCCAGACTGGACCGGCTTCCCCAGGCTGGCGATTTAAAGGGCTCAGGGCTCCCTGCAGTGGCTGTAGCCCCGGGCCCTTTAAAGTGCCATCCAAGCTCCACTGCCAGAGCCCTGGGGTAGCGGAGGCAGGGCTACGGCGGTGATTTAAAGGCCCCAGGCCTCCCAAACACAGCTGGAGCCCCAGGGCCTTTAAATCTTGATTTAAAGTGCCCTGGTATTTAAAGGCCCCGCCTCTTATGGTTGAGGCCATGCCCCCTGCTCAGGACTCCGGCATATGGGTAAATCCTTTAAGTTACTTTCACCCCTGCATTTGCCACATATCCAACACCACCGTTTAATTGGTTTTCTGCTCATTGCATCTCTCTCGAGCTCACACATGTATACTCTTGTGTGTTTCCCTTCCCTCTCCTACTCAGGATGCGGACGGAACATGAGAAATCAAAGTCAGTGGCCAGGCCACGGCTGTTTGAACCAGCGTGCACTGTACTGACAGCTGTATTGATTGGCTGCAGCTTCCTGAGAGGTAACAGCTCATCAGCTGCAGTGTATGTTCTCAAGTCCGTTCTGCACTGTGTGGAGCAGGCAGTCTCTCTACCCAGCTTCGTACTGTGTGCTGTATTCTCATTTCTGAGTGTCAGCAGTCCGGTACCCTATTCACAGGACAACTTTTGCCTCTCTGCAGACTCAGACATAGAGGAGCCAGGAGGCATGGCACACAGGATGAGAGGAGTAGCTATCCTCGCTTAGATAGCAGCTTTGGGGAAATCACAGCAAGGCAGAAGTCAGGAGATTGTTGGGCTTAGTTTGTGGTTCTAGGGCAGTGGTTCCCAAACATTTCAGCATCACACCCTCTTTTTAATTTTTGATAAACCCTCATGCCCCCTCACCTCTCCTTTACCATCATCCAACCCCCCCGATCCTTGTCCCCTGACCGCCCCCCTGGGACCCCACCCCCTATCCAACCCGCCTGGCTCCCTGTCTCCTGACTGCCCTGACCCCTATCCAGACCCCCACCCCTTGACAGCCCCCCCGGGACTCCCACACTTATCCAACCCCACTCCCTGTCTCCTGACCCACCCCCCCCCCCCGAACCTCCACCACATCCAATTGCTCCCTGTCCCCTGACTGCCCTACCTTTAGACCTGCCTCTTATCCAACCCCCCTGCTCCCCACCTCCTTACCAGGCCGCTCAGAGCGCTAGGACTGGCTTATTGGAAAGCCTGGGAGGTGGGCTGGTGCAAGCTGCAATGCCCGTGCAGTGACGTGGCTGTAGGGGAGGGTGGACAGGAGGGGAGGGGCCAGGAGCGAGCCTCCCCGATCAGGAGCTCAAGGGCCAGGCAGCCTCATGTCCCCCTTGGAATTTCTTCACGCACCCGCAGTTTGGGAACCAGTGTTCTAGGGGGGGTTGGTGTCCTGTGATATCCAGGAACTCAGACTAGATGATCTGGTGGTCTGTCACAGGTCGCTCTAGTCACCACTAGGACAGTGCTTCCTCCTGATGGTTCCGGGGATTAGCTGGGTCACGCCACTCCCGCAGAGTCTGGCAAGGGAACCCAGGCCCACCCTCTACTCTGGGTTCCAGCTCAGATAACCTCCACACAGCAGGCCAGGTCCATTCCCTGCACCTTGATGCCTTTCCTTGAGCCACTTCCATATCTTCTGGCCTTTTCCACTCCTCGGGGTTTGCCGGACTCTTCACTCCCTCCTCCCAAGGAGTAACTTTAGGCAATTTGTTTCTGTAGTCCCTCAAACACTCCCATGGTGGTGCTGCAGACTTCTCCCTGCTGCCCCTCTGCTTCCAATTTCCTGTCTTTTTGGAGACACCCCACCTGTGAGGGAGAGGAGAGCTCTCCAATTAGCTGCCTCTAGCATAAAGCTCCCTAGTTTGCAGCATAATTAGCTGATTAGGCCCACCGGGCCTAATTTGGCTCTTGTAGAGCCAGTGTGGGGAGCACACTGCATGACATGGTCCCTGCTGGCCTTAAACTCTACGACCTCAGTAACATGGGAATTTGCGAACAGGACTATACGTGTTTGAGTAATGTAAAATATAGCCCCTTTATTTGTCATGCAGTAGTACCACTAGAGGGCTGATCAGCGATAAGGATTGCCTACCTTTACACAGCCTGCTTGGATTACAGGGGCCAAGGCTATTTTTGCCTAGAACTTGGTAAAGAGGCACAACTGAATGCTTAACTTTTACAAGATAAATATTAGCACATTTATTGCTTTCTGAAATGATTATGAAAAGGCTGCAAAGATTATTTTTAATTAATCCCATAAAAGCAATGATACATAGAATATCAGGGTTGGAAGGGACCCCTGAAGGTCATCTAGTCCAACCCCCTGCTCGAAGCAGGACCAATTCCCAGTTAAATCATCCCAGCCAGGGCTTTGTCAAGCCTGACCTTAAAAACCTCTAAGGAAGGAGATTCTACCACCTCCCTAGGTAACACATTCCAGTGTTTCACCACCCTCTTAGTGAAAAAGTTTTTCCTAATATCCAATCTAAACCTCCCCCACATGATACCTATTAACTTGATAATGACTTCTAATGGCACAAAGTCCATCCATACTGTCTCTTATGCACTGAAGACCACATTCTTGTCTACCGTGAGAGTGGACAGGACATGAAATGCTTTGCCAGAGGATGAACTGTCCCTGAGAGATGACTGCATTATTCCTGATTCATTTGAATGGGCGCAAGGAACAATAGCTCAGAACAAACTCTTTATTATAGCAAACATAATGACCTGATGGAGCTTGTCACGGAGAGATGTTCTTTCATTTACGATAAGGGGAGTGTTCCAAAGGAATCTTCGTGGTGAATATTTTGAGAGTGTTTGTTCTTGTGTGTCAATAAACATTCCCAGGCAGACTGGCGGAGAAAAGATTGTCCAGTAGTTGGTGTGGTAGACTGGAATTCAGAAGTCCAAGGTCCAAACCACTGCTGTGTCACAGACTGTCTGGTTTGGCCTCCCTTTCTGCCTCAGTCACTTCCCCATTCATTAAACAGGGCTAATAGCACTTCCCTACCTCCCGGGATTGTTGTAAGGACAAATACGTTGACGGTTGTGAAGTACTCGTGTATGACAGCGATGGGGGCGAAGTAAGTACCTTAGATAACTTTTCGGAGCTATAATGCCTGCTGTTTGGGTGTGGACAATTCTCGTGCACTAATGAGTGAGCAGACCTTTCCCTCGGCTGTATGTTCTGTTGATGTAATAAAGCTATGAAGTCTGCTAGAGGAGACCATGATGGAAGTTTGCTTTTCAAAGTATATCTTCTGGTGCGTGGGTGAAGGGGGCAGATGTCTGGTCTGTGGGGACCAGCCACCATCTGGAAGTAGCCTCCCATAGGAGCTTAAGAGTCACAGTGAAGCAGGCATGGATTCTAGCATGTAACCCATGAATTGTATCTTGTGCTAATTCAAAGAATTCATGCGCTTCCTCATCTTGAACACACCCCCTCCTGTATCTTTAAATTTATTAAGTTGTCTTTTTTTTTAAAGGGATTGCAAACCTGCTTATTAAGCTCACCTTTGTACATACAATAGGGTTGATAGTTCTCCTGTATACACAAAGCCATAGTTATTTTCCTTCCATAACCTCTGTGAAATAATTTCATCTTTAATTTATGATGAGATTGTTATATTATAGCAGAACACTGTGTTCCAGGCACTTTTTCCACTTCTACACAAATGTTTGACTTTGGAAACAATATTTTTGTATGTAATAATGTTGAAAGATGTACTTATTGTTGGCAAGATATTGCTACTCATACTTCAGCTGAATAGTACCTTCATCTATGAGTAGTCCTACTGAAGGCAATGGGACAACTCAGAGTAATGTGCTGAATAAGGGCATCAGAATCTGTCACTCTGATGTTTCTCTGCATTTGTAAAGCATCTGTACTCTGTTGTATAAGGGCCTGGGCCTCCAGGATGCTGAACATTGAGAGCTCTTATCTAGGTGAAAGGTGGAAGAATTAGGCTTTAGGTACCAGTACCTATGTCTCATAGACCCTATTCCCCAAGTTTTCTTGTAGAAGAATCGGTAAAAATGTATGTAACTCTGCACCAAACCAAGCTGCAACACTCCTGTAATCAGAGAAGCCACTTATGATAGTGTGACAGCTACCAATTTGGCTGAAACACCAGGGATTGAATTGGGGATATCCAAAGCAAAAAACATGAACTGCTATTACCAGCAGGAGAGTGAGTTTGTGTGTGTGGTTTTTGGAAAAAAAGGGCGGGGGGGGGAGAAAACCTGGATTTGTGCTGGAAATGGCCCACCTTGATTATCATACACATTGTAAGGAGAGTGATCACTTTAGATAAGCTATTACCAGCAGGAGAGTGGGGTGGGAGGAGGTATTGTTTCATGGTCTCTGTGTATATAATGTCTTCTGCAGTTTCTACAGTATGCATCCGATGAAGTGAGCTGTAGCTCATGAAAGCTTATGCTCAAATAAATTGGTTAGTCTCTAAGGTGCCACAAGTACTCCCTTTCTTTTTGCGAATACAGACTAACACGGCTGTTACTCTGAAACCTGATGAACTGCTACAGTTTGAGCAAAAGAGGCTACCCTTCTCCCGCTGGGGCTGTAACTTATTCATAGCCTTTGTGACTCTGGCACAGAGGGGCACCTGTATCCTACAGTGATGAGGTGGATTATACCATTCTATGCGTTCCTTCTAACTAATATTAAAAACAAAACAAAACAACCCCCAACAATTTGACTAAGGCAGTGAGAAGTAGTTTGGCAAAGTTCTAATGACCAGTTTCAGTAAGTTGGAAAGGGGAATAGTAGAAAGCTAAATAAGTGAGATTGGTAGTGCTCTGTAAAAGCTAAAACAGGACGGAGTTTAGCAGCATGCTGTCAGTTTCATGAGACAATCGAGCAATATTCAGTAATGATTCCTGCCCCCTCTCCCCCTGTTAAAATGCAAAGTTGCACATTTTTTCTGGGGGAGAAGGGAAAAAAAGGGGGGGTGAGCTTAAATAATTCAGTTTGAATACTGTGAATATATCCTCTTTTTTTTTTTTTTAGCAGCTCTGTTCAGCACAAAAATCATGCAGTCCAAAATACTCCCATTCATGACTTCACGCTGACAAATATTCTGATGGTATCCTCTGGTGCTTAGCAAATGGTTTCCCCATCAAGAATGACCAGCGTTGCTGAAAATTGGTCAAAACAAGACACTTGCTGTCAGGTTTCATCATCATATTTGTGAGCATATTCTAACCTAATACAAAGCTAGCACAGGAGAATCTCTGAAATTAAAGAAAAATTTAATGGAAACTAGAATCTTTCCCCCTCCAGTGCTATATGGTTGTGTCCATAAGTTATAAAGCAAAGCAGGAGTTGCTTTTGGCAGTTTCTAATTACATATGTCTTGGCTATTGCAATGCTTCTGATTCTTTGGTTTACTCCTATAAGTACCAGCCGCTCATTCAGGCCTTGATTGCCAGCAAAGCACTCAAGGCTAGGTTTTCATGGAATGCTAAAGATGCGTGCCCAAGTGGGACTTTCAAAAGTGCTTAAGGAGATTGGATGCATAACTCCCCTTGAACTCAGTAGGACTGCTCTCATGTTTAAAGTTACATGCTTTATGTATCACGCTGGTGAAATCTGGTGGTTATTCAGGCCCCATGTAGTCTTTATCTGTCACTGGATGAAGCGAGCTGTAGCTCACGAAAGTTTATGCTCAAATAAATTTGTTAGTCTCTAAGGTGCCACAAGTACTCCTTTTCTTTTTGTGAATACAGACTAACATGGCTGCTACTCTGAAACCTGGTTAAGCCTCACCACCCTCGTGAGATATAAATAACTACAGGCAAAAAACTGCAAAATTAAAAGTTATTGGGGTTGCAAATTCAAACACTTGAAAGTTGAGGAATGCCAGATAGGTTCTATAGACAAACATTAATTGTGCCTCAGTGTGTGTCCAAGCTGGGCACTTAATTGGGCAGGGATCCTACAGAACAAATAGTATATGGAGATGTAATTAAAGATTATATCATGCAGATGTAAGCAGAGTCAGGATGAGCTCCACCCTGACATCTGGTGGTGAGGCGTGGCAAGTTGTGGAAAAGAACTTCAGGGGCTGATCTCATTTGCATAGGCACACCCACCCCGCCTAGAATGAGGCCATAGCTGCCCAGATGGTCACTTTGGCTCCTGTGGGATCCCCAGTGTCTCTGTTATTGGGGAAGGAAGAATAAATTGTTATTATCCTGATTATGGGAATCAAGGACAGTGGAACTGTACATAAATAAATCTACATAAATACAGTGGAACTGTACATAAATAAAAGGTATGATCCCACCTAATGGGATCCTTACACATGCTAGTTCTAGGGATACTGAGGAATTGCTTAACAGGCCATGCATTGATATTTTCCTAATGGAATTTACGTCTCAAGTAGACACTTTCCGATGTACAGAAGATCCCATTACAACATGTGATTGTGTTTGTAATTGGTGTCAATTCATTAGTGGCATAGTCAATGAGGCTCGTGCCTTTTAGAAATGTGTACAATAAACAAGAGAAGTAGCTGTGGTGAAACATTAATCAACTTTTTATTGAACTGTTTTGGCCATTTTATAGACTGATTTGAGACCGTTAAAACCATGACTGTGTTGAGCAGATGATAGTTATTTGTGATAATGATGCCAATCTACCAGGTTTGATATTGTATTTTTGTGACAAGTACACTGTGGGCATGAAGGAATGGTGCAGTGGATACCATCTAACAAGGATGCAGATGCAGTTTGCTGGTGTTGGCGGGGGAAATTAGGAGGTACAGGGGTTTGGGAATGGGATGAGGCCCGTCTATCTCTCTCTCATCAATTCTAATCCAGTTTGGGTTGGCAGTGACTCATAAGACGTTCTGGCTGTTTAATGGTCTCTGGGAAATAAGTTAGAGCTCTCAGTTCAGTTTCCAGTGAACAGTTGTCCATGAACCACAAAAGCACAAACACAACTGGCATTCCTGTTGACAGTCTCTGTAAAGAGACCAAGAATTTTTCTTTCACCTCCATGGATGTTTCCCATTGGTCAGGATAAAGGCAAACAAATGGGGCAGAAGACTGCACTGTTCTGTGGATAAAGAAATCTTCAATCCCCAGGGCTGTCAATCCAGCATACCTTCCCTGACATAAACAAAAGGAAAAAAGAAGATCCACACAGGTACGGTGTGACACACTTCTACTTGAGTTGCTGATAACCGCTATAGAGGATATGAATCAAGCCATAGATTTGACATAGATCCATAATTTTGAGCTGACTAGTCACCATGTAGCTTGCTGGACTTCTGTTTCAGCTTGACTAGGAGAGTTGGCTAGAGAAGATAAAGCTGTTAATTTGTTTGTTTCTAATCCAGATGAAAGAGCAGAGAGAGTGGATCAGACCCAAGAACAAATGCTGCTGATAAAAGTGCATCAATTTTCAAAAGCTGAATCTGAGAAATTAAAAAAGGACCCAGAATGGATGGAGCATCTGCTCAACTTGCTATGATACTCTCTTCCGTAGAAATAAGCCAAAACATGAAGTTTTTGCTCAATCCCACATTTTTAGTGGGTCACTTAAAATGAAACCTGCTTTTAGTCTTTGGCTTGAGAATCCAGAACCTGATGCAGGAGGTTCTGAAAAAATAAAAGCCAACAAGCATATTTTTTTCAAACCAAAACCTGGCCCCATCCACCAATCTCCCAGAACCACAAACAAAAAGTTTGTGGTCCCAGAACCAAAAGTGGTCCCAGAACCACAAATAAAAAGTAAATAACAAGCTGAATACATGTTTTGACTATACTTAATTTAAATTGGTATAGGCCCTACACTAAACTTGATTTGTATACAAGAATCAATGTGAGCTCCACTTGTGAGTCACTTGCATGTTTGGGCCCTTAGCAATGACAGAATTGTCATACTGGTGATGTTGTTGGAAATGCACGTTCTGTGAGAAGCATTCTGTTCTACTGGTAGTCAAAGATTCATCATATATCCTATATCTACACTCCTGTCACGGAAGGATCACATCTCAGGGTGAGCGGCTAAATTGGTCTCCTCATTCATTCAGTCCTTGTCCTATCTGCTGAAATTGCCAACCCAGGTGCCTGATTCAACAAACTATCCTTGTTCAGCTGAGCACTTAACTTTAAGCACAGACTTAAATCCCATTGATTTTGAATACATGCGTCTATGCCTTGCTAAATAAAGGCGTTTGTCAAAACAGCTGCTTAAATGAGATTGGTGAAAATATTTTATCGTATTAAGTCTATATGGACATAATGTTTTCTCTTATATCCTTGTATCTTAATTTTGCATGAAGTTTTGGAAGAGTGTCTGCTCCTTCCATTGTAAGCAGGATCAACAATAAGCAGTATCCCTTTTCTCATACTCAGCCCAGTGTGTGACCCTGGCTAGTGATTGTCAAGTACCACTTATCTTCCCTTGTATCTGAGACTTTAAAGACCACTCACTGGGAAGAGGAAAAATTGAATGAAACCGCACGGTGGTTCATGTAAATATTTATTTATGCTACTCACCCCATTGATTTTTAATGGGCCAAGTTGCATGACTAAAAACTATTTCCACAAGTTAGGGTTTTCAGGATCAGGTCCTATATCATTATTCTGTCACTCAGGGAACACTGATTTCTTTCAAGACTCTACTTCAGTTTGCACATAATGAAAGTTCTGAATAGTTGTTTTTTCTAACATCCTTGCTCAGCTGATCATCTAATACCAGAGGAGTGTAAAGCATTACTCCAGTGTATAATTACACTAAATAGATTACAGTAGGCAGGCATTCTATAGCTTTGACTGGGACAGATTCTTTTGGGTTTACAAACCTGATGCCTTATGTTCCTGTTGCTGGCGAGAGGTAGCAAGCATCTTCCACCCTTGCCTTTGTAGAATTACTTAATAAGCAACAAATTTGCAAGGTGCATTGTAGTTCAATGGCCAGAGCACTGATTTGTGACTCAGACCTGTGCTCGACTGCTGGTAAGTGGCAGAGCCAAGAATGTGAACTTGTACCTGTCACTCTGAGTACAAATCTACATTGTAGTGTCCATTTCTGGGCAGATGCCGATACTGTCTGAGGACGGTCCAGGACTGGTTCATTATTTTCCATGATCTTGTTGCTTGTGCCGAACACTTTGAATAATGTACTTCCAATTTTTTGCTGTTTAATTGTCAAGCAGAATATTTCATTCTGGCTACAGCAATTATAATTCTAAATACCTTTCCCATCAACTCAGCAACCAGGCTTTTTTGCTGCTGTAAACAAGCAAAATTATGGCAGTAATTAGATATAATTGTTTTGATTTCCCCCCCACACCTACCGAACAGATGCAATTGAGCGTATTTTCTCTATATCTAACAATGAGGTCAGAGGGAAAGCTTGTTTTTTCTTTTTAAGTTCAAAACCACAAAACATACATAAAAACTGAACTGCACTTGTCTCGTAGACCATAAACCAAAAGTGCTTAAGGTCATCGCCTGGATTTAGTGTAAAGAGTTGACTAATAGGAAAGCAGAATGGTCCTTTAGATAGGGCTCTGGATTGTGATTTGAGTCATGGAATTCTGTCCCTGTCAATGTCCTGCCCTTTGACCTGGGCTAAGTCACTTCTCCTTTTTTGCTTTTAATTTTCCCATCTGTAACGTTGAACTCTCCTATGCAGCAATGATAGGTAGAAGCGTGCTCATTCTCCCTAATACATAGCAGGAGGGATAGCTCAGTGGTTTGAGCATTGGCCTGCTAAACCCAGGGTTTTGAGTTCAATCCTTGAGGGGGCCATTTAGGGATTGGGGCAAAAACTGGGGATTGGTCCTGCTTTGAGCAGGAGGTTGGACTAGATGAGGTCCCTTCCAACCCTGATATTCTATGATATAGGAGTGTATGTAGCATCACATTGACATGAGGCCAGATTTTCCAAGTGCCATTGTTTTCAGTGAGCCAACAGGGTGCTGAGCACCCTGGAAAAGCTGGCCAATAATGTGCTGGTGTCAACACGTACACAATATTGTCATGAGCTTGACCCTAAACCAAACAATAGCACTCATCCACATAAATAGCATGTAGCAAGAGTAATAGAATCCTCCTGCCCAACTTGGTCATCATAGTCCCTTGGTTCCATAAGAGCCCACCTGCAAACCTGGTGTGGCCTGTTCTGATAAGCCAGGCAAACATACTGCTCTTTCCCACAACTAGGTGTAAATGTTCCAAAGAACACAACATGATTTCCAGCTACAGGTCACAAATGGCACAAAACCCAGATATTTTTTTCTTAAAAAGTGATTCATAACCAAACTGGGAAATAGGGCCACTGCCATCCACCAATGTGCAGAATGTACATGCATGCGATGAGGCAGAGGAATGATCATTATGTGGTCAAAAGAAACAAAAAATTAGGGAAAAATCTGACTCGGACAGACAGGGAGAGAGAGAGAGAGAACACGCTGACTTGTTCCATGACTGTATTTCTAAAGTATCCAGCACCTTGGTTTCTAAGCACCAATTGGCAATGGTTATGGATTGTCAGTCTGGGCAGGTAGCATACATATGGAACTTGTCAATGTGCAATTGAACACTACTGTGGCAATTCTCACAAAAGTGTTTTGAAGTCAAATCTAAACAGTCTGGTCCCCCATTCTCATGTATATCTTACCTCCATCCCGCCCAAGAAAAGCAGTAATAAAAGGAGGATATGACTGCACGATAACAAACCGACACTTGCTCATCTACAGAGAGCTCCAAAACACTCCAAGGTGCTGCCTTAAGTCCGGGATCCCCTTCTGGTTAGCAGCCAAAGCTCTCAAAACCTCAGGACTATCACCAAAAGACAGGTGGTGGAGGTTGTGAGAAAAGGATGTGTCCAGAGTTAAGACCTGATCACGGCTCCTACCAATCAACCACTTGGCTTCACCATGCTATCTAAGATATAGATCACAGTGAATTGTATCAGAACCTCACACAGGTGCTGCAATTACCTACTATACAAATGGAATATGAAGGGGAGCTGGTATGTGAATGTGGAGAGGACATCCAAACCACGGAACACCTAATGAACAGCTGCCCTCAAAGATATTTTTCCGGAAGGACAGTCTTGATTCATTCCATGTCCCTGCAAGCCGCAGAGAGGATGAAACAATTGGATGTCAACCTTTAATGTTGCTTTTCAAGTTTCTATATAAAAGAAGAATTAACCAACTAACTGAAATCGAATGGTCCGTAAGGAAAAAGAGAGTATGGAAATGTCTACACTTAAATTTTGCTCCCGCCGATGTAACTGCCCCACTACACCAACTTAATAACTCCCCGTCCACAAACGGCTTAGAGTCAGAATTCATGTAATTAGGTCAACGCAGAGTCAGTATAGACACTGTGTTGCTTATGTCAGCTCTTACTAGCTTTCAGGAGCCATCCCACATTATACCCTACGCTGACAGTACAATTGATACAAACGCTGCTGGTGAGGACGCACACTGCCAACACAAAAAGCAAAGTGTAGACACGCACAAGCAATGTAATTACTGTGGTGGCTGTATGCCAACGTAAGTTAGGCCAACTTAATTTTGTAGTGGAGACATGGCCTTACAATGGAAGCTTTTTGTGGTAGGGGCTGTCCTTTTGTCCTGTTTTTTGTCCAGTGCATAGTACAATAGGATGGTGGTCCAAGAGTGGGTCTCCTAGGCACTACTGATAAAAACAAATAATAATAAATGGCAACAATATACTTCTAACAGTCAATTAAATTGTGGGTGTGCTTGGACCTCGCTCAGAGCATCTTGAGTTTTCACTAGGGGTTTCCCATCTTATTGCTCCTTTAAACTGACCCTGCTTAGGCGGTGAGATCTGATCCGATTGCTGCTTGTCATCCTACAAGTTTGTTTACTTGCTTGCAGTCTTTTCTGGTTTCAGAGTAACAGCCGTGTTAGTCTGTATTCGCAAAAAGAAAAGGAGGACTTGTGGCACCTTAGAGACTAACCAATTTATTTGAGCATGAGCTTTCGTGAGCTACAGCTCACCCTAACCCTAAGCTGTAGCTCACGAAAGCTCATGCTCAAATAAATTGGTTAGTCTCTAAGGTGCCACAAGTCCTCCTAGTCTTTTCTGGGACTGCACCGTTGGTAAGTAGCCATCAGAGGATCTTGTGCTTCGTTTTAATAGTGCTATCCTATAGCACTGCTCGACATAACTGTTGTAAAAAATGAAGCGAGCTGTAGCTCATGAAAGCTCATGCTCAAATAAACTGGTTAGTCTCTAAGGTGCCACAAGTCCTCCTGTTCTTTTTAAGTTTCCCAAAGAAGCTGTTCCTGGAAAGCTCCCTTTTGATTTTAAAGGGGAGCTGCTTTAACATCACAAAGCATGGCACAGGAACAACAACAACAACAAAAAAGAGCTTGAAGCGCCAACTGTTACTGCTCCTTTCCCCCGAATTGTTTCAAATACTTTCATTAATATTGATTTAAATCAAGGAGTGCATTTTTTTTGCATGGGGGGGGGAGGAAATGCACTGTAGCTCAGACATAACTATATGTCTCCTTTTTCACTTTCAATTGGCTTAAAAACAGGCTGCTCGGAGCTTTGTTCTCTTCAGCTGCTTGCACTTCAAAAAGAAAGCTAGAGATAAGTGTGTACAGGGGAAGTTTAAATAGTACTTCAGAAAGTCTCCTCCCAGAAAAAAAACAATTGCTAGAATGTGCTAGGAAAAAAAATACTGCAAGCAGCTACTGCTGCTCCTACCAATATAGGAGTAGTTCTTGCTCATAGAGTAAGTCCTACTCAGCAGGAGGAAGGATGGAAGAACCTGGTTCTTTCAGATAACTACAGTATAGCCCTGATGACCAATGTTGGTCCCATTTTTTAAAAAAAAAAATTCTCTGTGTGTGTTTGCAGAAATTTAAATAATTACTAAAGTACATCAGTGACAGAAGAAGTGAGATTTTACAGCAGGTGAGCTTCACTCTCCTAAACAAGTAATGGTTCATCTAAGATCCTCTTTAACATGAAAAGAAAAGGAGTACTTGTGGCACCTTAGAGACTAACCGGTGTAAAGAGTTGTCACTTTGGATGGGCTATCACCAGCAGGAGAGTGAATTTGTGTGGGGGGGTTGAAGGTGAGAAAACCTGGATTTGTGCTGGAAATGGCCCACCTGATGGTCACTTTAGATAAGCTATTACCAGCAGGAGAGTGGGGTGGATGGAGGTATTGTTTCATGGTCTCTGTGTATAAATAAAGCCTGCTGCAGTTTCCACGGCATGCATCCGATGAAGTGAGCTGTAGCTCACGAAAGCTCATGCTCAAATAAATTGGTTAGTCTCTAAGGTGCCACAAGTCCTCCTTTTCTTTTTGCGAATACAGACTAACACGGCTGTTACTCTGAAACCTCTCTTTAACATGGTTCATATTGAGGCATATCTGTGCAGGGCCTCGCTAATGAAAAATGTTTTCTCTGCTGGCATTAAGCATGGAGCAGGAGCTCAACCACAAGCTATTTACTCTCCATTGCAGTACAGTTAATTAACTCAGTTGCACAACATGTATCCCCTCTGACTTTACCCAGGCTTGCTCTGTGGCATTGGAGGTTCTAAAGAGGAATATTGTTGCCCCCTCCTCACAACACATATATATAATTAATAGGGGGGCCCCTTGAGCCGCTCGCGGCTGTACGTAATTACTTAGTCTGCTTATGCCTACTGCCCGCTGTGTGTGCACTGCCCTGTTAAAGGGTCCAGGGCTGTCGTTGGTAAACACTGCAGCGTTGTTCTGCCAGCGGAAGGACATGGGGAGATTTTCAACGACACATGACAGTTCAGCACCCAACTCCCGTTGACTTTCAGTGACTAGTTGGGTGCTTAACTCCCTCTTGTGCCTTTGAAAATCTGTCCCCTGAAATATACAAAAGTCTAATTCTACTTACAAGGTCCAGTGGTTAAGACAGAGAAATGGGGGAGAGGAGATCCAGGTCCTGTTCCTGGCTTGGTGACTCACTCATGGCATGACTTTAGACAAATCACTTACCCCCTCTGTGTCTCTTTACTCCATCTGTAAAATGAGGACTGTGTTACAAGATGTACAGAGCAAGCCATTTGCAGCGCATGACAAGTTGTACTGGGGCTACAAAATCCATGAACTATGCTATGTACCTTTCAGTGCCATCTATTGGCACCTTATGTATTAACTATTAACATAGAATCATAGAATATTAGGGATGGAAGAAACCTCTGGAGGTCATCTAGTCCAATCCCCTGCTCAAAGCAGGCCCTATATATACAGACTTATATACAGATTTAGAGCAGTCTTGTGAGGGGACTTGCCCACCTTGAAGAGGGTGTGTGCCCATCATGATCAAAGAGGGTCCCAAGCTGAAGAGCTCCTATCTGCCTTGAATGTCCCCAAAATTCAGGGAGAAAGGGGATGTGTTTGGATTTGGGGTTTGGTTCTGAATCCATATGGAGGTGACGGCTAGCTGCCAAATTTGTATCCACGTCTGAAGGCTCAGATCTGAAAGTGCAGAAGTTTGGATGCTGGATTTGGGTTCAGGGCTATTTCTAACTATGATGAGATACGAGCCATGGACAGATGGAGAAACGCGGTACCCAGTGCTTGGTGTTCATAGCCAGGCCAGACACTGAAAGATCTGTGAATGGTGAGGGATGCTGTTCAGCTCATTGACTGCTCCCACCAGAGGTACTGGAATTCTGTGGGTGCTGCCACAGATCTCTCAGCCCCACTCCTCCATAGCCTGCTCATACTACATCCAATCTATGTTGCAGTTCAAGCAAAAACCAGAAGAACTGTGCTCTGCACTGTGTGGCATATGCACCATCCTACAATTTGAGAGTCCCCCTTTCCTCTATCCCACCATTTCTGTTCAATGGAATGCTTGGTTCCTCTACTATGGGTTGCTATTCAGCAGTGGAATTGGGACAGGATATTTCTGCCCGTTACTTCCCCTTCAAAGAGAACATCTAGAAAAAAGCAAAAATTTCCGTTCCTGGGGTTCATTTTTAGCAATCAGACGCAAGTGTGATGGTATATGTACTGTTTCTTTAAAGCTGTAGCTAATAACCAGGCAGGAGAGAGTTGGATCTAGTCACAGGTTTGACAGTGAAGGGCAGAGAGAGGCAGAGTTGCTTTAGGGATAACACTGTTCTCTGGCTTGGAACAAAGCTCCTTGTTAAGTGGTAGAGTAAAGTAACTCTAGTCACATGCCATGATGTAGCTGATTAATTTGGGCAGAAGCATCCCAGGTACATGAGACGCTCTGGCCCAGATCCACAAAGGGACTTAAGTTTTTTGACACCCAACATTGCAACGCCTACATTATAGGTGCTCAGAAAATCTCTCGAATCCACAGAGCTTGGATTAGGCTCCCAGGCTTCCCCCTAATGAATGGGGAGAGATAGGTGACTAATAATGGGATCCACAAAATCAAGTACACTAGGCCTGTCTCCCTGCCTGGCCAGTAGTGGATGCTAACAAGTACAAGAGAAGTGTAGCCTAAGCCCTGCCCCTTTCTGCAACTTGGATGCCTAAATCCAGGTTGGAGGGAGTACACCTATCAGATCAGACCCCATAGGTGAGAAGGGAGGGGTGGGGAAACTCCAATCTGTATTTGGATTGAGGATTCCGGTGGAGCTTAGGTGTCCAGGTGCCCAGGGTCAGGCTGCTGAGCACATGTCGAGAGGCAGAAACTTAGGCACCTAGGAGGCTTTTTTGGCAAAAAAATAGTCCCCCCCCAGGATTTTAGGTGCATACAGGGTTTTTGAGGGTCTCGGTGGTGCCTACAATTTGGATTTGGGGAGTTAAGTGCCCAAGTTTTTTGTAGCTCTGAACCTTTGTCAGTGGTGTTTGTTGACTGTTGTTCACATTTCTAGTGAACCATCTGAAGCCTTCCTGTCAGTAATGCTTAAGGGTCTAAATATCCAAATTCAACTCCAGCTGGTTCCCACCCTCCCATGCCCACCTCATGTCCATGCACTTACAGTTAATGGACAAATTGCTCTCAGAATAACATGATTGGAAAAACACATTTAATATTTTACTGCCAAACAGTTTGCTTCATCCCTCTGGCTAAAATGACTGAAAATAGAAGTCCAGGAGCCAATAAGTGACATTACTCAAACAAGTATGAAAATCTAGCCAGGTAATTGAGATATTTGTGTCTCAAATTATATATAATATGCACACAAACATATATTTCCTAATGGCAGAGCATGGCTGAAAACCAAGTGGAGCATTTTGTCTATCAGGAGGTAAGCAGCTGCAGAAGTGATAACATAATTGAGAACAAACAGCACCCATTCTCTCCTCATTATTTCTGTGTGTTTTAATATCGGGTAGGATTAATGGGGTGTTGTGATTTCTCATTCACAAAGCCATTTCAGTGGTAGACCACAGAACCAAAATTACCATTTGCACTCACCTGATGATTCTGTTCATGATCAGAATAACAACTACACAAATCCCACTTCAACATACCTATTTTACTAGGGCTGTAGTTGACAGGGCAGGCTAATGCTTTCCTTGTGTAAAATCCACGTCGGATGCAAAGCAGCAGAAGTTATTCTTGCTGATTTGAGTCTGTGCTTATGCAAAACAGATATAGTAAAAGATTTTCCTTCATACTCTGTTGTGGTGGAGTGATTTAAATCTGTTATTTAAATCACCAATTTAAATCCTGATTTAAATCAGCAAAGAGGAAACTTTAAATAATCCATTTAAATCTTGGTTTGTATTTGTACTATTTAGTTAGTGTCCTAAAGTAAGGATGGATCTCATTGGTCAGTAACCAAAATGATTTGCAACTAAATACAACCTTCACACTAAAGTTCATACTTCTATTTGCTGAGCAGGAGGATATACTATAACTATATACATTTATTTAAGCATTTACACAGTTTAACATACATTTATTCAGATTCTTAATTGTACATGTTATGTTTGTTTGGGTTTTTTTTTTTTTTTTTTTTTTTTACGTTTTAATGATATGTTTCCTGTGGTAAATGGACAGGATCTTATTTACTAGATTTTTTTTTTTTAAAAACCTTGTGGTTTGTGTCAAGCTTCATTTGGATAGAAATTGGAATTCAATTAAAGTCAGCATTTTAAATTTGTTTTTATTAGTTAAATAAAGCTACCTCAAATTTTCTGGATAAGTAAGAAAAAATAAATTTAGCAAAGCATAGTTTTAAATGCAAAACAACTGATTTATTAAATAAAGAAGTATTATTTGTAGTTACTGAATTCTGGTTACTGTGTCCTTCTAGAGTTTAGAGATAGTAGATCTCATCTGCTCACACCTCATTTTAATCACAATTGGAAGACTTCCTGTTTTTTCCCCTCCTAATCAGTTTCTCAACTTTCAATGAACTAATCACTGAACTGAACTAGTTGAATAAACTGAAATAAAGAAAATATTCTCTCAAATGTTACCTCTTCTGCAGGTGCAGTCCAAAGCTGGTTTAGGACTTAAACACGGATTCCAGGTGCTTAGCCAGTGATTACACCTAGTTCAGTGCTTAGACTGATTTTAAAATGTTGTCAGCAAATGTGTGCTGATTGAATTTTCTTTATTTAACTATTTTAATAAATTATAATATATACAGGCCTTAAAGTAGTTTAATTATTTCAAACTTAATTTTAAACAGGTTTCTTTTTTTAAAAAAAATCTAATTTAAATAAAAGCCCAACTTAAAATAATTTAATCCATCCACTGAGAACAATTAATCAGCTATGCTTTGCTGATTATATGATGTGGCTGCCTGTGATCAGACTTGTGATAGGAAGTCCTTTCTGGTTCTGTATTTCTAAAGTGTTCTGTCTTCACAGTGAAAATGGAAGGGATCCAATTAAGAGTGGAGGAGGCTGTGCAGCATTTACCTTAATGACTTTATAATAGACTTTAACTTCTGTATGTAGCTTTGTGCTACCATAAAAGAAGAAAAAGGGAGTATGAGCCTATGACATACCTAGAATCCACCAAAATGGGACCTACAGGAGTCTGTTGATTTTGTGGATTAAAAAACCCAGGCCATCCCATTCCAGTATTTAATTTATTTCAGTGGTGATTAATTGCAGAAGACCCCTTCATTAGCATGATGCGGCAGACCAGTTTGATATTCCTATCCCAATGGGGAGTAAGCACCATGTGCTGCCATGCAGGAAACTGAGAGACTGAGACCAGGAATGTGTTCTCTTAACTGGCAAGGACATGGGAGGGCTGTAGGTATATCACACATGGTTGTGGGAATGTAGGAGAAGCATGCCTTGTATTGCTCCATGATGACCCTGAATATAGTGCTGCTAAAGACCTTCAAATGAAGCCCATCATGGTAGGTTTGTGGCTGTAGTGGAAAGCCTGAAGGACTGGGCTGAATAATGGTGGGGTGGGGGTAGGGGAAATGATGTGACATGTTGGGTCTCAGGTTAAGGAAAGACTTTAAGGAAGACAGTACAATTCAGTGTTAAGATAGTTTGCAGGTATTAGATATAATCAACATTGGGCAACTGTCCACTAATGTCCCATGCCCTAGTCCAGTATGCACTGGCTTTCATGTAAACCAAAGACTGTCTCTAATTTCAGTTTCAAGTCATGGTCAGACACATGGTGTGGTTCTTTAGAGGATATTATATGGTTGAATTCTCAGGATTCTGATACACAAAAACAACCACCACCAGAAAAACTCTTTATCACCCTCATGGAAACAAACCAAAAAACATGGCTTAGTGTTACGGGGATGGGGGAGCTATTGAAAAGCTTGTGTGTCTAGAGTTTTGTGTGCACTTTGGTGCTCTTAACAAGTGACAGCACAAAGAGCTCCACGTATCCACAAACCAGGCATGAGAGGAGGGTTCAGTTTATAATGTTCATCCAATTCATGGGATCACTGCCTAAGCCAGCCAGGAAGTGAACCAGTTGCAACAGTGTTTGTTTTTTTCCCCCATGAGTGGGACAGCTGTTCAGAGGGAGCTGTGTGGAGATCACCATGTTAACGTCACACTGGCCACTGCCTAGTCATCAGATAGTATCTTGAATTCTAGTGCTGTGTGCAACTGCTATATGGTGTTGGGCAAAGTAGGTAATTTCTGCCTCCGTTTCCCTATCTATATATTGAGGGTGATGATAATATCTCCTGGTAGGGGATAGAGATGACTATTTAATCCTTTGTAAGCTAAAATAATAAAGAACTACATAATTGCAAAGATTTATTATCTGCCTAAATAATGTGATGGGTGTAATTAGAAAAAAAAATCCTAAAGAATAAATAGATTGAGTAATGGTTTGGGTTTTTTTTTCAAAATTTATTTTCTAGAGAGTTTAGGTATACAAATGAAGGTTAATTAGAAAAGCAGGCAGTGAATCATGATCAGATTAAATGGGGTGTGTATTAGCTCAGTCTAATGGACATGCACAAGAACCTAGAAGGCACATGAGTTGAGAATCACAATTGAAAGCATGGTATTTTTAGCTAGAATCAATAGAATTTCCTTCCACTCAATTAATTTGTGCATAATGTGGGGAAGGAGCATCTACTTTTCTTGCTGTCCTCCTTATGGCAAGAGTGAGACGTTATACCAACATTCTGACATGCAGATGTGTTTGTGAAGGTTTTAAGGTATATATTTCAGTGGAGATAAATGTACCTGTGAGGGGAACTGTCAGTCATTTATAAGGTGGATAGACAGCTGGCTAGATTCTCAGGGTCAACAGGTAGTGATCAATGGCTTGATGTCTAGTTGGCAGCCAGTATCAAGCAGAGTACCTCAGGGGTCGGTCCTGGGGCCAGTTTTGTTCAACTTTATCAACGATCTGGATGATGGGATTAATTGCACCCTCAGCAAGTTCTCAGATGACACTAAACTGCAGGGAGAGGTAGATACGCTGGAGTGTAGGGATAGGGTCCAGAGTGACCTAGACAAATTGGAGGATTAGGCCAAAAGAAATCTGATGAAGTTCAATTTGGGTTTATTGTGGGTCACTATTCTTTAAAGGATTTAGTGAATGGACTTGTATGCAAATTTGCATTTTGGAAAATATATGTGAAGTAGTTTGGAAGTCTCAGGCTAAAGAAATGCAGCTGTCTAGACTGTCTAATACATGAAGAAGACAACAATGTGCAAAACTTCAGGTGGTCTGTCTCCTCCTGCTGGCAGGGAGGAGTGATACTCAGGTGCTAGATTATTATGAAATACCATAAAGAATATGAATGGGGGAAAATACCATGTGTTTCACTTATTTATTTTCTTGCCATAATATTTCTCCTGAGCTAAGAAATTATACCTCCAAAATATCTGGGAACCTGAAGGGAAGTAAATGCAAATGAAGCACTGAGAATTATGCTGTGAAAACTACTGTTTGCACAAGTTAAGCTAACACATTATAAGGAAGTTGTTGTATTTACAGTAAAACATGGTTTTATTTTAATTTATAGACTACTTTACGTTCATACTTTTGCATCCCAAAAGGGCCATAATACAGAACATAAACAGAAAACACAAAATGCAGCAAATGTATCTTGGCTTCATTTGTGTCAAAATTGCAATAAAATGAGGAAATATGTTCAGCATAAATGCTGGTTTATTTTTATTTATAAATGTTACAGTCTCAGTTTCAGGTTAATTATCTCCATACTGGTTGCTAGGCTATGGGCGGGTCTACACTTAAAAAGCTGCAGTGCTTCTCCGTTGGTGTAGTTAATCCACCTCCGAGAGGTGGTAGCTATGTTGATTGGAGAAGTTCTCCTGTCGACATAACAGGGTCTACACTCAGGGTTAGGTCAGTATAACTGCATTGCTCGAGGGTGTGGATTTTTTGCACACCTGGTGTCAAGGTTCCTCCCCCTCTCTGAATGCTAGGGTACAGATGTGGGGACATGCATGAAAAACCTCCTAAGCTTATCTTTACCAGCTTAGGTCAAAACTTCCCCAAGGTACAAAATATTCCACCCTTTGTCCTTGGATTGGCCGCTACCACCACCAAACAAATACTGGTTACTGGGGAAGAGCTGTTTTGGAAACGTCTTTCCCCCCCAAAATACTTCCCAAAACCTTGCACCCCACTTCCTGGACAAGGTTTGGTAAAAAGCCTCACCAATTTGCCTAGGTGACTACAGACCCAGACCCTTGGATCTTAAGAACAATGACCAATCCTCCCAACCTTGCACCCCCTCTTTCCTGGGAAATGTTGGATAAAAAGCCTCACCAATTTGCATAGGTGACCACACACCCAAACCCTTGGATCTGAGAACAATGAAAAAGCATTCAGTTTTCTTACAAGAAGACTTTTAATAGAAATAGAAGTAAATAGAAATAAAGAAATCCCCTCTATAAAATCAGGATGGTAGATACCTTACAGGGTAATTAGATTCAAAACATAGAGAACCCCTCTAGGCAAAACCTTAAGTTACAAAACAGATACATAGACAGAAATAGTTATTCTATTCAGCACAATTCTTTTCTCAGCCATTTAAAGAAATCATAATCTAACACTACCTAGCTAGATTACTTACTAAAAGTTCTAAGACTCCATTCCTGGTCTATCCCTGGCAGAAACAGCATATAGACAGACACACAGACCCTCTGTTTCTCTCCCTCCTCCCAGCTTTTGAAAGTATCTTGTCTCCTCATTGGTCATTTTGATCAGGTGCCAGCAAGGTTACCTTTAGCTTCTTAACCCTTTGCAGGTGAGAGGAGTTTTTCCTCTGGCCAGGAGGGATTTCAAAGGGGTTTACTCTTCCCTTTATATTTATGACACCTGGGCAAAGAGGTTATAGTTTAGGCCTATAGTTAGTAAGTTTATAGTGTAGACCTGGTCTGTGGGTTTACACCTTGTTGCTGGCTCTAAGTAGCACAGTGAAGAGTGTGATTTTTTTAAAAACTAGACAGATAAATATCTCTCTAGTAAATAGATCAAGTGGAAGGCCTTTTATTCTGCAATCTATGCTGCTTTGACCTCAAGCCACCATTATATGCAGGTGCATCTTGTTCTCGTTAATTCTGCGCTCCTTATCTATCTGGTAAAATGTCCTGGTTTTCCTTGCATGTGAACCAAAGAAACCTTAAGTTGCACATGTAGAATGTGTACTCAGATGCAGCCCTTTTCTATTTCTCTGTAAATGGTATATAAAGCTGTGGTTTTTCCAGAGTGACCCAGAATGTATTGAGCTAGATTTCATTTGTTGGCACACAGTAACATAATAATAACATCAGCCACACTATCAGAGGCTCGTTCACCTGCACATCCACCAATGTGATATATGCCATCATGTGCCAGCAATGCCCCTCTGCCATGTACATTGGTCAAACTGGACAGTCTCTATGTAAAAGAATAAATGGACACAAATCAGATGTCAAGAATTATAACATTCATAAACCAGTCGGAGAACACTTCAATCTCTCTGGTCACTCAATCACAGACATGAAGGTCGCTATCTTAAAACAAAAAAACTTCAAATCCAGACTCCAGCGAGAAACTGCTGAATTGGAATTCATTTGCAAATTGGATACTATTAATCTAGGCTTAAATAGAGACTGGGAGTGGCTGAGTCATTATGCAAGGTAGCCTGTTTCCTCTTGTTTTTTCCTACCCCCCCCCCCCAGATGTTCTGGTTTAACTTGGATTTAAACTTGGAGAGTGGTCAGTTTGGATGAGCTATTACCAGCAGGAGAGTGAGTTTGTGTGTGTGTATATGGGGGTGGGGGGGGATGTGAGAGAACCTGGATTTGTGCAGGAAATGGCCCAACTTGATTATCATGCACATTGTGTAAAGAGTTGTCACTTTGGATGGGCTATCACCAGCAGGAGAGTGAATTTGTGTGGGGGGGTGGAGGGTGAGAAAACCTGGATTTGTGCTGGAAATGGCCCACCTGATGATCACTTTAGATAAGCTATTACCAGCAGGACAGTGGGGTGGGAAGAGGTATTGTTTCATATTCTCTGTGTATATATAAAGTCTGCTGCAGTTTCCACGATATACATCTGATGAAGTGAGCTGTAGCTCACGAAAGCTCATGCTCAAATAAATTGGTTAGTCTCTAAGGTGCCACAAGTACTCCTTTTCTTTTTGCGAATACAGACTAACATGGCTGTTACTCTGAAACAGTAAAACTTGTTTGTTTTTATTAACAAATTAGTCTGACAATGTAAAGTGGGGAGAAAGAAAATCAGAAATTGCCTAAGACTGATGTAGGTAATTTTATTTTAATAGTTGCAAGTCATTTGAGAATTATTTTCTTTACAAAAAAAAAAAAGCCATTTATGTTGGAGTCACTTTTTCTGCATCTCTTTTAAGGACCCAACACATACAGATACAATGTTGATTGAATGACAAAGTCAAAGTCATTTGATCAGAGTTGTATAGTCTGTGTTTTATTGCTGCTTACTGAAAGATGCTGTCAAGGTTCCTCCCCCACTCTGAACTCTAGGGTACAGATGTGGGGACCTGCATGAAAACCTCCTAAGCTTATCTTTACCAGCTTAGGTCAGAACTTCCCCAAGGTACAAAATATTACCCCCGTTATCCTTGGACTGGCCGCTACCACCACCAAACAAATACTGGTTACTGGGGAAGAGCTGTTTGGACGCGTCCTTCCCCCCAAAATACTTCCCAAAACCTTGCACCCCACTTCCTGGACAAGGTTTGGTAAAAAGCCTCACCAATTTGCCTAGGTGACTACAGACCCAGACCCTTGGATCTTAAGAACAATGAACAATCCTCCCAACACTTGCACCCCCCCTTTCCTGGGAAATGTTGGATAAAAAGCCTCACCAATTTGCATAGGTGACCACAGACCCAAACCCTTGGATCTGAGAACAATGAAAAAGCATTCAGTGTTTTATAAGAAGACTTTTAATAAAAAAATAGAAGTAAATAGAAATAAAGAAATCCCCCCTGTAAAATCAGGATGGTAGATATCTTACAGGGTAATTAGATTCAAAAACATAGAGAACCCCTCTAGGCAAAACCTTAAGTTACAAAACAGATACACAGACAGAAATAGTTATTCTATTCAGCACAATTCTTTTCTCAGCCATTTAAAGAAATCATAATCTAACACATACCTAGCTAGATTACTTACTAAAAGTTCTAAGACTCCATTCCTGTTCTGTCCCTGGCAAGAGCAGCATGCAGACAGACACAGACCCTTTGTTTCTCTCCCTCCTCCCAGCTTTTGAAAGTATCTTGTCTCCTCATTGGTCATTTTGGTCAGGTGCCAGCGAGGTTACCTTTAGCTTCTTAACCCTTTACAGGTGAGAGGAGCTTTCCCCTGGCCAGGAGGGATTTCAAAGGGGTTTACCCTTCCCTTTATATTTATGACAGATGCATTGTTTGTTTGTTTCTGTTTTTTTTGTGAACAGTGTCTAGTACCAACAATACAATGGATCTGAATAAAATCTATCCTGAGAGAATAAATAGCATGGTGACACTTCCATTAGGATCTGATGCAAAATATTTTGTGATGAGGTTCCCAACCACAGCAATTCATAGAATATATATATAATAAACAAGGAGATCAAGTTCTAAAAAGCAACTCAATCCACACGCTCCACTCTTTTCCCAAAGAATCACTTCCACAATCTGGCAATGCTGATGTTATAATATGGCAGCAATGTAAACACACACAAACACATCAAGCTCCAGATTTGGTTCAATGGCTGCAAGAGACTAGGTTGACCCAATTAGGATAATTTTCCAAGACATTGGCCCATTAAGTGTACTATGTGTACATTGGAGTGTGACAAGATAGTATCTTTCTTAATGTCTCAATCAATGGAATTCAAAGCTGGGAATAAAAGTCTGTTGTACTGAGTGGCAGTCCTCTGCTCTTAGCACTAGACAATACTCTGAACAGATTATGTTTATAGGTCAACATCTTTATTTATGATCTGGATGGTGGGATGGATTGCACCCTCAGCAAGTTCACAGACGACACTAAAATGCGGGGAGAGGTAGGTATGCTGGAGGGTAGAGATAGGGTCCAGAGTGACCTAGACAAATTGGAGGATTGGGCCAAAAGGAATCTGATGAGATTCAACAGGGACAAGTGTAGAGTCCCGCACTTAGGAAGGAAGAATCCCATGCACCACTACAGGCTCAGGACCGACTGGCTAAGCAGCAATTCTGGGGATTACAGTGGATGAGAAGCTGGATGTGAGTCAGCAGTGTGCCCTTGTTGCCAAGAAGGCCAATGGCATATTGGGCTGCATTAGTAGGAGCATTGCCAGCAGATCGAGGGATGTGATTATTCCCCTCTATTTTGCACGGGAGAGGCCACAACTGGAATATTGCATCCAGTTTTGGGCTCCCCACTACAGAAAAGATGAAGACAAATTGGAGATACAGAGAGTCCAGCGGAGGGCAATGGAAATGATTAGGGGGATGGGGCGCATGAATTATACGGAGAGGCTGAGGGAACTGGGCTTCAGAAGAGAAGAGTGAGGGGGGATTTGATAGCAGCCTTCAGCAACCTGAAGGGGGGTTCCAAAGATGATGGAGCTTGGCTGTTCTCAGTGGTGGCAGATGACAGAACAAGGAACAATGGTCTCAAGTTGCAGTGGGGAAGGTCTAGGTTGGATATTAGGAAAAACTGTTTTATTATGAGTGTGGTGAAGCACTGGAATGGGTTACTTAGGAAGGTGGTGAAATCTCCATCCTTAGAGGTTTTTAAAGCCCGGCTTGACAACGCCCTGGATGGGATGATTTAGTTGGTGTTGGTCCTACTTTGAGCAGGGGGTTGGACTAGATGATCTCCTGAGGTGTCTTCCAACCTTAAAATTCTATGATCAGCAAGTTGAAATAAAGAGGATTGATTTCCTATAGCTATTGCACTCAAGTGTACATCAGGAGGTTTGCTTTAGAGAATGTTTTCCCCCCCTCTCTGCACTGTGTTTGGGTTCAGTGAACAGCGCAACATTTGCATTTGCATTGCTGATTTAGAGGAATTCAGCTCTATCTCTAAACACTATTTCATGGGCCTTTTTCACAGCAAGGAACCTACTGATTCACACTGAAAAAAATAAAAAGTGTTTCTGGAACAAGTGACTCTGAGTTTTGTTCTACAGTTGGAGAGCTATTGAAATATTTGAATTTGGTACATCACAGGCTATTGGGTATATAAACCCACATGATGTTCAAAAGAAGTGTGTGTCACCCAAGAAAACTTCTAAGGATTGCACAGGGATATTATAGTAGGCAGCTTGATGTACAGGTGAACTATTACCCTTTATTGGCTAGAACCAGAACTCCTGAACTGAATAGTTTAGGCTTTATACAGCTAGGCATTAATGAAGTTTATCCATCAGCTATGGTTTTACAGCATGAGGATGGGATGTCTACCATTGCTATCACTATGAAGATCCACATAACTCATGGTGTGTAGTGCCGTGAGAAGTCTGGGGTCCAACATAGTCATGAATTTGCTACAGTATCACTTTATAAAAGTTGTGAAGGTAAATCAATGCTCCTATTTATGTTTTCTTATAATACAGGAAAGTGAAGATATTAAATGGGTCTGCAAGACAACAACTGATTAAGCTGTGGAACTCATTGCCACAAGATAGCAAGAAGGCCAAGAGTTTAGCAGGACTAAAAAATATGCATTTGTATGAATTATAAAAAATAGACAGTGACATGAAAGCTAATTGTCCATTGTGGGTTTTCTTGCATCTTTCCCTATTGTATTTAATGTCTAAGCTCAGATATCTAGATGGACAACTCGTTTGATCCACTGTTTCTGTTCTTATTTTAAGCTACATAGCATACAAGTTTCAAAAACCTGGAGCTGGGAGAAGTAGTTGGGATGAAATAAGAGTTAACTCTAAATTGACTCCAATCTCTAACTACACCTTTGTAAAAAGTCAAAAGTAGAGTTAACTTTTTCTCCCTGGGATGGGGTTTATTGCCCATCAGGGGCCTCAGATGATGGGGAGTGTGCCCAACTGAGAGAGCCAGAGGGCTCCTGGCTGGAGGGACATGGACTAATTGACAAAGCCAGAAGCAGCTGTGACTCATTTGCCTCTGATCCTCTCAGTCTGACTAAGGGATGGGAAATAAATTGCTAGGCAAACACGATGATGTTAGGGTTGTTTGCTAACTTGCTATCTAGCCGGTCTAGAAAAGCTTTAGGGAGAAGAGGAGGAACTGCAGAAGAGCAGGTTTGCTGACTTATCTAGTAACTTGACAGACAGAGCACTCCTGTTACTTTAACAGCTTGCTTTCAAGTCTTCCTTCCTTGTGTTGCTGAGGAAGAAGGACCTCCAAAAGATGGCCTTTATTTGCAGCATGGCTAGAGGCTGAGCTTTGCTTTGAAAAATAAAGTGATCCTGAAGGCAGTGTTTGTTTATAGCCTGGCTGCTGTCTTCACTACCCTGAGCACGGAGGAAGAGTTGCTGGTTGTGGGAAAGGCCATGGGAGGGATTTAATGGAAAATCACGATCCAAGACTGACATGTCCAGATACTGTACAGTGCAGATAGGAACTCCCCTCCCTCATATGGAGGGATAGCTGTGGGAGTCCCCTGCTATATACTATATACACCTCTGTGTTTCTAGCCTCCATCTTGGCCCACAAGGGATACAATAATATTGAAAGGGGGTGCTCTTTATTTCTGGTCTCACCAGATGTACCAGGTACTCCAAGGACTGAGAGAAACCTTGTCCTTGTGAACTTTTTTGATCTTGTTTCAGAGGCTGAGATAGTTTGGCCAGGCTTTGGGTAGGCACCTGACTTACTGAGTGCTTTGGAGAACCATACTTATTGTGCCTTCAATGCAAGGATCTTAAAGAGCTTTGTAACATTAATGAATTCATCCTCGCAACATGCCTGAGACAGTGTGTTTTCTTATCTTCAGTTTACAGATGTGGAAAACTGAGGTACAGGGAAGTTAAGTCGCTAAGCACCCTCAACTCACACTGACTTCAATAGAATTGGAGAGAGCTCAGGAGTTTAAATATTTATACTCTAGGGGCCAAATTTTCAAAAAAACTCAGGGCCAGATTTCCCCCTGCTCTGGCCCCAATTACTGCTGAGACTTTTTGAAGTGTCTGGTGTAAGGGACTTGCTTGGGGAATGCAGCAAAACTGTGGCAGACCTGGAAATGGGAAGCCTTCCCCCCCAACTCCCTGTCAATGTCTTTAGCCTCACAACCGTTCTTTTAATCATTTTCCAAATCAAGCCTCCATCCCATCACTAGCAAAACACCCACTGAGAGGTGATTAAAGGAGAACAGTGAGAAGAACAGCATGTTTTGTTTAATTCTGTCTCTTCACGCTGGTATCCAAACAATGCGAAAACATACATCAACAAAATCTGTTTGGTGGAGAGGAATGGTTCACATAAAACTGGCTGAAAAGCTACCTATTCATCAAGAGGTTGATTAAATGAACTCTTTTCCTATGTGGGAATCTTTCATTATTAAAACTGAAAAATGAGAAGATAAGAAATTTTGTTATTGATGGAGATTATGGTTCTGTCTTTACTTTATTGTAATGGTTTTAACTGCTCACTTACAATGAACCAGGCCAGCCAAAGTGGTCTCTGGGGGTTATATTTATTGAATTTATGTCTATAAAATATTACCTTGTATTAATACACATTTATATAATGCTTCTCAAGCGAGGATTTCAAAGCACTTACATTTTAATGAAGCCTCGGCACGCCAGTGTGATAAGTAGTATTACACCAATTTTACAGAGAGTTAAATTGAGGCTAAGATATTAAGTGATTATTCCAAGGTAACACATGTTCATCGCAGAGCTGGGAAAAGGACCCTGCAATCTTTACTCTGAGTCCTTTACCTTAATTACTCCCAAATAGATCTGTATTTATCTCCAAATTACTGTTTGTATGATCATAGCTCCTTGTTGCCCAAGTCACGGACCAGGACCACAATCTGCAAGACAAAGTACAAACAGAATAAAGAGACAGTCCCTGCCCCAATGACCTTCCGAGCTAAGCATAAGCCAAGGGACAACAGAGGGATACACACAGACTGATGGGGTAATACAAAGAAACAATGAAACAATATTGCCCAGCATGGTATGGAGTGGTCTCAGAACACCCATTGCCAGCAGCCCAAATCAGGATCAGGGTCCCATAGGGTTAGCCTATGAATAAATACATGCAATGACATGTTCCCATCCCCACAGAGTTTACAATCTAAGGCCCTGGTTCTACATCAAGATCCACTAACAGAAACCTGGTGCGTTGTCCCACTGAAATCTACAGCATCAGTGCCGACATGAATTTAATTGCAAGTGACTTTGCTTCGTTGTCTCCCACCCACATACCTTGATCTTTCAACATGCCCCTGTGCTTCCTTTTAGAGTGAACATTTACCATGATACCAGCAATATGCAAAATGACTTAACTCACTGGCAACATGCGGGTTGTGCACCTGCCAAAACTACCTGGTGCATTCCGGTGGTAGTGAAACAATGGATTTCCATATAGGGCCTGGTTATAGATGAAAGCCTATGAACCAGACATTCAGGTAAAGGTTTATTTTCTGTTGCTTTCTACTGCTGGAAACCAGCTGCCTTTATTGTGAACTGAATTGTCTGGCATGCCCTTATCTCCTACATCCACATAGGGAAATTTAAAAAAAAACAACCTCATTCATGTGTTTAAAATAAATTGTCTCTTATGTAATACTCCTCAATGAGGTCTGAAATCGGAAAAAATAATCAGAAGAAATAGCTATGTGAGAATGAAAAGTATGTTGAAAGGAGCCCAGGTAAAGGTCTGTCAGGCTTTCCACTAACACAGCATTCTGTAAACATAAGAACATAAGAATGCCCCTACTGGGTCAGACCAAGGGTCCATCTAGCCCAGTATCCTGTCTTCTGACAGTGGCCAGTGCCAGGTTCCCCAGAGGGAATGAAGAGAACAGGTAATCATCAAGCGATCCATCCCGTCGCTGATTCCCTGATTCTGGCAAACAGAGGCTAGAAACACCATCCCCGCCCATCCTGGCTCATATCCATTGATGGACCTATCCTCCATGAATTTATCTAGTTCTTTTTTGAACCCTGTGTAGGTAGATTGCTCAGAGTACCCGGCAAACACTGTGAAAATGAAAGGGAGAAGGCTTAAAAATAAATGAGAAATAGACAAAACGTAAGGGGGAGCATCATAAGAAGTGTGAGAAATAATGGCAGGCAAAAAACATTGAGAAAGGGGATCTCTGAAACAACTCTTCTAGAAATGAGCAATTCAAAACATAGCAGCCAATCAAATAGGTCCACGTGTCAGTTGGAGAGTGGCTGTTTTACATTGGCCAGATTCTACAACCCCTTCTTCAGGCCTATATTCTTTAGTCGTGCAAATATTGACTTCCGTGAGCCTTCTGCTTCTGCTGAGAAAGGGCTACTCCTCTGAGTAACGGTTTCAGGACTGGGCCCCAGGATGGAAGAATGCTCACCTACTATCTAACATATGTAAGCAATGGAGAGGTAGTTTTGGAGTTCTCAGCACAGAGGTGATGGCTGAACCTATAGGACTGAATGAGATCACCGAGGGTGGGCCAAGAAGGGGACGCTGAAGAAAGGGTGGGGAAGGTGCCCCTTCCACTCCCAAATGAGCCCTCAGCCAAAGGAACTCAGGATGGGGAGAATATAGAGGAAATAGGAATGGGCAAATGTGTCACAGGCAGCACCCAGGTCAAGGAAAACGAAAAGGAAATGGCTTTTTTTTTCTCCAGCACGTTCTTTTTGTTTGACTGGTTTGGGGTGTATGTGGATGTTCTTTAATTTGTGGCTGCTTTTCCTGCATTGTTGTTCTGGGTTTCATAAAGGTTCTTTTACATATCTTTCACTCAGAGCAGGGTTCTTGCTCTCACATAGGCCAGCCTGTTAACGTCTATGGGCAGAGCGTAACCTATCCGAGTTGTTAAACTCCGAAAGCAGGTCTAATTGCCATTTTTGCAGCCTACAGAGAGTATTAACTCAAGGCTGAGGGTGGGGGTATACCTCAGTCAATGTATTTGTGTCCATATGCTCCTTCAGTATGCTCCATCCTTTTTGGAACAGGACACCTTTTGTGCCATCAGCGACGTGTAATTCCACCCACTTGCTCAAGTCTTTGAAGACCACTTTGGTTTACTTTTACTCTGGTGATTGGTTCTGTTTGCTACACGAATAGCTCTAGGGCCTGTGACTAAGGATTTAGGTGACGCGCTCTGATTGAAATCAACTTTGTCGTACCCACACACCTCCTGTTGCAAGCCATCTCTTTTAACGTCATTCGCCTGTGCCTTTTCTATGAGCCTGTCTTCATGTTCAGGACTCACGTGAGCACCACATCCACTGAAATTCTTACAGGTGTGTTTTGGGTTTTCACCTTTGTTGGGATACTGAAACTGACATAGGTGGTTCATTTCCTCACCACCCACTTCGTTCGCCAGTCCCGTTCCTTTCAGCTGGTAAAGACCTTACTTTGTGGTAGTTAAGATCCTAGGTTTGATCTTTTGTGTGTGTGTATTTGTGTGCACGCTGAAGATCCTAGGTTCAGTCTCCTCTGATGATTGCTACGGTGGTATTGTTACTGGTTATTGCAATATTGCAGAGGGGACTTGAACACCTGTCAACTCTGATACTTGGGGACAAACTTGTCTCATAGGGGGCGTACGTATTATGTTGGCCTGGGGAGTGTGATTGTTCCCTTCTTGTGAGTGTTCCTAAGCCTGCTCTTATAGTAGGGGCCTGTGTTTTGGGTACTGTAGGTCCAAGAGCGGTCCCTACTGCTAAATTTGCTGACTGCACTCTGTGTGTGTGTGTGTGTGTGTGTGTGTGTGGTTTATTATACAGACCTTTTGTTAAGAAAACATATTCAATTGGCTTCTCAGATGGAAGTTATCGGGTCCCTGTTATGTGTTCTTGTCTGAGGAGTCTTCCTGGTGTATTGTACTTCCTTTCTCTAAAATGTTAAATGTCTTGATTTGCATCTGCATGCATTGATTGAACACTTGTTCTCTTGTTTGCATGCATAACGGTTGCATTTCATCCTTCTCCTTTTCATTGTGACTCTAGTCCCATGTTATCCTCTCCAAACTATTGTTCCATAGGCCCAATTTTCAAGTTATTTTACTTTTTTATAACATTATCTATTTTTCTTTGTCACTGTCAATGGTGACTTTTTTTCAAAATTAAAAAAAGGGCTTTTATTTTATTGTCTTCCCATCTCATTTCAAACACTTCTCACCTTTTGAAATCTCGCATTACACATTATGACAGGGCATAAATGACATGCTGTCTTTTGTTTGGAAAATTATCCCATGCAATCCCATGTCAAATTACAGTTTAGAACCATCACATGTTTATAGTAATTCAGCGGTTAAGCAAAATCTGCCAGAATATTATTATGCGGATCTGTGTGGGAAGCTTGGGAAAAAAGAGCCAACGTGTTTTGTTTTGTTTATTTTTTACTAGGCAGAGCCATTTCCTGCTCTCAGTTACACCAACATCTATTGACTTCATTGAAGCTAGTGGATATTAATAGAGGTGTCAATTATAATAGGGCCACAGACCTTACACATAGGACCTGAGAGTGAGGGAAAAGTTGTGGTGGTGAGGAATTGTAATAATAAGGAGAGAGGACACTTATTAGGTCATCTACAACAGTGTTTCTCAATCTTTTTGATACCAGGGACTGGCTTGCTGCCTTCCTACACTGTGTCAAGAAGCTGTCAGGACAGGTGCCGATCTATGGACTGGTCGTTGAGAAACACTGACCTAGATCTTTCCACCCCCAAAAACAAACTTACATCTTCATGGCATTTGACCAAATATCCTGTCTTTATATTGAATGGTGGAATCTCTGACCCCACATTTTCAAACTCGGGCACTTAAACATTTAAATTCTTCAGACACCTAAATAGGTGTTCTGATATATGTTTACTTTAGGATGTGCTAAACTCCTCTTGACATCCCCTCTGAAAACTAGGCCGTGTATTTAAGTGCCCAAATATTAATTTAGTTTAGTTTTGGTGTCCAAGTTTGAAAAACCTCAGCCAGAGATTCACTGTAAAGACTAAAGGAGTATGACCACTTTAATCTTTGACCTAATGCTTCCAAGTATATGACCTGACTCTCTTACTCTCTCAAATAAACTCGCTGTAGCAGTAACCTTCCAATGAGTGAGGATTACTCACATAGGGAAGGATTGCAGGATCAGGGACTTCTGTAATGTTTTTTTCTACTCCATGTCAGAAAAAGGTAGTTCCCCTGGAGGGTAAGATGAGCTGATTCCTCTTTTTGAAGACCTCTGCTTGGAATGGATTAAGAGATGGGCACTTCCTCCTTTCCCTCTGTCTGACTGTTCACTCCCCTTTCTTTTTTCTGTCTGCATTATCTTGTGCTTTTCCGCTTCTTTGTTCTGTCTTCTTCTATTTCTTCTTCTTTTTTTTTTTTGCTCTTACATGCTTTCCCCCCTTCTTAGCGCTCTCTGTCCCCCAGCTAAAATGAATTGAGTTTTGCATTTAGGCTGGAATTTCTGAAGGAACGGTCCCTAAATCCCATTGAAATTGCCTTAGGGTCCTTTGAAAATCCCAGTTTTAGTTCTGGAATGGGCAAGTTGGATGGTCATTCTTATGTCTGGAGGGAGGGAATTTGACAGCCTCGGTCGGGAAGGTGGGGGGTGGGCGTGGGAGGATCTGGTTGCCTTAAAATGATAGAGTTAGGCTGTGACATCTGCTATGTTGTTGTTATGTATTGTGACAGAGCCTAGAGATACCAATTGGATATCATGGCCTCATTGTGTTAAGTGCACACATGCAATCAGAAGGCATTTGAGCAGAAACTATAATTGAAGCATATGACAAGAAGTCATCTTGGTTGACATATCGGGAATTGAACCAGGAACCTGCAAAGCTAAAAGCATGAGCAACAGCAGCTAAAGAGTGAAGCCTCTGTTGCTGTGGGCTGTAGCAACTTGCATTCTGTGTAGTTGGTACAGAGGGGACAACCTGTAACACACCCACCAGTGGGTTAAAACAGCAGGCGGAGAAAAATCAAATTGAGGGAGAACGTTATAACTGTGACATTGACTGGGTTTGACAAAATAAATAAGTCCCCATATATCCCCCTAGGGTGACCAGACAGCAAGTGTGAAAAATGGGGACAGGGTTGGGGGGTAATAACTGCCTATAGAAGACAAAGCCTTGAATATCAGGACTGTCCCTACAAAATCAGGGCATATTGTCACCCTATACCCACCATCTACCTATGGGCTAAATTCTACCCTCAGGTATATCTGTGCAATATTGCTGAATTCATTGTGAATACACAAGTGAGAGCAGAAATCAGCAAAGACTCCTAAACCTACACATTTTACCTGTTCCCTTTTTGTAGGATCTTCCCTCTTTGTACCATTTCCTTTCATTTAGAAAGATTACAAAGCAAGAAGGAAGATAAATGATCTTTGGCGACTTAAATATTTAAATAATGGGGCCTTGTATAAAATGAAGGTGATGTACATGTGATTGATTAGTGCATGTTGTTCTCAGTGAATTTGGAAACGAAAATGTAGGTAGGAGTGGGGGTTTCAATAGCAAAGAGGAAATGGTTGTCATCAGGATTAATATTAAATGGTCATTCATGTCTGCCTTATGTCATACCAAATTTTCTTTAGTGGAATTTTAATAATGTAGGCTTTATTTTATATTATGGCAATACAATTCTGTGGGTATTTAGTTGTGTTGGTTAATTTATAAGAGTTAATTTTAAATGCAGCTGCTATATTAGAAAATCTGTCCTAATGAAATGATAACCCAATTTTTAAGATATTTTTTCCATTGGAAATTGATCTTCCCTAGCCCCCTCCCCACACTTCCTGCTGTTGATGTATTGTTTGTAGTTAGGCAGTTGTAAGCGAGAGGGAAGAGGTGTTTGGGTTTTAACCACAAGCATTTTTAAAACAGGATGTTATAGACCAATTGGTCTATAAAACAAAATTACTCCCTATTATTTTTGCTTGTAAATTCATCCTATAACCATTCCCAATAAATGGTGTTAAGATATTATGATAAATATAAACTAAATTGGATATAATCTTGTCTGAGAGAGACTGAGAAAATTTCCTTTTGCAAACATTTAATTTTTCTGCTCATAAGTTTTTTCCCATCCAGTATAATTAATTTACATTCATCCCAAGTGATCCTCTGTTGCTTTACAAACAGGTATTACTTCCTCTTGCTACTGAAATTTAGCCACCTGTGTGTCTGGATGTGGCAGGTACTTAACAGTGCTCAGCTACGTGATACTTACTTCTGTTCTAAACTGTTGTAAGTATTAAAGGTGGACAAATAATGCCAAATATTTTCTGTCAACGTTCATTCAACTACATAAACATGCAGGCAGCAAATACATTTAACAGCCATCATCTCTGGGGCCTAAACATGAGATCTCCAGAGCTGCAATGGGAGCTTCTGTATTTTGAGAACAAGAATTCTCTTCAATACAGTTTCTTATACCATTCTCATCAACTTAGTTAGTATCTGAGTGCCTTCAAACAATGCATTAGGTGATGTGACTAATGTCTTATCTCTAAATCCTCTACCTGGCTGTTGTAGCAAATTTATACTTTCTGTGGATCAGGGACAGAGGAGATGCAAACCACACTCAGAGCAGTGGCTTTCAAGTGCTCACATTCATTTTGTGCTTGGTTTCAGCACACATTAGTGCAATAATGTTTTAATGGCAGAAAGGGTCACAGCATATGAAATCCAGAAAGGGTCACAGGCATTTGCAGAAATTGAAATTTGAATGCTTGTGTGTGCTCATCCATTCAAAGAACAGAAACTATATTATGTGTCTATCTTTCCAATCAAAAGTGATAAGCAACACATCTCGAATCTCAACTATTTGCAGTCAGTCCCAAGGGTAAATTGGGAAGAATCCCATGCACCGCTACAGGCTAGGGACCGACTGGCTAAGCAGCAGTTCTGCAGAAAAGGACCTGGGGATTACAGTGGATGAAAAGCTGGATATGAGTCAGCAGTGTGCCCTTATTGCCAAGAAGGCCAACGGCATATTGGACTGCATTAGGAGGAGCATTGCCAGCAGATCGAGGAATGTGATTATGCCCCTCTATTCGGCACTGGTGAGGCCACATATGGAGTATTGCGTCCAGTTTTTGGCCCCCCACTACAGAAAGGATGTGGACAAACTGGAGAGAGTCCAGTGTAGCGCAACAAAAATGATCAGGGGGCTGGGGTATAGGACTTATGGGCAGAGGCTGAGGGAACTGGGCTTGTTTAGTCTGCAGAAGAGAAGAGAGAGGGGGGATTTAGTAGCAGCCTTCAGGGGTTCCAAAGAGGATGGAGCTAGGCTGTTCTCAGTAGTGGCAGATGACAGAACAAGAAGCAATGGTCTCAAGTTGCAGTGGGGGAGGTCTAGATTGGATATTAGGAAAAACTATTTCACTAGGAGGGTTGTGAAGTACTGGAATGGTTTACCTAGGGAGGAGGTGGAATCTCCATCCTTAAAGGTTTTTAAGGCCCGGCTTGACAAAGCCCTGGATGAGATGATTTAGTCGGTGTTGGTCCTGCTTTGAGCAGGGGGTTGGACTAGATGATCTCCTGAGGTCTCTTCCAACCCTGATATTCTATGATTCTAAAATACTGGTATCATAAATATAAATCTTTTAAAATCCCTCCTGGCCAGAGGAAAAATCCTTTCACCTGTAAAGGGTTAAGAAGCTAGGATAACCTCGCTGGCACCTGACCAAAATGACCAAGGAGGAGACAAGATACTTTCAAAAGCTGGGGGGAAGGAAAAAATAAAGCTGTGTCTGTGTGATGCTTTTGCCGGGGAGAACAGGAATGGAGTCTTAGAATTTAGTAAGTAATCTAGCTAGATATGTGTTAGATTATGATTTCTTTAAATGGCTGAGAAAATAAGCAGTGATGAATAGAATGGATATTCCTGCCTGTGTGTCTTTTTGTAACTTAAGGCTTTGCCTAGAGGGATTCTCTGTCTTTAATCTAATTAACCTGTAAGGTATTTACCATCCTGATTTTACAGAGGTGATTCTTTTTATTGTTACTTCTATTAAAATTCTTCTTTTCAAGAACTGAATGTTTTTTTTTCATTGTTCTTAAGATCCAAGGGTTTGGGTCTGTGGTCACCTATGCAAATTGGTGAGGATTTTTACCAAACCTTCCCCAGGAAGTGGAGTGCAAGGGTTGGGAGGATTTGGTGGGGCAAGACGTTTCCAAATAGGCTCTTTCCTAATAAAATAAACCCAGTTAGACGTTTGGTGGTGGCAGTGGAAGTCCAAGTGCAAAGGGTAAAATAGTTTGTACCTTGGGGAAGTTTTAACCTAAGCTGGTAAAAGTAAGCTTAGGAGGTTTTCATGCAGGTCCCCACATCTGTACCCTAGAGTTCAGAGTGGGGAAGGAACCTTGACAACTGGGGAAAGATCATGGTGAAATAAACTCAAACATCATCCAATCCAACTCCCATTAAAGTCAAAGGATTGGACTTACTGGACTGAGTTCAGCAAGCTACTTAATCACATGTAGGGGACTGGACTAGATCTACAAATCTGTGATTCAATATATAGTCCCATTGACTTATGTAAGACTAAGCATATGATTAAAGTTATGCACATGCTTAAGTATCATGCTGAATCTGGGCCATAATGAATGAAATCAAGGAAATGGTAACCTGCTATTAGGAAAGAGAGGCTACATTTATTGAATAAATGATTTATAAGTTACGTACTCAGGTTTCATAAGGATAGCCAATCAAAACTGTAGGGTAATTGACATGGGAAAAATGTAATTACCCAACTATAGTTGTGAGATAAAAAATAAAGTAAAAGAAAGACTTTCTTCAATGAGGTGTCCTGTTCAAGAGAGCGCATTTAGCAGCCCATAACACCATGCTGAGCGTAGTGTCTGAGTCACCGCAGAATCAGAATGCACTGGACTGAATCACCAAAACCTCTTTCTGCAGGACACTGTGGATTTTCTTGCAACTCTTTCATGCAAATACTAGCCAAACTTGATCTTGTTTAGATTGTGCAAATCAATGAGGGCAGAGAGCTAAACGGTGTGACTGAAGATGTTTAAGAAAGTTAAGCAACATGCAGCCCAGGAAGGAATAGATTCCGCCATCCTTATTCACGTTGAGTGGGACCATATTCTTGAAGCAGTCTTGTTAACAGTCCAGTGGTACTGCTTGTAGGCAGAGCCTGAAAACCAGTGGCAGGATCTAGCCCATATTTATTGACTAGTTGGTATTTTTTAATTTTTCGAGAAGGACGGTACATCTAAGGTATACCAAAATACCTGAATGTTTTGTGTTATGGTATGCATTGGTGCCTCTAGATTTTTAATTACTTTAACATGAATAAAAAGCACAGAGGCACAATCAGTGGGAAGTGAACTGGTTAGTTAAGATTATTTAATGAGCATAAATTAGGGAGTTGACATAAGCAACATACTGTCCCAATACTTTGTTTCATTTAAAGTTCTGTTCTTCTCTCATTCTAAACATTTGCTTATTTTAACATTTAGCATTTTAAAGTTGTATTCAAAAAACATGCCAGTTTCCAGGTGGCTCATCAGACAAATCATTTTTATTCTCAGAAATGTGAACTCTCTTCATTACTCTCTGAGTAAATGTTTCTGTTCCATTAACAGTATTGACTTTGTCATGAAATGAAAGCAATTCCATTTCAGATTATATTAGAAACTGAAAATTGTTGCCACTTTGCCTGCTGCTGTCACAATAGTTTCCATTCTAAAGACTTCTAAATTCTAAATTCTAATTCTCCATTCTAAATTCAGCAGCTCTCAGGTGTTTTAAAAAAGGAAACCCTGGCTTTGAACTGAAATGTAACACCCAAGATATCTGCTCAAGGTTTTCTCCCATGGAGAGGCTAACCTTGCTTACGTTTGAGTTCTTTTTCCTGGAAGTACGTATCCAAACTGTATTACACTGTATTTTTTTTCAACCGTGTTACACCATTATTTTCATTGGTATAAAATGGGAGTAATCCAGTGATAAATCCATCTCTGTTTATTGAGCTGAGGGATGGGGGAGGAACAAGATGAAGAGAAGCAAAGCATGAAGAAGTGAGGAAGATCAAAAATGAGATAAGCAAAATGGCCTGACAGCGATATCTATAATTTTGGTGTAACTCCGTTACCTTTAATGGAGTCACATCTGGCTTTTATACCAGGTCATGGGAGAGGAGAATCAAAACCAAAGAGAATGAGACTTTGCTATGCAGGAATCAATACCCTTTCTGCTGAACTACGGTTTGATAGGAGGAAGAGTTGTGCTTTGTTTGCAGCTCTCCAAAATTATCCTGCCCATCCTTGGGTTCTGGATGACTTTGTTAGCTTAGCCCATGAAAACCTAAATCAAGCAAGTATCCCCTCCTGTGGATACTATTGCCTTGACCCCTGGGTAGTTGTGAACACCTGTGCAAGTTGGGTACGGAATACCACCCAATTCTGACTGGAAGCCTGTTATACATACTGTGCAGAAATGCAAATGTCTACACAAGGAAAAAGGGCAGTGAAGGATCAGTCCCCCCTTGAATCCCTATCGAATTGCTCCTGGACCTCGCCCCTTCTGCCAAATCAGATTAAATATGTGGCTAGCAGGGACAGTAGTAAAGCATGTTGGGCTTTAAGAATGTTTGACACTAGTAAAGGCCCTAGGCCTCCACTTCAGCTTATAAATATTGGTCTCTTGTCCTCCTGCAATTCTGAACCACCTCCTGACTCTCATTTCCATTTTAATGGGTCTTTTTTGTTGCCTCTCCCTCTTTCATTGACAAAATGATTTACAATACTCTCGGGGCAGGAATCTGTGGGGTTCGTTATCCACTTTCTTTCCAAATGACACTCAGGGGAGAAGGCTCCCACACAGAAAACCTTTCACCCACATCTGCAGTACTCTTTGAAGGAAGGTTCCCATAGTCCACTTCCTAGCCATAGCAGCAGGCCATGGCATTCACCTCTTGGTCTGTAGCTTGCCTGGAGTATGGCTCATTTTTGCATGATGTCACTAAGACAAAGGCCAGGATACAGCCCGAGGAGCATCAGGCCCTATTTTCGGTTGGAGTTTAGGCAAAGATTCCAGTCAGTCTTATGTATTATCACAATCTAAGTCCATGTTCCAGAATAGGGGAAGATCACAGTGGTTAGAAGAGTGTCCCTGCATTCAGGAGCCCTGAGTTCTACAGACCAGAATAGAGGATGCATTAGAAACTGTTAGACATCAGAAGAGGACATTTGATAGTAAGTGCTTTAAAAACCCGTCTGACATCAGTAAGCATTGTTAGCGGGTGAAGGAATAAGCCCTCTTACTTCCCTGGACCTTCTCGCATGAACAGAGAGCAACAATAACCGAACTCCAAAGGTGCAAACAATTCAAAGTTTATTGGGGTGAACTTCCAGCAAGCATGATTCCAGTTTCATTCCTTAGTGTCCTCCTTCCCAGCTCTGACACCACAGAGCCTCACCTGTGTCCCTGTTCCCATTCCCCTCCTTAGCAAAACATGATTCCAATTTCCTAACCCCCATTCCCTGTTCCCATTCCCCCTCCCTTACTTCCTGATTGACTGCAGACTATATAGTAAAACTTGAGTTCTGCTTAGCTATACTTTAACCAATCCTTTTACTGAAATTTAACTAACCAATCCTAAAATATTGTAACATGATTATTTAACCAATTATATCCAACCACCTTAATTAGTTTACACCCAGCAAAATTAATTATACAACAGACAGAAACAATCACAGAACCAGACAGAGACCATGCAAATAAACAATAGCAAAGTGGGAACTATAATGACAAAACAATACAGAAATGAGGATTTCACAATTACATCTATAAAGACATAAGGGTTTCCATTGATAAGTGAGTTCTTACCAAACAGAAAACTGTCAAACTAAACTTTCTTTGACATCCTATAGGCTCTTACCTTTCTCTGGAGGTGATAGATCGGATCACCTTTCTAACAGCCCCAGATTGCCTTATTTCAACGTGACTAGTTTGGAATGTGAGGATGTGACCATACACTTCCTAGCTTATAGCTGCCTCTACTGTTTAGTCAAAGATCTTAGCCAAAGAACAGGGCCTCAGATTGTCACAGTAAGAGAAGACCCTTACACCGGCAGACAGTGATTTTGATTCTTTCTTTTATACCTCTATAACTAGTTAAGTGATAAGAATACACCTAAATTAGAGTATAGGCCTTTACAGACAGGCCTGAATATCTATATCCTAACAAGCGTCCTGAGTTTGACACTCCTGTCTTTTTTGCCAAATTGACTATTTTAAAAAAATCCACGTGCTCCTTTGATTAGACCTTGCCTGTCGGCATCAGCCTGAATGCAATTTTTACAGCCAAATAAGCCCCAGAAAATCAGGATTCCTAATGGAAACACTTCTGCAGCTTTAGCCCTTCTGGTGTGAACAGTGGTGCTCAGTGGTGTACCTATATTGTTATCATAGAATCATAGGGTTAGAAGGACGACCAGGGTCATCTAGTCTAACCCCCTGCCAAGATGCAGGATTTGTTGTGTCTAAACCAGTGCTTCCCAAGCTATCTGATGACCGGCAATTTTTTTTCCAAAGTGCGCGCAGACCGGCAGCCGATGGCTCGCGGACCGGCACCACTTTGAGTACTATCCATTATAGAAGCCTATCCAGCCTCCTTTTGTGAATGATGCATGTTGTAAAGGGTGGGTGGGCACAAAGCTGCCAGATACTGTCTGTGGTTCACATATTTGCAGGTCATTCCTGCATTGTGCTGGGTGAGATGCAAGACAGAACATCCCAGAACATAAACATCTGTGTTGGGCCCTGAAGTCTGCTTATGGTAGCACAGCATTCAATCAGATCATCTGTATAGCTAAATCTGAGTGTGTAGGTAAGACCTGTGTCCTGCTTCCACCTGTCATCACAGCTGCCAGCACTGCAGTGTGCCGCTTCGATCTCTGGGAGCTTGTAGGGGAGAGGCAAACATTGTTGGCCGTATGCTGCCTTTGATCTTTGCTCAGAACTTCACCAGTAAGAGTTTTGAGCAAAGATCAAAAGTGGCATATGGTGCACAATGCTTGCCTCTCCACTACAACCTCCCAGAGACTGGAGTGGCACACTGCAGTGTTAGCAGCTGTGATGACAGACAGAACCATGACATAGAGCGACACGAGGAAGAGAAGTAGAATACTTGCCTTTGTGAATTACATGCTGTAAAGAAGGGACCAAATTCTTCTCTCACTTACCAGGACAGATGTAAATATGAAGAGAATTATATTACAATAGAACACAGACACTCTTACTTAGATTGGGCCCCACTGTGCTAGGTGTCATACAAACCCCGATTAGACACAGGCCCTGATCTGAACAGCTTACACTCTAGACAAGCCAGACAAAGGGCGGGAGGGGAAATGAAGACACAGAGGGGTAAAGCGAATCATTGCCAAAGGGGGTGTTTCATTCACAAATACTGTTTCAGTTAAATACGTGAAACTTTGTTATGTCCTGTGGACTGCTCTGTCCAAGGGGCTACATTCCTTCTAACTGAACTCCTCATGTTCCCTGTTCCTCTGGTAACCCATCAATAACAGTCCCTCCAGAGAACATTGGCCCTCTAGCTCCCATTCCACTGACCATGATACATCTCCCCTCTTTTACAAATATTTTAATATACAAATTTAAAACAAATAATTGAGGCTCAGACCCCACTCCTTGTTCATTTTGGCCAGAGGTTGCTAGCAGAGAGACAGGTGACAGACTCAAATAGTTACACAGTCTTTGAGATGGTTTGGTCTCCACAACAGGTTATCATACTGGGAATGACTATCTCTGTCTCCCTGTCACCTGTCTCTGAGTCTGGTCAGCTATCTCTCTGTGGAGTTTCCTCTCTCCCTGTGAGGTTGGCATCCAAATGGTTCTCTGACTCTCCGTTCTGTGGTGATCTCTGTAGCCTTTCTCTGTGGGTTGGGTCTACTAGCTTGTAAGTGGTCCCTATTTCTCTGGATCACTTGTCCCTCTTGCATACTCACCTCATATGACTTGGGTGTCACTGCACCCCTCACAAAGTCATTTGTCCACTCCTGATGTCTCTCTCATGGCTGGATCCTCACAGGAGGGCCTGTCTCCAGGGCTGGAAAGTCCTTAACTGACCTGTTGTATTGTAGTCCCTGCTTTTTCTGATTGTTTAGATTCATAAATTCCAAGGCCAGAAAGGACCGTTGTGATCATGTACTCTGACCTCCTGTATAAACAAGTCATAGAAATTTCCCAAAATAATTCCTAGAACAGATCTTTTAGAAAAACACTCAATCGTGATTTAAAAATTGTCAATGATGAAGAATCCACCACAACTTTTGGTAAATTGGGCATCTCCTCTCAGCAGTATCTTCAACCTTCTGGCTGCAACAGGTCTCCCCTCACTGGTAGCAGGGTTTTGAACTGGACTGGACTATTTGGCATCCCTATGATGGGGTATTCCTGTGGCCAAAAATGCCAACAAGAGGTCTGAACCAGTAGAAACTGCCTTGTGAACAGGCTCTTAGCTGTTTTCATAGCTAACTCCATCTTACCATTAGTCTGTGGGTATGCTGGGGAGAAGGTATGGTGGTCAAACTCCCATTTGCATGCAAATTCCTTTAATTCTTCTGAGGAAAATTGGGGTCCATTGTCAGTGAATATAGTGCTGGGAATGTCATACTTCACAAACTGGGCCTTCAGTTTGCCAATCACTAACTTGCTCCTTGTATCAGGCAGAGCATCGATCTCCACAAAATTTGACTAATAATCCCCTGCAATCGAGTACTGCTTTTTCTTGAAGGTAAGAAAGTCTGCACACATTTTCTCCCATGGTTGGTTGGGTAGCTCATTTGGTAACAGAGTCTCTTTTCGCGGGCAATTATCACAGGACTGGAAGGAATCACACCCTTCTATCAAGGAGCAGAGTTGTATATTAGTTTCTGGCAGTAAAAACACTCTCAAGCCTGTCTAAGATAGCTGTCATATACCCCATATGATTTTTTGCTTGACGTCCTCACATAATGAGATAGGGACAACCGGTCTCTGTCTCAAAACACTACTTCATCCCGCACGCTCCGCTCATCTTTAATTTGAAAATATGGTTCTGCGGTTATCAGTACTTGCCTTTTGTCTTCTGGCCACCCTGCTAGTATCACTCACTTGACTGTCTGTAATTGGGTGTCCTTATCCATAGCCTCTTTGATTTTCAACAGCAAAGCTTATAGAAATCCTACTGAGACCTAACGAAGCATGTTAATGTAATGTTAATATCCTGATCCCATTCCCCCAGTTTGCTAGTGCTGGGTATGTGTGCCCTACTCATGGTGTCATCTAGCACCAGTAACCATCCTGTACGATATCTGATCTCTACCTGATAGCCCTGGAGGACCATCAACATCTTTTCTAAGAAGGGGCTTTCCCATGATTGTCTCTAGGGATCTGTGGTGTGATTGCACTATTATTGGGTGGCCTTTGGTATATTGATGGAATTGATCCACTCCAAACACCCCAGTCAGAAGTAAATTTTTTTCTATTTGGGCAATTCCCCTGTTCATTCTCCGACAGGGATTTTCTGGCATAAGTGATGGGTTGATCCTGCAAAAGAGCTATGCCCCATTATTTCTTCGATTGATCATGCTGGTGGGTCAGTGGCTCTCCAGGTTGCTAGTACTTCTGGATAGGGGCACACACTATCATTTCTTTCAACATTTCAAATGCTAGCTGTTGGGGACCTGCCCAATCCCACTCAGCATCCTGCCTTGTGAGTTGACATCAGGATTCTGCTACTGCAGCCAGAACTTGGACAGAAAATTTTATCATTCCTATGAAGTGCTGTACCCCTTTCACATTCACAGGACCAGGTATGTCTCTGTCTGTTTTGATGATGTTGAGATTTGCTTTCAGTCCCTCTGCTATGAACAGATAGCCAATGCATGTCACCTCACTCTGTTTGAATCATATTTTTTTTTCTAGGTTGAGTTTTATGTTCTTATCCCTGCATCACTGTGGAAAAGCTTGTAGTTTTATGGTTTGGTCTCATTCAGCTGCTGTATCGTTGCTCCCTTCACCTACAAGGAGGTTATCATCTGCAATTATTTTCACCCTAGGCAGTCCTTCCAGCACTAGGTGAGTCTTCTCTGGAACAACTCTGGTGCTGGGTTTATGCCCACTGGCATCTGTAGCTATCTGTAATGACCAAAACGTGTTGCAAAGGTTGTCAGCATGCTGGACTCTTTATTAAAGCTTACTGACAAAACTTATTCCTCACATCACATCACACACACACACATGTATCCCACACAGATTATGTCATTGGAAAGTTCTGGTAAGATGTCATTAATTGTGGGTGGTGGATAGTGGTATCCGTGTCAATGCCTGGTTCAGTGGCTTTGGGTTTATGCAGATGCATAATTTGCATCATGGCTTCTTTCGATACCCCTGCTATGCGGACTTTTGAGCTCTTTGTGTACCTAACTATTGTATATATCCTTGTTCATTAGCCTGTTTGTTTATAAGCCAACCCCCAAAGATGGATAGGTAAAAATAGCAAAAATTGTATGATCCTTTTTTAAGCTGACCTTATATTTCAGGGGTTGACAAACTTTGGCTCCCAGCCCATCAGGGTAAGCTGCTAGCGGACCTGGACATTTTGTTTACCTGGAGCATCTGCAGGCACGGGGCCCCTCAGCTCCCAATGGCCACGGTTTGCCGTTCCCAGCCAATGGGAGCTGCAGAAAGCAGCGCGGGCCGAGGGACATGCTGGCCGCCACTTCCTGCAGCTTCCATTGGCTGGGAACTGCTAACCACAGCCACTGGGAGCTGAGGGGCTCTGTGCCTGTGAACTCTCCAGGTAAATAAAACGACAATGTATTAGATATGCAATTCAATAATTCCATAGAGCTTAAAACCATCAAATTTTGGAGTAGACCCGTTGATACGCCGACCCCCGCACTTTGATGCTTCACTTTTTTTACCAAAAATATTTAGCTTTTGAACGAGTATATACTGTATGTAGTGCCACTGGAATTTTCCTTTGTGGGAAGCACGTACGTTCCACTGTGGGATCTACTTCCAGTTACAGCTTTTCTCTGAGGCAGCCATCTCCTTTGAAAACATCCCCATATGCTTTTAAAATTGTCTCCACTGTCTACAGGACTCCCCATTTTTTGCTTCTGGCACTGCAGCTATAAATTCTGACACTGCACCCTGATTAGAACCACAGCTTGCATGGCTCTGTTCTCCAAGAGCAGTCTGGGATGCTTACCATCCACTACCACTCACTCACTTCGGTTGGTACTGCCTGTTATTTTTAGGGTTAGTTACTCTGAGGTCACATTTCCCTATGGGCTGCATTGTGCTCTGGTTGGACATTATTAGATTGTGCCTGCTTTTTGTAATGGGTGTGTTCAAGTCCGATTCACCCCGTGGAAGCACATTGCAGAAAGCCCCACTATCTAGCTGAAATCAAACAGGGCATTTCTCTGTTGACATTGTTGCATACACGGAGGTTGGTATTGTACCTTGTTGCTTTCCTGTCCTGGAAGCCTGACCTGATAGTCTCTTGGATTTAGAGAGTCATGACATCGTCACCACTGTCTAACATGCCAACCCCCTCTTGTACAAGTCTGACTCAATGTTTCTGAGATTTTCTGCTCTTGTACTCACTGATAAAATTATTCAACTTACCACATTCCTTGCAATGCTACCTTAGTGCAGGGTCTTTCTCCTTTACCTGCTCCTGGTGTCTCTCACAGTCAATGCATCTCACTATGGGTATGGGACCCTACCTACCTGCTCTCCTTCACTGTTTTCTCACTTCTGGAGGTGTTATGCCTTCTCGGGCTTTCATCCTTTCTCTTGAAGCTTCTGCTCCACTTCCCATGTCTAAGCATCTGTCTGATTTAAGATCACCTTCCTGGAGCAGCTGCTTCTGCAGGTGGTGATCCCAGGTGCCACAGACTATACTGCCTTGAATCAGGGAGTCTATCAAGCAGGCAAAATTCTGTGTAGCAGCCAGTGTGCATAGGGCAGTAACGTAGGGGTCTATCCCCCCGCCTTTGAATTATTATCTAATGAAAACCCTATGCTGCTCCACAGTTTTTTTTCTGCCCTGGGGAGCAATAGGTCTGCTGGACCCTGAGGACTGCTGTGAGGCTTGAGGCAGCGATTAGCTTCAGAGTGGGGCAGATCTCTCTGCCTTATTCCCCCATAAGATAAAGGAACAATTTTACTTTCCTGATGATGTCATCCTCCTGCATGGCAAGGTCCGTGGACCGCTCAAAATCCTCATTCCAGTGTGCCCATTGCTGGGTTTGTGTCTGCAAAATCCAGGGCGCTGGGGGATTTCAGGGTTCCATGGCTCACACTGCCAGCCGCTGCTCTTCAAAGCACTCAACAGTTCAGACACTGCCACCAATATTTCATTTACAAAGAGTGACGCTGAATTCAGGATAAATTGAACAAGGGAAATGTCACTAAACCCTGTCCATGTCACAGAATTGCTTCCAGCCTAATTCCCCACCCTGTCCCTTTTCAATGGTGTCCCATCCAGGGAACACTGGCCTTCTGACTCCAGTTCCACTGATCAGAATACAGGCGAGTGTTTCTAGTGGAATTTCTAGGCCCAATGTTGTGCAATATTTTCATCTATGATCTGGAAATAATTATGAAATCCCTGGTGGTAAAATTTGCAGAAGAATCAAGAATCGGTGGATGGGCAAATAATGATGAGGCAGGGCAGTTATACAGAGTACTCTTTATTGCTTGGTAGTCAGGCTCATTACAACAAAATGTGTTTTAATACAACTATCTTGGAACAAGATATGCAGGCCAGCCCCATGGCATGGGGGATTGTATCCTGGAAAGCAGTGACTCTGAAAAGGATTTATAGGTCATAGTGGACAAGCAACTCAACCAGAGCTCTCAGGATGATGCTGTGTCAATAAGGGTGAATGTATGCACCCTTATTGACACAGCGGGGAGTGAGCAGGAGCAGGGAGGTGATTTTACCTTTGTATTAGTGAGACAGATACGGGGGATACTGCATACAGTTCTGGTGTCCACATTTAGAAAGGAAGTTCAAAAACTGGAGAGGGTTCAGAAAAGAGCCACAATCATGAGTTGATGACTGGAGAAAATGCCTTACAACAAGAGATTTAAACAGCTCAGTTTGTTCAGTCACCTCTCAATCTTCTTTTTGGTAAACTAGATTACAGTGTGTAAGTACTTTCACAGGGAGATAATACCAGGTATTAAAGGGCTCTTTAATTTAGTAAAAAAATACATGACAAGAACCAGTGCCTGGAAGCTGAAGCGAGACAAATTCAATCTGGAAGTAAGGCATGATTTTTTTAACAGTGAGGTTGATTGAACATTTTGGAACAAAGTACCAAAGGCTGTGATGAATTCTCCATCTCTTGATTTTTCAGGTTGAGATTAGATGCCTTTCTGGAAGTTATACTTTAGTCAGAGTAGAGGAAATGGTGAGGGAGATGGAGTCTTGAGGCAGGCTGAAATGGATGGGCAGCCAGCTGAGAGACCTGAAAATAGTGATGATGTAGCCACACAACTTTCCATGCTTGGAAATAGAACAGCCCCCTGCTGGTTCCTCAGTTCTCTCTCTAGAAATTGTTTCTGTCAATTTTAGTTTCTCATGTACTAGGCAGAGAAGGCAGAATAAAAGCAGAGTAGAAATATATTGTACCCCAGGTGAGACTTTTGAATGGTATTTTATGCAGCTTTAAACTATACATCTGTTGACAATATCTGGGGACATGCTGTCCATGTGCAAAAACATTAGGATTCAAGTGTATATCAGGAGGGGAGTACTGCCTAAAGGAACTGCAGATTGAGATGGGAATTTATTGAAAATGTACATTTAAAATATTAAATAGGAAAACTATATTAAGTGGCACAAACCAAAATAAATAGGGAAATTGAATCTGTAAATCTCATGAAAGAACTTGTTTATCATTCTATTTCCAGCCCAGTTTCTGAATGAGACAGGTTTGGATAAGTTCAGCTAAGATACAAATGTACTTTTGCATGCTTATCCTAACAAACCTCTCGAGGTTCATCGGTATCATTAATCATAGTTAGGGATAGGAAAACATCAAAAGGTTCAGCATGCTGATTCAGTCCAGATACACAGTCAGAAGTCTTCAAATACTTTTTTATATCTTCACAAGGGTAAGGCAGTAAGGAGACCACAGAACAGATATTCTAGCAGCCTCCACTTAGGCAAATAGCATTTTGCAACTGTATTAGCTGTTGGGCATTTCAGCATGAGTTTGCGATTAACATATGGGAGCTGTTTCCAGATTTTCTAGAGTACACTGTGATCTTGGCCATGTCACTCAGCTTTATTCCTTTATATATCTATATTTATTGTGACAGGGTCAGGCCAGATGGCTACAGCAGTGTGATAGAAGGCAGATATATTAGCCCCAGGTTAAGCAGGTCCCTTTTCCCTGGGTAAGGTAACAAGGAAGGTTCCAGAACAATCAGGAACTTTGTGGAAACAATTAAGGCAGACAGGCTGATTAGAATACCTGCAGCCAATCAAAATCTTGTGAGAATCAATTAAGACAGGCAGGCTAATCAGGACACCTGGGTTTAAAAAGGAGCTCACTTCAGTTTGTGGTGTGCGTGCGAGGAGCTGGGAGCTAGAGGTGCAAGAAGCTGAGAGTGAGCAGGTGTACTGTTGGAAGACTGAGAAGTACAAGCATTATCAGACATCAGGAGGAAGGTCCTGTGGTGAGAATAAAGAAGGTGTTGGGAGGAGGCCATGGGGAAATAGCCCAGGGAATTGTAGCTGTCCCGCAGCTGTTACAGGAGCCACTGTAGACAGCTGCAATCCACAGAGCCCTGGGCTGGAACCCGGAGTAGAGGGCGGGCCAGGGTTCCCCCCATCCCTCTATACCCCCAACTCCCGAATTGATACCGGAGGAGTTGACCTGGACTGTGAGTTCCACCAGAGAGGAAGGTCTCTGGCCTGTTCTCTGATCCACTAGGTGGATCAGCAGAGACTGTGAGGATTGTTGTTCTTCCTTTTCCCCATGCTGGCCAATGATGAGGCGAACAGAGTGAATGGCAGATTTGAGCCATGAAAGTGGCCAAACTGAGGGCTGCCGTGAATGTCTGAGGTGAGCAAATCAGCCAATAAGCACGGGACCCACCAAGGCAGAGGAGGAACTTTGTCACACTATATTATACATAAAAAGAAAAGGAGTACTTGTGGCACCTTAGAGACTAACCAATTTATTTGAGCACGAGCTTTCGTGAGCTACAGCTCACTTCATCGGATACATACCGTGTACTAACCAATTTATTTGAGCATGAGCTTTCGTGAGCTACAGCTCACTTCATCGGATGCATACCATGGAAACACGGGATGCATCCGATGAAGTGAGCTGTAGCTCACAAAAGCTCATGCTCAAATAAATTGGTTAGTCTCTAAGGTGCCACATGTACTCCTTTTCTTTTTGCGAATACAGACTAACATGACTGTTACTCTGAAACCTATATTATACATAGTTTTTTTAAAGCCAGAAGGGATGTCAGGGTTCCCTGACCACTCTGAACTCTAGGGTACAGATGCGGAGACCCATATGAAAGACCCCCAAAGCTTATTTCTACCACTTTAGGTTAAAAACTCCCCAAGGCACAAATTCTTTGCCCTTGGAGGGTAGGCTGCCACCACTAAGTGATTTAACAAAGAATCAGGGAAAGGACCACTTGGAGTTCCTATTCCCCCAAAATATCCCCCCAAGCCCTTACACCCCCTTTCCGTGGGAGGCTTGAGAATAATATCCTAACCAATTGGTTACAAGTGATCAAAGACCTAAACCCCTGTGTCTTAGGACAATAGAGAAATCAGTCAGGTTCTTAAAAGAAGGATTCTATTTTAAAAAAAAAGGTAAAAATCACCTCTGTAAAATCAGGATGAAAAATAACTTTACAGGGTAACAAAAGATTCAGAAACACAGAGGATTTCCCTCTGGGCCAAACTTTAAAGTTACAAAAATAAAACCAGGGATACATCTTCCTCTCAGCACAGAGAAAATCACAAGCCAAAACAAAAATAAGCTAACACAGTCCCTTGCTAGTACTTACTGATTCTAATGGAGTTGGATTGCTTGCTTCCTTGATCTGTCAGGCAAGCACACAGAACAGACAGACAAAAACCTTTCCCCGCTCTGCCCCCCAGATTTGAAAGTATCTTGTCCCCTTATTGGTCCTTTTGGTCAGGTGCCAGCCAGGTTACCTTAGCGTCTTAACCCTTTACAGGTAAAAGGATTTTGTGCTTCTGGCCAGAAGGGATTTTATAGTACTGTATACAGGAAGGTTGTTACCCTTCCCTTTATATTTATGACAAGGGATCATTATGGTAATCCAGGCTGTCTGCCTGCCTAATACAGGCTGTTGAATTTCACCAAATGATTCCTGCATCAAGCCCATTATAACATCTGGTTGAGCTACACCATATCTTTTGGGAAGACATCTAATCTTGATCTGAAGACTTCAGGTGATGGAGAGGCCACCATATCCCTAGGCAAATTGTTCCAATGGTTAATTTGCCCTCACTGTTAAAGATGTGCCCCTCATTTCTAGCCTGAGTTTGTCTGCCATTATCTCCCAGTCCTTGAATCTTCTCTGCTAGATTAAAGACCTCACTATTGCCAGAAATCTTCTTTCAATGTAGGAACATTCTTAGAATGTGATCAAGTCAACTCTGAACCTTCCCTTGGATAAACTGAATAGATTATGCTGGTTTTGTGTCTCACCATAAGACAGGTTTTCCAGAAGATAATCGTAAGAGGGATAATATGTTCATATGTTGCAGGAGTATTGTGAGGCTCATTTAATGTCATAAAGCATTTTGCAGTGCTTGGTTAGAAGATTCTCTACAGGTGCAGATCACTATGGTGGAGTTGGTGTTGGTGATGTCTGAGGATGCACAACTGAAGACCTCACGATAATAGGGTCTCTCATAAGGTTTGTGATGCTTCTTGTTCAGTGTTCAAGTAGAGAAAGAGAGAGACAAGACAGTGCAATGGTCGGGCTTCATTCTTGCTTCCACTTCTATTGTCCTCTCTCATCTAGCACCATTATGTCTGATCTACTGCATAATAGTAACCAAAGAACCTCACCCAGTGATTCAGTCCCCAAGCCCATAACTTCTGGTTGAGCTAGAGCATATTTTACAGGGCATGGAGCTGGAGTACAGCTCAAGGAAACATATTCATGCTAGCTCGGCTTGAGCTACTGCATTAAAAATACTAGTGTAGCTGCAATAGACTCTAGTAGACATACTCTACTCTCTCATGCAGACTTTACTTGGTACTTTCCTTGTTGTTTTCTATAATCTAAAATAAGTCTCTTCAGACTGAAAGTACATACCTAGCTCTCTGGTGCATGGAAATATAACATTGCATCACAGGTTATTGAGTCTGGAGTAGCCCCAAAGGGTAAGGACCTAGTTTTCAGAAGTGCTGTGAGCTCACAAATCTGATTAATTTCAACTGGTGTTTGGATGCCTGGCATTTTTGAAATCAGACCCTAAGAACAATGGGATTTGATGCCACAGTCACCTCATCTGTGTTTTCTAGGCCTGAGACTCCTACAATGGATCGTTCAGGGTACCAGCAAAGAAATGGCGCAGTTTAGGGAGAGACAAGAAGGCCTTATCTAAATCAATTCCAAAGCTGAAACTTTGATTTTAATTTGTGTTATTTGAGCCAGCATGAGTCCAGTTCTTATTTTTAACGAATTAGTTTGTTTTCCTATTCCTTATTAATCCCCAGCTTGAAAAATGTAGAGGGTATGTCTGGGATGCTCAAATTAGCTAGGTGACCAAGGTTACAGAAGGATGGAAAGCATCAGAGATTCTTGCTGTTCAGACCTTTTAGTGTCAACTAATCTCTTATAGTTATTTTGGCTCATGCATTTAATCACAATTAATACAGTACCTACCTACACACACAAATGTAATTTCTGCATTTGGAAATTATAGGCTATATTAAATTCTTGGATTAAAAAATCACATGGGTAAATGTTATTATGTAAATATTGAATTAATTTGCATTTTAAAAGGTTTTCATCCCAAACCAAAATAGATTGAAGAAGTAAAACAGATAAAGCAAAGAAAATAAGAAAAAAAACCCCAATTGCTAATAATGCCATTTATTAATATTAACAAATCAAAAGTTACAGGGTCTCCCACTGAAAGAATGTTGCTCACTTTGTAATTCAAATGAAGATACAAAGGCCACTCAGTTTTAGATTCAGAAAGGAAAAAATGTCTCTCTAGTTTGCAAGCCATTGACGTTGTGCTATGTACATTACTACACAAATAACTAGAACATTTTTCTTGTACATCTACTGATTGGTGGTTCTTTGGTGCAAAACTACTTTGAGGACCCAGAGTTTCTTTTTTTGTAGTTTCTTCATGGGAAGAGATAGGAGGATTTAAAAAGAAGAATGTGTTAAGGCATCTAAACGTTGCTGACATAACTGCTATCAGTGTCAAGCGTGTACAGCCCCGGGGTGTAACTATGAATAATGGGATAAAACTCAGGAAAGAAAAATGTAAGCCAAATATCAGATGGGGCCACTTTTCTGAGTAATTGAAAACTGGGCTGGACAAAGAAATGTAGATTATATTATAGAGGGCAGTCTTGTATTGGCATGAGGGATGTACTAGATTATCTATACTTGTGTTTTTTTTCCATTTTTAACTTCTCTAATATTTATGACTTGAGTAATGGGCTTACTACAGTGTATACAACAGAGATCAGAGTCTCTGCTATGAGAATGGCTTTTTAAATTCCAAACTAAAAAACTAAGTGGTCTATGTACAATGTTGCCTGGAGTGTTTGAAACACAGATGATTACATTGTCAAAAAATGAGCAGTGATTTTTTTCCAGTGCTTCAATTTTTGGTTGGCCAACTTGAGTTATTAAGGTGCCAAGAAAAGGGACCTGATTTTCAGCAAGTGTAAAGGACTCACACTTTTAAAATCAGACCTTATTGAAATGTTTCAAGTTGTTCTCTCACTAAGTATCATCAAAAATGAGGAGGACTTGTGGCACCCTAGAGACTAACAAATTTATTTGGGCATAAGCTTTCTTGGGCTAAAACCCACTTCATCGGATGCATGCAGTGGAATGGCAACACCCATTTTTTCATGTTCTCTGTGTATATATCTTCCTACTGTATTTTCCACTGCATGCATCCGATGAAGTGGGTTTTAGTCCACGAAAGCTTACGCCCAAATAAATCTGTTAGTCTCTAAGGTGCCTCAAGTACTTCTCGTTTTTTTTGCTGATACATTCTAACACGGCTACCACGCTGAAATAAATATCATAAATATCATGATGATAGCATTTTGACCATCATTCTGTGAATCCCAAAGAAAAGTTATTGATCAAGGGATTCATTCTAAGGATCGTATCTATTTACAATCTTGGAAACATGAATTTACTTTCTCTTAATTCTATTTTCTCCATTATTCTGTTTTTGAGACTCCTCTGTTAAACCTGCTATATATCTTCAGCTCATTCTCCGGCAGGTGCTAAAACCCACTCTTTCATTCTTTTGGAAACTGTGAAAATAAATAATTATATGCACAGTATAACTTAGTTATGGTTCAGGAATGGTGTCTACAAATGCAGAACACTGTGCCCCAAAATTCAATGGAAAAATATTTGCAATAGTTTTCCAGGCCATTTCATAACCCACTCATGTAACTTTTTGTGAATTTTTCACATTGTGACCAATTTTGCTTTGAAATGTGAAAGCTTCCATTTTTTCATAAATGTTATGAGAAATTTAACTTCATCCAAACAAAATTTCAGACTTTGAAAATATTGATGACATTATGTAAAACAACAACAAACATTTGAGTTAAACAATTTTACATACAAAATACATACATACAAAATATACAATTTTACTCAGTAATCATCCTGGTTTTGATTAAAAGATTTTCGGGGTTGGGGAGAATTTTTGTTTCATTTTGTTTTGCTTTCCTTTAAATTGGACCTTTTTTGTATATCCACAATGAACCCTAGTTAGCAAGGGAATTCACCCCAAAGTCATATAACTGTAAATGACTACTTTCAAACTACTACCGAGAGAAGGGAATAACTATCAGTGATTATAATATGAATCCTGTTTGGTCTACTGTATGTGAAATGATTTGGTGTTTACATATGAATTTCTAATGGACCAAAATCACAACCAGGTAAAGGATTGAATGGGCATAGAAAAATAACTGCATACTTCCCCATAACAGAGGCAACTGTAAAACAGAGCTGAGTCACAATGCTGGGGCAAAAAATTACGTTTCTCCTGCTTGTACCATGCTTTTCATGGAGGACTTAACATCTGTCAATCTCACACCTTTAGCAAGAATTTAGCTCACTTAAAAATGAAGAATAATATGTATTTTAGTTATTTTTAACTCATTATCCTAAATTTCAGCTGTGAAATTTACACTATTTCACCGTAGTTACATTCATAGAATCATAGAATCATAGAATATCAGGGTTGGAAGGGACCTCAGGAGGTCATCTAGTCCAACCCCCTGCTCAAAAGCAGGACCAATCCCCAATTAAATCATCCCAGCCAGAGCTTTGTCAAGCCTGGCCTTAAAAACTTCTAAGGAAGGAGATTCCACCACCTCCCTAGGCAATGCATTCCAGTGTTTCACCACCCTCCTAGTGAAAAAGTTTTTCCTAATATCCAACCTAAACCTCCCCCACTGCAACTTGAGACCATTACTCCTTGTCCTGTTCTCTTCTACCACTGAGAATAGTCTAGAACCATCCTCTCTGGAACCACCTCTCAGGTAGTTGAAAGCAGCTATCAAATCCCCCCTCATTCTTCTCTTCTGCAGACTAAACAATCCCAGTTCCCTCAGCCTCTAATCATAAGTCATGTGTTCCAGACCCCTAATCATTTCTGTTGCCCTTCGCTGGACTCTTTCCAATTTCTCCACATCCTTCTTGTAGTGTGGGGCCCAAAACTGGACACAGTACTCCAGATGAGGCCTCACCAATGTCGAATAGAGGGGGATGATCACGTCCCTCGATCTGCTCGCTATGCCCCTACTTATACATCCCAAAATGCCATTGGCCTTCTTGGCAACAAGGGCACACTGCTGACTCATATCCAGCTTCTCATCCACTGTCACCCCTAGGTCCTTTTCCACAGAACTGCTGCCTAGCCATTCGGTCCCTAGTCTGTAGCTGTGCATTGGGTTCTTCCGTCCTGAGTGCAGGACCGTGCACTTATCCTTATTGAACCTCATCAGATTTCTTTTGGCCCAATCCTCCAATTTGTCTAGGTCCCTCTGTATCCTATCCCTGCCCTCCAGCTTATCTACCACTCCTCCCAGTTTAGTATCATCCGCAAATTTGCTGAGAGTGCAATCCACACCATCCTCCAGATCATTTATGAAGATATTGAACAAAACCGGCCCCAGGACTGACCCCTGGGGCACTGCACTTGACACCGGCTGCCGACTAGACATGGAGCCATTGGTCACTACCCGTTGAGCCCGACAATCTAGCCAACTTTCTACCCACTTTATGGTGCATTCATCCACCCCGTACTTCTTTAACTTGCTGACAAGAATACTGTGGGAGACCGTGTCAAAAGCTTTGCTAAAGTCAAGAAGCAATACATCCACTGCTTCCCCTTCATCCACAGAACCAGTAATCTCATCATAGAAGGCGATTAGATTAGTCAGGCATGACCTTCCTTTGGTGAATCCATCCTGACTGTTCCTGATCACTTTCCTCTCATGTAAGTGCTTCAGGATTGATTCTTTGAGGACCTGCTCCATGATTTTTTCAGGGACTGAAGTGAGGCTGACTGGCCTGTAGTTCCCAGGATCCTCCTTCTTCTCTTTTTTAAAGATTGGCACTACATTAGCCTTTTTCCAGTCATCCGGGACTTCCCCCGTTCGCCACGAGTTTTCAAAGATAATGGCCAATGGCTCTGCAATCACAGCCACCAGTTCCTTCAGCACTCTCAGATGCAACTCGTCTAGCCCCATGGACTTGTGCACGTCCAGCTTTTCTAAATAGTCCCTAACCACCTCTTTCTCCACAGAGGGCTGGCCATCTATTCCCCATGTTGTGATGCCCAGCGCAGCAGTCTGGGAGCTGACCTTCTTAGTGAAGACAGAGGCAAAAAAAGCATTGAGTACATTAGCTTTTTCCACATCCTCTGTCACTAGGTTGCCTCCCTCATTCATTAAGGGGCCCACACTTTCCTTGGCTTTCTTCTTGTTGCCAACATACCTGAAGAAACCCTTCTTGTTACTCTTAATATCTCTCGCTAGCTGCAGCTCCAGGTGCCCTCCTGATTTCATTCCTGATTTCATTCCTACATGCCCGAGCAATATTTTTATACTCTTCCCTGGTCAGATGTCCAACCTTCCACTTCTTGTAAGCTTCTTTTTTATGTTTAAGATCCGCTAGGATTTCACCATTAAGCCAAGCTGGTCGCCTGCCATATTTACTATTCTTTCGACGCATCGGGATGGTTTGTCCCTGTAACCTCAACAGGGATTCCTTGAAATACAGCCAGCTCTCCTGGACTCCTTTCCCCTTCATGTTAGTCCCCAAGGGGATCCTACCCATCTGTTTCCTGAGGGAGTCGAAGTCTGCTTTCCTTCATTACTTCACTCTTCTTCTTTTTAGCATCTCACTTCCCTTGCTATTCACCCACCACCAGCTTCATTTATTCATAATGCCATAGGAGAGCTGTATTTGTCTGTGATATTCTTAAAAAAACACTAGTTTGCAAAAGGATCTTTGCAAGAGAGAATTATGCAGACAAAAGAGAAGTTGGCAACACACAGTCGGCAAGGAGAGATTATGTGAGGTGACTTCATCCTGACATTTAAATGCAGGCAAATATTCTTACAATATTAGTAGTACATGGGATGTCAAGAATACACAGGAATTTTTGTATTCTATTAGCAAATAGGTGTATTTGTATATTTAAAAAACATCAAAACCAGAAATGCCAGGGTGGGTAAGGAAAAAACTGCTAAGGAAATAATCCTCTCAAGTGAAGAAAACAGTATTGTACCATGTAACAGATGAAAGCCTCTCTCTTTGGTATGAAAGAGATAAAATAGACAACCAATAAATATTCCATAATCCAAATTCATTGTTCAACCCATATATACCTAGCTCCTGGCCGGCAGCCCAGATATAAACATCAATGGCCTATATGTAAGCACTGCTTTCACGAGCACTGAAAAATACTATACTGAGTTGCTGTGTAGCAAACAATACTCTGTATTGAAATAAATAGAATAATGAAATATGAACACATGCTATCAGCAGCAGTACGCAGGGCTTGATCTAATTCAGTCCAAATTCTGGATTGATAGTTTAAATCTAACCCAGCAATGTGAGATTTCTCTTACAATATGTACAGAACGCACAGTAAAATCCAGGCACCGCTATTCTACTCATTCTGGTCACAATAGTATTATTTTAATAGGGCAATTTGAAAATTGAGATTCAACAGTCTTGCTTTCTATCGTGATCTGATTCTTGTACTTTCATTTTTATCATACGCTGGTAGAGTTCCATTTCTCTGTGCCATATTAAACCCTTGTTCCTGATCTGATCATATGACTGGAAAATATACTATTAATTTGTTGTGATATACAACTTTACTGTAGCACTGTCTCTGCTTAATGTTTGCTCACAGGGGTTGAAATGTGTGTGTGTGTATTTAAATAAAATAAATACACAATTGGAATAGATGTGGAATTACATATATTTATGTTGTGAGTTGTATTACAGCAATGTTGATGTTACACAAAATTAACCAAAGGAGTCAACATTTATAGTTAAGGCTCAAACCTTCTATAGATAACTGTAAATAACAGAACCAAAATATATAATTTTGAAATGGAGACTCACTGTTGGTGAAGTAGGTATTGGAGGCTTGGTTCATTGCTGTAGATTTCCATAACTCTGAATCCTTAACTTTTGTTTAAAGTGGCTTTTGTATGTGAATTCTCATTATTTATGAAAGAAGGCTTTATTATGCTAGCATTGTCACATCAAGCGTTTGACCTAATCAGCTGCTTCAAAACAACTACTGCAATATTTAGAAGAAAGTATATGGAGAACTTTCCCATGTCCATGGGACTACGTTACACTCTTAGCATGGAAACTGTTGGGACTTCTTTGGAGTTGACTACCATCTCAGTGTAAATTCAGAGGGAATATGTTAAAGTATGGATGTCAAATTTTTCAGTTTTAGTTAGATTCACATGAGTTTTCATAGGCATGGGTAGCCTCATAGGAGGCACATAAAGGAGTTAATTAACATGATTATTCAAATGGTTTTGTGTGACTAAAACAGGAGGGTATGTCACCCTCTTTCATGTCCAACCATCAGCTGCCTAGCCTCATCTTCACCTTCCATCATGGGGCAATAGCTTCAGTAGAAGACAGTTTCACCAAGTCAGGGACTCTTTGAAGAGTGACTCTGTTTTGAAAATCATGTCCATAGGAATAATATCTTGGGGTCATTCATTGTGTCTTAATGACTCCAGATCAGATATTCTCAGTTGCCTACAACCCTCCCTGAAAACTCAATGTGGGTTCTGGAAATTAAAATGTTGTCCTCTCTGGTTGGTGCATCATCATCATCATCAATGACAAAGTTTACACCACTTGAATTCTACCCTTATTTGTGCCTGTGTTACTTGGTGTAACTGACTGCGGGGGTTCTGCGTGCAACTGTGACTTAATTAGCAGTTCTGGTGCTAGACAATCCAAAATAGAATCCATATCTCTGCTCTAGCTATATTGGTTATTCAGGGCAATGGGAGTATAGAGTAGTTAGATTTTATATTTGTCACAAAAATAAAAAGAGAATACAGGGGAAAAGCAGATCTGATGAGTAGGAAGAAACCATATTTGTGAAAGGGCCTCTGGGCTACTGGACATCTGCCTTATGTCTTCCTGGGAGCATTAGCTATTTTCTGCATCAAGCCCATAATAAATTCTTCTGGAGCTAGAGCATATCTTATATATATATGTATATATATAATACATATAAAATATATTAATCACAGTTAATTCATGCAATTAATTCAAAATATCAATCATGATTAAAAATGAATTGTTAAACAATAGAATACCAATTTAAATTTCTTAAATATTATTGGATGTTTTTCTACATTTTCAAATATATTGATTTCAATTACAACACAGAATACAAATTGTACAGTGCTCACTTTATATTATCATTATTGATTATAAATATTTTCACTGTAAAAATGATAAACAAAAGAAACAGTATTTTTCAGTTCACCTCATACAAGTACTGTAGTGCAATCTCTTTATCGTGAAAGTGCAAGTTAAAAATTGAGATTTTTTTTTGTTACATAACTGCAGTGAAAAAACAAAATAAAATGCAGAACTTTAGAGCATACAAGTCCACTCAGTCCTACTTCTCATTCAGCCAATCACTGAGACAAACAAGTTTGTTCGCGGGAGATAATGATTTTGACAAAACACAAATAAGGTACCAATGTAAGATTTCTAAAGATAGCGACAGCACTCGACCCAAGGTTTAAGAATCTGAAGTGCCTTCCAAAATCTGAGAGGGATGAGGCATGGATCATGCTTTCAGAAGTCTTAAAAGAACAACACTGTGATGTGGAAACTACAGAACCCGAACCACCAAAAAAGAAAATCTACCTTCTGCTGGTGGCATCTGACTCAGATGATGAAAATGAACATGTGTCGATTCACACTGCTTTGGATTATTATCAAGCAGAACCTGTCATCAGCATGGATGCATGTCCTCTGGAATGGTGGTTGAAGTATGAAGGGACATATGAATCTTTAGCACATCTGGCATGTAAATATCTTGCGCTGCCAGCTACAACAGTGCCATGTGAACACCTGTTCTCACTTTCAGGTGACATTGTGAACAAGAAGTGGGCTGCATTAGCTCCTACAAATGTAAACAACCTTGTTTGTCTTGGCTGAACAAGAAATAGGACTGAGTGGACCTACAGGCTCTAACATGTTTCAGAGTAGCTCACGAAAGCATATGCTCAAATAAATGTGTTAGTCTCTAATGTGCCACAAGTCCTCCTTTTCTTTTTAGGCTCTAACATGTTATATTGTTTTATTTTTGAATACAGTTATTTTTTGTACATAGCTCTACATTTGTGTGTTCAAAGATAAAGAGTTTGCCCTACAGTACTTGTATTAGGTGAATTGAAAAATACTATTACTTTTTATTTTGTTTTTTACAGTGCAAATACTTGTAATCAAAAATATAAGCACTGTACACTTTGTATTCTGCTTTGTAATTGAAATCAATGTATTTGAAAATGTAGAAAACATTCAAAAATATTTAAATAAATGGTATTCTATTATTATTTAACTGTGCAATTAATCACGATTAATTTTTCTAATCGCTTGACCTCTCTAATATTTTGGTTTCCTAATTGAGCAGACGCCATTGCTTCTATTAAAGTTAGCTTTCTGTATAAAACAGGTTTTCTAGAAACTTGAGAAACATGGTGCCTGACTTGAAAGTCATGGTACTAGGAGCCAATGAGCCAGTTTAAAGTTAGTTTTGATATCAAAATAAATTAGAAAACGTTCTTTACTGGTATCCTTGTGCATTCCATGGCTTTCCCAATCTTTAAAGCTCTCCTATTCGTGATTTGGGTTAAGATCTGTATTATTTGCAATATGTGCCATTGATGAAGGAAAAGAACTGATCTTATGTCTAGTTCTATCGTAGACCCATAGAGTATCCTTTGTTAAAGAATGTATGTAAATTTCTGATGGGTGTGACTTTTTTAAAAAAATATTAGTAGTACCTGGTAGCCTACCAATGTTTACACTGCTGAAATTTTCTTGTTCAATAACAACCCAGTTTTTGTCTGGTTTAGAGCACTCCCAGCCCACTACTGGCTTGCTGGTAGTTCCACCGAATATCTGGAGTACCTAGTCCACAGCATTTAATGAGTCTCTTTCACTCTTGGTCTTTTCTTATTACATATAAACTGTAACAACATCCTCTTTATTCCTGTTGGGGTTTTGTGTGGGATAATCACAGAAAGATTTTGAAATAAGAATAATATCGTTGGCAGAATATTCATTTTGACTGTGGATATTCTTCCCAACCAATAAAGCATCTTTTTTAGAAAGATATCTAGTCTTGATCTGAAGACATTAGGTGATGGAGAATCCACCACATCTCTAGGTAAATTATTCCAGTAGTTACCCTCACTATTAAGGGTTCACCTTATGTCTAGTCTGCATTTGTCTGCCTTCAGCTTCCAGCATTGCATCTCATTACGGCTTTGCTAGATGAAAGTTCCCTCTTCTGTCATAAATCTTCTCCACCTGTAGGTCTGTGATGGGGTGCTTACCCCACACAGGCCCTGAAGGGGTTAATATGGGCCTGACAGGCCAATTATGGTACCTGGATGCAGCCAGAGGACGAGCCAGGCTTAACTGATCATGAAGCCTAGCTGGCCAGGAACAGGCTGATTAGTATAAAGACAGGAAATTGAGAGCAAAAGGAGGCTGCAAGGGAGAGCGTTTGCTGTGGGAGCAGAGAGATGGGAAGGAGAAAATCCAAGCGGGGGAATAAAATACAAGAGGATGCTCTGGGATCTTTGACCTGGACAGAGGGTCAGCCCCAGAGGAACTGCGGGGAAAGCAAGCCTACGAGGGCTGAGTAGGAAGATGCCCAGTGAAATAGCAGTAAGGAGTAGGACTGAGAAGACCTTGGCTGCCCATTCTAGGGTTTCTGGGCTGGAACCCAGTGTAGCAGGTGAGCCTGGGTTCCTCTGCTAGCCCCTAGGAAGTGGTGCAGGGCTGTTGGAGACACCAACCAGACAGCTGGTCCAGGGGGACTTTGGTACCCTGGAAGAAAAGCACTAAACAGTGGCCAGAATCAATGAAGGAAAGTTAAGGCAGGAGCCAAAAGGATCATATTTTCAGTAGATCTGGGGTGAGTTCAGATGGAAAAGAAAGAATGACATGATTACATAAGTGTCAAATAATAGGGTATTGGCCTTAAACAATTAAGTCTCTGCAAGCCTATGAATAAGAGTCACGACACCTTCATTGGCGATTGAGACTGGGAGATTGGGCCAGGGCTTTTATCGTCCTCTGTTCTGTATATCATACGAGCTCAACTGGTCTGTTGGTGATTTAGATCCAGATGAGAAAAGACTAATTTAATAGATGCCAAGGCTAGAAGGGACAATTGCAATAATTTAGTCTGATCTCTTGCATAACACAGGCCATAGAAGTTCTCTACGATAATTCCTAGATTATATCTTTTTAGAAAAATATACAGTCTTGATTTTAAAATGGTCAGTGATACATAGCCCACCTTGACACTTGGGAAGTTGTTCCAATGGCTAATCACTCACTCTTAAACATGTATGCCTTATTGCCAGTCTAAATTTGCCTAGGTCCAACTTCCAACTTTTGGATCATGTTATACCTTTCTCTGCTAGATTGAAGAGCCCATTATTAAATATTTGTTCCTCATGCAAGTACTAACAGACTGTAACCAAATCACCCCTTTACCTTCTCTTTGTAAGCTTAATAGATTGAGGCTCTATGAATCTCTCACTATAAAGCATGCTTTCTAATCCTTAATCATTCTTCTGGCTCCTCTCTGAACCCTCTCTAGTTTGTCAACATCCTTCTTGAATTGTGGTCACCATGTCTGGAAACAGAATTCCAGCAGTGGTCATACCAGTATCAAATCCACATGTAAAATAGCCTCTTTACTCCTACTCAGGATTTCCCTTTTTATGCATCCAAGGATTGCATTAGCTCTTTTGGCCACAGTATTCCCAGTGTTTTCTCTTCTAACTCTGGAAGATAGAGAAATAGAGGGGGGGTAACACATGTTCCAAAAAGTCTTTGCAGGAAAAATCAGTGCGGCGGGGACCAGATCTCTGTGTACAGCTCAGGAATCCAGCCTGAGTATTACTGGAGTAGGCAATTATATTTGCTTCAGTTGCCTAGAAAGCCCTCATATATTTTGGTGTGAAGGGGAGCTGTGTTTTTCAGCTGAGCAGGAGAATTCTAATATATGACAGTGTCTGCAGCCTCATTTTATTGTGCTGGTGTGTGAACCACACAAAAAATATGATGCTGAAACCCGAAATATCCATGATATCTCTTCTAACCTCCCAACACCCATATACTCTCTAGGATGGTTCAGAGAAAGTGTTGAAAAAGGATGTTTTTCCATATTGTCCTAATGCTTGTACTGCACTTTATTCCAACAAACCCAATGCAGCCTGGTTTGAAGATCAGAGGATATTTATCCCAATATGCATTAGCTCCAGTGTCGATTTTTATATCGATGTTTCCCTGCAGAGGAAGCATTTAGGGTTTCATCATCTGCATTATGGTTTATATATTTACCCACATTCAGTTTGAACATGCTACCTGTTCCATGGAAACAAACATGCACATCATTTGCTTTTCAGAAAGGTTTTTCGTGTATCCGTGGAAGTTTGACTATGTCCACAAATGAACTGAAAGTGTGACTGCTCAGTGTTGTCTTCTGGTTTACAGTGAATGCTGGCGCTATATTATAGCTAAGGGACAGGCTTTCCTTGCTAATTCTAATTCACTACAGACATGTAAATTTAGTACAGAAGCACCTCTTGCTTGGCACAGTGGCTTGTCTTTCTTTGTGGATGGTCATTTACCACTACATGTGCATCAGGTTCCAGCTAACACATGGTAGTATCTAAATATTAGCCTGTTGTGGAAAAAATAGCCTTGCATTGTGTTTGGATCAGAACAAACCTGAGGTTCCTTTATTTAAGCATGTGCATACAGGGAGAGTCAGCCGGAGCTGCTCTGGCATAAACAGAAATACAGGAGCTTATATTGCTGAAAACCAGTGTTTGTCAAACCCACTTCCTTCAACAATATTTTCCTTATTTGGCATATAGTGCAAGCTTTAACAGTAGCTTTGCCTTACTTGGAGTTTAGCAAAAACAAGCTTTTCCTGTTATTGACAGGTGTTTTCTTTGCAGTTAATGTTTTTTTCTAACTTCTAGTGATTATGATTACATTTCTTAAGCTGTGCTGTTTGCAATTGCCCCTCAATGGAATTTTCCACACTCTCTTCTTATGCTTCATATACACAGTTAGCTTGACCAAAGTTTTAGGCCTAGAAGTTTAGGCCTACTAGATTTTCCTTTACAAGCCCATGCTAAGATTATTAGTATTGAATTAATGCATAGAAGACGTATTCTTCGATCATGACTCCATTCTGGTAGGCACTATAGAAATACATCACAAAGAGATAATCCTTGTCCTGTAATCATACAGCTGAGAAGGGTGTTCCAACTATTGCCACCCTTCTTTGTATCCTTATTATCGGCAAGAGGCCTCTTACATTTCATCTGTTTCTGGTCCTGTAACCAAATTTAGGCATAAACTAGACCCTGAACAAAAATGCCACAGATCTTTGGAGGAAACTTGGATCTGGAACTGAACTTTGTGGCTTGGGCCCACATTTAACCATAATAAGAATACAACACCCAGTTAGGTAATTCTTCCTACTGCAGTAAGTGATTATCTGTTACATGCAGTGACTACACCTCAATATTTGCCAATAGATGCCAGTTACTATGGCAATCTCCTATTCTGATACCACTATCTGGTCTCTCTTAACGAACGCTGACTCCTTAATTGCAACCACTGTATCTCCTTCCTCCCATGGATAATACCATCTCCATGTATACTTGGTAAGAAATCTAATCCTGCTTTTAATTTATTTTAACAAGGTATAACTGATGTACAATGAAGTAAAGAATGAAGTTAAACGGGAGAGAACTATCAATACCACACAGACAATATTACCATTAATTAAATATAAACACTATTGGTAGACAGTCTATTTAGCAAGTTCTGGGGCAATTAGATCATAATAAAGTGCTTGAAATGAGCTAACATTTCTCTGTCTCTGGGTATTTGAAGGCTAACTGCATGATGAGCACCGATGAAAGTTCCTGAACAGTCCAACAATCTTTTTTGGCATACAGGATCCACATAAACTCAGTCTGCTGGGAAAAGACAATAAGGGAGAAAACAGCTATTGCAACATTTCCTGATCAATCGGAATATGTTGTCTCATTCCTAGGCCCTTATTGTATTGGGTCACTAACTCTGTATTGTGCAGTTCAGAGTCTATCAAGCCCCTTAGTAAAATCATTTCTAAACACTGGGGAGAATGTATCATCAGTATCCCTACAATACACAGTTATATGTGTGTTGCCCTATGGGCCTTACAAGCATGGTCTGTGCTGTGCAGGAAGGATTGATGAATAGACCAGCTTGATGTAGCGGGGCCATATAGTCCTCAGCCCGGAGAATCTGATGCTAAGGTTGCTCCTCCATCAAGACCCCAGAGCTGTGCAATTGCCACAGATGGCACCTTCATTTTTCCAGTGATGAGGTGATGTCGTGCTGTTATGATGTCATGACCCACCAGGCTTAATCATTGTCTTTTTTTCTGGCCTATTCTTGCAGCATTCTAGTCCAAGTTTACAGACTTGATGAGGGGGATAGTGGGTTAAGTGGATATTTGGCGTTTACCAACAATGTATCTGGGTAGGTTAGGCAACTTTACATCTAACCCATCCCTCCATTTAACACCTGTCAATACAGAGCTCTCAATTTACATTGTGTCACCACAAAATGCATTGACTCACAGTATGGGGGTCACAGTTTACTTAAGGTGTTGGATGGGTACAGAAAAAAATCACAAATGCTGGAAATAAATCTGACAAAGCATTCTGCAGATATTTGCAACCCTTTTCTTTTCTGATAACATTTGAGCAGGCAAACCGTTACCTGGAAGAAGATCAGGAAATCGGAAGTGTGGAGAATACTTATGTAAAGTAGGTATGTTTTTGCACAGGAAGTGCTGGCAGCCATTTTGAAAGCTTTGTGGATTGGGAGTTGGAAAAGGAAAATGGGAGGAGGGAAAATGAAATCAAAGCCAAATTAAATTAAATAAACACTGCTAGCAATGCCGCCATAATTAAGTGTAAGAGCACCTGGGGATATTCCATATTTGTTCGTTGACAGGTGTCTCATCTGGTGGCCAGGCAGAGTGTCATGGGGATGATTGTCTTGGGCCCTGCTCCCTCTTGAATTACCTTTCAAATTTATTGTATTATTGGTAGCAGAAATAGTTACTTGTATTCTTGTAATGCCTAAGGCACGGAACTATACGCACAGAGAACAGAGTGCGCCCTCTCTCCAAAGAGCTAACAATGTACAAAAGACAGACAGACTGATACAGACAAACAACAAAGAGACAATGTGTCCAAAGAGCAATAAAATGGTGTCCCAGTTTCCGTCTTCTCCTGCTGATCACCCATGTGATTATCAAGTTACCAATCGAACTGCTTCAGAATGTAGGTTCCCTCACCCTCCCTCATATGGAAACACAGCTGTATTCTAGGGAGAAAATGCCAAAAGATTCTGAAGACTTGCACTTATCTGCTACCTCTCCCATGCTCATATCTAGGAGGAGAGGGCGGGGTCATGTGGCCACCCTTTTGATGTCCTGGTTTTAGTGGTAGCTTTCAACCACTACCGTTTCTGCAGGAATGCACCAGGGTATTAGCCCTCTTTGCTTTCACTTAAAAGAATGTCTCTAGGTCAACAAGCTGACAGCCTAATAACTTGCCAAATATTTTTTTCCCAAGTTTTATGTCTTGCTTATTTATTTTTAAGCAGTTTTTTTGAATCTCGGGCACCACATCCTCCATATGTCCGCTTAGATCGGAGCACAGGCATGCATGGGGTTTTAAGGATCCTAACTGTTGAATTGCACCATGGCTGTGGAATTAAGCTTCCAAACTTAAAATAATTGGGTATTCAATCTTCCCTACATTCACCAGATCAATGTGAGTATGATCCTGCAAACCCTCTGCTTATATTAGTAGTACCATTGACTTTAATGGGAAATCTTGAGTGAGTAGAGTACACCTGTGAGTAAGGGTTTGTGAGGTCTCGGTCCCTAATAGCATTCAGCAATGTAATCATTGCTTGCTATCATAATAGTTTTTAATGAATATTCTCTTGGCAGTGCTGCAAGAATTAAATAACACCACCACATACACGGTCTGAGGGGAAAAGGAAGAGGACTGTGACTTGGTGGCTCTGCATTGTGATGGGCTCTGCCGCAGACTTCTAATATGACCTTGTTATTCTGTTTCTGCATGTGTACAGTGGTGACCGGAAGCTCTATCTACCTCCATAAGGCTGTTGTGAGCTGCATTTGTGTTTGTAAAGCATTTTCGTAGCATTCGATGGGCAGTCCTATGTAAAGTACGGAACGTTGTTTACATGCAAATAGAAAATTGGAATAACTGAGATTGCAACAATGTTTTGATCTAAATGAACACTCCATGCCTAGTGTTAGGTTAAAGAGTTCTTTCCCCCAAGAATCAGGCAGACACAGACAATACTGAAGGGAGTTTATTCACAGTACTGGGAAGACTGACAAGCAGCTTCAAAAATATGGTGCCATAGTGGTAGGTTATATACATTCTCTTATCCATTCATTTGCATTTATCTGTACGTACAGAGGCAGACATTGTTACAAATCAAGAGAGAATCCTAAACAAAGATAAAAATAAGAACAGTATGTATGTATAGAGGTCATCCTAATGCATCAAGCATCTATGGCTACCTTGCGGGGGAAGGAGGCAGGATAGGTAGGGTAGGGATGAGTGCTTACAGATATCCAGTGGGCTGTGAAGGGAGGGTTTGTCCTGTTCTAAGAACTGAGTTACTGGGCAGGCATTGACCATATAAGCTTATCAGTTGTTTACAGTTGTCAGTGCCTTTTGAGTTACTGAAACATTCCTGCTTGGTCTGCGGTTTCTGTCTTAGCTGTTAGCTAAATTTTAACTCTTTCCTGAGTTAAATTGAACTTTTAAGTGAGTATAAAGTCAATACTTTAAATACTTTGATATACATGATCTGTTTTAGGGTTGTCTGAGGAAAGGGGGAGGGAGAGGGGAATTGGGGGAAGGGGGTAAAGGTAGGAAATATAATAAGATTTTTAACCGTGTTTAAAGTACCCACACATGACAAGAGAGGTTATTAACACAAATATAGAAGCAGTGGCAGCTGCTGTTTGGACAATTGTCCACCAGAAGATGGGGATGTACGATGCATTATGAGCAGAATCTTCCAGTTGGGTGAGGGTTTGATTGGAGAGCTGGACTTGAATGCAACCTTTGGTGATGTGGTTATGAACGGTGGTAGACGCAGCAGCCAGGACCACTTTAAGAAGTAGCTCCTTGGCCAGTTGAACTGGTGTATTGTCCAGGTGTAGATTGTTGTACCACCGAGGAGCTGTTGTCATTCCAGTGAACACACGGCAGGGGAGGTGCACATCACCTAGGGTAAATGAGTCAGTAATCTGTAGGCACATGGAAGCATTTGCTTGGCACTGTAATGGTCCATACATGCAATAAGATGCAATGGTGATGAAACACCACTGGGTAGCGGATACTTGTACAGCAACTTCACTGTCTGCAAAAGGAAGGACATCCACAAGAACAGAAGAGGACTAGGTCAAAGGGTGAAGGGTAGAACAGGAGCACACGATGTAATTGTGTGTTTCTGTGCAACAGTCCGAGGTTGTCATCAGTGTAGCATTGTCAGGGGATGGTGTCAGGTATCCAGACAGCCATACTTTGTACACCATATTATTAGCCGCATATTCAATAGACTTAAAACGGGAAGAAGAAGGAAACATATGAATAGGAATGACAGAAGGATACACAAGAAGGAAATTGAAGGAGGAGGGTGAGTCTGGAGGAAGTAGAGAGGCTACTATTAGTTGTGTAGAGATGCCTGCAATGTGGGCAAGGGTGTGGGAGGAAAGGGTATGGGATGGGGGAAAACCCAGACATACATCTAATATGTTTTCTTTTGCAATGTTAAACAGATTACGAGCCAGCATATCACCAGCATGACCTTTAGCTTGTGACTTGGCCAGGTTGACTATAGCATCTGAGGTTTTCTCAATGATTTTGTAAAAATACTCTATCGCTACATCAATTGCAGTCAGAGCATAAAATAACCTGGTGTTGGTATGCTTAAGGGCTTGGGTGGTTTGGCCTTTGACCCAAGAATTGTATGACCTTGCATCCTGAAATTGGGGGTCCTAGGTGTGTGTGCCCACATCCCCTGAAGCTAAATACCCAGTTACAGTCCAGATTCGGTGAGTTGCAGGGAGGGAGCTGAAGACTGCTCTCGGGCTGCGGTAGTGGATTGAGACTTTGGAGCCTGGATGTTTTTGAAGGGGAGCTGTAACCACAATAGGTCCTAGGTGGTTCGGTCTGGGGGTAAGCCAAGTGTCTCTTTTTTTTTTTACCCATTCACCACTGTCTTTTGTAGGGAGTTGCACATACTGGCCAGTTTTGAAACAGGTATCTTGTATAACATGTACCAAGGGCAGGTCCCAGGAGGCTGCATCAAGTATGTATGCCAGGAGGATTAACGTAGGGAGTCACATTTGTTACCTAAACGGATACAATATAAACAAAATGAATTTATTTATACATTTTAATTCTGGTTTTAATGGACCCATGTTGGAATTCCTTGCACTTTCACAGGGGTATTTGTGTGGGCCAATACCATGTGTGGGCCAGAGTATTTTGGCTGAAGTACCGCGGGATTGTATGTTCTTACCATGACCTGATCTCCCTCCTGTATGTCCGCTCAAGAGGGGGTCTCTGGAGAGTCGTGGACTTAAGAGGGTGCACTTCCACAAGGAACCAGTATGCCTTGCTGAAGTAAAGAGTAAATAATATTACCTACTGCATCCACAGCCTCAGGTTTGAGAGGGTATTGCTTGGTAGATGGAGGGAGTTGATTGGTAACCTGGATGGGTGGGCAAAGATGAGCAGGCATTGAACTGCAAGACAGCTTATTTTCTGCCCAAACAGAGGGGAACCTGGAACATAATTCTTGAAAAGGATTAGATGTATCCCAAGTAAGAGCCACAGATTTGGCAACAGAAGAGCGGGATGTATCATTGCGGAGGGGGATGGTATGAGCACGCATAAGTTTATCAGTAAATGTAACTGTACTCTGAGCGAGGTTAAGAATTGCTGCAAGGTCGCAGAGGGTGTCCATGCCCAAAATAGTCCCCTCTCCATTTGGAGCTACATTAACAAAAAGACTGAGTCCAGGGGACTAGATTAGATTTTACAAGAACAGGGTAGCTTTTGTAAGCCATGAGTTGTGCACCTCCCACCTCTGAAATAGTAATATACTGTTTAGTAGTGGGGAGGGGGAGGTCAGTAATGGAAACAGACGCTTCCGTGTCCACATGAATTGTGCATGGCCGGCCCCTTATCCATGCTTGTAAGTGTGACCTTGAGGGATTTATATCTGCATCAGCAGTACTGACAGGAAAGGGGGCCGGAGGGAGGGCGCTGGATCCTAGCAGGCCATGGAATTTAAAAGCCTGGTCATTTCCTCTTTACTCAGGTGTGAGTAAGGGTTGGCAGCTGGTTGAGATACCGGTTGAGGCCGGTTGCCCAGGGCTACTCGGCTTGGGCATTCAGTTGCCCAATGTCCGGTTCCCCAGATGCAAAACACTGTGAGGAAGGGGGTGGGTGGGAACTGGACCAGAACCAGATTGTAAGGGCAGTGAGGTGCTTCAGGGAGTCAACTGGTCGTGATTCTGTCCCTGACTAGGCTTTTGGGTTTTGCATTTGCAGTTCTTTTGGGTATGTCCAAAACATCCACAATTATAACAGTTTACATTATCTTTTTCTGTTACCATGGCAATGCAAGTAGACTTGCTCTTTATCTCTTTGGACTGTCTGGCTTCGCATTCAGAGGCCCAAGGATTCATAATCATGGCAGGGGTTCACTCCCAAATTAAGGGCTGTTTGTAGGTGGGAGTTAAAACCTTCCTTTAAAATCTTTTAAAATGCCTGATCCATTTTCTTTGGGTCCGCAATCCCTGCAAATTGCTGGAATACATCTTCCATTTTCTCTCACAATATTGAGAGGCAGGCTCATCCTTGCATTGTATGCAGCCCAGGATCAGTCCCCAGTTACCAGCTCAGTTCCCCAAGGCTTCTTGGACGGCTTCCTTAAACTCAGTGCAGGCGCGGGTCATATCATTTTGAGATTCAAATTTAACAGAGGCCCAAACACCATTTTGGTGTCCTTGTGTAGGGATTGTGGCTCATGATAGATCGGGGCATTTACCTTTTGTTAAGATATAAAGATCCCTGGGATGTAACATATAGGTGGTAACCATCTGGCTTATTCTTTTCCAGAGTATCGAATATGGGTCTTTGGGCTTTAGATCAGGGAGATCTTTCAGTAAGCCCCTCATTTCCTCTGTGCTGAGAGGTGTGTCCTTATAAGTATTACAAGCCACTCTGTTTTCACCTGTCCCTGACCACCAAGTGGTCACTTGGCAAGGGGCCAAGGGAACACTGGCACTTAATTTGAGGTTAAAAGCCGGGGGGGAGGAGGAGGAGGAGGCCAATTATCTTGATCTTCTCCCATGTGTGCCGGGTTCCAATTTTGAATTTGTTTCTCAAGGTGTTTCCAATAGTTTTGTTTTGGTCTTTATGAGTATCGCTGCTTGGGTCAGTAAAAAGTACCCTTGCGTTGTATGCTAGCAACAATACAACGTGCAGAGGAGTTGTTGTTTTTAGTTTTGCTTTTAGAGCCTTGTTTTCTGCTTCAAGCTTGTTGAGCTTGCGGCTGCAATCTGCCTTTTGATTCAGCTCTGATATAAGAGCTTTTTGGAGTGTTTCCAACTCTTGTAATTTCCTTTCATATTTGCAATACATGATTAGGATCCCTTTCCCTAATCTTCCTTTCATCTGACCAGACCACCACAACTCGCTATTCATCGTACTCGTACCTTCATTCCATCCATCTTTTGAACTTTCTCATGTTTGCCTTTTATAAAATCAATGAGTCTCCCACCCATGGAGGGCATCACTGATGTTCCCCGGGGCCAGTCAATGAGTCTTCCTCCTTTATAGGCTATCATTGGTGCACCCTGGGGCATGCCAATGAGTCTCCCCCCCTTCCTCCCCTCCCCTGTGGAAGGTATCATTGACACATTCTGGGGCAATTCATAAGGCATTGTATCCCAGCTTCCTGAAACCCACTTCAGCGGCGCTTCAGGGGAGACTGACTGAGCACTTGTATTGTTTACTGCAGCACACACCCTTGTGCTCAGTACTTGGCGATGCAGCCTTCGCCTTCAGCGATCCCTGCACCCCAATAATCTTGGCCACAAACACAGTCCCGTTCAGTCCTCTTGCCTGTGCATCCTGTATGTGGTTTGTACGAAAAAAGGGGTGTGGAGGGATGCCTCGGGGAGTCCCGAACCAAGGTGTGCACTAGAGGTGGTAAGTGGCACCTCTCTCCCTGGTTGAGAGAAACTCTCCAAGGATTCCCGATCACACCCTGCTCGCTGTGCCAAAACTGTTCAGCAAAAGGTTTCTTTTCCCCAAGAATCAGGCAGGCACAGACAATACTGAAGGGGGTTTATTCACAGTACTGGGAAGACTGACAAGCAGCTTCGAAAATATGGTGCCATAGTGGCCAGTTATATACATCTTCTTATCAGTTCATTTGCATTTATCTGTACGCACAGAGACAAACATTGTTACAAGTCAAGAGAGAATCCTAAACAAAGATAAAAATAAGAACAGTATGTACATATAGAGGTCATCCTATTGCATCAAGCATCTATGGCTACCTTGCGGGGGAAGGAGGCAGGATAGGTGGGATAGGGATGAGAGCTTACAGATATCCCATGGGCTGTGAAGGGAGGGTTTGTCCTGCTTGGCCTGTGGTTTCTGTTTTAGCTGTTAGTTAAATTTTAACTTTTTCTTGACAGTGTCTATTGCTACTCGGTGAAGAGGGGGATGGGAATTCTTCCAAATACAATGACCACTCTCAATTCCGATAGCTAGTACCTTCACTGATCCAGATTTATGGCAATGGGTATAAGCAGTACACAAACTCTAAAATAGACTCACTGTTCATAAATTGGCTGAGCACATGGTATGTTGTGCCAACGCTTCCACTTCTTTTACTGCACCACTTTAAGGCCAGGACCTGGCTATATTTCAGAAGAATAAAATAGAGCTTGTAATTCCATCAGTCTACAGGTAATACAATAGTCCTGCAGTACTCTGAAGGGAAACATTGACTCAGTACTAACTGGTATTCTGTTTTAACTCACCTCCTATATGACTGATTAGGGAACTATACCCGAGGACTGTATTACAAAGAATGGCATACTTGACTGCACATCAATAAATGTATGAATTCACTGCAGAGAGCCTGGAGATTTTACCACTAATTCAGAAAGAAAACAATCTACAAAAGGAATTCAAGCTTGAACATGGGCAGTTGCACGGCCAGTTTGCAGAATTGCAAATAGATGAATGCAGCCATGTTTTTGTTTTGCCATTTTTTACCTGCTTTATCTCTGAGCAGACTTGTTCTGGCCAAATTCTTTCCCTTGTGGTGTTTTCTATTCCCTTCGTCCCTCACCATCATATCTGACTGCCGGGTTGTAGATACTGTGAAAAATTCATCGAGGAAAAAAGGTCAGATGAATGTAACTTTACACAGCTTTAGCTGCTAAATGTCAGTGTGTTTGCTTTGTAGGGATGCATGTGTGAAGTGTTTTGCATTTCCGGGTCAAATGAACTATCAAAATTCAGTCCAAATCACCCACTCTCCCCTGGTTTCATGATGAACCCATAGAGAATATTATGTTTCATATTGTTGAACATAAAGGGTATGACTTACCTCTTCATTACTTCAGTTTTGCCCCATTTGTAACCCCATTGATCTCAGCATCTGTGTGATTTCAGTGATATTAACCTGACATAAAACGGATGTGATGCATTGCTGAATCAGGTCCAATAGCCTTAAATAGAGTATTATCCAAAGATGACTGTTCATTGACTTCTGTAGGCTAAATATGGTGATCTTGGTCCAGTTCCCAGTGGATGGAGGTACTGACCACCGTCACAATTGGCACAGATAAGCTCCCTCATTTGGCAGTGCTGGAAAAATGGTTCAGACTGGATTATCTTTGAGAAAAGAGAGTCTTTAACCCCATTATAAACAGGATTGAGGCACAGTGGCAATGAGTCCTGAGAATGCTTTTGTTGTTGAGCCACTGGATTGAGATTCCAGACAGCTAGGTACAGCCCCCTCTGCTAAGGACTTCCTGTGTGACCTTGAGCAAGTCACTTTACTTCTCAGTTTCCCATTTGTAAAATGGGGATAATTTATTAGTAGTATTTATTTGTATTATCCTAGCGCCTAGGAGTCATGGCCCAGGAAAATATTGTACTCGGTGCTGTTCAAACACAGATAAAAAAGACAGCCCCTGCCCCAAAGAGTTTACAATCAAAGTATAGGACCAGAGAGAACAGATGGAACAGACTGGGCAGTACCAGGAGACAATGAGCCAATATTTATTAGCACGACAGGCAGCAGTCTCGGAACACCAGCAACCTAACTATTCCTTCCTAGCTCACAGGCATATTTTGAAGATAAATGAATTAATGTTTGGGAGGCATTTGAATATTACCTATGGTGGGGCATATCATGCATAGATTTTATGGATAAAAAGAATGGGTTTCATTCTCCATTGCTCAATCAGCTGCATTTTTTTAAAAGGTGAAGCACATAGTATATTTCAATTGTTTTATCTGAGCTACGGTGGAACAAGCTGTATTTGTGATGGTCAGCACTGTGGCAAAATTCAGACAAGAATGGCTCTCATCATTTCGAGTGCATTATAGTGACTTGCCCCTGTGATTGTCAGTGAGTTGTGAATAAACCATGACAGAATAATGGATAGACGTGTGCATGGGAAAAATCTTTTCATGTTGGGGTTCAGGGACAACATCTACAATGACATATGGGTATGTAAAAGTCATGCACAGTGATATGCCAGTGGGACATGATACTTACCTTAATATAATTTCTTGTGGGCCGTAAAATATACCATTTTATAAGGTATGTTAAATTTAAAATCCTGTTTTTTTTTTTTTAAAGCAGTGTTAAGATATAGTAAAATCAATATGAATCTTTGGGAGTGAAAGTCTTTTCTGCATGAGCCAGCCAATAAAATATTAAGATCTCAGGGCAAAAAAATTTCTAGTAACTAATAAATTATAATAAGTTTAATCACTTGGTGAATTATTAGAATATTGCCCTTTTGATTCCAGGACCGTCCCTTGCAATCTGGGAAATGTGTCATCTTTTACTAACAAGAGGCCCAGTGTCACTGACCATTTTACAACGTGTCCAAATGTAGAGCACATTGTCATGGAAAATAATTAATACCATAAATCTGTACTAGTCTGTGCTATACAGTAAAATATGACAAATAGTCTTTTCTCCAGGTCTAGCCATTGTTTCGCTCACTATGAATTCTCAATACCTTGTCAGGTGTAAACTGAAGATAGAGCAAGCTGTGGATCTCATCCATAAACTGGCCTATCTCCATTAATTGACTTTCAGAGAATTAAGCCAATTTACCATCGCTGAAGGGTTGGCTTTATAAACCTGTTGGAATTTTTGGCACTTCAGACCTAGTTTTCTCATTGGTTGGCAGTGTAACAAAAGAAACTATTGGAATTTGTACCATTGGTAATTACCATTGGTATTAATGTGTTTCTATAGAAAAATAAGGCACGTTGCCTCACTCAATAATATGAAATATGTGGAAAATGGACTCAAAATTATGTGAGGGGTAAATCTTTTTAAATGAATCTGGTTGTAGTGAAAAGTGCTGGACAGTCAGACTATAACAGTTGTCTACAGGCAGGTAATAATCACTGGCAAAATGAGAGCATACAATTATCCACCTCATCAAAGTGTATGCCTTCAAAATAAGGCGTCAATTGATGTCCCCTCTGCCGTGCTGTTTTTGGTACTTGCTGAGGACTTAATGCTTCTTTAGGTGGATATGAATAATATTGTCAGCCTGAGCTTTTTAAAATCATACCAAAAATCTAGATGTTAATACTAGGCTATTAAATGATTAATCTGGTTCTGCTGTTGCATAATTCAACACCCCAACATCCCTTGTTAGTATGACATAGCATTATTTCCTTTTATTGTTTGGAATGTCAGACCCACATTTTCAAACGGAGGTGCCTGAAATCTAGTAATTACCCACATATTTTTACTGTAACATTTCTACACAGCATCTTTTCATAAAATGTCATACTCTCCTCCCTGCCAACATTCAGACTCTCTTATTCTAGCATCATGTCCCTTTGTGTTTACAATGTAAGTAGTCCTACTATCCATTCTCTTTCTAACCTCTGCCATTTCCTTGTGGAACTCTTATGTTTCAAACCAAATTTTAACCAAAGGGAACAGCATTTGTCAAATTGCATTATAAACCTGTATCTAGAACTTTCTGTATAGGGGGAGATTTGGCAGCAGCCACTGGATCTGTCTGAAGAAATAAAGTAATTTTGCTTATTTTTTCCACATCTGGGAGCTGAGAGTGCCCTTTCTTTATATTGTCTTACTATTCTTTTAAATCTAGGCATGTTCTCATATTTGTTTGGTTTCTCTTACTATTGCCACTGCAATTGGTTTCAGGTTTGTTTTTTTTTTTCACTGTGGCTTCTAATTGCACCATACTTATTAATTCCTTCAGAAAGTAATTTCTCACAACAAATTTCTCCACTCAGAATTTTCCTGGATAGAAAATAAAATGAGTTAACTTAAGGTTTAAATAAGCATGATGTGTGTCCTTAATAGAATAGAATTCAGATTCCTCCTCAAACAGCAGTTCAACCAACTAAGCTGAGTGTCCATATAAAAGACACATCAGCATCCAGCAGTGTGTTCTGGTGGCTAGCACACTACACTGGACTTCAGCAGAGTTGAGTTCTGTTCTCACCTCAGCCCCTAACCTTCTTGGTAACCTTGACCAAGTCACTTAGTATCTGTGTGTCTCTGCTTCCCCATCTGTGAACTGAGCAGAGAAAGGTCTTCCTTCTCATGAAGGATTTTGAAGTTTTTGAAACGTGGCTTAGTTCTGATTTGTAACAAAAGGTAAACATTTCAAAATTATGTGTGTACGGGGATAGCTGCCATGGACTGTGGCAGTTCTGGGGTCCCTGGCTTCAGATCGGTCAGTCTGGTTTGCTGCTCCACAGCCACAAACCCTGGAAGCCTGGGCTCCTCATGAGGCCACCAGGCAGACTGCTGAGGAAACAACAGAACCACCACACCTGGTTTCCAGAGAAACTTTATCAAAATCAAAGTGTTTCTGTGTAATGTTTCAATTTTAGTGAATTGACAAATTCCATCGAAGAAAGCTTTTGTTGGACTATTTCCGTCCAGATCTATGGCTGTATTTAAAGAATCCTTATTTAGGTTGCAGGAACAAACAATCCCAAAGTGTAGAAAGAATAGTAAATATGGCAGGCGACCAACTTGACTTAACAGTGAAATCCTTGCTGACTTTAAACACAAAAAAGAATCTTACAAGAAGTGGAAGATTGGACAAATGACCAGGGAAGAGTATAAAAATATTGTTCGGGCATGCAGGAGTGAAATCAGGAAGGCCAAATCACACCTGGAGTTGCAGCTAGCAAGAGATGTTAAGAGTAACAAGAAGGGTTTCTGCAGGTATGTATATACCTTATATTCTATGATTCTATGCCTGACTAATCTAATTGACGTCTATGACGAGATAACTGGCTCTGTGGATGAGGGGAAAGCAGTAGATGTGTTGTTCCTTGACTTTAGAAAAGCTTTTGACACGGTCTCCCACAGTATTCTTGCCAGCAAGCTAAAGAAGTATGGGCTGGATGAATGGACTATAAGGTGGATAGAAAGCTGGCTAGATTGTCGGGCTCAAAGGGTAGTGACCAATGGCTCCATGTCTAGTTGGCAGCTGGTATCAAGTGGAGTGCCCCAAGGGTCCATCCTGGGGCCGGTTTTGTTCAATATCTTCATTAATGATCTGGAGGATGGTGTGGATTGCACCCTCAACAAGTTTGCAGATGTCACTAAACTGGGAGGAGAGGTAGATACGCTGGAGGGTAAGGATAGGATACAGAGGGCCCTAGACAAATTGGAGGATTGGGCCAAAAGAAATCTGATGAGGTTCAACAAGGACAAGTGCAGAGTCCTGCACTTAGGATGGAAGAATCCCATGCACCACTACGGACTAGGGACCGAATGGCTCGGCAGCAGTTCTGTAGAAAAGGACCTGGGGTGACAGTGGACAAGAAACTGGATATGAGTCAACAGTGTCCCATTGTTGCCAAGAAGGCCAATGGCATTTTGGGATGTATACATAGGGACATTGCCAGCAGCTCAAGGGATGTGATCATTCCCCTCTATTCGACATTGATGAGGCCTCATCTGGAGTACTGTGTCCAGTTTTGGGTCCCACACTACAAGAAGGATGTGGAAAAATTGAAAAACATCCAGCGGAGGGCAACAAAAATTATTAGGAGACTGGAACACATGACTTGTGAGGAGAGGCTGAGGGAACTGGGATTGTTTAGTCTGTGGAAGAGAAGAGTGAGGGGGGATTTGATAGCTGCTTTCAACTACCTGAAAGGGGGTTCCAAAGAGGATGGATCTAGACTGTTCTCAGTGGTAGCAGATGACAGAACAAGGAGTAATGGTCTCAAGTTGCAGTGGGCGATTTAGTTTGGATATTAGGAAAAACTTTTCCACTAGGAGGGTGGTGAAACACTGGAATGCGTTACCTAGGGAGGTGGTGGAATCCCCTTCCTTAGAAGTTTTTAAGGTCAGGCTTGACAAAGCCCTGGCTGGGATCATTTAGTTGGGGATTGGTTCTGCTTTGAGCAGGGGGTTGGACTAGATGACTTCCTGAGGTCCCTTCCAACCCTGATATTCTTTGATTCTATGACATCCTATGAAAAGTGTTATATGACACCTCAGTATTATAATTGCACCAGAGTCTATAAAGCTTATTATATTAATTATCTTTATGGTAAAGAACATTGTGATGAGGCGTTCTTGCCCTCCACTGGACATGGATGGGTTGACCCCATGCTCTGTTCGTGAAGACAGAGGAAACCACGCCCCTTTGTCCTTGGTGGGCATGTTCCAGCTGAAGCATCAGTATAAAATGGAGAAGCCTGTTGGAGGGCTTTCCCTTCACCTCTTCCCCTGGTTCTTGTCACACAGACAGAAAGCAGAAGTCCGAAGTGCAGGCAGTGCGATGTTCATTGGGGCTAGCTCCAAGCAAACATATTCACAGCTCTACACACTGGCAGAGTCTGTTCCCCCGTGTTCCCTTCCCAGCTCTGATGCCGCAGAGCATTTACCCCATGTCCCCCTTCCCAGCTATAATGCCATAGAGCCTTGCCTGTGTCCCTGTTCCCCAATTCACCCCCACCCCCATTCCCATTTCCCTACCTCTGCCTTCTTAGCATGCCCAAATATACCTGCAATGCACGCACACAGCCCTACCTCTTACCTTGTATGGCCATGTTCAATTTTGGGGGGTTGTGGGTCTGGGTTCTTCATGCCACCCCTTTTGCACCCCATGGGAGGGGTAAGGAGTGAGTTTGTGCTCTGGCCAAGCCCAGGCCTTTCTTCGACTTTTAGTGTTTCTTATGCCTCCCCCCACAATCCCCCTTGCCCCTCCTAACTGGTTGCTTGATCTTGGCTTGAGAGAAGAGCCAGGCAGCCTTCCAGTGTATGCTCATATACTACACTCCCACCATACCATGTAATACTTTAACTGCTCTATCCCTTATCTCTTCCCATTGTACTAAAAGCCCCATCTCGCTGTGGAAATGCAACACACTGTCTTTGTTCATTGTTCTTCACAAATATTAATATAAGATATAAGAGTATCAAAAATTCAAACCCAAAATTCTATCTCTGGCTGTCAAAAAAGTCTATATACTAACACAGCCCAGCTCAGTCAGGGTGGGCTGCTGAGGAGAGAGGATGCATGTTGCAGGCTCCCGCCCAGGAGCTACTAAATCCCCAGACTGCGGAGGTCAGTCACCTTGAAACCCAGGTGGATACCCAGCTACCAGAGGATGCCCAGGAGACATCAGAACCATTGGGAACTTCACAGGCCGAAGACCTAGGAGAACTGTGGACCATGTCAATGGAAGACAAGGTAGGAAGTAGCCATGGGAGACTAACCATTGACCCTATTGTAGAACTGAGCAATAAGTCAGTGTGTTACAGTCGGATCCCCACTGACCCAGTGGTGAATACACTTGCTGCTGACAGGGCCCTGGGCTGGGCCACTGGAGTAGAGAGGGCCTGATTCACGCTACCCTGGCCACTCTCCCCCCGACCCCCCTCTGGCCATCAGGCCACACAACCCTTCTAAGGAAGGCAGCCATATTTACTCTGCTGGCTAAACTGTGCAGCCGTGTGAGAAAGGGCAGCCATATTGACTCTGGCTACTAAGCCATATAGCCCTGCAAGGGAGGGCCACCATATTGACTCTGGCCACTGGGACGCACAGCCCTGTGAGACAGCGGGCGATTGTATCAACTGTGGCTACTGGATCATTCTTCTCTGAGGCTAGGTGGTCTCAGCCGCAGAGCTATCATAACTTTTCTCCACCTCAAAGGAGGACAGGATATGCTTGCCCCGCGACAAACTGAATTTGTAGAATTTGAATAGTTTTGTTACCTATGTATGTATCTCTGGCAAACCAGAGAGAGTCCTGATTATATTCCCTGTCATCAGCCCATGAAAATGATCAACTTGGTCTATGATTTACACACAGTGTTCTAATCATAAACTATCTTAAAATGAGAACGCACAAGGCAGACTGCCATCACTTGCAGAAAGAACTTGTCATAAATCAACAGCTGGAACAGTGTCAGTTCCTAAAACCAGATTTTTAGTCTTAAAAACATTTGTATATTAAAACTTTACTTTCGGGGTGTGTGTGTGTGTGTGCGTACGTGTGTGTGTTTTGATCAACCATAGAAAACCACAAGATGCATGGATGGGTTTTATGTTTTAGGGGCCATATCCATTTAGAGTTTTTTTTCTTAGAAATAAGATACCAGTAAGAATTTGTTAAAATTATTTCAGAGTAGCAGCCATGTTAGTCTGTATTCGCAAAAAGAAAAGGAGTACTTGTGGCACCTTAGAGACTAACCAATTTATTTGAGCATAAGCTTTCGTGAGCTACAGCTCACTTCATTGGATGCATTTGTTTGTTTTTCAAATGGATATTTTGCTCTACTCTGGCAGGAGTATTAAAAACATGAGCTTTCTTCGTGATGATTTCAGACTGAGCCCTAATATGCTGTCCTAATACAGGTAACCATCCTCTAAATAATTAAAGTGAGTTTTATGTGCCCTGTTCTATGATAAACTTTCTTCTGGAAGGAAGATCCATGTTGTGGAGAAACTTAAGTTTTTAGAATATTGCCACAGTACAGCTATGGTAATCCCTTGAGGTCATTTGCTGTTCATGGTTCCAACTTTTACTTGCACAAATTGCAATTTTGGCATTTTCTGTAATTTGTCACCCTCTGCTTACAGTTTTTGGATCCAAATAATTATAGTGGTTAACAGGACATAGTCTTCTCTCAGCCTGTGTTAAACAGAATTTAAGAGACACCAACCTGGCAAGCAACAGACCTGGGTTCTATTCTACTCTGAGCTTTGTCATTAACTTGTGGTTCTAACCTCTTGGTGTCGCACTCTGTAAAATGGGGATCATGAGGCTTATTCACCTTTGTAAAAGTTCTACACATACTAATGAAAAATGCTATGTATTATAAATATGCTGTATTCTCCTATCCTTATAGTTGCCATGGAATTCATAGTCTGGAGTGCCTATCTGGAGGAGAGATCTCCAGTGTAATGCTTTACGTGAACAATGAGGTTGGATAGATTAAAATTGTAAGGATTGGAATTACACCCACTTCCTAACTCAGATTGAGTCCAAATCATCCCCCCTGTGATTTAAGACATGGAAGCAGTGAAAGGCACTTTATGTACTGACCTAAAATGACCAAAACATGAAACACATGGGAAAGGAAGATAAGGAGCAGTATCCCTCAAATTTGCAGAAGACTCTGGGCATGTGTCATCAGGATGAGAAGGCATGCATTTAAGAGAGGATGGCTGGTTCTGTGGGGCTTTGGAAGATCTGGGTTCAGTGGTCTGCTCAGTCACAAATTCCTCATGACCTTGTGCAAGTCACTTAATTTCTTTGTACCGCAGTTTCCCATAGAAATAACACTTCCTTCCCCACCTTTTTTTTCTTTACTTTCTCTATTTAGAATGTAAGCTCTTTGGGGCAGGGATTTGTACAGCACCTTGCACAATAGCATAGCATAACCTGATATGGTGATGGGCTCTAAGCACAAATGTAGCACTATTAATACATTTAAGTACTAATAAATGTCACATTTTACACTGTGCGTGTGTGTGTGTGTGAGAGAGAGAGAGAGAGAGAGAGAGAGAGAGAGGCCCTTGTCTTTGTTATGTTCTGTAGTTATCTCATGGTCCAATTAATAACCCTCAGTGCCCTAAGAAGTAATTCTATTCAATGTAAATGGGTACAAAAAATATCTAAAAGCATTTAGCTGGTAAAATCTGGCTTAATTTTCTGTCCCAAATCAAATCATGTTAATTCAAATCAACTTGTTGTGTGATCTGATTTTGAGAGAAAGTCAAGTTCTTTCCCTCCTTGTGACTTATGCTAGCGATGTGAAGAAACAAATTAACTTTTAAGGGGCCAGATAGTCAGCTGCAGTAAATCAGTGCAGCTCCATTGATTCAATGGAAACTTTCCAATTTATACCAGCTGATGCCCTGGCCAAAAAAAAATAAAAAATTGTTATTCCATCCCTGGATTTCATAAAGTCAGAAAGTAACCTACCCAAAATCTTCTCATCTTACCATTCTGTAGCTTCCTCTGGTAGTGCTGTGTTTTGGTTCAGAAGTCTTTGCTGTTTTGAGTAATTTCAATAGTAATACAAACTCTCTCATGTCGTGGTGGGAATCTGCTATAGACCACCGGACCAGGGGGATGAGGTGGACGAGGCTTTCTTCCGGCAACTCAGGCAAGTTACTAGATCACAGGCCCTGGTTCTCATGGGAGACTTCAATCACCCTGATATCTGCTGGGAGAGCAATATAGCGGTGCACAGACAATCCAGGAAGTTTTTGGAAAGGGTAGGGGACAAGTTCCTGGTGCAAGTCCTGGAGGAACCAACTAGGGGCAGAGCTCTTCTTGACCTGCTGCTCACAAACCGGGAAGAATTAGTAGGGGAAGCTAAAGTGGATGGGAACCTGGGAGGCAGTGACCATGAGATGGTTGAGTTCAGGATCCTGACACAGGGAAGAAAGGAGAGCAGCAGAATACAGACCCTGGACTTCAGAAAAGCAGACTTTGACTCCCTCCGGGATCTGATGGGCAGGATCCCCTGGGAGAATAACATGAGGGGAAAGGAGTCCAAGAGAGCTGGCTGTATTTTAAAGAATCCTTATTGAGGTTACAGGGACAACCCATCCTGATGTGTAGAAAGAATAGTAAATATGGCAGGCAACCAGCTTGGCTTCACAGTGAAATCCTTGCTGATCTTAAACACAAAAAAGAAGCTTACAAGAAGTGGAACCATTTCTTCAAGTGGAAGATTGGACAAATGACCAGGGAAGAGTATAAAAATATTGCTTGGGAATGCAGGAGTGAAACCAGAAAGGCCAAATCACACCTGGAGTTGCAGCTAGCAAGAGATGTTAAGAGTAACAAGAAGGGTTTCTTCAGGTATGTTAGCAACAAGAAGAAAGTCAAGGAAAGTGTGGGCCCCTTACTGAATGAGGGATGCAACCTAGTGACAGAGGATGTGGAAAAAGCTAATGTACTGAATGCATTTTTTGCCTCTGTCTTCACGAACAAGGTCAGCTCCCAGACTACTGCACTGGGCAGCACAGCGTGGGGAGGAGGTGACCAGCCCTCTGTGAAGAAAGAAGTGGTTCGGGACTATTTAGAAAAGCTGGATGAGCACAAGTCCATGGGGCCGGATGAGCTGCATTCAAGAGTGCTAAAGGAGTTGGCGGATGTGATTGCAGAGCCATTGGCCATTATCTTTGAAAACTCATGGCGATCGGGGGAAGTCTCGGATGACTGGAAAAAGGCTAATGTAGTGCCCATCTTTAAAAAAGGGAAGAAGGAGGATCCTGGGAACTACAGACCAGTCAGCCTCACCTCAGTCCCTGGAAAAATCATGGAGCAGGTCCTCAAGGAATCAATTCTGAAGCACTTAGAGGAGAGGAAATTGATCAGGAACAGTCAGCATGGATTCACCAAGGGCAAGTCATGCCTGACTAATCTAATTGCTTTCTATGATGAGATAACTGGCTCTGTGGATGAGGGGAAAGTGGTGGACATGTTGTTCCTTGACTTTAGCAAAGCTTTTGACATGGTCTCCCACAGTATTCTTGCCAGCAAGCTAAAGAAGTATGGGCTGGATGAATGGACTATGAGGTGGATAGAAAGTTGGCTAGATTGTCGGGCTCAACGGGTAGTGACCAATGGCTCCATGTCTAGTTGGCAGCCGGTATCAAGTGGAGTGCACCAGGGGTTGGTCCTGGGGCCGGTTTTGTTCAATATCTTCATTAATGATCTGGAGGATAGTGTGGATTTACACCCTCAACAAGTTTGCAGATGACACTAAACTGGGAGGAGAGGTAGATACACTGGAGGGTATGGATAGGATACAGAGGGCCCTAGACAAATTGGAGGATTGGGCCAAAAGAAATCTGATGAGGTTCAACAAGGACAAGTGCAGAGTCCTGCACTTAGCACTGAAGAATCCCACGCACTGCTACAGACTAGGGACCAAATGGCTCGGCAGCAGTTCTGCAGAAAAGGACCTAGAGGTTACAGTGGACAAGAAGCTGGATATGAGTCAACAGTGTGCCCTTGTTGCCAAGAAGGCCAATGGCATTTTGGGATGTATACATAGGGACATTGCCAGCAGATCGAGAGACGTGATCGTTCCCCTCTATTCAACATTGGTGAGGCCTCATCTGGAGTACTGTGTCCAGTTTTGGGCCCCTCACTACAAGAAGGATGTGGAAAAATTGGAAAGAGTCCAGCGGAAGGCAACAAAAATGATTAGGGTACTGGAACACATGACTTGTGAGGAGAGGCTGAGGGAACTGGGATTGTTTAGTCTGTGGAAGAGAAGAGTGAGGGGGGATTTGATAGCTGCTTTCAACTACCTGAAAGGGGGTTCCAAAGAGGATGGATCTAGACTGTTCTCAGTGGCAGCTGATGACAGAACATGGTCTCAAGTTGCAGTGGGGGGTTTAGGTTGGATATTAGGAAAAACTTTTTCACTAGGAGGGTGGTGAAACACTGGAATGTGTTACCTAGGTGGAATCTCCTTCCTTAGATATTTTTAAGGTCAGGCTTGACAAAGCCCTGGCTGGGATGATTTAGTTGGGGATTGGTTCTGCTTTGAGCAGGGGGTTGGACTAGATGACCTCCTGAGGTCCCTTCCAACCCTGATATTCTACGATTCTATGTTTTTTCTCTATACGTATATTCCCACACTTAGTTATACTATTTGCTTTTCTGCTGCTTCACAGTATTTATTTCACAATTTCATGTTTAAGAAAATCAATCCAAACCTAATTTTTCTTAAAGTCAATAAATAGCTTGTGGAAATTATAGTAAATGAAAAACATTCTTGCAGATAGATATTGACTTGACAAGATTTTTCAGTTATATTCATCTCTTCTTTCTCTCGTGCTTCTGAACTAGTCTGTAGCCACTTTTGTGGAATATTTTGTGGAATACTAGTCTGTAGCCACTTTGCAATGGAATACTTTTTAGCAGCAACAGTCCCTAGTGATCCAAGATTGTTTTAACATACCGGTTTCAATAGGGTGCTAACTGGGAGGTTTTTAAGAGCAGGTTAGACAATCATCTCTCAGGGATGGTGTAGATATGTTATGGGCAACCTCTGAGAAAGTTTGTTTACACTGACCGTCCGCAGGCATGACTGCCCGCAGCTCCCAGTGGCCGCGGTTCACCATTCCCGGCCAATGGGAGCTGCAGAAAGCAGCACAGGCTGCAGGGACATGCTGGCTGCCGCTTCCCACAGATTCCATTGGTCGGGTATGGCGAACTGGGAGCTGTGGGTGGCCATGCCTGTGGATAGTAAATGTAAACAAACTTTCTCGCGGCCCAACAGTGGATTACCATGACAGGCCGCAAGTTGCTCACCACTGGTCTAGATAATACTTAGTTCCGCCTTGAGTGCAGGAAACTGGACTAGAAGACATTTTGAGGTCCCTTCCAGTCCTACAATTCTACAACTTGGCAGACCTTGGTTTAATTCCCTGCTTTGCAGAGGCTTCCAGTGTGATTTTGAACAAGCCACTTAGTCTGTCTGTGATTCAGTTCGCGGTCTGTAAAATGGGGATAATAGCACTGCCCTGCCTCGTGGGGATGTTGTGAGGATACATTAAAGACTGAGGTGTTCAGATACTGAGGTAATGAGGGTCCTATAGGTACCAAAGATAATTAAAAGGAAGTAGGGGAGTGTGATAACTGCATTTTTGAAGGTTGCAAACACCAGTAACTGCTTAGTGTATCTGGAATGATATAACTAGGAAAAATGGAATGGAATTGAGGGAGAGAAATGTAAGCTAGATATCAGGATCCACTTCCAAATGACTATACCTATTTAACTGTGGAATAGTCTCCTAAAGGAAAAGGTTAATGCCCAGGAACTTGAGATGTGAGAACAAGGCTATACAAAGCAGAGGAATATGCAGAACAGAATACACTGTATTATACAGAATGATGCTGTGTCCACTGAGGGATGAACTGGATGGCCTATAAGTCTTCTTCATCTTCAGTTTCTATTGTTCTGTCATTTTGTGATCATTTGTATGGGACAGACACTTGGCATTCAGGTTATCAGTCTGGATGTGACATTGCAGAGTTCATGTGTTCTGATAATGAAGGCTCGAAGTACAATAGCTGGTTTTGAAGCGGTGGTTTTATCTGGTTATGCCATTGTGTTTTCAAAGGAGTCTGTTCTAAACCCCCTTTCTAGTGATTGAGGCCCAGATCTTCAAGAGATAAGCACCTACATACTTTTGAGGAACTGGGCCTGAGGCTTTAGATTCAGCAAAGTACTTAAGCACATTCCTAACTGTAAGCATGTGGGTAGTGCCCTGGAGTATGCTATTGAATCAGGGCCACAGATTGCTGGGGGGAAAAACATAATTTGAACTCCGCTGCAAATACTATTTTCTAAACAAAGTTCAGGATAAAACCTTATTAAACTTTATCAGGGACAGCAACATTGGCCTTTTTAGTGTTGCCAAAATAATGCTTTGAAATCACCAAAATATTTTGATTTGAAGTGTGTCTGAGTACCCACAATAGGAGGCTTCCCACAAGTCACAAATTTGTCAAGTCATGAATTATTCATCTGAATGGGTCTGAGCTCGGTCTCAGTGATCTTATGATAATATCAATTATGAAAATAACAATTAAGATGTCAAGAAGAAAGGAAACAATGCCAGTGCAAGTTTATGGAGACAAACACTCCACTGTCTTGCAAGCCTTTGGAGGCCATGTTATCTGATGTTAAAGCAGAAGGAAATAGTGACAGTGGAAGAGTACAGGGACCAGCCGCTGCTGTCCTTCGACCCCTTTCTCTGTCCTCAGAAATACTTAGCTGCCTTTTAAACACATGCACAATTTGCAGCTGTTTATTTTAAGAGCCCTTTGAGAGCTTGATCCACAATGGTTGAACTGCTCTGAAGTGCTTAAAGTAGGGGAGTCTATCATAACCTCAGCCGAAGTAAATTTTCATGCACTTGGTACAGACAATTCACAATTTCATCTATACATATATTACATAAACACATGCCATTTTAGGTCACTAAATTATTTATATTTGTTGTTGTTGTTTTTAAATGAGGCAACAGGCCTCATACAAATTATTAAAAGAAAATACAGAAACACTGCCTCATCTCAAGTGATTTCAGCTCTGAGTGATTTTTAGGTCTTAACTGGCAGGGCAGAAACACAGTCCTACCACAACTGATTTCAGCTCTGATTGAGCATTTAAAATAACAAAGAGGCTCCTAATGAAGCCTGTTTAGCTCTTTTTTTGAACAGTGGGGGGAACACATAAACCAGTCCAGGGAGGACCCTTGGGCGAGGGTCCACATCTCAGGGCTGGGACACCTGTCCCCACCCCTCTTACTTTCACAGGGCTCTGGCATTCGAACCCCTAGCTTAAGGAGGTCCTTTCAACTGAAGGTGACCCCCCTCATTTGGCACAGGTTAAGCACAGTTCTATTCCCCTTCATTCACACCATAATGACAACATGTCCATAACAGCATTTCACTACCCCTGCATTCTAAAGTGATTCTAAAGTACTAAAGTGATTTGTAACCCAACACCAGCCAAAGTTGATTTTACTTTGAGCAAAACACCTCTCTATCTGCTGGATATCTAAGCAGATCAGCAGCAAACTGTGGTTGCATGAACACACCTAAAGTCTCTCCCACTCCCAGCTACCTGCCAGGGAAGAATTCATTCAGGCCCTGCTTATATACATATTGATGAGGCAGCAGAAGGACCAAGTGGACGACTCCACATGAGGCAGGAGTTCCTGTCTGGTCATGTCTTGTAGGTGAGCTAGGTACGGGGACAGAACTGGAATGGCCTTCACATCCCATGGAGCCTCTGATATCAGTAATGATGATAACAGGAATGGGTCTTGTGCTGAGGGAGGCGATTAATTGTCAGGAAGACATATGGGGTGTTCTCAGGATGTCTCATCTGAGGTTGCCACCTGAAGGAGTGGTCTGATGGTAAGGAAGGATAGAGGAAGAGAGGGTTGCAGAGCAATGGGGATGGCTGGATATTGGGTGGGAACATGTCTAGGTCAGGTAAGGGTCAATCTTTCCTGGAAAAGGATTTTAGTGGAGTTTTGTGTGGAGTTTTATACATATTGGGGAACACATTTTGTAACAAAAAGAATATTTTTACACCTAAGTGATGGAGTGGCCATCCCCCAAATCCTCTCTGCCCATCTTATTTCCCCATCCATTCTTGTTGCACCATGTCCACATTACAGCATGAGCACATCAGTACTGGGACTGTCATCCTACAGATTGGGGAAAGGCTTAGCGCTTTTTAGGCTCATTTCACAAAGTGACATGTCCCTCAAATCCATGCACTTACCACTGTTTGGGGAACATTGCCATCTTCTAGGCATGTTTCAAAGTAACAGCCGTGTTAGTCTGTATTCGCAAAAAGAAAAGGAGTACTTGTGGCACCTTAGAGACTAACCAATTTATTTGAGCATGAGCTTTCGTGAGCTACAGCTCACTTCATCGGATGCATACCGTGGAAACTGCAGCAGACTTTATATACACACAGAGAATATGAAACAATACCTCCTCCCACCCCACTGTCCTGCTGGTAATAGCTTATCTAAAGTGTGCTGGAAATGGCCCAACTTGATGATCACTTTAGATAAGCTATTACCAGCAGGACAGTGGGGTGGGAGGAGGTATTGTTTCATATTCTCTGTGTGTATATAAAGTCTGCTGCAGTTTCCACGGTATGCATCCGATGAAGTGAGCTGTAGCTCACGATAGCTCATGCTCAAATAAATTGGTTAGTCTCTAAGGTGCCACAAGTACTCCTTATCTTCTAGGCAGTAGCCCTCAGAAGTGTTTTAGCAGGACTCATGTGTCTACGGGATTTTGTGGGCTTTCTATAAAGTAAATCTGGTCCCAGATTAAACATATGTGGTGCCTCCATTTGATCCAAGATTAAACATAAAGATTATAAAACCAGAAGGGACCACTGTGACCATCTAGTCTGACCTACTGTATAACATAGGCCCAGGAACTGCACAAAAATAATTCCTAGAGCAGAACTGTTAGACAAACATCCAATCTTGCTTTTAAAAGTTGTCAGTGATGGAGAATCTACCACAATCCTTGGTAAATTGTTGCAATGGCTAATTAGTTTCACCATTAAAAATGTATGCCATATTTCTAATTTGAATTTGTCTAGCTTCGACTTCTAGCCATTGGATCAGGTTATAGCTTTTTCTGCTAGATTGAAGAACCCATTATTAAATACTTGTTCCACTTATAGGTACTTACAGACTGTAATCAAATCACCCCTTAATCTTCTCTTTGTTAAACTAAATAGATTGAGCTTCCTGAGTCTATCACTATAAGACGTCTTCTAATCTTTTAACCATTCTCGTGACTCTTCTCTGAACCTGCTCCAATTTGTCAACATCCTTCTTGAATTGTGGATACCAGCAGTGGACACAGGATTCCAGCAGTGCTTGCACCAGTACCAAATACAAAGGTAATATAACCTCGCTACTACTACTTTAGATTCCCTGGTTTATGGATCCCAGGATCGTATTCGTTCTTTTGGTTACAGCATCACACAAGAAGCTCACATTCAGCTGATTATCAACCATGACCCCCAAATCTTGTTCAGAGTCACTGTTTCCCAGGATAGAGTCCCCCATACTGTAAGTGTGGCTTATATTCTTTGTTCCCAGATGTATATACTTTCATGTAGTCATAATAAAACCTATATTGTTTGCTTCTGCACAGTTTACTAAGCAATATATATTGCTCTTAATCAGTGACCTGTCCTCTTAATTACCACTCCCCCAATTTTTGTGTCATCTTCAAACTTTATCAGTGATGATTTTATATTTTCCTCCATGTCATTGGTAAAGATATTGAATAGGTCCAAGAATTAGTCCCTGTGGGATTCCACTGAAACCAGACCCAGTTGATGACTATTCCCCATTTACAGTTACATTTTGAGACTTGTCAGTTAGCCAGTTTTTAATCCATTCAATATGTGTCATGTTAATTTTATATCATTCTAGTTTTTTAATCCAACTGTTGTGCATTACCAAGTCAATCAACTTACAGAAGTCTAAATATATTACATCAACACTATTGCTTTTAACAACAAACTTGTAATCTCCAGAAAAAAAAATCAAGTTAGTTTGGCAGGATCTATTTTCCACACACCGTGTTGATTTACATTAATTACATCACCCTCCTTTAATTCTTTATTAATCGAGTCTTGTATCAGCACCTCCATTATCTTGCCTAGGATCAATGTTAGGCCGACAGGCCGATAATTACTTAGGTCATCCATTTATCCTTTTTAAAAATTGGCACGACGTTAGCTTTTTTCCAGTCTTATAGAACTACCTCATTGCTCCAAGATTTATTGCAAATCAACATTAACGGTCCAGCAACTCCTCAGCAAGCTCTTAACCTGCATCCAGGAATTTTATCTGTACCTGCTGATTAAGGAATCTCTACCTTTGGTAGTTTCTGTTTAACATACTCCAGAGATATTAATGGAATGGAAAGAGTGTTTATCATCACCATATGATGAAAATATATAATCTATTTCCCCCCAAATGCAGAACAGAAATATTAATAGAGCATCTCTGCCTTTTCTGCATTATTATAACAATTTTACCATTTTCATCAAATAATGGACCAATACTACTCTCAGGATTCTTTTTGTTCCTGATATAGCTAAAAATAAACTTCTTACTGTCATTAACTCTGCTGACCATGGATATTTTTTGTGTCCCTTGGCTTCCCTTGTCAATTTTCTACAATTCCTATCAACTTCCCCTTTCTTCCTTTTGTTATATATTATTTTTTACAGCTGTCTTCACTTCCCCTCTAAACCACGTTGTTTTTTTAACCAGCACAATCTTCTTCCTTAATTATGGGATTATGGCTTTTTGGGCATCTAGTAAGGTGTTCTTAAATGGTTCCCAGTTAGTATTCACATTTTTTTTCTGATTAAATTCTTCTTCCCATATTGTTTGGCTCATAATGGTTTTCAGTTTTGTGAAATTGGCCCCATTAAAGCACCAAGTATATATTTTACTGGTCTGGACTTTAGTCTGTTTGCACAATATAAATGTGATCAAGTCATGTTCAATTGTCCCTAAGTTACCATTTATTTTTAGTTCTATGATCAGTTCCTCTACCTGTTAGGATGAGGTATAATATAGAATATCTCCATGTTAGCTGCAAAATTTTTTGAGTTGGGAAATTGCCATCTATAATGTTTATAAATTCCAAGGATGTTTTCATACTGGCAGCATGAGACCTCCAGCATATGTCACTCAAATTGAAGTCCCCTATGATCACACAATTTTTATTCCCTGCATGTTACGGATAGCTGTGTAGGAGGTGGTCATCCTGTTCCCTAATGTGATTTGGTGGTCTATATCAGACACCAACTAAAACCTTATCTTATGCTTTATCTGTTAGGGCATTGATCCATAAGCATTCAGGTTCATTTTCTTCTGAATTATCAGTGATTTGGAAACGGGTAATGCCATTTTGGATGTGAAGTGACACTCGCCATCCCCTTTTGCCCACTTGAATCTTCCTAAATAGGTTATAACCACTGATTTTGCGCAAATCATCCCACGAGGTTTCGGTAATACCAACTAGATCGAATTTATGTTAATAAATGAGCAATTCCAATTCCTCTTGTTTGTTACCCAGACTTCTAGGATTAGTATATAGGCAATTCAAGAATTCCTTTTCTTAATGTCTTTTGTTTTCTTGATTATTTTTTTTAATATGTGGTGTCTTCAGTCTCTCCATCTTCAGTTCAATCTCTAGTCTCCCTGGAAACTTTGCAGGGAAATGCAGAGCAAGCCATATATGATAATAGATGTAAAGCTTAAAATATGGAATCTTTTTGTTGCCCAGTGCAGTAACATCTCTAGAGCACCCATACTCTGCCTATGGAAAGGTTTCAGAGTAAGAGCCGTGTTAGTCTGTATTCGCAAAAAGAAAAGGAGTACTTGTGGCACCTTAGAGACTAACCAATTTATTTGAGCATAAGCTTTCGTGAGCTGTAGCTCACTTCATCGGATGCATACTGTGGAAAGTGTAGAAGATCTTTCTATATACACACAAAGCATGAAAAAATACCTCCTTCCACCCCACTCTCCTGCTGGTAATAGCTTATCTAAAGTGATCACTCTCCTTACAATGTGTATGATAATCAAGTTGGGCCATTTCCAGCACAAATCCAGGTTCTCTCACCCCTCCCCCCACCACACACACAAACCCACTCTCCTGCTGGTAATAGCTTATCTAAAGTGACCACTCTCCTTACAATGTGTATGATAATCAAGGTGGGCCATTTCCAGCACAAATCCAGGGTTTAACAAGAACGTCTCGGGGGGGGGGGGGGCGGGTAGGAAAAAAACAAGGGGAAATAGGTTACCTTGCATAATGACTTAGCCACTCCCAGTCTCTATTCAAGCCTAAGTTAATTGTATCAAATTTTCAAATGAATTCCAATTCAACAGTTTCTCGCTGGAGTCTCGATTTGAAGTTTTTTTGTTGTAATATCACAACTTTCATGTCTGTAATCGCGTGACCAGAGAGATTGAAGTGTTCTCCGACTGGTTTATGAATGTTATAATTCTTGACATCTGATTTGTGTCCATTTATTCTTTTACGTAGAGACTGTCCAGTTTGACCAATGTACATGGCAGAGGGGCATTGCTGGCACATGATGGCATATATCACATTGGTGGATGTGCAGGTGAACGAGCCCCTGATAGTGTGGCTGATGTTATTAGGCCCTGTGATGGTGTCCCCTGAATAAATATGTGGGCACAGTTGGCAACGGGCTTTGTTGCAAGGATAGGTTTCTGGCTTAGTGGTTCTGTTGTGTGGTATGTGGTTGCTGGTGAGTATTTGCTTCAGGTTGGGGGGCTGTCTGTAGGCAAGGACTGGCCTGTCTCCCAAGATTTGTGAGAGTGTTGGGTCATCCTTTAGGATGGGGGGGGGGGTGTGTGAGAAAACCTGGATTTGTGCTGGAAATGGTCCAACTTGATTATCATACACATTGTAAGGAGAGTGATCACTTTAGATAAGCTATTACCAGCAGGAGAGTGGGGTGGGAGGAGGTATTTTTTCATGCTTTGTGTGTATATAAAAAGATCTTCTACACTTTCCACAATATGCATCCGATGAAGTGAGCTGTAGCTCACGAAAGTTTATGCTCAAATAAATTGGTTAGTCTCTAAGGTGCCACAAGTACTCCTTTTCTTTTTGCCTATGGAAAATGCATCTACTTGCACTACATCTCATGCTAAGCTGCACAATATTGTTCCATCTTTAAATGTGAAAAGAATAGATTTTATTGAAAGTATCTGATGAGATTTCAAACTTGAGATCATTGGCTAAGGTACAGTGAGTTATGGTATACTTAGGTAAAATAATGTGTTGTGCCAGGAATACTAAAAATAGCTGAGTCAACAAGGCGGATAAGAATACTGACTGCAAGATCGACCTTTGTTGGCATGTGTCACATTCCAGGGTGCAATCCAGACTGGTGAGAGGCTATGTCACACCTACCCTGCAATCCTGGGTCCCTCACCATGCTTTGCTGTTGTAGCTTCCAATCTGAGCCACTCACAAACAGCATGTAGGTCACACCCTGTGTATCTTTGTATAGCTCCAGACCTGATGCAGCAGCCTGACCCCAGCAGCCTGTCAGCAACACACCACACTCTGGCTCCTATCAGCCTCAGTTACTACTTGTAGAGTGGCCCCAACACACTTCCAGTCCCAAATTTCCCCCAGAAATGTGTGTTCTGCATTTTCTGGCCCTCTCCTGGACAGTTCAGTTATTAGAGATCCGTTGCCCCCGTAAGAGGTCAATATGCAGCTCTTTGCTACCTTAACTGGAGTTACCAAACTGCTCAGATTAAACACAGCACTGGATTAGTTTTGATTAAATGTAAAACAAGTGTATTTAACAACAAAGAGATTTTAAGTGAGAGCAAGTATAAAGCATTAAAGTCAGAAATGGTTACAAGAGAAATAAAGATAAAATGCTTTCTAGTATCTAAACATAACAAACTAGACTCAGTTCAAGGTACAATCCTTACCACATGTTTCCAGCAAGAGGGCTGTCCAGATTCTCAGGTCAGAACCACTCCCAATGTCCAAAGCCTGGTTCCTTTATCATCTTAGGTGAAAGAGAGAGAGAAAGAAAGAGAACGCCTGGGGTGTGCCCCCACACCTTGTGTCCAGTCACCCTTTGAAATGCATTTTCCCAAGGGTTATTTCTAGATAAAGTTCCTTCCCACTGTGAGGATGGAGACACTCTGTCTTGTGGTGATAAAGGTTCCATGTTGTTGTTTATTAAAATGCAGATTGATCTGTTCCTGTCCCCCTCCATTGCCAAAGAATGGCCACGTGACCAGTGATTGACAGTCAATTTTGATGACACCTGACTAGAGGCGTCAACTTGTCCTTTTGTCTTTGAGGAACAGGGTTAGCCCTTCCCCAGACTTGTCTGGTAAACACATTTCAGTCATAATTTCAGTTTATGTTCACAACTTTACACACCATGTTGCTACATACATTTCACCATGGAATAATTGACCAGTAAATTATTAGTTTTCCAATGATTCCCCACAAGGCATATTTTGCACAAAGATTATTACAATAGTGTTTAGAATGTGCACACAGAGTGCATTCAGTCACAACATACCTGAACTCAGTCCTACCCTTGTCTACCTGCAAATCAGTCTCTTGAACTGTCACCTCTGTAGGTTTGTTCATATGACCCATTATACATGATATACCTGTCCCAGGACTCATCTGCAAGGCCCCGGCCATCTTAAGTCTCTTAAGTCATCTTAAGGCTTAAGTCTCTCTGAAAACCGTCTTCTGTTGTGCTCCCTATATTGAGTCTTACTGACTTGTGTCAGACATAGCCCCAGTAAATCTCCTTCTGATGGATACTCAACAAACTGCTGTGGTAGGAACGTAGGATACCAATACACTAGATCCATTAACTTAAGTTTCCCTTGGTTTAAGTAGGCTGCAGCACTGTTTTTTTTTCCCTTGGACTCTTTGACACATTTTCTGGGCATAGGTTCTCTATCTGCTACCCCTTCACAGAACTTGGGTCCTGCAGCCTAGTCCCCAGGACCACTGCTGTCTCCCCTTCCTGAGTCTCCACAGTAGCTTAAGTACATCTTCTCCATGAACTCCAGCCTTGTAGGTGCTCTGGGTTTGCAGTTTTATTATCAGGGACATGGGATAGTGAGAAGCAACAGACACACAATGGCTCTGTTTACTTGCAAACCTTCCTGTGTATGTGTGGGCAAGCCCAGGAAGAATGGAGGTCAGTTCAAACACAGCACTAGAATGGTTTAGATTTAAAATAAAACAAGTCCATTTAATTCCAAAGAGAGAGGTTGTGAGTACAAGTATAAGGATTAAAGATTGAAATGGTTACAAAATAAATAAAGATAGAGAACTTTCTAATGACTAAAATTTAACAAACTAGGCTTTGTTCAAGGTAAAAGCCTCACCCCATCTTTCCAGCAAGATGCCTGACTGAACTTCTAGGTCAGGATCTATCCCCCAACGTCAAAGGGCTGGTACCTTTGTCTTCTTAGGTGAAAGATACCTTGGGATTCTGTACCCCTCTCTTTTAGCATCTATTGAATCTTTGAAATGGATTCTTCTGAAGGATATCCACAGATAAACGTCTATTGTCAGCTGCGAGGCAAGCAATGTGAAGTCTATCTTGAAGGATGTGTCCTGCTGCCTTGTCTCCCAGTGGAAGCTGTCCATTATAATACAAATTATTTAATTCCTGCCCCCTTCAGTGTTTATGAATGAACATTAAACAGATGATTGTCAATCTCCTCCCCCACCATGAATAATATGAAGTTACCTCCACCCCTTGTAAGCTTGATGATCTGTTGATGCAAGATGTAAATATATTCTTATAGTCTTTCAAAGTACTTTCACAGTAACTCCCAGGTGGGGAAACTACATTCCTTTGTCCAGGATGGGATAACTTCTGCTTGGCTGGCAAACACATTTTAAGAATTATAATTTCAGTTTGTCCATAACTTTGCACCAGTTGCTTGCACCTACATTATGCAATGATATTAGTAACCAGGGAGATAGGAGCATTTCATTGATACCTTATATGACACTTAGATACATCTCATAACATTAAAGAACTAGGGTACACTAGAGATTAAATGAATTACTAGATATCAGGGTGTATGTGGCCCTCTGCTCTTGGGTTGTTCTTAATGTTACAACAACAACATACCAAACCTGAAGGTCCAAAGCCCAATATTGCCCCTACTTTAATTGTAAGACATCTATTGACTTAAATGAGTGAAGGATCAGACCCATCAAGCAAGTAGCACACAGGCAAACCTATAGTCTCTGATTCTGTAGCCTTACCAAATGTCAACATCTTTCACTCAGAGAGTTGCTTTTGTTTGTAAATACATGAAAGACTATCTTCCCTCTCCCAACTGGAACAAAATTTAATGAGCCTGAATACTAACAAATAAACAAGCCAAAAACAAAAGTCAGGAATGAGGGAGTGTTTGTTTTGCCCCCGCCCCATGCCCTCTTTCCAGGCCTTTCTTTCCACTGCCTCATTTACTTCTGTTTTATTTACAAATAGAAGCAATTAGATCCTCTGATCAGTCTTAGTAATTATTCACCTCCTCAGACCTAGCAAAGCATCAGATGAAGGAGCAGATATTTTATCCAAATGTGAAATGACCAGCATGAAAAGCTCTGCCTGGAACTGGATGGTAAATGTAATTCAGCAAAAGCCTCTGGCTCCATTTAAATTAACACAATTAGGACTTATCGAACCCTCCCCCAGAACCACTGTCAAACTGGATAAACAAACTTTCAGCAGTGTGTGAATGTGTAATCAAATAGCATCTGAAATTCACCGTGAGATGTGTCTGTACTTTGGACACAAGGTCAAATCATTATTTTGCTTTGCTCTTTTGCTTCTTATTCCTCAACTTCCAGCTCAATACTTTATCTGCCCTGCATTCAGAAGAACACAAGACAAACAATGAAAACTAGCACATAGAAAGTAGCCCAGATCCTTGCGGCACAATGGGAATAAAAGAGGCATGAAAATAAATAAATAAACTTGATTTCAAAACTAGCCTGAAAGGTAACAGTGATTCAGTGTGACAGATTTTACTATTATTAACCTTGGTGAAATATTAATAAGATCTTCTGTTTATAGTCCCTGTTTTATTTCACAGGCTCTTGAACTGCTTTCCAAAAAGGAATGGCTTCCCCAACATAAGTAACACATCCACTTCTGAGGTTAAATACTACATCTGATTAGCAAGAGATAGCCATACGTACAGCACTTAAAAGTAGGATGGGGAAAAATCATTATCCAGTTAAAATTGCAATAATAGTCCACGCTGGAATCTGACTTGGCATTGGGATTGACACCCAAACCTTGCAAAAGAGCTGGCAGCACAAAAACTACCTCTGTTTAACAGGCTGGAGGATTGGATTAGCATTCATTCAGAGGGGAAGACTGCCCACTCCCAAATCACCAACACATTGTGTTAAGGTCTCCCAGTCAATTATTGACCTGGCTTAATTGTGCTGAATTCATGAGAGCTAACACAATCACAAACCCCAAGAGGTTGTCCTTTAACATAACTTCCAGCTCATTCCCCCCCCCCCCCCCGTGATGGAGTATTCATCTCTCATTTGCCCCGTAAGGGTTCTTGAAGACCAAGAAAGGGGCTAATTAACTCAATAAGCCACAGCTGAGGGGAATCAGGTGCCCCATCAATCCCCTGAGGAAGGGAGAGAGCCCAGCTGTCCATCTCCAGTTGCTGGCATATCTGCGGGCCTTGCCAATGAGGGTTTCAGCTAGAAACAGTTGTGGTGGTGATACTTCCTGTTAGAATCATAGAATCATAGAATATCAGGGTTGGAAGGGACCCCTGAAGGTCATCTAGTCCAACCCCCTGCTCGAAGCAGGACCAATCCCCAACTAAATCATCCCAGCCAGGGCTTTATCAAGCCTGACCTTAAAAACCTCTAAGGACGGAGATTCTACCACCTCCCTAGGTAACGCATTCCAGTGTTTCACCACCCTCTTAGTGAAAAAGTTTTTCCTAATATCCAATCTAAACCTCCCCCACTGCAACTTGAGACCATTACTCCTCGTTCTGTCATCTGCTACCATTGAGAACAGTCTAGAGCCATCCTCTTTGGAACCCCCTTTCAGGTAGTTGAAAGCAGCTATCAAATCCCCCCTCATTCTTCTCTTCTGCAGGCAAAACAATCCCAGCTCCCTCAGCCTCTCCTCATAAGTCATGTGTTCCAGTCCCCTAATCATTTTTGTTGCCCTTCGCTGGACTCTCTCCAATTTATCCACATCCTTCTTGTAGTGTGGGGCCCAAAACTGGACACAGTACTCCAGATGAGGCCTCACCAATGTCGAATAGAGGGGAACGATCACGTCCCTCGATCTGCTCGCTATGCCCCTACTTATACATCCCAAAATGCCATTGGCCTTCTTGGCAACAAGGGCACACTGCTGACTCATATCCAGCTTCTCGTCCACTGTCACCCCTAGGTCCTTTTCCGCAGAACTGCTGCCTAGCCATTCGGTCCCTAGTCTGTAGCGGTGCATTGGATTCTTCCATCCTAAGTGCAGGACCCTGCACTTATCCTTATTGAACCTCATCAGATTTCTTTTGGCCCAATCCTCCAATTTGTCTAGGTCCTTCTGTATCCTATCCCTCCCCTCCAGTGTATCTACCACTCCTCCCAGTTTAGTATCATCCGCAAATTTGCTGAGAGTGCAATCCACACCATCCTCCAGATCATTTATGAAGATATTGAACAAAACCGGCCCCAGGACCGACCCTTGGGGCACTCCACTTGATACCGGCTGCCAACTAGACATGGAGCCATTGATCACTACCCGTTGAGCCCGACAATCTAGCCAGCTTTCTACCCACTTTATAGTGCATTCATCCAGCCCATACTTCCTTAACTTGCTGACAAGAATACTGTGGGAGACCGTGTCAAAAGCTTTGCTAAAGTCAAGAAACAATACATCCACTGCTTTCCCTTCATCCACAGAACCAGTAATCTCATCATAAAAGGCGATTAGATTAGTCAGGCATGACCTTCCCTTGGTGAATCCATGCTGGCTGTTCCTGATCACTTTCCTCTCATGCAAGTGCTTCAGGATTGATTCTTTGAGGACCTGCTCCATGATTTTTCCAGGGACTGAGGTGAGGCTGACTGGTCTGTAGTTCCCTGGATCCTCCTTCTTCCCTTTTTTAAAGATTGGCACTACATTAGCCTTTTTCCAGTCATCCGGGACTTCCCCCGTTCACCACGAGTTTTCAAAAATAATGGCCAATGGCTCTGGAATCACAGCCGCCAATTCCTTCAGCACTCTCGGATGCAACTCGTCCGGCCCCATGGACTTGTGCACATCCAGCTTTTCTAAATAGTCCCTAACCATCTCTATCTCCAGAAAGGGCTGGCCATCTCTTCCCCATTTTGTGATGCTCAGCACAGCAGTCTGGGAGCTGACCTTGTTAGTGAAAACAGAGGCAAAAAAAGCATTGAGTACATTAGCTTTTTCCACATCCTCTGTCACTAGGTTGCCTCCCTCATTCAGTAAGGGGCCCACACTTTCCTTGGCTTTCTTCTTGTTATGCGAACACCTGTCCACTAGAAACTATGTAAGTTCACCAGCTCATTTCACCAAATGGTCTTCAGGTCATAGTGACTGTTGTTCACTGCAGACCTGTGCTTTCTCAGCTAGTCACCTAAAAGTGACTGCAATGGTGGACAGACCTGTCTCCTAAGTCATGTAGCCTCCAGAATAGAGCAATATTTTTAGTAAAAGACTCAGAGGCCAGCATCAAATCTGGTGCCAACAAGTGCAATTTAACAGTCTAATTGGCACCTTTGTTGGCATGTTTTCCAGAAATGCCCCATGATGTATCTGTCCTGGAGGTAAAACAAAAATCTTCTGTCTGCAAAGATATCAGCCCAGCACTTTCCAAAAAGAATTATTCTGAAGTCTATGGAGTTGCAATCACTTAGCTTCTCAAAGATTAAAACGTATTCTTTTTTCAGCCCAGAAGACCACCAAATGGCCACATTAGTTCACAAGCTAATGAATCTAATCAGGTGACTGTCTGGTTAGAGCTGGAGCAACATATGTGTTCTAAGAGGAAGGAAGGTCCAGTGATTAGGGTGCTAAACTAGGACTAGGGTGATCTAGTTTCTATTTCCTGCTCTGCCACAGATTCCCTGTGTGGTCATGGGAAACAGTTAGAGCCAGATTTTGGAAGCTACTTAAGCAGCCAAAGATGTAGAGAGGTACCTACTAGGATTTTGAAAAGCAGATAAGTGCCTAATTCCCATTGAGTTTTAGACACTTTTGATGCTTAGACACTTCTGAAAATCCTACTGGGAGCTTATCTGAATCTTTACAAATCTGGCCGTCAGTGTCTTGGTTCCCCATCTGTAAAACTTTCCTACCACAAGGGGTGGTGTGAGGACAAACACATTACAGATTGTCAGGAGCACAAATACTAGGATGATGGAGATAAGATAGGTACCTAAGATTGAAGGCACATGCTGCTGGACCAGTAGTTGACTGTGATTCATGCAGCTACCCTGAAAGATTGGCTATGTCAGTATTTTTGAATATACATCTGAGGGAATGACCTAGTTTGTCAGCAAGGCTTGAATTTGACCACTAAAATAGAGAGAGGGAGAGAGTTGTCATATGTCAGTCTCCTTGGCTCAGAGACATTTGTTTCTGTATGGATGAAGCAGGCAGAAAGCCTTTGAGCCCTGATTGTGTTAGAACAGTGATTTTCAAACTGGAGTATGTGTACCCCTGGGGGTACATGAGCTCTAATAGGGGGATTACATGAGAAAAATTATGTAATGGTGGACAATGTATTGTCTTACCCTTTACAGATCTTTCCCCCCTTCCTGTTTTCATAGGTCTATTATGGATCCTATCTCAGATGAGTGCACATAGTAGACTACATTATTTGGAAAGGGGTATGCAACCTAAAAAAACTGAAAACCACTGTGCTAGAATAAAAGATTCCTGTATTATTGTTCCACATTTTTTTGGTCTTCCTGTTTTCCAGCACTGAATGAGATTCAGTTGATGGCATCACTTCTTCTGCCTGGGGTCAGGGGCTATTGCGCTGCTCCAAGTGTCATCTTTCGGATGAGATTTAAAACCAAGGTTCTGGGTGTAATGACGAACAAACACTCAGTAATCTAGCTTGTCAGCAGAGAAGGCACAGCACTTTTCATTAACTGCACAAATACTCAGTACAGCCTGTGGCTGCTTAGTTCTCTGGAAACACATGGAGCATGCTAACAGGCTTACCACAGATATTCTGACAGCCACACCCATACTGTCACAGTTTCAGGGTGGCTGCACCTCTATCTCCCCCTTCATGGTCTACCCCAGAATTTCCCAGTCAGGTTGAGATTTCCAGCTGTCACGTGTCTCAGGGCAGGGTCCCTTTCCCTACTCTCTACTAACTGGGGGTTTGAAAGATGCACAGCTCCCTGCCTCACACTGTGATATCCCCAGCAGGCCAGTCTGTCTAATGGAAAGCACCTGTGCATTTTTGTTTTTGCTCTGAGGGCTATGATCAGTGTATTGCCAGCAGTTACAAGTCACCCCAAAGCCTTTTCTAAGCAAGCACATTTATTCTTAAGTAAAAGCATTATAAAAAAAGCACATCAAAACAACAAACAGATTTGAACACATGGAACATACCACGAGTCTCCCAGTGGTCTGATGGGGCCCTAGTAGGATAAGGTCTTTCCAACCCTCTGCAAGGGTGAGGGCCTGGATAAAAAGTCCTATTTGCTGGATCAGAAAGAAGGCCCCAAGTCTGTTTAAACCCAAACTTTTTATATCAAAAGCCCTTTTGTTTTCTGGAAAAAACAGTGTGAGCCAATATAAACCAGACTTCCCAGGGGATGGTACCTCTCTGGAGGCATTTAAGACCTAAGTCATTCACCTTAATTACCTCCCATTGATTTTAGCTCACATAGAAGCTGTGGTAACTCTCCTCCATTGAGTAGAACACAATCACACATAAACCATTCATAGATTTAATTGGTCTCCAAAGTTACTGCATGTGATTGCCATGTCTGACTCACTAACCTTAAACCACGTATAACAAGCAGTCTGATACCTCTCCTTTCATTAAAGGCCCCATGGAATTTTGTATCACAAGAGAGATGACTCCTACCTATAGACAGGAAGGATGACCCAGTAGTTAGGGCATTAACCAAAGACTTGAGAGATGTGTATTCAATTCCCTGATCCATCACAGACTTCCTGTGTGACCTTGAGCAAGTCGGCCTCTCTGTGCTTCAGTTCCCGCCCTGTAAAATAGGGACAATAGCACTGCCTCACAGAGGTGTTACATTAAAGATTCTTATGTGCTCAGACACTGTAGTGTTGGACAATATAAGTACCTTAGATAGATACAGTCAGGGTCCTGGACAAAATTAATTTAATTAATTGCAATCTACCTACCTAAATTTCTCTGTAACTTAGTATAGTATAGTGGTACATGCATGTATATCGTATTTTTCCATAAGTGCAAATCTAACAAGTTAGCAAAATCATATTCTGTTTAAAACCAAAACTAATTTTCACTGGAAAGCCATGTACTATATTCTCAGCAGGAGCCGTTCTCCTCCAAATTTCATCTTTCAAGCCTCAGCCATTTGGGCTGTAAGGTTGCTTTAAAATAAAATTGCAAGGTTTTTTTGATCATTCTTTAGAAAGATAATTCTTTATTTCTAGCGCAGGCCCAGTCATGACCAGAATCCTGTTGTGCTAGGTGCTGTATAAACACAGAACAAAAAATAGACCCTGCCCCCAAAGGGCTTAAAATTTGAGCAATGGAAAATGCTTTGCAGCCTTAACTATAGAGCTTGGTGCTGTTCGTTTCTCTTTCTCCCCCTGTCTATCTCTCTCACTTGAATTTATTGTTATACTAAGATTGGGTTATTGTTTCCTCAGAGGATTTCACTTCAACAACCAAACCTTGAATTGTGATTATAAGAAGGCATTGAAGGTTGGATGCTATGAGAGGTTATAATGGATACTTACTGTACCCTCTTAATAAATCTGGCCTTTCACCCTCTTAAAGGGATTTGTGTCAGCTGTGTAGCCTGAACAGTGCAGTTCTCTTGAGGTGGACGCACTGAAATGCCTTTATATAGTGCCGCAATTTAAAAATTAGAGTGGTCTTTATAATGCATTTGCAGAAGAATAGAAAGGAGAAGATAATTAGCTGTGGCTGTTTCAGCTACCTCAGAGCTGAAGGTATTATAAAGTGAAAAATAGGAATCGTGAACTAAATCTGATCCAGATGTTGTGGTGTCTGATATTACCCTTTTAATTAAAACATTTACAACAATGATCACAAAGGTTATGTTCGCATATCAGCTCGGAGGATAGCTCCCTCATGACCTCCGCTTTCCTTGTCTCTTGGCAGATGATTTTAAGGGGGGCACTGATTATGAATAATTTAAAATGAAGCCTTTTCATTATTGGACACCATTCCTCAGGGTTATCATGGGGCTACTCAACGTTAGTGTAATAATAATGATAATGACATGCTACTACAGCAAATTTCATCTCAAAGGATCCTGAAACTATTTCCAGACTGAAGTACACACTTTCCATCCAATAGTAACCGTCCCATCCCAATGGAAGTGCAGGGTGAAACATGGCAGCCATTTAACAGTGCTCAGTAATGCTATGCAACAGTGTTAGCACAGGGTGTGAAGAAGAATAGTGCACCTAAATGAAAAGGGGAGAGGCAATATAGATATGCAGATTTTTTTACAAAGATTTCTTCAATTATATGATTTTTTGTTTAGTTGTCTCCACTGGCAACAAAACCACCCTTTACAAAGGAGGATTTGTATGCAATATTAATATCTTTGGAATGATAAAACAAGGTTACCTTGATAACCACATCTGATTGTCAGAGGATTACACAAGCGTAGATGCCAGGGATTTAAAAAAATGTATAGATCACCTATTCCACCCCAGCCACTGTACGGTTGCTCCCTAGAGTTTATTCTCGACTGCTTTCTGAAGTCTAGTTTGAAATTTCTTTAAAAATGGGGCTTCCTTTATTTTTCTTCACAGATGGCAGTATCACAATTGTATACTCCCCCATTCTTAATGCAGCACCCAGATTTGAGTGCTGTGCAGAGAAGCTAGGGTTCTTAGTTAAATCTAACACACATGTCAATCTGTAATGAATCAGTGGCCACAGACTGGGCCTGAACCCACCAACTTCCTCATTTCAATGATCTGAGAGATTCCTGCAGGTATCTAAAAGCCAGAGAGGAGTGTACACAACACTGATGTGAAAAGCAGATAGACAGTAATTGGCCAAGATTCTCAAAAGTCACTGGTGATTGGGGTGCTTTGATTTTTTTGGGTGGTTAACTTGATACACCTTAATGAAGGGGCCCTCTATTGAATCAAACAAGTGCTTAACACTTTCTGATAATCAGGCCTATTTAAGCTATGTCTATTTAGGCACCCAAAAAAACCACTAGTCAGATTTGAAAATATTGGTCATCATCTCTTCTACAGAGATGAGGAAAATACAAACAATTGCTTTTAGCCAGTAAGCAAAATCTACAGGCAAATTCACTGCATGTACTGATAAGACGAACTACATAGTGTATATACTGGATGCCCTGTAGAACTAGAGGCTAGGAAAGGAACCAATGAGTGGAAATACGATATTCTGACCACTGCTTTAGCAATATGAAAATTATTTTGCATCATATGGTGCCTTTCATTCTGAGGACCTCAGTGAGCTCTTTCTATTAAGGAATAACTTAATCCACCACTTATGGGCAATAGAAATGTACCCAAACCAAATGCTGGGACCTCCACAACCTGCATTTGTTTTAGGGTGGAAATCCAGATTCAAATTTTGAAGCTTCAGATAGTTTCTAAAATTCAGCCAACTCTAAAAAAAGACCCGTTCAGATATCACTTACAGCAGGGTAAATTGGTAGTAACATCATTAGAGTCAATGGCAATCACAATGGATTGAAACTAGTATAAAACTGGTGTAAATGTGATCAAAATCAGATACATTCCATCTAATAACACTGCCATTTGGTCCTTTCACTATGCTATGGTGATAATTCAATATAGATTCAGAGGAGTACCACCTACTGAACTGCCAACATCCCTTCCTATGGCACCCAAGTATTAAGCTGGTCAAATTCTACTTAGCTTATAAGGCCAACAACTGCCTACCCTCCCCTGTGGTGAGAAAATCTTCTCTGAGGAGCAGAGTGGATGAGGTCATTGGCCTGCCCTCTTTCCCCTGCCCACCCCTCCCCCCCCATCACAGTGACTCACAGACCAACACTGTACCAGTTACTATCCGCTTGGCATAATAGCCCTTTTAGGATGGGGGGAACTGGCAGACTACAGTGCTCTAATTCACCCCAGGGAGCCAACTGGCGATGGGATGGTCCCATGATCAAAGGAGTATAATGGACAGGTGTGATATCAGAACTAGCTATAACTCCAGAGCGAACATTAGTGACGAAATCTAGACATCACTAAAACATGTTGAATATGTGTCCATGTTTCCAGCTGTGTAACATTTAGTTGTCAAATCCAGATAACTTAATATTGTGACACATGCTTTCATCACTGAAATATTTAGTCATCAAATTCTTCATGAATACATGTGTCTGCCACTGAGTGTTGTTGAGTAACAAGTCAATTCTCAGTAAAACCTTGAAAACTTAAGCACTCGCTCAAGATTATCCTGCACCATAGGGGCTGGAAGTAGGGGTGCAGCAGCCTGAAATGATTTCCATCATGTACAGGGTTTATAGTTTGGTTCAGTGGCTCTCAGAACCCGCACTATACAAACTGTTCTAGCACCCCTGTCCTGCACAACAAATTCTCAATAGTGTCATCTCTCTGAGTAGGACCCAGATGGTGTACTGGGTCGGGTAACTGCTGGGGAAAGGATATGCAGTGTTGTTGGTGGAGGGGTGGACTCCATTGGGAATGGCATGATGGAGTGAGATGCAGATCAGGGGCCCATGAGAAATCTGTTGGTGAGCAGAAAGAGGGGATCTGGTCTTCAGGAGACCAAGCTGAGGGACAAATCCAAAGGAAAGTGTCCTAACACATGGGTGTACTTGGTGGACAAAGGAGGACCCAACTTTAATGTACACCAGGTAGACAGACTTGAGTAAGGGACAGCCACTTTTAAACCTGGTGGAGATGGAACATCAAAACTTAATTTACTACCGTACATTAGAACTTTCATCATTTTTGTTTCATTGAATAATCTTATAGACAGTAGTGCTGATGCATATTGCATTCTTCATTAATTCATTATCATACAGCACTTTGTCTTCAGAAACAATCTTCAAATAATATACTTTCTATGCAGATAGCCTCAATGAGATGTAAAACTTTCTTGGAAGAAAACTGGGGCTGTGTGAATTTCTGAACATTCATTTAAAAATAACCTCATTTTGCCTGTTTTTTCACTAGTACAATCAGGGTTTACATACCACAGCATCGGACACCTTTAAAAATATATCGGATGGGTAAGTAGGTAAATAGTTTTTTTTTAAATGGTAATTTGGCTATGGAAACAACAGAAATGATGTGTGATTGCAGTGCGAACAATTCACTTGAGAAATGACCAATTTTCTCCAACTTTCTCTTGCTTTTATCATGATAATTTCTTGTAAGTGGAGCTAATTTAGAATTTGAAATAAAATGAACAAATGTCCTGTAAGTTGAATTCCACTGTATACATCTGTCGCACTTCTACAGTGGTGTATTTAAGAAAAAAAAGTCTATGTCGATCACCCTTTCATATAGAAACCAATTACATGCAGAAAATGCCTTCTTGACTTTCAAAAAACCTCTCATTTGCAAGCACTGTTTGAATAGAAAACTTGGTGTCAGAAAAAGTTCAGTGTCAAAACCACTTTCATGTGGAAAACTTCCAGTGCCAAAACACCTTTCCCTTCTAAATAATTCTACATTAGCAGTCACAGTGAACCGGTTAGGTTAAAAATTTCTAAAATACTATAATTGTAAACACTTATCAGCTTCAATAGACCTCTGTGGACTTTTTTCCCCCTCAAAGAACTAACGGTATGTGATACCAAGCATTTTGTATGACTTCTTAAGAGCCATGGGACAAATTCTGCATTGCACTGTCTGACCCCATTGACTTCAGTGTGGGTTTCTACTGGTCTAGATGAGAGTACAATCTGACCATACATCTTTGTCTGACTCCCACAGAGTTCAGTGGGCTTTGGATCAGGCCCTAAAGCAGGCCAAGGACACAAACCCTTTAGTGGGTCAGATTCCATTCTGTTGAAGGAAGTGGGATATTTTAAAATATTATTTGTATTACTAAAGTGTCTATCAACCCTAGTTATGGACCAGGGTTCCATTGTGCAAGGCGCAGTATAAACACAGAACAAAAACATGGTCCCTACTCCAAGCAGCTTCCAAGCTAAGTATAAGAAAAGATACAACATAATATTATAATATTTTAGCAGACAGAAGGAGGCGTATGAGTAAACAATGAAACAATATTGGTCAGCATGATAGGCATTGGTTTCAAGCTTTCTCAATCAATAGACCATTGAGTGGGAGAAGAATCTGCTCATGGATACACTAGTCCTATCCAACCCCCCCCCACACTACTTCTCACAAAGTTTAAATCTTCAGGCTACCCTAGGCACTAATTAATCCATAGAGCCTCAGATAAGCTACCTAAGAGGCCACCTTTCTCCCTGCCTTACACCCATAGCTGCAACCAGTACTGCTGTCAGAGCTGGAACCCCCTCCATTAAAAAGAACAATAGAGGCCAGAGATTGGGAAATCTAGGCTCTACTGTAATACAAAAGCATAATAATTGTTGCACTGTAGCCGAATAATTCTTATTGAATATTTGTATTGTCATCAAAGAACAAAATGACAGCTCCTGCCCCTAAAAACTTGCGTATAATTCAAGAGACAAGAAGTGGAGACAGACAGATGGAGAGCACAGGGAAACAATGAGACAATGCTGGGCAGGATGATAGGCAGTGATCTCTGCACACCAGCTGCCTAACTGTTGTTGAGTTTTTTGTAGACCTCACGACAAAGAAGAATGTCAAATCAGTTAGTAATGATAATCAAGTCTCATCTTCAGGGTGTAAATGGACCAGCATATGAGTCAGGAAGGATATTTTGCTGCCATGAACAGTGTTATAGAATTGGTTGGGTGAATCATTGCTATTGCTTTTGCCATTTTTTTGAAATACCAGGCATTGGCCACTGATGGTTGTGATGGAATATCAGAAATGGTGGTCCAATGATCTGATCAAGGCCACTTTCAAGTTCAAGCTAAGTGAGGCCAGAATCAAAAAGATCTGATATCTGTCGGTCTGTCTATCTATCATCATTATAAAATCATTAGAGGCAAAGTCTGTCAGGATCTCTCATTGAACTTTTAATAGGCAGAACTGAATTTAGCAATTAATGTTACCATCTGTTATTTTCTTTTTAAATAATTATGTATTTTATCTTCAAAGAGGGAATGCTTTGTACTAATCCACTTTGGTGATGCCTAAATCACTTCCTATTGGGATAACGTTCAACTCAATTCCTTTGAGTCTTATGAGATGTCTTGACTGTCACCTGCCTCATTCAACAGCAGGGGAGATCACCAAGGTGTTTTTATCAGTTCAGCTCAGAACAGATCTGTGAACATAATGGAAACTATGAGCCTTAAATTAAAAAGAAAAAAAGCACCAGATGATTTAGCAGACTGCTTAGATGTTATCAGCATTGTAGAGAGGAGTTAATATCGAAAAGGGCAGGTGGGTGGTTAATTCTATGGAATGAATTAGTGGTCCCCTAGAATCTGAGCCAAGAAAACCAGAACCATCTTTTCTAACTGAACCAGATCTGCCCTTTTTCCTGGCTTGGATTTGGCAGTCCCCCAAATTTATTTGCTCCTAGATCCCTTCTCAGTGGAGTTATTTTATTAGGGATGTTTGTCTTCAGTCCTTTGATAGCTAGCTGTGTTCCAAAATAAATAAATTTCTTCTGCCACTTCTCTGGTTACACTGTGATTTTGATTTATGCACACAGAGTTTAAATAATTTGGGGAAGGGCATATGTCATGATCATAGAATATTAGGGTTGGAAGAGACCTCAGGAGGTCATCTAGTCCAATCCCCTGCTCAAAGCAGGACCAACCCCAATTAAATCAAGGTTTTGTCAAGATGGGACTCAAAAACCTCTAAGGATCTAACTATCCTCTTTGGAACCCTCCTTCAGTTAATTGAAGGCTGCTATCAAATCCCCCCTCACTCTTCTCTTCTGCAGACTAAACAAGCCCAGTTCCCTCAGCCTCTCCTCATATATCATGTGCCCCAGCCCCCTAATAATTTTTGTTGCCCTCTGCTGGACTCTCTCCAATTTGTCCACATCCCTTCTGTAGTGGGAGGACCCAAACTGGATCCAATACTCCAGGTGTGGCCTTACCAGTGCCAAATCAAGGGGAATAATCACTTCCCTTGATCTGCTGGCAATGCCCCTACTAATACAGCCCAATATGCCATTGGCCTTCTTGGCAACAAGGGCACACTGCTGACTCATATCCAGCTTCTCGTCCACTGTAATCCCCAGGTCCTTTTCTGCAGAAATGCTGCTTAGCCAGTCAGTCCTCAGACTGTAGCAGTGCATGGGATTCTTCCGTCCTAAGTGCAAGACTCTGCACTTGTCCTTGTTGAACCTCATCAGATTCCTTTTGGCCCAGTCCTCCAATTTGTCTAGGTCACTCTGGACCCTATCCCTACCCTCCATCATATCTACCTCTCCCCCCATTTTAGTGTCATCTGCCAACTTGCTGAGGGTGCAATTAATCCCATCATCCAGATCATTAATAAAGATGTTGAACAAAACCAATGAAAAACAATAAAATGATACAGACAACTTTCAGAATTGTCAGATGCACGCCTCCTAGCCCGGGAGTTGTCAGCCTTGAGACTTTCAAGTATCTAGACATCATTTCTGCAATGATCCCTTTTTTCTCCATTTACCCTTTTTCCTCCCCATTTTCCCCACCCTTGCTCCTTTATTATGATGGAGGTAAATTGTCCATTCATTTTTGGGAAGACACAGTAGTACTCCTTTCAATAAATTACCTTTCCCACATCCACAGAGGTCTCTGCCTTAGTAATCCTTTGTTCTTCATGTAGTTGATTATTTTAGTCACAATTTCTCTTTGTGTTAAGCTTTCAAGGGATGGACGTGCACAAGTCCATGGGGCCGGACGAGTTGCATCCGAGAGTGCTGAAGGAATTGGCGGCTGTGATTGCAGAGCCACTTGCCATTATCTTTGAAAACTCGTGGCGAACCGGGGAAGTCCCGGATGACTGGAAAAAGGCTAATGTAGTGCCAATCTTTAAAAAAGGGAAGAAGGAAGATCCTGGGAACTACAGGCCAGTCAGCCTCACCTCAGTCCCTGGAAAAATCATGGAGCAGGTCCTCAAAGAATCAATCCTGAAGCACTTGCATGAGAGGAAAGTGATCAGGAACAGCCAGCATGGATTCACCAAGGGAAGGTCATGCCTGACTAATCTAATCGCCTTTTATGATGAGATTACTGGTTCTGTGGATGAAGGGAAAGCAGTGGATGTATTGTTTCTTGACTTTAGCAAAGCTTTTGACACGGTCTCCCATAGTATTCTTGTCAGCAAGTTAAGGAAGTATGGGCTGGATGAATGCACTATAAGGTGGGTAGAAAGCTGGCTAAATTGTCGGGCTCAACGGGTAGTGATCAATGGCTCCATGTCTAGTTGGCAGCCGGTATCAAGTGGAGTGCCCCAAGGGTCGGTCCTGGGGCCGGTTTTATTCAATATCTTCATAAATGATCTGGAGGATGGTGTGGATTGCACTCTCAGCAAATTTGCGGATGATACTAAACTGGGAGGAGTGGTAGATACGCTGGAGGGGAGGGATAGGATACAGAAGGACCTAGACCAATTGGAAGATTGGGCCAAAAGGAATCTGATGAGGTTCAATAAGGATAAGTGCAGGGTCCTGCACTTAGGACGGAAGAACCCAATGCACAGCTACAGACTAGGGACCGAATGGCTAGGCAGCAGTTCTGCAGAAAAGGACCTAGGGGTGACAGTGGACGAGAAGCTGGATATGAGTCAGCAGTGTGCCCTTGTTGCCAAGAAGGCCAATGGCATTTTGGGATGTATAAGTAGGGGCATAGCGAGCAGATCGAGGGACGTGATCGTTCCCCTCTATTCGACATTGGTGAGGCCTCATCTGGAGTACTGTGTCCAGTTTTGGGCCCCACACTTCAAGAAGGATGTGGATAAATTGGAGAGAGTCCAGCGAAGGGCAACAAAAATGATTAGGGGACTGGAACACATGACTTATGAGGAGAGGCTGAGGGAGCTGGGATTGTTTAGCCTGCAGAAGAGAAGAATGAGGGGGGATTTGATAGCTGCTTTCAACTACCTGAAAGGGGGTTCCAAAGAGGATGGCTCTAGACTGTTCTCAATGGTAGCAGATGACAGAACGAGGAGTAATGGTCTCAAGTTGCAGTGGGGGAGGTTTAGATTGGATATTAGGAAAAACTTTTTCACTAGGAGGGTGGTGAAACACTGGAATGCGTTACCTAGGGAGGTGGTAGAATCTCCTTCCTTAGAGGTTTTTAAGGTCAGGCTTGACAAAGCCCTGGCTGGGATGATTTAACTGGGAATTGGTCCTGCTTTGAGCAGGGGGTTGGACTAGATGACCTTCTGGGGTCCCTTCCAACCCTGATATTCTATGATTCTATGATTCTATGATTCTATGATGATAACGATTAATTATTTGCATTACTGTAGCACTTAGGAACCCCAGTTATGCATCAGAACCCAATAGAATTAGGTGCATCAACAACCACAAAACACAAAGATGGTCCCAGCCCCAAATAAGCTACAATACTGTAGTACAACCTCTTGCATAACACAAACCGTAAACCTCACCTAGTAATTCCTGCATCGGACACATAGCATCTTGGGGATTGATGCTTATCAAAACGTGGCCCTGTCCCCCACTGTGGATGGTCAATAGTCTGTTGTGAGTGAACCATCTACTGGATCCCATATGCTGCTAAGACTCCTGACTCTGGGAAGTGCCTGTCACTATTCCTCACTTTGGGTCTCTAATGCTACCTTTTCTTGGGATGTGGGGCTCCACAGCCCAGCTGCTTTAGACCCTGAAATCAATACCTCAGTCCCCCCGAGCCATCCAGTTGCTTATATACCTTCCCACAGAGTTCCACGTCACTGAGCTTCTAAATTAACCTCTTCAGGGACAGTATGGCTGGCAAGGAAGGAACATAGTCTTAGCAAAGAAATGTCTTAATCACAGTCACTTTTATTCTTTAAAACACTATAGAGTTAAGCTGTACAATAACAAAATAACAGTCCTGAGACTCCCACCCCATTAGTCTGATCCTGCTTCTTCTGAGAGTGTCAGAATCACAGAAATGTAGGGCTGGAAAGTACCTCAAGAGGTATGTAGTCCATCCCCCTGCATTGAGGCAGAATTAGGCATAGCTAGATCATCCCTACCAAGTGTTTGTCTAACCTGTTCTTTAAAAACCTCTAGTGACAGGGATTCCACAGTCTTCCTAGGGAACCTGTTCCAGTACCTAACTATCCTTATTGTTAACAAGTTTATCCTAATATCCAACCTAAATCACCCTTGCTGCAAACCAAGCTAATTATTTCTTGTCCTACCCTGAGTGAACGTGGAGAACAATTGATCATTGTCCTCTTTATAACCATCTTTAACATATTTGAAGACGGTTATCACATTCCTCCACAACCTTCTCATCTCTGGACTAAACAGGCTCAGTTCTTTCAATCTTTCCTCATAGGTCATGTTTTCTAAACCTTTTATCATTCTTGTTTCTCTCCTCTGGACTCTCTCCAGTTTGTTCACATATTTCTTAAAGTATAGTGCCCAAAAGCGGGCACAGTATTCTAGCTGAAGCCTCACCACTGGTGAATAGAGTCAAAAAATTACCTCCTGTATCTTACATATGATACAGGATTCATAATACATCCTAGAATTACTTTTGCCTTCTTTGCAACAGCAACATATTGTTGTTTCATATTCAAATTGTAATCCACTACAACCCCCAGATCCTTTTCAGCAATACTATTGCCTAGCCACTTATTCCCTATTTTGTAGTTGTAAATTTGATTTTTCCATCTTAGGTGTAGTATTTTGCACTTGGCTTTATTAAATTTCACCTTACTGATTTCAGACCAACTCTCCAATTTATCAAAATCCTTTTGAATTCTAATTCTGTCCTCTTAAGTGTTAGCAACCCCCATCTTCAAATTTTATCAGTGTGCTCTCCACTCCATCATCCAAGTTGTTAATGAAAATATTTTGTCTGGGTCCAGTCAGAATTTTAAGCAAGACAGACCCCTACTGATCTCTCTCTCTCTCTCTGTCTCTCTCTCACACACCTAGTCTCCTAGGAGGTGATAGATGCGCCCCAGAGAGCTTTCCACTTTAATAACAATCTCTGACCTTTTTGACTATTTTCCCAGGATGAGGAAAACCAGCCACTTTCCCCAACCAGGCTTCTGTGTAGAGAATTCATAGTTCTTGTAGATGTGCCAGTAGGCAACAGGAAGTCAGATCTAATATATCTTGCTGGATCTCTCTCACTTAATGTCTTTCTTGAGATAGCCCACACCCCTTCTGAGCAAGGCCACATCTGGAATAGACTGATCTTGTCAGAGCCAGAATGGTTTTATATCACAGAACACAGTTTGGTAGCTAGCACACAAAATGGTAGATACAAAACAACACAGAGTTCACAAAACAAAATGGAGTTCACAGTTTGATACAGACATATCCCCTTCTGTCGGCATGCTACTTTCAGTAGAATTATTCTGCTTTTGACTTCATTGGACTTATTCTAGATTTACACTAGTGTAACTGAGAGCAATAAATTGCCCTAAAATTATAAACAGATATTATAATTTATTCAGGATGAGTCATGTTTCTGAACATGCACATTAAGATGCTGAGCAAAATTAGTGCAATTTACCTTTAAATAACATGAAGAACACCGTTATTTCTTACAGAGGAGAAGGAAATACTATGTTTGTTTCATTCTCTCTCTCTCAGTACTTATAAAGCTCTCATCCTACAATTTAAGGGACTCCTATGTATTTAAAAATAGAAATACCAACAGTCTCTCCCTTCCCAGTCTGCAGAAAAAAAATAGCTGGATAAGTTTATAAGGCTTTTGTTGGCTTGTTTATGTCTGCATTTGTAAGTAAATGGGTGTGTTGTGTCTATGTTTGTGTGTGAGACAAACTTACTGATGGAAAGCTAAGTCAAAGAAGTTACGTTCCATTTAGTTCTGGGGTCATTATTTGCTTTTGCTGGAATGAGTTCCATAGTTTAGTTCCAGCAGTTCTGATTGAGGCAGTCTTGAGATTCCTCATATTGCATGACAGCTCTACTGTGGAAAGTAACGGCTGTGGGTGGTTATGGTTATGGAAGGAGAGGTGACCTGCCAACTAGTGAGAGCAAAGTATGTGAAGGTTGTTGAGCATCAGGTCAGAAAACTGAATTCAATATTCAATGGGAAGCCAGTGCAGAGAGTAGAGCACTGGAGAGAGACTAAATAGATGGGCTGTTTGCATTTCGTACCAGCTGGAGCTTTTTCAGGGCATATGGCTTCATTTGTAGAAGTATTCTACAATTCCTTCCAAATGTATGCCAAGCCATGCAAAAAGAGTTACAAAAATAGGCATGTCCTCCTAATTACAAGACTTTTATTGGATAAGTGATTCAGCTGAAAGGTATGTACATTCACATGTTGCCAGATATTTCTATATTGGTGTCTACGGGCTGCTTTACAGATCCTACTCAGGATGGCATATAATTTCACAAAAGGCTAATGTTAACTTATGGTTACTAAACACTATAAACTAATCCAAACCAGCTCTATGTCTATATTTCATCTGACCCAGCCAGTGCTGGTGAGTGCCTGAATTTGGTAGAGACTGGACCATAGATGAAGGTTACCTGGCTGAAACTCAATCCACAAAAGATGGAGTGATGCTCGGAGTACAGAGGGAACTGCCAAAGATGTACCAAGGATTATCTGGTCCTTATGGACACAGGAAGGTAAAGGATGGATGTTAAATCATCACTTGTTTCTTGGGCTGGATCCACAGCTGTCATTAGGCTGACCAAGCTTTCTAAAATCTCCATCTGGCTAGGAGATTGTGGCCATGACTTTGCACCCTGAGGTTATAGCTTCCTGCAATGTGCTCTGTGTAGCACACAGCTACACCTGAAGTCAGTTAGAAACTGAAGCTAGTACAGACTGTATGTCAGCTTGCTTGTTAAGTGGCATTTCTCATCAGGAGTAAAACTTAACCCACACGTCTAGGAGGTTAATGATTAATCATTAATGATCTGGAGGATGGCATGGATTGCACCCTCAACAAGTTTGCAGATGACACTAAACTGGGAGGAGAGGTAGATACACTGGAGGGTAGGGATAGGACACAGAGGGCCCTAGACAAATTGGAGGATTGGGCCAAAAGAAATCTGATGAGGTTCAACAAGAACAAGTGCAGAGTCCTGCACTTAGGACAGAAGAATCCCATACACCGCTACAGACTAGGGACCGAATGGCTCGGCGGCAGTTCTGCAGGAAAGGACCTAGGGGTTACAGTGGACGAGAAGCTGGATATGAGTCAACAGTGTGCCCTTGTTGCCAAGAAGGCCAATGACATTTTGGGCTGTTTTAGTAGGGGCATTGCCAGCAGATAGAGGGACGTGATCGTTCCCCTCTATTCGACATTGGAGAGGCCTCATCTGGAGTACTGTGTCCAGTTTTGGGCCCCTCACTACAAGAAGGATGTGGAAAAATTGGCAAGCGTCCAGCAGAGGGCAACAAAAATGATTAGGGGACTGGAACACATGATTTATGAGGAGAGGCTGAGGGAACTGGGATTGTTTAGTCTGCGGAAGAGAAGAATGAGAGGGGATTTGATAGCTGCTTTCAACTACCTGAAAGGGGGTTCCAAAGAGGATGGATCTAGACTGTTCTCAGTGGTAGCAGATGACAGAACAAGGAGTAATGGTCTCAAGTTGCAGTGGGGGAGGTTTAGGTTGGATATTAGGAAAAACTTTTTCAATAGGAGGGTGGTGAAGCACTGGAATTCCTTACCTCGGGAGGTAGTGGAATCTCCTTCCTTAGAGGTTTTTAAGGTTAGGCTTGACAAAGCCCTGGCTGGGATGATTTAGTTGGGGGCTTTGAGCAGGGGGTTGGACTAGATGACCTCCTGAGGTCCCTTCCAACCCTGATATTCTATGATTCTAGGTCCTGAACTGGTTAGTTTTTTGTGGGCAATTGAATAAAGTTTTAAATGCCCTGGGACCTGCTTATTTGAGCAACTGTCATACTACCACAGTTGTAATTAACAGAGGGGCTCAAATGGAGCCTCCGGGGATTATGAGTGCTGGGGCATCTGGCAGGGTACTCTCTACGTTCCCTTTGGAATTCACTACCTTTTCCTTAAACCAAACTCTGATGATCTGCAAACCTATGTCCACTCAGATCTTTGAGGGTTTGCATTTGTGTATTGACGGCTGTGATCTGTGGTTGGGATAGAACTCTGGTTTTCATTTGATTGTTTTGGAGAGGCTGCTTCATTAATTCTTGTCTTGTATTTGTGTATATGGTTACTGCACTGAAATCCCTAGATAGGCACTTTTGTAAATGTACTCACAGATTTTAAGGCCAGAATGGACCCTTATGATTATTTATTCTGACCTCCTGCATAACCCAGACCATAGAATTTTACTCAGTAATTCCAGTACCAAGCCTATAAATACAGATATATACAACCAAATAAATAAATTATGGGCTGGCTTAGCATCGGCCTCTTTGCAAGTCACCAAGAATTTATGCTCATAGCTAAATCCACCCATTTTTGGACAATTCTCCATTAAAAACACAAGCCCCACAGACCTACAGGGTGACATGCATAGAAAAAATTGTCAAATAGTGGTAGATCATTAGTTAGGAGAAGAGTTTGAAGTTAATGAACTTGATTCTCAAGTCCAGCAGCACTGCCCTTGGCAAGTGACCGCAAGTGTGGGGAGAACACAGGGAACTTTAAGCCACCTTTATACTCTCCTGATCCTGAGGTTGGTACCCATGTGCCCTAGGGGCTGTTTTGCAGTCTGGGTATTGTTGGAATGCAATGACATTCTAGCCATAGCTCCACAGCTGAAGGTTGTGATATGAAGCTGATTCTATGCTATTGTGGGATTTCTCCATGCTGGTGGGATATTCTGCTAGCCAATTCCATTGGTTCGGTGGCCTCAGAGCAGGAATGCCATTTGCAATGGGGCAAAGAGGGCAGTTGCCCCCTAAGATCCTGATTTGCCCTCTCCCCCCAGATTTTTCATAGGTCTCAGTCTTCCACTCTTTGTCCCCCTCCCACCTGACTTCACAGAATATAATATAATCATATAGACTGTTCTATAGACTGATAGAATTTGCCCCTTCCCTCTACCCCTGAGTTTTTCTGAAATGATGCCCTTCCCCACAGGAGGAACACAAAGTGGCTGTATAGGTCTCTGGCCCATCCCTTTTATGGTCTGAACTGGAGCTGAAAGCCCGTATTCTGGGAAGCATCACATATTGCCGAGACTATTGAATTCTCTTCCAAGTGAGGTCCTATTACTCTGAGAAACAGTCCCTTCTAATCTACTACAAGGAACACGGAAGGCAGGAGGTGGGGGCTGGAAACAAGGAAGGCAAGACATTGTAAATATAACAGTCAGAAAAACTCCCATACACTCTCTCCTCCCTCCCACACACACACGAGTCAGCACCAGCTGTAGGCCCAATTAAACTCTGCAGTTCACAGGTGTTCAGAGGAATGATTATAACATAAAAGCACATTTCTCTTTAGGGCTCTTTTTAACATTTTTAGTGCTATTTAAATTTAATAGAGTCAACCCCCCCTCCCCGAAAAAAAAAACAAAAACCAAACCAAACAAAAAGCCAATCACATCAACCAACACAGGGAGAATTATACAAAAGAAGAAAATTACACACCCATGCCTGTAGTTTAATTGAACATTAACAGTCAGTTGTGGTGAGTGGCAGTATGGTCTAGTGGAAAGGGGCCAGACCTGGGAGCTAGGCCCAGTGGTTCTCAACCTTTCAAGATGACTGTACCCCTTTCAGGAGTCTGATTTGTCTTGCATACCCTAAGTTTCACCTCCCTTAAAAACTACTTGCTTATAAAATCAGACCTAAAAATAAAAAAAAGTATCACTGCACAGTATTACTGAAAAATTGCTTCCTTTCTCATTTTGTCTGTATGAAATTGTAGTTTGTACTGACTTCACTAATGCTTTTTATGTAGCTCATTGTAAGACATCTGGGTACGCGTTTCCCTGGTTGAGAACCACTGGGAGACCTGGAGTCAACTCCTAGTTCAGCCATACCCTTCCTATGCAACCTTGAGCACATTTCTTAACCTACCTTGTTGTTTATCAGGCCCACATCTGTAAATGAAAATGTTTTCCTACCTTGCATGGATGTTGTGAGATTTAATAATAACCACAGAATCACAGAAGTATAGGGGTGGAAGGGATCTCAAGCCACCTGTGCTGATGCAGTACCAAGTGAACGTGGAATGGCTGAAGACACTTAGATACTGTGGTGATAAGGGATACATAAGAAACTTGATAGAAGTTGTCTAGTGGATGGGGCACTGGGCTGAGAAGCAAGAGATCTAAATCCTATTCCTGTCTTGAGCACTAACTCCTAAGAGACCCTGGAAAATTTGCTGTACCTGTGCTGTCTTTTTCGAGTATAAACTCTTCAGAGCAGAGACTACCTCTTACTAGGTGTTTGTACATGGAAAATGTCATATTTACAGTCTGCAAGAAAAATAAAGGTCAGCAGCTTTATTTACAGTTGCTGCCAACAAGAACAGAGCTGGGAAAGATAATGGAAATCAAATAATTCAAGGAAAATTATACAGGGGGAAAAATTGCCAGAATCCACAATGGATGTTATTGACAATGAACTGTTGGCCCAGCTATAGCCAAGAAGACACTGTCATTTCCACAGGAGTTCACAGTGTTGAGCTCTGTAATAAGTTTCTTTTATACACCTCCATTCCTCAAAATAATCGTTCCTCAGAAGGCATCAATAATAATAACTCTACCAGTCAGCGCTAGAAATTAGTGGTGAGGATTCATGATGTTTTGACCAGAGAAGGATGTCTCAGGTTGAACGCCATAGAATCTATCTCAAATCCTGATTCAAAAAAAAAATCCCAATATCAACCTCCTTAGATAGCTATTGTTCTTTACTGGAGAGATAACAATACAAAGAGTGGAGGACAAGATCCTGGAAAATCAAGATGGATGTATTTGTTTTAACCATAAGCCATTGGACTCGATGCAGGAATCACTGAGTGATATTCTCCAGCCTGTGTTATACAGGAGATTCGATTTGATTTTCACAATCGTTCCCTCTGGTCTTAAAATCGATGAAAATTCAATATTATCTGCCCTTCCATTCACAATGGCAATTGGGTTACAGACAATAATTATAAGAGACAACCCCAGTGATGGGAATCCAAACATTTTATTTTACTGGCAAAGCCTTTTTATATGTCAAACCTTGAAGATACTCTATCACCAAAAGATATTTGTTACCTACCTTTGGGAAATACTGAGGACTTCAAGTAAATTGCAAGTGGGGACGGATGAACATAAGAACATAAGAGTAGCTACACTGGGTCAGACCAAAGGTCCATCCAGCCCAGTATCCTGTGTACCAACAGTGGCCAATGCCAGGTGCCCCAGAGGGAGTGAACCTAACAGATAATGATCTAGTGATCTCTCTCCTGCCATCCATCTCCACCCTCTGACAAAAAGAGGCTAGGGACACCATTCCTTACCCATACTGGATGGAAACTCTTCAGGGCAAGGGCAGTCTTTTTAGTTCTCTATGCAGCATAGTACAAAGGGAAAATATAGTGCCCATATACAAAAGGGGAAATAAGGGCAACCTGGGGAATTACAGACCAGTCAGCTTAACTTCTGTACCTGGAAAGATAATGGAGAAAATAATTAAGCAATCAATTTGCAAACACCAAGAAGATAATAAGGTGATAAATAACACTCAGCATGGCTTTGTAAAGAATAAATTGTGTTAAACCAACCTGATAGCTTTCTTTGACAGGGTAACAAGCCTTGTGGATGGGGGGAAGCAGTAGATGCAATATATCTTGACTTTAGTAAGGCTTTTGATACTGTCTCACATGACCTTCTGATAAACAATCTAGGGAAATGCAACCTAGATGGAGCTGCTATAAGGTGTGTGCATAACTGGTTGGAAAATTGTTCCCAGAGAGGAGTTATCAGTGGTTCACAGTCATGCTGGAAGGACATAACGAGTGGGGTCCCACATGGATCGGTTCTGAGTCCAGTTCTGTTCAAATATCTTCATCAATGATTTAGATAATGGCATAGAGCAGTGTTTCCCAAACTTGGGAAGCCGCTTGTTCAGGGAAAGCCCCTGGCGGGCTGGGCGGGTTTGTTTACCTGCCGTATCTGCAGGTTCGGCTGATCGCGACTCCCACTGGCCACTGTTTGCGGCTGCAGGCCAATGGGGGCTGTGGGAAGTGGTGGCTGGTACATCCCTCAGCCTGCTCCACTTCCCACAGCCCCCATTGGCCGCAGTGGTGAACCACGGCCAGTGGGAGCCGCGATCGGCCGAACCGGCGGCGGGCTCGCCAGGGCTTTCCCTGAACAAGTGACGTCCCAAGTTTGGGAAACACTGGCATAGAGAATACACTTATAAAATTTGAGGATGATGACAACCGGGGAGGGGTTGCTAGTGATTTGGAGGATAGGATTAAAATTCAAAATGATCTGGACAAACTGGAGAAATGGTCTGAAGTAAATAGGATGAAATTCAATTAGGACAAATGCAAAGTACTCCACGTAGGAAGGAACAATCAAATCAGTTGCACACATACAAAATGGGAAATGACTTTCTAGGAAGGAGTACTGTAGAAAGGGATTTGGGGGTCATAGTGGATCACAAGCTAAATATGAGTCAATAATGTGCTGGAAATGGCCCAACTTGATGATCACTTTAGATAAGCTATTACCAGCAGGACAGTGGGGTGGGAGGAGGTATTGTTTCATATTCTCTGTGTGTATATAAAGTCTGCTGCAGTTTCCACGGTATGCATCCAATGAAGTGAGCTGTAGCTCACGAAAGCTCATGCTCAAATAAATTGGTTAGTCTCTAAGGTGCCACAAGTACTCCTTTTCTTTTAGTGTAACACTGTCTCAAAAAAGGGAAACATCATTCTGGGATGTATTAGCAGGAGTATTGTAAGCAAGACATGAGAAGTAATTCTTCCGCTCTACTCCACGCTGATTAGGCCTCAACTGGAGTATTGTGTCCAGTTCTGGGTACCACATTTCAGGAAAGATGTGGACAAATTGGAGAAAGTCCAGAGAAGAGCAACAAAAATGATTAAAGGTCTAGATAACATGACCTATGAGGGAGGATTGAAAAAAATGGGTTTGTTTAGTGTGGAGAAGAGAAGACTGAGAGGAGACATGATAACAGCTTTCAAGGACATAAAAGGTTGTTACAAGGAGGAGGGAGAAAAAATGTTCTTCTTAACCTCTGAGGACAGGACAAGAAGCAATGGGCTTAAATTGCAGCAAGGGAGGTTTAGGTTGGACATTAGGAAAAACTTCCTAATTGTCAGAGTGGTTAAGTGCTGGAATAAATTGCCTAGGGAGGTTGTGGAATCTCCATCATTGGGTATTTTTAAAAGCACATTGGACAAACACCTGTCAGGGATGGTCTAGATAATATTTAATCCTGCCATGAGTGTAGAGGACTGGACTAGATCACCTCTTGAGGTCCCTTCCAGTCCTATGATTCTATGGGGCCCTGATCCAAGACTGTGACTCCCAGGTGAAACTGCAGTACAAATAGATAATAATTAATATTTGAACACATTCGCTTACAACACCCATTCCTTTCCGATCGATACAGCAGTCCTTGTTACAAATCAGATGCATAGATCAAATTGGTATTCACATTAATTTTGACATTGCCTGTTTACTTGACAGCATCCCTTAAGCTACCATAGTACTGTAACTCACTTCATTATTGTGGTGTAAGGAGAAATTGAGCCCTTTTCTCTATTGTGCTATTAAAAATTTCTGAAGAGAAATGCCTTAAAATAATACTGTGGTTTTATCAGGAAGGGAATAAAAGGGCTGGAGTGTTGAATGACCTTCAGGGTGGGGCTTTCATGGGAATTAAGTAAACCAATGCTCAGCTTTGAGACCTCAAACTGAACCTCCCTTTTAAAACAGCCAGTGCTTTGCATTTCTGGTGTGCTGATAACTATACATACCCACATCCATCTGTAGATTATACAATCTTATGAAAAGGATCCTGCTAAATAATCTAAACCCTTTTCAGAAGTGATGAATTTGCATGAGATGGAATTTTCTTAACTTTTGAATATAAGGAAGTTTAAATTTCACTAAAAATATGTCATCAGTTCTTCTTAGAATATGTGCTATTTACTTATGCGAAACAATCTGTTCTACCTTGCATTAAGCTGTGACACTTCAGGTACCTTTCCTAGACCTGAAGAATATCAACATAATTAATTATCAGCTCTCAAAGACAGAAAAAAATCCACAGCTGCTATAAGAAGAATGAGAGGCACAAGGTGGGTGAGGTAATATATTTTATTGGACCAAATTCTGTTGGTGAGAGAGACAAGAAAGATAGTGGGTATGTCTACATAACAATTAAACACCTGCAGCTGGCCTGCGCCAGCTGCCTTGGTCTCTAAAATAGCAGTGTAAACATTCAGACTTGGGCTGGAGCCCAGGCTTTGGGACCCTTCCCGCTTGCAGGATCTCAGAGCTCGGGCTCCAGCCTGAGCCCAAACATTTACACTGCAATTTTACAGCCTCGCAGCCCAAACCCTGTGAGCCTGAGCCAGCAGATCCTGGCTAGCCACAGGTGTTTAATTGCTGTGTAGCTAGACCCAGTGTGTTCCAGTCATTCCAGGTCTGAGAGTCAGGACTGCTGGGTTAAATTCCCAGTTTTTCTATTGACGCTTTCGGTGACTTTAGGAAAGTGACTTAACTGCTTTGGGCCTCCATTTTCCCATCTGTAACATGAGGATGATCATGAGGAACACACGGATCGAACATAACTTTTTAGTGTTTGTAGTATATCTTGAGCTCAAGAGATGAAACATGTTAAGTAAGCGCCTTTGGGTTCAGAAGCCAGGGCCAGATCCTTTGCTATTGATGAGGCATGCACAGAGTGAATCGAGAGATCAACAGAGCAAAGGGAGCATAAAGCTCAGCTTTGCACTTCCTGATCTGGAGCCCCAGCGTGTGAATGCTTCCCCTGCAATAAGTGAGCACAGTATGAGGAACGTATCAATTCTTCTTCCATATGCAAATATGACTGATAAGGCTGTGACATCAGTTAGGGTGTGAACAGAATTTTCAAAAATGCCTGCATGATTTAAGCATCTAAGGGCTTGTATACATGTTGTGTGAGTCCGCACTAGAAGGATGTAACTTCTAGTGCACAAGCATGATGCGTATTAACTGGCACATGTGGACCCTGCCGGTGAGCACTAGAAGTTCCTCAGTGAGTGTTTATGTGGTCCTGTTTCAAACAATACTGCATTAATGTATGCCAGACAACTTCCTGAAGATGAAAATAGCACCTAGTAGGATTTTCAAAAGCACCTAGGGACCTAAATCCTATTGAAAGCAATGGGAGCTGGGTGCCTAACCTGCTTTAAGTGCTTTTGAAAATCCCACTAGGAAGGAATCTGCATCTTTAAACTCTTAAATACCTTTGAAAATCTAGCCTTTGGAGATTTAGGCTATGTCTACAATGCAGCTGGAAGGCGTGATTGCCAGCCTGGGTAGACAGTCTCCTACTGGTATGTCTATTCTGCAGATGGAAGGTGTGATTCTCAGTATGGGGAGACATACACTTGCACTAGTTCAGCTCCAGCAAATACACTAAACAGCCACTTGAGTCCAAGCCTGCCTGAGATCCTGGGTTCCAGCTTGGGTGGCTAGCCCAATTGTCTGCCTGTGTCACAACATCCACACTGCTATTTTTAATGTGCTAGCTGGAGCTGGGCTCGTGCACATCTGGGACTCACACTCCCAGCAGCAGTGTAGACATACCTGTAGGAAATGCGCGCAGAGTGTCAGCAGGATTAAATTTCCAAAGGGCCTACGTTACCTTTAAAAATTGGACTTATGTGCCTCACCCAATTAGGTGCTTTTGAAAATTGCACTCTCTGTGCCTGACTCAGAACTCTCTTATCCCTGATTTACTCAAGTGTAACTTCATTGTACTCGGTGAAGTTACATTGATAAAACCAACGTGAGATCTGAATCATGCTTTTTGCTGTCTTAGCTTTGTTATTGGCAGCTGGCTTCACCAACAATGTTGGCATCATGTCAAGAAGCCTTTCCCCCAAAAAACATTTGTTTCATGTTTTCAAATTAAGTTCGCAAACATTTATATTGCACAAAGTCCTTAGTGTAGTCAAAGCTGGTCCTTTCTTTGTTTGTTTGTCTAGCATATAAATCAGCACAAACATTAATTAATCCCAGAATTTAAAGTCAACGTTTTAGCTATTTGTTTGCAGCCTTAGAATGCTTGATATAATGGTACATTTTATTAATAATTGCTGCTTATAACTTGGTAAAAACAGTTGCAAATCCTGTTTTGCACTATGCACCTTGCTCTGTTGGTGAATGAGGGAAGCAGCTAGAATAGGGGCGGCCAACCTGGGGCTCCGGAGCCACGTGCGGCTCTTCAGACGTTAAGATGCGGCTCCTTGTCTAGGCACCGACTCCGGGGCTGGAGCTACAAGCGCCAACTTTCCAATGTGCCGGGGGGTGCTCACTGCTCAACCCCTGGCTCTGCCACAGGCCCTGCCCCCACTCCACCCCTTCCCGTCCCCTCCCCCGAGCCTGCCGTGCCCTCGCTCCCCCCACCCCCCGAGCCTCCTGCACGACGCGAAACAGCTGATCGGGAGGTGCGGGGAGGAGCTGATGGGGGGCGGGGGGGGGGGGCTGCTGATGTATTACTGAGGCTCTTTGGCAACGTACATTGGTAAATTCTAGCTCCTTCTCAGGCTCAGCTTGGCCACCCCTGAGCTAGAATAAGGGGATGGTGGTTTTGTATTTAAAGGCCACATCAGTGGAAGATGAGGAGTCATAAGGCTACCCCACCTCCCTGTAATGCCTCTCTGTGTCTCACCGCAGTCATGGGGGGATAGCAGGGGCTGCACGGGTGTAGTCATTTTGGGCCACACTTTCAATAATATTTAGGCTCCCAAAGACCCAGGCGGGCACCTTGTGAAATTTTCAACAGCACCTAAGCAGGTTAGATGCCTAACTCCCAATGACTGGTTTCCTCTCTCACATACAGCAGGCTGGCTCTTTGACTGAAGTTGTAAAGATTCGCACCTTTAAATCTAGAAGCCTCCAGTTCAGTCCGTGTGGTTGGGCAAGATGGAGGCTGTTACAGATGGTCTGCCACCCCCACATGATTAGGTAAGTTGTGGGAGGAAAGGGGGTGGCGGCAAGAGGTTCTGCTCCTCCCTCAAATGCACCAGCCAGAAGGAAGGGGTTTGGAGTTTATTATCAGTCAGAGCCAGTCATAGATTGTTCCCTCCCAGAAGCAAGGGAAGAGCAGGGAAGGACTTGACTGGGTGGCACAATTGCTTCCTTGGGCTGTTCCTAGTTCAGGCAGCTACTTGCAGCCCATTTCGCAGGGCCAGGAGCAAAAGGTCAGCTGCTCTCTCAATCTTTAGTGAAAAGGTTTAAAAGAACGATCAAGCATTAATTGTGCAATGCTCACAAATGTCTGAAGGGAAGAGTGGAACTCAGTTCTGCCATCCGTGATGACACAGTAGTATGCACAGCCAATCTGTGCACGTCTTGTCTTTACACTGACCATCCATTAGCCATCATTCTCCTATCTCGCAGAAGCAAAAACATCCTATAACGTGATACTGACCAAATGAGACAGACCCCAACATTCAGCGAGGGGAAGAGCAAAGCAAAACTGTCTGAAATTCTTAAAATCCCACGGGATGATTATGGCTCGCTTATAGGGGTGTCAGGGGTGAGGCTTGTTGTTGAAGCTGCATCCTTGCCATCTTCAAATGTGTGTGTGGAGGGTGGGGGTGAGCCAGGGAAGAGACCTCCGGTCCCTTGATTATATAGAAATGGTGGACCTACCACCTCTTACAAGTGGCACAAAGGAGCTATAGTTGTTATTCTAATGGAATTATGTTGGGGTACAGATTTAATCTTCCCCCAACCTCCCTGTAGACACATACATTCTTCACCTATACTAAACCCAATTGCTTATCTAAAGATTATGCCAACCAATGGTGCCCTTCTGGCTATTCTCTCCCCACCAAGTCTGCTTTCTCCCAACACAAGCCTCCTTTGCAACAGGATCTTCCTCATTACTTGTATATATTTGCATGGAGGTGCCTTGCTGTGCTGAGAGCATTCATCTGGCCAGGTAGGTTACCCCTAAAAAAAAAAAAAAAAAGGAAAAGGAGAAGGCATTTTGATAGAGGGTCCATTTGACTTCACATTGAAGATCAGGTTTGTAGGTGTTTTCTATAGGTGACCCAAGTCTCACAGCCATAGAGGAGGGTTGGGGTTACCATCGCTTTATAAACTAAAAATCTAGTGTCTGCTCTGATGTCGAGCACCAGAACGTTCTATGGAAGATCCTCGACATAAGGCGGGAGGATTGCCGCACTAATGTCCTCACAGAGGCCGACAGCTTCAGCGTTGAGGCCCTGATTATCCAGCACAGCTGAGGTGGAGCAGGTCCTGTGTGCGCATGCCTGATATATGCTTACCAAAACAACAGCTGTATGCCCAGCTCACCAAAGAAAAAAGGAAATGAGGAGGCCAAAAGAAATGCTTTATAGACATCATCAAGATAAACATCAAGCACTGGGGCACTGACACCAGACACTGGGAGACAGCAGCCCAGGATAGGGATAACTGGCAAAGACTTGTCAGAGAAGGAACGGTCACTTTTGAGTAAAATCCCCTTGTCCTAGATGCAGAAAAATGCTGGAAAAGAAAGAACGGATGGCCGTCACGCAGCAATCGTGGCCCAACCCTGACTTCCAACACCATCCACAATGTCTGCCAATGAGCCTGCGGTTCAAGGATCAGACTCCTCAGTCACCAAAGGACCCATACAAAAATAAAACCTGTGAAAGATCATCCTTGACCTTGAGGGATCGCTGCCACTGAAGATCGGGGATAGGGAAATAGTTATCAGGAATAGCAGCTGGGAACAGTGAGAACTAACTGACGATTTTTCCAACATTACAAAACATTTGGTTCAGGTTTGTTTTTAGTGAAGAACAAAAATTCTGGGATGCTTTCATTATTTCCAAGCCAATTCACCCATCCTTAAAAATATATTTCAGCTATTTTATTTGATTAAAAAAAACCCAGACATTCTTGTGCCAGATTGATTTGCTCCTTTCAAACTCAGTGAAAGTAAAGCAGGTAAGCAGGTTCCTTGTTTTGTTTGGTAGCTGGAGGCATGGCCAGCAGGCAGTACTGCTTAAATAATTGTTGCCCTGAGCTTGGTTTTGCAACAACTGAGTAATTACTTTTTCATTGGTTCCTTTAAGTTCAGAGAATTCTGAGCTTTGGTTTCCAGGACATTTTCTCTAGGGTGATTCATTTACTGTTGCACTCACTGTGTGCACAATGGGAGTGAAGTTGCAATAAGTTATAACTGGTCACAAGTGGTGTTTCATGAGACACTGAACATAAAGTCCTTGTTCCGTCCTCTTTTTTTCTGTACAAGCATCTCTTGCTTGTCTTGTTTTGTTCATTTGCCGCAGGTTTCTGTATGGCATCAAATGCGCTTTATCTTTTAAGCAGGCTGTCCTGCCCTTCAGGACTCATCCATGAATCCTCATGATTTTATTCTTCACCAGACAGTGATGTGCAGCTGCTGCTCCCCACCTTGCTCTGCCCATAGGGGATGTCATAAAGATAAAGGGAAGGGTAAACCCCTTTGAAATCCCTCCTGGCCAGGGGAAAGCTCCTCTCACCTGTAAAGGGTTAAGAAGCTAAAGGTAACCTCGCTGGCACCTGACCAAAATGACCAATGAGGAGACAAGATACTTTCAAAAGCTGGGAGGAGGGAGAGAAACAAAGGGTCTGGGTCTGTCTGTATGCTGGTTTCTGCCAGGGATAGACCAGGAATGAAGCCTTAGAACTTTTAGTAAGTAATCTAGCTAGGTATGTGTTAGATTATGATTTCTTTAAATGGCTGAGAAAAGAATTGTGCTGAATAGAATAACTATTTCTGTCTGTGTATCTTTTTTGTAACTTAAGGTTTTGCCTAGAGGGGTTCTCTATGTTTTTGAATCTAATTACCCTGTAAGATATCTACCATCCTGATTTTACAGGGGGGATTTCTTTATTTCTATTTACTTCTATTTTTTTATTAAAAGTCTTCTTGTAAAACACTGAATGCTTTTTCATTGTTCTCAGATCCAAGGGTTTGGGTCTGTGGTCACCTATGCAAATTGGTGAGGCTTTTTATCCAACATTTCCCAGGAAAGGGGGGGTGCAAGTGTTGGGAGGATTGTTCATTGTTCTTAAGATCCAAGGGTCTGGGTCTGTAGTCACCTAGGCAAATTGGTGAGGCTTTTTACCAAACCTTGTCCAGGAAGTGGGGTGCAAGGTTTTGGGAAGTATTTTGGGGGGAAGGACGCGTCCAAACAGCTCTTCCCCAGTAACCAGTATTAGTTTGGTGGTGGTAGCGGCCAGTCCAAGGATAACGGGTGTAATATTTTGTACCTTGGGGAAGTTTTGACCTAAGCTGGTAAAGATAAGCTTAGGAGGTTTTTCATGCAGGTCCCCACATCTGTACCCTAGAGTTCAGAGTGGGGGAGGAACCTTGACATGGTGGCATAGTGGTGGGATTAACCTGAAATCATTTTGAGATCCAGTTGAGATTTTTTGAACTAGAAATACAGATTTTAAAAAGAAGTTCTTTTTTTCCTTTGGAAAGGAAGTCCAGAAAGCAGTTGAAACTGAAAGCAGATTGTTTTGTCTCTGCTTTGTGGCCAAGCAGAGACAAAAGGGGATTATCTTTGTGAATTGCAGGTTTTCTTTGCCTGGAGGCAGGGTACTTAACTCCTGCAGGGAAATTCACAGTCTTCCAACCCAGAGTTTTTTTTTTCTTTTCTTCCTAAAAGTAAATAGGGGGGGTGTGTTCTACCCATTTGCTGGAGACAAAAGTGGCAGGGTTTTTTTTTTAGGATTTTGATTTTTTTGTTTTACAAGGAGCACAGGTTTGAAAAGGAATTTTTTTTTTTCTTTGGGCTGGGTAAGCAGGTTTCCAAGTAGTTGGAGGTTTTTTGCTTTAATTTGGGCCCAGAGCAGAGACAAGGGAATTGTCTTTTTCTGTAGGCTGACAGTCATAGAATCATAGAATATCAGGGTTGGAAGGGACCCCAGAAGGTCATCTAGTCCAACCCCCTGCTCAAAGCAGGACCAATTCCCAGTTAAATCATCCCAGCCAGGGCTTTGTCAAGCCTGACCTTAAAAACCTCTAAGGAAGGAGATTCTACCACCTCCCTAGGTAACGCATTCCAGTGTTTCACCACCCTCCTAGTGAAAAAGTTTTTCCTAATATCCAATCTAAACCTCCCCCACTGCAACTTGAGACCATTACTCCTCGTTCTGTCATCTGCTACCATTGAGAACAGTCTAGAGCCATCCTCTTTGGAACCCCCTTTCAGGTAGTTGAAAGCAGCTATCAAATCCTCCCTCATTCTTCTCTTCTGCAGGCTAAACAATCCCAGCTCCCTCAGCCTCTCCTCATAACTCATGTGTTCCAGTCCCCTAATCATTTTTGTTGCCCTTCGCTGGACTCTCTCCAATTTATCCACATCCTTCTTGAAGTGTGGGGCCCAAAACTGGACACAGTACTCCAGATGAGGCCTCACCAATGCTGAATAGAGGGGAACGATCACGTCCCTCGATCTGCTCGTTATGCCCCTACTTATACAGTCACTATCAGAGAATAGGTATTCTATTCCAGCACAGCAAAATTTTACAGCCACGTTTTGTTGGTTTATTTCTAAACCTCGGGTGTAAAGTTAGTTAAAAACAGAGAGGTTAGAATGACCAAATCCTCAGCTCGACTACAGCTGGAATTAGCCAAATTTCAGGCTGAGGAAAAACAAAGGGAACATGAAAGACAGATAGAACTCATGCGGCTGGAGAAGGAGGTACAGGAGGCTGCCCACAAGAGGGAAATGGAGGCAAGGAAGCATGTGGAGGAGGAGAAGGAAAAAGAGAGGAAGCATGTGGAGGAGGAGAAGGAAAAAGAGAGGAAGCATGTGGAGGAGATGGAGAGGATAAAGGCCCAGCAGAATATACCAACAAACCCTAGCAATCCTTCTCCAGGTACCACTTCCCATCCCAGAAAGTTCCCCACCTACAAGGCAGGTGATGATACTGAGGCCTTCTTAGAAAACTTCGAAAGGGCCTGCCTTGGGTACAACATCTCTACTGACCAATACATGGTAGAGCTGAGGCCGCAGCTCAGTGGACCCTTAGCTGAGGTGGCAGCTGAAATGCCTAAAGAACACATGAACAAGTATGAACTGTTTAAATCCAAGGCGAGAGTCAGAATGGGGATAACACCCGAGCAGTCTCGTCGGAGGTTCCGAGCCCTAAGGTGGAAACCAGACATGTCATTTACCCGACATGCCTACCACATTGTAAAACATTGGGATGCCTGGATATCAGGAGCAAGTGTTGAATCTCCAGTAAATTTGCCCTTCCTAATGTAAATGGAACAATTCTTAGAGGGTGTTCCTGAGGAAATAGAAAGATACATCCTAGATGGGAAACCCAAAACTGTAATCGAGGCAGGAGAGATTGGAGCCAGATGGGTGGAGGTGGCAGAGAAGAAGAAAACTGGTCGCAGTTGGAGCGGAGACCAGAAGGGACCACCCCAGACCACACCCTATTACCGGGGGCCGCCCAAAGCCCCACCTACCTCCCAAAGAACCCTCCAGACCCCTTATCGTCCCACCACCCCGTTCTCCAGCAACCCTCCTCGCCCCAGTGACCCGTCAGCTGGACGATGTTTTAAATGTAACGAGCTGGGGCATGTAAAGGCCAACTGCCCCAAGAACCCCAACAGATTACAGTTCATTGCACCGGAATCACACCACAGGTCCACAGGCCCAGATACCTCCCAGATACCCTTGGAGCGGAGGGAAACTGTGAGTGTGGGCGGGAAGAAGGTCACCGCATGGAGGGACACCGGAGCACAAGTGTCAGCTATCCATGCTTCCTTAGTGGACCCCAATTTAATCAACCCAGAGATCCAAGTGACGATTCAACCCTTCAAGTCCAACTCTTTCAATTTGCCTACAGCCAAGTTGCCTGTCCAGTACAAGGGCTGGTCAGGAATGTGGACTTTTGCAGTCTATGATGATTATCCCATCCCCCATGCTGTTGGGGGAAGACTTGGCCAATCATGTGAAGCAGGCCAAGAGGGTGGGAACGGTCACCCGCAGCCAGGCTAAACAAGCCGTGAGGCCTAGCTCTGTTCCAGAAACTTCTATCAGGACCCAGTCAGAGGTGATGGACCCGGACCCCAGGCCAATGTCTGCAACAGCAGTAGTGGATCCAGTCCCAGAGACCCAGACGGAACCAGTCCCAGAACCGGAACCAGCCAAACAACCAACACCAGACCCCATGCCAGCACTGAATCCAGTACTTGCAACCTCAACACCAGAGGGCCCCACCGAACCTGAACTGGCAGCAGCCGATAACCCTACACAAGAGGCTCAGCCGGAGCCTGAATCCCAACATAGTGCACCAGCGGAGAGCGGTTCGCAGTCAACAGAAACAGCTCCATCCCCTATATCGCTTCCAGAGGGACCAAGCCTAGGTCCACAATCCAATGAGGAACTGATGTCTCCAGCATCAAGGGAACAGTTCCAGACTGAACAGGAAGCAGATGAAAGCCTCCAGAGAGCTTGGACGGCGGCACGGAGCAACCCACCGCCTCTCAGCTCTTCTAATCGATCCAGGTTTGTTGTAGAAAGAGAACTTTTATACAAGGAAACTCTTTCTGGTGGACACCAGGAAGACTGGCATCCTCAGAGACAGTTGGTAGTTCCAACTAAATACCGGGCCAAGCTCTTGAGCTTAGCCCACGATCACCCTAGTGGCCATGCTGGGGTGAACAGGACCAAAGACCGTTTGGGGGGGTCATTCCACTGGGAGGGAATGGGCAAGGATGTTTCTACCTATGTCCAGTCTTGTGAGGTGTGCCAAAGAGTGGGAAAACCCCAAGACCAGGTCAAAGCCCCTCTACAGCCACTCCCCATCATTGAAGTTCCATTTCAGCGAGTAGCTGTGGATATTCTGGGTCCTTTTCCGAAAAAGACACCCAGAGGAAAGCAGTACATACTGACTTTCATGGATTTTGCCACCCGATGGCCGGAAGCAGTAGCTCTAAGCAACACCAGGGCTAAAAGTGTGTGCCAGGCACTAGCAGACATTTTTGTCAGGGTAGGTTGGCCCTCCGACATCCTCACAGATGCAGGGACTAATTTCCTGGCAGGAACTATGAAAAACCTTTGGGAAGCTCATAGGGTAAATCACTTGGTTGCCACTCCTTACCATCATCAAACAAATGGCATGGTGGAGAAGTTTAATGGAACTTTGGGGGCCATGATACGTAAATTCGTAAATGAGCACTCCAATGATTGGGACCTAGTATTGCAGCAGTTGCTCTTTGCCTACAGAGCTGTACCACATCCCAGTTTAGGGTTTTCCCCATTTGAACTTGTATATGGCCGTGAGGTTAAGGGGCCATTGCAGTTGGTGAAGCAGCAATGGGAGGGATTTACACCTTCTCCAGGAACTAACATTCTGGACTTTGTAACCAACCTACAAAACACCCTCCGAACCTCTTTAGCCCTTGCTAGAGAAAACTTACAGGATGCTCAAAAAGAGCAAAAAGCCTGGTATGATAAACATGCCAGAGAGCGTTCCTTCAAAGTAGGAGACCAGGTCATGGTCTTAAGGGCGCTCCAGGCCCATAAAATGGAAGCATCGTGGGAAGGGCCATTCACGGTCCAGGAGCGCCTGGGAGCTGTTAATTATCTCATAGCATTCCCCACCTCCAACCGGAAGCCTAAGGTATACCATATTAATTCTCTAAAGCCCTTTTATTCCAGAGAATTAAAGGTTTGTCAGTTTACAGCCCAGGGAGGAGACGACGCTGAGTGGCCCAAAGGTGTCTACTACGAATGGAAATGTGGTGGTGGTGTGGAAGAGGTGAACCTCTCCATGACCCTTGGGCGTATGCAGCGACAGCAGATCCAGGAGCTGTGCACTAGCTACGCGCCAACGTTCTCAGCCACCCCAGGACTGACTGAACGGGCATACCACTCCATTGACACAGGTAATGCTCACCCAATTAGGGTTCAACCTTACCGGGTGTCTCCTCAAGCTAAAACTGCTATAGAACGGGAGATCCAGGATATGTTACAGATGGATGTAATCCGCCCCTCTGAAAGTGCATGGGCATCTCCAGTGGTTCTAGTTCCCAAACCAGATGGGGAAATACATTTTTGCGTGGACTACCGTAAGCTAAATGCTGTAACTCGCCCAGACAACTATCCAATGCCACGCTCAGATGAACTATTAGAGAAACTGGGACGGGACCAGTTCATCTCTACCTTGGACTTAACCAAGGGGTACTGGCAGGTACCGCTAGATGAATCTGCCAAGGAAAGGTCAGCCTTCATCACACATCTCAGGCTGTATGAATTTAATGTACTCCCTTTCGGGCTGCGAAATGCACCCGCCACTTTCCAAAGACTTGTAGATGGTCTCCTAGCGGGATTAGGAGAATATGCAGTCGCCTACCTTGACCATGTGGCCATATTTTCGGATTCCTGGGCAGACCACCTGGAACATCTACAAAAAGTCCTTGAGCGCATAAGGGAGGCAGGACTAACTGTTAAGGCTAAGAAGTGTCAAATAGGCCTAAACAGAGTGACTTACCTTGGACACCAGGTGGGTCAAGGAACTATCAGCCCCCTACAGGCCAAAGTGGATGCTATCCAAAAGTGGCCTGTCCCAAAGTCAAAGAAACAGGTTCAATGCTTCTTAGGCTTGGCCGGTTATTACAGACGATTTGTACCGCACTACAGCCAAATTGCTGCCCCACTGACAGACCTAACCAAAAAGAAACAGCCAAATGCTGTTCAGTGGACCGGAAAGTGTCAGAAGGCCTTTAACAAGCTTAAAGCGACACTCATGTCTGACCCTGTACTAAGGGCCCCAGACTTTGACAAACCGTTCCTAGTAACCACAGATGCGTCCGAGCGTGGTGTGGGAGCAGTTTTAATGCAGAAAGGACCTGATCAAGAATTCCACCCTGTAGTGTTTCTCAGCAAAAAACTGTCTGAGAGGGAAAGCAACTGGTCAGTCACTGAAAAAGAATGTTACGCCATTGTCTACGCTCTGGAAAGGCTACGCCCATATGTTTGGGGACGGCGTTTCCACCTGCAAACCGACCATGCTGCACTAAAGTGGCTTCACACCGTCAAAGAAACTAACAAAAAACTTCTTCGGTGGAGTTTAGCTCTCCAAGATTTTGATTTCGACATCCAACACATCTCAGGAGCTTCTAACAAAGTGGCTGAAGCACTCTCCCGTGAAAGTTTCCCAGAATCAACTGGTTAAAATCGTCCTTGAGATGTGGAAAATATTGTTAGTCTTTATGTACTTGGTAGTATATTTAGAGATGCATGTGTCTTATTAACTCTGTTTTTCCTAGAGCTCCAGGAAGAAATCCCAGCCAGTGTTTCACCCTAGCTGAGATTTGGGGGGCGTGTCATAAATATAAAGGGAAGGGTAAACCCCTTTGAAATCCCTCCTGGCCAGGGGAAAGCTCCTCTCACCTGTAAAGGGTTAAGAAGCTAAAGGTAACCTCGCTGGCACCTGACCAAAATGACCAATGAGGAGACAAGATACTTTCAAAAGCTGGGAGGAGGGAGAGAAACAAAGGGTCTGGGTCTGTCTGTATGCTGGTTTCTGCCAGGGATAGACCAGGAATGAAGCCTTAGAACTTTTAGTAAGTAATCTAGCTAGGTATGTGTTAGATTATGATTTCTTTAAATGGCTGAGAAAAGAATTGTGCTGAATAGAATAACTATTTCTGTCTGTGTATCTTTTTTGTAACTTAAGGTTTTGCCTAGAGGGGTTCTCTATGTTTTTGAATTTAATTACCCTGTAAGATATCTGCCATCCTGATTTTACAGGGGGGATTTCTTTATTTCTATTTACTTCTATTTTTTATTAAAAGTCTTCTTGTAAAACACTGAATGCTTTTTCATTGTTCTCAGATCCAAGGGTTTGGGTCTGTGGTCACCTATGCAAATTGGTGAGGCTTTTTATCCAACATTTCCCAGGAAAGGGGGGGTGCAAGTGTTGGGAGGATTGTTCATTGTTCTTAAGATCCAAGGGTCTGGGTCTGTAGTCACCTAGGCAAATTGGTGAGGCTTTTTACCAAACCTTGTCCAGGAAGTGGGGTGCAAGGTTTTGGGAAGTATTTTGGGGGGAAGGACGCGTCCAAACAGCTCTTCCCCAGTAACCAGTATTAGTTTGGTGGTGGTAGCGGCCAGTCCAAGGATAACGGGTGTAATATTTTGTACCTTGGGGAAGTTTTGACCTAAGCTGGTAAAGATAAGCTTAGGAGGTTTTTCATGCAGGTCCCCACATCTGTACCCTAGAGTTCAGAGTGGGGGAGGAACCTTGACAGGGGAATAACCATCTCATCCTTTTTAACTATTGCTCTAAAGAAAATAAAAAGGTGTGAGAATCAATGTAACCTTCTCTGAAATTTTTAAGCGCTAAATTAGAACATTAGAAGAGAGGAGTTGTCCTGCTGCATCAATTCAGTGCTCCAGCTATTATTATTATTTAACATTTTTATTGTAGCAGTGCCCAGAGGCTAACTAGGTCAAGATCCCACTGTACCATGAGCTGTATAAACATACAGTGAATGACAGTCAAAGAGACCCCAAGGAGATCTAGGGATCAATTTTCAAAAATGTCTAAGTTCTATTTCAAAAGTACTTTAGGACCTTGGGAGCCCAAAGTCCCATTGACTTTCAATGAGACTTAGGCATTTTTTGAAAATGAGACTTTGGGGCTTGTTTACATGGTGCTTTAATCTCCACCAGAGGGCTGTAAATTCTAGTGTACACACACTGGTAGGTCCAGGTGGACACTGCTTGCATAAGTGAAAAATTCCCTAGTGCATATCAATGGATGAGACCTCTCACATGCATAATGAACAGGGAGGGGGTTTCGATTTTTTTCATGCAACCAGAATCCAGGAGGGCCTTATTTCAGAAAGCAATTAAGAGACCTCATTAACAGCTTTAATTTTCTTAATAGTAGTTTTACATTAAGGGAAGTTTAACAGTAAACCCTTTTCCCCTTGTGTAAATTAAAAGAAAGACCCTTAATCCCTTGAATGGAGATCCTATTGGTTTAAAATGTAACACATTATAGTGTCCCACTTCCAAGTCTCCAGGAAGGTTTGCAATAAAAAACGAGGGTTACCACCATTCTAGGAGGAGTGGGGAGTAGCCATAGATACAGGATGTCTATGTATCTTTGTTCATTTCAGTTATAATAGGTACACATCCTGTATCATAGATCTATCTACACACAATTGCACATACCCTGCCCCCAGGACTCCAGAAATCATTTCTTTTCCAGCTCAGTGCATTTGTAGTAGTAAAAATCTTTCCCAGAGCTGCCATTTGTTCTAGCCATGGGGTTTGGTTGGAAAGCTGGTGTTTTATCTTCACTGTAGGCCTTGTGGACTCTGTGCCTGATGCTGCTGTTCAATACAAAAAGGAAACCTTAGGCTTTGCACCTTAATTTCACTTCAAAAGTATCTCTGGGTGTGACTGCTAAAAGTTCCTAAACTGTTAGGCTCTCAATCTGCTGCTACTGACTCTCAGTGGGACTTAGGTGCCTAACTCCTTGAGTTGCTTTTGAAGATCACATTCTCTGCTCCTATAAACACAATGCAACATTCAAAATATCTGACATTAGGGTTTCATACTGCTGCCCATCTTCAGAGTATCTGAGTGCCTTCCAAGGAAAACAGAGCAACAGCTAAATCCTCAGTGAATGTAATGGAGTATCTGGCTCTTTTCCATTTTGAGGATTAAAATCACTGCCTGAGGTTGATGGGATTTTGGCTGTTGTTTGTTAGTTGCCTTCTTTCAGGGTGTTTTTTTTTTTTAACAGGGGATGTAAGACAATAGAGCTCCATCATAAAGGGGATGTGTGGGTAGAAAGAGGAATCAGTGCTGAAAGCGTCATTCTCACTAGGGAGGAATGGTCTTTTTGAAGAGGAAGGTCTTGCAGCATTTCCTACAGATGGCCAGACTCTGGATTTGCCTCATCTCCTCTGAAAGGTCCACTTGACAAAGAATGCTTTGTCTCTAGCCGTCACATGCTTCATCCTGAGCTTTGTGAACTGCCTTGTTCTAGAGGAGCACAGCCATTGTGGTGGTTCATGGATGAAAAGCCTGTAATTGGTGTAGCTGGGACTTAATCCCTTATTTGCTTGGAAGATGGGGAGCAAGAATTTAAAATGACATCTGAAACTGGCAGGGAGCCAGCAAAGAAATTTGTGCCTGCTTATGGCAGTCTAGACCAAGAAGGAGGAGGGTAGCCACATTTTTTTTTTAATGGTTGGAACCTGTGCAATGTCTTCACATCCAGCTTTGGCTACAGTGAATGTATTTAAATAAGTATTTGACTCAAGATGGGAAGGAGGATGTCAAAAAAGGTTATAAACCATTTCAGGCCCTCATCTCATCTTCAAGTTGGTATTCATTCATGAATGTTCAAGGACTATTTGCAAAATCACACCTCGGAACCTGATGTTAATAGACCTGTAGAGTTAATGGGCCATACCTTTAGCTGGTACACCCCAATGTAGCTCAGGGACTTCCCCACATACACCAAGCCCCTTCCTTCTCCCCATTAAAAACATATTTCCCAGGAAACTTTGAAGCTCTAATGACCATGCACTATTCTATATAAATCTGTCTTGTATTTCCTGGCTGGTTCCTTTCCATTATTAGGCCCTCAGAACAGAGACCTTTGACACTGACCTATCTCTGTGCAGTGCCATGTTTATATATAGTGCTTCATAAGTGATTTATTACCAATAAGTAAATGCTGTGGGAAGGAGGTGAGGGGAGGTATGATCACTGAAAATACTTGCAGAAGCAAAAAATTATGTTGCATTAAAAATGCAAAACATCCAGAATCCTTGATCCAGGCCGGACACTTAGCAGTGTTGTATTTCTTGAAATTGTCACAATTAGAACCTACCTCTTGCTGTATTTTGGGGGATGGGGAAATAAAAAGTAAATGTCTCCCTGTTTTGTGCTTCCCTCTGGTAATTACTCAGGGAAGCCATCAGGAAAGAGAAATACTTTCCTACAATTTAAGAAGCAGAGATCTATTAAACATGAATGTGCCATTCCTAGCGAGAGTAGGGAAAGGGTGAGCTTCAGCACTAAACTGGTCATTAGCTTAGTCTCTGTCTTTGTTCACTTGACAGAGAATCAGAAATGTCATTTCCAGTGCCCTATGCATGCAGTAACAACCAGTACCCCCCATGTTTTAGAACCTGACAGTACAAATGTTGGCATAAATGATTGTGGTGATGTGTTTAAGCCTAAGGCACTTCACCTCAAACTTCCATTTGAAAGACGTCTGATGATAGTGGCTGTTCTGCTTAGAATCACAAGCACCAAATATTTCTGTTTATCAGTAAAGAAAAGAGGAACTTTCACCTTCTGCTTTTTTAAACTGTGTTCTTCACTATTATCTGAAGGGAGATATCTTAGAGTCAATGTGAATAGTTCTCTGAAAACATTTGGTCAGTGTGTAGCCGCCATCAACAAAGCTTACAGAATGTTAGGAACCATTGGGAAAAGGATAGATCATAAGACAAAAAATATCATAACGCTACTATGTAAATCCAAGGTACACCGACACCATGAATACTGCATAAAGTGCTGGTCACTGCATCTCAGAAAAGATGTATCAGAAAAGGAAAAGGTACAGAGAAGGGCAACAAAAAATGATGAGGGGTCTGGAACAGCTCTCATATGAAGAGAGATTAAAAAGACTGGAACTGTTCAGATTAGAAAAGAGACAACTAAGGGAGGGTATGATAGAGGTCTATAATATCATGACTGGTGTGAAGAAAGTGAATAGGGAAGTGTTATTTACCCCTCCACATAAAACAGGAGCCAAGGTTCAACCAATGAAATTAATAGGCAGCAGGTTTAAAACAAACATCAGGAAGTACTTCACACAACATACAGTCAAGCCGTGGAACTCATTGCCAGGGGACATTGTGAAGGCCAAAAGTATAACTGGGTTCAGAAAGAATGGCATAAGTTCATGGAGGATAGGTCTATCAGTGGCTATTCGTCAAAGTGGTCAGGGACGCAACCCCAGGCTCTGGGTGTCCCTAAACCTTTGTCTGCCAGAAGCTGAGACTAGGTGACAGGGGATGATCACTCAATGATTGCCCTGTTTTGTTCATTCCCTCAGAAGCATCTGGCATTGCCCACCATCAGAAGACAGGATACTGGACTAGATGGACAATTGGTCTGAGACAGTGTGGTCATTCTTATGTTCTGGATTTGAACTCATGTTGGAGATTTTGTGCAGAGCAGCTGTATCCCTGCATTTGCTAGATGAATATTTAAAATTCATGAAGCCAATAATTCTCTGTGAATGAGTGCAGGCAAAATAGGCAGCTCCATTCTAGTAACAGGGTGCTGTGTGTACAATCAGAATTGCATTGCACAGGAAAGATGTTCTTGTGGCTCAGGCATAGACTAGATTGTCAAGAAAACGGGGTGATATTGCTGAAGTCATTTTGGACCTGTCCACGCTTGAGGAAATTTTCTGAACAATTTTAAAACCAGCTCAGCTAAACTTATTTTCAAACCAATTTCAACCCTCCACCCTTACTATATGATCCCCTTTTAGAATGCAGAGACGAGGCTCCTTTGGTAATTGCTTAGTGAGCGTTCACACTAGAGAAACTGCTGGGTTTTTTTAGTTCCGAATATGGATTTAAATGACTGTTGCTTGTAAAATCTAGAATGTGCCTCTCCCCATGTCACAAGCATGAGCCCTGGCAGCAACTCTATATGAGGTGCGGGAAGTGCTGAACATCAGAAGAGATAGCATCAGCATCTTGTACCAAAGCGGCTCCACAATGAATATGTCTTTGAGTTGGTAATGGAAAAGATGAGCTTTATATTGTGCTTTCAGCGAGAATGCTTCCTACAGCTCCAAAGTTGGAAGAGTCCTCTTTTGGGACATCTCTCCCACCCCTACCTTGTACTACAGCTGGTTTCATTACCTCTAAACCATCCCAGATGGGCATTGAGTCTTGCCCTGAATACCTCCAATGAAGGTTATTTCACAAACTCCCCTATAAGCTAATTCCATTGCTTAAACAGAAATGAGATGATCTTTGAAGGAATGCTTTCTTAACCTACCAAATGAAACACCGAGCTGTAAAAAACAAACATTGCATCAGCTGAAAGGAGTTGAGGCAACCAAGCCCAGAGAGCAAAATGTCCTACAAACAACAAACCAAAAGGGATTTCCCTCTAGTGAGATCTTTTATACTGGTAGTATATATCCTGCATAGAGAAAATGTAAATACATGAGTAAGGCATAAAACCGTTCAAAGAAATACATGCCCTTTGTATCAGTTTCGCAAAATAAATAGCTATAAAAACAAATTAATGCCTGAAAAGAAATAAAGCTGTTAAGTGAATAAGTTACATACTTGCTATCTAGGCACTTTCAGTGCAGTAGTTAATGAACAGGGAACAAAACAAGTCCTGCATTTTTTTTTCTTTTCAGAGCTGTAGACAAGGAAAAAATATAAATGTAAAGTGAATTGAATAAGCCTTCATGTAATTTATTGGATTAATTTAAAAATACACCTCATAATGACTTCTTATCCTCTGAAAAGTTGCAGGAGATATTTAATGCCTGAAAGGCCTGATGCTGAGCAGTACTGTATGTTCAGTTATCGTAGGTCATACAAGATGAAGAAATAACATCCTTAAAAGGTTTTTGTGTCTCAGAAATGCACACATGGGTAATTTTCCCTGACATTTTAAAAATTTAATTTAGGGTTCTTAGGAAAGAGACATAATCATCAAATAGCAGCTCACTAACAAAAAAGGGTTTCCATCCATAGAAACCCCTTAATGGTTCTAAATGCAATGCTTATGCTGAAAAATTATTGACTTCACAGCCGTGAACTTTTAACACAATTTAATTTGTACATGGAGCAATATGCATCATTAATAATTTGCAATTTCCAGTTTGCTCGATGGTTTCTGCCTTGCATCTCAATCGCCTTGACCAAGCCATTTTGTGCTGTTTTATGCAGCCCTTAGATTGTATGCAATTTCCACAACCTGTTTTAACCCCATCACGTCCAGTTTGCACCGTGCTAATGCTGTTGGACAACAGTCTTATTAAATGGTGCTTCACACGGACAGTACATGCACCTGGTTGCTGTGATCTGCATTCAGCTTACAGGTGATTTTAATTGACAAAGCCCAAAAATGGTTCAGGAACTGGCTGCCTCAGGCTGTTCCAGAACCAGAAAGCAGTGGAGCAGTACATCCACACTAACCAGCTCTGTCAGGTGCAGTATTGTCTTGCATGCACAATAGCGGTCTGCTCCAACATGGAACCGTCATTGTTTCCTGGGTAGCTGTCCCATAGCTACATGATGTGGTATGTGTGAAAAGCCTTCTGGGAGTTTATGTCAAAAAGGGAGTGAAATTCCCATAAGTCCCTGCTTCTTCCAGGACAGTTTTTCATTAAAAAAAAAACAAAAAACCCACACACATTCTTTGTTCAGACAGACAGTGTTCTGCTGGAGCACCTACCAAGCATCTTTGGCAGCCCAGTGGAGGGCCAGAGAGCAAGACCCAGCGGGTATTAGTTTTCCTATTGCATTGTTCATGCCTTCCTTTGCCCCCAAGTGACTGGATCTGTGCAGTATTTCCAGATGAAGTGCAACCCTGGCTTTTGTGTCTGGACCATGCCCAGCATGCTGGGGGGCCAAGTATCCCCAGAACTTTTGACTGAGGAAAGAGACTTTTCTGTCCCTCTGTGGGGATCTCACCCTGACTTTACAGTGCATGAGAGAGACAGCATTGCCCACTGTGGAAAAAAAGCATAATGATTGCCCTGTGGAAGCTAGCTACACGAGTTACCAGTTGGCACCAGTGTGGGCCTGGGAAGCCCAGAATGAGTGGTGGTACCATGGAGGGCTGCATGTCATGATAAGGAGTTAGTATCAGGGGTGTCTGATGATGGAGAAAGAGCCATCACAGGACTGAGGCATATGGAGTGACTGAGCTTCCCCAGCTATGTGGGAGCTAAGGCTGAAAGCCATGTGCCCACGCTGTGTTTCCTGCACCAGCCCCAGGGGTAGACTGACCACAAAGAGAGATTGTTGATGGAAGCCATGGTGGATCATATGGCCAGTTCCGTGACATTTACATAGGATGGTCAGGCAAAATTAATGATGTTGGAATTTTTAAAAGCTCTGGATTTTTCAAGAGACACAAGCCCCAGCTTTCAATGCTGGCATTAATGGGGTGTCTGTCACCACAGTGGGTTTTTTGCTTTCTTCCCATTGTTGCCATGGCTCAGAAAACATCTTCTGGCTAGGCGCACCAGGACCGGTAGCAATTCACATATAAACTCAGCATGTGCAACATGGTGACGGGGGGATTGTGTTTTTAGAAAGTGTAGTACAAGGAGGTTGTTGATGCTTAGTGACAGTGCAATTGGTGGTGTGGCTGTTATAATATCTGCCTTTTGAATTTTATATACTATCTGGAGAAATATGGGGTAGATATTCAATACACTGTGGAGTGAGAAGACAGTGGGACTTGCTGATAATTATGCACAGGTGGAAAGAACCACCTGAGTCCATAGCTTACATCAACCCACCTTGCATTAAGGCAGCCAGCATGCATTAGGAAAGCTCAGTACACCTATCTATTCAGGGAAGGATTTGGGGGGATGAACACATGGACTCAGAATTAAGAGCCAGCTAATAGCATGGGTTGATAATTTTAAAATGAAAAAAGAAGACCTCTTTAAAAATGAGTTTTTCCACAAAAAAAAGAGGGGTTTTTTTCATGACATTTTTTCATGACATATTGTATTAATATCTTTTTCAAAAACATTATGGAAAGCATCACTGAAATGTTCCATTCTCCCCACCCCCCCCAAAAAAAATTCCATACCATTTTCAATTACTTTTTTTAAATACAATTTTTGAATTAAAAACTTTCTGGAACAGTAGCCTGTTTTGAATCCTATGAAATGGCAACAGATTTGAAATTCTTAGCAATTTATTTTTCATTTTCCTAACAGCTCTAACTGCGAACAAACATCATGGCTTGCTTTGCTAGTGACATTCAAGAGTAGCTGTGAAGTTTTTTTATTTTTCCCTAGGTCTGATTTACAAACAATCTGATCTAAGATGAGGCAGTCTGTGGAGGAATTAATTGGGGAATGCATTGTTTCAGCAATAAATATTATTAATTGTTGCTAACAACAAGTATCCCTGACTCGGGGATGGATTTATCTTTGTGGAAATGTTATGGATTTTTTATTTACAATTCTATATGAATTATATAATTTAAAGAAAGGTAGTTTGTGGAGGAATTAATTGAGATTGTATTGGTGCTGAAATAAAATACACTTGATGGACTCTACTCAGAGATAATTAATCATAATAAACTTTAATAAACACAAACAGATAAAGGCTGGCTGCAATAAGTAACCAGGTGGTACTGAGTGTTATCTTAGGAAGGCATAAATTGAGCAGTATAGGAACAGGAAATGCATGTCCCCTGGAGTCCAGTTTTCTTCCCAATGGAGTACAGACAATGGGAACACTGGAGTAGACTTGCTTTGAGGAAGGTTAACCACCGTGCAGAGCTCCACTGTGCCAATTCACACGGTTACTAGAAGTAAAGTGACCCACTGAACATACACTATTGTGAGTTGGGCCACAGAAGCCATCACAGCAGCCAGGAGGCAGCTGTACTGAGTAATTTCTTCCACCAAGCCTCTGTATAATCCTTCAGTGAACAGCCTGGTTGCTTGGACTGTGTGATGGGATTGAATCTGCCGGTCCCTCCGTAATGGTAGAAAGTCCTTCAGTTTGGCTAGTAAGGTTTTTATGTAAGTGGTAATGCCAGCTGAGTTCTAGAGAGCCTATTCCTGATTGTTTCAAAGTATGTTCTGGGGTTTTGACAGGGGAACAGTTCTGTTTGTATTATGATTTATATTAAATGTAGGTATGTGTGTGTGTATTTTGCTTTGCAGACATATAGTAAGGCAGTATCCCTGCTCTAATGAGGTAGCAATCCAGCAGAATAAATCTCGGCTTATTATCACTTTCTCTTGTGACTGGAGAAGAGTGAACTATTCTGAACTATCCAAACCTACTGTATCTGCTAAAAGTCTCTCTTGAGAGAATGCACCTGCTCATGAAACTTCTGCCACCATTCACAGCTAGAAATACTGTGAAAAAGATATTTTTGTGGTATTTTGGCACTTACAGATCTGATCCCAATTCCCTTTGCTTTGGGCCTGAAAGTGCAGAAAGATAAAGGACTTATCTGAACTTTAAAAAAAGAAAGAGAGGAACTTATGATCATTTCTAGAACTGAGTAATGGTTTGGCGAACTGTACTGAACCAATTCACCCTTCCATTATTATGGCTTGGTTAGGGTATAAACCCAAGTCATTATAGTTGTAAGGAAATAGTGTTAACCAGCTGAGCTGCCAACTAATGAAAGACACTGGGATGAGAAGGATTATCTTCATTGCTTGCTATGATGTTCTAAATGTTTCACTTATAAATAAAAAGATGAATAAAAAACTGCTTTGCCTCTTTGTAAAGAATAATCCATTTCTGAACAGTAGAGAGATAGAACCAATAGATTTCTTTAGAAATCTATTGGTTCTATAAAATTTTACTGTAAAAGCAAAGAGTATGATGGCTTTTCTATGTGCTTTTTGAAACATCCTTTAGAATTTCATAAAGAGATAATTTGCTATTAAATTCTGTAGTATGGCTAAAATAAAAACTCTACAGAAAGGTCAACCGGTTCTATTACATTCAGCAGAACTTCCCCATGTACTTTTTTTAAAGTAGCAGGTCAAAGTTTTCTAAACCTTTGTCATCTCATGTGTCTGGCTGGGTCACAGCTGTTTTCATCTTGCTTTTATGTTGCTCTGAAATCCTCCTTGCTTATGCATTCTGTGCCTACCTGAGTGCTGAAAACTCATTCAATCTGTAAGGTGTATGCCTGTGTTAAGTTTTGAATAGCTTGTGTAACTGGTAAGTCAAAGCAGTTCTATAATTCCTTTTGACTGGTTGGTATTTGTTGCAGTTTCAGTCCATTAAGCACATTCTCTTTGTCACATGGGAGATATGAGTTCAGTCGGCAAACTTATCTTAGTTTTCTAATGCAGCAACATATATTGAGCTTTTAACGTGCACTCATTTTAATTAGAAAAGAGAGTTTGTTAAAGACAAAAGGCCCATTTTCTCCCCTTTGTTTTACAGGAGGGACTCCTATTGAAGATAATAGGAGTTACCCTGGAGTAATAGATAGAATTAGGCCTAAAATGTTCAGACACATATCCAGTTTTCTTTAAAGCTGAACTCAGTCTGTCACTGTGTCAAAATCAGATGTTTCACTTTACCTGGGGTTCCTGTAATGCTTTTTTCTTTAATCCACTATATTTTATTTTGAATTTTAGGTTCAAATACATTCAAAGGACCTTATTTATCATCATATTACCATATCCCAGTTATTAAAGTTGTACCTAAAAGCCTCAATTAAGAAAGGGACCCTGTGATGGGTTAAAATGCCATCATGAGCTAGAAAGGGGTTTTTAGTCAATTATGCCACAGGTGCAATAGATGTACCTAATTTGTTGCTGCTGGGCCAGAGGGGCAGGACTGGGAGGTAGCAGGTGAGAACTTAATGGACACCTGGGACTTGTTAAAGAAGGAGAGTGCAATATGAAGGGAGGAATCCCAAGGACTCTGGAACAGTGCCTTTCACACAGTCGAGCAGGAACATCAGAGAGACTCCTCCTTAGAGGTCCATGCTCACCATGGGAGCTGGAGGAGAAGATGACTGAGGAGTAGCAGAAGGAGATTGAAGATGGAGCCCAGAGAAGGGTAGGTTTTTTGAGAGACTCTGATGACTAGTTTGAGCTTTTGTTGCCGTGAAAGGGTTGAACTTGGCTGCCTCTCCGCCAGAGGGCTGAATTGCACACAGAGGTAGATGACCTGCACGTGGCGCTAGAGATGCAGAGGATTATAACATCATGCCCTCGTGCAAGGGGGTGCTCTCATGATGGCTGTGTACCATAACGGTCCCCACTGTGCTAGGTTTGAAATCAGTGGAGAAAAATGGAGTGTAACCAAACTCACTAGCAGCGCCTCCTGCTGGTCACATCAGGAAATTAGCATTCCAACCTCTAGAGCACCCTCTTCAGGCTAGTCTCTTGCCTTGCTACTGGCTCCCGTATCCCTCCCAGGATTCTGGTACCCCTTTCTTCTGGGTGCTGCCCCCTGGCAGTACCCCACAGTTCTGGGTCTCTCCCTCCCAGGGGAATCCCCCACCCACTATCCCTACCTTGCCTCAGTTGTAGGCTCCTGCCAGTCACCAGCTAGCCCCCACACCCTAGGGCAGACTGCAGTATGAGCCATTCATCACAGGCAAGGTTGGGTTTGGACCAGCTGCCTCTACCTACCCGTGGCTGCCCCTGCAGCGCCCATACTTAATAGGCCTTTCCAGGCCTGCAACCTGGGGCTTTCCTAGACCAGAGCTCCCCAGCTCCCTTGGCCTTTCCCCAGCCCTGCTCCAAACTAGGTCCTCTAGTTAGGTCTCTGCAGCCAGGTCCCTCCCTCTCAGAAGTAGAGAGAGTGCTCTTCCCTGGCTTTCATAAGGCCTGCTGGGTCTGTTTGAGGCATGGCCCACAGCTGCGGCTGCTCTGCCAATCAGCCCAGCTCTTCCCCTGCCCTAGCCTTCTCCCAGGACTATCTTAAACCCCTCTGGGCCCAAGCGGGTTTTCCAATACGACCCCGCTACATGGAATCACACTGAAGTCCTTGGTGTAAGACTTGACTAAAATAGAAGTGAATCAGGCCCACAGTCTCGCTATTGAGTTTCACCTGGTTTGTCAGTGAACTACTAATTTAGCATGAATACAGTGCATAAATGCTCTGAAATTTGCTTGAAAGTTTAATAGATTTTAGTGACTCTTTTCCAAAACCTGATCTCAATTTCACATTTGTATAGATACATGAAATTAGGCAAGCTTGACACGGTTTCATATATATATATATATATAAAGCAATATTTTAGTGGCCAAAGGAATAAATGTAAGGCCTTATCCCTATTTAAGGCCTTATTTCCATTGAAGAAATGTTGCAGTTTTGAAATTCTGAGAATGTAAAAGCAAAGAAATTAAAAGTTAGGGAAAAGTTAACTGAGGATGTACTAATGTAACTTTGTAGATTCTAAAAATTTTAATTCTGTACGCATATCTCTGCCCACGTGCAGCCTGTTGACTGGAACCTATCTTACTCCCAACCTACATTGATCATACCTTGATCAAAAGTTGCATCTCAATATTTTTAAATATCCAATGTGAAATTAGTTTGGTGGTCTCTGCATGCTAGCAGTCACCAAAATTGCTTTGTAATCTCGTTGACTGTCTGAGGACACCGGGTATACAGACTAATTGTTTGACCTTGTTCACATTGAAGTTGGTTCCAAAACTCCTGTTCATATCAGGAGACCTACCTAATGGGCTTCTGACCCCTGATGGAGGCTTCCTCTGGAGCAGGGCTGACAGATGGCAACCCTGTCTTCTGAGGCTAAAGAGATCATCTGTCTCTAGCACTTTGCACTTTTCACAAGCGGTACATTTACACAGATATTTAATCAAATATGTGCATGTTCATGAAAAAGGAACTAGTGGAAGAGAAAATGCATTCAGGGAAAAATTACCCACAAATCACAAGGTAGATTCTCCACAGGAATGCAGGTTTTACCACACCAGGTGAAAACATTAATCTATGAAGCCTAGCATACCCTGTCACTGGTAGTGGGAAATAATCAGGGGCTGCAAGGAAGATGGAAATAATCTACAGTGCAGTAGGTCAATTATCTGATATTAGAGGGCACTTTAATCTAGTATCCAAAGAAATGACAAGATTCAATGGCTGGAAGTTAAAGCTAGACACATTCTAACAATGGCATATACTTCAACAGTGATGGTAACTAAGCATTGGTACAGCTTAACAAGGGATGTGAGGATGGATTCTCTGTCTATCCCGAAGTCTTTAAATCGACACTGGATACTTTTTTTCAAAAGATCTGCTCAAGTTCTACTAAAAGTTACTGGACTTGCTTCAGAAATCACTGAGCAAAATTGTCTGACCTATTTATGTTGGGCAGGAGGCCAGACTCCATGATTATGGCTCCTTCTGGAAAAATCTATGGCTGATATTCTGATCCCATTTAATAATAATAATTATAATAAATAATAATACCAATATTTCATATAGCACTTCTTAATCAATAGATCTCAAAATCTGTAATGAAGGAGATTAGTGTCATTATCCCCTGTTTACAGATGGACAAACAGAGGCATAGAAAGGTGAAAATGACTTCCCAAGGTCACCAAGGAATAAAACCCAGGTTTCCTGAGTCCCAGTCCAGTGGTTTACCCACAAGACCGCACTTCCTAAAGCCATTGGGAGGTTTGACTTCACTTCCCTACAGCCAGGATTTTGCCCTTTATATGTAAAACATTTATTCCGCAGTGATCATCTTATGCAGAGGAGAATGGTCAGATTTTCATCTCCTTCAAGGCTTGAGAGCCCTACTGTGAAAGATGAGAACAATACACCTGCTCACCCAAGTAAGTGACTTTTCAGTGGCAAGTCAGATTTAAGAGCTTTGTAGTACGTAATATTCAGCAACTGGGAGATAGGAAGGAAGGATTCATGCAAGGAGAGAGATTATTCTATAAAACATACTTGCAGGAGACACCCACATAAATCAGAACTAGGACTCGGATAGGGATTTGCTGCATTGCAGATAACTCACATAGATACTCATTAGACACTTCTGATTTCATTTAATAAAAATACACCCATCTAAACACATGTATGCCCAGGGGGATATTTCCATCTATATCGATTGTTTCCTGTAGAACAAGACTGATACAAAGTTATAATTGTAAACCTCTGTTTGTTTGCAGTGATGTTGGAAAAATGACTTAGGGCAAATGTACACTTAAAACACTGCATCAGTGCAGCTGTAAGGTTTCACTGAAGATGCTACCATGCAGATGTAAGTTTGTAGTGTAGACCTGGCCTAACAAAACCCACACGAACTAAGGATGGGTAAATCAGATGTAATAAAACCTAACCAGACCATTTGCCCTAAACATGAACTAAAAATGGTGGTGTGTTTGTTTGTAGTCTGAGACCAGAATCTAATACTCTTCTTCTTCACACTGAGGAAGATCTTACTCCACACACAATACTCTAGTGTCACAGGGTGAATGTCCCCTTTTAGAGGGAGCAGAATCAAATGTGACTGATTAGCTGCCTCCCAACTGGGGTTAAAAGAAGGCAGCTGGGCCATATAAAAGAAAAGGGGCAGGTGAGAGCTGCCTGTGATGGACAGGGAAGCTGCAGAAAGGGAGCTATTACTAGAAGACAGCAGAGGGGCTAACTTGCTGAGCTGGAGCGCTAGCCCTGGGAGGCTGAACTGGGCTGAATTGCTGGCCTGTGTTTGGGTGGAAGAGTCATGAGACTGGCCAATCTCAGGTGGATGGCTTGGGGAACGGGGCCCTGGAACAAGGGCAGAAAGGAACGGGGAGCTGAGTGCTGGTGGACTTATGGGAGGCTGATCAGGAAGTGGTGTCCCTGGAGAGGGGAATGGAAAACCACTCTACCTTTCTCTGGTTTACGGTCGGAATTAGGAGAACAGTTTTACTATTGTATGTTTACATGAATATTTATAGTCAGCGACAGAGACGGCTCTTTTATGGCTGGACTGAGGGGAAAGCGAGGCAGGTGCGCTACTTGTGCCGTGGCCTTCTGCAGGGAGGGTGCTCCAGATGGGGGTAGCCCTATCACTGGCCACTCTAAAATCCAGATTAGATGTTTCTCTAACAAATTATTTGGGGGAAGTTTTATGGCCTGTGCTATGCAGGAGGTCAGACTGGATGATCACAGTGGTCCCTTCTGGTCTTGTAATTTATGAATTACACCTGGGTTTCAATTTAGTGCAGTAGTCTCAGAATCTGGCTTGTTGTAATCATTTTTTGTGAGCCCCCTTAGTATAGGCCATCATTTATTTGTACAGCAACGTAATCATCCATAGTATTTTACATACAAAGGAGAGACATTTTCCCTGCCCCAATGAGCTTATGATATATGGGGCAAATTCTCCAGTTTCGTTAATATTAATGGAATCACTTGCTTGATTAAGGAGTTTAGGATTTAGCCCTCTGTTATTAGATTATTTATACTTATATTGTTGAGAGATTTTTGTCTTAATTTGTCGTGGCATAAATGAATCACTGATTTACAAGACTGGGGGGGGGGGGACCTTTTCCTAAATGCAGGTCACTCCATAATTGCGCGAACCAGTGTTTTGAATTGGCTTCCATTCAAGTTTTTGACTTGCATGACAGGGATTCCGATGGTGTCACTGCATTTTGTCCTAATAGAAGGACCAGCATAAGGTTATAAAGAAGCCCCAATATCAACTGAACAGGAGTAAGTGTTCCTGCATCATAGAATCTCTGGGGACAAGTGGGTGTTATAAGGTGAATCAGACAGGTTACAGAGGCATGCCAAGGTAAAGGGAAATACAGTATTCCTCGTTCCTACATCACTGGATCCTGAGATACACTGTATGTAAGTCTGCCCTTTTGATATATTGTCTCTATCTCTGGGTTGCCATAAGATTATAGGTAACCAAATCAGACACACAAGAATAGGGAAAAACTCTGAAAGATCAGAATAGAATCCAAAGGATGTTACATGGACAAACAAAGTGCTTTATTGTTTGACTCATTAGTCATGGCTTCAGTTATACCCTAAGGATGTAAAAAGGGACATGATCAAGCTGGAAAATTGAATCTGATATCTTCCACTAGGCCATGTATCGCTGCTTGAATGAATGCTGCAGTATGATTCCCAATCCTGTACAGCCTTAAAAATGCATAATCAAGATCTTAGAGTAGCATGCAGAAGAGGCTTAAGGGAAGTATGTAGATTTTTCAGTGCTTTCCTTTTCCCATCTTCCCTTTGGCTGCTGTTAGCTATAGGGCAATTACTGTAGATAAAATAATACTGTACATCTGTTTCCACTTTCCCTCTTTCATACCATGCACCCAGAATCTACAAATGCTGGAAATAGATATCAGTAGGTGGGCTGCTGATTGTTCTGTTGGTCCCACTAAATTAATCTACAAGTAAATTGATATATAGGGTTACATTCATAAAATGAAGGAGTACTTGTGGCACCTTGAATGCACTTGAATGCATCCAATGAAGTGAGCTGTAGCTCACGAAAGCTTATGCTCAAATAAATTGGTTAGTCTCTCAGGTGCCACAAGTCCTCCTGTTCTTTTTGCGGATACAGACTAACACGGCTGCTACTCTGAAACCATTCATAAAGTGATGCATACTTTTGTGTGCTAACTTCCTAGCCACTGCTTTAAGAAAACAAACTGCCCTTCAATGTGTTCATTATTGTGCTAGCCTTTTGAATTCTTGCGGAATACTGGAACTCCCCTAGGGTTCAACTAATATATTTCCTGATTCCTAAACTGCTTTAAGAGCGAGAATTGAAGATAACCAATGAATCCTCAACCTATTGTGAAACATGTGAGTTTTGCACGTTCAGTATTTTGTTGTGTTAAGGTAGCAGCACTGAACATTATCTCCTGAATCAAATGAATAAAATTGTGAATCCTAAAATACTCCTGTTACCTTCTCAGTTGTGAGTCAAATTAAATAATGTCACACTTCCCTTACAAACATGCAAGTCAGAAGTGACATCTTTCACAGGACTAATTTAAACCAAATGAAATAATTACTCTGAAAGACGTTCAGAGTCTACAATTTTCGTTGAGGGGGGCAAGAAGGTCAGTTTTTTGTTTTTTAATTAGTAGTTCAATACCTACAGAAATTTGTTTGCATTGCCCTTCGCCAGATATTCTGGGTAAATTGCAGAACTGTGGTAAATAGTTTAGAAACACAGTTAGGTCTCTTATTTTCCTTCTCTAACTTCTATTAGTGTCTGGCTGGGGATACTGAGGTTTGGTCTGCATTAGAAAACTGATCAGTTTAAGCCCCTAGAACTTTTGAGCCCACGCACAAAAACATCCCAATGGTCTATACATGTAATGTAAACAACCAGTTAGAACAACTGCCTTTTGACAGGTTTGCTAATCAGTTAAACTTTAACATATGCAGTTCTAAGCTAGTTTAGTGCCAATGTGGATGCTGGAAAGCTGAAATAGGTCAAGTAGTCCTCCAAATACCCAACCAGGGAGCATTGGTGGCTTTGCAAAATCTCCCAGAATGCATGGCTTCTGGGAATGGAGTTAAAAATTGTGGAATAGGGTCCCAGAGGAGATGTTTGGGGCAGCACTAGTGTAAGCAAAACTTACACCAATTCAGAGTGGCTAATGTGAATGCACTGGATTGTTTGTGCTTAAACCAGTGCAATAGGTTTCAATACAAAGGTTTGTTCCCTCAGTGTAGACAAGGCTTGATTGTTTAAAGTCAAGCTCTAATTGGTCGGCTGGTGATGTCACACATGTACATCATCAGTGAAACTACCCAAGCCCAGGGGTTACATGCAGCACCCTGTAACAGGACATTTGGTTCAGTGGCCATGGCCCTCACAACTGTGAAAGGCACTGTGGCTACCGGAAGCACAGTGTCTTTCAGAGAGAACTTGGAGAGTTCTCTGCACGAGCTGCAACAAGGGGCTGTGCTCCAAAGCTGCAATCAGAGAGGGAAAATGGTGTTAAAAACACTGGTCTTGTGATTAAGGCACTGAAGTTGGATGCAGAAGGTCAGTATGCCTGGCTGTACTACAAAGTTCCCATGTGACCTTGGGCAGATCACTAAATCTCTCTGTGCCTCCATTCCCAATCTGTAAAATGGGGATAATAATACTTTTCCTTCTCCTATCCTTTGTCTGCCCTGTCTACTTACAGTCAGTTCTGCATGGCAAGTCTGTCTCTCAGTGTTTCCAAAGAGCCTAGTACAGTGGGGCTCTGGTTTCCATTTGGGTTCTTAGATACTATTGTAATGCATTAAACTATGACCACTGTCTGTGGTGCTGTCCCCCATATAGTGGGGGCTAGGTCAACTAGAGATCAATGAACTTGCCATAGGGTTGGCTAAGAGAACTGGGTCTTTCGGCTCAGACAGTAGCAGTTCATGCTTTAAAATCTAGAGATCAAAAGTTCAATCCATACTGCTGGTGACCCAGCTTGGGGCACCTGCATTACATACACAATAATAAAATTCCCTGACCTTGGTGACTTATGTATTTCAAATTGCTTGGATAAGCTTCAGAAAAGCTTTAGGAATTTTAATTTTTTGGAGGTTCACCTGCCATTGATGGATAGGATGTAAAGTCCATAATTTTGCTCAAAGCACAACTCCTTCCAGTACCCATCAAGTCTGTCCTTTAAAAAGCTAACCAATATAGGCTAGTCATCCAGGGATACTCAGTGAGGAAGACAGGCTGAGTTTCGCTGTCCAAAAGGAAGAAAGGGAACTCCAAGGCAGAGAGGGTCAATCTCAGGCAGTATTCCATCAATTCACTTTGCTGTTGGTCTGTTCAATGCCAACTGTTTGATCTCTCTGATTAGGGACTTGGGTTTTGCTTGACATCAGTAGAGAGAACCAGGGCCGTTATAGACATTTTAAAAAAAAGCAGCAGCAGGGGAGATGAAAACAGATCACAGGAGGCAAAAATGAGAGTAATAGAATAGTTAGATTAAGAAGGAAACTACAATAGAGAATAAATGACTGAGCAAGTAGAAAGCAAGGAGTCGACTTGGGGGTGGGGGACAGGGTGAAGCAACACCCCCTATAGTAGCAACTTTGGCTATTAAGGCTTTTTCTTTTTTTATACAGTTTCCAATCTAAAAACTGACTTTGAAAAAAACTTGTAACAGCTAAGCCCAAATATCATGGCAGCTCCCTTCTCAGGGCACTTAAGAAAGGTGTGGTGAGGGGAGCAGTTGCAATGAAGGAACGGACCCTGTATCTCTAACTCAGTTTGTCGTTGGAGATCATGGCAAAGGACCTTTCAGCGATTTCAGGAATGCAGGAGCAGAGTCCATGGAGAGAGAAGGAAGGGCAGGAATTAACTGAGCAAGTCATGAGCATCAACAGGGCTGCTAATGACCCCGTTGATGCTCCGGGATGAATATCATAGAGAAGTCCATCAGCATATCAATAGGGTTTTAAATAATGGGCAGTAAATAAGGCCTGGGGCCACACAATGAATGATGAGGATGAAAAGAAGTGAGCACCATTCAGCCTGTGCCCTGAAAGAAGCAGGGGTCCTGTAGAAAACATAGTGTGCAATCATATAAACAGACTGTGTTATGCACAAGGAGGTTACACAGGCAACATTATTTCTGGCATTTTCTCGTTTTTGAGTGCTTGCCTTTACAACCTTAACCATGTTGTTTTAATATAGGGCTTCCTCATGTAAACTGACTTTTTTTTTTTAAGAAAATTTAAAACCCCCCAGAAATTCCATCATATGGAACCATCTTGACCCCCACATGGATCAGCAGCAGGGCTGGAGGCCTTTAAATGCACATCACAGACCTCTGCCACTTAAGCTAATTCAATAACTGGTAACATTACTAGGCTGTCTTTCTCTTTATGGACCAGGCACTGGTGCCAGGGGGCTATTTGCTGACTGAAGGGGAATGGTGAGAATCAGGAATCAGGTTCAATTCCAAGTTCCAGAAGGGAATGCGACCGAGTAGCTATAAACCCTATTTCCCCTACACTTCTGATTTTTCTCCCCTACATAAGAAGCTTCTGTCCATATTTCCCCTGGTACCTTGATTTACCCCCTACCAGCTTCTGGCCCTGTCCCCCTCTGCTCCTACCCCATCCCTTGACTCCTTTATTCATAGATCCTTTTTTCCTCTCCCAGCCCCTTCCATCTCCAGTCCCTGGGTCCACAGTTTCTGATCCTATGCCCCTCCAACTCCTCCAGAGCCATAACTGGATGCAGCATGTTAAGTATAGATGAGCTCTTCAGAGAATTTAGCTTTCAAATGCTAACAAGACTCTATTGTGCATGTGTGAACCACAATTTTCAAAGGCTTATAATTTGGACAGGTTTTCATGGGGGTGGTTGAAGACACATCACTAACACCAGGGGGAATTTCAAACTTCTGATCCTGCTCCAAAATATGGAGGCACCAGTGCTTCTCAGCAAAATGACTGAGAGAATTTGTATCATGGACAAAATGATGTATTGTCCCCTCATCTCCCTCTCAGAAATGGCTGGCCCATTTTGTATAAGACTTTCTGAAAATGTTCAAACTGAAGCAGTTAACCAGCCTGGGAACCTTCATCTTGAACAGTTTAAGTTGGGTAAAATTATAAGCAATTGAAAAGACAGTCTTAAAATGGAAAGTGTTAGGCAACGTTAAGTGTAGGTATCATTCCCTGAGCTAAAGATTCTGGCTTGCTGACTAGGAAGCCCTTCTCTTCTGGTAGGTTTCAGAGTGGTAGCCGTGTTAGTCTGTATCAGCAAAAAAAGAGGAGTACTTGTGGCACCTTAGAGACTAAAATTTATTTGGGCATAAGCTTTTGAGGGCTAAAACACACTTCTTCAGATGCATGGAATGGAAAATACAGTAGGAAGAGATATATACACAAAACATGAAAAAAAAATGGGTGTTGCCATACCAGCCGTAACAAGCCTAATCAATTAAGGTAGGCTATTATCAGCAGGAGAAAAGAAATCTTTTGTAGTAATAATCAGGATGGCCCATTTCAAACAGTTGACAAGAAGGTATGAGTAATGGTAGGGGGAAAATTAGCATGGGGAAATAGTTTTTACTTTTGTAATGACCCATCCACTCCCAGTCTTTATTCAAGCCTAATTTAATGGTGTCCAGTTTGCAAATTAATTCCAATTCTGCAGTTTCTCATTGGAGTTTGAAGGTTTTTGTTGAAGAATTGCAACTTTTAGGTCTGAAATTGAGTGACCAAGGAAGGTGAAGTGTTTTCTGACTGGTTTTTGAATGTTATTGACATCTGATTTGTGTCCATTTATTCTTTTGTGTAGAGATGTACAATGTACATGGCAGAGGGGCATTGCTGGCACATGGTGGCATATCACATTGGTAGATGTGCAGGTGAAAAAGCACCTGATATGAAAGCAGCAATTCAACAAACAAAAACTTCAAAAACAGACTCCAAGGAGAGACTGCTGAATTGGAATTAATTTGAGAACTGGATACAATTAACTTAGGCTTGAATAAAGACTGGGAGTGAATGTGTCATTACACAAAGTAAAACTATTTCCCCACCCCCTCTGTTCCTCACACATTCTTGTCAACTGCTGGAAATGGCCCACCTTGATTATCACTACAAAAGGTTTCTCCCCCCTCCCCACTCTCCTGCTGGTAGTAGCTTCACCTTACCTGCTCACTCTTGTTAGTGTGTATGTTCTCTGTGTATATAAATCTCCCCACTATATCTTCCACTGCATGCATCTGATGAAGTGAGCTGTAGTTCACAAAAGCTTATGCTAAAATTTGTTAGTCTAAGGTGCCACAAGTACTTTTCTTGGCTGCTACTCTGAAAAGAGCTCTCACCGTGTCCCGTTGGGTTCAGCCTCCTGGTCCTGCTCCCCAATGAGTCAGGACCACTTCAAGCTGGTATAACACCCATGGTCTTTATTCCTGTGTCCGGTCCACACCACCAAGCTCCAACTATTTACAGATTATTTACAGGTTTGGCCTAGCACAGGCCTCAGTTGCAACCAGGTAGCAGGCACCTGGCTCCTTCTGAGCCTACTTTCCCCTCCTGCTCTCCATGCCTACACTGATTACCACAGACTCACTTCCTGCCAAGCTTTTAGCCCCTGTTAACGAGGCTGGCAGGTGTGGCCAGTTTCCAGGCCAGGCCTAGCTAGTGGCCCAGCCCCAACCCATTACCCCTGATAGGGGCTGGAGTGGCAGGAGCCCTGCCTCACCAGCCCAAGGTTTCAGATTGTAACAAAACATGAAACCAGGCAAGTTTCTTTCGTATAGGCCTTGTCTTCAGTGCTTAAAAAAAGGGGTGGTTTTTGAACCTCAGGGTAACTAACATGCATGAGCTAACTTGAGGTAAAAATGCAGTGAAGACCAACCAGTTTAGTTTTACTGTGAGATAAACTGCTGTATTCCCCAGCCGGGGCAACTTTATCTTAAGATAAAATTAAATTTTACTTTATTAGATGCTCTCATGCCTTGTGACATATGAGGCAACCCACACTTTCCACCTCCATCTATCCAATGCCATATTTCTTGCTCCATTAAAACTGAAGTGTCTGGCCTTCATTATGTTGTTCTGCCTCAGTGTAGCTCATGCCATTAGTTATTCCGAGATTAAAAATACACCTTTTTTTAGCAGTGAAGACAAAGCTTTAGTTAAATATCCCCCTGTGGAGAGGGTCTGTCCCAGGCTGGTACAACGTTTTAATCTTGCTTAAATCCTCAGAACAGGATTTAAGCAGAAGCTGGTGGTTCATAGGGGTTTTTGGTGGTTCTTTGCACAGGCGTGGACTTGGCCCTGTATGTGCAAGGATATCAATAATTTACTCTCTAGAAACAATTCAAGACAACAGAAGACATTATTGTGTTGATACAGTGAACTGCATGTTTTTTTTTCTTTTTCAATGAGCTTTACAAGGACAGCTTTCAGAGTAACAGCCGTGTTAGTCTGTATTCGCAAAAAGAAAAGGAGGACTTGTGGCACCTTAGAGACTAACCAATTTATTTGAGCATGAGCTTTCGTGAGCTACAGCTCGCTTCATCGGATGCATACAATGAAGTGAACTTTAGCTCACGAAAGCTTATGCTCAAATAAATTGGTTAGTCTCTAAGGTGCCACAAGTACTCCTTTTCTTTTTGAGTAAGGAAATGGACTGCAGCTATTTGTTTCTCCTGTGTCCAGGGCAATGGGATTTTGTGTACCTCTTCCCACCCTGTAAATGAACAAGATTACACCAAGAATATACTTGAATGATATCAACTATGTATAAGAGGTTTGGAAAACATGCCCTGAGGAAAGGCTGAAATAATTGGCCATGTTTAGGCTGGAGAAGAGATGGCTGAGGGGAGGACACGATAAGTCTTCATATATGTAAAAGTCTGTTATGAAGAGGGTAATGATCAGTTGTTCTCCATGTCCATGGGGGTAAGACAAAAAGTAATCCTCCTAGTCTGCAGAAAAGGAGATTTAGGTTAAATTTTCTAAGTATAAGGATAGCTAAACACTGGAATAAGTTTCTAAGGGAGGTTGTGATCCTCACTGGAGGTTTTTAAGACAAACACCTGTCAAGGATGGTCTAAGTATACTTAATCCTGCCTCAGCATAGGGGGATGGACTGGATGATCTCTTGAGATCCCTTCCAGCTCTACACTTCTATGATTTCTCATCGAAATAGAAACAACCATGTAAGGCCTTGAATAGTAGCTAACCACTTGGCCCAAAGAGGCAAAATTATTTAAGCCCTTAGTGGAAAATACTCAGCATTTCTGCATTTAGCTTGGGGGAATGAGGCTGTGTCTTCATTGCTGAAAGATCAGTATGTTGGCTGCTCGATCCTCACTCTGCTTCTTATTGGTCTCCTGACACCACCTACAAATACAAAACCAATGCAGCCAATTGAATCACGCTTGGGGCTGTAAAATAATCACACAATGACAGGACATACTACCATCCCACAATTCCTGATGCTTTCCTTCTGCTTTTCTGAGCTAAATCAAATAAGATGATGATAGATTAAAGATGGGCACACTTGCAGACAGCAACCAAATACAACTACATTTGAAATGATAATGGCTTGAATTTGGTTACCAGGAGGGTAATCCAAACTGTATATAAAGCGGTATTAAGAAGGGCAATCAGATTAAAAAAAAGTATGAATAATATCCTCAGCTTCCCACTGCATGCATCTTTTCTCTAATCACATGATTATCTAATCACATCTTTGCATCTTTTCTCTAATCACATGATAACTGAATGTTCTCCCACAGGTTATTCAAGAATAAAATGACTTTGTGTGGTACACGTACCCTGTGTTTGTGATTGGATGTGTCTTCTTGAGGAGATTAAGAGCAGTGGAATATAAAGCAGGATCAATGCCTTACTGTGTAAAGTAGTTGCACAAGTTAATTGTGCATTTTAAATAAACATGTTGTTTTTCACAATAACTACATTGGAAACAATGACGATTGGACAGCAACGCCTGGAAACGTGATTGTGTTATTTCTTGATTACATCATACCACAGTCTGTTTTTGTGTGTGTAATTTTTCTCCCTTTAGAAAAACAAAAGCAGTGTAAAAATGGAAATAAGAATGAAATGGCACACAATAATATCACAATATACATAACCACCTTTGGAAAACAGGGTCTAATTGACTTCTCCTTCTAATCTAAAACTTTTTAATAATAAATACCAAGATCTTATATAGCACATTTCATCCAAAGTTCTGAAACTTTACCACGGAGGTCAGTATCTTTTTCCCCATTTTACAGATGGGGAAATCTGAGGCACAAAGTGGGAAATAAACCTACCCAAGGTCACCCAGAAAACCAGTGACAGAGCTGGAAACTGAACCCAAGCAAAAGCCCATGTTAATCTCAATGGGATTATTCCTGATTTATTCTAGCCAGAGAGAAGAACTGGCTGAAGTCTATTTTCCTTATCTCATGGTCAATTTTGCAGGTACACTCCAGCTACATTGTGCAGCTCCAGTGACGCAAAGTTGTATCTCAGCTGAGCATGAGCTTAAAGTGTGATGCTGCAGCAAAAAAAATAAAGCAATATATTAATAGTATGAATGTATTAACCGTATAGGTCAGGGAAATGTTTTTTCACAACTTCTTTTCAAAATGCAGATTCAGTGACACTGAAAACATTTTGAAAATTCATGTCAATTGTATTGAATTGTTGTTGGTTTTAATGGAAATGTTTTGCTTCACTGCTTTCAAAATAAAAACAATTTGATTTATTTTTGTTTCTGGATGACTTTCCATTTCAACATTTCCTCTAACTTTATTAGAAAATGAAAAATGTTAAATGCTCAAAATTAAAATGAAACATTTTGGTTTGAGTCCATCAAAATATTTCACTTCACCTGAAATGTTTTTGTTTGCTGGGGGAAAAAAAAAAAATCTGTTCATCCTGAAATGATTTTTTTTGCAGCGCTCGATTCACTGTGTGGAATTCTATGGCCTTCTGTGGTGTTATGAAGGCAATCAGACTAGATGATCAGAAACATTTCTTCCAGACTGAAAATTCATTAATGTAGACTACTATCTCCCATTTATTTGGATTAGAGTCAAATAGATCTCACTGTTGCATACAATCTCCTCATTTCACTGGAATTCCAGAGCACTTGAAAATAACCCAAGTCTTAACAGATTAAATAAATCAACAAATCAATAAGAGATTCCACACCCAAGTCATTATAAAAACTAGCCGAGTTATGGCATTCTGCAGAAATCAGTGAAGTGACTGAAGATAGTTAGCTCTAGTAACTTGTTATGTCAGCCCTCCGATTTTAATAGGCTGTGTCATAGAAGGTTAAGTTTTACAGTTTGAAAAAAAGCAGCAGAAGAAGAGTCAAACTTCTTGGGTTCTATTCCTATCTTCATCACGGAGTGTAAGGAAATCACATAGGGCCAGATTATGGACCACTTGCGCAGACTAGTGGGTACTTATTCATGTGAGTAATGCCCTTGAAGTGAACAGGCCCACGTATGAGTCATCAGTTTTAGTAATTGCTGTGCAATCTGTCCATTAGCGTCTTTGCAGCTGAGATTCTGCCATGTATAAAATGGCTAGAACAGCACTTACCTATGCCGCAAGGGTGTTATGAGACACAGTTAATATTTGTAAAGTTCCTTGTATCTCTAGTGCTGCTCCAGGCTTTGGTGGTAGAATTCCAGAGGCCTTGCTTAAGCTGACCCAGATAGCCAAAGGGCAAAGACAACATGAGGTCAATTTTTCCCCTAAGGTATCCCTGCTTGAGCTCTAGCATTTAAGGCAATAACCCATTCTGTGGGACCTTGTGGCTAGAGGAAGAAGGAGAGAGGTTTTTTTTTTTTTTTCTTTTGAGAAGCTATTCCAGCTATGCTGCTAGAAAACCTGCAAAATAAAGATGGGTGTGTGGAAAAGGAGTAACAACCTACTCCAAGCGTATTTAATTGTTAGGAGTTTGCAAGACATTACTAATATGATGTGAGGGAAAAATCCTAGTAAATCCCAAATTCATGTTAAGGAAGAGATGATCCCTTTAAAATAAAGGTTTGGATTGTCAGTATTGCTCCCCACCCTTTGTGCTGCTCAGGCTACAGAGATGACCTTTAACCTGCCAGCTGGAAATACCACTGTGTAGAGGTCTGTCAGGTGGAGCACATTGAATGGCGGGAGTGTGATGTGCTCCAGAGACTCCCAAATAGGATATGGTCCCTTGGGGACCATAGCCAGCTGGCATAGTTTAGTGCAGTCTCCAGGCTGTTCTAACCTTTCTTCAGGGTCGGGGATTGACCAAAAACAAAGCAAGGTGCTGCTGTGACTGGCTCCCTGACAGCTCTTCCTCTCAGTTTTGCTAGCAGAGGCTGAAAATTACAAAGAACCTGGTCCCTGAGCTGCATCCTACTGAGGCTGCCAACATGGGTATAAAACGGCTGATTTATCTAGATAAATGAGGGATTTAGTAGGATTTTTAAAGTAATTTTTATTTGACATTAGAGAGGATCATCATGGCAAAACTTTTTAGTGAAGGTTTTTGTGGGCAGAGAGATGTTAATAATCTGTGAGCAGGCAAAAATGAAAGGGCAAATTTTCTGCCTTGCATCAGTAAGCAAATCCAGGTACAAAAGAACTCGAGATGAAGAGAAGCTGCTGCCTACTGTTTTGAATATCAGTAGCACCATTTAGATTTGTTTTGTTGTTATTAAAAATACCAACTACACTATGAGATGCTGCATGGGTAGATCTCTGAGAGGAGTGATAACGGAGTAGCTCCATAAAGCAGACTACTTGCTGTCCGAACAAAATGATCAGATTAAAAATATGTTTCTCCTTAATATGATATGTGTAAAGTGTTTACTTTTAATTTGGAGGAGCAGATGATGTGCAAGAAAATTATTCATGATTGATGTAATCACTCCTTCCCTTGCCAAGATAAGAACACAGTTTTACAATGGATAAGATATTCATATTCACCACATAATAAATATTTCTGAAGGTTTTTCCTTATTAACAGGAGGAAATGAGAGCGCAGACAAACTTGGGAGTTTAAATCCACTTTTATGGATAACTATTTGATCAGTTTCCAAAGCAATTTTTACAATATTTTATTTGTATTTCTGCATGGAATTGGTAAAGATCTTTTAAAAAACTAAGAAGAAAAATATATAAAGAGAACGTTATACTTGCAACGTTAAGTGCTCAGAAGGCAGAAAATGCTAAAGTTAGGGTCACCCATATAACCTTAATTTTGCCCCCTTGTGCTAATTCATGACAGTGCTGGCCCAGATGCTCAACTGGTATAAACTAGTATATCTCCATTGGCTTCAAAGCAAGGGACAGCTCTTTACCTTAAGTTTTTAATTACATGATCCCAGACTGTTTCTCAAATAATATAATATTGAGAATTTCCATATTCACCCCAAACCCTATGTATATTTCTTCCTTCCAATCCCTACACCCTATGGAACAATCCCTCCTCAGAACCTGCCGTCCCCATAGGGTAGTCTACACCGCAGCTGGAGGTGTAATTTCGAGAGCTGATTGAGCTAGTGCTCTAAAAATAGCAGTGGCAAAGGCAGCAGCTTGGGCTAGCAGCCTGAGTACATACCTAGCATCTTGTACAGGATTGTACTCGGGCAGATAACCTGTGCCTGACATGGCCACACTTCTGTTGTTAGGACCTAGCTCGATCAAAACCTGTGAGTGCATGTCTACCTCCAGAATTTAGGCTTAAATAGAGACTGGGAGTGGCTAAGTCATTATGCAAGGTAGCCTATTTCCTCTTGTTTATTCCTACCCCTCCCCCCCCCCAGATGTTCTGGTTTAACTTGGATTTAAACTTGAAGAGTGGTCAGTTTGGATGAGCTATTACCAGCAGGAGAGTGAGTTTGTGTGTGTATGGGGGTGGGGGGGATGTGAGAAAACCTGGATTTGTGCAGGAAATAGCCCAACTTGATTGTCATGCACATTGTGTAAAGAGTTGTCACTTTGGATGGGCTATCACCAGCAGGAGAGTGAATTTGTGTGGGGGGGTGGAGGGTGAGAAAACCTGGATTTGTGCTGGAAATGGCCCACCTGATGATCACTTTAGATAAGCTATTACCAGCAGGACAGTGGGGTGGGAGGAGGTATTGTTTCATATTCTCTGTGTATATATAAAGTCTGCTGCAGTTTCCACGATATGCATCTGATGAAGTGAGCTGTAGCTCACGAAAGCTTATGCTCTAATAAATTGGTTAGTCTCTAAGGTGCCACAAGTACTCCTTTTCTTTTTGCGAATACAGACTAACACGGCTGTTACTCTGAAAAGTGTAAACATAGGTTGCGTTCGACAGTAGGACATGGCCACTGGAATTAAGACTCGAAGAGCTTGTATCCATGTCCTGGCTGCAGCACCTCCTGTTCCTCCACCCTGGATCCCAGGAAGCACAGCTGTGCCTAGAATCCTCCTGAAAAGGTGAGTTGCACAGGGAAAGGCAAGAGTCAGCATAGCCTCAAGGCACATGCACGTCTTAGAAAACTCTCCAGATGGAGAGCTTGATGGAGGGAAGATCATAGAATCATAGAATATCAGGGTTGGAAGGGACCTTAGGAGGTCATCTAGTCCAACCCCCTGCTCAAAAGCAGGACCAATCCCCAATTAAATCATCCCAGCCAGGGCTTTGTCAAGCCTGACCTTAAAAACTTCCAAGGAAGGAGATTCCACCACCTCCTTAGGCAACGCATTCCAGTGTTTCACCACCCTCCTAGTGAAAAAGTTTTTCCTAATATCCAATCTAAACCTCCCCCACTGCAACTTGAGACCATTACTCCTTGTCCTGTCCTCTTCTACCACTGAGAATAGTCTAGAACCATCCTCTCTGGAACCACCTCGCAGGTAGTTGAAAGCAGCTATCAAATCCCTCCTCATTCTTCTCTTCTGCAGAGTAAACAATCCCAGTTCCCTCAGCCTCTCCTCATAAGTCATGTGTTCCAGACCCCTAATCATTCTTGTTGCCCTTCGCTGGACTCTTTCCAAGATGTCCATAGCTGTGCTCTGGTGTTGCCTGCTCCCACCCTCTCCTCTCACAGATTTCTGGCACAGTGGCATGCCCTATAGGGAAGGAGGTTAGTGCCACCGGAAGTACCCTCCCTTTCTCATATGAAAGAGAGACTCATTGAGCAGAACATCTCCTGTACATGTGGATCATTGAGGGGTCATTCTCCCACCTCAATGGCTGTTTGTATGCACTGTAAATTCCCAATATTTCTCAATCTACTGGGGTTTGTATATTTGGAAAGATTTATTCTTCATCCTGAGAGAAGACTATTACTTCCCTGAGGGTCTTTTTTACTTTTTCTAGTGTGGTTCAGCTAACTGGAGCTCTGACATAGACCTCTACATATATACCCCTTTTTCCCCTGAGACAGTCCATCCATATTTCTTTCATTCACACTCCCCACTGGGACAAGGACTGTTCTCTGTGTTCCCCAGAAACAGCCTCCCTGGTAGTGAATACTTATTGGTAAGGCTAAGATTTTGTCATGGTTATTTTTAGAACAAGTCACAGACAGGACATGGGCAATAAACAAAAATTAACAGACCCTGTGATCTGTCTGTGACTTTTACTAAAATAACCGTTCAAGCCATGGGGCAGGGGTGCATGACCCCAGCTGCAGCCGCTGACAGCCGAAGCTGAAGAAGTCACAGAGGTCCGGTAAAGTCAGGGAATCCGTGACTGCCATGACTTCCATGACTAAAGTGTAGCCTTACTTCTTGGTAACTGCATATAAATCACCCTTCTCTCCAAAAAATGGTTTTTCATCAGCTTACTGTACATCTATGCAGTAAATCAAAGAATAAACCCAAATATAGCAATGTTGTTTTTTTTTAAAGTATGGAATTGTAGCCATCTAATGTCATTAGATCTCCGAACCTCATAGCGGCAAATCATAGAATCATAGAATATCAGGGTTGGAAGGGACCTCAGGAGGTCATCTAGTCCAACTCCCTGCTCAAAGCAGGACCAATCTCCAATTAAATCATCCCAGCCAGGGCTTTGTCAAGCCTGACCTTAAAAACTTCTAAGGAAGGAGATTCTACCACCTCCCTAGGCAACTCATTCCAGTGTTTCACCACCCTCCTAGGGAAAAAGTTTTTCCTAATATTCAACCTAAACCTCCCCCACTGCAACTTGAGACCATTACTCCTTGTCCTGTCCTCTTCTACCACTGAGAATAGTCTAGAACCATCCTCTCTGGAACCACCTCTCAGGTAGTTGAAAGCAGCTATCAAATCCCCCCTCATTCTTCTCTTCTGTAGACTAAACAATCCCAGTTTCCTCAGCCTCTCCTCATAAGTCATGTGTTCCAGACCCCTAATCATTTTTGTTGCCCTTCGCTGGACTCTCACCAATTTATCCACATCCTTCTTGTAGTGTGGGGCCCAAAACTGGACACAGTACTCCAGATGAGGCCTCACCAATGTCGAATAGAGGGGAACGATCACGTCCCTCGATCTGCTCGCTATGCCCCTACTTATACATCCCAAAATGCCATTGGCCTTCTTGGCAACAAGGGCACACTGTTGACTCATATCCAACTTCTCGTCCACTGTCACCCCTAGGTCCTTTTCTGCAGAACTGCTGCCTAGCCATTCGGTCCCTAGTCTGTAGCTGTGCATTGGGTTCTTCCATCCTAAGTGCAGGACCCTGCACTTATCCTTATTGAACCTCATCAGATTTCTTTTGGCCCAATCCTCCAATTTGTCTAGGTCCCTCTGTATCCTATCCCTGCCCTCCAGCGTATCTACCACTCCTCCCAGTTTAGTATCATCTGCAAATTTGGTGCAATCCACACCATCCTCCAGATCATTTATGAAGATATTGAACAAAACCGGCCCCAGGACCGACCCCTGGGGCACTCCACTTGACACCGGCTGCTGACTAGACATGGAGCCATTGATCACTACCCATTGAGCCCGACAATCTAGCCAACTTTCTACCCACCTTATAGTGCATTCATCCAGCCCATACTTCTTTAACTCGCTGACAAGAATACTGTGGGAGACCGTGTCAAAAGCTTTGCTAAAGTCAAGATACAATACATCCACTGCTTTCCCTTCATCCACAGAACCAGTAATCTCATCATAGAAGGCGATTAGATTAGTCAGGCATGACTGATCACTTTCCTCTCATGTAAGTGCTTCAGGATTGATTCTTTGAGGACCTGCTCCATGATTTTTCCGGGGACTGAGGTGACGCTGACTGGTCTGTAGTTCCCAGGATCCTCCTTCTTCCCTTTTTTAAAGATTGGCACTACATTAGCCTTTTTCCAGTCATCCGGGACTTCCCCCGTTCACCACGAGTTTTCAAAGATAATGGCCAATGGCTCTGCAATCACAGCCGCCAATTCCTTTAGCACTCTCGGATGCAACTCGTCCGGCCCCATGGATTTGTGCACGTCCAGCTTTTCTAAATAGTCCCTAACCACCTCTTTCTCCACAGAGGTCTGGCCATCTATTCCCCATGTTGTGATGCCCAGCGCAGCAGTCTGGGAGCTGACCTTCTTAGTGAAGACAGAGGCAAAAAAAGCATTGAGTACATTAGCTTTTTCCACATCCTCTGTCACTAGGTTGCCTCCCTCATTCAGTAAGGGGCCCACACTTTCCTTGGCTTTCTTGTTGCCAACATACCTGAAGAAACCCTTCTTGTTACTCTTGACATCTCTCGCTAGCTGCAGCTCCAGGTGCGATTTGGCCCTTCTGATTTCATTCCTACATGCCCGAGCAATATTTTTATACTCTTCCCTGGCCATATGTCCAACCTTCCACGCCTTGTAAGCTTCTTTTTTATGTTTAAGATCCGCTAGGATTTCACCGTTAAGCCAAGCTGGTCGCCTGCCATATTTACTATTCTTTCTTTTTCTTTCTTTCCAAATGAATTATGGTAGACTATATCTGAATTTTAACTCTTATCTGCCAGGTTTTATACCGTATTAACTGAATATATACATGACTGTTTGTTTGTTTTAGCATTGTTGTTGTTGTTTGTGGACTAACAAAGAGGCAGAGTCCTGAAATATAACTGTGTAATTCTAAGCAGAGTGAACCACAACACTGTGACACTTCCATCCAGAGGAAATGCTTTAATAAGCAGAGATTGATTTTGAGTGGAGGCCAAGCAGGATAAAGACACCCTATCAGCACAATCAGAATAAGTATCTGATTACTCAAAGTAATAGATTCGGACATAGTCCATAGTCCAGGCACTGGAATAATAGAGGTTAAAAGGTTGCATCTGACCAGAGCACCTTTCATTGGGAGGATTTTAGTACAGTATCTTTATTATTTTTTTTTAATTATGTTATTACTTGTTCATTACGGTTATTAAATTTACAATACCTTTTTGTTCTTCAGCCTCCAGCACTTCAACTCAAAAACATCCAGCTCATCTGCAATAACCACAGTGGCTAACTCAAAGCAAAACATAAATGGGTGTTATCGTGTAGATTAGGAACCCAACAATGTCCTAATTTAATGCATTAGACCAGTGGCTTTTAACCTGTGATCCTCAGACCCCTGGGGGTCCGCAGACTATGTCTAAGACTTCCAAAGCGGTCCGCACCTCCATTTGAAATGTTTTAGGGGTCTGCTAATGAAAAAAGGTTGAAACCCACTACATTAGATGGTCTCCTCAGGAAAGTCTGATAGCAATTTGTGTTGGTTCACAAGAGATGGAGATTTAGTGCAATCAGCATGAGTGGTAATGCCTGCTGGGTGGAGAGGCAATATGGTCATAGTCATTAGATTTGGACTCCAGAGCTTTATGTTCAGTTCATGGCTCTACCACTTGACCTTGGGTATGGTATGGGTGTGACCTTGGGTATGGTAATTAAATCTGTCTCCACTTCATTTCCCAATCTGAAAGACAGGGATGAAGCATAAATGAAGGAACATTTATGAGGTGCTTATATACAGGGTTGGTTGATATATAGGTACCTAGAAAGAAAGGAGAGTTCCAAGGGGGCCATGAATAAATATCTAGGTGCGCAGATGATTTGACCAACTAAAGGGCAATGGTGTAACGATTTAAAGTTTAAGGGGCAGCACTAGATATTTTCATAAGCAATAGAAAATCATTCTTGTGTATCACACTCTATCCTTCTTTGTGTGCTTTTTAGCTGAAATATGGGGGAATGTGCATCCTATGTTGACTTGATAAGGGCAGTGGAACATTAAGCACCAAATAAATATCCTGCTCAAGACTGGAAGAGTAACAGTTTTGTGAGGACGTCCTCCTAACTGCCCTATCCCTGTACATGCCTCAGCCTGACTCCTGTCCCAGGAGGATGAACATTCTTGAGGTGAGCGAGTAGTTCTTTGTGGAATAATGAATCCAGAAAGGGTTTGGGAATTCAGACTAGAATTTTGTTTTATCTAGGTGCTTATACTCCCTCATCACCACAGTGTCTGAGCATTTTCAGTAGTGTATTAAGAAATGTGACTAACATGGGTCATTCATTCTCTTTCTCTCCCCAAAGGGCGTGTGTTCAGTGGAGTATTTTGTTTGAAAAGATTTTGGTTTGGGGATTTTTTTGAAAAAAATTATGAATAACTACCACTTCTTTTCACACGCCCACATTATTTTGTGCGTATATTGGAGAAGACCAGTTAATCAAGTATGCCTTGAACTTGAAGCAGATTGTGGTGGCCACCCTTACTTCCTGGGAGAGTTAATTCCACAGTCTTGGACCAGCCTCCAGGAAAACTCTATTCTGCATAGAGAAGCGTGGGGATAGTAAGTTACATTTTGTCATTGGAGAAAAGTTGTCAACCATGGTTCTCATTCTGGAGCTTTAGGCAATCTTTAAGGTGTCTTGAACTGTACTTGATATTTTTGGGGAAGCCTGAGGATGAAGAACAGAAGGAAAATATCTTATGGGGAGTAGTTACCCAATTGATTTGCTCGCTAGAAGGCCTTCTCCTTCTTGTCATATGCAGTCATCAGAGCTCAATGTCCAGGTTCCATAACCACAAGATAACCTCTGTATCAAGGGAGACTCAGGAGTTGTAAACTGTCTTCCAGATGTCAAGTTGGGTACTCTTCCATCACATGAATTATTGTTTGCAACCCTTCCCCACAGTCACAGTGTGGAGAGGAAACCTGGTCAATCTGATGCATAGTTGTGGCAACTGTGATGAGCCAGAGAGTAGCCTGTTGAGCCTTGTCTAGTATCTAGGATCAAGTGGATAAGGAGTGAGGTTCAGCGATGGACTCCTGAATTTACTTTGTGATGTACTAGACTCTTTCCCACTGATGCCTCCACTCTATAAGAACATACTTTTCAGCTCCTTGGTGGTGTGGATCATCCATACAGTAGTGCTCTTGCCCAGGAGTGCCTGAGCTGCAGGAGCAAAGGGGTGCTGAGAGATCAATCATGGTATAACACCCCAGTTGTCCGGGGTGGAATTCCTCTCATGAATGTGAGCAGATCTTCAAGTTGACACTGTGTGTTTCCTGTCGGAAACTGGGGCATTAGTCAACAGGAAGTATAATAAGGGGAGCAAGTCTACTGCCTTCAAGTGGCACTCACCCATTAGTAGCAAAAGCCAAGCTAATGTAGACAAAATGCAAAATTGGAGCTCAAGTTCACATCTTAAAAAGCAAAAGATAAATGCTGTCCAAATAAGTTACTATCTAATGGGGTAGCTAATCAGGCCAGGGTTACAAACCTTAGTGGAAGGCTTAAGTGCTTAAAAGGCTTGTGTTCAAATAAGAAAAAACATAACTAGGACAGACAAAATTTTCGCATCAACAGTTTTTCAGCATTTGAAAATATGAAATCTTATTATGAATTTTCTATGATTCTAAGTTATCTAGTGTCTTGCATTTGTTCCTTCTATTGTGTTTGTGTCTGTTTTATTCTCCTACACCAGTTACTAATTTATAGTTGCATAATGATGATAAAAGGCAGATACGCTAAAGACTTTTCACACCAATATACCAATGGGTATTCTTATCTTTAAAATAAATCTTTGTTTTATTTCACATATGAAGTACATTAAATTCCCTGAATACATCCTTCACCCTGATTCAGAGTATTTTTGCCTCTTTCTGTCAATCACCGTTGCCTCTAATGTTCGCTCTTAACGGTGAAACATCTTTCCAGATCGTCTTATCTCTTTTCCATATGATCGCTCCTTTGTTTCTTACAGAACACCAGTCAACATGGATGCATACCTCTGGCATTGTTGGTGACATCGGTGCAGCTTTGGGAACAGTATGGGTTAATTAGTGCCTATTTCTTCTGCGGATTCGGTGACTATTGCTACAACAGCAGAAAAGAAAATGTTGTACTGTGCACCAGGGGAGGAGAATGGTCTAGGGGTTAGAGTTTCTGTTGAAGACGTGGGTCTAATTCCCTTCCCTGCCATGGCCTTACTGTATAACCTTGGGTCTTATTCCTTCTGTTCCTCAGTTCCCTATCTGTAAAATGGGGATAATAGTAGTTCTCTGCCTTACAAGGATATACAAATACAAATATATTAAAGATTGAGGTACTTCAATTCTATTGTGATGGGGCAATATAATTACATAAGATAAGGAAAAGTTATTACACTGAAGGGATTTTCAAAGGATCCTAAAGGAGTTATGAACCTAATTTGGGTGCCTAACTTCCTAAGGCTCCTTTGAAAACCCAATTTGCACATTCAGCAACAGTCCCATGCCTAGATCTCCCTCTGATGCCAATGAGAGTTCTGTGCATGGCATTGGTGCACACAATGCAACGGAGCTCAGTTAATAATGCACATTGTGCAGTGCGCATTAGAAAATCATATATCCACAGTAACAAATGCTTTTCTTTTAAAAAGGTCTTAATTGAGTGGTGAATTATTAATAATAATATAGAGGAGCCTGGTTGTGCATCCCTTTACTCACATTACTCTGCATAAGTAAGGGTTGCAGAATCGGACCCAGAAGTATGTTATATCTGTTAAACATCATGGAGAAAGTCCTCTGGATTTTAATTGAACAAACCTGAAAGCAAAATCCTGGGAGATACTGAGTACCTCTGTGAAGTGCTGAGTGTCTTCAACTCCCATTGCATTCAGTGAGTTGAGGGTATCAGCACCTCAGAGAATGTTTGCACCTCTCATTTGCCAACCCTCCTAAGAAATTGCAATCTAATTTTGTGAATAGGTCTGACACAGTTAAAGAGCAGAATACCTAGGGAGGCATTGTGGCCTAGTAGATTGGACAATGGGGCTGGGAATTAGATGTGGGTTTTAATCCCTCTCTGCCCAAATCTATGTGATCTTAGCCAAATCACTTCATCTCCCTTTGCCTGTATTGTCCTCTCGTCTATTGGGAGTAGGGACTCTCACTATGTGCCTATACAGTGCCTAGCAAAATAGGGCTTTGGTTGGTGCTACTCTTAAAAAGTAATATTAATAACATAGCAGAAGCTGGTTTTTGCTCATAGGCTTCATGGAACAGATGAGGTATCAGATGTGATTTGAACAAGGCTTCTTCGTGCACGGTGATCGTGTGGCTGTCCCAAGTGTAAAAAGTGAAGAGAAAAGAGGCATAACTTTGGGAATGGGGAGAAGACAATCCAGTGAGTAACACAGTGCTTGAAAAGATGGTGGAGGAAGTAAAGACCTAAGGTAGGGATAGGAGAAGAGTTCTGGAAAGATTTGAATCTCATTGAGAGGAACTTGAGGGTGTGTGTGTGTGGGGGGGGAACAAACAGAAATTCTAGGAGAGGAGTGATGACCTAGTCATAGAATATTAGGGTTGGAAGAGACCTCAGGAGGTCATCTAGTCCAACCCACAGCTCAAAGCAGGACCAACACCCACTAAATCATCCCAGCCAAGGCTTTGTCAACCCAAGCCTTAAAAACCTCTAAGGATGGAGATTTCACCAACTCCCTAGGTAACCCATTCCAGTGCTTCACCACTCTCCTAGTGAAATAGTGTTTCCTGATATCCATCCTAGACCTCCCACACTGCTACTTGAGACTGTTGCTTCTTGTTCTGTCATCTGCCACCACTGAGAACAGCCTAGCTCCATCCTCTTTGGAACCCCCCTTCAGGTAATTGAAGGCTGCTATCAAATCCCCCTGCACTCTTCTCTCCTGCAGACTAAATAACCCCAGTTCCCTCAGCTTCTCTTCATAAGTCATGTGTCACAGCCCCCTAATCATTTTTGTTGCCCTCCCCTGGACTCTCTCCAATTTGTCCATATCCCTTCTGTAGTGGGGGGACCAAAACTGGATGCAGTACTCCAGGTGTGGCCTCATCACTGCTGAATGGGGAGGGATAGCTCAGTGGTTTGAGCATTGACCTACTAAACCCAGGGTTGTGAGTTCAATCCTTGAGGGGGCATTTAGAGATCTGGGGCAAAAACTGGGGACTGGTCCTGCTTTGACCAGGGGGTTGGACTAGATGACCTCCTGAGGTCCCTTCTAACCCTGTATTCTATGAATAGAGGGGAATAATCACTTCCCTTGATCTGCTGGCAATGCTCCTACTAATACAGCCCAATGTGCCGTTGGCCTTCTTGGCAACAAGGGCAAATTGCTGACTCTTGTCCACTGTAATCCCCAGGTCCTTTTCTGCAGAACTTCTGCTTTGCCAGTCGGTCCCCAGCCTGTAGTGGTGCATGGGATTCTTCCTTCCTAAGTGCAGGATATTGCATTTGTCCTTGTTGAACCTCATCAGATTTTGTTTGGCCCAATCCTCCAATTTGTCTAGATCACTCTGGACCCTCTCCCTACTCTCCAACATATCTACCTCTTCCCCCAGTTTAGTGTCATCTGTGAACTTGCTGAGGGTGCCATCATCCCAATCATTAATAAAGATGTTGAACAAAACAGGACCCAGGAACGACCCCCGGGGTACTCCTCTTGATACCAGCTGCCAACTAGACATCGAGCTGTAGATCACTACCCGTTGAGCCCGACAATCTAGCCAGCTTTCTATCCACCTTATAGTCCATTCATCCAATCCATACTTTTTTTTAACTTGCTGGCAAGAATACTGTGAAAGACCGGGTATCAAAAGCTTTGCTAAAGTCAAGATAGATCACATCCACCGCTTCCCCAATATCCATAGTGCCAGTTATCTCACCATAGAAGGCACTCAGGTTGGTCAGGCATGACTTGCCCTTGGTGAATCCAGTTGACTGTTCCTGATCACCTTCCTCTCCTCCAAATGCTTCAGAATGGATTCCTTGAGGACCTGCTCCATGATTTTGCCGGTACTGAAGTGAGGCTGACTGGTCTGTAGTTCCACGGGTTCTCTTTCCTCTCTTTTTAAAATATGGGGACTATATTTGACTTTTTCCAATCATCCGGGACCTCCCCCGATTGCCACGAATTTTCATATATAATGGCCAATGGCTCTGCAATCACATCAGCCAACTCCCTCAGCATCCTTGGATGCATTAGATCTGGACCCATGGACTTGTGCATGTCCAGCTTTTCTAAATAGTCCTTAACCTGTTCTTTCACCACTGAGGGCTGCTCACCTCCTCCTCATACTGTGTTGCCCAGTGCAGTAGTCTGGGAGCTGACCTAGTCTGTGAAGACCGAGGCAAAAAAAGCATTAAGTACTTCATCTCTCACTATGTTGCCTCCCTCATTCAGTAAGGGTCCCACACTTTCCCTGACCTTCTTCTTGTTGCTAACATACCTGTAGAAACCCTTCTTGTTACCCTTCACATCCCTTACTAGCTGCAACTCCAATTGTGCCTTGGCCTTCCGGATTACACCCCTGCATGCTCTAGCAATATGTTTATACTCCTCCCTAGTCATCTGTCCAAATTTCTACTTCTTGAAAGCTTCCTTCTTGAGTTTAAGCTCACCGAAGATTTCACTGTTAAGCAAAGCTGGTCGCCTGCCATATTTGCTATTCTTTCTGCACATCGGGATGTGCACAGTCATAGTCATAGCACCATGAGAAATTTAGGTATTGCCCTCATCATCCAAGTTTTTGAGTGATTCACAATCTTTAATGGATTTTATTTTCACAACACCCCAGGGGTACATACTAAACCCATTTCATAGGTGAGCAAAAGAGATACAGGATAGATTAGGTGTCTTGCCTCAGGTCACCCAAGACATTTGTGGCTGAGCCAGGAAATAACCCCACATCTTTTGTGTTTCAAGCCAGAGCTGTATCTATTACAGCACCCTTCCTATTCATGATGATCTTGGCAGCAGCATTCTGGATACACAGAAGGAAAGAGAGATGAAAGAGGGATGGGCCAGAGGTTTTAAGTAAGTCATCATAGGATAAATACTTGACAGTGGCCCTTCAAATGTGCCACTGGAGGAACATGTAGAAGCCATATCTATGCTATTATGCATTTTCCTTCCAAGATTTTTCAATTAGCCATTTGCCAATAAAACCTCTCTCTCTCTCAGATTACATTTTTTTTGTCTCACCCCCATCCATCCCCACCCTCCGTCGGAACACTTGTTAGGAAACAGAGAAAGTTTCTCCACTGAAAAAATTTCCTGTAGGCAATGTCAGCACTAATATGAAATGTCGAAAAGCAGATATTGGTTGCTTCGGACAGCCTGATGATATTCTTTTCTTCCTTGATACTGCAGCATGTGTACTAGTTAAACTGTATTCATGCAAACAAATTCCATAAAGATTTGGAGGATAGTACAATACCATGTGCAAAATTTATGCTGTCATTTTTAATAGTGCATTGCAAGAAATAGGCTTATCCAATGCACAAGATTTTCCACTGGGCTACAGTTGAAAGAACATAATTATAAGTGATAGCCATACAAAAGCATAAATGCTGTACATTGGTTCCAAAAGGCTACAAAAAAGATCATGCATGACTGCAGTAATTTCTAATTCGCCTTCATTTGTATGAAGATTTAGTAGTGCAAACACAAGCACTGTGCTGGTATCTCTACCAAATGTGCCTCTTATAAATTAGTCTCCAGAAGCAGTGGAATAAAAAAGGCATGCAAGATAATTACTGCATGATTTGGCAAAATGGACTATAGGGAAGCTACCGGAGTGTTCCTCTGGCAGTGCAGCAGGCTAGTGTTAACTGTACTAATGCTGTTATTTTGGTAAAAATAAATAAATAAAATGTTTAACAGCAGAAGTAAGGAAAACATGTGTTGTACCTATGCAATGGGTAGTATGCTGTGCTGTAGTGATGGTTGCCATGGCAACTGTTGGAGGGCTACTACAGGGCAAATAAGAATTCAATGTAAACAACCTAAGGTGTGTGCCTCCTGGAGGTTTCTGAATGCCCTCCGCTCCCATTGCGGTCTGTGAGAGCTGAGGTTGCTCAATACTTGTTGCTGAAGGTGTCCAGAACCTTGCAGGGTCAGACCCTAAATAACAAGGAGTGGAATAAAAGACTCACAGTGTGGCCATTGCTGGCCCATGTCAGCTGACTCGGGCTTGTAGGGCTTGGGCTATGGGGCTAAAAATTGCTCTGTACCCTACTTTGCTTCAGTCTTCTCATAAAAAAAATAGCATGTGACTGGATGACTAGTGAAGTTACCATAGACAACAAAGGGGAAGGGATCCAGATCAGGATAAGTAAAGAACATGTCGGAGATCTTCTTACTAATTTGAATGAATTCAAATCAGCAGGACCTGATGCTATTCACCCCAGGGTGCCAAAGGAATTAGCTGAAGAAATCTCAGAGCCACTAGCAATAATAAACGCATGGGTGATAGGAGAGGTCCCGGAAGCCTGGAGAAGGGTAAACATGGTGACCATCTTTAAAAAGTGTAAAAAGGAGGAGCCAGGGAACTATAGACCAGTCAGCCTGACCTTGATACCGGGAAAGCTACTAGAGTAATGTATAAAACATTCAGTTTGGATGGTTGAAGGCGTGATCGCTAGCATCCAGCATGGATTTACTAAGAACAAATGTCAAAGTTAAGGTTGTCTGCACAATCTTACCTCTGTCCCTTTATGGCTATGCGCTATGATACAGCCTTTAATTACATGATCACACATAGAGTGTGCATGGGAAAGAGCGGGTAATGCAGGACATCTGCTTCATTTAGTGGGCACCTTGTATGATGAATAAGTCAGGGCTCTGTAGCAAATCAGAGATGTAATTTTACAGTTAGAGATGGACAGGGCACAGTTCATTATTCCACTGCGGTTGTATGGGCACAAATGAAGTGTAGAAGTTGACCTCCATGCACATTATACACAGCTTTTAGTTAAACTCTTTCTTTTTTTCACAATGGAGAAATGGTTTCAATAGCTGTCTATAATCTGTAATGACCGTCATCTCTCTCCTTTCAGCCATGTGTATACTTCGTTGATGGGAATGAACCAATCTGAATATAGATTTAATTAGTTGTAGCTAAAGTAGTTGCTCTTGCAGCTTAACAAACCCTAAAAGGTTGTCAAATTGTTGCTTCCGTGCCTTATTCTTATTCCATTACTTCCCACTGTATCATGCATTGTGCTGCTTCACAAAAGTCTGTAATTTGATGATACAGGCCATTGAGCCTATTTTCATCACTGCTAGAGGGAAGTGCACTTAACACATCTTCCTATACAAATACATTACCATAGGTCAAAGCATGCATCATGTTTGGATGGCTTTGGTCATTCTTTGTTCCACTAATCACCTAACAATCAAGGGAAATCTTGCTGTACGCAGACCGTATAAAACTGAGAGCACAGGCTCTGTGGGAAGAGCTGCAAAATCGTTAAATTTTCTAAGTAAATAACTGTGAGTGTAAAATCAGCCTATGTGTCAGTCCCATCTAGTATTGGCTACGACTTCTACTTTCCTGCTGAACGACATTTGTTTTATCGGAAATTCATCCTCCCAACAACTCCCCTACCCCCCTGTGACTGTCTGTGTTGCTTCCTATACAATGCCTAGCACAACAACACACTCAGCCTTAATTGGGGTGTTTTGACACTACTGTAATAACAATAATTGATCATTAGAAATTTGCTGGTTGATCAAATACGGTTAATGGGATGCAATTAAAAATATTAGTGAGACTATTGAGCAATCTCCCAAGTGATTTTGTAGGAGCCCCATTGTGTGAAATGTTTGGAACTCAATTTGATAAAGCAGTGGAGAATATATCCTACCTAGGGAGCAGTGCAGGGGCTCAGGAATAGAATAAATCATACTCGGTTTTTCCATATCTTATCCTTTTGATTTAAAATGCATTGTCACCACAACTGCTCATGCAACCTAAGTCTGAGTAGCAGTCAAGGATACTGTGATCTGTCCTCTGGATGCCCCAGTAATGTGGTTGTGTGTAGAGAGTGTACTTTGAGTTTCAGGAATATACCAACCTCCACTTCCACAGCTGCAGTACTAAGAAATGTCATGGTAACCAGTGATGTGATCAGCTGAGTATGACAAAGAAGGCAACTGGAAGAAGCAAAGGAGAAATAGTGTCAAACAAGCTGAGAATTGTTTGCTTCTGTAGTGGCTGAAAAGCATCTCTGTACTAATGGAAAAATGTCAGGGAATCCCCTTGTGGAGGTAGGGAATGTATAACAGAGACGTCCTGGTTATTTGCTTATGGTTTAAAAAAAAAAGACTTCTTCTAAAGATGCATGGTTCAAAACCCATTTCCTCAATAAAGTCCTCATAAAGATCAGTGTGACATACCAGTCAAATAAGAAAGGACTGATAGCAATTCTAGTCTCTAGCAATCTGATATCAGCCCAGTCCCACCTATCGGCCAGTCACTCATGCACCCTCATGAAAATGTCTCCGAGCACATTCAAGTTATTAAAATCAGATCAAATAAAGGAATCTTGAAATATGTATGTTTTCCATGCATAAAGAGCAAAATATGTACTCCAGTGGGATGTTTTTTTTATCTGAGATAGAGAAAAAAATAAAAAAAAGAACAAATGTAAGTCTCTATCATCAGCAAGGGAAAATAGTGACTAAAAATTGGCATGCTATAATCCCAAGAGAAGGAGTTAGATATTACCTTACCCACCCATCCTGGGACCGACACAGCTACAACACGACATACCCATAATAGTTTAGCTAGTTTCTGCCTTCCTTATTTACTATAAACATGTTCACAATAGTTCTACTTGTTGTGTCTTAAATTCAGGCTGCTCGTGTCAGCTAAATTATCAACACGCTGTTTTGTGTAAACTCACTTGTGGGGCCCAATCTGGTAGATGACCTCTGAGCACACCTAATAGATCAAGCCACCAAATACTATGTATGCAGCAAAATTCACATCTTCCCCAGCTAATGAGACATTCTGGGCCTTAAGGGTCTTGGCGCCTAGCTTGAGAGAGCAGTGCACATCCTCAGAGGCAGTAACATAGGAACTGAGGGCATTTGGATGGCAGCAACAAAGGCACCGAGTGAGGGTAATGTTCAGCAGGAGTCTTGTGGATCATGGTGGAGCCAAAATGGGGACTTTGGCACCTAACCCCAAGACTTTGGTGCCAAAGTCTGCGGTTTAGGCATCTAAATCCCTTTGTGAATCATACCCCATGTAACCCACTGGTGATTGTGTGAGACTAGCTCCCTTTGAGGAGGGCTGAGGTTTGTGATGATTGGATGCTGGCCAGAATCTGTATTTTGTAGCTCAGATTCTCCTGTGTTATGCTGTAACTTTGCTGAAACCCTGTCAGCCTGATTTTGACAATGGAGTTGTCTGAGTGTGGCAAATTAAGCTTTTTTATATAATTGTTTAATAAAACAGATTGAAAGGCAGGAAGCCACTTAGGACAGTCAGCAGTGTGCATTCAATAAAGAATACTCAAGACACAGTAAGGGCCTAAACCAGCAGTCACTGCAGTCAGTGGGAATTGTCTTGGTTGAGTTCAGTGGAGGCAGGAGCGTGATCTAAATATGAAAAACTAGGGACCAGTTACTTGTGCCACTCTGGTGGCATACAGCAGCCATAGATCCAGCTGATCTGGTGTACTGGGAGTTCCCTAGGTGATTCAGGCCCTTCACAATAGACCCTATGCCAACCCCTCTCCTAGCTCTTGGAGCAGGTACTGTGATCTTGAGACAGGCCATAAGGCTGCGAAATTCCTATATCTACTTAATTTCTGGCTGCCAGACTGGCTCCGTGAGGTCATATTTAGATGGGCATAAATTAGAACAAACTGTGTATTCGCCAAACTCGGGACCGGGGAGGTGTAAAATTATTACTTATACCAATAAATAAATAAAAGTAATAACTATAGCTCCTAGGAACTTAATCATGGACAAGGACCCTGTCGCTGCTGCACAAACATGGAACAAAAACACAACCCCTATTCCCAAGAGCCTACAATCCAAGTATAAGATGAGAGACAACAGATGGATATAGAGGAGCCACCATCCTCTACCTATAGATTTGTTCTAGGTGCATCCCAGTTAGACTAATATTAATACTAGCTCTAGTATTGAATCTATCAACCTACTATCATCTGAAGGGAAGACATGCCAACCGTATCAATGAGTCAGATGCCTCACTGACATGTATTTTTACAAGTTTTATAATTAAAATATAATGGGCCAAATTCATCTCTCAGTTACAGTGATGTGCATCTCGCCGTACGTCAGTGGAGTTACTTCAAATGAACACCTGTGAAACCAAGCAGAATTTGGCCCAGTATTTGTAGGATGAATGCCTGAGCGACAGGGGTACAATAGACCTGTCTTCCTCCCACTAATGTAACTGTATTATGAATATTATTAACACTCCATTTGCAGGTGATCTAATAAATTAACGTGTGCATTTAAAATATTGAAATACTGCCAATGTGCAAATTTAAGCTGGTAGAAATCTCTTTTCATGCTTTTCATTGCAATATCCCTACTTCTGTAGGGGACTGTTAGACTGTCTGAGGCATACAGAAATCAGTATCCATAGGCAAAAAACACTGATAGGAATAAGTGTGAAAACTGCAGGGTTTCTTCTGAAAGTTATGGCTCTTTATTCTCTCTCTGACTGAAACAACATTTCTGCATCTGGCAAAAATACATCAACAGTTTTCATTTTAAAAAAGCATTCCTGTCAGTGTTAAGTGTGTTCTCATAAATTTTGATGGGACATTAATGTGTGTGTGTGAGTCAGGAAAGTAAAATCAGAGATGGGGAATACATCAGCATCTATTTAGGAAAAGTTCTTCTTTTCTGTAACAGAGTCATAAAACATCTCAAACCCATGATTCATCATAAAATATTTGGAGATCCATCCACTACCCCCTCTCTCAAGTTCCCCCACCTCTTGTTTTACATTCAGCCACAAGATTGTTGGCTAACATAACCACTTCTGAAGCTGTATTTGCAGAAACAACAGCAGTGATTGTGGTCTTAAACCAGGCTCCTTGCTATTTCACAAGGCAAGCATATACTAGTATTTCCTACTCCACAGCATCCATTTCCCTTGATGAACTTCGGTGAGAAAAGTGCAAACTCAAGCAAAAGAAAATTCTATGTTTTTGTGTGTTATTGCAAGAAGAAAATTGACCTTCTATTTGGAGTTATAGATAAGAAGCTATTTGGGAGGACAGAGCCTGGCCATCTTCATTCTCTAGGTGTGAGGCCCATAACCTTGCCAGCTGTATAGTGCATGCGTAGAACTGAGACAGTGATACTATAATAGTATGTCCAGATCTATCAACTCTTTTCTCTGAGTATAGAGATGATTGTTTTGAAAGGAGGTTGCGTCAGACAAAGACAAAGGTAGAAAAACAGAGACAATGAATAACTAGGTCTGCCCATGAATCCTCCAGCTCGGAGAGTTTCAGATAGCTGGGACTAATCAATTGCATATCAATTTATCAACTCAGTATTTCACTGTAGTCCGTATGCCTAAATCATTAGCTATATTCACATGCCTGCTTTAAAATGCATTCAGAAAAAAAAACAGAATTAAATGATCAGAATTGCTTGTTTAAAGGAGAATCAGGAGCTGATCCTGTAATCAACAAAAAAGGAAAGAGATGAGTGTGTACATGGAGAGTATTCATATGTGGATGTGGAAACAATGCTTCTACACTGCATGCTTGACACAGATATTACACCACTTGCGTACATGACTTAATCCTCGTGTAGATGAAGAGCACACCTGTTTTCTGCTTCTGCCATGTGTGTAAAACATGGTATAGTCCAGGATGCAGCAGGAGTTTTGGACACAACTGCAGACATCTAGGGGTCCTCACACTCACGTCCGTTCAGCCACTCCAGATTAAATAATCAGGTTGCATCATAGGGTCTAGCCACACATTCGCCCCACCAGACCAGATTGCTTTGAAACTCATTGTATCTGTTGATGCAATGCAGAGGCTCCAGCTTGACAAGAATGTGGCTGCCCTCACTAGGCTAAACCACCTTGAGCAGATGACTCCTGTGCTCCCACCATTGGCTGCCAGGCCCAGATCCACAACAGAACATGCAATGCTTACAGTTTAGTGCCTAGAAAAATCCCTGGAAGCCACAAACTGTGGGTGAGCTGCCTAGCTCCCTGTATAAAGCACAGGCAGATATAGGCACCTGAGAATGAGCTCCACAAAAATCAGAACTGTAGGTGGGGAGCTGTCGAAAGTAGCCGATGGAAGATGCTAAAAAGGGTGTGTTCAAAGCCCTCATGGAGCTAGGTACCTGTCTCTGCTTGCACTCCACAGCCAGGAACCCTCTCTTGGATGGGAGGCACCTTGAAAGAATGGTAGTGGCACATGCCTATGTCCACACAAAATGGCCTGGAAGGGGGTGTCAGGGTTCCCTCCCCACTTTGAACTCTATGGTACAGATGTGGGGACCCACATGAAAGACCCCCCCAAGCTCATTTCTACCAGCTTAGGTTAAAACTTCCCCAAGGCACAAATTCTTTGTTCTTGGACAGTACGCTGCCACCACCAAGTGATTTAAAAAAGAATAAGGAAAAGGACCATTTGGAGTTCCTATTCCCCAAAAATATCCTCCCAAGCCTTTACACCCCCTTTCCTGGGGAGGCTTGAGAATAATAGCCTAACCAATTGGTTACAAACTGATCACAGACACAAACCCCTGGGTCTTAGGACAATAGAGAAATCAGTCAGGTTCTTAAAAGAAGGATTTTATTTTTTAAAAAAGGAAATAATCACCACTGTAAAATCAGGATGGAAAATAACTTTACAGGGTAACAAAAGATTCAAAAACATAGCAGAACTTCCTCAAGGCTTAGTTTCAAAGTTACAAAAAACAGGAATAAACCTCCCTCCAGCAAATGAAAAATTCACAAGCAGAACAAAAGATAATCTAACATGCCTTGCCTGGCTTTTACTTACAATTTTTTGTAATATGAGAGACTTTTAGGATGGTTTATAGGAGAAGCAGTTTTCTGATCTGAAGCTTCTCTGCTTCCCAAGAGAACACACAAAACAAAGCCTTCCCCCCACCCAAGATTTGAAAGTATCTTCTTTCCCTATTGGTCCTTTTGGTCAGGTGCCAACCAGGTTATTTGATCTTCTTAACCCCTTACAGGTAAGGAGGCATTCTAGGCTACCCATAGGTGTATGGTTATGACACATGCGTACGTCCACACAAAATGGCCTGGAATGGGGTGTATAAGAGGAGGTGATCTACCATATGAACTTTAGCCTAGTGTTTAGGATACTCACCCAGGATGTAAGTACCTAGCCACTGTATTATTGGATATTCTGGGGGAGGGGGTGAGGTCTTTCTCAGTCTCTCCTCTTGAAGCTGTTTCACTTTGCCCAACAATTAAATATTAATTGGGGCACAGAGAAAATAAGAATGACTCTAGTTTAGTGGTTAAATCACTCACCTGACACCTTGTTCAAATCACTTTTCCTCATCAGGGAGAGGGGGAATTGAAGTGGGATCTCCCACATCCCAGATGAGTCCCGTCACCACCGGGCTAAAGAGGCCTCTACCATTATCATCTTCTGTGGAGTTAGGCTTGGCTCTGAGCATGCCTACCAGATTCACAAGATAGTCACGGGAACGCCAGTCAAGGGGACACCTGTCTTCACCTGGTTTGAGAACTGTCCTGAGGTTTAAGTGTGAGTTAGATGGCCAGGAGTGTGCTTGAAGCAGCAGTGCACGTGGCCAGAGGAAAAAATGCAGGTGCCTATGGGACTTTTAGAGCAAAGATGTAGGTGCTGAGTTAGTTTAGCCACCTACAGGGATAAGCAGCAGCCAAGATGGGGCTTGTGAATTGCATGGGCACCTACATCTGGGGTTTGGGTACTTAAGTTTCTTTGTGGATCAGGGCCCCGGTTCAGTTCCTTTGCCAGTTCAAGTCAATGGTCCTAATCTTCAGAGTCGTCAGGGGACTGCCCTCCCAGATTCATCACTGACTACATTTCTGTTCAGAACCTAAGACAATGCCCGTGACTGGGACAGCGCAGCTCACAATGCCCAGGAAGAGGCATGTGGGAGTCAGAGACGAGGCATGATCTGTTGAGGAGATTCAACTCTGGAGCAAACTTCTGGAGGGGATGAGGCTAACATCAGGGCCTGCTGCAAAACTCTCCTTTTTGAGAAATCATTTCCACCAGAACTAACATGCTGATGACTTTAATTAAATTAAAATATTCCCTAAGTGGAGTATCATTTCGCAAACGGGGTAGAAGAACAGAAAACTCCCTGGAGATCCCTAGTAAACCCACCATGAAGATTTAATTGACCACCATGATAGGGGTGGCAGAAAACAGATAGAGGTTTCCTTACTCCCTGGAGGCGAATGGTAACCAGCTGTCAAATCTTCCTGTATGCTGCCCGCCACTGTGGTGTTTCTGAACGAGGCTGCTCAGGGATATGCAAGGAGATTACACATTGACATCACTCTTCGTTCAGTGTCCCATAGGCCATGACTCTACCTTTGTGGGAGACTCTGCCTTTGAGGGAGACTTTTGATGGCTTTTATTGCATGGAACTGCCACTCTCAGGATGAGAGTCGTGCTCTGTGGACCAGTTCTCCTCCAGAGCTCTGCTGGGCTCTGAACCCCCAGAGCAGGAGGGGGGCGCATTTGACCTTGCAATAATATTTTACAATTACACAGCACTTTGCATCCTGAATTATCTCACTTTATACACTCTATGGACACTTTGCACCACTGAAATGCAGCCTCTGGTGGTGTGGAGAACAGCAGCCAACAGAAAAGGGAAACTGGGCCAAAGACACCAGAATACTGCCATTTTATGACAAGTCCCATGAGATCTATAAAAATACTACATTTACCTTTATAACACTTCCCAGCCTTCTATCTTAGGGTCTATCTATCTTTCCATGGAACCCATCATAACGGTATCTGGCAAATGGCTTACAAACATTTAATGAATTAAGCTTCCCAGCACCCATGCGATTCAGGTATCAAAATGACCTACCCCAGGTCACAGAGAGAATCACTATTGGAGCAGGGATTAGAACCCAGCTAGCCTGAGCCTCATTCCTTGATTTAACCTCTAGACATTTACACGAGTGTAAATCATGAGTAACTCCTCTGAAGCCTACGGAGTTCACTACTGTACAACCAGTGTGAGAGGTAGATTAGGGGCCCTTTCTTTAACATCCATCCAGAATAGGTAAAAAAATAAATAAATAAAAGCAGGGGTCAATTCTGATCTCATGTACTCCCGTGTAAATCACCAATAGCTCCAATGAACTCCATGGAGTTCCCCCACCGTAAAATTAGCGTGTGGTCAGCATCAGTTCTCCCTAGTTTTCTTAATCTCCTCCTTAAATTCCATTACCTGGACCTGACACTGATCTTCCTTCTGCTGGCTTCACAGAGTGCTCTGATATTGCTGACTGACACCGGTGGAACTAAGATTAGAATCAGGCCTTAATTATGTATCCAAAAAGATAAGCGAGACTGCAAATCTAGGTCTCTTGCAGCAGCGTGTCTGTTCCTATTGAGGAATAAATAGCATCACAGGGGAAAAAGGAAACGCCACTAAGCCAAGCTGCTTCTCATCACAGCACAGTCGATCCTGGCACTAATAACACACTTACACAGCATGAGGCCTTCCAGGATGCAAGTGGTTTTTATAGATGCTTTGAGTATTTTGTTGCAAAAGAGAGAGAGAGAGAGAGAGAGAAAATGGGTCTTGTGTAGTCAATAAAGAATTGCCCAGCAAATTCTGATGACTTTTTAAAGCCCACAGCAGGGGCTGGATTGTGTAGTTTGCACACTACCCTGTGTAGTGGGTGATCAGGTGGCAAAGTGCCCTGGAAAAGCACTGAAAGTGGAGGCAGAATCTCCCCTAGCATGCAGAAGGCGGTGACTATGTAGAATAGCACAGACTGCTCTTCTGATCGATTCTGGCTCTCTTCTGTAAATCAGTATTGGGGCAAAATGCGGCTGCTGCTCTGCCTTCTTCCCACCCCTGTCTCACCTATATGCTGTCTGGAGGGAACAAGGACTGAGCAGTCACAGGTAGGGTGACCAGATGTCCCGATTTTATCGGGACAGTCCCGATATTTGGGGCTTTTTCTTATATAGGTACCTATTACCCTCCCACCCCCGTCCTGATTTTTCACACTTGCTATCTGGTCACTCTAGTCACAGGGACTGCTATTGTGTTTGGTCCTTGCACAGGTTACAAGGGGAGGGGACTCCCAGTGCTCCACACTGGCTAAGTCTATTGTGTCCTCCCTCTTGTGGGTGATCCAACTAGAGGATAATAGCCTAATAGTGGTACCAGCTAACAGTACTACTGCTTTAGTTCAAGTGGTAGAGGTCTGTGTTTTAAAGCTGAAAGTCCAGGGTTCCAGCCTTGCTGACGGTCCACAGTGGGGCTCTTTTCAAAGTGTTGACGAGGATGGGGATTTGAACCCATTTACCTCAAAAGCTTGGGGTGAACTGCTTGTGACACACTGGCTAACCACATTACATCCTCCTTTAATGGCTGGTATACCCAGAGGATGAGTCTACTACTACTACACCTCTACCCCGATATAACGCTGTCCTTGGGAGCCAAAAAAATCTTACCACCTTATAGGTGAAACCGCGTTATATCGAACTTGCTTTGATCCACCGGAGTGCACAGTCCCGCCCCCCCGGAGCACTGCTTTACCGCATCATATCTGAATTCATGTTCTATCGGGTCGCGTTCTATCGGGGTAGAAGTGTACTAGCAAACATAGCTATTTCTTTAGCTCCGGTAATAGATACCTGCACTCTGGCACTGAAGAAACAAGGTTCAATCTCTACTGATCACCTTTGATGGTGCAGTTGTTACATTAGCCCCTTGCTTTTCCCTCTAAATAATGTATCCCTCCACTTTTTTAGAAAACATACTGACCATTTCCCACTCTAGCTTACATGTCCTCTCCTGCTTCCACACCCTGTTAATTGCTCCTCCTGCTGTACTCCTCTGCCAGCCCCTCAGCATATAACTTACCCCCGTTCTCTGAGGTGTAACTTAAATACTGAAGGGGCCAGAAGAAGGTGCAGTCACAGCCGGTAAGATTTCCTCTGAAACTTCCCCTACATCGCTGAATTATTTTTCCTCCTGCTTACTTGTTTTCCCATACGTTAAATACACAATACCTGTGAATTGCCATGGCAGTTCATGTCATTTAAAAATTTCACCCTCCTAAATGTCAGTGGCTGTAACAATGGCATTTTGCCTTGTTCTCTGGCTTGCAGAAGTCACTTTTATTTGGTTGCCACTTTGGTCAGTGTCTGCTTATCGACTCAGAGAAATAACTTTATCTGACACTCATTTTGCCCTTCTCAAAATAGACTTGGACCATTCCAGCGTTTTATTTTTTAAATCCATATAGCACAGTGCTGTCACACGGTGACAGGTCAAATGAGTGAGATTTCAACAAATTATAAGTGAGTGAGATTTTAAGTGTCTCACTGAAACTAATAGCAGAAAAGTCTTCATCACAAGAGGTAGGATTTTAAAAACTTTTTAAAAAATAATCCAAGATCAAGCAGTTCCCCTCTAAAAGAGTGGGAGAGTTGGCATAAAGCCTTACCAGTGTCAGGTTTAGGTCAGGTCTGAGACCAACCGAAGCATCTGGGGCTTGGTCAGGTCACCTCTGATCACCTCCCACTGCTCTTGTCGTCAGATCTGTGATGGCTGCGTGCCCCACTTCTGCTGGCCCCACCACCTTGCTGTGCTCTATGAAGTGAGGGTGGTGACAAGTCACAGCGGCTCTCACTCTGGAGTTCACACCACACAGTGAGGCGGTGGTAGCCGGCGGGAGTGGGGTATGCAGCTACTGCTGTGCTGACCCCATGGGCAGGAAGTAACTGGAGTTGGATCACAGGCATGGGAAGCGGGAAGCCCCACCGAGGCCAGGTGAGGGAAGTGTCAGGTCTAGGTTGGGTTGGCTCTGAACATCACTTGACACTCTTGGGTCGGGTTTGGGCCAGTTGTGCCCAGATTGGGTATGGGTCCTGGTTGGACTTTAAAATTAGGTCCGGGCACACCAATAACCTTGCAAGTCTGTCCAATGTGGAATTATTGGCCTGATTTTTTTCTTATTTACACCAGTTTAATGTAGGTATAACTGTATTCCAATCTATGGTGTTACAACAGATTTACACGAACATACATGAGAGGAGAATCAGGCTGATCAGATGCAAATATGCTCCATTATGTTTACAACACACTAATAAACAAATCCCTGTGTAATAATAATTAACACTTTTCATCTTCAAAGCCCTGTGCAAGTGTACAAACAGCTGTGCTAAGCGATGACTAAGGGAGAAATAAGAGTCTACAAACGGCGTTAGAACCGAGGAGACTCAGATAAATTATTTCAGTGCTTCATGGGAGTATTTGGTGAGCTCACCCCACAGAGGAAGGCAAGGACATATTACATGGGTTTTAACCAGGCTGCAATTTTATTAGTCAAATTAAATCGAAGATTTCTTGTTGAGCATAACCCAGTGCAGCCACTAGCATCGCATTGAACCTTTGCCAATTCCTGGGGTGCTCCCATGCCAGGGAGAACCAATAGTCACACTAGGAGGTTCCTCCATTCACCCACTAGCATCTCTACCAATTTCAGAGGTTGATTGAGGCAAAAGGGGACCTCAACCCCCTGCCAGCACCTCTGTAAAGCGCGTTGACGGGGCGGTCCCCAAGGAGAGTGTCCCAGCTCTTGGTTCGCATTTGCCCCAAAGAGTTTAGACACGTTGCGGGCATCTCATAAGGACATGCCCTCGGAATGCCCACTATGTTACCTTTTTGGATCTGGAGCCCAAATCAGTGAGTTCCTGCATTGAGCACCTGCCAAAAATTTCAACAACTAAACAACTCTCCCGTAGTTCCAAACGGAGGAGAATTCCAGCCCTCTGGTGGCCTAAAACCCAAACCCTAGGTTTTGCTGTGAGGCAGGTGAAAAACCTGACCAGCCTCAGCCAATCTCATGGTACAGGGACAAATTCCTTCCCCGCTGCAAAGTGGCAACTAGCATATCCTGCAGTGACCTAGATTAGGGTGATTGGCTGCTTGAAACCAGCAAACAGAAAGTGGCCCTGAGCACAGGACTTCTGTCACGGTTCCAAATCTCTTGAGGCCCAGCCCATCTTGTCATTTTTTCCACCTTTCCCATTGTGGGAGCCACCAAACTCACCCCTGGCTGGCTTAGGCCTCTCAACTGAGGGCAGGTCTACACTGCTGCACCAGTGTAGTGCTTCAGTGAAGCTGCTTCTCTGATTGGTGTAGTTAATCCCCCTCCGCGAGAGGCAGTGGCTATGTCAACAGGAGAACCCCTGCCATCAACATAGCACTATCTACAGGGGAACCAGATCAGTGTAATTGCTTTGCTCAGGGGTGTGGATTTTTCACACCCCTGAGCGACATAGTTATACCAGGGTAAATGTATAGTGTAGACCTGGCCTAAATCAGGGATGAAATTAGGAATGATAAAATTAATGGCCAATCATGGGTGGCACGTAATGGATGCTGGGGGAGGCTAAGCCTCATGCCACGGGGGTGAGAGGCAGTGGCAGTTTTGGGGGCCCCTGAAAAACCTCCCCCAGTCATTGTCTTGGGGCTGGAGGTGCTCCTCTCTCCCCACTGCAGTCCTGGGGCTGCAGCTGGGGCGCAGAGCTTTTCTGGTCTTGGTGCGGCAGCGGGGAAGGAGGAAGAAGGGAGTGGGGGGTGGGACCTCGGGGCGAAGAGGTGGAGTGGGGGAGGAATGGGGGCGGGGCCACAAAAGAAGGGCCAGAACGTGAACAGGGCCACAGGCAGAATGGAGGCGGGGCTGTGGGGGAAAGGACAGAATGGGGGAGGGGCTCCAAACTCAGAGCTCCAGCCAGGGCAGAGCGCTCTGCCGCGGTCCCAGCCGAGGCTGAGAGTTTGACCCCCACCCCCCATGACCCTGACCAAGCTCTCAGCCCCCACCCCAGGCATGGGGGGGCACGGTGGGGGAACTGAGAGCAGTGAGTGGGGATGGGGGCTCGGCTGTAAGAAGCGGGTCCTCAGATGGAAGAGGTGGGGCAGGGGGCTAGCCTCCCCAAGGGGAAGCTTCACCTGCCACCCATGTGGACAATCCTTCAAACACCCACCACCTTGTGTCATGCTTAGACCTGTGAGTAGCTCTATTAACATGAAGCATCCTAAATGATTTCACGTAGACAGATATGATAATATCACGTGGCTGGCCATCGCTAACCAAAGCAGCCTTCAATGTGACTGCTAACTGCTAACAGTAGCAAATGTCACCTTGATACTAAGTGTTTGAAGGATCGGGATCTTCAATTGTGTACCAGAACTAGCTTCCTGGTAGTGAAATGCATAATCTGGTGTAATATTCTTCCAAGGGAATTGGTGGAAGCACTATCACCAAAAATTGTAATATAAAAAGATCCAACATTGGAAGAGAGACAGTGTGAATGCATCCACTTCAGTGATTGCATGGTTAGCTACCATAAGCGCAACACCCCTGTGAGGAAGGGGAAGTGTTACCATCCTCATGTAACAGAAGGGGAAATTAAAGCAGAGAATTTACATGGATCAAAGAAAGCAGAGATTAGAAGTCAGGAGTTCATGGCTTATAGTGTTGATCTCAAACCAGTACATTACATTCAGGTAAAGAACATCATCCATTTTCAGAATTACTATCACACAAGAACAAATCCGCACAGACACAGCCCTAGAACCCCAACCAGGGGTATTCTATCTGCTACCCAAGATCCATAAAACTGGAAATACTGGATGCCCCATCATCTCAGGCATTGGCACACTGACAGCAGGATTGTCTGGCTATATAGACTCCCTCCTCAGGCCATACTCTACCACCATTCCCAGCTATCTTTGAGACACCACTGACTTCCTGAGGAAACTACAATCCATCGGTGATCTTCCTGAAAACACCATCCTAGCCACTATGGATGTAGAAGCCCTCTACACCAACATTCCTCCACACAAAGATGGACTACAAGCCGTCAGGAACAGTATTCTTGATAATGTCATGGCAAACCTGGTGGCTGAACTTTGTGACTTTGTCCTCACCCATAACTATTTCACATTTGGGGACAATGTATACCTTCAAATCAGCGGCACTATTATGGGTACCCGCATGGCCCCACAGTATGCCAACATTTTTATGGCTGACTTAGAACAACACTTCCTCAGCTCCCGTCCCCTAATACCCCTACTCTACTTGCTCTACACTGATGACATCTTCATCATCTGGACCCATGGAAAAGAAGCTCTTGTGGAATTCCACCATGATTTCAACAATTTCCATCTCACCAACAACCTCAGCCTGGACCAGTCCACACAAGAGATCCACTTCCTGGACACTACGGTGCTAATAAGCGATGGTCACATAAACACCACCCTATACCGGAAACCTACTGACCACTATGCTTACCTACATGTCTCCAACTTTCATCCAGACCACACCACACGATCCATTGTCTACAGGCAAGCTCTACGATACAATCGCATTTGCTCCAACCCCTCAGACAGAGACAAACACCTACAAGATCTCTATCAAGAGTTCTTACAACTACAAAACCCACCTGCTGAAGTGAAGAAACAGATTGACAGAGCCAGAAGAGTACCCAGAAGTTACCTACTACAGGACAGGCCCAACAAATAAAATAACAGAACGCCACTAGCCATCACCTTCAGCCCCAACTAAAACCTCTCCAGCGCATCATCAAGGATCTACAACCTATCCTGAAGGATTATCCATCACTTCACAGATCTTGGGAGACAGGCCAGTCCTTGCTTACAGACAGCCCCCCAACCTGAAGCAAATACTCACCAGCAACCACACACCACACAACAAAAACACTAACCCAGGAACCAATCCTTGCAACAATGCCCGTTGCCAACTGTGTCCACATACCTATTCAGGGGACACATCATAGGGCCTAATCACATCAGCCACACTATTAGAGGCTCATTCACCTGCGCATCTACCAATGTGATATATGCCATCATGTGCCAGCAATGCCCCTCTGCCATGTACATTGGCCAAACTGGACAGTCTCTACGTAAAACAATAAATGGACACAAATCAGACATCAAGAATTATAACATTCAAAAATCAGTGGGAGAACACTTCAATCTCTTTGGTCACTTGATTACAGACCTAAGAGTGGCAATTCTTCAACAAAAAAACTTCAAAAACAGACTCCAAGGAGAGACTGCTGAATTGGAATTAATTTGAAAACTGGATACAATTAATTTAGGTTTGAATAAAGACTGGGAGTGGATGTGTCATTACACAAAGTAAAACTATTTCCCCTTGTTTATTTCCCCCCTACTGTTCTTGTCAACTGCTGGAAATGGCCCACCTTGATTATCACTACAAAAGGTTCCCCCCACCTCCAGCTCTCCTGCTGGTAATAGCTCACCTTTCCCAATCACTCTTGTTACAGTGTGTATGATAACACCCATTGTTTCATGTTCTCTGTGTATATAAAATCTCCCCACTATATTTTCCACTGTATGCATCCAATGAAGTGAGCTGTAGCTCACGAAAGCTTATGCTCTAATAAATTTGTTAGTCTCTTAGGTGCCACAAGTACTCCTTTTCTTTTTGCAGATACAGACTAACACAGCTGCTACTCTGAAACCTGACACAAGGTACCCTTTGCAATGTGCGCATGAGAAACAATGGGAGAGCATTGGTGACTCTGTGCTTCATTCTTTCTGGTAAGTTTTAACTTTCTCCTTGTGATTGTTCTTTTTCTTTCTCTGTTTAGCATATATTAGCTCTCACCTAAATCCTTCACACTGCATTTAGAATGAAATAACGCATTAATATGTTCATCTATGTGAAATGTTCGCTTAACTATTACCTTAGGCAGTCATTTAGTTGAATCTGATAGTGGGAACACATTGACATTGTTAAGGTTAATGATCCAATGATTAACAGTGCACATTTGGGTAGAATGGTTTCTGTCACTAGAACAATAGGAACAACTATTTGTCTGTTTAGGCTAAGATGTCTTTCTTTTTTATGGTATAAGATCAATGTCCTCACTCTCTCATTAATACTTCCAAATTATTGTAAAAGTTGTCTGCTTACCCAAAATATTAGTTTTAGGTGATTCTGTTTAACATGATTTAAAACATATTTCGCACTGTTTATATGTCTATGTGAAAGTGTTGAAATGATATAGCTTAAAACAAGTGAAATAGGGAATTCCAGTCTTGCAAGGAAGGCTAAGGTAACACCAACATTTGATTGCAGTGTTGTGGTAGCTGTGTTAGTCCCAGAACATGAGAGACACAAATTAGGTAAGGTAATATCTTTTATGGGTCCACCTTCTGCTGGTGGAATATACAAACTTTTGACCTACACAGAGCTCTTCTTCAGGTCTGGGAAAGGAAGCCGTGTTTCTAAGCTAAATACAAATTGGGACAGATTGTTAAGCATAAGGGGTAATACATGTTGTAAATGGTCACTTGAAATGGAGTGGGCAACCGAAGACAATACCAATCCTCAACGGAAAATTGCACAACACTTTCAAAAATGAAGCTGGAAGCTTAAATTCATAACTCTGCTAGACACCAAAAAACATGGACTTAACAGGGACACTGGTTTTATGGCTCCCTACACCAATTTGTAACACATCACAAAGCCTGCTACCCTTAATTGCCCACTTCAAACCCTTTATGCATAATGATCTAATCCTCAATTGCCCTTTTTATTTCAAATGACCACCTATAACATGAATTGACCCTTAATTTAACAATCTGCCCCAACCTGTATTTAGCTCAGAAATTCTGCTTCCTTCCCCAGACCTGAAGAAGAGCTCAGTGAAACTCTGGCTCTGTCTACGCTGTCAGAGTTCATTCGCTGAAAGTTTTATTGACAACCCAGAAGCACTAAAAGATAATAGTTGTTGCATGTTCACACTGTCTTGCCCTGTCATTGTCGCACGTCCACACTTGGGTCAGTAGCATCAAAAATGAGAGCAATTCACTGTGGGAAGCTATCCCACAGTTCAGCCCTCCACCTTCTGCTGCTCGGTCTTGTGGGGCGGCAGAGTGGATTGCAGTGCCTCATGCGTCTGGGCTCACTCTCCCATGATGCATTGCTTTCTGTCCCAGCATTCCATGTGCTTCCGTCTTCGGTTCACAGCATTTTTCAACATCCCCTGTTTTCTGCTCGATGCGCCATGGATCCTGCGCTGCTCTCCCATGCTCTGCTAGCTGTCAGTAGCATATTGCAAATTGCAGTACAGTTAATCTTGAAGTGCTGAAGCCAACAGGAGTCACAGTTGCCTAACATGCTGTCTGACACTGATAGGATCAACATTGCATTGCTGGGGGGCTCATGAAAGAAGCACTGGGTGGTGGGATTGCATGGTTATGCTGCGCTCACCCCAGCCCTGCGGTGCAGGGACACCAAAATGAGAACTGGCCTCACAGTGGAGAATTGTGCGGTGATCGCAGTGTGGAAGCTGGCAACTCCAGCCTGCTACCAGTCGGTCACAAATCAGTCTGGAGTCAGGAAGTCAACTATGGGGACGGCATTAACACAAGTGCGCAGAGCCATTAATCACATCCTGATGTGAAGGACCATGATTCTTGGCAATGTGTGTGAAATAGTGGATGGCTTTGCAGCAATGGGTTTCCTTGACTACGGAGGGGCGATAGATGGTACTCATGTTCCAATTTTGGCACCAGAATACCTTGTGATGTAGTACATCAGTAGGAAGGGGTACTTCTCCATGGTTTTGTAGGTGCTTGTGGATCACCATGTTCATTACACTGACAACAACAGTGGCCGGGAATCATAGAATATGAGGGTTAGAAGGGACCTCAGGAGGTCATCTAGTCCAACCCCCTGCTCAAAGCAGGACCAATCTCCAACTAAATCATCCCAGCCAGGGCTTTGTCAAGCCTGACCTTAAAAACTTCTAAGGAAGGAGATTCCACCACCTCCCTAGGTAACACATTCCAGTGCTTCACCACCCTCCTAGTGAAAAAGTTTTTCCTAATATCCAACCTAAACCTCCCCCACTACAACGTGAGACCATTATCCCTGGTTCTGTCATCTGCTACCACTGAGAACAGTCTAGATCCATCCTCTTTGGAACCCCCTTTCAGGTAGTTGAAAGCAGCTATCAAATCCCCCCTCATTCTTCTCTTCTGTAGACTAAACAATCCCAGTTCCCTCAGCCTCTCCTCATAACTCATGTGTTCCAGTCCCCTAATAATTTTTTGTTGCCCTCCACTGGACGCTTTACATTGTTTTCACATCCTTCTTGTAGTGTGGGGCCCAAAACTGGACACAGTACTCCAGATGAGGCCTGACCAATGTTGAATAGAGGGGAATGATCACGTCCCTCAATCAGCTGGCAATGCCCCTACTTATACATCCCAAAATGCCATTGGCCTTCTTGGCAACAAGGGCACACCGTTGACTCATATCCAGCTTCTCGTCCACTGTAACCCCTAGGTCCTTTTCTGCAGAACTGCTGCCTAGCCATTCGGTCCCTAGTCTGTAGCAGTGCATGGGATTCTTCCATCCTAAGTGCAGGACTCTGCATTTGTCCTTGTTGAACCTCATCAGATTTCTTTTTGCCCAATCCTCTAATTTGTCTAGGGCCCTCTGTATCCTATCCCTACCCTCCAGCGTATCTAACACTCCTCCCAGTTTAGTGTCATCTGCAGACTTGCTGAGGGTGCAATCCACGCCCATCGTCCAGATCATTAATGAAGATGTTGAACAAAACCGGAGCGAGGACCGACCCTTGGGGCACTCCGCTTGATACCAGGTGCCAACTAGACATGGAGCCATTGATCACTACCCATTGAGCCGACAATCTAGCCAGTTTTCTTTCCACCTTATAGTCCATTCATTCACCCCATACTTCTTTAACTTGCTGGCAAGAATACTGTGGGAGACTGTGTCAAAAGCTTTGGTAAAGTCAAGGAATAACGCGTCCACTGCTTTCCCCTCATCCACAGAGCCAATTATCTCATCATAGTAGGCAATTAGATTTGTCAGGCATGACTTGCCCTTGGTGAATCCATGCTGACTGTTCCTGATCACTTTCCTCTCCTCAAAGTGCTTCAAAAATGATTCCTTGAGGACCTGGTCCATGAAAGGTATATGACGCTCGTATCTTCAGGAACACTGGCCTGTACAGAAAGCTGCAAGAGGGGTCTTTCTTTCCAGAATGGAAGGTTACTGTAGGGGAGGTTGAAATGACATAGTTATCTTGGGAAACCAGACATACCCCTTAATGCCATGGCTAATGAAGCCTTACATGGGAAACCTAGATAGCTGTAAGGAGCATTTCAACAATAGGCCTAGTAGATGCAGGATGACCTTGGAATGTGTATTTGGCAGATTAAAGGTGCACTGGCAATGCCTTTATGGCAGGTTAGACCTAAATGAGGATAATATTCCCATGGTCATAGCTGTGTGTTGCACATTGCACAATATTTGTGAAAGGAAGGGTGAAAATTTTGCTCAGGGGTGGACTGTGGAGGCAGAACATCTGGCAGCTACTTTTGAGCAGCCAGATACCAGGGCTATTAGAGGGGCACAACAGAGGGCTTATTCGAATCAGGGAGGCTTTGAGGCAATACTTTAAACATGAGAACCAGTAATGAATGTTGCCATGCTATGGAATGCAATGCTTAATGAAATCAATGTTTGCAAGGCAGCACTTGTGAGTTTTGTGGCCTAAGAGTCAATGTAAGCAAAATGATTTCACTGCTTGTTTATTTGTTGCTGGCATCTGCTATCATAATTTGCTGGAAAGAAATAAAGAGTTCTTATTGTTCCAAAAACTTTGTTTATTGCACACAAAAAATACATTACACAACACACGCACACACACACACAAATGCTTGGGTAAAGGGGTGCCAGGGGAGGACCGACTTTCACAGCTGTGCATATGTCCAGCTCTCATTTAAAAAGGTGTCCATGGAGGTGGAGAAGGCTAGTGAGAAATGCCAGATAGCGGAAAGGAAATTGCAGGTGGAGTTTGGGGACAGCATGGGAGAGAGTTCTGAATGTGCTGAAGGGGAGTACAGGCCGCATCTGCTCAGTCTGGAACGTTATGAGGGCGTGTAGCATGTCTGTTTGCTTCTCCATGACTTTAATCATCCTCTCCATTGAGTCCCTAGAGTAGGCCTCATTTTCTACTCTTTGCTGATTCTCTTTCCCTCCTCTGCCTGTGTTCCCTGTTTTCGGCATCTGAGTGTTCCATCACCGCCAGAAACATATCTTCCTTCCTCTGAGTCTGGTGCTTTCTTAGCCAGCATAGGCGCTCTGCCAATGTGTATGGGTGCCCTTTGAGGCCACATCTTCAGAAGTACAAAGAACAATACACAGAGGCATGATTGTTAAGTACATGCACAGCATTGAAACCGGACAGTAAAATACACCTCGACTAACATGCCAAACACTTTCACACTGAACCTTGAGAAGCCTGCACGCCGGTGAACACCCCAGGCATGGGGAGTTTCCCCTCGGTCCAGGGGGCATTGTACATGGGGAGGAAATCATTATGAAAGGGTGGTGCAGTAGTCTAGGGACACTATTCTAAAGTTTTCCATGCTTTTCAACAGGCAGGGTTCATTCTGCCAGACATCTCACTCCTGAGAGTAAGCAGGGAAGAAAGGGAGTATCTACTACACGTTACAACAATGCCAGAAGGATTACTGTGAGATGTTGCAACTGGTATTTCCCTACGTACCCTCAACGAGGACAAAAGACTTTTGTTTTCATTCTGCCGCCTCCCTGTGAACATGAGTCCTGCAAGTGGACTCCTTCCATCAGCTGAGTTTGCAACTCAGAACATATGGCAGGAGGGGGTTAAAAATCCCAAACAAAAGGAACTTGTTATCTCTATGCTCCTTGGACTCTGGGGGGCAAAGTGTTTCTAGGCATAAGTGACAGAGCCCCAGCTTCTTAGCCTGGGTTAGCCCTAAAGGACATGTAGAGCTTGCCGATTATAGAAGCTTTCTATTACCTTTTGAAACTTGAGATTGCAACTCATTGTGTATACCTCTTTACCTGCTTCAACTTTGTAAATAACTCTCTGGTTTCCTGTTCCTATTCTTTATATAGTTTATTGTAGGATTGGCTACAAGCATTGTCTTTGATGTGAGGTCTAGGATGAAACTGACTTGGGGTAAGTGACCAGTCCTTTAAGATCAGGAGAAACCCGGATATTGCTGTGATTCTTGGTGCAAGAGACCGTCTATCACAAAGGTACCTCACCTGTGTGGTGAGACAGATGGGAGGAGCCGCGGGGACTGTCTGTGACTGCATCTTAAGCATGTTGTAGCGCCTGAGGAGTTTACACTTGATAATTGGTTGGTGACAACTGAGTATAGAGCTCAAATCCAATAGTCTGCCCTGAGGTTGGTATTCATATTCTTGAGTCACCACAGGCAGCATTACAGTCCTGACCCAGGGCTTCAAGCACAGCTCTGCACTGAGATGCACTTCACTGGTATGAGCTCTATGAGGCACAGGACAGAGGAAGTGCTGTCTCTGTGACGAGATTTGTGGAAAGGCGACGCATGTTCCTGCTTCAAGATTTATAGCCTGGTTTATGCGGTAAAAAGTGTGCCGGGGTGAGGGTGATGATAGCTCCTTATTTTACAGTTACACCTATCTGTACTATGGTAATACCTAAAGAACCTGAACAAGTTCAAGGCCTCATTGTGTTAGACACTGTACAGCCAGAGACCGTGCCGGCCATAAAGAGCTTATAATCTAAATGGATGAGACAGAATGATTGTCCCTGTTTTGCAGACACAGAACTCAGACAAAGAGATGTTAAGTGATATGCCCAAGATGATACAGGAAGTCTGTAGCAGAGCTGGGAATAAAACCCAGATCTCCTGAGACCTAATCTGGCACTTTAGGCACAGAAGTATCAATCCTCTCTTATTGCTGAGTAAACTGGCATACAGTAGTCTAAACCATCTGAGGGGTGGTTGTGCTTGGTGTGGAAGGTTAGAGAGATTCTTGAGTGTATAGGCTTTGGGGGGGGAAATCACATTTGTGAGATTTCTCTGCTCTCCCCCCCAAAAAAAACCTCTCTGCATATCCTACTTCACCACATTGGTGTTGCAGAAGTTACGCCTTGTGATGGGACATGCCCCTGTCCCATTGATAGAAAGGTTAAAGAGCATTTCTGCAATCAGCACCAATTATAAGTACCTGTAGAATATGCTCCACCTGGAGAAGGGGGGCTTAATAAGATGAAGCTTACTAATGCAATGGAGCATGCAAGGTTACAATGTGCGGAAGATGCCATTTTGCTCTACAAAATGGCATCCTCCAAGTGGCCACTTGGCAGACACCATTTTGTTTCTGTGCTGGCTAGCCATTCCAGTATGTTCTGGCACCACTACAAGACCTGGGGAATGCTGCCAGGGATTAGAGGTTATTGAACTCAAAAGGGATCCTGAGAGTGAACTGAACTCCTGCCAGGAACAGAGAGATTGCCTAAGGGAGGGAGGGGAGGGGGGGCTCACATCAGGGAACCAGGGGGAAAAGACTGAAAGATACTGTGGCCTAACCCAGGCTGAGGGTCAGGCAACTACTTGCTTAGATTTTTCTCTTCTCTCTCTCCCTCCCCTTCATCTTTCCTTCTTCCTCTCTTCCATTTGGTATATGCACAGTTGCATAGCAACCGCACATTCCCTTATAAAAATGACTTATTAGACCTAAAAAAAGCTGCATGAAAAGGAACAAATTGTACAAGATCTTAATGAGACCATAAATGGGCCATATTTTTTGATTAATTCTTTACAAACCAGTAACAAAGGAGGTGTGTGGGGGTGAGGGGCGAGCGTGGGGGTCAGGGACAGTTGGTGTCTGTGGCATTGGCTCTCTGCTGCCCATTTCCAGGACCCCATGCACATTCCTGTGCAGTTTCCAGTAGCTGTGTTGAAGAGGTGGAAGAACGGGAGGGCTGAAAGAAGGGCTGGGGTGGAGGTACATTGCCCCAGCAAAACCTTCAGGAAATCCATGAAAATATTCACGCAGAAGGAGATGCAATAGCTTTTGCATCCAGTCCTTCCGACCACCTGCTGAGGAAGCTCAATCTGCATGGCTAGGCCCAGGCCTTTGGCAGACCCTTCCCCAGTGAGCTAGTGAGTTGCCATGGACACGTAGCAATCATTTGGTAGAAGCATGATTTGAATTCAGCTGTTCCTGATTCTCAGCACCATACCAAATATACATCTGAGGCCCCACTACCAGAAGTTGCCTCATAGTGAGTGTACTCCTAGGTGTGAGAGACAAGTTTGTGTCAAACTGATTGGGTCAACAAAGGCTGGGAGCAGCTGTTAAGAAAGGTCAAACCAAGCTTACCAGTTTGGTGGCTGTCTTGACAGGGGTAATTGGGTGAAATTCTCTGGCCTGTGTTATGCTGGAGGTCCAATTAAATGGTCATAATGGTCTCTTCTGACCTCAAACTCTGTGATTGCATCATAGTGTTGTGATGTGATGTCACACATATATGTGGTGTGATGGGGAACAAGAGAAGCTTATTACAGAAGAGTTCCATTTACAATCTTCTCATTGCTTGCAGCCCATGTCCAAACCAAATCTAGCTCCCTTCTGTTTATTCTCTACACAGTCCATCTCTTCTCCCTCTCTTTTCAAACCCATCTCTTTTGTCTACTTTGGGCTGAGGAGTCAAGGTGTGGCCTTGCTTACTGAAGAGTATACGAAGTCCATTGTCATGGCCAGTGGTGGTTAGAGGGCTGACTCCTCTGCCAGCCACAGAATGATTAGGTGTCAAGGATTGCAATGTGCAGAGCCATTGACCTGCTCAGCCTGGCTGGATGGTCAGGTCCATAATGTGAGCATGGAGGCCTGTCAGTCCTGGTTCATGGTGACAACAGAAGTAGCTGGGGGAATGTTGAGTTGGCAAAAGGGGCAGAAATGGGAGAACTAAGCCAAAGAGCTGAGTGAGACTGGGAAGGGAGGAGGTGCTGAAGGGTGTGAAGATGGAAGGCAAGATTCTGGGATTCAGGATTTGTGTAGATTTGCAAGAAATCCCAGGGCGGGAGATTGAGAATTGCTGGTGTGCATGGAAGGGCTGGGAGGTAAGGCAAGGGCAAGGTAGTGGGCCAGAAGACACTATAGTAAAGAGGTCAATTGATCAGAGCATACGGGGGGATGAGTGACAAAGGATAATGGATTGGTGTGGGAGCTGCAAAGGGAGGATATGGACTTGACATAGAGGAGTATAGCGATGGCGGGTTGAATTAGCAATTGTGGGAAACGGGGGGAATACTGGGCAGAACATAGCAGTGATATCTGGGAGTTTATGGGTTGGGGTGGGTTAAGACTGTGCTTAGGAATTTGGAAGTAACCAGTTATTGGCCAGAGGGACAATTGGCCAGAAGCTCTTTCCTGAGAGCCTCAGCAAAATTCTGTTTTAAAACATTAGAACATGACATTCAAATTCAGAAGCCATTTGAAGCTAAGCTAACACTCTAAAAGCCATAAAGCCTCAATTAAGGATGATCATAAGCAGGCTAGAAATCTCTTGGCCTGTTTGATGATGGAGATGTGGTGTAGATATTTTATTGCAACAGCTACTTTAACATCATTTCACCTCCTGTCTACGAATCACCTCATAGATGGATCATATCAATTGAACCCAGACACGCAGAACATTTACTCAGGTCACATCCCTCTTCTCGGAAATGCAGCCCTGTCGTTACATTCCCACCTGAACGTCCACCTCTGATGAGCATTGCCCTCTCTCTCCCTTCTATTGAGGCTTGCCTACTTCCAGTAACTGCCCCATTAAAAAACAATCCCTTAAAAATTGCTTTGTGCGTGAATGTAGTACTCATGAAAGATGAGTGAATGACAGCCCCAGAGAATGAAGCTCTCTATTTAATCACACAACATATTCAACATGAACAGTGGGAATGTAAACTTACCCACGCTGCCCTGTCAATACAGAGTATCCTTGACTAGACAGCATCTCTCCTCTGTTCTGGTCTCATCTGGCAGCACTGTGGTGTCTATTTCATTCTCCCTGCCCAGTTCTTCTTATCTCAACTGAGGCTGTCGCCAATGAATGCTAAATTCTGTATTGGTTTGCAGGTCTTGCACTGAGACCACCACAGTCATCTCACTTGGCTACCATCCAGCTACAAGCTGGCAAAACTACATTCAGGGATGGCCAATTGTGGCTGAATATGAATCAATGACCTAGAGGCAAAAGTGTCTAGATCCATCACCAATTTTCTGAGCCATCCAGTCCCAATAACCCATATTTTATTGATGTTTATGCATGAACCATCTGAAGGTTCACAAGGAGAATTCCTACTTCTTCTGACCACAGCAATGAACCTTCAGACAGCTGGTCTATAAATACTTCAAAAATCTATATTTCTGATAAGTTCAATACAGTTTGTTTCTCCTAAATCCTCATACTATAAGAAAACTACTTGATTTTTGTATAGAGTCTTATCATTTTACTCTAGTACCCACTTTAATATGGCTAGTTTATTTTATAAGCCTTAGATTATTATCCCACACAGGGAAAATAAAAGGGAGTAAGAACTATCCAACTCTGCTCCCTGCAGTGGGTGTGTAGGTGTAAGCAGGACTGCTCCCTAGAGCAGGTATATAGGATTCAGAAGATGGGTGATAAACAGCAGGGACTAGACAGAACCATGGCTAGCTGTTCACTCCTACTCACCGGTCAAAATAGCTGAGCCAGCAAGGTAGAGTGGGGGACAGGAATGGATATGGCTTAGTCACAATGCTTCCACTTGTTGCTCATGGCTGTGCCTTACGTCAGAACCTAGTCCTGAGTACATTTTGATCCAAGAGCATGAGGATTGCCATGTCATTGAATATATGCAGGGCAAGTACGCTGCAATTTTTAGTGTATATCACACATAAATGTTAGTGATGCATATGACAGATACACATAGGCTCAATTGTGAACTGGATGACACACCAGCACAGAAGCATAAAGGGTATTTTACACCCCATTTTCTCCCTTGTGTGAGCTGCCAAGATTATGGGTCACAATGCCAGGGAGTTGATCCCCTTCCCAGGCAGGTGGGCAGGGAATAGGAATCCAATCATTTGAGCTGGTGCAGCTGAGCTGGTATAGAATGGGAAGCAAGATGTATTTGGATGCAGGGATCAAATTGTAACTCAGAGATTGACAACTACAAGCTGCCCTCTGCTCAGGCCAGATCACAAAGATGCCAACCTAGTCCATGGTCATTTCCATATTGAGTGTGATCAATCTATTTTAGCTTATATTATTCCTTTGAATAATTATTAGAATAGCACGTTCAGGCCATACCACCCAATGGAACCAAAGAGTCATTTCCATTTGAAGAAACTACCAAAATACCTATTTATGACTGAGACCAGACCAACTCAGAAGCAGCTATTCAGGGGAGGAGGTGGAGCGGAGGTGAGCTGGGGCTGGGCACGGGGCCACCAAATTTTCCCTGTGGGTGCTCCAGCCCCAGAGCACCCCCGGAGTCAGTGCCTAAGGTGCCACTTTTGATGTGATCAGTGGGAGAGTGGCCGCTCCCCCTGCTCCCCCCCAGCTACACTTCCCCGCCCCTAACAGCCGGAGGGACCTGCTGGATGCTTCCTGGGAGCTTCCCCAGGTAAGCACCGCCAGGACTCCCCATCTCACCCCCCGGCAGGTCCCTCTGGCTCTTAGGGGCGGGGCAGGGTGGGCACCCACTATGGTGGCCCACGAGACCTTCCTGCCCAGTTCTGGGGGCAGTCAGGGGACAGGGGAGGGGGATGGATGGGGCAGGGGTCCTGGGGGGGGGCGCATCAAGGAATGCGGGGGGTTGGATGGGGCAGGAGCCCCGGGGGGGTGGGCAACAACCCCCTCATGGGGTGAGGAGGGAACCAATTGTTAAGATTTTGGCAGCTCATCACTGCACAGGCCCTACAACTTCCCCTAAACTCAGAGTATAAATCATCTATTCACTAATGATGCTCATAGCACCACTGTGAGGTTGGCAAGTATCACCCTCTGGCCATTATTAAAATGATAAAATAGAGATTAAGGCCAAAGTTTTGCAAGTTATCCACTAATCTGTTCACTTCAGTTTTTGTGCCAAGTGTGAGATATCTATAGAGCCATGTGTCATTAGCATGCTGAACATGCCCCCAACATGACCTCCTAGCAGTCCCGCATACCAGTTGAACAAAACAACAATTAAGTAGGCCCCCTGAGGAACTCCACATGACAAAGCCTTGGGGAGGGGGGAATAATCTCCCACTGATTTGGTTTCAAATCTTCCATTGTTTAAGGTTATTGAAAAAGTTGTCCTGACATAACTTCTCTTTTCTCAAAAAGAAAAGGAGTACTTGTGGCACCTTAGAGACTAACAAATTTATTTGAGCATAAGCTTTCGTGAGCTACAGCTCACTTCATCGGATGCATTCAGTGGAAAATACAGTGGGGAGATTTATATACACAGAGAACATGAAACAATGGGTGTTATCATACACACTGTAAGGAGAGTGATCACTTAAGATGAGCTAATGCCAGCAGGAGAGTGGGGGCGGGAGAGAAAAACTTTTGTAGTGATAATGAAGGTGGGCCATTTTCAGCAGTTGACAAGAGTGTCTGAGGAACGGTTGAGGGGGGGGGGAATAAACATGGGGAAATAGTTTTACTTTGTGTAATGACCCATCCACTCCTAGTCTCTATTCAAGCCTAAGTTAATTGTATCCAGTTTGCAAATTAATTTCAATTCAGCAGTCTCTCGTTGGAGTCTGTTTTTGAAGCCTTTTTGTTGTAATATTGCGACTTTTAGGTCTGTAATCTAGTGACCAGAGAGACTGAAGTGTTCTCCGACTGGTTTATGAATGTTATAATTCTTGACATCTGATTTGTGTCCATTTATTCTCTACATAAAAGAATAAATGGACACAAATCAGATGTCAAGAATTGTAACATTTGATGGACCAGCCCTTGAGAGGCTTGTTATTTTCTCTCTGGGAGATCCCAGAGGTCGACAGTAGTTTTCAACTAAATAAAAGGTTGTTACAAGGAGAAGGGAGAAAAATTGTTCTTCTTAATCTTTGAGGATAGGACAAGAAGCAATGGGTTTAAATTTAATTAAGGGCGGTTTAGGTTGGACATTAGAAAAAACTTCCTAACTGTCAGGATGTTAAATCCCTGGAATAAATTGCCTAGGGAGGTTGTGGAATCTCAATCATTGGGGATTTTTGAGAGCAGGTTAGACAAACACCTGTCAGAAATGGTCTAGATAATACTTAGTCCTGTCATGAGTGCAGGGGACTGGACTAGATGACCTCTCAAGGTCCTTTCCAGTCCTATGATTCCTTTTGGCACACAACCGACTTTTTGTATGTGTGTTACATGGTGGGGGGGGGAGGAGAAATTTCCCCATATCTCCCAATTGAAGTTTCATATAATCATAGTTTTCACCTATTGAGCAGCATGGATATTAAACAGTATTACAAACTCTAAGTAAGCCTCAACAATAAACTTGTGTAATCCCCTCCAGACAGGGTTCTCCTGAAATACCACACTGAGCCTCTAGTGAGCTTGCCCCCAAACTACATCATTAATGGTTGCAGAAGCTCAGGACTCCATTTCCCAGATTGCCTAGGTCCAGGGCAGAGAGAGGATAAACTGGAAGCTGCTGCAAGAACCAATCATAAGCTAGAACTCAGAGACAAGGGGTTGGGTTTTACTTTCGGTTTTGACTGTCCATGTAGTGGAGAAGCATCACAGCCAGGGAGGTCCCCATTAAACTTCTCTTTGCTTCCTAAAGGGAAACTTTGAACTGTGGTGGCCGGTACTGGGTCACTGAAAAGTGTCAGCACAAAAGAAAACAACACATTGGAATGCTGAGGAGTGATACCAAGAGAGGCTACCAGGAGCTAGACTATTTTTCAATGGATTTCAGATCAGGAGCTTCAGAATGATCCTACCCTTTAGATGTGAAGACCTTTTAAGAAATCCAAATATTGGGAGGTGGAGTGTTTAAGATAGTGTTGATATTTTATTATTCTAGGTTCTCCTATTCTTTTCTTAGAACATAAGAACGGCCATACTGGGTCAGAGCAAAGGTCCAACAAGCCCAGTATCCTGTCCTCTGACAGTGGCCATTGCCAGGTACCCCAAAGGGAATGAACAGAAAGGTTATCATCAAGTGATCCATGCCCTGGCTCCCAATCCCAACTTCTGGCAAATAGAGGCTAGGGACACCATTCTTGCCCTTCCTGGCTAATAGCCATTGATGGACCTATCCTCCATGAATCTATCTAGCTACCTTTTGAACCCCGTTATAGCATTGGCCTTCACAACACCCTCTGGCAAGGAGTTCCAGAGGTTGAGAGTGCATTGCGTGAAAAAATACTTTCTTGTGTTTGTTTTAAACCTGCTACCTATTAATTGCATTTGGTGGCTACATGTTCTTGTATTATGAGAAGGAGTAAATAACACTTCCTTATTTACTTTCTCTATATCACTCATGATTTTATAGACCTCTATCATATCCCCCCTTAATCATCTCTTTTTTTCTTATCCATTAGCTATTGTCCCCTGTGCTGAATAAAGTTCACACCTGTTGCTGTTTGGTTACTAAGGAATTGTGATCATTATTTTATCCCTTGTGTATTGGACTACACTCCTAGTATATTAATTGATAGTAAACATTTCTCCAAGGGACAGCATCCCTGTGTTCCATGCACTAGGAGGGGTGGCCCTTGGGTTGAGGCACCAAGATCAAGGACCAAGGATACATACCCTTGAGATGAGAAGGGAAAAGCTGCTCCAAGCAGCAGGCAACAGGGAGACAGATGAAGCCATGCCTCAGGGCTGGGTTACTCCTGTGAGATAGGAATTGCCATACTGGGAGTGAACAATGGTTCCTGTAATGCAAAATCATGCCTGATGCTATGGACAAAGGAAAATTAGTTTATATGAGACAATTGTTGTATCGATACTGTTGTACAGGTCGGAATGTCGGACTATGAGGAAAGTTAATGAATAAAAGATATTGACTGCAGAAATGAACTTGTTGAGGGGAATACCGAGAATGTAAAGACTGCATAAAATAAAATAAAAAGTGATAAGAAAAAGGCTAGGACAAGAAATTATGTTGTTACAGAAGACCCAAGAAAGACAACTGCAATGGGTTTGACATATGTCAGGAATGGACCTAGAAAGGAAACCACACATGGTGATACATACCAGAGTGCAAGGAACTAGAAACAGAGGAAGACTGAGGATGCACTGCATAGACATAGTGAACAATGAATGATACGGAACAAAAGGGTTTAAATATGAATGAAGTCCTAAGCTAATGCAAGATGGAAAATAGTGGAAAAACTTCATTTGGACCCATCATCCAGCCAGATAGGAATCAAAGAAGTCCTGCAACAGTTATTGGGCTCAACACAGTGATAACTGGATGAAATTCTATGGTCTGTGATACACAGGAGGTCAGACTAGATAATCTAATGATCCCTTCTGGATTTAGAATCTATGATTCTATGACAGTGTTTCACAGCGGACAGCTACAGGGCAAAACACTATCACAGGATGTCAAGAATACCAGGTATCGGGGGATATTAAGGAAGGCAGAATGTGAGTGAACAGTTTATAATCTGGTAGGAAACCAGGAGCACCAAATTAGTTCAATGAGTGCTCATAGTCCCTAAAATGGGGTGTTCTCCAAACTTCAACTCTGTATTCTCTAAAGCAGTTGTGAAACACAAAGTGAAGCTGGAAGCTTGCAAGTAGGGGTTGAAGAATGCCTTCTTATGAATAGCTGATATTTGAGCATATGTTTTCCCTGGTGTGCTCCTAAAACATAGGACTAGAAGCTCAAGTTTTATATACAGTTCACTGTATGCTAATGATAATCAAAACAACATCCAGGAGGCTGATGGAATTGTTCAAAAGAAGCACAGATTTGTGAATATGGCATATCAAATGAAAACAAAGAAAATGAAAACATTTCCCACAGGAAATTGCATCACTGCTGCAAAAGGTAAGGAAAGATGCCCAGAAGAACATTGCTACTGGCTCACTTCAGAGAGCCTTGAAGGGAAGATAAAACACATTTTATCAAACAAAATAGAAATAATAGAGAAGTTCAAGAGTCTGAAATAAAAAGCAGAAGGCAACCATCAGAATTTGAATACAGCTTTATCACACTGTACAGCAGCTCAAGACAAAATATACAAATAACTTTCTCTTAGAAGGAGGCCAGTCATTTTACAGGGAGACATTATAAAGCAAAGAAATAATTCAAAATTGAAATGGTTCAACAAATTATGATCCCATGTCTCTCTCGTGGGGGAGGGTGGTTTGTTGTTTTTGTTTTTGTTTTTTTACGGTTGATGTAAAAATATCATACAAAGTAATTTTTGTCTTGTTATTTTTTCTTCCTCTGTTGGACCCTGGACATACAAAAATTATGAGAATTTCATTGTTTCTGCAGTGGCTTGTGCTTTGTCATTTTTGCTTTTGGAGATTTTGTTGGCCTTTTAACTGCAATGTGTGAAAGTCTCATTTCGAGCTGGAGGAGACAAAGGATGCATGGGCCACAGGTTTATTGCAACACTGCCTTCTCTTTGAGAATTATCACAGGAAAGTGTCTCAACAAACCTCCAAGGCCCTGAGCCACTGGCTAAGAATTGTCACTTGGGAACCGATCATGAATTCCTTATTCAACTCAACGTGGTGGTCCAATATGTTTCAGCTGAGGAATAAAACATCCAAGAACTGTGAAAAAAGAACCCTCCTGGACCAAAGTTTTACTGAGACACCAGCTACCTTTTGTCTAATTTCTTGTGCTTTTTCTTCTCTCTCCCTTCCTGCTTTGCTCTCCAGGGTTTGTCCTCAATGATCCTCCCTTGTGAATTTGTATCTATATTTTAAGGAGGTGAATTAGAATCACTCCTTTGTTGTGTTGCTTACCAGACTTTCATAGATTCCAGAGCCAAAAGGGACCATTGTAATCACCTAGTCTGTCCTCCTGTATAGCACAGGCCATACCAACTTTGCCAAAATAATTTCTATAGAATATATTTTAGAAAAACTTTGCATAGTGACTGAGAACATGGATTTGGATCTAAGCTCTGGATTGTGTTTGACATTTGAGTGGATTCAACAGAGAGATAATGAGGGGAAACACAATGAGCCTTTCTACCTTGTGTCCCCTGCATAGGGTCAGGCTAATTTGTAGCCCCTTCTCACATTTCCTGGGGCACTAGCCGGGCTAAAGACATCAGGAGAGGGACAGGAGCAGGTGAGGTAACTGGCTAACCCCCATTTCGCACTGGCCAGTGGCGCTGGCTGGATATACTTTGCGGACAGCACGGTGCACCCCCTTAACGGGTGGTAGAGCATGCACATTGTTCATGTGCTATGCAGACTTGTCCACCACCCCCAACAGGGGCCTGTGACCACAGCGCTAATTCTGACCTAAGGCAAAATACCCACACAAATGGTGGTACACCATTAATACACGGACCTGTAATGTAGAACAGATAATTGGCTGAGAAAGCTGGCTGAGAACATTTGTTTATTCTGAGGAACAGCCCCTTACGTTGAGTGGGCTACATTGTGGACTTTGCAAGAGAAGGCAGACCCTCTGAGTAAAATCCAGGCAGCTCCCTTAAATGGTGCATAATGTTTTCATCTACTTACATATGGCACAACTCTATCAGGGACAAGAAGTTGATTTGATATACATCATTTAGCTGGAGGCAATAAGGAGTCTTTAAGCAGAAACAAATATTAGTTCTCAAAAAGAAAAGGAGGACTTGTGGCACCTTAGAGACTAACCAATTTATTTGAGCATGAGCTTTCGTGAGCTACAGCTCACTTCATCGGATGCATGCCGTGGAAACTGCAGCAGACTTTATTTATACACAGAGAATATGAAAAAATACCTCCTCCCACCCCACTGTCCTGCTGGTAATAGCTTATCTAAAGTGATCATCAGGTGGGCCATTTCCAGCACAAATCCAGGTTTTCTCACCCTCCACCCCCCCACACAAATTCACTCTCCTGCTGGTGATAGCCCATCCAAAGTGACAACTCTTTACACAATGTGCATGATAATAAAGTTGGGCCATTTCCTGCACAAATCCAGGTTCTCTCACCCCCTCACCCCTCTCCCAAAAACCACACACACAAACTCACTATCCTGCTGGAAATAGCTCATCCAAAGTGACCATTCTCCCTACAATGTGCATAATTAAGGTGGGCCATTTCCAGCACAAATCCAGGTTTTCTCACATCCCCCCCACCCCCATACACACACAAACTCACTCTCCTGCTGGTAATAGCTCATCCAAACTGACCACTCTCCAAGTTTAAATCCAAGTTCAACCAGAACATCTGGGGGGTGGGGGGGTAGGAAAAAACAAGAGGAAATAGGCTACCTTGCATAATGACTTAGCCACTCCCAGTCTCTATTTAAGCCTAAATTAATAGTATCCAATTTGCAAATGAATTCCAATTCAGCAGTTTCTCGCTGGAGTCTGGATTTGAAGTTTTTTTGTTTTAAGATAGTGACCTTCATGTCTGTGATTGCGTGACCAGAGAGATTGAAGTGTTCTCCGACTGGTTTATGAATGTTATAATTCTTGACATCTGATTTGTGTCCAGTTATTCTTTTACGTAGAGACTGTCCAGTTTGACCAATGTACATGGCAGAGGGGCATTGCTGGCACATGATGGCATAGATCATATTGGTGGATGTGCAGGTGAACGAGCCTCTGATAGTGTGGCTGATGTTATTAGGCCCTGTGATGGTGTCCCCTGAATAGATATGTGGGCACAATTGGCAACGGGCTTTGTTGCAAGGATAAGTTCCTGGGTTAGTGGTTCTGTTGTGTGGTATGTGGTTGTTGGTGAGTATTTGCTTCAGGTTGCGGGGCTGTCTGTAGGCAAGGACTGGCCTGTCTCCCAAGATTTGTGAGAGTGTTGGGTCATCCTTTAGGATAGGTTGTAGATCCTTAATAATGCGTTGGAGGGGTTTTAGTTGGGGGCTGAAGGTGACGGCTAGTGGTGTTCTGTTATTTTCTTTGTTAGGCCTGTCCTGTAGTAGGTAACTTCTGGGAACTCTTCTGGCTCTGTCAATCTGTTTCTTCACTTCAGCAGGTAGGTATTGTAGTTGTAAGAAAGCTTGACAGAGATCTTGTAGGTGTTTGTCTCTGTCTGAGGGGTTGGAGCAAATGCGGTTGTATCGCAGAGCTTGGCTGTAGACGATGGATCGTGTGGTGTGGTCAGGGTGAAAGCTGGAGGTATGCAGGTAGGAATAGCGGTCAGTGGGTTTCCGGTATAGGGTGGTGTTTATGTGACCATTGTTTATTAGCACTGTAGTGTCCAGGAAGTGGATCTCTTGTGTGGACTGGACCAGGCTGAGGTTGGTGATGGGATGGAAATTGTTGAAATCATGGTGGAATTCCTCAAGGGCTTCTTTTCCATGGGTCCAGATGATGAAGATGTCATCAGTATAACGCAAGTAGAGTAGGGGCTTTAGGGGACGAGAGCTGAGGAAGCGTTGTTCTAAATCAGCCATAAAAATGTTGGCATACTGTGGGGCCATGCGGGTACCCATAGCAGTGCCGCTGATCTGAAGGTATACATTGTCCCCAAATGTGAAATAGTTATGGGTAAGCACAAAGTCACAAAGTTCAGCCACCAGGTTAGCCGTGACATTATCGGGGATAGTGTTCCTGACGGCTTGTAGTCCATCTTTGTGTGGAATTTTGGTGTAGAGGGCTTCTACATCCATAGTGGCCAGGATGGTGTTATCAGGAAGATCACCGATGGATTGAAGTTTCCTTAGGAAGTCAGTGGTGTGCCGAAGGTAGCTGGGAGTGCTGGTAGCGTAGGGCCTGAGGAGGGAGTCTACATAGCCAGACAATCCTGCTGTCAGGGTGCCAATGCCTGAGATGATGGGGCGCCCAGGATTTCCAGGTTTATGGATCTTGGGTAGTAGATAGAATATCCCAGGTCGGGGTTCCAGGGGTGTGTCTGTGCGGATTTGATCTTGTGCTTTTTCAGGAAGTTTCTTGAGCAAATGCTGTAGTTGCTTTTGGTAACTCTCAGTGGGATCATAGGGTAATGGCTTGTAGAAACTCGACTCCAGCGAGAAACTGCTGAATTGGAATTCATTTGCAAATTGGATACTATTAATTTAGGCTTAAATAGAGACTGGGAGTGGCTAAGTCATTATGCAAGGTAGCCTATTTCCTCTTGTTTTTTCCTACCCCCCCACCCCCCAAGATGTTCTGGTTTAACTTGGAATTAAACTTGGAGAGTGGTCAGTTTGGATGAGCTATTACCAGCAGGAGAGTGAGTTTGTGTGTGTATGGGGGTGGGGGGGATGTGAGAAAACCTGGATTTGTGCTGGAAATGGCCCACCTTAATTATGCACATTGTAGGGAGAATGGTCACTTTGGATGAGCTATTTCCAGCAGGATAGTGAGTTTGTGTGTGTGGTTTTTGGGAGAGGGGTGAGGGGGTGAGAGAACCTGGATTTGTGCAGGAAATGGCCCAACTTTATTATCATGCACATTGTGTAAAGAGTTGTCACTTTGGATGGGCTATCACCAGCAGGAGAGTGAATTTGTGTGGGGGGGTGGAGGGTGAGAAAACCTGGATTTGTGCTGGAAATGGCCCACCTGATGATCACTTTAGATAAGCTATTACCAGCAGGACAGTGGGGTGGGAGGAGGTATTTTTTCATATTCTCTGTGTATAAATAAAGTCTGCTGCAGTTTCCACGGCATGCATCCGATGAAGTGAGCTGTAGCTCACGAAAGCTCATGCTCAAATAAATTGGTTAGTCTCTAAGGTGCCACAAGTACTCCTTTTCTTTTTATGGAGGGTTTGTTATTTTTAAAGTCATGAAAGGTTAGGGAAAATCTGGATAAAAATTGCTAACTTTTCTGTGTGGTACGTAACATTGGGTACATGAGGATGGGTGCATTTTTGAAGAGCACAGGATACAAGAATTGGCTAACGGGGAAGAAAATAATTCAGTTTCATTTTTTCACTAAGAGAAAATGATTTTATAAAAATTAAACTCCCTCGTGGTGTGGATAGAAGAGACTTGCTGCCTCTTTTGGATTTGCTCTACTGCAGGGATCCTCGCAGCCCCCTTCAGAGATCACAGTGTTATTGGATCTTAGTGGTATTACCTTTGGGTGTGCTAGAGTTTACTTCATTGCCCTTCTCCAATGCCTAAGGAACCCAACTCCCATAGAAAAGCACCTGGAGACCCAGAATTCAGTCTCAAAGGATTTTCAGCAAGGATTGTACGGGGTCAACCTCCCCACATTCAAGTCCCAAAAAGAACAAAAGGAATTAACTTAATTCTTAAGTATCAACTTTATAAAATTCTTATGATAAAGAAACATAAGATATAATAATTAATGTTTGCAACATAAACATGGCTCCTTTATAATCCGCACACATTATCTTCACAGTTATACATAAACATAAATTAAGAAAACAGATTAAATCTAAACAGGTCAGCTCCCACAGAAACATAGTGAGAAGAAACTCAGAGTTTCCAAAAGTTTAGGGTGAATTCACTCGAGTATCAGTAAAAGTCTTTGATCCCCAAATCGATATAGTCTGCTGAGTCAACTTGATATAGTCAAGCAGTCAACTTGCTTCCCAGTAAGGAGACTCTTCTCTCCACTTGCTTATAGAAATCTACAGCTGGAATCCATGCCAACTCTTCCTCTTCCTCTGTGGAAATCACTGAGTTTTCTAATCAGCTATTAATCTACAACTCAGTTAAGTATATGGTATATGTCAATGTGGGCAGCCACAAACCATGACACAGATTGTTGAGAATGGCAAAATTACTTCCTGGATGTCTTCATGCCTTAAACATCATAGATAAGAATGCTGTGGTGGCTTGGCTTGACCGGATTGTATATGCTAAATAAATAAAGAGCATATCAATTAAAAAAGATAAACCTGCTGCAAAATGCTTCAGAGCTAGGGTAAACAGCAGGCTTTCTGCTCATGGGCTCAGCTTCCTCTAACTCACACAGGGTCATGGCCTTCTCCAGAGCGACTGCCCTGACTGCTCGCCCTCATGGAGTCTGAGTGCAGCAACAGGGAACCTGTTGAGCAAACTTCTGGATGTGGAGTGCTAATTGTGCATCTGCCTAGCAACAGTAACCCAGACATAACTCACCCCCTCACACACACACAGACCCTCCCCATAGAGCTCTTAAAGAGATATCTACCTGTTAGGCACTTGGGTTACACAATCATGGGTGCATGTGGTGAGGAGGAAAGTGCCAGGACTGGACACAATAACAACTACAGGCAGTATGGGCATAGCTCCTTCCGAATACCCTCAAGGATGCAAATCATGCCAGAAGGGGCAGGGAGGAGGCATTAATTTCACCCCCTCTGTACATAACCACAAAGCTGCACATTCATCCTGTATACACCCACAAAGTGTAATGCACAGGTTTATCTCCTCTCCCCCAGATCCTAATCTCACTCAGATAAACCAGGTTATAAATTATACAGTCTGAACCTCTCTTGTAATTCAAAGTGACTGGTGCACCAGAAAAGCCTGGGGGCATTTTAAAGTCACACAAAGATTTTTAAAGTTCTAATGCTTGTCATTCCACATTTCCAAAATCAACCCAAATCCAGCAGATCTTTCAAAGTTCCCTGGATCTGGGTCATAAATATTTCCCCATCTTGCTTCCCAGTAAGGTGAGCCAATGGCCAGGAAGTTTAGAGAGACATATAACACATGCATTTGGTGTCTCAAACAAAACAAACTAAGATCACCACAATTCAATCTGCCCCACTATAAGTAATGAAGAGTTTTCCAAACAGCATGCCAGGAAACCACTGTATAGATCCTGAGACACACTGTACCTCAAAATAGCACCCTGTAACCCACACATTCACCGCTGTCAGGTAAGTTTGCTAGTGACATACAAAGGACCCCTGCCCAGAAGGGTGCTCCACTATCATCAATCAGCAGGGGAATTGTAATCAAGGGATTTACAATTCAATGCTAGTTGCCCAAGTCCACGCAATGGGGGTTTATTGGATCACTGTGACACACTGGGACATGTCTGGGCAAGTGTGTCTGGGTATGGATTGAGGGTATAAAACAAGGAACAGTTGCAGCATGTCTTGGACTTTCTCTTCCTCCACCTATGCTGGAAGCTGCAGGAACGCTGAGATGACAACATCACCTGAGGAGACTGGTCCTCCATGCTTAGGGGGAAGCCTGTATATGAAGAACAGTAACATCCAGTGCGGTGAGAAAATTGCTGATCTAAATGCTGTCTAATGTAACAAGGTTTAAGACTTAGATTGTGTGGTTTTTTTTTTTAATTTTCTTTGGCAACTTTCTCTGATCTTTTATGCCTACCACTTATAATCACTTACGATCTAACTTTCTACAGCTAATAAATCTGTTTTATGCTTTACCTAAAACAGTGTGTTTTGGTGGAAGTGCTTGGGAAATCTCAGCTCAGTCACAAAGGCTTGTGAATCTCCTCTCCACCTTAGAGAGGGGTGGACTGGGTAATAAACGTACACTGGTCAGGCTTCTGACCAGGGCAAGACAATATAGTTCTGGGGTGTAAGGCTGGGGAGCTGGGGGAAATGGCTGGAACCTCTCCGTTGTTAGTTCATGAGTGGCTGGGAGAAGCATTCATGTAACTCAGTTGGATGTGCCCCTGCCTGTGGATATCTGTGTAAGTGCAGTACCTGCTAGACATGTGCATCTTGCCACAGTATCACAGGGTGAGAGGGAGCCCAGGTCAGTGGGACAGAGGGCTCAGTAGTAGCCCAGTTCCATGTTGCACCCTGGGAATCGTGTCACAGATACACAAGTTCCTTTCCCTTAAAATAAAAGGCTATGCTCCTCACCCTTGCAGCAATCCAGAATCCTTTATCAACCAACCCCACCAAAATCATCTCCCTTCTCCCAACCATGCAGTCAGCCTACCTAAAACATCTCAAAACAGGAAAAGTGCTCAGTTGCTCCTGCCTTGAATAAACCATTGACTGTGCACACACTGAATTTTTGTAGGGCAGCAATTCTGTTCTGTACTGACTTGAGCCTGCAACATTAACTCTTGCAGGTAGTCTGATTGAAGTCAGTGGGGCCATTCATGTGAGGAAGGTGTGATACTGCTTAAAGGGGACAGTGACTGTCTACACTAATAGGGTCAGCACGGTTCCAAAATTCTGATAAAACTTGTACAAAGTATGCCTTTGAAAAGTTGTAATCTGCTGAGTATTATTATCTCATGATAATATGTGCATTGACATTGTGTGTGGAGTTATGACATTTTGCTATATGTTTGTAACTCAAACATGTTGTGAGTCTGAGAAACGCCCACAAGTTAGGTCTTCAGAAATAACAAAGGAATTGTAAACAAGAGCCTCTGCACGTCATTCCCGAAGACAATTCAAATGGCAATTATGCAAAAGGCACAAGCTGGAATTTGCAGTTCATATGAAGGACTGATGGCAAAGCAAATATGCCATGGAACTACCTGACCCCAGAACATAGCCAGAATTTTTTCAGCAAAAAGGGTCAAGACATAAAAAGGGAGAACAAAGGCCCCTCGCCACCTTTTTCCTACCCCATCTCTGAGAGGGGAAATTTTGAACCAAAGGACTGAGGTCTCTAAAAACTATTTGGGCAACCCAGTGAGACTTATAGAAAACTAGGAGATTTAACATCCCTGCTGTCATTTTGGACTACATACTTTGATCCCACTGTAATAAATTTTGTTTGCTTTAACCTTTTAGTAACTCTCATTTCTTTTTCTGAGTTAATAAGTCTTTAGTTAGTTTACAAAAGGATTGACTACAGCATTACCTTTAGTAAGGTCCTGAACATCCATTGACCTGGATAAGTGACTGCCTCCCTGGGGCTGGAAGAATAATAGAATTATAGGACTGGAAGGATCCTCGAGAAGTCATCTAGTCCAGTCCCCTGCACTCATGGCAGGACTAAGTATTATCTATACCATCCCTGACAGGTATTTCTCTAACCTGCTCTTAAAAATCTCCAATAATGATGATTCCACCACCTCCCTGGGAAATTTATTCCAGTGTTTAACTACCCTGAAAGTCAGGAAGTTTTTCCTAATGTCTAACCTAAACCGCCCTTGCTGCAATTTGAGCCCATTGTGTCTTATGCTATCCTTAGAAGTTAAGGAGAACAATTTTTCTCCCTCCTCCTTCTAACAACCTTTTATGTACTTGAAAACTGTTATCATATCCCCCCCTCCCCCGCCCAGTCTTCTCTTCTCCAGACTAAACAAATCCATTTATTTTCAATCTTCCCTCATAGTGTTAGGATATAGATATTCAGGCCTGTCTGTAAAGGCCTATACTTTAAGAATTTAGGTGTATTCTTATCACTTGGCTAGTTAGAGGTATAAAAGAAAGAATCAAAATCACTGTCTGCCAGTGTAAGGTCCTTCTCTTACTGTGACAGCCTGAGGCCCTGTTCTTAGGCTAAGGCCTTTGGCTAAGCAGCAGAGGCAGCCATAAGCTGGGAAGCGACCGGTCACATCCACACATTCCAAACTAGTCACATTGAAATAAGGTGCTATTGGGCTGTCAGGCACTATCAGGACAGGATTGTATTCCTATCGCCTCCAGAGAAAGGGGATTGCCTAGAAAATGTAAAAGGAAACTTAGTTTGATAGCATCCTGTCTGGCAAGAACTCACTTATCAATAGCTGGGATGTGAAATCCTCACTTCTGTATCGTTTTGTCATTATAGTTCCCACTTTGCTATTGTTTGTCTGTATAATCTCTGTCTGGTTCTGTGATTGTTTCTGTCTGCTGTATAATTAATTTTGCTGGGTGTAATCTAATTATTGTGGTGGGATATAATTGGTTAGCTAATCATGTTACAATATGTTAGGATTGGTTAGTTAAATGTCAGTAGAATGATTGGTTAAGGTATAGCTAAGAATATTACTATATAAATTAGGGGCAAACAGGAAGTAAATTGGGATTCGAAAATAAGGAAAAAGGAACTTGTATTTAAGCTTGCTGGAAGTTCACCCCAATAAACATCAAATTGTTTGCACCTTCGGACTTTGGGTATTGTTGCTCTCTGTTCATGCGAGAAGGACCAGGGAAGTGGGAGAGTGAAGGAATAAGCTCTCTAACACATAGGTCATGTTTTCTAGACTTTGAATAATTTTTGTTGCTCTTCTCTGGACTTTCTCCAATTTGTCCACATCTTTCCTGGAATGTAGTGCCCAGAACTGGACACAATACTCCAGCTGAGACCTAATCAGTGTGGAGTAGAGCAGAAGAATTACTACTTGTGTCTTGCTTACAACACTCCTGCTAATACATCCCAGAATGATATTTTTTTTTGCAAGTGTTACACTGTTGACTCATATTTAGCTTGTGATCCACTATGACCCTCAGATCCCTTTCCACTGTACTCCTTCCTAGGCAGTCATTTTCCATTTTGTATGTGTGCAATTCATTGTTCCTTCCTAAATGGAGTAGTTTGCATTTGTTCTTATTGAATTTCATCCTATTTACTTCATACCATTTCTCCAGTTTGTCCAGATCATTTTGAATTTTAATCGCATCCTCCAAAGCATCTCCTCCCAGCTTGGTATCGTCTGCAAATTTTGTAAGTGTACTCTCTATGCCATTGTTTAAATCATCGATGAAGATATTGAAGAGAACTGGACCCAGAACTAATCCCTGCGGGCCTCCACTTGATATACTTTTTTAGCTGGACTATGAACCACTGATAACTTCTCTTTGGGAATGGTTTTCCAACCAGTTATACACTCACCTTATAGTAGCTCCGTCTAGGTTGTATTTCCCTAGTTTGTTTATGAGAAGGTCATGTGAGACTGTATCAAAAGCCCTGCTAAAGTCAAGATATACCACATCTACTGATTCCCCCCATCCACAATGTTTGTTACCCGGTCAAAGAAAGCTATTAGGGTGGGTTGAAACAATTTGTTCTCGACAAATTGTATCTTTCCGGGTACTGAAGTTAAGCTTACTGGTCTGTAATTCCCTGGGTTGTCTTTATTTCCCTTTTTATAGATTGGCACTATATTTGCCTTTTCCAGTTCTCTAAATCTCTCCCATCTTTCATGACTTTTTGAAGATCATCGCTAATGGCTCAGGTATCTGCTCTGTTAGCTCCTTGAGTATTTTAGGAAGTATTTCATCAGGCCCGGGTGACTAGATGACATCTAACTTCTATAAGAATTTTTTTATTTCCCTATTTTAGAACCTAATGTATGGTGATGGTTGGTTTTATCAAGTTTTCATCACAGAAATCCAGTTTGTGTGGGTGGCAATATAGGCTAGATTGTCTAAGGGGCTTGTCTGTGTCTCCATGTTAAGCTACTATGGTGATCCAGGAGCATACATCTGTTGCTGGTATGGTTAAATCTAATTATAGAATATGCCACCAGAGTGGGGGTGTCTGTCCAGTTCTTTGACAATCTAACCTGAGATTTACCCTCTCAGCTGTGATCCATACCAGTCATAGTGACAAAAGAATTAGATGCCTTACTATAGTGCAGTTGCATTTCCAGATTGTCCATTTGCATTTCTATCAAACATTCTGTGGACTTTTTTAACAAACATGTGGACAGGGGTGATTGAGTGGATATAGTATACTTGGACTTTCAGCAAACCTTTGACAAGGTCCCTCACCAAAGGCTTTTATGGAGTAAGAAGGAAGGTCCTCTCATGGGTAAATAACTGATAAAAGAGAGATAACAAAGGGTAGGAATAAGTGGTCAATTTTCAGAATGAAGATAGGTAAATAGCAGGGTCCCCTCAGGGGTCTGTACTGGGACCTGTGCTGTTCAACGTATTGAAAATTATCTGGAAAAAGGGATAAACAGTGATGTTGCAAAGTTTGCTGATGATACAAGACTATTCAAGATAGTTAAGTCCAAAGCTGATTGTGAAAAGTTACAAAGGGATCTGACCAAACTGAGTGACTGGGCAACAAAAGGGCAAATGAAGTTCAATGTTGATAAATCCAAAGTAATGAACATTGGAAATCATAATCCCAACTATACATATAGAATGATGAGGTCTAAATTAGTTGTTACCATTCAAGAAAGAGTTCTTGGACTCCTCATCGACAGTTCGCTGAAAACATCTGCTCAATGTGGAGCTGAAGTCAAAATACGAACAATGATAGGAATCATTAGGAAAGGGATGGATAATAAGATAGTAAATATCACAATGTCTTTATATACATCCATGGTACACCAGCACCTTGAATACTACATGCCGTTTTGGTCATCCTATCTTAAAAATGATAAATTGGAAAAGGAAAAGGTACAGAGAAGGGCAAGGCCGGCTCTATGTTTTTTGCCTCCCCAAGCTCCAAGAGTGGAACTGCCCAAGCCAAAAAAAGGGTGTCCGGAATGCCGCCCGAGCACAAAAAAGGGTGGCTGGAATGCTGCCCCTGGACCTATGCCACCCCAAGCACATGGTTGGTTTGCTGGTGCCTAGAGCCAGTCCTGGAGAAGGGCAACAAAAATAATTAAGGGTAGGGAACAGTTTCCGTATAAGGAGAGATTAATAAGACTGGGACTGCTCAGCTTGGAAAAGAGACAACTAAGGGGGGATATGAGAGAGGTCTATAAAATCATGACTGGTGTGGAGACAGTGAATAAGGACGTGTGATTTACCCTTTCACGTAACACAAGAACTAGGGGTTACCCAATGAAATTAACAGGCAGCAGGTTTAAAACCAACAAAATAAAATAGTTCTTCACACAATGCACTGTCAATATGTGCAACTCATTGCTGAGGACGTTATGAAGGCCAACAACTATAACCGGGTTAAAAAAAAATAGAAAAGTTCATGGAGGGCAGGTCCATCAATGGCTATTAGCCTACATGGTCAGGGATGAAATCCCATGCTCTGGGTATCCCTAAGCCTCTGACTGTTAGATGCTGGGACTGGATGACAGGGGAAGGATGACTTGATAATTTCCCTGTTCTGTTCATTCCCTCTGAAGTACCTGGCACTAGCCACTGTCACAAGACAGGATACTGGACTAGATGGTCCAGTGGTCTCACCCAGTGTGGCCATTCTAATGTTCTTATCATGGAAATCATGACGTTATTTATACTGTAGTAGCCTAAGGGATCTAGTCCTGGACCAGGACTCCATGGCACGAGCAGTGTAGAAATGAAGAACCAGCGCAGCAGAGAGGTCATGAAGGAGCTGGCGTTCCCAAGGAGGAATTCTCACTGGCTCAGCCAGTATTCCTCCTGGTAGTGCCGTGGAATACACAGCAGAGCTGCAGCTCCAGTCTGGCATGTGGTCCCTGTGGTGTTTGGCCAGCTGGCCTATGTAAGGGTGGGTGCTGACATAGTCTCAACCTTGCTCTGCTGCCTTTCAGTACCCAATGAGTGTGGAAACACTAGAGGAACATCTACACGGCAGTAACAAATCAGTGGCATGGCTGCTGCAGGCCTGGGTCAATTGCCTTGGGCTTGTGAGGCATGGACTGTGGGGCTATAGAATGCAGTGTAGCCATTCGGGCTTGAGCCTGGGCCCTGAGACCCTGCAAGGGGGAAGGGTCTCAGAGCCCAGGCTCCAGTCCGAGCGTGAACATTTACATTGCAATTTTTAGCTTCATACCCTGAGTCCTGCAAGCCTGAGTCAGCTTACTCGGGCTCTGAGACCCGGTGCCACAGGTTTTTTATTGCAGTGTAGACGTACCCCAGGCTGGACAAGTGGCTCCATCCACTTCCCGCAAGGCCAGCACCTGTGCAGTGGATAATGGAAGGGAGACTGTATATATTCTGTGCAGTTCCACCTTTGTAAATTTAGGCTGGGTTGAGGGCAATCAAACCCTGAACAAATTAATCTATCAAGACCTATCTGTTGAGATTTACCTAACCAAATACTTGTACAGCCATCAACACCATAATATCTGAGCACCTGGAATATCACCATATGCAGTTAACATGAAGATTACCAACCTGTGGTTCATCAAGTCCAATTCCTTTCTCTGAGTGTAGCCAACACCAGCTGCTTCCAAGAAAAGTGTAAGAAACTCCACAATAGGCAGCTAGTTGTGGGATAATCTGCCCCATGCTGTGACTAGATGTTTGGCTGCGTGTGTGTGTGTTCTTCCTGTGTGCTATCCCAGCTCTGTGCAGACAGCTGGCAGGACAGACCTTGAGCAAACTGCCCAAGGACCAGAAAAGTCGTTAAGGTGTGAAGGCACCAGGCCAGGTTTATTGTTGACAAAGCACAGTAATAGCACCTGGCAGACTCTATGAGGATACTCAGACATGTATGCCCATGACAATGGATGCAACTCAGTGAATGGCAGGACTTTCCATTCCCTGCTTGGCTGGACAAAGATACTCCCTCTGAGATATGTCTTTATACCCTGATTCAAACGTGTTACATACTGCCCCTAACATAATTAGTTACTGCCCCCTGACATAACTAGTGCTAGTTATCACGTATCACCTTGTACATGTTGGTTTGATTAAAAAGTGTTTATTAGGTAATGTTATCCTGGCCTTATCTTTTAGGAGGGGTCAGTGTGTTCCTGTTATCCTTGGGGAATGTTTTGGTACCACCCTTAATATTGGGATGTTCTGGTACCACTTTATATCGAGATGTGTTTGCTTAAGTACTCTGTGCTTAGCATGTTTTAGGAATATATATTTGTCATAAATATAAAGGGAAGGGTAAACCCCTTTAAAATCCCTCCTGGCCAGAGGAAAAATCCTCTCACCTGTAAAGGGTTAAGAAGCTAAAGGTAACCTCGCTGGCATCTGACCAAAATGACCAATGAGGAGACAAGATACTTTCAAAAACTGGGAGGAGGGAGAGAAACAAAGGGTCTGTGACTGTCTATATGCTGCTTTTGCCGGGGATAGACCAGGAATGGAGTCTTAGAACTTTTAGTAAGTAATCTAGCTAGGTATGTGTTAGATTATGATTTCTTTAAATGGCTGAGAAAAGAATTGTGCTGAATAGAATGACTATCTCTGTCTGTGTGTCTTTTTGTAACTTAAGGTTTTGCCTAGAGGGATTCTCTATGTTTTGAATCTAATTACCCTGTAAGGTATCTACCATCCTGATTTTACAGGGGTGATTCCTTTACTTCTATTTACTTCTATTTCAATTAAAAGTCTTCTTGTAAGAAAACCGAATGCTTTTTCATTGTTCTCAGATCCAAGGGTTTGGGTCTGTGGTCACCTATGAAAATTGGTGAGGATTTTTACCAAACCTTTCCAAGGAAGTGGGGTGCAAGGGTTGGGAGGATTTTGGGGGGAAAGACGTGTCCAAACTACGTTTCCCAGTAAACCCAGTTAGAGTTTGGTGGTGGCAGTGGTTATTCCAAGGACAAAGGATAAAATTAATTTGTACCTGGGGGAAGTTTTCACCTAAGCTGGTAAAAGTAAGCTTAGGAGGTTTTCATGCAGGTCCCCACATCTGTACCCTAGAGTTCAGAGTGGGGGAGGAACCTTGACAATATTTTTGCAATATTAGCCCTTTTGTTGTCAGATTCTGTGAGCAGGTACTGCTTTATACCAGGCCTCTAATACAAGGGCTTATATCTCAGGAATACTGAGACATAAATCCTACTACACATATGGGCATCTCATCCTAATCCTTGAGAGTTAGAGATTGGAATAAAACCTGAAGAACACGGTTTTTGTCTCTTCCAATATGTTTTTTTTTTTGCATTAAGTATTCTAACTCTGGATATTCTTGTTATCCATGGAATTGTCCAGTCCCGCTTCCAGTCTTACTAAGTTCTTGGCCTCAGTGACATCCTGTGGCAATGAGTTTCACCGTCTATCTATTATACATAGACATAGACATCTATATACAGAGATATATAATTATCAAATAATGCTTAAAATAATCATCTAGATTGTAGATCTACAGATATTCTAATAACATATAATACATTGATTTGAATATCATATTATTTTACCAGTGTGTTCTCAGGCTAACATAGTTTTATCTTAGATTTAAAATGGGATGACTATTCCACAAAAGGAAAGAGCTGCATTATATAATCTATTTTATTCTGTTTTAACGATAAAATAAAATTTCCATTTAAGGGTGCAGAGTTGGAGGGAGAGATAAAATTGGACAAAATCTTTTACTTCCTCTTTTTTATATTATTTGTTAGTGATAACAGCTAATGTTCTGCTTAAGGGTCATGAATATTATTAAGTGTGCTTTCAGTTATCTCCTAAATTAATATAGAGTGTAGTGCAATGCTAAGGACCCACTGAATCAGAGTGGAAACAGCCCAACGCATTATTAAGGATCTACAACCTATCCTAAAGGATGACCCAACACTCTCACAAATCTTGGGAGACAGGCCAGTCCTTGCCTACAGACAGCCCCGCAACCTGAAGCAAATACTCACCAACAACCACATACCACACAACAGAACCACTAACCCAGGAACTTATCCTTGCAACAAAGCCCGTTGCCAATTGTGCCCACATATCTATTCAGGGGACACCATCACAGGGCCTAATAACATCAGCCACACTATCAGAGGCTCGTATACCTGCACATCCACCAATGTGATATATGCCATCATGTGCCAGCAATGCCCCTCTGCCATGTACATGGGTCAAACTGGACAGTCTCTACGTAAAAGAATAACTGGACACAAATCAGATGTCAAGAATTATAACATTCATAAACCAGTCGGAGAACACTTCAATCTCTCTGGTCACGCAATCACAGACATGAAGGTCGGTATCTTAAAACAAAAAACCTTCAAATCCAGACTCCAGCGAGAAACTGCTGAATTGGAATTCATTTGCAAATTGGATACTATTAATTTAGGCTTAAATAGAGACTGGGAGTGGCTAAGTCATTATGCAAGGTAGCCTATTTCCTCTTGTTTTTTCCTACCCCCCCCCCCAGATGTTCTGGTTGAACTTGGATTTAAACTTGGAGAGTGGTCAGTTTGGATGAGCTATTACCAGCAGGAGAGAGTTTGTGTGTGTATGGGGGTGGGGGGGATGTGAGAAAACCTGGATTTGTGCTGGAAATGGCCCACCTTAATTATGCACATTGTAGGGAGAATGGTCACTTTGGATGAGCTATTGCCAGCGGATAGTGAGTTTGTGTGTGTGGTTTTTGGGAGGGGGGTGAGGGGGTGAGAGAACCTGGATTTGTGCAGGAAATGGCCCAACTTGATTATCATGCACATTGTGTAAAGAGTTGTCACTTTGGATGGGCTATCACCAGCAGGAGAGTGAATTTGTGTGGGGGGGTGGAGGGTGAGAAAACCTGGATTTGTGCTGGAAATGGCCCACCTGATGATCACTTTAGATAAGCTATTACCAGCAGGACAGTGGGGTGGGAGGAGGTATTTTTTCATATTCTCTGTGTATAAATAAAGTCTGCTGCAGTTTCCACGGCATGCATCTGATGAAGTGAGCTGTAGCTCACGAAAGCTCATGCTCAAATAAATTGGTTAGTCTCTCAGGTGCCACAAGTACTCCTTTTCTTTTTGCGAATACAGACTAACACGGCTGTTACTCTGAAACCCTCCATAGTTTTTGTGCTAATCTTGCCCTCAACTTCACTCCATGACCTCATGTTTTCTAATTAGTAGTTTTCTCAAACAATTCATCTGTTTCTTCCCTTTCAAGATTTGATGTCCCTCAGTAAACTTTCCCCTGAGGGCACTGTTCCGCAGGAACTCACAAGCTCAGCATAAGGTCAGTTTTCATATAAATTACACAAAAACTCTTGCCCAACATTACTCATATAGTACACCAACGTAAAATAACCATCTGCACATATTGGCTGATGAGCAACAAGGGACTCTTTTGAGACATCACTGCAGAAGTTCCAAAGCAGGCAGTGAGACCGGTTAAGGAGAGAAAGTGGAGTAATTAATGAGTAATTTGCAAATGCTTAGTAGACAGGTCCTTAGCTGGTGTAAACTGTTAAATGAAGCTATGCTGACTAAGGCCAGGCCTACACTACAGACCTACCTTTGTTGTTATAACTACATCACTCAGGAGTGTGAAAAATCCTCTTGGGGAGGTGGATTAACTATGCTGACCAGAGAAGCTTTCCCATCGGCAGAGGAGCATGTTCACTTAAGTGCTACAGCGGTTCAGCTGTACTCTTTTTTGGGTACCTGGTCCAGTGTCTCAAGTTTAGACTGTCCTTTTGTGTTTCCAAACTTCCCACTTACAGATGATCACCATTTACTTGTTACTGATTAAATGTAAAGATAGTGGTTAAATATAGGAAACCAGAATATAGCATTCTTACTAAAGGAGGCCATTTATATGGGCAGTGAGTCATAATTTAGGGCCAGATTCTGTGCCCTTTTCCACCAGTTAGGCAGCTGCATATTGTGATGCTGTATGATTGAAATATAACCATTTGTATCATGGAGTTGCAACAGGTCCTGTATAAAGTGTGTCCATGGAAAAGTTATGATTTCCTAAATAAGATTCTCCTGTTTAAATGCCTGTATCATCACTGTATTTGAAGTTAAAATTATTGGTCATGTATCTATATCTCAAATGTGTTGTTCCTGGGGTAGCACCCACAAGGTAGTGTACATCCAGGCTAGCCAGCCTATTGTGAGTGGACTATTCAAGTTTGATTCAAAGACACTTAGCTCTCACAATGGGCCATAGAAGACTCTTATTCCGGCCAGCTAGATCTTCCTGTGGACACCTCAGCACAGATATGGGCAATGGCTGCCCCTCTAAGTCATCAAGTCCAGTAAGGACATGTGATATGCTCATGTGACCCTGGACTCCATCTTGTGCCAGTAACTTTCCACAAACTAGACTATGAGCTTTGTTGGAAACAAAACATTTCTAGGCACATGGCAAAGGGTACAAAAGACCGCTGGGATGACTCCATTTTGCCTCGTTCCTGCCCTGATTCTCTAGATGGTGGATTTACAACTAAAAGGAACATAGTGAACTATGGACTGAGAACATTCCCATCTTTTGGAAGTTACCAGAGAGACTTTAGAAGCCCGCAGTCTATAACATCGCTGCTACAAACCAGATATAAGGACTTTGCAATCATTGTATGTATATGATCTATTAACCATTTTTAATTCTCCTCTTTTCTTTTATTACTAACCTTTAGATTTCAGTTACTAAAGGATTGGCAACAGCGTGATTATTGGATGATATCTGAGTTATATTTTGATCTGGCTAAGTGGCTGATCTCTTGAGATTGGAAGAACCCTATATTTGATTAAATTGATTTTCAGTAACCATGCATCACAGAGTTCAGTGTCTGGGTGGTGAGATAAGGGCTGGGATGCCTAAGGAGACTGAATCTCTGACTTCTTGTTAACTGGTGTGGTGAGGCAGAAGCTTACTTTTGTTACTGGCTTGGTATATCTAATGACAGAATAACCACCAGTTTGGAGTGAGTCTGCGATATTTCTCAGCAGTTTGTCCTGAATCTGATATTCCCAGCTGTGACCTACTGAGGCACGGTGACACATATCCCTGTTGACTTCAGTGAAGTTACTCCTGATTTGCTCTGGTGTAATAAAATCAGGATCAGGACCTTTTGGGAGGAGATGGGGTGGGAACAATCCTGTTTTACTCTGTAAAACGCTGAGGTTTACTTCCCTGAGCAAGGAAACCCACAATCATATTATGACTCAGAACTGTACTTAACACAATGGGAATAACAAACAGACTGTTGCACATGTGCTAGCTTATCTCTATCCAAGCAACTTGCCCCCGTTTAGGCAGTCAGATACCATCACAAGTCCTGCACTTGAGGGAGCACTGAGGTCAGTTCCTTCTGGGATCCAGTCTGCCGCCCTTATTTATGCTGCGTAGAACCTTAGGGTAGGTCTACACTTAAAACATCGCATCAGTGCAGCTGCGGAACCACAGCACTTTAGTGCCGGCAGGAAAGCTTCTCCCATTGCCGTGGTTAGTCCACAACCCTAAGAGGCAGTAGCTATGTCACTGGGAGAAGCTCTCCTGTCAACACAGCGCTGTCTACGCGGGGTGGGGCTTAGGTCAATATAACTACGTCGCTCGGAGAGGTGGGTTTTTCATACCCTTGAGCGACGCTATACGGATATAGGTAGTGTAGACCTGGCCTTACTCTGTAAATAACCCTCATTGCTTACAGTGTGTCAGGACCTGGCCCACTGCCTTCAGTGATAATGCTATATTGATAAGGGTGAATTGCAAAGCAACTTAAAGGAGTGAGGGAAGGAGAAAAGGGCAGAGCCGTGATACCAGCCTGTGGAGCTCACCAGCCATGGAGAGGGGAGGATACTGCATCTCTGTCGCACTCTGGGTTGCGAGTGGAGGATTTTATTCCTTCTTGAAGCACAGATTCCCTCCATGAGCTCCCCTGGCGTGGTGCGACTACACAGCACTGCCTAGTCAGGGCCATGTGAAATGCATGCAGCCTGATGGGGGAAGGGGTAAGGGTATCACATGCTGCAGAAGAGTGGGTTACAAACAGGAAGTGTTCCATGGGTTGTTTCAAAGAAGAGACAGTCTTTCCCAATGGTTAGTGCTTTAGCCTGGAAGTTGGGAGACCCAGGTTGGATGCCTTGCTCTGCCACAGACTTCCTGTGTGACCTTGGGGAAGTCATTTGGGGGAGGGGGAGATTCAAAAGGGGGACTTAAGTGCCTAAGACCAACATTTAGAGTGTCACGGCATTCACAGAACCAGTTCAGTTGTTGCCTAACCCTATAAACCGAAAGTCCCTAGGTACATAAGTTTCCAGCTGTGGGCATGCACAAACCTGCTTAAGTTCTGATACCTCTGAGCTGCTTGGCAGCTAAGCCCTGGTGGGCTTCTCACACTGGGTGGTCTCTTGCCTTTGGGCCCCAGTCTGATAGTGTGCTCTGAGCATGTCTAATTGAAGGAGAAGATGGTGTCACCCCCACACCTAATAGCACAGTGATGAGGAACTCACCTGTGCTGAAGAAGACCTGGGTTACAATCTCCACTGCCTGATTTAGAGCAGGGACTTGAAGCCAGGTTACCTGCATCCTAGGTGAGTTCCCTAAACCCCAGACTATGGGATATTCTGGGATGGATGTGTCTCAGTCTCTCCTGTTAGACTTGTTCCACTTAGTATGAAATACTTAAAAAAATCATTGGAGCGGGGTTTGGAACCTGGTTAATGCCTTAATCTCTGGGCTGTTGAGTTTGAGGGGGATATGACCACCTCTTCCTCCTCCTAAATTTTCCATGAGAAAGACCTGGCTTGACTTTAGTGCCTGTCCCAGGAATGACCCATGCCTGCCTGTAGTGTGTGTTTGGGGGGGAGGCGAGCGCAGAGTGAGGGCAGCCAGCCTCAGTAGGGTTACTGAGCATGCTCAGTACAAGCCAAGAAGCAAATCTGTGGGGGGCACATAACGCCACATACCCCCTCCCACATATCCCGCCTCTGGCCTAACACCAGAAGAATGTCCATGGTTGTGAATCCCTAGAAGAGATAAGCGCCTAACTCCATTTGAGAGACACTACATAGGCCTCACACTTCTCCTTGGCGCATCCTAGTGGTTTGTTTAGACAGCTCCCCACTTAGCGTGCTGGCTGTTGTGAATCCCATTCTTAGGTACTAACTCTCCCCGTGCATTGTTTAGGGACCCTGGGCACCCATCTGTGGCCTAAGGATTCCACTGGGAGGCAGGCACCTAAAGTTAGGCATCACAATGCTGAGTCTAAGTCCCCTTTGTGGCTCTAGCCCTCTTTGTCTCAGTTTCCTGTCTGTAAAATGGGGATAATAGCATTGCCCTCTCTCAGAGGGTTATTGTGAGGTGCTCAGATACTATGTTGATAGGGCCAGAGAAGTACCTAAAAATATAAGGGCCCAGATTCTTGGCTGTATTCTAGCAGGGCTAAGGAATGTGGGGATTCGACTCACAATCTAGGTTTGGCTTGCAGTGTGCTGGGCCAATCCCTCAGCATAAATCAGGCCACAAAAATAAACAGTTGGAATTACAATCTAAAAAAATCTTTAAAGCAGTAATGATTTAAGGTGCCAACAATAACCGCCAGAATAGGATATTTATCTTTTTTGAGCATCAGATGTTTATTTTATAGACAGTATCCCTTTAACGGAGGGGGGAGGGGGGAGGGGAACCCTCCCCTGCCCAAAACCAAAGAAGTGTGAGGCCTCAGTAGTTTCTCAGTCATGGCACTCTCTATTTATGCTGGCAGAAAATCTGGGTGACACTGTGTATTGAACAGGCAGGCGTGTGAAAAACAGGTTCAGTGTGTGGTGAAATCGGGCAGCTGTTGATGTATTATTGTTGGCACCAGTGTCAAATGCAGACACCTGAGGTGAAAAATAAGATGCAATTTCAAACACATGAATAAATTCTAGTTGTGAATTATTCCATTAGATGCACAGAAGAAATAGCCTCGTGAGGGGAATGTTTGCCGCAAACCTCCTCCAATTGGTTTTGCTGCTAAAAAAATAAATAAAAAAGTAAGCTATGCTTTACGTATAAATACTGCCTGCAATTGTTCAGATGCCTCACTTTTCATTAAACAATACTCCAATTAAACTGTGGTTGGATTGCCACAGGTAAATAAATGTAGGGATGCAAAATGGGATTAATTAAGAGAGCTACTACCTCCCCATCCCCTGCTGCTCAGCATTAAAGCACTCTTGGTTCACAGGAATTATTCATGTCTTTAAGTTTAAGTCTTTTTATTCCTTTAAACTAACAGATGTCAAAAGGCCAAAACAAAACAGATTTCCCATTAGGAAAAAGCATCGTGCATGTTTCTCCCAGACACCATCCAAGAGATGCTAAATGTTTAAAGCGCAAGGAACATCTTTAGGCAAACAGAAAAACATAGTGATCAAAGTGCAGCTTAGTAGCAATACGAAAGAGGTTTAGGAATTTAAAGGATTTTCTTTCTCTACCAGCTACACTGGCAGGTTCAGCCATTGATTAATAGAGCACCTAAAACAGAGTGACTAACAGGTGGAAGCCTCAACAGGGCCTGATCCTGTGAGGTTTTTAGCACCCTGAATTCTCACTGCTATCAAAGGAGTTCAGGGGATACAGTAGTTTATGGGAAGCATTCAGCTCCTCTCAGGTTCAAGACCACCAAAGCCTTAGTCTTGGCTTTAGAAGGTGAGGCTGAAATAGCAAAAGTATTATAAATGTGGAATACAAGCCCAATAATGACTTTCCTATAGCAGAGCACCTGTAACTAATGAAAACTAGGAGTCGTAGGAACAAGAACGTGAAGTAAATATGACTTAGTTGTTGCCCATTTCCAAAATAAGAAGCTGACCAGATCAAATGAGAAACACAAAATGATCCAGCGGCTGCAGAGAGTATAGAGAAAACAGAAAATCAGCTAGGCACCTCCAAGCTTAACAGCTCATTAAAACTATAGAGCTGGAAGTGCAGAGTCCAGTGTGATTCTGCACAGAAACTATCTGAGTGCCCTCCAAATTGCTAAGCATAATCCATTGGCACTGAGAAAGGTAAGCACAGAGCCTGAATGTCCTACTCAAGAAAGACAGAAACGCTGCTACAGACAAGAAGGTGTAAACTTGGCACTCAATACACAAAATGGAATGCAAAGCACCTATGAAACCACAAGATCTTCCTCCCACCGCCAATCATGCTGGGTCAGAAGTGAGCAGCCCACCCTGCACTACAGTTCGGTAGCGTGCAGAGGATGCAGACTTCCTCGCTGTTGCCTAGTGGATAGAGCACTCTGATTAGGACTCAGAGACCTGGATTCTAGTCCTGACTTTGCCAATGGCCTGCTGCATGACCTCTCTATACCTCAGTTTCCCTGTCTGTAAATGGGGATAATATTCACCTCCTTGTAAAGTTCTTTGAGACCTATGGTTGGAAAGCATTCTACAATAGCTAGGCAGTATTATTATGAAGTGCCTTCTACTCTTCAGCACAATAGAACAGCACCTGTCCTTCTGCCTGTTGGGTGCTATAAACCCTGTATGGAGGAGGTAGGCAGCAGAGTTTCCCCTTTGGAAGTATCTCAGTCTAGAATGTCCCCAAGGGAACACTGGTGTGTCACTTGGACCCAGCTTTCTTTACAGTCCTAAATATCTGACAAAGCTCTCTGGGACCCGGATTGTGTTTTCCGTACAGCACCTCACACAGTGGGGTCCTGGTACATGACTGGAAGTCTGAGGCACTGTCACAATATAGATGTATCTTATTAATGCACAAAATAAGGCTTAGCACTTCCATGGTGCTGTATTCCTGTATATGTCATATGTTCACAATAAATGTTTTCCTTTGGAAAATTACAAGCCTTTTCCTGCCTGTGAAAAAGACAGGTGGCTACGGTCATGTAACTGACACAGGAAATATATTATTTCAGCAGCCCAAAAGTCTGTCCACCCACTTCAGAAGCGAAGCAGAAGGATAAAAAGTAAAGTTTGCCATCAAGAAGGCTCTGAATGTCATTAGAAAAAGTGCACATTTTACATCAGCCTCTGGAAGGAATTTCCCAAGGAAGGAAGTAATGCTATAAACAAAGCAGTAGAGAGTCAAAGATTTGAATACATTTCCATAAAGAATTATTCTGAATATGATAGTTAAGCAAAATATAGAGGCAAAAATATATTACTTTATTTGTCCCATAAAACCTTATTATATTATAATGGCAGATAAGACTGTGGAAGCCATCTGCCAATTCATGACTATTCCCTAGCATTCATTCATGCACAAGAATTTTATGTCCAGTTTTTGTCTGAATAATTCCAGTGAGTAGCACTATATTGTCTACAAAAACAATGAGGAGTTCAGTGGCACCTTAAAGACTAACAGATGTCTTTAGGCATAAGCTTTTATGAGTAAAAAACCCACTTCTTCAGCTGCACTTTTCCATGCATCTGAAGAAGTAGGTGTTTCACCCATGAAAGCTTGTACCTAAATAAATAGGTTAGTCTTTAAGATGCCACCAGACTCCCCATTGTTTTTGTGGACACAGACTAATATGGCTACCCCTATGATACTATATTGTCTGTCTATACTATTTAGAATAGAATTATTTATTATTCTATTTAGATTAGAATTTTAGTTACTTTTTGACTGATCATGATATAACCCTATCGATATTAACACCCCCCCCCAAATTATGGAATACCATACTGTTGTCAAGACTGGTAGCTTTGCCTATTATTAACATTGCCTGATGCATCCCAGTATAAGATCCTGGTTTTTACTTCCTTTAATTTTGCCAAAATGTAACAGTTTGAGCTGAAAACATCATAGAATCATAGAATATCAGGGTTGGAAGGGACCCCTGAAGGTCATCTAGTCCAACCCCCTGCTCGAAGCAGGACCAATTCCCAGTTAAATCATCCCAGCCAGGGCTTTGTCAAGCCTGACCTTAAAAACCTCTAAGGAAGGAGATTCTACCACCTCCCTAGGTAACTCATTCCAGTGTTTCACCACCCTCTTAGTGAAAAAGTTTTTCCTAATATCCAATCTAAACCTCCCCCACTGCAACTTGAGACCATTACTCCTCGTTCTGTCATCTGCTACCATTGAGAACAGTCTAGAGCCATCCTCTTTGGAACCCCCTTTCAGGTAGTTGAAAGCAGCTATCAAATCCCCCCTCATTCTTCTCTTCTGCAGGCTAAACAATCCCAGCTCCCTCAGCCTCTCCTCATAAGTCATGTGTTCCAGTCCCCTAATCATTTTTGTTGCCCTTCGCTGGACTCTCTCCAATTTATCCACATCCTTCTTGTAGTGTGGGGCCCAAAACTGGACACAGTACTCCAGATGAGGCCTCACCAATGTCGAATAGAGAGGAATGATCACGTCCCTCGATCTGCTCGCTATGCCCCTACTTATACATCCCAAAATGCCATTGGCCTTCTTGGCAACAAGGGCACACTGCTGACTCATATCCAGCTTCTCGTCCACTGTCACCCCTAGGTCCTTTTCCGCAGAACTGCTGCCTAGCCATTCGGTCCCTAGTCTGTAGCGGTACATTGGATTCTTCCATCCTAAGTGCAGGACTCTGCACTTATCCTTATTGAACCTCGTCAGATTTCTTTTGGCCCAATCCTCCAATTTGTCTAGGTCCTTCTGTATCCTATCCCTCCCCTCCAGCGTATCTACCACTCCTCCCAGTTTAGTATCATCCGCAAATTTGCTGAGAGTGCAATCCACACCATCCTCCAGATCATTTATGAAGATATTGAACAAAACCGGCCCCAGGACCGACCCTTGGGGCACTCCACTTGATACCAGCTGCCAACTAGACATGGAGCCATTGATCACTACCCGTTGAGCCCGACAATCTAGCCAGCTTTCTACTCATCTTATAGTGCATTCATCCAGCCCATACTTCCTTAACTTGCTGACAAGAATACTGTGGGAGACCATCCATGCTGAGTATCAGCCTCAGTCTGAATTTTTCCAGATTTTTTTTTGCCAGAACTGTTCAGACATTTCTGAGAAGGAGGCTCGGGAAAGCTACATTGTTTTGCCCACGTTGAAAAATTCTGGCAACCTTTTCTAGCAATTCCACAACATCCATGCTTTGAAGCAGGGACTTTACATTTGGCAGGCCCATAACTGGTGTGTCAGGGATGTACTGTTTGTGATCTCTGAAAATCAACTGAAATTTGGCCTAGTTATAAGCCTTTGAAAAACATCACAGGCCACATAAGTTTGATAGAGACTTGCTAAAGTTTGACAACTAAAATCTCTGAAGGGGCCATCCTCACTGAACATACCTGAGCAGCAAAGAGCTCCTAGTGCTGACCAGGCTGGGCGTCTCCACAAAGCAACTGAGCATGCTACAGCCCAAGGCTAAAAGGGCAAAAAACAGACTTTCCCTCTTATTGCTGCTGTCAGCTGCTCCAAACCAGAGTGGGGCCAGGCAATGGAACTGAGAGCAGTGAGCTGACTCCCACAGCTGCTGGTGCCCAGGCTGCATGAAGAAGGAAACGGCTTCACATCAGTGCAGAGGGGACAAATGCAGGACCAGGGGGAGGCTAAAGGAGTAGACCTGAGGAATCTGGTGTTACTTGGACTGGAGTGGTGGGAGACAAACCGAGACTGAAAGCAGGGGGAGACGGGGACTATCTGGAGCAGCACACTGGGGCTGGGAGTTGGAGGGGAAGGAGAAGCTCAATTCGTAGGACAAGGAAATTATAACTTGGAGTGGAAGGGAGGGTTAGAGGGGAGGTTAGAACTGGTTGGGCAAGAAAGCTATGTCTGGGTGCTGGGGGAAGAGATAGGGACTGAGAGCTGGTGAGGTAAATGGGAGGGAAGGGATTGGGAGCCACTTGGCTGGGGGCTTGGATGGGGAGTTGGTAGAGGGAACAGACTGAGACTGGCTGGGCAAGAAGACTGAGAATAGGAGCCAGGGTGAGAGGGAATGGGGGATGGGACATCTATCCCGGAGCCATGGGGAGAACTGGGACTTAGTGGGCAAACAGACTAGGACAGGGTGTAGGAAGTGGGGGAGACGGGGTGGGGAAGACTAGGCCTTGGACAGTTAGCCATAGCGGGATGTTAGGACTAGCTGGGCAAAGATACTAGGACTGTGATGAAAAGTTTGAGGAGTAGAGGCTCGGTCTGGGTAGGCAAGGAGAATGGGATTAGGACATGGACCCAAGGATAAGGAGGGTACAAGGACATGTTAAAGGGAATAGGGCAAATTGGGTCAAGCTTGGGGAAAATAAGCAGAAGAGTCTGTGCCCACTAGAGCACACCTTCTTCCAAAGCCTGGAATAGATCCCAAGATTCCTGCATCTCACCATTCCTTTGCTGCCAAGAAATAACTATGAAACCCAGTGGCAATGTGTTCCCTCCCCTTCTAGTGCTGATCCACACAGAGGATGATGACCTACTACTACTATCAGTTACTCCATTATTTCAAGTGGCACAGGTCTGTGTTGATGGCTTTAAAGGTTTCAACACTAACTGAATGTCTATGTGGCCACATAATGGGATTTGTATTTTTATAGTTTGCAAAAATTAGGCCCTTTGTGTCTAAGCATTATGATAGTATTTAATTATCTGAATGCATACTGTCTTTTTCTCCCACAGGATCCCTTCCTCATTCAGTGCACAGATGGGGATGTGCTCTGGGTATGAATTAGGGTTGTGTAGTGAAGTAGAGTGTCATCTGAAAGTCCCTGCTTCATTTGTGGTGGAAGTTGGAAGGTGTGTAATGACTAAACCACGATACTCCAGGAACAGGAAAGATGATCTCCCTGCCTCTGTCACTGAGTTCTTGTGTGAGTCTGGGCAAATCACGTAAACCAAACTTTTCACAGGCGGCCACTAGTTGTGTGTTTCTCATTTTCTGGATGCCTGACCTGAGACCCTGGGGTCTGATTTGCAGATATGCCACGACTCTCAGCTGTAATGGAAGTCGTGCTTTGAATATATAAAGTGCTATATAATGCTAAGTACTCTGATACCAGTCAGCTTTGTGTTCTTGGGGAACCAGGGCGCAGTATCTAGCCTGTCTGACACCCCCCCCCCCCAACCCAGTCTCTGCTTGAACTAAAACCGATCAGAGAAAAGACTTGCAGAGAGCAGTGAAGGGTGTTGGGAGACGCACCTAGACTCCTCCTGACAAGGGTGACAAGTTTAAGACATCTCCATTAGCATACAGAATGGAGAACAGAGAATGGCACTGAACTCTGGGACCAGAAAAGCAGGGAAGCACGGCATCATGGGGGGATCTCTGCTCCAGATGTTAATGAAGCTGCGCCTGCACACACCCAGCTCAGCAGTTTTCAGATCAATTCTAATAATGAATCCTTGATTGATATCCAAAATACTGAAGCAGCCTAATTGCATTGTGAGCTCCCTGGTAAGAAACACCACCCATAGCCAAGAGTGATCAGCTCCTATTGTCTAGCCTAAAGAAAACCTTTGAGTCATCAGTTTACCCATAAACAAATCTAGTGTTCTCCCTTGAACCATTGTTGTTTCTCTACAAAAACCCCAACCTATGCCCAAGTAAGTCTTCTGATGCACAGACCCAAACTCGCAGCAGTTCCACTGTGACTCCATCATCTCCTGACTGATCGTGCTGGGGGCTCGCCTGTCTCCAGCGCTCAGGACCCTGAGTTGCCACCATCACCTGCTAACCCTGACCAGTTCAAGCCTCATGGAGTGGGTGAGATCTCTCCCTCCCACTCTCTTTCTGTTTTCTTCTCTACCTCAGGCATTAACCTTTAATAATGTAATTGTTATGTTTGTTTAGCCTTCCTTGTGTAGTTATCACTATTATTCAATAAATAACTTTTATGGTGAAGCTGGCTGCTTCTCTCTCTCTCTCTCTCTGAACTTTACTCTTCTGTGTTTTTAGTTTCCCATTTACTCTGCAGCAATGCTTCTTCTACCTAAGCTAAAGATCCCTGTAGTACCCAAAATAATGTGGGGTTTGCTCATCAAGTGGGTTACTACCAGTATAATTGTAACGTGAAAGTGGGGCTAGGGACGTGCTGACCCTGGGGCATATAAGGGTGGCAGCTTGAAAGTGCTGCTTGACCCAGCCCATTAAGTCCAGGGACATATGAGGGGGTCAGCTTGAAAGTGCTGATTGACCCGGTCCACTCAGATGTGCTCTGTTAGTGGGCATGTGTGTGTGTTCATCTGATTCTGGGACTGGAGGAACCCAGTCCTGGGGAACCTAGGTCCTGCAGGATAGCTCCATTGGGAGGGGACTTGCAGAAGGGAGAAGTAGAGCTCCATATGAACACACAAGTGATACAAGCAGTACCTTGATAGAATTACAGAAACCCCCGCCTTCCCAAGAAGATTAACCCTAATAAATGAGCAAACCCCAAAGTAAATGGCAAATCTGGTAACAACTCTGAAAAATCTGATTTTAGTCATCTCAAATTGGGGACCCAAAATTAGTGGATACTTTTGATCTTAATCTCTCTGTGCCTCAGTTTCTGTCTATAAAATGGACAGAGATATTTGAAGATAAATTAATGTTTGTGAAGCACTAGTGATGAGCATCATAGAAAAGCCCATGAGGAAATTAATATCAGGGTCTGAATAGTGTGAATAATAATATTAAATAGAGAGCAGATTTCAGAGTAACAGCCGTGTTAGTCTGTATTCGCAAAAAGAAAAGGAGTACTTGCGGCACCTTAGAGACTAACCAATTTATTTGAGCATGAACCAGGGTTTCAATAGTGTGCAGAAAATAACTCCTAGTGCCACGCGTCAAACAATGAGGAGGAAACAAAATATTGAATAGCTGCTTATTCAGTGAGCACCATCCATTCTGTACACTGAATGAAGCAGAAGTCCTATGGAAAACAACAGTATGTGATCATGTAATTATAGATTGGATCACAATGGGTTGAATTAAGGAACCTTAATCCTGGCATTTTACTAACTTTTTAGTGCTTGACTTTTCACTCTTAATGATTTTTAACATAGAGTTTGTGTATGTGTGTGTGGGGGGGGTGATATTGATAGGAAAAGTGATTGATAGATGATATATGTGACCCTGCTGCAGGGTGGTGCTGTGTGGGCTGTGGCACATGCATCACCTAGATATTAAACCGTGTGCTGGGTATACCCCATGTTGGGGAGCAAAGCAGTATAGGCACTAAGCCCTTCAAGGTCAAGCCCTTGGCGGGTTCCCATAAACACTCACAGAATCTGATGACTGGGCACTGGGTTTGAATTACAAAAGAAAGATGCTAAATGCCACTCACAGGGGTCCTTGCCCAGCCCTTAGGGGCAGGGCAATATAAGGCTATGAAAGTGAGGCTTCTCTGGCCTAGTGCCAGGGATACTCAGTCCAACCTAGGGTGACCAGATGTCCCAATTGTATTGGGACAGTCCTGATTTGGGGGTCTTTTTCTTATATAGGCTCCTATTACCCTCCACCCCCATCCCAATTTTTCACATTTGCTGTCTGGTCACCCTAGTCCAGCCCACCCTTCTACTGGAGGCATCAGGAAGATTCCCACATCCAGAGTCCAGCCTTGTGGTCTGATATGTGTAGCCTCGTTCATGCCCAGCCACACAGCCCCTCTGTATGCAGGCCACTCCCAGCCATCTGCTAGTCCCGGCCCTTTTGCCAACAACAGGCTGATCCCGAGTTTGGCTCCCAACCCTTCAGTCCCAGATCTCTGACCTTCTCTCTGCAGCCAGCTCCCAAGCTTTTGCCTCCAGCATGCTGCTGCTGCTGCTCATCTTTAGCTCCCTCCTGAGCCAGCTTCCTTTTCCCTTTGCTATGCTGGAGGGATGATTCAGCCCTTTGCTAGCTGGCTGGTGCCCTGACAGGCAGCATGATTATAGTATAGCCAATGGCAAGAGTTCAAAAAGCAGGTCAGGGACCAAATGTATTTACTCCTGAAAATCACATATTGGCTTTGTTTTTCTTAGTGTCAAGTTTCTTTGTCACAAAGACTTGCCCCCTTCAAAATGGTCACCATCTCCCATTGGTCTTAATGGAACTGAAGCCGCAAACTACCCACAGGGAAGGTGGTGGCCTCCTGTTCTTTGAGGAGATACTCACTCACACACTGAGAACAGTGAGCAGGAGGGCTCCTCAAAATGGCCACTGACTGAGGTCTACTCTGGTTTCAGTCCCATCCAGGGATGGAGAGGTTTTGAAAGAGGGCATTTCTTCATGGCATTCTCAGCCATGTTCAGTCTCTGCTGAAGGAGAACTTTTCAGTTGTGAAGAAGAATGTGGGAGGAAATGACCAACGATCCTAAATAAATATGTAGCCTATGCACAAAGATTTCAGTGATTTTTAACAATACTGTAAGATTGACGTGTCTGTGTATTCTGTTACTTAGATTATTAGGGGTAAAGTAAAAAAAAACTGACACTGGGTGCTAAATTTCGTAAAGGACCCATTTTTAATTAATTTTAATTCCAAAACTAATTAACAGATTTTCTTGTAAATTCTCAGGAAATTCATTCTGTCCTCAAAGAATGCTCTAATTTTGGGGAAGATACACTATAATTTTCCAACATAAGAAGCTGAATCTTGGCTTTAAATGCAAAACTCAACTCAACCTTAACTATGGTGTCACTACTGATGCCTCCATAATATATAACTGCTAAGTCTCAATGGTTTTTCACTAAAGTATCTGAGTATATATGTGAGCACCATATATGCTTCACTATGCATTGAGGTACTATGTATCTTACTCTGTATCTCCATACTCAAATAACTTCTTTGGTTGGTTGGTTGTGTGCGGAAATGTTCCAGTCTTTCATTGAAAGACCAAACCTTTGGGGGGATTTTGCTTTGTTTTCACTTCTTTGTTGGAAAAAAAAGTATTGGAAAATCTCAAAGGGAATGAAGTTGTCACTGAAAATGTTTGTTTCCAAAGAAGTCATTTTGCTTCCCACTGAATGGAATGAAAAAAATTCAACAACCTCTCTCTCTCTCTCTTTCTCTCTCTCTCTCTATTTGTGAAATGTGCTGTTACGGGAGCATCTGTATTTCTTTATTTTTGTTTTGTTTCTTTTCTTTCCTTTTTTCCTTTGCAGTTACATGGCTTCATTTATTCATCTGATGGTGAGAAAATATCAATAGGCTTCCTAAAAAAAAAAACTCGAAGCTGCTAAAAAGTCAACATCCCTAGCCTACAGGCCTTATCCAGCAAACTCTGACTCGCCTTAACAGTCTCACTGACTTCAAAAAGACTTCATCTTCTATTAGCTGTAAGGTGGGCTCATGTGTCTTCAGAAAATATGGAATTGACTCAGTTCAAAATGTTGGTACAAATTAATTCCTGGTACTGATGTAAAGTTAATGGAGTTATGCCAGGGTAAGTATGGACCCACTGGGTTTGTTTTATGAGAATTTGGGATTACTCATAAAGGATTAGATTGTATTAAAGCTACAATGGATTTTTTAAAAAAACAAAAAACCAAACTGAATGTTTTGGATGGAGAACACCAAATGATAAGAGAAAAATTGAGGACATGGTCTACCTCCAACAATGTCACCACTCTGCCCTCTCAACTGTAAGTAATAAGTAAGGCATATAACTTCCCTGTCTGTATGAGAGATTATTATAGCTGTCATAAATATAAATATAAAGGGAAGGGTAAGGGAAGGGTAAACACCTTTAAAATCCCTCCTGGCCAGAGGAAAAACCCTTTCACCTGTAAAGGGTTAAGAAGCTAGGATAACCTCACTGGCACCTGACCAAAATGACCAATGAGGAGACAAGATACCTTCAAGAGCTGGAGGGAGGGAGAAATAAAGGGTCTGGCTGTGTGATGCTTTTGCTGGGGAGAACAGGAATGGAGTCTTAGAATTTAGTAGGTAATCTAGCTAGATATGCATTAGAGTATGATTTTTTTAAATGGCTGAGAAAATAAGCTGTGCTGAATAGAATGGATATTCCTGTCTTTGTGGCTTTTTGTAACTTAAGGTTTTGCCTAGAGGGATTCTCTATTTTTTTAATCTAATTACCCTGTAAGGTATTTACCATCCTAATTTTACAGAGGTGATTCTTTTTACTGTTTCTTCTATTAAAATTCTTCTGTAAGAAACTGAATGCTTTTTTCATTGTTCTTAAGTTCCAAGAGTTTGGGTCTGTGGTCACCTATGCAAATTGGTGAGGATTTTTATTAAACCTTCTCCAGGAAGGGGGGTGCAAGGTTTTGGTGAGGATTTTGGGGGGAAAGACGTTTCCAAATGGGCTCTTTCCTAATAAAATAAACCCAGTTAGACATTTGGTGGTGGCAGTGGATGTCCAAGGGCAAAAAGTAAAATAGTTTGTACCTTGAGAAAGTTTTAACCTAAGGTGGTAAAAGTAAGCTTAGGAGGTTTTCATGCAGGTCCCCACATCTCTACCCTAGAGTTCAGAGTAGGGAAGGAACCTTGACAATAGCTCTCTGTTCTAAAATCAGGAAGTGTGTTAGCTAAAATAAAGACATGCCATAGAGATACGCCCCCTTTGAACAGGAAAAAGGGATGTCTCTGGGAAAAGGGATGAAAAGCTGTGTGATCCAAACTTGGGTGGTAGGGACTGGGGGAGGTCAGTAGCATCATTCTTACCCATCTCTTCTCCTGACCCCCTCACTCTCCCGTAGGTATAACGAGCAGCAATATCTATATCAGCAGGAGAGCATCTTCTTCAGACATAGCGCTGTCCACACCGGCACTTTTGTCGGTGAAACTTAAGTTGGTCAGGGGTGTGTTTTTTCCTACAGACATACTAGCGAAGACATAGCCTAAGAAGAGAACAACATGAAATTGATTTTGTATCTGTAACCCACACACCTCCTGGGTGTGGTGTTCTGTCCCAGTTAGTGACACCGAGACCTCTTAAAGTGAAATTAATTAGTCTGATTTATAGCCTTAGCTAACAGTCATATGGCTTTTAGCTCATGCGGTAGAGCAGTGGTCACCAACCCAGTGATCTCCAGCTGCAGCGGCGCAGTGAGCATGAAGCGTCCAGCATGCCCCACGGGGGGGGGAGAGGCAGGAGGGGAAAGGGGCATGGGTCTCCGTGCGCTGTTCCTGCCTGCAAGCACCACCCCCGCAACTCCCATTGGCTGGGAACTTCAGTGTAGAAGTTCACTACAGCGCTGGGAGGCATTCTGCCATCATTGTAGTTAATCCACTGCCCGGAAAGGAGGTAGCTAAGTAAACAGAAGAATTCTTCCATTGACCTAACTCTGACTACACTGAGGGTTAAGTTGGCATATCCACAGTTCTCAGGAGTATGGATTTTTCACCCCCCCCACCCAGATAAGTAGCTTTGCTAATGTGTTTCCTCTCTCAAAACTTTACCTTGAGAATACTATCTATTTAGTGGCACAGATAAATAATTTAATAGCTCCTTGATCTCTATTTTAATTATTGGACTAAATTCCTATTACCACTGCAGCAGAGTATTAGGGAATGGTACCATGCACCAACCCTACTTTAATGTCTGGTTAGTCACTGGGAGTTCCCTCCCCAGTAATCCATTGTGATGCAGTTAAAGCAGCAAATTCCCACCCTGCAGTCCTGTGAGCAGACATATTTTTGCTTCACTGAGAAGTCCCTTCACAGCAGGAAGCTGTTGTGTTGAGGAGGGTTTTTTTTCCTTTGTTTTTTGTTCTCTGATGCCTGGGGTTGAATAATGGTTTGCACACCATTTGTCTCCTCACTGGTGTTCTGACTTCATAAGGAGTGCTATTAAGTATCTGGAGAAAGTGTTGAAGTTTCATTAGGCTGGCAGCTGATAACTTCACACACAGAAGAGGGGTAGCTTTTCTTTGAGCTGTGAATGAGAAGTTGGAGCAGCATTACAGCAGGTGATTACATTGTGTAGGGAGCCCACTTGGTTTCATGGGCACTCGGAAGATGTCTTCCAGGGAGTGTCCATTACAAACAGGAAGTCCTGGGTTGTTAATTCTTTGTAACATTTATCTTTTTATTTTATTTAAGATTTCACAGTCTTCAGGAAAGAGACGGCCTTTTCCTCTGTGTTTGGAAAGAGCCTAGCATATTGTGGATGTTACTGCAGAATAAATAACAATATCCGAGGATACGCACGTGTATCCATCTGTCTAGCATCTTCGCATCTGGGCAGGCTGTATCTGTTGTGCATCAGTTATCCCGCCTAAGGCAATGTGGGTGGAGTGGACATCTGTGGGGAATAGCAACGTCATGTGGCTGGCATCGTGGCTGTCAAGGGCGTGGGGACAGCTAGTGTTAAGAATTAGATTCACTCCTCAGAGCAGGGGTCTGTCATGCACATTTCTTGCTGAGCATGATGCACGTTTCTGGTGCTGTATTATTAACAGGGCTGGTGGAAAAAAATGAACATTTAAAACTATTTGTTCCTGACCAGCTCTAATAATTAATAACAAGGCTTTATAAGAGGCCTGTAGTGGATCGACACTAACTGGTGCAGTGTCTCCTGCTGGTCGTCCAGGGAATTAGCTCAACTCCAGCTTTGGAGCACCCTCTGCTGGCCGATGTCTCACTTGCCTCAAGCCCCATGTCCCTCCCAGATACGGGTGCCTCTTGCTCTGGGGTTCTGCCCATTGCAGAACCCCCACATGCTGGGTCTCCCCTCCCCAGGGAACCCCCAACGCTCTACACCCACCTTCCCTCAGTGGCTACTGCCAGTTGTCATCTAGCCCCCTCTCACTGGGGAAAACTATAAAGGCCACTCATCACTGGCAAGGGGGTTGGACAAGCTGCCTCTGCCTATTCCCAGGCTGTATCTCTGCAACCCCAGTACCTCTGTAGGTCCTCAGCAAGGCCTGCAGCCTGGGGGTTTACCAGGCTGGAGCTCCCCAGCTCCTCTTGCCTTTCCCCAGTGCTGCTCTGCTTCAGGTACCTTGCTCCCAGACAGCTAGATCCCAGCTAGACACCTGGGCCCTGACTGAGCTGGCCACGTCTGTGGTGAGCTACTCACTCAGCTGCCCTCACTGCTTTTCCCATCCAGAGTTGCTTTTAACCCCTGCCTACTGGAGTGGGGCAGCCATCCCACTACAAGACCTCACTTGGGAAGATGAATACATAAACATGAAAAAATAACTTTTCATTCCAATATATAAACTGAAAATGTTTTGCACCTGAATAGAGTTTATATTATTTGTACTACAGTAGCACCTATAGGCCCCAATCCTGGATGAGGGCTCAGGTTTACTAGTTGTACTCATGCTTTCAAACCCTGATTGCTGGGGGTATGAGCAAACAGGAGAAGCTGGCCTCTTCATGCAGCCAGCTCTCCTAAAATTGGAGGAGGAACTGCATGGTCTGGGAGAGAAGTCATATGCTGCTGCTGGGACACAGCAGGCCAAGAGCAGAGCTCCAGCCTCGAAGAGAAGCCAGGGGATCCTCCTGAACATTTGACCCCTGCAAGCATGTGTAGCTCTGCACTGTACTTGACGTGTGGTCAGAGCCCAAAGGGAATGAGGCAGCTCAGCGGTGACTGAGAGACTGATGCTGGTGGGCACTGGGGCTCTGTGTTGGCTGATGAAGGTGACTTGCCGATGAAGCCAATTGTTATTAATATAGCTATTGTACAAGTGAACTCCTGTCTCGCCAAAGGCTGTAGGTTTCTCCACTCCAACCCGTGGAGTGGGAGGTTGGAACTGACTTACAGCAAGGGGACCCCCACAACAGAAAATCTACACTTCTCCCTCCCCCACCCCAGAAATAAAACCTGTATCTTTTCGTAGTGAATTACTTTAATTTCAGATGAAGGAGAAATGGGAAAGAAAAAACAAAACAAAACCCAAGAACAAACCAAAGTAAAATGTTCACAAGAGAGCACAGTGGATGACCTTCTTGGTATCAGGCTGCATCTGAACTCACAACCAAACGGCAGCTTTCTCCAGCAGAGTGCCTACTTCTATAAACCAATGGGAAAGTAATATTTATTGATGAAATGATACTGTCCAAACTTTTTATTTTAAATCTTAGTGCTGTTTCTGTCTTTCTATGCTGTATTTTTGTGAGTGAATTATAGTTAATTAAGGTATTGTGGGAAGGTTTAGAGGAAATTTTATATCTGGAGTTATTCCACACAGAAAAAACAGAGTTGTTAAATTCTAAGCGTATTATTTTACCATTTCAATTGGAGAAGTAAACCTAAATGGCTGGTGCTGTATTTGGAACATAAGCAATTAATAGTCTGTAGGCAAAGCTAGCATTTGCAAGGCCCACAAAAGCCATATTTGCGGGAAATTTAAAATGGAAAAGGTGAAGCTTAATTTTTTTTCTTAATGTAAACAATTTTCAAAAGAATTCAGTGCCAGGTTTTTAAGTCCTGGGCACCCACATTTGGGTCCGGATTGTTAAAAGAGCTAGAGTCCCTTTTAGGCACCTCACTAAGGCCTAGCGTGCAGCAATGCTCAGTACCTAGTAGCTCCCACTGTGATACCTTTGGCCAGACTGTCCAGAAAGTTCAGCACCCAATATACTACTGAGCACTTGAAAAATTGGCCCAGAGAAACGTGTAGGATTTTCCATGTAAAGTTAGCCTTAAAAATAAAAACAGAAGCAAAATTGATCAATGTGTTTATGTCTACACTTTGAGCTGGAGGGGGTGAATTTCAGCTCGAGGAGCCATACCCTGACTGAGCTAGCACACAAAGGGTATGTATACACAGGAATAAAAGGTTTCAGAGTAGCAGCCGTGTTAGTCCGTATCCGCAAAAAGAACAGGAGGACTTGTGGCACCTTAGAGACTAACACATTTATTTGAGCATAAGCTTTTGTGGTCTACAGCTCACTTCATCGGATGCATAGAATGGAACATATAGTAAGAAAGATAGATAGATAGATAGATAGATAGACAGACAGATAGATAGATAGAAGGTGGAAGTTGCCATACAAACTGTAAGAGGCTAATTAATTAAGATGAGCTATTATCAGGAGGAGAAAAAAACTTTTGTAGTAATACTCAAGGTGGTCCATTTAGACAGTTGTCAAGAAGTGTGAGGATACTATTTCCCCATGTTAAGTATCCTCACACCTTCTTGTCAACTGTCTAACTGGGCCATCTTGAGTATCACCACAAAAGTTTTTTTCTCCTGATAATAACTCATCTTAATTAATTAGCCTCTTACAGTTTGTATGGCAACTTCCACCTTCTCTGTATGTATGTGTGTGTGTGTGTGTGTATATCATCTATCTATCTATCTATCTATCTCTCTATCTATCTATCTATCTATATATATATATATATATATATCTTCTTACTATATATTCCATTCTGTGCATCTGATGAAGTGGGCTGTAGCCCACGAAAGCTTATGCTCAAATAAATTTGTTAGCCTCTAAGGTGCCACAAGTACTCCTGTTCTTTTTACAGGGTTTATTTTATTCCTGTGTAGACATACCCTAAAAGTACAAATGCTAGCTTGAGTGGCACAGATACTCAGAGCTATGAACTGATCTAGGATCTTCCTCAAAAATTCAAGGGACCCATGGCTATGGTTTCTCTGGACCCCAGAGGCTATAAAGGGAGAGTGGATAACCTGTGGTCTTGAGGCAAACTCAGTGCCAAGCTCTCAAACATAGAGTACGTCTACACTTCGAGGTTTCCAGTTTTCAAACAACTTTTCATTTAGAAATTTAAGTGTATTACAGGAAAACAAAACCCAATTGAAATCAAAATGAAAAATTTCAAAATGCTTGAAACAAAATGTTTAAATAGGCCTGAATTGAACTGGTTTCTGATTTTTGGCTTGTGATGATTTTTGAGATTATAACTTTTCATGCTATTTCGGGACATCAGTAAATTTCTCAATCTCAGAATTTTTCACAGGACAGGAACACTTTCCCACACAGCTCCAGTGCTGAGCAGATCTGAAAATCAGGCCAGTTTTATTTAGCTTCCAAAACATGAATTTTAATGAACCCACTTCCCCCTCCCACTAATACAAAGCCACTGAATGCCAAATGGGTAGAAGTTATACTGATTTGCAACCTGACAAGAATGTTAGCCCACCGTTTATGCCATCCCTTTTGTCCTGCAATCTTTCACAGGAGTTGCACCACATCTGAATTTACTGCTTAAATTGGTGACAGTGAAAATAATCAGCTGCAGACCATCTAGTGTCTGAAACATATAGTAAGTATCGCTGTGTACCCTAAATCAGCAAAGCTAAAGAATGTGATGGTTCAGCAGTGGAATAGCATCTAAAAGACCTTCAGGCCAAAGAGAGGTAAAACAGCACCCACCAGCATGTGTTTTATCAATCTGGGGGGTTATTGACATGTTGGAGGTCTTACTGTTTCACAGCTGCACCATGATGCTAAACCTGAAGAAGGCCAAAAAAAGAAAGGCAAGAGTCTTTTGCTTTGGTTTAGCTTTTGTAAACTTAATGTGAAGAGTTTTTGTGCAGCTTTTGATCTGACTTAAAGCCTGATTGTACCAAGTTATTCACATGCATTTCCTACTCCGTTTTTACAATGGGAATTTTGTTCCAGAGGAAAAAAAATGTGTATTGTTTTTTGCACACACGTGCACCCACACACACCCCGAATCTGCCTGCTACATGTGTGTGAAAAAACAAATGTACATGTGCCACTTTGTACACCACACATGCCGGTGGGGAGAAAAAGGTGATTCTGAAAATTCTGGATTATCCATACTATTCATCCACAAGTGTACTTGTGGCTAAGTAGCACTTAAAACACTATACAGACAATATGCGTGAGGTAATATTTTTTATTGGAGCAGTTTCTGTTGGTGAGAGAGGCAAGCTTTCAAGAGATACTCTTTGAGGATCTTGGTCTAGCTGCCTGGGTTCAGAAGAAATATCCAACTTGTACATTGTTCATTCTACAATGTTTTTTAACCTTGCTTGGAGCAGCTGTTACTGCTCACTGCCAAGATATTAGATAGATGGACGGTTTGATCCGGTATGGCAAGTCTTATCTCTCTAACAGCTTTAAAGATATCTGCTAAAGCTGTTCATTCAGTATATTACCATTTATTTGTTAAGAATCAACAATATGCTCAGTGCTTTAAGAAAAACAAAATGAAGACAGTCTCTCTCTGCAGAGTAAAGTACATTCTGTACCTTTCCCCTATCTTGTCTATTTAGACTGTAAGGTCTCTAAGGCCTGGTCTACACTACAGAGTTAGATTGACGTACAGCAATTTATGTTGACCTAATTATGTCAGTGTACACATTACAGCCTTGTTCGTGCTGACGTAAGTGACCTACTACACTGATATAACAATTGCAACTCCACTAGAGGGGTAGGGCGGAAGCCATGAAATTTACAAGAAAGTTGGCTCCCGGTGCCCTAGGTGGGCTGCTGTCCCGTCTCTGCTCCAAGCCAGGCTGCCATCCAGGCTCCCAGCTCAAGCTACCACCTGGAATCCCAACTCCCTGCTCTCAGCCAGGTTGCCGTCTAGGCTCCCAGCTCCCCTGCTCTTCACTGGAAGCATGGCTACACCCAGCTGGGAGCGCTGCACCCTGAGTTTGATGGGCTGCCCCATTCCCAGCAGGGAACAGGGAGCTGAGGGAGTGGGCAGCCCGGCTCCCAGGAGGGAGCCATGAAGCCCAGTGCATCTGCCTAATTCCTGGAAGGGAGCCAGGCTGCTGGCAGGGAGCTGTGTGCAGAGCGGAAAGCCCTGGCTTTCAGCCTCCCACACTCTCCCTCTTAAGTTGGTGGAAGCACTCCTAGTGAGGACACACACCGCTGACAGAAGAAGTTGACATGAACCATGGCACTTACTGTGGTGACACGAACCACTGCAATACAGGTAACCACTGCACTGTACTCCAAAGGAGAAGGTTGGATCTGATCCCTGGACATACACAAATCCTTAGCCATCCTGGGACCCTTCCTCCCCCTGGGACCTTCCCTTCCCCCATCCCTTTCCCTGCGGATGTATTTTTTCGTTTGACATCTTTTAATAAAAGAATTGTGTTGGTTTGAAAGCAATCTTTATTCTATTAATTGAAAGCAAAAAGAGCACTGCAAAGCAACATACAATTATGTTAAACTCCCTTATTGCATCATGTGCACCAATCACCTCCTAGCATTACAAGCACTGCACTCCCGAGCACAGAAACAAAGATTACTGGCTTTCAGCTTCGAATTGCTGCATCAAGGCATCCGTGATCCTTATGGCCCCACACTGTGCCCCTCTAATAGCCCTGGTCTCTAGCTGTTCAAACTGAACCTCCAGGCACTGAACCTCTGCGGTCCAGCCATGAGTGAAGCTTTCACACTTCCATTCACAAATATTATGGATCGTACAGCACACGACTATAAGCATAGGAATATTGTCATCAGCCAGGTCCAGCTTCCCATAGAGGCAATGCCAGTGGGCTTTTAAAAAGTCAAAAGGACATTCAACAGTCCTTCTGCACTTGCTCAGCCTGCTGTTGAACCCCTCCTAGCTGCTGTCAAGTTGTCCCATGTATGGCTTCATAAGCTATGGCTTTAAAGGGTAGGTACGGTCTCCCAGAATCACAGTGGGCATTTTGACTTCCCCTATGGTGATCTTCTGGTCCAGGAAAAAAGTCCCTGCTTGCAGCATCTTGAACAGGCCAGTGTTCTGAAGGGAGTGTGTGTCATGCACCTTTCTGGACCAGCCTGTGTTAATGTCTGTGAAATGCCCAGGGTGATCCACAAGCGCCTGGACAACCATTGATAAATACCCCTTCCGATCAATGTACTCAGTGGCTAGGTGGTCTTGTGCCAGAATTGGAATATGTGTGCCATATATCACTCCTTCCCAGTTAGGGAAGCCCATCCACAATGTCACGCGCTTTCCTCAGATTTGTCACCTAAAAAGAACGGCTTGGGTGAGGGGATCTCCCCCACATCCTCCACAGTGAAGATGGATGCAAAGAATTCATTTAGCTTCTCTGCATTGGCCTTGTCTTCCTTGAGTGCTCCTTTAGCAGTCTGATTGGCCAGTGGCCCCACTGACTTTTTGGCAGACTTCCTGCATCTGGTATACTTAAAAAATAATTGGTGTTAGTTTTGTGTCTTTAGTTGGTTGCTCTTTAAATTCTTTCTTGGACTGCCTCATTATACTTTTACACTTGACTTGCCAGGATTTATGCTTCTAATTTCCTCTCTAGGATTTGACTTCAAATTTGTAAAGGATGCCTTTTTACCTCTTACCACCTCTTTTACTCATCTTTTTTGACCATGCTTAGACATTCTCTTTAGGCACTGTTCTTGTTGGTTCTCTGCTTTTTAGGCATACATTTAGTAGAGCCTCTATTAGGGTGTTTGTAAATAACCTCCATGTAGTTTGCAAGCTTTTCTCCTTCATGGTTGTTCTTTTTAATTTCCATTTAACTAGATTCCTCATTTTTGTGTAGTTTCCCTTTTTGAAGTAAATGCTTCCATGATGGATTTTCTTTGGCATTTCCCTGCCTCCCCCCCCCCCCCCCGCCCAAGGATGTTAAATTTAATTACATTATAATTGCTATTACTGAGTGGTTCAGCTATATTCAGCTCTTGGATCAGATCCTGTGGTCCATTTAGGACTAAATCAAGAATTACCTCTCCCCTTTTGGGTTCCAGGACAAGCTGCTCCAAGAAGCAGTTAGGAATGGTGTGTATAAAATTGTCTCTCTGCATCCCTTGCTAAGGAGCAGGGGGTTGGACTAGATGACCTCCTGAAGTCCCTTCCAACCCTGATATTCTATGATTCTATGGGTGCTTAACTTTATGCACAGGAGCAGTTCCACAGACTTCAATGGGACTACTCTGCTGTGTAAGTCTCAGAAGGATTAGTGTCTCAAATAGACAAGTAAACAGACAGCAGGGGAAGGGGGGCAACAAATACATGGTTGTATTAACAAACAAATAAAAATAGGACAATAAAATTGTATCCAATTTATTCCTAAAGCATAACAATGTCCTATAGGCATTATGGCGGAGATTAGTCTTCAAGAAGGAGATGGAAGGGACTTTGTGGACGAGCTCAGTAAGATAATGCCCTGTTTCAGGAGCAGTGTGGAAGTAGGCACACGTGAGAAGCCGACCAACAAACAGTCTTGGCTGGTGACATGGAGGCGTGGACACAGAATGAGACGAGGTTAAATAGGTAGGGGAGGGCTTTGAAGGGAGCAACAAGAAGTTTGTTCCTCTGAAGGAGAGGAGCCAGCGGAAGGATTTGAAGCTGAAAGAAAAATGATGTAATTAATAGGCAAGGTAGATTCTTTCAGCAGCAGTCTTTTGTATGGCGTGAAGGAGAGCAGATGGTGGTGTGCAGGAAGCCAGAGAGGAGGATGTTGCAGTAGTCAAAGTGGGAGCTCATTAGAACTTTCAAGGTGGGGATGAAGAGACAAGAACAGATTCTAGAGATAATGAGGAAGAAATGGCAGATTTTGGACACAACTTGGATGAGTTGGGACAAGGGAGAGACAGGGAACAATGGTAACCTCCAGACTACAGGCCAAAGTCAGGGGGATGTTGTTAATGGTGTTGGCAGTGAAAGGGAAGTGTGGAGTGGAGGGGGACGATCAAGAGGAGTTCAGTTTTGGCTGCTAAACTGATGGCAAAACATCCACGTAGGCTGAGATATGAGATTGGATGGATGTAGTCAAGACAGGAGAGACAAATGTGCACATAGGCAGAATTGACTTAACAGTTGAAACCATGGCAGCAAATGAGATGATCCAGAGAGATGATGTATAGGGAGAAACGGGGGAACCAAAGACAAACCGCTGTGAACACCAACAGACCATGGGAAACTGGAAGAGGTGAACCCACCAAAAGACATGCCACAGGATTGGTCTGGTTTGCAGGAGGAAAACTAGAAGAAGGATATAGTGAGGAAGCCCATGTGAGAAGAATGGGTATAATTGGCAGTATCGAAAGCAACAGAGAAGTAAAAGTAAGATGTGGCCAAAATATGAAAGATTGGAGCATCTAATGTTGTTTCCATATCTCCATATTGTGGCCCCAATAAATGGATTCCTTTATAGGAGACATTATGGGGAGAAAGACAGTACAAAATCCAAATAGAACCCCATCCCCCAAATACTTTCAAAAACAACACAAACACTAGGCTCTTTGCAAACCTCTACATTGTATTGCACAGGAAATTAGATCCCAGCTGCTGCAAGACCAGAGAAGGACTTACAAATGTAAACTAAACACCATGGTACACTTGTTTTTTTTCTAAGCAAGGCATTAAAAATGCACAGCAACACTGAGTGATAAATATCATTCCCCTCTATAAATCTCTAGCCTGTTGCTAATGGCAACAGATATGCTCCTAAAGTTAACTGAGCTCTTACAGTGGCAATTTTAGTGTCCCCATGTAATGTGCCAGAATTGGCTGATCAGTTTTGCCTAGTCCTGTGTTGATCTGACTGCATTTAAGGATAAATCTCTTTCTTAACATGATATTTCAAACGGATATTCAACTACAGCTAACTCCAGATTAATAATATCCTGAACATTTAAAAGAGTTAAAGAGATTTGCCATTGCGTGAAGCCATTCTATGCAAAAAATATTTATTTATTTAAATAAATCTCTAGAATGATGTCTCTCAAAAATTATAATTCTAGATCGGGATGGGCCAAAGCAAAAACCATTTACCCAAATTCCCCAGCTAATATGGGACTTGGATCCAAACCATGCTCTTGTTTTGCAAACTGTGATACATATATGCTGTGTTGCCATTATATGTCATCTGTGGCAACCAAAGAATTTGTTTCTGATTATGCTCTCATCAGTAGGGTACATGGTGGATCTGGTCTCCACTGTAGTATGGGATGTACTGAGTACTTGGTGTTAAAAATACTCTACTGTCTGGTTTGACCAGTCTCGCACTGATTTCAGAGGTCCTCAGATCAATGTTCCCTCTAATTTTTGACAGGCCAGGTGCACAAAAAATTTCTTCTGTGCAAATTTTTGACAGGCCCTGTGTGAAAAAAATTTCTTCCATGCAATTTTTTGTGCTCGCGGTGTTTCGCCGTGTGCGCTGGGTTTAGGATTTGTGTGTGTGCGCGCATACGCACAGGTTAGCGGGAACAGTGCCTCAGACACTATAGTGATGAGTGAGACAGACAGATGGATTGATAAAGCCATGTTAGCATCAAGCCTTGAAGCACTGTGTCATTGGATTGCTGCACCTGCACTTGGAACATCATGAGCTGAGCTAACAGCTCAGAGGACTCAGCAATACCACTGCTATGTAGTAATTTCCATGGAGGCAAATGGAATGTAATATGGTTGTTAAATACTAACTCCATCACAATTATTATTGTCACTTATATTACAGTCATGCCCCAAGTCCAAAATAACAATCAGGAGAGCCCTGCACATCTGTGGATATCCGCTGGTGTGGATGTAGTTACGTGTAAAAGGTGGAGCGCGGGTTGGATACAAGTTAATTATCACGGCTGTGGACCCAAATTTTTGTGTCTGCACAGGGCTCTCACAATCAGATCCCCATTGTGATACACACTGTATTCACACACAGAGACAGTCCCTGCCCAGAAAATATAAATCGAGACAGGAAGAACCAATGAGAGTAATGAACAAAAGAAGCGAAGCGAAAACAATTCTACTCCATTCTATATAGGTTCTTAAAACAATCCTGTCACCACAGTAGCTGAGGCCCAGATGCCGAAAGGTATTTAGTCACCAAACTCCTACTAAAATCAAAGGGAGTTAGGGGCCCAAATATATTTGAGGATTTGGGCCTGAGTGGCTAGGTGTGGGTGACAAAAATGAAATTCTGTGGTTTTACCAATTAGCAGTTGAACAATGACAGTAACATTTTTATCCCTGCCTTGCTCAAGGACACGTAACTGCACAAGGAGCCAAAGCAATGAAGAAACAGGCCCTGAGTGTTAGACTCATAGAATCATAGACTATTAGGGTTGGAAGAGACCTCAGGAGGTCATCTAGTCCAACCCCCTGCTCAAAGCAGTACCAACCCCAACTAAATCATCCCAGCCAAGGCTTTGTCAAGCTGGTCCCTAAAAACCACTAAGGATGGAGATTCCACCATCTCCCTAGGTAACCCATTCCAGTGCTTCACCACCCTCCTAGTGAAATGGTGTTTCCTAATATCGAACCTACACCTCCCCCACTGCAACTTGAGACCATTGCTTCTTGTTCTGTTACCAAAAACCAACTTGGAGTGTCACAAACTTTACACTGCTCAACTTCAAAACATGATTTAATAGTTACAGCAAGCTTCCCTGACAGGTAAATAAAAATCTGCTTTCTGTAACATGTTACAAGCATCAAATATAAATAAAAGCATAAAATATTGAGGAAGATATAATTTTTATAGTGCATTAAAATAAAAAAATAAAAATTAACACGCAAGACAGGTTAACATTTTACAAGCATCAGAGTAAGTGAATTATGGCAGAATCATCAGCAGAACAAGCTCTCTCCGCAATTAGCCCTGGAGTATTTTATTTTTCCAGACCAACTCTAATTAGACTGTTGAAATGAGCTCCTGCTATAGCAACCCCCTAAATCACAGACTGCAAAGTGGGGATTCAATTCCAAACAGTCCTGGTGCTGTAATACATGACAGTGAGCCTGTCAAACCATGCGCTGCATACAAAGCATTTGGACTGAGTATGTACAGATTGGGATATGGAAAACAGCAAACAGCCAGGTTTCCAGCTGAGTCTTGTAAGGCACAGCCTTGCAATGGGGATGCTGCAGAGCTGAGCAAACCCAGGCATTCTGCAAGGGAAAGGCTGAGCTTCCAGGTACACCATTACAGCTTGGGGTGCAGCTTGCCATTCCCAGGGTCATAGATCAGGGGCGGCAGAGCCTTCCCAAAAGTATGGGGGGGGAGGAGAGGCCCCTACCTCCTCTGTGGCCCCACCCCTTCTCTTCCGCTTGAGGCCCCACCCCTGGCTAAACTGGAAGCCGGAGCGGGCCGCAAGCCAGGGAACCTCCATCTGCCCAGGGCGGGGGATCTGAGAGCAGCCCAGGGCGGGGGATCTGAGAGCAGCCCCCGGCCCGTGTCCCTGCAATGCCCTCCCCCCTCCCCTTGCCCAGGGCAGGAGGGTTCATGGCTCCCACAGCTGCCCACACAGCTCTTATTCCAACCTGGCTGTGGCTGTGGGGGGCCACAGCCTGGCCATGGTAAGAACTGTGTGGGCAGCCGTGGGGAGCCATGGACCTGCCTCCTGCTGTGGGTGGGGTTGGGGAGTGCAGGACAGGTACATGGGCCGGGGGAGGCTCTCACCGCTCCCCTGGGCTGCTGGAGGGTCCACAGCGAGGCGCCTCACGGCTGCCTGTGCTCCAGCTGCTGGCCTGGCCGGGGGAGGGAGGGCATCGAGGGGGAGAGGAGAGGCAGGGCCCGTGACAAAAAGTGGACAGACCAGGCCCATTCACTTTCAAAAAGTGGGAGGGCCATGGCCCCCATTATTCCGGCGCCCTTGCCATCAACACTACTTCACACTTCAGGTGGCAATAGCTTCTTCACAGCAGTTGCATGTCATGATCTGGGAGGGAGGGAGAATTCTACCTTCTTTCACCCTTTGGAATACCTCAGTGACCAGCTGAGTTCCAGGGGGAAGAATTGGCCTATGGGGTGTTATCAAGCAACTACAACCCATACTCCTATCCTGAAAGAAATCTTTTCTGAACTCCCTCTTCTGGCCTTCAGACAACCCCCCTCCCAACTTCACGAAGCTCATTTTCAGAAGCTAGCTCCCCAGAGACCAGAAGACACCAACTGAAAGGGCCACCAGACCCTGCACAATCTTCAGACATATGCCCATTGCTAAAATGATCAACACTCCCCCACCCCAAAATACACCTCTCAAGACCCCTGGGTAAAGCACTGTAACCAGGTTGGGGCAAAGCTGCAAGGGTGCAAAAATGGGACAGAAAAATGAAGGAAACAAAATGGTAGGGAGTTCCAATATGCTTGCTCGCCCCAGGTGCAAAAATGCCCTAGTTACAGCTCTACCTGGGTCCTACACAACATATGTTGTACCTCATCCAGTGTGCTAACTGCCGCAATAGCAACTATGTAGGTGAAACCAAACAATCACTAGTCTCTCAAATTAACTCCCACAGGAAAACGATAAAAGACAAAAACACTCTATCACCTGTGGGTGAAAACTTTTCATAATGTGGTCAATCTAGATCTGACCTATCATTCCTCATCCTCAAAGGAATCCTGAACAATGCTTTCAAAAGACAAGCCTGGGAGTTTACATTCATAACTCTGAAACCTGTCATTCATAACTTTGCTAGACACTAAAAATCATGGTCTTAATGGAGACATTGGATTTATGTCTTATTGCAACAATCTGTAACCCACTATTCCCCCCTTTTTTGTGATATGGGGGTGCTAATGGGCCACTTCACCTTGAATGGTTCCTTAGAATATGTGCTAACTACTTGTGCTAAATTATTTGTTTGATCTGGTATTTAGCTGTGACACTTGGAGTACATTTCCCAGATCTGAAGAAGAGCTCTATGTAGCTGGAAAACTTGTCTCTCTCTCACAACAAAAGTTGGTCCAATAGAATATAGTACCTCACCCACTTTGTCCAATCTTGAGGCATTTGTGACTCTGGGCCATTCTAAATTCACAGATTGATGCAAAGTGAGCGACTCAGCAGCAGAAACACCCCTCAGGAGCCTGAATCCCCTGCAAATGGCTTTACATTTTGCTTATTGAATCAGTTTGATTGCCCCTGCATTCTGAGTGCAAATCTTGTAAGTTTGTCACTGCTGCTTCCATTGCTCTTGCTAATTCTACTGCTTTGGGCCCGGTTAAGTTCCCCGCTGCCAGCAAGTGTTTTTGAAGTCTTTCATTATTAATACCACAAACTAAACTGTCCCACATCGTATCCTCTAGGACATTTTCAACTGAGCAATATACAGTTAAAAATGTTATTAGCTCTGCCATATACAGAGCTACAGTTTCATCTTGACTCCCCATTCGATTATGAGACTTGAAATGTTCCACAATACTGTTTGCCTTTGGTGTGTACTATATGGTTAAAAGTTTTTTTTTTTTTCCAGGTACACTAAACTTTAATATCCTAGTTTCTAACATTATAAGGAACTCCTTAAAATGGAGTAGGTTTTACTACCACAGTTTAGGGCTGTCAAGTGATTAAAAAAATTAACGGTGATTAATCATACTGTTAATAATAGAATGCCATTTATTTAAATATTTGTGGATGTTTTCTATATTTTCAAATATATTGATTTCAATGACAACACAGAATACAAAGTGTACAGTGCTCACTTTATATTTATTTTTGATTACAAGTACTTGCACTGTAAAAAAACAAAATACATTATATTTTTCAGTTCACCTAATACAAGTACCATAGTGCAATCTCATTATCACGAAAGTTGAACTTAAAAATGTAGAATTATGTACAAAAAAATCTGTATTCAAAAATAAAACAAAGTAAAAATTTAGAGCCTGCACGTCCACTCTGTCCTACTTCTTGTTCAGCCAATCACTCAGACAAACAAGTTTCTTTACATTTTCAGGAAATAATGCTGCCCACTTCTTGTTTACAATGTCACTTGAAAGTGAGAACAGGCATTCTCCTGGCACGGTTGTAGCCGGCGTCACAAGATATTTACATGCCAGATGCGCTAAAGATTCATATGTCCCTTCAGGCTTCAACCACCATTCCAGGGGACATGTGTCCATGCTGTTGAAGGGTTCTGCTCAATAACAATCCAAAGCAGTGCGGACGGATGCATGTTCATTTTCATTATCTGAGTCAGATGGCACCAGCAGAAGGTTGATTTTATTGTTTGGTTGTTCCTGTTCTATAGTTTCTGCATCACAGCATTGCTCTTCTAAGACTTCTGAAAGCATGCTCCATACCTCATCCCTCTCAGAGTTTGGAAGGCACTTCAGATTCTTAAGACTTGGGTCAAGTGCTGTGGCTACCTTTAGAAGTCTCACATTGGTACCTTCTTGGTGTTTTGTCAAATCTGCAGTGAAAGTGTTCTTAAAATGAACATGTGTTGGGTCATCATCCAAGACTGCTATAACATGAAATATATGGCAGAATATGGATAAAACAGAGCAGGGAACATACAATTCTCCCCCAAGGAGTTCAGTCACACATTCAATTAACACATTTTTTTTTTAATGAGCGTCATCAGCATGGAAGCATGTCCTCTGGAATGATGGTCGAAGCATGAAGGGGCATATGAATGTTTACCATATCTGGCACAATGCTGGCTATGAAAGTGTCAAGCAAATGCCTTTTCTCACTTTCTGGTGACATTGTAAATAAGAAGAGGACAGCATTATCTCTTCTAAATGTAAACAAACTTGTTTGTCTTAGCGACTGGCTGAACAAGTAGTAGGACTGAGTGGACTTGTAGGCGCTGAAGTTTTACATTGTTTTGTTTTTGAGTGCAGTTATGTAACAAAAAAAATCTACATCTGTAAGTTGCACTTTCACAATAAAGAGATTACACTACAGTACTTGTATGAGGTGAATTGAAAAATACTATTTCTTTTGTTTATCATTTTTATAGTGAAAATATTTGTAATAAAGAATAATATATGCTTTGATTTCAATTACAACACAGAATAAAATATTTATGAAAATGTAGAAAAACATCCACAATATTTCAATTGGTATTCTATTGTTTAACAGTGTGATTAAAATTGCGATTAATTGCGATTATTTTTTTGAGTGAATCGAGTGAATTAACAGTGATTAATCGACAGCCCTACCACAGATACTAAGGCAATTTCTTTCTGTTTGTCCTTAGCTATCATTACATTTGCAAGAAGTCAGTGGCCAGATCTTTCGATATATTGCTTCATGAAGCTCCTCAATTTTTGCAAAAGTTACCATTCTTATGTTTTCCTGATTGCCAGTTTTGTAAAGAGATAGTTCAACTCACACACACAACACACACTCATACAAACAAATCTACTCACAGAAATGCAGACTCAGACCTTGCTGCTTTATTTAACTGCAGCACAACAGAGTGAGGGGAAAACTCCCACTGACTAAGTGTTCCTGCGGACCATCCGAAAATATTCTGGATAACTCAGTTAACCCTATCATGACTGCTGTATTACACCTGCTATACATTTGCTAAACAGTAAAATAAATTGCTGTGATTGATTCACCCAATTTGTGGAATCTCTATCCAATCAAACTGTTACCTTCATCAAACTTCAACTAGCATATGGTGTCATGATTATGGGGCTGTTTCATGTCTGGTCTCTCCGTGTTAAGCCTCATACCTGTCTTGCGGTGGCATTTTGCAATTCTTCCATTCTCAGATCAGGACCTGGATACAACTTCCCTTCTACTCTTACTGTGGATCCACTGCCAGCCTCCGAAAGGCACTGACGACACAAGAGGAAAGTGAACATGCTTGTCACCCTGCTGGAGCAGTGTGCTTAACATGATTTCCAAACATCATTAGTCCGAGAGCATTTATTTTCAATAATATAATACTTGCAATAAGAACTTTGGAAACAGGAATCAAACAAACACCTTATGCCCAATTGGGAACAGAGCCATACATACACTATTCCCAGGAGTTCCAAAAAAACCTATCAATTTAGCTTAGTGAAATAAAACACTACATGTGTATTCTAAATACATGACTGGCGAAGGATGTGATGCCATATTGGAGTCTTAACTTGGAATTCCCTAGTTTGGCTGGATTACATCTTATACTAGGACTATGTCTAAAATGAGGACTGGACACCTCCGTGCATGTGGCTGTGCTAGGCTCCTCCCACCCCCTCCTAAAGCATGGCTTTCAAATCTATAAAGATCCCTGGACCTATGTTGTCACTGGTAGTAGTGAGCTGCACTGTCCACTTCATAACAGCTTTCTTTTGCACTCTTGTGACCAGTACAGACGAACACAGAACATTCTCTGACAGCAGTCACCTGGTCAGCTGAGCACACCCGGGTCCTGATAAATGTGTGGTTGGTGTTCACCGACCTCCATGACTTCTCCTGAAGCACCTCTACTGGGAAGTTTTGGAGAAGCTGGGAACCACACCTCTACTGGGAAGTTTTGGAGAAGCTAGGAGCCACACCTCCCCTGGAAAGTTTTGGAGAAGCTGGGAACCACACCTCTACTGGAAAGTTTTGGAGAAGCTGGGAGCCACACCTCCCCTGGAAAGTTTTGGAGGAGCTGGGAGCCACACCTCCCCTGGGAAGTTTTGGAGAAGCTGGGACAAGCACAGGCAGGCATTCACTAGACTCTGCTGACCCAGTGCTGGGGACAGATCAAGCACCCTAGGCTCTGGTACCAGAGTGCAAAGGACTCCAGCAGTCACTCTGGGAGGGGTTTCTCCAACATGCCAGTTCTTCAAAGAGCTGGACCACACCCAATCACAGTCACCAGAAACCAGTTGTAAAAGCCCTGCCCAAACCCATTCATCAATGGTTCTTTTCACACCGCCACGGCCCCTCCCCCCAGGGGGTCCCCTGGGAAGGTGGATCAACACTGCATGTTGCTAATGCTGTTGCAAGCATCGCAAAGCATTTTGGGAGGGTCAAAGGTGTGAGTGTGGAGTAGAAGATTTATTTGCAGGCTGCGAGAGGCCAAAGGGGGAGGAAAGAAGAAAAGAATGGGTTAACTTGATGTTCCAGCTAATCCCCAAAGATAAGGAGTGACTCCAGCCCAAGGCCACTCTGCTACCTGCCAAGACAAAAGAGGGGAGGTCCCCCCTCCAACCAACCAACCCTAAGAAAGGAGAGTTGTTGAACGAAATCACAGGGGCCGTGAAAAGGAGCGAGACGGCAAAGGCCAACAAGGGAAAAACATAATAGTCTCACAGCTCTGAAACCGGTGTGTTTTGGGAAAGCTGAAGGAGCCACAGAAGGCTGGCTTGGATTTGTACACAGAGCTTGTGGAACAAAGGTCCCAGAAGGAGACGCACCCAAGAGATCCCAGGGACTTAAAAACCCTCCCGGGAGCTCAGGCAAATCAGAGATCAACAGCGGACCCTGGATGACCCATGCACGGGACAAGAACTCCCATCCACCCTTCCCCCTCTTCTTCTTACGTTACACCCAGGCTTGGCCAGCCTTGGGTAGTGTGGGTGTGACTATGAAAGTGGGTTAGGGCTTGGGGCACTAACACTTCGCTTTTTCCTTCCTTGAGTGACGTGGGGAATCCCCAGCACTCTCTGCTGTTATTTTATTATTTTATTAATAAAGCTTTAAAATTCAGACTCTTGGTAGGCTCTTCATCTCCTCCCCTAAAGATCCTGCGGCCTCAGCCTGACCACCTGATGCTCCAGGCAGATTGGTAACATAAATCTGTCACATTCTCACAGTCCTACAAGCATCAAGCAATCCTCACTAAACTCTGGTCTGGCTAGCAGTTGTGTACAGTAACACAAAACGAAAGAACAATAAGTGCAATTTTACTGGGTAGACGTTCCCCCCACATGCCCTGCGGAACAATCACAAACCAGAAGGTGTTATATCTGTGGAGGCACCCTGTCCTAGTTACCTGTAATTTATTACCTAAATGACTGGCTAATGACCATCTGCAGGAGGAGAACAAAACTGTGCATGGAAACATGAGTGGGACTGTTCCTGCTTGTGCTTTTACAACATTTGGATGGGACATGGAGCTTTCTTTGGGACCAGGCTGAGGTCATCCCGCTGCCCACTGTTCCAAGATGTGAGCACAGATTGCATCTGTGATTTCCCTACTCCATTGGAACCAGTACAAATATCCACTGGATCAGGCTTTCTGCAAAGGGTTGGCAAACCAGTCCTGCCCTGTCTGAAGTCTGTCCTAAAGCACTTGCCTTTAGGCTTCGTCTACACTACCAACTTATGTTGGAATAACAACGTTATCCGGGGTGTAAAGAGTGCTATGTCTATGCGAGGGCTTCTTCTGTTGACATAGCTACTGCCTCTCAGGGATGTGGAGTCCCTATGCCGATGGGAGAAGCTCTCCCTTGGGCATAGGTAGCATCTTCACTAAGTGCAATGGTGTCACAGTGGCACTGGTGCAGCTGTGCTACAGCAGCCCTGTAAGTGTAGACATGCCCTAAGTCTAAAAAGTGTTCTGACGGTCATAGCATGCCACAATAATGCAGATGGAGTTGGCCACATCGGCATCCAACCAGTTGCACAGGCATCTCCAATGAGCCTTTCACGTTCCAAAGGCACATTCCACTACTGTATTGCAGCTACTTAGTTGGAAGTTGAATTATGGTTTTGCTGAATCATTGATGTAGGGGTACAGTTTCATTAGCCAGGACAGGAGTGGGTATACAGAGTGCCCCAGAATAACCGTGGGTATGGAGACACTGTACGGAGCTATCTCATTTTGGGGGAATAAAATTCATTCCATCCCCTGGAAGTACAGGCCTGATCTCAGCACTCAGTGTCATGGACCTTTCTTGTGTATCCGACATTAGTGTTCATGAACCTGCACTTATGGTCCACTAAGCAGTGAAGAATGAGTGACTAATAACCTTTTTGTTTGACATACTCACTCGCTCCTCCAGGTGGGCAGAGTATGGGGATATGGCCCCCATGCAGTTTGGAAACACCATCCTTTGGAACTCAGCTATAATTTCCAGAGCTTTGGTAATGGCAACCACCAGCGGGTAGATGACAGTGTTGATGGCTCCGCAAACCTGCCCCACCATGATCCCAACAGAGGACTTCACCACCCCAAAGTGGTTGTGATTGACCAGTAGCTATCTGGCATTGCCAACTTACAGAGGGCACTAACCCCCTGCTAATTTAGCTTACCACAATATCAGCCCCTCAACTGGCTCAGATAAAACAAGATCATGTTAAGCAAGAAACATTCACAGCCCCCATGTTCAAGCTGAATATGTTCTAGCTTTGAAGTAGTTTGGTTAATTTCTTCTCATTTTTTAACTGTCTGCCCATCTCATTTCTAGCTGGGACCCGAAATGCACCACCACAGGACTGTATTTCTTGCCAACGTAAAGCACAAAGTCTTGGAGACCTTCATGAGAGAGCCCGCATTTTGCACAGTAACTAGCCCAAATTTACAGACCCAAGAGAGGGCCAGTTAATCTGAATAAGTAGCTAAAATTCTAGGGTGTGCATATCATTAACCTTAATGGGAGAAATTGAATTCTTGTGCAGAAAGCCAGAACAAAGTCCATGAACTACCTTTGCCGGAAGCTAGTGTAATCCACACCCACTCAGTGTGACACTCTGTCTACCTCTAGTGGTGGTTGGGCCACATAGCGATTGATAAGCCTGCTGCAGCCTTTGCTAAGAGAGCCTTGTCTTTTCATTTTGTCTGTACAAGCTTGTTCTTTTAGAACTAGAGATCCTGGGTTCAAGCCCTGTTACCAACAACAACTTCAGAGACTGACAGTCTTGGAAACTTTCAAATCAAAACAAGCAAAATGTGCTCTTGAAGGGCAGATACCACAGTTACCACTGGATTCAATTAAAATGTATTTGTTGGATTTTTTTTCTTGCTCTTTCTTCAGACTCTTTTGACTGATTCTCTGTTACAATATTTATATTCATTCAGCATTTTTCTTATATTTATAGTTTTTGCTTGTCGGGAAGGGGGAAGCAAAGCTGGCAATTGAAACCACATCTAAAACAAGATCACTAACATTTAGCAGTAGAAAAAATTTCCATAATAAAAAAACCCACTAAACATTATATACCTTTTAATAACCCACATTCAGAATGCAACATTTTTCTGCAATACATTTTAAGTCCCTTATGCTTCTATTTTCAGCAAGATACTGACAAAATATGATGCTTTCCTTTTATCTTCAGTATTGAAAAAAAGAAGAAAACAGACATTATCAATAGCTCAGGTCTTAAAATACAGTGAGTGGGAAGACAAACTGAACAATGAAGAAACACTTAAAACTCCTTTAATCTAGCAACTTTCATTTAAAAGCGCCATGCAAAGTTTCCTCAGCATGTATTAGATGTAAGCCAATTTGAAACTGAAATATTAACTTTGTATTTTAAATTTAGGCAATAAAAGAAGACCAAACAAATTGATTTTACATTTCAAAATGCCTCAAGTGACTATGTCTTGTGAGAATAATATTTTGAGCTCTAAAGTAATATGTATTCCAGTTTACAATATATCACTGATATAGTATTAAAGTTGAGAAACCAAGCAATAAGTCTTTCAGTAGGCCAAATTCTCTATAAATGATGCCTTGGGTGATATCTGCTGTAGACTATACAGAAAAAAGTTTAAAACGTTCTAATCTTGTTTATTTGAAAACTCTAATAGGCTGGCTTGCGCAGGGGCTGGATAGCCTGGGGCTAACCCAGCTCTGATTACAGGATAAGCCCCATGTGTGTCAGGAAATTCCCTATACAGGGCAGCAGGTGCCCGCACTAGGTGGGGAGATGTTCAAGAAATGGAGACCTGAAAAGCTGCTTTTTTGGAACTAGAACTCACTACAGTGCAATCACAGGGTGTGAGTGCAGCTTCCGTAGATGTACCTGATCTAGCTTTAAACTACCTACCTCAGGTCCCAGAGCAGTGATGCTGAAGCACCATGGGCTTCAGCATGAGCTAGACAAACCCGAGCAGAACCCTGGGTAAGTACTTGCGGGGCTAGTTCATGTTAAAAACACACTGCCATGGCTACTTTGCTCTGGGACTTTGAGAAGAGGAAGGAAGATTAGCTCTTGCAGATGCTTTGAACTGTGGTTAGGGCTGGGAAACCCTCCCTCCCCCCAGTTAAGGAGAGAGAGAAACTGAATTAGGGTTAGGGTTAGGGTTGGGGCTGGGAGGGCCAGCATATACTTGAAGAGTGAATAAGTTGGACCCCAGGTGGTGAAAGTTTTACCTTCCTTTGGACTGCCTTGGGTTTGTTTAAGGAACCCTATGAAGGAGACAACAGGGATGGAGCACTGCAGAGTGACCTCTAGCCACAAGGAGGCACTTGGGTAGCATCCAACGCTATTACATAACCTCTTATGAAATGGCCACTTACTCCTAAAATAGTCAAATTTGCAGTGCCTTCTACAAGTCATCCTATTACAGGAACATGCACTCATCCAATCGGGGAATGGGAAACAAAACCATGTTGAAAGAAAAGGAGTACTTGTGGCACCTTAGAGACTAACCAATTTATTAGTGCATAAGTTTTCATGAGCTACAGCTCACTTCATCGGATGCGTACAGTGGAAAATATAGTGGGGAGATTTTATATACACAGAGAACATTAAACAATGGGTGTTACCATACAGACTGTAACAAGAGTGACCAGGAAAGGTGAGCTATTACCAGCAGGAGAGTGGGGAGGGGGAAGGAGACCTTTTGTAGTGATAATCAAGGTGGGCCATTTCCATCATGATGGTGTTTTGATCCATCACAACTAACCAACAGTTCAAATTGTATATGCTGGTTGCTAAATACTTGCAATGAATGATCTATGGTCAATGTTATTCACTGAGTTTTTAAACAGGGCTTGCAAAACAGACTGAGGAGTGAATTCAAGTGGATAAATTCAAGGAGATTGGAATCTGGTAAAAGAATTGGAACATATAAGAACGGTTGTACTGGGTGAGACCAATGGTCCATCTAGCCCAACATCCTGCCTCTGACACTGTCCAGTGCCAGATGCTTCAAAGGGAATGAACAGAGCAGGCCAATATCGAGAGCTGTGTTGTTCAGCTCAGCTTCTGGCAGCTGGAGGTTTAGGGACACAAAGAGCATGGGGTTGCATCCCTGACCATCTTGGCTAATAGCCATTGATGCACATATCCTCCTTTTTTTTTTAACCCAGTTGTACTTTTGGCCTTTACAATGTCCCTTGACAATAAGTTCCACAGGTTGACTGTGCGTTGTGTGAAGAAATACTTCCTTTTGTTTGTTTTAAGTCTGCTGCCTATTAATTTCATCATTAATTTCACTTAGTTCTTGTGTCATCTGAAGGGGTAAATAACACTTCCCTATTCATTTTCTCCACACCATTCATGATTTTATAGATCTATATCATCTCTCCTCTTAGATGTCAGAACAGTCCCAGTCTTTTTAATATCTCCTTATTCATTGGAACAATTTACCAAGGGTCATATTGGATTCTCCATCACTGACATTTTAAAATCAAGATTGGATGTTTCTGAAAGTTATGCTGTAGGACAGCGGTTCTCAAACTGTGGATTGGGACCCCGAAGTGGGACAGAACCCCCTTTGAATGGGGTCGCCAGGGATGACTTAGACTTGCTGGGGCCCAAGGCTGAAGCTCGAGCCCAAGCCCCAGTGCCCAGAGCTGAAGCCAAAACCTTAGGGCTCCAACCCTGAGTGGCGGGATTCAGGTTGCAGGACCCCTGCCTGGAGCTGAAGCCCTTCCGCTTCAGCTTCCCCCCCCCCCCCCGCCCAGAACAGTGAGGCTTGGGGTTTGGCCCCCCCACCTGGGGCCATGGGGCTCAGGCAGGCTCAGGCTTCAGTCTCCACTCCTGGGGTCATGAAGTAATTTTTGTTGTCAGAAAGGGGTCACAGTGCAACAAAGTTTGAGAACCGCTGCCCTAGGAATTCTTTTGTGGAAGTTGTCTGGCCTGTGCTAGACAGGGACTCAGATGAGAGGATCATGATGGTCCCTTCTGGCCTTGGAATCTATGTGACTTTGGAGCCTGAGTCCGATTTTCAAAAGTGACTCAGGGTATGTCTACACAGCATTTTGGAGCGAGCCTCTGAGCCTGGCTTGGGAGATTTAGGTTAGCAGGGTACACACTAGTTCTCTAAGAATAGCTGTATAGACAGTGCTTTGAGGTTGTAGCTTGGATTGGGGTTCGGGCCCTCAAGTCTAGGATGGGCTTCAGGTCCCAAGTTCCAGCCCAAGCAGCATCTTCAAAGTACGATCTAGAGAACTATTTTTAGAGTGTTAGCATGATCCCACTACCCTGAATCCGTTGACCCTGCCTGGGAGGCTCTTCCCTGCTTGCTCAAAAATGCTGTGTAGACAAACCCTTAGGATCCTAAGTTTCACTGGAAGTCAACAGAAGACCAGGCTCAAGAGCTGGTCAATTTTCTGATGGAACGTTTTTTGGCGGGGGAGTTGGAAAATGCCAATTCATCAAAACCCAAACTGTTCATGGGAAAATATCTGTTTCAAGAAATCTCCTGATATGAAAAAAAGTTCAGAAAGTTTTGAAATTGTTGAAAGGTTCTGGTTTGACATTTTTGAAACAAAAAATTTGGGGTTTTGGTTTGAAATGACTTTTTGTTTAAAAAATTTAGTTAGTTAATTTTTACTAAAAAAAGTTAAACACAGAAAGAAGAAAGGTCCATATCAAAATGGAATGTTTCAAAATGATCAAAACAAAATATTTTGTTTGACCAGATCCATTTTTCCCCCAATTCTCCATTTGTGAAAATTTTAGAGATTTATTTTTCATCCTGATTCAAGATGAGAAACATTTTCAGCAAGTCAAAAATTGTTGTGGGGTGGTAAAAGAACTACTTCTAGAAGAATTACTGCTAATCTATTTCTGTACCGAAGCAGGATTGTTCACTGTTTGATCATTTTCAAATGCTTTGTGCCATTTAGTTTTTAATCTCGTCAAGGATAGGATTTATACCACTCCCCTTGGGAGATGATTCTACAGTCAAATGCATCTCACTGTCAGAAAGATTTCACGGATATTCAGCCAACATTGTCCTTTTCTTAAAGTTTCATCATATTACATATATATATGTATTACTTATGTATAAACACCTGTCAGGGATGGTCTAGATAATACTTAGTCCTGCCTTGAGTGTAGGGGACTGGACTAAATGACCTCTGGAGGTCCCTTCCAGTTCTATGATTCTATGTACACACATGTAAGATACTAAATCATTTCTCTCCTTCCTTGAAACATAGACATTCTTTAAATATTTTATCTAGGATTCTGCAATATTTTCCTAAAACATTTTGCAGTGACTCTTGTAATTACAGCATTTGGGAAAAATTAAGCTTCAGTATCTCTTACAAGTAGATTTCATTTTCTTGCATGGAACCAAAGTGCACATCCCATTTCTAGTCATCCAATGTACTCGTAACAGAACATGACTTGTGTTCTGGAACCAAATCAAGAATGTTAAAATATTTTTTTGTTTTTACTCCACAGCCATGTCTATAAATGTCTTTACATCCATTTGTCGCTTCATAAAAATACACAGCATTCAAAATCCTTCCGAATTGTTGGTTATTGCCTTGCTGTCATACACACAGCAAATCAACTGGTTCATGTGAGGGCAGAGCTGTCATATGCTCTTTGTTTGCTTGGTTCATTACTTAGTTAGCCTGTGATGAGGAAGCTTTATTTAGATGCAGAGTAGATAATGAATGGGACTGGGAGTCAGATGACATGGGTGCTACCCATGACTCTGCTGCTGACTCACTATATGTCTCTAAGTAAACATTCTCTCAATCTCATTTTCCTCCTCCATAAAATGGAAATGACAACATTCACCTTGTTCCCTGCACATTGTGTTTTAGGGAAGACAAGTGCTATAGGAGTACTCAGTATTTTCTTTTACAGTACTAATAATAATAGTAAAAAAAAAATACAGCCAAAGGGAATGGTGTTTACCTCATGGAGTACAGTATTTAGGGCCCATTCTTTTACTTAGGCTGTGTCTACGCTAGAAATGCTACAGCTGCCCCCCAATAGTTCTCCAGTGTAGACTCTTGATATGGCAACGGAAGGGGTTCTTCCATCACTGTTTTAAATCCACCTCTCTGATATCTATTAGTAGGTGGACAGAAGAATTCTTCCATTGACCTAGCTCTATCTCTACACTGGGGATTAGGTCAGCTTAACTATGGGCTGGTCTCCACTACGGGAAAATCAATGCTGATGCAATTGATGCAGCAGGGATCGATTTAGCAGGTCTAGTGATGGGGTACTACTCTCTGGTTGACCCCAGTACTCCAGCTGTCCGAGAAGAGTAAGGGAACTCGACTGCAGAGTGTCTCCCATTGACTCAGTGCAGTGAAGACACTGGGATAAGTCAACCTAAGCTATGTGGACTCCAGCTATGTTATTCACGTAGCTGGAGTCGATGTAGTTTAGGTTGAATTACCCCCATAGTGAAGACAAACCCTCAGTCTCTGAGGGTTGTGAATTTTTTATACCCCACATCAATGTAGCTGGGTTGACCTAACTTTCTAGTGTAGACCAGCCTGTAGTGACCATGATCAGAAATGGAGGGTATTGCCTCACAGCAATTTGCTTCTTGCATCATGGACTTCCTGAAACTTTCAAGAGTCTGAGCTGTAAATTTAGAAAAGAGAAGCAGCAGCAAAATGGAGGTTTTGAAGTGGTAATCAGCTGTTATATTGCTAATGTGTGTTCATTCTCTTTAACGAAAAGTGGCTGAAATGGGTACATAAAAATTAATCAAGTCTTGTATCGCCTTCTTACAATATGTACCAAGATTGTATTTAAAAACCAGTCAATCAAACGAAATCTTCATATCCCAAATGCCAGAGAACAAACAACCCAACATCCTGTTTAATGTTTGATTACGTGTGAAAATGAAATCTGCTCAGTACTTCCCATTCTTTCCATCAAACACATTTTGCAATTAAAGTGGAACCAGCTGGCTTAAAAAACAGGAAGAGAAACTGCTGTGAATATTCTCACTACAACTTATTCCTGGTTTTCCTTTGATAAAATGCTTTGATGAAAAATTTCCAAACCTGCTTTTAGTAATTCCCTTCTATGTCATTCAATGAATCTCAACAACACCTATACACCATAGCTGGTACAGTAATGGCACTGTAGCAGGAGTGTCCTTTTTGAGATGTGGGCCATGACATTCCACATTAAGGGTCAGATTCTGCCACCTTTGTTCATGGTGAACAGTCCTTTATTCCACGAGTGGTTCCACGCCATTGTGAGTAGAGACTGCAGAATCTGGCCCTTAGGATGTGACACAATGCCCATTGAAAACAAAGGAAAGACTCCCAGAGAACTTTGGATCAGCCCTTCAGTGAATAAATACACCCTTCAGACATCCCTATCTTAAACACAAAACTGAAGCCCAAGGACATCTTATCAATTTATTTAATTGAATTTCAGTGGAGTTTGGGCCTACTTCTCTCAGGATCCTTTGAAAATCTGAGTCTGAATCGCCATTGTTCCAAACCCAGAAAGCACTCAAGCATGTGTTTAATTTTGAGCACAAGAGTAGTCCAGTTGAAACCAAAGTTTTTGTTCTCAAAATTAAGCATGTGTTTAAGGCCCAGAGCCTCAAAAAGATGTTTAGGTGCCAAACTCCCACTAAAATCAAAGATAGATGAGTAACTAAATACCTTTGAGGAGCTGGATCTAACTGTTTTACTAAGTCAATGCCCATAGTCTAAAAAACACAGATCAAAAATAAATATTACTAGTTTTAAGACTCTGCCCCACCACGAAAACAAAAGATTAATAGAATTTAAGGCCAAACAGAACCACTGTGATCCACTGGTCTGACCTACTGTATAGCACAGGTCACAGAATTTACCCAAAATAATTCTTAGAGCATAACTTTTTAGAAAAAAAAATCCAATCTTGATTTAAAAATTGTCAGTGATGGAGAATCCACCATGACCCTAGATAAATTGTTCCAGTGGTTCATTATTCTGAGGCCTGGTCTACACTGCAAACTTAGGTCGACATAAGCCTCATTAAGTCGATCTAATAATGTATGTGTCTACACTACCAAGTCCCTTCCACCAACCTAAGTGGCCTATAAAGTCAACTTCTGTACTCCACCTCTGCGAGAGGTGTAGCACTAGAGTTGATATCCAGGGGTTGACATGGGGATAGTGTAGATACTGCATTGCGTAATTCGAATGAATTGGCCTCCAGGAGGTGTCCCACAGTGCTCTACTGTGACTGCTCTGGAGAGCACTTTCAACTCCACTGCATGTCAGCCAGGTACATAGGAAACATTTGCTCCCCTGTTAAAGCCCTGGGAACTTTTGAATTTTCATTTCCTATTTGATCAGCATGGAAAGCTCGCCAGCACAGATGATCATGGAGACTCGAGGTCTTAAAGGCACTCCAGCATGGAGTACACAGGAGGTGGTGGATCTTATTGCTGTGTAGGGAGAAAAGTCTGTGCAGGCAGAGATCTGATCCAGCAGAAGAAATGCTGACATCTATGCCAAAATTGCATGGGGAAGACAGGCTACACCAGGGACACGCAGCATTGCTGCATGAAAATAAAGGAGCTATGGCAAGCATACCAGAAGACAAGGGAGGTGAACAGTAATTCTTGTTCTGCCCCACAGACATGCTGCTTTTATGAGGAGCGGCATGAAATTCTTGGCGGCAACTCCACCATTACCCCAAAACGCTCCGTGGATACCACCCAGGAGCCCCGGGCGACCTCGAGCAATAATGAGGTGGACATTGTTGATGAGGAAGAAGAGGAGGAGGAGAATGTGAGGCAGAACTGTTTTTAACCCTGGAGTCTGTCCCTTCACAGGACCAGTTTGCAGCAGAATGTGAGGCCTGGGAAGGCACCTCTGGTAAGTACACATTTCCAATCAAACTGTAGGGGTTACATGCTATTATTTTTTATGTTTGATCTGCACAAAAATGTAGGTGTAGTGGGTACTCTACAGTACTCTGTGCAGAAGGTTCTCTCCAAAAAAGACTGTTTATGTGCATGGGGATGGCCCAGATATCCGCCATGGAGATCTATAGGAAGCTTTCATGGAGGTACTCCACAATCCTTTGCAGAAGGTTTCTGGGAAGGGCTGCTTTATTTTATCCACCACCGTAGGACACTTTCCTGTGCCATTCCAGTATTAACTCTGCTGGCATTATTGCAGCACACAGCATTGCAGCATAAGGACCAGATTTGTCCCCAGATGCTTGCAACATCTGCTCTCTTGCTGCCTCTGTTATCCTCAGGAGAGTGATAGCATATAGGGTCACCTAGGGGAAATGGGGGAAGTTTTGAATGCTAGCCCTTAAACCGCAAATAATTCAGCAGGTAATCCACCCCTTGATTGGTGAAATCTGGGTCACACAACCACGCTTTCCCAAATGTGCCATGGTTGTGGTTGGAAGCAGCATTGAAAAAAGAGAGGGGGATTGGTGGCTTCCTCTTTGTCTCAAACAAAATATTTGTGGGATTTTACACTGGTTCCTGTCCTCAATCACCATCCAGATTGCAAGGAGATAGGGGGATTTTCTCAAGTTCTAACCTGTGATCCAAAGGCTGTCTTCACAAAAGCAGCAGCACAAGACCTCTCACTCATGACTTGTCACCTCACTCACCGTGGCTGGAGCAGCAAACTGACTCTTGCAATAGCCAGCAATTGTGATTACGTTGTGGCTTACAGTGAAGTGTATTGAACCCTGCACGAGAAACAATGCTATCCTTGTGCTTTGCATTCCTTGCAGCTGAAACCTTGTCCGTCAGCGCATTCTCCATACCAGGACAGAGACTTTCCCGGATTAGAAAGTGAAAAAATACAACTCGGGAGGATATGTTCAATAAGTTAATGCACACCTCCGAGAGTGACAAAGATGGAGCTCAGCGCATGGAGGATTACACTGTCTGAGAACCTGGACATGGACAGGAAAGACAGGAGACCATGCAGGGAACAAGAGCATGCCATACAGGAAGAGATGCTGTGGATTATGAAGGAGCAATCAGACACGTTGAGGCATCTGGCTGAGGTTCAAGAAAGGCAACTAGATGCTAGAGTGCCTCTGCAGCCTTTGCTGAACCTGCTGCCATCATCGCCCAGTTCTACATCCTCCTTCCCTAATGGCCTATGAGGCGCGGGGCAGGGAGTTAGATATCCCTTGCACTCAACACCAGGGGAGGGTACAGGGACTAGAAGGCACCCATTCCCTTTGACTGTTATTACAGTGCATCTGTAAGCAAGCTTTCCTTCTTTCTCCCACCACAGTGTTATCAGCCCTTTTGCCCCATGTTATCTTACTTTTCTTTGCTGTCTCTCTGTGTTTGTGTACATAATAAAACAATGGATTGAGGAGAAAAGGTTCTTTATTCATTCAACACATGATGGTTGGTGGGGGTGGAGTTTACAGGGGAGAAAATGCACTGGAGGGGACAATTTGGTAAGGAATAATACAGATGAGTGTCACATTACTCTGTCTCACTACTGAAACTCGTTTTCAAAGTGTTATGGAGATGCAGAGCCGGTCAATGTGCTCTTCTTATTGCCCTGGTGTCTGGATGCTCAAAATTGGCTGCTAGGCAATCTGCCTCAATCCCCCACCCCAGTGGAAACTTTTCTCCCTTTGTTTCACAGATATTATAGAGCACACAGCAGGCAGCAATAACAATGGGGATATTGCTTTCACTGAGGTCTAACCTAGTAAGCAAACAACGCCAGCAACCTTTTAAACGTCCAAAGGCACATTCCACCACCATTCTGTGCTTGTTCAGCCTATAGTTGAACCAGTCCTTACTGCTGTCCAGGTTGCCAGTGTACGGCTTCATGAGCCATGGGAGCAAGGGGTAGGCTGAGTCTCCCAGGATCACAATTGGCATTTCAACATCAGCAATGGTTATTTTGCAGATTGGAAAGAAAGTCCCTGATTGCAGCTTTCTGAACAGACCTGTGTTCCTAAAGATTCACGTTTCATGCACCTTTCCCGATCATCCCACTTTGATGTTGGTGAAACAGCCCCTGTGATCCACCAGCACTTGGAACACCATTGAGAAGTACTCCTTTCAGTTTATGTACTCTTTGGCAAGGTGGTGTGGTGCCAAGCTAGGGATATGCATTCCATCTAGCCCCACCGCACATAGGGAATCCCATGATGGCAAAACTATCTACTATATCCTGCATGTTGTCCTGAGTCACTACCGTTCTTAGCAGAAGTCTGTTTATGGCTCTGCAAATGTGTATCGTGACAGATCCCACAGTAGATTTACCCACTCCAAATTGATGCCCCACTGGCTGGTAGCAGTCTAGCGTTGCAAGCTTCCACAGAGCTATTACCACTCTCTTCTCCACTGTCAGAGCAGCTCTCATTTTAGTATTGCTTCTCTTCAGGGATGGGGAAAGCTCTTCACACAGTTCCTGAAAAAGTGGCCTTATGCATTCAAAAGTTCTGTAGCCACTGTTCATCATCCCTTAGCCGCATAACGATGTGGTCGCACCAGTCAGTGCTTGTTTCACGGGCCCAGAAATGGCACTCAGCCATGTCAAGTTGACGCATGACTGTCACCAGCAACTGTGAATTGCTCTGCTTTATGTCTTCCAGCATTGCTGCTTGCGTGGCATCACATTGTTCTGTGAGGAGGCTCCTGTATTGGCTGTGTAAATACTGCAGGATAAGTTGTGAGGTGTTTGTCATGCTCACAGCAACAGTGTACAGCTCAGCAGGATTCATGCTTATCCTGCCATGGCATCCGTGTGGGTAACCCAGGCTTGCGAAAAAGGCTTGGTTTGAGGGAGGGAGGTAAGTGCATCATGGGAGGCTAAAACCATGTTCCCATAACCATCCACAACAATGTTTTGGTCCCATAAGTAAGGCTATGATTTTGTCATGGATATTTTTAGTAAAAGTGATGGACAGGTCATCGGCAATAAACGAAAAATCAGAGAAGCTGTGACTTGTCCCTGATTTTACTAAAAACGTTCCTGACAAAATGGGGAGGGAGGAGGGTCCAGCAATCTGCAGTGGCTGGGAGCTGCAGGGACCTCATTGCCTAGTGGCTGGGAGAGGTCCCCCCGACCCTGCGGGGTCAGGAGCTGCGGAGGTGATCCCCTGCCGCCCGCAGCAGCAGGGATCTGCTGGGGGCCCCTGCCAGCGGAGGCACCCCGTGGCCACTGAGCAGCTCTGAGGTCCCTCTGCCACCAGCGGTGGCGGCTGGGAGTTGCAGGACGGGGGCTGAGGGGCAGCCCTTGCTGCTCATGGCAGCTGAACTGCTGAAGAGAGGACCCCTGGCAGCGGTGGCGGCTGGGCAACTCAGAGGTCGCTGCTGGTGATGGCGGTTGGTCAGCTGCAGGGGGTCCTGCCACCCGTGGAGGCTGGGCTGTTGTGGGGTCCCCTGCTGCCAGCAGTTGCTGGTCAAGTGCAGGGTCCCCAGTGTCACAGAAGTCACTGGAAGTCACGGATTCCATGACTTCCGCAACCTCCGTGTTATAATCTTTACCCATAAGGCATTGGAAGCCCAACCCAAAATTCCACTTCTCTACACACACTGTGGGATAACTACCCACAGTGTCGTGCTCCGTGTGTCAATGAAAGCCCTGCTAGTGAGGGTGCACTCCGTCCACACAATGAGCATAGTGTGGATATGCAAGACAGACTTCTTTAACTGGAGTCTCGATGGTGACTTACATGAAGTTTACTTAACTTTGTAGTGTAGACATGGCCGAACAGTTAACATTTTTCACCTTATTTCCAGTCTGAATTTGTGTAGCGGCCAGCAATTGTGTGTTATACCTTTCTCTGCTAGAATGAAAAGACCCTTATTAAATATTTGTTCCCTAAGTAGGTACTTATAACACTGTAATCAAATTACACCCCCTCCCCACAAAAAAAAAAAGAAAAAGAAAAGAAAAGAAAAGAGTGGAAATCTTGAAATCATACTCATTGATAAGTCTGTTCAGCGCCACAACTATTTAGCAAAGAATGAGATGTAAATGGCAAGAAACGCATAAATAACCCTACAAATTAATTCTAACCCATATGGTGTTCTGCATTTAGATAACAGAAGTGGATGAATATCTGCAATAGTTGAAGTACATGATGAATCAAACCACAAAAGATTAGCCCCCATTCTTATATTTACAGCAAAAACTGAAGGTAGTTAAGCAACCAAAGTGACAACAAAGTCTGAACCATTGTCTGTGGGACAGCTAATTTAGACCCATTTGTTTCCAAATTTTTTTAAAACTTAAGTATTGATTTTCTGCCCAAGGAAGGCAAAATTCTATTTTAGTAAAGAAAGTGTGTAAATGCATCCAATTTCTTGGAGAAGAACTTAGCAGAATTATTAGCAAAATTAAAAAGACTTGTCAGGGAGATTTTCTTACAGCTACAGGAGACTCACGGAGTCCAAATCTAGATTCATAGATGATTAAGATACTACAAATATTCTTGCAGAACTTCCTACTCTCCTGCTGTCATGTCTTTAGAGAGTCAGAAGGGCGATACCTGTAGGGTAAACAAAGATAAAAATTAATATGGCTTAGCAAGAGTTTAGCAGGATTCAAAAAAGGATTAGACATTTATGTAGATAATGAGAACACCAATAGCTACATTACATAGGATTCAAAATTTTTAGAGGTATAAATCTTCATGCTTCAGGACATAAACCAACCACTACCAGACAGAAGTTAAGAAGAATTTTTTCTCTATGTGCACATGCTATTCCATAATTGTCCTTTTCAGGTTTTCTTGCACCTTCCTCTAGAGACTGAATAGGGAACTGGAAATACTACTGTTTCGATCTGGTAAGAGATATCATATGTTCCTATCAAAAAGTGGCTGTTAATCCGGTATGAATTTTAGTTATAAATATATAGGATATTTATCATTTTGTCTAAAGGGAATTGAATTTTATCTGCACAGTCCCACCCAGGCTTTCCATCTAGGGTGACCAGATAGCAAGCGTGAAAAATTGGAACAGGGGAGGAGGGGCAATAGGCGCCTATATAAGAAAAAGCCCCAAATATGGGGACTGTCCCTATAAAACTGGGACATCTGTTCACCCTATGCCCATCAGTGCAATCAAAGGAACAAGGAGTCCACCTAGAGTGAGGGTCATGTTAAAATCTAGGAAGACTCTCCTAAAAAATTCTGGGTTTAGCTGAAACAATGTTTACTAGAGAGGGACATTCTGAATGGTAATTTCACATGAACATCTTGAGAGACATAACCTATGATCTATTCAATATCCCATACATGAAACCTGAGACAGAACATCCTTTGGTTTGGATATCAGAAATATTATGGACAGGGATGTAAATGCTGATTTTCCATGTCATTTGGGTTAGAAGACTGACTTGTCTAAAATAGCAATTAGAATCTTTGACATGGGGAACAACACAGAGCCACTAGAGTCCAAATGAGGGGCTGTAGCTTGGCAAGTAGTTAGGGAGTGGTAGGCTTAAAGGGAGGCAGCCTGAAGATCGACAGCATGAGAGCAATTGTCGCATGTATGCTCAGATAGCTGACTTCTGTTTTGTAGGTTTCACGTGTAGAGTTGTAATATTGTAACTAATCTTAACTCTCACTGGTTCACTGGGATTATTCCTGATCTATATAGATATAAGTGAGATCAGAATAATTAGTATATCCATCTTGATTATTTTGCTTCTCTTGAACAGAAAAAGGGCACAGATTAAGGACAGATTTTTAATAGCCTATAATATAGTGTACATTCTAGTAACTCAATGCTTGGACACTGCACTGCTGGGACATTGTGACAAGAATCTACTTGGTTCAGAACCTTTTGCTCTCTCAACATTGTATTGAGAACACATTTTAAAATCTGAACATTACACATATTATTTAGTGGCTCCATGGTTTTACAGGATTACATGGTGCAGTTTCAGTTCATAAAAATGAAGTCCTTTAATATCAAAACCAAAATGCATTATAGCTTAGAAAAAAGGATATTTTCAGGTATGCATTTGATTAATTTTCCATAAAATACTAAGTATCATGACCTCTGATTGATCTATAGAGTTTCAGTCATTCCTTTGAAATTGTAGTTTTAATTCATTTTGCATAAAATATGGTCAGTAATGTGTTGGGGTAGCAGCTCGGGCTAGCTGCCTGAGTATGTGCCCAGGGGGACAGGAAGGATTGTACTCAGGGCAGCTAGTGTACTCAGGGCGGCTAGCCATGGCCAGGCTGCTTCTTTCAGGCACTAGCTCAAGCAGAGTTAATTTAGGTATAGCTACGTGAGCTGGAAATCACACATCCCAGCTCAGATGTAGACATGCCCTGTATTAACTGCTACTCACATCAAGGATTGCAGGATTTTATTTAGCATAATACCATTTAGCTGAACAAAAGAGATGCAAGTTTTCTCTGACAGCTTCACACTGTAATTGCAAGGGGGGGGGGGAATCAGAACATAATTTGCAAGACAAAAAAGGAGAACAGCATTAAGAGATAAGGGTTTCGTTAGGGTTCCTTCCCCACTCTGAAATCTAGGGTACAGGTGTGGGGACCCGCATGAAAGACCCCCTAAGCTTACCAGCTTAGGTTAAAAACTTCCCCAAGGTACAAACTTTGCCTTGGTTTTGAACAGTATGCTGCCACCACCAAGCGTTTTAAACAAAGAACAGGGAAAGAGACCACTTGGAGACATCTTCCACCAAAATATCCCCCCAAGCTCTACACCCCCTTTCCTGGGGAAGACTTCATAAGAATCCTCACCAATTTGTACAGGTGAACACAGACCGAAACCCTTGGATCTTAAGAACAATGAAAAATCAATCAGGTTCTTAAAAGAAGAATTTTAATTAAAGAAAAGGTAAAAGAATCACCTCTGTAAAATCAGGATGGAAAATACTTTACAGGGTATTCAGATTCAAAACACAGAGGATCCCCCTCTGGGCAAAACCTTAAAGTTACAGAAAACAGGAATAAACCTCCCTCTTAACACAGGGAAAATTCACAGAAAACAAAAGATAAACTAATCCACCTTGCCTGGTTTACCTATACTGGTTGCAATATTGGAGACTTGGATTAGGATGGGTTGGAGAAGATGGATTTCTGTCTGGCCTCTCTCAGTCCCAAGAGAGAACAAACACGTAAACAAAGAGAACAAACAAAAGCCTTCCCCCTTCCCCACAAGATTTGAAAGTATCTTGTTCCCTTATTGGTCCTTTGGGTAAGGTGCCAGCCAGGTTAGCTGAGCTTCTTAATCCTTTACAGGTAACAGGATGTTGTCTCTGGCCACGAAGGATTTTATAGTACTGTATACAGAAAGGTGGTTACCCTTCCCTTTATATTTATGACAGGTTTGAATAAAATATTTATCATTCCAAAATAAAGGACTAAATGTGCTCACATATGCATATAAAGACCATCCTCTATAGTGTAGGAGCAAGAAGTGAATGCCTTCAGGGTCAGTATCTATGGATTTCAGAAATCTGGTCCCATTGGCTAGATTAATTTAATTCAAAGTGATTTAAATCACCAATTTGAATTATGATCTAAATCATCATCAAGCAGGAAACCTTGATTTAAATCATCCATTTTAATCTTGTGTTGAATTAGTACTTTTGAGTTATTTTCCTAAAGAAAGGTTGATTCTCACTGGTTGGTATAATTTGATACTTCTTTTTGCTAACAAGGAGGATATACTATACAGATACACATTTATTGAAGCAATTATGTAGCTTAACATATGTATTCAGATTCTTAATTTTCACATTTTTATGATGTTAGAAAATGGTGAATGACACATTTCTTATTTACTAGATGATTCATTTTTTACTTCTGTATTGTGTTAAGCTGCACTTGGCCGGAAATTGCAATGCAATTAAAATGCACAAAACAGCATTTTTTGTTGTTGTTAATTAGTTAAAATACGGCAGCCTTACATTTTGTGGATATAGAAGGGGAAAAAGTAAGTTTGCAAAACATATTTTGCATTTCAAATTAACGGATACATTAACTAAAGGAAGTATTATGTGTAGTTAATGACTTGAACTGATTTTAGCACTAGTAGGTCTCACCTTCTCACTCCTTGTTTTTATTCATAGATTGGAAAAGGAAAACAAGTTTTCCTGCTTTTTCAACTCCCAACCGGTTCCACAGCTTGCAATGAACTAGTCATTGAACTAACAATTTGAATAAACTGAAATGAAATGAACATATTCTCTTGACACCTGCAGAAGATGCTAGTCAAAAGCTGGTTTATCACTGTAACAAACTCTCGTTCTAAGTCCTTAGCCAGTAACTTTCACCAGTTCAGTGCTTTGACTTTCTTTAAAACTTTGGCAACTGACACATACTGCTTGGGAAATTATTTTAATAGTTTATAGTAAATTTAGGCCTTAATATAAGTTGTCACAATTTCAAATTTACTTTTCAATATGTTTATTTTTAAAGAGAAAAATATGTTTAATTTAAATAAATTAAACTGAATAAATGCCTAGATAGGAAGATCCATATAACTGGAACATATCTCCACAATGCATTCTCCTCATGATAGAAGTATAAAAATACTATACTTCTATAATAAGAAGCATGATCTGACCCACAGCTATTTCCTACTGGAAACATCTATAATATAGTACTGTCTCCTCACAGTGAGTAAAGTAGTTTCAATGACTGTCATCTCACTTGTCAATGAAGATTGAACCTGTGACCTCCAGAGCTAAAGGACAAGCCTCTACCGCTTGAGCTGGAAAACTATGCCCCATAGCTGAGTGCTGGGACAGAATCCTGTCCTCTGTGGAGTAGGCATAGATGGAACTATGTGAGACAAATTGGTTACTCTGCACACTGACATTCATAGCCAGAAGGTTTAGCATTAACAAGCTCAATGAATGCAGTATGGCTATTAACATTATCGTTTTAATCCTTCCCTCCTTCTGGGTCTGCGCTGTTTCCATCACCTCTCTTCGGCCCAAGACATACAAAATGTCAGCAAAGATACCAGCTCTTTTTATAGCTACGTTTTTTATTGCTCGTTTTAGAATCCCTTTCATATGGAGCCAGACCTCTTTAGGTCAGAAAATAAGCTGCCTGCTTTTATACAACAAAGCAGCAAGTAGAGCAAACTACTTCAACACTGTACTTGAGTGCTTTACAATAAAAGAGACGTGTCCAAAGCTGGCACCGTATCTGTTTTCTTTATTTGTTTATGAAATTATGGTTTTCATGATAAATACACTAGGTCCTTTAGAAATCTATGAAATCCTGAAACACAAAGAGGAAATACCATTAACAGACACAGACAGATAGACAGACAGACACAGCTTTTCCAAGATGCTGGCAGAGCAACCAGATAAATTCACGGAGGCCAATTCTTGCTGGCTTTGCATCTTGTGTAGCTATTTACTCCTGTGCAAAGCGAACAAGTGCAAAGTGGATGTAAAATGGAGACCAGATCAGAATGGCAGCCTCCACTTTCCACATGTCTACAAGCTTGATCCTGCTCCAATTAAAGATAATGGGATTTTGCCATGGATTTCAATGGGAGCAGAATCATGCTTTAAGTAACTACAGAATCAGAATCAGGCAGAATCAGAATCAGGACTATGACCTTGTATTTGCAACTCTTGTTCCCCTTATCCATTGCTCTGTTATCTTTGGGTTTTTCCTACCTTGATCTTTCCTCATCCCGTCATTTCTGTTTAAATTGGATAGTAAGCTCTTCAATGCAGGGGCTATCTGCTATTATTTATCTGTAAAATGCCAGACACGCTTTCAGGGGTCGTATAAATACAAATGATTACAATCCACATCTTTTTCACCAAACTAGGCTGAGCAGATGCACCCATTGTCAAGCTGGGAGACTACTTGAAGTGGGGGGCACGGCTCAAAGGAATCCTTTCAAAAATGACGGGCCTTTTAGAAAAAGGAAGCTTATTCTAAATTAGAGTCACATTTTGAAGACTTAGGAAAAAATTACTCAGTAATGATCAGAAAAGGAGTTCTATTTTTTTCTGAAATGTCAGCTTTGTTGAAAAGACTTGACTCTCCCCAAGTGTATTAACATTAGTTTGGCGCCAGGGAGCACAGCGGGGGAAGGAGCTCCTTTGTCGCGAGAGTTTTGCTTGAAAATTATTTTTTTGGTGATTTTCACAATTTCTAACCTGTACATAACACCCACCAAAACCTAATAGATTCCTGTTGGCACCTTCAGTTCCATCATGTGCAGACCTGCCTGCTATTTGCTTTAACGCAAGATGTGTTATGTTGTTCCATGTTACAGAGATATAAGGGAATCCATCAGGGAAGCACCTGCTCTAGCGGATTTCAGCCAGACCTTGGAGTGAGTCATGGTTGTAACCTGATCTACTGGAATGAAGCAGAACAACATGTAACCAAGGTGCAGCGACCTACAACTTTTTAACCATTCTGATGAACTGCCCCATGGTAAGCAGACCTCAGCCAGCAGGGGGGCGGGAAATAGATCTTGATGTAGTTCAAGGGGCAATGGAGTACTCTCACGAGACTCTTCCATTGTGAAACTGCTTTCATAAGAAATCTGCCATTAACAATGGAGTCCTGTTGTCAGACTGATTGTGCTTTATTGCTCTGCAGCATGCGACTGATTGTCATTGCTAGTCTTCATCATATAAGTGCTTTCTGTGTTAATATCCACAACTCTGTGAGCGGCCACCTTCTCTGCTGCTGGCGTAGAAATTTTCCATCTACAACGCACAGATCCTTTACAGCTGAGTGCACGCGGCGTATATATTGTACGCACGCAGTACTGATATTTAAAAATCCATTACAGGTCGTGTTGTTGTTTGTGTTCATTTTAAGCTCTCGCTTCCTGAAATTGCTTATGCACTCCCACGGGGGTTCTCAAACTTCATTGCGCCGTGAACCCCTTCTGACGACAAAAATTACAACATGACTCTAGGAGGGGGGACCAAAACCTGACCCAGCCTGAGGCCTGCCACCCTGGATGGGGTGGGATGAGCCAAAACCCGAGCTGGGGTGTGTGTGTGTGTCGGGGGGCAGGCGGGGAGGGAAAGCCAAAGACCAAGGGCTTCAGCCCCAGGTGGGGGACCTGTAATATGAATCCTGCCACCCAGGGCTGAAGCCCTCGGGCTTCGGCCCCGGGCAGTGGAGCTTGGATTTGGCTTCGACCTTGGGAGGTGGGGCTCGGGCTTTGGTCCTGGGCCCCAGCAAGTCTAACACCTGCCCTAGCGAACCCATTAAAATGGAGTTGTGACCCACTGTGGGGTCCTGACCCACAGTTTGAGAACTGTTGCACTGAAAGGAACTTCCAAAGAGGACCTAGGAGGCCCAAGCCAATATGAGCTAATCTTCAAAGATCTTCTGAGGGTAAGAGCAGGACAATCAGCTTTATACTTAGTTACTTTTGCCTGTGTTTTCTAGTATGAGAGGTGATTACTTGAAAGTAATTTTTATGTAGAATTCACAGTATTTGACTACGTTCCTTTGGAAAAGACATTGTTGTCCACTCTGTTTTTTAACTATCGGCACTTTGCATTTTTCAGATGGCTGCAGAGTTTGAGCTCCAGAATGGTTTTCCTCTATTTCTGAATGAGTATAAAAATTTCCCCTAGCACCATCATTCAGAATCAAAAGAGGGATTAAAGAGGATTTGGGTGTTTGTTGTAAAATATGGTGTTATCTAAAGCTGCCATTGTTAAGCAATTGTATTCTAGTCAAAGTGGCTGCATGGTTAATGTGGTGGAACAATGACAGCCCAGCACACATGAATGACTAGTAATGTAAGGGCTGGTCATGTAGCTCTGTCTACTGAGACTTGGTCTACATTACCAACATATGTATGTCAGCATAAGTGTATCACTGGGGGATGTGGAAAATCCATATCCCTGAGAGACAGTGATACTGATCTAACCCCTAGTATTGACAGTGATATGTCTATGGGAGGGTTCCTTGTATCAACATAGCTACCATCTCTCAGGGAGGTGGAGGACCTATGCAGATGGAAGAAGGTCTCCCATTGGTGTAGGCAGTGCTATCACTAAGAGCTACAATGGCTCACCTGCACTGCTGCAGCACTGTAAGTGTAGACAAGTCCTAAGTCTGGTTGGTAAGGGTGAAGAAAGACCCAACAGGGCCCTCAAGAAGGTCCTCAACTGATGTAAATTGGCCTAGCTCCTCAGAAGCTTCACAGGTGGCAAAGGGCATTGATGAGAGGCTTTACTGTAGAAGTATGTGTTGAGGAGAGAGTTGAGAAAGGAGAGGAAAACTTCCAAGCATAATGGGATGAGGACCATAAAAGGCACAAGGGTGAAACTAGATGGATAGGAAAAGGCTGACCAGGTAAGAGCCTTGGGAAAAGTGAAGAGAGCAAGTAAGGAAGCAAGCAGTAAACGTATCTGAACCTAATCTTGCTGCATTAAAGTCAATAGTGACACTCCCACCGATGCAGGATCAGGCTACCTTGATGAACATTTGACATCCAATTCTTCATTATGTTGTACCTCGAAATGGCTACCTCTCTGAACTGGTACTATTAGACTTGTTTTGCATGCCCTTTGCATATGTGAAAAATACTACACAAAGCAATGGAGAATGTGACTATTTAGGTACAGTGAGAAAAGAAACCAGGACCTTTCCAATGCTTCATTGTCTTACTAACCCAGTCACTTAATTTTAAAGACAGGTTTGCAATAAAATTCAAATGGGGCTGATATGCTGGCTGTGACGTCCATGTGGTCAGGGACATGATGTGTTGACCGTGGTATCCATGTGAAATTTCAGTACATTTTAAATATTGAGCCTCTGTTATTTTGCTCAACAAATAAGTGACTGGCATTTGGGCTTCACTGTGGGGTGTTATTTTAAAGCAGCAGACTGGAGGAGGTAATTGCAGACCCATGACTTGCAACTTTTCCCCCTGAAAAGGGGGAATAGAAAGCTTGTATGGGTTGTAGATGTTTTTAGTGTTGTCAGCAAGAGAAATGGCAAGTAGAATCAATGGGTCCTACTACCCAGGCACTGCCAACAATCTAGCAATATGGCTGGCTAGCAGGGAAAGTACTTTGGTAACGGTAGCTTGTATTTCCACCTGCAAAAAGCAAAACAAATGTTCATTCTAAACTATCGTATTTTAAATGAAGGAAGACAGGGATAAAAGCATTATAGAATAAATTGGAAGGAACAACCCACGAGACACTCGATCTGGTCTCCAGGATAACTAACAAACAAACAAAAAAAAGCCCGTAGTTCTAGGATGAGGATTATGGTCACCAGCTCCATTCTTCAGGTACAATGTAACTGTCCACCACAAAGGTAGCACTTGCGTAGAAGACAACAAAAGTTTTTTGGGTAGCTGGTCGAAGACCATTAAACGAAGTCTCACAGAATCTAAGAATTGCCTCAAACCTCACTGCTTTCCATTTCAAATGCAAAGTGTGCTTCTATGATCTCGCCTTCAATAATAAATACCTACAGCACGGCAGACATAAGATAAATATTGCCAAAATTTCTGATATAATTTTCCCACTTGGGGAGAAAGAACACAATGGGACAAATCTTTCCTTTACTTATATTTCAGCAATTCTGAGGACAAAATGGCTGCTGAAACGTGCCCAAATGCATTTTGCATGGATGGAGCTGACCTTGGTTTCTTTTGAGAATGGGTAAACTCCACTGGGACAAAGGATGACTTTTCTGAGCATTTCTCTGGTACAGATACACAATTGCCTGAAACTGGGGTTCATTCCAAGTGGAAACAAGGATTTAGATGTTAAAAGGTGAAGTGTACACAAAGCAAAGCGGGATAACAGATGTGTAGCTACATATAGTCCCTTTTCCTGATATTGAATCCTGTCTTTTGAGAACTATGGAAGGACCCTGCCAATATGGTTTGTTGTAAATTGAAAAACAAAACCAAAAACAATATTTTTTCTATGAAATTGTGTTCTAATATTTCTAAAAGAAACAGGTTTTATCGAAAATCTAGGGCATGTCACTGAAAGCGGCCTCCGCATGGAACTCACACTGAAGTTAACGAGAGAACCATATTCAATACACTTATGAGATCGGGTCCGTATAATTGTCCCTTGGAGCATTGGAAACCCAAACAGAACAGCATGATCCTAATGGATATTTTAGCAACAGGAGCCCTTTAAGTACCTAGATTAGACAGACTAGACAGATCATGAGCACAAATAAATGAAACTGATTGAGTTATATGGCCCAAGACCAGTGAAGCGCAAAATGCTGAAATGGTGAAAAGTAAATTAGATTTGATCAATTCTGTTTCAGTGCTCTAGGGTGTTAATAATAACACAGAGAGTTTTAAAAATACATAGGCTTTTTTATCCTAGCAGCGTCCCCTTTAAAACAGATTTGTATCTGAAAAAAAGTTTTGCAAAGTTTATTTGCTTCCCTACTGACATTATTGTTGACAACCTCAGGACTGTATAATTTGTAGTGGTAAACAACACACCTCTTTGGGTTTTTATCTTATCTGTTGAGTGGGATTGACTGTTTTATAAAAAAGATTCTCAGGGCTAAATCGTCAGTTGGTTTGAGTCACCATAGCCTCACTGAAATCCACTGATATTTGCATTAGTTGAACATTTGGGATGCATTTAGCCATCCGCACAAATATGATGTGCGTCGCTGGTGTTCCAGTTACCGATCAGGACTGCAGTACTTTGAGACGGTGGCAGTGAGTTTTGTCCGCAGAGCAGTAGAGGGTATGGCAATATCTGCATGCACTGCGTTCAGAAGTCAGATTGTAAATATTCACTGCCGTGCTATCAGGAATGAAAATGCTTCCTTTGAATAACTTTTTCCTCAATGAACCTGATTACAAGCATAAATATACTGAATTTCAATGCAAATAGGAAGCTCACTCTTTGTCTCTGTTTATTGAGGTTACAGATCTGGAGAAGTTTGAAATTCCAGAGATCTTTTACATGTACAAAACTTCAGGACACAAAAAAAAAAGTCTCATCAAATGAAAGAGGCACTGATCATTTATCTAGCCTGCCAGCCAAAAGATCTCCAAAATATTGCTTTTATTTTTCTTTTTGAAACCACCCTCCATTAACATCACATTTGCCTGAAGTTTCCCTGGGCCTCATTTCCCCACATCCCTGACAACTGATGCTCAGTTTGGAATCCCTTCCATTTTATTCAGCTTGATTTCTTGTTTCAGCTTCATTTTAAATCCAGGGGACCCCAGTTCCCCCTTCTGTTACACCAATTTTTCAATGTAATTCCACTGAAGAGGCAACGGGTTTAGAGAACAAAGTCATAGAATCACAGAATATCAGGGTTGGAAGGGACCTCAGGAGGTCATCTAGTCCAACCCCCTGCTTAAAGCAGGACCAATCCCCAACTAAATCATCCCAACCAGGGCTTTGTCAAGCCTGACCTTAAAAATATCTAAGGAAGGAGATTCCACCACCACCCTAGGTAACGCATTCCAGGGTTTCACCACCCTCCTAGTGAAAACGTTTTTCCTAATATCCAACCTAAACCTCCCCCACTGCAACTTGAGTCCCATGTCTCTTGTTACCACTTCACAGTACATTCATTACCTGTTCAGATTTGCACCATTCTCAGTCTCATTTCACTCCCCTCTGCACAAACAACAATTTTGATTTTCCCACTGTCTCTCCATTACAGCAGTCTCATCACATTCCAGTAGTGCAAGCTCCAATACCATTTCCATCTCAAAAGAGGATCTATTCTACTTAGGTTATAAAGTTTTTTTCTGTGTGATTACCAAGAATAAACAATGTAGACGTGGTTTCCTGTGAGTGCTTCGGTGTTCAGAAAGACCCGGAGGGAATTGCTTGGTTTCGGGATAACATGAATAAATCTTCTAGTGTTTTCCAGAAAAGACACGAGGTCTGATTCTCTGGTTCCTTGCACCTTGTGTGGTTATCTACACCTGTGGAAAGTGCATGGAAAAATGCCACCGGATCTGAGTGGCTTCATATTACACCCTATAACTGTACATGATTGTAGGAAGTACAAAGCAGGGAGGATCAGGCTGCTTGAGTGTCCAGCCAAATAGAAGCCACAAGGTAGTAGAAATCTCACAGGAAGTGTCCGAGGGAGGGAGAGAAGGGATTGATCATCTGCTCACTTACATCAGTCCAACCCACTGCTATCCATCGACCTACTTCTGATTTACATCAATGCAAGTTAGTGGAGAACGGGACTCCAGATTTCTTGCAATGTTCAGATAAATTCACACAAGGCTTTAGGTGCTTATCCAAACAGAACCACCAAATCTTCTGAAATTCACCCCTCACTAATTATAACTTGCTTTACTGGGAGAGAGAGTACTGTTCACGAAACTAGGGATATTCCATAATCTTTGCTGAAGGGTGCTATGGTATCTAACTTTTAGCTAGACAGCAATCAGAGTCAAGTGGATGGAGCATGAATTTAACACATCACCTGAAGTGAAAAGTGTGTTCTTTCCATTTTTTAAAAACTCTTGTAATGCTGGTCAAAGCTTGCACCTGAATAAAATGTTTCCTTCCCTAGCAATTATCACTATCTTTTCCTCCCTGTGTTTCTAATGGAACTTTAAGTAAACATCAGGTGAGAGGAAAGGTGAGCTTGTGGTTAATGCACTGACTGTGGATCCATGGTCCCCTGACAGCCTGGCAGGCGGGCTGCCTCAGGATCAGGGTCCCCAGGGCTTTTAGGATCCACTGCTCTGGGGCAACCTGCCAGGTGGACTGCCCCTGAGTCAAGGCTGCATTTGCTTTCATAGAGATTTTTTTTTTTAATTTGGGGGATTGGTTCCTAAGTGGAAGAAACCAAATTTTGAAATATCAAAATCCTCCGCAATGGAGTTTCTCTTCTCCACCCAACTTTAGAACATACATTTATGAATTCAGCTCCCAAAAGGATGTTAGGGCAGAACAAACACAAAGACCTGGCCTTGGTGTCCAAGAGTTTTGCTATCTGGTTTTAGGTGTATTAAAAGACAGACTACAGACTAGGGACCGAATGGCTAGGCAGCAGTTCTGCGGAAAAGGACCTAGGGGTGACAGTGGACGAGAAGCTGGATATGAGTCAGCAGTGTGCCCTTATTGCCAAGAAGGCCAATGGCATTTTGGGATGTATAAGTAGGGGCATAGCGAGCAGATCGAGGGACGTGATCGTTCCCCTCTATTCGACATTGGTGAGGCCTCATCTGGAGTACTGTGTCCAGTTTTGGGCCCCACACTTCAAGAAGGATGTGGATAAATTGGAGAGAGTCCAGCGAAGGGCAACAAAAATGATTAGGGGACTGGAACACATGACTTATGAGGAGAGGCTGAGGGAGCTGGGATTGTTTAGCCTGCAGAAGAGAAGAATGAGGGGGGATTTGATAGCTGCTTTCAACTACCTGAAAGGGGGTTCCAAAGAGGATGGCTCTAGACTGTTCTCAATGGTAGCAGATGACAGAATGAGGAGTAATGGTCTCAAGTTGCAGTGGGGGAGGTTTAGATTGGATATTAGGAAAAACTTTTTCACTAAGAGGGTGGTGAAACACTGGAATGAGTTACCTAGGGAGGTGGTAGAATCTCCTTCCTTAGAGGTTTTTAAGGTCAGGCTTGACAAAGCCCTGGCTGGGATGATTTAACTGGGAATTGGTCCTGCTTTGAGCAGGGGGTTGGACTAGATGACCTTCTGGGGTCCCTTCCAACCCTGATATTCTATGATTCTATGAAAATCAATTTACAGTTGGCAGTGACAACAAAAAACCTGGCTATTAACACCAAATTCCAAAATACTAGAAAGATCCATTAAAAGTCTAACCAAATAGGTCTTCTTACTCTAAATCACTTGCAAGATGGTAATTCCCAATATTTTCAAATGCTATTGGCTCAAGGATGCCCCAAATACAGCCTCAGAACTACATACAGTCCACAGAGTCCTACAACAATAATAGTAGTAACGTACCACTTAGGACCAAATTCACAGCTGCCACTTTAGGCACCGAAATCCCAGACTCATGCTCCACTAGGATTCACGAAGCCCCGGCTTTGAGCAAACCCTGCAGGTGCCTAAATTTTCTGAGCAGCTACATTTTTGCAGTAAAAGTTCTCTAGGTGCCTATGTTTCTCCCTCGGAGCGGGTGCACTGCACCCTCACACAAGGCCTCTGGACACTGAAGCCCTAGAGTGATGAACAAACTAGGGGAAAATAGGCCTAACTCACCGATCCGGTAAACATGTTCAAAGCTTGCCTACCTGATCAGGCCCTTATAGAGAAGTTTGAATAAATGTCGGGGGGAGAAGAGGTGGAACAGAACAACGCTCTCCATCAGTGCAGTGATTAGGGTACTCAGCCAGCCTATGAAGACCCCCCACTTCAAGTCCCTCATCTACCGTAGAGGGAGAAGAGATTTTAACAGGGATCTGCCAACTCTCAGATGAGTTCCCTAGCCACTGAGCTAGTCTAATGGGGGGCCCCCTCACTGTCCCCTGTTGACACTGTTCTGCTGTAGATAAATAATTTTAAAAAGCCATTGCAGCAGGGGAACTAGACATTGGGTCTCCTACCTCCCAGCTGAGTTCTCTAACCACCAGGCTATAGAGTCATCGACCACGCTCTCTCTCTCTATCTCCCTCCATTCACTGTATAAGGACTCCGAGCCTAAATCAGGCTGTGTGTGAATCCTAGCATGAATCCTAGTGATTTTCTAGATGTCTAAATTTCTTGGTGAATCGAGCCCTTTACTGTTCATAGTATCTTCAAGGATTTCCAGGCACTTTACAGACATGAATTAATTAAACCTGAAGCTATCCATGTGAACTATGGAAGTATTCTTAACCCCATTTTATACACAAGGAAATGGAGACAGAGAGGAGAGGTTTGTGTGACCTTGGGCAGGCTCACACAATGTGGGTTAAAAGCCAGGCATTCTGGCACCTTATACTGTGTCCTAACCAGTAGAATGTGCTTCTTTCCATGCCCTAACAAAGCTAAAGCAACTTCAGGTTTTTATTGCAGATGAACTAAAAAAAAAAAAAAAATCCACTCATCTTTAAGGCAAGATACAAGAGTAAATAGTAGTTGTGTTGTCCATTTATTTTTGGAATTAAACACAGTATGTAAATATAATATGCAAATTGAGTGTGGCCCTTGGGCTGCTGGCAAGTTCCTCATGCATCCAGTGGCATCGCAAGTTTCAGGCCTCCCTGCTGTTGATTAAGAAATTTCCTTGATAGACCTATAAATATGGAGCATTAATGTGATTAATGTGACAGTCAGCCGTGCAGAAACGTGTTTAAATGTGACTCGATAGCTCCGTACATTCGCATGACATTGGCCGAGCAAGAAAAATAAATGCTACCCTTGACAGGCTGCTGAGAATTCAGCACTTGAACGTTGAGCTTTAAACATCTATAGACACAGATGAAGACGAAGATGAAGCTGTGGCATTGTGAGCCAGCTTCAGACAAGGAGCCTAGTCCAGATCGTGATTCAAATGTAATGCACACCACTCACTGCTTCTTTGCAGGCACACTGCAGCTGCAGAACTATATATATATTACCCAGACTTTTTTTTTAACTGAAGAAAGAAGGATGAGGAAAGGATATTTTTATGCTTTATTAGGAGGAGGTTTTCCTCTTAATTCATAAAAACTGCATGTAGTGTGCACAGATCACCACCCACCTGCAGGGCTGGAGCCCAAAGCTTTTTGCCAGACATTCAGGGAAATCAACACAGCTGAGATGGGGCGTCCATTCAAAACAACTGCAGATGCAATGGAAGCCATTAAAATGACCTGTTATTTGAGTGGGAGCTGAGCGCACGTACGTTACAATCACAACACGTATGAAGAATAGAAGGCATGTTTCGATAGGATTTCAAATGTGATACAGAATGCCTTTTCAGTGATATGTAGCATGTGGCTGGCATATAAGGAACCATAATGAGAAGCTTATTAATTACACCCATGCTTTTCAGGTCTCCTTTGAATGAAAAGACAACAGTTCTTGATATTCAAGATTTTGGCAGCTGGACCTTGGATCACTGATAAGGCAACATGGTGTAGAGTAATCAGTGCAGTGATCTAGAAACTCCTTAGTTCTGCTACCAACTGACTACGTGACTTTAGAGAGACAAGGTGGGTGAGGCATTATCTTTTACTGGAGCAACTTCTGGGAGTTGATGGGAGAGACAAGTGTGTGCGCCACACAGGTGTACTTAATCCAGCCTCAGTGTGGGGAGATCGAATAGATGGCACACACATTTTAGGTAAGTCACTTGACCTCTCTGCATCTCAGTTTCCACCAACCCCTCTGCAAAATGGAGAAAACTCATACCTACCTAAGGCTGCAGCATGGAGAATATTGTATAGCACTTTGAGACAGTCAAAGCACTATATAGACTGAGACCGCCCATTGTATCATACTGGCCAATACTGGCTCACTGTTTCCTTGTGCTCCCCCTGACTGTCTGTTGTATCCAACTCTCCTGTCTCTGTTCCTAGATTTAGACTGTAAACTAGGAAGTCAGGGACTATCTTGTTATAGTATCATAGAGATGTAGGGCTGGAAGGGACCTCACCAGGTCATATAGTCCATCTCCTCACACTGAGGCAGGATTAAGTATACCTAGACCATCCCTTACAGATGTTTCTCTGACCCTTTCTTAACAACATCCATGGACAGGAATTCCACAACCTCCCTAGTTAAGCAATGGAACAGGTCACCTATCTTTATAGTGAGAAAGCTTTTCCAAATATCTAAACAAAATCTCCATTGTTATGGTCTGTACAGTTCCCAGAACAAGATTTTTAAGCCAGACTCATGATTTCTGAATGTTTGAAGCTGGCAAAACTGAAAACTGGCTCTAAGAGCGTCTCATTTTCTGTGATCACGAGCCAGTCTTAATTACATACATGCTCAATAGTAATTTATCAGTAGCTAATTTGTGGTGGATACCACATATACCACAATACTATTAATAGCTTACTCCAAGATTTTAGGGCAATGAGGACATTTCTGAGCTTCATTGTGGGTGTTGTTTACAAAGTTTTTCCCTTTTAATTGATTTACCCAGATATTAGGAAGGAAAGATGGACAATAGCAGGATGAGATGAAGGTCGTACTGTCAACCTGTGAAACTCTGCCAGAGAATGTTGTGAAGGCCAAGACTATAACAGGGTTCAAAAAAGAACTAGATAAATTCATGGAGGATAGGTCCATTAATGGCTATTAGCCAGGATGGGCAGGGATGGTGTCCTTAGCCACAGGGCACAGAACTTCCCCCACATAATTGCTAGCACATGTTTTTATTTATTTATTTATTTATTTATTTTATTAAAGAAACCCAATCTTGAGTTAAAGGTTGTCAGTGTCAGAGAATCTCCCAATACCCTTGATATATTGTTAATGGCTGGAATTAACTTGAGTTAAGCACTTTGAAGAGTAAAGCGCTGTTATGGTTTCCAAGTGCTAAATGTTATTAGTACTGGATTATTGCTGAAGAACTCTCTTTGTGAGTACTGATGGGCAAATCGGAAAGAAAAAGTTATGATCTGTTTGGAACCACACCAAAAATATAACAGCAATATAAAAAGACTGCATCACACCAGTTCAGCCTTTCAATATTTGTTCTGAGCATTTCTATTTATTTTTCTCTTCAAGTCTCCATACAAGTGTTCTGCCTCTTTTCCTCTCCAACCTGTGTATCAGGTGGAAGTGTAAACAATACTTGTCATTTGAGCAATATGATTATTTTTATTGTTAATTAATTGTATTTCTGTAGCACGTAGGAGGGTAGGTCATGGGACAGGACTACAGGTGGATGAATAAGTTGTTTGTTTGTTTTTTTTCAGTTTGTTGGCAAATTTCAAAAAGCCTAAGAGAAATCATTTTCTGTTGGACCAAAATAAAATAAAGCGAAAGTTTTCAGCAAATCAAAAAAAAATCATTTCAGGTCAAACAACATGTGATTTTGTCCATTTTTGAACATTTTCAAAAATAAAAGGAAACAAAACCATTTCAAAACATTTTTTTTAAATAAACAATTTAGAAAAAGCAACATAAATTTCCAAAACATTTCGGTCTGGCCAACTCTGTATTTTTTGCTGAAAAAGTTTCAGCCAAAATGTTTTGCTCAGCTCCAACCAGGACCATGTTATGCTAGACACTACACAAACCCAGACAAAAGAGACAACGGTCTCAAATTTCAGTGGGGGAGGTCTAGGTTGGATATTAGGAAACACTATTTCACTAGGACGGTGGTGAAGCACTGGAATGGGTTGCTGAGGGAGGAGGTGGAATCTCCATCCTTAGAGGTTTTTAAGGCCCGGCTTGACAAAGCCTTGGCTGGGATGATTTATTTGGTGTTGGTCCTGCTTTGAGCAGGGCATTAGACTAGATGACCTCCTGAGGTCTCTTCCAACCCTAATCTTCTATGATTCTCTGATCCCTGCCCAAAGAGTTTTCAATCCAAGTACAAGACAAGAAGCAATAGATGTCTATAGGTAGATCAATGGAGGGAGCACAAAGAAACAATTAGAAAAATATTGCTTAGAATGACAGGCTGTGTACTCATCACACCAAGAGCTTAACCATTGTCAAGATTTTTGTAGGCATTATAGAATAGTAGTGTTTTGAGGATGGTTTTGTAAGAGGATAAGGAGTTAGTAGCCTACTATATTATATTAATTACTTGCATTTACATGGCAAGCTTCATGCAATTGTGATGGTTTCCATATTGACCAATACCAGGAATTGAACCAGGGACTTCCAAATCTAAAAGGATAAGCTCATCACAACTTGCATATGGGGCCTCAGCTATCTAGCTAAGAGCTTTGTAGATTGGGCACAGAGAAAGACATAGCACGTACTGACCAGGGGCTACACAAGGATGCCAAAGAGCTTTACAATTAATTAATTAAGCTTCAAAACAACCTTAGTGTAACCTTTGGGTGGGCCAGAGTTTACTTCACTGCTCCTCTTATAGTGCTCCAAGTCAAGACAATCAAATCCCAAAAGAACCAGAGGAATGAATTTAATTCTCAAGTACCAACTTTATAAAAATGTATATTGATAAAAACATCATAGCTTAATTTCTACTAAACAACAAAGCTACTTCATAGTCCACACACATTATCTTCACAGTTATAAATATAAACCAAATTAAATCTAAACCAGTCAGTGTCAATCCCCTCCCGCCCCACATTGAGAAGTAACTCAGAGCTCCTAAAGCTTAGGTTGAGTTCACCTGAGTTTCAAATAGTGTCTTTGTTCATCAACTCTATACAGTCTGCTGAATCAAAAGCACTGCAGTAATATCTTCTCTCCTCTTGCCTGCAGAGATCTTCATTTGGACAACACACAGACTCTTTCTCCTCCTCTGCTGGACTGAGGAATCAAGTAGCTAGTCAGCTAACTAATTAACCAACCAATAAGTATTAAATGTGCAAATGTTACAAGACAAATGCAAAACTAAGAATAGAAAACATCAATGACTCTTTCCCCATCACCACATTTAAACAAGAAAGGAGTGAGTGAACCTGACTGGGTAAGACAATTTGACTAAAAAAATTGGCTAAAATCAAATAACATTCAAGGTATACAATTAAAATGAAAGAAATTAATTTTCCCTCCCAATTTCCTCTTTGTACAACTAACACTGCAAGGGCTTTTCTGTTGGAAAGTTAACAATATCATCAAGAATTAGGGGAAAACAGCCTATTATCTGCTCCTGTGATGCTGAGCTTCTCTCTGCTCACAAATCCTTTTGTAAAGCAGCTGCCCTGACTACTTGACCTCAGTGGAGTCTATTAATCCAGCTACAGAGAGCCTACTGAGCATGCCCTAAACTACCACCCCCAAGTCCAGAAACTTTTGGGAGTGGAATGCTAAATGGGCATCTGCAGAGCATCGATGACCCAGATACAACTCATTCCTCTCCCTACCACCCACACCCTTCTTGTCCCTAGATCTCTGAAAGAGATATCTTCCTGTTTGGCACCCGGGTTACATTAGGTTCAAGTTACAGATCGATAAGATGAGACACGGAGATGGTGAGCGATTTGTATTTTATGTGAGAACAGACACTCCCCGTTAGAAGCTGGATTCTCAGTTTCCCGCTTTACTTACTAAACCATAGTGCAGTCAAGTGGAATCTATTCTATGACCAGCAGTTGTCACTGCTCTGCTGTGATGTGCATTTTTTTTTCTGACAAAACCCATTTTATTTATAGGTGAAACTGAGCAAACCTGCAAAGGCAAACAACAGATTATCTTTGCTTCTGTTTTTTCACACAAAAAAACCCCAAACCACCTGTGAAAAGTCCTGTTGGCCTATTACTTTTTACATGCACAAATTCTTGCACTGCTCTTTCAAAAGGTGTTCTTTAAATAGCAGGAGTTATGCAGGGTTTGTTATGCAGAAGATAAGGGGCCCAATTCTCCTCTGATTTATACCAGTGTAGAACAGGAGTCAACGCCTTGGCATCAACACAGTTACAGTGATGTAAAACAGGTGTAAGTGTGAAGAGAAACCAACCAACGAGCACACTTTTTGTTATGATTAATACATTTTCTCCTGTTTTAAGCCTCCAATGAAAAAGTATATGCTAGGTCTGTGACTGAAGTGACCAGACTCCAAATATAGACTCTTTGCCGATAACGTAAAGTCTTGCATTAAAGAAATTTGTAGTTATTCTGCTTAAGTACTTTGTTTTCATTTGCTTTGTTAATGGACCTGAACGGATTCCCCTCCCCCCCCACCCATCCACCTCCAATAATATCATCATGATTCCTTTCCCCCACCCCGCACCAATCCTATACAATAATATGACACTGGAATTGTTTTGTTTTGTTTTAACTCCATGGATTTTGCCTTCCAAAGAATTTTCCCCCAAAGTCTTTCTGCTGCCTGGATAGCAACTAAATTGGAAATGCTAATATTTCTCTTTGCCTGATTCCCACCAAGGGAGTGTCAAAATATCAATAAAATGAATTGTGTGCACTAATGGAGACATACAGATTTATGTATTGTAATGCACGTTGTTTAATATTACTGTCTTGTAGGAATTCACTTTATTTTTAATTTTCATCACATTTTGCATTTAGGAGCAGCATGTGAGATGTTTTGTATGAAAGGCCAGACTTCCAAAGTAATTTTACCAGCAGTCAGATAAATGCACAGAATTCATTGAATGTCTCAGTTATATGGAAGCATTAGACCCTTAATAGCTCCAAATCAGCATCTCCCCTTAGGTTAATAAATCTGTATTTTAGTGGAAGCATTGGAATATAGTAATCTAAGGCTGCCCGTTTAAAAATTGAGCTGTTCTCTCTGTTACTGGGAGTAATCTTTTCAAAAAGGTTAGGTTCGACTTTTCTTCTTACAGCTTCTGTGGTTATTATATCGTGCAGAAATGAGTATCTGAAACATGTCATTATGGATTAGTGTGGACAGCTGGCCTGATAGTCCCTGTATAGATTCAGTGAGTCCAGTTTTTAAATACATGTGACTTACAAAAGTGTAATGATCATTACCAGATGGCACCCCAGTTGGCAGTATCAGCAAATAGAGTAATATCTGAACAGGCATGTGTTATGCTCTCATCCTTAGAGGTGGTCCCTACATATTGGCATGGGATTGAGACATATTGGCATGGGGTTGCTGGGAATCCCTTCGTTGCTCTGTCCATACAATGTGCAGAATAGAAGAGCACTGGCCTGATTTTCACTGTGCTCTGGCCCCTCTATACTGTCTGGGCAGTAAAAAGGTGCTTATTTTAAAGAATGTGTACACAACCAGAATCAGCTTTCCCCGCCCCCCACACAATCTCTGTTGTTATTCCATCATTTTTTCCACCAAACATATAAGAATCAGCTGCAAAACATTTTCCACACCAGAATGAACCAGGCAGACACACTGCAAGGGAATCCATGTCCAAATCTTAATCAAACTGTAAAAAAAAATCTCAGTAAACCTGGTAGACCTAAAAGGACAAAAGTTCCATTTTCTGAGTTTCTAAACAGTCCTGGAAGAGCTGTCACTCTCAATGCAAAAAAAAAAAAAAATGAAACAGAAAACCATGAAACTAAATTTCAGCTTTCAAAAGATGACATCAAAAGTTTAAAACATTGCCTCTGAAAAATTGTTTTTGTTTAGCAAAGAAAACATTACAAGTTGATGTCATTTGCACTGTGGAAAACCTAGGGCATAACTGGCTTCAAAACTGAGCTTGATATGATTAGGTGTTTTGTCCCTACTGCTCCCCTTGGAAGTCTGTTCCAGAACTTCACGACCTTGATGGTTAGAAACCTTTGTTGAATTTCAAGCCTAAACTTCTTGATGGCCAGTTTATATCCATTTGTTGTGTTTACATTGACACTAAACTTAAATAAAGCTTCTCCCTCCCTGATATTTATCCCTCTGATGTATTTATAGAGCGCAATCATATCTCCCCCTCAGCCTTCTTTTGGTTAGGCTAAACAAGCCAAGTTCTTTGAGTCTCCTCCTAAGGTAGGTTTTTCATTCTTCTGATCATCCTAGTAGGCCTTCTCTATACCTGTTGTAGTTTGAATTCATCTTTTTTAAACATGGGAGACCAGAATTGCACACCTTATTCCAGATGAGGTTTCACCAGTGCCTTGTATAATGCTACTAACATTTCCCTGTCTACTAGAAATACCTCACCTGATGCATCCTAGGACTGCATTAGCATTTTTCATGGCCGCATCACATTGGCAGCTCATAGTCATTCTGTGATTAACCAATACATCCAGGTCTTTCTCCTCCTCTTTTGTTTCCAACTGATAAATCCCCAGTTTATAGCAAAATTTTCGTTGTTAGTCCCTAAATGCATGACCTTGCACTTTGAACTATTAAATTTCATCCCATTTCTATTATTACAGTTTTCAAGGTTGTCAGATCATCTTGTATGATATTCCGGTCCTCCTCCATATTGGCAATACCTCCGAACTTTGTGTCATCTGCAAATTGTATTAGCACACTCCCACTTTTTCTGCCAAGGTCATTAATAAAAATGTTAAATAAGATTGACCCCAAGATCGATTTCTGAGGAACTCCACTAGTAACCTCCTTCCAGACTGAAAGTTCACCTTTCAGTATGACACATGTAGTCTCCCCTTTAACTCATTTCTTATCTACCTTTTGATTCTCATATTAATCTCCATTTTCTCCAATGTAGTTAATAATTCCCATGTGGAAATGTAGCAAATGACTTACTGAAATCCAGGTAGATTAGATCTCCTGCATTTCCTTTGTCTAAAAAATCAGTTATGTTCTCAAAGAAGATCAGGTTGGCCTGGCACAATCTACCTTCTGTAAAACCATGTTGTATTTTATCCCAATTACCATTTACCTCTATGTCCTTAACTACTTTCCCTTTCAATATTTGTTCCAAAACTTTGTATACAATTGAGGTCAAACTAACAGGCCTGTAATTTTCTGGATCACTTTTATTCCCTTTCTTAAAAATAGGAATTATATTAGCAAATCTCCAGTCCCTAGGGTATAATCCCTGAGATTATTGATTCATTACAAATCTTTGCTATTTGGCTTGCCATTTCATGTGCCAGTTCTTTCATATTCCTGGATGGAGATTTTCCGGGCTCCTCGATTTAGTCCCATTAAGCTGCCTGAGCTTGATTTCCACCTCTGATATGGTAATTTCTATTTCCAAATCCTCATTACCGTTAGCTACCATGCCACTATTCCTAAACTGTTCATTACCCTTCATTGCTTGACTAAGGTTAGAAGCCTGTGGCAGAACTAGAAATTAGACTCAAATCTTCTGAATCCCAATCCAGTGCCTTGACTACAAGAATGTCCGTCTTCTCCAAAATGTAGGCCAGTAAATTTCCCCCAACAGTCACTGAATTTAACAACCTAGAAAATTCTCTTCAGTATCTTAAAAAACAACAACAAAAGTTTTAGTGGATCCACTATAATGAAAAAGCAACCCTAAAAAGTACCTCACCAAAACACAGGCACTTAAAAAAAATTACAGCTATGAACAACTATTCTGTACTAATCAATTAATGTTCATCCCCCTGCTCTCCTCCACCCTGCATCAAAAGGTAAACAGACATTACCCCTAATGTATGCAGTTGGTAAAGCAGACAAATTGCCATTACAAGAAGGCCGAAAGCTAGTGTGTCAAAAAAGGTCTGAAGTTTAGTGTTTTATAGGAAGACCCCATGCAGCAAGACATCTGCACTGATCTTAACAAGTCTGTAACCATGAATCTCTCAAGTAAGGGTACCTCCAGTGATGGACCTTGCCTGAATTTCCATGAATGCAGACTTCTCTTACTTTATGATGTTTTATCATGATATATGCAAAGGCAATATGTACCTCTGTTACAATTGTGTCTCACCATTATGCTTATCTCCAGTTCATTCCTAAGGGAAACTCTCTCTAATTTTACTGCATTTTTTTCTTTCTGTGAAAAGTTTTTACTATTAGGAATTATCCCGCAGACTCCTATTTTGCATTTGCATGGCTCTATGTATTTTCATATCACTGAACAAACATTAAGTAACTAATCCTCTGAACACTCACCCATGGTAGGTAAATGTTATTATCACTGTTTCACAGAGGCACAAGCTGACACAGAGAGGTCAAGCCAGATTTCTTAGACCACACAGAGGGTCATTGACATAGAAAGGTTCCAAACAGTGTTACATGTAGATCAGAGCTGGTGCTCGACATTCCAGTGATGTTTTTTTTTCCTGAAAGCTGTCCGGGGAGCTGCATGGGGGGCTGGGGAAGGACATAGTCACCTGAGGCCATTCTGGCAGGGCAGATCCCTGTTCCTCCCACATAGGGAAGCTGAGGGAAGGAGGTAGGATTTCCAATTTTGGTTGGACGTATTCCTGAAGGTTTCAACACATGGCATAATCTTTAATTAAAGATTAATCTTTAATTCCTGGCAATGCCAGGACAATCCGGGAGGGTTGGCAAACCTAGAAGGTGGCCTGGTGAAGCCATGTTAGTCATGGTGCAGCTTCTCCCAGCCAGGACTTCTGGAGTCAGGGTGGGACAGCCATAAAGAAGCAAACTGACATAAAAGTCAGAAGCACCTCAAAAAAATCAGCACCTTAGGTGGCTACTTACATGACCTATGCCTTAAAAGAGGCATATAGACTTCCCCATGCCTTTCCTGGTGTGGGGGCGGGGGACAATTGTGTATAGGTATTTTATATATCTATTTATGAAGTTCTATGTGCTTTTATTTGTGAAAATCACATTGAAAAAGCCCAGCTTGGACTAGGAGTGGGAAGTGGTGAGCGATTACTCCTCAGTTTGTGGCCACAGTGTTCAGTGACCTTCATCAAACACTATAAGATGCAATGTCGTGCCTTGTGTATCTGTTCCTCTATCTTGCACACTGGGAGCTGGCAGCTTCATTTTTAATGTTTATGAAATAGCTTTCTATCAAGGAGATACCTTGATGTCGTATGGAGATGAGGACATTCTGTCATGATCCCACAACTTTTGAACTTGTGTCCTCAAGGTTCCCAGTTGACTGTTACCGCCCTACTCCCACCCAGCAGCTTGCTACTAACTAAGTGAGCAGGAGAGACAATGAAACCTGAAGTTACATCAGGGAGGCCTGAGCCTGACTGGAGGAACACCTTGAACTCTGGTTGGTCAGGGCTTCCTATTGAAACCCAAAGAAAGGCATACAAAGTTGTCTGTACAGGAGCGCTCTACCTGACCGTTACACTGGAACTTGCCTTCTTGACCGACTCCTGGCATCTCGTCTTGTTCCTGATCCTCCCCCTGTTCCCTGACTATTGCTATGTCGCTTGGTTTGATTCTCTGACTCCAGCTCTGACCCTTGGCTTGACTCCTTCTCCAACCATTAGACCCAGCTGCCTACATCTCAGCCCTGACACATTCAGTGTCCTCAGCATTGTGATTTCTAGTGCTTGTCCCGATCACATTGGTAACACCTGTTTTACAGAGACAGGTTTCCAAAACACCATCCAGGCTCAACTGTTTTTTTTTTTTCCATTTGAACACTGTTGCTCTAATTCTTTGTCTTCCAATCTATGCTGTCCTTATGAGCATCATGGGCCGTGATGTATTTCTATAATAACTGTGAGGTTAAAGATAGTTAAGTACTTGAACGAAGGTCATAAAGCCATCTCTGAATCACAGTTAGCTAATTTGGTGACTTTAATCAGTAATTCTCCAAGAATAGCTAAACCTGAAAATAAAGACAATAAATAAAAAAGAATGCATTTGTGGTCTGAAGCACTGTGAAAGAGGTTTCAGCCTAAAGAGTTTCTCACCACCAAATTACAACCCCTTAGATATGAAGTATGTGTCAGAAATTAAATCTACCTTAAATTTTACCATACAAGTTGGAGCTGCTGTGGTGAAATATTTAGAACGAAGATAGCATTAAATCAGCTCAATTTGTAAATGTAAAAGCAGCCAGAAGAAAGCACCCATTGGATTTAAAAACATGACATAATGTAAACAATATAAAAAGCAATGCCATGTGTCTGTGCACCCTTTGGAAATTGAACTGCTGATGGTTAAATGGAAGGGAAAACCGTAACGGGAGGCTACAGCTAACCAAAGAAATCATTCGGAATCCTGCAGGAGGTTAGGCTGGATGATCACGGTGGTCCTGTCTGGCCTGGAAATTTCTGAATCTTTTTCTACCTTCCACACCTAGCGCTAAGGAGGGAGAATTTCACATGCCAAAAGGGATTTGTTCACAGGTACGACTTTCCTCAGGCCACTGTTTTAGTCCAGGGTGAGGCCCTGGGCTCAATACAGCCTTGAGCAAGGCGCAGTTACTTAACACATTTCACTTACTGAAATTGGATCTCATGACACACCTGAGCTTTACCAATGGCCCATCACTTTGCTGTGCCCGGCTGGTTGAGAATCGTTGCCCTACAATATGTTCTCCTGAACACTGTTAACTAGTGAACAAGCTGGCATCCCAAACTGGCTATTTTTGCCACCAGAAATTAAATGGGTGCAGCGCTGGATCATTAGCTTCTTTGAGTCCTACCCAGGAAGTTACACTGAAAGTACAACAGTACAGTACTTTATTGTCGCTAGCATTCTCTGCATAAAGGACAAGAAGAATGCCCTCTTTGCTTCCCATCTATTCATGTCTGCACGTATTTCTAATACAGCATCACCATAGTATCTAGTACAGGAACCCAAACCAGCAAGTCTTCTGAAAAGAAAAGTGGGTGCAACCTTGATTGTGCCAGGGTGGGGAAAGGAGAATGGATGGGTTTAGCACGGCCCCAAAAAGGAGATGCTGCTGGCTGGGTAGATGACATGACCAGGGTAGCTGTGAGATGCATTAGTGCATCCCTTCAGCAAGCCTCTGCCAGGGGGGTGTTATGAAGCCCCTGCCATATACTACAGCTGTCACCCAGCCCTGGCAGAACACCCCTGGGAAAGCAGCACTGTATTGTTCAGGAGCCTTAACCCCACCCCCATCCTGTTAGAAGGAGTGGTCTTCCCTCCCCACCCCAGAGCTTGGTGTTATTCAATAGAATTCACCCTGCACAGCAGGTGGAATATTAAGGTACTAGGAGTGTATGTTGAGGTGTATTGCTTTTGGGGCACAGCCAGCTATCCTGGCCTAGTGAATCTAGCCCAATGAATGTAACTGAAAGCAGCAAAAAAAAAAAAATCAAGGGAATACTATGCTCCTTTAAGGTGACATGTTTATTCTTCGTGCAGCGATATAGTGGTTGCTGTTATTCTATCTCTAGAAACAGCACATAAAGAACAAAAGAAACAAAAATGAGGACTGTTCACCAGTAATGCATCATCTACCCGGGAACAACTTTATAGCCTCAGACATTTTGATCGGAATGTTTTCACTGACTCAGATAGTCACATTGCTATGTGATGGTGATCCAGAATGCCCAACAACAGCCCTCAGAACATGTGAACAAAAGGTGAGGAAGGCTCCAACAATGCAAATCTTGCTGTAAACACAGTGCAAGTTGACACCCATATGTCAGGAACCATTTCTGATCAGTCATGCAGAGAAGATAGAATCAAATCCAGTAACTGTAATGAAATACAGACACATATGGTGGAGGGTGAACAATGCTACCTAGTAAGTAATGCTAGCCACAGTAGTGAAAAAAAGAGATCCCCTGGGTCTGAAGGTGTTCAAGTTACCTTCGGAACAACATACATCATTCACCAGAACAGAAAATATGATTTCAATGGTCTTTTTGATACGAGTTTTTCTTTTCAAACTAGACACACACATTGCAAACCCAAGAGAGACCAAGAAAGGAGCCAAAAAATTAGAAAAAGAAAATTGTACTCCCAATGCAAAAGAGAAGGAACACTCCATTAATCTGGAAGGTAACAAATTTCAACAAAGGTACAAGGAAATGCATTTTTACATAATGCATGATTTATCCCTGCCATAGGAGCTTTTAGAGACAAAGGCTAGGTCCTTCAAGTCTTGGTCCCATGTGTAGTCCTGTTTCTTGGATGGTTTTGTCTAGGCTAGGAAAAAAGTTGAGGTTAGGTTAGGCTTAGGCCACATGTACACTATGGCCGGGATAGACACACTGAGATCGATCCATCGGCAGTCGATTTAGTGGGTCTAGTAAAGACCTGCCAAATCGACAGCAGATCACTCTCCAGTCGACCCTTGTACTCTACCCCCGACAAGAAGAATAAGGTAAGTCGATAGGAGAGTTTCTCCCGTTGACCCGCCAGGTGTAGACCCCGTGGTAACTCAACCTAAGACACATCGACTCCAGCTACGTTATTCACATAGGTGGAGTTGCGTAGTGTAGATCATCTTACCACGGTAGTGTAGACATAGCCTTAGCTACCTTGATAATCCTCATTGCAGGAGAGGTTTCCAAAAGCAATTTAAGAATGTTGCTGTACAAGTCCCACTGGATATCATCTATGCTCCTAAATCCCTTTGGTGCTTTGACTATTGTCCCCTTTGAAACTTTTTAAGAACCCAATCCAGCAAACTTTTACTCATGGGAATAGTGAGGAACTACACTATACTGATAGTATAACACACACTTTACGTATAAAGCAGGAAGAACTGTGCTATATTCTCAAAGAATAATCTAAAATATTTCACTACATTTTTAAGTAATCACATCATTACAAAGATTGGAATGGGAACAGGCATGGAAAACATTCATCCATTTTTTTGACTAAAGATTGTAACGAGAAGGGAAGCCATAGAATCATTACTGTGTGAAGGTTATTTATAATTGTCTTTCTATGGTACAGTCTCCCAATATGCATGTGTAATGATTACACACATGAGTAAGAGAGTGATAAATTGGAAATGACTCCTGTGAGTATAATATAATACCCTACTACATAGAGTATATGAGTATAGTATGTTGTACTGTAGTGTGGTATAATAGTGATTCATAATACAGTGATAGAGGCAGTGTGACCTAGAGGTTAGAGCATTGGAACGAGATTCAGGAGATTTGGTTTCTGTTCCTGGCTTCGGCCTCTTGTCTGCTGGGTGATCTTGGGCAAGTCACTTCTCCTTTTTGTGCCTCAGTTTCTGCATTTGTAAAATTGGGCTAATGACATTGACCCCTTTTGTGAAATCCCATATAAGCGCTAGGTATTATTATAACACAAAATGGGCTATTGGCGTAAATGAAGTCAATAGAGCTATTCCAGTTTACTCCAGCCGATGACATGTATACATATTTACATAGCCCAGCAGAGACCATAACAAATACTCAGAAAAAGCAGGGGCAATAAGGTAGAAAACAAGCTGCTATATGTTTTTTTAAAGAGTTATGACGAGGCACATGAAGCATTGATTTAATTTTGCAGTTCACTGTGATATCACAGGCTACATTGATTGCGAAGTCACACCTCTGCTTAACAACAGGTAAATAAAAACATCATCAAGGTTGAGGCTGCATGAAAGATGTCTGGCCATAATTCCAAACATATTTCATTTGATTATTGCACAGCACAGCAATCTACAGCACTTTCATAACCGAATTAACAACCAAGTTAACTCAATAACAAGCTGCCTCAATACACATTTCCATTTCTCATGCACTTTCTGCAGTCAGGTGAACTCTCATGGAAAATGCCATAAGGGAACAGAATAGTAATCCACTGAGTCCGACATTCTGCTTCTGAAGGTAGCCTAGTGGGAACTCTGCACAGGTGACAGAAATTACAGTAGGTGTCCAGAGACACTGTGCTGAAAAGTATAGTGTGTAGAGAATCCTACAGGAGGACTATGCACCACATATGTTCTACTTATGGCCCATTCTGTGGGCTTAATTGGGAACCCAGTGATGGAAGACCTTATGTAGCCATCCTAAACATTGTTGAATTTCACCCAAATTCTGATCTCACACTGGAGTAAGCCCATTGGAGTCAGGCAGGTTATTGTGGATTTTTGTCAGTGTACGTCAGATCAAAAGCTGGCCCTAAAAGTCTCTACAACATAGTCAGTGCAGGTAGCCATAACAGGCAAAGTAAATAAGCAGTTCAATGAAGTGGAAAGAAAAATGTCATGACACAACTCTTTCTCCAGTGTATGACTTTGTTGTTAGTTCACACATACAAGACTATAATCATATAGCGATTAAAAATTGATAGAAAAGACTCATTTAGTCACATTATCCATCCCCTGACAATGAAGGATTTACATCCAATTAGAGTAGAACTTTATTATTTCTCCCTTAGGGGCAGATTATGGTACCCTAACTCATAATGAGTAGTATCTTACTCCACAAGGAGTTCCATTAGGTCAGATTGCCATCAGATGTAAATAAGCATAGCTGTACGGAAGTCAATGAAGCTACAGATGGTTACACCTGCTGAGGACTGGTTGATTACGCCCATTGATTTCCAAGGTCTCCAAACCTGGCTTCAAGCAAGAATTAGTGAAGTTCTTCATCTAGGGTTGATATCCTGGCCGCATTGAAGTCCATGGTAAAACTCCCATTGTTTTCAATGGGGCCAGGATTTCACCCTAACTGATTGTAGTCCTTAGCTAATTTCCAATGCCAATAATTGTCATTCCACTCCTCAGCAATGATTTAATAGCAGAGAGCTGTGGAGAGGTAATCTAATAATAAGACTTCATTTACTTTTACAAAATACTCGGGAGTACATTTATTAATATAATGTGATGTTGTATCACAAATAATGACTAAAACGGACTATGCTTGTCAAAACAAATAACCAGATGATAATGCAGTATGAATCAGTATCTTTTTAAATCATATATTTGTCACCTTTCAGATTTGCAAATTTCAGGAAGCTCCACTCTCTCTCTCGGGCTTCAGCTAGGCTCTGCTGTAACTCCCAGCTATGGTGTTGTGGGGTCAGGTGATGAATAAGATGCATAGGGCAACATTTGCTGGGTGAAATTATGCCATCAGTTCCACAACAAGCCATATCTCCTTACTGAGCCTTTTTAAAAAGTCTCATACATGCATTTAAAAAGAGCAGAGCAGCAGAATGGAAAACTCACAAAGCCACAGAGTGTCCACGGGGATTAAATAAATAACAACTCAATCCTGACAACAGATTAGGGTATCATGAGACATGAGCACAAAGACAACCCAGTCCCCAGGATGTCCATTGCACTGTTCTTCCTCCTGTGACTTGTGCACTTGGGATTAACCTGCTCAAGGAATTTCTGTACAGTGTCACCAAAAGGAATAGTAATAAAATATTAAGAAAAATACCGTTTCTGCTTGGGATCAATCAAAGTTTTTTGCATAAGGGCCCTACCAGCTCAAGGAATTTCCTCTTCCTTTGCTTTGCAACCTGAGTTGGTTAGGCGGGTGAGGCTGGGAAGTGGGACTCTTGGAGGTTTATTTTTGGAAGTTTCAAGTTGTTGTTATGGTCAAAGTGTTCCCCAATTGTCTACAATCTAGATCAGGGCCCCATTGTGCTATATTCTGTACAAACACATAGTGAGATATCATCCCTTCCCTGAAGATTTACAGTCTAAACAGACAAGTCAAAGGGTGGGAGAAAAGAAGCACTATTAGCCGCATTTTACACATGGGCATCCGAGGTACAGAGAGACTGAATGTTTGCCCCAGGTCCACAGCAAGTCACTACCAGAGCCTGGACTAGAACCCCAAGTCTCTTGTGTTCCAGGCTAGTACCCTAGCCACAGGCTGAGGAGTTGGTTCATTTCTTTTACATTTGTTACATTTGTAAAGGAGTATCCAGGTTGCCCAGCCCCAGGGATGGCTGGTGTTTTGTTTTGCTTGTAGTATAAACCAAAATAAATGAAATCTATTTTCAGCTTTCCAAACATCAGCACCACCCCAGCACTCTGTACACCTGCTGGTCTTTAGGTTTTGCAACGCAGCAATAAGGTCTAAGTGTTCAAATGCTGTCCCTAGTGATGCAGTAAATGCAGCTAGTGCCCACTGCCCGACAGAATCTTCTTGTGCCAATAAGAAAAAGCCAAACAAAAGGTGTCTTTTTGCTGCTAAGGATCAACTCGTCTCACTGCTTGTTGCTAATTGTCTTCATTTGTTGAGTCTGATTTGGCAGGATCTATCAGCAAGAAGGAACTTGTGTAATTGCACTAATTTCTCTAAGCCCTAAGTGAGAAAACAACAGGGGATATCACTGCTGGTGTGCCTATAAATTAATTAGAATAACTCAGTGTCTCCCACACTACTGTTTGGACTATTTGATTTTAAAAACATCACTTTATCCTTATGTGATAAAGACTAAAAGGGGTTAAGGTGGCCACGCAGGCCGATTAACATCACAGGCTGCAGAGAAAGGCTTCAGGAAGGCAAGCAACAGTCATACCCTGAGAAGAGGGAGGTGGGTTTTGGAGCTGGTATGCCCAGAGAGAGAAGCAGAACCAGATGTGGTAGGAGGCGATCCAGGGAAGGAGTAGTGAGGAAGGCCCAGAACTACTAAGCTGAGGGTCCCTGGACTGGAACCTATTGTAGAAGACAGGCCTGAGTTCCCCTACCAGCCACTGGGGGAGTAACATCATGGGGCAGTGAGAGGGCAGACTGCCTAGGACCACTAGGGAGAAGGGACTTTGCTAACCTGGAACAGAACACTGAGTGACCCGGACGGAGGGCTGTCATGAAGAGGATGCTGTGGTTACTGGGAAAGAGAGGAGCTCCAGACTTGTGAGAGAGACAGAACAGTGTGCAAGCCGCGGAAAGCAGCGTTGACCTCTGGAGCTAATCTCCAGAGAGACTAGGAGGAGGTGCCAGATCAGTGGTGAGTGCTGTACCCCATAACACCCTACACAAAACCTGTTGCCAAATGTCTTTATTCAGTGTATGGTAGTTCCCCAGGGAGATAGAATTCTCATGCTATATTGTGCCCTAATGAATACAGTAATATTGTAAAGGGCTTCCCCGCCACCACTGGCTGGGTTGTGGGTGGTTGTGGGTTGAGAAAGAGGCTGGGGCCAAGGGAATAAAAACAAAGTGTTTGTGTGGTGCAGGTTACTGCTGATTGCCAACTCCAGGGGAGGCAGGCACTGCTGTGCAAGAGTTCTGGCTGCATTAAAGCTGGTTGGAGTTTTAGACAATGCGGTCTCACCTTGTTCCTTCAAACATACCTGATGTAATACAGGTGGGCTAGATATGGACAGCTGATGCAGGAGGTGGGGCAGGGGAGCAGAAGGGACTCTGTGGAAGATCCTGGCCATTGATGCACCAGTACAATACAGGGACAACAATGGAGTGAGTAGCCATTGACCTACTGGGACCCCTGCTAGTGACTGAGAGGGGAATTAGCTCCCTGAATTACAATATTATGTGTATAGATATTCCAGCAGCTCCCACGGTACACTAAGCACTGTCCACATGCCCAGGAAGAGAGTCCCTCCTCCAGCGAACTCACAATCTGAATCTACATCTATACTACGAGCAAGGGGTGTGATGCCTCTGCTTGTGTACAAATACTCTCATTGAGCTAATATGAGTATAAATACCGGTGTAGCCATGGCAGCACGCGGAGAGGAAGCCGGGGCATGGCTTAGTCATGCTGAATACATACCCCCTGGGTGCAGGCAGGTTTGTACTCATGCTGGTCAAGCCATGCTGCAGCTTCCTGGGCTACCATGGCTACACTACTATTTCTATTTGCACTAGCTCAACAAGCACTAGTGCAAGCATATATACCTGGTTGGGGGGGGGAAATCACTCCCCTGGCTCATAGTGTAGACAGAGCTTGAGGAGACAAGCTACACACAAAGGGGGCAGGGAGAGCACTAAAATCAAATCAAATCAAAGTTTAACTTTGACCATCTTCAGAGGCTCCTTGTCCTGATCAGCATTAGTAGCTAATGTCTTGTAGGCCTCATGGAAGATGTCTCACGGGTCTTGGGGAGGGATTTCAAGAGAGAGAGGTTAATGGCTTTCTGAGGTGGTTTAGTGATAGTATAACAAAGACCAAGGGATGGCATGGAAGAAGGCACAAAGGTGGTTCTGCGAGAAGCTGGCAAACAGAGAGTTAAGGCTGGCATTCCTGGCAGAGCAGAGGCATTAGGAGACGAGTGGATGTGTATAGAGAAGAAGAGTCAGGAAGGGCCTTCAGGGAGAGAACACAAAGCTTCAGCTGTATGTCGTGGGAAAAGGGGCAGCCGGTGGAGGGAGTCAAACAAGGAGGAAAAGGGCAAAGGCAACAGAGATAGAAGATGAGCATTAGCAGCTGCATTTTGAATATGTTGCAGTGGGGAGGATATAGGTTGATGGGAGTCCAAGACAGGGAATTATGAAGGCCTGGAAGAGAGTTTTAGCTGCCTGGACAGAAAGGAAAGGTTGGATATTCATAAGGACCCCTCTGCTTAAAACATTAAGACCTGATCGAAGGTTAACTCTTAGAAGTGAGGGCTGTAACTTTTCCAATAAAACAGACAAGTGCTTGACTATCTTGACTTAGCCTATTACAGAGATAGGGGCCAGCCACAAAGTTCAGACTCAGGTTTGAACATCACCAAGACAAGGGATGTTGTGGTCTGGGATTGTAGCTTGGGCCCCTCTGGAAACTGAATGCCATAAAGTTTGCATTATTTCATTTTCAATAATGTCTGGTGCACCGCCCCAAAGGGCCATTACAGCCCGGGTTGGGGGTGGGGATGGGCTCCCCACGCCTATAAAATGCCTATAAATGTCTGCCATCTATGCTAGCCTCTAACAACCAAACTCCCCATCACTTGCCTTCATGGGGGAGAGGTATTGTTACTAATAGTAGAGGTGAGAAAGGCAGTTATCTGGCACCTTTACAATAGCTGAGGGCACGTGGGTCCTTTAGGCCAGGAGGGCAGCCTTCTTCGGAGTCAGAAAATTCTGATCTCAACCAATCCACCCACCCATGTGTTAAATAAACCCTGGTGTTGGGCAGGTACTGTTGGTGGTCCACCAAGTCTACAGGAACAATGTGGGATGACAGTGGGCAAGTACTTAATCCTACTGAGGAAAGGCCATCTCACGATGGTGTATCTCAGGGACACCAACTGATACGCTAATGTTCTTATTGGAGCAAGGTGATTACATCAGTATCAACTGGCAAAGGGTTCACAGACATGTAACAGCAACACATATCAGGCCTGACAAACTCACTACACCTAATACAAGACTGTCACATAAGGTATCATATAAACATTTATAATGTGCTGGTCATCATAAGCATCATGAGATGTATGTACGGGTGCATGCAAGAAGTTGCATGTATGTACTAAAAACATAACCATGTACCATAACCAGCCAGGTTGAATAAACACGTTTTTTCTCAGGTAAAGGTATGTCGATATAGGTGTCTGCCTATAGCTCTGATGTAAAGTAAGCAAGATAAGTTAAATTTAATAGGAGTTCATTTGCATCTGAAGTCAACTGGAAAAGCAATTTAACAAGAGGTTGAGAAAAGCAACATGGCAGTACCACTCCAGAGAACAAACAGCAGGAATGTATTTCAAAAGTTTACTGGACTATAAGAAGGAGGAAAAAAGATATTTTATTATCCATCACGGAGGGAGAAAAAAAGATAGTGCTTTTTTTAGCCAGAAAAGTTGAATCCTGACCCTGGGGGCTGGTGATGCCGAGAAGCTGTTATAGGTGAGATGCTTTTCTGAGACAAGGATTTTAGCCCACCGAAGTTATGCTTAATCTCTCTGAAGCATGTTATACTTTTGTTTTATTTGTGACCATTTCTGTTTTCACTGTCCTTCTTCTGTATCCCTTAAATATCTGTCTTTGTTAAGAAACTTCTCTTTGTTTTATCAGAAGTAGATCTCTATGCTGTGGTATTAAGCAAAGTGTGAATTCTTAGCTGAAGCAAACAAGCTTTGGAGATATCAAACTTGGGAATTTATGTGAGTGTCCAGTGACAGGGGCTGGATACTTCAAGGGAACACTCTTCCTCAGTGCATGGGAACTTGGCTGCACCAAGTGTTACCTGCCAGGCAAAGTAGCTTTGCCAGAGCTTTGGAGGAGATTATTTGGGTGGCTAGCTGACTGAGTGTGGCAGGGAACTGATACAAAATTTAACCACAGCAAGTCTCTCTTTTGCTAAGGCAGAAGAGTAACTAGGTGACCAATAGTTCCGGAGACCCTGATAAAGTGTCACAATACCAAAAGGCAATAGCATATGCCAGTTATAAGGAGGGGTGAGACTGGTCTGTATGCTTCTCCTCCAGGGACTACTGCTAACCATAGGAGAGTATTTCAGTTCTATGCCAAAAGTTTGCCTCAAGCCTGGAAGCCCTGGGCCAATAGGATTGATGGCCAGCATCAGAACTACATATGAGAGGATCAGGGAGATTAGCGGTCAGAGAAGAGAGTCTCATGAAAAATAGTGACATTCACAAGCAAAGAAGTCCCATATCATAACAGTAGCAACACTGAATTTATCCAGTTTGTTGGGGAAATGAGTGGAAGTAGTTGATATGAAGGTAAGGAAAGGTATTGATGTTTTGTGTCTACAGGAAATGCAATGGATGGAGAACACAGAGAAGGAGTTGGGTTTAGACTAGAAACTCTTTTACATGGGTGGCAAAAGGGGACGTAATGGAGTTGGGGTGGTTGTGAGAGAAGGGTTGAAGAAGACTGTTTGAAGATAATAGAGCGATAGACAGATGGCTGTATAAGTCCAAGTTAAGAATGCATCATGGTTGTGACATCAGCATATGCACCTCAAATCAATGTGATGAAGTAGAGAAGGGGATTTTCCACCAAGACTTGTAGGCACTAGTGATTACAGCATCCCATGAGGTGCTACTCTTGGTGCTGGGTGATCTGAATGCACACACAGGTAAAAACAGAAAGGGGTATGAAATGTGTTTCAGAAAATGCAGCCTAGACTCCATGAATTAGGAAGGGAAAGCACTACCAGACATGTGTACGACCAACCAATGGATGAGAGCCAATACATGGTTCCAAAAGAAGTTGAGTCATTTGCTTACATATTTCAGTGGTGGAAACAAAAGCCAGATTGATAGGCTGTTGGTGAGGAAGGCTGAGTGGGGTCGAGTTACAGACTGGAGAAGTGATACTTAGCACTGAAACATATAATCCTTATGGCAAAGATTATGGTAGAGTGTTGGACAAGAAGGAAACTAAGTTCAAATGAAACAAGATAAAAGTACAGGAAGTTAAGGGAAAGGGTGGCAGAGATGTTTGGGCAAGCAGTACATAATAAGCACCTGAAACAGATTTGGCATCCACTGAAGAGGGCTGGAATCAGCTCAAAAGAATGTGGATTGCAGTGATAGAAGAGGTTTGTGGATGATGCAGATGGGGAAAACCACGGGAAAGAAAGGTGTGGTAGTGGACTGACAAAGTGCAAGGAGTGATCAGAAACAAGAATATGGTGCACACAAAAAAAAAAAAAAGAAAAGGAAATGAATCCATCAAGTGCAAACAAAAATGAATACAACACAGCAAATCAAAATGCCAAGTGTGCAGTGAAGAAGACCAAAAAGTACCCTAGATCATTTGTATGCTAAGCATGTAAATGACCCACAGATGGCTGGCAAAAAGATCCATAGCATTGCAAAAATGAGATGCAAAAGGAAGGAGGATGGTATTGTAACAACATTTATAAATGATGGTCAGGAGAGGCTAGTAACACCTGAACAAGTGAAGGAGAGGTTGGACACAATACTTTTGAGAGTCTCTTAAACTAGGCAAACCCCTTTAAGGCAGAGTTGCCAACATGAGACCTTAATGTGGTGCCTGAGCCTACATAACAGAGGAGGAGGTGAGAAATACCCTTCTTCATTTCCTGAGCAGCAAGGCAGGAGGACCTGAGGAAGTGATGGCAGACCTGGTGAATGTCTTGAGCAAGAGAGGCCTAAAATAGATGGGCAGAGTGGTTAAAGCCATATGGCAAGACATTCCCGAAGACTGGTGCAAATCTTTCTTGGTCCCAATACTTAAGAGGATGGTAGGATTAGGAAAATGGTGGAATTCTTCCACGAACAAGAACAGCTCAGCCTTAGGAAAGAATGGGGAACCACAGATGCCACATTTGTATTTCAGCAGAGGGTAGAGAAGTGGCTGGAATACCAACAGGACAGCTTCTGATCTTTCACAGATAGGGTCCTACCAAATTCACTGTCCACTTTGGTCAATTTCACGGTCATAGGATTTTAAAAAAACATAAATTTCATGATTTCACTTATTTAAATCTGAAATTTCATGGTGTTTTAATTGTAGGGGTCCTGACCAAAAAAGGAGCTGTGTGTGTGTGTGTGTGGGGGTGTTGCAGGGTTATTGTAGGAGGGGTTGCGGTACTGCTACCCTTACTTCTGTACTGCGGCGGCTGGCAGCGGTGCTGCCTTCCGAGCTGGTTGGCCGGAGAGCAGCCGCTTCTGGCTGGGATGCCAGCTTTGAAGGCAGAGCTGCCGCCAGCAGCAGCGCAGAAGTAAAGATGGCCTGGTACGGCATTGCCACCCTTACTTCTGCACTGCTGCTGGCTGGGCGCTGTCTTCAGAGCTGGGCGTCCGGCCAACAGTCGCCACTCTCCGGCCGCCCAGCCCTGAAGGCAGCACAGAAATAAGGGTGGCAATACCACCCACACTCCCAAAATAACCTTGTGATACCCCCGGCAACTCCCTTTTGGGTCAGGATCCCCACTTTGAAAACCGCTGGCCTCCCTCGTGAAATCTATATAGCATAGGGTAAAAGCACACGAAAGACCAGATGTCACAGTCTGTGTCATGTTTTTCATGGCCATGAATGTGGTAAGGCACTATTTATGGTCCTAGAAAAGGGATATGATGAAGTGGAAGAAAGATGCTCATGCTAGTTCTGAGGAAGTATGGAGTGTATGGATTTATTAGCCATGGTAAATGCTCCACACAGATCACCTAAAACATGTTTTGGAATGACAAATCCCTGTTAAGTGAAAGTTGGACTGCACCAGAGGTCTGCCCTAAGTCCGCCGGCTGTTTATCCTATTGATGCTTTGTGTCATCTGGAAGATCCTAATTGGAAAAGGTCCCTCCTATACGCAGATGACATAGCAATAAGGGTGATCTCAAAAGAGGACCTGGAGGAAATAGTAAACCAGTGGCATTACCAATTTAGCTGGCATGGGGTGAAAATGAGCATGACTAAGGGTAATAACAGTTTATACAGAAATGATTTTTAATGCATTTCAGTTATTACAGGAGGCTGCTAATGCATTAATTTGTAGGTACTATCCTTCTCTCTGTTATTTCAATTATTCATAGCAGAACTGAAATCTCTGAGAGACCATTTTTCATTCAGAGGTTGGGAGTGGGGTGGGGAAGACACTTATAAGTGCCCTTGAGGAACACAAATTCCCTCCTGGTAATCTACATGGCAATTAAACCCTTAACAATGAGTGTGACCAAATAAGAGGGGGAAAACAAAGTAACATGTTAAAATAAATTTGTTAGTCTCTAAGGTGCCACAAATACTCCTGTTCTTTTTGCAGATACAGACTAACACAGCTGCTACTCTGAAACCTTTCCTGTTATTGTGCTTGATTATACTTACTTTTATTAAAGTAGCTGTCAAGGTTCCTCCCCCACTCTGAACTCTAGGGTACAGATGTGGGGACCTGCATGAAAAACCTCCTAAGCTTATCTTTACCAGCTTAGGTCAAAACTTCCCCAAGGTACAAAATATTACACCCGTTATCCTTGGACTGGCCGCTACCACCACCAAACTAATACTGGTTACTGGGGAAGAGCTGTTTGGACGCGTCTTTCCCCCCACAATACTTCCCAAAACCTTGCACCCCACTTCCTGGACAAGGTTTGGTAAAAAGCCTCACCAATTTGCCTAGGTGACTACAGACCCAGACCCTTGGATCTTAAGAACAATGAACAATCCTCCCAACACTTGCACCCCCCCTTTCCTGGGAAATGTTGGATAAAAAGCCTCACCAATTTGCATAGGTGACTACAGACCCAGACCCTTGGATCTGAGAACAATGAAAAAGCATTCAGTGTTTTACAAGAAGACTTTTAATAAAAAATAGAAGTAAATAGAAATAAAGAAATCCCCCCTGTAAAATCAGGATGGTAGATATCTTACAGGGTAATTAGATTCAAAAACATAGAGAACCCCTCTAGGCAAAACCTTAAGTTACAAAAAAGATACACAGACAGAAATAGTTATTCTATTCAGCACAATTCTTTTCTCAGCCATTTAAAGAGATCATAATCTAACACATACCTAGCTAGATTACTTACTAAAAGTTCTAAGACTCCATTCCTGTTCTGTCCCTGGCCAAGACGACTACAGACAGACACTGACCCTTTGTTTCTCTCCCTCCTCCCAGCTTTTGAAAATATCTTGTCTCCTCATTGGTCATTTTGGTCAGGTGCCAGCGAGGTTACCTTTAGCTTCTTAACCCTTTACAGGTGAGAGGAGCTTTCCCCTGGCCAGGAGGGATTTCAAAGGGGTTTACCCTTCCCTTTATATTTATGACACGCCCCCCAAATCTCAGCTAGGGTGAAACACTGGCTGGGATTTCTTCCTGGAGCTCTAGGAAAACAGAGTTAATAAGACACATGCATCTCTAAATATACTACCAAGTACATAAAGACTAACAATATTTTCCACATCTCAAGGACGATTTTAACCAGTTGATTCTGGGAAACTTTCACGGGAGAGTGCATCAGCCACTTTGTTGGAAGCTCCTGAGATGTGTTGGATGTCAAAATCAAAATCTTGGAGAGCTAAACTCCACCGAAGAAGTTTTTTGTTAGTTTCTTTGACGGTGTGAAGCCACTTTAGTGCAGCATGGTCGGTTTGCAGGTGGAAACGCCGTCCCCAAACATATGGGCGTAGCTTTTCCAGAGCGTAGACAATGGCATAACATTCTTTTTCAGTGACTGACCAGTTGCTTTCCCTCTCAGACAGTTTTTTTGCTGAGAAACACTACAGGGTGGAATTCTTGATCAGGTCCTTTCTGCACTAAAACTGCTCCCACACCACGCTCGGATGCATCTGTGGTTACTAGGAACGGTTTGTCAAAGTCTGGGGCCCTTAGTACAGGGTCAGACATGAGTGTCGCTTTAAGCTTGTTAAAGGCCTTCTGACACTTTCCGGTCCACTGAACAGCATTTGGCTGTTTCTTTTTGGTTAGGTCTGTCAGTGGGGCAGCGATTTGGCTGTAGTGCGGTACAAATCGTCTGTAATAACCGGCCAAGCCTCAGAAGGATTGAACCTGTTTCTTTGACTTTGGGACAGGCCACTTTTGGATAGCATCCACTTTGGCCTGTAGGGGGCTGATAGTTCCTTGACCCACCTGGTGTCCAAGGTAAGTCACTCTGTTTAGGCCTATTTGACACTTCTTAGCCTTAACAGTTAGTCCTGCCTCCCTTATGCGCTCAAGGACTTTTTGTAGATGTTCCAGGTGGTCTGCCCAGGAATCCGAAAATATGGCCACATGGTCAAGGTAGGCGACTGCATATTCTCCTAATCCCGCTAGGAGACCATCTACAAGTCTTTGGAAAGTGGCGGGTGCATTTCGCAGCCCGAAAGGGAGTACATTAAATTCATACAGCCCGAGATGTGTGATGAAGGCTGACCTTTCCTTGGCAGATTCATCTAGCGGTACCTGCCAGTACCCCTTGGTTAAGTCCAAGGTAGAGATGAACTGGGCCCGTCCCAGTTTCTCTAATAGTTCATCGGTGCGTGGCATTGGATAGTTGTCTGGGCGAGTTACAGCATTTAGCTTACGGTAGTCCACGCAAAAATGTATTTCCCCATCTGGTTTGGGAACTAGAACCACTGGAGATGCCCATGCACTTTCAGAGGGGCGGATTACACCCATCTGTAACATATCCTGGATCTCCCGTTCTATAGCAGTTTTAGCTTGAGGAGACACCCGGTAAGGTTGAACCCTAATTGGGTGAGCATTACCTGTGTCAATGGAGTGGTATGCCCGTTCAGTCAGTCCTGGGGTGGCTGAGAACATTGGCGCGTAGCTAGTGCACAGCTCCTTGATCTGCTGTCGCTGCATACGCCCAAGGGTCATGGAGAGGTTCACCTCTTCCACACCACCAGCACATTTCCCTTCGTAGTAAACACCTTCAGGCCACTCAGTGTCGTCTCCTCCCTGGGCTGTAAACTGACAAACCTTTAATTCTCTGGAATAAAAGGGCTTTAGAGAATTAATATGGTACACCTTAGGCTTTCGGTTGGAGGTGGGGAATGCTATGAGATAATTAACAGCTCCCAGGCGCTCCTGGACCGTGAATGGCCCTTCCCACGATGCTTCCATTTTATGGGCCTGGAGCGCCCTTAAGACCATGACCTGGTCTCCTACTTTGAAGGAACGCTCTCTGGCATGTTTATCATACCAGGCTTTTTGCTCTTTTTGAGCATCCTGTAAGTTTTCTCTAGCAAGGGCTAAAGAAGTTCGGAGGGTGTTTTGTAGGTTGGTTACAAAGTCCAGAATATTAGTTCCTGGAGAAGGTGTAAATCCCTCCCATTGCTGCTTCACCAACTGCAATGGCCCCTTAACCTCACGGCCATATACAAGTTCAAATGGGGAAAACCCTAAACTGGGATGTGGTACAGCTCTGTAGGCAAACAGCAACTGCTGCAATACTAGGTCCCAATCATTGGAGTGCTCATTTACGAATTTACGTATCATGGCCCCCAAAGTTCCATTAAACTTCTCCACCATGCCATTTGTTTGATGGTGGTAAGGAGTGGCAACCAAGTGATTTACCCCATGAGCTTCCCAAAGGTTTTTCATAGTTCCTGCCAGAAAATTAGTCCCTGCATCTGTGAGGATGTCAGAGGGCCAACCTACCCTGGCAAAAATGTCTGCTAGTGCCTGGCACACACTTTTAGCCCTGGTGTTGCTTAGAGCTACTGCTTCCGGCCATCGGGTGGCAAAATCCATGAAAGTCAGTATGTACTGCTTTCCTCTGGGTGTCTTTTTCGGAAAAGGACCCAGAATATCCACAGCTACTCTCTGAAATGGAACTTCAATGATGGGGAGTGGCTGGAGAGGAGCTTTGACCTGGTCTTGGGGTTTTCCCACTCTTTGGCACACCTCACAAGACTGGACATAGGTAGAAACATCCTTGCCCATTCCCTCCCAGTGGAATGACCCCCCCAAACGGTCTTTAGTCCTGTTCACCCCAGCATGGCCACTAGGGTGATCATGGGCTAAGCTCAAGAGCTTGGCCCGGTATTTAGTTGGAACTACCAACTGTCTCTGAGGATGCCAGTCTTCCTGGTGTCCACCAGAAAGAGTTTCCTTGTATAAAAGTCCTCTTTCTACAACAAACCTGGATCGATTAGAAGAGCTGAGAGGCGGTGGGTTGCTCCGTGCCGCCGTCCACGCTCTCTGGAGGCTTTCATCTGCTTCCTGTTCGGTCTGGAACTGTTCCCTTGATGCTGGAGACATCAGTTCCTCATTGGATTGGGGACATAGGCTTGCTCCCTCTGGAAGCGATATAGGGGATGGAGCTGTTTCTGTTGACTGTGAACCGCTCTCCGCTGGTGCACTATGTTGGGATTCAGGCTCCGGCTGAGCCTCTTGTGTAGGGTTATCGGCTGCTGCCAGTTCAGGTTCGGTGGGGCCCTCTGGTGTTGAGGTTGCAAGTACTGGATTCAGTGCTGGCACGGGGTCTGGTGTTGGTTGTTTGGCTGGTTCCGGTTCTGGGACTGGTTCCGTCTGGGTCTCTGGGACTGGATCCACTACTGCTGTTGCAGACATTGGCCTGGGGTCCGGGTCCATCACCTCTGACCGGGCCCTGATAGAAGTTTCCGGAACAGAGCTAGGCCTCACGGCTTGTTTAGCCTGGCTGCGGGTGACCGTTCCCACCCTCTTGGCCTGCTTCACGTGATTGGCCAAGTCTTCCCCCAACAGCATGGGGATGGGATAATCATCATAGACTGCAAAAGTCCACATTCCTGACCAGCCCTTGTACTGGACAGGCAACTTGGCTGTAGGCAAATTGAAAGAGTTGGACTTGAAGGGTTGAATCGTCACTTGGATCTCTGGGTTGATTAAATTGGGGTCCACTAAGGAAGCATGGATAGCTGACACTTGTGCTCCGGTGTCCCTCCACGCGGTGACCTTCTTCCTGCCCACACTCACAGTTTCCCTCCGCTCCAAGGGTATCTGGGAGCTATCTGGGCCTGTGGACCTCTGGTGTGATTCCGGTGCAATGAACTGTAATCTGTTGGGGTTCTTGGGGCAGTTGGCCTTTACATGCCCCAGCTCGTTACATTTAAAACATCGTCCAGCTGACGGGTCACCGGGGCAAGGTGGGTTGCTGGAGAACGGGGTGGTGGGACGATAAGGGGTCTGGAGGGTTCTTTGGGAGGTAGGTGGGGCTTTGGGCGGCCCCCGGTAATAGGGTGTGGTCTGGGGTGGTCCCTTCTGGTCTCCGCTCCAACTGCGACCAGTTTTCTTCTTCTCTGCCACCTCCACCCATCTGGCTCCAATCTCTCCTGCCTCGATTACAGTTTTGGGTTTCCCATCTAGGATGTATCTTTCTATTTCCTCAGGAACACCCTCTAAGAATTGTTCCATTTGCATTAGGAAGGGCAAATTTACTGGAGATTCAACACTTGCTCCTGATATCCAGGCATCCCAATGTTTCACAATGTGGTAGGCATGTCGGGTAAATGACATGTCTGGTTTCCACCTTAGGGCTCGGAACCTCCGACGAGACTGCTCGGGTGTTATCCCCATTCTGACTCTCGCCTTGGATTTAAACAGTTCATACTTGTTCATATGTTCTTTAGGCATTTCAGCTGCCACCTCAGCTAAGTTTCCACTGAGCTGCGGCCTCAGCTCTACCATGTATTGGTCAGTAGAGATGTTGTACCCAAGGCAGGCCCTTTCGAAGTTTTCTAAGGAGGCCTCAGTATCATCACCTGCCTTGTAGGTGGGGAACTTTCTGGGATGGGAAGTGGTACCTGGAGAAGGATTGCTAGGGTTTGTTGGTATATTCTGCTGGGCCTTTATCCTCTCCATCTCCTCCACATGCTTCCTCTCTTTTTCCTTCTCCTCCTCCACATGCTTCCTCTCTTTTTCCTTCTCCTCCTCCACATGCTTCCTTGCCTCCATTTCCCTCTTGTGGGCAGCCTCCTGTACCTCCTTCTCCAGCCGCATGAGTTCTATCTGTCTTTCATGTTCCCTTTGTTTTTCCTCAGCCTGAAATTTGGCTAATTCCAGCTGTAGTCGAGCCGAGGATTTGGCCATTCTAACCTCTCTGTTTTTAACTAACTTTACACCCGAGGTTTAGAAATAAACAAAAAAACTTGGCTGTAAAATTTTGCTGTGCTGGAATAGAATACCTATTCTCTGATAGTGATTGTCAGCGTACAGAAAAAGACAATTCCCTTGTCTCTGCTCTGGGCCCAAATTAAAGCAAAAAACCTCCAACTACTTGGAAACCTGCTTACCCAGCCCAAAGAAAAAAAAATTTCTTTTCAAACCTGTGCTCCTTGTAAAACAAAAAAAAATCAAAATCCTAAAAAAAACCCTGCCACTTTTGTCTCCAGGCAAATGGGTAGAACACACACCCCCTATTTACTTTTAGGAAGAAAAGAAAAAAAAAACCTCTGGGTTGGAAGACTGTGAATTTCCCTGCAGGAGTTAAGTACCCTGCCTCCAGGCAAAGAAAACCTGCAATTCACAAGATAATCCCCTTTTGTCTCTGCTTGGCCACAAAGCAGAGAGAAACCAAGCTGCTTTCAGTTTCAAAGCTACTTTCTGGACTTCCTAAAAATTCCTTTTTAAAATCTGTATTTCTAGTTCAAAAAATCTCAACTGGATCTCAAAATGATTTCAGGTTAATCCCACCACTGTGCCACCATGTCAAGGTTCCTCCCCCACTCTGAACTCTAGGGTACAGATGTGGGGACCTGCATGAAAAACCTCCTAAGCTTATCTTTACCAGCTTAGGTCAAAACTTCCCCAAGGTACAAAATATTACACCCGTTATCCTTGGATTGGCCGCTACCACCACCAAACTAATACTGGTTACTGGGGAAGAGCTGTTTGGACGCGTCTTTCCCCCCAAAATACTTCCCAAAACCTTGCACCCCACTTCCTGGACAAGGTTTGGTAAAAAGCCTCACCAATTTGCCTAGGTGACTACAGACCCAGACCCTTGGATCTTAAGAACAATGAACAATCCTCCCAACACTTGCACCCCCCCTTTCCTGGGAAATGTTGGATAAAAAGCCTCACCAATTTGCATAGGTGACTACAGACCCAGACCCTTGGATCTGAGAACAATGAAAAAGCATTCAGTGTTTTACAAGAAGACTTTTAATAAAAAATAGAAGTAAATAGAAATAAAGAAATCCCCCCTGTAAAATCAGGATGGTAGATATCTTACAGGGTAATTAGATTCAAAAACATAGAGAACCCCTCTAGGCAAAACCTTAAGTTACAAAAAAGATACACAGACAGAAATAGTTATTCTATTCAGCACAACTCTTTTCTCAGCCATTTAAAGAAATCGTAATCTAACACATACCTAGCTAGATTACTTACTAAAAGTTCTAAGACTCCATTCCTGTTCTGTCCCTGGCCAAGACGACTACAGACAGACACTGACCCTTTGTTTCTCTCCCTCCTCCCAGCTTTTGAAAATATCTTGTCTCCTCATTGGTCATTTTGGTCAGGTGCCAGCGAGGTTACCTTTAGCTTCTTAACCCTTTACAGGTGAGAGGAGCTTTCCCCTGGCCAGGAGGGATTTCAAAGGGGTTTACCCTTCCCTTTATATTTATGACGGTAGCAAATTTCCTGGAGAAATACCATCATTATAATCCTTGGCAGACACAAGTAATTAATGCATTATTACTATTGTTCTTGTTCTTATCATGGTAGCATTAACAGGACTCAACCAAGAAAAGGGGCTCGTTGTACTAGGTGCTGTACAAACATCTTTAAGTGACAATTCCTGCCCTGAAAACCTTATAATCTAAAACAAGAAAGATAATCTGGAAGAAAGTATTTTTATTATCCACATTTCACAAATGGGGAACTGAAGCAGGGGGAATTAAGTGGCTTGCCAAAGGTCACACAGGAAGTCTGTGGCAGAGGCAGAACTAAAACTATATTTTCTGAGTCCCAGTCCAGTACCTTAACCACAAACCATCTACCCTCTGTACTGCACTACATCTCTTCCCAATGTTTAGCGGTGTGAAAGGGAGCTGCTCCAATGCTCATGCAAATCAAAGAAGTTCTCAATCATATTCCAAACTGCAGAATTACATTATGGATGATAATAAAGTTACCAGAGTAACTTTATAAAACTGACAGGCTGTCAGTATTTACCATGTAAATAAAACTAAATCCTGTAAACAAATGAGTGGCTTAATCCTGTTGGCACTGTTCTGTATTGAACCAGATGTTAAAGGCTTTATACTCCTCTACACTTGGACCATGTTGTTCCCATTAATGGCTGTGGTGGGTATTCATGCATATGGAAGGGAAAACAGAGTTACCACAAAACGTTGATGTACTGCTGTTTGAACAGCAGGGTCCACAGAGCAACTTAGTGCATGGCATGCCCTGAGGGTTGTAGATTTACATCCCAGATTGTGATCCACTAAGTGTCCAAATAGACAAGCCATTTATATTTGGGGAAGGCTACAAGACAGAATCCTTACATCAGACAACATGTCTAATACAACTTATACATAGCCAATGGGTGGAAGAAAAGATTGTAGACTTTGAAGATCATACCTTTCTGATTATTATTACAGATGGTCCAATGCAGCTAACTTCAGATGCTTTGGGAGTGTTTACAACTGGAGTTTAGGACCATTCATAGATTTTAAGGCCTGAAGGGATCAACTTTGATCAACTAGACCAAACAGATCTACTGGACACCTTATAGCTTAAGCCAGAGACTTTTATAAATTTATTATCATATATAGACCAATACCTTGTGTTTGACTAAAGCATATCTTCCAGAAAGGCATCCGGGTTTAATCTGAAAATGTCAAGAGATAGAAAATCCACCTTTCTATTACAGAGTGTGGGGCTAATTGCAATGGTTGTAGGTTATTTATTTGAAAATGGGGCTCTGGCTCAGACTTTATTGTATTGCCTTAATTTCTTGCGTGACGATAGAGAACTCCAGGTAACTTGGCAATGCCAAGGTGAACTTTAGGAAGAACAGTAACAATAATCCATGAACTATCCTCATTATAACAGGGAAGGAATGTACGTAAAGCCAGGGTGGCACTAATGGTGAAACCATAATAGCAATCGTTTGTAAAGTTTGTTTTCTACTGTTTAAGGGAGGATACGAGACATTTAAGGAAAAAAATAAGAAAAGAAACAAAAAATGATACAAGGACTGGAAGAGCATAAGATGTAAGAAGAAAGTGAGGAAGCTAAATTTATAATGTCTAAAGAGACAAATACTCAGGGGAGACATGACCACGGTCTATAAATATCATCAAGGTACAAATATATTTGGAAAAGGGGAAATATTCAGTTACAGAAGATGGGAGGGCAGGAAGCTAAGAAGGGAAATATTTAGGCAATATATTAGAAGAAAATTTTGAGGAGTAAAAGCAGTTGGGGCAGTAGAATAGACTGGCAAAGTGGTGGCCAATGAACCTCCACTGCAAAATGTTAGTGGGAATGACCTGGGGAGTAATGCTGCACTACACAGGGAGTAAACTCCAGAGCAGATATTTCAATCTCAGCTCTTCCCTGATTCTTGGATCAGCTTCCCCATTCTTCTCCATAAAGTTCCACCTCTTTCTTCCTTCAAAACTCTCCTTAAAACCCCACCTGCCTTGTTCAAACTGTTCACGGCTACTCCTTATCTTTCCAATATTCCCACACCTTCCTGGACCTTGCCATTATTCTAGGCCTTATCTTTATTTATCTTGACTCTCAATGCACAATTCTGTAAAAATGTATGTACCTGCATGCATTGACTCATATGAGTAATTGCATGGGAACTAACGATTTACTCATATCAATCATATGTCATAACTTGTCAGCAAATTAAAGAAGTATGGGCTGGATGAATGCACTATAAGGTGGGTAGAAATTTGGCTAGATTGTCAGGCTCAACGGGTAGTGATCAACGGCTCCATGTCTAGTTGGCAGCCGGTATCAAGTGGAGTGCCCCAAGTGTCGGTCCTGCGGCCGGTTTTGTTCAATATCTTCATAAATGATCTGGAGGATGGTGTGGATTGCACTCTCAGCAAATTTGTGGATGATACTAAACTAGGAGGAGTGGTAGATACGGTGGCAGGTAGGGATAGGATACAGAGGGACCTAGACAAATTGGAGGATTGGGCCAAAAGAAATCTGATGAGGTTCAACAAAGATAAGTGCAGAGTCCTGCATTTAGGACGGAAGAATCCAATGCACCGCTACAGACTAGGGACCGAATGGCTAGGCAGCAGTTCTGCAGAGAAGGACCTAGGGGTGACAGTGGACGAGAAGCTGGATATGAGTCAACAGTGTGCCCTTGTTGCCAAGAAGGCCAATGGCATTTTGGGATGTATAAGTAGGGGCATTGCCAGCAGATCGAGGGACGTGATCGTTCCCCTCTATTCGACATTGGTGAGGCCTCATCTGGAGTACTGTGTCCAGTTTTGGGCCCCACACTACAAGAAGGATGTGGAAAAATTGGAAAGAGTCCAGCGGAGGGCAACAAAAATGATTAGGGGACTGGAACACATGACTTATGAGGAGAGGCTGAGAGAACTTGGATTGTTTAGCCTGCAGAAGAGAAGAAAGAGGGGGGATTTGATAGCTGCTTTCAACTACCTGAAAGGGGGTTCCAAAGAGGATGGCTCTAGACTGTTCTCAGTAGTAGCTGATGACGGAACAAGGAGTAATGGTCTCAAGTTGCAGTGGGGGAGGTTTAGGCTGGATATTAGGAAAAACTTTTTCACTAGGAGGGTGGCGAAACACTGGAATGCATTACCTAGGGAGGTGGTAGAATCTCCTTCCTTTGAAGTTTTTAAGGTCAGGCTTGACAAAGCCCTGGCTGGGATGATTTAATTGGGGATTGGTCCTGCTTTGAACAGGGGGTTGGACTAGATGACCTCCTGAGGTCCCTTCCAACCCTGATATTCTATGATTCTATTAATACTTGCGCTAGAGTGTTTGCAGAATCCACCCATCAGATTTTAAGCTCCTTGGTGGAAGGAAGATCTCCCTCTGAAACAAAAACCTAGCCTTGTCCAGTGAATAAACATCACCTTGATCAATCGGTCCATTAGCCCTCCCAGAGAGGGCACCGATCACAACATGTGTTCTTCTAGCCATTCCTTCAGCCACTCGCTGACCAGGCTGTCAGTGGCACTGGACACCCGATCGGCATAGCGCACCACAGCCCAGAACCACTGAGCCCAAGTGATCCGCAAGCCTCAGCCTTCCAAGTATCTTGTATTACAGGTGCATGCCACTGCACCCAGATAATGTGAATACACAGAAGTGAGAGTAAATATTAAGGGCTAGGCAGTGATCTTGTTCTACTGAGTGAATCGGTGCAATAAGAGCCTGCCCAACTCTTGTTCAACCTGCCTGGATCTTGGATCTAAGTCAGGTGCAGAACCCAGCCTCTGCTTTCTGAATTCTGTCCACTGACAAATGGGTGTAGCCAAGAGTAGCCTACCAGACACAAGGAGGAAGTAAGCTTTAGCCTTTGGAATTTCACTCCTTTCTCATGACTTCTCGGGGGTGGAACAATTATGTACAGCCCATTACTTAGGGGTGAACCTGAAGGCTCAATCTAACCCTGTAAGATTAGATATGTAATTGTAGAGGTATACACCAAGGAACAAAAAAGGTAGGCCATACTTAGAGAAGGGGAACTCCATCCTGGAAAGCAGCGACTCTGAAAGAGATTTGGGGGTCCTGGTGGACAATCAGCTGAATATGAGCTTCCACTGTGATGCTGTGATCAAAAGGGCAAATGTGATTATTGGATGTAAACATTGGGGAATCTCAAGTAGGAGAAGAGAGGTTATATTACTTCTGTATTTGGCACTGGTGTGACCACTACAGGAGTGGCATATCCTATTCGGGTGTCCACACTTCAAGAAGGATGTTGAGAAATTTGAATGGTTCAGAGGAGAGCCAAGATCATGATTTAATGCCTAGAAAACATGACTTACACTCAGAAACTCCAGGAGATCAAGCAATTTAGTTTATCAAACAGAAGGTGAAGGGCTGACTTGATCACCTACATGGGGAATGGAAATATGATAATAGAAGGCTTTTCAATCTCGCAGACAAAGATAACAAGACCCAATGGTTGGAAGAAGAAGCTAGACAAATTCAGACTAGAAATAAGGTGGACAATTTTAAGTGAGGATGATTAGCCACTGGAACAACTCACCAATAATTGTGGTGAATTCTCCATCATTGGCAATTTTAAAATCAAAATTGGATGTTTTTCTGAAAGATATGTTCTAGGCCAGCCACAGCTATTGGATTTGAAGCAGAAATTATTTCAGGGAAACCCTATAGCCTGTGTTATGTAGAAGGTCATACTAGATGATCCCAGTAACCCCTTCCATCTTTGTAATCTAAGAATCTATTAAATGCTTTTCTGATGCTAGTGTGGCTAAGTGCTTTGTGGTTCTGAGTTTCCGACACCATGCAAGATACTTTAAAACTTGTAAAGAGGTGAGAGATTATCAAATAACATCCTCTGTGATCTGTCATTACTCCTACACCACTTGCAAATAAAGGTGCATCAATGCTCCTTTTTTCATGATCACAGGCAGCAGAATACAAATTCCACTAATGTCTTCACTGCAGATCTCCTTGCAATACTTAAGTTAATGAGCAGGTGATTAATGGATATACCCATTAAATGCATTCTCTACTTCAATGGAAACTTCCTAATTGAGACAGATTTAAGTGCTAGACATTAGTAAGCAATTGGAAACAGGAACAACAGAGCACTCAGAACTGTTGGTCTCCTTTCATGTAGCATTTTGACTTTGTAAAGAACTGTTTGATTTACTCACTTACAATCACAGGTGCAGGCTAAGAGTTGGAGCCAAATTGGAAGCCATCCTTAAAGTAAGACCTCACCTCTGTGGTGAACTACTCTTTAATCTTTGTGCTAGGATGGAGCTGCCCATTATGCAGTCCGAGGACCAACTTCATCTCGCAATGTTTTAAAATGTAGCCTCGGGCCATCCTCTCTCTTAGAGTACAGGGTGAAGGCAAAGTTTAACCACTACAGGGATTTAATTGATAAGGAACTCAAACAACAAGCAATTTCTATTAATCAGAGCCCTGCCCCTGCTCCTTTTCCCTGTTGTTAGTGGCAACCCCCTACTAACTTCAGCAATGCAGAATCTGGCTCCTATCAAGGAAGATCCAGGATTCAGTGAGTTTATATTTATTCTAAAATGTATGTATGTGTCTATAGAAATTAGACAGAACCCTTAGGCTCCTGGGAATTAGCCAGTGAAGCCATCCATCTCACAAAGTTTGGACATGTTTCTCTAAGACCTGCCACACAACTTCAACCAACCTGTTGAAGCCCCAGACATCAGAGAAATGGCTCACTCTTCTTATCGCCTCCTCCTTGCAGTCTCGAGAGCATGTACAGTTCTGAACAGAAAGGGAGCATGAGAGATGAGAAGACTGGTGTGCAGAAGGGAGGAAAAAAGCATGGCAAGTAACCTTCCTGTACCTCAGTTTACCCCATCTGTAAACACAATAATATTTGCTCATAGGGGTATACTGAGATATAATATTTAAGTATCTTGCTAAATTGCTATATTAGGATGAAATTCACCCATGTGCAGAGGGCCAGCACAAAGGCTATGCATTGTTTTGGTCTCATTTACGTCCTCTTTTGAGGACTTGGTTCACAGGCACCGGACTGCTCTTTTGCACAGTGTGAATTTCACTTGAAGTCGTCTTATTATTAATGTATACCAGAAATTCACTCCCTATTGAACTGTGAACAATAAATTCTCTTTAGATCTGTGCATCACTTTTTAGAGCTGGTTACAAACAAGAGGGGAAGGGAAAAGGTTTTAATATTGATTAACAGACGTTTCAGTTCCATGCTCCATTCGGAACAGCAGTTAAAGGAGAGGCTCACAAACAATGAGGAGAACAGGGCAAAAGCTCACTGTTGATCCAGATATTGACTATTCACATCACAACTGCCAGCAACCCAAAGCAAAATGAATATTTGAATGGCTCGCAGACACAAGTCATGTCAAACAGGGTAAGTGCATTTGTGTTTATTATGCAGGAGCCTGGGCAGGGAGAATATATGTATTGTTAACAGAATACACACCTCAAACTATATCAACATGGCTTTTGTTTTGACAAAATATTTCCTTGGGGAGGCAGGCACCAGTTCCTGAGCTTTCACAGACAACAATATACATTTTCCAGTTAACTCTAGGTGGGACCGATTCTCCAACTAATTTGCATCTTGCATCGTCCTTTGCATTTGTGCAAAAGAAGCGTACAATTCTACTAAATCAGAATGCTAGTGTATTACATAAGAATATAAGAACTGCTGTTAGGGGGCTTATTCCTTCACCCATTTACTTCCCTGGTCCTTCTCACATGAACCGAGAGCAACAATACCCCGAAGTCCAAAGGTGCAAACAATTCGATGTTTATTGGGGTGAACTTCCAGCAAGCATGATTCCAGTTTCCTTCCTTAGTGTCCCCCTTCCCAGCTCTGACACCACAGAGCCTTACACCTGTGTCCCTGTTCCAATTCCTGCCCTTAGCTAAACATGATTCCAATTTCCCCACCCCCATTCCCGGTTCCCATTTCCCTCCCCCCCCCCCACTTCCTGATTGACTGAAGACTATATAGTAAAACTTGAGTTCTGCTTAGCTATACCTTAACCAAACATTTCCTGAAATTTAACTAACCAATCCTTACATATTGTAACATGATTATGTAACCAATTATATCCCACCACCCTAATTAGTTTACACCCAGCAAAATTAACTATACAGCAGACAAACAATCACAGAACCAGACAGAGACCATGCAAATAAACAATAGCAAAGTGGGAACTATAATGACAAAACTCAATGCTTTTTTTTCCTCTGTCTTCATGAACAAGGTCAACTCCCAGACTACTGCACTGGGCAGCACAGCATGGGGAGGAGGTGACCAGCCCTCTGTGGAGAAAGAAGTGATCCGGGACTATTTAGAAAAGCTGGATGAGCACAAGTCCATGGGCCCAGATGCGCTGCATCCGAGAGTGATAAAGGAGTTGGCAGATGTGATTGCAGAGCCATTGGCCGTTATCTTTGAAAACTCATGGCGATCAGGGGAAGTCCCGGACGACTGGAAAAAAGGCTAATGTAGTGCCCATCTTTAAAAAAGTGAAGAAGGAGGATCCTGGGAACTACAGGCCAGTCAGCCTCACCTCAGTCCATGGAAAAATCATGGAGCATGTCCTCAAGGAATCAATTCTGAAGTACTTAGAGGAGAGGAAAGTGATCAGGAAAAGTCGGCATGGATTCACCAAGGGCAAGTCACGCTGACTAATCTAATTGCCTTCTATTACGAGATAACTGGCTCTGTGGATGAGGGGAAAGCAGTGGATGTGTTGTTCCTTGACTTTAGCAAAGCTTTTGACATGGTCTCCCACAGTATTCTTGCCAGCAAGTTAAAGAAGTCTGGGCTGGATGAATGGACAATAAGGTGGATAGAAAGTTGGCTAGATTCTCAGGCTCAACGGGGAGTGATCAATGGCTCCATGTCTAGATGGCAGCCGGTATCAAGTGGAGTGCCCCAAGGGTCGGTCCTCTGGCTGGTTTTGTTCAATATCTTCATAAATGATCCGGAGGATGGTGTGCATTGCACCCTCAGCAAGTTTGCAGATGACACTAAACAGAGAGAAGAGGTAGATACGCTGGAGGGTAGGGATAGGATACAGAGGGCCCAAGACAAATTGGAGGATTGGGCCAAAAGAAATCTGATGAGGTTCAACAAGGACAAGTGCAGAGTCCTGCACTTAGAACAGAAGAATCCCATGCACCACTACAGACTAGGGACCGAATGGCTAGGCAGCAGTTCTGCAGAGAAGGACCTAGGGGTTACAGTGGACGAGAAGCTGGATATGAGCCAGCAGTGTGCCCTTGTTGCCAAGAAGGCCAATGGCATTTTGGGATGTATAAGTAGGGGCATAGCGAGCAGATCGAGGGACGTGATCGTCCCCCTCTATTCGACATTGGTGAGACCTCATCTGGAGTACTGTGTCCAGTTTTGGGCCCCACACTACAAGAAGGATGTGGAAAAATTGGAAAGAGTCCAGCGAAGGGCAACAAAAATGATTAGGGGACTGGAACACATGACTTATGAGGAGAGGCTAAGGGAACTGGGGTTGTTTAGTCTGTGGAAGAGAAGAATGAGGGGGGATATGATAGCTGCTTTCAACTACCTGAAAGGGGGTTCCAAAGAGGATGGCTCTAGACTGTTCTCAGTGGTAGCGGATGACAGAACAAGAAGTAATGGTCTCAAGTTGCAATGGGGGAGGTTTAGGTTGGATATTAGGAAAAACTTTTTCACTAGGAGGGTGGTGAAACACTGGAATGCGTTACCTAGGGAGGTGGTAGAATCTCCTTCCTTAGAGGTTTTTAAGGTCAGGCTTGACAAAGCCCTGGCTGGGATGATTTAACTGGGAATTGGTCCTGCTTCGAGCAGGGGGTTGGATGACCTTCTGGGGTCCCTTCCAACCCTGATATTCTATGATTCTATGCTTCTATGAAAACAATATAGAAGTGAGGATTTCACATCCCAGCTATTAAGTTTCCTTTTACATCTTCTAGGCCCTTCCCTTTCTCTGGAGGCGATAGGCATTATCAGGACAGGACTGTATTCCTAACAGCCCAATAGCACCTTATTTCAATGTGACTAGGTTGGAATGTGAGGAGGTGACCCGTCGCTTCACAGCTTATGGCTGCCTCTGCTGCTTACCCAAAGGCCTTAGCCTAAGAACAGGGCCTCAGACCGTCACAGTAAGAGAAGGCCCTTACACCAGCAGACAGTGATTTTGATTCTGTTATACCTCTATAACTAGCCAAGTGATAAGAATACCCCTAAATTCTTAGAGTATAGGCCTTTACAGATAGGCCTGAATATCTATATCCTAACAACTGCCATAGTGGGTCAGACCAAAGCACTATCTAGCCCAGTATCCTGTCTTCTGACAGTGGCCAGTGCCAGGTGCTTCAGAGGGCATGAACAGAACAGGTAACCATCAAGTGATCCATCCCATCCCCCATTCCCAGCACACTCACTGTGCACTAGTGCCAATGGCGTCATAAGGTGCAAGGCAGTAGAGAATCAGACCCGTGTCTCCTTTAGCTGGTAATAGTGCAGGGACTGAAAAAACATGTCCAAGAAAGATAAACCTAAACTAAGAAATATGTGAGTACAAATGAGGAGTCATACCTGATGGCTTCCACAAATGAGAGCTTGAGCAACAGAATCAGGGATTTTACTCTTCATTTGAAACCCAGAACAAATTGTATTTTCTTTGTTGTAAATAAGGAAAAAATATCCTTAAGAAAGTAGAGATGGGTCCCAAGGCACAGACTCAAGATCTGGATCTGAAAGTACCCAAAGTTCTCAAGTGTTGGGACACAGGGTCCCTAATAGACCCAGGGACCAGTTCAGATCTGATACTGGACTTTGTCAGCATTTGTGTGTGTTTGAATCTGGTGTTTTGGTTTGGGCCCATCTCATCTATAAGCCAGTCTTTCTATGTATCTCAACAGTTTGCCTTCCAGGATCCAGTCTATGTTGCCTATATATAAATTTTGGACACAGTGTTGGGATTACACTTTTCTCTGAGCAAAGTTTGTACTCCACCATGTCTTCCATAGCTGCAAACTTCTTTGCATATAGTTATGTTGGGAATATAGACATGTTTGCAGCTCCATCAAATGCACAAGCAGCCATTTGTTTGGCATCCATTTTAAAAGCATTTAACTCTAAGATGTGGGTTGTCACAGATGCAGCCGATGTGTCTTCTATAACCTGAACCACTAGAAATGCATCTACTGTCCTACCACTGACATCAATATAATACACGCAATGACTTACTACTTGACACTCACTTGCATCGGTGTATTTGATAGTCATATATGCATTTGTTTTGAATGCGGTGAGAAAGTTCTTCAGTTTTTCACTGTTGAACCACATATTTCTGACCAGTCAGATGAGTTTCTTGCAGAAAGATAGCGAGCATTTGCCGGTCTTGTTCGAAATCAGTGTCCAACTTCAGGATTAACAAGTGAAAATGGACTTAACATTGGCCTCCAGTTTGTAGAGTGTGGTATCTCTTGCTTAAATAGCAAGTATGATGTGACAGACATATTTGTTTTCATAAACTGTGTTGTGTCTTCAGCATTCTTAACAGCCTCATTATGTACTTCTAAAATTGGCTTTGACAATGACTGGTTTATAAGGCTTTCTGCATGTCTATGCAGTCCAGAGGCTTGGTGTTTTGTAGCTTTTTTTCATAGTTTTTTTAGCATTGGCTTTGCTGAATTGTTTGGCAAACCAAGCTCTTGCAATGGGAAGCTTTCCTTTTTCATTAGCTTTTTTGCAAGAGGTCCGCCACTATCCATATTTTGTAACTTCAATAAATGGGGAAAGTTTGACTGACAAACATCAGGAATTGCCGTTAGGTTGTGGAGATGCTGTTTCTTCAGTAGGTAGTTGTATTTGTGCTTCAGGCTGTCATAGAATCATAGAATATCAGGGTTGGAAGGGACCTCAGGAGGTCTGACAGTCACCAAATCCCTTGTTCCTTTGGAAAACTGAAGCATTTGTAGATCCCAGCAGAAGTAGAAGGGCTCCTTTTAGCATGAATACCTTTTCTCACTCCCCACCCCCTTTCTATATAAAATGATTCAGTTAAGTCCTAATATCAGCAGCATCTAATGTACAGTAGCTAGATGTACTTAAAGGAGGAGGGAAAGGGCAAAACATTGTTTTCAAGCTTAGTCAAGAAGAAAAATACACTGTGTTTGCAACATTTCAATAGTTAGTGTAGCACCACGAAGGCTTGTAAAGGATAAACCAAGGACATTTGAATTAAAGTCAGCAATGATCCTGCCGGCATTCTTTCGTAGCCATTTTTATTTTTTTCTTGCAGAAGACAAAGAAGGAGGGGATGAGGAACCATATCATTTTGTGGCATGGTGAATGGATGAATAATCCAAATGACCGCCTTGAAGTGCTTTTGAAATGGGCTTTATTACAATAGTAGCTGCAGAAGTACCAGTAAATAAATATACTCTAATGTATTTAGTATTAAAAAGATTCATTATTCAACAGTTTTTAGCCCGCTCCATATCACTTTATTGTCATTCTAGTAGGGGAAATTAAAAACAAAAGCTGAATCGTGATCTGGTGACCAGCTTCAGATGGTTATGGGCTATGCAAATGAAAAGGCCAGGACTGAGACAGTGACCTTGTAGAAAGTCGGAGAATAAAATATTAGTCCCCACCTCCTGTTATCTAATCTACTGAATCAGCTGTAAACATTAACAATGCCACTTTCCAGAATACAAAGAAGGCTCCTGAATCAGCTGTCATAAAACCAGACAGCAAACTTTGGGGTTATAGATGGAGATGAGAGGAGAAACAAAAGGATATTTAGAAAGAGACACTGCAAAGAAAAGCAAGAAAATGCCAACCAGTGAAAGACAGAGCATGGTAGGTTTTCAAATTTCCTGGAGATGATAGGAGGAGGTTTTTTCATACCATGGCTGAGATCCCAGCATCAACAGATAATCCACTTTATGGTCCAGCCTGATCCCACTGAAATCAATATTCTTCAACTGAAACTGTCTAGGATGTTTTAGGACTAGATTGTGCAATCTTTGCTGATGTCATTTTTCAGTGGAACTCCTCACATGAGTAGGTGTTCATCAGCATGACTAAGGGCTTGTCTTCACTACCGGGGTAAGTCAACCTAAGTTATGCTGTGTGAATAATGTATCTGGAGTCAATGTTTCTTAGGTTGACTTACCCTGGCGTCTTCTCCACACTGCATCAATGGGAGAAGCTCTCTGGTCGACTTACCTTACTCTTGTCAGAGAGGTGGAATACCACGGTTGACCAGAGAGCTCTCTGCCATCGATTTAGTGGGCCTTCACTAGACCCACTAAATCTACCGCTGCAGCATTGCTCTCCCCATAGTGAAGACAAGGCCCAAGGGTTGCACAAATTAGCTTTCACAAAGATATGGACAAATGCAATGCCAGACACATAGTCATTACAAAGTCTTGCAATCTCCTACCGTCACCCACTTTTTTACTTAGGCCTCATATACAATCATTATAAGGCAGCCCCCTCAGAGCACTCTTTAGCACTCCACCATCTCTGTGCATCTAGAGCAGAGAGAATACATATGCACCAGCAGCAGACACAATTTTCTACACGCTGGATCCTAGTGGTGCCCCCCACAGTCTGGCACTTGAGGCGGCTGCCTCAGTTCGTCTCATGGTAAGGCCAGCCCTGCCAGCCATACCATGTCCCAGGGTTGGGACCGTTGTTATTACCTCAGTGTAAAAGAAATGGTGTTTTCAAACCAAAAGAGCACTGATATTATTCAGCCCAAATAAAAGCTTTTGAGACAAATAAGCCGTCTCAACAGGGGTACTGTCAGAGGGAGAGGTAAAAGTGTTGCCTTAAAGGTACAGAAGCAGCAGTGAATACACATACAGCACAATCATTTTTAAAGGTTCTTTTTTAGAATGCAATGTAGTTAACAGTGCTGTGATCCCTCTGGAAAACTTTAATATTGCTGACAAGCAACACGGACAGAACACTTCAAGCAGTTCTGCATCTCAGCAAGGTTTCTCAGGAACAGGGAAGAGCACCAAGTATATTTCCTTGTGCACCCTGTATCATGGGAGAAGGAAGAAGCAGAAGACATACTGGATGAGTCAGAGCTAAATTCAGAGCAGAGGAATGTGTACAGAAGAGGGTAGAAACTGCTTCAAGTATATTTCTTTGTGAAACTTGAGGAACTTTCCACTTTATTAAAAGAAAAATGGCAGGAGTATATTTAGAAGCAATTGGGTTTAATAAAAAGTGTCAAAGAGAAACACAGCCTGAACTTTTTATATTGTTATATGACATACTATGAATATACATACAAAATAGGCTTGATGCATGAATTACTGGGTGAAGATCAATGCCTTGTCTTATACAAGATGTCAAACTGGATAATTTCAGTGGTCCCTCCTGGACTTAAAATCTAAGAAAATGCTGTGTATAAATTGCAATAATATTGTGTATGGTTCTGTTTAGTATTATATACAGTATTCTTAATGCCAATATATAGTCGAAATTTGGGCTTTTACTAGGGTAAGACATTTTTAGTATGTAATTAACTTGGTATTCATTTTCTGTATGGTGTATGAAGATATTAAAACTGTAATTATAAGATTATAATTGTCATTACATTTGTAAATATGAGGATATAAGGACAAATTCTTAGCACAATGGCATCAGATTTGCCCCCCTGCAACAGGATTAAGAACTGTATCTCTGTGGGCTAGTTAGGGGGGGCCTATTTAGATCAAACCTTTGTCACAACTAGGGAGACACTGGTCTAGAACTCAAAATCAGCCTGGTTGAGAAACTTTGAATGCTGGAAGGATGGAGTTGAAATTGTGCCTGGCAGTGAGATTTTAAGGACTTACGAATTGCACTGAAAAAGAGATATTGTTGAATCGAAAAGGAGCGTGCAAGAGGCGCGTTAGTTTGCAGACTGTTGTTGCTTAAATCAGGAACCATGAGCTTCCTTCTCAGAGATCATAACAAGTTTTAGACCTGCCATTTGCAAACCAACCTAGTCAAGAAACTTTGAATTGTCAGTGAAACCTTGGTAATCTAGAGCTAAGAATGTGGCCAGCAAGGCAAAAAGACAAAATGACAAAGAAAAAAGAGAGGGAGAGAGAGGGAGAGGAAAAGCTCTAGAGAAGAGGGTAAAAAAGAGCCAGCTGAAAGCTGGAGAAAGGAAACGAAAATGGAGATTTGGAGAAGAAAGTGAAGAACAGTTTTGGTGTCCTGTAGGGCAGGGATTGGCAATCTTTGGCACGTGCCCGTCAGTGAAATCCATGGGCAGACCGGGACGGCACAGGCTGAGGGATGTGCTGCCACTTCCCGCAGCCCCCATTGGCCTGGAACGGCGAACCGTGGCCAGTGGGAGCTGCGATCAGCCGAACATGCAGACACTGCAGGTAAACAAACCATCCCGGCCCGCCAGCGGATTTCCCTGATGGGCCTCATGCTAAAGGTTGCCGATCCCTGCTGTAGAGTTTTAAGGAAACTCAAAACCCTTGGAACATTAAAAGGCTCAAGTAGAAAAGGCTCACGGTCCACCATGAAGACATGGTGTTTCACCATTCCAGTTCATAATGGGGCAGAAGATTAATGACTTGAATCTCTCTTGAACCTGAACTCTGCTTGGGGCCTGAGAGTGACCAAGTTCTGGAGCCCTGAGAGCCAATGAAAGCTAGAGCTGCTTTCCAGGCAGCTCTCACTTACCCTACTGATGCAGGATCCATAACAGATCCTGTTCCAGTGGAGAATAGGTGTAGTGGAATGAAGTTCCACCAAACCCATTCCCCACCTCCTGGCTATGCCTGATACAATCCCTCCTCCCAGGGTTGTGATGACTGGCATAGGGCCCAGATCCAGCACTCCTACAGCACCAGGGATTTCCTTTCCAACAAGAGAATTCTCTGCTGGTCAGTTTCCAACTCAACAGTACCTCCTGCATGGCACTCAAAAGGGCCAGAACTGAAGCAGAGAATCTAGCCCTCTGTATCTTTTACTGGACCCATTACACCAGCCACATCATTAAAAGTCAGATCTCAAAGCTTCTGAGTCAAATGCCGTGTGTTAGGCTTCCAAAGCCCAGCTTTCAACTGAAGATAAACTACAGCACTTACTGGAGTTCAGACCAGGATAAATGGTGTGAGGCAAAACAAAGAACAGGTGCAGCAAGGACATCAAGATCCTACTAAATAAAGTGCCCCACCAGGTTGTTTTGCAGAAACATGTCCAATTCATCCTGATCCTGATGTACCACTGAGAAAGACTCCACAACTCCTTGAGAGGTCATGGGGAAAAGTGACTCCCTGATTCAATCAATGCCAGCATGTAGTAAGTGATGGTATAATTTTCTCAGTGAGTCAATAGACAGCCTGCTGAATAACACTCTCAGTAGGCAAAGGGTTCAATTAATCTACCCTGGCTTGCACTCCTAGGTAGGCCTTTTTGGATCCTGCAAAGTGGGAAGGTCCCAGAGCCCAGATTCCAGCACAAGCTTGGAGGTCTACTCTGCAATGAAAAGGCCCCGCAGCCCAAGCCATGCAAGCCCGAGTCAGGTGTTGTGGGTCAGCCAAAGGTTTTTAATTGCAGTGTAGACATACCCTACATGCTTCTACTTCATGTCTGCATAACAGAATAGTTACTTAAGAAATATTGGCCACATTTTACTTTAAGGGTACATGTATAAATAATTAGTGAAGAGTTAATGAATGATGAATGGATGTTCTGTAAATGGTAAAACAATTGTTGTTGATTCCAACAGCCAATACATTGCTTATAACCATGGCTTGCAATCATCCAGGGCACCTCCTTCTACTGGGGTGCATATAAACATCTGTATCTCATAGGGCTTATGTGTAACATGTTTACAACATCTAGTAACCATTCATAAACGTAGCCTTAAAATAAATAAATAATGGATGTTCTAATAAAGAGTTAAACAATTATTAGAGAGCCCAAACAATAGATTTTTTTATTGCCATAGTTTATAATAATCTATAATACCTTCAACTTGTGTGCTCATGTCTGTAACACGACTAAAGGTATATTGTTGGTTTTGCTGTTTATCTTTTCCCACATTCCCTTCCAATATGAATTCAATATAAACTCAAAGAAACATTCTGATAAATTATTCACCTTTACCTGAAATAAAGAGGGGATTTAAGGCAAAGACATGAAATCCTCCCAAGATTCTTTCATTTTTATAGAGAAGTGATTTGACCTGCTTTGATAAATTCCTAATGTAGTGTGGAAATGGATTTACTAGACATATAGTATATCATCCGGTTACCTGCCAAGGAACGCAAGATACATGGGGAATCCTATTTAATGTCGATTTTGAAATCCCACTGAAACTAACTGCCTGTTAGATGAAAAGGTCAAATAAATGAGGAGTGCCAACAGGATTTCAGCCATTTCATCACTATCAGCACTCCTCATTTAGAGAGTGAGTGAGTGAGTGTGTGTTGCTGATTGTATTGCAAATCATCTTGTTCATGGAGTGAATTGTTTTGCAGGGTACAAAGCCTTTAGCCTCTAGGTTGCCAGTTCAAATACAGCCTGGATCAACAGTAGCCAAAAGTCATTTACCACCTGATGGCTCCTCAGTGGTATACATGAAACAGGGCAACTTGTCTTCCCAATACACAGGTGGAGCATATCAGCTGAATGCTACGGAGATCTCTTTTGAATCAATAAATGGAATCCTCTCTCCAGACTGCAGAGCAGCAGAGTGGTTCCATGTTTACCACTACAGCCTGTGGGTTGCAGTATCCCATTTCCGTTGTGCCTTCCCTTCCTTGGCCCACCAGTCCTATACAATGTGCTCTGGATGTTACTACAGATCTGTATTGCATAGATTGTAGGAGAGGCGGAATTCTGCATGACCTGCCCACATTCTGCTCCCATCTCTTGTGCAAAAGAAACACACAGTTCCATTGGCTTCAGGGCCTTCTCTGGCAGGGAAGAAGGATGCTCCAGTAGGCTAGGAGACCCATGTTCCATTTCCTGCTCAGCTAGAGATTTCCTGTGTGACTTTGGGCAAGTCACTTTCTCTCTCTGTGCCTCAGTTCCCCACTGGTAAAATGGAGCTAATAGCACGTCCCTATCTCACAATGGCATTGTGAGGATAAATACATTAAAGATTGTCACGCACTCAGATACTATGGTAATGAGGGTCATATATACACTGTAAATAAATAGGCAGAGTTTGCCTCATCTGGATAAACTTTGAATTTATACAGTATAGCTGTAATCTAAAGATGACAAAGAACATTACGGACATTAATTTGGATTCATAATACCGTTGTGAGCCTGGGATCTTATGAGTTCATGCACATATTGCCACTGTTACATTCTGTATGAAGTATGCTACATGGCTTCTACATTAAGGTTCGTATTAAGAATTGTTCATGTCACTTTAGCATGTGATTTCCATATTTTTTTAAATGATCGGACTTCTTTAAAGGTTGTGTTTATTCCTACATTTTCTCTTGAACTACAATTAGAAACATTAACTACATTTAAAGCACTTTTAATATTTACCAGTGGGATTTTCAAAAGATCTTAGCATTAGCGTAACTCTGCTCCCACTGAAGTAAAACGTAAAACTCCCATTGACTTCAATGAGAACAGTGTTCGATCAAGGCTGAGCAAATTTGAAAATCCCACTCTAAGTGGATGCCTTTCCATACGGTATTTTTGTCATACCAAATGGGTCCAATTTAGTGTACAATAGATGTTATATAGCAGAACAAATATACAATGTGAAAGCTAAAGGCAAATAGTACAGCTAATGAAACTTCAGCGCAAAAGATCAAATTCAGAAGGTATGTAGAAAGGTGCAACTTTACTGAAGTTTTACATACATTACACCAGCTCTAAATTTGACCAGAAGATATTATTAAACTCCAGTTTTAAAACATATCACTGTCAAAGATAACAAGAGCCATTTTGGACCAAATGGGGAACAGCAAAGTATCCACAAGAGTATATATATCCTGTAGCAAAGCTTTGGGAAATTTATTTATTTATTTCAAGGACTGACTTGAGTCCTTAAGGGGCTCTTAATATTAATGTTTCCTGGGAACTGTCCTCACCTGACCCACACAAGAAAAATGAAACATGGTAAAATTAGGGTGTTTTCAGTTCTCAGTCCCCAACTCAAAACTCCCATGTGGCGTGTTAATGAATTTAAACAGGCTGCTTAATCTGACCATTTAAATTGTTAAACTTTTCCCAACGTGGCTGATTTCCTAGTCATCATCTCAATGTATGGCACACGTATGTGGACTATTATTGTTTTTTTTGTGCTAAAACCAGTGCGGGCTATAGGAAGTGATCAGTTGGAATGCTACATTTTTGTAAGCCCTTTGCACACTTGCTATTCAGTCAGGTTACGGTACAGGATGGGGAGGTAACCTATTCCTCTTTGCCCACCTCTGACAATAGGATTGATACAAACACAATTTTTCACTTGCTCCCCTGTCATACAAGGTTACTGACGGATGAGACAACTGCTTACCAGTCTCTCCTTCCAGCAGTGCAAATCTCTACCTCCAGTAATGGAGGAAGGCAGTGCCCTGTCACAGCACTGGAAAATGAAGGCAGCTTTCTGTCCTCTCTCTCTCTCTCTGGCAGCTTGGGGCCCGCAAAAAGCATAATGCTGCTCTAAATCCAGTCCCAGTAGATGAGATCCCATCAATAAGAACACCAGCAAAACTGGTGCTAATTGACAAACTTGTTAGCAGTCTCAGGAGAGAGGTCAAGGACTGAATACGCCACAAAGACTGAAATATCATTCCTCTCCCTTAAGGTGTGTTGTCAGGTCCATGTGGGAACCCTACAGTGCTGCTGCCTGCACTGTACTTGCTCTGGGAATTTCACTATCTGGAAATGACACTCCAATATCTTGCACAAGCAGTAAATGATGGGCAGATTCCAATACTATTATTAACTTTAAGTAGCACCTTACTCCAGGATTAATCCCATTGACTTCAATGGGACCAGTCAGGGAGAAAAGTTCTATTCATTGTGTCTATGGGTATAAAAATCTGTCTCTTCCCATCTATATTGTAATAGTGTCCTTACACACAAAGATTTCCCCCCCCCATCAGATACAGCATAGGAGACACGGCTTAAAAACCCACAGTTCAACTTATGATGCAGAACTTTATGTGTAATCGTGAGAGCCCCAGCACTTATCAATGTTAAAAAAATTCAGTAGCAAAGGGAAATAACACAGATTAAAGCCCATCTGCTTTTCAGGCTTGATTTATGAACCTTTGTGCTTCGGAGGAGTGCCCCTGGCACTTACTTAACCATGCCTAACGTAAGAAATCAAATAATTTGTATACAAGAATGAGATAGGAATTTGCAATGATGTTAGGCTACTTGAAAATATACACTTCACTAGCCTCTCTCTTGCATTTATTTCCTGGGGAGGGCGGGGGGAAACACATTAATGCACAGCTATCCTATTCTGCAGAGTTCACTTTTACCTTTAAAGAGCTTGAGTTGATGGCATAATTAGAGAGTTAAATGAGGGGGAAAAGTAAACAGTGCTGGTCATTATGGTTCCAAAACAATCAATGGGAGGCTAAAACCCTATCTTGCACCTTCTTTGCTGGATGTAGAGCTGGTTGGGAAATTTTAGCTGAAATGGTTTTTCATCAAGAAGGGTTTTCAGATGTAAGACGGAATTTTGGAGAGAGCTACCCCAGAACAGAGAGAGCACCCCAGAACAGCTCTGTGCCTAGTGAGAGACGGATTCAAGGTTTCAGATTAACCAGTGAGTTATTGGATATCATAGGGTGTCCCCTTGCTCTTTTTTGTTCCCCAGGAAAATTTTCAAGAGGTATTTTTTTTTTGTCCCAGTGCAGGAGAAAGACATTTGAAAACCTTGGTGGGTAGCGGTGCCTCTTCCCTGAAGTTCCTCATTTGAGGAGCGCTCAACCAGCCCTCATCTGTGGGCTCATTTTCATCCCTCTTCCTATTCAGCATATCCCGTGAAGGGGATTTGGAGGCAACAGGGGCTGCAATGTCACCAGTACATCATCAACCAGTACCACATCTCTCTGTCCTCCAACCGGGAGGAACTGCAGCCTCACCCTCAAAGAACATTCCTCCTTAAATTATGAAGGTAGATACTGATGGGACTTCCATATAGCATTTTCTTTCTTTTTCACCGAGCCAAAACCCTATTACAATGAGACTCTATGGCAGTGAACCACAGTCTCAATGACTCTACGAATAACTCACACTGCAGGGAGCTGAAACTAGAGGCCCCGGACCAACTGCTCGAAGGGCAGAACACTCTACCCGCTTGAGCTAAGAGTAGAACTTCTTCAGCTGGGACTAGTAGCAGATCGCGTGTTTTCTCTGTGGGCAGCCCCTAGAGGGCAACACTATTTGTCCACATAGATAAGAACAATACGTTACCCTGTATATTTACTTAGAAGAATTGGCAAAGATGACTTCTCCTTCCATGGTGGGAGTGTGTCCGCCTACTACCAAAATGGTCTGCAATCTTGGTTCTTACAACACTCCCTTGTTGCTCCTAGATGTTCTGACTGCAGGTGCATCCCTGGAAGACTCTCTTTCTCACTTTTGATTAGCAGAGCAATTGCAGCGATTCCAGTGAACCATCTTATCCCAGGTCTCTGTCACTTCTTTGTTGCACTATTGGAATATATGTTATTTGGGATTAACCATCAAGGCCACCAGGAAATCCCATCTGGTGTTGCACATGGTTGCCGGTTCTTCACAAAGGGTAGACAAATGAGTGATATATCACTCTTGTAGTCCATACTTTGCACTGGCCAGTGCATTTTTGAGAGAAATCTAGAACAAAATGTTGGTCACTATCTAAAAAAAAAATCTCTAAACCAATTTCTTATTATGGCTATAGGATATGACCCTATTCAGTAAATGGCAACCCCCCTCCAAAAAAACCACGTTTGCCTGTTTTGTGCATTTATAGAATCATAAAAATCGAAATGGAAAAGATCTATTGACTTTGTCAGGCCATTCAGTCCATTCTCTTGATATTGCAGGATTTTTCCTGCAGAACATTCTCCACTTCTTTATAAAGTAACAGTTTGAAGTATCAAAAAGATGCAGCCTCCACTATTCCCCTTAAATAGAGTTTCTAGCAATTCAAGAGAGTTAGTCAAACTTCATTGCAATGTCCTGAGACATTACAAAAAAGAAAACCCGTCAAAGTCACTGAAATATATAAAGGATCAAAAATGTATTTTAGGAGAAAGGAAGGATGACCTTGATGTTGAAGTACTGGCCTGGGATCCAGGTGACCTGAGTTACATTCCTAGCTGCCTGTGTTACTTGCAACTCATAGAATATCGGGGTTGGGAGGGACCTCAGGAGGTCATCTAGTACAACCCCCTGCTCAAAGCAGGACCAATCCCCAACTAAATCATCCCAGCCTGGGCTTTGTCAAGCCTGACCTTAAAAATCTCAAAAGGAAGGAGATTCCACCACCTCCCTAGGTAACGCATTCCAGTGCTTCACCACCCTCCTAGTGAAAAAGTTTTTCCTAATATCCAACCTAAACCTCCCACACTGCAACATGAGACCATTACTCCTCATTCTGTTATCTGCTCCCACTGAGAACAACCTAGATCCATCCTCTTTGGAACCCCCTTTCAGGTAGCTGAAAGCAGCTATCAAATCCCCCCTCATTCTTCTCTTCTGCAGACTAAACAATCCCAGTTCCCGCAGCGTCTCCTCATAAATTATGTGTTCCAGTCCCCTAATCATTTTTGTTGCCCTCTGCTGGATGCTTTCCAATTTTTTCACATCCTTCGTGTAGTGTGGGGACCAAAACTGGACACAGTACTCCAGATGAGGCCTCACCAATGTCAAATAGAGGGGAATGATCATGTCCTTCAATCTGCTGGCAATGCCCCTACTTATACAGCTCAAAATGCTGTTAGCCTTCTTGGCAACAAGGGCACACTGTTGACTCAGATCCAGCTTCTCTGTAACCCCTACGTCCTTTTCTGCAGAACTGCTGCCTAGCCATTCGGTCCCTAGTCTGTAGAAGTGCATGGGATTCTTCTGTCCTAAGTGCAGGATTCTGCACTTGTCTTTGTTGAATCTCACCAGATTTCTTTTGGCCCAATCCTCTAATTTGTCTAGGTCCCTCTGTATCCTATCCCTGCCCTCCAGCATACCTATCACTCCTCCCAGTTTAGTGTCGTCTGCAAATTTGCTGAGGGTGCAATTCACGCCATCCTCCAGATCATTAATGAAGATATTGAACAAAACTGGCCCCAGGACTGACCCTTGGGGTGCTCTGCTTGATACTGACTGACAACTAGGCATGGAGCCATTGATCACTACCCGTTGAGCCCAATGATCTAGCCAGCTTTCTATCCACCTTATAGTCCATTCATCCAGCCCATACTTCTTTAACTTGCTGGCAAGAATACTGTGGGAGACCATATCTAAAGCTTTGCTAACGTCAAGGAATAACACGTTCACTGCTTTCCCCTCATCCACAGAGCCAGTTATATCGTCACAGAAGGCAATTAGATTAGTCAGGCATGGCTTGCCCTTGGTGAATCCATGCTGACTGTTCCTGATCACTTTCCTCTCCTCTAAGTGCTTCAGAATTGATTGCTTGAGGACCTGATCCATGATTTTTCGAGGGACCGAGGTGAGGCTGACCGGCCTGTAGTTCCCCGGATCCTCCTTCTTCCCTTTTTTAAAGATGGGCACTACATTAGCCTTTTTCCAGTCATCCGGGACCTCCCCCAATCTCCATGAGTTTTCAAAGATAATGGCCAATGTCTCTGCAATCACATCCGCCAACTCCCTTAGCACCCTTGGATGCAGCGCATCCGGTCCCATAGACTTGTGCTCATCCAGGACTAAATAATCCCGAACCACTTCTTTCTTCACAGAGGGCTGGTCACCTCCTCCCCATGCTGTGCTACGCAGTGCAGTAGTCTGGGAGCTGACCTTGTTCGTGAAGACAGAGGTAAAAAAAGCATTGAGTACATTAGCTTTTTCCACATCCTCTGTCACTAGGTTGCCTCCCTCGTTCAGTAAGGGGCCCACACTTTCCTTGACTTTCTTCTTGTTGCTAACATACCTGAAGAAACAAACTCGTGGAAGCTCCTTCACTTGGGACACCAAAGGAACAATTCTGGGGATGGGCTAGCTGACTTGATAGTCTCTACTGGCTATGTTTCTTTTTTACCTTGATTACATTCAGATTTAGTCACTGAATTATTCATCTACTTTTTCCTATGTTTAGGGAATTCTCTGCTTACATTATATTACATTTCATTGCATACAGCACTCAATGGCATGCCCAGAGTTTTTTATTTAGGATTGCAGGGATTTCTGGGGAAGGTGTGACTATTATCCTGTTTGACTTCTCCCATTTTCTGATGGTGGGAAATGACACCTTTTGCTGTTCTCCTGCTCTGCTGAGGTTTGTGAGTGAGCAGCTAGGAGATATTCACTCTGGAGAAGGAGGGTCATATGCATTCCTACAGATCTCTCATCCCCTCCACACCAAACATAAAAGATATTGTGAACAGAAAGTTGTTTATGATAAAACAGCCTCATTTAAAACATTACTGGGCATGATTAACCAACCAGAACACCTTCAGGCAGCATCAGGAAATACAAGTTCAAATACCTTAAAACCAATGAGCTGAAAATCCTTTATCCAGTGGCCGCAAAACATATCAACTCAGGCACATATATTGTCTGAAGTGTACATTAAACAAGTGTGCTAAGTAGCCACATCCAGAATGAGAAGTGTGACTTGGCTGAATTGAGGCAGAATATGAGAGACTGTGGATGAAGTGCTTTGTGAAGTGTAAGAATCAATGAGTTCAGCAGTTAATGTTCTGTAGGCATCATGAAAAACAAAGGTTTGATTTGCAAGCAGGAGGGGGAGATTTAAAAAACCAAGAACCCTGATAACTTGACCTAGAAGGAAACTCATTAGGAATTATATACTCTGATATATTGAACCTGGGGAATCAAACATTCTGTACTGGAAATGTGACTAGCAGATAAAGTACTAGTGAGGCCCTGTCCTAACTGTGGAAGAATTAAAACAAGGTTTGTTAAAGAGGAATGAATGGAGGAAGGGAATGAACAGCAGAAGAATAAAAGCAGAGAGAGAGAGAGAATGGTGAGAAGGTATGAAACATATTGGATGCAGGAGGGAGGGATTGTGGAACATGGCGAGGTGATAAAAGGGTTATTTGACATGCAGTGAAGGCAAAAAGTGATCTGAGAAAAGAAAGTTAATGAGTAGTGTAGATCACACAGTATAAGATAAACGGAGGTGTACCTACAAGGCATCCAGGGAGCATTCACATAAAGAGGGGATAGTAGTATGCAACTGGGAAAGGAAACTCTAAAAATCTGAAGATAAATCTGATCATAAACAAGCACCAATATACCCAACTGGAAGGAAAAATAAGTTGTGTGAGCATAAATTTGAAATAACTTCTCAAAGGTGTTACATGGAAACCAAATTGCTACGTAAATAATGCAATGGACCAAATCCAAGGCTGGTTAAATAGGTGTAACCTTCTATTGAACTTGATGGAAGTTGTGCTTGCATATGGTGAGCTTGAAATTGAGCCAGATATTTCTTTGCAAAAGGCCAGAGTCTGCTCCCAGCTACACCAGCGTCAATCCAGAGTCAATATGGTTTAATCTAGATTTAGGCCTTTGTGGTCGAGAGCAGAATTTGGCCCCAGATGAATTACACTGTAATTGTGCATTTGGTTACCATTGTTGTTAGCCGTGGCTGGATTTTGGTTTGAATGATAAATCATGGCAGCAGCCCTGTTACACAGGAATCTTCCTGTATCTGCCATCCAAAATGGCTACCGTCCCCAGATTCGGGCGTGCAAATGCTGAGTGCCATTCAGACCAAAGGGGGATTAGCCAGAACCAACCCAAACCATCACCAAAGACCTTGAATCAAATTTATATTTTAAGTTTGAATAATTATTTTGTTCTGTTATTTTTTATTTGCCCTGCAAAACAGACCATAACTAGAGCAGTTTATTTAGTATGCCCAGAGCTTGAATTTCAGAGATAAAATGGGACCAGATCTAAGTATCCTCAGTTCACACTGAATGTCTCAATGTCACAGGAAATTCCCACTGACATCACCTCCAAGGAAGGTCTCAGCACCTCACAGGATTAGGCCCATTAATACCTTTGTGAGGTACAGTAGTATTAATGTACCCTTTTGTAAGACGGGGGAGCCCAGACACACAGGTGACATGACTATCCTGGAAGTGATTCTGCACGTTGAGTAAAACAGAATTTAGAATTCAGGTATTGCTCACCCTGAACTCAAGGCACTAGATCAAGATACCTCATTGAAGTCAATAGTGAAAGAGCAATGGCATCAGTCAGAGATTCAGTGATGTAAAGATTCAGATAGGTAAACATTTGGGAATGGGATTTTCCAAAGTACTCATCATTGGCATAACTCTGTCCCCAGTGAAGTCAGCAATAAAAGGCTTCCCATTGATATCATGGTCAAGCTCCTGCTGACTTCAGTGAGAGCCAAGTCAGGCCAGCACTGAAAATGCTACTCCAGCTGTTTAGATGAACCCTATACATCACAAGAGTGATGTAGTGGTGGGAGTCAGCCATAGACCACCGGACCAGGGGGATGAGGTGGATGAGGCTTTCTTCCGGCAGCTCACGGAAGCTACTAGATCGCATGCCCTGATTCTCATGGGTGACTTTAATTTTCCTGATATCTGCTGGGAGAGCAATACAGCGGTGCATAGACAATCCAGGAAGTTTTTGGAAAGCGTAGGGGACAATTTCCTGGCGCAAGTGCTAGAGGAGCCAACTAGGGGGGGTGCTTTTCTTGACCTGCTGCTCACAAACCGGGTAGAATTAGTGGGGGAAGCAAAAGTGGATGGGAATCTGGGAGGCAGTGACCATGAGTTGGTTCAGTTCAGGATCCTGACGCAGGGAACAAAGGTAAGCAGCAGGATACGGACCCTGGACTTCAGGAAAGCAGACTTCGACTCCCTCAGGGAACGGATGGCCAGGATCCCCTGGGGGACTAACTTGAAGGGGAAAGGAGTCCAGGAGAGCTGGCTGTATTTCAAGGAATCCCTGTTGAGGTTACAGGGACAAACCATCCCGATGAGTCGAAAGAATAGTAAATATGGCAGGCGACCAGCTTGGCTTAATGGTGAAATCCTAGCGGATCTTAAACATAAAAAAGAAGCTTACAAGAAGTGGAAGGTTGGACATATGACCAGGGAAGAGTATAAAAATATTGCTCGGGCATGTAGGAATGTTATCAGGAGGGCCAAATCGCACCTGGAGCTGCAGCTAGCCAGAGATGTCAAGAGTAACAAGAAGGGTTTCTTCAGGTATGTTGGCAACAAGAAGAAAGCCAAGGAATGTGTGGGCCCCTTACTGAATGAGGGAGGCAACCTAGTGACAGAGGATGTGGAAAAAGCTAATGTACTCAATGCTTTTTTTGCCTCTGTTTTCACTAACAAGGTCAGCTCCCAGACTGCTGCGCTGGGCATCACAAAATGCGGAAGAGATGGCCAGCCCTCTGTGGAGATAGAGGCGGTTAGGGACTATTTAGAAAAGCTGGACGTGCACAAGTCCATGGGGCCGGAGGAGTTGCATCCGAGAGTGCTGAAGGAATTGGCGGCTGTGATTGCAGAGCCACTGGCCATTATCTTTGAAAACTCGTGGCGAACCAGGGAAGTCCCGGATGACTGGAAAAAGGCTAATGTAGTGCCAATCTTTAAAAAAGGGAAGAAGGAAGATCCTGGGAACTACAGGCCAGTCAGCCTCACCTCAGTCCCTGGAAAAATCATGGAGCAGGTCCTCAAAGAATCAATCCTGAAGCACTTGTATGAGAGGAAAGTGATCAGGAACAGCCAGCATGGATTCACCAAGGGAAGGTCATGCCTGACTAATCTAATCGCCTTTTATGATGAGATTACTGGTTCTGTGGATGAAGGGAAAGCAGTGGATGTATTGTTTCCTGACTTTAGCAAAGCTTTTGACACGGTCTCCCATAGTATTCTTGTCAGCAAGTTAAGGAAGTATGGGCTGGATGAATGCACTATAAGGTGGGTAGAAAGCTGGCTAGATTGTCGGGCTCAACGGGTAGTGATCAATGGCTCCATGTCTAGTTGGCAGCCGGTATCAAATGGAGTGCCCCAAGGGTCGGTCCTGGGGCCGGTTTTATTCAATATCTTCATAAATGATCTGGAGGATGGTGTGGATTGCACTCTCAGCAAATTTGCGGATGATACTAAACTGGGAGGAGTGGTAGATACGCTGGAGGGGAGGGATAGGATACAGAAGGACCTAGACCAATTGGAGGATTGGGCCAAAAGGAATCTGATGAGGTTCAATAAGGATAAGTGCAGGGTCCTGCACTTAGGACGGAAGAACCCAATGCACAGCTACAGACTAGGGACCGAATGGCTAGGCAGCAGTTCTGCAGAAAAGGACCTAGGGGTGACAGTGGACGAGAAGCTGGATATGAGTCAGCAGTGTGCCCTTGTTGCCAAGAAGGCCAATGGCATTTTGGGATGTATAAGTAGGGGCATAGCGAGCAGATCGAGGGACGTGATCGTTCCCCTCTATTCGACATTGGTGAGGCCTCATCTGGAGTACTGTGTCCAGTTTTGGGCCCCACACTTCAAGAAGGATGTGGATAAATTGGAGAGAGTCCAGCGAAGGGCAACAAAAATGATTAGGGGACTGGAACACATGACTTATGAGGAGAGGCTGAGGGAGCTGGGATTGTTTAGCCTGCAGAAGAGAAGAATGAGGGGGGATTTGATAGCTGCTTTCAACTACCTGAAAGGGGGTTCCAAAGAGGATGGCTCTAGACTGTTCTCAATGGTAGCAGATGACAGAACGAGGAGTAATGGTCTCAAGTTGCAGTGGGGGAGGTTTAGATTGGATATTAGGAAAAACTTTTTCACTAAGAGGGTGGTGAAACACTGGAATGCGTTACCTAGGGAGGTGGTAGAATCTCCTTCCTTAGAGGTTTTTAAGGTCAGGCTTGACAAAGCCCTGGCTGGGATGATTTAACTGGGAATTGGTCCTGCTTTGAGCAGGGGGTTGGACTAGATGACCTTCTGGGGTCCCTTCCAACCCTGATATTCTATGATTCTATGATTCTGTTTGAAACTCTAGTTCATCGAAAACTCAGCCAGAAATCTCCTGCTAATAGATACATAGTTTCTGGTACTGTTTCCAATTGCACCATACTAGAAGGATAGCCTTTCCCACTTAGTTCAGCCCTTCCCATACAGAATGAGAAAGTGAAAAAAATTATCCAGATATTTTCAACCATAAATTCACTTGAGGTTCAGTCCAACGTTGGACAAAAACTGAGGTCTGTTCTTTTTCTACCTGAGCCATCCTTACTTATCTGCTATGATACAATGGACCAAATTAATCCCTGGTGAACCCCCACTTAAATCAAGGGCATTACATTACAATGAATCTGCCCCCACAATAGTTATGTCCTTCAATAAGGCCACCTTCACTCCAGTTCCTTTGTCATCCACATCATTATTTTAGCTCTTAAAAGGCTGCCATTCATTCCTATGAGCATGGCTTCTGGCATATCGGAAAATATAACATGGCGTAGAAACAGTGAACTGGATGACAACTCAGAATGTTTTCAATGAAAATAAATACTGCTTTGAGGTGGACTAACTGATGCTGAAGAAAAGGCTTACGTTACTATTATTTGTACGACAGGAGCCTCTAGAGTATTAGGGTCCCACTGAGCAGGTCCTTCACAAACAGATAATAAGAGATGGTCCCTGTGCTAAAGAGCTTCAAAGCCAAATAGAGAAGGTAGATGAAGAGTTGGAAAAGAAATAGATGAAGTGACTTGCCCAAGGGCATACAGATGGTCAGTGGTAGGAATTGCATCCAAGTTTCTGTATCCTTGGTCCAGTGCCCTATCTACTGAACCATGCTACCTTTTCTACAGCCACTACCTTGACCCTTGTATATTACGTGGGGAGGATAGCAGAGCCGGGGTACAGAAGCTTTTAAAATAATGAGCGCACTCACATTGCACCTTCTAGATTCAATTGAAAACATGTTTGAAGATTACACTGATACATTCAGTTAGCACTTACTAAATGGAGATTTTGCAAAAGCCAGTGCATTTTTTTTTAAATAATTACTATACTGAGTAGTGAATAAAATTCCTCAGCCTCACACAGACACTTTCTGTTGGACGTGGCTCAAGGCTATTGTGTGACTACTTACGTTTGTCCCAGAGTCATAGAGTTTTAGGCCAGAAGAGATCACCAGGGCACCTAATCTGATTTCTTGCATGTTAAACCCCATCCTATTACCCCTGTATTGAACCCAATAACTGACACGGGACTAAAGTATTTCAACCCCTGTGTGCATGTGCGTGCTTGTATATTTCAGTATTCCTTATTTTAACTAAAGAACATATTTAATATCTGACAATCCCAGCTGTAGGTCCGTGCTGGGTAATGCATAGAAATGTCCATTTAATCTTATAATCAGATTTTGCTTACCAAAACTGTGTAAATCCCACCAACAGTTTAACACAATATTCAGTCTTCTGGGTCGCAAATGAGTCCTGGGCACTGGTGGACAATTAGACTACCATATGGCTCCCTTGCTACATTTCAAATTATGTTTTTGGAGCTATTCTAGAAGAAGATGTGAAAGTCAGATTGATCTTCAACATCACAGCCATAAAAATTTGAAGGTAGACAAGCATCAATATATGGAAAAAGGAGGAATGAAAGACTTTGAGTAGACTCAAAGCAGCTTCATGTATCTTTGACATGAGAACGAAAAGCTACAGGAGTTGTACTGATGGATATTATTCCCCATTTTTGACTATATAGAGATTGTTTTGCTTTACTTTTTTTATTGGAAAGTGGGGATATTCTCTACTCTTGCTATATTTACTAGTATGTGTCAGACAAGGCAGAAGAGCTAAAATGATAATGACCTTGAAGGCAGAATTTCAATTTACAGGTAGCTCCTTTCCAGTTTAATGACTTTTATAGAAAGCACAGACAATAGGATTTAATCATTCAGCACTGTTGCCCACATAAAAGTGAAGGCAACTTCTAAAGCAGCTCGCTCCATAATGAAGCGGCAGAAAAGAATTTGTATGCAAAAGGAAATGGGGAAGCTGATGTAGAGCTGCAAAGTCAGAAGTCTTTTACTCTCCAGAGGTAAATTCATAAAGATTGCCCTTCAGTAAACAGAGTGGTAAAGTGCTCTAACTCTGCCAATGTTTCGCATTTGTGCTGTGAATGACAGAAACTGATGAGATGTATTTGGTAATTAGGGATGCAATTTAAATTTGAGTAGGTTTATGAGCATTTGATGTTAAATGATCTAAACATTGGCAATGGCATGTCCTTCTGTGCGGTAATGTCTTGAGCTACAAGGCATCCAAATCACCGACCATTCATGTGCCACCTGGCCATATTTTAAAGATGTTATATAGGCTCTCTCCACTACTGAAAGTCAAATGCTTCGCAGGAGCCCGGGGACTGTAAAAGATATAGTAGGCGGGAAAAAAATGATCCATATTTACTAAGCTGCTTCTGTTTATATCATAGCCAGGGACAGTTTGTTCGTGCAATGTTCTCAGCAGCGTCCGGTTGTTTAAAATATAAGACAGGATTTGCAAACTCAAAATAAATCACGTCTGCATTTTCTGTATTGAATTTCCCATATTTGCTGCCTATAACTTCCCATCAACATTTCAGTGAGGAGCAAGATGAAACAGATGCATAGGAAGAGGATTCCAAATAAATCAGAGTCCAATGGATGAATTCAGATTTGCACATGGTACCCGTGAGTGGTAAGAATTGCATGAGGCACTCTTCCCCTTCTAACCAGCACTGTTGTTTAACTCATGTCTGTGTGAACGCTGTATTCCCCCTCCCCCTGTCCAGTTGATATACATAGTTAAATGCATTAATGCTATTATTACAAAATCCTTGGGGTGATGTTGGGTAACTAAAAAAAAATAAGACCCGCCACACTAGGCCTCAAACAAATAAAATATAACTGTTGCCTTTCTCTAAAAGAAAAGAAAAGACTAACATATGGCTCAGTCACTACAGGGAGAGCTAAAGGAGGAACTAGGCTGAGGAACATCCATGCATATGAGGAATTCATTGAGAGTATTCATATGGAGACATCCAAGGCTGAGGAAATTATCCTGCTAGAGAGGACTGCTGTCACACCCCTGGGGGAGGAGAATATGGCTCTGTCACAGGGAGGACACTGGCTGCTGGTTACTTCTAGCAGCAAGCAGTGTTCCACCTCTACTCCCAATCCATCCACCATAGTGATAAAGAACCATTATGCAGCCCCGATAATGAGCAATGAGAAATTGCCCCCAAAGATGGAGAGCAGAAGCCACATACCCCCACGGCTGGGAGGATCACAGCCACCACTCCCAGGAGGAAACATAGGGTAGTGGTAGTTGGTGACTCTCTTTTGAGGGGGATGGAGGCTCCCATCTGTCAACCTGACATGGCATCCCAGGAAGTATGCTGCCTGCCAGGGGCCTGTATCCGAGACCTTATGGAGGGATTGTCGAGGATCATCTAGCCCTTTGACTACTACCCCATGCTACACAACCATTTGGGCACTAATGATACTGCAAGTTATGACCCTGAGCAGATCAGAAGTGACTACAGGGCTCTGGGAGTAAGGGTGAAGGAGTTAGGAGCATGGGTGGTGTTCTCTTCGGTCCTTCTCCTCAAAGGTAGGGGTCTTTCTACAGAAAAAGATGCATCCTGGAGGTGAATGATGGACTCCGAGGATGGTGTCACTAGGAGGGCTTCGGGATCCTTGACCATGGGATGTTGTTCTGGGGAAAAGGACTGCTAAGCAGAGATGGGATCCACCTACCCAGGAAGGGTAAGAGCATATTTGGATACAGACTGGATAACCTAGGGAGGAGGGATTTAAACTAGGTTCGATGGAGGTCAGAGACAAAAGCCCACAGGTAAGTCAAAAACATGGAGGCCTGGGAGAAGTGTCGGAATCTGGGGGGGGAGCATGGGCCATTGTAGCAGAAATAAGGGAAAGACAAGAAAGAACATGGGGTGGGGGGGAGAAAGGTGATGAAATCAGTTCTTAGATGTCTCTGTACCAATGTGAGAAGTATGGGGGAAAAAGCAGTAAAACCTAAACATGCTAATTAATAAACACAACTATGATATAGTTGGCATCACAGAGATATGGTGGGATAATACACACAATTGGAATATTGGTATAGAAGAGTACAGCTTGCTCTGGAAAGACAGGGAGGGGAAAAGGGAGGAGGTATTGCCTTATATATGAAAAATGTATACACTTGGACTGAGGTTGAGATGGAAATAGGAGACAGACTTGTTGAAAGGGTCTGGGTAAGGATAAAAGGTTGTGGGTTTTTTTTTTTTTTTAAAGGTGATGGCATGATAGGAGTCTACTACAGATCACCTTGCCAGGAAGAACTAACAAAATCATCCAAAGCAAAGGACTTGGTGGTGATGGGGGACTTCAACTGCCCAAACATCTGTTGGGAAAATAACACAGCAGGGAACAGATATCCAAAAAGTTCTTGGAATACATTGGGGACCATTTTTGATTTCTGAAGGTGGAAAAGTCACTAAGGGAGAGGCTGTTCTATATTTGATTTTGACAAATAGGGAGGAACTAGTTGAGAATTTGAAAGCAGAAGGCAGCTTGGGTGAAAGTGATCATGAATCGATAGAGTTTGTGATTCTAAGGAATGGTAGGAAAGAAAACAGCACAATAAAGACAGTGGATTTCAAGAAGACAGACTTCAGCAAACTCAGGTAATTGTTAGGTAAGATCCCATGGGAAGCAAGTCTAAGGGGGAAAACCGTTCAAGAGTTGGCAGTTTTTCATAGAGACATAATTAAGGGCACAAAAACAAACTATCCCACTATGTTGGACAAATAAGTAGTATGACAAGAGACCACCCTGGCTTCACTAGGAGATCTTTAAAGATCTGATACCCAAAAAAGAGTCCTACAAAAAGTGGAAACTAGGTCAAATTACAAAGGATGAATATAAACAATAACATAAGTGTGTAGGGATGAAATTAGAAAGGCCAAGGCACAAAATAAAATTAAAATAGCTAGAGACAGAGTAAAAAAAAATCTACAAATACATTAGAAGGAAAAGGAAGACCAAGGACATGGTAGGCCCATTACTCAATGCGGGGAGTGGGGAGAAGAATAACAGAAAATGTGGAAATGGCAGAAGTGTTAAATGACTTTTCACCAAAAAGTTTAGTAGTAATTGGACATCTAACTTTGAATAGCAGTGAAAATGACATAGGATCAGAGGCTAAAATAGAGAAAGAACAAGTTAAAAATTAATTAGACAAGTTAGATGTCTTCAAGTCACCAGGGCCTGATGAAATACATCCTAGAATACTCAAGAAGACTAAGGAGACATCTTAGCCATTAGCAATTATCTTTGAAAAGTCATGAAAGACTGGTGAGAGTCCAGAGGACTAGAAAAGGGAAAATATAGTGCCAATCTATACAAAGGGAAATAAGGACAACCCAGGGAATTGCAAACCAGTCAGCTTAACTTCTGTACCTGGAAAGACAATGGAGCAAATAATTAAGCAATCAATTTGCAAACATCAACAAGATAATAAGGTGCTAAATAACAGTGAGAATGGATTTCTCAAGAAGAAATCATGTTAAACGAACCTAATAGCTTTCTTTGACTGGGTAACACGCCTTGTGGATGGGGGGGGGGAAGTGGTAGATGTGATATATCTTGACTTTAGTAAGACTCTTGCATGACCTTCTCATAAACAAACTAGGGAAACACAGCCTAGATTGATGGAGCTACTATTAAGTGGGTGCAGAACTGGTAGAAAAACCATTCCCAGAGCACAGTGATCAGTGTCTCACAATCAAGCTGGAAGGGCATCAAGTGTGGTCCCACAGGGATCAGTTCTGGGTCTAGTTCTGTTCAATACCTTCATCAGTAATTTAGATAATGGCAAAGAGAATACATTTATGAAGTTTTCAGACAATACCAAGCTCGGAGAGATTGCAAATGCTTTGAAGGATAGGATTATAATTCAAAATGATCTGGACAAACTGGAGAAATGGTCCAAAGTAAACAGGATGAAATTCAATAAGGACAAATGCAAATTACTCCACTTAGGAAGGAACAATCACTTGCACACATATAAAATGGGAAATAACTGCCTAAAAAGGAGTACCACGGAAAGCTATCTAGGGGTCATAGTGATCCCAAGCTAAGTATAAATCAACAGTGTAACACTGTTGCAAAAAAAAAGGAAACATCTTTCTGGGAGGTATTAGCAGGAGTGTTGTAAGCAAAATATGAGAATTCTTCCCCTCTACTCCACACTGATTAGGCCTTGTCAAGATTCCTTCCCCACTCTGAACTCTAGGGTACAGATGTGGGGACCTGCATGAAAAATCCCCTAAGCTTATTTTTACCAGCTTAGGTTAAAACTTCCCCAAGGTACAAACTATTTTACCTTTTGCCCTTGGACTTTATTGCTGCCACCACCAAGCGTCTAACAAATATATAACCGGGAAAGAGCCCAATTGAATCATAGAATATCAGGGTTGGAAGGGACCCCAGAAGGTCATCTAGTCCAACCCCCTGCTCAAAGCAGGACCAATTCCCAGTTAAATCATCCCAGCCAGGGCTTTGTCAAGCCTGACCTTAAAAACCTCTAAGGAAGGAGATTCTACCACCTCCCTAGGTAACGCATTCCAGTGTTTAAATTGGAAACGTCTTTCCCCCCAAAATCCTTCCCAAACCCTACACCCCCTTTCCTGGGGAAGACTTGATAAAAATCCTCACCAATTTGCATAAGTGAACACAGACCCAAACCCTTGGATCTTAAGAACAATGAAAAAGCAATCACGTTCTTAAAAGAAGAATTTTAGTTGAAGAAAAAAAGTAAAAGAATCACCTCTGTAAAATCAGGATGGTAAATACCTTACAGGGCAATCAGATTCAAAACAGAGAATCCCTCTAGGCAAAACCTTAAGTTACAAAAAGATACAAACACAGGAATATACATTCCATTCAGCACAGCTTATTTTATCAGCCATTTAAACAAAACAGAATCTAACGCATATCTAGCTAGATTACTTACTAAGTTCTAAGATTCCATTCCTTTTCTGTTCCCGGCAAAAGCAACATACAGACAGAGAGAGCCTTTGTTTCTCCCCCCCAGCTTTGAAAGTATCTTGTCTTCTCATTGGTCATTTTGGTCAGGTACCAGCGAGGTTATCCTAGCTTCTTAACCCTTTACAGGTGAAAGGGTTTTTCCTCTGGCCAGGAGGGATTTAAAGGTGTTTACCCTTCCCTTTATATTTATGACAGGCCTCAACTAGAGGATTGTGTCCTGTTATGGGTGTCACATTTCAGAAAAGATGTAGACAAATTGGAAAAAGTCCAGAGAAGAGCAACCAAAATTATTAAAGGTCTAGAAAACATGACCTCTGAGGGAAGATTGAAAAAAAATGGGTTTGTTTAGTGTGAAGAAGAGAAGACTGAGAGGGAACACTTTTAGAGTGCTTTCCCTTCACCGTCTCCTCTGGTTCTTGTCACGGAGACAGAAAGCAGAAGACCAGAAGTCTGAAGTGCAGGCAACACTATGTTTATTGAGGTTAGTTCTAAACAAGCATATTCATTGCTCTACATGCCGGCACAGTCTGTTCCCCAGTATTCCGTTCCCAGCTCTGACATAGCAGAGCATTTACCCCATGTCCACCTTCCCAGCTCTGACGCCGCAGAGCCTTGCCTATGTCCCTATTCCCGTTCCCCATTCTCATTTTCCATTCCCTATTCCCCCCTTCTCCTTCTTAGAAGGCCCAAATTTACTTGCAGTGCCACCCCTTACAAGTTAGGGTCATGTTCCATTTTGGGTCTGGGGTCTTCATCCCACTCCTTCCGTACCCCATGGGAGGGATAAGGAGTAAGGTTGTGCTGCGGTCAGGGAAGGGCATTTCTTTGGTCTTTTAATGTTTTATACCTCCTCCTCCCTGCAAGCTCCTTTGCCCCTCTTGCCTGGTTGCTTGACTTTGCCTTGAGATAGGGCTTGAGGCAATCTTAAATGTGCTCTTGAGTAACACTTTAACTGCTCTTATCTGTTCCCATTGTGGTAACAAATCCAGCTGACTAGGCAGAAGCAACATCACAGTGTCTTTGTCCCTTGTTTACACATTTTAGTATAAGAGTATCAAAAAGTCAAACCCTAAATTCTATCCCAGGCTAACAAACAGACCTATATACTAATACACATGATAAGAGTTTTCAAGTACATAAAAGGTTGTTACAAGGAGGGAGGAAAATTGTTCTTCTTAACCTCTGAGGATATGACAAGAAACAATGGGCTTAAATTGCAGCAAAGGAGGTTTAGGTTGGACATTAGGAAAAACTTCCTGTCAGGGTGGTTAAGCACTGGAATAAATTGCCTAGAGAGGTGGTGAAATCACCATCACTGGAGATCTTTAAGAGCAGGTTAGACAAACACCTGTCAGTGATGGTCTGGATAATACGTAGTCCTGCCATGAGTGCAGGGGACTGCACTATTTTGAGATTTATCAAGGAGCCTAAGATCTCAGATGATGCAAATTTACCTGGGTTTGAAGCTGTCCTCCTGGAGATGGCATTTCTTGAAAAACACTGACAAAGCACTCACCTGAAAAACAAGTGCTGGGAATGGTTTCTGGTTGTATGTGCTTTCATTAAGTTCATTAAGGGCAACGTAGAAGCAGGTCATAAACCATTGGAACCCATATTAACCAATGTGCATGGTACCACCTATATGTCAGAAAGTGATCATGATATTGTAAAACTGTTAAATGTGATGTACAAGCTCAGTAAGAAACCTATGGCATACATGTTTTAAGGGAGCTGGAGGGAAAAACAATTTGAAGTAAGTGTGACTCAAGTCCTACACCATTTCCAAGACAATTTTGGAGAAGCTAAAACAAGAGACACAAAATGAACCAACTTTACAAGAGCCTCATAGGTTCTAGGCAGAAAGCCAACAGACAAGCCCTGGAACTACTAGACATGAAATGTACTGGAACTATTGGGATGAAATTGCTGCATATGATGGGATTCTGTGCAAACTGTAGCAAGTTCTAATTGCACAGCATAAGGCTGGAAATGCTAAGCATATGCCAAAGTGTTCATCTGAATGACATTGTAAGACCAGAGCCTGAGCTGTACAAATTATGGCAAGCCAAGGATGCTGCCATTGGACACATGGCATCCAAGTGTGAAATGGACAATAACTACAGGAAGCAGAAGGCAAAACAACCATTGAAACCACAGGAAATTCCTGATGAATCTTGGCTCCTGACAGGCACTGTTCCATAAATTTATGAACGGATTCATGTGATAAATTTGCCTGCAACAATAGGGACTGGACTCAAGTCCTATATTCTTATTTAAATTAAACAGGGAAGATTGCCTCATATTAGTTACGTTATTGATCTTTTTTCTTTTTTTTTTTCAAAATTGTGATACTATATCTTTACACATGTGATATAACAAACCCCCCCCCCATATAGTGCAATATAGTACACACAATATATTAATACATTAGCACTTACCCTCGGATTCCAGATGAGATAGGGGCTCCAGACAGTTAATGGCCTACGATTCACGAATAACTCATTTGGGCAGTACTTGTTGATGCATCAGTTCAAGAACACCTAGTCAAGCTGTCAGTGTGGATAGTCTGTGGGACAGAGTGTCCTTACACCACTGCATGTTTTGATTCCCGATTCCCTGGCCATCACTGTGTTTCTCTCAGTGGCATCGGAAGAATGTTCTCAATTTGTTTGCTGCACTCTAAAATAAAATAGATTATGGTGTATGTGCATGAAAAATCAAAAGGAGTACTTGTGGCACCTTAGAGACTAACCAATTTATTAGAGCATAAGCTTTCGTGAGCTACAGCTCACTTCCTCAGATGCATATCGTGGAAACTGCAGCAGACTTTATATATACACAGAGAATATGAACCAATACCTCCTCCCACCCCACTGTCCTGCTGGTAATAGCTTATCTAAAGTGATCATCAGGTGGGCCATTTCCAGCACAAATCCAGGTTTTCTCACCCTCCACCCCCCCACACAAATTCACTCTCCTGCTGGTAATGGCTCATCCAAACAAAAACTTCAAATCCAGACTCCAGCGAGAAACTGCTGAATTGGAATTCATTTGCAAATTGGATACTATTAATTTAGGCTTAAATAGAGACTGGGAGTGGCTAAGTCATTATGCAAGGTAGCCTGTTTCCTCTTGTTTTTTCCTACCCCCTCCCCCCCAGATGTTCTGGTTTAACTTGGATTTAAACTTGAAGAGTGGTCAGTTTGGATGAGCTATTACCAGCAGGAGAGTGAGTTTGTGTGTGTATGGGGGTGGGGGGATGTGAGAAAACCTGGATTTGTGCAGGAAATAGCCCAACTTGATTGTCATGCACATTGTGTAAAGAGTTGTCACTTTGGATGGGCTATCACCAGCAGGAGAGTGAATTTGTGTGGGGGGGTGGAGGGTGAGAAAACCTGGATTTGTGCTGGAAATGGCCCACCTGATGATCACTTTAGATAAGCTATTACCAGCAGGACAGTGGGGTGGGAGGAGGTATTGGTTCATATTCTCTGTGTATATATAAAGTCTGCTGCAGTTTCCACGATATGCATCTGAGGAAGTGAGCTGTAGCTCACGAAAGCTTATGCTCTAATAAATTGGTTAGTCTCTAAGGTGCCACAAGTACTCCTTTTCTTTTTACGAATACAGACTAACACGGCTGTTACTCTGAAACATGAAAAATCACCAACACTAAAACTTGGACCCCAAAGCGTGCCCTGCATAGTCTCATAAGCCATTAACAAATTCATGGCTATGCATAAATTGTCAGGTACTGAAATAATTTTCAGGTTTCAGAGTAGCAGCCGTGTTAGTCTGTATCCGCAAAAGGAAAAGGAGTACTTGTGGCACCTTAAAGACTAACAAATTTATTTGAGCATAAGCTTTCAAGAGCTACAGCTCATACACACACAGACATCTTCTTTGCCAGGCCTAAATAATTTAGAGATGGTGGGGGGTGGGGGGGAAGAGAAGCTCCTTACACACACATTTGTAAAATCTGCCCCAAAGACCCAGATCACCTTGATTTTAGTTAAATATATGGAGCTTCCCCCCACCCCATCTCTAAATATTTAGGCCTAGCAAAGAAGAGGCATGCACCTGCTTTCAGGAACCGTGCATCCACCCACTTCCCCATTCCCATATACACATTCCAAAATTCGATTTCCCTTGGTAACATTTATGTTGTGTACCTGGAAGAGTACATGAGAGTTCAACATCTACCAGAACTATAATTTCTACTGTCAAGGGAGCCGGAGAGTACATGCTACATCAGGAATAAAATATAAGGTTAAAGATGATATTTCCTCAGGCTGTTAAAAAAAACATAGAAAATGTATTAGGTAACTCTGCTATTCCCACAAGCTAAGGGAGGACTCATGGCCAATTCATCATCTCATACCCTTATTTTCTGCTCCTAGCAGATTAGAAGGGGCGATCAGTATCTTCTTCAAATACTGAATTAAAGTTGTGGCCACAATTTCATCAGTGTCTCATCTTACTGTATCTAACTGATCTTTAAACAACCTCCAGGACATGTTGGTGTCCCATAAAAAGAGTGCTGAATTGCTACAGTAATAGAAATCGGTATCCTAAGTAGATAAGGGCACACTGAGTATTCATGCAATATCCGTATGGGAGAAAGAACCCCCCCCCCTTTTTTTCAATATATTTTTACATTTTTAAAAAGTTAATTTTGTACTGGCAAAAGGTTCTAGACTGACAGCTCTGGAGGCTGAAGTCTTTTGTTTATTCACAGAAAAGGTACAACACAAACACCTGTGTAGACATCTACATGGTTTGTTCCACCAAAAGTCAGAGAAGGTTACTAACATTTGAAAATGGGTAGTGTGACAGACCCAGACCAGTGGGGTACAGGAGACTGGTAGGGGGCAAATATACTGTCCACTGGATGAATAGTTTTCTGTTCCTTGAGTGACCAGAGCAGGGGCTGCCCTAGAGCAATCAGGAACCTGCTAGAACCCATTAAGACAGGCAAGCTAATCAAGACACCTGGAACCGATTAAGAACTTTCTAGAATCAATTATGGCAGGCAGGCTAATCAGGACACCTGGGTTAAAAAAGGACCTCCCATCAGTTAGTAGGGGGCGTGCGTAAGGAGCTGGGAATGAGAGGATATGCTGCTGGAGGACTGAGGAGTACAAGTGTTATCAGACACCAGGAGGAAGGTCCTGTGGTGAGGATAAAGAAGGTGTTGGGAGAAGGCCATGGGGAAATAACCCAGGGAGTTGTAGCTGTCATGCAGCTCTTACAGGAGGCACTCCAGACAGCTGCAATCCACAGGACTCTGGGCTGGAACCCAGAGTAGAGGGTAGGCCCAGGTTCCCTCCAAACCTCCCAACTCTGGACGCAACACAGGAGGTTCCACCAGAGGGAAAGGTCTCTGGGCTGTTCCCCGACCTACATGGTGGATCAGCAGAGACGGTGGGGGGTTCTTCTTCTCTTTTTCCCCATGCTGGCCAGTGATGTGGTTATTTGAGTGAACAGCAGATTTGAGCCATGAAGATGGCCAAACTGAGGCTGCCATGAATCTCTGAGGTGAGCAAATCCACCAATAAGCACAGAACCCACCAAGGTACAAGAGGAACGTTATCACAGTAGGTACACTTGATATGTTAAATATGGAATCACTGGCAGTTTACATGTGTCAGTAAATCTCTTAATATGTCTGATTTGAGCCAGGGAAGGAAAAGGTTGCCCTGTCTGTCCTAAGGAATTGACACTGATCAATGTGCCTCAATCCTATTGATGAAAAGGTTGCTCAGAATAGACTATCAGATGAGATTACCAATAAAAGTGCCATTGAATGACACCAGTGGTGTGGATTTTGTGCACACCTCTCCACTGGGAATCAACTGCAGACCATCACATTTTTTCAGATAAGCTACTGAGAAGCCATCAAATGGTAATAACATATGGTGACTACTGACCTAAGTTAAAGTTGAGCTAGCGGTGGGGAGTCTATTACCATCAATTACCATTATCTCTCTATTCCTCACCAAAGGATTTTTTTTTATTTTAAATGCAAAGATTCTTAGTGCCAAATTCTCCATCCCAACTAGCTGTTGAGAAAGGTCCTGAACGTAGCAGAACTTGTGCGGTTCCACTGCATGGAGAGGACTCTGACGATGACCGCTTCTCCTGTGCCAAAGGAGCTGTGTTCTGGATGAGCTCCATCCCCTGTATCATGAAGAAGGGAGTTAGGTGGATGGGCTGAGGGTGATACAGGCATGTAGATAGTAGATCTGCAACTACAAAACCCCACTGGCTAGTCCCCTTCCAAAGATTTGCAGGGGTTCTGGTGGCCTTCAGACTAGAGTAGCAGCTGTGAAGTGACTGTCCTGCTGAACGGCCACAAGGACTCCTTGTTGTTTTTGTCCCCACTAAGTGCATTGGAAATTGCCTGCAAAGCCTGTTGATTCTGAGTTTGACCACGAGAGAAAGGGCTTGAGCCTGCACTGAAGTCAATGGGAGTTTTGATCTTAACGGGAACCGTATCAGGGGTTGAATCTATTTTTAAAAAAAATCCCCCCAAAAGTCTGGCCTGTACATTTCCAGTTACTTAGACCTGTGATGATCTTTGCTTGTGGGGAGCATTTCTTAGTGGTCAGGGCTTCAGCCCTTCGACCAGCAGAGGGGATTTTGGTAGGAGAGCCCAGGCCCTCACACTCCACCAGACTTCAACCCCTGTGAAGGCGACAATAGGGTCTGACACCCAGAAGTACCTTCAGGTTATCCTCGCTGGGCCACTTCCTGCTGCCCCTCTATTCTCCACAGTTCACAATCAGTACTGGAAAGCATGAAGGGGGTCACCTCACCACATGGTGCCTCTTCATGGCCAGGAGTGGCGTGGTGACTCTCCCCATATTGGAGTGAAAGAGGCCTCCTCTTCTGCCTTGGCCCTCCAACCATGTTTCTTTTGAGTCTCTCCCATTCGGGGGTAGTCCAGAAACAAAACTAGGGGACTTAACACAAATCAACTGAGTCCCTATGAGGCGGGGGAATGCCTCCCTCTCGGGGTGTATCCAAAGCGGGTCCTCCCTTTCCTCATGGAGGGACCTTTTGGGCAGTTGTTATAGGGAGCGATCCTCCCTTCCTTCAGCGCTTCTCTGTGGAGCTGCGAGTTGCAGGTCCGCTCTCTTCACTGGCCTGCCCCTAAGTGAGCTGCTCTGCTGCCTTTTAACTCCTCCTCCCTCCTGTGCATCACTTGCAGGTATGGCAGGGTGGGGCTTGCTGATCCCAGGGCAGCCCCTTAACCCGCTGTTGCTTTGTACACCCCTTCACAAGACCTTTAATATTTGTCCCATTAAGCTGGTAGAGTCACGGGAGCCAGGAGTTCTAATGAATGACTGCAGCATTTGGATTCTACAAGTGAATCATATTAAACCTTGCCAGTCTTTTTTTTTTCTTTTCCCCACAAAAACCCTCGAGCACCAAAGTGCTGAAGTTGTATAACCACCTCAGAAATGTTCCAACCTGCCCAACCTCCTGGTAATACATTACTCTTCTGTTTAGACTGAAGCAATAAAGAGGGAAAGCCAAAATAACAGACAGCATGCTTCATTTTCAGTGCTCATCTTTTAACTTTAAACCCCTCCTTCCCAGCTCTCTGTTATCTATACATGGGAAGTTGTTATAGATGAATGACAGTTTACTTTTTATTACCCAAACAAATTTATAGGAATGCCGGGCAAAATTCAGTTCTAAACATATGGTAGTTTTAATAAAACACCTGTTTTAATGCTCAGCCCTCCTTGCTTTGGGCATTTAATAGTTTGCCCATTATCAGTCTTTTTAGTCCCAAGCGTAAGTATCAGATGTGTTTTAACTAAAGTTGCGTAAGTCAAAATAGAGCGAAAACCAATGGTAAAAGGTTCTATAGGCATATAAATAAGAAGAAAACAAAGAAAGAAGAAGTGGGACCGCTAAACACAGGATGGAGTGGAGCTCAAGGATAATCTAGGCATGGTCCAATATCTAAACAAATACTTTGCCTCAGTCTTTAATAAGGCTAAAGAGGATCATAGGGATAATGGTAGCATGACAAATGGGAATGAGGATCTGGAGGTAGATATTACCATATCTGAGGTAGAAGCGAAACTCAAACAGCTTAATGGTACTAAATCGGTGGGGCCAGATAATCTTCATCTAAGAATATTAAAGAATGGCACCCGAAATTGCAAGCCCATTAGCAAGAATTTTTAATGAATCTGTAAACTCAGGGGTTGTACCGTATGATTGGAGAATTGCTAACATAGTTCCTATTTTTAAGAAAGGGAAAAAAGTGATCCGGGTAACTATAGGGCTGTTAGTTTGACATCTGCAGTGTGCAAGGTCCTGGAAAAAAATGTGAAGGAGAAAGTAGTTAAGGACATTGAAGTCAATGGTAAATGGGACAAAATACAACATGGTTTTACAAAAGGTAGATCGTGCCAAACCAACCTGAGCTCCTTCTTTGAGAAAGTAACAGATTTTTTAGACAAAGGAAACACAGTGGATCTAATTTACCTAGATTTCAGTAAGGCATTTGATACCATGCCGCATGAGGAATTATTAGTTAAATTGGAAAAGATGGGGTTCAATATGACGATTGAAAGGTTGATAAGGAATTGGTTAAAGGGAGACTACAACGGATCCTACTGAAAGGTGAACTGTCAGGCTGGAGGGAGGTTACCAGGGGAGTTCCTCAAGGATCAGTTTTGGGACCAATCTTATTTAATCTTTTTATTACTGACCTCGGCACAAAAAGTGGGAATGTGCTAATAAAGTTTGCGGATGATACAAAGCTGAGAGGTATTGCCAATTTAGAGAAGGACAGGGATATCATACAGGAGGATCTGGATGACTTTGTAAACTGGAGTAATAGTAATAGGATGAAATTTAATAGTGAGAAGTGTAAGGTTATGAATTTAGGGATTAATAACAATAATTTTAGTTATAAACTGGGGACACATCAATTAGAAGTAACGGAGGAGGAGAAGGACCTTGGAGTATTGGTTGATCATAGGATGACTATGAGCCGCCAATGTGATATGGCTGTGAAAAAAGCTAATGTGGTCTTGGGATGCATCAGGAGAGGTATTTCCAGTAGGGATAAGGAGGATTTAGTACCGTTATACAAGGCACTGGTGAGACCTCACCTGGAATACTATGAGTAGTTCTGGTCTCCCATGTTTAAGAAGGATGAATTCAAACTGAAACAGGTACAGAGAAGGGCTACTAGAATGATTCGAGGAATGGAAAACTTGTCTTATGAAAGGAGACTCAAGGAGTTTGGCTTGTTTAGCCTAACTAAAAGAAGGTTGAGGGGAGATATGATTGCTCTCTGTAAATATATCAGAGGGATAAATACTGGAGAGGGAGAGGAATTATTTAAGCTCAGTACCAATGTGGACACAAGAACAAATGGATATAAACTGGCCACCGGGAAGTTTAGACTTGAAATTAGATGAAGGTTTCTAACCATCAGAAGAGTGAAGTTTTGCAATAGCCTTCCAAGGGAAGCAGTGGGGGCAAAAGATCTATCTGGCTTTAAGATTAAACTCGGTAAGTTTATGGAGGAGATGGTATTATGGGATAACATGGTTTTGGTAATTAAATATTCATGGTAAATAGGCCTAATGGCCTGTGTTGGGATGTTAGATGGGGTGGAATCTGAGTTACCCAGGAAAGAATTTTCTGTAGTATCTGGCTGGTGAATTTTGCCCATATGCTCAGGGTTTAGCTGATCGCCATATTTGGGGTTGGGAAGGAATTTTCCTCCAGGGCAGATTGGAAGAGACCCTGGAGGTTTTTTGCCTTCCTCTGTAGCATGGGGCACAGGTCACTTGCTGGAGGATTCTCTGCTCCTTGAAGTCTTTAAACAACAATTTGAGGACTTTAATAGCTCAGACATAGGTAAGAGGTTTTTTGCAGGAGTGGGTGGGTGAAATTCTGTGGCCTGCATTATGCAGGAGGTCAGACTAGATGATCATAATGGTCCCTTCTGACCTTAATATCTATGAATCTATGAAACAATTTAAAAAAAAAACAACAACAATAATCAAAGATAATTTATTAAGGGTTTTTGGAGTTATAGTTTATTGTGACTACAATTTCCTAAGAAGTAATTCCATTCAGACAGAATTAGCCAGGGTGTTAAAAATACAATTGCTCTAATATGTACAATGAACCGTATAAATCCAGTATTTAAATATTAATCCACTAATGTTTGTCTTCCTTAAACTCAGATCTTACTAATATTCATGGTGGTGTTAATGGAATAATGACAAAACTGAGTGGTAGATTTCTTTGATCTATTTCCCTATGGAATATAAAATTTTGTGTTTTACATTTTTAGCAGAACTCATTGGTCAGATGGTTTACATTAATTAAACAGATTTTCATTGCTTAGCTTTTGATTGAAATCTAATATTAACATATTTTCTTACATCAAACAATGAGTAATTTTGACATACTTGGGCCCTGATTCAGTATAACACTTAAGCATGTGCTTAACATTAAGCATGCACTTACATCCACAAAAGCACAATCTCATTCTAAGAAACTGCTGGTTCAAAGGGACTCTGTCAGGTTCAAAATCATGTACTTAACCCCTGCACTCACTAATTTTCTGACCTGTGATTAATGACATCACCTTAGGTTGTTTGCATTTTTTAAAGTTTTTAGTCAGTTTCCAGTCAATTTCATTTTCTACCTCTCATACAATAGCACATTTCTGTAATATTTGAGATGTAAATGCTGTTGAAGAATGTTTAAATATAACAAAGCAAAACAATCATGGGAAACCTTGCTATTGGTTTTAAGAACCCAAATCTGTATGTATTCTAAGCATGGAACTCATAAAACTTATCATCAGCCCCATCAACCATTCCTTTGATTAAATTCTGGTTGAAGTAACTGCAAAGACTTCATTGACTTCAGTGGCCATTAGATCGAAACCTATGTGAATGTTTCTTGGTGTAATGTATGCAACCTACTGCCATGTTTGCAAGCTAAATGAGAGTTCCACTTACAGAGTGGATATGGGAAAAAAGAATGAAAACCTCATTGTTACAATGTCTTGACCTCATTCCTCCAGATATTGACATCAGTGGCAAAACTGCTAGTTGGCTTGTTGGGAATTTTTCAAGAAAATGTCTTTATCAGGTTTTTCAGGTCCAGTATGGAATTTCTGGTCAAAACAAGAGAGAGACTCCAAAGAGCCAAGTGGTTAAGGCATTCATTTGGGATGTAGGAAATTCAGCTTTAAGTCCCTTGTTCTAAGGGACTCCTTAGAACTCCTTGTTCTAAGACAAGGAGAGCAGGGACTTGAATCTGTGTTTCTCACATTCCTGGTGCGTGCCTAATAACTGGGGTCCTAAGTGCATACTCTGTCCCTTGTAGTTTTTCATTACAAATTTTAAAAAGTCTAAGTTTTATTCGGATGCCTGAAGAAACTAAAGGCTGAAACCTCAATTTTTAATGAAACTGAATTCTTGGTCTTCCATCAGCACTATTTATAACTGGTAAATTTCTGGACAGAACAACGCATCTATATATCCACTGAAGGGACCTGGTAAGATTGATTACCTCATGGAAGTTCATCTTCAGTGTGCAAACAAAATCATATTTGAAAATTTGAGAACGTTTTAAAATGTCCATTAAGAGAGATGTTTGCTTATTGAAAATGACCCTTAGAGCATGTTTCACTATTTCTTGAAATGCTAAAGGGCCTGAAGATACACTTGTTTTAAATCAGTACAGTACTACTTTATTATATTTCACAACTCTGTTCTTCATATTTATTTCCTGAATGAGAGAGTGTCTAGGAAATATTATGTTTTGTGTATCAATTAGAATTAATCGAAACGTTTCTTTATTTAAATCTGACATTACATTACAAATTACCTCCGCAACAAAGATTAATGGGAAACAAACATTTTAACTGAAATGAGGTGATTATAATGTATTTGATTTTAAATATAAAACTGTGTGTTGATATCACAAGCTTAGTTGCTGAGAATGACAATTTGTAATTTATACCAGTAATTGAAAGTACTGTTGTGATGGTAACAACCTAAATTAGGGGACTAAAATAATTAATACAGAATTAATGACAGGGCTGTGCTCAGCCTGGTTTGCAGTGTGTCTCTAGGGTAATTTTCATGACAGGGATATTCAGTTATATGGAATTCTTACTGTGCACAAAGGACACTGATCCAACAATGCACCACTCAGGAAGCAACAGGAGACAGAAAACCTAGTGCCCATTTCACTATCCGTGGCCTTTTCAAACATTAGATGGCATTTAAATTAGAGAACTTCCAGCTAGCTATCAACTTAGATTTTGATCGTCTTAGATACCCCAAGTCAAACAACTCTCAGCCTGATAACTGTTTGCATAGGAGACTACCAATGAAGGCAAAAAAAAAAAAAAAAACCCCACAGGCTGCTGCAGGCAATGTCATTCATTCTGTAGCTGGCATTCCTCACTCTGTCGGAATTGAACTAAGGGCTCTTCAGTTCACTGTCCTGATGGAGCTTCAGTCTTTTAATTGGAATGTAAAACTAAGGCCCTGACTACTTATTGCCGTTAAAGATCCCACAATATTCTTATTGTTTTGCTTGTTCCCGAAGTATGAGTGTCTGAGCCGGTGAACTTAATAAATTCTGATGTAGGTAATTACAGTCTGCCTACCTTACTCTGTCACTTTAATTGGATACAATATTCTTCTTCACCTAAACTTTTAAGAGGATATTACTGGTGCTGTTACGCTGGTTGCCACATTGTTGCCAAGGTGACCAGATCTTCAGCTGATGTAAAAGAGAATAGCTCCATTGAAATAAACTGGAGCTACATGGAACTACACTAGTTAATTATATATTCTATTCTATATAAACTCTAATATCACCCTCAAAACCATATTGTCTGAATGCCTTCCAGTAGTGGCATTTTGTGACATAACTAACATTCGTGACATCTGGTTTCTCCTCTCACTCATCCTCTCTCCTGGGAGAAAACTGTGTGTGATTTTGAGGTTTTTCTTTGGGAAGGGCTTTACCCCCATTTCTTTCCACAGGAACACTGCTCTGTATTTATATCAAAGGAGGTAGGTTGAAGCACTGTGCCTTGCATTTCGAGTGGAAGGTGTAGTGGCTTGTGATGGTCCTGTTAGTTGGAACTCAATTTTATGGAAGGTCTGAGAACAAATTTTGAAAGAGAAGTAGTTAACATAGAGATAAATGGTAGTTGGGATAAAATACAACATGATTTGGGGAATTCCGTAACAGCCAGAGGTTAGGGGTCTATTACAGGAGTGGACGGGTAAGGTTCTGAGGCCTGCAATGTGCAGAGTAGATGATCATGATGGCCCCTTCTGACCTTAAAGTCTTTGAGCCCTTTGTTCCTGGGGAAGTTCATTCCATAATCAAGGACTGTCCCCTGAGAAAGCTGTTTCCCTCAGGGACAAACTTTACCCTTGAGGCAGCTAATATAACATCACCCTCATCTACCTGCATATTTTCCTGCTTTAAAAACCCATTTCCTTCAGGAATCCTTATTACTTTGTCCTCCTTCCCAATAATCCCTGCACATCTTTTCTCACTGAAACTAATGGTCTTGTCTCACTCTGTCAGCAAATCTGTTTAAACTATGCTTATAAAGTACCCTATAAATTTTCAGAGCAATTACAGCTGATTAATAATAACAATGAATAACCTAAGAGTAATGTCAATCCAGAAGAGAGAACGCTCCAACAAATTGTGAAACAATATCATAACTACTTGCCTTTAAAGAGGAATATTTCTCACCCCACTTATTTTTGTACAGTGGGGTATTCATTCTTTTGGCAAAGAAGTGACAACAGCTGTAATCATTTCTAAGGTGGAATGTGAGGCCACTGCTTCAGCAGTAGCACAGAACAGGAATCTCCTCTGTAATCAATGGCAATTTCAGTGCCATGCTAGCTGTCCATCTTAATCCATCATTTACCTTGCACCTATTGCCTAGGGTAGTGATCTAACACATATGTGAGTGGGCAAATAGCATCCTAACAGATGGCCATGTGCATAGTAACCAGGACGGTTTGTATATGCATTAAATACTTTTATTAAGGACAGAATTCCCATCTGGCAGTACAAGACCAGCTGTTTGGTTTCAGTTTATCAGTCCATACCTAAAAGGAGATGCTACAACTAATTTAATTATGCTGGACATTTTATGTCAAAAATAAAAATTGCTGTCCATAGACAGGGAAGAAGCATTAGGAACCATGAAACCAATGGAATGATGTGCAGTGGATGGATAAAGATATTATAATAGTCTCTCTAACCCATATGGATCCTCCATAGAAAGCCCCACTCACCAAAATTACAAGGTCTCACATCTGTCACAAGGACCATCTGTTCTAACCTGCTGCAGAACCTCACCCAGTAACTCTTGCATCAAACACAACTACGTGTGGTGCAACTCAAATATATCTTTTAGGAAGACAACCAGCCTCGACTGAAATACCCTTAGTGATGGAGAATTTGCTATATCACTTAGTAAACTGCTGTAACTAATTACTATTAACTATTATAAACCAACCACTTAAGAATGTGTGTCTTGTTCCCAGTTTGGGTTTTTCTGACCTTACTTTCCAGCCATTGGATCAAGTTATGACCTGCTAGATTAAAGAGTTCTCCAGTGTCAGATATCTTCTCACTGTTTATTCTGGACCCGTGACTGGTGTATGAGCAAAAGGAAGATGAGAATTAATAAAAATTATAATTGTTGGCTAATTGTATTGAGGAATATACCAAAGATTCTTTGGATGCCTGAATTATAGTAGTACATGTTTGTGTCTGTAGTTGTAGATACTTTCTTTAATAAACACCAACTGTTTAAGAGGACTGTGATCATGGACTCATTGATTTCAACCCTCCCACTCCCTCTGCTCACCACAAAATCCCTCCGTAGACTGAACTTGCATAGACAAACAGCAGAGCCAGGATGTATGTGTGTGCAAACGAGTGAAGAATTCTCCTGAGCTGCATCTCTGGGGCCAGGCCTCCCATGCACCCACAGAGATCCCGCTGTAGTCAACTAAGATTGTTAACTACAAGCACGATGCAACTTTTATGAAAGTCAACTGTAGCCTTTCCCTTAACTTTAATTGGAGTTGGAGCTGGCCCTATATGAATACTTCTGTGCTTTTTTCATCTGCAGACTTTACAAAAAAAATCCTGTTTTTAAATATTCAAAAATTATGATTTAATATTTTAGGCGTATTCAAATTTAAAGCAAATACAAAATTCATATTCTCAGAGCAAAGAACCTACAGAACTAATTCTGAAGTATTCTCCTGCTGAAAGCTGTATGCAGCAAGATTCTATAATCCATTAAACTGTATGTTTTTGTACATTAGTTGTCAATCCTGTCATGCACTGCTGACATCCATCTTCTTAGACCTTACTTATTACTGCTGGTCAGCCCAACTGAAATTTAAATACAAGCAGAAACATTTCTATAGGGAAAATGAGGGAGACTTAATTGGGGAACTTTTTAATCTTTAATATCAATTTGCATTAAAGCTCTAATGTTGTTCCACTATTTACACATGAGTGTCTTATTGCCTGTATTCTAAAGATATCAAACAGAAGGAATGAAAACTATAGGACAACGCAGCATCTAGAGGTTCTTTGGTTGCCATTAGAAGGGAGAATAGAAATACATATTATAAACCAAAGGCCACAAATCACTTCCCATTTAGTCACCTAAATACAGGACAGACTTTCACAGAGGTTCAGTACTGTAGTCTGCACCTTCCAGCATGACACTTATCACCAGATTTTTAAAAAAGGACCACACATTTAATTTTTAAAAATTTTTAAAGATTTTTAAATTAAAAATTTAAATTTTTAAAAATTAAAATTAAATTTAATTTAAAAAATTAAAAATTAATTAATTTTAAAAATTAAAATTAAATTTAATTTAAATTAAAAATTTTAAAGATTTTTAAAAAAGGACCACACATAGAAATCTAGCCATTTCTTTTGGTGTCTATTTGAGAGCTGAGCTCCCAATCTGGCCCTGATTGTGGGTGCTGTGTGTTTGAAAAATCTGACCACAGATCTGACCAGGTATCATTAGGCTGTAGCACTGTTAGGTATTTCCTGAATTTTGAGTTCACAATTAAATGAGCTGCATTCCCTTTTGCCTGACAGATAGAAAAAGATGTAAGCTAAATTTATTGGCTATTGATATTTTTAAAAACACTCCACTTTTCCTTGCCACCAATTCCTCCCCACCAAATGAACACGTGTATTTGTAAGCCACTGGTGAGTATGTGTCGCAGGTTCCTCTCTGATCCTGATCCATAAAGGCTATGAGTACAGCTGGTCAGAAAACAAAATTTCTGTTCTGCAGGAAATTCCACCATTTCAAAATTTATTTTAATTCTAAATTGGAACAAACCCTCCCCCACTTCAAACTTTCTCATGGAAAGAAAATTCTAAGACACGTTGCTTTGATGGTGTTGCTGTGTCATTTTGACTGTATTGCTTTGATTCTTTCAGTTTCAACTTTTATATTACATTAAAATATTACATAGAACATATAAATAACAAAACATTAAAATGGTATTATAACAAAAAATAAAACCTGACATAAACAAAATGCGAAAGTCAAAATGATTTGTTTAGACTTTTCTCTCTCAAATGTCATCAAAATCCACGAACCCACAAAACAATTTGATTTAGACTAAACTGCATTTTTCAATGAAAAACTTTTCCATCAATTTTTTTTCAACCACCTCTAGATAGGCATCTGCTTCAGCTAGAGAGCTTTATACAGACTTTATACAGAGCGAATACAGACTAACACGGCTGTTACTCTGAAACCTGTTAGCTAAAACTGTAACTCATGACTTTTTAGCTCAGGAGGTCCCTGGTTCAATCCCCATGTGTGGGCCAAGAGGGAAGCTGTCACATATCATAAGAGATCAAGTGATCCCTTCTGCAGCAAATAAGCGTCATCTCATGTCAATGCCCTTATTCACATGAACCAAGCTTATCCCCTAATATCTGTGCCCCCCCTCCCCATTAAAAAGCTATGTGAATGTTCACAAAAAGTGACCCAAAAAGGATACAAATACGTCTGGATCAAATCACAAGTCAAATTTAGCAAATATTTTATTATTGGAAGTCACTGAATGGTGTCATGCCAGATGGCATTAGAAATTCTATTGATCTGATCTGTAACATATAAGAGTTAAAGCATGAATAAAAAAAGCTTAATGTCAGCTGTGATGCAGTTGTTTTTAGAGGATGACCGTAACACCACTAAAATCTCTTCTCTCTGGCTGGCACTAAAATAATTGTTAGGTTAGTTGCTGCCTATACACAATACCCACACAAGCAAACAAAACCACTTAATTATGCCAAAACATTGCTGACAAATTTGCAAATGTATGTTCCCACTAGTCAGCCAGCTCTAGCTAATAGACTGCTCTCCAACTTCTACAACAGACCTCTTAAAGGGAGTGAATCTATCTTCTGTAATTCACCCACTGTGTCTGTTCACGTCGGCAAAGAAAACTGAATCTTTGTTCTTCTCCAGTAACAAAGCCCTTCAATATCCCTGTAACAAACAGCTACCATCCAAGCTAATGGGAGTGAGTGTCTAGGGGAGAGCATTCAGCTGACCCTTTTAGCAGTGACTGCAGCAGAACAAATGGTTACCGATGGGGTTTGGATGTACATCAGGTAGAACAGCTTTGCTTGCATGGCAAGAAAGCCTCGGGCCTCACTCAGAGAGCAGGACTTCACTCTATCACATATTGCGGAGAACCTTAAACCCCAGCTTCTGCATCTCAGTAGCTATTTCATATGCACAGACGTGAAGGAGAAAATGGGAAGGGTGAGCTAAGCACTGCCTGAAAAGCCCATGGAGAAAAAGCTTCTCTTTCTTGCCTTTCTGCTTCCTTTGCGTGTTCTAGCTTTCCAGTTCCTCCCTGCCATTTTTTTGGCCCATACCCTGCTGAGCACCATGAGAAGTATCTTGCTCTGCAAGCAGTCCCAGTGATGCCAGTTTATTACCAAGAGTGGCAGATTTGGGCAGAACAGTGGGAGCAACTCTGAGCATGAGCATCTCTTACCACCTGATTTGAGCCCACCATCAGGAAGAGAATGTAGAGGCTCGAATGCCAACAATTCAACTGCAGATACAAAACTGAGAGCACAGGGAAGCTTACGAAGACTGCCTTTCTGAAAATCTTCTCCTTATTTTCCATGAGGGCTCATAAAAGAGGCCAGTACTTAGGACTCATGTAAAATGCAAGCCAGCATCTCCGGCACATGTCAGAATATTAATTTACTGTATATACATTTTTTTTGACTTGGAACTCTGATCTGAAATGTAACATATCTGCATTCATTTACAAATACATCAATAGGGGATTAATTTTGTCAGCTTTCTTCCTGAATAATCTGCTCTCATTTAATTGGAATTTGATTGATATAAAAAGCAGCTTTGACTTACTTGTCTACTGATATGTTATATTAAAATTTTGTGATCTGGAAAGCAATATGTTGGTATTTACTGATTATCATATCAATAAGAGCCTAATCTTGTTGGCTTTTCTACTGAATAATCTAACAAACACAAAAAAAGTTTTGATTTAGCTCCTTATTGATTTATATTTTGTATTATAATTCTTTGCTATGAAGAATAATATGTTTGCATTCACTTGCCACCTTATTAGTGGGGCTCAATTTGAATCCTGTAGCTTTTTTCATACTGAATAACCAGGTTAATCTAACTGGAATTTGATTAATAAAGAGAAGCTTTAGTTTAGGTGCTCAGATATTGCAGTGATGAAAACTATATAAATACCTAGGATAGAGAGATAAGCTGTATGTGATATGCTAATTTGTTATATTCCAAAATGAAATTCATTATTAACAGCCTGTCTGAAATAGGTGTCCGTCACCATGGTATCTGAACTTATCCAGGACAATTAAACAATAAATATAAATCTCTTGCACCTCTGATGATGGGAAAGAGGAGTAAAGGGTTTCTTTGATTTGTTTGAGAAAACATAAATAGACTTGAAAGGATTAGATTTTTATTGGTGTGTGACTGTAGATGTTAATTTCGCCATAAACACACACACACCGACCAAAAAATATTTCCATGGATAATAATAGAAATTTAGAGCTAGGCAAAGTAAAAAAATGCTGCTTGAAAACTTATTAGAGCTTGACTTCAGGATATTTACTTAGTAGATGTTGAGACTGAAAAAAAGTTAAAGCTTTATAACTATTAAAGCACAAACTGTCAGAATCACATGTTGAAATATACAATCATTTAATAATTATTTTTCACCCCTCTTGTCTAACCCTCCCATAATTTCACGCACCTGTGAAAATGTAAATAGATAAAATAAAAAAGGAATGCTTAAAAATAAACATCTATATTATCCATTTGAGTTGTGAACACACAAAAATTGAATTCTGCCAAGCCTATACATAAACCATGAGGGTCCTGAAATGTGTCAGAGGATTCTGAAAGCTAAGGCAAGGAGATAAGTTTCTATTACATAGAAACCTATTATTTAAGATGTTTTGAGCACAACTGATCAGGAATTTTTTGACAAAATGTTTTTTTTCAACAGAAAATGCCAGTTCATCAAAACCAAAACTATTTGCAGGAAAGGATTAGTTTTGATGAATCTACCAAATGTTAAAAGCTTCAAACACATTCTGTTTTGACATTTTCAAATTGAAAAGTTTTGGGGGTTTTCGTTTAAAATGACTATTTCAAAATGTAACCTAATGTATAGTAGAAAATGATAAAAAAATCAAAGAAAAAGGTCAACCAAAACCAAAAGTTTTGAAATTATCAAAACCAAATGCTTTAATTAACCCCAAACCAAATTTTGTTTTCGTTTTCTTGTTCACAGAAATATCTGGAATTTCGACTTTTGTCCTGATTTGGGATGAAAGCACTTTTGCAAAATCCCAAAAATTCTCATGGCATGGGAAAATAATTTCCTGCTCAACATTAGTTTTGAGAACTTTTTTGGCCAAAGGAAGGATGGTGCTGCTGTGAAGGCCTTCAATTAGAGACCTGAGATCTGGGTTAATTCCTGGCTCTGCCAAGGATTTCCTGCATGATCTTGGGCAAATTATTTAATCTCTCTCTGACTCACTTCCCCATCTGTAAAATGGGAACATCAATACTTCCTTTTTGTCACTCTACTTTGATAGTTTTTTTCTACTTTGATGATAATCTTTTTGGGACAGCTACTGTCTCATACTGTGTGTCTGTATAATGCCCACTACAATGGATCCCAAGCTTAGTTTGGCCCTCAGGATGCTTTAATACTGTAGCATGGACACCATTTCCTGAGTGCTCCCTCATGGTCAGGTGTGTCTTTGTAGTGCCCTGCTCCTGTAGTCCCGTACTTTAGGGCTCCTTAAACAAAACTCCACACAGTCTCGCTCAATCACTGACCTTCTTGGGAGTCTGGGGCCCCAAATCCTCCTCAGAAATCAGCGAACCAGTTTTTTCTAATCACTTGGCTCTTTGTCTATGTGCTTTAATTAAAGGAATATCAGCACGCTCTCCAGTGATTAATACACTTGATTCCTCCTCAAGAACCAATGGGATATCATCCTTGTGATAAGCATCTGACATTTTATAACATGAGTAAGCTCCATTATTAGACAGAGTGACTGAAGGAAAGATTTTGTTACTAAAGAAGGGTGTCAAGTAAGGAGAATCAAGATGCGACAAGATGTGTCATGAGCTACTTCTCTACGTGGAATCCTGGGGACTGCACAAATTGACACCTGGATCTGCAGGTCTAATGGAGAGAATTCACATTCACCCCAGTTCAAGGCCTGGCACCCATCTTTGAGGGCTGAAGCATTGTTCCTCTCTTCAAACAGGAAAAAAGGAACTAAGGAATTGCTCAAAATGAATTGTTGATCCAGCTCTATTTATTATCATTGTTTTATGTATTGCTTTGTTTTCATCAGCCTCCACAAAGTGCGAAGAGCTGCAGAAATGCAAAGACTGATGCTGTCCCTGCTCTTAAGAAGTCATAGGGTATGTCTACACTGCAGAACTAGGTGTGTTCTGAACACAGGTTGAAATAACAGTGATGACATGGCAACTCAGTTTTTATTTTAGGCTAGCAACTCAAATTCCATTCTGCAGGGTGGTCTAGGGTTGAACTCAAGCAATTAACCCAATTTAAAAGCCATGTTGCTGTGTCTTCACTGCTATTTTAACCTGAGGTAGCTAACCACAGTTAAGAACACATCTTTTATTTACAGTGGTGACATCCCCATGATCTAAAAGACGGACAAACAAGGTATGGAGAAAAGGGTGGAAGGAAACAACTGAAGTGGTCACAGTGGTGACTGATCATTTCTTCATAACACAACTGCTGTCACCAATACTAAAGTGCTTTGGAATGTTTCTCATCTTCAAAGTTATTTAGCAAGCACCTCTAATGAAAGGGATCGTTCACTTGCATTCTGCTCCTCACTTACTGTGTTAATGGTGTGGTATATTAGACTGCGCAGAAATCCTACCACTTGGGGGCCTGAAGAAGAAGTTGTGGGAGATAACCTTGAACTGGTTGTTGAAATATATATCCTGTCTACTTGCCGTTCTGTTTCCTGCAAAGCTGTGGAGTCCTTTTTCCATTTGTATCCCACTTCTGGGAAACTTCTCCCATAACAAGCTCGAAAAATCAACAGCAAACTGTGCTTCTTTTAGAGTGACAACATGCTACCTTGCCCAGCACACTCTCAACTGGTTTCAATGGTGCATGAGAGCAGGGAAGGAGTCAGTGACATTAGTCACTCAGCTGAATCAATCGTATTAACTCAGCCAGCCCTCAGGAGCAAGATTAGATGGACACTTGCTTGAGAAAAAATGGTGAGGGCCTAATCTGAAAGGTTAGAAAGCTTGGATTTGCCTTGTTTATAGGCTTTGGAATCTCTGGCATGCCACAGTTATTCTGATTAACTCTTTGCCTCCCCTCTGCACAAACAAGAGTTCAGAGGCTCACCAAAAGAAGGGAAATGAAACTCCAGGCCTAACCCTTGTTTGGCTACTCTTATAGCCTAATACCTACCGCAGATGTGTGCTCTCATTGGCTTTCAAAGCTGAATTCAGCCCCTCTCTCTCCCACTGTGTGTTTCCAAGCAAGACTGCCAGCTTGTAGGAAAATGAATACTGCTACATTACTAGAACTATATGACCTCTGTATATATCGTCTTGTTTTCTTTATAGTTGGTGCTGTGCTAGAGATGGACCCAAACAAAAAACATGGATGCAAACATACCTGATCTGTAGGAAAGTGTAGAATAGTAGTATAATTCCATGACGCTTTAGTTCAGACTAGGCTTCGGTGAGACCTAGTAGAGTGATGTAAAGCAGAAAAAGTTGCTCTTGATTAGCCTAGGACAGTAATGCTCAACCATTTTCTTATTGTGACCCCAAAGTTACTACAAAAGAGAATTTAGAAATATAAAATTTCCATCCATTTAGCCATAAAGAAAGGAAGATTGTTTGAACTCTTTAGATCTGGTTATGACCTTCTGGTGGAGAATCCATCATCTGGGAGGGAAAGAACAAGGGAGAAACTACAGGGTTCTCTCTATGTTTAGCATCTTCAGTAAAAAATTTCCTTCATAATCATTATGATCAAGACCCACGTCTATCATGAGACCCCGCAGTAAGAGCCAGAGTTTTGTGGCTCAGGTCCATTGCTATAAGGCCTTGCTTTGTAGTCAGCTATTCATCTCCACCTGCCTAAAGTAAAATGTAAAACTCTTCTTGTTCCCCTTATCCCCTGTAATCAGATAACAGTTTCCAAGGAAGAATGACAAAGACAAGTGCTGGGATCTACTGTTCACTGGGCAGCTGTCCCGAGTCTTCTGAAATCAATGTTCTGTGTAGCAAACAAGACTTGTATTCCTCAATCTGTTTCAAATTCATTTTCTTCTTCATCTCCTTCCCCTCTTCACTTCCACTCCTACAAATTACATTGCTTGGAGGTTTTTTTGGCCTTTCCTTCCTTGAGCACATTCAACACAGTCTCACTGGGTAGGTAGGAAAGTGAGGAAGGAAAAATACCCAGATGATCAGAAATACCTGAAAGTATAACAAAATAAAATAAAAAATAAGTGTAGACATTTCATTTGGGATTCCACTTTAAGAAATTTCCATTGAGAGTGGGATCTTCAATGGGACGATGAAGTTGTCTCTCCTCTCAGCTCCAGGCCCAGGTTCTTTTTATCCACATTTCACTAGAATCAGTTTCTCCTTCTAAAATGCTCCATTTAACTGTCAATTATTTTATGGTTGTTTGCTTTTGATTGAGCTATCTGCATAAAAATAAGCCCACCCTAGGATTATGTAAGGAAATAGGTAAATCATGAGGTAAGCAACAAGAAATGGGAAGACTGGTCTTATGCTTCAGGCTCTGGGAAATCAGTTCTTGGGAAATCTCCTGTGTGACCTTAGTCACATCACTTTAAGTCTGTGTGTCTCAATTCTCTATCTGTAAAATTGAGATTATACTTCCTTTCCTCCCACCCCCTCTGCCTATTTAATCTGTAAGATTTTGGGGAAAGGGAGTATGTCTTACTAGCAATTGGGGGCCTCTAGGCACCACTGCAATTCAATTAATAAATAGTAATACCCCCAAAAAGGTGTTGCACTGAATTTATCTCCCTTTGAAGAATGAAAGGATTTGTTGCTCACAACAGTATTGGAACCTGTGTGGCATTTGGGAGTCAGTGTGTGCCAAGCTTTGTTCTGAGAGCACTAAGACGTGCCTTTCGGAAATAGAAATCCACACTGGGGGAGGGGAATCTCCCCTGCAGATTTAAGGAGGGAGTATTCTGATCCCACAGACAGGAGGGAGTAGGTCTCCAAAGAAACTGAATTACTTTACATAGTAGGAGTTCTCTGGCAGACCTCTTTGGAAGTATAGTGTAGGAAACAGCAGACCTGTGAGAAAGCTGAAGAAGATCAGAATACCTTCTGGTATCTAAGCTTCTTCTCATAGTCCCATAAACTAGCAAAAAAATGAGCTCCTTTATTGGGGTTATGAAGCACCTTCATGGACCTTTTGCCATATGTGGATTCTGAACAGTTGTGCATCAATGAAACGAGCTAAATAACAGGAGACAGATTGATATTGTCCTCTTCCTAGAATCCATCATTGGTCATCTGTAATGAAGGCTTTGGAAAGCTAGATTTGAAAAAGTTATTCATGCAAAAATGGTATTTCTAAATCACGTCAGGGTTTGTTAATGACTTCATTCCCATATCTGAAGCAGCAGACAAGAGCGGGGACAGAGCCCACTAAGGAATGGCAGACTGGAAGTCAAAAGCAGGACTAACAAAAAGGGTGAAAATGAAGACAGTATTTAAAGAACGCACAGCCCAGAAAACAGTGATTGTAAGTGGACATGACTTGGAGTCTAGAGCCAAATGCATTTAGATCCAGGTGGTGATGACAGAGAGTGAGCATATGGAGCCAGTGAAGGGAAAATGCTGGGGGGGATGAAGAACATTTGGGAAGCTAAATCATATCATGAAAAGTAATTTATCATATTTTCAATCACTGTGTCCTTCCTGCAATGACTTATGGATGGGACCTGTGAAAACCTATTAGAATAGAGTAAAGCAGAATAAAAGCTGTAGGGGACCCAAAAGGAGAGCAGAAAGGTATTTACTATGGCCACCTAGGACTTTATGGTTGTCACAATGCTGCACCCCATGGACATTCAAAACTTAATGGTGACAACCCAAATCTTCCTCCTTCAAAGGCATAAGCTATCAGCACATAAGCTAAAGGAGAATCTCCAGTAGTGGTAGAGAGCCCATGACACACAGTTGAGCAGTTCTGACACCATCCAGAAGAGGGCAGTGGCATGCATTCACACACAACTGGTTGTTACAAAAAAAAAGTGAAAGCAGCAAGGAAATGTAGATGAAATGCAACAGCTGCAGCAAGGAAAGCGTGTTACAGGCACAAAATTAGAAAATGTTCTGCAGGTAGGTGGGACTGAATATAAAAGGACAGAAGAGTGTCAGGCAGGAATGGGGTTAGGGGCATCATAGAGCCAGATCACTCCAGCTGGAGCTCAGGAAAGAATTCCATCTCAGCGTGGCACAGTCATTCTGTGAGCTGCTGGTTCAGAAGTGTTACAAAATCAGCATGATCCTTTAGGATAGTGCAGCCTTTTCTCCTGGTCAGAGCTGCAGGTCAATACAGAGTTGGGAGCAGGACCATGAACTTGCTTTGTTACTCACTTGGGGTGCCTATAGTAAGCAGTACCTATGGGCTCCCAAGTGTGGGGACTGCAATTGTGGCTGACCCTTATGCAGGTGATGCAATGTGATTGTTTGTACCTCCTAACCTCTGTGCACCCACATAAAAGCCAGCTACCATGTAGCCGAGATTGCCTTGGCTAGCGGAGGGGAAAGGAGAGGAGAAAAACACAAAGCAAAATTTCCAGATGTGAATCATTAAGTCAAGCAGCTACATACAGGGCTTGATTTTGAAGTGGGCGCAGCACTCACTGTTTCCATCAGCCTCAATGAGATCTATGGGTGCTCAGAACCTTTCAGAATAAGGCCACTTGTTTTAGATGCTAAAATGTGCACCAGGTTGCAGGTGGTCTAAAATGCTGTCAAACTCAGCATAAATAAAGACAGAAGAAGCAACACTTCAGAGTAAGTCTTCTGATATGAAAAATCCACAACATGAAGAGGCATGAAAAATGTACTCCCTTGCTATTGTATTGGAACAGTCAGGTTTAGATGGAAGAACACAAGCCCTCAATCTGCTTGTGCCATTTCTGACTATTAGAATTTTTTTCATAGATTCCTAGATTCCAAGGGGAGAAGAAACAATTGTGATAATCTAGTCTGACCTTTATAACACAGGCCATGGAATTTCTCCATAATAATTCATAGAGAATTTATTTTAGAGAAAAAATTCCAATTTTGATTTACAAATGGTCAGGGATGGGTAACCCACCACAACCCTTGGTAAATTGTTCCAATGGTTAATTACTCTCAATGTCATAAAAAATCAGTCTGAATTTATCTAGCTTCAACTTTCAGCCATTGCATTGTGCTACACCCTGGTCTGCTAGATTGAAAAGCCCATTATTAAATATTTGTTCCCCATCTAGGAATTTATAGACTATAATCTAATGACCCTCTAACTTGCTCTTTGTTAAATGAGATTGAGTTCCTTGAGTCTATCACTGTAAGGCACATTTTCTAATCCTTTAATCATTCTTGTGGCTCTTCTCTGAACCCTCTCCAATTTATCAACTTCCTTCTAGAATGTATGGCACTAGAACTAGACATGGTATTCCAGGAGCAGCCACACCTGTGCCAAATAGAGAGATAACATCACCTTTCTACTGCTATTTTAGATTCTCTTGTTTATGCATCCCAGGATCACATGAGCTCTTTTGGACACAGCATCACACGGTGAGCTCATTTTAGTTCATTATCCACCATGGCCTCCATTTCATTTTTAGAAGTCACTGCCTCTGAGGATAGAACCCCCCTTCCTGCAAGTATGGTCTACAGTCTTCGTTCTAGTATCAGCAACAGCATAAAATGTTTTAGCTAAACTGATAGAGATATATAATACTGTCCTCTACTGAATGGAATTAGAACTGTGAACTATGTGTCAAGGGCCATAAACCAATCAGCTAACGGAGAGATATTCCTTTAGCTCAACTGGGAGAGATAGGAGGTATGGAGCTACAGGATCCATGTTCTGTTGCTGAGAAGTTTTTCACGGCCATGATATGCAGCACAGTGACAACTGCGAGGAGTTGAGTAGCCCTCTATTTTTTGAGTCCATTTCTTTTTTAAGCCAGCTGATGCTTGTGCATCGAATGATATCTTATAAGTCAAGGATCAACAAAAATACATTAAGTACTAAAATCATGTTAGGAAATGAAGCATTCCATTGTTAGCTTGCTAGAGTAATTTGGATAATGAAAAATTAAAAGACTTAATGATCTAAATTGAACAGAAAACAGATAAAATGCAGAGTTAACCCATTCAGGAGCCAGCTAACTCTTCATGCCACATTTGCCTTCCACACAAGTTCTAATTCTAACAGGACCACTAACATCCCCAGATCAAAGCCTGGGGTAGGGGGAGGGGGGTGAGAGAGAAGATGGAGGTGATGTTCATATTGGAATTTCATAATGAAGAGAAAATATATATCCATATGGCATGGGAATGCGGAGAGTCCAATAACTCTTGGAAGGAAATGATAACTGCACTAAAGGGTGTCATTAACAATGATGTTCCCTTAACTGTAGAGCTATGTATTTCAGTTTGCAGAACTTATATAGACATTTACAGATCTATTGGGAATCTACTGGATTCAGGTTTAATGGCAGTGCCTAGACATACAGTAGTTAGGTTTTAAAAAGGCAAAGATTTCTCTCTGGTGTTCTCCCATTCCTTTTGGGTGTACAGCTGTTGAATATGTTAAAAATAGCATTTCACTGCCATGCTTTCATATTTAAAAACTGATCACTAAAGGTAAACTCTCTCCACTGCCAAAAATAAATAAATAATTAGAAGCCAAAAAAAGGGGAAAAAACCAGAACTCAAGGTATTCATTACAAATACAAGCATATTAACCACAGCAAATTGTTAGCAGCTAGCATAAAATCAATTTCTTCTTGTTAAGAGAGAAGAATCCATAAAATGATGGTGAAAGGCTTTCATTTAACTTAAAACATTTATTGGTTAAGATAACCTCAAGATAAAACAGTTTTTTATGAGGCGGGGGGAGAGGGGGCTGTGTGTTTCTATCACTTTCTAGTATCCAGCAGTATAATCTTGTTTGTCCTATACCATGCAGAGTGGTTACAGACATTGCCATAGTAACACAGGCAGTGCATCTTGGAGTTGCACAATTTTGTTCCCCCTTCTACTGAGTAAAGTTTCAATGAGTCTAAAATGAAAAAGGAAACCAACACAAAAAGCAGTTCCAAAGAGCACTATGACAGGTTTCAGAGTTACAGCCGTGTTAGTCTGTATTCGCAAAAAGAAAAGGAGTACTTGTGGCACCTTAGAAATTAACCAATTTGTTTGAGCATAAGCTTTTGTGAGCTACAGCTCACTTCATCGGATGCATACTGTGGAAAGTATAGAAGATCTTTTTATACACACAAAGCATGAAAAAATGGGTGTTTACCACTACCAAAGTTTTCTCTCCCCCACCTTGATTATCATACACATTGTAAGGAGGTGATCACTTTAGATAAGCTATTACCAGCAGGAGAGTGGGGTGGGGGGGAGAGAAAACCTTTTGTAGTGGTAAACACCCACTAGTCTCTAAGGTGCCACAAGTACGCCTTTTCTTTTTTTAAAGAGCACTATGACCTGGAAAAACAGGTAGAGAAAATAATCGCTGGCTCCAATTCCAAAAAGCTGGGGCAAATCTCAAATATTACATTGCCAAGTGCCCATTTTAATTCCACAGCTATTTGCTTAATGGATTTGGAACATGTCACCTATAATTGAAGAGATCTGACATATTCGGAGATAGAAATAGAGAATGGCTATTTCCATAATTTGCCTTTACTAGCTAAGGGCATTCACACACCATGGGGAGAAATGTGATATAAAGACCTATACAGACAGTCTACAGGTCAAATCAGGCTTGTTTCACTCACATAAGCAGTTCCATTGCACCTAGTCAAATCTGCTTGCATAAATAAGGTTAAAAAAACCCAAAACTGACCCTAAATCCACGTCATGTACTAGAAACTATTTAATCCTATCCTGAAGGAAATGCATATATGCTGTTTTCCTTTAGCCACTGTTGCCTAAGCCTCGTGAAGTACAGAAAATTCTCTTCCTCTCCTGAAACTTGCATACTTCTAGGTGGATTATGATACGGTGATTTTTTTTTGCACCAGATTTATTAGAAGGTAGAATTTAAAGCCCTTCCTTTTAGTGGTTCCCATTTTCTGGTTTTAGGTTTACGAACAGCAAGATATATTTCCAGATGCAATAATATTGGTCTAGATAATGAAGCATTAATACAAGCTTTTGATTTTTTGTATTTGATTTTTTCATACCAGCCATATAGGAAGTAAACACCACAAAACAAAACTGACCAAGGTATTCAAGTCTACACTGTGAGTCAGTGCTCCAGAGAGTAAAGCGCTGTGTGACTGGGATTCAAAAGCCCAGACACACCCCCTTATTCCTTGGAGGGAAATCATTCCTCAAAGCTGAACTTTACAATCTTACCTTTTTCACTAGTCACCTGAAAGTTATTAGGGGCTGTTGAAGGCCTAAGGTCACTATTGCCAAGCAGAGATAACCATAGGGTTTTATAGCAACAGTAGCTAGCACCTTCAGAGGGTTTCAGAAGTAGATTTGACCTAAGAAGATCACTCATTAAAGGTGTCATACCGACGCTCACAGAGGCATTAGCTGAAACCGCTTATTTATTTTTTCTGTGTCTTCACAGGGGGAAAAGGAAACGAATGATATCCAGTTCTTCCCCCTGAAGCAGGAATTTTTATAATAAGGATGATTTAGAAAAAAAATCACTTTTATTTTTAAAGATGGTTTAATTGCAGAAGACAGGCAAAAGTATATGTGAAATATCAGCACAAGTGCTAGGGAATTAGTTTCTGAAGGAGAAACAGTTAATCATTAATATACTAACTGACAAGAAAAAATTGATAATTAAAATCAGCTACAGCTCCATGACTATGGAAGAGAGGAGCAAAATAATGAGGGTGATATTGGAACGATTAAACTAATCCAATTAGTAAGGCGGTATCAATGAATGGACTGTACAAAACACATATACATGAACACCAAAGAGGTAAGTTTGGTGTGCAGGAATTAGAAATACATGAACTTTCCCCATACCAGTTCAGTATTCTGTGTAGAATAAAGTGAGTCATGCATGCAAGGTATGGAAACTTTGGTACCTTGCTGCTAATAATCACAGTTCAATATGCACCAGGTGCATTTCTTTAATCTTGTCCTCTCTAGAACACATGGCAACATGTATATTTACACTTAAAAACTGCCTACCAAAACAAGACACTCCACTTTCCCACACTTTTCTTCCAAGAAGGAGGAGATAAGAGAACATATACCAGGGGGCAGATGTTTGTCACATCCTTTAATGCATTACAGGAAGGTTCTCAGATACGACAATGATGAGAGCAGTATAAGAACCAATCTAGAACAGAACAGAAATAGAAATCAGAATTCTTAAAGTGTGAGTTACTGACACCTAATCCTTTGTACATTCATCTAGAGAGAGATGCCTTCCAGAGTTGTTCTCAGTCTTTCACAGATGGAAAGCCAGAGCATAATATGACGAAGCAACCAAATAAGCATGCCATGTCATCATCTTGTGTTTAAGGTGATATAGCATCATTGTAATTCACCGTCATATTGTCATCACGTATTATAGAGTGATGATGTAAACATCCTCCTCTCTTTTGTCTCCACACGGTACTGTCTTCTGGCTGCTGGGTGGGACGTAGTGCAATGAAGAACTGGTTAAACCAGCCCCTAAACCAGCATTTAGGGGTTAAGTCTTAAAAACCTCAGACAACAGTTATCCAGGGAATCAAACTAATAAAGTTTCCAGGAGACAGGGGATAAACAAAGCTAGTAGAAGGGATAAAGTGAGATAAAGATTTATTTCCAGATTATGTTATTTCATTCTAAGACCTGCTTGAAATGGATTTAAACTAATGTTCTTGATCTGTGACAACAGGTACCACATCTTGTATATCCCCAATGAATTTATGTTTATCCGGAGGGAGTGGGGGTAAGCATCTTAAGTCAATACCAGTATCAATATTACCAAACTTCCCCCTTTGCAGTCTGAAAATCTTGAAAGGGAACTTGTCATACAGCTGACCATGGCTCTGGGAAGGAGGAGACATTTCTCTTGGGAAACGCACACCATATGTCTAAGATCTGAAAAAAGGCCATACTCTAGGTGGCATTATGCCTCATAATGTAACAAGATGGGATCTGGTGCCTCCCATCACTTCCTCCTGTAGTTGTATACAAAAGTTAATGTATTAAAGAAACGTACTGCTTCTTTTATTTTCTTTAGTGGGTGGTTAGCATGTTAAGTAAGGTGACCCAGAGGTAAGATTATCATCAAATTGTGACACCCCAAAGAACGGGCCAGGTATGGACAGACAGAACATGATGCTTCCCCTGATTGCTCTTACCATTTTATAGCAAATATAAATGGTCAAATGTTTTCATACCTCTTTTTCTCCATTAGTTAATCTCATATTTTTTCCTTTGTCTTTGCCCATCCCACTTTTTTGGAGTACTTTCCTTGGTGATGAATGAACTGGGAAATGCTAGATGGTTCACATTAGATAAGCATCCAGGAAAATTACATGAGCAATGCATGGCATGATCCAATGGCTGGAAATTGAAGCTAGACAAATTCAGAGAGGAAATAAGACATACATTTACAGTGGTGAGCATAAATAACCATTGAAAAAAATTTACCAAGGGTTGTGGTGGATTCTTCATCTCTGCCCATTTTTAAATCAACAGTTGTCTGACCTGTGTTCTACAGGAGGTCAGACTAGATTATCTCAGTGGTCCCTTCTGGCCGTGAAATCCATGAATCTATGTCTGTACAAACTAGAGATGGGCAGCAATCCACAGAGATACATGGTCTCATGCCAGGCTCAGCTCAAATGCAAACTCTTTAACCTATAAGTTTTCTCATACAATTTAAAACTGATAACAAGTATCTTTTTTTTACATAAACACTTTGTTAGTTTTTGGAACTCACTGCCACAATATATTGTTCAGGCCAAAAGTTTAAAAAGATTTAAAAACAAACAACTAGACATTTATAGGGATAACAAGAATATACAGTGGTATATGTATTAAAAAAAAAGGAGTTTTGCAAAGAATAAATCCTCATGCTTTGGGTCATAAATCAACTCTAATGGCATCTGAGAAACTTCCTCTGAGGGTAGGTTATTCTATAGCTGCTTGCTTCAGGACTTCTTGCACCTCCCTCTTACTAGTTGTACTGACACCTATCAGAGACTGGATAGTGGAATGATTTAATCCTGAATGGCAATTCATAGAATCATAGAATCATAGAATATCAGGGTTGGAAGGGACCCCAGAAGGTCATCTAGTCCAACCCCCTGCTCGAAGCAGGACCAATTCCCAATTAAATCATCCCAGCCAGGGCTTTGTCAAGCCTGACCTTAAAAACCTCTAAGGAAGGAGATTCTACCACCTCCCTAGGTAATGCATTCCAATGTTTCACCACCCTCCTAGGGAAAAAGTTTTTCCTAATATCCAAACTAAAACTCCCCCCCTGCAACTTGAGACCATTACTCCTTGTTCTGTCATCTGCTACCACTGAGAACAGTATAGAGCCATCCTCTTTGGAACCCCCTTTCAGGTAGTTGAAAGCAGCTATCAAATCCCCCCTCATTCTTCTCTTCTGCAGACTAAACAATCCCAGCTCCCTCAGCCTCTCCTCATAACTCATGTGTTCTAGACCCCTAATCATTTTTGTTGCCCTTCGCTGGACTCGCTCCAATTTATCCACATCCTTCTTGTAATGTGGGGCCCAAAACTGGACACAGTACTCCAGATGAGGCCTCACCAATGTCGAATAGAGGGAACGATCACGTCCCTCGATCTGCTCGCTATGCCCCTACTTATACATCCCAAAATGCCATTGGCCTTCTTGGCAACAAGGGCACACTGCTGACTCATATCCAGCTTCTCATCCACTGTCACCCCTAGGTCCTTTTCCGCAGAACTGCTGCCTAGCCATTCGATCCCTACTCTGTAGCGGTGCATTGGATTCTTCCGTCCTAAGTGCAGGACCCTGCACTTATCCTTATTGAACCTCATCAGATTTCTTTTGGCCCAATCCTCCAATTTGTCTAGGTCCTTCTGTATCCTATCCCTCCCCTCCAGCGTAAATACCACTCCTCCCAGTTTAGTATCATCTGCAAATTTGCTGAGAGTGCAATCCACACCATCCTCCAGATCATTTACGAAGATATTGAACAAAACCAGCCCAAGCACCAACCCTTGAGGCACTCCACTTGACACCGGCTGCCAACTAGACATGGAGCCATTGATCACTACCTGTTGAGCCCGACAATCTAGCCAACTTTCTACCCACCTTATAGTGCATTCATCCAGCCCATACTTCTTTAACTTGCTGACAAGAATACTGTGGGAGACCGTGTCAAAAGCTTTGCTAAAGTCAAGAAACAATACATCCACTGCTTTCCCTTCAGCCACAGAACCAGTAATCTCATCATAAAAGGCGATTAGATTAGTCAGGCATGACCTTCCCTTGGTGAATCCATGCTGGCTGTTCCTGATCACTTTCCTGTCATGCAAGTGCTTCAGGATTGATTCTTTGAGGACCTGCTCCATGATTTTTCCAGGGACTGAGGTGAGGCTGACTGGCCTGTAGTTCCCAGGATCCTCCTTCTTCCCTTTTTTAAAGATTGGCACTACATTAGCCTTTTTCCAGTCATCCGGGACTTCTCCCGTTCGCCACGAGTTTTCAAAGATAATGGTCAATGGCTCTGCAATCACAGCCGCCAATTCCTTCAGCACTCTCGGATGCAACTCGTCCGGCCCCATGGACTTGTGCATGTCCAGCTTTTCTAAATAGTCCCTAACCAGCTCTATCTCCACAGAGGGCTGGCCATCTCTTCCCCATTTTGTGATGCCCAGCGCAGCAGTCTGGGAGCTGACCTTTGTGTCAGCTTTGTGTCTGCAACAAGAACGCTTGCATCTGAGTCAGGTGACATAGTGTCACATGACATCAGCCCAGTGATGGTGAGATGGTGCGGGGAGAGAGAGCCATAGTAAAGGGTTTCTCTGCTCCATCCAAATAGAAGGCCTGGTGGGAGATACCTGCACGGAGCCAGAATAGAAGCTTCAGCTGGGAAAACGTATAGTTTTGGGAGGGAAATGCTGAGCCTGAGGCTGCACTGTGCTGTTTTGTAATAAACCAGACCCCTGAGAAGGGAATGTTACTTGAACCACATGAATCTAGAGGCATACATGGGGAACCCAAGAACAGGGCAACTGAAGAAGAAAAGCATGACCAGGAGGAGTAAACTGACTTCAGTCCAGTTCCTATATGACTTCTGGTGCTTCCTGCTTCTGGATGACTCAGAAATAATACGAGAAGGTCAGTGATTTCAGCACTCCTGCTCCCATTCCATGCTAGAACAGCAAAAGGGTGTATAATGGGAAGGGGTAGGGGGAAAGTCCAAAACCAAAAGCATTTAGCCAAACATTTCCCTGTTTATCTAAAGCCTGCTGATTTTGAGTCTGCTGCTTCCCAAACTCAGGTTCAGAAGGAATGGAATCTCAGCAGCCAGCCTGGCAATTAACAGCACCTCAGAGGATCAGCCATATATCTTAGAGCTCTGGCTCTCAACCCACTCGTTTTGCTTGAGGCAAGCACATCAACACCTGCTAGGAAGCCAAGTGAACCACCAATGGAGATGGCAAGATCACCCCTGTCGAAGGATGACACATCAAGCAACTGGGCAGGCATGAAAACACAACAAACGGGACTTCAAAAGAAGACAGGAAGGGAGGCTGTCCATTTCCTTTATCCCGTGTCCTTTTGATTGTGGATAATTTAGTTGGCAGTCCCTTGGAATTCCCTGGTCCTTCAGATGTTCCTGTTTTAATGGGTAAGCTTTGTCTCCATTTAGACTCAGAATATAAACACAACAAATCGTGGTCCTGATTCTGCAATTTGATCCTGATGATCTGATCCCTGTACCCAGGCAGAATCTCACTATGGTCCACCCAGATCCACAACTGCATGACTGGGACCCATGTTGGATGTGTGCAGAATGTAGGATGTTATTTAAAATGAATAGATTTAGCTAGGCACAGAATCTAGTTATATTCCGATTTCATTTTGAATTTTCCAAAATGTTCTAAATGAGCAAAGAGTCGTGACTTTTTTTTTTGAGCAATCGTACTTCAAAAATTTCAAAACCAAAATTTACTTTGGATCAAATTAGTCTGGAGCAAAAACATTTTTACTTTGCAGAAACTTTGCGCGCACACACAAATCCTGTGGGACAGAATATTTTGGAATTTATTTATTTGATGAATTTATTTCCAGCCATCAACAACCAACGTCTGTCAGCAGTACAAGTGGGGGCTCGTCCAGGATATCAGCTGGGAAGTTTCTGAAGCTTGGAGCACACTTCCTCAGCTAGGACAAGTATGTAACCCAGGCTTGTTGCTGTGGCATCGAGAGATTATGAGCCTGCTATATGCTTGGCTAAGAGAAATGTGTCTTTTAACTCATGGCTTAAGCTCCAGAGGTCCCAAGTTGGATCCCAGCCACTGCTGACTGGGGTCTGTCACAATTACACCTACAATTACCATGCTCAGTTCCACGGGGTGCTACACAGCAGCCCCACCTGCCACAGGTCTCTACACACAAAAAAATATTAATTCAAAGGCGCATTGACAGCACAGAGTATCACACACCTCTCTAATCAATGGTTGCATGATATTGTAAGATCTTTGGTGCAGGGACCACCTTTGTGTTCTGTGTTTGTACTGTTCCTAACACATATAGGCCCTGGTCCTTGACTGGGCTACCGCAATACAAATAACAAACAATACAAGCAACAAATGTAATGCAAAAGAAAATAAAAACCATTCCTGATCCATTCATACACTGAACTTCCCCAGCACATTGCTTCATAATGCAAGCCATAGAAATACTACGTTAACTCAGAAACCTTCGTAATAATAAAGTAGGTCACAAGGCATAAATATGTTTTACAAACAGCACACAAACGCACCGCTCAGCAACTATCACCGAATAGCCTAATCAGTTAAATAAAGGGACACAATGAAGATGTGGTGGGCAGTGAAAGTTGTTTGTGGTTTTCGTGAATAATCCGTTAAAATACTTTTAATGTCAATCAATTCTGCCAGCAAAAGCAATTAATCATATTAAAGGAAAATTAGCTACAGGCTTTGTGGTACAAGTGCAGGGCAAATGACTGACAAGAGATTAGAGAAGTTTGACTCATGGCTTGACTACTTGCATGAGTAAAGATCATTCACCCCAATAAGTGGTGCAGGAGACAGTCCTATCTACAGACCCACAGAATAGCTTCTATGGGGGTAGCAGCCAGCCAGTATATAGAATTCTACACAGCAGTAGGGGAAGATGTTTTGGGGGAATGACACTAGGGCACAACCCCAGCCCTACATAAAAATGCCTGGTGATTTTTAATGATTACGCCCAACACACCGGACCTCTGTTTGTATAGTCTCATCTGAAAGATCCAAATTCAGTAAAGTATTTAGTATTCATTGTATCCATCTCACAAAGGTGAAAGCAGGAATTTGAACCCATGCCTGTGTAATCCACTGGTGCGTGTGTGTTTCAGATCCCCATGTGTGCCAATGTGCAGAAGCTATTTGTTTCAGTCCCTTCCTACTAGGTTCTGCAGCTCACGCTATAGGTGCTTATATTTGTAGCTCTGAAGGTCTCCGGTTCCATCCCCAGTGAGTTGGTCAAGAGAGGGGTTATCACACATGGTTCCAGGGCTTGTTGCTTAGTTATAAAAAGGCTCTTTCACACTGTTTTAGCAACATAAAGGGACCTCCCACTCCAAAAGCAGCCAAGCGGGGCCTTAATAGTATTGCCAAATCTCATGAGTTCTTTGAATATTTGGCATTTTTCTTAAAGCCCCAGCTGCTGGAATCAGGTGCTTACCTGAGAGTCCCTGTTTTCAATTTCAAAAAAGTAAGTTTCTAGCCCTTCTGTTTGCAGAGAAAAGCTGGAAGACATGAACACTAAACACTCCAGCACCAGAAGGCTGATAAAATTAACATTTAATATTTTTAAATCACATGATTTTTAAACCAATTTCATGGTTTTGTAGGAACTGGCTCTTGAATTTTGAATGCTTGGAGTTGGCAATACTGCCTTGATATACGTGAAAATCAAGGCCAAACTCTGACAAAATACCTTCCAAGAAAAATGTGCATTATGTTACAAATCTAAGTATTTATTTACTCACTAAAAACGTATTAAAACACAGATTCATTTCAAGCCTTTATTGCTAATGGCAGGTAACATATTTCTTACACATGTTTATAAAATAAACAGCTCCATTCAGATTTGTTAAGCACATTACTGGATTCAAATCCTTCATGAATAAATCTAATAGAAACGTGAGCTGGGATAAATAAAAGTGCTGTCTCACTGAATGGCATATAAAATACATGCATTACTTTGCTACCTGCATAACAATTAGTCTGGATTCATTATTTAGTTCCCTTGCAAGCTGACCTTCCATGACATGTACAGACAGATAACAATTGTCTGATGATTGATTGGATTAGAACAACATTTCTCAACTTGTGCATGGCTATATCATAAAAAGAAAAGTGCAATTAAGTCAGATGGAGTGCAGATTTGTTACCTTAATAAGGCAATATGCTGCACACACCACAGCTAATATAAGAGTATAATAGCATAAAACAGAGAGATCTATTGCCAAAAGTTAGTGAAGCTATTTTATTACTTTTATCCCTAGGTTAACTTTTTTTTTGTCAGTGGTCTGTAAGCAGGAAAATGCTTGCTATTTTAAAATACAAGGACATTTTTAATAGGGATGGCTGGAAAACAAGGATTGTGTTTCACCAAATATCTCAAGGTTTTAACATTTCTTTCTGTTCCAATGCAGAACAGAAACCTTTCAAAATTATTCTTCAATGCCATCCATGGCACCTTAAGCTAACTACTTAAATATAACCTAACTACTAGCTAACTATTTAAATATACCTTGATAAGTGCAGTTTTACGGCCTGTTCTTTTGGAGCTAGCTCTGATGACAGATGCACTCATTATCTTCTCTTCCTTGCAATGGAAGGTATGCAAGGAGTCAGGAGACATGGGTTCTGCTCCTGCTACAGTCGTCCAATGGCTGTGTAACCCTGGGAAATTCATGTGTGCTTTACTGCTTTGTCCCCTTTGTCTTGTCTGTTCACATTGTAAGCTCTTCAGAACAGGGACTCTCTCATCGTGTATTTACAGAGCCTGATAAAAAGGGACACACTAGGTGTTATTGTAATACAAATAATAATTAAGGTGTGCTGGCTTTGACCAACAGAAGGAGAATCTAAGATCAGGGTTGTTTATATTTTTAATACACAACACCCTTTATTTCTGGAGGTGTATTCTCAGCTAACCCAAAGGGGGTTATTACAACTAGCCACTAGAGCCGCACACAAAACTGACTTTCAGTTCACTGTACGCAGCTTTGTTTTACCAATGTGGGTCCCAGGATATTAGAGAGATGAGGTGACATCTTTTATTGGACCAACTTCTGTTGGCGAGAGAGACGAGCTTTCGAGCTTACACAGAGCTCTTCCAGTTTTCAGTTCATTGCAAGTTGAGGAAAATAATCAGTTTGGGTTGAAACGTATCTGAAAATAGCAAAAATACTCAGTGAATTGGAAAAAAAAAAATCTGATTTGAGTCAAAGACAAAGTGTCGTTTGACCTGAAATATTTTGTTTGGGGTCTGGCAGGGGCTGAAGGTGGTAGAAGTGTCACTGTAAATGACAGTGAATAGTCATGGGGTGACACCAGTAGAGTGAATTGAGTGCACAGGTTACTTCCCTCTACAGGGAATAGCAGTAGATAGACAGGTACTGGGAACAGACATTTTGAATCTGGTATATTAAGGACAATGGTGTATCAAAAGTGTGGTGTTCTGGCAGCAATAAAGAAGAAAAAATAAATAGAAAAATGTTGCCATGAGTCTCAACTGGTAAGACTGGGTGACACTTTGTTTGTAGCCTGGGGACTGGGGCACACACAGGGGCACACACACAACATAGGTTGTAGGAGCACCAAGTTCAAGTCTCTGCTCTCATCAGAGGCACCGACTTCCCCTCTTTCCTGTGGGTGCTTGACCCCCCCTTCTGTCCCCTGTCCTGTCCCCACTCCACCCCGTCCATGAGGCCCCACCCCGCCCCGCCTCCATTCCAACTCCTTCCCCAAATCCCCACCCCGGCCCCACCTTGTCCCTACCTCCTCCTCTGAGCGTACCACATTGCTGCTCCTCCCACTCCCTCTTGGAGCTGTTTGGCGGCAGCTGGGCAGGAAGCGCTGGGAAGTAGGCAGAGGAGCGGGGATGCGGCACGCTCAGGGGAAGAGGAGGTGGGGCGGGGGGGGGGGGGCGAGGGGAGTTTGGCTGCTATTTTCCCACGGAGTCAGATCTATGTCTCTCATGACTGTTTAATTATTTATCCACAGTTGAACAGCTTCAACAGAAGAGACTGAAAGAGTCCCGTGCCGGAATATCCCATCGTCCATTGGTTAGAGTGCTCTCTTGAAGGGTGTGGGGGAACCCAATTGCAAATCCCATCTCCATATTAGGCAGAGGGGGATATGAACCTGGGACTACCACATCCCAGGTGAGTACTCCAAGCACGGGGCTGAAAATTATCACAAATCTGTGAATAGATGTGGGTTGGCCGAACCATCATTTCTCACCAAATAAACCATTTGTCAAAACTCTCCGTGCTCTACAAGTCACAGCACTAGCTATTAATTATAGCTTATGGAAAAGTTCACCCCAATTGCCACCCCACTATCAGCAACATATGGTGAGCAAACAATAGTAATCTGGAAAAAGAGGGTGGACCTTTTCAAACACCTGTAGAAAGCAGTGGCAAAATAACAAAAGCAAAATGAGCAGTGATCTATTTAGATTAGCACAAGTGAGGTTAAACCTGGCTAACAAACTATCAAAAGGCTGATTTGCTACAGGAAGAAACTCCAACTGCTCATGCTCTATATTGAGAAACAAAAGTGCCTGACGTGCCGGATTCAAAATGCAGGAGGAAAAATCCAAATGGCACATCATATTATACAGCTGAGTTCAATATAAAGTCATTTGATTCATTTCTGCAGCATATACCATTCCATCTACAGAGCAGTAAAATCAGTATTTCAAAGATAAACAATGGTAAACCTGGACACACAACTAACGATAAATACTGTGATTATTATTATTACATAAGCAAGGCCTGAAACTGCTCTCCGCTGACAGCTAGTGATGAGAGGGGGGAAAAGGGTTCAGGACTCGACTGTATTTTCATGGACATACCTACTCTGCCTATGTATTCAACAGACAGAGCTGTGTTGCCCGAATGATCCATTTTGGCTGGCATTCGGTTCTGAGTCACTGGAGGAATGAGCTGGAGTGCCATTGAGAAGCAAAGCCAGGAAAGTAACTGAGGTTTTTTTTGCTGGATTGTATTTACTGAGGGACAATCTATCCTAAATTCTCAATTACTGAGGGACAAGCTACACTCATTGCTATGTCTGCTTTCCACAAGCTACACTTAGTATAACTTTTTTTATGAGTGGTGTAGCTGAATATTTGGATGCTAATTTTCAAACTGAATTGTTAAATTTATTAACCTTAATTTTGGATGTTGCAGATTATGTATTATATGTATTCTATGACTTTTTAAACCAAATTTTGTACTTTTGGATAATTTAAGCATTATACCCAGATGTACAGAAACTCTTTCTTTAACCTGAGTATTAGACAATTTTAACATTAGCTTTAATCAAAAATTTAAAATTTGAATTCAGGGATAATGAAATGTTGTTATCCTTATTGTATGAGTAAAGAGAAGCAGAACTGTACTTAGCCTGTCCTGACTGAGGGGGTGACCCTCAACTGAATTGAACTAACTAAGTTTGGGGTTTGGATGCCAGACCGCAGTGGAGAGTGAGAGGGGGTGGGGACAGGTGTCCTTGCCTGTAGGTGTAGGCTCTGCCTAAGAGTTCTAAGCACCATTTGACCTGCCCCAGACACCAGGAGGAAGGTCCTATGGTGAGGATAAAGAAGGTGTTGGGAGGAGGCCATGGGGAAGTAGCCCAGGGAGTTGTAGATGTTGCACAGCCATTCCAGGAGGCACTCTAGACAGCTGCATTCCACAGGGCCCTGGGTTGGAACCCGGAGTAGAGGGCGGGCCTGGGTTCTCCCCAAACCTCCCAACTCCTGATCAGACACAAGAGGCTTTGACCTGGACTGTGGGTTCACGAAAATGGCCAAACTGAGGGCTGCTGTGAATCTCCAAGGCGAGCAAATCCGCCAATAAGTGCAAGACCCACCAAGGTAGAGGAGGAACTTTGTCACAGCTGTAAAGTGACAGTGTAGACAAGCCCTTATTGTTGCTGGAGCTCTTGTTTTAACTATGAAGAACATAGAATTTAGGTCTTTTACTTCTGGAGCACAGTTGTAAATGTTAACCAATTAGTCCTCAGAACACGTTTCTGAGGTAGTTTAGCATTATCTACATCATACATATAGGGAAAACAGAGGCAGAGTTTAATGGCAAAATTTAGGTGCCTAAATCTGTAGTTAGCCACCAAAGTAAACGGCCTGATTTTAGCAGCCATTGTAATAACTGGAAATTAATACAAAAGAGAACCTAGTAACTCCCACTGTATCAGCTGGTGTAGGACTGGGCACAAAATAGTCACCCCAAAATGAACTTGAGTGTTTACTTGCTTCGGTATTTTAACAATATGTTAGTAGCTTTATAGAAGCAAGTGGTTGTCAACAACTGTCAGACAAAAAAGTGAATCAGGGACCTTGCGACAACACAGAAAAGCACTGAGTTTGGTCACAACAATTAAGGGTCTCCAAGAGGTCTGTATTAGGTTCAGTCTGATCCACCCAGTTCAGTGTACAATAAAGTACCTTGAATGTTTGTAGCATACCCAGACTCGAAACTACCCAATTTTCCCCTGAATTCTGCCAGATACAGCCTGTTACCAATGATAGAATATTTAGTATGAGAGACTGCCATTTCTAACGTGAAGAGCAGCATTATTAATGGAGATCCACATATACATTGCATTTGAAAACATATTATAGAAACCAGTTAATAACAAAAAGAAAAGGAGTACTTGTGGCACCTTAGAGACTAACCAATTTATTTGAGCATGAGCTTTCGTGAGCTAAAGCTCATGCTCAAATAAATTGGTTAGTCTCTAAGGTGCCACAAGTACTCCTTTTCTTTTTGCGAATACAGACTAACACGGCTGTTACTCTGAAACCAGTTAATAACAGTGTAAAAACTAATTGCAAGGTGCATGGTACATTAATTCTTTTCCATAAACAAACATCCAAGGACTGATGCTAATGCAGAACTGATCATTTTCTACTCAGACCTGCCAAGACAGATGGAAGACATCCCAGGCAGTGTTCTGAAAAGCAGAGAGCTTTGAAATAAGTGTTTCTTCTGAGAAGAAGGTCCCAAGATTTCATTGGCAGTTTTGTTATTTATTATCTGTGGTTTGAAATCAGTCACACACACACACACACACACACACACAGTACAGAAACAATCACTGCCTTGAAACGCTAGCTAAAAAGACAAGACAGATGAAGGGTGACAGGGGAAAATGGCACAAAGAAGTCACACAGCAAATCTGTAGCAGAACTGGAAACAGAGCCCACAGCTCCTGAGTCCCAATACACTGGATTATGTAGCTTCTCATTTTTGGCAACATCTTCTCAATTTGAGATCCCTCTCCCTTTTCACGTGTAATTCTCATTTTAATGACACAGTGTTGGGAACAAAGACCATCTGGTGGCTCCTGGGAGAGGTGTGGTGTTTCCTCAACTCCCATCAAGTTCACTGAGGGCTTGAAAGTTGAAGGGACATTGTGCCTTAATGGAGAGGTTCAGTAACTTATAAGATCAGAGCTTTGTTTTGTATCACATTTTCACATACCCTGTCTCTTCTCTGCCCACCCTCTAGCTATTACAAGGCATGGTAAGCCAGAGACTCAAAATGATACATACATCACACAGACACACACAAATCCAAATCTTTTAATTGTATTATATATAAAGTGTGTTTGCACAAGATTTGGGTGTGTGTGTGTGTGTGTGTGTGTATAAGAGTGGAAGTTTTAAGATGCAAGAAAAAATAGGGTAGCATTTGGCTGCTATCTAGTGTTTTGCCCAGATTTTCTGCTGCTCAGAGACAAATCAGTTTGTAGCAACTACACAGAAGTTTGGACAGAACATGATTGTGGGGACTTGTTCAAGATTAAAGAGCCAAAGCTACATTACCACAGTCTATCTGTAATGAACTGGTTGGGGTATGTGTGTTCCACTGCCATCTACAGGGGAGAGGCAGAACTGATCAACTGCAGAAATCATGGTGATGTGAGAATCAGGCCCATAATATCACCCTGGGTGTATATTATCATAGAATATCAAAGTTGAAAGGGACCTCAGGAGGTCATCTAGTCCACCCTCTGCTCAAACCAAGACCAATCCCCAACTAAATCATCCCAGCCAGGGCTTTGTCAAGCCTGATCTTAAAAACCTCAAAGGAAGGAGATTCCACCACCTCCCTAGGTAATGCATTCCAGTGCTTCACCACCCTCCTAGTGAAAAAGTTTTTCCTAATATCCAACCTAAACCTCCCCCACTACAACTTGAGACCATTACGCCTTGTTCTCTCATCTGCTACCACTGAGAACAGTCTAGATCCATCCTCTTTGGAACCCCCTTTAGGTAGTTGAAAGCAGCTCTCAAATCCCCCCTCATTCTTCTCTTCCGCAGACTAAACAATCCCAGTTCCCTCAGCCTCTCCTCATAAGTCATGTGCTCCAGTCCCCTATTCATTTTTGTTGCCCTCCGCTGGGTGCTTTCCAATTTTTTCACATCCTCCTTGTAGCGTGGGACCCAAAACTGGACACAGTACTCCAGATGAGGCCTCACCAATGCTGAATAGAGGGGAACAATCATGTCCCTTGATCTGCTGGCAAGCAGGAACAATCCCCAATTTTTGCCCCAGACCCCTAAATGGCCCCCTCAAGGATTGAACTCAGAACCCTGCATTTAGCAGGCCAGTGTTCAAACCCCTGAGATATCCCTCCCCCAACTATCCCTCCCTTCACAGCAATTATATATTGCTGTGTTTTCATGGCTGCCAACAGAGTCACATTAATTTGTGCTCAGTACCTCTGGGGGAGAAATCAGGCATTAAGGACCTAAACGAATTCCCATTGAAATCTATGGGCACCTCTTCTTTGACTTTAACAGATATTGGATGAAGCCTTTGATACTTCTGGATTGAAATCTTGGTCCAGTGAGTATTTTCCCTGTTGGTACATTTTCAACATTTAGAAGTACAGAATGTAACAATGAGGCCTTGAACATAACCAATTCAACAGCACTGTGACAGACTTCAGCTCAAATAAATAAAGTTCAGCTTACAGAGGGTTACACTTGAACTGATCATTTCTGAAATTCCCAGTTCACAACTCTCTGAGCTGTTCATCTGACACCCAATTAACACCTTGTTAAGTGTCATGCCTGTAGTGGCTTCATCTTCAGATCACTGCACTGTAGCGTTCAATCCCCTCCACATTACATATACCAAATTGCAACATTTTCATTTTGAAATTGGACTTGGGACACCAAAGACTACGCGGGACTTTGAATCCATGAGACGTGCATTGCAGTAAAGTAACAAAGTTGGATCTGAAAAAAAAAAAGGGGAACAACTTCCTCTTCAGATGTAAATGAAAAACAAAAACAGAAACCCACAAACCAATTCTGGTGACTACTCTCCTATGAGCGTGTCAGCATCAAGGGATCTCGCAATAACCCAAAGCTACAAACCTGAGAAATCAATTACTATCACCCCTGAGCCTAATGGTAGCAGATGATGAAGACTTGCGGTTGGGGCTGAAATCAGTGATGTAGAATCTGGGTATATTCTTCATGCAACCGGCTTAGTTCACACTATATATACCAGTCCTGGAACAGAAGTGGTTCACAAATGGCACACAAGAAAACCCCTCTTTCAGGGAACTCAGCCCAACTGCCGGTGCCCAGTTCCCAGGGAGCAGCTCTGCCTGAAAAAAAAAAAAAAGACTTTAGTTAGAGAGATTAAGACAGAACAAACTCCACTGCTGCTTGCTACAATTTCCTCAAAGAAACACCTACACAAAACCAACACCACCAAAACGTTTACTTTCAAGACTAAAAGCTTGCTGGAAAAAGGAATTGTAAGATTATGTGTAACTGTCCCATTAGGTTATGCCTGGCTTAAATGGACACACACAGTCAAAAGGGGCCGATGACACCTGAGTGAAGGCAGCCAGGATTAGCCAGGTTGTCCACTACACACTACAAGTTCACTGACTGTGGCTTAGTTGTGACTACAGACCTCCTATTTGCTGCTCACCCAGCCGCACTGATCTAAAAAAAAATCTTTATGATGTAATCTGTCCAATTTTGGCACGAGACTCCAGCCACCAGCACTCTAGCCCTCTTTTTTCTTGCATTAGTATCACAGGCCATCTGTAAGCCAGGGAGAGGATGTCATTGGAGAAAGAGCTTACTCAGAAGCCACTTCAGTGCTAGCTGACAACTTGCCTACATTTGAAAATTAGGTCAACCTAGCCACCTCACTCAGGGCTGGGGAAAATTTTACACCCTGTGAGATGTAGTTAGGTCAACCTAGCCCACACTGTAGATGCATGAAGGTCAATGGAAGAATTCTTCCATTGACCTACCGAGTGCCTCTGAAATGTGGATTACCAACACCGAAGAAAAACTCCCTTCCGTTGATGTAGGAGACATCTACGCTACAATGAGGTAAACAATCAATGCTTTCTTAGAGTTTGAAGAATGAAGTCTTTTACAACTAAGCACTGTAAAGTTATCTTTCAATAAAAATCTTGTAAACATAAGAATGGCCATATTGGGTCAGCCAATGGTCCATCTAGCACACTATCCTGTCTTCTGACAGTGGCTGGTGCCAGATGCTTCAGAGAGAATGAACAGAATGGGGCAATTTTTCAGTGATCCTTCCCCTGTTGTCCAGTCCCGGCTTCTGGCAATCAGAGGCTTAGGGACACCGATAGCATAGGGTTGAGTCCCTGACCATCTTGGCTAGTAGCCACTGTTGGATCTATCCTTTATTAATGTATCTAATTCTATTTTTAACCCAGTTATACGTTTGGTCTCTCAACATCCCTTGGCAACAAGTTCTGCAGGTTGAACACATTCTGTAAAGAACTACTTCCTGATGTTGGCTTGAAACCTGCTGCCTATTAATTTTATTGGGTAAAACCCTGGTTCTTGTGTTATGTGAAAGAGTAAATATCACTTCCTTATTCACTTTTTCCCTACCAGTCATGATTTTATAGATTTCTATCCTATCCTCCCATTGTTATCTCTTTTCCAAGGTGAACAGCCCTAGTCTTTTTAATCGCTCCTCCTACAGAAGCTGTCCCATCCCCCTATTCATTTTTGTTGCCCTTCTCTGTACTTTTTCCAATTCTAATATATCTTTTTTGAGATGGCGTGGCCAGAACCTCATGCAGTATTCAAAGTCGGGGTGTTCAATGGATTTATATTGTGGCATTACAATAATTACTGTCTTATTATCTAGCCCTTTCCTAATGGCTCCTAATATTTCCATTAGCTTTCTTGACCACTGCTGCACATTGAGCAGATGTTTTCAGAGAACTTTCCACAATGACTCCAAGATCTCTTTCTTGAGTGCTAACAGCTAATTTAGACCCCATCATTTTGTATGTATAGTTGGGATTATGTTTTCCAAGGTGCATTACTTTGCATTTATCAACACTGAATTTCATCCGCCCTTTTGTTGACCAGGCACCCAGTTTTGTGAGATTCCTTCTTAACTATTCACAGTCAGCTTTGGAATTTCTGAAGGTTTAAACTCACTTTTTTTCCCCTGTGGGGGAGGAGGCTGAGCGGAGAAAAAGTCCAGTTTTATAACTTAATTTTATAGGTCTGATAACACATCCCTACCTTCTTATTTGTAATGTCTGGAACTCAGACCATCCTGACATACTTTTATACAACCAGTCCTTTTTTCTAAAACATAAATCTCGTACAAGTTTATTTTCTTGGGAGAAAGATCAAGTCAGTAACAGACTGGTGTCTTGTACAAGGTGAGGTGTCCTGTCCTTTGAGAAGATGCTCTTTTACCTTTTGTCCAAAATGATCCTTGGCTTTATGACCTGCCCTTTATAGCATTTACAGCTGCCATGTAAAATATCTATTAAATATGTTGTATAAAGCACAAATTGCAATACTCAATACATCATTTGAAACACGGCATAAAGAAAAGAGTACAGAATTAAAACTAAGTAGGAGTTATAAAAGCTGCATTTTAGAGATTGCATAAACATTTACGTGTGGTAAACATGGTTTTATGGGCACAGAGAGTTATTTTCCCTGCCACTTGGTTTGTCCTTGGGTAACAGAAAGCAGAATTAGCCTGAGATAGCATAACATAAGCAACCAAAAATATAAATATTTCTTGTTATATTCTCCAGGCACTCAGTGAATACTATAACTGTAGGATTAGCTTAATACTCAGTAAAAGCACAGAAATTTGTAATGATCTAATATTAAAAATAAATGTCATTAACCCTTTTTGCGTCAAAATTGAGGTTTGACTGCTACAAAGGCATGTGGAAAATCTAGGTCTGAGTTCTAGGCATGTTTTGATGTGGTGTTTTAATTCAGACCTGTTACTAGTTTGGAGTAGAGATGCATGAATTGATTTGGAGAAAAAAAAAAACCAGGAACTTTGTTTTCCCCAAAGACAAATCAAAATTGCGAGAATTAAATCTGAATTGACTGTGCAAAGTTCTAAAATATTTGGATAGGTTCTCTCTTCTGGGTTCCAGCTGGGACTGGAACCTGAATGCCCCAGTACCATTAGCATGGCTCTTCTTGCAATATTTACAAGACAAGGGAAGAAGCCTATCCTGATTGGGATTTCCAGGGCATATCTGTAGACTTGAGTAAGTGCTCACCGATGCGGGTAAGTGTTGGACAATCAAATCCAAAGTGTTCACTGTTCTGAATATCTGGACTTAGAACTTCAAAGATTTGAATGTTTATTCAGGCTGAACCCACATTCAAGCTTTTCAGGTTTGCCAATTTCTAATTTAGAGGAGATCTCCTAGAGAGCTGCAAACATGGGGCTTGACACTTCCAGCCCCTTGCGCAATACACGAAGACCCTGTCTCCTTGATTAGGTCTGCACAAAAGATCAAGCACAATGGAAGTCCTTATTTCCTCAGCAAGGCTAGTGCAATTGCTGGCCTCCACTTCTCTAGAAGGACAGGAAACCAGTAGCATAAGCATCAACAGATGATGCACGCTTTTCCCCAGGCGGTGCAGTGCCAGGTTCCTATTAGGGTCCCCAGAGCTCTAATTAGCATTACGCATATGTAACTGCCATCATCTTGGTCATCACCGGGTGACTGAGCCCTGGACTCCACAGCTAAAAGGAGGAGTCTCTACAGATTGAGCCGTAGATCTACATCCCCTAGTTGGGAGCTGCTGAAAACTCAGGCACAGAAGAACCCATGTAATACACATTCCCAAAAGTGGCCGGTTCACTGACCCCCAACAAGGCTACATGCCCAACTGCCACCATTGAGAACAGGGTATTTTCTTATTAATTGGTAACAGGAATGACAGCTTAAATTATTGCAACTTTTCAGGTGGACGTGGACTGTGAAGAGCTGAACAACACAGACCACCCTGAAACATTGTCCTTTCCCAGCCAAGGGTTTGGAAATGTGCTACTACCGCTTCATAAAACTCTGACATCCATGGAAGGGAGCCCTTTATCCTCTGTCCTTAAGGTGATCTTGGAGAGCTATTTATTGATTAACTCAGCAGCCTGCTGCACATCACTTTTAGCAATAAGGAAGCCATTTATGTACAGCCCATGCAAAGTTACCTGCCTATTAAATTGGTTTAAAACATTAGGCTCCAGATTGGCCATAAAATTCAAGCAGCCGCTGCAGGAACCAGAGGTCCCATTGCAACTTTTATCCTCTAGATTGTTTCTAATGTTGCCCCCAGGCATTAGGCAGTGGGTGGCGGTGACAAAATTGTGAGGATTACGTATTTGTAGTCCACGTACTGACATCAGTTTGAATTAAGTAGACTAAGAAACACATTTTAATGAATAGAGTGCCCCTTCCTCATCCAGGAGGTCAATTGTCTCTACAATTACTTTACTAGCAGCTTGGATGACTGAGCATTTTCTTCACTGCCCTCCTGAGATCTTGTGAGTTTGTAGGTTTCCTGTATTTCTACAAATACAAGATATTGTCTCAGAGTAGCAGCCGTGTTAGCCTGTATCTGCAAAAAGAAAAGGAGGACTTGTGGCACCTTAGGGACTAACAAATGTATTTGAGCATAAACTTTCGTGAGCTACAGCTCACTTCATCGAATGCATTCAGTGGAAAATACAGTGGGGAGATTTATATACTGTATTTTCTACTGCATGCATCCGATGAAGTGAGCTGTAGCTCACGAAAGCTTATGCTGAAATAAATGTGTTGGTCTCTAAGGTGCCACAAGTCCTCCTTTTCTTTTTGAACATATTGTCTATTTGTCTCTATTTTGAGGTTCAATTATTTTTATAGCCATAAAATGAAATAGAAAGTAATGATTAGTAATAGGGGAAAACCACAAAAGTTTCAGAGTACAGTTCAGTTCTCTAAGTCTGGATGATTGTTCAACACATGTGAGTATCCCATCTTTGTAAAACCTCCTGGAAGTTTCAGAAAAAACAGGTTCTCTCATGAGATATGTGACATCTTCCAGTGATAGCTAGAAATATTACAAGAACTGCTTTAGACATGGTATTTGCCACTTTCAGCTTTGGTCCCTACTGGAAACCAGAACTTTATATAAAGTATTACCAGAATTTTTAAAAGTGTTCATATGCTAAAGGTCATTCTCATCTTTTGAGTCTGAAAAATTGGGCTGGTAATGAAACCTCAAAATAGATTTTAATATGGAACTTGTGGGTTTTCTTATGTCCAATCTCAGCCAGAAAGCAGAAATTTGAATTTTTTTAAAAAAGGTTAATTTTCTTTCCTTTTATTTTTTTCCAAATTCAATTTTGCAACCTTCACATGAACTAGTTATTTCTTGCAACTTTCCAAAGGGATATTGAAAGCAAATGAATAAAGATGGGACTAAAACTTAAATAGGAATCCAACTTTTTAAAAAAGACCATGTTTTACATTTAGAATGCTATAATCAGAAGTGAATATTTGACTAAAATAACTTCCCCCAGCATGCCATGGTCTGAGTCTTAATGCCTCATTTGTTGGTAGAAAGTGGCTTTACAATGACCTAATAAAGATAACACAGTACAACAGTGTTATGATTACTGAGTATGTTACATGACCTAGCACCAATGTGAACCTTCCCTAAACACAGAAGCTCAAGGGGCAAATTGTTAGAAGTAGTCACAGCAGGAAAAAAGATTTAGTATGACATATCAAGTTCCAAACCTATTACTGCTAACCTCTTTGAACCTATTCTATCTAATGTAAATTATAAATGACTTTTGCACTGAACTGAATGACAATCTCGGAGTCAAATTAAATTCAATTGGAGAGGTTAATTTCCAAACTAGAAAAGATTTCAATTAGCAGGAAAAAATTGAAAACCATGACTAGGAGCCAAAAGGACAGTAAAAATAGGAAACAATCACAAGAAATTAATGTAATGTGTGTTACTGAAAAATGTTTCAATATGTTGGACATAATGGCCTGGCATTGTTTCAGGCTTCAGTTAAAAATATGCTAATTCAATGTTTCATTTCAAGTGACCATGTCAAATTCTATAACCAAAACAGTCTCTCTGCCCCCTAAACATTCCTCATAATCACTGAAATACAAAATAGCAGGAAATCATTTGGGTCACCCAGTCTTATCCAAGTAATTTGCAGGACTTCACTACATCAGTCCTACATTATCACATCCAATTCATTCTTGAATATCTGCACTGACGGTGCCTCCACCATCCCATTGTGAATTGTCCTCCCCAAGCTACCTGCACTTCACCTTCCTTAAGAGCATTGGCCCACCTCCTGCAACCTTCAGAAACGGTAAGTGGCATCTTCATTCACACTGCTTTCTTGTAGATGTCTAGACACTATTCCTGTGTCAGTCTTAAGGACCGCTTCCTGAAAATGCATGCAGGCAGGCAATGGCTTGTGCTCAGGAGGAACATCACGCAAGTCAATGGGGCTGTGCACAAGTACAAGCGTCTGCCGGCATGGATCTACTTGTTGAACAGAGGGTTGTCTTCACTGCCGTGTTAGCATGAGGTCTCTAGAATAGAGATTCCAGAAATAGATCCATGTTGCTTATAGTTAGTAATAATTCTGAATATTATTGTATATATTTGTTAATGGGGATATAAAAACGACATAATCAGAAAAATGGGAATAGGGTAGGGGTGCCAGCAATTGCAGGGGCTACAGACTGCAGAATGTGTATATGCTGCTGATACAAAGGGAGACTTGTCTATAGCTGGGCAATGAGGAGGTCTCTGTCTGCAAGAAGCCCCTAAAGCCAAAGGTTTCCATTCCCAGAATCAACAGTATTCTCTGTTCTGTGTTAAGGGTGTAAGATTAGCTCCACTGAGTACAGTCAAGTTACTCCACTAGCCTTGCTTGAGGGAGAGGGACCACATGACAAAACAACGCTTGAGCTATACAGTGATTGGATTAGCAGTGCATTGACCAGGACAAGCAGGCACCATGAACAACAAACACATGGCATGAGTTTAAGCAGAAGGCTGCGATTTTATTAATTATACCCTGGTGAGGAACACTATGCTGCTCACTTCCTGCTCTCACACACCAGGCATTTTATTGGTTCCAGGGCTTTAACCACAAACCAAACAGTAACTCAGGGTAGATCTTTCCCAGTCCGCCCCACAGACTCAGCTCAGTTGCAAAACCTCTCCCAACCATCCTGGGTACAGCAGGGTAGAGTGACAGAAGCCACAAGGTTGTGAGGGGGACACAATCTATGAGACTTCAGGCTCCTTCCCCACACCCCTCCCATGAGCGTAAGGTACAGCTGCGAAGTCCCAGGTCTTATTAACCTCTGGGAGCTGGCCCTTTGATCTTTACGAGCCTGGGACATCGGCCACAAGTTGCAACAAGGCAGTAATATTAACAGAATTGTATCATCCTCAAATCCTGTCATTTCTACCCCATTGGTGCCACTGGGAGGCTACAGGGCAAATGGAAAAAGCCCCTGGACAACATGCCAGTTGGGCCCAATGGGAAAAATTCCTTCCTGAACCCAAAAATCAGGCCAACAATCAGATCCTGAGCACCATAAGGGGCACAGCTCCCAATCTACAAGTAAGGGAAGGGAAGGTTGGCTAGATAAGTGGGGAAGCAGAGGCTTTTGAAAAGCCGCGGCTTAGTTTAAAGAGGTTATGTGAGGGGACCCATCAACCAATCAGCTAGCCTCCTCCCCCTATGCTCAACCAACAGCTAAGCACAAAAACAAGATGGGAGAGTAGGGGAAGATAGCCTCTTCCTAACACATGCATTTTTGGGCTACTCTCATTCTCTGCTGTGATAAATAAAGGGCGGGAGGAGCTCCTTTTTAATGGACACCCAGCCAGCCAGCTAGCTATAAAATTCCACTTAGTAGCTGTTCTCAGCTTTTCTTTTACCTGTGGGCTTGTTAAACCTTCACAGGTAAAGGTGTTTTTTTTTTTTTAAAGGTACATTTTATTTAAAAAAAAACATCTGGTATTTAGGCTTTTGCTAGATTTAAAAAAACCACTTATAAAATTTAAACATGAAGAATAACCTTCTTGAGGTCCAGCTTAAAGGTTACAAGCAAACAAAAAAGCATTTGGAGTTAGCACAGGAGTCCACAAGCCAAACAGAAATAAACCTACTTGAGTCTTTCTAAACATTCCTGCTCTACTTACACATTTGGGAGTTCCAGATAAGTAGTTCTAGGTATGAGCTGATGATTTATGCTCATATCTGGCTTAAAGCTTCTCATAGCATAACTACTCCCTCTTCCCCGGTGAACACAACACACAGACAAAGGGAATTCCCCCCCCCCCCCAATTTTAAAAACTTCTAACCCTCCCATTGGATCCTTTGGGCAGGTGTCAACTCCTTTCCTTTTACCTGTAGGTGTGTTAAACCTTCATAGGTAGAGCAGAGAAGAGCTACTAAAAGAATTTTATAGCAGGCTGGCTGTCCATAAAAGGGAGCTTTCCCCCACCCCTGCCCACCTTCGTTTATCACACTTGCCATCCAGCCTAAGGTCCCCTGCTGCTAAAGCTAGTGAGAAGTTCGAGTGATTAGCAGTGGATGAGCTATTGTACCTGGAGCTACTGCATTCCTAGCTCCAGCAGCACTTAAACTTGTATCCCCAATGTGTCCGCCTGCTTGAGTTTACAGCCCTACCTAACTCCTGCTATCAGTTTTTATATGTGGACAGGAGTGCAGTTAGGGGCAAAACTCATACTTTGAGCGAACAATGCAATCCAGACAAGCCCTAAGGTACTAATAGGGCCAGATTTGTAAAGGTATGTAGGCACCTACATGCCCATTGAAATCAATAGGAGTTCGATACCTAAATGCATTTAAACGTTTGGTTAAGTCTTTACTTTTCTAGTCTGTCTGGGCCACTTTTTGAAACCTGGTCACCTAATTACACCTGCAGGATGTGTGTATGTAGCAGCCATTGTGCATTCAAAACCGGTAAACGATGTATGTAAACTTTGCATACACACACAATAGCATAGCAACATGGTTTGTTGGAGATGTTACTATTTTCATCTCTGCCACCAATTCATTTTGGGATTGAAGTTAAATCTAGGTTCCCCATACCTCAGTTTCTCCTTCTGTAAAATTGGGATAATACCCTCACAATGGTATTATGGGGCTTAATTCATTAATGTTATGAAGCACACTGATATTTTGCAATAGAAGGTGCTATCAATGTGCAAAGTACTACTCTCATTCAAGTTTTACTACCATGAACTCTTTGGGCTGGATTCCCTCCCTGCTTCTAACCCAGGCTGCAGGGGACCCACAGGAGCAGTAAATCAACTCAGCAGAAAAAAGCAGGTTATGAATTTCACTCTGCAGGGTAGGAACAAATTGGTGCAGCCCCAAAAGGGGGCAAGAGCTCCCAGGGCAAGGCACTGATTCAGTGCCTTTTCCAAACAGCTCTGGTGGTGTGGCCAGATTAAGGCAATCAGAGGTCCTGGGCAAATAAGTTCCCCATGGTCCCACTTCCATGCTGTGTCCGTCTTCTTTTGGCCATGCAGGCACAACACTGTGTAGAGAACAGTGCAGTACCACTCTGCTGTAGCTCGGAGAACTTCTGAAGGACACCAAGAGACACTGGATTGTCTTAGAAGTGGGGTCTCTCTGTTCCCTCATCCTATTCAGACAACTCTGATTGCTGGTATGGAGAAAACGGTGGGGCATGTGTGTGTGTAAATCTGCTTCCTCCTTCCCTCTTCTGCAGTGACTTTCATCCCTAGGAACTAACTCTTTGCACTTGAAGGATAGCTAGCTGGCCTCTGCTTGATCTGCCAATATACCATCTTCTCAGGAATCAGCAGTGAAAAAATACAGAGGAATTAAAAAACACTTACCAGGTAGAAGACAACAAGCAGCAACCTGTTCCAAAACCACTACTTTAGGCCTGCTAGGGCTTGCCTCTACCATATTTAAAGGGCCAGTCCCCACAAGGCATGCTGGGAAACTAATCCTTTAAAAGGGCAACCCAACCATTAGCCCTATCTGGCACAGATGCAACCAGAAAGGAGTGAGTTACACACACAGTGTGTAAAGCAGTTTATTTGGCAAGGGGTGTACTCCCCTAAATCTGCTTTTCTAGCTAAACGGTTTCTGTAGGTGTCACAGCTGTTATATGATGGCAAAGGGAAGGGAGGTTGTTCACAGTGGTTAATGGGGAGAAGGTGGCTCTTTAGACAGTTCTCACCGTTCAGTAGACTAGTCAAATCCCCTTTTACCACCAACAATTCCTATTCCATTCCAAGTATTCACACCATAGAACTTAGAGTCCTTTAAATCAGCATTTAGCCATTGGGCTAACATAGCCATTTATTCTGTACTAATGCCACAAGTTGCAACCAAAAGGGAAAAAAATGAAGATGGGAAGATTTTCAAAAACACCTAAGGAACTTAGGAGCACAAGCCTAGATGAATTTCACTGCTAAGTATGCAGATACTTAGCCAAAGCTTGTCCAAAATATATGAAATTACTGGAAGCCTCTGAAGCCCCATGACCTTCTGTCTACATACAATCTCCCTTCCCCTAACAAAATCTGTGATAGAGATGCATTCTCACATTCTCTCACTCCCCACCTGTTATCTTCTGGCTCAGATCCTTCTTCTGGCATCTTCTGGTGCATCTTCCATGCCGCTCTCCCAATTCAAAGAATTCTCTTCTTTAGCAGAAGGTGAACAAACCTCTAAGACCTGCTAAAACCCCTGAGTTTCAGGGTAATCAGTGCATTCATGTTATTTCAATGAATTTCATGATAATCAATTGCTGCTGAACATTCCCAGTACTCCCAGATAGAAGGCACCTGATACACTTCTGAATCCAGTTTCAGGGACATGATAACATGAGATACATTTCAGCAGCAGAAGCTGACCAGTGATGAAAGAGTTAAGTCAACTGCCCAGAACATTTTAGTGAGAGATTTTATTAACTCTAAACACACCAGCAGTATCTATGAATATTCGTTGTCTAGTACATAGGTAATTAATTACAAACACAGAATACCCCGGTCATGGCAGAAGTACCTATTTGTAGTTTAATCTATAAAACACATCTACTTTATGCCATACTAAGTATAAAAAAAGAGTTACAGCCAGTTTGTTCATTTTACAGCACCCAGATAGCTCCTTCCAGCCCTCCATTGTCTGGCTCATAAAATGGGTAATCTACAATGAAATACCAGGGTTAACACCCACACCACAGAAACTCTAGCACCAAAATCTAACACAGAACTGAAATTCTGAAATTACATCATACTTTAATGCCATCTCCTCTGGTATTAATATAATCTTTAATAAATGAACATGGTGAGGTATAGAAAGTTTTGATACGGCGGTTTCTATGTGTAGGGTGAGGATACCAGGACAGGAGAAGAATGATGGGTTGGGATCTAGCCTAAGAGATGAGGGGCTCAAGTCCCTGCTTTGTCACAGACCTCATTTGTGACCTTGGGCAGGTCACTTGACTGCTCCGTGCCTCAGTTTCCCCTCTGTAAAATGGGGATAATAGCACTGCCCTATCTCACAGGGGTCTGGTGAGGATAAGATTGTGAGGTGCTCAGATACTGTGGTGATAAGGACCATATAAGGTTGAAATGAGATGAACTCATCTCTAATGAAAAGGCAGAGAATCAGAGATACAGTATAATTATGCTTTAGCACAGAGCTAGCAGCATTCAATCTTTGCTCTCCCTGACATCTATTTCTGCTGGAGTATGAAGTGTGAGTATGACACTGGACTGGGACTGAGAGGATCTGACTTCAGTTCCCAATTCTGCCATGAACGTAGCCAGTAGGATCTTGGGCAGGAAGTTCACTTACTCTCTCTGTGCTCGGTTCCCTATCTCAGGGCAGGTATTCTCTCTACTATGCAAATGTACAACAACTAGTGCAATGGGACCCTGAGTTCTGCTGAAGCCTTTAGCTGCTACTGCTTATGTGCTTAGATCACTGCCTGTCATGTCTCATTTTTCCCTTGTACACCCTTCCTTCTGTCTGTATCCATCTGTTGCATCTTGTCTTCTCCTTAGATTGTAAGGCCTTGGGGGAGGGCTGTCTTTTTGTTCTGTGTTTGACCTACCTCCTGAGGAGGGCTGCTAAGAACTATAGTCATACAAATAGGGCTCCATCTTACGAAGAGAGGGAAGAGCATCTTTGCGAGCAGGCTGGCTAACCTAGTGAGGAGGGCTTTAAACTAGGTTCACCGGGGGAAGGAGACCAAAGCCCTGAGGTAAGTGGGAAAGCGGGATACCGGGAGGAAGCACAGGCAGGAACGTCTGTGAGGGGAAGGCTCCTGCCTCATACTGAGAATGAGGGGCGATCAGCAGGTTATCTCAAGTGTTTATATACGAATGCACAAAGCCTTGGAAACAAGCAGGGAGAACTGGAGGTCCTAGTGATGTCAAGGAATTATGACGTGATTGGAATAACAGAGACTTGGTGGGATAACTCACATGACTGGAGTACTGTCATGGATGGATATAAACTGTTCAGGAAGGACAGGCAGGGCAGAAAAGGTGGGGGAGTAGCACTGTATGTAAGGGAGCAGTATGACTGCTCAGAGCTCCGGTACGAAACTGCAGAAAAACCTGAGTGTCTCTGGATTAAGTTTAGAAGTGTGAGCAACAAGAGTGATGTAGTGGTGGGAGTCTGCTATAGACCACCAGACCAGGGGGATGAGGTGGATGAGGCTTTCTTCCGGCAACTCGCAGAAGTTACTAGATCGCACGCCCTGGTTCTCATGGGTGACTTTAATTTTCCTGATATCTGCTGGGAGAGCAATACAGCGGTGCATAGACAATCCAGGAAGTTTTTGGAAAGCGTAGGGGACAATTTCCTGGTGCAAGTGCTAGAGGAGCCAACTAGGAGGGGGGAGCTTTCCTTGACCTGCTGCTCACAAACAGGGAAGAATTAGTGGGGGAAGCAAAAGTGGAATCTGGGAGGCAGTGACCATGAGTTCAGGATGGAGTTCAGGTTGAGTTCAGGATCCTGACACAAGGAAGAAAGGTAAGCAGCAGGATACGGACCCTGGACTTCAGGAAAGCAGACTTCGACTCCCTCAGGGAATAGATGGGTAGGATCCCCTGGGGGACTAACATGAAGGGGAAAGGAGTCCAGGAGAGCTGGCTGTATTTCAAGGAATCCCTGTTTTGGTTACAGGGACAAACCATCCCGATGAGTCGAAAGAATAGTAAATATGGCAGGCGACCAGCTTGGCTTAACGGTGAAATCCTAGCGGATCTTAAACATAAAAAAGAAGCTTACAAGAAGTGGAAGGTTGGACATATGACCAGGGAAGAGTATAAAAATATTGCTCGGGCATGTAGGAATGAAATCAAGAGGGCTAAATCGCACCTGGAGCTGCAGCTAGCGAGAGATATTAAGAGTAACAAGAAGGGTTTCTTCAGGTATGTTGGCAACAAGAAGAAAGCCAAGGAAAGTGTGGGCCCCTTACTGAATGAGGGAGGCAACCTAGTGACAGAGGATGTGGAAAAAGCTAATGTGCTCAATGCTTTTTTTGCCTCTGTCTTCACGAACAAGGACAGCTCCCAGACTGCTGCGCTGGGCATCACAATATGGGGAGTAGATGGCCAGACCTCTGTGGAGAAAGAGGTGGTTAGGGACTATTTAGAAAAGCTGGACGTGCACAAGTCCTTGGGGCCGGACGAGTTGCATCCGAGAGTGCTAAAGGAATTGGCGGCTGTGATTGCAGAGCCATTGGCCATTTATCTTTGAAAACTCGTGGGGAACGGGGAAAGTCCCAGATGACTGGAAAAAGGCTAATGTAGTGCCAATCTTAAAAAAGGGAAGAAGGAGGATCCTGGGAACTACAGGCCAGTCAGCCTCACCTCAGTCCCCGGAAAAATCATGGAGCAGGTCCTCAAGGAATCAATCCTGAAGCACTTACATGAGAGGAAAATGATCAGGAACAGTCAGCATGGATTCACCAAGGGAAGTTCATGCCTGACCAATCTAATCACCTTCTATGATGAGATTACTGGTTCTGTGGATGAAGGGAAAGCAGTGGATGTATTGTTTCTTGACTTTAGCAAAGCTTTTGACACGGTCTCCCACAGTATTCTTGTCAGCAAATTAAAGAACTATGGGCTGGAGCAATGCACTATAAGGTGGGTAGAAAGTTGGCTAGGTTGTCAGGCTCAACGGGTAGTGATCAATGGCTCCAAGTCTAGTTGGCAGCCGGTGTCAAGTGGAGTGCCCCAGGGGTCGGTCCTGGGGCCGGTTTTGTTCAATATCTTCATAACTGATCTGGAGGATGGTGTGGATTGCACTCTCAGCAAATTTGCGGATGATACTAAACTGGGAGGAGTGGTAGATATGCTGGATGGCAGGGATAGGATACAGAGGGACCTAGACAAATTGGAGGATTGGGCCAAAAGAAATCTGATGAGGTTCAATAAGGATAAGTGCAGGGTCCTGCACTTAGGACGGAAGAACCCAATGCACAGCTACAGACTAGAGACCGAATGGCTAGGCAGCAGTTCTGCGGAAAAGGACCTAGGGGTGACAGTGGACGAGAAGCTGGATATGAGTCAGCAGTGTGCCCTTGTTGCCAAGAAGGCCAATGGCATTTTGGGATGTATAAGTAGGGGCATAGTGAGCAGATCGAGGGACGTGATCACTCCCCTCTATTCGACATTGGTGAGGCCTCATCTGGAGTACTGTGTCCAGTTTTGGGCCCCACACTACAAGAAGGATGTGGATAAATTGGAGAGAGTCCAGCGAAGGGCAACAAAAATGATTAGGGGTCTAGAACACATGACTTATGAGGAGAGGCTGAGGGAGCTGGGATTGTTTAGCCTGCAGAAGAGAAGAATGAGGGGGGATTTGATAGCTGCTTTCAACTACCTGAAAGGGGGTTCCAAAGAGGATGGCTCTAGACTGTTCTCAATGGTAGCAGATGACAGAACGAGGAGTAATGGTCTCAAGTTGCAGTGGGGGAGGTTTAGATTGGATATTAGGAAAAACTTTTTCACTAAGAGGGTGGTGAAACACTGGAATGCGTTACCTAGGGAGGTGGTAGAATCTCCTTCCTTAGAAGTTTTTAAGGTCAGACTTGACAAAGCCCTGGCTGGGATGATTTAATTGGGGATTGGTCCTGCTTTGAGCACGGGGTTGGACTAGATGACCTCCTGAGGTCCCTTCCAACCCTGATATTCTATGATTCTATGAAATAAAAAAAATAAAGGATGAATTTACCATTCCACCTCACATTTGTCCTCACTAATGAATTTTTAACCATGTGTATGACTGGGTTTCATTTCCTTGGTGAGTGGTCAGCTTGCTTTGGGTAGTATGGCAGATGATCAGTGTTTTGTTAAAGACCTTGAAAAATCTTTGAAACAACAAAATAAATAAACCATTTGACAAACACAAAGCCAGTAAACAGAACTGAAGTTCCATTAAAATTGAATTAGTCTATTCAGCCATATTCTTCACACTCCATTCCTCCCTTTCCTGGGCTAAATCGAATGTTAACACGCACACATTTTTGACAGATTTGAATGACTTTGCTGCTTTTTGCTTATTAAATCTGACAAGCCAACAGACCCATTCTATAGCTGGGAATACGGAGATGGCAATAGACATTACACAAATGATTTTAGGCGGGAGAGGCAGTGTTAATAATGAAAGAGCAATTTTCAAATAAAGCAGAAATTAGTTAACTGCATGAAAAAAATCTCTTTAGACTCTTGGGGCATAGCTACTTTTCCCTTTTAATAAAATCATAGTAGATTACTAAGGAGAACCTAATGGCAGAACAATTTGCTATTGCAATAGCTGTGAAGAAAAATGACAATAAAAAAAACAAAACAAAACATAAAATCAGTTACAACATATAACCACTAGTGAAAGGGCCTATTATCTCCATAATACAGAAGAGTGATTCTTATTTATTATCAATGGGAGTTGTGCGAAAACGCACAAAAGAACATTATTCAGGTTGCAAAAGTCAAGCACTCATAAATTAGCATATGACTGTGCAACTTTCATTTGGCCTTAATTTGCACAGTCAACCTGAATACTAGTTGTTGCTTAACTTTTTAGTGCTTAACTTTTCAACCTTAGTAATGTATCACTAACTTGGGGAAGTAAATGTAAGTTTCTAGCTTTTAAAAAAAAGTAAACTGAAAAACAAAAAGTCTGTCATGTGACATCATATTGCCACCCAGATGGGTCATCAGCAATCTTGGAACCTTTAGATCCATCTCTTAGACCTCTACTATTTGCAGTAACTGAGAGCAGTAGTAGGTTGCCATCCCCAATAATGACCAGCACTAGAGGGGAAAAGGAGGTTTCACAGATATTTGCTGGCTGCAGAGGAATGGTGAGAGTTAGGAAAATTGGGTTCCATTCCAGGCTCTGAAGGAGACGGTGTCTAGTGGGCACAGAATCTTCTGCCTATTCCTCAAAGCTTGACCCCTTCTGCCCCATCAGCTCCATCCTGTCCTTGTCTCTGTCTGGTCTCTCATTCACCATTGACTCCTCATCCCAGTCCTGTTCTCCTCACCGAGCTAATCCCAGTCTCCAAGTCTCATGCTTCTCATTTCGGTCTCAATGTCCTTGTTCAGTAACCCCAGTCCAAACTCTCCAGAGTCGCCAAATGCCCAGTTCTAATCACCTTGCCAAACCATTGCTAGTCCCAGTCTCCTGCACTAGTTCCCCAACCAATCTCAGTCTTCCCCTCAGCTACTGGTTCCCAGTCCTCCACCAACACATTTTCTCTACCAGCCCAGCCTATAGTAGGGGGAAATATACCCCTAGCTGTTATGCCCAATGTATGTTTGTGGGTGGTAATGAACAATTCAGGGCTAGGTTGTGGCATTCAGCTACAGCCCTGACTATATCCTACCCCGTACCCAGTGTCTGTAGGTAGCGGGACTAAAGGGGCTTTTATAGGCACAAAGGTGAAAGGAACATCTATCTCTGGCTAACAGCTCTGATGTGCAGTTCACATAAGACCTGATCCAAAGCCCATTGAAGTCAGTGGAAAAGCTCCCATTGACTTCAGTGTGCTTTGACCCAGGACCTCGGAGAAAGGAAAGAGTCCTATCCCTTCCCCCAAAACTGGGGAGAACAGTGATGTCCCCATCCACATATCACCAATTAGGGGATTCCAAATCCAAAGTAACAGACCATTCATCAGGGAGAAGATTAACCCCCATTCACAGGGATAGTGTTTGTCCCATGGTGGTGCCCTGCGAAGCTCAGTTCTGGGGCCCCTATCTGTGTTGCCCTCCGATCATGCTGGGCAGAGTTTGCTCCCCTGCGTCATCATGCTGGGTGGGGTTTGCATTTCACTTTGTCACCAAGGACAAGTGACTTAGCCACCATCTTAAGGGACCCCTTTGCTGCCTCGAGGCCCTCCCAGATTGCATGGGCTGCACATGTCTAACACCACCACTGTCCATTCCCCCCACTCCTCAGGCAAGTGCAATGTTTTAAGGGTTCCTTGCTGTGGAGTTATTCCAGCCCTAGTTCCTGAGGCTATCTAGATAGAGGGAGTGGTTCTTCAGAATCAGGTTCTGTACTATATTCATAGGAACTCTGATTTCTTTCGTCACCTGTACAGCCCTCCATTGTTCAATGGGAGGTTATTTCTCCATTCGGCCTTGCACAGCAGATTGGCATTTCATCCGAGATAAGCTGACCTGCTGCATCCCGAAGGTGGCAGATGTTTTCTTGCCCCCACTGTTGAACTTCCATCTGGATTCAATCTAGTGGGTTGCTTCTGTCCAGGGAGCAAGCAGGGCTGACAGCAATCTCTCACAAAACATTGCTTCCTGTAATATATTTTCAGCACGTAAATCCTGTTCTCAGGGGGAACCACCTTTTTCCACCAATATGCCTAGGAATTCGACATTCAATACCCAATGTCTGCCCTTCACTGCAGATTTAATAAAACAAGACCAGCAAGCCATAACCCCGGCTCAGTCAATGCGTGCAAGTATGTCTCACTCACTAGCAGTCACCTGGGATATGAACAGAAAGAACTAACACTTATAGTAAGGACAGAAATGGCACAGAATTATTACTTTGAATCCATCAGTTTCCCACTTCCCTCCTTATTCTGCACTGGCCCTGAATCTTAGCCAAAGATTTTAGTTAACTGACATTTTAGCCAAAGATATACAGAAACAAAAAGAAAAATGTAAGTATATTAATCTTCAATTGAGCAGACAGAGGCATAAGAAGATCCAACGGCTAGAAGTTGAAATCAGCCAAGTTCAAATCGGAACAAAGGGTAATTAAGTATTGGAATTGGAACAGATTACTAAGGGATGTGCTAAATTTTAAAACTTACAGTCTTTTTAAGATGCCTTTTAAATAAACGTGCTCGAGTTTAACCTCAAGTTGTGGGAGTAGATTTAGGAATCACTTGTGAAAGTCTCTGGTCTCTGTTATGCAAGAAATCAAATTATATTGTCATTAGTTCTTTCTGACCCTGACATTCATGAATCTGTGAGAAGCAGGAAGTCTGTGAGAGAACTAGTGGGCCTGCTGAATATACAGGTTGTAAAGGAATATATCGAGGCCAATAAGGAGATAGCAAAGAAGAGAAATTATTTTTTTGCATCAGCAAACCACAGCGGAGACACTTATATCAACGCAACTCTTTTTTAGAAAACAGAAGTGAGATGCAGTCAAGGACTGAGTGTCAAAGGAGATAATGGTAGAACAAACTGATAAGTTAAACAGCAAGTCACCAGGACCAGGTGGTGCACATCTGGGAGTTCCGAAGGATCTAAAAAAAATGAAGTGGTGGAGCTGCTTGCAAAAGTATGCCACGCTTCTCATTAGAATCAGAGGACCAGAGGGTACAAAATGTTGCAATTATCAAAAAGGCGGCTACAAATGGAGCAGATTGCACACCCCTCCTGGGCAAAGATCCACATGGAGAGACATTATGCCTGGCTGAGGCAAAATCCTTCTGTTGTGGCTACATACCACCCCTTAGGCAGGGTAGGGCATAACTGCTCCAATCTAGCCTTTAATGTTTTGCTGAACTTCGAGAACTTAAAGTGTTCAGTATGCTGTATAAATAGACAAACTATATTGCTGGTAAACATTATCATTAGATCACAGAGTCACTGTAATACAGTTACCTCTGAAAATAGTCCAGGGTAGATAAGATCACCAAGTGAAAACAGACCTCTTAGATATACATATATTGTAAACAGTTTCAGAGTAACAGCCGTGTTAGTCTGTATTCGCAAAAAGAAAAGGAGGACTTGTGGCACCTTAGAGACTAACCAATTTATTTGAGCATGAGCTTTCGGGAGCTACAGCTCACTTCATCGGATGCATGCCGTGGAAACTGCAGCAGACTTTATATACACAGAGAATATGAAAAAATACGAAAAAATACGAAAAAATACCTCTCATATTCTCTGTGTATATAAAGTCTGCTGCAGTTTCCACGGCATGCATCCGATGAAGTGAGCTGTAGCTCACGAAAGCTCATGCTCAAATAAATTGGTTAGTCTCTAAGGTGCCACAAGTACTCCTTCTCTTATTGTAAACAGTATGTTTCTCACTAACAGTAGGTAACTAGTTTGCCTCTGTGGTCTTTACCCTCTGAAAATTTGTGCTACTATACTGGGTTGTTTGGTGACCTGCAACAATCCCACACCTGCCACTCAATGTTCCATAGTCCAAGACCACCCCCTTCATTGACATTCATTGGTTACAATCTCTTATTCCTGATTCAGGGACGTGGCTGATATATAGAGTCTGACCATTTGAAGCTGATTCACTACCCTGTTTTCAGGTTTCCTGCATACCTTTCTTGCTCTGTTATTGGTTTATATAAAGCAGGCACAATCCATCCTTGCCTTTTCATCTCCAGGAGTAGCAGAGCAAAAGGAATATTACTGTATACATAAGAAGGACCAGATTTCTGTGTACTCAACACCTCACCTTTTGTAACTGATAAGAGCTTGGGAGGGCACTTTGCTACTCCAGGTCTTTTCTTAATAAATCAGTACATGCACGGTGGGAGATACATGGAGGTTACTTTTTCTGACCTAATCAGTGCTGATGCAGTTCAGAGCCAAATCCTCAGTGGGTCTAAATCTCCATAGTTCTTTTGTCTTCAGTGAAGTTACATTGATTTATACCAGCCGAGGACTTGGCTCATTGTTTTCTTTTATTTCTGCTTCTGACTAATTACTGGTTTTCTGGAGAGCAGGAACAACCTAACTATATAACCTCAGTGAGACCATACTCTTAGTCTTATTTAGCCTATGGTTTGGGGCTGAGTCAATAAGAACAAGTTCAGATGTGCCCAGGGTAAAAAGAAGAAAAATGAATCCTGATGGGGGAGGAGAGAACTATAGTTTTGACACTGAATACCTATGTCAAGCCCATCAGAACTGAGCATGGGACACAGACTTAAGGAATAATATAACTCCAAAATATACATGACAAAGGTGTAATTTCACCAAGGCATCCTGGTGACAAGCAAAGTTTGTGTGGTCTTAGTTCTCCCAGAGGTCCAGCTCTATTGTTTGCAGCCATTTGAAATGATGGATAAGTAAGGGCATCACTGATGAATAGTGGATCTACTAAGAGGGTTGTTCTTATTGTCACGTCCTCCAGGTTAGTGGAGGCTGGTGTGTGCTCCAAGTGGGTAGACAATGGACAAAAGCAAAATAAATACATAAATAAATCAGATACTGTCTCCTCAAAAGAGGAATGACAAAGTGTATTCTACCTTCAGTAAGGAACCTCTGTTGCCTGTGGTGATGCTTTAGTCCCACAAGTAGAGTTGGTTTAAAAATTGATTTGTATTTTAGTCAATGTTTGTCTAGCCAGTGACAAGTGGAAAAATTCCGTAAAAAGATTTCAACATAATAAAAAAAGATTGTCTTCAAAATTTGTTTGCAAAAAGTTATAAAAACACGTTTTTGAACCTGCTCTATGGGCCAGCAGTGCAAATGGCTACACCAGTTTAAGTTTAGCTGCTAGAGGGATACAAGCGATGGGAGGGTTCATCCTGGACCATTAACCTTCAAGGTTCTTTGATACATCTCATTTATTGGACCCAAATGGTGTTCCCAGAAGCTGTCCTCAAACTGACTGAGGATTCTATTCAGTGCTGTGGCTAAACCGTGTCAGTTTCTGTCCTACCTTTGCATCCTACTCCAGGTAAGCCTCCTTCTTGTGTCATGATCAGTGGAACTGGAACCAGAGGGTCAATGTTCCCCGGAGGGACTGTTATTGAGGGGACACCTGTGGAACTGGGATTGCAGGGAGTTGGGTGGGAAACAACACAGCCCCATGGACAGAGCAGTGCATAGGGTTTCATAAAGTTCCACTTGTTCAGCTTACCCTGTGTAGCCCTTCTGCCAGGCCAAGTTGATAGCAGCAAGGGCTGGGTTCAGTACACAGGGGTTCCCTCTCAACAACACAATGCAAAACTGGCTCGAGCCCCCACCCAGTGACCTGGGAAAATCTTGCACACCCCCTGGGCGCCTCAAAGAGGCAATACTTCCTCCTCGCAAGCACAGAGTCTCGGTGTAGCAGAGAATCTTTAATAACATGAAGTAAACAACATCAGCATTAAATTGGGGAAACACCACAACTAGTGTTCATTAACCAAACCATGAGCACAGACCCATCCCAGCAAATTGGGCCACATCCTTTCCCTTGGGTTCTTGAGTCCCAGAACCCAAACATCTCTTCAGTCCAGCAATCCACAAATCACCCAAAGTCCAAAAAGTCCAGCCCCAGAGTTCAAAAGTTCATCTGCATAGTGTTACTCCCCAGTCTGGCTAAAATGTGCCTGGGTGTGGGGGAAAGAGGTAAGGGGCACCTTACGTGTCCTGAAGCTGACTGCCCCACAGGGCTTGGCTCTGCTGTCTCACGAACGGCTCTGCTCCACCACGATCAGCTCCGCTCTGCACAGCTCACCGTCTCACGGACGGCTCCGCCAGCCTATCCACGAACAGCACTACTGCACTCTAGATCGTCCAGCTCCCCATTACTTGACACAGTGCTCAGTGATTCCAACTCTCAGTGATTTCAGCTCATAGTAGTGGGAGCCTTAGTGCTGGTGCACCATAAGGCCAAAGTGAATTCAGAACAGTACCTGTAGCAAGACTCTTAATAGACCCCAAATTAGCTCTGACTTTCCACAGTGGAGAGAGACAGAGGTGCAATTGGTGTTTCAGGCCCTCACAAAGAAACCCACACCACCAGGTACTAATACCTGTCTCAAGCCTCTCTCAATTCACAGAGTTTTGGAACCCATGTCCCTTGCCTAGCGAGTGCTACTTAGTTGATGGTGAGTCCCTCCATCATAACAAAAGGCCAAGTACAGTTCCAAGCACAGTTCCCATAATCAGGGTAATAACAATTTATTCTTCCCGCCCCAATAACAGAGACACTGGGGATCCCACAACAGCCAAAGTGACCATTTGGGCAGTTATGGCCTCATTCTAGGCAGGGTGGGTGTGCCTATGCAAATGAGATCAGCCCCTGAAGTTCTTTTCCACAACTTGCCACACCTCACCACCAGATGTCAGGGTGGAGCTCATCCTGACTCTGCTTACACCTGCATTCACTCTTTGCTCAGGAAAGATGGTTGTATCATTTGAGCTGTGAGTCCTCTGAAGTGCAGCCACTGGCAGTGTGAGCCATGGGACTCTATAGCTGCCCAGAGCCCTGGATTGTGCAGACACAAATCCGGCCCAGTGATGGACCCAATGGAAGGAAGAATTTGAACTGTTCACAGACCTGGCCATGCAGGAGAGGAACAGCAGCGGGAAAATAAAAATGTTACTTTATCTTACTGGAGAACAGGACAGAGATCTGCCCCACTCTGAAGCTCAGCAGTGTCTCAAGCCCCACAGCAATCCTCAGAGCCCTGGGGACGTATTGCTTCCCAAAGCAGAACGAAACTGTGGAGCAACCCAGGGTTTTCCACTAGAGACCAATCGGAAGGGGAGGCGATATGTTACTGCCTTAACCACACTGGCTGCTACATGCAATGTTGAGGACTTGATCGACTTCCTAATGTTGGACAGGAGAATCTGTGACACTTGGGATCACCACCTGCAGGAGCAGCTGCTCCAGGAAGGTGATCTCACATTAGACAGATGCTTAAACATGGGGCATGCAGTGGAAGCCCAAAGAGAAAGGCTGAAAGCCCTAGGAGGCACAACAGCCCCAGAAATACATGCAGTGAGACAATAGCAAAGGAGAGCAGGTGGCTGGGTTTCTATATCTGTAGTGAGATGAATTTGCTGTGGAAGACAGCAGAAGCAGGTAAAGTTTATGTGCCCTGCCCTAGAACAGCATTGCAAGGTATGGGGCAAGTTGAACCATTTTATCAGTGAGCGCAAGAGCAGAGAGATTCAGTGAGACTTGTACAAGGGGAGGATGGCACATTGGAGAGCAGTGATGACATTATGGCTCTCCTTGAGTCCAAGAGAATATCACGTTCATGAAAGCAACAAGAGACAATACCAGACCCCATACATGAAACAATGTTAACAGGGAAATGCCCTGGGCTATGTCATCTGGACAGCGAGGCCTCCTACAATGCGATTCCCCAGTGGCCACCTCTTGAGTGCCCCCTCATGGCCAGAGGTCCCTCTGACACACCCTGTCTCAGTTTCCCCCTCTTCAGAACCCCTTACACAGACTGCACAGAGTTTTTATGTGGTCAAAACACCCCTCACAGGGGTCTGGGTTTATTCAAAGAAAATGAATTCAAAATAAAGCTTGTCCAAACTAACGTTCAACAAACAAATGTCTCTCTTCTTACTTCCTGTCCTCTCTGCCTGGAGAACTCTGTAGCCTTCCCCCTGCTTGGTCAGGGTCTCTCCCAGCCCTTGCTGCCTGGAGCGTTTTGAAATCCCTCTTGTATGTCTCCCTGCTTCGTCAAGGTCTCTCCTGCCTTAGCAGGCTACTCCCAGTCCTTCCTACTTGGAGTCTTAGGCCCAAGTCCCTGGACCCTGCTTGAGTCTGCTCACTCCTAGCAATCTCTGCTGTCCCTGAGCATCCCCCTTCACTGCTACTTCCAGCTGCTCTTTATAGGGAAATTATCTGATTCCTCTCAGGTTTGCATCTTTCAGTGATCAGGGTTGGCTAGCCCTAGGCCCTCCAGTCCTTACAGGGCAAGCCACCCTGCCCTGTTACACTTGGGATGAATTGGACTTGAGCACATACCCGTTAGACGGAGCAAGGGCAATGTAATAATGGAAAATAAGACCACAATGCAGCCCATAGGAAAATGTGACCTCACAGTAACTAACGCAAAATATAACAGGCTGTATTGACTGCAGTTTGTGGTGATGAATGGTAAGCATTGCAGACCCCTCTGAGGGCATACAGCCATGCAAGCCATGGATCTGATCAGGGTGCAGCATCAGAATTGTATAGCTGCGGTGCAAGAAGCAAAAAGGGGAGTCATCTGGCATCAATTTTAAAAGCAGATGGAGAGGCTTTCAAAGGCAACAGGTTCCTCAAAGGAAAGCTGCAAAATAGACACCCCAAGTGGATAATGTGTATTTACCATGAAGAAAAATTCCAGTGGCACTATATAATCCAGTATATGAGGAGCTTGAAAGTCTGCAGAGTAGGGGTATCCTAGCACAGCACAGCCTGGGTAAGCAGCATGATGACGGTAAATAAGCCATGAGGCAAATTATACATCTGCCTAGACGCAAAGTCACTGAACCAGCAATGAAAAGAAGCCACTATGCACTGTTCTCAATTGATGACATCTTGCTAGAACTTTCCAAAGCCTGAACCTTTACGGTCTGTAATGTGAAGAACAGCTTTTGCCACATAAGCCATAAAGAGTCCAGCATGATGACAACTTTTGGACCCCCATTTGGTTGCTACAGATGACTGTGCATACTGATAGGCATAAGCCCAACGCCAGAGGGGTTCCAGTGAATGTGCGCCCAAGCTCTGGAAAAACTGCTTGGGGTGAAAATAATTGCAGATAATATCCGTAGGGAGGCGAAATGTTCAGTGACACAGAAACTGAATGAGACCAAGACAGAAAACTGCAGTGATGCAGGGATTAGAACATAAAATTCAATACAGAAAAAATGTAACTCAGGCAGCATGAGGTGACATAAGTTGGACATTTACTAACAGCAGGGGGACTGAGCGGACCACAGAAGGATCAAGGCAGAGACATACATGCTCCAGTGGCTGTGGAAGGGGCACAGCTCTTCACAGGAATGATAAATTTCCTGTTCAAATTCTGATCACACCTGGCTGCAGCAGCAGAACCCAGACATCAGCTCACGAGGCAGGATGTTGTGTGGGACTGGGCAGGTCCCCAACAGCAAGCTTTTGACATGTTGAAGCAAATTAAAATGAAGGGCCCTGTCCTGAAGTCCGACCAGCCAGGAGAGCCACTGACACTACAGTGTGATGAACTGGAGAAAAGGTTGGGTATTGCGCTTTTCCAGGGACAGCCAGCCGCTTATGCCAGCAAAGTCCTGCTAGAGATTGGGTTGGGTTCGCCCAAATAGAAGGGGAGCTTCTGGCTGTGGTATTTGGAGTGGAGTGATTCCTTCAGTACATATATGGCTACCCATTAATACTGCAATCAGACCACAAACTCCTAGAGAGAATCATGGCAAAACCCCTTCTTAGTGCACCAAAGAGATTGCAGTGCATGTTGATGTGCCTCCATGATGCTACCAGGTAGAGATCAGATATTGTCCGGAACAATTATTGGCATTAGCTGACACCCTGGGCAGAGCAAATACACCCAGTGTCAGTGAGTTGGGGGAAGGAGATCAGGACATTGAATCCATTAATATGCTGCTCTGTCTCCCAGTTTGATTTCCATCAGCTTCACTGCTGAAAATCACAGAGGCTACGAAAAAGGACATCCAACCATATGCAGTCAACAGAGCAACACTAGCAGGGTGGCCAGAAGACAAAAGCCAAACACTGGTAGGAGCGGAGGCATATTTTCAAATTAAAGATGAGCTGAGTGTGCAGGCATGGGGGACAGAGAGCAGTTGTTCCCATCTCATTATATAAGGATGTCATGCAAAAAGCACATGCCTCACACCTTGGCATGGACAGCTGCCTTAGATGGCCTCCCGAGTGTGTTTACTGACAATGAATGAATACACAACTCTTTTTCTTGACAGACACCTGCTCGTCATGTGATAACTGCCAGCACAAAGAGACTCTGGTACCATATGAGCTACCCATCCAAGCACGGGGAAAGGAGTGGGTAGGTGAATTTACTGTCTGTGAAAAACAGTTCTTGATTACAATGCACTATTATTCAAATTCTGGGAGATTGATACCCTGCCTAATGCAAGAAGCAAATCAGTGATTGACAAACTGAGGGTCCATTTTGCAATATACGGCATTCTGGACACTGCATTCACCAACAATGGACCCCAATTGGCCTTAGAAGAATTCAAGGAATTTGCATGCCAGTGGGAGTTTGGCCACCACACTTCCTCCCCACAGAGTAATGGCAATGGCAAGGTGGAATCAGCTAACAGACTGTTACACAAAGATGTTACTTCTGGTTCAGACAGCTTGCTAGCATTTTTGGCACATAGGAATACCCCATCACTGGTGAGTCAAAACAGTCCAGGACAGGCACTGATGGGATGAAAGACCAAAACCCTTCTACTGATGAGGGGAGACCTGTTGCAGCCAGAAGAATGGAGACACCGTGAGAAGAGATGGCCGATAATTAGAGAAAGCAGCCTTTGGAATACAAAGGGTCAGTCAAGGACCTACTGGCCTTGGAGACAAGCACTCCTGTAAGGATCCAGCCATCAGAGAGACACCAGAAAGAGTGGATTAAAGGTGTCATGGGGTATGTACATTGGGTGCACCGGCATTCTGACAGATTTCAATTGGTCCACCAAGACACTGGGAAGCTACTGTCTCACCAGGCCTTGGTCACACCTTTCTGTCACTAGGGAATTAGCAGAGGGAGGCACCAGCAGGGGTCAGTGGCCCGCCCCTCAGGCGGGGGAGGGGGAGCGCCGGCACGGGTCCGTGGCCCGCCCCTCAGGCGGGGGAGGGGGAGTGCCGGCACGGGTCCGTGGCCCGCCCCTCAGGTGGGGGAGGGGGAGCGCCGGCACGGGTCCGTGGCCCGCCCCTCAGGCGGGGGAGGGGGAGCGCCGGCACAGGTCCGTGGCCCGCCCCTCAGGTGGGGGAGGGGGAGCGCCGGCACGGGTCCGTGGCGTTGTTGGGATTCTGCTACCCGAGGCAGGTCGGCTGGGATTGGGGAACGCAGGCCCCACCAGCTCCACTGTGTTCGAGCCCAGGGCCCTGACAATGGCAGGAGGAAAGGGTCCCACCATTGGGACAGAGGGGGGCCATCCACAACATGCTGACCAAACAGACCCAGCGTACTGTCCAGGTCTGCCCCTGGGCTACTTCCTACCCGGTCTCTCGAGCAGGTCCCTCTGGTCCCTCCAGCTCAGCAGGGTATTGAGCTGCTGGCAGCTCCTGCTCCTGCTCTTGCTCCAGGTCCGGCCCACGCTGACCCGGGTTACCGCCTGGCTCCTCCAGTTCCTCCGGGTATTCGGTGGCTGGCCACCCCTGGTCGCCCCAGTCCTTCCTCCAGGTCAGGTTTCTCCTGGCCCAGGGCCTCCCCTGGCTCAGCAGTAAGGTCTGGAGGGAACAGCCAGCAACCTGGGTCTCCCTCCCCCCCCTGGTGCTGCCCTGACTGGGCCAAGGGCCCCGCCCTTTGTACTTCCTGTTCCACCCCTCCCCCTCCAGGGGTGGAGTCAGCTTGGTCTGGCCCCGCCCACTCAGGCTGAGAGAGTGGCCCTTTACCCTCTGGTTCAGAGGGAAGCCACCCTGGCTCCCTACAGGCATCATACAAGGTGACTATGGGAGAGGGACAAGTGATCTGAAGGAACAGGAGACACTTATGAGTCAGCTGACACAGCACCCAGAGAAAACCTACAGAGATACAGAGATCACCACAGAATGAAGAGACTGAGAACCATCTGGAGGCCAACCCCACAGGGAGGGAGTAGAATCCACACAGAGATAATTTGCTAGATTCAGAGACAGGTGACAGAGAGACAGAGATGGGTCACTCCTGGTGTGGTCGCCTGTTGAGGAGACCAAACAATCTCAAAGACTCTGTAACAAGTCTTTGGTAAAGACAAGACTCCAAGGTGGCTATGTGCTAGCAAACTCTGGCTGAAGGGACATGGAGTTTCTGGGTATCAATTATTTTTTTCTAATGTGCATATTAAAATGTTTGTAAAATAGATGTAAATAGATAAAATAGATGTACAATAAAATAGATGTATTATGATCAGTGGAACTGAAGTCAGAGGAACCAGGTTCTCTGGAGGGGCTGTTATTGACTGAATACCACAAAAACAGGAATGTGGGGAGTTAGGCTGGAAGCAACTCTTCCACATGGTAAGAGCGGTGCACAGTGTTTAACAAACTTCCACTTGTTCAACTTAACCTGTATTCAGCCTTACCCTTTGCTAATGAAACACTCCCCACCATCCATGACTAACTCATTTTTTGTGCTGGCCTTAATGAACATGCTTTGGCATGTTATATGGGGTGGCTGGAGGTACTGTCTGGAAAATGGTTCATCCCTGCATTTAAAGTCACAGATATTATATGATTGGTTCTTAGCAATTATTCTATTCTAGATCATGTAAGAGTCATGCACAGATTATCTGCTCTGTGACAGCAGAATCAGGCCCTCAGATTTGTTAACATGTGATATGTATGCATATTGCTGGAATTCAAGATAAACTGGACACTTACTTAGATACCAATGTTCTATCAAGATTTAGATTAGAGACTTTACCATACAGTGGTTAAACATACACAGCTCACCTTATACTGTACTGTAATCAGACAGATTACAAAATCTGGGTATGGAAAGGGATTTTCCTGCTTCATGAATCAGGCATTTTCCATACGATCCATTTCTTGTGAGTACAGGGAGACAGTTATTGGTTGAGTTGGTCCTCTCTGTTTTTTTAAATTATTATTTCTGTGGTTTCTACATTGTATTATTACAATATACTGATCTTTATTAATAAATAGATTAGATGAATGTAAGTGCTTTGATAGAATTCAGATGTAAATGAGTGGACCATTAAAATTAGGTGAGCCTGAAAGATTTTTTCAGATTCCATTAACTGTTAGACATGAACCCAAGTGGTAAAATTGGTCTCTCTATGTGGGTTCGGTTCTCTAGTCTCTCTCTCTCTATTCATTGTGCGGATATTTTTAAACACATAGCACATCTCAGGGCTTTACTCATAGCATCTCTACTGCATGTTGATTTTTTTCTTTGCAAATTGCATCCCCATTCCTCCCTCCCGCCCCCGCAGCCCCCATAGAATTAAACGTATTTTAGACTAGGCATATGATGCATTCCGTTCTAAATCAGGACCTTCATTTATTACAGTCATTTTCTGCAGTGGCTGTAAATTAGATAATTATTCTCTCTAAGCTCTTCAAAGTAAAAAGTCAGAGAGGTTTTCACTCAGTGATGTGTGCATTGTCAGTAATTCAGCAGCATGTCCAACTAATTCGCTCTCTTTAGAGTTCTGAAGCAACAGAACAATTACTAAACGGCAATAGTGAACTTTTTTTCCCCAGAGAATAGTTATAAATATTCACAGACACACCACCTTTTGCTAAGATCTCACCAGCTAAGTAGGCTCTGCCGGCATCAGTAGATGGGAGATCATTTAGTCACACTTGGGCGGGAGATCACTTAGTCACAGTTTCCTGCTGCATAGGAATAAATGAAGTCCTTAGTTCAAACTTCTCTAGATTTTTGGAGGAGCAGGGAAAGTTTTGAACTACTGATCCCACCCCCTCCAGCTTTGGCTAGAGGTTGGATGCTAAAACCAGAAGTGGCCTATTTTTTAACATGATCTAGATATGGTCAAAGTCGCATCAGAACAGCTGTGGTCTTGTGAAACTTTGGTGCAAGTCACAGGAAATTACAAGATTAGCTAAATACTGTCATTTTGGGTTGAACTTTTGCTCGAAAGATACAGATATCTTGTCTGGTTTTCCACTGCATTGGTTCCAAGGCATCATTGAGCCCTTTCTGATCTGTCATCAATGATTTTTTTATTTTCTTTTTCCCACAGCATTGCTTTTTTACCATGCTGCCTCTGTGGATAAACCAACCTGTTTGCCAAGCCACTCACATTTTTCATTCTGATCCGTCTAAGAACTCATTCCTGCCATTTTGTCTGGGATGACTTTAAAAACAACAACAACCATCCTTATGGATAGAAATGCCATTGACTTACCCTTAACCCTCACATTTTACTTGTACATGTGCTGTGTATTTCTTGTTTCAGAGATTTGTCTATTTGTTTTGTTATTGAGGAACTGTGTTGCATTCTCACCACCAAGCCTACTTCCTCCCCACCCCCCCGCAGCTGTTCAATGTTCATATTATCATTGGTCTGTGACATGTTTTGAATGGCAGAGCTCTGTAGGACATATCAATTAATTTCTCACTGCTGATATTGGGGGAAAGTTTTGTTTAGCACTGTTCTAAAATGTTTTTTGGTTGAGAAATGCCCCCTTTTACATCAGTTTTAATAGAATGTATTTGTGTTTCTTGTTTTCAAAATGTGTCTGAAAACAATTTATTAAATTTTTGATTTTTTTTAAATTCCATCATGTCACTAAGCTGAAAAAGATTTAAAAATATTTGTTTCAAAAATGAAAAAAAGATAAAGACATTTCATGTTTAAATAAGGAAGAGGTGCTAAAATTATTTTGATTTTTTACAAAATTAAAAAGCGACCAGCTCTAATTTTATAAGAGATTAACTGTGTGGTTGGAAATGGCACAATTCTTAGACATGTCCTTATGCGTCAGAATTTGAAGTCTTTAAATCAAGCCTGGTTATCTTTCTAAAAGATATGTTATAGCTCAAACAGAAGTTATGGGCTTGATGCAGAAATTCTTGAGTGAGGTTCTGTGTTCCACAGGAGGTCAGACGAGATGAGCACAATGCTGTCTTCTGACTTTAAATGTCGATGAACTTTCCTTGTTAGATCTTTCTTCCTGCTGCTCCTTATCTACCTCGTCTTCCAAATTCAGTTATTCTACCTTTTGAAAAGTGGACACTAGTGCATCCTCTTCTGAGAGCAAAGTGCTTATTAATTCATAGATTAATAGTTTTCAAGACCAGAAGGGACTGTTGTGATCATCCAGTGTGAGATCCTGTATAACACAGGCCAGAGAACTACCTCAAAATATTTCCTAGAGCAAATCTTTTAGAAATACATCCAATCTTGATTTTAAAATTGTCAGTGATGGAGAATCCACCAGGACCATAGGTAAATTGTTCCTTTGGCTAATAATGCTCACTGTTAAAAAGTTATGCCTTATTTCCAGTTTGAATTTGTCTAGCTTCAACTTCCAGTCATTGGTTCATGCTTTACCTTTCTCTGCTAGACTGAAGTCAAACGCCTTAGAAAAGTCTAAGTATATTACATCAACACTATTACCTTTATTAACCAAACTTGTAGTCTCATCAGAAAAAGATATCAAGTTATTTTGACAAGATCTATTTTTCATAAACCCACGTTGATTTGTATGAATTGCATTGCCCTCCTTTAATCCATGAGTAAAGGACAGCATGTGGCTGTGCTGCTTCACAAGCAAGTAGGGACCATTTCTGGCTCAGTTGGTATACCGTTCCTGGTTTTCTACCCTCCTACTCCTTTGGCATGCATTAGTCCTACACACCGAGCAAATCCCTTCCCACTATGTGTCACTTCGGCTGTGCAGGGTATTGTTTGATATAAATTGACACCTTGATTGATGGGTTAATTGATTAAACTAATGGAATGATGTAAAATTAATAAGATACACTTTAAATGGATTAAAAACTGGCTAACTGATAGGTCTCAGAATTCGGCTATTGCTTGCCAATTTGAATGCTTCTGTACAGTCTCTTTGGCCTGGGTGAGTTTATTACTGTTTACAGATCAAAGGAGGGTGCGCTTTATTGGTATTGAGCTTGCTGTTTTTCTCAGTAGGATTCCTGACTTTTGCCTATTGATCCATTTATTTTCTTGCTGCTGTGCATGACCCTTTATTGACTGCTGGGCTAATATTTTTTTCCCTCTTCAGTAAACATGATTAAACCTTAATTAATTTGCTGCAGCCGTATTCTTTCTGTGGTCTCTTCAGCCATTCAGCTAACATGGTGCAAAGCATGCTCATCTGCTATATAGTGCCCACTTTGCACTCTTTCAGATATCAGTGTCAATCTTTCAATAACAAGTATAAATTATTGGAGATTCACTGGTACCTGTTGTCTATCATCAGGTGGATCAGAAATTGGTCACAAGTGGCATGGAGGGAGAGAAAATTTATGAAGAGGTTTTTTTAACCCTCTGCAGATCCTTTTTACATTTATGAAACTTGACTTGTTGCTATTGGGGGAGGGAGGTTCGGGTGGGGGAGGGGTAATAATTCTTCAATACTGGAAGATATAACAAAGATAGGAGCTGTAGCCCTCCTACAAGAGGCATGTTGGAGTTAGTAGGAATAAAAAACGATAAGATTATGTTGAAATGTAAGAGGATTCCATAGAAATCACTTTAACAACCCACAATTAAATTTAATAGAAAATCAGTTCATTTATTAAATTACTTTTTAACCATCCTATAGAATCCAAAAAAACAGGAATATAACTCTCTACTGAATTCTATAATATAGCTCCCAAAGCCTCTCCATTTCTCTTCAGTTCCACCAGGAAAGGTCCCAACTCTAGTGCTTTTCACATGATTCATTGGTGTCAGTGAGACTTCTCATATAGGGCACAATTGTACCGTCTGTCATGTACTAGCACAGGGAGCGTAAGGGGCATAAGGCATCCTCTTATTCCTCTCTGTGGAACCTTTCATAATGCAGGTTGCAGTGTTGTTGGAGAGAAGACTTTGTAGGGTGGCTACGTGGGTGGGCAGTAGGTGGAGCCTGGGCTCCTACTCCTAAAACAGTAGCCTGCACAGCTGAGTTGACACATAGAAGGAAGGGAGTTGCTTGGGGTGTAGGACTGACTGCACGCCAGTGGAGTATGGGAGTAGAAAACCAAACACAGAATTGCACCTGAGTCACAAATGAGCCCTAGTTTGCTTGTGAAGCAGCACAACCCACTTGCTGCCCTTTACTCATTTCTTGCGGTAAAAGCACAATGTATCCCAAGGGAAGAGCAGCAGGATCACGCCCCCATTTTCCTCCACCCAACTCATCCCTGGCCTGTGACACTCCCTATTATTCTAGGCCTGCTCCTCTCTTGTGTGGAAATTTCTGCTGGTGCCAAACTTTGTGGACAAATGGGTATTAGCCGGAGGCCTCCAAATTCCTTTTTATTTGTGATGTGTAACAGGCCTTGAACCCAGGTATGCAGAGACAATACACTGGTTCTCCAACACACTCCAGCCGCTGCTGATACTTTTAATAAATTTCCTGTGACCAGTATGCAAATTAGGAGTTCAAGTTCCTTTCCAGCTCGGTTGCTTGAAACTCATCATGGGACTTGTGAGAGGTGAATTTTCTTCACAAGTTCAAAGTTCCAATCAAAATCTTTTTGCCTTGAGGGCTGCACTGCAGTTTCAATTCTCTTTTCAAAAGGAAGTTTATCACGGAACACAGACAGCATGTCTGTTTTCTCTCCACTCCGACAGCTTTCTTTCTCCGTTCTCTAAATAGTAACACAGTTCTCTTACACTTCCAACAAGACCTTAAAGCTGCTGGGTCTTGTTCTCTCTCTCTCTCTCTCTTTCTCTCTGTCTCTCTCTTTAATCTTTGTGAGAACAGTCTTCTTTCAGGTCTTTTGTTTTCGAAGATGCAACAAAATCGAACAAGTGTATCCATCAGTCCCTCTGTTCCTGTATACAAGGACAAGAATGGCTTTGAGTTTACGATGCTATTTCATGCTCAGAAAGTGAAGCTGTGTGCACACAGGGAAAAGAAAGGGAGAAGGAAGAGAAAAGAAGGCCTGTCATTAAAAGTGTTCTCTTTTTAAAAGCCTTTCATAATCAGTGCTCCCACATTGGGTCTCACCTCTTGTCAGAGACTAAATTGTACGTCTAGCCTTGTCATAATGAGTGATGGCCTGAGCTATTTACCACAACTAAATGGCATCTGAGAGGTAATCACCATTTTTTCTCTGTCTTTTGTGTAAATCTTTAAGAATTCATGGATAAAGCAGATAGCAGAATCATGCACTGGAAGAAGATATCCATGAAATTATGGCTGAAGTATGCTTTACAGCGCTGCTCTGCAGGAGACCTATACTCTAAGGCTACATCTACATTACACACCACTGCAGTGTATGGTATGTGTAGCTACACACCCCAGTGAAATCCCCGATGTGTCCATACTGCGGTATGTAGCTGCATGTGTCAGTGAAAGGTCCTGGCAGGGGGAGCCTCTGGGGAAAAGCTTCATCAGCTCCCTGCAGCCAGAGCCTTTCACTGAGAGGAAAGCCTCTGGCAGGGGAGAGCTGGCAGAGCTTTTCCCTACTGCCTTCCCACTTCTAGAATCTTTCCCTGCTGGGGGAGTCTTTTCCTGGGGAGTGAAAAGCCTTCAGAGAGGGGAGGCAGCAGGACACTGCACTGCTAAACATAGCAGTGTAGACAGGGAGGCACAACTTGGGTATATACCTGGGTATATACCCACACACATCAGGCATGTCTTTACTCACCTAAGCCATGCCTCACTGGCTACACTGCTATTTATACCCATGCTAGGGGTGCTCTAGGTGTAGGTACTCTACACACTGCCAAAAGAAGGGCACAGTGTAGACACACCTCAAATTGTCCAATGTAATAAAAGTGCAACTCAGCTATTTACATAAAACTTTATAAAAATCAGCAAAAATGGAAGGCAAATAGACTGGTACAAAATGGATTGTTTAACTTCTGCAGAAAAGGACCTAGGGGTGACAGTGGACGAGAAGCTGGATATGAGTCAGCAGTGTGCCCTTGTTGCCAAGAAGGCCAATGGCATTTTGGGATGTATAAGTAGGGGCATAGCGAGCAGATCGAGGGACGTGATCGTTCCCCTCTATTCGACATTGGTGAGGCCTCATCTGGAGTACTGTGTCCAGTTTTGGGCCCCACACTTCAAGAAGGATGTGGATAAATTGGAGAGAGTCCAGCGAAGGGCAACAAAAATGATTAGGGGACTGGAACACATGACTTATGAGGAGAGGCTGAGGGAGCTGGGATTGTTTAGCCTGCAGAAGAGAAGAATGAGGGGGGATTTGATAGCTGCTTTCAACTACCTGAAAGGGGGTTCCAAAGAGGATGGCTCTAGACTGTTCTCAATGGTAGCAGATGACAGAACGAGGAGTAATGGTCTCAAGTTGCAGTGGGGGAGGTTTAGATTGGATATTAGGAAAAACTTTTTCACTAAGAGGGTGGTGAAACACTGGAATGCGTTACCTAGGGAGGTGGTAGAATCTCCTTCCTTAGAGGTTTTTAAGGTCAGGTTTGACAAAGCCCTGGCTGGGATGATTTAACTGGGAATTGGTCCTGCTTTGAGCAGGGGGTTGGACTAGATGACCTTCTGGGGTCCCTTCCAACCCTGATATTCTATGATTCTATGATTCTATGAACTTAAAAGAGATGTGACAGGGAGTCTTCAAAGCTGCTGGTAAAGTCATGGGTTGATATGACAATGAGCTGAGAAGATTTTTATGCCTAGTTTTTTTTAACCTTTCCTCATAGGTCGGACTTGCTAAAGCTTTTATCATTTTTGTAGCTCTCCTCTGGACTCTCTCCAATTTGTCCACCTTCTTCCTAAAGTGTGGTGCATGGAGGCCTCACCAAGAGCAAGTAGAGAAGGACAGTTTCTTCTAGTCTTACATACAACACTCTGGGTAACACACCCCAGAACTGTATTATTCTTTTTTGCAACTGCATTACATTATTGAATCATATTCTATTTGTGATCCAGTATAACCCTGAGATGCTTTTCAGCAGTGCTACTGCCTAGACAGTTATTCCCCATTTTGTAGCTGTGCATTTGATTTTCGTTCCTAAGTGTAGTACTTTTCACTTGTCTTTATTGACTTTCATCTTGTTGATTTCAGACCAATTCTCAAATTTGTCAAGGTCATTTTGAATTCTAGTCCTGTCCTTCAAAGTCTTAACAACTCCTCCCAGGAGCTTTTTATGACCATACTCTCCACTCCATTAGCCAAGTCATTAATGAAAATATTGAATAGTACCGGACCCCGGACAGACCCCTACATGTGTCCACTAGATATGTCCTCCCAGTTTGACAGCGAATCATTGATAATTACTCTTTGAGTATGATCTTTCAACCAATTGTGCATCCCACCCTATAGTAATTTCATCTAGACCACATTTCCTTGGTTTGCTTATGATAATGTCACATGGGAAGTGTCAAAAGCCTCACTAAAATCAAGACAACATTCCTGAACCATGGTTAACTCTTTAATGAACAAGGGTTCTATAAACATCTTATCACTTGTTGGCCCTGAAACACCCCCTTATTTACACAAAAATGGGCTCCTTCTGGAAAGAGAATGAACATGTTTGGCCAAGCTTGATAAGGACTTACAGTCCACTAGATGGCATTTCTGTGTTTGTCTGTCTGTCTGTCTGTCTGTGTGTAGTGTGGTAACTTGTGAATGTCACATCCAAATTCTCATATTTCAGGGAATGTTCTAGGAACAAAATCAGTAAAGTCAGGAACACATTCAGGAGCTTAAATACAGTCTGGAAATCATCAACATACAACACGAAAACCAAACTTAAGATTTACCAGAGCTGCGTACTTTCAACATCCAGAAAGCTGGGGAATGAGAAAATCTGACATGTCCAAACTGTCTTTATTCTATACAACCTGCCTCAGAAAAATCCTCCGTTATCTTTTGGCCCAGAACAATCTCAAACCAAGATCTATTGACACAGTGCATCCAAGAGGCTCTGAGCACCATCATTGCCAGGAGGCACTGGAGATGGATCGGTCATGTGCTTTGGATGGAAACTGATTCCATTACCAGAGTAGCAATAAAATGGACACATGAAGGCAAGCGAAAATGAGGGTGCCCAAAACCAACATGGTGAAGAGCTGTGGAAGCCGAGCTGAAAAACCTGGGGCAGAGCTGGGGAACCATTGAAAGACTTGCCAGAAACAGACAGGAGTGGAGGAGCTTCCTCACTGCCCTAAATACCAGAGGTGTAATAGGAACCTGATGATGATGATGATGATGATCTAGGCATCAATGGTCAGAACAGTGTTGATTTGGGGGGAAATCAGAAAACCAAAATGGGGGACAAATGGAGGCCCTGACAGCTCGTTAGCACAGCCACAGTCCCTCCAATGGTGGGTTGGAATGAGGGAAAGGGAGTAATGAAGGTTTACACAGAACCCCTGTCATAGAAGCGGGGGAAAGAGGGGATGCTACAATGGGTGGAGGGAGGAATGGGGGAGCACACAGAACCCCTGATGGGGGAATACATTGGAGGACCCTGGTATGCAAGAGAGCATATTGGCACTCACAGATCCTGGCATAGGGGGAGAATGGGGACCATGGAATGGGGAACAGAGGGTGGGGGGCACAGAGGACCACTGGTGGGGGAGATTGTAGGATCCTGGTATGAGGAGAATGGGGAATAGGAGTGCATCAGACCCTGCCTTTGGGGAAAATTGTGGGCCCTGGTAGGGGGAGGAGAGAATGGGGCAATCACAATTCTTGGTGGGGGGAGATTGAGGGACCTTTCATTGGGAAAGATGGGAATAAGGGCACATACAGCCTCTGGCATGGTGGGGAATGGGGGACGCTGGTATGGAGAGGAGAATGGGCACACACAACCCCTGCAGGAAGGAGAGTCTTCTATGTGGGGAATACTGAGGGCCTGGGAGAAAGGGGGAATAGGAGCACACACAACCCCTGGCATGGAAGGGAGGTGAAATGAGAGATCCTGGTATGGGGTAGAAACACTTATTTATGTACTTAACTTTGAGCATGTGAGTCCATGAGCCATGGACATCAATGAGACCTCAAATGTTTAAAGGTAGGTTTGTGCTTCAGTGTTTACAGTGTATTAGGCTGAGGGAGCTGAAGCTCAGGTTTCAACCACAAGCTGTGAGAGGACATTACAATGTCCACCAGAGAAAGCTATGGTCCCAAAAGAAAATGTTACTTTGGGCTTCTTCTTCTCATGTCCTGGTACAAACTAGATGTTTTTCCTGAACCTTGCACAAGCGATGGTTCTTTCCATGTCTGCAGCGAGGTCCTTCTTCATACAGGTCTCCCCAAAGAGTTGGCAAATGAGCAGATGATCCATGGTCTGCACCTCACTGCACTCACATAGAGTGGTGTCATTAGAATAGTCCCAGTTGATCATATTAGTTTTTGATCTTCCAGTTTGCGTGCACAGGTGGTTCAGGCATCGCCACATTGACCAGTCTGTATTGGCCCCACCAGGAAGGTCCTCCTGCAGTTCCAGATCCATTTCAGTCCAAATACATGCAGTCTTTCATTCCATAACCTCTTTCCTTGCCTTGCCAAAGGCACAACACTCGTTATTAAACCGTTTCACGATTAAAGGCATTTGATTACTCCTATGTGACCATATAATGCATGCCTGGGATCTTCCATTTGCCACAATCTTTTCCTTTGGCTTGCTATCTTCCTCCTAATATCATGTGATGCAATGGCAGCCAGTAAGTACAGGCTATCCTTTAAAAAGAAAAGGAGGACTTGTGGCACCTTAGAGACTAACAAATTTATTTGAGCATAAGTTTTCGTGAGCTACAGCTCACTTCATCAGATGCATGCAGTGGAAAATACAGTGGGGAGAATATACAGAGAACATGAAACAATGGGTGTTACCATACACATTGTAACGAGAGTGATCAGGTAAGGTGAGCTATTGCCAGCAGGAGAGAAAAAAAAAACCTTTTGTAGTGATAATCAAGGTGGGCCATTACCAGCAGTTGACAAGAACGTGTGAGGAAAAGTAGGGGGGGAAATAAACATGAGGAAATAGTTTTACTTTGTGTAATGACACATCAACTCCCAGTCTTTATTCAAGCCTAATTTAATGGTGTACAGTTTGCAAATTAATTCCAATTCAGCGTCTCTCATTGGAGTCTGTTTTTGAAGTTTTTTTGTTGAAGAATTGCAACTTTTAAGTCTGTAATCACGTGACCAAAGAGATTGACATGTTCTCCGACTGGTTTTTGAATGTTATAATTCTTGACACCTGATTTGTGTCCATTTATTCTTTTGTGTAGAGACTGTCTGGTTTGGCCAATGTACATGGCAGAGGGGCATTGCTGGCATATGATGGCATCTATCACACTGGGAGATGTGCTCGTTCACCTGCCACGCCAGCCACGCCACCACACAGCACAGAGCACTGGGTCAGGCTGGGCTTTGCAGCTGCACTGCCTCAGGAGCTCGCAGCCCCCCCTGCCCCACCCAGAGCATTGCGACAGCAGTGCAGTGAGCTGAGGCTGCGGGGGAGGGGGAACAGAAGGGGATGGGCCAGGGACTAGCCTCCCAGGCCAGGAACTCAGGGGCCAGGCAGGAGGGTCCCGCAGGCCAGATGTGACCCGCGGGCCATACTTTGCCCACCTCTGGACTACATGCTCTCTACTCCCCTCTCCCGCATCTACACTGCTGATTTAGCAGTGTAGTGTCTTTCCTCTTCCCCTCCACCAGAGACTTTCCCCTCCTCAGGAAAAGATTCGCTCAGCAGGCAAAGACTCAGCCAGAGCCTTTCCCCACTGTTTTCTCCCTACCAGAGCTTTTCCTTGAGCCTTTCCCCACTGCCTCTCCTCTGCCAGAGCCTTTCACTAACGTGTGGAGCTCCACACTACAGCGTGGATGCAGTCTGCTTTTCACAGCAACGTGTAACTACACATACACGACATGCCACCACCAGTGGTGTAAAGTGCAGACATAGCCTTGCAGTAGAGAGTTCCACTGGGCCAGAGGAGCAAAGATGGTAATCAGAGTCTTCATCTCAGAGCTTTAGATACCCTGGACCCAACCCATGAAATGCTTTGACGATAAGGAGAGACCTTCACCAGATTCAAATTTTTATGGGAAGTCAGTATAGAGGGCAGAGGACAAGTTTATCTGCTTGTGGTAGCCCATGTTGCTGAGATGTGCTGCAGCATTATTTCCTCATGCCCAGGTATACCACATCCTGTAGTCCAGCTGAGAAGTGAGAAAGGTGTGAATAACAGAGGCCAGGTCATCATCCAGCAGGATGGGATGGAGGCTTCTAGCCGAAAGGAGATGGCAGAAAGTATCACTCATGGTTACTGTCATGTGAGAGCTCAGCATCAGCAAGGAATCCAAGAGTACTCCTAGACTATGGAACACACTGACCAAATGTGAGTGTGAACCTGTAATCACTGGAATCTGCACCATGGTTGCAAACTCTTCAAAATACTTTCTTCTACCCATTGAGCTACGCTGATTTATCGCAGCAGTGGTTCTGGCTTTGAGTCAACATGAGCCCTGCTTTTTTTTTTCTGGTCCAGCTTGTGGCTTGATGTCAAATCAATGTAAAACTCAGTCATTTCAGCAAGAAATTAGGTTTGGGTTTTAATTGAGTTTTGCCTTGAGCTTCTGCATTTGATCAAAGCTAGAGCTCCAAACTAAAATGAAGGATGGTACTGAATAAACCTGCCTTTAGACAAATAAAAATGTAAACAGAAACGGCTGTCATTTACACAGCTGCAAGAGACCCTTCATTAGATGTATGGGAGACAGCTGTATCTAACAGCTGTGGCCGTGAGCCAAGGAGTTCAGAGTGAGATGCAAAGTGAAGGAGTTTTTGGATCTGGGGTTTTGGTTGGTGCCCATCTCTGGTGTCAAGTGACTTGTTTTGTGACCCCACAAAAGGGAAGGCAGGAAGCCTGCTACCTACAGACAAATGTCTCGCCTGAAGCACCACTAATTACTGACTCCTTTTTAGTAGGTTTCCTGCTGTTGTGTAGACATACCCTGAAGACCACAGTACCAAAAAACACAGTGTTATAAATGGTTAGGAAATGTTTTTTTTTTCCCACCGTGAAATATTCAGACAATTATCAACACATTTTTATTTGTCAGTATTTTCTTATGAAAATGTTAGTGTTTTCATGGAAAAACCGAAAACCTTTTTTAACTGAAAAATGTCAATTTTCAGTTACCAAAACTAGCTTTGGTTTTTAAGTTTGGTCAGAATGGGACTTTTTCCTGCAGACATTTCCATTTTGACAAAATGAAATCATAGAATCATAGGACTGGAAGGGACCTCCAGAGGTCATCTAGTCCAGTCCCTTGCACTCATGGCAGGACCAAGTATTATCTAGACCATTCCTGACAGGTGTTTGTCTAACCTAATAGCCATTTTCTATCTCCCCCCCCCCCAAAAAAAAAAAGAAAAACACCTTTGACAGAGAATTTTTTGAACAGTTCAACATATTGCATTCTAAGGCCCTAAAACCAAACCAAAACAAACCAAAAAGGTGTGGGGCGGGGGAGTGGAAGGGGGGCATTTTATTTGCCTTCTGGGTTTGGAGCCTTTAGGACTTACATTTTCAAGCTTTTATCTGCCACCATAAGAGCTAGAGAGACAAGCTTGTTTTTCTCATGAAGAGAAGTTGGTCCAATAAAAGATATTACCTCACCCACCTTGTCTCTCTAATATCTTGGGACCGACATAGCTACAACTACATTGCATACCATAAGAACTCGTAGCTTATGTAAGTATATGGGAACATCAGCTTCCATTAAAAATAAGCGACTCCAGGAGTTGGAGCTTTTAGAAGAAAATACCAACTATCATGAGAGTTGGCAGCAAAGATTGCTAGTTACCTGCACAGCTATTTCTATCAGATTAATGTTAGACCCTTTCATAGTACCCAGGAGGCCTGTGGTACCAGTAAGAATGATAGTCTTGACAAACAATTTTATTGATCTGTGGAAAAAGGGAGTCACTATTTCCTTGGCTGCCACAGGAGACCAACATGTGATTCAGATGATCAGAGGCACGGTTACATCATTTAAGATCCATGTCTCTATCTAGCTGGCAAGATCAATTTGTTTCTGCAAATAGATTTCTCTCTACTACAATGGGGCAATCAGTCTGAATTCCCAAAGGTTCCATCCTTCGTACTATCCCTTCATTCTGACACGATTCCAACTGGGGATGTTATTAAGCATTATAAAGTTAACCTTCTTGCCTGTGCTGGAAATGGCATTCAATTTTTATCTATCTTTTAAGTCCTTTGAAGCTAAAGTCTTTGTTGTAGTCAGATTGTCTACCTGATATTGAGCCCCTGGCTGAGTGGCAACCTTTATTACTTCTGAGTGTTGATAAATGGAAGGCTGAATGTTGTTTAAAACAGCTTGAGAATATTCACTTGTGGATGTTAAAGCTGTCAGATTGCTATCTTCATTGCAGTTCAAGCTTGCACCCCCCTCTCCTCCAGAGAAGTGAGTTCAGTGTTGATAGCCATCTCTTCATCCTATTGCTGCTTGTCAGTGTCTATCCTTAAATGTGGCTGCAGCAGACACCAGCCTGTGCATTCATTAAGGTGGCGGTATCCTTGAATCACCTTCTTGTCTCCTCCAACTGTTATAACACCAGGGTGACCGGATGATTTGTTCCTTTACACGAACATTAGGCAGAGCCCTGAGAGGGAGAAGTGTGTAGACTGCAATATCCCAAGTGGCCTTGCACCTCTGGGGCACCCCTGAGGCATGATTCCTCCCCTGCTCCACCTTTCATCTGAGGGAAGAGTTACTAACTGCTGGCCTACATTAGCAACAAACTGTGATATACCTCACACTAACTCATCTGCAGTGTCCTGTGAGTGTGTGGAAGGGGGCAAGTATCCACCTTTCCCATCCCACCCTGCTCGCTCCCCACCCACTTGTTCTGGGGTGGGTAGCACCTGTTTACTTCTTCATGCCTATATCCAAGATCCAGGTACTCCATGAAAGAGCATAAATAGGGTTCTGTCTCCCTCTTACTCTATTGCACGGCTGTGCAGTCCATGTCACCAACTAGCCTTATTCCTCAGAGAAATCTTGAATGGAAAGTTCCCCCTGTAGTTTCAACCTCACATTGAAACATACTTGACTTCAACTCTTCTTGTGTTAAAGAGGCACTGAGAAACTCTATCCTTCCATACATCCCTCCCTCTGTTATGAACAACTTGGAACATTACAACTGAATTTGAAAAAATCTCCGTTATTTGGTCACCTCATCATTTGTTCCTTCTTCACTCCGGAGCTATTTACAATGGATCGTAAACTTCATGCTTAAAACTATTCATTTAGCATTGCAGCCTCACAAGCAATGTGGGATAAGGGAACTATGCCAAAAATAAAAGGTGAAGTCCTTGTTTTGAAGACCTTACAGTCTATACAAGTCAATGCAGTACAGAAGGAAACATAGTAGTGTTTGCTTCTTTTAGCTGCAATGTTTTGTTGAACAACTGCATTTTAGGACGTTTTTTGAAAAATAGAAGAAAACAACTTACCATTAATTAAATCCTGTCTCATTGCCTTTGTCCAATGATAAGATTTAATTAAGAGAAGAACTGCATACAAAATTATTCATTTTTATACATCTGTTTCTTATAGGCTGATACCTATCTCTTTTTTTTCTCCTGTAAAGACCATTCATAGAGTAATTGCTGAAGAACTGCAGCAAAAGATGTATATAAATAAGGGGGAAGAATGAGTAGTTATTTAAACATCAAGGGTCCAATATTCAGCTTGTAGGAGTTGGCATAGCTCCACTGAAGTCAATAGAGCTTTGGCAATTTATATCAGCTGAGGATTTTGGTCCTATGTTTAGCCTCTTAACTACCATATTGTATAGACATTCAGAGATTAGAGTGATGAAAAGCAAGACGTCCTCTCCTCTGGAGTAATGGATGTTCCAAAGGAGACCAGAAGATCAAAACCACCCCCACCTCTTTCCTTAGGTTATAGTTCTCGCTAGAGAGTCTGCCAAGATCCATCCAGCTCCTGGGTGATGGAGAGTCCCACAGAACAAATGGACAAGCCCCTTCAGCCCTCAATACAGAGCTCACTGCTTTAAATCCAGGGCTTTCCACTAGTCTTTTACCTCCCTAGGGTCTTTTGGCATCCTGCCTCTAGACATCCTCCTACTCCTTTCCATGCTTCCTTCCACACAAACCCCATAGAGACCCAGCTGCCACTGCTTTTCTCCTCAGACTTCTCCCTGTGTTGATGGAAGGCTGCTTCTTTGACCATGGCAACCATGTCATCATTCCTTGCTGTCCCACACTTCAAATTAGAAGGCAGCTGTGGATTACTCTCTCTAGAACCCCTCGTTCTGGTCTGAAACTTGGTACTGGAATGTTCTGTACCCTGCGTGCCCTTAAAGGACCGACATAACCTGTGTATGGTCTCCAAAGCACTGCCTATATGCTGAGATATACTCAGTGGGGAGGAAATGGGAAGGTTGTTTTTCTTTTAATATGTGAAAAGAAATCTAGTCGCATATGTACTATACTTGTTTCTGTGCGGTGCTCACTCTAACCTTCTTCTCTCTTGGCAACACGCATATCTAAACATAACAAGAAAAATGGAGAGCATATGGAAAGGAAGCCATGCCTTTAATTGAGCACTTGCATATGGATGCAAAAATTAATTAAAATCATGGTAATGCTGCACTAAAAATCCTTGCTACATGTTAAATCATTGTGATCGTTACAGAGGAAGGTTAAGGTAGGATATTCTTTGGAATGCTTCTGTATAGGAGCCTTGATTCAATCTTCTGTTTTCCATCAGAGACAATGTTCTTGGAACCCATTAGACACCTGGCTCATTGCAGTAGTAAGCTTTTTTATATTTCCTTTATTCACACTTCTTGGTGGCAAACTCAATGGCCTAGATTGTGTCCTGTCAGCATATCCCTGCATTGGGGTGGAAGGGGCGGGGGATCTCTGGAGGAATAGGAAAAGGCAGTCCCTGCCCCCAAAGTGTCTATCTATCTATCTATCTATCTATCTATCTATCTATCTATCTATCTCATTTTAGGTGGTCCTCAATTTCCCTCTGAGCTGGGAGGGTAGTTTCATTACTCCTTTAGATAAATTAGATAAACTATCTATATATTGCATTCTAATCCTGTGTGTGTATATATATACACAGAGAGAGAGAGAATGAGAAAGAATGATAGAAATGTAGGACTGGAAGGGATCTTGATAGTCACCTAGTTCAGTCCCCTGCTCTGAGGCAGGACTAAGTATTATCTAGACCATTCCTGACAGGCTTATGTTTAACCTGTCCTTAAAAACCTCCAGTGATGGAGATTTCACAACCGCCCTAGGTAATTTGTTCCAGCGCTTAACTACCCTGACAGTTAGGAAGCTTTTCTTAATGGCTAACCTAAATGTTCCTTGCTGCAATTTAAGCCCATTTCTTCTGATCCTGTGCTCAGTGGTTATGGAGAACAATTTATCGCCCTCCCCTTTATGACAATCTTTTACGTACTTCAAGACTGTTGTAATGTCCCTGCTCAGTCTTCTCTTCTCCAGACTAAACAAATCTAATATTTTCAATTTTTCCTAATAGATCATGTTTTCTAGACCTTTAATTATTTTTGTTGCTCTCCTCTGGACTTTCTCCAATTTGTCCACATCTTTTGCCACAGTGCGGTGCCCAGAACCAGAGACAATACTCCAGTTAAGGCCATATTAGTGCTGAGTAGAGTAGAATAATTGCTTCTCATCCCTTGCTTATAATACTCTTGTTAATACATCCCAGAATGATGTTGCTTTTTTTGAAACAATATTATGTTGTTGACTCATGTAGTATGTGATCTAGTATAATCCCGACACCCTTTTCTGCAGTACTCCTTCATAGGCAGTTATTTCTCATTTTGTGTTTGTGCAATTGACTATTCCTTCCTGAGTGCAGTATTTTGCATTTGTCCTTATTCGGTTTCATCCTATTTATTTCAGACCATTTCTCCAATTTTTCAAGCTAATTTTGAGTTATAATCCCATCCTCCAAAGCACTTGCAACCCCTTCCAATTTATATTGTTCTCAAACTTTATAAGTGTATTGTCCATGCCATTATCCAAATCATATTGAATAGAACCAGACCCAGGACAGTTCCCTGCAGGGCCCCTTCTTGATATGCTACTCCAGCTTGACTCTGAACCATTGATAACTCCTCTCTGAATATGTTTTTTTCCAACCAGTTGTACATCCGCCCTATAGTAAGTTCAACTAGGCTGTATTTCCCTTGCACACACAAACGCACATACACACACTTGTAAAATCCACAACCAAAATTTCCCAAAAACAGGAGCCAAAACTTAGGCTCCTAAATGGTTATTGTTATGCTTTAATAAGTGGCATGATTTTCAGTAGTGCTAAAGCACCACTAAAGGCAGTAGTACCTGCTGGGTGCTCAGCAGTTTTTAAAATCAGGCCATTTCTTTAGCAAAATATACAGGGATCCAGGTGTCTGTCATCACAGATATTTTGTTTTATCCCACGTGGCTGCTGTCTCTGTTTCTCAATGTAGGTGGTCCTCAATTTCCCTCTGAGCTGGGAAGGTAGTTTCATTAATCCTTTAGATAAGTTAGACAAAAAAGCAAACTGGCTTCACCAAACCATTCTTCAGTCAGTTTCCAGTCCCTCTGTAGGCCAGAGCCCTTTGTTGACGATCTTAGTAAACTTCCAACTTGATGTAGAGAAGTGAAGAAGGGATGCTATCCCAGACTGGGACCCCCAAACAAGAAGCAAGTGCCTACTCCAGGCCTCAAGCCCATACTATTTCATAGAATCATAGAAACATAGAATCATAGAATATCAGGGTTGGAAGGGACCCCAGAAGGTCATCTAGTCCAATCCCCTGCTTGAAGCAGGACCAATTCCCAGTTAAATAATGCCAGCCAGGGCTTTGTCAAGCCTGACCTTAAAAACCTCTAAGGAAGGAGATTCTACCACGTCCCTAGGTAACGCATTCCAGTGTTTCACCACCCTCCTAGGGAAAAAGTTTTTCCTAATATCCAATCTAAACCTCCCCCACTGCAACTTGAGACCATTACTCCTCGTTCTGTCATCTGCTACCATTGAGAACAGTCTAGAGCCATCCTCTTTGGAACCCCCTTTCAGGTAGTTGAAAGCAGCTATCAAATCCCCCCTCATTCTTCTCTTCTGCAGGCTAAACAATCCCAGCTCCCTCAGCCTCTCCTCATAAGTCATGTGTTCTAGACCCCTAATCATTTTTGTTGCCCTTCGCTGGACTCTCTCCAATTTATCCACATCCTTCTTGTAGTGTGGGGCCCAAAACTGGACACAGTACTCCAAATGAGGCCTCACCAATGTCGAATAGAGGGGAATGATCACGTCCCTCGATCTGCTCGCTATGCCCCTACTTATACATCCCAAAATACCATTGGCCTTCTTGGCAACAAGGGCACACTGCTGACTCATATCCAACTTCTCGTCCACTGTCACCCCTAGGTCCTTTTCCGCAGAACTGCTGCCTAGCCATTCGGTCCCTAGTCTGTAGCGGTGCATTGAATTCTTCCATCCTAAGTGCAGGAACCTGCACTTATCCTTATTGAACCTCATAAGATTTCTTTTGGCCCAATCCTCCAATTTGTCTAGGTCCTTCTGTATCCTATCCCTCCCCTCCAGCGTATCTACCACTCCTCCCAGTTTAGTATCATCCGCAAATTTGCTGAGAGTGCAATCCACACCATCCTCCAGATCATTGATGAATATATTGAACAAAACCGGCCCCACGACCGACCCTTGGGTCACTCCACTTGATACCGGCTGCCAACTAGACATGGAGCCATTGATCACTACCCGTTGAGCCCGACAATCTAGCCAGCTTTCTACCCACCTTATAGTGCATTCATCCAGCCCATACTTCTTTAACTTGCTGACAAGAATACTGTGGGAGACCGTGTCAAAAGCTTTGCTAAACTCAAGAAACAATACATCCACTGCATTCCCTTCATCCACAGAACCAGTAATCTCATCATAAAAGGCGATTAGATTAGTCAGGCATGACCTTCCCTTGGTGAATCCATGCTGGCTGTTCCTGATCACTTTCCTCTCATGCAAGTGCTTCAGGGTTGATTCTTTGAGGACCTGCTCCATGATTTTTCCAGGGACTGAGGTGAGGCTGACTGGCCTGTAGTTCCCAGGATCCTCCTTCTTCCCTTTTTTAAAGATTGGCACTACATTAGCCTTTTTCCAGTCATCCAGGACTTCCCCCGTTCGCCACGAGTTTTCAAAGATAATAGCTAATGGCTCTGCAATCACAGCCGCCAATTCCTTCAGCACTCTCGGATGCAACTCGTCCGGCCCCATGGACTTGTGCATGTCCAGCTTTTCTAAATAGTCCCTAACCACCTCTATCTCCACAGAGGGCTGGCCATCTCTTCCCCATTTTGTGATGCCCAGCGCAGCAGTCTGGGAGCTGACCTTGTTAGTGAAAACAGAGGCAAAAAAAGCTTTGAGTACATTAGCTTTTTCCACATCCTCTGTCACTAGGTTGCCTCCCTCATTCAGTAAGGGGCCCACACTTTCCTTGGCTTTCCTCTTGTGGCCAACATACCTGAAGAAACCCTTCTTGTTACTCTTAACATCTCTCGCTAGCTGCAGCTCCAGGTGCGATTTGGCCCTCCTGATATCATTCCTACATGCCCGAGCAATATTTTTATACTCTTCCCTGCTCATATATCCAGCCTTCCACTTCTTGTAAGCTTCTTTTATATGTTTAAGATCCGCTAGGATTTCACCATTAAGCCAAGCTGGTCGCCTGCCATATTTACTATTCTTTCGACTCATCGGGATGGTTTGTCCCTGTAACCTCAACAGGGATTCCTTGAAATACAGCCAGCTCTCCTGGACTCCTTTCCTCTTCAAATTAGTCCCCCAGGGGATCCTCGCCATCCGTTCCCTGAGGGAGTCGAAGTCTGCTTTCCTGAAGTCCAGGGTCCGTATCCTGCTGCTTACCTTTCTTCCCTGCGTCAGGATCCTGAACTCAACCAACTCATGGTCACTGCCTCCCAGATTCCCATCCACTTTTGCTTCCCCCACTAATTCTACCCCGTTTGTGAGCAGCAGGTCAAGAAAAGCGCCCCCCTAGTTGGCTTGTCTAGCACTTGCGCCAGGAAATTGTCCCCTACGCTTTCCAAAAACTTCCTGGATTGTCTATGCACCGCTGTATTGCTCTCCCAGCAGATATCAGGAAAATTAAAGTCACCCATGAGAATCAGGGATGCGATCTAGTAGCTTCTGTAAGCTGCCGGAAGAAAGCCTCATCTACCTCATCCCCCTGGTCCGGTGGTCTATAGCAGACTCCCACCACTACATCACTCTTGTTGCACACACTTCTAAACTTAATCCAGAGACACTCAGGTTTTTCTACAGTTTTGTACCGGAGCTCTGAGCACTTTCCCAGACCATTTCCTTAGCCTGCTTTCTAGCACAAGTCCAGACCTTCTCCTCACAGTTCAGAGCTCACCCTTCTGGGTCCAGGAACTCATACACAGTCTTTACCAGATGAAAAACTTACCCTATCCTGGCATCCTTACTTTCCTCTCCCTAGGCTTCCTCCCTAGTCTTTCCCCAGGCTTGTTCCCTAGGACTGATCTTTGCACATCCTACCTACCCCTTCCTCATTGGAAAGCCCCACTAGCAAACCTGGTCTCTTATCTCATTGAGGAGAAGGAAACTCTTTTTATTTCTTTGCTCCCTTTCCCAGCATGCATTGTTGCCTGGACTACAGTTTCCATCCCCACACCCCACCCCGGGAACTACAACTCCCAGAATTTCTTAATTCTAGGATGAACTGAGATGAAGACTTGTTTTAATGATCAGAATACACTGACAGGCAGCAGACTCATGGCTCCTGATTGGCTCCCCACCCTGTATAAATCCAAGATTCCAGGAAGTGTCCAGGCAAGTGTGTGACTCTTCTGTAGCTGCTGTGACCATTTCTGCTCCCTGGTCCTGAACTCCTGGCTTCAACCTTGGTTTGACTTGGACGTTATCTCCTGACCAGGACCTTGAAACCTGAGCTTTTGTATCGACCCTGGCATGGAGGTTGACTACGAACTCCCCCGCTACTCTTAGCCTCAGGTTTGCCCCTGGTTTGACACTTGGTCCGGACAGCCCTTGTTCAGATCCTGACCGAGAGTCTCAGAGGTTATGTCTACACAGCCAATGGAAGTAAGCAAGCCAGCCCAGGTTGACAGACTTGGGCTAGCAGGGCTTGTGCTGTGCTCTAAAAATTGCTGTGTAGACAACACTTGGAAGTTACGGCTTGGGCTAGATTTTGGGCTCTGAAGCCCTATAGTTTTCAGTCTCTGTGACTCATTCAAGCACTTGCCCTCTTTGCTAAGACTGACAGTATGAATTGGGGGGGGGGGGTTGTCATATTGTGATATGGATATATCCACTGGGATCTGGAGTCAGCTCACCAAACCCATTCACAATGGCTACCAAACAGCAGCTGCATGGCAAGAACTTGGATTGTGTGAGACGAGGTGTGGGGAAGGAGCTGCAGTTGTTCTAACTTTATTTTTTTTCTCCTCCAAGAAGAATGTCCACACAGGGCAGATGCCAACTTGGAAACTCAGCAGCTTGTTGCTTCATCTTCAGGGCTTCAAGGCTGCCAGGTTTAAAAGAACAGGCAGGCATCCAAAGTCTGGCTAAGCACACATCATCACAGAAAGATGAGATGCTTCCTGGCTCCATTCAAGCATTCCACAACTTTCATTTACCCTTTGAAAGAAAAAAGCTACACTACCCATTTTGTAAACAGATTAATGGAGACTCCCAGCATGCTGAAGGGAGATTTAAATGCCTCTCACATGTAAGTGAGACCAGGTGGGTGAGGAAATATTTGTTTGTATTGGACCAAACTCTGATGGTGGAAGAGACAAGCTCTCGAGCTACATGGAGCTCTTCTTCATGTCTGTAAGGCACCCAGTGTGTCACAGTTAAATATAAGCTGGAACCTGTCTCACCTGTAAGCACTTTTTCTAAAGAAAGGGAGGCTGGTTCCAGAGGCTGCTCTAGCTATAGGCAGATGCGCCAATGGCCTAGGGTGGCATATTTCTGAGGGCGGCTGATTGGTGGTTGCAGCAATGAGTGTTGAGGCTGGTGGGGCTGCCTGGTGGGAGGGGGCCATCCCCAGATGGGATTCTGAGGAACGGAAAGCATCCCGTAGCTCAGAGCTGCTCCTAGCATCACCACAAGTGTTGCTGGGCCTTCAGCCACAAGCTCTGTGATTTACCCACCTCCATGTCAGCATCGAGCCTTCAATTCCCACTCTGCACCCATCCCCCATGGGTCCTGCTGCACCTGTGTCCATGTTGTCCAGGCTCTGGAAGCACTGCCAGCACATGGACTATGAGCCTGACAGCAAGTAGCTCATCCAGAAAAGTGAGTACCAGGGATGCAGGTGTCTCTGGAGGCCAAGTGGAAGGGTTGGGGGTCCACACTGCCCATTAACCAGGGCCCTATGAGCTGGGAGCTGCTCCCTGCTGGTTTCTGGGTCCTCTTGTGGTTGAGCTGAGAGGCTCCAGGGGAAGAAGCCACCACTGTCGAGCGGTTCTGACCTGGAGTTCGCCCCAGTCTTGAGCTCTGAGCAGCTAGTACCCACTAGTCCAGAAAGGGCCACTGAGATGAACAGCCTTGGCTGGGGGTATCACTCACCCGGGGAGCAGGTCTGGGCTGCTTGCAGGGCCTAAGGCAGAGGCTGAGGTTCTTTCACCCTGGCCCAGCACAGCTCAGCCTACTTGGATATCGAACTGTTCCCATCCCACAGGGGTTTATCACCAGGGTCCAGCAGCCTCTGCAGCACCAGACCTGGGTCTGTCCCATCAGCCTCTGACCTGGCTGCACACGGTTCAGGAGTGGCAACATCAGGGGAGGCAGTAGGGATCTGTGGCAACTTCTAAGGTGGCAGGACTGGGGTGGTAGTCTTCACCTGGTGGCAGATTGTCTTGACTGGCCTCTGGGTTGTCTTGTGGTTAAGGCACTTGTCTGAAACTCAGAAGACCTACATTTGAGCCCCACTCCACTGCCATGAGGAAAACTGTTTAGGCCCAGATCCTCAAAGTATTTACAACCCTAACATCCATTGATTTCAGTATAGATTACATGCCTAAATGCCTCTGAGGATCTGGATCTTCATCTCTCTGTCCTTCAGTTCCTCATCTGTAAACAAGGATGCTCCCTTTGTCTGTCTATTTAGATTGATTTGATCTATTTAGATTGTAATTTGAGTGGGAGCTAGCACTATGGGACCCCAGTCGTGACTGTTACCTCTAGATGCTACCATATCGCTAATAAGAAATTAAATAGGCCAGCTATTCACTGCTGCTTTCTCTGTCACTTCAACAATGCCTAGTTTGATCTCTATGTTATGCACAATAACATCTCAAGAGGATAAAAAAAAATTGCCTTCCAGTTACACTTCACTGGGGACAGATTTTCAAATTGCCCTGGAGTGCTGATGAGAATCAGGCCCTTCCATCCGGCATAACAGTATGTGGACGTTGTACCTAGGAGAAAAATCAATTCACTCAGCTGTCTTTTCTTCTTCCCCTTCTTCCCACTTGATGCTGCAGCTTCTTGTGCTCCCTTCAGTCTAAATCCATCTTTGTCTCTCTCTTTTTTTTTTAAATTTGGTATTTCACCAATCTCCAGAGTGGATTCTCTCTAGCTAAATAATGCACCAGGCAATGCATCATTAAGCTTTATGTACTTTCCTGGTTGGTAAATCTACCAAAGAAACATATGTGTTGATTTATCAGCAACAGATATTTTGATGACAGCAAAGACTTCCTCCATGGTGGGCCTCCTTCATGGGACATTTTTGCTGCAAAGGAGAGGACCGTGTAGAAGATTCTCACTTGGTGTTGCCACGCACTACACCATTATAGTTTCTAACTACAAGAAATAGGTAGAGATGATTATGACACAGGAAAAAATTGCTTAGATCTGTGAATGTCTTCTTGTAGGTCTCTGTAATTTGTCTAAGAAGCCCGTCTCGGTCTGTGACAGTAAAGCTGGATGAGTGCTTCTGTCGTGGCACGTGCTGTCTTTCCCATTGTCACATAACACGAGGATCTTGTGACAGCCCCTCTAGATTGTTGTGATGATTCAGCCTGGCAGTGCCTCCATCATAGTAATTGAAAATGAAGGATTCCGTTGCCGCAGGCCACCATAACAAACCACCACCTCTCACAAGCCCCATCATTTCTCACGACTGTTTATCTCCAAACCATTGAGAAAGTTTCAAAATCCCATCTACAGTTGCTCTATGCTATAGCACTTCAAATGCCAAAGGTTTGCACCACGTCAGCACTGGGACCAATAATCCCTTGGTATGTCACAGCTGGCCTGTGTTTTAGTAATTTCAAAATAAAGAAGTTATGTGAAGATAAAATATAGTCTATCAAAGTGTGTGCTCTTGAGATGCAAATCAGCCTACAGAGGAAACAGCTGAGAAGTACAATCCCTTGCAGGGCCTACACTGAGACGACCTGTGAAATCCCTAGTGGGTGAAGGCAAATCTTATTTAAAATTAATTTCTGACTTCAACAAAGTGCTTGAAGAAAGCATTGCATTTCATAAGGTGTTGGTGCTGCATTTCTTCCAATACCTCCGCAGATCTGTGATACCCCTTTTATTTTTCCTTGTCCAACCATCCATCCTGTTCTAACACTAATTTGCATTTGCTTCTTTTACTGACCCTGTCAATTTGCTTTCATTCTTGCTTTCCACTGTTCTGCTCAAACTATTTGTGGTCAGGTCCTTGGCTCAGTTTCTGTCCATGCCTTATTTGCAAATTAGTTACCACCTCAGAAAAGTTATTCAGCCCATTCCTTTCTTTTTCTGAGAGTCTTATATCTCTATTAGAATTCATCCTCCCACCTGTCCGTTGCCTTGTTTTTCTTCAGGGGTATGGATCAAGGAGAGCTGGGTTTTATATATATATATATCTGTACTTCACAGCCCCAAAAACTCAGAATTATTGTTACCCAGTTCTGAAATTTTTCACTCGCTAACAAAGATCTTCTTATGTGGTACCAATGCTGTATGCACAAAGTACTTCAAATGGGGTCTAACTTAAGGCCAAAGATAGAATGTGGCCTTTGGCCAGGGGCAAACCTCAAAAGGTTGAGTGAAGATATCATCTTTAATTTATATTAGAGCTGCCAAATTTGCCTCCAGGACTGGGTTTGGAATCTGAACTGCCGTACATTCATTTCTGGGAGTTTACTTAAGGCCCACAGTTTATATAGGGCTAGATCCTCAGTTGGTGCCAATAGGCATAGTTAAACTTCAAAGGGCCTATACTGATTTATACCAGTTGAGCAAAGTTTAAGCTTACATAAATATTATCCACATCCGTTGAGACCATAAATTGAGTGAGAAATCCCATGACAGCAGCTTGACACACAAGATCACCAGGACTTCCTGCACTGAACCAGGTTGGAAATTCTCCTGACATTAGCTGTAATTTCAACACTTCTGCTTACTGCTGGTTCCAGGAAGCAGAGAAGCATGCTGCAGTGAACACTGAGGGGTGGGATAACAGGGGGGCTTGGAGAGCCAGGCAGCCTAGTGGTTGGAATGCTCAATTTCCAGCCCCCTGCTTGGTCGGGGTGCCTCAGCCTTTAAAGCTTGGGGGCAAGGGAGGACCCAGGCCTCCCACTCCACTGGCTTCCAGCCCATGAACTTGTGTAAGTCAACCCCTGAGTATCATAGAATCATAGAATATCAGGGTTGGAAGGGACCTCAGGAGGTCATCTAGTCCAACCTCCTGCTCAAAGCAGGACCAATCCCCAACTAAATCATCCCAGCCAGGGCTTTGTCAAGCCTGACCTTAAAAACTTCTAAGGAAGAAGATTCCACCACCTCCCTAGGTAATGCATTCCAGTGTTTCACCACCCTCCTAGAGAAAAAGTTTTTCCTAATATCCAACCTAAACCTCCCCCACTGCAACTTGAGACCATTACTCCTTGTTGTGTCATCAGCTACCACTGAGAACAGTCTAGATCCATCCTCTTTGGAACCCCCTTTCAGGTAGTTGAAAGCAGCTGTCAAATCCCCCCTCATTCTTCTCTTCCACAGACTAAACAATCCCAGTTCCCTCAACCTCTCCTCATAAGTCATGTGTTCCAGTCCCCTAATCATTTTTGTTGCCCTTCGCTGGACGTTTTCCATTTTTTTCACATCCTTCTTGTAGTGTGGGGACCAAAACTGGACACAGTTTCTCCAGATGAGGCCTCACCAATGTCGATTAGAGGGGAACGATCACGTCCCTCGATCTACTGGCAATGCCCCTACTTATACATCCCAAAATGCCATTGGCCTTCTTGGCAACAAGGGCACACTGTTGACTCATATCCAGTTTCTCGTCCACTGTAACCCCTAGGTCCTTTTCTGCAGAACTGCTGCCGAGCCATTCGGTCCCTAGTCTGTAGCGGTGCATGGGATTCTTCCGTCCTAAGTGCAGGACGCTGCACTTGTCCTTGTTGAACCTCATCAGATTTCTTTTGGCCCAATCCTCTAATTTGTCTAGGGCCCTCTGTATCCTATCCCTACCCTCCAGCGTATCTACCTCTCCTCCCAGTTTTGTGTCATCTGCAAACTTGCTGAGGGTGCAATCCACACCATCCTGCAGATCATTTACAAAGATATTGAACAAAACCAGCCCAAGCACCAACCCTTGGGGCACTCCACTTGATACCGGCTGTCAACTAGACATGGAACCATTGATCACTACCCGTTGAGCCCGACAATCTATCCACCTTATAGTCCATTCATCCAGCCCATACTTCTTTAACTTGCTGGCAAGAATACTGTGGGAGACCATGTCAAAAGCTTTGCTAAAGTCAAGGAACAATGCGTCCACTGCTTTTCCCTCTTCCACAGAGCCAGTTATCTCATCATAGAAGGCAATTAGATTAGTCAGGCATGACTTGCCCTTGGTGAATTAATGCTGACTGTTCCTGATCACTTTCCTCTCCTCTAAGTGCTTCAGAATTGATTCCTTGAGGACCTGCTCCATGATTTTTCCAGGGACTGAGGTGAGGCTGACTGGCCTGTAGTTCTCCGGATCCTCCTTCTTCCCTTTTTTAAAGATGGGCACTACATTAGCCTTTTTCCAGTTGTCCGGGACTTCCCCCGATTGCCATGAGTTTTCAAAGATAATGGCCAATGGCTTTGCAATCACATCCGCCAACTCCTTTAGCACTCTCGGATGCAGCGCATCTGGCCCCATGGGCTTGTGCTCGTCCAGCTTTTCTAAATAGTCCCGAACCACTTCTTTCTCCACAGAGGGTTGGTCACCTCCTCCCCATGCTGTGCTGCCCAGTGCAGTAGTCTGGGAGCTGACCTTGTTCGTGAAGACAGAGGGAAAAAAAGCATTGAGTACATTAGCTTTTTCCACATCCTCTGTCACTAGGTTGCCTCCCTCATTCAGTAGGGGGCCCACACTTTCCTTGACTTTCTTCTTGTTGCTAACAAACCTAAAGAAACCCTTCTTGTTACTCTTAACATCTCTTGCTAGCTGCAACTCCAGGTGTGATTTGGCCTTCCTGATTTCATTCCTGCATGCCCGAGCAATATTTTTATACTCTTCCCTGATCATTTGTTCAATCTTCCACTTCTTGTAAGCTTCTTTTTTGTGTTTAAGATCAGCAAGGATTTCACTGTGAAGCGAAGCTGGTCGCATGCCATATTTACTATTCTTTCTACAGATCGGGATGGTTTGTCCCTGTAACCTCACTAAGGATTCTTTAAAATACAGCCAGCTCTCCTGGACTCTTTTCCCCCTCATGTTATTCTCCCAGGGGATCCTGCTCATTAGTTCCCTGAGGGAGTCAAAGTCTGCTTTTCTGAAGTCCAGGGTCTGTATTCTGCTGCTCTCCTTTCTTCCCTGTGTCAGGATCCTGAACTTGACCACCAGGGGGATGGTGGGACCTCCCATCAGGGAGTCTATATTGACTGCCCTGAGCTACTTCTTACATCTGTCCCTTCTGTTTGGTTCTGGCCCCTATAGTCCAAGTTGCAGTGGTAGTTTGTCTCTAATCATGCCCTCTCGTGGACCCTGGGTGTAGTCCAGTTGAGGACCCAGGTTCCTCTGGGTGAGGCAGCCATGTGTTTGGTAGGGTCAGAACCCCACAAGGTCTCCACACTTTGGTCACCTGGTTCTGTCTTAGGTCAGGTGCTCCTATGCCTCTTCCTCTGGCCAGGGAGATGGTGCTTGTTTCCTAGTGGCTGCCTGGGCTGGAAGGCTAGTGATCCTTCCCCTCAGGTAAGGAGGCAGCTGGCTTCTGTCTCTTCACCAATCAGCCCCAGATTGAGCTAGGTTCTTTCCTTTTCTCTCTCTTCCAGGCCTGGTATTGGCTGCAGATAAAACAGGGTGGGTCCAAAGGCTCTCTTTACCCCCTTCCATGATGGTGGGAAATTTTTCTGCTTCATCACAAGTGGTGGCAGAAAAGAGAAGTTATCCAAAAATGTTGATCCTCACAAAAGCATCTTGGTTTAGTGTGAGCTTCTGGTGAATCTTTGGATACATTTGTATTGTCTCTCTGCTTGTTTCTTTGCACCTGAAATAACCATTATTACTCCTTGCTGCGATCGAACAAATTCTGTTCCGATGGCATCATCAGATGTGCAGGAGAGGTTATGGAGAGGACACTCACCAGCATGATACTAAGCAACAGTTCCTTCAGCGGCGCTCAGGAAATTCATACCGACAAGCCTTTTGCACCACCCTCGAAAGCTTATCTCATACTCCAAATATCCGCATCATCTAATGGTCAGCACAGACTGACCAGTGAAGACTTGACCCAGGGAAGTCAATAGGCTTTGGAACAGGGCCCAAAAGGACAAAACTCACGTCACTTTAGTACAGTATTTTTCAGCACTCTGTGCGTAATCAGCATCTCTTCTGAACATTTTCTTTTAACTGAGTTCTGTGTCTGCTTTTCAGGACATTGTTTGCTCCTATTACACTAGTTCTACCTATATGCTGCTGTCTGACTTTATACATTAATCTGTTGTGCAGTAAAGTATCAAATGCTTTTCTGAAATCCAGATCAATGACATCCAATGTTTTCACCTTCAAAGGGTTCAACAAAATCAATTCAGTTTTATTGGAAATGTACTTTCAAACACTCTGCAGCCACCTAGGCCTGAATCTTAATGAAACAGACAGACTGTATCGAGGCTGCTGCATGAGTAGTAATAATCCTTTGCACTTATATAATAATAATTCTATTTATTAAGCAAGAAACTGAAACACCCTGAATATAAATCAAAAATAGACGCTCAGATTCTGAAGCACCATTGCACCTAAAAATACAGCAGAGGCTCTAACATGTTTTGAAAGGAGTGCCAAAGATGAGTTCCCAGGCTTAGTCCTGTTGTAAGGCAACCCCACCCAGGAGATCCCTCCTGCTGCAGGGTGACATGCCTGGCTCAATTTCCCTCCTTCAGAGTCCCCAGAAGTGGTCCACAGAGTCTTTCTGAGGGCAAACAGCCTTTGTGGGGTTCACTTATTATAAAAGTCCCATGCACATAAATTATAGCACAGTCCCACTACTCTACTCCAGAAATCCCTCAGCGTAGTCCAAGACATTACATGCAACATACTGCCCCGCCATACCTCACCATGATACAGCTCTCCAGTGCTGTCATGGCTTCTCACTGTGCCCCAGCTCTCCAGCACTGCCTTGGCATCCCTCACTATGCCTCAGTTCTCCAGCACTGTCCTGGCATTTCTCACTACGTCCCAGCTCTCCAGCGCTGTCCAGGCATCCCTCACTATGCCCCAGTTCTCCAGCACTGTCCTGGCATCTCTCACTATGCCCCAGCTCTCCTACGCTATCCTGGCACCCCTCATCACGCCTTGGCTGTCCAATGCCGCCCTCTCCTGTCTTTTTACCAGGCCAGCCACCTTAGCCCTGCCAACTAGAGTTCCACCCCATTCTTCCCAGCAGGAACCTCCACAGCCCTTCTGCTGGGAGCATCCTTGCCCAGGATGAACCCTTCACTCCCCCATGCCCTCTCACAGTTTCTCTGGATGCAGCTCTTCGGCCCTGGAGATGTAAGCTCTTCCACTGCTCCCCTCCCCTCAGCTCTCTCTGGTCCTTGGCTTTCGCTGTCTGGCTTGGAGCCCTCTGCTGCTGCTCCTCCTGCCTTCAGCCTTCTCCCAGGTCCCAAACACAGTCTCCTAGCCAATTCCTCCCTCCTCCCCTGCAGGCCCTGCAGAGAGCCTTCTGGATTCCATATCCTTTATACCACCTGAGCAGCACACAGGAACTGATTTCAGCGGGAGAATCTGACCCTCTGTCTTTATATGGCCTCATTGCCTCCATTCTCTGTACTACTGAACCTTGACTCCAGTTAGGGTGACCAGATATCCCGATTTTATAGGAACAGTCCCAGTATTTGGGGCTTTTTCTTATATAGGCTCCTATTACCCCACACCGTCTGTCTCGATTTTTCACACTTGCTGTCTGGTCACCCTAACTCCAGTACGACACCCTTCCTGGTTAATCCATGTATACAATGCACTGAGCTAAGAAAAAAGTTCTGTAAAAGAGACATAAATACATTTAGCCTCATTTGCTATATTTAGTGCATTCCAGTCTGTAGGCCTGATTCTCACTTACCTTAAGGGTATGTCACCACAGCAACTAGACACCAGCAGCTGGCCTGTGCCAGCCGACTCGGGCTCGTGGCAGGGCTGCTTCACTGCTGTGTAGGCATCTGGGTTCAGGCTGGAGCCTGGGCTGTAGGACCCTGTGAGGTGGGAGGGTCCCAGATTCTGGGCTCCTGCCCAAGTCTGGAAGGCTACATAACAGTGAAACAGCCCAGCATCCCGAGCCCCATGAACCTGTGTCAGCTGGCACGGGCCAGCTGTGGGTGTCTAGCTGCTGTCTAGACATACCCTAAGAGCCATCTAACAGTGTAAATCAGGTGTAAAGTGGGTGGAAATGAATATTCTATATCAGGTGCCAAAAAATGCCCCATCACTACCTCTCTAGCCTTTCAACTTATTTTAAAATAATATTTTCTTCAGTCATTTCGTAGTCCAATGGGTCCTTTTAATGAGCTGGCCTGTAACACACACTTTTCATTAGTTTGCTTTCTGAATGAATATCCAATCTTGAGCCTAATGACTTTGCACCATTACCACTTCCTGACTAATCTTTTTATCTGTATAGGTCAGTATCTCCTTCTTTTGCATTTGGATGTCTTCTCTCCAGATAGCAAATACCCTTGAGTATTAATGCCTTATATTTTTTTTAAGTTCACATTTGCCATTAATATATTATTTCCCCTCTACTGGCATGTTTCCAGTTCACTTTTCTTTCCAGCTCTTCTTTCAGTGGGATGGGAAGCATAGGGAGGTTGGTCTGGATTCTCAGAGCTCCACTCAAGTCAGTGGGGTTATGTTGATTTACACCAGCTGAGGATCTGGACCAGGTACTCCACCAGCACAGGGGGGAGGTGAAGGGAGATTGCCAAAGACACAAATAGGAGCTGGATGCTTGCCTGCCCTTTGTAAATCTCTCCCTTTCATTTCAAATATACTTCCCTTTTTATTAGTACCATAAACCCCATAGTTACAGGGAAAACAATTCTCAGATCTCCACAGCGAAGTTTGACTCTGATATTTTGCTCTTTTTTACACACATGGAACAATTTTGTCTCCATCTGTTGTATACAGCCAAGTAGGGTGAAAACCATCCTGTGTTTTCTTGTCTTCATTTTTGAGTGCTCAGAGTCTCAATTCAGTACAGCTGAGCACCCACATCTTCAATGAGAGCTGTGGGTGCTTGGTGTCTATGAAAATCCGGGCTGGTGTATCTCAAAAGTTGGGAACCCAAAAAGTGGGGTACCTAGAATGACCAGATATTTTAAAAAAATAGGGGCCAGATTCTCGGCTGGTGAAAATCCATCGAACAGCATTTACTCATATGGTACTGCACCTACTTATGCCAGCTGAGGATTGGACCTGAGGACTTTGATCGCTTCCATAATAATTTCTGATTAAAAAAAAAATCTTCTACATATTGGAACATCAAACAACTTCCTGTTTCCCATTTGTTCCTTTGAGCAACAGATGAAGGAAAGAGAGAAAATAAGTTTGTTTCTGGCAATTTTGATAGTTGAGTTAGAAACAGAGCGGAAATGTTTGGATTGACATATTGAAAGGCAAGGTATCAAGAGTCTTTACAAAAATATTTATCATCTCCAAACGAAGGTGATAGTGCTCTCAGAGATCCAGGCTCATAGTAATAACTGGACATTTTAATTTGCTGCAGATCAGATGTAATACTGTATTCAAGCATGAGGAGATAAAGGTGGGGAGAGCTTAACACAATTGTGGAGAGCCAGCTTTTCCATTACTATGTGTAGCCAATACCTAGAGGTGAATAATATTTGATCAGGGATATGCTAAGGGAGGTGACTTGAGGTTACTCTTTCAAATGTCAGTTGTTGGAGGGATTTTGGCTGTGAACACAGGTAAATTAAGCTTTAAAAGGCCAAATATAAATACCATTAGTAGTGCATTAAGTGATATAGACTGGTAATACTTATTACAAAGAAATAGTGCAGATTAAAGTGAGAGAAAGATTAAAGAGGTGGGAGTGGTAGCTCAGAGGGAGTGTATGCCATTAAGCGGAACTAAGCATAAAACTCCCAGACTCCTTTAAATTGAATGCAAGCAAAAGCAGAGCTCTAAAAATTACAGGGAGGAAACAATCTGCAGCATTGTTAGAGTTTTATGAGAAGAAGCAGGGGACATTGAAAGTGCAATGTGTAAAGAGGGCATTGAAAGTGCAAATGGGGATAATGAAGCACTGCGATCAAGGAATATTAAGATAAACAATACAAGGTTCTTTAAATATATTGGAGGACTGAGAAATAAGAGGGAGCCATTGGGAACTTGAGAAGGGAAAACAAGGTAACGCATTCTTAGGAGCTGAAAATGAATCGACAGAAGTACAGCATCACTGTTTGTAAAGGAGACTATTATCAATGTATCTGTGGGGGTGATGTATTTGTGGGTACTAATGAGGACAAATTGAAAGGATGAAATTACTGAAAGAGTAGATAAGAAAAGAGGGAAACACATAATGCTCTGGGGAGTGATGGGTTATATCCCCAGGTGACACAGGAGACTGAGGACTGATTTTCAGAGGTGCTGACCACCCCGACTCCAGTTTAAATCATTGCGAGCTCTGGATGTGCCACATCTCTGAAAAACAGGCCCATAGGAAGTTATAAACTTCACAGATGCAAAGAGAGTTACTGAGGACAAGGCTACAAGACTCTGAAGGGAGGACCAAAGGGGTTTTATCTAATTGGTGGGAAATGTTCTGTCAAAACTTCACAGCATGAGCCAATTTCTTACCAATGGGGTTTAGAAATAAGCTTTCCCTAGACTCTCCCATAAACCTTTTCTGCAGGGTTTCTTGCACCCTCCTCTGAAGTAGCTGGTGCTGGCTGCTGTTGGAGACAAGATATTGGGTTAAATGGACCACTGATGTGATTCATCCCTATCTTCCTATCTAGGCCTATCCCATGAGAATCCAGCATAGGCCACAGATGGAATTTAACTCCAGAAGCGCTTTCTTCCATGGTGGGATGGCAGTTTGTTTTTTCTTCTCACTCTTTAAACTTGGCTAATCGACAAAGTCACAAAGTGTTGCTTCTTTTTGTTTAGCCATCCTGCCTGCAAAAAAAAAAAAAAAAAAAAGTGTGACATTTATAGCTGTTAATTATACATGCGTGAGTTCTTTCACTCTCATAATAGCAAGTGATAACACCAAAGCACGTTCTTTCTTCTTGGTGTCTATTTTGAACCTCATGCATTTGTATTATGTGATAATCAGCACATCTCCCATTTCCTTGTAAAATAGATGGCCAGGAGGGGCAGGAGTTCATATATTCCATTATAATGAATTTACAGTCTTGTGGAACCCACAAAAATGTGGCATCATTTGGCCATGAGGACTCTTTTTGGAATATATATCGTGCTGAGATGGAGATTTGCTGACTATTGAGGAACTACCCAAACTGGATTGAAAAGAAGCAAATAGCATCCCATAAAACTGCATTAAAATAACTTTTAAGCATTTGACTAGGTGACACTAACGCCAGGAAACTTAACACTTTTAGGGCAGCCAATGTCCTTAATTCAGTACTGTCCTTGCAAGGGTTAGCTACTGGGAAAAATACGGTAGAATGCTGCTGATTAAGCAAGCATACTAATGGAGATTCATAAAACATAGTAACTGTCATGTGTTCTTGGCTGGTTATTTTAACATACAAATTCCCTTAATTGGAGGATATTAAAGGTAAATGTTACATTCAACAAATCATTTCACAAATCTTTTTCCCCTGGCTTTTGTGGGAATCTGTGGCAAAACTTAGGTTTTGGTCGTCTGCAGTCAGGGTAGGGGTTTGCAACTGGACAGAAGATTTTCTTGTTGCTTTCAGGGAAGTGGCTATGTTTCTTTTTGCATCTTTAATATATGGCAAACGCACCTAGAGCTTAGGATAAAGAAACTTTAAGGGCCAGATTCTTATTTAAAAATACAGTGTGGAGAAGAGGTGAGGGCAGTAGACTAGAAGTCAGGATACCTGCTGTCAGGGTCCCCCCCCACTCTGAAATCTGGGATACAGATGTGGGGACCCGCATGAAAGACCCCCTAAGCTTATATTCCACCAGCTTAGGTTAAAAACTTCTACAAGGCACAAATTGTTTTCCTTGTCCTTGGGAGGTATTGCTGCCACCACCAAGTGATTTACACAAAAATCCAAGGAAGGGTCATTTGGAATCCCTATCCCCCCAAAATATTCCCCCAAGCCCCTTCACCCCCTTTCCTGGGGAGGCTTGAGAATATACCAGCCCATTGGTTAGCAGGACACTGAAAACCAATCAGGTTCTTAAAAGCAGAACTTTATTTATAAAGAAAAAGTAAAAGAATCACACCTGCAAAATCATGATGGAAGGTAACTTTACAGGGTAAATAAAAAGATTTAAAACACAGAGGATTCTCCTCTGGCTCAGCTTCATAGTTTCAAAAACAGGAATAAAACTACCTCTGTAGCATAGGAAAATTCACAAGCGAAAACAAAAGATAACCTAATGCATTTCCTTGTCTTAGTTACAATTTCTGTGAGTTTAGATGGTTTATTCCAGGTATATTTTCAGGAGATGTTGTACCTTCTTGGTCTCTCCCTCCGTCTGGAGATGGAACAACAAAGAGAGAGCACCAACAAAACCTTATCCCCCAGATTTGAAAGTATCTTCTTTCCTTATTGGTCCTTCTGATCAGGTGCCAACTAGGTTATTTGACCTACTTAACCCCTTACAGGTAAGGCAATTCAGTACAGCTGCCAAGTAGGGATTTTATGCTACCCTTCTCTCTTTATTTATGAGACCTGCCCTTATCGTCTCACATGCCTGTGTTTTCCCTCTAGCCCTTTGTGTATTTAGTTTGCAAGCTTTTTTTTGGACAGGGACTATCTCTTATTATGTGTTTGGAACCTTAACTGGGGCCACTAGGTGTTACTTACAAAAACCTGAAAAGTGTAAAAAAGCTAAGATAACCTTGCTGGCACCTGACCCAAAATGACCAATGAGGGGACAAGATACTTGCAAATCTGGAGGTGGGGGGGAACAAAGGGTTTGTCTGTCTGTGTGATGCTTTTGCCGGGAACAGATCAGGAATGCAGCCTCACAACTCCTATTAAATTAGTAAGTAATCTAGCTAGAAATGCATTAGATTTCCTTTTGTTTAATGGCTGGTAAAATAAGCTGTGCTGGATGGAATGTATATTCCTGTTTTTGTGTCTTTTTGTAACATAAGGTTTTGCCTAGAGGGATTCTCTGTGTTTTGAATCTGATTACCCTGTAAGGTATTTACCATCCTGATTTTACAGAAGTGATTTTTTTACCTTTTCTTTAATTAAAATTCTTCTTTTAAGAACCTGATTTATTTTTCATTGCTCTTATGATCCAAGGGTTTGGGTCTGTGTTCACCTGTACCAATTGGTGAGGATTTTTATCAAGCCTTCCCCAGGAAAGGGGGTGTGGGGTTTGGGGGGGGGGTATTTTGGGGGAAGACGTCTCTAAGTGGGCTCTTTCCCTGTTCTTTGTTTAAAACGCTTGGTGGTGGCAGCATAAAGTTCAAGGACAAGGCAAAATTTGTAGCTTGGGGAAGTTTTTAACCTAAGCTGGTAAGAATAAGCTTAGGGGGTCTTTCATGCAGGTCCCCACACCTGTACCCTAGAGTTCAGAGTGGGGAAAGAACCTTAACAGCGGTGTAGGCTGAAAAGCAAGGTCTACTAGGAAGAGGGAAGCAGGTTATAAAATGTGGGTCTGGTGTGCAAAGACACCTGAAACAACCATATATAGTTCAGCATAGAGAGCGCCTCTGTAGAGGGAATTGGATGAAGGACTTAATGTGCCCTGGAAACTGCTCAGCCTTCATAAATGACCCTAGAGGAAAGGGATTTGGGGACTTTGACTCCAGCCAGCAGAGGAGAGCCACTAACTCTCAGGGAAAACAGGGCAGGTGTGTGGCAGTGGACTAGTGGACTGTTACACTGCAAAGGGAAGATCTCCTGGAGAGGGGAGAAAAACTGGAGGATCGGAATATAGTGGATCTTGTTCTTGCCCTGGAAGGTAGGACTCTGTTGACTTGGCTAGGGGGTAAACCATTGTGTGTGGACATTCTGACAACAGTCTAAACCACAGTGATGTCAGTTTAGCTTGCCGCTGTTGAATCACACATGTGAGTCAAGTTTAAACTGAGGTGCATGGACACTGTTACAAACCTACATGGGTTTAACTAAACAGGTGTAAAGTATCACTTGTTGTCAAACCAGTGAAACTTTGTGTGTATACTAGGCCTGACATATTTTGGAGCAGATCAAAGTATTTTGGTACTTGGCACCTGACGCAACCCACCTACATGAAGGTGCAAAGGAGGCTTTATTCCCATTGATTGGGGCCAGACTGCCAGCATGAGAAGTGGCGGCACAAGCTTCATCACACAGTATCCATGAATCTTAGCCCTGATCTGAAGAGACAACTTCTCTCGGGCTATACGTTGTTTTGGCATCTCTGCTGAAACAATCAGTATCAACCAGGGTGATGGTGTCTCAGACATGTCACTTGTCTGCTAGGAACCGGAATGAGACCACAAAACCCATATGCACAACTGAAGGTTTGCAAATTCATCTGCAATATCTTTGTTAAACAAAATCAGAACCCATCCAGGCTGACAACTTGAGTGGGAAGTTTAACCTTAATGCAGATTACAATCACTGCGATATAACTCCCAACTTTGGGGCTGATAAAATCAGCTTATAGTCTTGCTTCTGGCATCTCTATGACAGGGTTTAAAGATTACTCCCAAGCCCATTTCAGTTCATTTCCCTTTAGTATGTAATAGTGTTTCTTAAAATGCTTGAGATTCTATCTGAAATTAAATGCTGGATATTATATACAGTTCTTCTGGGAGATGGAAATCATTTTCCTTAAAATCTATGTTTATTGGCAGCAGACATACTATATCCTTCACATGTAGCATTGTGGGATGCATCTGAAAATTATACCAGTTTGCGATGAGTGCAGATATTTTTTTCAGTATACGGTGTGACAGAAAAAACAAAATGAATTTCTACAGAGTACAGTGGAAAGCTTAGAAAAATAACAGATCAAAAAGAGAGCTCCTCAGGGACACAAAAATATTAAACTATAACTTGCTAAGCACCTAGCAAAGGAAGAAAAAAAAAGGTGATGCAAAGAGATTACTCATTCTGGACACAGATATTGCAAATGCTAGGGAATTTAATTGCCTTGCAATTAAAGGGTGAAGGCTCAGATAGGGTGATAGTTTCTATTAGGCAGGAAGACAGCACTGCTATCAATGATTCACTCTTCACATAAAAAGGCTTCTGAAATACTATGATAATTTGCAAATGTCTGGAAGAGAATTAATATATAAAAATAAGAAAATTCTTAAAGGCTATAACATGAAATTCTTAAAGGCTATGATAAAACTACCTCAAAGGCTGACTTGAATGCCTACTGTACAATCAGAAGCAGATAGTCTTAATCAAAATCTTGCAATCTGATGAATCCCAGAGCATAGATGACTTTACCATTGTAGTTCTATAAAATATTCTTTTTAAAAACTCTGTAAATTAGCTAACCATCCCTCCCTCCCCCCACGTGTTAATGGCATTATATTCAGATCTCTATAGAGAGTACTAGAATAATTGCTAAGGGAAATATGATTCATTTAGGGTCATTTTCTTAATAAATAAATGGGGACAAAGAACAATAGCAGTGAACAGGTTAAGATACACTACACACTGAAATTATCTGGGCTTTATTAAACAAATATATATTGTTGGTAAGGTGAGGCAACAAATTGGAAATCATGACTCATGAGAGTGACCAGCTAGGTTAGAAAAAAGCTACTGACTATCTATAGAGGGCTAGATTTGACAAGCAATCGGGGGTATTGTTATGGGAAAATGTCCACTATAATCTCCATGATAAAAATCCTCACTATACCAGTCTCCTCTTCTAACACTGTCAGCCAGTCTCCCTATTCTCATTCTATTCTAATAAGAACATAAGAATGGCCATACCGAGTCAGACCAATGGACCATCCAGCCCACATCTCATCTTCCGACAGTGGCCAATGCCAGATGCTTCCATGGGAAAGAACAGAACAAGGCAATTATAAAGTGATCCCCCATCATCCAGTCCTAGCTTCTCACTCAGAGGTTTAAGGACACCCAGAGCATGAGGCTGTGCCACTGACCATCTTGGATAATAGCCACTGATTGACCTATCCTCCATGACTCCCTCTTTGCCTCCTGGATATCCAAACATATTTGGTGTCACCCAAGTGTTTTTTTTTTTTTTTAATAATTGAGTTTCTACTGTACCAAGCATCTGAACTTTATTACCAAACTGGTTCCCTTGCAAACATCCATTTCTTAAGCAAATAAAGGAACCATTGATAGCCCGAGAATAGGAAAAGTCCTTGTAAATCTTCCTCAGACTTATATGCGTATTTTAGGGTTGGGAAATCAAACCCTGCATTTTCGAGCAAATTACTGCAAACCTGATTATTGTGGAGTATGGTTCAGATATGGATATTGGTATAACACAGGACTTCTTTTGAACTCTGTGCAGGGCCAGCTCTAGGCACCCGCAAAGGAAGCACGTGCTTTGGGTGGCACATTTCAAGGGGCGGCGTTCTTTTTTTTTTTTTTTTTGCTTGGGCAGCTGTGCTACCGGAGCTTGGGGTGACCGTTTTTTTTGCTTGGGGCAGCAAAAAGGCTAGAGCCAGCCCTGACTCTGTGGATTATTTCCCCCCACCCAATCCACCCGGCTAATTTTCCATATGTTTCTATTACGTTTATGGAATAATATGGGCTCCCTCTGGTGACTAATTGAACACCTGCAAATTCCCAGAGCTGTTAATCAAAGACTGGAGCCTGCTGGATAAAGCATCTGCTTTGTGCTCATCAGGAAGTCATATCCCTCTTGGAGCAAGATTTGTATTTGTATTTTTAATTCTATACACAGCAATAGCTGCAGTAAGGACCAGTTCCAACAGGCAGCCCCCTGCATTGCTCAAACTTTAGAATCTTCCCATGCAACTTTCTCTAAAATCTGGTTCAACCCTTAAAGACTACCTCTCCTAGGTCACCAATTTATTGTTATTCCCTTGGGGGGTCAGCTAAAATGGGTTTTACTTATCTCTTTTCTGCTTGGGAGGGATATTAAATTTTCACTATGGCTAGTATATTTCAGTTCCTCTTGTGTGAGAAGCAAAGCACAAAAAAGTCTGATTTTCATGCTGCTCTGTATGCTTGATATGAACAAAGTAAGGCTAGACTGAGGTAACAGCTGGACATAAACTGAGGCCCTTAGGGACTTGCAAATGATTCCAAACTTGAAGGGGAATCTTAATGCAATGCCCTAATAAGACTCCTCACCAATGTATATTTTGTCTTACAGAGTAAAGCACACTGTTCAAGGGAGATCTGGGAAGCTTTCTTCAGTAATATTTTCTTTGCATGTGAATGGAAAATGGCCTATCCTGGTACACAGATCTAGTCCTCTGAGGATGGAGGGGACAGCTGAGGCTGGTGTGGTATGTACAATGGCTTTTATGTAAAGAAGAGAGACATTTCCCTTGGTGGGAGTACATGATGGGTGGGGAAAGAGAAGGCAGGAAGAAGATGAAAAATTGGTGGCTAGAAAGCAGTGCCGTAAAAACTGGATACCTAGGGCTTGATCCTTACCTATGGTGGGAACATGTGGGTACAGAAGTGCCTTTTTTTGCTCCCCCAGTCCTGAGTAATCAGGGTCACCAAATTTATACCCAGCATAAATTAGAGCAGCCAGAGGACTTCTCTAATATATGCCAAGTGTAAGTTACAGCCAGGGATCTGCCTTTTCCCCTTGTGCCCAGGGCCAGTGTAACCATTAGGTGAAATAGGCGGCCGCCTAGGGTGCCACGATTTGGGGGCACCAAAAAGCGGTGCCCCCCAATTTTTTTTACACTACTGCTGGAAGGGAGACTGGGTAATGGGGATTGAGTGGGACAGGGTGAGATAACGGTTAAGGGGACCCTGGGGCTGATGGGTGCTGAGGGGAAGGGCCTCCCCCGGGGCTGGGCCGGTCCCACTCACCCTGTGCACCAGGCAGGTGGTGTCCCGCTCAGACCAGCTGCGCTCCGGCGAGCCCATGGGCGCCCCGCCACATGCCACGCCCGCTGGTTAGAGCCGTGAAGGGCAGAACGGCCACCGCAGCACCGTGTGGTGGGGGCACAGCTCATGAATATTCATGAGGGTGGAGCGAGGGCGAGCCCAAGAGAAGAAGGGGGAAGGAGGGAGGGAGAGAAGCCAGCCATGTGGGGGCAGGATTTCTGTGCTGTTGGGCCCACCCCAGGGCACGAAGGGGGTTCTCTGTCCTGCCCCACCTTGACCTGTCCCAAGAGGGGGGAGTCCCAGCCCCACCCCAGAGTGTGAGGGGGGTTCTCTGTCCCACCCCACCCCAGAGTACAAAGGAGGTCTCTGCCCAGCACCCTCTTGCCCCTCCCAGGATGTGAGGGAGGTCCCAGCCCCATCCCAGCTTGCCCTGTCCCAGGGTGTGAGGTGAGGGGTTCTCTGCCCCTCCCCACCACACCTCAGGGTGTGAGGATGTTGCCTCCCCAACCCCACCTCTCTTTCTCACTGCCCCACTACAGCCAAGGCCAGGGCTCTCTGGGCACAGAAGCAATGGCCAAATGGACAGATCTGATGGGCTGGGTGTACACCCCCCGCCCATGCTCTGAAAGCCACTGCACATGTACCCCATTCTTACATCCACACAAAGTCCACAAACCCTCTGCACTTCATTCTCGCCAGCTATCACAGTAGTAGGCTCACCCCTGGGCTCCTGTCAGCACCCATCACCACAGGGGCTCAGTGTGGCTTCTAGGTCATCTAGTCCAACCCCCTGCCCAGAGCAGGACCAATCCTACGTGGCCTATCAAGGAATGTGAAAATGGCCGATATGCTTGCTCTCAAATGGCTTTCTTAGGCAGCTGGCCTCCCAAGACCCACTGTCATGAAGGTTCATGGTCCTGGTGGACTTCATTATGGGAACCACTACTTGCTTGCACTTTTTCAAAGTTCTGTGTCATTTTCTGACAATATACAACAAATGATTTTTTTAAAATCTTCCAGTATCTTACATTAATAACTCCAGATCCCACAGTAAGACTACAATCATCCTCCAGTTTGGGTTCATTACTGTAGTACTCTTTAATAAGCAGGGCTGGCTTAACCATTAGGTGAACTAGGCAGCCGCCTAGGGTGCCAAGATTTGGGGGCACCAAAAAGCGGTGCCCCCAATTTTTTTTACACTATTGCTGGAAAACGAATGAATAAAGAAATGAATAAAGAAAAGAGAAATGTCGTTGAACTTGCACTTTAATCATTATGCAGTATTCATTTTTGAAAGTTTATAATAAGCGATGCTCCGGGAGGAAGGGGATGCCCAAGGTGGAAGTTTCGCCTAGGGAGCAAAATATCCTTGCATTGGCCCTGCTTGTGCCAGCTGTACAGACAGTTCATAGCATAAGAGCTGCTATGTAATGCTGAAGGCTCAAGCTATTTTGATCCAGAGGAAAGATAAGAAGAGCCACAAGAGACCAATGTAGCTGCACAAGGAGCTTTTTAGCTATCTAAAAAACAAAAGGAATATATACAGGAAATAGAAGGAGGGGCATGTCACTAAGGAAGTATACATGGGAATAGAATGAGTGTGTAGGGACAAAATCAGGAAAGCCAAGGAAAGGAATGAGTTACAACTGGCAAGAAATGTTAGAGTCAAAAAGAAGGGATTCTACAAATATGTCAGTCAAAAAAATAAAAATATCAAGGATGATGTGGATCTCCTGCTAAATGGATAAGGTGAACTGGTAACGAAAGATGATAAAAAGGCGGAGCTGCTCAATACCCTAGTTTGCTTCAGCCTTCACACACAAAAAATAACATGTGACTGGATGACTAGCAAAGTCATCATAGAAAACAAAGGGGAAGGTATGCAGATCAGGATAAGTAAAGAACACAGCAGAGATCTTCCGACTACTTTGAATGAATTCAAGTCAGCAGGGGCTGATGTTATTCACCCCAAGGTGCTGAAAGAATTAGCTGAAGAAATATTGGATCCAATGCCAATAATATTTGAAAACTCATGGATGACAGGTGAGGTGTCCGAAGACTGGAGAAAGGCTAATGTGGTGCCCATCTTTAAAAAGGGGAGGAAGGAGGAGCCAGGGAACTGTAGACCAGTCAACTTGACCTTGATACCTGGGTAGTGACTAGAGCAATAGATAAAACATTCAATTTGCAAATACCTGGAGGATGAAGGGGTGATCACTAGCAGCCAGCATGGATTTACTAAGAACAAATCATGCCAAACCAGCTTGGTTTGACAAGATAACTGGTTTGATGGACAGGGGGAATGCAGTGGACATAATATACCTTGGACTTTAGCAAGGCTTTTAACACAGTCCCTCATGACGTTCTCATAAGTAAGCTGGAGACATATGGGCTCAGTAGAGCTACCATTAAGTGTATACATAATTGGTTAAATGACCACAAACAAAGAGTAACTATTAATGGAATGATGTCAGATTGGAAGGAGGTCTCAAGTAGGGTTCCATACGGATCTGTTCTGGGTCTAGTGTTATTTAACATCTTTATTAATGACCTGGATGTAGGAATAAAGAGCATACTGATAAATTTGCAGATGACACAAAGCTGGGGCGAGGGGTTGCAAAACACTTTGGAAGATAGAGCTAAAATTCAAAGGGATCTTGATAAATTGAAGAACTGGGCTATAGTCGAGAAAATGAAATTCAACAAAGACAAATGTAAGGTGCTACACTATGGGAAGAAAAAGCAAATGTAAAGATACAGAATGGGGAAAAACTGGCTTGACAGCAGCACTGCTGAGAAGGATCTGGAAGTTGTGGTGGTTCACAACTTCAACGTGAGTCAACAATGCAATGGTGCTGCAAAAAAACCAAATGCAAATTGAGTCATAGCATGCAAGTCATGGAGGATGATAGCACTGCTCTTCATGGTGCTGCTTAGGCCTGAGCTGGAGTACTGTGTCCAGTTTTGGTCACAGTTGTATAGAAAGGATGTAGAGAAACTGAAAATGATCCAGAGGTGAATCACAAAGATGATCAAGGGGATGGAATGCAAGCCTTATGAGCTACAGCTGAAGGAACTAGATGTGTTTAGTCTGGAAAAGATAAGATTACGGGGGGACATGATAGCAGTCTTTAAATACTTGATAGGTTGCCATAAAAAAGATGTAGAAAAAATGTTCTCTCTTGCCACAGATGGCAGGACAAGAGGCAATGGGTTCAAACTAAAGCATAGCAAATTTGGATTAAATCTCAGGAAAAACTTTATAGCTGTGAGAACAGTAGGACAATGGAACAAACTGCTTAGGGAAGTCATGAAATCTTCTTCACTGGCAGTTTTCAAAAAGAGGCTGGATAACCATCTGTTTTGGATGGTTTAGCCACAACAAATCCAGCCTCTTGTCAAGGGGTTAGATAACCCACATGGTCCCTTCTATCCCTATGGTTCTATGATTCTATGGCAGCTGTGTACCACCCAAGGTCCTCCTATGTAGGGAGAATCCTCCAATAGCCATCTAGGATGACTTTTTCACCATAAGAAAAAGAAAATCTGACCTGTAGCCTCTCAAAGTAGTGGATATCCCTTTATATAGTGTGCTAGAATGGGCTGCTGAGGAAGGAAGTAATACCATGTGCTCTAGCAGCAGAGCAGGAAGGAATGAACTGGAAGTTCTTTCTTGTCCTACACACTGTTTTATTTAATTTGATTTATACTAAATTGAGAGGTGAGTGAGTGATATATATGAATAGGACCAATAAAGTTTGTTGATGTTGTTCATTGAACATGACTTCCTTTATACGGCTCTTCACCGTAATTCCTTAATAAGTGTCATGGTTAAGAATTCTAACCAGGAGCCTGAGCAGGTGAAGGAAGAGCTATCACATCTCACGATAAAACTCCATTTTCTGATTTTATTTTTTGGCTGGGATCATATTAAATGCAGCTTTAAAAATATATATGCCAGGCAGCAGATGTAAAAAGCAATTAGACTCAGATCTTCATAACAACATGCTATGATCTCTGTTCATATATCTGCAATCCTCCAAAGTATGGAGCTGTGGGACATCTGCCAGGAACACAATTGAATTTACCAACATGAATAAATAAAATCAGACTTACTAACCAAACAGTCATGTAGGGTGTATTTTTGTGTGTGTTTTAGTCTCTTTCCATTTCTTCGGTGCCATCTCCTGCATTCATTCTCTTTAGAGGCTTAACACTTATTTGTGTGTATTCTTTCATGATTTAAAATTACTATGCAGTAAAGAATATGCATTAAGTGTAGGACATAACAGGACATTCAATAAGGGCCTGAGTGTTTTTAACTGCCATTCATTTAAATGTATATTTAGAGCACTCAATACCTCACGAATGTATCTCTGGATGGTATAGGTGCAATGGAATGACATAGTATTCTGGGCACTAGTCATGGACGGAGGTGGGGCAAATTGCACCCACAGCCAGTTCCAGAATGGGAATTTCTGTGCCTGTCTTTCTCTTAATTACAGGTGGGCCAAAAATCTGCAGTCAGTTCTCCTGACCCCTCCACCAAACTCCTTTGAACACTTAGGGTTGAGATAAATGGAACCTGGCTGTCAACCACCCATTCTTAGCTTGGCAAAACCAAAGAGGGTTTTCAGAATCAGATCTACTTCAGTTTGGCTTGTCCCGCTCTTCTCCCTTTGTAGACTAGATATGCAGAGCCAAATTCTCTACCTGTTGATGCTGTGCAATGCCACACAAGTTTACAGGATTGCCTCAACTGTCATTGGAGAATGAACGCCTCCGAATCCGCCTCCTCTTTTAAACCTTCATTTGGCAGCAGGTTGCAAAATGTGAATTGAGTATTCTACTATGGGCCTTTCAGGATGCATCTTGCATAGGGAATTCTGTATATTCGATTTCTTGCAAATGATACAGAACAAATTCTCTTCTCTGTGTTCAGCTTTTCTGAAATAACACAGAGGCTAAAATAATCTTTGTGAGGAAGGTTGATCTTGTGGCTAAGGCAATGGACTAGAGCTCAGGAGGCCTAGATTTAGCTGCTGAATCTTCCACAGGTTTTCTCGGTGACCTTGGGCAAATCATTTAATTTCTCAGTGCCTCAGTTCCTCATCTACAAAACAGGGATAACACTTTCTCACATATGTTTATTTGTTTAGATTGTAAGCTCTTCAGGGTGGGCACTGTCAATTCCTATGTGTCTATACGGTGCCTAGCTGAATGGAACTCTATAATACAAAATAACAACAAGGGATCTGTTGTATTAATGTAGATGGACTAAATAGGCCAAAGGTGTTAATGCAACCCAGTAACTGTCCAACATTAAACGGTGTTAAGCAAGGTTCAGTATTTGGTAAACAGAGACCTCAGCCTGCGTAGTATCATGGCAAACACACCATTAAAATCCTTTTAACCTTTATTTAAAAGATAAAGAAAAGAAAGTAACACAGGTAAAGTATTTGAAGTGTAAAGTATTAAATAAGACAAACATTTTAACAACAGTCCTTGTTCCCTTTTCCTTTAGCTGGTCAGAACTTTGGCAGGGGGGAAGAAAACAATGACTTTGTTTGACTATCTCATAGCTGGTATCAAACACGGTAATAACTGTCCTTTTGGGGAAGGGTGAAGAAGCTAGTTGACATGAGCTGGAGCTGTTGTCACTGTTGTTATTAAAGTCCTATCCCATTTCATCCCAGGTGGTGTTTTGGATTCAGCTGGAGCTGTTAGGGGTAGCAGTGTCATCTGGATCCTTCTCTCAGGCCCAATTTAATCAGAACACCTCTCAGGATTAGGATGAAAAAGGTCCAGGGCCCCAGGAGACAGTGGGGGTGGCAGCTATCATGGTGACAGGTTTCAGAGTGCGAGCCGTGTTAGTCTGTATCAGCAGAAAGAACGAGAAGTACTTGTGGCACCTTAGAGACTAACACATTTATTTGAGCATAAGCTTTCATGGGCTAAAGCCCACTTCATCGGATGCATGTAGTGGAAAATGTCACTCCAGTAACATTTTTTTCTCCCCAAAGTCTCTTTCTTTATAAGGACCCACAAAGAGAAAGGTGGGTGAAATAGCCCAGCCTCTAATATTTTGTCCACTAATTATGCCTGTTTTCTGGCACCCAATTTTGGTTCACTGATTCCTGGTTCCATGATCTTAACATAGTCCTTGAATTATATCAGGAAGCCTTTTTGTTTGGACTAATTCAGTCTCTTTCCCTTTCAGACCTTTTCCCATCAACATTTGTTATTATAGGTTATTGTGACATCTTATGAACTTTCATATACTTTTTGCAGCTCACAATTAGGGTAAATTTCTAGACCCAATTATCACAACATAATTTCCTGTAAAGTGAAAGGTTAAAATCTTTATGAACCTCTTAACGAGATTGAACATTTAGAATTGTTGTCCCTACACCAGGATTATATTGTCCTTTCATATGTTGGACTCAAATTACCTTTTCCACATTACAAGCTATGAATTCACCACAATCATGTTAAAGTGAAGCATGCCTAAATAAAGCAAAATGAGAGAATTATGTCTATGTTTAAAAAAGGAGCAATATGTATATTCAAGTAAAAAAGTGTAAAATGCCACATGCTGAACATATTAAAATGTACCATTATAATTCTGGTTCTGAAGTTCTGTCTTTATTTTAAAGCCCAAAGACCTTTTCTCTACAACAGCCACTCAGAGAAGCTGTAAACAAACCAGATGTGCTTCTCATCTGCTTTATTTTTACTAGATGGAAAGGAGAAAGACTTTTGTTAGTCATTTGTTCCACAAAAGCAGGCTGATTAAACAATACAGGAGTTATCCACACTAATTGGAATTACTTAATTCAAGCAAAGAGAGTGATTTTTTGAAGTGAAATCAACAGGTGCTGAAAGAGCTCAGTACCTCGCAGGACTGGGCCTAGCATGTCTGAATGTGCTTGAGATATGACGCAATGGGTCTCTTTTTCCCACACCCACCCAACCACCCACACACTTTTCTTCAACTCCCTTGTTTGCTCTGGCTCTTTTCATGTATTTATAACAAGATTTTTTTCAATTATAGAGCAGTCAGTTTCCAATGAAGGATATCAAATTGCTTTCCTCAAATTAAATCATACAAATCCGCCATGAGATACCATAGGCAGTTTAATATTCTTATGTTTATTTCTCAGATGGGACAACTGGAACAGAGAGGTGGAGTTACTCCCTGAAAACCACGCATCACGTCTGTGGCAAAACTGGGAATGAAACCCAGGAAGCCTAGATTCCAATCATATGCTTCAGCCACCAGCTAAGACTTATCCCTCCTCTCCTCTGCCTTTTATTTACTGGTCCATTAGTTTCTGCACACCAGAAGTATGCCATTTGATAAATTAACAGTATGAAAAGAAATCCCACCTCCCTAAAAGAAAACAATGTACTCTGAGAGTTGCAGCCAATGCTTTGAAGGGAGTGCACATGAGAGAATGATAAGGGTGTTGCAGTTATGTCAAGTCTGTAAACTCTTAAGACTTTTTTTTATATCTGTCTATATGATTCCTACTGTTGTGTTTCTTTGTCGGTCTTTAATGCCCCTTTACCCCCCCTCCCAAAAATGTGTCTTTGATACCTCCATGAAACCAAAACTTGCCTTCATTTAGAGCAGTGCATCCCCTATTAAAATGTATATGTTTGCATAACTGGAAGTGAGAGCAGGATTTGGGACAGAAAGTATGTTTGTGCAAAGAAGCCCATAGAGCATGACCTCCTCCAGCTGTCCCCTTTTCCCCAAACAGTTGCTTTAGCTTTTGACTTGGAGGGCTCAGCAGACACCTGCAGGTGTCTCTCCTTCCTGTGCAGAAGGAGGGACATAAATGCTGGTTCCCTCCCCAGAGAGAATCCTAATTGGCTCGGAGACAAGAGAGCCTTGCCCCACCCACTCTACAAGGCTCCTACTTCCAGAATCTTAAAGAAATAGTCACAGGTTTTTCCTTTAAACACTGCTTATTCCTGTGGCCGCTTCACCTCTACCAGTACAGTATCTCTTATTTCCTAGATCCTTGCATGCATAAGACCTCCCAAAATCTTAAAGGCCATACCCCAGGATGGGGCGAGCTGACACCTAGATCCTACTGTCTTTCAGGGAAGGCTGCAGTCCTGGCAGGGCAAAGCAGAGTCTTCTCCCTCCAGGACTGCAATGAGGAGGAGGAGGAGGTGCTGGTTGTGTGAAAGGTCACCCCACAGTTGAGTGGCTTTGTCCCTGGGCAGGAGCCATTCAGTAGTGGGGTGGCCTCCCCTTGGACTGGGGACTTGTCCTTCTCCTCACAGTCCTGGCCCGGGCTCTTGTTACCCAGGGTTCCTCAGAACCCAAAGCAGTGGTAACTTAACAGTTTCTCTCCAGGCGGTGTCACAAATAAATCAATGAGGACACAGCTCAATCCACCTGATCAATAACCTGCACAAGCAGGAGTGCTTTAATCTAAAACTACTTTTTTATTAGATCTCAAACTTACACACACACGCTGTCGCAGGAGGGTTCAAAACAAGTGTACTTACGTAGAGTTAAGAAATGGTTTCGAGTAATCAGCAACCAGCTTTCCAGGGGGCCCTGCCTTCCAGCTAGCTGTTGGGCATAGGTGCCAGATTCATTGGAGCTCCATAAAAGTCACAGGGCTCTTCCCGTGTGGATCCAATTGCAGAATTGCGGCCATAGCAAAAAGTTAGCTACAATTTTCCATTTTGATTCATGAGGACATTTTTAATAATCTTTTATACAGTGCAAATGTTTGGGTCATTAAATATTAATGAAGGGAAAATAAGTGCAATTAAAAAAAAATCAGCATTAGAAAACTTCCTGGCAAAACATCATCATGAGCTCTATGAAGTTTTCCAGACTCTGGACTCATACTGAGAGGATCAGCACATTAAGAACCCGAACTTGTTCCCATTGATGCTGTCAAGGTTCCTTCCCCACTCTGAACTCTAGAGTACAGATGTGGGGACCTGCATGAAAAGCTCCTAAGCTTACTTTTACCAACTTAGGTTAAAACTTCCCCAAGGTACAAACTATTTTACCCTTTGTCCTTGGACTTCCACTACCACCACCAAATATTTATCTGGGTTTATTTTTATTAGGAAAGCATCGTTTGGAAACGTCTTTCCCCCCAAAATCCTCCCAACCCTTGCACCCCACTTCCTGGGGAAGGTTTGGTAAAAATCCTCACCAATTTGCATATGTGACCACAGACCCAAACCCTTGGGTCTTAGAACAATGAAAAAAGCATTCAGTTCTTGAAAAGAAACATTTTAATAGAAGAAACAGTAAAAAGAATCACCTCCGTAAAATCAGGATGGTAAATAGCTTACAGGGTAATTAGATTCAAAACATAGAGAATCCCTTTAGGCAAAACCTTAAGTTACAAAAAAGACACACAGACAGGAATATTCATTCTATTCAGCACAGCTATTTTCTCAGCCATTTAAAGGAATCATAATCTAACACATACCTAGCTCGATTACTTACTAAGTTCTAAGACTCCATTCCTGTTCTGTCCCCGGCAAAAGCATCACACAGACAGACACAGACCCTTTGTTTTTCTCCCTCCTCCCAGCTTTTGAAAGTATCTTGTCTCCTCATTGGTCAGGTGCCAGCGAGGTTATCGTAGCTTCTTAACCCTTTACAGGTGAAAGGATTTTTCCTCTGGCCAGGAGGGATTTTAAAGGTGATTACCCTTCCCTTTATATTTATGACAGATGTCAATGGTAAAAGTCACATTGACTGCAGCAGTACAGAGTTGGGCTGCCTTCATGCAGGACGTAATTTTGAGATTGGTAAATGCTGTTATATCTATTACAAACCTGTGGCCTGATCCTGCATGTTTCTGAGTGCCCATCAAAGGCTTCAATCCTGTACTGAGAACTGCACTGGCTGACCTCTGGGCCCATATGGAGCTCCATCACCCTCAGCAGGGCTCCACACAGATGCAAGGGTCCTCCCACATGATTCTCAGAGTAGGATCAGAACTGGAGTTGAGGGTGCTGAGCACAACACTGGACTGGGCCCGTGTTGATTGACAAGGGGCACGATTAGTGTTCAGAGGAATATTTCATTTTTCAGAGCCATGGGGAGCTCCTGCAGAATGGCATGAGGGTCACTCCAAAGTTGTTTTCTTAAAGTATTTTGAAAAAAAAAAAACTTTCAAGATGAACAATATTGTTCCAACACCACAGCTACATGGATTTCCTTATGTTATGACAAATACTGAGATGCATCCATTGCTGGTACTCAAAAACATTAGAATGAACAAATAAACCAAACCATTATCATAATGCCACACCCAGCAGGTCTTCCTCTATATATTTGGGCAGTGTCCCTCCCTACCTCCTCTCTAAGTTTCTCCCTCTCTTCTCAGTGAACAAAATCATCTCTTTCTTCAGCCCAGTAATGGGTCAGAATCTCAGCTAGTGTATGTCAACTTAGCTATACTGAAGTCAATATACCCCAGCTGAAAATCTAGCCCTCTGTACCTCCCATTTAGGAAATGCATTCAGTGTAAAAAACCTGCAGTACCAAACAACACAAAAACAAATCTTTAACTACACATAACTGTGACTCCCTCTTGGGACTTCTCCTTTAGCGAAACAAAGCAATTGAATGTTTCTACATCTCTCATAAGCAAATGCCTCTAAAACTTCATGAATAGTCTGAGGACAGTCCAAATTACCCTTTACCCTCCCCACCCTGAGCTCAGCCAGGCATGGTAGAGGTTAGTCCTGAGGATCTGGTCCAAGTTTTGCATATTAAAGACCTGGTTTGGTCTTTGATAATTTTAGTAAGGTCTTGGGCACGGACATCAATGGAGTTCCAGTGAGCTCAGAGATCTGGTTATGCTTTAGAACTTGCAGAACCAGGGTAATGGCAAAGAGGATGAAAAGAGTTTAACCTCTACTCTTATTGTATCCTTAACCGCTGTTATGATTAAGTCCTGCAACACACAGTAATATATATGCGCTGACTGAGAACTTACGTACATTAGTTTCTGGGTCTTTGTGGCTTAATTTAGAATTGTTTTAACCTCTTTTTTTTATATTTTCTAGTCTCAGACAGCATCTGTTGCCAGCACTGACCCCAATAGCAGCTGAAAATACATTTCCAAAGGCAGAAAAGAGATCTGTTCAAATACTTCTTGAAGAATTTTCTTCGAAGTTTTCCATTTGTTCATGATAAATGAATAAATAGCCTTTTTTGGCTTATTATTTTTCTCTGTTACACCATCTCTGCATCACTGGAGGAGCTCTCTACACTGGGGTGATCCTCCAAAAGTGAGGCCTTGTTCAATGAGGTGACTCCAAGAGTCACAAGGCACTGGTAAAGCAGGCTCTTAGACTTTTGAGCAGAAATATGTTTATACACAGGTTCAGCTGCCAAACTCAATCAATTTCCCTAACCTTCATTTTGAGCTTTTAGGGCCAGATCCTCAGTTGGTGTAAACTGACATAGAACCATTGAGGTCAACACAGTTAGGTTGATTTACACCAGCTGATGATCTGCTCCATAGTGTTTGTATAAACTCAAAAGGGAAAGCATGCATTGCCAGGTGATGAGAGAAGAAAGCAAATCAAAGGTTTGCATAACCTGGTGATCTGAAAAAAGAAGTTCAAAAGGTTGCTTTTTTTTCCCAAGGATTTTCCTTGTTGTCTGTCTATTGCTTAAGCTTGGAACATTGTACCTAGTTTATCAGGCACTTGCTTTGTATTATATATATTCTTCTTTTATATTTACTCTAATTAAGCCTTCATTGGCAACAGCTGCATTTCACTATTGAAGCTGATTGAAAAGTAAGTGGTCCCTACTGGAGGTGGACACTTAAGACTGCAGATGGCATTAATTAAACTCCTTGTCATTTTTTTACCTCTTCAAGTAGTGTATCAGTTATACATACAGAGCTTCAACTAGATAGGCTGTGTTTAAAATCTTCACAGTACAATGCACTATAAATAACCAGTTTCACTTATGTCCATTTTAAATAGGCTGCAATATTAAGAAAAGTCTTTGATGTTGAAATTGTTTTTCCATTTTAAACTTGTTACTTTAACAGGATTGACTCAGCTTTTGAAAGCAATACTTTGTACTGTGTTTTGCCAATTAGTACTTTGGATTTCATAAACAGAGCACTCAACTTCTGAGCAACTCTGTACCTTACCAAAGGCTTTGTGGCATGTTTGCATGTTTTTCAGAATACAAATGAAGATTAGAATCTGTTAGTAAATAGTAATTTTAAAAAGAATAAATATAGGCAAGTCTAATTTGCAGGCAGATTCCAACTACGGGCTAATGCTGTGAGGTGATGAGTAAGTCCTGGGTGAAATTCATCTCTATGCAGAGGGTCAACTGGAGACCTGGATACTAACGGACAGATTTTCAAAAGAGCTCACCACGTACTCAGTTGAAAATTTGGCCATGTAGGAGCTTCTGGGTGCTGGACAGATCTGAAAATCTGGCTTTTGTTTAGGAAATCTGGCTTTTCCCAAAGGGGAAATTTAATTCTTCTGAAAGTTGGCTCAATGGTGCTAGCACTTAAAAAATCTGGTCCAGAGCTCATTTGGCCTCCTGGGTTACATCCAATAAACCTCTTGTGAGACTTTCCATTGAGTCTAATGAGCTTGGACCAAGCCCTAATGATGCCCCCTTTAAGACCTATACTGGGGCATTATGTAATGTACTGATCTTGTGCTGCAAATCTTGTGAATTTCAGATGCTTACTGGGTGAAATACACCCTGTGCATAGGAACAGAACAAGATCAGTGCATCGTTTATGGAATCCTTAAGTTGTGGCCCCCTGAAGAAGTGTCAGCTTCACCCTTTGACTTCATTCTGAATTTTTACTCCTGGAGGAATTCTGCACCAAAAAATTAAAAATGCTGCATGAAAAAAATTAAAAAAATTGCACACAATATTTTAAAATTCAGCAAATTCTGCATATTTTATTTGTCAAAATAACACAATATAATCACACCAATTTCAAAATTATTTTGGTATTTTATTTCAAAATACCTGCCAGCAAATATGTCTGTAACAATACCAATCACAAAAATGATTCAGGAACTGTTTTTTGACAAATAGATTCCTTACTAGGCACATTAATACAGAACGTTGAGTAATAATTCATTTACACTACAATACAGAACCGTATTCCCTGCACCGCTCAGAAGCAGTGCAAAGGCTTGGGGGAGTCAGGGGTAACGGAGGTGCTCATGGAGAGGGAAGTAATTACTGGGGAAGAGCCTGGGAGTGAACCTGGAAGTATGGAAGTCTGGAAGTATGGAAGTATGGAACAGGTATGGAAGTATGGAACAGGTTTTTTTAGGTGGGAGGGATTGTTAGGGAGTTGGGGAGCCTCCCCCACGTAGATCCTGGCTGACCCCAGCCTTTCCAATTCAGTCAGGCACCTCTGCCCCTGTCCCCGTGTGTTCCTGCACCCTCCTCCCCCTGTCCCCATGTGGCCCTGCACCTCCATTCCCATTCAGCTCCTACCCCAGTTTGTCCCCCCACTAGCTTTTCTGCTCCTCAGTCTGTGACTCCTCAGCAGCCCCATGTGCCCTGCTCTATCAGTCCCCTCCCGCACCCTGTACCTCCTAACCTGGCTCTGCAGCCATGGCACTGTAAGGAATGCAGCCAGCTGCTGGCTGCTACTCCTGGTCAGCCAGCTGTTCTCGGCTCTGGTGACACTTGGTGGGTGAAAGGCATAATTGCAACGCCTATCTGGCAGAATATACTTTCTGTGGAGAAAAAAAATCTTCAGGGGACATGAATTCTGCATGTGCGCTGTGGCGCAGAATTACCCTGGGAGTAAACATTTGTGGATACTTGGCACTTTATAGGATCAGTTGAGGATTGAGTTGGCACTTGCCAATACATTAGATGTGTTCATATTTATTTTTGCTAAATTATTATTTGCATATGGACTCCTATTTTCATTTGTATTTATCAATCCTGATACTCCTTCCAGTGAACTCAATAGCAAAACTCCCGTTAGCTTCAATGAATCCAAACTGGACCCTTTCAAAATAACAAAAGGGAAATAATAATAGCCCAGCATGCAAAAGAAAGGATCTTTGGCTTGTGACTGTCTTTAAGCAAAACAGTCAACATGTGTAAGCAGTAAAACAACCCTCCCACCCAAAATAAAATAAAATAATTGGGTCTTTCCCTCCATGCCCTGTACCTGACTACTTCTGCTAATAGAATAAGTAATATTATAGGTATTGCTGATTAAGCTAAATAGTTATAAATATGTACACTCTTCTTTGCATAATATTCCAAGCTGAAAAAAGGGAAAAAAGAAAGAATTAATTGTGAACTCTCTTTTATAACTTCATTTGTTTTACATGCTCCAACTAGTAACAGGAGGGTTTAAATGCAGTTGTCATAGGAACAAGGCAACATAAATCTTACCAGCTACAATTACTATATTATCATAATGGAGCAATTTTCACAGCCTTTGATTTTTTTTTAAGGATTCTATTACATCACATATCACGTCGTCAGGATGCAGGGGGAAAATGTTCCTCAGACCGGCTAAGGGATTTAGGCAGCCGAATCTCAGCCTTAGGGGCCACAGATGTGGTTTGAGGCAGCACCTTGCTTGCATGAAGCCAAATCCCTCAGTCCTTACTCTGGCATAAATTCTATGAAATCAATCGGAGTTTTGCCTGAGTGGGAAAGTACTGCAGTACTGGGGCCAGTGGTTCATATCATGTCATGGCTCAGATACTGTGCAACCCCACTGAAGTCTGGCTTCATAGGTCCAGTCCTCTTGACAATACAACTGTTGTGCTGGCATAGAAGGAGAGATGGACAATCATGTCCCCCTCTTCCTTTGCTGGTGCAGAAGTTCTCCCAGCAGCAGAACCAGTGTTGTTATGTTGTACAAGAGTCTGTGTGTGTACAGGGGGAGGGAGGTAGACCAAGTGGACTTTGTTCCTGCTCATAGGCAGCATATATGGGAAGGCTGGGTAAAAGTGGTGGAGAGGTGAGAAGATCTTTGTCCCCTCTCACCCACATGCAGAAAAAGGGGTACTAACAGCACGTTGGTTGCTTCAGACTGAAGACAGAACTTCTCAGCTATTCATCATCCTAGGGACAATACGGGTTCTTTCATACCTGCCTACCTAGCATCCAGTCCAGCTACTCAGAACTACACAATGTTCCCACCTCTCAAGGTTTTAGCACAAGCCTGGAAATATTTGGTGTTTATTTTAAAGGCCCAGCTCTTATTCTGCCAAACACAAACACACAAAAATGAAAGTTCAGAGGAATAGACTGTAGCATGGCTGTCTTAGGCTCCTGCATAAGGTGCTTGCCCAGCCCTAGTTAACTGTTACAGTTAAGACAGTATGTCAGGGCCAGCTGTGGAGAGCCAGTGTACAAGTGTGGTCAGGAGGATGAGCAGTGGAGTTGGGGTCCAGCTGGGTCAAGATACCAGGAAGTTAGGGTCAGGTACCAGTTTATAGAAAGGAGACAAGTAGTGGAGTTGTGGATGAGCTGGGATATAAGGTTCAGAGTAAGATAAGGTCTGGAGCAGAAAAAAGCTTGGTGTCATTGCTCAGACAGTTTCCTGTGATGGCTTCCTGGTTTATATACCAGCATGGGACAATCAGTGGGTTACAGGGGGCCACCACATTAGGCCCCACTGGGAAGTACTTCCTGCAGTGTTTAGCTTCATAGGGCCCCCATCAGAAGCTTAGCCTGATCTCCTGGTGGTGATGCAGAAGTGTCAGCAGTCCAGAGCTGCCCAGGTTCTAGCTCCACAGTGCTCGCATCACCTCCCTTCAGGCCCACTGGTCCAGGCTTTTCAGGGTGAGTCCTATGGATCTGCCTCACCAAATTTGGAGTGTGGACATGGGAATCAGGTTCCAGGTGTGTTCTTTGGGACTGTAGCCTTCCCAATCCATGAGATATTGCAGGCAACTATGTGCCCATTGGGAATCAAGGATGGCATGCACTGTGTATTCCTCACGACCCTGGATTTTGATTGCTGGAGACAGTAGTGTAGTTTAGTCAGAGAAGAGGTTCTTAGTATAGCGCTTCAGAAAGCAAACATGAAAAACTGGATGTATTTTGAGAGACTGGGGAAGCTGTAGTTTAAAGGTAAACAGGTTGATCTGGTTCTAGAGCTGTTCCTTTCTGGTTAGTCCCCACAATTCAGGGTCTTGCTTCTGAGGTTCTTATCCAATCCTGGAGCCCAGGCTGCAGGTCAGCTGACAATTGGTTGATTTGTTGGAGGGAAGTTTTTGGCAATAATTAGAGAAGCTAATGCTCCTTCACTGCCAGGAAATGCACAGGTCACGTTGCTCCAAGCAAGGAAAGTCAAGAATTATTGGGAAGAATGGAGAGTGGATCGCATCAAAGTATGTTATTTCCTGGTGCCCTTCCACTATGGCCTTTAGGGGACTGGTCTCTTGGGACACCGGTCCTGACTATAGGAGTGACCCACCATTTGTCTCCATAAGCTCCAGGGTGGGTTTTAGCCAGAGAGAGATCTGGACAGTTTGGGCTTTCTTAGAATCTATAAAGTTATCATCAGCCCTGGAGTCTATCATCGCCCATTGCTTCACCTCCCCCTGGACTTCCAATGGTAATTGGAAATGTGGGGAAACCCTTGGGTTCCCAGGCTGTGTTCTACTTGAGGTTAGAAGATGGTTCTGGAGCATAAAACTCTAACAACGACCAGGTCTGTTTCCCAATCTCTTTTGAGCTGGACAGGAGATGAGGATGTGTCCTGTAAAAATAGAGGCTCAATTGCTGTTGATAATCTTTCTCCTCCAGGGTCACGTGTTGGCAACTCAAGTCAACCTGCATGGGTTCTGGACTCGGTTCTAACCACTTTGGTGTAGCGGGCAGATGCTGGGGCATTGGACCACCCCGTCTTTCCTCCTTCCACTCATGCAGTCGATACATAGATGGGATCAATAAAGGCCTCTAGGTGGGTGATGTTTTCAACACAGGCTAGATCATCTTTTACATCCTCACTGAGTCCCGACAAGAAAACGATGCAGTTGGGCTGCCTCATTCCATCTGATGTCATCCACACGCTGTCTGAAATGATTAGCATAGGAGGCGGCCAGCCCTTTCCCCAGCAAAGATCCCAGATGGCAGCCTCTGCTGAGAGACCATGATGTGAGTTGTCAGAGATGGTTGCAAAGGCTTTCTGGAAGGCATACCAGTCAGAGAGTGCTGGGTTATTCTGCTCCAATTGGAGGGAGCCCTGTCATGCCCTTTGCTGTTGAGAAGGCTGACTACAAGCCCCACCTTTGTCTTGTCTACTGGATATGTGCAAGGGCAGAACAGGAAGAGCAGCCCACACTGATTCAGGAACCCCTAACATTTCTGATCATCCCTGTCAAACTGTTTGGGGAGCAGCATTGCGGGATCTGTTGCAGGCAAGGGATAGTCTGCTCAGGTACATAGTATAGTGGCTTCCCCTTGTGAGCTTGCTAGCTGTTCACCCAGGGTCTTTACTTCAGCTGTGAATTGCATAGCTTGGGTGTGTAGAATGAGGTTTACTGCCTGCAGGTAGGTTACTTGTTTCCACAGGTCCTGGGCTTTGAGGAACTGAACCGGGGTCAGCTCATCCATTCTGTCTTCTAGGTAGGCTGTGTAAACTATCAGGATTGGACTGTGGAAAACCAATGTATCCTGGTGAGTTACCAAATGCAGTCAGGAGATAAGTAGCAGAGTTGGGGTCAAGGTGGCTCAGGATATCCGGAAGTCAGGGTCAGGCACTGAATTGCAAGTGGAAGACAAGTAGCGGGGTCAGGGTCGAGCCAGGTCAAGATATCAAGAATTAAGGGTCAGGCACCAGATTACAGAAAGGAGAAAAATAGCAGAGTTGGGGACAGGATGGGGTCAGAAGCCAGAGTCTAAGATTCCCAGTAAGGCCAGGTCAGGAGCAGAAGCAATCAGGCAGAGTCTGTTGTTTCTCCAACAGCTCCCTGTGATGGCTTCTCGGTTTATATACCATACCAGCATGGGTCAACCAGTAGGCTGGAGAAGGGCTGCAACTCAGGCTCTGCTGGGTGGTACTTCCTGCTGTGTCTAGCTCCAGTGGCCTGAACTCCTGGTGGTGATGCAGAAGCATTGGTGTTTCACAATCTTTTGGGTGCCTGGTTCTAATCCTGTCAGTATTCATGCAATAGCACAGACCAGGGAGTTAGAAGCAAGCATCGATAAAGAGGAAAACAATATCCGTATCTTAAATGTGAAACAAAATAGGAGCTGGTAGGATTTCTGTTTGTTTACAGTGGGCCTGCTAAAGTCACTCAATTTTTACTCTTCCCTTTTGTTGCCATCTTTAATACCTTCTGCTTTAAGCCAACCTGAGATCCAGGAAGGCTGGTTACAAATCTGTCAGAATCCCTCACTGATGGATAGAGAGGCTGAGCCTTTGCAGCACTTCCAGCTTTCGGGGGCATAGAGGGCAGGAGTTTGGGGCCAGGACCTGAACTCATATCCCCAAGGTGTCACCGCACTGGGAATTTGGTAGGAGTGTTTCAGAGTAACAGCCGTGTTAGTCTGTATTCGCAAAAAGAAAAGGAGTACTTGTGGCACCTTAGAGACTAACCAATTTATTTGCGCATGAGCTTTCGTGAGCTACAGCTCACTTCATCAGATGCATGCATGCATCTGATGAAGTGAGCTGTAGCTCACGAAAGCTCATGCGCAAATAAATTGGTTAGTCTCTAAGGTGCCACAAGTACTCCTTTTCTTTCTGGTAGGAGTGTGTATAACTAAACATTTTGGGCCTGGGACTCCATCACTTACACCAATGCAAGTCAGAAGTGACTCTACTGAAGGCATCTACAGTAGCTTTAAAAACAACCAGGACTATGGTACCTCCCCAGTAGTGATGGGTGGGGTGCTTTGAGCTAACTCACTTCAGCAGCCCTGAAAGGGGCCCCGTACCTTTGTGAAAGTGCCTCTTTCATTGAGGCCATGGTCTCAGTCATCTGGGTACAGCCAGGAGCTATTTCAATTTGTTTCTGACTGTGTGACATACCAATACCTCCCTGAGGATGGATGAAGAATGAATGAATGTTGAAAAGAAATCCAAAACTTTAATAGTTGTCAACAGTGTTAAAGTGCTTTTAAAAAGTAGAATTTCACTGTATTTATTATGTATAAAGTGTTAGGAAGAACTTGTGTGTGTATATGTAATCCATGACACCAGTCACAAAGTAGGTAACATATTTATCATAGCAGTAGGATTTTTCTGTGCCCTTTCTTAGTAACAGAAAAGGTCTATGAGGAATGCAATCTTGAATCTTCATAAATGATATGGAGGATGGTGTGGATTGCACTCTCAGCAAATTTGCGGATGATACTAAAATGGGAGGAGTGGTAGATACGCTGGAGGGCAGGGATAGGATACAGAGGGACCTAGACAAATTGGAGGATTGGGCCAAAAGAAATCTGATGAGGTTCAATAAGGATAAGTGCAGGGTCCTGCACCTAGGACGGAAGAACCCAATGCACAGCTACAGACTAGGGACCGAATGGCTAGGCAGCAGTTCTGCGGAAAAGGACCTAGGGGTGACAGTGGACGAGAAGCTGGATATGAGTCAGCAGTGTGCCCTTGTTGCCAAGAAGGCCAATGGCATTTTGGGATGTATAAGTAGGGGTATAGCGAGCACATCGAGGGACGTGATTGTCCCCCTCTATTCGACATTGGTGAGGCCTCATCTGGAGTACTGTGTCCAGTTTTGGGCCTCACACTACAAGAAGGATGTGGAGAAACTGGAGAGAGTCCAGTGAAGGGCAACAAAAATGATTAGAGGTCTGGAACACATGACTTATGAGGAGAGGCTGAGGGAACTGGAATTTAGTCTGCGGAAGAGAAGAATGAGGTGGGATTTGATAGCTGCTTTCAACTACCTGAAAGGGGGTTCCAGAGAGGATGGTTCTAGACTATTCTCAGTGGTGGAAGAGGACAGGACAAGGAGTAATGGTCTCAAGTTGCAGTGGGGGAGGTTTAGGTTGGATATTAGGAAAAACTTTTTCACTAAGAGGGTGGTGAAACACTGGAATGCGTTGCCTAGGGAGGTGGTGGAATCTCCTTCCTTAGAAGTTTTTAAGGTCAGGCTTGACAAAGCCCTGGCTGGGATGATTTAATTGGGGATGGGTCCTGCTTTTGAGCAGGGGGTTGGACTAGATGACCTCCTGAGGTCCCTTCCAACCCTGATATTCTATGATTCTGTGATTCTATGAATGCTGTCTGTTGAGCTGTATCTTTGCTTTTTATCTTCAGCTCTTTTCCCTGTCAATCAACTTAAAGCTGAAAAGCCAAATTCTGGGCTCAGTGACACTGAGATAAATATAGAGTCACTCCACAAGTCAGAAGAACGACTGGATTTACACTGGTGTAAGATGAGAGCAAAATCTGGCCCATAGGGTTCCAGAGTAAGGTAGTTAAACTTAGAACACAACAGGTCTGTGTAGAAGTCATAAACTCCCCTACTTGACAAACATAGAGATCCAACAACTTCTGAATCACCAACTCTCAGAATAGGGTCAACTTTTGAAAAGCTGGAGAAGATGATTGGTAGTGTAGCCCGATTTAGCTTGAAGGAATTAAGTTTCCTCATAGCAATTTATTCAGTCTGTCCGTGTATAGAATCTTGCAGTTCCAGAAGTCCCAGATTCCTACTTCTAAAGCGCTCTACATTCTGAATCCTGTACTTCTAGAATCCTTCATTTCCTGAAGCACCTGCCTAAAGCATTAGATGAAATATCATCTCTGAATGGAAATGCAGAGATGCTCTGTGGGTGATTGACTTGCTGCTAAACGGTCCTTTTTCAAGTCCTCTTTCTCAGTTCACATTGTGTTTCTTTTATCCTCTAATTGCACAGCAAATACTCACTTGGTCAGTTATCCTTCAATTAAACACACTTCTAAATGGGGGACTAACCCCAACCATTGTACCAGGATCCTAGAAAACTATTACATCACAAAATAATAACCATAAAGCACTGCTCAAATTACTTTGGGACTGTACCACAATAAAACTGCTCTACAGCACCATCCAGTGATGAGAAGGGCCCATTAGATGCCCCTTTCCAGAGCTTCTACAGTAACAGTGATATGCTATTATAAAAGAACGTACAGAAGAAGATAACGTTAGTCACCATGCAATGCAAAGAACACAGTATTTTTTTCCGTGTGTGTTTCTGTGTGATAGTGTGCGGGGCTATTTCGACTTGTTAGTCTTATTTCCTTTCTCCTCTGAACCTCTGTTTGGACTGAGAATCTAACTATGTGGGGAAATAGCTCCATATTTCACAAAAAAAGTAATTTCAGCAGAGAACAATGAGCAAAATAATGAAATGATAAAGCACAAAGGGGAAAAAAGTCAACATGCTCAAGAAATATCACCAGTGCCAGACACTACATGACTTTGCTCTAAACTACCCAATTGGGATGCCTGGGGAGACTGCTGCCTCTAGGGGTTCTATGAGTATCACTGTAACCACCCTGAGCGAGTTGGTAGTGTGAGCTGATGGTGGCAAAAAACAGGGTCGAATCAGGGTCGAACTGAAAAGCAGTAACAATTGGTTTCACCGCAACTGTTAAGTCCCATTATTGCTGCTGCACACAGAGCAAAATATATTGAAATACAAGGATGGAGATTACTGCAACACTTCTACTGACAGCAGAACCAAAGCAGCTGGAAGATAGTGGCAATGGAAAACAAACAAACAAATAAACAGAGCCTGAATACCAGAATCCAGAGGTGGTAGGGCTGGGCCTCCAGGCTTCTCTAGTCCAAATGTCTGCACTAATCGGGACAGGACCATATATTACCATAAACCCATCTAAACTTGCCTGAAACATCATGATTGCGCCAAAATTATCTCATTAAGCAAATTGTTCTGCTATCTGATCATTCTTAAATATTTTGATTGCCTAGGTAATTTCCCCCACTTTTAATATCTAAGTACAATAGGCCTGATCATCAGCTGGTGTCCATTAACGTAGCACTGCTGAAGTTAATGAAGCTATAAGAAAAGGAGTACTAGTGGCACCTTAGAGACTAACCAATTTATTTGAGCATAAGCTTTCGTGAGCTACAGCTCACTTCATCAGATGCATTCAGTGGAAAATACAGTGAGGAGATTTATATACACACAGAACATGAAAAAATGGGTGTTACCATACACACTGTAAGGAGAGTGATCACTTAAGATGAGCTATTACTAGCAGGAGAGCGGGGTGGGGGAGGGGAAGAAAACCTTTTGTAGTAAGATATGCCATCATGTGCCAGCAATGCCCCTCTGCCATGTACATTGGTCAAACTGGACAGTCTCTACGTAAAAGAATAAATGGACACAAATCAGATGTCAAGAATTATAACATTCAAAAACCAGTTGGAGAACACTTCAATCTCTCTGGTCACTCGATTACAGACCTAAAGGTCACAATACTACAACAAAAAGACTTCAAAAACAGACTCCAATGAGAGACTGCTGAATTGGAATTAATTTGCAAACTGGATACAATTAACTTAGGCTTGAATAGAGACTGGGAGTGGATGGGTCATTACACAAAGTAAAACTATTTTCCCATGTTTATCCCCCCCTCCCCCCCGTTCCTCAGACTTTCCTGTTAACTGCTGGAAATGGCCCACCTTGATTATCACTACAAAAGGTTTTCTCCTCCCCCCACCCCCAGCTCTCCTGCTGGTAATAGCTCATCTTAAGTGATCACTCTCCTTACAGTGTGTAGCTCACGAAAGCTCATGCTCAAATAAATTGGTTAGTCTCTAAGGTGCCACTAGTACTCCTTTTCTTTTTGTGAATACAGACTAACATGGCTGCTACTCTGAAACCTGTCATTCATGAAGCTACGTTGATTTAAAGCCAGCTGAGGATATGACCTAATAATTGTGTCCCTTCCTTATATTATTACTCTCCCAGTATACTTACATCATTGACAGACTTGGGCCCTTATAGGTCGACCAGCCATCCAGGGAGGGAATTGGAAAACAATAAACAAACATTGTTATTAAACAGAGTTCAATACACAAGGATGGAAAAAAACCTTGCAGAAGAAGATGAATTTGAAGGCTACAATAGTGTAACAAAGTAAGAATGAGAGGAGCTGGCCTTCAGTGTTAACTGATTTAAATAAGGTAATTTACATGCATTTTCCCTTCATAAGTCAAATCATATAGGCCCGGGTCCTCCGCTTTACACAGTGCAACTCAGGAGGTGGGATGGAAAGGTGGCATTTTTCTATCTTGTGATTCTGACCCTTCTCTGTTTCAGGCTATTTCAGGCTATATGTAACTTAGAACATCCTTCAGGTTCCTCTGATTTCTGTCGGCTTTCCATGGCTATATGACGTTGCTATGGCAGCTGGCAATCACTAGGTGCGTAGTTCCCTGTGCTGGGTGCCAAGATGGGGGACGGTGGAGGAGAAATAATGCCAGGTCTAGACCACCAGGAGAGCCCCATGTATTGGTCTGATTATGGTGGCTTTAAGGTCAATTTATGCCATGGGTGTGGCTCAAAGCTCCACTCTGACCCATTAGTAACTGTGGTTTAAAAAAAAACAAGGGAAACTAATAAAATAACACTATTGTACCTCATGTTTTCTACCGTATAAACTAGACTGTCATAAGATTAAAATGCCTCTGCAATCACAATATCAATAAATAACCCCAGCACAATTCTTTCCTATTCCTGTATCACAGTTGCTTTACAAAGAGGCGCTTACCTAAATTATACAATGCAGTGTGTAAGCCTTCCTGTTATTATTATTTGTGTTGCCTAGATGTAGCTGTACTATGTGCTGTGAATGTGCTTAGTGAAAGACCATCTCTGTCTCAAAGAGCTTAGAGTCTAAATTGACAAGTCAGTGGGTGGGGAAAGGATATATTATCATCCCCATTTTATAGATAAGTGACCAAGGCAAAAGAGATTATGTGATTTGCCTAAGGCCATGTAGGAAGTCTCTGGCAGAGCCAGGAGTTGTACCCAGACCTCCTGAGCCCCAGTCTGGTGCCTTAACCACAAGACCATCCTTCCTTTCATCCCTTATTTTCTACATACTTAAAAAAGAAAAGGTCCACATAGTTATGCAGTCCTCATGTTGACCTGCAAACAAACAAATTTGGCCATGGTAAGAAGGTATGGTATATAAATCCAGTATGTATGTCTGTATGAGTACGTACACACTCCCACCATAAGGCCATGTCTACACTACAGACTTCTCCTGGCATAGCTATGCCAGACAGGGATATGAAGAGGTGTGATTTCCTGGTGGACATAAAACAACATAGATTTTGTTAGCCTCATTTTTGAAAATAAGTGACACTTCCAGAAAAAAAAATCAACCCAAAGCAGACATCCACCATGGAAAATTTCAGCCTGAACACCAAAAGTTTGGCAAAGTTATAGACAAATGAAAACAGGGTCTTATAATGGGAGGTATCAGGCAACACTAACTAAAGGTGACGCTACCAACTCCATCTATAGTAACCAAATGTTAGATAGTAACAATACCTTGGTCATCCCCAAAGCATCTCACCCCCTTTTTTAGTTTGTCTTGATTCTAGCCACAGCCAATACATGGTTTGCCTGCTTATCTCCTACCTCCATTGGGTCTACACACTGCTTAGCTTGCATAAATAGATAGGGAGATCTCATGCTGAAATTCACCCCTGCACAGAGGATCCACACAAGGCCTAGAAGTGGCGGAGGAAAGGGGGTGTGGCTAGAGATCCTGCAACAGAAATATTGTGGGGGTTGATCTACGTTTCTGACCCTGCATAAGATTCTGCTGCAAAGTCTGGGAACCAATGTGTGACATTCTATACATTCATATCTTGGAGGAGCACTCTGTAACCCCCATATTCCTCATTTACATATAATTGTGATATTGCATATAAAGCATGCCATGTGATGTAACATGGGAAAGATTATGATCTGCTGAAACCCATTGTTCCATCTAAATATGTATATCATCAATGCATATGAAGTTATGAGAATGTGTTGCATGGGTGTCACTAAAATATGTTGTGGGTTTGGGAAGCACCGAGATACTAGCTCTCCAGAGAAAATGACAAGGGAGGAAACCAACATCCGGGTGGGTGCTGAACAGCAGACATTACCAGTCATTGTCCAGCAAAGGAATTACAATTCAATGACTCACCTGCGTAAGGACAAATCTGGAGAATTCCTCAAACTTGCCTGGTGACTCAGCAATGCCCATCAGACATTCCTGGACTTGTGTTCTCCAGGAACATGGGACTAAGGGTATAAAACACAGAACACAGGGAGCCATGCTTGGCCTTTTTCCTGCCCCCACCTATGCTGCAAGCAACAAATACACTCAGAAGAAGACTGAAGACTCCAACAGAGGAGACTGGCCCAGGTTTAGGAGACAAACCTGTATATGAAGGACTACAATATCCAGTGGGGTGAGAAAAACTGCTTAATCTAGATGTTGCCCAGTCTAATAGGGTTGAAAGTTTAGACTGTGTGTTTATATTTTATTTTATTTTGATAACCACTCTGACTTTTGCCTATCACTTATAATCACTTAAAATCTGTCTTTTACACTCAGTAAATTTGTTTAACTGTTTATCTTTACCAGTGAGTTTTGCCCAAAGTGTGTGGTAAATCAGCTCAGGTCTGCAAAGGCTGGTATGTATCCACTTTCCATTGATGAAGTGGTGAACCAATTAATAAATTTGCATTGCTCGCCTTGAGCAGTGCAAGATGGTACATTCCTGAGGTACAAGGCTGGGAGCTAGGGGGATTTAGATGGTGTCTTTCTCTGTGTGATTCATGAGTGGCTCTTGGAGCATTTATGCAATCGAGCTGGGTGTGGGGTTCCACATGCGGTTGTGCTGAGTGATAACAACACCTGGAGGGGTTGCTGCTTCTCACTAGCAAAGCATTGTGAGACACAGCCCAAGCTGGAGAGTTAAGGGGGCACAGTGGTCCCACAGTCCCATGCTGCATCCCGGGGATCCCGTCACACAATGTTCCTTGTAAACTACGCACATACGGCAGGGGTGGGGGGGAAGAAGTGACAGCAGGACGGGAAGGGGCTAGAATGGCTGCCAGAGTGCCCTGGATCAGGCCAGGTATGAGGTAGGAACTGCCAAAACCCCTATTCCTAGAGCCAACTGCCCTCCCACCCAAGTCTCAGTTCCCCTCACTCCCCAGTTAGAGCACCTACCCTTATTCCCCTGTACCCCCCTTCACAGTGAGCTTCCATGGCCTCTGAGACCTAGGAACTAGTCAAACCCCCCGCCTAAGCCCTTCATTGCCCGATATTCAAAAGAGCTGAGCAACCAGCAGTTCCAAATAAAATTAACTGGAGCTGCTTCTGCAAGCCTGTTCTATTCTAGGTACTTATCTGGCGTCCACCACCGTAGTAGTGAGAGGAGGAGCCACAAAAGTACTTAGGCACCTCAACACCAGATAAAGGTGCCTCACTCTCTGTTCTAGGGGGTCTACATTTTTCAGGATGAAAGTTGTCTCGGCACCTTTGTTTCTCCCTCTGGGCGTGTACAGAGGGAGAATGAGAATGACTCTGTAATCTAGTGGTCAAGGAGACCCTGGCTCCAGCCCCCCTGCTCCAATCCCTTTTCTTTATTTACCCACAGTGGAGCAGCTTCCACAGGAGAGGCTGAGGAATCTCCCGCCTCACCAGAATGTCTCACAGCTCAGTGGGTAGGACACTCTCCTGAGTGGGTGGGAGAGCCCCGGTCAAACCCTTTTCCCTCCTCTGGTGGGGGTGGAATTGAACCTGGGTTTCCCACATCCCAGGTAAGTGCTCTAACCACTGGGCTGAAAATTATAAGGTGGGAACCCGCTCCTCTGGCTGTGTGTTGTGGAGTGAGGCAGGGGCCTAAGCCACCTGCTTCTAGGTGGGGGGTGGCTGTTTGTGGATTGCTAAGCAGAGCTGGGTGCCTATCTCACCAGCATCACCTCTTGGGCTACCTTAGACAGCTCCCCGCCTACCATGCTAGCTTTTGTGGATTGTATTCTAAGAGGCTTGTCTCTCCCCATCCATAGCATAGGGACCCTAGGCACCTAACTCAGCTTTGTGGATCAGTGTTGTTTCTGGACTTTGTAGATTCCATGCAGCTCAAAAGTGCAGTGTTTAAGTCCCTTCATAGATTCCCCCCATGAGCACCTCATAATGTTTAATGTATTTATTGTGCCTATTATTACCCCTAACTACTAGATGGGGAACTAAGGCAAACAAAGATTGAATGACTTGCCCAAGGCTACACAGAATGTCCCTGGCAGAGCATGGGATTGAACTTGGGTTTCCTCAAGTCCCAGGTTACCACCCTGACCACTGGGCCACCCTTCCTCTCCTCAGGACTTTTGAAAATCGGGATTTAAGTGGCATACAGGTATTTTACTTGGCTTCTGCCTAAGGGGGAAATAGACCCATCAATGTATTATATCACCACCAGTGCAACCACTGAGTTGAGACAACTGGGCAGAAAAAAGTTAGCTAAAACATTTTGCAGCTATGTGAGTGTAAGAGACAAATAGGCTTTTCAGCCAGGCTGTACGAACTGCATCTACAAGAAAAGATTAGATAGAAATTGAGCAAGAATAACCTAATGCTGGATCTGTTGGGCAGGAGCAATGATCCATGTGCCAGAGAATCTCAGAGTATGCTCACCCAGGAAAACGAAAACAAGAAGCAAATCGTCAATTTGGTGGATCGCCAGTGCAGTGTTCAATTAAAATTCAATTAAAAAGAAAAACAAAGCATTAGCCATTGTCTAGGCTGCAGCCAGCTCTTCAAAGAAAAAGTTGAAATAAACTGGCCCTGAGATATCCCAGTTTGCAAACTGTTGGGTTAAGGGTGCAACTCTAGGGTCTATGTTATGCAGGTCAGGGTAGATGACCATAATGGGTGCTTCTGGTTTAAAGTCTATCAATCCTTCAAGTTTTTTTTTTTTTTTTATGTACCAAAAAAGTCTACCAGTAAGCATTAGCTGGAAAAAAATATTGTTGGATTCTGGACAAGTCTGTTTTTAAAAGTATCACAAAAACATGTTTTCAAAAGGGAATAGTAATAATAATGTATAACAAATATGCACGATAAATAATACCCCAGGGAATGACCCAACCTACACTGTGCTAATGAGCCAGTTCTTTTTTAATAGTGCTGATTTTGGAGAGAATATCACAACAACAGTAAGTATAAGGCCATCACTTTTCATTTTCAAAGTTCTGTACAAATATTGTTTATAGATTCCAAAGCCATAAAGGGACTATGGTGATCAATCTAATCTGACCTTCTATATAACACAGGCCATATAACTTCCCCAAAATAATTCCTGAACAGGCATTATTAAATATTTGTTCCCCATGTAGATACTTATGGATGTAATCAAGTCACCTGTTAACCTTCTCATTGTTAAGGTAAACAGATTGAGCTCTTTGAGTCTATCACTATAAGGCAGGTTTTCTAAAACTTTAATTATTCTCATGGGTCTTTTCTGAACCCTCTCCAATTTGTCAACATTCTTGAACTGTGGGTACCAGAAATGGACACAGTATTTGAGCAGTAGTTATCAAATATAGAGGTAAAATAATCCCTGTACTCCTACTCAAGATTCCCCCTTATGCATCCCAGGATCACATTAGCTCGTTTGGCCACAGCTTCACATTGGGAGCTAACGTTCAGCCGATTACCCACCGTGACACCCCACACACCCAAATTGTTTTCAGCGTCACTGCATCCCAGGACAGAGTCCCTCATTGGGTAAGTGTGGCCCACATTCTTTGTTCCTAAATGTATACATTTAGCTGTATTAAAACATATATTTTCTGCTTGCAGCCAGTAATTAAACAATTTATTTTCCTCTGTGAGCTAGGTAAGTTTATTTCCATGTTACAGATGGGAAAGCAGAGAGAGAGGGAGAAATCAAGTGACTTGATCAATGTTACAATAAGTATTAGACCCAGGATTACAACGGAGAAGCTCCTGTTTTCTAGTCTCATGCTTAAACTATCGGTCTATTATTTTTAAGACAAAATGCCATTCTATTCAAGGATCATCTTGCCAAACATGTTTCAGTGACAGTAATGGTCCAGTCATAAAAAATATAAATGGAACATTGATTTAAGTTTTTTTAGAACAATAAATGGCAATCTGAGACATGAAGGCATCATATAGAATGATAGCAGAGAGAATGAGAACAGACAGCTGGGGACACACAGCATACACAAAAATAGATTCTGATCTCAGTGACACAAGTATAAATCCCTTAGCTTCAATGGAATTATTTTAGCATTATACCCGGGTAACTGAGATCAGAATCTAGCCTGCTAACTTCTAAATGGGATCGACCAGGGGTGCCTTTAAAGAGCTATATTAATCTGAAGTTCATACCATATGCCTCTGCTGGTGTAAATCAGTGGCACTCCATTGATTTAAGTCCAGATCTCTCATGCCTCTCATTCTCAACCATGCTTCCTGCTGCGTTTTACAATATATTTTGCTTTCCCTTTTCAAACTGGTTTGATACTTTTCAGAGATGTAAGTTAGGAAGCTATCCTTAACTGAGCATGCTTTTACACAAACAGTGGCCTGCTGTTACTTGTGCAGTTAGTCATCGTGATGTCATGACCTGCCCTTATGGGCAGTAATGCCTAGTGGTCAGTTCGCCCCCACCTGGCATGGTCCTTTACAGGTTTGGAAGGGCCTAATAGATATATAGAGAGACTTAATGTTCCTGGGAGTGAATGGTGCTTGCGGAAGGAATCCTGACACTACTTTTAAGGGTCTGAAGCCTTGTGTAAGCAGGGGAATAGTCCCGCTACTGTGGGGAACTTTCCTGGCTTCTGCACTATCCCGGTGAAGTGGGCTAGCGAAAGGATCTGAGTCCTCACTCCCACTTCCTTTACCCAGTGGCCTCCCTTCCCTTGAGGACTCCCCTTCCACTCTCCTGTCTGGCAGAGTCCTCCTAACCCCAACAAGGCTGGGCCCAGGATTCCTGGGGGGCTTGACCCCCAACCCTGCTGTGGTCACCTAGAACAGGGGCGAGGGTGTCCCCACTCCGGGGTACTCTCTCTGCACTGGGCACTTCTCTGACCCACTGATTATTACATACAATTTGAAGCAAATGCAAGTTATTTAATCAACAATTAATTTTTAAAAGAATAAGGGGAACTGGGAAAGGTTAAAGGGAACACCCCGCTCTGTGGCAGGGAACATCACAAACAGGGTCTCTGGACTGTCAGGGCAGTTCACAGTCTGCTCCTTGGAAGTCCCAGGCCTCCTTCTCAGGCCCTGGCTGTGCTGCAGGGATGCTGTGGGTCGGACCCTCGCTCTGGTGGTGGCCACACGCTCTCAGGCTCTAAGTGGAAGGACCCTTCCTCCCAGTGTCAACCCCGCCCTGTCGGGGTTATGATCCAAGCCTGGCCTGCAGAGCCTCTTGACTGAGGTGTCTCCCTGTGCTGGGCCCACTGCCCAGGGTCCCCCTCGCTCTCCCCCGCTGCTCACCGCACCCAGCTCCGGACTGCTCCAGCCCCAGCTCCACCACTTGATCTCAGCACGGCTGCTGCTGCTCTGCCTCCAGCTCCCTGGGCTGCTTCTTTGGCCCCTCTGGCTCTGGGTGCTGCAGCTCTGCTCCCAGGACAGGTCTGCTCTGCAGGCTGCTTCTGTGACTCTGCTCCCAGCACTGACCTGCTTCTTGGGCTGCTTTTCTGGCTCCTCTGGCTCTGGTTGCTGCCGCTCTGCTCCCAGGGCAAGTCAGCTGTCTCTGGGCTGTGCCTCTGGCTTTGGGGCTGCAGCTCTGCTCCCAGGACAGGGTCTGCTCTCTCTGGGCTGCTTTTCTGGTCCCTCTGGATCTGGCCCAGCTCAGCTCCCCAGCTTAACTTGGGCCCCTGCTTTCTCCTTAGCTCGGCCCTACTCTGTCTGACCCAGGCAATTCCAGCTCACACGGAGGATGGGACCTCCCTGGACTCCTGACTCCCTGATTAGCCTGCTCACCCTGTCATTCAGGCTGACATGTAGCCTTGGTCTCTCCCCATTGTTTCTGGGGGCTGGCAGTCTCAGGGTCCTGATTCCCCATCGACCCTTCCCCCGTTTTAGTACTGGGAGCTAGCAACTAAAACACCCCCACTGAATGATAGTAAGGGGGCAACAGTCCCCTTACACTTGCAGCGAAGGCAAGGCAAAACTCTCCTCTTACACAGTGAACTGGGAAGGAACTGGGAGAAGGGGACCAGCATAAAGTCAGCCTCCTCTCTCACAGGAGGCAGACGCTGATAGGGAAGGCTGGCCTGCTGATGCCTTCAGACTGGAAGGCTAACTGGGAGAGGGTGCTCAGCTGAAAGGTGCTGGCAAAAGCCCTGAGCTGACTTTCCTAAGGCAAGAGGCCTGAGAGACAACCCCGGCTCCAGGAACAGGTCTGAGTGCAGGAGGAAGATAACATCTGCTCGAAAGGCAAGAGACAGGGGGGCGGCCCACAGTACAGCCCAGCTGCTGCAGAGAAAGGCTGGGTGCAGTCTTCAAGGAAGCACCTTCATAGCTGGCTAAGGAGAAGTGAGGAAACACAGATCCAGGCAGCAATAGTAGAGCCCAGAAACCTAGTGAAGACGTCAGCGAGTGTAGCAAAAGTAAGAGCAGCTCAGGGGAGTGACGGAGGGATTGAAGAAACAGTCCTTATCCACCTAGAACAATGCTCCTGAGCTGGAATGCAGAGGGGAGGGCAGACCTGGGTTCCCCTATCTCTCCCCCAGATCACGAGGAGGTGCACAGGTGATAAAGGAGTAAGAGAGGCCAAGAACGACAAGTTCCAGATTTATGTCGGCAGATGGGCTTGAAGGCCATCAGATGTGACATGCCTATTTTTGGACAGTGTACTGACCTGGCTGGAGGGCTAGGCTCTGGAAAACGACCGATTGCTGTGGCATCAGAACAGCTAAAAGGGTCCACAAAAAACCCTGCAACACTCCACCTGAACCCTGGTGCTCTGGAGGCGAGAGGCTCATCCATAGTCATTCGTACAGACACAGACAGACTTTAAAAACCCTTAGCACAAGTAATATGTGTTTATTCTTGTATGCCGCCTTCTGAATTGCTCCCTTGCTGAGTACTGGAAGGATACATCTGGTACTCAGTTTCCATCATTTTTTCTTTTATTCCTCTCCCGGATAATACTTGTCTCCCGTATTCTTCATGGCTGTCACTACCTCTTTCGCTTGCAAAGGGAGCAAAGTCCCCAGCTGTGTTTCCTCGTCTCCTATGTGATTACGATCCGCTGACTCTTTTGACATAGTGTCCCGGGTCAGTGGGACAGAACACATTTGGAGGCAGCTGAATGTACAGATTGCAGAGACCGAGGATTGCAGGAATTCTTGCATTATGTGCCATTTCTCTGCCTCCAAGAGTCATGAGGATGACGGATGACGTATGCTTTTTTGCTACACAAATCTGGCCCTTACTTTATTGTTGCAGGTAACACGTGCAGAATATCTGCTGATTCCTCAACTCCTCTCTGCCCAGCTTGATTTTTGGTCAGGAGTGAGGAATGCTGAAATGACAGGGGTAAATCTAGGGAGGCAGAATGTAATTACCCAAACTGAAATGACATCAAGGATAATGCCTATATTATTTTGAAAAGCTCTGTGGGTTTTATTGTTTTTACACAATCAGAAATAATTAGGGATGCGATTTAGCATGTCATTTAAAAAAAATAATAAATACAGCCAGTGGCATGATGTCCCAGGACACCACCTTAATCAGAAGCAGGCAAGTTCTAGGGTTCCATTAGTGGGGGGAAATGTGAGTATTTTGGGGTCCTTCGATGTCTCTGTTTATAAAACAAACAACCTTCCAGGAGGCCAAGGGCATGTTAAACCTCTGGAAAACCTTGAATTTTAAGAGCTTAAAACTGGGCTACTGTATCAGACCCTTGCTGTGATTTATAATTTCAATAAAGTATGATGACTCTCCAGTTTGCTGTTCCACAGCTTAACAGTAGACAACTCTGCACATATTTGGCCTTTCTGACAATAATTTGGTGCCCCTTCAAGATCACTTGGGGAGACAAATGTCCCCCATTGCCCCCCCCCCCCCGGTAGTGCCAAGCCTGATCGCATGGCTCGGCTTTTAAAGGAGAACATTGGTTAGTCTGGGAATTCCAGCCTTTTTCTTTAGTCGTCTCTTGTGGAGGAGAGCTCCTCAGCGCCCAGCTGCCAGCCAGCCTCCTGCTACAGGCACCAATTGCACTGCGCTCGCTGAACACTCCAGCTTCTACAAGAGCTCACGCACCCCATTCTTAAAGGGGCAGTTCCCCTTTCTCTTGTTATATAATCTATATCACTATTCACTTATACAATAACAAGTATGCAAAAATATTACAAATATAAACCACATGAACCTATTTCTAAAACATCTATTCCACACGACAAAGGCTCAGTCCCAGCTGAGAAGAGATTAAATTGTTTCCTACAGAATTACAAACACTTCTTCTCCCAGAAGTGGCATTTTCCTTGGATGTGCAATTCTAGTAGTTGAACAAGTGCAACCTGCCTTGGATTGGGAAATCCAAGGAGCTCACAGCTGATGATGGGCTCTGCTCGATGACGATCCAAAGCAGCATGGTCTGATGCATGTTCATTGTCATCATCTGAGTCAAATATCACCAACAGAAGGTTGATTTTCTCTTTTGGTGCTTTGGGTTCTGTAGTTTCTGGAGTGTTGCTCTTTTAAGACTTCTGACAGCATGTTCCACACCTCATCCCTCTCAGATTTTGAAAAGCACTTCAGATGCTTAAACCTTGGGACGAGCTATCTTTAGAAATCTCACATTAGTACCTCCTTTGTGTTTTGTCAGATCTGCAGTGAAAGTGTTCTTTCATCGAACAACATGTGCTGGGTCATCTTCCAGTACTACTACTTTGTATGTCTATAGTGCCCTTGCCTATAATCTCGAAGCACTTTACAAATACTAACAGCTTTAGCCTTGCAGTACCCATATGGGATGAGTTATCCCCCATTTATCGCTGAGGCGCAGAGTGGTTACCAGTATGTAACTTGCTCAAGTTCACATGGGAATTCTAGAGTTTATGAACAAGGTTTTAATACATTAAATCCAGCCTTTGATTCAGCTGCTCCAGGAGTTCCTTTCTGAGAGGAAGTGGTCTTTGCGGTCTGGGTGTAAAAATGACACCCTCCTGCTATTTCATTGTTCCAGAACGTGTTTATGAACTTGATGGGCTGAATCCTCAGACTGTGTACATTGACATAGCCTCAAAGGGGATATCTACACAGCACAGCAAGCCCATGTGTGTGTGACATGCGCCTGACGACTTGGTGTTTTCCATGCTTGAACATCCATACCCTGCATTGGAAACCCGGCCCTCACAACCATGCTGGTAAAGCTATACTTCACTACACAGACCCAAATCAGAACTTCAGTCTCTGTGGACACATCATCGTATCCCAGGGTTCCTAGTGCCATGGCTAGCTGAAGTGTTTGGGTGGTTTTGGCTCATCAGCACAACCAGCCACACCATTTTGTGTCCATACGGCTTCGAGCAGCTAGAGACTTTAACGTGATCCCAAACAGATGGAAGAACTTTTCCACCTCAGACAGTCAGTCCTGTTTCAGAAATCAGGCATAGGGTCTGTGAAATGCTAATGGACATTTCAGTGTTGAACTGCCGCAGGCACCTCCTGGAGGGGGATCCTGACATGCCAACTGCGACCTAGCTGATGCAGCTTATGTCTGTTACCTTAGCGGCAGATTCTCCCTGTGTAGACTGGTGCTTCTGCAGCAGGGCCACAAGCACAGACAGGTGGGATCACATTGTCATGCAGACCAGGGATGACCAACAGTGGGTCTGGAGCTTTCACCTAAAGGATCAGACATTCCTGGAGGTTTGAGATCAGCTCGCCCCAGCCCTTCAGCACCTGTATATCCACATGAGGGAGCCCATGCTGGTCCCGAAGTAGGTCACTACAGCTGTTTGGAAGTAGGCTACCCCACGCGGCTACAGGTCCATAGCTAGCCAGTTTGGAGTTGGCAAATCAACTCTGGGGGTTGTTGTGGCAAAGGTTTGAGAAGTGAGCAGGACTGTGAGGTACCCAAAGATGGTCGACATTACAAATGTTCCTGACATTATTGCTGGCTTTGAGAGAATGTACTTTCCAAACTGCCCCGGGCCATTGATGGGAATCATGTGCGTATAGTTTGCCCTCCACAAGGAGCACATGAGTACATTATCCACAAAGGGTAGTACTCCGTCATTAGGCAGGCCCTGATTGACCACAGGGGCAGATTAAAGAACACAAACATGGACTGCACTAGCAGGGTGCATGATGCTAGGGTGTTCCATACTTTACCTTCACGGGCAACCTGGGATATTGTTCTCACCAAATGACATTGTTATAAATGGAGTCAGTGTCCCCACTGTCATTCTAGGGGACCCTGCTTATCTCCTGTTGCTTGTGAAACCATACGCTGATTTCAGATTACCTTACAAAAGAAGGCTCAACTACACAATCAGGAGCTGGAGGATACTGGTGGATATGCATATGGTGGATTGAAATCCTGTCGGTCCTGCCTTCAAAACTATTTGGATGCCACTGTCATCAGTGCAGTCTTCATTACTGTGTCATTCTGTTTTCTGCAGAATATGTGCGAGGAGATGGGGGGAACCTTTTAGCCAGGGGTGAACTCAGGATACTGCTGGATTTCTGAACCAGTACAAACAGCCCGACAGTGAAACTGTCTTGACTGGTGTTGGATCCACATGTGCAGTGGAAATTGGGGATGCTTCCTGAGCCCACTTCATGGGTTTGCACAGTCCTATTCATGAGGGAGGGATAATGAAATGGTATTTCAGGTTGTGCTACATATGGGTGTGGGGCAGCTGTTGGATTTTTTAAAATGCATTGGCATTATGAATTTTGTAATCACTTTCATGACATGAATGCAGATGTGTTGTATATTTTATCAATACTGGCCACATACTGCAACTCACAATTTATGGATTACTGTGATAACGGTTTGTAAATCTTTATTATGACATTTATTGAGAATGGTCATGTTATGACAGTTATGAAAATCTGTGCCACTTTTAACATTACATTTAATAAAGCTTGCTATTTTAGCCTTGTGTGCAAATTCCTTATTTTACACTGGTAAAATAGTCTGAGCTACAACTCCCAGCCCAAGAGAGAAGGGTGAGGGGGAGCTCCTGTCTGGAGGTGGGAGCTACCAACTTCTCTAAAGATGAAAGACAGAGGAGCTGCTTGCAATGCAGACCAACTACTGCAGGAAAGGCCGGGAGCAGTCTTGGAGAAAGCACCTTTCATAGCTGGCTAAGAAGAAGCTGTGAAGAACCATAGATACAGGGGAAATGGAGCCTTCACTCTGGTAGCCATGACTGCAAGTTATCACTCAAACAGCTGCTTCTTCTGCACTCTGTCTTCCTCTCTTAAACTGCAGTCATGCTCCACGAATCTGTCCACCAGTTTCTCCTTGGGCTGTGCAGCCTCCGTCTCTCTTTCTGCCTTCAAGCATCCTTATTCTTTTCGTACTCCATGTGATCCTTCTGGAATTATAGCTGCTCATTCATTTGATCTAGCAGCTCTTGCATCAGCTCACTCTTTCTCCTTGCTCGCAGTAGGTGGGCTGTACCTTAAGGCTTCTGGTGCTGTGTATTTGCCTTGCAGAAGTGGAGGGGCCTTGGAAGGGAAAAGAAAGAGTTCTTTATCGTTTAACAAAAATAAAAATTATATTCCCACTCTCAAAAGGGCTGCATTAATTCATGGCTAAAGATGATAACTTTTAATCACTGGGCTTTATTTTATTCAGTCAAAAACACTGGCCACTTTAAAATCCTTTTGGAACAGCACTGAAAACCACCATACATCATAGTAAGGTACAAATTTTAAAAATCAATCGCAAGGATTTCTACATCCCCTCAATTTTTTCCAGGAAGTGGGGGAACTTACGAGTGGCTTAGTTACTAGCTATTGTTTTTCAGTCCCTTCAGGAAGGTCAAACTCTGGAGAACACTGATATTCTGGATGTCTGCGAATGGAACCATGAATTTCTGTTCCACGCCAGTGAGGACAGCCATCCATCTATGCTAAGGAGATATTTAGGCATCTAGTGACCAACGAGCACATCTCAGGATGGAGGGGGTTCATGAGTTTCAGAGGCAGACTTAATAAGTCTGCCCTGCCCCAGAATGCAACCAACCAACTGGTGTTCCTACTCCGTGAGAAGTTCCCTTTCATCACCAGCCAGCAATGAGTGAAAATTAGTGTCAAAATCAAAGAGATGCTGATTCAGTCTGGAGATGCAGTACAGCCTCCTTACAAGCACCATGCATCCATGCAGAGACCTGATGGACTGTAGTTTGTATTCATATATTAAATCCAGCTATGGACCAAATATATATACTCTGGTTTTGTTTGGACTCCTAAGAGCCATTGTCCTGAGGGGACCCGGTTCACAGGCAGTTCAGGACAATGCAGATGTGGATGATATATAAAGTACACTGTATTACTCAGAAAAGGAATGTGAGACTATTGATTGCGGAGCTCAACCCATACTTAAAACAATTAATGAGTAACTAGTAGCAATCTCAAAAGAATGGCTTGTTTAAATGTTGTCCTTATTTTGCGGTGTCCATTTTGAATCCCTCATTGAGCTGGGGTAAGCCGGGGGGATGGTAGGTGCGTGGCAAGGCTTCTGCCCTGAATGGGAGCACACCAGAACCCCACTTTGTATTAATAACTGAACAGAGCCATAATCTGGAAATCCCACCCATCCGTATATTAATAGTAACAAACATGGCAGCAGAAACGTAGCAGGCTCCATCTCTGGTGCTTGCTCTGATGCCATCTAGGCAGAGGGCTGCTCCTTAGGGCCATTCCTAGGCAGCTGCTCCATGTCTGTACACCCCTGAACTTTAGTTTGATTGTTGTGTTTGTTGATTGTTCATAAATTAGAACCAGAATCAAATTTTACAACTCAGGCCCATCTTTATTTCCACTGCCACCAATAGTTGGCCGGTAAGGTGCAGCTCTCATCCAAGGATCTCAACATTCTTTTCTAACATTACTCAACCCTTACAACACCCCTAAAGGGTAGGTATGATTACACCTATTTGACAATAGGGAAACTTGTTTAATTTTAACTTGCGTAGCCATGGTTAATTATAACTTGTTATAAGTAATGAGGTTAGTTATGGCTTTCTGAAATCTACTCAGTGAATCAATATCAGCCAGGAATAAAAACCAGAAGCCCTAACTCCACATCATTCCCAGGCACATCACATCCCATAGCTATTATGTAGAGGAGACAATGAACACTGAGGGGAAGAAGGCTCATTCAAACAAAAGCAATGAAGGAACTTCAGGCTATTACAGTGTCTCCCATGATGATGCCTTTACTTAACAAAGGTCCAATTGGTCTGTCATTTAACTGTGGGCAACTAGTTAGCCCCCTCCTCTTGAAGCTATACTCACTTCTCTTGAAATTTAAATAACTTCCTTCTCATTAACAAATTAGTCCTGCATGAGGTCCATTTTCTGCACACACAGGAGGTTAAACTATGCACAAGCAAGTGACAGCACAAGAATTCAAGTTTCCTTAGGGCGATAATTAGCCAATGACCAGAATGGCTCAGTGCTCTCCACACCCGATGGTCAATAGAAACAATATGTAATAGGATGTGACTGGTGGAGGCCTAAGGCGAGCATCTGAAAATAAAACACAACCCACACACTCACCAGCTGGAACTACAGCCTTCAAACTGCTATTTAATTGTCCTGTTTTATACAAATGTGAGGCTTTTAGATCATTGTTTTTAAATCGACCTACTGCTTATAGAATGACTTTGTTTTGTGTTCCTACAGCATTACTTTAAAGAACAGTTTGAAAAAAAACATATCTTGTGTGTTCAGGGATGGTGAGAAGGAAGCATGCAAAGGGAAAAAACCCTTCAACCAATAAAAATGTCATAATATGATAATAATTTGAACTTATTTTTATAGAGGGTCTTTTGTGCTGAAGGACCCCAGAGCAAGATTTTTTTTTAAAGGATGCAGAATGTCAGTGGCTGCTACAGAATGCTCAGCACTTTTGAGAATCAGAACCCTTATTTAGTCACCTAAATATGAACATACAGTAGTTACCTAATTACAGACACCCAATTTTGAACATCTTGGCCATATAAGCCACTTCCCCCATCACTGACTCCGTGTGGGCATCAGGGTCCAGCTGCACAGAACTGTGGTCTCTGCTTAAAGGTACAAGTGTCTTCCAGGTGAGGCCCAAACTGAAAGCTTCTTTAAAGCTGTAGAGCTTCAGTGTAGTACTCGCTACAGCTATTGGAGGGGTTCTCAGATCGCTGTAGTTAATCCACCTCCCCAAGAGGTGGTTGCTAGGTCAACAGAAGGTTCTTCCATCAACCCAGTGTTGTCTACGCCATGGGTAAGGTCAGCTTGTGGGTTTTTCACACACCTGAGTGACGTAGCTGGGTTGACCTAACTTTTTAATGCAGGCATGGCCTTAGCAACAGCACTGTTTCCAAATGGCAGTGATGAGTGCCTTATGGGTACCTACACAGATAAGACGTATTTTAGCGTTGATTAAACACAGTGGTGTGTGCATTCAGATCACAGACTTGATTCTGTAGTTTTTACACAGAAAAAACTTCTATGCAGTCAGCCCATGTCTTGCCTGTACTGTATGTAGACTGTACAGGACAGTGCCCTACATTGTGTTGTGGACTTCAATGTTGCCAGCTCTCACAATTCTCCTGAAAGCCTCACAGTATTTGGTGTTTTTTTTTCTTAAAGCCCTGCATACTGGAGTCATGTTATTACATGAGAATGTCCACTTTCATTTAAAAAATAAAGAATGCTTCCAGCACTCATAGTTACAGAGGAAAGCTTGAAAACAAGAACCCTAAAGGGAAAAAAAAATCCCAGAAAACAAAAGGATACTACCCAGTTCCGATACACTACACAAATAAAAAAACACCCTCCTTATTTTTTTCTTTAATCTCATGATTTTTAAACACAGGAGGTTGGCAACAGGGCACATAAAATATGTATTACCCTCCCTAACTTTTCCCATACATAATGACAGGTTTCAGGAGTAACAGCTGTGTTAGTCTGTATTCGCAAAAAGAAAAGGAGTACTTGTGGCACCTTAGAGACTAACCAATGTATTTGAGCATAAGCTTTCATGAGCTACAGATGAAGTGAGCTGTAGCTCACGAAAGCTTATGCTCAAATAAATTGGTTAGTCTCTAAGGTGCCACAAGTGCTCCTTTTCTTTTTCCCATACAATATCCACCAAAATCTTCTCTTTCCTACATCTTCATCTATCTAATGGTGAAGTAGACTCACCTGCTGAATCTATAACCACCAACCTACTAAGGGTAGGTCTACCCTACTGCACTACTACACACTGCTTTAGCGCATGTGGAGAATATGCTCTAGGCTGATGGGAGAGAGCTCGCCTGTCGGCTTAATAACTCCCCCTCCGTGAGAGGTGGTCACTATGTTGGTGGCAGAAGCTCTCCTGCCGACATAGCACTGTCTACATGTGGGGTTAAGGTAGGTAAGGTAAGGCTGCTCGGGGTTGGATTTTTCACACCCCTGAGCGGCTTAGTTATACCAAAATAAATATGTAGTGCAGACCAAGTGCCTATATTCCTTGTACATTCATGCTACTACACTCTCTTACCCTGCTCTGTATTCTTAAGAAAATGTGTAACCCACACACTTTTTGAGTGTGGTGTTCTGTCCCATCTAGTGGCACCAAGACCACTTAGAGAGAGAGATAAAACGAGTCTGCTCTACGGCCTGAGCTACCAGCCAGTTGGCTTTTGGCTCATGCTGTAGAGGCTCCTGTTCTAGAGGTCCCAGGTTTGATCGGGGTCTGTCGGTGTAACAAAGGCCGTAGAGCTTTTTCTAAGCTTACCCCATTTTTCCAATACTCTCGCTAAACCCCATATAGTCTGTCACCTTAAAGTGTCCACATTCTTCATAAAGAGCCTTTCTATCCTGAGAGCACTCCCTGCTTTCCAATAGCGGGTGATCAATTGTTCTCTACTCTACCTTCCAATCCCACCTCTCTTAGAACCAGGTACAAATTAACAAGCCACTCCTGTCACAATGAGTCAGCAGTCACTGAGGAGCTTTGTGCAGAACTTAACATCTCCAAATAGGGTGAGTCAACAGAAAAGCCCTAGTGGCCTGCTAAACTACTCATCCCTGCAAGTGCACTGTCTGATTTAGTCAACGTTAAAAGCAAACAAAGAAAACTGTTTTAATAGACATTTTAAAAGTAAAGGTGACAAAAGTGTGGTTTTTTTTTTTTAATTTCACTTCAAGTCAGCCTCACCTATGTTTTAGTATAACCTCTCTTTGTAGTACGTGACCCCTTCATTCAGGGCTGTTACATGAGACATATGACTGCCAACACTCAGTCCATCTCTCCAGCTGACACCAGATACAACAGGAGAGAAATGAATATTTAAACAGGAGACATAAGCTCTTTGGCACACAGACTTTGGTTCTGGGTTTGTACAGCACCTAGCATAATGGGCATGACTGGATCTCATAGGAGCTACTGCAATAATAATAAAAAAAAAAGCATGGTGCATGGAGCTGGAATATTAGCTTGGCTGTGAGGACACCAGGGGTCTAGTCCTCCCTCTCCCATTGACCAGCTGTGTTACCTAGAGCAAGTCACTTCACCTCTCTGATTCTCAGTTTCCCTCTCTATAAAATATTTCCCATTCTTTGTAAAGGGGGTTTGAGGTCTCCATTAGCAAAGTGCTATATGAGCTTGATCCAAGGCCCATTGAAATCAACGGGAATCTTTCTATAAGACATACATATTACATCCTACAATCTCTTTGAGGACCCTTCAAACACAATTAAAAACAGAACAGCTAAATGCCAGGAGTCCTTGTCCTATCTGTCCATTTTCATAAGTGATTCATTCTCCAGGTTAGCCCAAGAGTATGTGCTAAAACATGACTCCTGTTATTCAGATTACATTAATTGAGAACTTTCTGCCTTGCTAACAAAGGAAGTGATAATGTCTCTCCCTTTGCTTTTAAAATCTTCACCTCCCGCAACAGCTTTGGTGTCTTTGAGAGTATATAATAAAGCAGATTGTAGAAATTAATTAATTATGTGTGTTAACTTCTCACTTTTACCCTGCGTTGCACCTCTTTATTCCTTGGTCTTGCTTTTTTGTTAAATTAAACTTGTATGGCTTTTTTTTTTTAATTTGACTGTATATTGTACATAGCTGCTAAAGAATGTCAACCATGTGAAACATATTAACTAAGAGTTTTAAATGATTCCATGGAAAAATTATACTGGTATACAGCCAAATATATAACGATGAAACCAATAGCAAACCCTTCCCTCTGCCTTTCATGTTTTAAACAAACTTTAACCACAAATAAAGTCTAGCACACATGCTAAGAAGCAGATATTGATTAAAGGTCTCTTCCTGCAAGGCTTCTAGTAAATTATTTCAGTCTATTTGGTTTGCTAGAGAGATATGTTAAACTGTTAGTAATTCAAACACTGGCCAACAGTTTGCATTCTCCTTGCATCTTTTCAGTAACTGCCATCACCATTTCTGTATTGCTCTCAGCCTATCACACTTATATCATAAGAGAATGGGAGATTTTAATGCCACAAATTAGTTCAATTCCAAGTTGAGATGGGCAAAAGGTCCCTTAGGTCTCAAAACCAAAGTATGATCAGGGCATTATATGGTAATAACGGATATCTTGTCTTTCTGAATTACAATTTTAGAAGCTACTCGCACCTCCAGAAGGATCTTCCTTCTCCTTTCCCCCACTGGAAGCAGCACACACCGCAAATGACTTTCCAGTGGCAAGAAAACAGTAATTCTGGAGCAGTTGGGGGCAGCCAGAACACAGGATTGCTGAGTTCTGGTTAAAAGAAAAGGAGTACTTGTGGCACCTTAGAGACTAACCAATTTATTAGAGCATAAGCTTTCGTGAGCTACAGCTCACTTCCTCAGATGCATATCGTGGAAACTGCAGCAGGCTTTATATATACACAGAGAATATGAAACAATACCTCCTCCCACCCCACTGTCCTGCTGGTAATAGCTTATCTAAAGTGATCATCAGGTGGGCCATTTCCAGCACAAATCCAGGTTTTCTCACCCTCCACCCCCCCACACAAATTCACTCTCCTGCTGGTGATAGCCCATCCAAAGTGACAACTCTTTACACAATGTGCAAGACGATGTGGGGTTGCATATTTAAATATTATCAATACTTGTCTTCTGACCTCACTGGTGTGTCTTAAGAATTAAATTAGTTAATATTTGCAAAGCACTTTGATTAAGAAAAGCTTTGGTATTATTAGGGAACATTGGGGGTTGCTCCATAGTGAAGGCCTGCAAATGAGTTTCTAAGTCTGCTATTAGTCCCCCTCTAAAATCCATAAAAAACTTCACCTGTTCCAGAATTGATGACGTAACCCACAACCACTCAGGGTGGCACTCTGTTCCCCATCTAGTGGTGCCTTCGACTCATAAAGAGGTTGATGAGCCTGCTACAGTCATAGGGCGAGATTCACAAAGGTACTTATGTGTTGTGATGCTGATCATTGTGACAGCTAACTTTTAGGTGCCTAGGAAATCACAAGAAGTATGTTGCAATTCACAAAGCCTGACACCTAGGCTCCCTATACAATGAATGGAGCTAGATGGGCACCTTAGAATGGGATCCACAAAGGCCAGCATGCTGGCGGGGGGAGGTCAGAGCCACCTAAACTAGCCAATAGGAGATGCTGATGAGGGGAGGGGGTGCTAAGCCATTCACAGAGATCTTTCTGTGATGCAGGGTGGTGTTTATCTCTGCTCGCAATTCTCAGTGGCAAATCCTCTCCTGGAAGTAGGCACCTAACACATTTTGTGCAGGAATCTGCAGGTGGGGGAGCATGAGAGAAGAGAAGAGGATCTCCTTCATAACTTCTGGTCCAGTGGGTGGGGTACTCAACTGGGATGTGGGAGACCCCCTTTTCAAGTCCCCCCCTCTGCCCGATGAGCAGGAATTTGAACAGGGATCTGCTACCTCTCAGCTGAGTGCCCCAACCACTGGACTATGGGATAATCTGAGGGGTGGGGGGTCTCCCTCAGTCTCTCCTGTTGAAGCTGTTACACTGGGGCTAAACAAATAACAATTAATTGACCAAGCAAGAGGTAGGGAGAATGACTCTATAGTGTGGTGGTTAGATCAGAAACGACATAGTAGGAGATCCAATATCCTGCACCAATGACTCTGACTGTCTTGGGTAGATCTAGGCAGTTTCTGAACATGCCTAGCAGAGTGGACCCCACAGGTGAGTTAGGCAGAAAAGGACCTAGTTTGTGAATCACTTTGTGCATTAGGCGGGAGATAGACATCCCAGTGCATGCTGAGAGGTGTCTAGGGAACTCTTACTGCAAAAACTTAAGAGCCTACCGGGTTCAGCAGCAGCCAAACTAAAGTTTTATGAATCGCAGTGGTACCTAAAAGAGACTTAGGCACCTAAGTCTGCCCTGAATCTAAATATCTTTGCAAATATGGTCCATAGAGTTTCTGGCCAGAAGGACTACCAAAATATCTAGTCTGACCTCCAGTCTATTGTAGGTAAGGTACCATGTTTGTCATGGAGGTCACGGAAGTCATGGATTCTGTGACTTTCCGTGACCATCGTGACTTCTGCAGCAGCCCGTGCAGCTGGCCTGGGAGCCGCCTGAGAAACTTGGGCTGCTGCTGGGGTAATCTCGGGCCCCAGCAGCAGGAGTTGGGTGTAGGGGGGCTCAGGGCTGAGAGCTGGGGGTCAGGGCGGTGCTTACCTGGGGGGAGCTCCCTGGAAGGGCGACAGGAATTCCCCTCCCTCAGCTACTAGCTCCCTGCCTCCACTCACAGGCACCGCCCCCCCAGTTCCCATTGGCCACAGTTCCCAGCCAATGGGAGGTGCAGAACTGGGGCTTGGGTGGAGCGGAGGCAGCACATGGAGCTAGGAGCTGGAGGTTACCGCTTCCCAGGAGCCAGGTAGGGAGCCTGCCAAAGGTCTGCCAACCCCCCCCCCCAACCCCAAGCACCCATGTCACCTCCCCCAGGGCCTGCCCCCCACGAGGGACCCGGACCCTCCCAGCACCTGCATCACCCCCCCAGGCCGCACTCCTCCCGAGCACCCACATTACCCTTCCCGAGTGAGCACCCCCCCCCGAGTACCTGCTATGCCCCCATGGGCCGCGCCCACCCAGCACCCATGGTGCCCTCAGGTCCATCCTCCCTAGCCCCTCCCCCAATTTTTAGTCAGGGGTATATAGTAAATGTCATGGACAGGTCTTGGGCTAAAACAAAAATTCACGGCCTATGACCTGTCCATGACTTTTACTAAAAATACCCGTGACCAGTGGCCTATTAACGCCTAGACCGACAAGGCCTAGGCCTAGGGCGGCAAATTTGCAGGGGCTGCAAATTTATAATAGCAGCCAGAAGCTGCTTCCCCCAGCGCTGGTTCGTGCCCTCTGCCCCTGGCCCCACCCCGACTCCGCCCCTTCCCCGCCCCCATTCCCCGACTCCTCCCTGCCCCTATTGGTCCCCTTCCCCAATCCCCGCCCCGCCCCCTCCCCCTCCTGAGTGCACCGCATTTCCCCCCACTTCCCCCCTCCTTCATGAAGCCGTTTCGCGCACAAGCACTGGCAGGGAGCGGGGAGAAGCAGGACCCAGCGGCGCACTCAGGGGAGGAGGCGGAGGTGGAGGCGAGCTGTGGCGGGGGGGGGAGCTGCTGGGGGGGTGGGACGGCAATTATTTCAGGGCCAAGGGTGGCAAAATCATTAATCCACCACTGCTCGTGACTAAAACATATCCTTAACCACAGGCCACTAAACACCACCCATCCACCCACCCACCAAGCCCAATAGCTAGAATAAGACCAAAATAGTACAGCCCTTAGGAGACTAAACATAGTCATCACCCTTGGGTCTTTTAACTCAGGCAGTAGAGTGTCATGATTTTAGACACAGCAGTCATAAATGCTCAGCCCCTCTCCTGCTGACCTGGCCAAGGGCACACCATTACAGCTGAATCTCAGATTTTTTTTCACCTTGTGTACAGTGAATCAGACAATCCACAAATGGTGTCTCCCCCCCCTGCCCCGAAACAGGGATATTCACCAAAAAATATCAAGAAATTGTCTATATATTGTTATGTGTTTATTTATGCCACTTCATAGCAAAACAACAGAAATTGGGAGAGAAATACATCTTTTGTTTACTGGACTGCCCTGTAGCTGAGGTCAAGTGCAGGACATAGAAGCTTAGCTGAATAAAGCTTAATTTCAAGCGCTGTTACCGTTTGAACTTGAAAGTTTGCTCAGCATCATCGGCTCCAGTGAACATTCAAAAGGTTGCTGTAGAACTAAGCTTTTGTTTTTAATAACAGTAAGTGTCTAGCCCTTTTTCACAAAAAGTGAAGGATCAAAATGTGAGCCAGGTACTAAAGAGGTTTGTCAAGTGAAAACGTAAGAATTTTTCCACCACAGGGTTCATGTGTAGGGAGAGGACTGGGGAAGAGTTCTTCTTCCTGTGAATTGCCTGAGGTCTACAGAAGTGGAGAACTTAGCTAATCATAGAATCATAGAATATCAGGGTTGGAAGGGACCCCAGAAGGTCATCTAGTTCAACCCCCTGCTTGAAGCAGGACCAATTCCCAGTTAAATCATCCCAGCCAGGGCTTTGTCAAGCCTGACCTTAAAAACCTCTAAGGAAGGAGATTCTACCACCTCCCTAGGTAACGCATTCCAGTGTTTCACCACCCTCTTAGTGAAAAAGTTTTTCCTAATATCCAATCTAAACCTCCCCCACTGCAACTTGAGACCATTACTCCTCGTTCTGTCATCTGCTACCATTGAGAACAGTCTAGAGCCATCCTCTTTGGAACCCCCTTTCAGGTAGTTGAAAGCAGCTATCAAATCCCCCCTCATTCTTCTCTTCTGCAGGCTAAACAATCCCAGCTCCCTCAGCCTCTCCTCATAAGTCATGTGTTCCAGTCCCCTAATCATTTTTGTTGCCCTTCGCTGGACTCTCTCCAATTTATCCACATCCTTCTTGAAGTGTGGGGCCCAAAACTGGACACAGTACTCCAGATGAGGCCTCACCAATGTCGAATAGAGGGGAACGATCACGTCCCTCGATCTGCTCGCTATGCCCCTACTTATACATCCCAAAATGCCATTGGCCTTCTTGGCAACAAGGGCACACTGCTGACTCATATCCAGCTTCTCGTCCACTGTCACCTCTAGGTCCTTTTCCGCAGAACTGCTGCCTAGCCATTCGGTCCCTAGTCTGTAGCTGTGCATTGGGTTCTTCCGTCCTAAGTGCAGGACCCTGCACTTATCCTTATTGAACCTCATCAGATTCCTTTTGGCCCAATCTTCCAATTGGTCTAGGTCCTTCTGTATCCTATCCCTCCCCTCCAGTGTATCTACCACTCCTCCCAGTTTAGTATCATCCGCAAATTTGCTGAAAGTGCAATCCAAACCATCCTCCAGATCATTTATGAAGATATTGAATAAAACCGGCCCCAGGACCGACCCTTGGGGCACTCCACTTGATACTGGCTGCCAACTAGACATGGAGCCATTGATCACTACCCGTTGAGCCCGACAATTTAGCCAGCTTTCTACCCACCTTATAGTGCATTCATCCAGCCCATACTTCCTTAACTTGCTGACAAGAATACTATGGGAGACCGTGTCAAAAGCTTTGCTAAAGTCAAGAAACAATACATCCACTGCTTTCCCTTCATCCACAGAACCAGTAATCTCATCATAAAAGGCGATTAGATTAGTCAGGCATGACCTTCCCTTGGTGAATCCATGCTGGCTGTTCCTGATCACTTTCCTCTCATGCAAGTGCTTCAGGATTGATTCTTTGAGGACCTGCTCCATGATTTTTCCAGGGACTGAGGTGAGGCTGACTGGCCTGTAGTTCCCAGGATCTTCCTTCTTCCCTTTTTTAAAGATTGGCACTACATTAGCCTTTTTCCAGTCATCCGGGACTTCCCCGGTTCGCCATGAGTTTTCAAAGATAATGGCCAGTGGGAGATAATGTTGGTGGGAAGATGGAAACTCTTTGAAGAACATTTCCCTGATAACATTGACCATTACTGAGGGCATCTGCCCACGGATTTCTATGTCCACATACAGACTTTGTGTCCTTTTGGACATCTCAATGCTACTGGATGCAAAAAAGCCATGGCAGCAAAAAAAGCATCCATGGACTTTCATCTCTGACGGATTGGAGGATTGAGCCCCATCCTATCAGACACAGACCTGGTCATATGGATACATGCTTTCCTGACCTCCAGGCTTGATTATTGCTAATTACTCTGCCTGGAAATGAACCCACATGGCACAAAATGCAGCAGCCCAACTTCTAGCAAAACAAGTCACTTTGAAAACATCACCCTGATGCTCTGCGCACCAGCTCCCACACTGAATATGACAGATGCTCCAGTGTTTGGGCAATAGTTTGGGAGTTGGGAGACCTGGGTCTGATCCTCTACAAACTTCCTGTGTGACCTTGGTCAAGTTGCTTATTCATCTGTAGTATGGGGATAATAGCACTTTCCTACCTCTCAAGGGTGATGAGAGGATAAATGCATTAGAGATTGTGTGGTGCTCAGGTACTATGAGAAAGGGGGCATATAGACCAGGAAATCCAGCTCAAAACTCTGTTCTGATGTTCAGACCCCTCCCTGGAATATTACCAAGCAGCCTCAGTTATCACCTTGCCTTTGTCAACTGGAAAAATGAAGCTGCAGCCATGGTGTCTATAGTGTGGCTCACAGCTAGGGCATAATTTAGGAGGGGCAGAGTCCCAGGAAGTCACTGTCAGCCAGCTATCCCTGGAGAATGTGAGTGCAGATCACAGGTGATGGCACATACTTAACCCAGTGCATTTATTATTACTGGGCTGCTTGAAAGGGTGGGTGGAATGAGAGCTTTTCCCTGTTGAAGCCTGTATCTCTGTGGACCAAGGCTACGTCTACACTGGCCAGTTTTAGTGCAAAAGGTCAGGTTTTTGAGCAAAAACCACATTAGCGTGGTTTCACTGGAAATCCACATTTTGCGCTGAAGCTGTTGAGTTTCGGCGCAAAAATAAAACCACCCCAACGAGAGTCTTTTTGCTTTTTGGGCTGATGCTTTGGGGCTGATGTGCCAGTGAAGACACCTGATTGCTGTTACGGGTCTAACTGCCCTCCAGAGCTGTCCCACAATGCAGAGTGGGAGTGGCTGCTCCTTGAAACTCAGCAGTCCTGCCTGCAGGTATGTGCCCCTCCCCTTTAGCTCCATTCTGACAGCTGGTGCTGTCATTGCTCCAGGACACAAAACAAATTATTATTGTGAAATGCTTCTGCTGCCTCCCACAATGGGAAAAGACAGAATGTGCTGTGCAGAGTCAGGAAGGGAGACGGGGGCTGAGGTCCATGTCTCCCCATCTCCTTGCCTTGGGACTGGTTGCTTCGCACAGCTGTCACACAGAGATATCCACCCCTGCCACAATAATGATTTGCTTTGTGTCCCGGAGCAGTGCATAGTGGGATAGCTACCACAGTGCGCTCCTCTCATCTGCAATGCAAGTGCAGCATATGTAAACAGTCTCTGACACCTGTGGAAAACAATGTGAATGCAAACCAGCGCTTTTCTTTTAGTGCTTTTCTCTCACTGACAAAACTCTCAGTGAAAAAAACTCTGCCCGTGTAGACGTAGCCCAAGAGAGTGTCATGATTAGAAGAATACCAAGAGGGATCCTCACTCACAGCCAGTGGTGGCTGGGTCTGTGGCTGAGGGGCAGTTATACGGGTTATCTCCAGAAGCATAATAGCACAGATAGCCAGGTAATGAGGGATGGAACTTTGTTTAAGGATGTGATCCAGCATTCATTAGGTCAATGGAAAGACTCCCTTTGACTTCAGTGGGCATTGTGTCATCTCCTTATGTAGCAGGATGGATACCAAAACATCCCTAAACGGTGCTACCAATCTGAACTGTGGTTGACACAGGAAGCTATTGCATACTATGTTGTGCTGAACCTGCAACTAAGATACTAAAAGCATTTGGTGGTCATGGGTACAAAATATGACATATGCTAGCAAGATTAACAGAGTATAAATAGCTACCAAACCCCCTACCCATGAGATACATATTTTAAAAGTCATCTCTCCTGTGAAAGTGATGCAATTCCATGACGCAAATCTATTTAGATTCCTTGCCTTCCTCTAGTGACAATTCTAAACACAGCCTCTCTGCAGCTATACATTGTTCTGTATCCCTTCCCTGAAGTGTATAGACTAGGTAGAAAAAGATAGACATGTTATAAATTGCTTTGCTTATTCCAGTCATCTGGTTTTCTTAAAAACTCCTCAGTAACCACTGTCTGATGCTTTGCAAAAAGTGAGTCCCTGTATAAGCTGGTATTAGTGATTCCCTTTCCATGTTGTATCCACTTTGGGCTCATTACTGCTGGCATCTCAGCCTCATTTTCTGCTCACAGGTTTCCAGGAAAGATACTGTCAACTGAAATTAGAGATATCTTCCGGCTGATAGGTGCAGTCCTTGGTCTAAAATGACATCTCTGGCCTCCTAGGCAACTTCACTCACATGCCAGGCAATTACATGTCACCTAAATGAAGTGCCAGGCTCACCATGACTACACTATACTGGCTGGGAACTCCGAGTCTCTCTGGCAGATCATCTAATAGTCCTTGATTCAACTGAATTCTCTCCCCAGTGCAACCACATTGAAGTGTTGACAGAATTGGCACTTAGAAGTCACAGTGATAGGTGTCTTTGAAAAATACTAGAGCTACACAGTAAAGCTGATAGAATTGCAATTTCTCTTGGGGGAAATGCTGATATCTTGACATTCGTTTTCGTCTTGAATTGAGACAAAAAGTTGAAATATCTAAACATTTTGCAAAATGAAAATTCCAAAACAACAACAACAAAAAGGAAACATCTAGATGTTTGGAAAAGTCACAATTCTTTGTGCACTGCGGCAATTCAGCCACAGGGAAAGGCCATGATACATCACAGCCGACATAGCCCAGCTGGGAAGCCAGGCCCATAGGTAAAATAGGGGCATGAGGGATCCAGAACTACAATTTGTATAAGATACTGCAGGCTCAGGTGACTGCAGAGATTAATGGGGAATGTTTGTTAAGATGTCCCAGCAGAAAATTTTGATGAAACCCCATGTTCCAATGGGAAAATATTTCATTCAATTTTTTTTTTGACCCTCCAAGCTAGAGATATTCTTCAATATTCTGATCAGTCTACCTGGGTTTTGTGCAGTAGGTTCCAGCTTGAAATACCGAAGGTGATATCATGTGTTTTCTATAAATAACATTCAAATAGACCTTTTACCATCTTCTGAGTTCTTTACATTTTTTGTTATGCTGAAGCCCACTAGGGACCTCAGCATGCCAATTTCATTTACCAGAGAAAGAGTTGCAATAGAAAACCTTAAAACAAATAGATAATCTAATTAATCTTCACCACCATTTTGTGAGCTAGATAAGTGCTGTTATCTCTGTTGTCTAGGTCGTGAAATTAGGGGTTGAGGACTTAGGTGACTTGCTCAAATCCAAGACACTTTTCACAAAGACGTTTTAACAGCATTTCAATTAGCTTGGTATACAGGAAAAGAGAAGACACTGAGGGAATATTTATGTTATTTCTCTTGCTGTGGCAATAGTCATAGCCTGTTGGATGGCCAGACTGGGGTGGAGGTTGAGGGAACTGTAGCCCTTTCTTCTCCATGAGGCCCAGATCTATCCCTCCCAAGGAGAAACCCACAGAGGGGCCAGAGGAACAGGAAAACTCTGTGTGTTTCCCCTCACTGAGCTTCCTTTCTGCTGTTCCCTGGTGAAGCAGGTTGCTCCAGGATGGAATGGGCAGCTGGCTCTGCCCCAAACCACATAAAGATCTCACAAGATCCAACAAAAGCCTGTGATGGTGCACTGCCTCTGGGTCCTTTTGGCCAGGTCCTTGGCTCCTGGCCGCACCATGCAGCCACCTTAAGGTCAGCACAGGTATCACTTTCCTCCACAAACCCCCTATCTAGGGTAATGCTGTGCAGTGGCTTCTCTCATTGAATCGGCTACCGCTTCTGCTTCAGTAGCAGCTACCTGTCAGTTAACTGGAGACTATAGTTGTTGTAATCTTGCATTATTATGTCTACTGTGTTAACGCTTGTCTCAGAAATAAAGAGGAGAGTTATTTCTCCATGACAGAAATGAACTGCATGGGTGTTGCTAATAGCACTTAAGTAATGTCATAAAACAGCTAAAGTCACCTTCTGAGTTTCCAGAGAAACTTTCTCCAGAGGGAACGTTCTGGTCCTTAAGGTTTTACATAAAAATAAATAAATAAATAAAAATAGATCAGGAAACAGACATTCCAGTGAACAAGGGACTCTACAGAGTGAGAGATCCACATACAAAGAAGCATGCCACTATGTATTGTACATTTGCATAACTCCCTCATACAAATGCTTCACGGGGTTAAAAGCGACAAAGTTTACATTTTAAAGGACACCAGCTGTGAGAGGGAGAGATGTGGAGGTGAAGGTGAAGGTGAAGGTGAAGGGAGAGGGAGAAAAGAGACATTTTTCAGATGAGATTTGAAAATAGATAGAGAGGCAACAAGGCCGAAAGATACGAAGAAGGCCAGTGCAGACTGCAGGGGATACAGAACTGTAATGGAATTGGGAGATATGAGGGGCATGATTCTGACATCACTTCTACCAGTTTGACAACAGTCAGTGGATTCAGATTTGCATGTTGTCAGTGAGATCAGTCTGTTAGTTAAGCCCAAGAAGTCCACAGAGGGTTTTATAACTCCGCTGAACACATAGGACCAGAGCCTCAGCCAGTGTAACCATCATAGTTCCATTGTCTCCTATGGAGCCATGACAATGTACCTCAGCTACAACCAGCTACACTCTTTGCCAGGAGCAGTGCTCCATTTAGCAGCTCTGGGCTGGATCCAGAGCTCATTGGAATTGATGGAAGGATTCCTGTTGGCTTCCAGGAGTTATCGATCAGGACTTCAGTGACTACTTCTCCCCATTTTGTGCAAACGCCCACTTTGCTATGACTACTGTGATGGAGGTGAGGTATAAAGAGGAATCACACAGCCTGTGTCTCTGTCCTTCGGGCCTGAATGGGATCAAATAGGTGAAAGAGGCACATGCTGTGCTAAGCACTGTGAAATAAGCATATTTCTAGACTAAAAAGAAACAGCCTGGAATCCTTTGAGGAGAGAAGGTTATGTCAATTAATGCTGCCCGAGGCAATTACAGCAACACATAGTGCGTTTGCTTGGTTGCCTCTGAGATGCAGGGCACTTGGTATTGAAAGAGCCACACTTGTTGCAAATGAATGAGTAACTCGTTAAAGAGAAGCTTGAATAGAGCCAGCCCAGTCAACTGAGTTGGTGAGTCTCAGGACAGTTCTTATTGGAATAAATGTCGATATCACATCACAAACACCCTCTGCTGGTTTGCCTCTTTCGGAGAGGTGGTTCTCTCCTGGTCAGTGATGGACAGGATACAGCATGGAGGAAACCGACACTGCTCTTGTCCATGCTGTACCTGCTTAGTGGTCAAAGACAGAACTTCAGGACTGTCAATTCAACACCTTAAATGAACTCTTATTTCCTCGTGCAAAGTCTAATGGAGTCACTGGGAGTCTTTGTATTGACTTCAGTGGACTGGTCCCAAAATTCACATTAAAATATATTGCTGTGGGTTGAGTTAAACCTAATTTACACAGTTGTGTGTGACCTCCACCCCGCATTTAAGACAGTTGTAAGAGATAGCTTAGCAGCCCCTTACCTAAAACAATGGAGTTTGGATTATTCAGAGGTTCCACTGAGGATTGTCTTTGCAAAAGGAGGTGTGTGGTGGGGAGGAGAAGAAAACAGACTGAGAGGGAGCAGAAGACACACACATACCCTGGACAAGCTGAAAAAAAGAGACTTGAGGCTATAAACAAAGAAACTATCTCCTCTTATTTTGGTTTCTCCTCTGTTCAGATAAACTGGACTTGGTGCATTACTTGTAAATAAACAAGACTGCATCAAAAGTACCAGACTCCATCATCAGCTTCTACAACAACTGAAAAACCTGAAAGACTCCATATGTTGGCTAGCCTCTCAGGTCAAAAGGTGTGTCAATATGCACAAAATCATGTTCGATAGGATTTTTTGGAGAAGGTTGAGGGTATTTTTCCTGGAATGATGCGAGGCTGCAAAGGAGTTTTTAAAGGTGACTGGCTGGCTGAGTTCCTGTTTGAATGGTAAGTTAAATGCTGCTGGGATTGTTCTTGTATTATTAAGCATGTGATAGGTTTCCTATAGCTTTCTTTGTATTATGTAAATCTAAATAAATAAATAAAATTATGTTTATAGCCTACCACACTTTTAGTGTTATATAGAATCATAGAATATCAGGGTTGTAAGAGACCTCAGGAGGTCATCTAGTCCAACCCCCTGCTCAAAGCAGGACCAATCCCCAACTAATCATCCCAGCCAGGGCTTTGTCAAGCCTGACCTTAAAAACTTCAAAGGAAGGAGATTCCACCACCTCCCTAGGTAACGCATTCCAGTGCTTCACCACCCTCCTAGTGAAAAAGTTTTTTCCTACTATCCAACTTAAACTTCCCCCACTACAGCTTGAGACCATTACTCCTCGTTCCGTCATCCACTACCACTGAGAACAGTCTAGATCCATCCTCTTTGGAAACCCCTTTCAGGTAGTTGAAAGCAGCTATCAAATCCCCCCTCATTCTTCTCTTCTGCAGACTAAACAATCCCAGTTCCCTCAACCTCTCCTCATAAGTCATGTGTTCCAGTCCCCTAATCATTTTTATTGCCCTCCGCTGGATGCTTTCCAATTTTTTTCACATTCTTCTTGTAGTGTGGGGCCCAAAACTGGACACAGTACTCCAGATGAGGCCTCACCAATGTCAAATAGAGAGGAATGATCACGTCCCTCGATCTGCTGGCAATGCCCCTACTTATACATCCCAAAATGCCATTGGCCTTCTTGGCAACAAGGGCACACTGTTGACTCATATCCAGCTTCTCGTCCACTGTAACCCCTAGGTCCTTTTCTGCAGAACTGCTGCCAAGCCATTCGGTCCCTAGTCTGTAGCGGTGCATGGGATTCTTCTGTCCTAAGTGCAGGACTCTGCACTTGTCCTTGCTGAATCAGTAGAGCAGCCCAGAACGTGGGAGGGGACAGGTAACTTAAAGCCACCCTTATCCTCCCTCTGTCTGCGCTTTGTGTTCCGTGTCCGATTGTAAACAGGCAAATTTACTTTGTAAACCATACCAAATCTCTGAGTGACATTGCAAGAGAGTGTTTAGCATGACAAATTCCTAACCATGTCTGTACTCCAAATGCCAGTCTCTTAGACAAATATTAGTCCAGTCGAAAGTGCATTTGTACCACCCTTTGGAAAATGAATGTAAAAATAGCACCCTCTTACCCTGTGGAGCAACTCCTTCAGCGCTGAGTCATATCTGCTGTCTCAAATTGCGTACCCAAAATCATGACACCGAAAATTACAGGACATTTTTGAAACATTAGACCTTAGTGTATAAGAATCCCTTTATGAGAAGGACATTTATTAAAATGTTCTTTCCCTTCAAAGAAGGGAATGGACCCGCAGACATTTGAATGGGCTGAAACCAAAGGACAAATTGTTAATTGGTTGGAGATGTATTATCTGCTTTAGATGCTGAGCTGCAATGTGCACTGCTCAATATGTATCTGTTACCATTTCTCCACCCAACCAACAGTAAGAAAATTCCTTTTATTTTATGATTCTTGAACACAAGTGCCATTGATGGGTGGACTCACTGAGGCTTGGATGCCACCAAAGCTCTAACAGCTGAAGGACCTATAGCATTTGGTTTAGAAGTTTGTGAGGCTAGAGCTACTGAATTTCCATGCACCATTGCTCAGAGGACAGGGTTTTTGCATTCAGAACTTTCTTCAACTGATGTTTGAATAAGTTGATTGGCATAGCAGTGTACAAGAGCATTGCCAATGATAATACATCAAGGAGCTGTGTCTAGTGCCATGTCACATTGGTAATTGGGTTTGACGTAATGAGTCTACCTTCTATCGTTTCTAATTCAGTGGCAGGCTGCCAGATACTGGAAGGCCATTTTGGCAATCTCTCTCCTTTCACCCAAGGTAGTACATGGTTCTTTCACAGTTAGAAACTTTTTATTCGTCCTGATAGCTGGAGGAAATAAATGTTTCATATTATTTGCATTTTGGACAGTGAAGCAGAAAATGCCTCAGGCCTTCCTCTCAAGTGGCCAAGCTGCAAAATCTGGTTCCAGCTCCAAACTTTCCCAAAGTTTAGGGTTGTTTGCTTTTGGGGTTTGGGTTCATGTCCATCTCAATTTAAAGGTGAGCTGCATGTTGTAAAATGTTTGTATTGTGAATGGAGCCTGTATTTTCAGAGAAAAAGTGTGTGTTCTGTACAAAGCTGGTTAAAAAAGACCAGGAGTCACATTCTGTGCTGTGCCTCTAAAAGGCTCAGTGGAGAACCTGCAGGTCAGGAGAAGGGGGCTTAGATGGCTTGACGTTATCTTTGTGCCCTGTGCCCACCCAATCTTGGGCTGCTCTGACAGCTGGAGAATCCACCAGCATAGAGACAGTTCTGGGGACCTAAGTTATTGCAGCCTTCTAGGAAAGCTGTATGCGCTACAGCATTCCTCAGCATTTCAGGAACACCATGTGCTATGGCCTCACTCCCAACACTGTCCTCCTATCCATGGCCCTAGCCGCAACAAGCCCCCTACACTGGGGCTTGCAAGGGAGTTCTCAAGAGGCAACCCTACAGCTGTTTGCACTGTGCCCGAACCAGGGAAATCCTTGCCTGGCTAGTTACAGGGTTTTTCGGATCCCTTTATGCCACTCCAGGCCTTTTATGCAACATCAGGCGGCTAGAGAGAGGGTGAGGATCTCATCTCAGGGATCTGTATTTCTGTCCTTTGTCCGTGAGGAAAATGAAGGGCTTTGACCTTTGTCTCCCCTTTCATAGTAAGCAGTTTCTCCAATCTCTTCCCTTCCTGATGGTTTGCCCCCTACAATGTTAATGTTCTGAACTTTCAATCACAGAAATGGTACCGACAAATTGGGGCTCTGGAGACCTGCAGGTGTTTGTACTAGTCTTAGTAAAAAGCTGCAACATAGGATTGCAAAATGGAGAACGTAGGCTTTTTCTTCTTCCCTCTTTAGTCAATGGGAGCTCTTCCACTGAGGTCTGTAGGATCAGGATCAGGCACAATGCTCACAGATGCAAACAGGAAACCACTGAGTGCTTCTGAGTGTCTTGAAAATTGAATAGTCCAGAAAGCAGATCACAGAACAACTGTGAGCAGTACATACTTCAGAACTGATGTTTGCTACCGGTTTTGGTTGAAAGCTTAAGGAAGCATTGCAAACTCCTAAAAGCATGGTATATTTACTGTTGCTGGCAGAACTACCTGCAACTGGGCAAGGTCCCCCAGATGATGCTGAAGACACTTATTCATTTGTGACATTTGCTTTTCCTCTTACTTTTGTTTGTGTTAACAGTTCACGTAGCCTTAAAGCCTTTATAAGAGACAGTTACTCACCTTGTGCAGTAACGGAGGTTCTTCGAGACATATATCCCTGTGGGTACGCCACTTCAGATGTCGGTGGTCCTAGTACCACTGACTGTAGATTTTCGTAGCAGTGCCTGGTCGGAATGTGTGTGCACAGTAGCTGGTAAGGGGAGGAAATACAAATAAGGAAAAGGGGTTAAACCCCTATTGAATATGCATTAGACAGGGTAACGTCAGCGTAGTGTATTATAAAAGTGGCATCCCAGGGCAGTAGGAGAGAGATGTAGCCCTTAGGAGGGGCCAGAATAATGAGCACTGGTGAAGATGAGGAAGGTGACAATGATGAGGAAGATAATCGCTAACATTTTAGGTTGTTCTTCAAGGGATGGTGTGACTATGGATGTTCAGATGTGTTTTCTGTATTGTCTCTATCTACCTTACTGAGTTAGATAGATAGTGTGTGTGCCTTTGCAAAGTGTGTGTGCCTTTGCTAAATGTAAATTTGAGCTGGGCAAATTCCTTCCTAGCCCCAAATCTAGGGATCTGCTTGATCCTGAGCACGTGAGCACGACACACCAGCCGAGCACTTAAGAAAGAGGACTGAGATGTGTATGAAGGGTACTATTATTCATTAACTTTATTATTATCATCACCACTATCATCTCAAACAGATCCCTTTTGATTATTTTAGGCAGGAAAGCATACTGTTACTGTAATCGGATATCAGGGGTTATCTGTACATTACTTGAGAATGAGGTGGGAAAAGCTATAGCTATAAAGTTATAGACATACAGCATACTCAGGAGCAGACTCTTTTCTAAGCTTCTCTACGGTAGTGTGAAATGAACAGGGAATGTGCTGCTGTGTATGTGTATTGAAAAAGGACAGATTCTTTGCAGTGTTATAGAAAGCTGGAATCACAGCTCTGATATTAAATTGCTACCCTTTGAGCTTATTGGTACAAGTATCTTCAAGCATTAATGGAGCATATGTAAAGTTGATATATAAACCCTTGTGCAGGCTTATTACAGCCTGACCTCACTTCCTGCAACAGTAGTGATCCTTGACCAGACCTTATCACTCAGGAATTTCTCCCCTTCCTTGGTGGATGCCAAAGATGGTGAATGTTTTGCACATTATAGTTTCTGATAGCTGGGACTCGAGAGTGAAAAGGACATAGAGAAACGTTTTTTAAATCTTGACTGGGGCTGTAAGGAGCAACAGGATATGGAGTCTTCCATTCACCATCACTAGATCAGCCCATGTCAGACTTGCCTGAAAATCAATACCGACAGATGGCTGTTCAGTGGCGTAGGTGAAATTGTTCTTTGGTCTCAGTCCAGGGCCTAGCGAACAGGTATCTGTTTTACAGTTGGCACTAGCTGGCACCTTTGTTAACAATCTCAGCAGAGACGCCAAGGACTGAACAGCCCGCAGAGACTGAACTGTCCTCTCAAACCTCCACAACAGTGTTGAGACATATTGGCAAGGTTGTGTGAGGAAATCTGCCCTGCTGCTACCTGCACTGTAACAGTGGTTTAATAGAGGACTTTCGTTTCCAAAGCCATCAGTCTATCATCTTTCACTAGTAGTAAGTTCACATACATATATCTATATATGAATTAACACATTGTCAAGGTTCCTCCCCCACTCTGAACTCTAGGGTACAGATGTGGGGACCTGCATGAAAAACCTCCTAAGCTTATCTTTACCAGCTTAGGTCAAAACTTCCCCAAGGTACAAAATATTCTACCCGTTGTCCTTGGACTGGCCGCTACCACCACCAAACTAATACTGGTTACTGGGGAAGAGCTGTTTGGACGCGTCCTTCCCCCCAAAATACTTCCCAAAACCTTGCACCCCACTTCCTGGACAAGGTTTGGTAAAAAGCCTCACCAATTTGCCTAGGTGACTACAGACCCAGGCCCTTGGATCTTAAGAACAATGAACAATCCTCCCAACACTTGCACCCCCCCTTTCCTGGGAAATGTTGGATAAAAAGCCTCACCAATTTGCATAGGTGACCACAGACCCAAACCCTTGAATCTGAGAACAATGAAAAAGCATTCAGTTTCTTACAAGAAGACTTTTAATAAAAATAGAAGTAAATAGAAATGAAGAAATCCCCCCTGTAAAATCAGGATGGTAGATATCTTACAGGGTAATTAGATTTAAAAACATAGAGAACCCCTCTAGGCAAAACCTTAAGTTACAAAAAAGATACACAGACAGAAATAGTTATTCTATTCAGCACAATTCTTTTCTCAGCCATTTAAAGAAATCATAATCTAACACATACCTAGCTAGATTACTTACTAAAAGTTCTAAGACTCCATTCCTGGTCTATCCCCGGTAAAGACCAGCATATAGACAGACACAGACCCTTTGTTTCTCTCCCTCCTCCCAGCTTTTGAAAGTATCTTGTCTCCTCATTGGTCATTTTGGTCAGGTGCCAGCGAGGTTACCTTTAGCTTCTTAACCCTTTACAGGTGAGAGGAGCTTTCCCCTGGCCAGGAGGGATTTCAAAGGGGTTTACCCTTCCCTTTATATTTATGACACACATGTTAATATTTAGTATATAAAATGAGGACACCAGTTGGGGATCCATAGTTAACACTGGGATTTTCACTTAAAGCTGGGATATTCCTCTTTGTTATGTATGCAAAATCCAGCATATCCTCGCCACAGTTACAGCACTTACTCTCTGAGCATCAAATGAGTTTTTGGATTTTACAAGTTAATCAATTAATTTTATGAGTTAAAATTCATTAAGAATGGGTCCTTTCAGAAATGTAGCATTGGTGTCAGACTTTTTTCTCTCTGAAAGGATCTCACAGATACATCACAACTTCCCATATAGTTAAAACTCATTCTTACTTAACGTATTCTCAACCTTAACTCCTTCTTAATGTAGTTTTTTTGGCCTGGGGATATATACAGGTACACACCACACAACTAAATAACAGAGCTGAAGGATGATTCAGGGGTTATGGCACTATCTTAAAAAGAAAAGGAGGACTTGTGGCACCTTAGAGACTAACCAATTTAAATACAGACTAACACGGCTGCTACTCTGAAACCTGGCACTATCTTAAATTTTAAGTCCCTGCTCTGCCACAGACTTCCTGGGTGACTTTGGGTAAGTCACTTAGCGCCTCTGCGTAATGGGCATAATAGCTCTTCTCTACCTCACAGGGGTGCTGTGAGGAGAAATGCACTACAGACTGTGAGGCATTCAGGTACTGTGGCAATGGGTACTATATAAATGTATTAGAGAGACCGAACAGTGACTGCATTTTAAGCATTGTTAAGCACCCACAATATGCACTGAAGACATGATTGGCACGGAGAACTGGTCCTTTGCTAAGTAAGCATTTAATGCAAACCAGACAGCATGTAGTTAGGGTGCACAATTCTGCAGTGGGTTCCACATGGGTGGACCCCTGTGCCCGTGCAGAGCGCCTCTGCAGTTAATAGGGAAATTGGAATCTGTCCGCGCATTGCAGGACTGGGGCCGTTGCTTGTACTCTATCGATCAATACCACGTGGACCTGCACAGGATACACATGGAAGTCCATCTTAGTTGTAGTTGATCTGCACATCAGGAAGAGAAGTGAGCTGATGGTGTATTGCAGAAGCAAGCAGAAGGATAAGCAAACAAAAGAATAGAAACCAGCAGATCAGTTTTTACTAAAGTAATTGAAATAAGCAGAGGTATTAAAATAAAAGGCCAGAAATAGATAGAGGAAGAGTATGAAACTAAAAGAGCAGAAACAAGCAAACAGATATAACAACAACATAGAAATGGACATAATTAGTAAATTAAAAATAAAATCTAGAAATGAATGAAACATACAAACATATATAGATGTAGACTGTCTTTGTAACCACATAATTATTATTAGCGCTGCCCTCATCCAGTCTATTGACTGACACACTTATTTGTTGCATCATGTCTTAAATTAAGCCTTAAGCATTGGGATAATTTTTCCCTACCTCACAGGGGTGCTATCTTAAAATACATTTGGGGTTGCTAGGTGCTAAAATGCTATGGTAATGGGGGGCATGTAAGTATGATCAATTGGCAGATAGATCGATAGATGATAGATAATGTTGCTTAACAGTTACTGATAGACTTGAGCCCTCAAGATTGCATGGGATTACAAAGCGTTTGTTTTCCATAGTTTGGGATCAGTCACGGTAATTCCTCAAACCCCTCAATTTGGCATCAGATCCCTATTCTCCATCGTATGGAGTCAATAACTTTAACATCTTCATTCATTCACAACTCCATCTTTTCATATTCCCCCTTCTCAGTTCCAATAAATTGGTGTCACCATTGTCACTGCCACTTACCATCAATAAATCAGTCCTCAGCAGTGGATGCATAGAAGTGAGTTTAAAACTATTTTAGCACCCTCCTGTGTTGAAGCACCTGGATTATATCTAAGCCACTTTGCATTATGTTCAAACCACTATTATAACGGCACAAAATGCTTTGCAGAGCCCATGGTGAGAATTCACCACTCTTTGTAGGTAACATCACAGCACACTGATTATTTCAACTTGACCAAACTCATCTTTACCCTGAGTTACCTTTAACACACACATTAATATAGTTACTATTGATGGGACATAATTTCTTTTTATCCCACTGGCTGAAGACTTTGGTTTCCCATCATTCCCCCTGGGGGGAAAGTAGCACCAACGACTTATCGGTACGGGGGCCAACTCTGGCCCCTGGAAGGGGCAGGGACTCGGGCAGAAGGGGTGGGGGTCAGGGTCCCCCAGCCAGCCCTTCCACCCTGCCTGGCCCACGCCACCTGGGGCTCCAGAGGCAATTTAAAGGTAGCAGTAGCAGCAGCGGTGGCCAGAGCCCCGGGCCCCTTTAAATCACTGGCCCTGGGGCAACTGCTCCTTTTGCCCCCGCCCCTGTCATTGGCTGGCGGGGGGGGGAGCAAAAAAGGCAATGATGTTAAAGCACTGCTGCAGCAGCATTCTAAGCAGGGTCCTTTGCCACGGCAGCGCTCTGCCGTCAGCTGGGTATGGGCCGGTACTGTGGGCTACTTTTTACCGGTATGCCGTACTGGGCCGTACCTTCCTGCTTTCACCCCTGATTCCCCCCTATGGAAAGGTCCTATAAAAGGGATGAAACCGATGGTTTTGTAGAGACATAAAACAGGATTTTATAGATTTGCCTTTTAAAATCTACAGAATTTCATTTAGAACTAGATCATTTCTATAGCTTTTTTTTTTTTTAACTGTCCTATAGTCTTCTTCTAATTTTTCTGTGGAGTGTTCAAAAAAAAAAAAACATAGAAAAGTTAGAATTTACTATTTAATTCTATAGGACTTTTCCATATAGATTTTAGCACAGATGAGAAGGAGGTTTATTTTTCTTCTTCTTAGTTTGTTCATTCAGAGCTGTGAATCCTGCAAAAACCTGAACACTTTCTGATAGGTGCTAAGTACCCCAGGATCCTACCAGCTTCAATAGGAGTTGAAGGTGCTCAGCACTTAACTGGTACACAAGACATCTGCAATAGTATAACTGGTTCTTTTTAGAGCTGCCTTAACACCATATCAGTGCCTTAAACTTTCCTCTTGCCCTTTGATCTTGTATTTATTTCTAAAATGTGGCCAGGTCTGTAGCTTGCCTGCATGAAATACAAAACTTGTTCTTCAAATTATCTACTCTGTCACCAAGATCATGGTTGTATTAATGCAGAAGTGCCACCTGTGATCTCTGCTTTTTTTTTTCTTAAAGGGCAGAAAAATCAATGTACATGAGATATGGTGTTATGCCCACTGCACATTCATACTGCAAGCCCGTGCCCTCTGAGATTAAGGAAATAACACGGGGAAAAAAAGATAGAGAGGCAATTGGTAGGCAAGTTGCTATTTTTCATCTAGTTCTAAGCTCTTTGCCTGCTTAGAAAGAAATAGCTTTGCCTCAGTACAAAAGTATCTTTTGTTAAAGGAAGAAAAAGGAGATTGATTTTCTTTCTTAGTGCATAATGGAGAGAAACAGTGCATACAAATTTGATATTATTAAGTGCTGCCTGGTCCTGTATATTTTTGAAGTAATCATAAGGACCTATTATTGTTATTATTTGAGGGTGGGGAGGAAAGGTACATTTTGGTTTCTTTTGTTATCATGTGAAGATTAGTTAAAGATCCAGAATAGGCCAGAAAACTTTCCTGGTAAAGCAAGCTTTACCACCTTCACTCAAGTTAAGCAATGAAAACAGGTACCTGTAGCTTCATTATGACTCCTATGGGAAGAAAGGCATGTTTGGTTACAAACACATATGAACACAGTGTCCCAGGTTAGGATATTCACTTTTAGACTAGGAATGGCTTTACAAATAACATTGCTACCCTGGTTTTCCTCCCAGCTCCACCAGATTTACAACTTTGACTCCAGTAACGTCAATGGGGTTCCACCTGATTTACCTCAGATGGAGTTAGATCAGAATCAGAGCCTGTAATAGGATAAACATTCAGAGCCAGTTATGCCTTGATAGTTGCAGAGCTCCAGGAAGGGGTTGTGCTTCAGAGAGTCATAGTCTCTTCTGGAGCACCTCAGTATACAACAGGGAGGGAGCTTGCTCCTATGTGTTAGCTAGCTCTGCTGGTTAGCACACAAGGAGAGCTGGGATACGGCCCCACCTGTTCTCAGCTCCTCTCTGCTCACTTTTAAGTAGCTGGCTTTCATGGGTTGATAGGAGGGAGCTGCGGTCCATGAAGTGAAAGGTCTGCAATTGTGCTTGGCTGCAGTTTGGGGAGCTCAGAGCTGGGAAAAGGCTCCTTTCACCCTCTCCCTTCCTTGCACAGGAGCCATGATCTGTCTCTAAAAAGTTACAATCACCATAATAAGCTAAGAAAGCCACCTAAAGCAAAAGCCCTGAAGCTGGAAACATTATGACAGCATGCACCTGCTTACAGGGGTTAGTTATTCCGAGTAGACTGGCAGACAATTCCAGAAGAAGAGCTCTCTGTAAGCTCCAAAGTCTGCCTCTTTCACCAACACAAGTTGTCCAGTGAAAGTTATTGCCTTTCCCACCTTGTCTCTCTAATATCCTGGGACTGACACTGCTGCAACCCTGCAGTTCCAGAAGTGCCATTTAAATGGCCTAGTGCCGCTCAATACAGTTGCTGAAATGGATGCACTAAACCAGTTCCTTGTTAGCTGCCCCAGGAAATCTGACTTGATGCTTCACCGGGTGCTATGAAGTGAAATGTCAGTTATGACCTTTCTATTAAAGCAAGTAGAGAATCTCTCTGTTTTAGGTATCTCCAAAGTGCCCATTACCTTCATCCTTCTCACCATCCTCTCCTCAACCTATATCCCTGCCTTTCCTTCTTTGCTCCTGATCCGACTCCCAATCTCTTCTCCTTACTGCTCCCTTCATCTCTTTTTCTCACCTTCTTCCATGCTCTTATTGTATATTAGTACTGACCACGACTGAGCAGCCTCTCTCTTGTCCTCCAAACCCTCCTCCTTTAACAACCTATTCCCACAGAACTTTCCTATCCTTGCCTCACTGCTGTAATCTCCATGCCTTCGCACAGCTGCTCTGCTGTGGTGCGTAGGGATTATTCATATAATTTATATATACAGAAGTATGCATGGAGCGGTACAAATAATAGAGACAGTCAGTGTCCTGAGGCTCTCATCATCTGAACATAAACTGTGCCAGTGCTTTTATGTAGCAAACATGTCCTCTTGCTTGTTGTTGTTTTTTGCAAATGCTGTGTTCATTTACAACACTCCATAAATAACTGATTGAGAATCATAGAACTAATTATTAAGATGATTCAGCTATGCACCTTTGTGCCTATTTTCTGCTTATATGGTTTGCTTCTGGGATGTAGTTACCTAGCAGCAATAACAGGACACCATGCTCATCACAGACCCTTTGCAGTTGTATTTTGTAACTAAACTCAGGTAACAGCCACCCATTATCATGGACTTCAGTGTAACCACTTGCAAACTAGAGAGAGGCTTGCCTTGCATCATTCAAGTCCATAGCCAAACTTTTCCAATGTTCAGGAGTGTTTTAGAGCTGAGATTTTGGTTTTCCCTCCATGATAGAAGCAAGGGGATCAGCTGCAAATTTTGGAACCACATTAGGTGTTTGATTTTGCTTGAAGATATGTTTCAATGCAAAGAAAGCTAGGGAAAGCCTTCCACAATTCCACTTTGCAAAGAACACAAGACAAATCTCAGGGCAGCATCCCCCAGTGATAACTTTTCAGATTTGTTTCCAAATTCCGACACAAGGAATGGTGGTGATCAGCTGTGAGCTGCTGGAAGTGCACTGTGGGTATGTAAATGCGAATGAGCATACCAACCTGGTAAAGAAGGGACACGACATCTTTAAAAAAATATTGTGATAATTATTCTATAAGATTTAATGAGCCTGAAATGTTTAAATTCTCCATAGAAGCAAACACCACTGAGGGCATCTGCAATTACTAAAATAACTTTCCGTGCCCTTACTAAATGATGAATGGTAAGAAGGCTGCCAGTTTTCTAAACTAAGCTTGAGGGATTTCTTGGCTGGTTAAGATGCCTGGCAGGCAGCTTGCTGCAGCTATATTTTGGAATTCCTATTTTGGAAACGGGGGCAGAGAGATTTCTAACTTCTGTTCCAAGAAAGTATTGTACCCATTGTTGGGTACAATAAGCCCTGTTTCTGATTAACCACTCAAAATCCCTAGAGAGTCCTGGAGGCTTGACTATGATATTTTTGAAAAATGTATAAATAGGAATGACTGAGATACAAAGCCACTGAACCAAGGGAAAGACTCCGATTGATTTCCATGGCATTTGGATCAGGCCCTGAATACACTATATAACTGAACGTGTATACTGTGCACTCAGGGATTACTTTAGGACAGCTGCTCTTTCTGCACTGCAGAGAAATAAACAAGTATTATTTTCCAAGTTATATTTTCGTTAGTTGAGGTTAAGTATGAATTGGTTCATGTGTCACTGATTTCTGAAAACAAATTAATAATGGAGACGAACTTGGCTTCAGGGCAGCACCTGCTTCCAATTCAGTTGACTTTCTATTTTTAATTATATTTTATGGATTAAAATTATCACTCAGAAAGCTGCTGAATTTAGTTTTAAGATCACTGTTTGCTTCTCATTCCTAATAAAGAAGCAGAATATGGGTATTTTAGACAAAGGCATTGCAAAAGATCCAAAGATTTCAGGTTTGGATGAGCCCATATCAGATACATTAAATCAGGATACCGTGGGTTTGAATTTACCTAAATCTGGCCCAGAAGAGTCCATATGTCTGAAATCCATCACAGGTGCAGAAAGTGAGGCAGGGGAAAAAGGCCAGTTAAATAAAATCTGCATTTTGGGATCCATTGCTTGGGGCACTGGGACAATTGTTTATCTATGACTGAGGAGTCTCAGATAGGCTTTAGTGGGGAGACATCACAATGATATCTACACTGTGACGTACAACATCAGTCATCTTTAAATCATGCTCAGGGTTCACAGAACAGTACCACCTAAGCCTGTGCCTGTATATCTGAGCAGAGAATGGGAATTTCCTGTAGTGAAGGATTCTGAGATTTGGCTTCATGCTGAATTGGAGCAAAATCCAACAGTTTCAAAATTCTCTGAAAAAGAAACCTCTGGGGGAACGACATGGTTTCATATTGATCAAAACATTTTTTTTGACAAAATCAAAGAGAAAAATGAAAAAAGGATTTTGTTTTGATTTCAACCTTTTTATTTTATAATATATAATATTGCAATTTTTAAGAAAGGAAGCAAAAAGTCATTTCAAAACAGAAAGTTTTGACATTGTCGAGACTCCCTTCCTCAGACCTTTTTTATTTTGGTCTGAAACAAAAATTCTGTAAATTGACATGAGTTTATGAAGCCCTTAGATAGAACGGCATTCTCCAATGGAAAATGCTTGCATCAAAGTTTTCCCAAGTAGCTCCAGTCTTCAGTTCTCTTGTCCCTAACTTAGAAATGTTTGGCAGATGTTACATTCCCCAGCAAAGCAAAAGGCCCAATCAGGTTTAGAAATAAAATGAAAATAAAGCAACTGAGGAAACTCCGGCAGAGACACAATGGAGCAAATGCTCAGACCAGAATCCTGAAACTGTATGTGCACATCTGGTCAGCATGCAAATCCCTCTTCCTGCTCACTGATGGATAATTGGGCCTGCAAAATAGAATTGCACCAAAAAAAGTCAGTTTTTGCATATTCAAGTGCCTGTTTGGGGTGTGCAAATTCAAGTTTCTCAGCAGCTGGCTTTGGTCAGGTAGCTTTACATCTGCAATGAGTTACCTCACTTGGTGAGTACTTTACTCTGTGAATGATTTCTACAGGGCCAAAAAGAATACTTAAGGAATAAGGTATACGCAGCCTGACTAACAGTACATTCTTTGACCCGCTCTATTTAGGAATGAGCCTAAATAAAGAGAGTGAAAATTAGCTGGTTTCAAACTGTAACGTTTCAAAAATTAACATTATTCCAACTTTAGTTTGTAATTTAAGGGCTTTGGCATGGCATTCCAGAAAACAACCTCCTACTCAGGCAGCTTTAAAAACAGGACTATGGCCTTTTAGCTGAAGGTTTGACCCCCCTGTCACTGACTATACTGAGATCACATAGATTATCTGGAAAAATATCTGGATGGGGGGATTGTCAAAATATGTATGAGATGAGATCAATGCAGTGTGAATGTTTCATGAAAACACTCACAGATGAGACCAAACCAAGAAAGTACTTAGATGTCATAAAGGATAAAAGGACCCAAGGGAAAATGATGGCTTAGTCTCAAGGAAACAGACACAAGCAGAAACTTCTTAAATTAAGCTGCTTAGGCATGTGTAAAAATTGTCCCTTCCTCTAATGTTTTTTCAATGTGACACTATGTTTCTCTGTGTTATACGTACTGAAAATAGCTGAAACATAGATATTTGAGATCCAAAGCGCACAGGCTGCCAGACATCACTATATTCTAGAGGGCTGGTGATTTTATACTGTGGACAAGTGGTAGAACTCAGCATCCAGTAGCAGTGCTGGTATTCTCTATCTAGGCACTGTCAAAGCACAGAACAGGCACACTACACACAGTGCCTAAAGGCTGTATTGCAGCTCGAGGACATCTGGCAACTGGAGTCACCCTGGTTATGCACACCAAGAGGACACAGTCTATTCCCCATTCCAAGCCAGGTCAGCGCTACAGGCCAGGGTGGAAGGGAGAATAAGACCTTACCTCATTTTGTCCTTCCCCATTTGTGTTACTAGCACTCAGAGTGGCAAAGGGATTGTGCTTCCAAATGGGATCCCAGCCAGCCTGTCTGTTTAAGGACACAAGAGACCTTCCTGACCTCCACACCACTTGCACATCTGTGCTGGTGCTGGGCAGAATCTGGCCCACAGATTCATCAGTGAATTGTGAAAATAGCAGTTGTGGAAAGCCAAGGATGGTCAGTGGCTATCCCCTCACTCACAGGAAATTCCCATTTCTGATGGATCATCCTTCCTAGGTGCAACAGAGCAAGGAGTAAAATTCACAAGCTTCTTGTTAGTATGCTCTAAAGAGTATGTAAAGTACACTGGATTGTGAGTTTACATGGTGGGCAGCTACACGTTGCTCTTTGGATCTGCGATGGGCACTGCTTTAGCTGCTGAGTTTCTTATGCCTGCAAAATATCTGAGTCACTCAGTTTCACAGTTATTCCTAGCATGCATTGAGAGACAGATTCAAATCCTGAGAATGGCAAGAATAAAGTATTGTTTTCTTTCAAGATGAGCTTGAATCAGATTCAGACACACACACACAATCTGCTGCTTTTGAAATCCAGATTGAGTTCTAGAACCCGATTTTTTTTCCCCTTAAGCCCATGTTCCATCACAATATAAACTGGCATCCTAACCTAGGTTGAAACACTGACTACAGCTATGTGAAAGTTTTAGAGCCTGAAAATCAAGAAAAACAAGACATGTTTTATGCAAACCAGTGCTTGCAAACTTGGAGCTCAAGTTCAAACTGGTCACTAGACTAGGGGTTGGGAAGGTGCCCCAAGTCAGATTGGCCGGGGTCTTGGTGTTTGTTTTTGCCTTGCTTTGCAGGATGGGGTGGGAATAGGATGACCAGACAGCAAGTGTGAAAAATCGGGACGGGGTGGGCGGTAATAGGCGCCTATATAAGATGAAGCCCCAAATAGCGGGACCGTCCCTATAAAATTGGGACATCTAATCACCCTAAGTTTGAATCACCTGCTAGGATCACCAGGGCATAGCTCACCTAATCAATCCACTGGGCTTCTGGCATTGATGACACCACAGTCTCTGCTGTTCTTAACTGTGGCACTCAACGGTTTAGTCCCCTGAGGACAGAAATGCCTTGAATTAACTAAAGTCATTGGGGTCAATCTGCGTGCAACTGAATGGTCAGTGATATAAAGGAGGCCAGACTAGACGATCAAATGATCCCTTCTGCCTGAAGCTCTATAAAACCTTTGCTTGACCCTTGGAGTGAACTCCCTGCTGCCTCTGAATAAGCCATTTTGTGGTTTTAATTTCATTTCAGAAACCAAACGTTAGCGATATTTGATCCCACGGCACATGAGGTCTTACAGGGTAAATGAACCACTGCAGCTCTCCCCGCACAGTGCAGAAGAGCCAAATGGAACCCATTGATTTTGTTCTGAGGTTGGGCTCTGATGAACCTGCAACTAAAAGTGGAGTTTAGTGTGTAGGAAGAATGGAACTGGTTTAAATGGTTTGATGAACCCCATGCAAGCTGGAACTGATGAGCTTCTCACTGCTGTAATTTCAACGCTTGCAGAGCCTATTAAAAGTGATTTTGTAATCTTCAGAGTATGGGGTTGTGTGCAGACCATTAATGGGTCTGACGTCCGTGACATTTATCTCCTTTGAAGTGAGTCAGATACAGTTTCTTTGAAGTATTTGGTGTGGGGACTGTGTGTGGGGGGGAAGACGCATTTGCATTACTGCCTCAATGTGTGAGAATGTCTCAGCTATATGAGGAGGGTTCAGTTGTGCCTTATCAATAATGGAGAGTGAAATGGAACTTCACTCCGGGAGCTCCGGGAGGCTTTGTGTTAGAGCTGGTTGGGAAGTGTCCTTCAGAACGATTTCCCAATTTTTTTTTTGCAGTTTTTTGTAAAATCAAAATTTTCCACATGAAAAACTCTTCTTTTTTTTTTTTGAAAATTTTCTAATGTATAATAGAAATTAAGTATTTTGTTTTGGGTCGATTCATCCCAGTGTGCTTTGTTTTGTTGAACTGGCCTTAAACATTTAGTTTTGAATCAGTTCACTAAAACAATAAACTGCAATTCCCTGTCAACACATTGTCTTTCAGGAGTTGTAGTTCATTCAGTCCCTCATTATCTCCTGTGGGTCAAGCTCACTGGAGGACTGCATTTCCCATAGGGCAAATGAAGATTTCCTTCTTCCCAAGCACTACAAAATGCATCATGGGTGTTACTGGACTCTGGATGCCTCATGGGCAATGTAGTCCAGCCAGGGAGCCTGGACATATGGGCAAATAGGGGCATCAGACTTCTGAACTACAGCTCCCATGAGGCACTGCATCACAATGGGAAAATAGAGTTTAATGTCGAACTGACTTGGAACAAAGTGTTTTGGATCATTTCAACACAATGAAGGAAACATTTAGATTTCAGAAAGTTTGAGATATCCAGTTTAAACTGAAAATGGAAATTTATAAGTTGAAATTGTTCAGAATTTCTGTTCCACAAAAAAATTTGAAATTTCAACTTTTCACCCTGATTTGGGACAAATTCCCTGATTCCCTATGGGACAGGGATTCCATATTTCACTCAGCTCCCCTTTGCCCTGCACTACAAGGCCCTTGGAAAGAGCATATTCACAGCTATACCTCTTCGGAACCTGTGCTGAGGGAAGCTCTGTTTTCTCCTTGTTCCACCCTTCTAGTTCACGAGCATAATTAGCCACAAGCTGAGTCAGATGAACTCGGATTGGAGAGGAGGTGTATCTCTCAGACTCTGACCCAAGCTGGCAGTGGATGAGTTGAGCAGGTGCAGAGCTGAAGTCCTGCTTTACAGTCCTGCCCCCCACTTCCCTTTATTGCTGCTTTGGGCAACATAGACACTCTGAGCACATCATGTTCAGGAAGAGCTAGAACTGCTGAGACAGGCCCACATGACCTCTGCATTTTTGTGTGTCTTGTATTGGCTGTGTTAAGCTTATAGCTCAGCAGAGAGAGTGTAATCTAATGGCTAGAGCAGTAGTTGGCTAGCTCAGGAGGGCTGGGTTCTAACTTAGCTTCTCTTTGTGACTCACAGACTTGTGTGGATGCAGTAAGTCAATTCACTTTATATTGCAACTATCTATCTCCATAATGGGCTCAATAATACTTACCTACTGTTGGGTGCTCAAATCTGACCCAGAGGGCCTAATTTGCCACTGCTTTGTACCTTGTATCATCGTTTACTTCAGGAAAAGGATCACTGCTCAAGTGCAAGTCAGGCCTACATAGTCCAGAAGAGCTCTCCTAGAGAAATCCCTGAATGCTACTGCAGATCCTAGCCATCTCACTGGACATTAACAAACATTAGCAATGTTTCAGAGTAGCAGCTGTGTTAGTCAGTATCCGCAAAAAGAAAAGGAGAACTTGTGGCACCTTAGAGACTAACAAATTTATTTGAAAATAAGCTTTCATTTTACATGGTCAGATCAGTGCTGCATGCATCCGATGAAGTGAGCTGTAGCTCACTAAAGCTTATGCTCAAATACATTTCTGTGTCTCTAAGGTGCCACAAGTATTCCTTTTCTTTTTGCAAACATTAGCAATGAGGATGCAACATGTTTGTAGACTGGCTGATGTGACCATGTAAAATATAGGGCCTTATCTAAGTCCCACTTCAGTCAATGGGAAGACTCTCATTGACTCCAACAAGCTTTAAATCAGGTCCACAAGGCACAGCACAACTTTAAGGATATTGATAATTAAATATGTCTTTTTATGCCATTTAAATATTATCCCTTCTTAATTTAGTGATGGGCAGCATTCCTCAGGGCCTGATCCAAAGCCCACTGGTGTCAATGGAAAGACTCACATTGATTTCACTAGGTTGTGAATCAGGTACCTGGTGAATAGATGTATTTCTATTATGTCTTTTACAACTATTCTGTGGGGAGGATAAAGCTGTTATAGACAAATCTCTTGTATTTTCAGGCAAATCTTGCAGGTCTCTTCTGTGACTAACAATAGAAAGTATAGTTTTTAAAGGTGGTCTGTATTTGCATGACACAAATCTAGACTGTAGAGCTGTATTGTTTTAGTTCACATACTAGCAAGCTATAGAAAGAGGGGGATTATAAAATTATTTCAGATAAATAGAGGAAGTTCTTAAACCCCCCCCCCATGTCACTTGTCACTGTTAGGATAGGACAAATAACACTCAGCGGAATACGTTTAATTACTGATAGCTGGCTGGAGGCCATGAAATTTTGAAAAGAAATAACTAAATAAACCCCACTCACATCGCTTAAACAGGAGACGACATCTTTGAATTTTAATTAGAATTTCCACTTAAAACCCATGGAATGTAAATACGGTTTTGGACATTCCTGAGGCAATCAAAAAGCCTCCCTTCCAATTTATTACGTTCAGCTAATAAGTCTGAAAAAAGGCTTTATGCTGCCTTGTCACTTTGTATTATTAGTAACGCACATCGTGCCTAAGTACTGCATTCTGACCGGTACTGATGTGCCTGGATAGATGCTGGGAAAGGGTAGGACAAAGCTCCTGGAAATAACCCTGGGAGATTTCGTGGACAACAGTATGGTTGTGGAGGGTGTTTGTATACTTACCTACCACTCAATGCTTGCCTCTATGCTTTCCTGTCTATTTTTACTGTCTTGGGTCCTCTTTCTTTTGGGGGCTAGATTGTGCCTTTAGGCAAAGCCCTGAGCAAGTGAGAGATGTACGCTACCCCATGGAAAAAATTTTGAAGGAGAAAGTAGTTAAGGACATTGAAGTCAATGGTAAATGGGACAAAATACAACGTGGTTTTACAAAAGGTAGATTGTGCCAAACCAACCTGATCTCCTTCTTTGAGAAAGTAACAGATTTTTTAGACAAAGGAAACACAGTGGATCTAATTTACCTAGATTTCAGTAAGGCGTTTGATAATGTGCCACATGGGGAATTATTAGTTAAATTGGAAAAGATGGGGATCAATATGAAGATTGAAAGGTGGATAAGGAATAGGTTAAAGGGGAGACTACAACGGGTCCTACTGAAAGGTGAACTGTCAGGTTGGAGGGAGGTTACCAGGGGAGTTCCTCAAGGATCAGTTTTGGGACCAATCTTATTTAATCTTTTTATTACTGACCTCGGCACAAAAAGTGGGAGTGTGCTAATAAAGTTTGCGGATGATACAAAAAGCTGGGAGGTATTGCTAATTTAGAGAAGGACCGGGCTATCATACAGGAGGATCTGGATGACCTTGTAAACTGGAGTAACAGTAATAGGATGAAATTTAATAGTGAGAAGTGTAAGGTTATGAATTTAGGGATTAATAACAATAATTTTAGTTATAAGCTGGGGACGCATCAATTAGAAGTAACGGAGGAGGAGAAGGACCTTGGAGTATTAATTGATCATAGGATGACTATGAGCCGCCAATGTGATATGGCTGTGAAAAAAGCTAATGCGGTCTTGGGATGCATCAGGAAGGTATTTCCAGTAGGGATAAGGAGGTTTTAGTACCGTTATACAAGGCACTGGTGAGACCTCATCTGGAATACTGTGTGCAGTTCTGGTCTCCCATGTTCAAGAAGGATGAATTCAAACTGGAACAGCTACAGAGAAGGCTACTAGGATGATCCGAGGAATGGAAAACTTGTCTTATGAAAGGAGACTCAAGGAGCTTGGCTTGTTTAGCCTAACTAAAAGAAGGTTGAGGGGAGGTATGATTGCTCTCTATAAATATATCAGAGGGATAAATACTGGAGAGGGAGAGGAATTATTTAAGCTTAGTACCAATGTGGACACAAGAACAAATGGATATAAACTGGTCATTGGGAAGTTTAGACTTGAAATTAGACGAAGGTTTCTAACCATCAGAGGAGTGAAGTTTTGGAATAGCTTTCCAAGGGAAGCAGTGGGGGCAAAAGATCTATCTGGCTTTAATATTAAACTCGATAAGTTCATGGAGGAGATGGTATGATGGGATAACATGGTTTTGATAATTAAATATTCATGGTAAATAGGCCTAATGGCCTGTGATGGGATGTAAGATGGGGTGGAATCTGAGTTACCCAGGAAAGAATTTTCTGTAGTATCTGGCTGGTGAATCTTGCCCATATGCTCAGGGTTTAGCTGATCGCCATATTTGGGGTTGGGAAGGAATTTTCCTCCAGGGCAGATTGGAAGAGGCCCTGGAGGTTTTTCGCCTTCCTCTGTAGCATGGGGCACAGGTCACTTGCTGGAGGATTCTCTGCTCCTTGAAGTCTTTAAACCACGATTTGAGGACTTCAATAGCTCAGACATAGGTGAGATTTTTCAGGAGTGGGTGGGTGAGATTCTGTGGCCTGCGTTGTGCAGGAGGTCAGACTAGGTGATCATAATGGTCCCTTCTGACCTTAGTATCTATGAATCTATGAGCATCTATGTCAGGAGTACCCAAATAGGCATTGTGCCTCAGAGAAACAATTTTCTCCCAGCTTCCTCTGAGTAGTTGAGTCTATGCCAGCAGCACTGGTTGATCTGTAAGGAGAAAAGCAGGGAAGGCTCTGTTCCTCCCCATGCATTCCTCATGTTCCTGTAAGTGAGTGAAGAGTGCCTGCTTATCCAATCACAGCATAGCCCTTAACCTTTTAACAACTGTTTCCCATTTCCCAACAAGATAACTACACATGGTCAGCTGCACGTACTCTCCACAGCACCAATCTGCTGTTCCCTCCTAAAGCTTTTGCAAAGCCAAGCGATGGTAAAAATATTCTGTAAGTCAGGCTTCTGGAACTTGTAAAATTATATATATAGTCCCTGAGTTTCCTTTTTCTGCAACTGAAGGGTTGTGGGAAGCAACAAAGTTGGTGAGCTGCATCCTTTTCATGCAGGTGAACTGAAACAGAGCAACCATTATTAATCTATGTAGGAAGATACAAGAGCGAGCAAATGTCATGGCTGCATGCATTCCTTCCAACAAAAAGTAAGTACATATCTCTATGCTCATTAGATGTGTCCCCCAGACTTCTGGCAAGTTGCCAGTCTGTCCCTTAGTGTGACAAAAGCATGGGTGCTCTCTGCTCTAGAATGCTGATGTTCTAATATGTGCAGGTGGGCATTAATGTGACACAGTTGTAAGGGACTTATTCATAACAAGAAAATTATTCTACCATGATTTCCCTGCTGTATTTCCCCTCCGGCAGTTGAATTGGTGTTCTGTGGGTGAAGTGATCTGGTAGAAGCTTGTGGGTATGAATTTTAATGGCGCACAAGAGAGGATCAAAGTAGAGGGCTTTTGTCATGAGTGAAAAGAAAAGGAGGACTTGTGGCACCTTAGAGACTAACCAATTTATTAGAGCATAAGCTTTCGTGAGCTACAGCTCACTTCCTCAGATGCATATCGTGGAAACTGCAGCAGGCTTTATATATACACAGAGAATATGAAACAATACCTATTCCCACCCCACTGTCCTGCTGGTAATAGCTTATCTAAAGTGATTTCCAGCACAAATCCAGGTTTTCTCACCCTCCACCCCCCCACACAAATTCACTCTCCTGCTGGTGATAGCCCATCCAAAGTGACAACTCTTTACACAATGTGCATGACAATCAAGCTGGGCTATTTCCTGCACAAATCCAGGTTCTCACATCCCCCCCACCCCCATACACACACAAACTCACTCTCCTGCTGGTAATAGCTCATCCAAACTACCTGGGATATTCTATCTACTACCCAAGATCCATAAACCTGGAAATCCTGGGCGCCCCATCATCTCAGGCATTGGCACCCTGACAGCAGGATTGTCTGGCTATGTAGACTCCCTCCTCAGGCCCTACGCTACCAGCACTCCCAGCTACCTTCGAGACACCACTGACTTCCTGAGGAAACTACAATCCATCGGTGATCTTCCTGATAACACCATCCTGGCCACTATGGATGTAGAAGCCCTCTACACCAACATTCCACACAAAGATGGACTACAAGCCGTCAAGAACACTATCCCCGATAATGTCACGGCTAACCTGGTGGCTGAACTTTGTGACTTTGTCCTTACCCATAACTACTTCACATTTGGGGACAATGTATACCTTCAGATCAGCGGCACTGCTATGGGTACCCGCATGGCCCCACAGTATGCCAACATTTTTATGGCTGATTTAGAACAACGCTTCCTCAGCTCTCGTCCCCTAAAGCCCCTACTCTACTTGCGCTATATTGATGACATCTTCATCATCTGGACCCATGGAAAAGAAGCCCTTGAGGAATTCCACCATGATTTCAACAATTTCCATCCCACCACCAACCTCAGCCTGGTCCAGTCCACACAAGAGATCCACTTCCTGGACACTACAGTGCTAATAAACAATGGTCACATAAACACCACCCTATACCGGAAACCTACTGACCGCTATTCCTACCTGCATGCCTCCAGCTTTCACCCTGACCACACCACACGATCCATCGTCTACAGCCAAGCTCTGCGATACAACCGCATTTGCTCCAACCCCTCAGACAGAGACAAACACCTACAAGATCTCTGTCAAGCTTTCTTACAACTACAATACCCACCTGCAGAAGTAAAGAAACAGATTGATAGAGCCAGAAGAGTTCCCAGAAGTTACCTACTACAGGACAGGCCTAACAAAGGAAATAACAGAACGCCACTAGCCGTCACCTTCAGCCCCCAACTAAAATCCCTCCAATGCATTATTAAGGATCTACAACCTATCCTAAAGGATGACCCAACACTCTCACAAATCTTGGGAGACAGGCCAGTCCTTGCCTACAGACAGCCCCGCAACCTGAAGCAAATACTCACCAACAACCACATACCACACAACAGAACCACTAACCCAGGAACTTATCCTTGCAACAAAGCCCGTTGCCAATTGTGCCCACATATCTATTCAGGGGACACCATCACAGGGCCTAATAACATCAGCCACACTATCAGAGGCTCGTTCACCTGCACATCCACCAATGTGATATATGCCATCATGTGCCAGCAATGCCCCTCTGCCATGTACATTGGTCAAACTGAACAGTCTCTACGTAAAAGAATAAATGGACACAAATCAGATGTCAAGAATTATAACATTCATAAACCAGTCGGAGAACACTTCAATCTCTCTGGTCACGCGATCACAGACATGAAGGTCGCTATCTTAAAACAAAAAAACTTCAAATCCAGACTCCAGCGAGAAACTGCTGAATTGGAATTCATTTGCAAATTGGATACTATTAATTTAGGCTTAAATAGAGACTTGGAGTGGCTAAGTCATTATGCAAGGTAGCCTGTTTCCTCTTGTTTTTTCCTACCCCCCCCCCCCAGATGTTCTGGTTTAACTTGGATTTTAACTTGAAGAGTGGTCAGTTTGGATGAGCTATTACCAGCAGGAGAGTGAGTTTGTGTGTGTATGGGGGTGGGGGGGATGTGAGAACCTGGATTTGTGCAGGAAATAGCCCAGCTTGATTGTCATGCACATTGTGTAAAGAGTTGTCACTTTGGATGGGCTATCACCAGCAGGAGAGTGAATTTGTGTGGGGGGGTGGAGGGTGAGAAAACCTGGATTTGTGCTGGAAATCACTTTAGATAAGCTATTACCAGCAGGACAGTGGGGTGGGAATAGGTATTGTTTCATATTCTCTGTGTATATATAAAGCCTGCTGCAGTTTCCACGATATGCATCTGAGGAAGTGAGCTGTAGCTCACGAAAGCTTATGCTCTAATAAATTGGTTAGTCTCTAAGGTGCCACAAGTCCTCCTTTTCTTTTTGCGAATACAGACTAACACGGCTGTTACTCTGAAACCTGTCATGAGTGAATAATTATTCCTCACCCTGTGATCCTCAGTTCCAGTGTATCTTGTAGAGAAAAAAATGAGACCATGTGTTGTGTGTTTGCTGTGCAGGCAGCAGAAAAACCGGCCTGAACTGTAGAATCATTTGTTAGGGTTGAAGAGAGAATGGAAAAAAAATGTACAATGTGATCCATTTGGATTTGAAAGCAAGTTCAGATTCAACGTTTTGCCTTATACTTTTGTATTTGTTTCCTCTGATTTTTTTTTACTAGTGTGAATTCTCTCCCCATCTCCAAAAAGCAAATTAAGCTTGAATATTCAGCAAAAAAGAATTTGAAATTAAATCATGGGAAATGTGCAATTCATGCAGTGTTGGTTAGCGGTGTACTTCATTCAGCCAAAGAACAGAAATTAATACCACAGACTCATGTAATTCATCATAAAGGGGCAAATGACAAATATCTGCTTTGAACTAATTGCAAACCAAGATCTATTTACTGAAGACATTCATGAGTATTTTCAAATAATATTTAAATATTCACTGAGGACCAAAAGGAAAGATGGCAAAATTCATCAACTAAAATGTTGTGTTGCAAATCATTAATTCAACTCCAGCATTTCTACAAAACTTTATCACAGTTGCTAAATCATACATCACACAAACAGGGGTAAATGACTGCCAGTTACTTTCTACTTCAGATATTTTTTCTAATTTACAATAATTTATGGAAAATACTATGTGAAGTAAAGTAAATTTCTGTTTCCAAACTTCTTCTTTATTCTGGTTTATTGTCAAGATTATTTATGGTATCAGGATTATTTATGAGTAGTGTGGTCTGGTTTTGGTAATAGAGTCACAGAAACAGAGATGTGCAAAGATAAAAGATAAGGTTGAGGGTTAAGATGTGAGAACGCTTTATGGGGAATAGACAGTGAAGCCTGAATGAGACAGGATGGCTATGGAGCAGGGAGAACTCCAAATATGAATGAAATATGCTCCACCTACTGAAAGCTCAAGTGCTTGAGGTCCAGACAGATTGAGTAAAGAGTGGATGGGAAGGTGAAATCCACACAACCAAATCTCAGGAGCTGGGTGTGATGTTGCTGCACAATGCTCCTCCTTCACCTTTGTCTGCTATTCTAGTTTATGGGCTGGGATTGCACGGGCCACTTGCATGGAGTACTGGGGTTAGAGTCCACATCTGCAGACCTTTCCATGGCCCAGATACTGCCCATCACCACTTGTGGCCAGCACTGGGGTGCCACAGAAACCCTTCTCCAAAGCTCAGACTTCTCTATATGGCTGCTCCTCCTCCACAGACCCTGCTGTGAAATGCCAATACATAATGCTGAGGGTCTTTGGCTTGTTCTCCGTCTCAGGGATGAATTTCACCCTACAAGAATATGATAAAGAAGTAGATCTTAAGTATGTCTTCAGTGCCATAACCCTGCCACTTCTCCAGGCAGGCCTAGAAGCTTCCAGAAAAAAAAAATACTATGTAGACAAGGACTGGATTTCTAATGTAAAAAACAAGCATGAACATCAACTGAAAAAAGGCTTTATACATCATAACTAATCCAGGGCCAGATACTCAGCTGGTGCAAATCAGTAGATCTATTGACTTCAATGGAGTTATGCCAGTTTACACTAGTTGAGATTCATGGTCCCAAATTGGACAGAATCCCCTGCCATTTGTTTTGCTTTACAGGGCATCTTTAAACTTAATTGGTGTGGACATAGGGGAAAGGGAAGATTAAAGAGATTTGTGCGTGAATTCTCCTACGCAGTCTGAATATGACCTTCAGTTCCATGCGGCTTGTTTGCGTCTGTGTGTCAAGAAAGGTATTTATACCTCTCTATTTTTGCCAAACTATTTGTTTCTACATTTTCACTCCTAATCTGCGCCTCATCTGTCTGAAATCTGCATCTCAACTGACTCCTTACTGGGAGCACTTTACATTACAAAAATATGAAAAGGGAGCGAGGGGGGAGATTGGGTGCGAGAAGCAGAGAAGGAGGTGAAGAAAAAGAAGGGAAGGCAGAAAAAGAGATGCAAGAGGGACCTTAGAGATAGGATAAGAGAGCAAGGAAATAGCCTTTGGAAGAAAAGAGAGAGAATTTGAAAGTCACAATAGCATGAATAGAAGAACGCGGGAGGTATGGATCTCATTCATTAGAATGAACATTGTACCTGCTGGAATACAACCTTCCTTCTCAGTAGGTCAGCCCACTCCATGGCCATAATCAATACTGTTCTGTAGTTTGAGCCACGTGGACAGCTGCAGATATTTTTGGCTGGCTTGGGTCTTTTGTTCTCGAGTGAGAGGATGGAAAAGTTACAACTCTCTTTATTTTATATATTTAGTTTTGTCCCTTAACTTATGATTAGGAACCTTGGAGCAAAGAAAGTTGAATAAGGACCTCAGCTGATATAAATTGGTGTAGCTCTATTGAAATAAATGAAGCTCTATTTACATCTGCTGATGATTTGGCCAATAAGTTCCAAAAACTTTAGTTTCTTTCAGAAAGGTGTCTTATGTAGCTGGTGAAAATTAGAAATAATTATTTAAGGTAACTTTTTTCAGATCTTGCATAGGAGGGTATATATATTTTAATTAGGAGTTTTAGTGAAAGTTATATTCATTTCTCCTTTTGAACCATATATTTGTCAGGGTTTGGAGAAAAATGCCAAATGTTTTGAAATATATTTCTGGTTGCCAAATAACATTTGGTTTGATTAATACATTAGCAAAATACTCTACCATAATAAAGTGAGCATTACCGTATTATTAAGCTAAGTACATAAATTTCAAATGTCATTTCTTACCTGCCTTATTGTTATTTTACATATTGTACTTCCCACCCAGTATCTTAATTAACTGCATAGCCTTACTACTTCCCAATGACTCCAGAGAATTTTAAACCTTTGGAAGACTCGCTTTGTGGTTAACAATCTAAATTAGGCCATTGTCTTATTATGACAGACAAAATATAATATTAACAACGGGTGAATTATTGTGGCAGGCACCTCTTGGCACTTATAGTTAAAGTTCTATTTTAAATTCCATTTTTACAAGCTCACGCTTTCCAAAACAAACACTTTGACAGCTGTAATTTTCTATGCGTGTGTAACCGGCTGTGCAGTCCGTGTTCCACATCTCCATCAAGTGACTTGTGCACAGAGGATATGAGTCTACCACTGCTACCATCTAGAGGAGATGCTCCTGTAGCCCAAGTGATAGAGTCTCATGCTTTTAGCACTGAAGACACTCTTTGGTGATGAGTCATTACAGTTGATCTATGCCATGTGCAATACTTCAGGAAAGTATGAGACATATCCCTGAGGCTGGGATTTTTAGGAAAATTGAAGGGACTATCCAGAGAGTTGGGTATATAAAATATAATCCTCATCTATCTATCTGTCTATCTATCACATGTTCTTGAATAGAGCTATAGCATAAATGATAGAAGTTTGAAATCTGAAACTTTTAGTCTGGACATAGTTCCCATGCTGAAGACTAGTTCCTTTTCAAGTGGAACATCATTTCTGAGAGTATCAGTGAGCTTTTGCTAAGCATCATTGTATATTCTTTCTTCCCAGGACTGCTGCTGGGGCAGTCTGTATAATTGTAAAAGCCTGTGTGAAATATATGCCCCCAAATCCACCTTTTCCCATAAACCAAAAGCCTTGTCAAATTTAAAGCCCTAGAACTGAAGTCCTCTATCCACAGAACAATTACAAAACAGGCAGAAGTGGTGCAGACTTTTCTATATTGTCCCAGCAGTTAGTCTCATCTGCGAGCAGGGTTAGTCATGGCACATGCTATCCTTGGCCTCTCAACTGAGACTAAGAAAGTGGCAAATTAGTTTCATGGGGGTGGTGTGAATACCTGCCACACTGGGTTTTGGGAAATTGGGTTTATATTCTGATATGAAGAATAGTGGTGCATAATCCTCTATCCCTTTGCCAAAGCTTTTCTGAAAAGTCTGGAAATCTCATAATACTATCTACAAGCACAGACTGGGTGCAGTTGTTGTGTGACTTCCTGAATAAAATTTAATACAAATAGCAATTGCAAATAAAACCAAAGGGCCTGAGTATCAGCTTTATGGTTCATATCCCTTCCTTTGCACTATTTCCTCTCTCTAAATGATGGCTATTCCTTCCATCTCATTAGGAAACATTTTAAGTTGCCAACAGAACTATCTGGGGGGTTCAGAATACTAGATCTGGTCAAAAATTTCAGTCAATTCCCCGCCCCCACCCCCACTCCCCGAAAATGGCGTTTCAATTTACAGGAATTTTTCACCAAGAAAACTCTAGGTTTTGTCAAAAAATGCAGTTTTGTGTTCAAGCACTAAAACCCTCCAAACCCCACACTGGGCCCAAAGGGATTAAAAGACAATAATGAGCCCTGGTAGCCCCACCCCTCCAGAACTTCAGAGCATACTCCAACTGGAGAGGAAGCATAAAGGGAGTAATTCAGCTCAGAAGGGGAAGGATGTCTCACCTACCTCAGGGCTCCTGAACAAGGGTGCCAAAGAAGCCTCCCTGTGAGGAAAAAGATCGTAAGCTGAGCCCAGCTGGGGCTGAAGGTCTTTTGCTCTCCTATACTGGACTTGGAGACCTGGGGGGATTGTAGGAAGTGACCTAGAGAGACAACTTTGAGGACACTCCATGGTGCAGGAACCTGGTGGAGTGAGAGGTCGTGGGCTCCTTTACCAACTGCACTTGTTGCAGGAGGGGCATAAGCCTCATTTCTACCCCTACTCCTTCTGTAGTAAGGAGAGGGTAAGGACATTGAAACCCCTGCGGTGAAGTTAAGCCACATACAAGGCTTATGAACTGGACTGAAAGCCTTTTCTGCTGGAAAGTGAGACTGGAAACTGGGTGCATTACCCACTAAGTTGCCTGGCCCTCCAAGCACTTTATTATATGCATCCTTAGAAATAATAGTCACTAAACACCCAGGGATATTTTATTTGCCTTTTAAACTGACAATAGCAATGAAGTTGTTCCACAAAGTGCACAATCCATAATTGCACATTTGGCGAAGGAGTTAAAAATCACTCTGTGGCCTCATCAATACCACTGGGATTCACGTGATTTTCACAAACAAAATGCATTCACACATCACTTAAATTATTATTATTGTTGTTCAATCATCCAAGAGTGTGCTAGATACCTCAAAACACAACTACAGAAAGGGATCCCTATTCTCTTTTGCCCTGCATCTTTTCTAGTCATTGTTAGCCATGCAAACTTGGTGTAAACTGCTTCCGTTCTGATTTAATACACGGCTTGTAGAGAAGCAATGGATGAGGCCTTGAGTCACCTCCTTGAAGAGCATACAATCTAGATTTAACATGACATATCAATGTCATAATCAAGAAGCAAAAGGGACAGTAGGAGAAAGGAGAAAAACAAGAGTAATAATATCATCTCTGGGTTGTCCATCACCATAGTATCTGAGCATCTATAATAATAATTACTCATATTTTGTTTTCTTGCTTTACTCCCACTCATGTGTCACACACAAAATCAATCTGTTAGTCCCCAAAATGTCTATCACCACAGAATCAAAGCATCTGTATCTAAATATCACTACAAATGTTAACGCAGAGCCAGATGTTTATCTAGTATAAATAGGTGAAGCTCTACTCACATCCAGGGAGCTGTGTTGACTTAAATCAGCTGAGGATATGGCCTCAAGTCTTCTCATTCCAACCAATTAACTTTTTGATACAGCAGTTGCAAATTCATAGATTCATAGATATTTAGGTCAGAAGGGACCATTATGATCATCTAGTCTGACCTCCTGCACAATGCAGGCCACAGAATTTCACCCACCACTCCTAAAAAAGACCTCACACCTATATCTGTGCTATTGAAGTCCTCAAATTGTAGTTTGAAGACCTCAAGGAGCAGAGAATCCTCCAGCAAGTGACCCGTGCCCCATGCTACAGAGGAAGGCGAAAAACCTCCAGGGCCTTCCAATCTGCCCTGGAGGAAAATTCCTTCCCGACCCCAAATATGGCGATCAGCTAAACCCTGAGCATATGGGCAAGATTCATCAGCCAGATACTACAGAAAATTCTTTCCCGGGTAACTTGGATCTTACCCCATCTAAAAACCCATCACAGGCCATTGGGCCTATTTACCATGAATATTTAATTACCAAAACCATGTTATCCCATCATACCATCTCCTCCATAAACTTATCGAGTTTAATCTTAAAGCAAGATAGATCTTTTGCCCCCACTACTTCCCTCGGAAGGCTATTCCAAAACTTCACTCCTCTGATGGTTAGAAACCTTCGTCTAATTTCTAATCTAAATTTCCTAGTGGCCAGTTTATATCCATTTGTTCTTGTGTCCACATTGGTATTGAGTTTAAATAATTCCTCTCCCTCTCTGGTATTTATCCCTCTGATATATTTATAGAGAGCAATCATATCTCCCCTCAACCTTCTTTTAGTTAGGCTAAACAAGCCAAGCTCCCTGAGTCTCCTTTCATAAGACAAATTTTCCATTCCTCGGATCATCCTAGTAGCCCTTCTCTGTACCTGTTCCAGTTTGAATTCATCCTTCTTAAACATGGGAGACCAGAACTGCACACAGTATTCCAGGTGAGGTCTCACCAGTGCCTTATATAATGGTACTAAAACCTCCTTATCCCTACTGGAAATACCTCTCCTGATGCATCCCAAGACGACATTAGCTTTTTTCACAGCCATATCACATTGGCAGCTCATAGTCAACCTATGATCAACCAATACTCCAAGGTCCTTTTCCTCCTCCGTTACTTCTAGTTGATGCGTCCCTAGCTTATAACTAAAATTCTTGTTATTAATCCCTAAATGCATGACCTTACACTTCTCACTATTAAATTTCATCCTATTCCTATTACTCCAGTTTACAAGGTCATCCAGATCCTCCTGTAGGGTATCCCTGTCCTTCTCTAAATTAGCAATACCTCCCAGCTTTGTATCATCTGCAAACTTTATTAGCACACTCCCACTTTTTGTGCCCAGGTCAGTAATAAAAAGATTAAATAAGATTGGTCCCAAAACTGATCCTTGAGGAACTCCACTGGTAACCTCCCTCCAACTTGACAGTTCACCTTTCAGTAGAACCCGTTGTAGTCTCCCCTTTAACCAATTCCCTATCCACCTTTCAATTTTCCTATTGATGCCCATCTTATCCAATTTAACTAATAATTCCCCATGTGGCACAGTATCAAACGCCTTACTAAAATCTAAATAAATTAGATCCACTGCGTTTCCTTTATCTAAAAAATCTGTTACTCTCTCAAAGAAGGAAATCAGGTTGGTTTGGCACGATCTACCTTTTGTAAAACCATGTTGTATTTTGTCCCATTTACCATTGACTTCAATGTCCTTAACTACCTTCTCCTTCAAAATTTTTTCCAAGACCTTGCATACTACAGATGTCAAACTAACAGGCCTATAATTACTTGGATCACTTTTTTTCCCTTTCTTAAAAATAGGAACTATGTTAGCAATTCTCCAATCATATGGTACAACCCCTGAATTTACAGATTCATTAAAAATTCTTGCTAATGGGCTTGCAATTTCTTGTGCCAATTCTTTTAATATTCTTGGATGAAGATTATCTGGGCCCCCCGATTTAGCCCCATTAAGCTGTTTGAGTTTCGCTTCTACCTCAGATATGGTGATGTCTACCTCCATATCCTCATTCCCATTTATCATGCTACCATTATCCCTAAGATCCTCTTTAGTCTTATTAAAGACTGAGGCAAAGTATTTGTTTAGATATTGGGCCATGCCTAGATTATCCTTGACCTCCACTCCATCCTCAGTTTTTAGCGGTCCCACTTCTTCTTTCTTTGTTTTCTTCCTATTTATATGACTATAGAACCTTTTACTATTGGTTTTAATTCCCTTTGCAAGGTCCAACTCTACTTGACATTTTTCACATAATGTAAAGCCACCCCAAACCCAGCTGGTTTCAGGTTATATTAGGAACTCAAAACTCAGCCCATGTTCATTGAAATCTTACTAAGATTCACAAGCTTTCCAAGAGAATTTTGAAGGACCCTTGCCCAGTTTCAAGTAAACCTGAGCCAGATAGTGGTTCCATATTCAAATAATGCAGAACTCACTGGTTCATATGTTTTGCATGATAGCAGGTGAAACTGTAGTGAAGCCCTAGCAGTGACTGGAGCGTTGGGGTTTGTTCATCTCTGAGACTTGAAGCACAATTCAGTGGGTTCAGAAAGGGAACCAGAAATGTTCATACAAACCCCCACGAAGCAAAACTGGTGAGTTTCAGCAGCAACAATACTTCCTGGTCACTTGAAATGCAGGAGATGACTTCTCAAGAGCAATAAGTACAGCGAATTCTTGACCAGCTGGATGGAATGGGAATTGGGGTTTTTGTTTGTTTGTTTGTTTTGCTTGCGACGAGGAGGGAGAGTTTTTGAAAGTCAGTGATGCACATCTATGACCATCTTCTCATTATAAGGTTTTGTGGTTTTTTTGAACAAACAAACTTCAGAAAATTAAGGTTTTTGTTTTGTTTTGTTTTATTTTTTTACACTTAAGCTACAGGATATGGCCAGAACCAGAACTCAAACCTCTCTGGGCTAGACTTTGCCCTTGTCTTACTTGGTTCAGCAATGATCCTTTCAGAGTACCCTTGCTCAGCTTACCTGGATCCTGGCTCCCACTTCGGGGGGGGGGGGGGGGGGACTACAGCTCCTGATTCCCATTGCTAGCAATCTGGCAACTAGGAGGCGGAAAGGGGAAAGGAGTGGATGGGGCCTTGACTCTATTCCATACTGTGATGGATTCCTCCCAGGGTGTCACCTAGAACTGGGGTACCACTGAGCCCACCTGACCCCCAGCATGGGTTTCTTTTACACTAAACTACTGTGACAGGCCCTCAAGCCCCCTCCAGGTAGGGACACACCCAGGTATAGCTACACACCGATGCCGAGATCAGCTCTGTATGGGAAGGCTCAGCTAAGGCTCCTCCCAGTTCCTAAGGAACCCCCGCCCCCCCGGAGTGTAAATCCAAAATTATACCATCTTGCACTGCACAGAGAACTGTATCATGCACATTGTGTAAAGAGTTGTCACTTTGGATGGGCTATCACCAGCAGGAGAGTGAATTTGTGTGAGGGGGTGGAGGGTGAGAAAACCTGGATTTGTGCTGGAAATGGCCCATCTGATGATCACTTTAGATAAGCTATTACCAGCAGGACAGTGGGGTGGGAGGAGGTATTTTTTTCATATTCTCTGTGTATAAATAAAGTCTGCTGCAGTTTCCACGGCATGCATCCGATGAAGTGAGCTGTAGCTCACGAAAGCTCATGCTCAAATAAATTGGTTAGTCTCTAAGGTGCCACAAGTACTCCTTTTCTTTTTGCGAATACAGACTAACACGGCTGTTACTCTGAAACAGAGAACTGTATAGTGTAAGCTCATGAAATTTCCCTCCTCCCTCAAGATGGAGAAGAATATACACCACTTTATGCCCCAAGTTATGATTTCCACACACTGGTTTTAGACAAAACAAAACAAGTTTATTAATTACAAAAGATAGATTTTAAGTGATAATAAGCGATAGCAAACAGATCAAAGTAAACAAAACCACAATCTAAACAATCTATTATACTAAAGAGATTGGATATGAATAGCAAATTCTCACCCTAATTGTTGATTTAGACAGTTTGCAGAGATTCTTGAGGGCAAGCTGCCCTTGTTTGCAGCTTAAAACCCCAGGTATTCCTTTCACAGGCTAGAAATCCCTCTAGCCAGGGGCTCAGCCCTTCTCCCCCAGTCTAGTCCTTATTCCTCAGGTGTTTCCAGCAGTCTTATTTGGGCGGGGAGTTAATGAACAACCATGATGATGTCACTCCCCTGCCTTAAATAGCTTTTTTATATGGCGGCAACCCTTTGTCTCCAAACTTGGTGCCCACGCCTTTCAGTGGAAAAACACTGGTATTCCAAGATGGAGTCCAAGATGATTATGAAGAATATGGGGTATGGTGTCCCACACACCTTGCCCTCTTGCTGGCCAAGCATAAGAAGTGGAAGTTAGCTGGAGCAAGAAAGGAACAGGGCAGGAATGATGACTCGGAGGAGTGGTTTTGAATCACCCTCACCCACACCAGCGGTGGTGACGTTCAAGCACCAGACACCATCCCATTGCATTGTGCTGTGCCTAAAGACACAACCTTACCCTGTGAGATCAACCTCCTTCTGTTTTTAGTCTTTCCACAACTCAAAATTAGTTGAAAATAAGTCTGGCAGTCTTTTTGTCTTTCCATAAGCATCTCTAGGTTGACAATTAATCTCTCAGCTTGATGAGATATTTCATACTAAAATCGAGATTTGTAATGAAAATGCTACTTCAGCCTTATTTTTCCCATCATATCAGCTGTGATACTATTTTGGAACCCTCTGTGTGATTGGTTTCCTCTCTTTTCTGAACAATGGGCAATTCCTGTAATATTATTTTTCCCTAGTATCCAGAGACCCCTAACGCAGTGGTTATCAACCTGTGGTCCACAGACCCCTGCAAGTCCACAGACAATGTCAAAGATTTCCAAAGGGGTCCACACCTCCATTTGAAATTTTTTAGAGGTCCACAAATGAAAAAAAAAAGTTTGAAAACCACTGCCTTAAAGTACCAAAATTTTTTCCACATTAAGTAGGTTAGTATTTTAGACTTATTCTTGCTTGGTAGCTTTGAAAGAGTGTCTCAAAATCTTGTTTTGTTGGTTTGTCTCTACTTCCCCTTGTTGGACTCATCTTATCCCGTGTGTCAAGCCATGTCCTGACTCACTTGCATTGCTCCAGTTTTACACTGGTTAGAACACATTGATCTGAAAATAAATTTGGAACACCAGTGAATCAGCCCACTTGGAGCTGTTACTAAAAATTGAGGGCTGCATCCTGATTCTGTTGAAGTCAGGGGGTGATTAGCCATTCAGACCATTGTGAAGATGTTCATTGTACATTTCTGACAATACGGAGATGGTATTTAGGACAGGACCAAAGATTCCAATGCTAGGCCAATGTCAGACCCAATGCAAACAACTACAGATGAAGTTTATTGATCATGAAATTCTGTCCTGAGATTGTATCATGGAATGCGCCACTCAAATACCCTGAGATAACATAGAATCATAGAATCATAGAATATCAGGGTTGGAAGGGACCCCTGAAGGTCATCTAGTCCAACCCCCTGCTCGAAGTAGGACCAATTCCCAGTTAAATCATCCCAGCCAGGACTTTGCCAAGCCTGACCTTAAAAACCTCTAAGGAAGGAGATTCTACCACCTCCCTAGGTAACGCATTCCAGTGTTTCACCACCCTCTTAGTGAAAACGTTTTTCCTAATATCCAACCTAAACCTCCCCCACTGCAACTTGAGACCATTACTCCTCGTTCTGTCATCTGCTACCATTGAGAACAGTCTAGAGCCATCCTCTTTGGAACCCCCTTTCAGGTAGTTGAAAGCAGCTATCAAATCCCCCCTCATTCTTCTCTTCTGCAGGCTAAACAATCCCAGCTCCCTCAGCCACTATGCTCTTGAGTGAACTCACACAGGAAAATGATAAAAGACAAAAACAACTTGTGGGTAATCACCCTTCACAAAGGGATCTCTGTGTATCTGACCTATCAGTCCTCATCCTCAAAAGAAACCTGCACAAAGTTTTCAAAAGACAATCCTGGGAGCTTAAATTCATAACTTTGCTACACACTAAAAATCATGGACTGAAAGGAGACACTGGATGTATGGCTTATTAAAACAATCTATAACTCATTAACAACCCCCCTCCCCATCCCCAGCTGCTTTCCCTGCTCCTTCCTTTTGCCCCTATGAGTGGAGGAGTGTTAATGGCCACTTTATCTTCAATGGTCCCTTGAAATGTGCTAACTACTTATGCCAAACAATTTGATCCAGCTTGCATAAACTGTGACACTCTGTGTAAGTTTCCCAGACCTGAAGAAGAGCTCTGTGTAAGCTCCAAAGCTTGTCTCTCTTATCAACAGAAGTTGGTCCAATGAAAGATATTACCTCACCCACCACCCAACCCCTGGCTTGGTGAGACTAGCCTCCCAGCCCCGCCCCTTCTGTCGGAGGCCCTAACCGTTCCGTGCCCACTGGAGCCCAGCCCCCACTGTGGCCGCAGGCCCCTGCCCAAGTCTAGCACCCCCAGCCCCGGAGCACGAGGCAACATGGCACCAGCCTCCCTGGGCCACACCGCCAGGACTGACCCCCAGCTGGTGTGCCCCAGTTTTCCCGGCCCCTGAGCGCCAGAGAGCTGGGCAGCGCAGCCCCAGCCTTCCTGGGCCACGCCGCCTGGCCCGACCCCTGGCCGGCATGCCCTAGCCTCCCCAGGCAACACTGCTGGCCCCCCAGGACCTGAAGGCACCCCCCTGCTGAGATGCCAGCCCAGCACTGGGCAGGCAGGCAGGCAGCTCGGCCGGAGCACCTCCAGACCCGAGCAGGCGATACGGCCCCAGTACCGGGAGGACAGGTGGCTTGGGACAGTGTGGCATGGCCTCAGGGGTGCACCACGGCCCCCAGCCTGCCTGCCCCAGAGAACAGCAGGCAGGATGGGACCTGGGGGTGGAGCATGGGTAGGGGTCGTCAGGCGATACCCTGAGCCCATGTCAACACGGCATTCTCTCCTGAGGGGGCATTTGGAAGAGGTCAAGTGCAGCCTCTGGAGTGATGGAAGTGAATCTCTCAGGCATGGGTATATATGGACTATGCAATGCCCCTGTAGTCCCTTCTTGGAGCTACACAAATAAATAGGATGTGGACCAATTTTCACCCTCCTTCTCTTCTCATTTCTAACATTTTTACTTGTAAAATCCTGAGTGCATCTGTGTTCAAGTCTCCATGGTTACCTCGAGTGCAGCTTGTTTTCAAATGCCAGTGGTTTCTTCTGCACAGAGGGTATAGAAAGGAATGTAATTTGTCTGAGGTACAAGAATGTCACTGATAAATCTTTCCTCCACTGCAGCCATGGCCATCCAGCGAAGGTTTTACACACAATATTACAAAATAAATCCTCAGGAGGCTTTAGTCAGCTTTAGAGTTGTCGGGTCAAGTCACAACCTTTTCCCTCTCTGAGTATTGACCCCAGAGTGACCCTATAAGCTTCTACTGCCCTTTCACAGACAGTTGTCCACAATATTGCATTCTTATTATACCAGGGGCAGAAAGCAAACATGGATCACGTAGGGCAGGGTGGGGACTAGGAGCGGAAGGTCACACTACTCTGCACGTCATAATATTCAGTCTGCTCAAAAAGCTCTGCAATATTAGCTGTTAAGACTCTGCACATCTTGTGGATGAATGTTATTTTAACCTATTCTAGAGATGGATAAGTTTATGGACAACGAGGATGAAGTGTAGGTTGGATTAGAAGACACAGCCCAGAGAAAGGCTGCGCCAGCCCAGGGAAAGATCATAGCTCAATGAGCTACAATTTCCTCCTCGCTCCATAGGGGTAGTAATTTACTGGTAGATGTTAGCAGTAGTAGATTGTACATGTTGAACCTAGGTGCCATCTCAGCCACACTAGCTGACACGATAGAGGAGGAAACAAAAGTTCTGCCACTCCATACTTCTTCCAGGGGAGGGGAACAAGTGAGTTATCACCCAATCCAATTATCGCACCCAGAGGTTTAAGGGGTGTTCCTTCTCCTTAAACTCCTGTTTCAGAGTAGCAGCTGTGTTAGTCTGTATCCGCAAGAAGAACAGGAGTACTTTTGGCACCTTAGAGACTAACAAATTTATTAGAGCATAAGCTTTCGTGGGCTACAAAAGTTTTTTTCTCCTGCTGACAATAGCTCATCTTAATTAATTAGCCTCTTACAGTTTGTATGGCAACTTCCACCTTCTCCGTGTGTGTGTGTATATATATCTTCTTACTATATGTTCCATTCTATGCATCTGATGAAGTGGGCTGTAGCCCACAAAAGCTTATGCTCTAATAAATGTGTTAGTCTCTAAGGTGCCATAAGTACCCCTGTTCTTTTTTAACCCCCTATGTAGATCTGCAGCCTAAGTCAATCACTAGCCTTTATTATGGATACTCTCTTTTTAATACTATATCCCAAATGATACTCCTTATAGATAGACTTGGAAGAATTAGATTTTATCAGTAAATATTGCTAAATATCCATTTCTCCGTACACACAGAAACCAATGAAAAAATATTTCCATAGGTAATAATCCAACTTTACACATAGATAAAGAAAGAAAAATGTTGCTTGAGAACTTATCAGAGTTTGATTTAAGGATATTTATTTTGTCTGTTTTGACACAAAATGTTGACCATTTGCATTCTGTTACAAAGCTTTAACTTTTCTGAATCTCAATATCTACTTCCATAAAATAATTGTCCGACCCCCTCCTTTGGTTGACTGCCACCATAATGTCCTGCAATTATGAAAATTTTAATTCATAAGAATAGAAAAAAATGCTGAGACCCCAAACTTTGTGCAATTGTGAAAATTTAAATTGGAAAAAATGCTTACAAATAAACATCAATATTATGCATAGAAATTATAACAAAATAAATATTAAATTTGGCCCCGCCTATTTATAGAGCCCATGAGGGACAATATCAGAGAAATTAGGAGTTATGAGCAAGTGAGACAAATATGGATTTTCACTCAGTTTACTATGTATATTTTTAACATGAAAAAAGGATAATTTCAAAATCATCTAGCTATAATTTTAATAATTGTGTTTAACTTTGGTGTTTTGCTGTTCTGCTACTATATTTTCTACAGCTTTAGATATATTTAATTCCCACTCTTTACATTTAGATTAAATTACATTTGATTATGATCACATATTGACATGTCAAATGGAAGTCAGAATTACATGCGTTAGCAAGAAATTGATGCCAGTTTCCAATATTTTTCTTGGCTATGGGTTTGATGGAGTCTGCCTGTTTTTCAGCAATGGTTTTCTTCCAGTTAAAACCATCCACTGTTCTTAATCACCTCTATTTTGTGCTTTTAATCCTTTGTCTTTTCTTGTTAGCACAGTCACCAGGGGGGAGTAGTCTCTTGCTCCGTGAGTAACCCCATAGTTTTCAACAGGCCAAATTGCTAAATATGTTACTACTCAACATGAGTAAGAATGTCAGAATCTACTCCTATTTTAGCCTCAAAAAAGTTGAAAATAATTCATTAGTCCTTTCTTTAGCGTCATTTTAGATTTGAATCTTCTCTAGTGGACAAATGTTTTGATTTTGGCTCTCTCCTTTTCTCTTGAGTATAAAAATAATATTGTTCTCTGTAATACATCTGTAGAGAGTATGTGTTGCCATTACACATTTTTGTGGTCATTTGTTTTTCTGGATGTCTATGGCTTTTACCATGTTGCTACCAAATATAGGTAGAATTATGCCTTATGAAAGAAACAAAGACATAAGGTGGTTGAGGTCATATCTTGTATTTGACCAACTTTTATTGGTGAGAGACACAAGCTTTCAAGGTACACAGAGCTCTTCTTCAGGTCTGGGAAACAACAGTTCTTATGGACAACAGTTCTTCTGTTCTTATGGATTAACAGTTTCCCAAATCCGAAGAAGAGCTCTGTGTAAGCATGAAAGCTTCTCTCTCTCACCAAGAGAAGTTGGTCAAATACAAGATATGACCTCAACCACCTTGTCTCTCTAACATCCTGGGACCAACATTGGCTACAACAACATTGCATAAAAAACAAAAACAAACAACAAAACAACACAAGGATTTTAGTAAAAAATGTAGGCAAACTGCGCTATGATGGAATCAAAATATACAGCATATTCTGAACCTCATTAACTTTTCCTCACTTCATTGGTTGTTAGAATGATTTTCCAAACACTATTTGAAAGATATTATTCCTTCTAAATTTCTGTTTGACATAAGAAACACCTTGGAATTCTTTCAAAGGAAAATGAGTGGAATGCTGGTTGAAATTTATGTAAATTAGAAATTGCAAGAACAAAGTAGTTGAAATTCCAATTGAAAAAATCAACAGAGAAAAAAATCATGATTTATTTTTCCCTGTGTTCTGATCAGCTCTAAAAATGAGATTTTACAAGGTGTGGAGGTAACAGAACTTTATACTGAGGATATTTTAGGCACATAAGAAGATCACATAAGGCAAAACCTAGAAGGGAATCAAAGATTTGGCGCCGATATTCAAAAATAAACAAATGAATACTGGGACAAACCCATCTGTGGTTTGGAGGACATGGTTGATAAAGTGGGAGGGGGAGAAGCACATCTAGAAAGAATCCAAGCTTGTAATGACCTAAAAATATATCAGATTGAGGGACTAGATCATGAATATTAACATCTGAGTTTTGGATGAAGAGAGGGGCAGGGTGGGTGTCACTGAAGCCGGAGAAGACGAGAGTCAAGTAATCAAACTGGGAGTTGATGAGGGCATGAGATAAATTTTAGTCATGCAGACTGAGAGGAAGGGTCAGATCTACTTAAAGCTGTGAAGGGAAGAACAACGAGATTTGAACCTGGTCTGTATGTGAGGGCAGAATGAATGAGAGGAGTTCAAGATGACTCCCTGATTGTCAGCCTGAATGGTAAGGTTGATTATGGAGTTATCAGTGGAAATGGAGGATAAGGGGAGTGCTTGACTGAAAAGGATAAAATAGGGAGGGCTTAGGGGTTCCATTTTAGCCACACTGAGCTTAAATTGCAGACAAGACATCTGAGAAGAGATATCCAAGAGGATATGTCTAACTATGCAGTGCTGTGGCATAATACATGTCAGCATACTGTATTTTATAAATGGCCAGATAGAACCCACTGATTTGTACAGTGAGAAGAGGTTTTTCTCTCACTTGCTTCATTCCACACCCATCCAATTCTTTTTAAATCGCACACCTTTAAAGCTAAATATCCATATGATCCTGTCAGAGCTTAAATAGACTCCGTGCTCAGCTGGTAAGAGTCTTGTTGCTAATAGACCAATTCTAACAGCAACTAGTCAGTAAATGAAATGCTTTGACCTCAGGAGATAGTCTGAAATTTGTGTTTAATCTATATGGATATACTCAATATGGCATTTTACAATTACTGGGAGAAGGACTTAATGAACGGTCGAAACCTTCATTATATTTCTAAGCCTGTTTCATGCACGGCAATAGAAGACTCTTGCATAAACTGGTGCTTTTAAAGCAAGGCAATGAGTGTAAATCCCACTAGTCCTGATTCACTTGAAGTATAGAATGTTGTTGCCTTGGTGAGAACCTTTAAAATTTTGTAGAAAGGAGGACAAAGTGCAAGTAAATTAACCATTTTATAAATGCCACATACACACACACACACACACACACACACACACACACACACACACACACACACTCCATTATTTCAATAGGATTATTTTATTAATCCACAGCACACTGCCATCAGATTTCCCCCCGGAATCCCCCATTGAACTCAAAGGGGAGCTCTGCATGTTGCCTCTATGTCCTGTCCAGACACTACTGTTGACCCACAGCAAGCTGGTAGCAGAATTCTGAGCCTTTGGATATCAGTATCTGGTGGAAGAAAATCATGGCTGCAGTGTGGGTCTGAATGTAACTGCGGGGCGGGGGTTACACATTTAGTACACTCCCAATTATCCAAATAGCAGGGGGAACAAACTGATTTTATCTGGATAATTGGGAGCTTGGATGATGGACAGGGCAGGAGTGGCAGCAGGGAGCCGTCCACTGTCATAGTCCTGCTCACTCATTCCCGTGAGAGCAGTGTGGCAGACGACTCCCTGTGCCCTCTCGATTACTGAAGGCAAAAGGCACAGGGATGCAGGCTGCAGTCCTCTTGGGGCAGAGCAGACAACCCTGGTCAGGACTCTGCTCTGCCCAGCCAGGACCACAGCCTTCCATGAACTTGTACCTGCAGGAATTGGGGTGTCCTAGCCCAGCAGCAATACAGGGGGCACCAGTGTCACAGTCCCTGCTCACTCACTCCCATGAAAGCAGGGCTGCGGAAGGGTCCCTGTGCAGCTGCAGGAGCCATTCAGCAGCAGGGTGGCCTCCTCCGCAGCAGGGGGTCTCTGCTCCATTATCTGAACCTCGGCATTATCCAAATCCCTTACTTGGGCTTACAAATCCTAATATGGGGCACACGGAAAGGATTCAGATAATACAGAGTTTTGGATAATAGGGTGTTGGAACATTGGGAGTATACTGTATACACCAGTCCTGGAACAGCTTGTGGGGCAATGCCTTCTTCTGGGAAGCTCAACCTGTCACCAATGCTCAGTTCCCAGGGATGGGTTTGAATCAAGAATCCAAGGCAGGGAGCAAATACTCCAGCTGCTGGTACTGTTCCATCTCTCAGATTCTGGCTGTAACAAAAAAACCAAAACCAAAACCAAACCCTTGCATGATTAAAAGTAATACTAACACAGAATATCTTCCCGAGAGTCAAAATTGGTTTACAGCTAAGAAAAAATAACTCGGAAGACTACGTATAACAATGCTAGCTGCTGACTCCTGCCATAACACATACAAAATCCATGCACAATATGGGCCTTGTGAAAACAACCCTGCAAAAATGCTCACATTTTGGTCTTTTAAACTACAGCTGGATAGAAGAGATTAAAAATAAATCCTGATGAAAATCAGCAACTAACCCTTCCCAGCATAATCTAATCTCTGCTATATTCATATACAATTGTGGGCCATTGGGTCCAGTTTTTATTAGTGTTTTAAATGTGCACACCATCCCATATGTTTGTAATGGGTGCTTTAGAGAAAACAACATAGAGGCTGATTTCCCTGCCATAGAAACGGGGGCCAAAGACGCAGAAAAGCGTGTTCCCCAGGTGAGGGGGTGTTATAGGTGTATGGGGTGGCTCTGCCTCAGTTTCTTGTCACCAGGGTTCCTAGTAATAGTTCACAAAGGCCTCCTTGTGCCTAATAACACCGTGGTAGGGTTGTTACAGAAGCAGAGTTCAGAATGCTCCTCACAGTAAATTCCATCACCACAGCACAAAGCTTATACTCAGCTCTGGCATCTTCTGCCACTCCTGGAGCTCTTCTTCTGTCCCAGTTTGCTCTTCATCCAGCTGCCACTCACAGCCCTTCCTGGCTGGAGCTCAGCCTTCTTCAAGTCTCTCTGGCTCAGAGAGGCCAGTAGGCAAACCCCTTCTGCTACTCTCCATGTTACTCAGGGTCTCCAAGAGCTCTCTGCATCTGTTCATCATCCAGCAGCCATAGCCAGCCCTCTGGGGCTGGAGTTTTTCTCTCCCTCTCTCTACCCAGGCCACTCTGTTACTGATCCTATAGTCCTGGTTGAATCACATGAAATATCTTCTTTCACTTGGGGATGCAAGTTAACAGTGTCACAGGTGAGGCTCAGATTGTGACCCGTTTCCTGTTAAAATGCGAGCCACCTTGTAACAAGGGAATTAAGGCTGTAGAGTCATGGGGACAAGGCCTGTGAGCCCATATCCACATATGTAGGAGATGTTCATTAGTTTGACTGTCCCACCGTGCAACTCCCCAACCCCATTTCTAGCTCTTACAGTAGCCATGATAACTATGGCTGAGTGCCCCTGGATATGCTCAGTTGCCACGGTAGAGGGGCTTGGCAGGGGTTCAGACCAGCTGAAGCATCTGCGACTCTGACACTCCAAGTACCAGCACAAGCTGGAGTCTCAGGACAATTCACTTGCATGTGAGTATCAAAGGAGATGTCTCAGTGAGCTGTAGCTCACGAAAGCTCATGCTCAAATAAATTGGTTAGTCTCTAAGGTGCCACAAGTACTCCTTTTCTTTTTTCAGAGTAGTGTTGATCAGGAGATGTTGATTGTATCGTTTTCCTCTGTCTATATCCTGTAGTTTGTTGTTACGTTACTTCTACATTATGTGTACCCTGTAATAAAATAACCCTAGATCAAAGGCGTGTTAATGAAAGATTGTAGTCTGGTGTTAAAACTTCATGAAAACTAATGAAAGATTATTTGCTATTACATTATGTATATCTCTGTAGCTAAATTACTTATAAAAAAAAAGAGAGTGCTAAGTTCAAAGCAAGGGCCATTGAGTTCACAATGGGAATTCGCAAATTCAATCTGCATTCCTCCCTCACAGCCAACAAAGGAAGGTTGACCTGGGTACAGAAGCAGCCAGCTAGCCTCTGTGTGAAGAAGATATAAAAGATGGATTCAAGGAAAGATTCTTTGTCTCTGGACTGTTTGGATTCCATCAGGGTAGAAATACTGAGCAAGTGGACAGAGATCCCCAGAATTATCCTGGGTAATCCTACAAATCTCTGCTATCATTATGGATTTACAAACTTTGATTCACATGTTAATGTATTTTACCTGCTTTAACCGCTCAATAATTCTCATTTCTTTTTCTTAATAAATCTTTAGTTAGTTTACTAGAGAATTAGCTACCAGCATTGTTTTCAGTGTAAGATCCAGAGTACCAACTGATTTGGGTTTAGGAATAACCTAATGTGATGTGATTTTTAGTTTATGTAACCTATTATCACAAAGCCCTGTTTGTCTGGGTGGCAAGACAGACTGGAGAGCCTAAGGGGACTGTTTGTGACTTTATGGTAAGAGTAAAATTGTGACCCAGGAGTGGACATTTGCTATTGGCTTGGTGAAATCTAATTACAGAACAAAGCATCAGTTTGGGGTGTCTGCCCTATTTTCTGACTGTCTGACCTAAGACTGGCATTCACCATTGTGAGCCACTCCAGACAGCGTGACAGTATCATTAACTCCCACTAGGATATGCACCTGGCCTGCAGAGATGGCATCACAGAGTGCAAGCACATCCCTACTTCTGATGTTCCACCCATGAATCCTGCATGCAGCTTCAGCCGTGGTCCATCAATGTAGTCTTGCAGAGGCCAGCATCCTGGAGACACATGAGCAGGGTGAGATGCACCCAGAACATGTCCCATCCGCTGACAGAAGTAGTATCATCAACCCCAAGCATGAGGTCAAAAATAATGAGTCAGAACTCAAAAATCATGAGATTGGCTTAAAAATAATATATGTTAAAAATAAAAATAAAATAAAATAAAATCGGGTTCATTTATTCATCGTCTGATTTCTGAGCCATTAGGGTGCACTTGGGAGAGCTTTTAACGCTCTTCTGCCCAATTATGAGGGCTAGAAACATACTTAAAAATGAAAACTGAGTTTTTCGGCTAATTCCATGAGCCGGGGCTTTAAGAAAAAAATCAAATATCACAAGAGCAAAATTGCCAGTGGCTGGCAAGACTGCTGAGAAATCCAAGCCAGAAAAAATGATGTCCAGTATCCCTTTAGTTACCATGTCGCACATGTCTAACAAGAAACAAATAAGTTTTGGTTCCTGGGACGTGCTTGAACTCGTCAAGGTTAAGTCATTATTTATGTATCAATTTCTTCTCAACCTTGCAGGTTTATTTTTTTATTTAACTTGTCCAAAGATCTTTAGAGCCCAAGTCAGGCTCTAATCAGCATCAGTCATAACACAGGTATAAAGAAGAGGATTAAAGAGTATCCCTCATTAGCCACACATTTCATAACCGTTCAATGCCTTATAGCCTACAGCCAAACTACCTGGGGCTGTTATCTGATCAGGTGTCACAAGATAAGCTGGTTGGGCTTGATTTGTATATTGATGGAAGAACTCATGATAAGTCCATGCGGTGTTAGCAATTCAATATGTGATTCTCTTCCCTCTGAGTCAGTAGTACTGAATCTGGAACTAGGGAGAAGCAGTTATTAGATGACATGCAAAATTATGCTTCTGATTACTTTTGGTTATTAAAGGACACAGGATAAGTTTTGCAAGAGTAGGATGATTAACTCTGGTGTCATGGCCAAATTCCAATTGAGATAGTTGTGTTCTTCTTATTTAAATTTACCCTGTAGTTTCAACTGTCCTTACTTCCACTTTAAAATGTTTTTTGAGCTCTTGGACAGCTGCATTTCAGGAGGGAGGGGAGAGTAAAGTGTATATAGTTTAAAAGCCCTTTGGGATAAAAATGATTTTCAGTTCATTTTTGTGGATAGGGGAAAAAAAGAGGGAAATAGCTGAAAAAGATTTCTTACTGTAGGAAACTCAGAATGAAAGATACATCAGCTAGAGAAATATGGGAATAAGATCAGCTAGTGAAATATTCTGTAGTAGATCTAATATTTAGTGCACTGTTTGAGGATGATAGATTTCCAGGAGCGATTTTTAAAAAACATTGGATTGACCACTTGTTAAGCTATTTGCAACATACCCCTGAACCCAACACCAACCTCACCATTTTCACATATTTTCTCAATCATGTCTGGAGAGGGGAAATGGCTTGTTTCTATACATCCAGGCTGATGCCTTTGGGTTAATTTCAGACAAAATCTAGATCACGCAAACTATTTGGTAAATAGGATGAGCAGAAATATGGGGAAGCAACTGCCTGCAACAGCAAAGAATGATTGTTTTCGGATGATAGTGAGCTATATCCCACCTAGAGGGGGACTGTTCAAATATGGAACCCTGGCTGGTATTTAAAGCAATTTATTGATTTGTAGGGTTAGAAGGGACTGCAAGGGTCATATCGTCCAACCCCCTGCTGGGGCGTAGGATTTCTTGTGTTTAAACCATCCAAGACAGATAGCTATCTAGCCTCCTTTTGAAAACCTCTAGTGAAGAAGCTTCTACAACCTCCCAAGGCAGACTGTTCCTCCATTGTCCTACTGTTCTTACAGTTAGGAAGTTTCTCCTAAGATTTAATCTAAATCTGCTGTGCTGTGATTTGAACCCAATGCCTCCTAACCTGTCTTCTGTGGCAAAAGAGATCACCTTTTCTCCATCTTTTTAATGACAATCTTTCAAGTTTTTGAAGACCACTATCATGCCGCCCCCCCATCTCCTCTTTTCCAAACAGGACATACCCATTTCAGCCTTTGCTCAGATGGCTTGCATTTTATCCCTTTGATCATCCTTGTTGCTCGCATCTAGATCCTTTCCAGTTTCCCTATATCCTTTCTATATATCGAAGACCAAAAATTGGACATAGTACTCCAGCTGAGGCTTAACAAGTGTCAAGAATAGTGGTACTGTCACCTCCTTTGACTTGCATGCAATACCTCTGTTAATGCAACCTAAAATTGCATTAATATTTTTTGCAACGGTATCGCATTGCTGATTCATGTTGAAGTTGTGATCCAGTCCCCCCCCATTCTGTATTTGTGCATTTGTTTTTTCTTCCCGAAATGTAGTACCTGATGTTTGTCTTTGTTGAATTGTATTTTATTGCCAATAGCCCAGTTCCTCAATTTATTAAGATCTCCCTGAAATTGTAGCTCTATCCTCCAAAGTATTGGTATCCTCCCTTGCTTTGTGTTGTTACCCGGAGTTTTCAGAACCCCCAACAGGGGCAACTTAACTATTTCACTCCAGGTGGTGTAAGGAATAAATGAGTGGGAACACAGCCATTCCATCTGATAAGATTCATGCAAGTAAGCATGCTCTATCTAAAACTGCAGTTTATCAGATTTAAGCACACACAATCATAAGCAATAGGTTTAGAACATATTTACTCAATACAGTTCCAGATATTTACCTAACATCTGGAACTGTATTGAGGAATTAACAGCAGGTTCACCTTTCTCCATCTTTTTTTCTCCATCTTTCTCCATCAGTGGCCAGTTGCTCACCCACCGGGGAGAAAAGGTGTCAGGAAAAATGTGTCTCAAGATGGCTTCAGAGGACAGCTCCGAAGCACACTCTATAAGCTAATTTTTTTCACTAACTTCTACAAAATACATGTTTATAATGACCCTGACTGGATCACCACTTTTCCTAACTTTCAATAAACTTTTAATATCACAGGTGTCTAGACTTAAGGTTTTACAACCACCAAGGTTTGTAGTCTCAATTGTTCATTTGTTTGTCCCCTCCTCTCATTCTGATTAGCAGAAACTGTAGCTAGTTTTGATCTTGCTTCTCTTCTAAAAGCCTGTCTTCAAATTAACCCTTAACTATGTGGTGCTCTATTTCATTATTTCAGGTTGGCTGAATGCACATAATATGCTTGCAATTAACTTAATCACATTCTAGGGTATACACACCCCTCAAATCCAGGGCAACAGTGTCATCTGCAAACTTGATCAGTATACTTTCTATACCTGCATCCAGGTCATTAATAAACACCAGACCCAAAACAGATTCCTGTGGAACACCTTGTGAAACCTCCCTGAAATCCAAAATAATTTCATTAATAGTTACTCTTTGTTTGTGGTTGTTTGACCAATTATATATCCATGTAATGGTAGTTCTGTCAAGCTCGCATTGCTCCAGCTTACTTATCAGAACGTCATGAGGGACTATGAAAAGCCTTGCCGAAGTCCAAGTGTATTATGTCCACTGCATTCCCTCTATTCACCAAATCAATTACCTTGTCAAAGAAGGAAATCAGGCTGGTGTGGCATGATATGTTCTTGGTAAATCCGTGCTGGGCTGCTAGTGATCACCACTTCATCCTCCAGGTATTCACGAATGCTCATACATTGCTCTAGTAGCTTCCCCAGGTATTGAAGTCAGGCTGACTGGTCTATAGTTCTCCGGCTCCTCCTTTCCCCCCTTTTTAAAGATGAGCACTATGTTAGCCCTTCTCCAGTCTTCCAGGATCTCTCCTGGCATCCATGAGTTTGTAAATATTATTGCCAGTGGCTCCAAGATTTCTTCAGCTAATTTCTTCACTACCGTGGGGTGAATAGTATCTAGCCTCGCTAACTTGAATTAATTCAAATTTTTCAAAAGATCTCTGATGTGTTTTTTACTTATCCTGATCTGCATCTCTTCCCGTTTATTGTCTATGGTAACTTTGCTAGTGGTTTGATCACACGCTATTTTTTGTGAGAAGACTGAAGGAAAGAAGACATTGAGAAGCTCTGCCTTCCTATCATCTTCTGTTATCAGCTCACCTTCTCCATTGAGCAGCAGACACACACTGTCCTTGATCTTTCTTTTTTGCCAGGCATATTTGAAGAACCCGTTCTTATTGTCTCTAACATTTCTTGTCAGCTGTAACTCATTTTTTTGCTTTGGTTTTCCTGATTTTGTTCCTACACACTCATTCTATTCCCATGTATACTTCCTTGGTGACATGCCCCTCCTTCTGTTTCTTTTATGTATTCCTTTTGGTTTTTAGATAACTAAAAAGCAACTTATGCAGCCACATTGGCCTCTTGTGGCTCTTCTTGTCTTTCCTCTGTTTCGGAATAGCTTGTTGAGCTTCTAGTATTTCATCTTTTAAGAACTGCCAGCCCCCTTCATAGAATCATAGAATCATAGAATATCAGGGTTGGAAGGGACCCCAGAAGGTCATCTAGTCCAACCCCCTGCTCAAAGCAGGACCAATTCCCAGTTAAATCATCCCAGCCAGGGCTTTGTCAAGCCTGACCTTAAAAACCTCTAAGGAAGGAGATTCTACCACCTCCCTAGGTAACGCATTCCAGTGTTTCACCACCCTCTTAGTGAAAAAGTTTTTCCTAATATCCAATCTAAACCTCCCCCACTGCAACTTGAGACCATTACTCCTCGTTCTGTCATCTGCTACCATTGAGAACAGTCTAGAGCCATCCTCTTTGGAACCCCCTTTCAGGTAGTTGAAAGCAGCTACCAAATCCCCCCTCATTCTTCTCTTCTGCAGGCTAAACAATCCCAGCTCCCTCAGCCTCTCCTCATAAGTCATGTGTTCCAGTCCCCTAATCATTTTTGTTGCCCTTCGCTGGACTCTCTCCAATTTATCCACATCCTTCTTGAAGTGTGGGGCCCAAAACTGGACACAGTACTCCAGATGAGGCCTCACCAATGTCGAATAGAGGGGAACGATCACGTCCCTCGATCTGCTCGCTATGCCCCTACTTATACATCCCAAAATGCCATTGGCCTTCTTGGCAACAAGGGCACACTGCTGACTCATATCCAGCTTCTCGTCCACTGTCACCCCTAGGTCCTTTTCTGCAGAACTGCTGCCTAGCCATTCGGTCCCTAGTCTGTAGCTGTGCATTGGGTTCTTCCGTCCTAAGTGCAGGACCCTGCACTTATCCTTATTGAACCTCATCAGATTCCTTTTGGCCCAATCTTCCAATTGGTCTAGGTCCTTCTGTATCCTATCCCTCCCCTCCAGCGTATCTACCACTCCTCCCAGTTTAGTATCATCCGCAAATTTGCTGAGAGTGCAATCCACACCATCCTCCAGATCATTTATGAAGATATTGAATAAAACCGGCCCCAGGACCGACCCTTGGGGCACTCCACTTGATACCGGATGCCAACTAGACATGGAGCCATTGATCACTACCCGTTGAGCCCGACAATTTAGCCAGCTTTCTACCCACCTTATAGTGCATTCATCCAGCCCATACTTCCTTAACTTGCTGACAAGAATACTATGGGAGACCGTGTCAAAAGCTTTGCTAAAGTCAAGAAACAATACATCCACTGCTTTCCCTTCATCCACAGAACCAGTAATCTCATCATAAAAGGCGATTAGATTAGTGAGGCATGACCTTCCCTTGGTGAATCCATGCTGGCTGTTCCTGATCACTTTCCTTTTCAATTCCTTTTCTGTCCAAATGATCTTTCTATGGGACTTTTGCCTACTATTTCACTGAGTCTGTTAAAATCTGCCTTTCTGAAGTCCAGTGTCCTGTTTTCACATGCTCCTTCCCATTATCACTTCCTCCCAAGTTCCTAACCACCTTCACATTTGCAACTAATTCATCCCTTTTGTTCAAAACCAGATACAAAATGGATGACCCCCTAGTTGTTTCCTCAACTTTCTGAATCAGAAAACTGTCCCCTACACACAAATAAAACATTTGCTGGACATATTATGTTTTGTGGCAATAGTCTTCCAATAGATATCAGGAAAGTTAAAACCCCACAATAATACTAGCTTTCATGTGTGTTACCTGCCTGTAGAATGACTCATCCACTTCCTCTTCCTGATTTGGTGGTGAATAATAGACCCCCACCATAACATCTCTATTGATCTTTTTCCTTTTTATCCTCACCCAGAGACTCTCGGTAGGTCTGTCGCCCATTTCCCCTTGGACCTCGGAGCAAGTGTATACATTTTTGATGTACAGTGCAACACCTTCTCCTTTTTCCCCCCCATACCTGTCCTTTGGAAAAAGCTATATCCCTCATGATGATACTCCAAACCTGGGGGCTGTCCCACTAAGTCTCTGTGATGTCAGTGAAGTCATAATTTTCTTCAGATACCATGACTTCCAGTTCTCCTGATGAAAGCTTCAGAGGGTGTGAGACTACAGATATCATCCCACAGTGGTGAATGTCTGCTGGCATTAGGGGGTAGTTTATCCCACTGTGCTCCAGCAGGGGTCAATTTAACCCCTTATGCCCAATACTGAGATATAATTTACAGTGCCCTACACATCTACTCTGAATTTGACCATCATTTCTTCCTTTAATACCCATCCCTCCCGCCATATACAGGATTATATGAAAGCCATCTTTGTGGGCTGCATCTAGGAGGATTAAATTAGATCATATGTTTCCCATTTGTTCTCATTGACAGTGAATTGCCTTGTTTGCTTGAATATTAATGGAAGGAAGATGAACAAATTCGGAACTTGCAAATGCATATGCCGTTGATTAGTTCTGCCTGGTTGAAACTATCTGGGGCCAGAGGACCTAGATCTGAAAGGAGACAATTTTTTTTTCCAGTTTCAAACTCAGTCCCTTTACTATCAGGACAAGAGATATGCATGGGCTGCCAAAATTGCTATGTCAACAATCTGTGCCACAGTAGTCAAGGATGAGCTTTCTCAGCGCCTCAAATCTACCACCCAGACCCACAGGCACCGACTCCGTGGGTGCTCTGGGGCTGAAGCACCCACGGGGAAAAATTGGTGGGTGCTCTGCACCCACCGGCAGCTCCCCACCCCGCCCTCCTGCCCCAGCTCACCTCCACCACCTCCCCTGAGCCTGCCACGTGCCCGCTTTTCCCCCCTAGCTCCCAGCTGTTTCACACGCAAGCGCTGGGAGAGAGGGGGGAGAAGGGGGAATGCAGTGCGCTAAGGGAAAAGGCGGGGATTTAGAGAAGGGGTCCAGTAGAGGCAAGGAGGGGGCAGAGTTGGGGCGGGGACTTTGGGGAAGGGGTTGGAATGGGGGCGGGGTAGGGGAGGGGAAAGGGTGGAGTCGGGGCAGGGCCTGGGGGGGGCACGAGCACCCACTGGCACCAGGGAAAGTTGGCGCCTATGCCCAGACTTCAAGATTTTTGGAGCTGCATCTGTATTGGTGCTGTTGTCTAGACAGAGTAAGAGGCCTAGAGAGATGGATCCTTCTTAGGCAGCTTTCTAAGAAGAGAGTTTGTGAACTCTTGAGGCCCACCACTGCCTGGAGTTACTTACAGTCAGGGAAGATATTATTTTGCTGATACATATATGTCAAATTTGGTCATGCGGCAAAGAGAAAGCTCAGGGCTATGCAGGCAAAATGAACATCTGGGTTTTTTTTCTGTTTCTACTGTGGTCCAGACAGAGTCTAGAGAGCATTCTACACTACTGTCATTCTCTCCCACTCCTTCCTCTTAAAGGAAGACTTGAAGCTGACATTTTATTTTGACTCTGTATACAGGGTCTTGGTAACCAACAGCTCCATGACATACAAAGCGTTCCAGGTGCGTTCAACTTTTTCACTATTTGGTGTTTTCCTTAAAGGCACAACTCCTGGAGTCATGTGATTACACAAGATTACACAATGTGTAAGAATACACATTGCACAAGATGATTACACTCATCTGGGCATGACCTGGCAAATCCTCACTCACCCGAGGAATCCCATTGAAGTCAACAGGGCAGAGCAAGGACTGCTCACGGGAAGATGAGTTTGTAGGCTCTGTTTGTTTTAAAAAAAATCTAATTTGGCATACATGGATTTGCCTGATTGTATGTCATGTGCCATTAGTAAACAACAGCCTATAGCAGAGTGAAGACTCAACAGTGCAGTGCCTCCTGCTGGTCATCTTGGGAATTAGCTCGATTCCAGCCCTGAGCACCCTCTTCAGGTCAGTGGCTCACCTGACTCAGGCCCCCCGTGTCCCTCCCAGACCCCAGTGCCCCTTTTCCTCTGTGTTCTGTCCCCAGCAGTAACCCACAGTCTCTGGGTCTCCCCTCCCAGGGGAGCCCCCCAACACTCTGTTCCCACCTTGCCTCAGTGGCTACTTCCAGTCATCATCTAGCCCCCCACTCACTGGGGAAGACTGCAGACTGTAAACCACTTCTCATAAATATAAAGGGAAGGGTAAACCCCTTTGAAATCCCTCCTGGCCAGGGGAAAGCTCCTCTCACCTGTAAAGGGTTAAGAAGCTAAAGGTAACCTCGCTGGCACCTGACCAAAATGACCAATGAGGAGACAAGATACTTTCAAAAGCTGGGAGGAGGGAGAAAAACAAAGGGTCTGTGTCTGTCTGTAGTCGTCTTGGCCGGGGACAGAACAGGAATGGAGTCTTAGAACTTTTAGTAAGTAATCTAGCTAGGTATGTGTTAGATTATGATTTCTTTAAATGGCTGAGAAAAGAATTGTGCTGAATAGAATAACTATTTCTGTCTGTGTATCTTTTTTGTAACTTAAGGTTTTGCCTAGAGGGGTTCTCTATGTTTTTGAATCTAATTACCCTGTAAGATATATACCATCCTGATTTTACAGGGGGAATTTCTTTATTTCTATTTACTTCTATTTTTTATTAAAAGTCTTCTTGTAAAACACTGAATGCTTTTTCATTGTTCTCAGATCCAAGGGTTTGGGTTTGTGGTCACCTATGCAAATTGGTGAGGCTTTTTATCCAACATTTCCCAGGAAAGGGGGGGTGCAAGTGTTGGGAGGATTGTTCATTGTTCTTAAGATCCAAGGGTCTGGGTCTGTAGTCACCTAGACAAATTGTTGAGGCTTTTTACCAAACCTTGTCCAGGAAGTGGGGTGCAAGGTTTTGGGAAGTATTTTGGGGGGAAGGACGCGTCCAAACAGCTCTTCCCCAGTAACCAGTATTAGTTTGGTGGTGGTAGCGGCCATTCCAAGGATAACGGGGGTAATATTTTGTACCTTGGGGAAGTTTTGACCTAAGCTGGTAAAGATAAGCTTAGGAGGTTTTTCATGCAGGTCCCCACATCTGTACCCTAGAGTTCAGAGTGGGGGAGGAACCTTGACATGGTGGCACAGTGGTGGGATTAACCTGAAATCATTTTGAGATCCAGTTGAGATTTTTTGAACTAGAAATACAGATTTTAAAAAGGAATTTTTAGGAAGTCCAGAAAGCAGCTTTGAAACTGAAAGCAGCTTGGTTTCTCTCTGCTTTGTGGCCAAGCAGAGACAAAGGGGGATTATCTTGTGAATTGCAGGTTTTCTTTGCCTAGAGGCAGGGTACTTAACTCCTGCAGGGAAATTCACAGTCTTCCAACCCAGAGGTTTTTTTTTTTCTTTTCTTCCTAAAAGTAAATAGGGGGTGTGTGCTCTACCCATTTGCCTGGAGACAAAAGTGGCAGGGTTTTTTTTAGGATTTTGATTTTTTTTTTGTTTTACAAGGAGCACAGGTTTGAAAAGAAATTTTTTTTCTTCTTTGGGCTGGGTAAGCAGGTTTCCAAGTAGTTGGAGGTTTTTTGCTTTAATTTGGGCCCAGAGCAGAGACAAGGGAATTGTCTTTTTCTGTAGGCTGACAATCACTATCAGAGAATAGGTATTCTATTCCAGCACAGCAAAATTTTACAGCCAAGTTTTGTTTGTTTATTTCTAAACCTCGGGTGTAAAGTTAGTTAAAAACAGAGAGGTTAGAATGGCCAAATCCTCAGCTCGACTACAGCTGGAATTAGCCAAATTTCAGGCTGAGGAAAAACAAAGGGAACATGAAAGACAGATAGAACTCATGCGGCTAAAGGAGGAGGAGAAGGAAAAAGAGAGGAAGCATGTGGAGGAGATGGAGAGGATAAAGGCCCAGCAGAATATACCAACAAACCCTAGCAATCCTTCTCCAGGTACCACTTCCCATCCCAGAAAGTTCCCCACCTACAAGGCAGGTGATGATACTGAGGCCTTCTTAGAAAACTTCGAAAGGGCCTGCCTTGGGTACAACATCTCTACTGACCAATACATGGTAGAGCTGAGGCCGCAGCTCAGTGGACCCTTAGCTGAGGTGGCAGCTGAAATGCCTAAAGAACACATGAACAAGTATGAACTGTTTAAATCCAAGGCGAGAGTCAGAATGGGGATAACACCCGAGCAGTCTCGTCGGAGGTTCAGAGCCCTAAGGTGGAAACCAGACATGTCATTTACCCGACATGCCTACCACATTGTAAAACATTGGGATGCCTGGATATCAGGAGCAAGTGTTGAATCTCCAGTAAATTTGCCCTTCCTAATGCAAATGGAACAATTCTTAGAGGGTGTTCCTGAGGAAATAGAAAGATACATCCTAGATGGGAAACCCAAAACTGTAATTGAGGCAGGAGAGATTGGAGCCAGATGGGTGGAGGTGGCAGAGAAGAAGAAAACTGGTCGCAGTTGGAGCGGAGACCAGAAGGGACCACCCCAGACCACACCCTATTACCGGGGGCCGCCCAAAGCCCCACCTACCTCCCAAAGAACCCTCCAGACCCCTTATCGTCCCACCACCCCGTTCTCCAGCAACCCTCCTCGCCCCAGTGACCCGTCAGCTGGACGATGTTTTAAGTGTAACGAGCTGGGGCATGTAAAGGCCAACTGCCCCAAGAACCCCAACAGATTACAGTTCATTGCACCGGAATCCCACCAGAGGTCCACAGGCCCAGATACCTCCCAGATACCCTTGGAGCGGAGGGAAACTGTGAGTGTGGGTGGGAAGAAGGTCACCGCGTGGAGGGACACCGGAGCACAAGTGTCAGCTATCCATGCTTCCTTAGTGGACCCCAATTTAATCAACCCAGAGATCCAAGTGACGATTCAACCCTTCAAGTCCAACTCTTTCAATTTGCCTACAGCCAAGTTGCCTGTCCAGTACAAGGGCTGGTCAGGAATGTGGACTTTTGCAGTCTATGATGATTATCCCATCCCCATGCTGTTGGGGGAAGACTTGGCCAATCATGTGAAGCAGGCCAAGAGGGTGGGAATGGTCACCCGCAACCAGGCTAAACAAGCCGTGAGGCCTAGCTCTGTTCCGGAAACTTCTATCAGGACCCAGTCAGAGGTGATGGACCTGGACCCCAGGCCAATGTCTGCAACAGCAGTAGTGGATCCAGTCCCAGAGACCCAGACGGAACCAGTCCCAGAACCGGAACCAGCCAAACAACCAACACCAGACCCCGTGTCAGCACTGAATCCAGTACTTGCAACCTCAACACCAGAGGGCCCCACCGAACCTGAACTGGCAGCAGCCGATAACCCTACACAAGAGGCTCAGCCGGAGCCTGAATCCCAACATAGTGCACCAGCGGAGAGCGGTTCACAGTCAACAGAAACAGCTCCATCCCCTATATCGCTTCCAGAGGGACCAAGCCTAGGTCCACAATCCCATGAGGAACTGATGTCTCCAGCATCAAGGGAACAGTTCCAGACCGAACAGGAAGCAGATGAAAGCCTCCAGAGAGCTTGGACGGCGGCACGGAGCAACCCACCGCCTCTCAGCTCTTCTAATCGATCCAGGTTTGTTGTAGAAAGAGGACTTTTATACAAGGAAACTCTTTCTGGGGGACACCAGGAAGACTGGCATCCTCAGAGACAGTTGGTAGTTCCAACTAAATACCGGGCCAAGCTCTTGAGCTTAGCCCATGATCACCCTAGTGGCCATGCTGGGGTGAACAGGACCAAAGACCGTTTGGGGGGGTCATTCCACTGGGAGGGAATGGGCAAGGATGTTTCTACCTATGTCCAGTCTTGTGAGGTGTGCCAAAGAGTGGGAAAACCCCAAGACCAGGTCAAAGCTCCTCTCCAGCCATTCCCCATCATTGAAGTTCCATTTCAGCGAGTAGCTGTGGATATTCTGGGTCCTTTTCCGAAAAAGACACCCAGAGGAAAGCAGTACATACTGACTTTCATGGATTTTGCCACCCGATGGCCGGAAGCAGTAGCTCTAAGCAACACCAGGGCTAAAAGTGTGTGCCAGGCACTAGCAGACATTTTTGCCAGGGTAGGTTGGCCCTCCGACATCCTCACAGATGCAGGGACTAATTTCCTGGCAGGAACTATGAAAAACCTTTGGGAAGCTCATGGGGTAAATCACTTGGTTGCCACTCCTTACCATCATCAAACAAATGGCATGGTGGAGAAGTTTAATGGAACTTTGGGGGCCATGGTACGTAAATTCGTAAATGAGCACTCCAATGATTGGGACCTAGTATTGCAGCAGTTGCTCTTTGCCTACAGAGCTGTACCACATCCCAGTTTAGGGTTTTCCCCATTTGAACTTGTATATGGCCGTGAGGTTAAGGGGCCATTGCAGTTGGTGAAGCAGCAATGGGAGGGATTTACACCTTCTCCAGGAACTAACATTCTGGACTTTGTAACCAACCTACAAAACACCCTCCGAACCTCTTTAGCCCTTGCTAGAGAAAACTTACAGGATGCTCAAAAAGAGCAAAAAGCCTGGTATGATAAACATGCCAGAGAGCGTTCCTTCAAAGTAGGAGACCAGGTCATGGTCTTAAAGGCGCTCCAGGCCCATAAAATGGAAGCATCGTGGGAAGGGCCATTCGTGGTCCAGGAGCGCCTGGGAGCTGTTAATTATCTCATAGCATTCCCCACCTCCAACCGAAAGCCTAAGGTGTATCATATTAATTCTCTAAAGCCCTTTTATTCCAGAGAATTAAAGGTTTGTCAGTTTACAGCCCAGGGAGGAGACGACGCTGAGTGGCCTGAAGGTGTCTACTACGAAGGGAAATGTGCTGGTGGTGTGGAAGAGGTGAACCTCTCCATGACCCTTGGGCGTATGCAGCGACAGCAGATCCAGGAGCTGTGCACTAGCTACGCGCCAACGTTCTCAGCCACCCCAGGACTGACTGAACGGGCATACCACTCCATTGACACAGGTAATGCTCACCCAATTAGGGTCCAACCTTACCGGGTGTCTCCTCAAGCTAAAACTGCTATAGAACGGGAGATCCAGGATATGTTACAGATGGGTGTAATCCGCCCCTCTGAAAGTGCATGGGCATCTCCAGTGGTTCTAGTTCCCAAACCAGATGGGGAAATACGTTTTTGCGTGGACTACCGTAAGCTAAATGCTGTAACTCGCCCAGACAACTATCCCATGCCACGCACAGATGAACTATTAGAGAAACTGGGAAGGGCCCAGTTCATCTCTACCTTGGACTTAACCAAGGGGTACTGGCAGGTACCGCTAGATGAATCTGCCAAGGAAAGGTCAGCCTTCATCACACATCTCGGGCTGTATGAATTTAATGTACTCCCTTTCGGGCTGCGAAATGCACCCGCCACTTTCCAAAGACTTGTAGATGGTCTCCTAGCGGGATTAGGAGAATATGCAGTCGCCTACCTTGACGATGTGGCCATATTTTCGGATTCCTGGGCAGACCACCTGGAACATCTACAAAAAGTCCTTGAGCGCATAAGGGAGGCAGGACTAACTGTTAAGGCTAAGAAGTGTCAAATAGGCCTAAACAGAGTGACTTACCTTGGACACCAGGTGGGTCAAGGAACTATCAGCCCCCTACAGGCCAAAGTGGATGCTATCCAAAAGTGGCCTGTCCCAAAGTCAAAGAAACAGGTTCAATCCTTCTTAGGCTTGGCCGGTTATTACAGACGATTTGTACCGCACTACAGCCAAATCGCTGCCCCACTGACAGACCTAACCAAAAAGAAACAGCCAAATGCTGTTCAGTGGACCGGAAAGTGTCAGAAGGCCTTTAACAAGCTTAAAGCGACACTCATGTCTGACCCTGTACTAAGGGCCCCAGACTTTGACAAACCGTTCCTAGTAACCACAGATGTGCATGGTGTGGGAGCAGTTTTAATGCAGAAAGGACCTGATCAAGAATTCCACCCTGTAGTGTTTCTCAGCAAAAAACTGTCTGAGAGGGAAAGCAACTGGTCAGTCACTGAAAAAGAATGTTATGCCATTGTCTATGCTCTGGAAAAGCTACGCCCATATGTTTGGGGACGGCGTTTCCACCTGCAAACCGACCATGCTGCACTAAAGTGGCTTCACACCGTCAAAGAAACTAACAAAAAACTTCTTCGGTGGAGTTTAGCTCTCCAAGATTTTGATTTCGACATCCAACACATCTCAGGAGCTTCTAACAAAGTGGCTGATGCACTCTCCCGTGAAAGTTTCCCAGAATCAACTGGTTAAAATCGTCCTTGAGATGTGGAAAATATTGATAGTCTTTATGTACTTGGTAGTATATTTAGAGATGCATGTGTCTTATTAACTCTGTTTTCCTAGAGCTCCAGGAAGAAATCCCAGCCAGTGTTTCACCCTAGCTGAGATTTGGGGGGCGTGTCATAAATATAAAGGGAAGGGTAAACCCCTTTGAAATCCCTCCTGGCCAGGGGAAAGCTCCTCTCACCTGTAAAGGGTTAAGAAGCTAAAGGTAACCTCGCTGGCACCTGACCAAAATGACCAATGAGGAGACAAGATACTTTCAAAAGCTGGGAGGAGGGAGAAAAACAAAGGGTCTGTGTCTGTCTGTAGTCGTCTTGGCCGGGGACAGAACAGGAATGGAGTCTTAGAACTTTTAGTAAGTAATCTAGCTAGGTATGTGTTAGATTATGATTTCTTTAAATGGCTGAGAAAAGAATTGTGCTGAATAGAATAACTATTTCTGTCTGTGTATCTTTTTTGTAACTTAAGGTTTTGCCTAGAGGGGTTCTCTATGTTTTTGAATCTAATTACCCTGTAAGATATATACCATCCTGATTTTACAGGGGGAATTTCTTTATTTCTATTTACTTCTATTTTTTATTAAAAGTCTTCTTGTAAAACACTGAATGCTTTTTCATTGTTCTCAGATCCAAGGGTTTGGGTTTGTGGTCACCTATGCAAATTGGTGAGGCTTTTTATCCAACATTTCCCAGGAAAGGGGGGGTGCAAGTGTTGGGAGGATTGTTCATTGTTCTTAAGATCCAAGGGTCTGGGTCTGTAGTCACCTAGACAAATTGTTGAGGCTTTTTACCAAACCTTGTCCAGGAAGTGGGGTGCAAGGTTTTGGGAAGTATTTTGGGGGGAAGGACGCGTCCAAACAGCTCTTCCCCAGTAACCAGTATTAGTTTGGTGGTGGTAGCGGCCATTCCAAGGATAACGGGGGTAATATTTTGTACCTTGGGGAAGTTTTGACCTAAGCTGGTAAAGATAAGCTTAGGAGGTTTTTCATGCAGGTCCCCACATCTGTACCCTAGAGTTCAGAGTGGGGGAGGAACCTTGACACCACTAATCACTGGCAAGGGGTTAGGACCTGCTGCCTTTGCCTATCCCCGGGCTGCCCGTCTGCAGCCCCAGTACCTTTTGCAGGCCTTCAACAAGGCCTGCAGCCTCAGGGTTTACCAGGCTGGAGCTCCCCAGCTCCCTTTGCCCTTCCCCAGCACTGCTCCACTTCAGGTACTTTCCTCTCAGGCAGCTAGCCCTTCTCCCTGCAGGGCTGGAGAGAGACTCTTCCAGCTTCTAGCCCCCAGCCCTCTCATAAGGGCCAGCTGGGCCCTAAGTAAGCTGGCCACAGCTGTGGCTGCTTCCCCAATCAGCCTAGCTTGGCTGCTTTTAACCCCTGTTCTCCACGAGTGGGGCAGCCACCCCACTACACAGCCTCATGATTATTGGCTTCTGTCTGCATTTGCAGGAGTAACAACTACTCATGTGAGGAAGGGTATACAGGCTGCAGTCCTTTATTAGTAGATTTACAGGGGTTGGGATATCCAGGGTGCTTTCTTTCTAAGAGAGGATGGTTACAGAACCTGTTTATTTCTTCCTTCTATGGACCATTTTACTGAATTCTTTTGGCAGTGTCAGTGTCTGAAGAAAGCGTTTGGATTCAAGGCTGTTCAGCCACAATCTCCTAGGAGATTCAAGGTTGTTCTTTTGTGTTAGTTGGGTTTTTTTTTTTGTTCCTCACTGAAGAACTCAGCTTCTAATGAAGTTGCCAGGGTTAATCATGGAGACATCACTAAGAACAAGTGAGATCATTCTGGAAGACTGAAAAAAAAATACCCCAAACACTGATCATGGTGCCAATATTTTAAAAAGGTTTTATACAGACAGGAATATTATTACTTTAGGTTTATGTAAACAAGATATCATTTCTCAATTGCAATCTAAATTATGACACTGTAGTATATTAACTATAATATAGGATTATCAAGTTATATGGCTTCAGTGGCAGTGTAATACACAGATAACTCTCATCATCTAAGTAAGCTGAAAATCAGCCCCAGCAGCTTTTTCTGAATATGATGTGGACTGCAGTGAAGACACAAAATTCATGGGAAAATGCCAGCGAGAAAGACCCGGTACTGGGAATCAACTTCATATCTTCCGAGACTGTACCAGATTGAAAACTCTCTCATCTGATGTCAGAGAGAATTTATGCAAGAGTTATATCAGGACTATGTTTCCCAAATTCTCAGTATCAGTATAAGAGAGGTGTCCTGATTTGAATGGAGTGACTTAGTACCTGTATTAAATGAACCACTGAACTCCTCGGGGAAACATGAGGAAATAGGATAAATTGATTAAAGGTCATTGCTCTATCTTTTGTAATATTAATACGTATTCCTACTGGAACTCAAACAATATTGCCCAGCTGTCCTGTACAACTTTATCTTCTTTATTTGTCAGCCTCTCTTAATACTTACACTTAACAGTTTTCTTCGTTGTCAATAGAAGCTAAGTAAAAAATGACTTTGCAGCAAATATTTAATATATTTTAAATAGAACAATCACATGTAGTTGAACATAACACACAAACATACACTTACACCATCAGTAAGACCAATCCCAAAGGGATATAGCCTCCTTGCAGACTGAGAACCACCCAAATCAAACTCCAGATAGATCTTTAAGACAGTCTGGCTGGATGTTCAGTCTGTGTCCATCATTGGCAAACTTATCACACCTACTCTCGCAAATCAAAAAGTTCAGGTTTCAGTCTGCAAGCAGACAATTCCATTTTTGTGAAAATGTTCTAACGGTTCAGGTTTTGTTCTGATGCAGAATGAAAACAAAATTTCACTGGAAGTTGCTGCCAAAAGGAATGGTCAGCATCATCCGCCAGAAAAAAAACTCTGTTGTAAACTTATGCCAAAGGTGATGGCGTTTTCAATGTGGACACTCATTCACTGGAGCAGCAGTAGATGTTTTAGTGGATAGGGCTCTGGATTGGGACTCAGGTAATCTGGGATCTGTTCCCAGCTCTGCCTCTGCTTTGCTGTATGATCTTGGGCAAGTCAGTTCCCCACTGTGCGCCACTGTTCTTACGCACACACCTTTTGTCTATTTAGACTGTAAACTGTTTGGAGCAGGGACTCATTATTACTATGTGCACTGCCTAGACAGTGGTGCCTTGCTGTGATTTAACAGATTTATTGATTTTAAGATCAGACAGGACCAGTGAATCATCTAGTCTGGCCTCCTATATAACAAAAGCCATAGAATGTCACCCACTTATTCCTGTATTGAGTCCAGTAACTTGTGTTTGATTAAATCACATCTTCCAGTCTTGATTTGAACATTTCAAGAGAAGAGGAATCCACCACTTCCCTTGGCATTTTGTTCAAATGGTTCATAAGGCTCTTTTTTTTTTTTAATGGAGAGGGTTTTTTCCAAATTGAATTTGTCTGAACTTAATTTCCAGCCACTATTTCTTGTGATGATTTTCTCTGCTAAATTAAAGAGCCCACTGATACCTTTGGGTCTCTAAGCATTTCCACAATAGAAAAAAAAATTAAGAATACTATTAAAAATAAAGGAACCTAGGATCACTTCATATTGGACACAATGACAGACCAGAATGAAAATCCCCTCTCCCCAACCTTGTGGGAATTTGTCCCAGTAAAAAAACAAACAAACCATGGAAGCACACTTTAGATGGACCACATTCCTTGTGCCTGGTGAAAGCAAGTGAGGAACACACAGTATCGGTGTAACTAATATAAATGTATCCCTGAGAGAAGACAACCTGCCAGTGCCTTTGACTCAGCAATACAATGAACTCCTTGCAACAGAATTTGGGTTCCTGAATAGACTTTAGCTATCCTCAGATTGATTGTTATATGTCACCTCTGGAAGGGATTCAGAGATAACATGTCTAGGCAAATTTCTTCTTGGAGCAGCTAGTCCTGGAACCCACAATGGGAGAGGAAATTTTTGATTTAGTCCTAAGTGGTGCACAGGATCTGGTCCAAGAGATGAATATAGCTGAATCACTTGGTAATAGCAATGGTAATAGCAATAATATAATTAAATTTAACATCCTTGTTGGAAGAAAAATACCAAACAAACTCATCACAATATCATTTAAATTCAAAAAGTGGAACTACATAAAAATGAGGAAGCTTAAATTAAATTTAAATTTAATCAGAAATTAAAAAGAAAAATCACAAGGGTGAAATGCCTGCAAACTGCATGGAGACTATTTAAAAACAACATAGTAGTGGCTCAAACAACATGTATACCCCCAGATAAAAATAATTAAAAAAAATCAGTAAAAGGACCAGAAGAATACCACGATGGTTAAACAGTGGAGTAAAAGAAGAGGTTAGAGGCAAAAAGGCATCCTTTAAAAACTGGAAGTCAAATTTGAGGAAAATAGAAAGGAGCATAAACTCTGGCTAATCAAGTGCAAAAGTATAATTAGACAGGCTGAGACAGAATTTGAGAGAGTTAATGGGTCAATTTAACAATGAAGACAGATAGATAAAACAAAATAGATTCAGCACTTAAAAGAAGATATTCAAATAAACTTCTAGAAATAAATAGCTAATACTGTATATTAAGATCACTGTATATTAAGGTCATTATTTGTAACTTGACTACTATGGCTTCCAATACATAGAAAATATTTACATAAAAATAATGTCAATAACTTCACAGATTACACCACGGAAAATGAGTGCCAGGGAAAGGGTCTTACAACAATGACAATTTGAAAGGCTCTGCAGGTGTCATATGAAACCATTGCAAGTACTCAATACATGAAATTCAGAATGGATAAATGCATTACACAAGGGTCTTTGCCAAAGTGAAGTAAAATAAAAGAAGTGCAAACTAATAGATATTTGAGGAGAAAATGTTTGAAGGGAAACCAATATGCTGATAGAGTTATCTATAAAAACCCTTGAACAATCAAGATGAGCTAACCCATTCAAAGATATGTAAGTGTTCTATGACAGATATTAGGGGATTACATGATTTCCTGGAGGTAATAGACTTCGGTTATTATATTCCACTTCTGGTCATCACACTATTAAAAAAAGGATATTATAGCACTTCAGAATGTGTAGAGAAGGTCAACTAGATTGATTTCAGGACTAAAACAATGAGTACAGGGAACGACTTTAAACCATTCATTTGTATAGGGGTCATTTAAAGAGCTGGTAGAAGATTCAATTACATTATGTAAAGTATACTTTCCATGATACAGATATCAAACTAAATGCCAGGAACCAGCCCAACTAATATAGGAAGAACAAAAAGAGATGCAGATTTTAATCAAAGAAAAATATGTTTGGAGCAATTTTCTCTTCATTCGCTGAATAGTTTAGCTCTATTACTAAACTAGAAAAAAAAATCCCCCACCCCCACCCCCCGCACAAGGAGTAACAACAGTTTAAATGACCATCCAAGCTTTTCATCCAGTCTCTTCTCCTGTCTTACACCCTTCCCTTGAGGTTCTGTCACTCTTCACTCCTCAATGGGATATAACAGCCCTTCACCCACTGCTTATCCTTCAGGGTCGATCGGCTTACAAGCTCTGGCTTTGGGGCCCTAGATAATGAAGTGGTCAGCAGGTCTGAGCCCCAACTTCTACAACTTATTTTTCCCTCTAAGGCTACTTATCATGTTCTGCCACAGTCCAAGCTCCTTGCAGGGTGCTTGCCCAAGACAGCTCCTCCTTCAGTCCCTCTCTCTTCTGAGAGATCCAGTTGCAATCCAGTTGACATTCCTTCCCAGTGTGCCTTTTTATCAGACTTATTGTTTCCATGCTCTCCAAGAACTACCAATCCCAGAATTCCCCATTTTGGGGCTTCTCTGGGAATTGGGCTTTGCTGGGTGTGTAACCTGCATGTCCTCTTACACCTACACTGTTGGCTGGAATGACCAAGACCCCAGTTATTCTAAATGCAGTATGATGCTCTGACTGTATAATGATATTGTTGGCCACATTGTCCTGGGTGCTATCCAGCTGCACAAAGGGAGTGAAGAAAGAAGGAGGCTTTCTCTGGCTTTGTGCACCTTATAGCAGACAGGTTCAGTTGCAGGGGTTTCTTCTTCTTAGCAGCTCCAGACTGTAAACTACCCCAGAAGGGTTTGGAACATGCTGGTACAGGTCAGCTATGGAAAGGAGCACACACCAAACCATCCTAAGGGATGATGCAGCAGGAGCAGTCTCTCTCCAATCTCCTTCATTACATCTATCCCCTCCTTAGGACAGTGCAGGTCCAAACCACCCCCAGCTCAGGCCAGTGGGTAAAACTGTAATTGGATCTTATGTCTATTTCACACAATATTATACACCATCATGCCACCTCCTGGCTCTGAAAGGCAAAAGGAGCTCCTCTTTCCACTTATATCCTTGAACAGTTGCTGGCCAGGATCCCATTGGAAAATTCAAAGCCCCTGCCCACTATCCTGTGGAAAAGGAAAGAGGAAAGTGTAGGGTGAGGCTATGACACTGTCTCCCTATCCACACTGACCTGTAGAACTGGCCAGGGTGTAAGCCAGGTGCGTATATATGTACTCAGTGGTGATGGAACTAACAACTGGCCTGCTTCCCTTAGTGGAACTCAGTGGTAATTCTGTCTGAGTTAGACAGACTTCCTCCGGAGGACTGCAGCCCCAAGACAGCTCTTATGTACCCTCTGCACATGCTTGTTGGTACTGTGGGCAAGAAAGAGGTGTTGACCAACAAGTAATTTTATCCTCCAAATTACTACAACTTATGGTCAATAGAAAGAAGGAATGGTAGGCCAGATCCCAATAATTGACTGTCTCAAGACCAACACTATTTTCGTCCCATGACTTCTTGCCATGCCTTAAAAGATGCTATAAATAAAGTTGCAAAATACTCACAATTAAAGAAAGAAAGAAAGAAAAGCTGTAAACAATGGTTACTATAGTTACAATTTCTCTTTTATGTCTCTCTGCAGAGCTCTTTCAACAGGGATTAGACTTTTAAGAGTGGGTCTGCCGTGATGGGTTTTAACAGATTGTAGAGAATAATGTCCCCAAGTTTTTTATTCCCCTCATCAGTAGGGGGGGCCTGTTTTAGTATATCATAACTGCGATAATTTTAGATGGACAAACAAATTACATGTAAGGATAGGTAAATCCTGTGTGGTTTATGAGGGAAAACCTAAATGGTCAAAGGTCAGTGTCTTGTCTAATTCCTATAAAACTGGGAATATTTAACTCAGTAATTTAAAAGAAGCCATTCAATAAATAATTGGTTTAAAATATCATAGCCTTCTTATAAACTCATCTCCCATGATGTGCTATGGTGGTTTAGCAAGAGGGGGAGACCAGGATGGGTCATGAGAGGTGTCATTTAGCTAAAAAGGCCAGCAATTAGAAGTGAATGCGGATTCAAGGCACCACTGCCTTTAGGCACGATATCCAAATCAAACCATTTTGGTTTTCAATCAAAAAATTTTATTTTCTGATTTTTTGCCAAAAGTTTGATATATTCCATTGGGGGGCGGAATTCTGACAAATTCTGCTGGCCATTTTTAAAGACAAGATATTGGACTAGATGGATCATTGGTTTGATCCGCTATGGCAATTCCTTTGTCCCTAAAATACTCTATTCTATCAGTTATTCGCTGCGTAAGATAACAAGTCAACTAAAACACAGTAATGTCTGGCAGCCTTTATATTTTGGCTGTCTAGACAGTAGCAAGACTATCATATATTTATGCTTCAGTTATTTTTGCTATGTATAACATAGAGAAACATAGTATCACACCAAAAATATATCAGGATAAGGGACAATTATTACACATATCAAAACAGTTTAGTCTAAGAAGATTCTGCTTGTGTCTATTTCCCTGAGATTAAGCAATCTTTTTTTTTCCTCCTTAAGTCCTTTCAACCTCTATGACATCCAACTTGTTGTTGTTTTGTCTGCATTGATCTTCAGCTCTGTTTAAATACAAATATTTTTCAGGAAACAGTCACACTGTACTGATTTCATCTCATATATTTTAGAAACCCCCTCATCCATATATTTTTCAGTTAATCCATATGATTTAAGCATACTCAGTGATGGAGTCAAACCTTCAATTAAATGACGACATTTCTGTTTTTATTTTTAAGTGCTGTAAATAATGGGGTGTATTCTGGTACGGCACAGCAAAGCCCTTCATTTAAAACCATTGGAATTGGAATTCCATTAATTTTTGGTCACACTGTATATCAAAGTTCCATGTATAATTCAATTATAAACAATTAGTAAATGATTAATAGTTAAACAGCTGTTAATAAGCCCAGCAGGTCAGCAGGTTGCTTATAACTATGCCTTAGGGACACCTATAACATCTTCTACTGGTGTGCTTCTAACCATAAATAAAACATACTACTCAAGTCAGGTATATGCTTATAACATCTATTAATCATTAATTAACCACATTATATACATCATGGGCCTTTAATATAAAGTGTGACCAAACTTTTTGTAAAATGCTGCTACTTACAAATGAGCCAGGGATGGTGCACAATGTGCTCTCTCATGGAAATCTGATTCTTGTTCTTTTTCTGTTTCCCTTAAGCTAAAATAAGTCATTTAGCTCAAAATATATGGTTGTGATATAGCAATAACTATATACAGTATTTAAATGCCTTCTATTAGTTTAGTACCAACCTCCCCACACTATTAAATTTATCTTCACAACACACCTGTGAGAGAGGAAAGTACTATTAACTCCATTTACAGAAGGGAAACTGAGTCACAAAAGGTCCAGATTTTTAAAGATATTTAGGCATTGCAGCACTCAGCATTGCAGAGACTAACCAATTTAAGTGCCTGAATCTTGTTTTCAAAAGTGATTTGGTCACTTAGGAGCAAAAATAATGGTATTTTGGCTCCTAAGTTCCTAAATCTCTTTTGACAAGGATATTTAGATTTCTAACTCAGTTAGGCTTTGTAATGCTGAGTGCTGCAATGCCTAAATGCCTTTAAAAATCTGGGCCAGAGAGACTGTGACTTGTCCAAATTCACACAGGAAGTCAATAACAATGTAAGGAATTAATTCTGAGGATCATGGGCGCCACACTAATGCTGGGAATTGAGGGGAACCTGAGTGATGCAAAGAAAAAGCAAACTGGAACAAATACCCTTCCACCATATCTGAAACTAAACTAATCTTCTGAACTGTAATTCATCAAAGAACAACAGACAAGAACTACAAGGACCAGATAGGCAAGAAATCAATGATGTTTCCTGTTAAGTAGAGAGAGACTTGTATGTACCTCCCATAAATATTCTTGAACTTTAGAGAGATTTGAAATTGAAATCAGTGGGGCGGGGTGGCGGGTGACTCTCCATGCTAGTGCCTCTTGCTGGTCATCTTGCCAATCAGCTTCACAGCTTGGTATGCTGACTCTCTGTGGGTCTTGCCCGCTGTCACTTCTGCTCCTGGACCCGTGTTGTTCCAAGGAACACAGTGTCCTCTTCAGGACACAGCCCTCCATCCATGTCATGCTCTGTTCTCCCTTGTTCTGGGGGAATGTACTGTGGTCCAACAGTCCAGTTACTTCCCCGGTGGTGAGTGGGAGTGAAGCAGGGGCCCTGGGCCTGCCCACTACTCCGGGTCCTGGCCCAGGGACCCTACAGATGGCAGCCATGCACTGCATCCCTTCCAACCTCTCAGTTTACTTCCCTGGGTTGCTTCACCGCAGCCCAGGCACCTTCTCTGCCCTTATCTCATGGCCTCAGCATGTTAGTCTTAGCAGTCAGCCAGGAGCGCTCTCTCTCTCTCCCCTGATCCTGCCCAGTACTGCTCTGTCCAAGGTGCTAGCTTTCCTCCTTCTGCAAGGAAGCCACCTCTCCCTCCTCAAGCTCTAGGGAGCAACTGAAACTGCTCTGCTCTGAAGTCCTCCTTATATGGGCCAGCCCAACCCTGATTGGCTGCCACCTAACCTAGTCTCCCTAGGGCTCCATTAACCTTTATAAGCCAGTGTGTGGTGGAAACCCCATCATGGGATCGAAAATGGATTTTAGCAATGTGCTCCCATTATTAGAGTGAGCTTAACTAAAAGACTGAATCAAACACCTGTGAATGTTGGGGCTGTTCAGAGTTTGAATTTTGTAGCTGGAGTGCAACCCATTTTTATTACATCACACTAGTTCTTGTTCCACCTGCAAAACCTCCCCTTTCTCTATTAAAAGGAGCAGTCACAGCTATACCCTATGTCTTATCATTTTGAGCTTGAGCACCACTGTCTCTACACTGCTGTAAACTCTGTGACCTGGAATAAAGAGCAAGCTGGCCACATCAAAGTCCACAACTCTTGTACAAGTAGGAAATAACAAACCTACAAAACTTCTACTGTAGTATAAAGTCACACAACTGAAGTATTGTTCTTCTGACTGACTTGGTTATTTAATCAGCTCCTTGTATCTAGTTCTCTGGTACAATTCCAAAAAGCCATTAGATTTCAAGATGCATCAGAAACTGCATTTGCAGCTAGTAAGTGACTGAAATTGTTTTCCTACAATTTGATACTCTTTTCTCACATGCCTTCCAACTTCCTTTACCTCTATTTCAAATATATGTACCTAAAACACCCTGAATGGAAGAAAGAGCACACAAAACCCTGCGTAAACAAATAAGCACAGTCATTATAAGAAAAATCCTGGTGCAATTCAAGTTGTTAAGGAGCACCAGATACCTAACATCCCAATTTACACATATTAATTAGCTGAGTCCCTTGGATCTTATCCAACTCCCATTCAAGTAAATCAATCTTTGATTTCAACAGGCTTTTGAATCAGGCCCCTACAGCTCCCATTGACTTAAAGTGCAGTTGCAATTGCTCAGCACCTCTGGAAATTTCATGTGAGGGTCCAAATCCTCAAAGCCCTAACTCTCATGGAAGTGCCTTTAAGGATCTAGGCCTTGATGTCTCAAACTTGGCACACAAAATCAGAAGTATCCAAAGTTAGTGGTCACTTGAAAACAGGAACTTTAGGGTACATCTGCACTGCAGCTGGGAGGTGTGATTCCCAGCACAGGTAGATAGAGTCATGCTAGCTCTGCTCTAGTTTGTGCACTAAAAATAGCAGTGTGGAGATTGTGGCTTGGGTGATGGCCCAGGCTAGCCACACGAGCTTGGATCCAGGCAGGTTGGCAGACTTGGATTCAGGCAGCTACCCGAGCTGAAACCTGTGCTTCAACATGCACTGTGCACACTGCTATTTTTAGTGCTCAAGGTTGAGGAGATCTCGTGCGAGTCTGTCTGCCTGCACTGGCAATTGGACCTCCCAGCTGCAGTGGACTATACACTTATTTACTTGCTCAATTTCATACACTTCTGTGGTGTAAATTGGTGCAGCTTCGTTTACTTCAATGGAGTTGTGTCAATTTACACCAGTAAAGAATTTTGTTCAAAGCTCACAGGCCAAGCAAAGACTAAAACCAAGAGGTTCACCACTGGTTCAACCTTTCTGTTCACAAGCCTTGATTGGCCACAGCTTTAAATGAATAAGAGCCAGATGAATATGGTAACATTCTCTGTGAGGTTCACAGGTGTAAATAAATTTACCTTGACTGTTTCCAGGCCTGTTTTGTATTTGCTTTCTGTTTATATCCTAGCAAACAAGTTTGCTGGCAGAAGTATTAGCCAAGACCGTGAATCTTAAGGACTAGATTGTGATACATAGGCACACAAGGGAGCAACAAGGAGTAAGAACTGCCCATATTCCCCTGCTTGAGCTACCTGGAACGTGAGTCTGGGCTCATGTGAGTACATAAGGCTCACCTCATATGCTGCCTCCTTGGAGTACGTTGGGTGAGGGGGGACTGGGAATGGGTGGAATGTTGGTTCCATTCAACCTGTCGGCTGGCCAGATTAGTGGAGTCACCCACGGGTGAGAGGAGAATGGATAAAGCGGTGTGGAGGACGGAGATTCCATTTTATGAAGGACATTTAGGTTTTGAAATTTGGCTGGAAAGAAACTTGAACATTTCAGAATTCTCAGTGAAAGAAAATCCCCCCAAAAATGTTTTGGATGGACTGAAATATTTTGTTTCTTTTTGATGTAGACTTTTTAAATTTTATACTGAAATATATACTGTCCTACAATACAAGTAGACATTCAAAATGAAAAGTCGATTCAAAACAAAATAACCTAGAACTTTTCCCAGTTTTTTTCTTCTAAACCAAATCGCAAAGCTTTTCAGTTGAAAATTTAGTTCCATTGATGTTTTTCCAACCACCTCTTCTTGTGCAACAGGCAATCTATAAATTGCTATACTCCTGGAATGAGGAGGAAGCAGGGGAGGAATTATGACTCAGAAGTGTGTTTCTGAATCCCAGTGCTTCCCAGGACTACCCCTGAGGCAAAACTGGACCTGTCATAAAATCAAAATCTAGCCCAAAATGTATATTGCTAAATATTTGCAAAGGGCATAACCTGAATTCTTTATCCAGGGCCAGGCTCTGATATCTGTAGTCATGCTGAATAATGCCACAATGAGCCGATTAAAGTCAATAGGACTAATTGTTGTGGAGGGTGGAGTTAATATGAGCTCTGCCTCCCTCTTGTTGCATACATTATTATGCACCTAAATTTTTCAGCCAGACCCAATAAAAACAAACTACAAATACTTATTCTGAGGTGCTTTGAAATGCTGTGAAATTGTTACTTCCCAGACCAACAAACGATTACTTCTTACCTTTTGAAAAGTCACTGCACGTCAGAGAGAATGGAGTGCTGATTCCAAGCAGGACAACAGGAACACCTAATATTCCTTTGGAGGACTGAGGTTTTCCAATGTGCCTGTTTCTAAAAAGGTCAGTGAACATTTTAAAATTTCACTGCACATCCATGTGTCACTGCACATGGGCTTAGACCACATTTTAGAGTCGCTGAAATTTGGACAAGTGGAGCTTAAATAGATTTTGAAATGACAGGATGACTGGAAGTGGAATCCATGGCAGTTGTTGTGTCAGGTGTCTGTTTCTGTGATTTCTTCTTTTTTTTTCATTTTAACAACTTTATTCCAAGCTACAGCAGTCCATAGGGCAATAGACAGGAAAAGAAATTAGGTAACATGTAAAGAAGGTGAATGCCATTTTCGAAAGTGCCTTAATGACTTAATAGTAGAGCTGGGTGGATTTTTTTTCCCTGCAGAAAGTTTCTCTTTTCTGTGACAAATTGAAAAAAAAAACATAGAATCATAGAAACCTGAAAATGCATGGATGGAAGGGACCTTGACAGGTCATTTAGTACAGCCCCTTAGGCTGAGGCAGGACCAAGTAAACCTACCCCATCCCTGACAGGTGTTTGTCTAACTTGTTCTTTAAAACCTCCAATGATAGGGATTCCACAACCTCCCTTGGAAGCCTATTCCAGAGCTTATCAACCCTTAGAGATAGAAAGTTTTTCTTAATATCTAACCTAAATCTCCCTTGCTTCAGATTAAGCCCATTACTTCTTCTCCTACCTTCATTGAACGCTGAGAACAATTGATCACAGTACTCTTTATAATAGCCCTCAACTGTTGTCAGGTTGTCCCCCCCTCCTCAGTCTTCTTGTCCCAAGACTACACATGCTCAGGTTTTTTTCACCTTTCCTCATAGGTCATCTTTTCTAAACCTTTTATCATTTTTGTTGTTCTGCTCTGAACTATCCCTAATTTGTCCACATCTTTCTTAAAGTGTGGCACCGGAAAGTGGACACAGTCCTCCAGCAGAGGCCTCACCAGTGCCAAGTAGAGTGGGATCATTACTCCTGTGTCTTAAATGTGCCTCTCCGGTTAATACACCGCAAAATGATACTAGCCTTTTTCACAACTGCATCACATTGTTGATTCATATTCAATTTACAATCCACTATAACCCTTGTATCTTTTTCAGCTCTACTACTGACTGGCAAGTTATACTCCATTTTGTAGTTGTGCATTTGATTTTTCCTTCCTAAGAGTAGTACTTTGCACTTGTCTTTATCTCACCGTGTTGTTTTCAGACCATTTCTCTAATTTGTTAAGGTCATTTTGAATTCTAATCCTATCCTCCAAAGTGCTCGCACCCTCTCCCAGCTTGGTGTTATCTGTAAATTTCATAAGCATACTCTCCACTCTATTATCCAACTCATTCAAGAAAATATTGACTAGTACCGGACTCTGCAGGACCCCACTAGATACAAATGAACTATTTCAGCTGAAATCGAAAACAATTCAACTGAAAACTAAAATATTTTGATTAGAAAATTCTGCTGTGGTGCCTCATAGGAAAAATTTGGGTGCCTCATTTTCCCATTCTGTTTCTATGCCAGGTCCCCCACCAGTCTACATCTCCCATGATGGCCTTCTCTCTTGGTGAGAGGAGGAGGTACATCATGGGAGTCCCATGGCCTTTCTGCCTCATGGATGTTGAAATCTGGTTTGGAAGGACTCCACCACATGGGATATAGAAAGAGAAGTCCTCCAGTTCAGACAGGCATCTGGATAAAGGTAGATGGGGCAGACTCTGATCCTTTTGCCATCCGATTTCATCGGGGTCGTACAGAAGCCAAAAATATTCCCCACAATAGCAGGGCCAGTCCCCTGCTTATATAAATAAAAAAAAAATCCACTGAAACTTTTCACCAAGTTTGCCCAAATTTGACTCATATGTTTCAGGATTCCAAATATACTTTTTTCCTATGAAGAAAACTATTTTCCCTCTCAAATTGGTATAATCAAAATATTTATTTTTTTTAAATCAAAAACATTATTGAAATAGTTATTGAAATGACTATCAATTTTTTCCTGTACCAAAAACCAGGTTTTAATAAAACTTTTAGTCACTGAAAGACCCGTATTTTAATAAACAAAAAAATGGGGTAACCAATTTGATAACATTTGCAACATATATTTTTTAAGTCATTGAAAATTTTGCAAAAAAGGAGAGATTTTGAAGAAGCCAATATTTTTTACTGAAAAAAATCTCATTATAGGGGGGGAAAGCCAATTTTTGTCTAAAAGACTATTTGAAAATGCCAACCATCTCAAGTCAAAGCTATTGCCAACTGCTAATGAGTAAAAAGAACATGAGGACTTGTGGCACCTTAGAGACTAACCAATTTATTTGAGCATAAGCTTTTGTGAGCTACAGCTCACTTCATTGGATGCATACTGTGGAAAATACAGAAGATGTATGCATCCGACGAAGTGAGCTGTAGCTCACAAAAGCTTATGCTCAAATAAATTGGTTAGTCTCTAAGGTGCCACAAGTCCTCCTTTTCTTTTTGCGAATACAGACTAACATGGCTGCTACTCTGAAACCTGCTAATGAGTATTCTCCTTAAATTTGAGTTGTAGGGGATAGTGGGATTTTTTGCGCAGGAAGATGTGAGTTCTATGACTGCCGCCATAGCGAAATGCAGAATGGTCATCGCACATAGCATAGTGACTCGAAGACCCAAAAGGAGATCAGTAGAGCAGAAAGTACATCATAATAACGATGCAAAGTTCAGCTCTGGATGTGAATACAAATGTACTCAAAATCTAGAGTGCAAGTAATATGCGTGTTTGTGTAACCGATTGGTGAGTGTGTATAATAGGTGACCCTCTGTGCCAATTCACAGAGATTGAGTCTGTCATGGTCCCCACTAACCATCTTCAGCTCATGCTTTTAGCTCTAGAGATTCCCAATTTAATCCCTGTGTGTGGGCCAAAATAGCAGCTGTCACATTTGGAGCCAAGGTTTTGGTCTGGGCACATTCTCTAGCATCGATACATTTGAGTAGAACTCTTATTTCCAGGATTCTGCAATTTTCATGTTGGTGACTTGTAATGCCACCACCAAGCCTGTGCAAACCAGAGGACTGTATTGCCTCAGTTGCAGAATTATGAGTTTGCTGAGAATGAGTGAACTGAAGTAATAGCAAAGGGAATGCAGACCATGATTGACTGGAGACATTCCATTTGATGTGAATGGAAAGGTATGCACAGCCACATAGTGTTGTTTTCTTGACTGGTAAAATGCAGTTCTTCTACACTATCTACCCAATCTATCATCTAGGCATTCAGACTGTGCTCAGCGTAGTGGGGACTGGGTAGTTACTGCCGGCAGGAGGCTAGATTAATGAACTAGTTTTTTGTTACTGGAGTTTTGCATTCAAACCTCAGTTGGACACAAGTAAATTAATGTTGTCATCTCTACAGCATCTAGTGCTTAGTTCTAGCCACATTCCCACACAGGGAAATAGTTATTCTATTTGACGTGGTAGAAGAATAGTATACTGTTTGGATTCCACAGTTCACTCATTATACCAGCCATGGAACAAAAGCCTTGTGTATACGTGCATCACTGCATACAGTATTACAGCTATTTCACCCCTGGAGTTCTCTGCACGGTGAAATACACAACTTGGCACGATTGGTTAGCACTAGTGAGAGAAGGTGGGGTTTGGAGCACTAGTGGGGTCCTTTCACAGCGCTGGCCTCTACTCGTACACCAGGCTTTAGCAACTACTGTGAGTATCTCACTATCACAGCTTCAAAAATCCGCCATGTTAGTCTGGATCTGTAAAAGCGGCAAAGAGTCCGGTGGCATCTTATAGACTATGCTCCAATACGTCTGTTAGTCTATAAGATGCCACAGGACTGTATGCAGCTTCAAAAAGTGATTGTTCTCATCCCAAAGCGTTAAAGGAAAGAGCAAAAAAATAATGAAGTCAAGGGATTTTCTAGAAGAATAGTCCAGTGTTCACCCTAGGACTTGGGAGACCTGGATTTAAGTCCCTCTCCAGCATGGACTTCTAGTGTGATCTTGGATGAGTCACCTAGAGTACATGTGATGGAGTAGTCCACGCCGTAAGGGCAGTACTGCCTAGTGGTCACTCCATCCCACTGCCTGGCATGGCTCTTGAAGGGTTGAAAGGTCCAACTGTAGATAAAAGGACTTGGGAGAGAGGAAGCAGTCGTAGAAGTAAGACATGTTTGAGAGGCAATCCCATTACTATTTCTTTAAGGGCCAGGAGCCTTGCAGAGAGGACGGGACAAGGCTCCCCTTTCATCCAACTAATTGGGGATGAGCTGGAAGAGGGGGGCCAGCGTAAATGCTGCTGCCTCCTCGTCATAGCAGGGCAGACACCGGCAGAAAAAGGCTGCTGAACCTTCCAGGCCTGAGGACTACGTGGGTATTTCTGCACAGCCGGCGGAAGCGAGCCTCCTAGCCCAGCTCGAGATTCTCAGGCTCGCAGGGCTTGTACTACTGCTCTAAAAATAGCTTTGAGGGTGCAGCTTGGGCTCTCCGGCCCAACCCCCTGCCTAAGGTTCAGAAACCGAGCTCCAGAGTGAGCCACAGCTTTGTGTGCTGGCTACACGGCTAGTTTTAAAGCAGTACTGCAAGCCCTATGAACCCAAGACTGGACCCAACCTGGGGGGCTTGCTGCCACAGCCTGTAGACGTATCTACAGGGGCCAGCTGAGGCTGAAGCTGATTAAGACCCTATTGTGGGCTGAATTGCAATCCAGCTCTCGGAGGAGAGCTGGGGGCACCTGGTAAGGAAAGGGACAATATTTGCTTGAATTAGCCCGCCCCAGGAGGAGAGCTGCCAGAAGGAGAGACTTAGAGACTGTGAGATAATCCTGAGGCGATTGGGAGCAGAACTTAAAGGGAGGCTTCCGAGGAACCCTGATAGCTAGAAGCCACTTCTGTTTCTTTGGGACTTCTTGTTATGGACCCTTTTGTAGGAGGTTTTATAATAAACCAGCCCCAAGGAGGGTATTACTGAGCATCAAGAGAGCCTTAAGTGGAGTTATTGGCTTCCTGAGAAGGGAAACTGAGGCTGGGAATATCTGCAGTGCCGCTCTGATGCAGCAGGGGGTGCTCTAGGGTAGTCATGCCCTGTGACAGCATGTCTATACTTTTAGCTGGAGGAGTAATTTCTAGCTCAAGGAGACATACCTGCACTATCTCTTATCATGCTATTGCACTAAAAATAGAAGTGCAGCCACAGTGGCGTGTGTGTTGGGAGGGGCTAGCTGCCCCAAGTACGATTCCATCCAGGGCACTAGATATGGGCTCAGACAGCTAGCCCCTCCCGCTGCTCATGTCGCCACAGCTGCTCTTCTATTTGTAGTGCTCTCGCTCCATCGCAGCTAGCCGGCGTGTGTCTCCTCGAGCTGGAAATTATACCTCCCATTCACAGTGTGGACATCGCTTTTGTCTCTCTGTGCCTCAGCTCCTCATCTGTAAAATGGGAAGAGCACCACTTTTTTAGCCCACAGGGATGTTGTGAGGGTAACTAGATTATTGATTTTGAGCCACTCAGATATGATGGCAATGGGAGCCGGTTAAGTACCTTAGAGAGAGAGAGATATTTATTGGCACTGAAAAATTGATCGTTTCCAATTCACTGATAAATGGGGCATACTTCAAATGAGAATTGGTCAAAATATTTAATTTTTAAAAAAAGAAAATAAAATTCACAAACCTTTATTCCAACCAGCTCTAATTGTACTAGCGATTTAATTCTTCTGGGGGTTTTGCCGTTGTTTTTGTGTGTGTGGCCGTGTGTGCCCATGCCTCTGTGCCCATATTACTTTTGTGCTAAATCTGTCCCTGACTAGCTCCAAGCAGGGTCATGGAACTGAAATGTCCCCTGGGGGAGTTATGACAGGTGACACTCTTAGAGTTATGTTTGATTCACTGCATCCACTGCAGTCGTTAGATGCTCAAATAATGCAGTCAACAAAAGTTCTTTCTACCTCTGGCTGTGAAGATGACCCTGTTTATTCCTCTGGCCACAGTAGTGAATGCATTTGTCATCTCTAGACTTTCCTATTCCAAGTCCCTCCTGTAGTATATTGTGGTAGTATCTTAAAATTAGTCATGTGTACTCACCAGAGGACCTCCCATTGTGAGGGGCCTCACATGACGAAAGCATACCCTCAGGATCCTTATAGTCAGAGTTTGTAAGAGCCACTTTGTCATTTATTTAATAAAGAGTCATGCCTTAAACTTTATACCCATGGTTTCACTCTGGGTTCCTGAAATACAGAGGCTGCGCTTACTTGAAAAAAAGATGCTCTTGGCTAACTGACGATATTAGAATGTACAAGTCTAACAAGGCCTGCAAAAGCTTCACTATGTGCTTGCCTACATGGGGGGTTTCAACCAGAACAAATAGAGTTAATCCAGTTTGAAAATGCTTTCCTACACATGAAACAACCCAACCCTGCACACTAACTCTTCATTTATTGGGAACTCTAGAGTCCTCTTGCACAGTGGACTAGGTTTTCTTCAAATTGGAATAGTTTGGTCTTTTGTCCGTGTGCATGCAATTGGGGTATATTGTTTCTTTTTGCATGATTCCAATGGCTATTCCACAGAGCTTTGTAGATCAGCTATTACTGACCAGTCTATTTCCCTGTGTGTTCTCCCTGCAGTGGTGTCAAGTTTCCAGGGTGACCCTTCCCCCCTTCAAAAAGGCAGTATGGAGTCAGATTTTGTCCATTGCTTCTGGATCGCACGCCAGAAGCCCCACAACATGCCTTACACAGCTGCCTGGAGCCATGCTGAGACCCTGGACCTCTTTACCTTCTGGGGAGAAGCATTGGTTGAGGAAGCTCTTGTTGCTAGCCAATGGAATAGAGGCCTTTTTGTGGACATTGCCAAGCAGATGTCCACGCGGAGTCATTACCAGGATGCTGACCAGAAAAAAGAGCGAACAGCTCAGGAGAAAGTACATTGAAAGAGTGGAAAAAGGTGACAATCTGGCAGAGGACATGCGACCTGCCCATGTTTGGATGAATTGGACAGGACTCTACACAAGTCCCAATCCTATTTAGAGCCTGCTGCCCACACCCTCCCCACACTGAGGATGACTGGCTTGACCCATTAGAGGATACACAGCAGGATTCTGGAGAGGAGCTGCTCCCTGAGAGGCAGGATCTTGTTGAGACTCAGGACCCTAATGTCAATGAGCTGGAAAGCCAGCTGCAGTCCTGCCCTGTCACAACGGACCCTAATTAATGCACTGCCCAAGTCCCAGTCAGAAACCTAGGCTGGGACCAAAAAGTCAGATCCGCTGCAGGGAACTTCAGCATGTAGGTATCTAGCCTTACAATTTATTATTGTTGGTGGATGAGAGGTATGAGCACCCCATTCTCCCCTCCCCCTGCACACACATCCCTTTTTTGCTGTTTCAATATGGCACCTGCCTGCATGTTGCAGTCACAGTCTGTAGTCCCACTCCCGCATCAGATTTGAATAAGAAAAGCATTCATTGGTGCAAAATTCAACAGTGCTCGCAGGAAAAGCAGTTTAGTTAGTTTTTGTGGTTTACATGAGGTATGAATTCACATTGCACGCAGGGTCAAGACACAAACAGTGATGCTCCCTGCTGAGGTACAAGGCCCTTCAACATGTTGTAGCTGGCAATCAGTGCAAGGCGCTGTCTATTTTTCTCTGCACTTTCTCCATGCTTGCCAGGGAGATATAGCAGAGCTTAAGACTGAGATATTGCTCAGTTCTGTTTTGCAGAACCTAGGGCATAGCTCCATGACCATGCCCCTCAGTAGAGCTTGCGGGTCCCTTCCACTCCAGTAGTGTTTCTGGGGGATCAGCCTGCTGATGGTTGTGTACCTGGGACCCATAAAGTCTAACACCATTTCGAGGCTCCACCCCTGAAGTCCTACTGGTGGAGTCCCGAAGCAGCTGACTGAGTGGCTGACCCTACTTAAGCCAGCAGCAGGCACAGGAAGCTGTCTGAACAACTAGGCTCCACCCTGTTCTGGACTGAATGCCTTGTGCTTCCTGCTCCTGGATTTCCTGGCATCTTGACCCAGCATAACTACTGGCATCTGACTTGTGGTTCTGAGCTCCAGTTTGTCTCCTGATTCCAACCTCCCAGTATGCTGACCAGGCTTGACTCTGGTTCCTGACTCATGGTTCTGAATTCTTAGTGTGTCTCCTGCTTCTGACCCAGCTAACTCCTAAACTCTTGTGACTGTAGACTCTGGCTCTGACTATTTAGTCTGGCCACTTTTGACCCAGCCATGACACCTGCTTTCAGGGTAACATCATTAAGAGTTAGGACAGCCTAAAGGGGATGTAGAGTGGATTACTATCCATTTTGCTGCCCATGACCACCCCCCTTTAGAATCATAGAATAGAAAATATCAGGGTTGGAGAGGACCTCAGGAGGTCATCTAGGCCAACCCCCTGCTCAAAGCAGGACCAATTCCCAGTTAAATCATCTCAGCCAGGGCTTTGTCAAACCTGACCTTAAAAACCTCTAAGAAAGGAGATTCCACCACCTCACTAGGTAACCCAGACCCCATAGTAAAGCCTCCAGTGCACAAACAAAACTGTGAAAATCAACTTGGAACATAGCTCTGACCACACTGCCACTAACAGCATGAAAGTAGATAGAGTAAACTGAAATCCAAATGCACCCAGCACCCTCTGTATGTGCAGTCCATTTACAATCTCTGAGTTTCCCCCCCAAAATGGAAAGAGTCCAAGGGAGGAAAGGTCATATGCACATACAAAAAAAGCTACCATGCCTTGTCTGTGATATGAATAATAAGCAATGGTTTTTTTTGTTCCCTACTCCCCCAGGCAGAACACAAGCACCAGCCAAACCTTCAAAGATGTGACTGCTGACAGGCCTGCCACCTGAGGGGGAGAAAAAGGAAGACTTGCGACAACGTGTTTGCAGAACTCATGACTGTCATGGAGGAAAACCAGCCTGGCTCAGAGATAGAGGGTACACATGAGGACGAGGACCCAGCAGGAGAAAGAATTGCAGCTCTCTCAGGAGATTGGCAGTGGCCCAGGACAGGTTTGCAGTGTCCAGGCAAAGCACGGCTGTGGTTAGGGACAGCATCACAATGGTGAAAGAGAGCAGGGAAAATGACAGAAAGATGCAGAAGCAGATCATGAATGCTTTCTTGAGCCAGAATGCCCTCCTGTAAAGCATACTCTTGCTAGGCCAGCAGACCCTACAGTCCCATAATTTGGGATCTAATCATTTTCTTCAGCCCCTGGACAATGCTGGCTACTGGAATTAGCATAAACTTATAACCTCTGCATCCCCCCCAACAGTGTTCTCAGCAGCTCCATTCACCTCTAAGGTCCAACCTCTGGGCACTGAGAACACTTGCACCTTGGAACCAGATCTTTGGAGCCCTGCAAAGCCCCTGAAAAATTTGAGCCAAAGCACTGAACTCCAGAACCCATGTAAACAAGAAGAGCCAGAGGCAAGGAGTGTACTCACTTTTAACTCCTCCCCATCCCCGCCCCATTATGGTGTACTTGGTACATTGTTACTGTTGCACTTTGGATTTTGTTCGCAGAATGGAAGTAACTAAAGGTCTGTGTATAGTTTGTTACGTAAGAAGATTAGTTTGTTAAACTGCATTTCCAAATATGAACACATTATTTTTGTGCTGCTTCTATTAAAACTTTTCTTTATTGTTTCATAATACAACCATTCACAGTACATCCATTATGGGTCATCATTGCCTTTAACACAGAGAATCTTTGAAATACAGTTGAATAATTCATGGGGTGTTGACAAAAGCACAGAGGGAACATTAAATTTCAACCACCCACACACAGTACCCCAGTGCTCTCAGTGTCTGCATTCCAGCATCCCCCCATGTTCAGCTGTCAAACTCAAACTATGAACAGTACATATCCCTGACTGCATTCCCATGGATCTTTGTGTCTCTGTGGTTTGCATTGCTGGCTGCTTGAACTTCTGAGCAAGTCAACCTCTCCACAAGGCTTTCCCCCCCTTGGTCTCACAAATATTGTGCAAAACACAGCATTCTGTTGCAGTGGTCGGAACATTGTTTTTCTGCCACTTGCAACACAGTCCATAAACAGTGCCATCTGCCTTTCACACAGCCAGATGCACAATTGACTCCCATTCTTCAACTATTGAGGTGACTGTTAAAATGTCTCTTCCTTCTGTCCAAGCTGCCTGTGTATGGTTCCATTAGCCAGGACATCAGCTGGGGCTCCCAGAATAAACAGGACATTCTCCACGTCATCAATGCCCACAGTATTCTTGGGGAAAACCGTCCTTTCTCCATTAATTTAAATAGCTCTGAGTTCCAAAAGATCCTAACATGGTGTGGACCCTATCAGACCACCCTCTATTTATGCCTGTAAACCTGCCACAGTGGTTCACCAGTTCTTTGAGCACAATGGAGAAATACCCCTTTTCTGTTTACAAATTCGGCGCTCTGTTGTTCCGACAACTCAGTGTCCCTCCTGTTTGTCTGCTTCATCCTGCTGCTACAGCTGTGCAGAATCCATCTGCTGGTGGAGGAGCTGCTGCTGCTGTTGGACAGTCTCCTGCTCCTGCATCCTGTGCTTGTTGATGTGACGGGCAAAGTCCAGTGCAGAATTTTCCTGGCTCTGGACTGCTGTAATAAAGCCCTAGCAGCCTGTCCCTATTCATGCTTGTCACCATAGCGGTGTGGAGTGTTGTTAGGGCCATGCTGGCTGACAGTAATTTGAAAATGACATGAGCCAGGCCAGAAAGTAAACGTAGGGCAGATGTCAGCTGAAATATGGCATTTAAAAAAACAACAACCCTGAACCTACCTGGCACCCCACAATCACAGGATGCAAGCTGCTTTCAAGTGAAGCAAAGGACCATGGGATACCGTGGAGAACACGATGTCCTGAGCTTGCAGCAAACTGCTGTCATATGTTCCCACAATGTGAATTGAAAACAGAACAGGTGTTCCAGCTGCACAATGTGGGTGCAACTCACATATTACAAGTCACCTGATGCGCATCAAAAACCTGTGGGTTAACCCCCCCCAATAGACACACCCTGTGTGTCCTTATGTGTTTGCAAGGCATTCTGTTCACTTATGCTGATTTGACAATAATATTCTACTTGATAGAATAACAGGCAGCTCTTCAATATGTCCGACACAAACACATGCTGGTTGCTGTATTGCCATTTCCAGGGAAAATCCAAAGTATGGGGAAAACTGCCCTAAAAGCCCACTCCAGGGAAATGACAAAAATCAGTCATGCAAAAGAGAGTCTATCCTGGGAAAGGTGGAGCAGAACTGTGCTCAAGACAGGGGGGACATTTTAGTGACCTGTTAAGAATGGAGGTGCCCAGTAAGCATAGTCTCTTACAAAAGTTTCACTGTAAATGGTTATTAGGTCTACAATGCTGATGTCAAATTTAGCATCTACTACTGAATTAGGAGGGTGTGAATGTCAAAATGCTCTCCCCCTGCTTTGAAATAAGCAGAATTGTTGTCACTGTAAGAGTAAAAATCTAGGTGATACAATGCATGGAAAGTGACTGTTTGTCCCACATTGGCCATTAAAACACCTGCCTGAGTAGATGAGAAGCATAAGGTTAGCATTCTCCAATGGGCAGGTACTATGTATGGGCTATAGTGTGACTTTAGACACAGCCAAGAGTTGCATCTTCCCAGCAGAAGCCCTGGGAGGCACAGCAGCTCAGAGACCTGTTTCTGAGTCACAATTCCTCCCTTGTTTCTTTCTTGCTTTTGCGGGTGATAATTTACTGCTGCCCTCTTCCACTCCCCTCCCTACCACACACTCTCTCTCACTGTGGTTCAGTTGTGTTGGGCAGTGAGTAGGGGAGGTAGACTCAAAGTTCCGTCCATTTCTCATTCATCTCCATCCGTCTACTCTGGGGTGGAGTAAGGTGCACGTAGAGTAGCTGACTCCTGCCACCTGGACCCAAGATCTCAATAGCTCACTTATAGGTACAAGGAAGGCGATCTTAGATTAATTAATTTCTAAGGCCACATGGGATCATTGTGATCATCTAACCTGACCTCCTCCATAACACAAACCCTTAGAATTTCATCCAATAAACCCTGCACCAAGCACATAAACTTGTGGTTGAACTACAAGTCTCAGGATAGCCCACAGTCGTACATATCAATCAATGGAAGCCCCATGTATTATTGCACAAAGTATTTGTTTTTCTCTTTTTCACATAATTATATAAAAAGAGACATCAGTGTGCTAATCTGATCCCCACAGTGCCTCTGTAATTCACAATTTTCTGCTAATTTAAAGGCTATTTAGCACAATGATTTGACTGACCAATGATCTAGTGAGCCATTCAGCTCTCGGGATACGCAGTTTAATTTCTGTGCATACTGCAGTATTGCTCTTCAACAGCATTGATTATCTCCCAGGAAACAGGCGTAGAGATTTACTATCCTGTGCCAAATCATTGATCCATCTTGTCTGGCAGAGGCCGTAACTAAGGTTTCGGACAAAGTCAGATACCACAGTTTATCCAATGCTGAACAAGATGGGAAACATTCTTTCCGGACCTCAGTGCCAGATGACTGGAGATCTCTTAGCAGAATCCAGAATAATAGGCAGTCCTTGAGAAAATATGGACACGTCCCTTTAAGATGTTTACAGACCACTACCAAGACATTTACACAAATCTGGTAGTGAGCAGGGAGACAGTGCTGGTGGCAGAGGATTGGTGTATTATGCTCTCCTTGGCTCAGCCCACTCAGAAGACTGACTGCTAAATTGTGTGCAGTGTTGTTCCAGCTGTGTCAGTTCCAGGATATGTAGCTCAAAAGCTTTTCTCTCTCTCCAACAGAAGTTGGTCCAATGAAGATATTACCTCACCCACCTTGTCTCTTTGTGTGTCTATGTAATTCATAGGCAATAATACCATGATCTTTAAACGTCAAGAATTAGAGCCCTGCGCGGATGCAAAAAATTGTATCTGAATCTGATCCGCATCCACAATAACTCTCTTGTATCTGACCCACGATCCACACTCCACCTTTTATATGTATCTGCATCCGTACCCACACCAGCACCCTGTCTCACTTTTCGAGCCCTGTGCAGTTACAAAAATTTGGCTAGGCATCCGATCTGCAATTCGGAAAGATGGAAAACAATACAACTATATCCTCATCTGTGGATATAAAGCAGATATCTGTGGATTTGCAGGGCTCTTTAATAAAGGCTAAAAGAAACTGTTTAAGCCTAACTAGAATTAATCGTTATTTGTCACTGAGCTTAAACAGTGTAGCTCAGTCAAATGCTAAGAGATCAGGTGGACAAGGTGGGGGAGGTAATATTTTTTTATTTGACCAACTTTTGTTGGTGAAAGAGACAAGTTTTTGAGCTACACAGATCTCTTCTTCAGGTCTGGGAAAGGTACAAAGAACATCAAGATAAATACAAGGTGGAACAGATTGTTTAGCATAAGAAGTTAACATTATGAAGAACACTAAGAGACTATGAAGAAAAGCTTCGTGTAGCATGAAAGCTTCTCTTTCAACAACAGAAATCCGTCCTATAAAAGGTATTAGCTCACCCCACTTTGTCTCTCTAATATCCTGGTACCAACATGGCTACAACAGTGCAAAGAGATCAGGTATAAGAAGTCACACCATATACATGCACTTTGGATGGGCTATTACCAGCAGGAGAGTGAGTTTCTGTGTGGGGGGGCAGAGGGTGAGAAAACGTGGATTTGTGCTGGAAATGGCCCAACTTGATGATCACTTTAGATAAGCTATTACCAGCAGGAGAGTGGGGTGGGAGGAGGTATTGTTTTATGGTCTCTGTGTATATAATGTCTTCTGCAGTTTCCACAGATTGCATCCAATGAAGTGAGCTGTAGCTCACGAAAGCACATGCTCAAATAAATTGGTTAGTCTCTAAGGTGCCACAAGTACTCCTTTTCTTTTTGCAAATACACAGCTGTTACTCTGAAACCAGACAAATCTAAGCATCCCTGGTTTTTGGTTTTTTAAATAGTATCTTAATAGTATATTGTCATCCACTTTACAATTTGTCTTATGCTGTTTTTTAAAGAAGATTGCGAAATCCAACTACAGAGCCATGCATCACATAAAATAAAATCAACAACCATGTTCCCACTCCATGGATTTTGCTATAAATAAAAGGACTGAGAGGAGACACTTGGAAATGTTTTCCTCTGAATCTCCGCAAAGTGGAATTTCTCAATATTTCACTTTGCCACTTTGCCGCTTTGCTGCATCCTGCCCTGAATGTCCTACGTAAATGTCCTTTTCTTATTTGTCCTTATGTAATTTGCAAACATAAACCACTGAAATGTACAAGGAACTGAATACAATGTAAGAGGAAAAAGATTTTCAGAGCCATCTCCAAACACAGGGAGAGAAGTGCAAGGCTGCAGTTCTGATTAGACAGGTGTGCTGATTATAATCAATGATTGACTGGCTCAGCTGTTGACACTTGCTTTAGCTTCAAGGAGAATATTGTGGGGCACCTCACAAGTGATCCAATTAAGGAGTATTGCTTGGGACAATAACTTTAGAGCAAAATCCATGCTGCATTTTTCACCCTGAGGCAAAATGTTAGTTTACTAGGAGTCAAATTCTGCCTTGAGATACAGGCTTGGATCTCCACTGAAGTCCAAAGGAATGCCACAGATGTGGCAGAGTCAACCGCATCGGATGGAAGCGAGGACATAATTTATTTCATGTATCTAAAGACACAATTGAGGCCTGTTTTAAATTCAGTCTACTGGCTCTGAGTGGGCTCAGGGATCCATCTATATGAAGTCATTTGAAGACTCAGGGCCTTTATAGAGAAATTGGTGAGTGTGTGAGTTGACACCTGGTAGTAGAAGTCCTGAGCTTTTGCCTAAAGTTCAGTTCATTGTTACTATATAATTTAACTTGACTTACTTTCTTCTGGGACAAATCCTGCAGTCATTACTCTGTCAAAATGGTCATTGGACTGACTGAGGACTGATGATTAAGAACTGCAATATTTATATCTCTATTAATAGTCTTGAGCCAATAACCCCATGTCTGCATTAATGCCTATTAGCTAGGATGGTCAGGGATGCAGCACCATGCTCTCCAGGTATCCCTGGCTTCTGAGTACTGGAGACTGGGAGTGGACAACAGGGGATGGATCACTCAATGATTCCCTGTTTTGTTCATTCCCTCTGGGGCAGTTGGCATTGGCCACTGTCAGAAAATAGAATCCTGGGCTGGATGGATCATTATATCCTTATAATTTATACTGAAGAAAATGAAAGACTGTAGCTGTGTAAAATTCATCCCCACAGCCCTGTGTACCTGAAAGCTCTCCCTCAGCCTTGTCTACCATGTTTCCACCATCTCCTCCTTGAGCTTTTCTATAAAAGTCCATCAGGAGCAGATCCAGCAGGGAACGGCAGACACCAATTATGTCATCAGGCTGCTTTCTACGCCTGTCACGCTGGACTTTCTCTCCCCTGTGCTGATTGGCTGCCAGCTCTAACCTCTCCCCTGTGCTCACCGTTTCTTCATCTCAGCCTCACTTCAGACCTGCCCCCGATACCCTGTTTCTTTCTCCCCTGACCTGTCACTTCACCCCCTTCCTGCAATGTGTCTCTTCCCCTTTGTCCCTCCGTTTAGCTAATCCCCTCCTAACTAACTGCCAGTCAACTTTCCCCACCTCCAGAATTATGGCGCCAATGTAACACCGACAGATGCCAGAGTTCAGCAGGCGGCATTGATCCGGGGACTTTTGGAGCTAAATCCATGAGCCTTTCCTGCCTGAGCTAAATGCCACATGACTTTTAACTAAGGCTGTAGCAGAATCATTAATCTCTAAGTGGTCTAAATGGCCAGTAGAGGGGGACAGAGCACCACATCCAGGAGGTGTGTGGGTTACACTAACGTGATATTTGCAGCCATCACATTGTTTACTCTGCTTGTATGGTTAATTCCTTCCCCCACCACTATTTGTCTATCTTCTCTATTTAAAGTGTAAGCTCCTTGGGTTATAAATCTAGTTTAGAGCAAGGGGAATAACAGATGTTTCTGTTCACTGGCCATTGAAAAAAAATGTCCATTAGTTCAAACCGAAAACTTTTGTTTTTAATTTTCAGAAAATGGAAAAGTAAACAAAAATCATTTCTTGTTAAAAAAAATGTTTCAATTTTGACCATTTTGTCACTTCATACCAAACGATCAAAATATTTTGTTTCATAATACCAAAATTAAACTTTTTGGATTTTTTTCAACTGAAAAATTTGGCAAAATATACATGAATTTGAAAAACATTTTGGTGTCACCAAATCTGCATTAGTCAACAAAAAAAGTTTAAGTTGACACATTTTCATAGATTCATAGATTCAAAGGCCAGAAGAGACCACTGCGACCATCTAATTTGACTTCCTTTGTAACACAGGACAAGAGAACTTCCCAAAAAATAATTCCTAAAGCAGATCTTTTATAAAAACATCCAATCTCAATTTAAAAATTGTCAGCAATGAGAATCCACCATGACCTTTCATAAATTGCTCCAATGGCTAATTACTCTCACTATTAAAAATGTATGCCTTATTTCCAGTCTGCATTGCTTCAGCTTCAGCTTCCAGCCATTAGATTGTGTTACATCTTTCTCTACTGGACTAAAGATCCCATTATTAAATATTTATTTCCTATGTAGGTACTTATGCACCATAATCAAGTCATCCTGTAACCTTCTCTTTGGTAAGCTAAATGGGTTGAGCTGCTTGAGTCTATCACTATAAGACGTTTTCTAATCTTGTGGCTCTTTGCTGAACCCTCTTCTATTTATCAACATCCTTCTTGAATTGTGGACACCAGAACTGGACACAGGATTCCAGAAGCAGTTGCACCAGTGCCATATGATAAACCAGGATTCCATTAGCTCTTTTGGCCATAGTGCCACACCAGGAGCTTATGTTGCAGTGGGGGAGGTTTAGATTGGATATTCGGAAAAACTTTTTCACTAAGAGGGTGGTGAAACACTGGAATGCGTTACCTAGGGAGGTGGTAGAATCTCCTTCCTTAGAGGTTTTTAAGGTCAGGCTTGACAAAGCCCTGGCTGGGATGATTTAACTGGGAATTGGTCCTGCTTCGAGCAGGGGGTTGGACTAGATGACCTTCAGGGGTCCCTTCCAACCCTGATATTCTATGATTCTATGATTCTATGTTCAGCTGATCATCCACCACGACTCCCACATCTTTTTTAGTTGTTACTTCTGAGGATGGAGTCCCTCCTCCTCTAAATATGGCCGACATTCTTTGTTCCTAGATGTCCACACTTACATTTAGCTGTATTGAAACACATATTGTTGGCTTACCCACAGGTTACCAAATGATTCAGAATGTTCTGTATTAGTGACCGGTCCTCTTCATTATTTACTACTCCCCCAGTTTTTTGGTCATCTGTAAACTTAAACAGTAATGATTTTATGTTTTCTTCCAGGTCATTAATAAAAATGTTAAATAGCATAGGGCCAAGAACCAATTTGTACGGGGACACCACTGGAAACACACATGCTTGATGGTGATTCCCTATTTACAGTCACATTTTGAGACCTATCGGTTAGCCAGGTTTTAATCCATTTAATGTGTGCCATGGTAATTTTATATTGTTTTAGTTTTTTAATCAAAATGTCATGTGATACAAAGCCAAACATCTTATGGAATCTAAGTATATTATGTCAGTGCTGCTACCTTTACCTACCAAACTTGTAATCTCATAAAAAAAAATATCAAGTTAGTTTGACAGTATCTGTTTTCCATAAACCCATGTTTATTTGCATTAATTATATAATCCTTCTTTAATTCTTTATTAATCGAGTCTTGTATCAGCTGCTACATTATCTTGCCTGGGATCAATGTCAGGTTGACAGGCCTATAATAACCCAGGTCATCCCGGTAACCCTGAGCCAGCGATGGCTAAACAATCAGCAAACTGGGTGACCTGTTAGCAACCCTTAAGGACATATCAAAAGAATACTGCAATGATAAAAAGGCCCATTCCTTGTAGATAGTTATCAAAGCCATGTTAAATAGACTAGAACCATTAATTTGTTTGCCTGTATTGTTAGAGAATCAAAGAGTAAATGTGATCTAATTGGCTTGTAGATGTTAAATCCTGTTCCTGTTTTATAATGGTTCATTATTGTATTCTATTGACTCAGAGATCAAAAGGGGATATTATCATTTAGATGGGATTTGTGGTGTAATAATATAATTGTCCTAATTTCTCCTGATAATTCCATACTCTAAACCACGTGTGAACTGTTTTGATAAAGGTATTGTTTGAGAAAGGACCCATTGAATAGAGATCACAGACTGTCTGCTCCCTTTCATCAAAGCCCACATGGTGTAGTTACCTGTCAGCTTCTGGCCTGCTACAACTATAAAGCAAGCTTCCGGCCTGATCCTTTTAATCTACGGTCTGTTTAAACTTTAACAGGGAAGTTCTAAGCCGTAAAACCGAGGTCTCCAGGTAGACACCTGGATTACCTTGGAATTCTCATGGAGAAACTCTAATAGAATCTATACCTGAAATCCCTATTTGAATATAACTAAGGCTAAGATTTTGTCATGGATATTTTTAGTAAATGTCACGACAGGTCACGGGCATTAAAGAAAAATCCACAGAAGCCATGACCTGTCCGTGACTTTTACTAAAAATATCTGTGACAAAATAGAGATCTGCAGGTCCCCAAACCACCTGTGGTAGGGCAGCTGGGTGCTCCTGGGGCCACCAACATGGGTTGGGTGTCAGAGCTCCAGGGCTTCCTGCCGCCCACGGCTGGGAGCTATGGGGGGCCCCGCCGCCTGCAGCAGTTGGTTACTGTGGGGTACCCCTGCGGCGGCTGGGAGCTACTGGGTTCCCCAACTACCTCCACAACCTCCATCACTAAATTGTAGCCTTAAATATAACCTTTTGACTTGATTCCAGAAGGACTTTCATAACCCAGCAGCCTCACCATCTCGGCTATGAAACTGATAAAAGGGCTTTACATACATTTGTATGTATATTGATATCTTAACCAAATCTAACTCTTTATTTTTCCTTTTATTAATAAACCTTAGATTTAGTTATTAAGGATTGGTTGTTTGTGTGTATTTGGGTAAGATCTAAAATATTCATTGACCTGGGGAGTAATGTGTGTGATCCTTTGGGAGCCACAGGCTGGCATGCCTAAAGGAGGGTGTGTTTGGTTTCTTGTTAACCAATGTGGAATTACAGAAGTTCTTTTGTCACTGGCTTGGTGAATCTAATTGTAGAATAAACAACCAGTTTGGGGGATTGTGTGCCCTATGTCTTACAGTCTGCCCTGAGCGTGGAATTCTCAGTGTGGCCCATCAGGCACCCAGTCACGTTAGCTTTCTTTCAGCTTTTTGGAACTTCCCCAGGGCTCCAAATTTACTGAAAATCAACATTAACTGTCCAGCTATTACCTCTGGCAGCTCTTTTAAAACTCTTTGTTACTGGATTTGTCCGTTACTTTGGGTTACTCTTCTGGGGTGTGTGTGTGTGTGTTGTGTAATTCTATCAATGTACAGCTTGTGACACTTATGTTCTCATACGGAACTCTACTTCTCCCTGCTGCAAGTCCCCTCCCAATGGAGCTATCCTTCAAGACATAGGTTCCCCAGGGCTGGGTTCTTCCAGCCCCAGAATCCACGCACACACAGTAACAGAGCGCGTCTGAGAGGTCTGGGTCAATCAGCACTCCCAAGATGACCCCTTATATATCCCTGGACTCAGCATGCTGCAGAGCAAATGACGAAGCCAAAAAAAACACCCACAAGGGGGAGAGAGAGAGAGAGAAGCAACCAGCTTAAACATGAAAGTTATTTATTGCCAGGCAATAACCATAGGGGAGCCAAAAAAACAAAACAGTTATAATATTAAATCTAACTTAAATTTGATTATAAAAGTCAGGTTTAGAAAACTAGAACTGATCACACAAGTCAGGGTCAGAAGGCTACACCGAGAGAGAGAGAGAGAGAGAGAGAGAGCTGGGTTCTCACCACTCTCTGAAGATTGAATTGATCGGGCGTCCCAGGTGGTGATGGTAGCTGAGGATCCGGAGCGCTGGAGACAGGCAGAGCCCCCAGCACAATCAGTCAGGAGAAGATGAAGTCCTAATGGAACTGATGCAGATTTTGGTCCAGGCATCAGAACACCCTGGGGCTTGTCCACACTGACACTTTACAGCGCCACAACTGTCTCACTCAGGGGTGTGAAAAAACACCCCCCTGAGTGCAGCAAGTTTCGGCGCTGTAAAGTGCCACTGTAGACAGTGCACCAGTGCTCGGAGCTGCTCCCCTCGCTTAACGCTTTAACATTGCCAGTGTAGAGTAGCCCTTACTTGAGCATGGGCAGCGGTTTTTGTAGGGGAAACAATGGTTCAAGGGAGAAAACTAGATTTGTTTATGTGTAAACTGATGGCTCAAGGGAGTATACCAAAGTTGTTTTGCTCAGGCTAGACAATAGGGACTGATCATTCCTGGCTATGGGCGGTGTTCCTTGGAGGGAGCTCACAATGCAATTAGGGAGCTTCGTTATTTTGGATACCAATAAAGGATTTATTACTAGAATTGGTCTGATAACTACTGAGGTTGGCATATGCAGGCATGGGTTCATCAGTATCTGGAGCAGAGATCCCCCATCATGCAGTGCTTCCCTGCTTTTCTGGTCCCAGAGTTCCATGCGGTTCTTGCCTTGGAATCTCTGTTCTCCGTTCTGTATGCTAATAGAAATGCCTCCCTGTCCCATCTTCAATGCAAATGAGGCTAAGAGAGTTTCCTTAATCCTGTCACCCTTGTCCCAGGGGTTTAGGCATGTTTTCCTCTGCCTTTTCATTGCTTTTTGTAAGTCTTTCTTCTGATCGGTTTGGTTCAAACAGAGGCTGGGGCGGGGAAGGTCTTTCATGAGTCAGACAGACTGGGTACTGCACCCTGGTTCCCCAAGAACATAGAGCTGATAGGTAACACTCTTGGATGCGAGTTATCTGGACCAGCTGATTTAAAATATCTAATTTAAGTAGCTTCTGTTTAAGTATCTACAGAGATACTAGTGGAATGGAAAGAGTGTTATCATCAACATATGATGAGACTTCATCTGTTGTTGTATTTTCCAAAGACAAAACAGAAATATTTATTGAACGCTTCTGCATTTTCTGCATTATTGTTGATTATTCTACCATTTCCATCTGGTAATGGACCAATATCATTTTGTTCCTTACATATTTAAAAGACTCCTTCTTATTGTCCTTAACTCTGCTGGACATAAATTTTCTCCTTGTGTCCCTTTCCTTTCCCTTAACAATTTTCTAGAATTCCTACTCTTTTGATTTATATGTATGACTTTCAACTTCCCCTTTCTTCCATTTCTTCCATTATAGATGTATAAAAAATGGCTTCACTTCACCTCTAAAGCACTCCAGCTTTTTGAGCAGCACAGCCTTCCGCCTCAGGTTTGAGATTATGACTGAGCATCTAGTAAGATGTTCTTAAATGATACCCAGTGATCATTCACATTTTTTCTGAATACATTTTTCCTCCCAACTGATTTTGTTCATAATTGTTCTCAGCTTTGTAAAATTGGCCCTTTTAAAGCACCAAGTACATATATATTATTGGTCTGGATTTTATTCTGCTTGCACATTACAAATTTGATCAAGTCATGATCACTGGTACCTAAGCTACCATTAATGTTTCCTCTTTGTGCTAGGACAAGGTCTAATGAAAAATTCCTGCTGTGATCATGCAGGGTTTTTTTCCCTACATATTCTAGATGGGTGCATAAGGAGGTGGTCGTTCGATTCCATTGTATGGTTTGATGGGCTGTAACTGACACCAACTAGTACCTCACATTGTGCTTTATCTGTTAGGGCATTGATCCATAAGCATTCAAGATAATTTTCTTCTGAGTATCAGTGACTAAGAAACAGGTAATGCCATTTTTGACATAGAATATCACTCCCCCTCCCCTTTTGCCTGCTTGATCCTTCCTAAATAGTTATAAGTATTGATTTTAACATTCCAATCGTACAAATCATCCCACCAGGTTTCAGTAATACTAACTAGATTGATATTATGTTCATAAATGAGCAATTCCAATTACCCTCCTCTTTTGTTAATTGTTTAACCTCCTCCTGACTACTCTAGCCAGTCTGTACCCAGAGATTGGTCCCCCTTCTACTGAGGTGGAGGCCAATCAAACTGTACATCCCCCTCTCCTCATAGAGGGTGGACTACCATTCCACAAAATTCCACATTCCTCAACCATACCCCACTTCCCTAGCCAGGGGTTCACTTCCAGAATCCTTTGCTTTCTGTCATCTATCACTTCTGAGGCAGGAAGGATCTCAAAGAAGATTGCTTGGACATTCTTCTTCTTCTTCCTCCAAATTCCCCGAAGTCATCTACTATCTGTGAGCTATCCCACAATGCAGTGTCATTAGGGTCACTGTGAACCATCATGAATGGATCCTTGCCCGTTGACTTAAGAAGCCTGTCCTGTTTTAGAGTGACATCTCATGTCTTAGCTCCAGGAAGGCAGCACATTGTCCTGTTGTCCATCCGGTCCCTTACAGAATGTTTGTTTGGTTCTTCTAAGTACTGATTCTCCAACAAGGATCATCTGTCTTCCTTGGATGGTTGAAGGACTCTCTGTGTGCTTCTCTTACACCTTGGACCAAACTGTCATCCATATGTGTGGCCATATATCTCTGTTCCTTTGGATTTGTTGGATGTTGAGAGGTATCCTCCAAAGTTTCTCCATTGAAGACCTGGCATTGATTTGAAACTTCTAGCTATGTGGAATTCATCATGGTCCTCTTCTGTCTGGTGGCCACAGTCTATCCATCCTCATCTGTCTCCAGTCAGGGAGAATGTGGCTGTGACTCCCAGCCTCTGGCTGTTTTCTAACTGCCAGGCTTCCTCCCTGACTTCCTCTTTCTCTGTTTCTCTTGGTGTCCAGTTCCATTCTTCTGTGAACCTTAGGTAGTAGTAGTGTTTCCTGAACCTGGCTATCTTGGGACACCTCTGCTTCTCTGATTCTCAGTAGCATCTCAATTTGCCCCTCCAATCCAACAATATTTTCCTTCAGCTACAACTTTTGCCCAGCTCTATTCTATTTGTACAGGGTCTAACACAATGGAACCCTGTTCTCAGTCAGTCCCTAGGCAATACTGTAAGAATAATAATAATAATAATAAAAAAATAAGGCATATATGTCTTACCTCTCTCCTTCACAGAAGCATTAGCTAGTCAGCCAACTGACAATCAAAACATTTGAGATAGTGGATGGAATTTTTGAAAATGCTCAGAATTGGCCTAATTCTACTTCCATTGAAGGCAATGGGAGTTTTTCCAATGATTTCAATTGGAGCAGAGTGAGACCAACACTGCGTGCCCTTTAAAATCCCATCCAATATATGTAAATATTTAAAATCTTGGAACTAAGAGAAGTGTGCTCTGCTTGGTTGTGCTGTGTTTCACTGGGTCTCATTCACCATGCAGCATATGTATATTGTCCGGTTGGATTGTAAATTCTTGAGGTCAGGGACCTTAGTACCAAATAAACACAGGAACTGCTATACTGAATCAGTCTGCTAGTCCTTCTAATTCAGTGTGCTGTCTCTGATAGTTGCCAATATTGGGAAACACCACCGTAGATAGCTTTGGAATCATCTATCCCATGCTTATCTCTCTCTCTGATATCTGAAATCCAGCTTTTCATTCCTGATATTTTTGCTTGTGTCTACACTTCCTGCTTTCAACGAGGAGCAAAAGCCCAAGAATATCATGAGACAGGCTTTCTCATGATATCTACAGACCAGACAGTAACAGGAATCTAATTGGAATAAAGGTTCTTGCAAGGTTAGCAGCTCCTACCTTCTGTTGGGAGTGCCTCTCTGGTGGCAAGGAAAATGGCCCCAGATACCATGGATCACTTTTGACAAAGTTGTGCTGAGACTGCTGCAGAAGAGTGGATGGTGCTGAGCTAACAGTGGCTTTGAGGCGACAGACAGAGAGTGGAGGTTCAGGGTGGCAGTGGTGGTGGCTTAGAGTTGACAGGTAGCTCAGGTTGGTGGCCACTTGCTGGTGATGGGCAGCGGCAGTCGTGTCATTCAGGAAATGGGCAGTGCAAGGCTGCGGCAGTTTGGGCTGAAGCTGCAGAGAGAGCAGCACTATCCAGCACTAACTCCTGAAATCACCTCAGCTGGTTCAGGTGGTAGAGCCCCCAGAGTAGCTCAGGCAGCATTGGCCTGCCAGCATCCTTGGACTTTTCCAACCCTAGACAGCTAACTATGACTGGGGAGGAGGGAAATGGCTAGAAAGCACCAGTCTCAGTTGCCAGGAAGACTGAGATTGGAACTATGGTTAAGGCTCCCTTGGAGGGGTGGGGGAGTCTTACCTCAGAATTTCTTGATTTGTTAATTGCTGGTTTTCCCAAGTCAAATCTCTTGTCTCCCCTTTTCTCGCCCTCTTTGTGTTAACCCCCTTTACTTAGTGCTTGCAAGTGGAGGCATATTACCCCTCGGGGCACCCAGGGTGGTAGGTATAGTCTCCCAGGTTTCTGGTTGAAGGCTTGAGCAGTGTTATTTAAGTCTTTAAGGAAACCCCTAAAAAACTGAACCCAATTCTTTTTGTTACCATCAACAATCCTAGAAGGGTTGCAGTCATACAATAATTTTGATAGGTGTCTGCCAAGTGACATAGTATACTCTGACAATGCCAATGGCTTCAGTTTTTATCTTTATTTTGATAAGGCCACTGAGGTTGTAATGTCTTTTTATGCTTCTACCTAATTGTCCTAATACTTAAATGGTACAACATGCTCTACAAGGCTGAGTTAGCATAATGGAACATTTCGCTATAGGATCAAAAAGCTGCTAGACACTGGCTGGTTTCTCTTCATTATTAGATATGTCATTTGAACCATTTCATAAGTGTCAAATTTGCTGCCATTAAAACTTCAGTGACTCTGTTCCTCTTGCCAGATAAAGCAGATTGATTTTTGTTCCCCTCTCAATTGGTTCTGGGAGAATAATGGAAACAGAACGGTCTTATCTAGTGCCGGATGAACAACTATGAATACAAAGAGGAGAAACACAGCATTCTCTTCCGTAAACAAGAGGGTATGAATAGCACGTGCACATTCATATCCCATGGAAACAGAGTGATGGCAAATGAAGGCTAATCTAATAAGCACGATGTAGATTCCAGGTTATTATTTCTAGCATTATTAGATTAAAAAAATTGTGAAGAATTCTTCTCTCGCATCCCCCTGATGTTCTAAAAACAATGATCCTATTACACTGGAACTTAAGCTGTAAAGAATTTGAAATGCAGCTAGATTTGTTCCGGTGAAAGTATAAAAATCAATTTATTTCACATTCTCTTAAATCCTCTTAGAGCCTTTTCAGATTAGCAATGGGGAGAGGGAAAAGCAAGACTTTTTATTTTTGATGAACTGGATTTGGGTTTTCACAGCGAAGCGACTTGATGAAGAGGTAACTTATCAGGATGAAGAACTGAGGTGTTTCATTCATGCTAGCGGCTCCTGGTGATAGGATCACTAAAAACACTACTAGGATGCAACTTTATTTTTATGAAAGACCATTTCTCACTGCCTGAAATGTAACTCGAGGGAGCTTCAGTCCATGGTATGAGGGGCTGCAGGAAACCTTTGTGTGGGGGTCCCGGGTCTCAAAACCAGGCCCACAAGTCTCCTTACAGTGCCCAGGGTGTAACCAACACCAACAGTTTTTTAGAGGCTGCACGGGAGGGGCCTAACAGAACTGTGGCCCACTAGAAGCTCTGGCCATGAATCTCCTGATTGGAGCAGATGTTCAGCCCTGCCTTCTCCCTGGATTGGCCTGGTTGCACTACTTAAGCCAGAAGGAGGCACAGGGAATTGTCCCGGAATTTAGGTTAATGGGGAAATAACACCTGAAGAAATGTTTCAGAGTAACAGACGTGTTAGTCTGTATTCACAAAAAGAAAAGGAGTACTTGTGGCACCTTAGAGACTAACCAATTTATTTGAGCATAAGCTTTCGTGAGCTACAGCTCACTTCATCGGATGCATACTGTGGAAAGTACAGAAGACGTTTTTATACACACAAACCATGAAAAAATGAGTGATTATCACTACAAAAGGTTTTCTCTCCCCCCACCCCACTCTCCTGCTGGTAATAGCTTATGTAAAGTGATCACTCTACTTACAATGTGTATGATAATCAAGGTGGGCCATTTCCAGCACAAATCCAGGTTTTCTCCCCACCCCCCAAACACACACACAAACCCACTCTCCTGTTGGTAATAGCTTATCTAAAGTGATGACTCTCCTTACAATATGTATGATAATCAAGGTGGGCCATTTCCAGCACAAATCCAGGGTTTAACAAGAACGTCTGAGGAATGGGGGGAAGGGGGAGGAAAAAACAAGGGGAAATAGGTTACCTTGCATAATGACTTAGCCACTCCAAGTCTCTATTCAAGCCTAAGTTAATTGTATCCCGTTTGCAAATTAATTCCAATTCAGCAGTCTCTCGCTGGAGTCTGGATTTGAAGTTTTTCTGTTGTAATATCACAACTTTCATGTCTGTAATCGCGTGACCAGAGAGATTGAAGTGTTCTCCAACTGGTTTATGAATGTTATAATTCTTGACATCTGATTTGTGTCCATTTATTCTTTTACGTAGAGACTGTCCAGTTTGACCAATGTACATGGCAGAGGGGTATTGCTGGCACATGATGGCATATATCACATTGGTAGATGTGGAGGTGAACGAGCCTCTAATAGTGTGGCTGATGTTATTAGGCCCTGTGATGGTGTCCCCTGAATAGATATGTGGGCACAGTTGGCAACAGGCTTTGTTGCAAGGATAGGTTCCTGGGTTAGTGGTTCTGTTGTGTGGTATGTGGTTGCTGATGAGTATTCGCTTCAGGTTGGGGGGCTGTCTGTAGGCAAGGACTGGCCTGTCTCCCAAGATTTGTGAGAGTGTTGGGTCATCCTTCAGGATAGCTTGATAATGCGTTGGAGGGGTTTTAGTTGGGGGCTGAAGGTGACGGCTAGTGGCGTTCTGTTATTTCTTTGTTAGGCCTGTCTTGTAGTAGGTGACTTCTAGGAACTCTTCTGGCTCTATCAATCTGTTTCTTAACTTCGCAGAGCTTGGCTGTAGACAATGGATTGTGTGGTGTGGTCAAGGTGAAAGCTGGAGGCATGTAGGTAGGAATAGCGGTCAGTAGGTTTCCAGTATAGGGTGGTGTTTATGTGACCATCGTTTATTAGCACTGTAGTGTCCAGGAAGTGGATCTCTTGTGTGGACTGGACCAGGCTGAGGTTGATGGTGGGATGGAAATTGTTGAAATCATGGTGGAATTCCTCAAGGGCTTCTTTTCCATGGGTCCAGATGACCCCCCCCCAGACATTCTTGTTAAACCCTGGATTTGTGCTGGAAATGGCCCACCTTGATTATCATACACATTGTAAGGAGAGTCATCACTTTACATAAGCTATTACCAGCAGGAGAGTGGGGTGGGGGGAGAGAAAACCTTTTGTAGTGATAATCACTCATTTTTTCATGGTTTGTGTGTATAAAAACGTCTTCTGTACTTTCCACAGTATGCATCCGATGAAGTGAGCTGTAGCTCACGAAAGCTTATGCTCAAATAAATTGGTTAGTCTCTAAGGTGCCACAAGTACTCCTTTTCTTTTTACCTGAAGAAATGTGTATACTCCTAACATCAAGGGGAAGCCATAGTTGCTCCACCACCCAGAGTCAACCCCCAGAACCTAGTTAATTGACAAATAAGTGACACTTCGTTTTCCCTGCACAATCCTAGGATGGTTTGACCATCTATCATGACCATGAGTCAGCAGCAAACATTTAACTCCTACCAGGACAGCTAGTGCAATTGCCACCACCAGGCAAACCACCTGGCATCCTCTGATGATGTGTTTCTGTTGCTTGAAATAAAAATCCTCCAGATGCCCACTGACTAGATTGTGAGACACATATCACCAATCCCTAGTCTGAATTGGCTAAGTATTTTGACATCTGACTAAAGACTCCTTGTCATCATCCACTGAACAAGTAAGAGTACGTGATCGTACCCACGCAAATAAATATTTGTGACCAGCTGATAATTCAGCATTCCTGACACATAAAAATGAAAGGTTTCAGAGTAGCAGCTGTGTTAGTCTGTATCCGCAAAAAGAAAAGGAGCACAAATTTATTTGAGCATAAGCTTTCGTGAACTACAGCTCACTTATGCTCAAATAAATTTGTTAGTCTCTAAGATGCCATAAGTACTCCTTTTTTTTTAATAAGAATGAAAGTGTAGCCATGGTGAGAAGAGATGCTTTTGCAACAGGAAAGCTACAATCCTGGGCAGGATTCCACATGGCAAGATGGAGGGCATGTTACTGTTCCTGCGAACAGGGGCAGTACGGTCACCCACCATTTGCCAGCTAGCACTAGCTGACAGCAGCAGTGTACATTCTAGCTGGTTGGGGACTGGACAAGATGTATCGTTTTGGGAATGGCCACTATTTCCAGGAATGGAATACAGCTGGGCTACACCAGTGGATTTTGAAAAAGTATAACAGAAATAGCTCTCTTACCCCATGACCTTTGAATTCTGCCATGACTGGAAAATTCCTCTCATTGCTAAACTAATTTGGCTCCAAGTCATTTTTGCTGGACAGTTAGTAGGGAATTAAATAGGAATTTTTGAGTCAAACCATTAAGCTTAAGAACACATCTTAGAGATAAAACTTGGGCATTATTCCTGATTTTTAAGAAGTACATTTTATGTGAGTACTAAAAGCAGAGAAATTATTTCTCTGTGAAAAGTCTGTCCAAATCCAAGATGCTCAAAGCCGCCAATTTGTATTGCCTAATTGCTGTTTAGTGGTTTCAGAAGGAAAGAGCATGCAACTCAAACACATAAGCAACAATGAAACAAGGAGAGGACATTTTCCAACCAATCTCACCTCAACATTTGGGTTCCCCTACATTCTCAGAATTCCCAGTGGTGCCCACTGCAGGAAGGAGAGCAGAATATCAATGTCAAGATCTGAAAAATTAGTTCAGTGTATATGGCATGGTCAGTGAAGAGGTATGCTCAGGACTAAATCTCCATTGCCCAACACCAATTTCAGTGGTATTCCACTGAAGACTTTAGTTACACCAGCATAATCCTGGAGAATCTGGCCCATTGCTGGTATACTTGAGTTCCCAAATGATTTTCAATTCATGTTGAATAAGGGGATCAGAAGAAATAAACCATTCAAGGTGTTTTGAATAAGGGAAACCAATCATTATCACCAATGACCTGGAGACAGTAGAGTATATCTCAGCCTCAAATAAAAAATAAATGCCCCAAGACTATGGTGAAAAGAACATTGAGACAGCAAACACATCCATTCAAATTAGTGGCGATGGCTTCATGTTTACCTTGTGCGAAAAAAGCTACAAAACTAAAACCAGGCACTTCTTGAGTCAGGTGCATCTTGAGTCACAAAGATAAACTCTCGGGGCTGAGAAGCACAAGATCAATTCTGTTTTTTCAGCCACACAAGGATTCTTGCTCTCTTCTGGCCAGAAAGCCTCCTGGAAGTATATCTTCTTCTATGGCCTTGACATTCTGTGCTTTTCCTGAGGAACAAAAGGAAGGTGAAGTCCTTTAAGATTCAGCACTAGAGATTCAAGTATCCAGTGGAGTTCTATTTGTTCTTGCTCTAAACCGACAGGCACTCCAGGCATTCTGAAGCAAGCAGCACTGTTGTCTGATAGTCACTTCTGATATAGCAAAGCATTGGCTTCACCCGCTTGTTGGTTGTTGTTTATGCTTTCTCCTCCAGCAATGTTGTTTACTCTGTGTTAGACCTGGATTTCACACTGATCCCACAGTTAGGATATTCAGGCTTGTCTGTAAAGGCCTATACTCTAAGAATTTAAGTATATTCTTATCACTTGGCTAGTTATAGGGGTACAAAAGAAAGAATCAAAATCACTGTCTGCTGGTGTAAGGGCCTTCTCTTACTGTGACAGTCTGAGGCCCTGTGCTTAGGCTAAGGCCTTTGGCTAAGCAGCAGATCAGCCATAAGCTGGGAAGTGAACGGTCACATCCTCACATTCCAACCTAGTCACATTGAAATAAGGTGCTATTGGGCTGTTAGGAATACAGTCCTGTCCTAATAATGCCTATCGCCTCCAGAGAAAGGGAAGTGCCTCGAAAATGTAAAAGGAAACTTTGTTTGATAGCATCCTGTCTGGCAACAACTCACTTAACAATAGCTGGGATGTGAAATCCTCATTTCTGTGTTGTTCTATCATTGTAGTCCCCATTTCCCTATTGTTTGTCTGTATAATCTCTATCTGGTTCTGTGATTGTTTCTGTCTGCTGTATAATTAATTTTGCTGGGTGTAAACTAATTAAGGTGGTGGGATATAATTGGTTACATAATCATGTTACAATATGTTAGGATTGGTTAGTTAAATTTCAGGAAAATGATTGGTTAAGGTATAGATAAGCAGAACTCAAGTTTTACTGTATAGTCTGCAGTCAATCAGGAAGTGTGTGGGTGTGTGGGGGGGAAATGGGAACAGGGAATGGGGGTGGAGAAATTGGAATCATGTTTAGCTAAGGGCAGGAATAGGAACAGGGACACAGGCGTAAGGCTCTGTGGTGTCAGAGCTGGGAAGGAAGATACTAAGGAAGGAAACTGGAATCATGCTTGCTGGAAGTTCACCCCAATAAACATTGAATTGTTTGCACCTTTGGACTTTGGGTATTGTTGCTCTCTGTTCATGCGAGAAGGACCAGGGAAGTAAGTGGGTGAAGGAATAAGCCCCCTAACACCCACCTCCTCAGATAATGTCCCTGACAATGGTGATATTTTCTCCCTCCCCCCTGAAAGAACTACTCTAATTCAAAGTGTTAGATTTTTAAAAAAATCTGAGAATATGTATTGTTCATCTGAACACTTGTTTTAATAGCAGAGCTATTCAATTATCCATGGCAAGCAGGTGCTTTAAAATTGCATGCAAAATAAAGCTTGCGTCTCGGATTAAATTTTCCCTTTTGTTTATTTATGTATTGATTTTTAAATGGTACCTTTAAAAAAATGTCCAGGTTATGTAGAGGGGAAGGAAGAGAAAGGAAGAAAGGGAACAATGATCAATTTATATACAGTATGCAGCAGGTCTGTAAAAAAAAGCACAATTTTGCAGAGGGCCTGTTTCTCCACTCAGTTACCTCCGTGTAAATCAGGACTTGTGAGGTTCAGTGATCAGGCAGTGCTTAAGACACTTCCAGGAGCTCAGGTTTATTCTGGCTGTGCATAATATCAGCTTCACGGTGCCCCACCCAGACTCTGGGTTTGGCAAGCTCAGTCCTTAAAGGCACAGTCCCCAATACCACAGCGTCCCCTCCAAGCCAAAACATAATAATAACACTTACAAAACAACATGACTATAACATGAAAAAAATTGGAAATACTTATAAACAACCTAATAATGAAACTTGCTAACAATGCTTAACTAGTCTCTGAGGTTCCTGACACTGTTGCATGGATGTGCTGGGGTCCCCTGGATCACCAGCCCTAGTGCTGTCAGGAGGCGGCAAACCTACTTGTTCTGGTTGTTTCATGTCCTGGGGCTCTGTTGTCTCAACCTGCTGTCAGACCTGCTTGTCTGAGACTCTCTCTGCCAAAGCAGCAGGCCCATTGTCCCTTATCTCTTCCTTTCTGGGATCTGGAGAAGGTGTCACCTATTCCGCTGTGTCCATCTGGGGGTGGAAACCTCATAAACCACGGAGCAACCTCTTGTGAGTGACCCGACTGCTCTTGGTGACCGTTGTTTCCCATCAGAGAGGCGCATGGGGTAATTTTCATAAAGTGGTGGCAGCTCCCATGACCCCAAATCATATTGATTGTTGTTTGTTTGTTTTGTCTTATATTTCTCTTTGTACACCTGCATGTCGTCAGTGACTCTGTCATTAGTTTTTAACAATGCAATGAACACGGGCTCTTTTGCTTGAGTTGGCCTGTATTTGGACATATGCAGCAAGCTTTAACAACTTCTACAGCTGTTCATTTGAGGCTGTATAAAACATCTCTGGTCCATCTCTTTGATTTTCCATTCCCTAAATGACCTTCATGTACCCCTTTTAACATATTTTTCTGTTCCATTTTAGGAATTACCATCCTTGTGCTTATAAACAAAATCCTAAGTAGTATTGCAAGCTTTCCCTTAAATTGATAATAGAAGCTGGGAATATGCTCCCCCCCCCCCGCCCATGCTAATAGCTTTCTGCAGAGTCTCATCCTGAGCTATAGCTCTCGCAATCATAGTCTACATTTTGTCTGAGACTGGACAGGTTTCTATTGCCAGACTGACATGTACAAAATCTAGCTGCGGACTTTGCTCCATTGCACTTTTGTCAATGCTCTAGAGTGTGTTTTTGCCACCACCAAATCTCTCCCATGTCACAACTGGCTAAAACAAGAGCTTCACAAAGCTTTGCCCAGACATTCTGTCTGAGAAGCTCAGCCCTTAAAGACAGTCCCCATTTCTACAAGAATAATTCCACTGAAGCCCAGTGTGAAACCAGTGTTAGCTCAACTTGCCAAGGCTTAAATGTTCAGACAAAAAGACCCCTCACGAAGAACATAACAACTTATTCCTGTATGAAACTTTAAATACTCTGGGATTCCTTTCTTTAGTGTAAATAACTCCTTTTGCAATCACAATTTCTGGTGTCTTTGTTTCTGAGGTAAACAATTTCCAATATGTAGCCAATGATTTTAGTTTATTGTTAATTTATTGTGTGATGTTATGATTAACTAGCATGCTATGTCATATAAAAATTATTATGTGTTAAATAGGTTTAAATTATAGGAGTATAGAAGTATAAGATTGATCAGTAGTTAAAAGGGATAATTATGTATTAGGTATCTAAGTAAGTAGGACTGAAATGCAAAGCCTACAGGCTGAGGCCTGTAAGATTTTAGCTTAGCCATACTAGGCCATAAATTTAAGAAATGCTTGACATAGTTGGGGATTGGTCCTGCTTTGAGCAGGGCATTGGACTAGATGACCTCCTGAGGTCCCTTCCAACCCTGATATTCTATGATTCTATGATTTTATGATAAGTAAGTGATCAAAGAACGACCCTATGCCACAAGATTACGGGAAAAGTTGTACTAATGGGTGATATTGTGAAAAATTAACAGTAAGAGTAATTTTTTTGCTTTCAAGATACCTGGTAGTCACAGTTTTCTGACACATACCCTAACCGCAGGGTGCACTATGGACATAAATTCTAATGCGGTATAGTCAGAATCACCTTATAAAAAGAGGGTGCCCAGATTAGGAAAATTGATCTCCCTACAGGAAATTCCAACAGGATCCATCCCTCAACTGATGATCAATCCATGAGAGACCCATCAGACCCTAACACCATCCAGGAGAGAGGATGTGAGTATAACTATATTTGTGACTTGTCCATAGGTCTTTTTAGAATTTCTATGTACTTAGGTTATTATCACTTTAATTGTAACTTTAATAAAACTTGTAAAACAGATTAAACCTTGTACTTGCAAATGTATGTGTGGTCACTACCCTTGGTCTTTATGTGTTCCTAGAGACTCTAACTCTGAAGCAAGCCATGGAAAAGAACAAATTACGGCTGGCAAGAAATGTAAGTGACAAGAAGGGGTTCTTCAAATATGTCTGGCAAAAAAGAAAGACAAAGAAGGGTGTGGGTCCGCTGCTCAGTGGAGAAGGTGAGCTGGTAACAGAAGATGATAGGAAGGCAAAGTTTCTCAATGTCTACTTTCCTTCCATTTTCTAACAAAAAATAACATGTGACTGAATGACCAGTGAAGTTACCATAGACAATAAAAGGGCAAGGGATAAATAAAGAACACATAAGAGATCTTCTGACCACTTTAAATGAATTCAAATCAGTGGGGCTGGATTCTATTGACCTGAGGGTATAGAAAGAATTAGCTGAAGATATCTTGAAGTCACTGGCAATAATATTTACAAACTCACGGATGACAGGAGAGGTCCCAGAAGACTGGAGAAGGGCTAACATAATGCCCATCTTAAAAAGGGCAAAAAGGAGGAGCCAGGGAACTATAAAGCACTCAGCCTGACCTTGATACCTGAGAAACTACGAAACATTGAAACATTCAGTTTGTGAATACCTGGAGGATGCAGGGGTGATTACTAGCAGCCAATATGGATTTAACAAGAAGAAATCATGCCACAACAACTTCATTTCCTTCTTTGACAGGGTAACTGATTTGGTGGATAGAGGGAGTGAGGTGGACATAATATATATACCTGGACTTCAGCAAGGCTTTTGACACAATCCCACATGATATTCTGATAAGTAATCTGGAGAAGCTCGACAGAACCACCGTTAAGTAGACATACAATTGGTTAAACAACTGCAAACAAAGGGTAACTATTAATGTAATCTTGTCAGATTGGAGGGAAGTTTCAAGTGGGGCTCCACATGGATCAGATCTGGGTCCGGTGTTGTTTAACATCTTTATTAATGACCTGAATATAGGTTTAGAGATCATACTGATAACACAAAGCTAGGGGTGTGTGCCAATAGTTTGGAGAATAGAGCTAAAATTCAGAGAAATTTTGATAAATTGGAGAACTGGGCTATAGACAACAAAACTCAATTTGACAAAGAGAAATGTGAGGTTCTACACTTAGGGAAGAAAAGCCAAGTGCACAAATACAGAATGCAGGAACTGGATTGGCAGAAGCACTGCTGAGAAGGATCTGGGAGTAGTGGTGGATTGCAACCTCAACATGAGTCTGCAATGCGATGCTTTTGCAAAAAAAAAAAAACAAATGGAATTTTGGATTGCATGAACAGAGGCAGAGCATGCAAGTCATGGGAGGTGATAGTACCACTCTACTCGGCCTTGGTTAGGCCTCAACTGCAGTACTGTTTCGATTTGGGTCATCATTGTACAGAAAGGATGTTGAGAAACTGGAAAGAATCCAGAGGTGATCAACAAAGAGGATCAAAGGGAGGGAATGCAAGCCATATGAGCAAAGGCTGAAGGAACTGGGAATGTTTAGCTTGGAAAAGAGGAGATTAAGGGGGGATATAATAGCAGTCATCAGATACTTGAAAGGCTTCCATAAAAAGATGGACAAAAGTTATTCTCTTTTGCCACAGAGGGCAGGATAAGAGGCAAAGGGTTAAAACTACAGAATAGTAGATTTAGATTAAACCTGAGGAAAAACTTCCTAACTGTAAGAACAGTAGGACAATGGAACAGACCGCCTCAGGAGCATGGGCAGAGGGTGGAGCCCCCGCTTCTGGGAGGCTAGTGCCCAGCTCCACCCCTTCCTCCTGTGCCCCCCCGTGTCTGGACCCCATGACCCCTGTCCCCCAACCCAGAGGAGCCCTGAGCCCCCTGCCACCCACCCGGAGGAGCCCTGGGCTTGCCAGAGGCCTCAGCAACCGCCCCATCACCATGGCCAGAGACCCAAGACCCCCTGAAGCCGGAGCCATGAGACCCCCCGCACGGGGCTGGCTGGTGACCTCGACCCCGCTGCACTGGGCAGCCCAGACCCTGCCACTCCGGGTGGCCAGGAACCCAGACCCCACCACGCTGCCCAGCAGCCTTTAGCACACAGGAAATCCTGCATCCTGGCAGGGGGGTTGACTAGATGATGCTAGCGGTACTGTATAGTAAGACAAAAAGAAAAGGAATACTTGTGGCACCTTAGAGACTAACCGATTTATTTGAGCATAAGCTTTCGTGAGCTACAGCTCACTTCATCAGATGCATACTGTGGAAAATACAATTATACATGATTTCATGTTCTCTATGTATATAAATCTCCCCACTGTATTTTCCACTGAATGCATCCGATGAAGTGAGCTGTAGCTCACGAAAGCTCATGCTCAAATAAATCGGTTAGTCTCTAAGGTGCCACAAGTACTCCTTTTCTTTTTGCGAATACAGACTAACATGGCTGCTACTCTGAAACCTATAGTAAGACAGTCACTGCCCCAAAAGGCTTACCATCTAAGAAGATAAAACCAACAGAGGGGAGAGGAAACAGAGGTACAGAGAGACAAAGTGACTTGCCCAAAGGTCATACAACAGGTCAGAGGCAGAACAAGGAAGACAATGAAGGGCAATATCCTGTCTCCACTGACTTCACTGGAGCAAGAATTTCACCTCAAGTTGGGTAAATCCCAGTCTAGAGCATTATCTGCTACACCACATTGCCTGACCTACTGATTTAACTTTGATTAAGAAGGGACCTGGAGCAGTCAATACAGGAGCTAAGATAACAGATCAAGGAGAGCCAGAGACCTGATTGTTATACGATCAATGGTATCAAAGGCAGCAGACAGAGGGGGAGGTAATGGAAACATTTCCTGTTGTTGCTGAACAGGAAGATACATTCCAAACGGTGACACAGCAAAGCTGAGAAGAAAATATGTGCTATGTAAGGACCAAGTGTTGTTAATAATAAACTTAGCACAGGCGATCCTGAATTATTTATGATGATTATGATTCATTTTTTGGTTTGTTTGCAGTGGTCTTCGCAGTGTGCTAGACTGACACTTCACAGACAGTCAAAAGGAGCAGGCTCAGGAGTGACAGCCAGCCAGACAGAGATCAGGAAAGGGGGACAACAGCAAAAGATTTTTTCTATGCAAATCAACAAAACAAATCTATGCAAAACAGTTGCTATGCCCTGTAGGCAGCACCGCAGCAGTAGGAGTTTTCAGAAGAGAATTAGTCCAAGTATCCACACCACAAAAAATCACCAGCACGTTTCGCACTAACTGGTGCCCCTGCTGGGAGCTCATTGGCACCCCTATTGAGACCAGAGATGCCAAGGACCAAATGTGCTTGGAGATTGAACTATCCCCTTCCCTGCAGTTATGCTCCTTGCAGGTCAGCTGAGGAAATTTGCCCTGCCAGTGCTCTCTGTGTTCTGTCGATAAATCTAGGGCCTCATCCTCTAGGGCTTTCTTGCCTCCACCTATCATGAGCATTACATTTATCTGAAAAAACAAACAAAATGGAGTGGGGGAAAGTAGTTCATTTATTCAAACAGCCTAATACTAAGCAAATAAAGAGGCTAAAGAGCTAGTGCAATACACGCAAGTGCCTACATTAAATGAGTGAGGTGTATTTGGCACCACGCTTTGTTAAAAATTAAAATCACAGGCATTTCTTTCTCTCATGGTATCTACAGATTTTTATCCCTCATTCTCTCATTAAATAATTTGGAGGTCAGGCGAGCTCTTTCTATCATGCATGGGCTTCACATGGCTGCTACTCTGAAACATTACATAAAGTTTCCTGATTCTAGGCTTTATATTGTCATTTTAGTTTCATTGTTACCCTTTTCTGTTATTTGCCACACTTCCTGGAGACATGAGTTAGAGATTTAGGGCCAAATTAGGCCCTCAGCTCCAGCAGGTGAAAATCCTATTGAAGCCAATGGGAGATGTATCTGTGTAACCGATAATACAATTTGACCCTAAGGACTGTGATCCTGAAAATTTTCCATGCTGATGGTCCCCTGCAGCCACGCAGATCCCCAGTGATTTCAGAGACAGCTTACCTGGCTAGCAAATATGACAGAATGAAGGCTAGGAAACTACAGTGACATTTTATGAGGGCAGTGCGGCTTCACTCAAGGACAGAGGTCCACCTACATATTGAGCTTTGCAGATTGGGTCTTAAGATCATTAGCTTCTTAGGACAAATGCTGGGTCAACCCTTTGTAAGCACTTATTTCCCATGTTATGTATCAGGAAACCATTGTGTGGTGATTGAGAGATACTGTCAAGCACAACAAATAATAAATGTTAAATAATAAGATGGAAAAGAATAAATCTTTACTTGCGGTTCCCTGAAATGTCAGATGAGTTTATGGGCTAGTTTTCTTTGGGCTCAAGTCCAAGAAGCCTACAGGCCCAAGAGACCTAGGTGTACAGCTGAAGAGAATAAGGAAGTTGTATATGAGGGTGGAGATCATAGAATATCAGGGTTGGAAGGGACCAATCCCCAATTTTTGCCCTATATCTCTAAATGGCCCCCTCAAGGATTGAACTCACAACCCTAGGTTTAGCAGGCCAAAGCTCAAACCACTGAGCTATCCCTCCCTCCAAGTGGTAACAGATTTTAATTTTGTTAAGATGTATTTGCAATAGTAGGTTATTCTGCACAAAAGGGCCCGATTTTTAACTTTTTGCCAGTCGGGGAAAATCATCTTTCCCCCTTTGTTTGGCCACGAACAGGTGTGTTGCTTACACACCTTGATTTCCAGTACTCTTCCCAACCAAACCGCTATCTAGCGAATTGTGAAAGCTACCCACTGACGTGAAAAGCAAGAATCTCAGGTCTCCCCTATACCTGCCATGCTACCATCTGAACCACTACACCTCTCCCCTCTGTTCAGAGCATCAAAATATTTTTTTTTGTTGTTTGACCCAAGTCCTACAAAACCTAGGACAAGGGTATAAGGAGACATCTTTGGTGGTTACACAAACATAGACCAAATGCTGTGAGTCCCTTTGTGAGAAACAGGCACCACTCTAGCTATAGGCGTACGAGGAAGCTGCCGAGGGTGGCAGATGCTGCCTAGGGCAACAGGGGCAGCCAGGCCAAACATATGTGGCACTCCAACCCCATGCTCAGGTTGCAATGCCACTCACTCAGGTTTGGCTTGGCCACCCCTGCATCATTACAGAGTGAGTGGCACTGCAACCTGGTGCTTGGTCTCCCTGCTTCCACCATAACCACCGAACAATTAGCAGGCTTAGCGTGCTACCCTGGTTGAGAATCTCTGTTCTAGAAGGTAGGAGCGGGACAGCACGCTGAAGCTTTACCTAGGGCAGCAAATTATCTGGAGCAGCCTGTGATGAAGAAGCATATCCATAGGGCTGCACGGCAATCAGGAGAGAGCAAAACAGCTTGTGCCCTAAGTTCAACATCAGATGTAAATTGCTAACAATAACCAAACTCAAGGTTTGGCATATGCGCCTTTAAACTGATACACAAACCCACACGGGGAATGTGTAGGCACAGTGTTGAAGCAAGGGGCCTGGCCTTGGAGTCCACGGCGAGTACATAGATGTTCTTCTCCGGTCTCAAGCTCACTCAGCACTTTCCCAGAGAAAGCAAGCAAGTCTTCTCAACTGTTCTGCTGGCTCCTGATTGGTCAATGTCTCTTCCTGTCTCTGAAATGCTCTAAAGCAGGGGTGGCCAACCTGTGGCTCCGGAGCCACGTGCGGCTCTTCAGACGTTAATATGCGGCTCCTTGTCTAGGCACCGACTCCGGGTCTGGAGCTACAGGTGCCAACTTTCCAATGTGCCGGGGGGTGCTCACTGCTCACCCCCTGGCTCTGCCACAGGCCCTCCTCCCACTCCACCCCTTCCCGCACCCTCCCCTGAGACTGCCGTGCCCTCGCTCCTCCCCCCCAGAGCCTCCTGCACGCCATGAAACAGCTGATTCGGAGGTGTGGGGAGGGAGGCGCTGATCAGTGGGGCTACCAGTGGGTGGGAGGCACTGGGAGCGGGGTGGGGGAGCTGATGGGAGGCTGCTGACGTATTACTGGCTATGTACATTGGTAAATTCTGGCTCCTTCTCAGGCTCACGTTGGCCACCCCTGCTCTAAAGCACCGATGACCACCCATACAGTCATAATTTATTCTCACCCATACCTCTGTTATATTCCAATTAGCAGACAATTCATCCAGACTACATCCAGTCCCCACCCTCAGTACATAAGAAAACAGATGAACAAATCTAGGCTGTAATGGACTGGTATGGAGGTTGGTTTTGGAGTTGAAGGGCTCTTACAGACAACAGCAGCTCCCCCTCTTCTGTACTGAGGCAGCTCCAGCTCAAGGACTTTACCTGATTGCCCTCATGACAGTACTGCATGGGAAAGTGGTCGTTTCTGAAGAGCTGTGGGATTTAACCTTAGGGATTTAAGGGTGAGAAACAACAACCACCTTGATCACACCTGGAAGGCCACTGACAAGTTGTAGAACACTGGGGTTACGTGTTCCAGTGGAAAGTTCCATTTAAGAGACAGGATGCTTCATTTGACTAGTTTCATCTCCTGGATTGTCTCAAGCGATAGCCCCAAATAGAGTGCACTGCAAAAGTCTAATCTTCAGGTGACAAAGACATGGGTAAGTGTAGGAAGAAACACATCTGAAACACATGGTCATATTCTGCTTACTAAGCCCAGCAGAAAAAACATGCTCTTCTACATAGCTATCAACTGGACATCTGGCAGCACTCTAATGTTCAATAAGATCCCTAAATGATGAGCCTTATTTACAAAGGATGGTTGATACTTATCAGTTAGAGGGGGGTCACATAACCAGTCAATTCTTCTGGTTGCTCCATCCCCATCTTCTGGTATTATTTCAGTATATTGATAGAGCCTCAACCAGCTAGCCCTCATTTGAAACTCAATCTCTAGCAGATGCTGGACTATCTGTTCCACTCCACCGGTGAAACTGGACATAATGAATGGGCATCATCTGCATATTGCAGATACTCTAACCCATGTCTCCTTACGAACCCCAACATCCCCAGTTACACATTGAACAGAAAGGGAGACAAAGGAAAATCCTGTGCTACCCGGCACAAGAGCCCCCTAGAGGTTGATGTACAATTGATCCTCTCAGTCTTCCACTATAAATATAGGGAAGGCACTTCAAAGCAGTACTGTCCATTCCTGCTAAGGGCTTCATTCTTCTCAGAAATATTACATGGTGAAATATCTCAAAGACGCATGATGAGAGATATAATAAAATTAGCACAGACTTGTCCTTGTCCAGCAGAAGAGACACTGACCATTGCCACTAGTGCAGTTTCAGTCCACGATGCAGATATAAATTCAAATAAACTGGGATCAAGGAAGTCTGACAAACTGCAAACATCATAGCTTCTAGGCAATAACCTTTCCAAAATACAGGAGATTTGATGACTAGCTACAGTTGCCAAGAATATCAACACCAAACAATGGTTTCTTGAGCAGGGGAATTTAACAGTGCCTCCTTGAAAACACCTTGAATCACAGAATCATATAATCATAGAATATCAGGGTTGGAAGGGACCTCAGGAGCTCATCTAGTCCAAACCCCCTGCTCAAAGCAGGACCAATCCCCAACTAAATCATCCCAGACAGGGCTTTGTCAAGCCTGACCTTAAAAACTTCTAAAGAAGGAGATTCCACCACCTCCATAGGTAACACATTCCAGTGTTTCACCACACTCCTAGTGAAAAAGTTTTTCCTAATATCCAACCTAAGCCTCCCCCACTGCAACTTGAGACCATTACTCCTTGTTCTGTCATCTGCTACCACTGACAACTGTCTAGAGCCATCCTCTTTGGAACCCCCTTTCAGGTAGTTAAAAGCAGCTATCAAATCCCCCCTCATTCTTCTCTTCCGCAGACTGAACAATCCCAGTTCCCTCAGCCTTTCCTCATAACTCATGTGTTCCAGTCCCCTAATCATTTTTGTTGCCTTCCGCTGGACTTTTTCCAATTTTTCCATAACCTTCTTGTAGTGTGGGGCCCAAAACTGGACACAGTACTCCAGATGAGGCCTCACCAATGTTGAATAGAGGGGAACGATCACGTCCCTCAATCTGCTGGCAATGCCCCTACTTATACATCCCAAAATGCCATTGGCCTTCTTGGCAACAAGGGCACACTGTTGACTCATATCCAGCTTCTTGTCCACTGTAACCTAGGTCCTTTTCTGCAGAACTACTGCCGAGTAGCAGTGCATAGGGTTCTTCCGTCCTAAGTGCAGGACTCTGCACTCGTCCTTGTTGAACCTCATCAGATTTCTTTTGGCCCAATCCTCCAATTTGTCTAGGTCCCTCTGTATTCTATCCCTACCCTCCAGTGTATCTACCTCTCCTCCCAGTTTAGTGTCATCTGCAAACTTGCTGAGGGTGCAATCCACACCAAACTCCAGATCATTTATGAAGATATTGAACAAAAGCGGCCCCAGGACCGACCCTTGGGGCACTCCACTTGATACTGGCTGCCAACTAGACATGGAGCCATTGATCACTACCCGTTGAGCCCGACAATCTAGCCAACTTTCTATCCACCTTATAGTCCATTCATCCAGCCCATATTTCTTTAACTTGCTGGCAAGAATACTGTGGGAGACAGTGTCAAAAGCTTTGCTAAAGTCAAGGAACAACACGTCCACCGCTTTCCCCTCATGCACAGAGCCAGTTATCTCGTCATAGAAGACAATTAGATTAGTCTGGCATGACTTTCCCTTGGTGAATCCATGCTGACTGTTCCTGATCACTTTCCTCTCCTCTAAGTGCTTCAGAATTGATTCCCTGAGGACCTGCTACATGATTTTTCCAAAGACTGAGGTGAGGCTGACTGGTCTGTAATTCACACGATCCTCCTTCTTCCCTTTTTTAAAGATGGGCAATACATTAGCCTTTTTCCAGTCATCCGGTACTTCCCCAGATCACCATGATTTTTCAAAGATAATGGCCAATGGCTCTGCAATCACATCCGCCAATTCCTTTAGCACTCTCGGATGCAGCACATCTGGCCCCATGGACTTGTGCTAGTCCAGCTTTTCCACCTTGCATGCTACCATCAGCCAAAGAGGCACTGACTATATCCCTCAACAGCAGCTGACTACACAAAAAGAAAAGGAGTACTTGTGGCACCTTGGAGACTAACAAATTTACTTGAGCATAAGCTTTCATGAGCTACAGCTCACTTCATCGGATGCATTCAGTGGAAAATACAGTGAGGAGATTTATATACATAGAGAACATGAAACATGGATCCATTGTTTCATGTTCTCTATGTATATAAATCTCCTCACTGTATTTTCCACTGAATGCATCCAATGAAGTGAGCTGTAGCTCATGAAAGCTTATGCTCAAATAAATTTGTTAGTCTCTAAGGTGCCACACGTACTCCTTTTCTTTTTGTGAATACAGACTAACACGGCTGCTACTCTGAAACCTGTCATTACACAGAAAGAAACACTTATTAATGTTGAAGTGGTGAGGGTAAGTCAATGGCTGTTTGATCTCACAGCTGCTACTGAATGATGAAGAACCAACCTTGGCAGATTATTCTGGCAACATTTTCTCAAGGTCATCTTGACTTTGGGTTACCCTTTGTGCATTTCCTTATTCCTGCATGTCCATTCAAGGTGTGGTTTTGGCTTTTTGGCTTGCTCAGGCCTAATTAACCTTGAGATCTCCTCACCGGATTGTAAGTTTCCTATAAGAGTTAGTGACTCACTTCAACAAAACTTCTTTTTCTGTTTTACTCTCCAAGTTTTATAATTAAAACATTCATGTCATGTAGAATGATCTGTCAAAGGAAAGAAAAGGTGTCTTGACCATACATTGTTTTCCATTTGCAGCATTTTCCTTAGAAATTCAAAGTTTTTATTTCTCTCTCTCTTTTATTTTTTATTACAATGTTGGCACTGTATTTGAAGACTGAATTTGAATAGTGAAGAAATTAATAATTGTCCAATTTCCTTAATAACGGGAGGCGGAACCTGGTACCGTATGACATTAATTTCCAACTTTAACTGATTAAAAGAGATCTTGCCAATTTTATACATTTTACTCCAGTACAAAACAAAAGCTTTGTAATGTGTCCTCTCCACTAGTAATAGCTATGCAGTCAAAATGTAATTAAAGGAAACAGTGGTTCTGTAATAAATTCAATTCTTTTCCATTAAAAAATTACATTCCAATTATATAAAGTGAAGAAGCTATTTTTTTTGTTTCTCCTCCCCCCGTAGCTTTTTGAATCTCAATCAGATTGACATTTCATAATATATTGAATTAGAATAACCCTCCCAGCCTGTAATGCTTAAAGACTGGACCATGAACAAAGTGTTTCCATGGTAGGTTAGCTTCTAGCAGACAGATGTATAGGGTGAAATCCTTGCCCCTTGAAGGATTTTGCCAGTAGTCCCAAATTTTCAACAGTGCTCCTCACCCACAACTGAGGCCAGATTTTCACAGATTCTAAGGTCAGTAGAAACCATTGTGATCATCCAGTCTGACCTTCTGTACATCACAGGCCATAAAACTTCCCCAAAATAATCCAGAAGACCTCAGTTTCCATTTAGTCACCAAAATAAGTGGCTAAATTTTCAACAGAGCTCAGCACATTGGATGTTTTGGGAGCTGAGCTCCTTTCAAAATTTGCCCTCAGTTATGGGTGTTGAGTAGTTGAAAATCTAGCCCTGAACTCTTGAAAATTTAATTCATTGAGCATGATCCTAAGGCCATTGAATTAAACAGGAATCTTGCCATAAACTTCTATGAGGCTTGGATCAGGACCTGATTGACCAAAGTACTTAAGCATGTGTATCTCTTTAAGCATATGAGTAGACCCACTGACACCCCTGGAGGACTTGTAAGGAAAATGCAGCACTTACCGCTAAGTTTAAAGGGGAAGAGGAAGGCCACAAGCACTTTCAAGTCATGTGTGACCAGAGTTTCAACCTTCAAACTGAGACAGCACAAAAGCAGGGGTGAGCTTTAGGCTCAATCCTTCTCCCACTGAAGTCATTTTTGCCATTGACTTTTGGAACTGGATCCTTGCTCCCTAGGGTGGTTTGGGTGAGCTGTGTATTTGCCCAGGTGCAGGAGTGAGCCATTGGGGAAGCCGTTAGTGGGTGGAAGATTAAAATGTTGGTATTTATTCAGGTTTAAGTACGGGGAGGTGGGGAAGCTGAGCTCATCCTCTTGTAAAAGCAGAGGGAGCGCTCCCTCTCTTTGTTGGCTGGTGAAGCCACAGCTTCACCTTCTGTGTCAATCTGCATTATCCAAAATCAGGATGGATGTGTGCTTTGCTCAGCACTAGTTCTCAGAGCATCTTCCAAGACCAAATTCCGAAGTTCTTAATAATGCAACACTCATTTTAGCTTCTTATACCATCATTGGCTCATTACTGTTGGTGATTTTGCATTACAAATCTTTGTTTGACCTTTTTCCCTCCAAGCCTTGCCCTGGATTTGAGACAAGCTTCTATGCAGTGAGTTTTATGGAAGATGGGCCTGCGACTCAGGAATTTCAGGCTTTATTCCGAACTCAGCCACTAATTCACCATAGGCACCTCACTTAACCGCTAGTTGCCTCAGTTTCCTCATTGGAATGAGGAGTATTTAAATCACCTCTCTCACAGGAGTGTTTGTGAGTCTTAATTAATATTTGGAAGAGCTCCCTCATCTTCAGATGAACTGCTGTATAAGCATCAAGCATTTTATGCCCAACATAAAAATACATACTGCACCAAAAAAAATCCACTTTAGCATGTTTGGTCCAGTTCATTGTTTTAGATCAACCTCCACCTTCATCTTTACCCACTTCCCAGCCAAAGATGACCTCTTCAGGGCAAAGTCGAACGTCAGAAGTGGGAAGGAGATGAAATATGACTATTGGATCCTTGCCTGTTGGTGTCTGTATCTACTTCATAATAAATAATAACGAATCTGCCTGGGTATGTATGTGGCCTTCATCACCGTGATATCTGAGTCCCAGATCCTTAAAGGTATTTAGGCTCCTTACTGGAGGATCTGAGCCTGTGGGCCTCACAATCATTAATGGAGTTTATCCTCACCCCCCACCCCACCCCTATGAAATAGAGACGTATCGGTCCCATTTCACTGAAGGGGAATTGAGACATGGAGTAGAATAAGTAAGTTGCCCAGTGTCACATTGCATCATATTTTTGGCTAAGCTGGGAATTCATTGTGGGTCTTCTGAGTCCACTATTCTGTTAACCAGGGCTTCCTCCATTACCATCACCAACTTCACAACTCTACTTAGCTCTGCCCCGCCCTTCCTATTCTCCCATTTCAAGCTTTGCATTGCCACCCTATTCCCCTCCCTTTGCCAATGCTCCTAGTCTCATCCATCCATTTGTCAGCTTCTCACACAGTCACCTCTATGTGTTTTCTTCTACGTAGTCCCCTATCCATGGCATGACCTCCATGAGCTCATCTGCAAGGTCCCTATCCTGCCTACATTTAAGTCCCTCTTAGGGTGTGTCGACAGTGCTGTTTGGCGCATGCTCAGGTAGACAGACACGTGCTACCTCTGATTGAGCAAGTTCACTAAAAGTAGCATTGTAGCCAGGAGCAGCACATGCGGGGGCTCCAGCTAGCCACCTGAGTACAAACCGTGCCAGCCCCTACCCTGCCCCTGCCCCTGCCCATCTACCCTCCATATGTACTCAGGCTGTGTGACGTTGTATGATTAAAATATGACTATGCAGATCATTGTTGCTACCACTGTTATATAATTGCAACAAATTCTTGTACAAAATACGTCATGTAAGTTTCTGTGGAAAAGTTATGATGTGCTGACTAGGATTATCCTGTTTGTATGCGTATATCGTTTTTACATCTGAAGTTATGAATACTAAGGGCTAGTCTACACTGGCACCATCAAAGCACTGCTGCGGCAGCCCTTTAAAGTGGCTTGTGTAGTCGCGGCAGAGCGCCACTCCACCACACCTCCACCAGGGGCATAGCTACCAGCACTGGGAACGTGGCTCCCAGCACTGGTGCCTTGTCTACATTGACAGGTTTAAGAGTAACAGCCGTGTTAGTCTGTATTCGCAAAAAGAAAAGGAGGAAGAAAAAGGAGAAAAAGAAGAAAAAAAAGGAGAAAAAGAAGAAAAGGAGGACTTGTGGCACCTTAGAGACTAACCAATTTATTTGAGCATCTTTAGGGGACGAGAGCTGAGGAAGCATTGTTCTAAATCAGCCATAAAAATGTTGGCATACTGTGGGGCCATGCGGGTACCCATAGCAGTGCCGCTGATCTGAAAGAAAAGGAGTACTTGTGGCACCTTAGAGACTAACCAATTTATTTGAGCATCTTTAGGGGACGAGAGCTGATCAGCGGCACTGCTATGGGTACCCGCATGGCCCCACAGTATGCCAACATTTTAATGGCTGATTTAGAACAACGCTTCCTCAGCTCTTGTCCCATAAAGATGCTCAAATAAATTGGTTAGTCTCTAAGGTGCCACAAGTCCTCCTTTTCTTCTTGTCTACATTGGCACTGTACAGCGCTGAAACTTGCTGCGCTCCAGGGGGTGTTTTTTTTCACACCCCTGAGTGAGAGCGTTGCCGTGCTGTAAAGTGCCAATGCAGACAAGCTCTGACTATCTACCTGTATTTCAAAGTGTGTTTGCTCCTGTGGTAACACCCACAAGGCAGTTTACATCCAGTCTAGCCAGCACATTGTGAATGGAGTATTCAAGTGATGGCCCATCATCGAACAAAGGGACAAGGAAAAAGCTCATCTCCACCTGATGGACTTTCATGTGGACATTTCAGCCAGGCTATGGATAATGGCTGCCATGACTTATGGAAGCATACAAGGGCACGTGACTAGATTATGTGGTATTGAACTTCACCTTATGCCTGTACTTTTCCACAAACTGTGCTGAGGGCTTTGCTTGGAACAATAAGTTTCCCTCCACGTGGCAGAAGCTATACAAGGCCCTGGAAACACCTCCATTTTGCCTCTTTCCGGCTCTGATCTCTGGACTATGGACTTAGACTAATGGGAGCATTCTAATTGAGGGCCTGAGGACTTCCAGTCATTTGGAAGCAACCTGAGACTTAACAAGCCAGTAGTTTATGCCATCACTGCTTCAAGCCTGATCCAAGAACTTTTCAATTATTGTATGTATTTGATTTCTTTAACCAATTATAACTCTCGCCCCTTTCTTTGTTTTTATAAATAAACCTTTAGATTTTAGATACTAAAGGATTGGCAACAGCATGATTATTGGGTAAGATCTGAGCTGAGAACTCTTTGGTTGATGACATTGCTTTTAAATAACCACTCATTATTAAGTCTCCTGTCTGGGTGTTGAATCCAGGACTGGAATACCTAAGCATGCTGCAGTTCTGACTTTTTGTTGGCCAGGGTGGTGAGTCAGAAGCTTACTTTTGTTGCTGGTTTGGTGTATCTTATGGAATAACAACCACCCGGTTTAGGGTGTGTCTGCCCTATTTCTTAGCACTTTGTCCTGAATTTGGTATTCTCAGTTGTGACCCACTGAGGCACGGTGACAGGCTGCTAGCCCAAACCACCACTGGTGCAACCCCTGGCTACACCGCTCTAGTTGGCATGCTAGCTCAAGCAGAGTTAGTGCGTCTGTCTAGCTGCCCTGGGAAGCATGCTCCCACCTGCAGTGTAGACATACCTTACAGACTCACTTCTGCTGTGCCGCTTTACAATGAACTGAGCTGACTTGTTGTTTCCCTTTTCTGAACCTCAGCCTACGTGTGGCTGTGTGTGCTCCTCAAAGCAAAGACTGTTCTTTGCCAGTGTTTGGAAACCACCTAGCACATAGTGGATGCTGCTATAAATAGAGAACACATAATAATACTCGTTCATAATAAATAGGCAAACCACATTTTCCACTCCAGTGCACCAGTTCATGCCAGTGTACTTCCACTGATGCCAATAGAGTTACTCCAGATTTACACCAGTGAAAGTGAAAGAAGACTCAGACCCAGTGCTGGTGGTCCGTCCACCCAAGAGGAGATGTTTGAGAGTCCGTTGGAGTACAACACTGGGCAGAGGTCAGCTGCATGTATCTTTACATTTCTGATGTATTGAGAGGCAAGTTTGTGAATTGGCATTATAGCCCTGATTATTACACTGCTGTAGCAAGTAAAGAATCAGGCAAAGTTGTTTTTTTTTTCAACTTCAGATCATTTTCTCTACAACAATTATAACAAATCTGTAATCTTTGACCATAAATATTCCAGAAAACATTTAAAAATGGGACACCTTAATCTGCAGTTTAATAAGATTGGGTCCAAGTGGGAGCCTTTAGAGTGACTGCAGTGGGCTTTGGACCCAGCCTGTAAGGAGAAATATTGGAAGTCTGGCATAAGTATTGAAAATCTTGGGGCCTGATACACTTCTCATTTACATGAGAAGAACTCCACTGACTTCAGGGAATGCAGGGGCTGGCATTGTACTTCGTGGCAGAACAGGTACCAGCTATGTTCTTGGTAAAGAATTGGATTAGTTTTGATTATATTTTGATTGAAACATCAACTGGTCAAGATCAAGTCTGGTTTATGAATCAAAGACTAGACATTTCTGATCAAACAGCACAAGCAGAAAAGGTTTGCTTACCAATTCTGGGGTAACAGTCAGTCATCCTGCTGTCCTTCTTCTTTATCTCCTACTACAATTTGCTGTTTTAACTACATAGCTTAGCATCTGTCAATTAATAGCAAATGTAGACAGTTATCTTTCCATTATCTCCCATATTTCCAGTTACAAAGAGTCAAAACATCTTTTGACCTACTTTAACATGAGTTCAAAACATGTTTTCGCCAATCATTATTAAATGTCATGTCTGCTTTTTCATAATTTTCCTTCCTTCTATAATGTTCTTATTCACCTATCCCTTTCTTGTGGTTTCCATTACCGTTTTATAACTTGTTATTCTAGTAGTCAGAGTTAATCACGAGCCCCAAAACAACTTTAACCAGGTTGCAGAGAGAGGTCATAGAAAAGTCAGACATTTCCATTCTATAAACAACAGAACTGTAGGATATTCAAAGTCATATTCACTTTTAGTTCCTTGACATAACTTGTGAAGTATTCTGGGAGCTCCTGGGCCATGAGGCAACAACCTTGTTCAGGACTTGATCCTGAAACACTCTTAGCATTCTGATCCTGATCCAACAAAGCAATGAGGAATGTGGTTATTTTTCAGCAACTGAATAGTCTCATTGACTTCAACCATGCTTTAAGTTAAGCTTGCACGTACATCCTTTGCTGTATCCAATGAAAGTGCTTGATACTTTGCATAATCACATCCCAGCTGACCATCTGGGGACAATCTGATCCTGATTTAGGGAGAACCTCATATGGAAATGAGGACATGGAATGTTTTTTATAATTATTTATGCTTCCTGTAAACACACGTAAAAACAAGTGAAGTCTTAGTGCTCTTGAAAAATTAAATCTATTTTCACTTTTCATCTAATCATAGTAATTGGAGGTTTGCTCCTCTCTCTCTCTCTCTCTCTCTCTCTCTCTCTCTCTTCATTTTCCTCAGCCTTAATCCTGTTCCTGACTCCAGGATGGAGCACCATATGGATCATCTGCACTGAAAGAGGAGATGTGGTGATGAATGAATTCTATTTTTCTAGTGATGTTCTCATGCAAGCATGATGAATAAGAGCCTCATAAACAATTATTGAGAGGAAGACAGATCACCAGTCAAGATTTCCAGTGTCCTTTGAAAACCCAGCAGGCTTCTAGGTCAGTTTGACTTGATTTCTTGAGTTTAAGCTTTTTTAAAGCTAATTTATTATTCAAAATGGACACTTCTGAAGTCAGTGTTTTACATAGTATAACAAGAAATGCCAAATTAAAATTAATGGTTCTTTTTATCAGTCTTCTGTTAATTGCACAAACAGTAAGGGATCTGTCTTATCTTAGAATGTGGCCACTCTTATTACACTGTGACAAGATATGGAGGCTTGGACATTTTTTTTCAATATAAGGAAAGTTTTCTATTGTTTTCAACTTCTAATAATCTGTAAATCTGCCTTTCGGAAGGAATATACTGCTTCAGAAATGTCTAAAGTGCTGGCAAATTGTACTCTTAGGCTTTAATTACACCCTTGTCATCCAGATAGAAAAGAGTGGGTTTTTTTACCATCAGTACAAGCAGAAATTGTTTTAATATGTGATGTGCATTTGTGTCCTGTAGTGCTTTGATCTGTCATAGTGTATGGGTGAAATCCTGGACCCATTAAAGTCAGTGAGTTTGTCTGCACAGAATTTTAAGCCTGGGTTCTGATTCAGGTTTAAATCCAAGACCGCCTTCCATCCACACAGAAATCAGTCTGACTCAGACCAGGAAACCCTCCTGACTTGGGCACATGAAGCCTTTTAGGAGGGGTGGGTCAGAGCTCAAGTCCTGCTGTGATGGGGTCAAAACTCAAACATTCTGCAGTGTAGATGGAGCTCACGTCCAGGTCTCCAGGCTTGGGTGTGAAGAATCCACCAATGCTACCCACAATACTTTGGGACTTCCCAGCCCTTTCATCCCAAAACTTTGCACTCACTTCACAGGAACCAGACGCCACCTCCTACTTAAATGCAGCTGCTCAGCATTTAACCCTTCATTTCCATACAGAATACTCCATAGAAATACAGTCAATGCTCACATGTATTCAAATGGCCAGCACTAAGAGGGAGTCCTGCATCAAACACACTGCTAGCTGGCCAGAGGAACAGAGCGAGATTCAGGTTAACCTCTGGTGCAAGGCAAGCAAGACTTTCAACTTCAGCAAGGGCACAAGAAATGATCATGCCTCAAAAAACATATTGAAGTGGCTGGAAGCGTTGGAGATTGGCTAGACAGCAGAACAATGCATAAAGTGAATCAAGTAGCTGAAGACAGAATACCACAAAGTCAAGGATGCTAATGACACCTCTTGGAACTCCCCTTCTTCCTGCCTCTTTTATGAGGAATTCAACTGAGTATTGGGAACTATAGTTATCACTGAGCCCACAGTGCCATGACAATCTGCTGAGCAGGAATGGCATCCGCAAGTCACCAGCACCATCAGAGGAGAGAAAGCCGCTGGACAGAGAGCAAAAATTGACCCTGGTGCTGAGGCTGGTAACCAAACAGCAACTGTGGCATATCCCCAATCTGTACTCAGAGGAGCTGTTTGGGAACAGCCCACTGCAGAACTGACCTCAGAGCAAATGCCGGAGCAGGAGCCTGGTAAGTTTCTCCCACCATCTTTGTAGTTATTAATAGAGGGCCCTCTTCAGCTATTAATACAAGGTGGGGTTTTGGTGTGCTTCCATTCAGGATGGAAGACTTGCCTTTCCCCTACCAGCCTCCCCAACTTCTCTTTGACTCCATGTGGGATTAAAAAGGGACACCGCAAAATGAGGAAAAAAATTAATAAGTGTTATCATGAATTTGTTACTAGTTACTTGATTAATGTGATAAGTATGGGTGGAACTCCACAATTAATAGCTTCACATACCCCTCCTGTCTAACACAGTGCATTTTATAAATTGGCCACATCTGCCCTGTCCTAGACTGCCTGTGAGTCCCCAAACCTGGCTGTTATGAGTCCAAACAAAACTAGAGTGTGTATTTAGTGCATAGTTGGCTCTAATATTTGAGCTCAAAATACAACAACTGCATCTGTCTGTCTGCATTAGGAATCCCCCTGGCCGTCAGTCAGGTCCCTCTATGGACTAGAAAACATGACCTATGAGGGAAGATTAAAAAAAATTGCATTTGTTTATTCTGGAGACAAGAAGACTGAGAGAGGACATGATAACAGTTTTCAGGTACATAAAAGGTTGTTACAAGGAGGAGGGAGAAAAATTGTTCTCCTTAACTTCTGAGGATAGGACAAGAAACCATGGGCTTATATTGGAGCAAGGGCGGTTTAGGTTGGACATTAGGAAAAACGTCCTATCACGGTGGTTAAGAACTGGAATAAATTGCCCAGGGAGGTTGTGGAATCTCCATCACTGAAGATCTTTAAGAGCAGGTTAGGCAAACGCCTGCCAGGCATGGCCTAAATAATACTTAGTCCTGCCATGAGAGCAGGGGACTGGACTCAATGACCTCTTGAGGTCCCTTCCAATCCTCAATTTGGTGATTTTATGGATGTAGGGTGCTTGTCAGGAGGCTGTACTGTGTCTGCAGGCTAAATTAGCATGTTGTTGATTTTAGTACAAATTTTCACCCATTGCTGGCTTATATTAAGGCAGCCTCTGTAACTCATGAACCCCCTCCATTCTGAGATGTGCTCATTGGTCACTATATGCCTAAATATCTCCTTAACATATTTGGGCAGTTGTCCTCTCTGGCCTGGAACAGAAGTTCACGGTTCCATTCGGGGACATTCAGAATATTCATGTTTTTTAGAGGTTGTCCTGCCTGTCAGGACTGAGAAAATGTAGCTAGTGATTAGAGCTCTCAGAAATTCCCCCCACCTACCAGGCAAAAAATAAGGGGCTGTAGACATCATTTCAGCTGAATTTTGTATGCATATTTTACCATGATGTGTGATGGTTTTCAGTGTTGTTCCGAAAGATATCTGAAGTGGCCAGTGGTTTTTGCGTGAATAAAATAAAGTCTGTTGGTAAAAAGTACCATCCTTTGACCTTGAATTAAACAGCCCCTTTTGACAGAGTGGAAAATGTAATTTTTTATCATGATCAGACAATAATATGTTCCTTTCAAAGCCTTTCCACCTCTGCAAGTCAAACACACAGCACCAAGAATTTGGGTGTGTGGACCCACCTATTGCGATCAAGGAGAAAGTGTGTCTGGGATGAGCTGAAGGGAGAGCTGCTAGATAAATCAAATCAGCAAACAGATTCCCAGAAGGACCAAATGGAGTATTGAAAGGATAAGGATGTATGAAGGGTAGAAAGAGAGACAGAGGCTGCACAGCATAAGGAAAGATTAGTGGATAGATTAATGTAGCATGGCTGGAGGTAGAAGAAGGAAGAAGGAGCTGTTTGAACCATTACTTGAACTCATGGTTACCAGACTTCAGGCTGCACCTACATTCATCCAGTCCAGTCATGTCTTACACGTGCAAAATACACCATCAAGGTCACGGAGAATGGAGGGAGCACCCAAGAGTAGCTGGACATATCATTTGGGAGCACAGAACTTTGGCTGTTTTGGCACTGAGTTTGTTTATTGTGCTGATCTGCCTCTCTGGTTCTTATATTGGTATGTAAATAGCAGTTTCAAATAAAGTGTTGAATTTGCACCCAAGGCTACAATAGCAAGTTGTATTATATGTAATGCCAAAAGTGGCACGAACCTATAATGAATGTCCTCATGTGCCCATTCTCAATTAATTCATAAAACAAAATTGTACAACAATCCATAAATTGTGAGTTGCAGTGCAAGGCTAGTACTGATCAAATATATAACACATCTCTGTATATTTGATGAAAGTGTTTACACAATTCATAATACCAACACATTTACAAAAAGAAAAGGAGGACTTGTGGCACCTTAGAGACTAACCAATTTATTTGAGCATAAGCTCATAAATTGCATCCGATGAAGTAAGCTGTAGCTCATGAAAGCTTATGCTCAAATAAATTGGTTAGTCTCTAAGGTGCCACAAGTCCTCCTTTTCTTTTTGCAAAAACAGACTAACACAGCTGATACTCTGAAACCTGACATTTACAAAAATCCTACAGCTCACCCCCACCCCATACACAGCACAACTTCAACCACAATTTCATTCCCCCTCTTCCATGAAAACCCATTATTTGGCTTACAAAGCATCCCTGATTTCTGCTGTACATGTGGGTCCAGCAACCCCCATGACAGGTGTGTTGTTGGGCTATAGGCACCAGTTCAGATATTCAGCAGTGTCCGGAGCCCACTCCTGGTGAAAAGGTTCCCCTTTCTCCTCACAGATGTGGAGCACACTGCCGGCCACAATAATACAAACTGCACTGACGACACTAGGCCACCCAAATGGTTTTGAATGAAGGACCAATGATATTTCAGTCTGCCAAATTCACATTCCACCACCATCCTTCATCTACTAAGTAGCTGGACCTTTTTTGGCCAGGGCCTCTGAAATCAGGGCAGGGTTTCATAAGTCACAAGCAGCACAAGCCACAGGGGGTAAGCTGGGTGCCCTAGAATAACAGCGGGGGCAGTGCCTCCATTTATAACAGCGTCATTTAACGTTCCAGCTTGTCCATGAAGATAAAGTCCCAGTCTCTGGAACACCCTGGCATCATGCACCCTGCCAGTGCATCCCATATTAGTATACATTGTGGTGGTCAACCAGGGCCTGCCTAATGATGTAGTACCCTTTGTAGATTATGTATGCATGCATATGCTCCTTGTGGAGGGCAAACTATAGGCCCATGATTCCCATCAATGGCCCGGGGCAGTTTGGAGAGCCCAATCTCTCAAAGTCAGCAATAATGTCAGGAACATTTGTAATGCCGGCCACCTTTGGGTACCTCTCAGTCCTGCTCGCCTCTCAGACCTCTGCCACAACCACCCCCATAGCTGATTTGCCAACTCCAAACTGGCTAGCTATGGACCTGTAGCCGCACAGGGTAGCCGGTTTCCAAACAGCTGTAGTGACCTACTTTGGGACCAGCATGGGCTCCCTCATGTGGGTATTCTGGTGCTGAGAACTGGGTCGAGCTGATCTCAAACCTTCAGGAATGTCTGCTCCTTCAGGCGAAAGCTCAGGACCCACTGTTGATCATGCCTGGTCTGCATGACGATGTGATCCCACCTGTCTGTGCTTGTGGCCCTGCTCCAGAAGCACCAGTCTACACAGGAGGAATCTGCGGCTAAGGCAACAGGCATAAGCTCCATCAGCTGGGTCGCAGCTGGTAGGGTTCCTCTCCAAGGGGTGCCTGTGGCAATTCAAACACTGCCATTGAAATGTCCACCAGCATTTCACAGATCCTCTGCCTGATTTCTGAAATAGGGCTGACTGTGTGAGGTGGAGAAGTTTTTCCACCAGGCTGGGATCCATGTTAATGGCTCCAGCTGGTGGGAGTGTATGGACACAAAACGGCTTGGCTGGTTGTGGTGGCTGGCTAAAACTATTCAACACACTTCCGGTCCCCTCCCACGAGACAGAAAGACCAGTTCTCCCACAACGCACTATGAACCAAGCCCTTGAACGGCTTCAGCTGGTGAGGGCACTAGGAACCCTGGGATACGATAGGATTCTCCCACAGACGCTGAAGTTCTGACTAGGGTCAGCATTGTACATTATGGATGCACCCAGCATGGTTGTGAGTCCTGGGTTTCCAACGTAGCGTGGATGCTCAAGTGCAGACTTGCAAACACTGAGTGCAAACGTGGCTCACACAGACCCAGGCTTAGTGTGCTGTGTAGACTTACCCAGTGAGACCAGTATTTCACCCTAGGTGTCTGTGATACCTGGAAAGTACAGCCCATGTTCCTGTAGCTCTGGTGGAGACAGATAATTGTACAAGTACCTTAGCAGAAGACAGATTATAGGGAAATAAAGGCAGCATTTCCCAATGAAAATTCATTTCTGTGCAGAGCCATAACTATGTACTTTAATGCCTAGGTGAGCAAGTATATTTGCACCCCCGGAGGTGACACTTGGGGGACACACAGGATCATGTGTCCCGCCTTTTTGCTATCCATATAGCTTAGAGGTTTTCAAACTGTGGGGCATGCTGCCCAAGTGGGATGTGTCCCACAGTTTGGAAACCATCACTTCCTGCCCGGAGCTGGCAGGTCAGAAGCTGGTTGGAGTCACCCAATCCACTCAGCCCCCAGCTCTCCATATTGTGTGATCCAGGGTGCTGGCTGACCGCCCGGCAGTTCTCCCTACTGTGCTTCCTAAGCCGGGCCACCTCTGCACATCCGAGTGCTCCCCAGGCAGGCGGGGACGGCACAGCTCCGAGCTTCACCCCTGACACGCTCTTGCCTCTGTCCTGAAGGAGCCCGGCGCTGGCCAGCGACACCCCCTGGAGCTGGCCCCTGCCCACGGAACCCAGTGCCATGAGATGCTCCTCATGATGCTCCCTGCAGTACTCCTCCCCCGTTGGGCCCCTGCCTCTCAGCTGCTTGGTCACACCCCGCTCGCCACCCAGGAACCTGCCATGACAGCTGAGTCACTCTCCCCGAACGCCCTACGTGCAGAGCGGAACCTCCCTTGCTCCTATTGGCTTCCCCATCCCAGGCCAGGGCTGCCCGGTTCACAGTCACACAGCCTGAGCTCTGAGCTCGGCCACACGACTCCGGTGCCCAGCCCCGCTGCCAGAGGCAGGAGGCTGCTGCTGACAGGGCGGACTCGCTCCTACCAGCACCGGAAACAGAGGCTGTGAGAATGGAGTGACCCTGAGGGTTACCATATTTCAAATTCCAAATAGAGGACACTGCCAGGGGGAGTAGGAGGGGGAGGTACAGTTGGGGGGGGTGCTGGAGGGGTGCGTGCGTACTGGGAGGGAGTATTTGGGGGACTGTTGGAGAGGGTATTTGGGGGGCGCTGGAGGGAGTACCTGCAGCATCGATACCCACTGTGTGTGGGGGGGGGGGCAGCGTCGCACTCCCGGTCACACTGGCAGGGCAGGTGGCACAAGCCCGGGATGCAGCGTCAGCCCATCAGTCAGCACATCCCTGTGGCCTCTCCCTCTACCCAGGGTGGGGAGCCAGCAGCACTCAGCACCCTACCCGCTTGCTGCCACCACCGTGGTCCTAGTGCCACGGGGAAAACCTGCTCTGGCCAGGGTCACTGGGCCTGCGATCCTGCAGGGAGGGGAGGTGCTGAGCAGCCTGGGCTCTGGGAGATGCTGGTGGGCCCGATCCTGTGGGTGGAGGGAAGCTGACACCACTGGGGCCAATCCTGCACTGCCCCATTTTTCCGCCCCCATGGGCTTTGCACCCTGAGTGACTGCCTTGCTTGCCCTGCCCTAGTGATGGCCCTGTTTCTGTGTAACGAGAGGGAGAGGTATAATGATAATCATCATCAAATCTATTTTAAAAGTGCTTTGCAATCTAAAGTGTTTCCTGGATCTTTGGAAAAAAGGGTCAAACAACATTAAAATTGAGAATAATCTCCCCATATGCAACTTGCTTTGGGTTAAAATTAAGCTCCTCCTTTTTGCCAGGCTGACAAGCCTAGGGTGAGTACAGTTAACAACAATGCAGAATCATAACATAAGCAAGGAAAATTAGGTCAGTATGGAAAGAAATATTTTTCTCCAAGTGCCCAGTGCATTTTCCTTTTTAACTCTGAGTCCTGAATTTTACCTTCCTAAATTGTGTGCTCAGAGAATCCACTAGGACTAGAGATAATATGTTCTACAAGATTATCTCAGCAGTGGGACAGCACTCAGCTGATTTGTCTGAAAAATGACTCACCCAACTTCCACTGAATTAGGAGTTCTTAGGCCTTTGCTATTTTACATTTTTATCAATGACTTGGAAAAAAACCCATATGATCATTACTGATAAAATTTGAAGATGACACAAAAACTGGGGGAGTAGTAAATAATGAAGAGGACAGGAACAATGAATGTAGACCATACTTACAATATGGGACTTCCCTATCCTGGGAAGCAGTGACTCGGAAAAATATTTGGGGGTCATGGTGGATAATTAGCTGAACATGAGCTCGCAGTGTGATGCTTTTGCCAAAAGAGTTAATGTGATCCTGAGATGCATAAACAAGGGAATTATATTTACCTCTGTATTTGGCACTGGTGCTGGAATACTGTGTCCAGTTCTGTAGCCCACAATTAAAGAAGGATGTTCATAGATTGGAGATGGCCATAAGAATGATTACATGATCAGGTAACATGCCTTCTAGTGATAGACTCAAAATGCTCAACCTATTGATCTTAACAAAGGGAAGGTTAAGGAATGACTTGAATACAGCCTATAAGTACCTATACGGGGAACAAATATTTAATAATGGGCTCTTCAATCCAGCAAAGAAGGGTGTAATATGGTCTCAGGGCTGGAAGTTAAAGCTGAACAAATTCAGACTGGAAATAAGGGTCGTTGTGGATTCTCCATCACTGGCAATTTTAAAATCAAGATTGGATGTTTTTTTTTTTCTAAAAAATCTGCTCTAGGAATTATTTTGGGGAAATTCTATGACCTGTGCTATACATAAGCTCAGACTAGATGATCACAATGGTTCCTTCTGGCCTCGGAATATATCAATCTATGAATTTCAGTGAGAGCTGGATGCTTAATTCCTTTCGGATCCTCAGAAAATCCCAGACCCTACATTAAAGATGGGGAACTAGAAGTCAGGACCATTGGTTTCAAGCACTCCTCTCTACAACTGACTGGCTTTGTAACTTTGGGCAATACAATTATCTCTTCTGCAAAGCACTTTCCAGTAAAAATGCAACCTTTGTGTTTTCGTTAGTTGTTTTCAATGGGGTTTGCTTATCATTATGATGCCACATTAACATGTGATGGTGTTTAATCTCAACAACACATTGCCAAAGTATGCATACACACATACACACACACACACACACACACACACACATTTTGCCCATTATCAGCTTACAGAATCATTTCTTAGTACTGTAAGTGCAAGTAATAGATCCATAGTGCAGATAACAGAGAAGAAAGGGTTTCGGCAATTAAGGAATCTCTTCCTTTTCCTCTGGTTAACATTTCAGCCATGCCTGCAATATAAAGGAAACAACTACACAAAATGGATACTAGGTATGTAACCAATGTTATCAGCATTAGGAATCAGATATGTTCAATTAGACAGGAGAATGGCTAAAACACATTTAAGTGACTCAATTAATCTTCATGGGATTCCTTGTTAAACAGCTGTGAACTAATAGCAAAGCCTGAGGTTAAATGTAGGTGATAACAATGGCAGAGTTGGAATGAGTCATGGAAGGAGGCATTACTGACTGTCCGGGTTCCCCCCTTAGGCCCTGGGAGAAGTAACCCTTGCCTTTCTAATGCAATTATTCTAATTTGCATTTAATGTGATGGTCTAAATTCCTAGAAAAGAAAGTATGGATGATGTTCACCGTGTTTTCCCATGAAAGAGCATAACCCGTTTAAATCAGAATGGTGACCTTTAAAAAGACGGGCATTCAGGTCAGGTTCAGATCTTATCTAAACTATGTGAGTCTCTCAAGTTTTCAAAATAACACTGGAGATGTTGTGAGAACAGGATTTCTATTGAGATTGACAGCGTTTCAGAGTCTAGTCCAGCTGGAACCATCAGGATAGGAGCTTCTTCTGCACTTTCTATTCTGCCCAGGCATTGAAAGTGAAATAACTTACATTCAAACACTGCACAAGTGTGGTTCAGGCTTGGTAGGACAATTTTTCTTAGAGGGATGGGGGACGGTATCTTATTTTGAACTTCTTCACTCATTCTACCTTAAAATATTTAATCAGTAATAATAATAATAATAATAATAATTTGTTTTACATGTATGCCAGGAAGGGGGACCCAGTGTGCTAAACACTTTACAAACATCTGCAGCACATCTCCTCAGCAACAACAACTACTGCAAACCCATCAGTCCCATCCTCCTCTCCCTGCTCTGGCTTTCCAAAGAATATTGAATCACGTTCAAGGTCTTGGTGCTCATCTTCAAGGCACTCCATGGCCTGGGCCAACTAAAAGATTCACTAAAGTCCTGGGATGAAAATCCTAGTTGACAGCTTAGCTCCTCTGGCATAATGGGATGCTTCATGCAATGGGTCAAGCTCATCTATGCAGGAGCCAGAACTTTCTCAGGGGCTGGTCATGGAGTGTGGAATGAACTCCTCCAGGAACTACGGACCATCAGAAACTCACCACTGACAGCTACAAGTGCAAGGGACATTTCTTTGACATCACTTTCCTGAACATGAACATGTGTGTGTTCCAAAATGGATCACTCCATGATACACACTCCTCTCCCTGGGGAGAGAATGAGAGAACAAACGTGACAGATGTGTAGTTACAAAACTGGGTGACGAGGCAACAAAATGGCAGATGAAATTCAATGTTGATAAATGCAAAATAATGCACATTGGAAAACATAATCCCAACTATACTTATAAAATGATGGGGTCTAAATTAGCTGTTACCACTCAAGAAAGATCTTGGAGTTATGGTGGACAGGTCTCTGAGATCATCCACTCAGTGTGCAGCGGCAGTCAAAAAAGTGAACAGAATGTTGGGAACCATTGGGAAAGGGATAGATAATAAGACAGAAAATATCATGTTGCCTCTTGAATAGTGTGTGCTAATGTGGTTGCCCCATCTCAAAAAAGATATATTGGAATTGGAAAATGTTCAGAAAAGGGCAACAAAAATGATTTGGGGTATGAAACGGCTTCCGCATGAGGAGAGGTTAATAAGACTGGGACTTTTCAGCTTGGAAAAGAGACAACTAAGGGGGGATATGATAGACGTCTATAAAATCATGACTGGTGTGGAGAAAGTAAATAAGGAAGTGTTATTTACTCCTTCTCATAACACAAGAACTAGAGGTCACCAAATGAAATTAATAGGCAGCAGGTTTAAAACAAACAAAAGGAAGTATTTTTTTTCACACAATGCACAGGCAACCTGTTAAACTCTTTGCCAGAGGATGTTCTGAAGGCCAAGATTATAACAGGGTTCAAAAAAGAACTAGATAAATTCATGGAGGATAGGTCCATCAATGGCTATTATCTAGGATGAGCAGGGATGATGTCCCTAACCTCTGTTTGCCAGAAGCTGGGAATGAGCGACTGGGGATGGATCACTTGATGATTACCTGTTCTGTTCATTCCCTCTGGGGCACCTGTCACTGGCATCTGTCAGAAGACAGGATACTGGGCTAGATGGACCTTTGGTCTGACCCAGGGTGGCCACTCTCATGTTCTTATGTTCTGTTGCTTAATGCACTACTGGAAGGCACTCAAATACTAGAGTAGTGAGCTCTGAATTAGTACTTGTATAGAAGAGAATAGCGACAGAGGCAACATGGGGGGGGGGCATGCAGGGTCACCCCCACGCCCGAATTTGCTGCTTGGCTTGTACTGAGCATGCTCAGTAACACTGCTGAAGCCAGGTCCCCTCACTCAGCCCCCACGCTCCCCAGAAGCAGGCACGGGTCATCTCTGAATAGAAATACAGTCTGGACAGTTCCTGCCCCCAAAAACTAACACTTTACTGAGAGAAGATGGATGGAAGGGGAAACAGAGATGGAAAGGGGAAGTGACTTGCCAAAGCTTACACCATCAGCTGGTGGCAAAACAGGGACCAGCCCCCATCTCTCCAAATGCCCCATCCACTGCCCTGCCCACCTGACCACATTGCCATGTCCTGACAAGCTACCATTGGCTACCATCAAGAATGAATCTCATGTCCTCATTTGGTGACAGATGCAGTTAATATGCCCCAGCTGATCAGTGGAGCCCTTGCAGAAAAAAAAAATAGAGTCAAGTATGAACTGCTGGGTGGACTTGTGCCCCTGAGCCATGAGGAATTGAGCATCTGTGCCACGCACGTTACCATTCTGATATCCCTCTGGAATATTAAAAAGAGACTCAATCAGTGACTATTTTATCAATTGGTGCATCAAGACAATCTCCAAACCCCTCCTTTCTGAGTGACCTCCAGGAATCACAAAAGGGCAGGTGGGAAGTATAAAAGAATGAATATAAGTTAGGGGATATATCCAACAGCTGCACTGAATCCCCAAATTTTTGCCTGGGCTCCTGGCATCCTACATCTCTGTTTTTTGCTGGGACTCTTCCACTTGTCTCTTGTCCTCTCATATGAGTAAATTACTTTTACTGCCACATTTCTTCCAACAAGACACAGGGGCTGCCTAGCATGGGTGCTAGAGCAGCTTCTTTCAGGCAAGCTGAATCTCTCTACCATCCTGGATCCCAGTCAATTCTTGTCCTCCCTGCCTCAGTCTCAGAGCCTACGTTCAGCATTACACAGTGCATGGCACTGCTGTCCTACCCGTTTCATTTTATTCATTGGGGTGGCAGTGATTTGGGAGCCACATGGCTAACTGGAGCATACATTGATTTTGTTCAGAAGGCTACCGGTTGAGGATGAACTCACTCCAAATATAAATGAGGGAAGGAACTCAGGTGATGTAGTGAATGGAGCATACAACTACCTGCAGATTTGCGGTAGTTATTCGTCATCCAAGCATGGATGTTACTTAGTTATGGGTGGTTAGTTCTGTAATTGACAAATTCCCATGCTGAAAGCAGGCTCTTCTCCTTTCCCCCCCTCCCCTACATTGATATTGTTTTCACTCTGTTCATTTACCGTTCATTTGCACAGCATGGTCTTGACAGATTCATGGAGTTACAAAGCTCACGCCTGTCTTCCTTTCTTACATACCAATTGCTACTCTTCTCATCTACTCAAATATCAGGAGTCCTCAGAGTGGCAGCGTAAAGATGAACACAATGTGGTGTTTTTCAAAGCAAAACTGGTGCCAGATCTTAAGCTATTTTCTCCCCTTCTTTTTGTTCATATTAATTAAACAAATCTTGCTTTCGAGGAGCCTACGCACACAGTCTGGGAGACAAGTGAATTATCTCCTCTGAAATAATGTAATTCCTTTGTGCATAGCTTCTAAATAAATATCAGCTGCTTTTCTTTTATGGAAACCCATGTTTCTCCTACAAATCACATCAAGGAATGAACTGGGTTCTACTGGCATATGGAGTGTGGTGGACATGGAAAGGACCACAGAGAAACAGAAGCAGAAAATGGGAACTACTTATGTATACATGGCATACAGCCTAGACCAATGCTTCTCACCCCTTTACAGGTTGGTGAGCCCTTATCGTGAGCCCTTATTCACAGTCAAAAAATGTTGCATGCCCCCTTACATTTACTATAAAAGTAAGACTAAAAGAAAGTTTCAATGATAACAAAGCTAAACCTATATATTTAGCTCAGGGGTGGGCAAACTACGGTCCACCAGCTGTTTTAATCTGGCCCTCAAGCTCCCACTGGACAGCGGGGCCTGGGGCTTGCCCCACTCCGGAGATCTAGCCAGGGAGTAGGATCAGGGGCCGCTCCACGCGGCTCTTGGAAGCAGCGGCATGGCCCCCCTCTGGCTCCCATGCACAGGGACAGGCAGGGGGTTCTGCTCTGCATGCTGCCCCTGCCCCAAGCACCATCCCGGCAGCTCCCATTGGCTAGGAACTACAGCCAATGAGAGCTACAGGGGCGGTGCCTGTGGATGGGGCAGCATGCAGAGCTGCCTAGCCGCGTCTCTGCATTGGAGCCAGAGAAGGGACATGCCACTGCTTCCAGGAGCTGCCTGAGATAAGCGCCGCCTGGAACCTGCATCCCTGAACCTCTCCCCATGCCCCTAACACCTGCCCTAGCCCTGATTCCCTGACTTCCCTCCAAACCCCTCAATCACAGCCCGGAGCACCCTCCTGTACCCCAAACTCCTCATCCCCAGCCCACACCCCCAGCAAGAGCCTGCACTCTTTTCCACACCCCAACCCCCTGGCCCAGCACTGATCCCCCTCCCACCCTCCAAAGCCCTTGGTCCCAGCCCAGAACACCCTCCTACACAGGACCGTCCCAACCTATATGCAAAGTATGCAGCTGCATAGGGCACCAGGAAATTTGGGGCACCAATTTTCCTGGTGCCCTGGGCAGCTGTGTGCTGCTCCAGCCCCTGTCCCACCTCTTCCCCATGGTCCCCACCCCTGCTCAACCCCTGCCCCGCCCCATCCTCACCCCTGCTCTGCCCCAGCCCCACCCCCAGTCCCCTGAGGACTGTAGCAGGGTCAGGCCTGTACTCACTAGCGGTGGGAAGTGCAGTGGCCCGGGCCCAGCTACGCTGCCGGTAAGTGTTGGGGGGTGGTTCCCCCCTACCCCCCAAGCCATCCCCCCCATGGAGGCCTGGGGCCCCAAACACACCCCCTGGGGGGGCTGCATTGGGCCCCAGAATAGCTAGGGACGGCCTGCTCCTACACCCCAAACTCCTCATCCTCAGCACCACCCCAGAGCCTGCACCCCCATGCAGAGCCCTCACCCCCCCTGCATTCCACTCCCCTGCTCCATCCCGGAGCCCCCTCCCGTACCCTGAACTCCTCATTTCTGGCCCCATCCCAGAGCCCCACACCACCAGCCAGAGCCCTCCCACACCCCAACCCCAATTTTGTGAGCATTCATGGCCCGCCATACAATTTCTATTTCCAGATGTGGCCCTCGGGCCAAAAGGTTTGCCCACCCCTGATTTAGTTGAATGTGTGTTTCAAGGGGGTGGCAGAGAATACTTAACCATGAAGGGTAAGCAGAGCGTCTTTTTGTTCTATGTTTGTAGGGCACTTAGCACAGTGGGGTTCTGGTTCATGACTGGGGCGCCTAGATGCTACAGTAATACTAATAAATAAAATGATAAATAAAATAATAACAATAATAATAGTAGTGAGAGAATGTGGGGAATGTAATAAAAATGTGAGCCTTATGACCCCTCCCACATGATTGAGTTGTGACCCCCACCACTTGAGAAACACTGCCCCAGATCATGTGGATTCCAGATGGGATTATGTATACAATCTTATGTTTGATTTACAAGGCAAGATTCTCCTTTAGAGCAAATCCATGGAGCCTGACTGATGTCAGTGTCCCGCAGTACTTGGCAGGCGAATAGCAGAGTTGAGATAGAACAGAGCCAGAAAATAGGGTCCCCCATATTAAAGTGTGGTTTGACTCTGAAAAGTGACTTTTACAAAAATAACGAGAAGTCCTTGTGGCACCTTAGAGGCTAACAAATTTATTTGGGCATAAGCTTTTGTGGGCTAAATCTACTTCATCAGATGCATGGAGTGGAAAATATAGGAGCAGGTATAAATACATGAAGGAATGGGAGTTGTCTTACCAAGTAGAAGGTCAGTCTAAGGAGATAATTCACTTAACAGCAGGATACCAAGGGAGGAAAAATAACTTTTGAAGTGGTAATGAGAGTGGCCCATTTCAGACAGTTGACAAGAAGGTGTGAGTAACAGTAGGAGGGAATTAGTATTGGGGAAATTAGTTAGGTTTTATAATGACCCAGCCACTCCCAGTCTTTATTCAGGCCTAATCTGATGGTGTCCAGTTTGCATATTAATTCCAGTTCTGCAGTTTCATGCATCTGATGAAGTGGGTTCTAGCCCACGAAAGCTTATGCCCAAATAAATTTATTAGTCTCTAAGGAGCCACAAGGTCTCCTCATTTTTGCTGATACAGACTAAAACAGCTACCAATCTTATAAAAATGTCAGCCTGGGTATCCCATGATTACTATCTCTCAATGGCTTCCATGTGAAAGGTGCTTGATTTACAAATCTGACTATACCTGCTGGACTTCTGAACAGGAATTTGAAGAGTCAAGCTGGGTCCTTCCCTTCTGTTGCATCATCACCAGAAATAAGGGCTCAGATCCTCAGAGGCTTTTAGGAATCTAATTCCCACTGATTTCAAGGCACAGCAGGCTAAATTATATCCCTGCATCTTCATCTGAACCTTCAAGGGATGTGCACAGATGTCACAAATTGGCACTTACTAAACTATTAAGTTGACAAGGCCACAAGAAGGAATAGAACCCAGCTCTTTTTCTCTTAGCTCTATTTGCTCTGCAGGGCTGACAGGAGCAAAAAAAAAAAAAAGCGGTACATTTTTGTTTTTGTCACTGAAGAGAGGAGCTGATGCAGCCAGGGAGTAGATCTGAAGAGTAAGATGGGGTCATTTTTACAGAGTATCTTCTCAGAGTAGAACATGACGGCACAGGGACAATTACTGAAATCCTTTCCTTCAGTGAGAACAATGATACCGACTGCCTTTGAAAAGTGCTATGAGATGTACTGATGGAAAAAGCCACATAAAAGCACCTGAAATATGGTATCTAAAGTGTTTATTAATTAATAAGAAATTCATTAGTAAACTGAAATCCAATTAATTTTGTCATGTATCTCTGGCCAATCAGGTTTAGAGAGATTTTCCAGATATTTGGTTGTTGGAGATGCCAACAGATAGCAGAATAATAGAAAAAAGGCTGCCAAACATTGGAAATATTATATTTTTTACGTACAAATGTTTGTATTTAACTAACAGCATACTGTGTCAAAATATCACTTTGTTTGTAATTTTCTTGCTAATAATTGCTTTGGTGTATTCCTGGAGTGTAAACAGCTCAAGTTGCATGAGAAGTGCAATTACTCTGTGTAGACGAAAGTTAAGTTACCAGAACAGAATTGCTTCCCACACAAAGGGAGAAGTGAAAGAATATACAATAAGTCTCCTATCAACAAGGCAGTTTTAAAGCTTCTTGGCTCTAAATGAATCCCATGAATTGATAGTTTGGGAGCTTGATGTGTGTTTCATAGGATTCTGTTTAGTTATAAAAGTCTCCTTCCTATTTATGCAGAAAAACTGGAGAATGCAATTTCTAAAACCATATATGAATAAATGATGCCCTATTTTTGATTCATTGAAGCCCAGTTTTCACATGGTAGCAAACATTCAGCTGAAAAGGGTGTTTAGGCCATTAATATGTGGAATCCTTATACTTTATTTGGGGAAGGGAAGTGACTAAGGAAAAAAAAACCCAACAACTGGAAGTATTTGGGGAACAAACGGAGCAAGGAGCAATGGTCTCAAGTTGCAGTGGGGGAGGTCTAGGTTGGATATGAAGAAAATCTATTTCACTAGGAAGGCAGTGAAGCACTGGAATGGGTTATCTAGGGAGGTGGTGAAATCTCCATTCTTAGGGGTTTTTAAGGCCCGGCTTGACAAAGTCCTGTCCCTGGCTGGGATGATATAGTTGGGGTTGGTCCTGCTTTGAGCAGGGGTTTGGACTAGATGACCTCCTGAAGTCTCTTCCAACCCTACTCTTCTGTCATTCTATGAAACAGAAAAACAGGGAATTGCAGTCTGTGATCTGCTGCAAGTTCCTCTCTATGGGTCTATATTTATTCTGTACTAATTTTACACCTTTTACACTCTGTGCTATATTGGAAACTATTAAAAATACAAGCTATCATTGTAAGGAGGAGGGCTTTCCTGGTTCTGCATTCAGGCTGGGGGCTCAGTAGGGAAGCATGAAAAATAGGTCTTGTGTAAGTCAGTCGGCAAAGGGTTGAGTTGTACCTAGTTGTACCTCTTTGGCTTGGGCAGTAGCCAGCTTTCTCTCTCTCTGTTTTTGAGTTCCTGAGTGTTAGGATTCTGGACAGTTATACCTAGGTATAAATAAGGTGGTGTTGCATCACAAACTCCCAGAAAGAAGATGTTATATTTATGCATCTAACTTCTTTGTGTTTAAGCTATGAACATACTCCATTGACTTCACTGGAGATACTCTTGATTTGCACTTGCCACATGTACAGCTGGTAGGAAAATGGAAAAAGAGTTTCATAAGAAATTTGTAAACTTTCTGTTTTTATTAGGGCTTGAAAGGGGCCCATTTTCCATTTTATGATACATTATCATCAATATTTTTAATCAAAATTCTATTGACATCACATTTTAATCATTATCAGACATTTTTGTTTACCCAAAATACAATTTTGCTGAAGACAAAGGGTCCCTTCCCACTCAAGATGTTATAGAATCTGGTCCTTTGAATGTTAAGTTCTTTTGGGAAAGGGACTATATTTTCTCTACAACTTTGTTCAATGCTGAGTTAGCTGCCAGCATTTGGGGCTTCAGCCAAAGTCCACAGAAGTCAACCAGAATGTTTCCAATAACTTCAATGAGTTTTGGCTCAGGGCTTAAACATATATACATGAATAACAACGTAATATATATGTAATAGGGTGGTCTGCCCTTTAAAAGCAAGGGTCTGGCCTAATCAGTCATGTTTGATGATCAGACCCAGCAGGGAAGGGATTAAGGCTATGTCTACACAAGAGAGTTTACAGCGGCACAGCTGTACCAATGCAGCTATGCCTCTATAAGATCTCTCGTGTCGCTGCTCTGTGCCAATGGGAAGGCTCTCTCCCGTCGGCATAATTAAACCACCCCCACGGAGTGGCGCTAACTATGTTGCTGGGAGCTCTCCCGCCAACATAGCACTGTGCACATTACCACATATGCCAACTTAATTTATGTCACTCGGGGGTGGGGGGAATGTGTGGAATATTCACATTGCCGAGCAACATAAGTTTTGCCAACATAAGTGATAGTGTAGACATGGCCTAAGTAATTATAGAAGCAAGCAAGTGGCTCAGTTGGGTACAAGAGCTGCAAGGAGGAGGTTAGCTCCTGTGCCAGGTTATGGACCTGAGAGAGTGACCAAGGGAAAGGTCTGTGGCCTGCTGCAGCCTGTGTTGCACATGGGAATAGCTTTGCTTTGTGTCACTTAGTGCGTGTTGTGTTTGAATTAATAAACTGTTCGCGGAGGGAAGGGTTTGAAAGTTGGAGGTAGTGGTTAGTCCTTCTTGGACTGTGGAAGACAATCCAATAGCCCTGCAATATGCACTCTGAAGATCAGATTCTACCCCTAATTTAGCCCTTTGTGTGAAAAATAATATCTATGTGTTTTTCTCAGGGATACCTTATTTGACCAGCTTCTAATTTACAGTCAGATCCTTTTAGCTAGACTGAATATGACGTGCAACGCAAACAACTTCCCAGTTTAAGTGGTGAATCAGTGGCATTATTAGGACCTGACATCTTCTGCTTATCCCTGTTTTTATCCCTAGTCAAAAGGCCACCTGGAGTGAGACTGTCAAAAGTGATGAGTGATTTTGGGTGCCTCCATTTTTGCGTGTTCATCTTCAGACATGTTCCAGTGGCCTGATTTTCTGAGGGCAAGTGCTGAGCACTTTTGGAACATCAGGCAGCTTTAGGGTCTTTCATACTGGACATCTGTGATGCTTCCTAGGGCGCTGGGTGAACTGACCCACAGCAAGAACAGATAACCCCACCTGCACGAGCACTGCCTTCCAGGCCTCTGCAGGCCCTGCTATTTCTTTACAGGTTAATGATATGCACACACCAACCCCCAACTCCTCCATGCATCTTCCTGCATTGCTCAGCCCTGATCCACTGGCGCTCAGACTACCCAGATCTTTTGCTCCCGAAGAACAGCACACCCCAGCTTACCAGTTACTCCACAGAACACAGCCCCGTTTAACACACAGCACTTAGATATGTTTGTAGAGAAAGCAAGCATAAGTTATTTTAACAAAGAGCAGAAATTTAAATGCTAGTAAGCAGAAATACTGGGAGCAAAGGGTTACATATTAAATAAAACCAATACACGCATACTAGAGCCTAAACTTAACTAACATGACATTGACATGTCAGATAGAGCAAATGCTCACCAAAATCTTTCCAGAGTATTACAGCCAGGCTTGGCTGGGACCTTATGGTCATGAGACAAGCATGCTGTTCTCTTGCCTGCCCAGTGGAAAGATCCAGAGTTTGCCTCTCTTGCCACAGTAGTTACAGTCCAAAAATCCCTTGCACTCACTTGCAAACAGGATAGCCTCTGCTGTTTGTTTTCCTGTCTTGAATTTCCCCTGAAGACTTTGCCATCATGGGATTATCATTTTGCTCAGACTGTAAATAGGCATTCATTGTGAAGGATACAGCATTCAATTTACCTGTAGACAGACTTGTAGAAAAACTTCTTCTGCCTGAAAGAAACTTTTGTATCCACTTTTGGTGTCTGGTCCTCACTCACAAATCTTAAAAAATAATTTTCAGTGGATATATGTAACGCCTCCCATATTACCTGTACATACATTTCACAATGATAGTGATGACCAGTGGAGAGCTCTTCCATGACAACCTTTGGTGAACCAGTATGTAGATACCAAGGGATCCCTGTAACCCTTGTGTGTCACTTTGCTCCCTGCCAGTTGGCAGCAAGAAGTCCCTGGGTCACACTTCCCCTCTTGTAGCACAGTCAGCCAATGGCTGATCTGGAGGTGTCGGTTCAAGGTCTTGCTGCCTGGATAGGGCATCAGCTATTACATTGGCTCTACTTTTAATATGTATAATTTTCATATCATATTCTTGGAGGGCTATACTGCAACGTATCAGTTTAAGCCTGGCACCTTTTGATCTGTGTAGCTATACCAACTGCAAGTGGTCTATTAGAATCCTGAAACTCCCGTTAAATAACTAGGCTCTTAACTGCTTAACCATCCACACAGCTGCATAACGTTCGTTTTCTACGACAGAGTCATTTTCTTCAGTCGGGTTTTGTTTTTCACTTAGAAAAACTTTGCCCTATGGTATACTTTCTGGTGTTCTAGCCAGCCTGATTTCCAGTGTCCTAAGTTATGGGCTTCCTCAGCTTTCCTAGGGAGACCTATTCCTGGTGTTAAAATGGTAATACATAAGTAGGGGGCTATCACGCCCCCCCTCAATTTACTACTCTTCACCAAATTTGGAGTAGTGAATGGAGTGATGTTCATTAAATCAAAGCAGCCACTGATAGGCCAAAAGTCTGGATCCTTGGCTTAAAGAAAAAAAAAATCAAAGCAGTCCTTTTAAGATGCCGGTGGGTTCCTTTTTCTGGGAAGGCAGAACTACAAATATCAGAAAGAAAACAGTAAACAAGAATGCTGTGCTGGTAAATAAAGAAACAGAGAGGTACTCTGCATGCAGAAAGAGAAAGACCTTTGAAAAGGTGGAGCCAGGGTCTCTCTACATGTTTAAAACATGCTCCCCGTGTACCACGACAGGCATGAGTCGAAGTGAAAAACTCGGAGGGCTGTTGAATATTCTGACATAAATCATGGCCCGATTGTGTGAGGCACTGTACACACAGGTAAAGGTATGTCTACCCTAAAACTGGGAGTGTAACTCGGGTAGACATACCCGTCCTAGCTTTGATTAAGCTAGAGGGTTAAGAACAGCAGTGTAGTTGCAGCTGCTTGGGCAGTGGGAAGGGTTAGCTGCCCCAACTCCATACCCAGGGTTTCAGGCAGGATTATAGTCCGGGTGGCTAGCCATCCTTCCACCCATGCAGCTGCAGCTACACTGCTATTTTTAGCATGCTAGATGGATCAAAGCTAGCCTGTGTGTACCTATGTGAGCTGGAAATTACACCTCCAGATCCAGTGTAGACGTACTCTGAAGGTTGGGTTGCCAACTCTCTAATCGCACAAAATTGAACACCGTTTGTTGGCACTTTTTCTTATATAGGCACCTATTACCCCCCACTCCCGTCCCGTTTTTTCACAGTTGTTATCTGGTAACCCTACTCCTATGTGACCTTGGGAAAAAATCACTTCACCTCTATGTGCCTCTGTTTCTACTCCCACCCGTCTGTCTGTTTATATTGCAAGATCCTGGGGCCATATCTATCATCGTATGTTTGTAATGTGCCTGGCACAATGGGGAACTAATGACAGCTGGGGCCTCTTGGTTCTAACCTACTGCTCCTGCTGCTAAATAAGTGGGATAGGTGCATGATTCAGCTGAATTTCTTCTGCACACCTGCGGTACGAGGGGGTTGTAGGGAAACTCTTGTGGAAATCCCTTCTCACTGAGAGACAGTCAGCTGCACAGAGTGCAAAGTGCTCTCTTAGATACACAGGATCCAAACCATAAAGGGATTTATAGAGCAAAACCAGAACCTTCTGTTTTGACAAGAAAAACACATGGGATGTGATTCAGGCATGAAACAGGACTAAGTAATGTCACCTCAAAATATGGGGGTGTTCCTGCACCCAAGGAAAAGAGGGAGTGACAACAAAGTTTGAATCCCAACTTCATTGTGTCCTGGCAACAGCAGTCAATACGTAACAGTCTTTAGCTAAGCATAGAAAACAGACTACAGACCGAGCAAAGTAAGCTTGCCCCTATCTAGATCCAGAGGAGAGATGGTCGTCCAACTGGCTCCTCTCGTAGTTTCAATTCCTGTATCCCCTGAGCAACACAAAAATCACTCCTTATATACATTTATGTCATTCTTGGTTTATGCAGGTTTTACATAGCTATTTTAAAATACACCTAGGCTCTCCAGCAAAAAATCTTCATTCTGATTACACAATGCCCATTTGGAATGCCTTCTTGATGACTCAATGCTTTTTTTACCAGACCGGGATTAGGTTAGGGATATTTGGTGGGGCTACGGATACTTTGATGAAATAATGTTTGCCACGTGCAGCACAGGTCATGGGGGGTGTCAGGCTACACTCCGACCCATTACTCAATGCTTGCAATATACACAGACCCCAGGTCATAACAAGGTTAGTTTTGAGACTTTGGGTTACAGTAAGGGGGCAGCCATGTTCTGCTGAAAATTCCAAGTGGACCTCAGAGATAGTTCAGTGTAGAACACATTGAGGTAATTTGTTTTAGGAGTGAGAACAGCATGTTAAAACTCTGCTTTGCCATGGTGCCTACAAACAACTTGACAAAGGCTAGGCCATTGGTTCGCTGAAATTAGAACCTTTTATGCTGACCAATATAGTCTCATTGTTTTCTTATACTCCCCTGTGAGTAGATATTACAACCCCTGCAATTATTTTATGTTAACCAAAATCCTTTTAGTGTGTAAACTAAAGTGCATCTTACCTATAAATGTTAATGCTTTGTTCCTATCTAACGAATGTGCTTTGTTTTAAACTGAGCAAGCGTGTAACCAAATGAAGGACTGTGTATAATCTTTTAACACCCTTAACCTAGTCTAGATGCCCAGGAAGGGACTCCTGGAAACTAATAAAGGATGTCTACCGGAAGTGTGTTATAATAAACAAAACTGGTAAATGATATGGGGTGCATATAATCCAATTATATTTTGTGATTGATAGGAGCTATTTGTTATTGCAGATGTTTCTGCGATGTTTTTAACTCTTTAGGGAGGGTTTGTTGCAACAGGTGTTCTGAGTAATAATAACAGGGGTTAGAAATTCCTTTAGTTTATCACTCATATAATCTGGAAAAAAATTACAAAAGTAATAAGATAAACCAAGATACCAAAAACAGAACACTTGGCAGGATCAGTTGTGTGAGAATGATGTTTCCCTTCCCACGAAGGAGTTTTTCTCACACCTTATACAAGGAAAGAGTTTTTGGGAATGAACAAGCTTCCATCATTCCACCAATTACAGAGGAAGGGAACAAGCTGCCATCTCTTTACTATTTACAGAGGCTGGCAAAGTATATTTTCTTTCTGAATTCTGTATAGTGTTGTATTAACCTTTGACAATAATCTCTAGTTAAATCACTCCAATTGAGACAATTATTTATCTCTGTCATAAATATAAAGGGAAGGGTAACCACCTTTCTGTATACAGAACTATAAAATCCCTCCTGGCCAGAGGCAAAACCCTTTCACCTGTAAAGGGTTAAGAAGCTAGGATAACCTCGCTGGCACCTGACCAAAATGACCAATGAGGAGACAAGATACTTTCAAGGCTGGAGTGGGGGCAAAGGGTCTGTCTGTCTGTGTGATGCTTTTGCTGGGACCAGGTCAGGAATGCTCTTCAGAACTTCTGTTAAGTTAGTAAGTAATCTAGCTAGAAATGTGTTCGATTTTCTTTTCTTGAAATGGCTGGTAAATAAGATGTGCTGAATGGAATGTATATTCCTGTGTTTGTGTCTTTTTGTAACTTAAGGTTTTGCCTAGAGGGATTCTCTATGTTTTGCATCTGATTACCCTGTAAGGTATTTGCCATCCTTGATTTTACAGAGATGATTCTTTTACTTTGTCTTTAATTGAAATTCTTCTTTTAAGATCCTGATTGCTTTTTCATTGTTCTTAAGGTCCAAGGGTTTGGGTCTGTGTTCACCTATGCAAATTGGTGAGGATTGTTGTCAAGTCTTCCTCAGGAAAGGGGGTGTAGGGCTTGGGGGGATATTTTGGGGGGAAGACATCTCCAAGTGGGCTCTTTCCCTGCTCTTTGTTTAACATGCTTGGTGGTGGCAGCATAGGGTTCAAGAACAAGGCAAAGTTTGTACCTTGAGGAAGTTTTTAACCTAAGCTAGTAAGAATAAGCTTAGGAGGGTCTTTCATGCAGGTCCCCACATCTGTACCCTAGAGTTCACAGTGGGGAATGAACCTTAACAATCTCAAATTGTTATTATTGTTAAATTTAAACATGCAACATCCCTGTCTATATTCATCTGTTGTCTCTTATCTTATACTGGGGTTGTAAGCTCCTTGGGTCAGGGACTGTCTTTTCATTCTGTGTTTTTACAATGTCTGGCACAATGGAGTCTGGGTCCATGACTGGGTTCCTGCTTGCTAGTAGTAGACTTAATAAATAAATAGTAATAATAAGAAAAGGTTCATATCCATGAGAAACCATTAAATTACAGTACATATGAAAGTAATGCATCTGAAATATACATATGTATCTCAGTATATGCATATGAAAACCAAACCCAACCCTCTTACCCACTGCTGTTACCTTGACATGCAGAAGCAGACAAAAATCTAAGAGGATTCACAGATTGTCTCCTTTGCTTTAGTATCAAAAAGATAGTCCAGGGGCCAGATGTCACCTGTTCCATCTCTGGTTGTTTTCCTGAGCCCAACAGCATTACATCAGTAGGTACGTCTCCACTGCACGCTTCTTTCTGGCAGCATGTAGAATACTTACACTGCATGCCCCTCCCACCCCGCTGCATGGGTATAAATAGTAGTATGGATGGTGAAGCATTGCTTAGTTGCATAAAGACACTCCTGAACACTGTGGGTATTTATCCCACAGGGCTTTCGACTTGCCCAAGCCGTGACTCCCCATCTAAGCTGCTTTTTTAGCAATGTAGTGTCCCACTGCCTCCCAGCTGCTGGGGCCTTTCCCTGCCGCAGGGAAAGATTCCTGCAATCCCTGGGTCAGAGAAAAGCTCCGGCAACAGGGAAAGTTTTCTTGCAACTATCCACTGCGGAGCTGTCCCTCCCATCCCCCTTGCCGCCGCCTCCCCCCCGCCAAAGCCCTTCACTGACTCCTATAGCAACACACCGCAGCAGGGACACAGCCTGCTTTTCACTGTAGCATATACACATACCCCGCTCAATGCCACAAGAGGTGTGCAGTGCAGACATAGCCAGTGCTAAGTGAATTCATCGTCAACCAATTGGCTCGCATCTAAGCTCCAAGCTCAGGCAGGCACTCGGGAAGCCAAGTGACTGCACTTCTCAGGCCCAGCGTAGCAGAGACATGAAACAGAGTTTCATTAGACTATGGATGAGTCTGCAGCCAAAATAACATGAGATCGCTATGTCCCCGAGTGTTCTAGCAAAGACACCGTGTGGAGCGTGGAGGTGATAGAACAGAAACATGTGGTGGCTCACACAAAGGAGCCTAGGGCCAGGGGAGCAATTTCCAAAACACTCGTCTGATAGATAAGAGCAGACAGCTCAAGATGCAACTGCTTCCAGCCTGCAAACAGGCCAACACCAGAGACAGTCAGGATTTTTTAGACAAAGTGTTTTTCCGTCAGAGCATGCACAGTTGGAAAGCCAAAACTTTTTGTAGAAAAGGAAAAGTTTCCACCCGATTTTTGACTTCAGAAATGTTGGGGAAAGAGTTTCAAAAGTTGCTGAAGCATTTCATTCTGACATTTTCAAAATGAAAACAATTCCAGTTGTCCTCTTTGAAGTCGTTTTTTGTTTCAAAATGTAAGCTCATTCGAGTAAAAAAAAATCAATGAAATAATGAATTAAACATGATTGAAATTCGAAATGAAATATTTAAAAGTCATCTAAACTCACTCTTCCTCATTATGGGTTCGTCTACACAGCCAGAGGAAGCGAGCCTCCCAGCCTGGATTGACAGACTTGGTGTCAGAGGGCTCATGCTAGCACCCTGAAAACAGCCCTGGTAGACAGTGCTTTGAAGTTAAGGCTCCGGCTCTGAAGCCAAGGGAGGTGTTCTCCATGCTATCTGTAGAGACCTAGTACAAGTTCCACTAGTCCAACTCTATTGACCTGAGCTTGCTTCTGGGCCTGTGTAGACATACCCTATATGTCTTATTGTTTCCTTGTACTACCCATCTGGTGTCTCTTGTCTTATACTTAGATTGTAAACTCTTTGGTGCAAGGACTGTCTTTTTTATTCTGAGTTGGAACAGGGACTAGCGTAGTGGGGTCCTGGTCCATGACTGAGACTCCTAGATGCTATGGTAATACAAATAATAAACAACAATAGTTTCTATTGAACCACATTGATTTTTTTTTTCATATGGTGAACATTTTTGAGATTTCAACTTTTTCTCCCAATTTAGGATGGAAAAATATTTCAGTATTTCAAACATTAGGGTACTGGACTAGATGATCTCTCAAAGTCCCTTCCAGTTCTATGATTCTATGATTAGTACAGGGGAGGAAATCCATTTCTCACCTGGCCCTGATCAACTCCACCTTCTGTGGGTGATACTGAAGATCTGAGGTTTGCAAAGAGATTTGTTCCCAGTGACTTCAGTGGGAATTAGGTGCTCATGTCCTTAGCAAATTATTTCACTGTAGCTGCTTAATCCTCACAGCAACCTGTGGGACAAATAATTGCTATCCTCATTTTACAGATGGCAAAACTGAGGCTCAGAGAGAGTAAGTAGCTTGTCTGGGATCACACGGCAAGTCCATGGCAGAGCTAGGATCGAAATCAATGAGTGTGATTTCAAACCCCCCAAGTTCAGTTCAGCAAGCCACACTGACTCTATTAAGGAAGTGACAGAGGCTGGAAGTTCCATACCATAGCAGTATCAGAATATGAATGCTCGGTGCTATAATTTCATTTCTAGGTCTTCATTTATGTACTGTGAATGATGCAAATAGTGTTAAATATATAAGAAAAGAAATGCTGTTCATTTCTGCTTTAGGTGGGCTGGATATAGTTAGCAGAGCCAATAACGTTAATTGTATTTATACATTTTCACTCATGGCAATTCAATGTGGGGATATTTAGAGGAAAGGAAAACAAGCATTAATGTGTCATCAATAAGATTCTTCAGCTTTCTACTCTGCATATGGAAAGATCAACTGGTCTGCTAAAGATTAAATTTCTTATGCACACTCCTTGAAGATAAGAGTTAGAAAAACTCTGCTAGATCAACTTCTGTTGGCCGTTCATTTGGAGTCAATGTAAGAGTGACAGATGTTATTTTATGGAAACATGGACTATTTAAAGACTACTGAGTTAACTTTACAAATGTTATGTGTATTTTTGTGGACTGACTAATGATTGTATTTCTGTCTCAGTGAGTCAGATAGGGGATGCATCCTGACTAACATCAATGGGGGAGTGTTAATTAAGGCAAATCCCCAATATCAAAACAGTGCGTCTTACCAGTCTTTTGAAGTTTCACTCCTGCTTGGGGAAACAGCACCCAGGCTGGTATGACCTGGTTCAAAGGCTGTTACAAAGGATTTGCAACTGAATAAGGTGATCTGTGGTCAGTCATACTCAGTCCAAGAACTGACATGGGTCTGTGACCAGAGACAGGCCCTGCTGAGGTCCTGAAGAACTTTAAAACCTACTAGGAGACTACCTGGTAAGATATGTTTTCTCTGACATGGTTTTGTTCTGAATAAAGAGTACTTTGCTTTCTGAGAGCTGACTGGTCGCTGACTGTCTCTGTCATTGCCCTCGGAAAACAGAACTGCAGGTGCTGAACTGAATTCCTATCTACTGAGGTGAAAAGAGTGAATTGCAGGAGCCTGCACCAAAAGACCACCATCTGGTGGGGAAAGATTGCAAATCCAGCCCCAAGAAAGGTGATGGGTAGAGGGTTGAGACTTAAGTGGTGTTCCCTCAGGTGGAAAAAAGCAGGACAGAGGTGCAGTTAACTCTGGAACTGGAACAGTAGGATGGTAGGTTTTCCTCTAGATTACAAGTTCTTGTCCTTTTGTCAAGTTTCATTGTATGTGTCTAAATGTTTTAGATACTTATCATGAAATCCAGGGGAACGTGAGTATAAAAATTTTAAGAAAAGGCAAAATGCAAAGGAATCTGGATTAGGGATAGTCTATGAAAATTGGTTGCAAAAAAGCACAACCATCAAGAGATTTCAGTTTAACCCTTTAAACACTGCCATTTTCCAGCCTGAGCACATAGAAAGACGACACATAGCTACATCCCCATGCATCAAAGAGTTAAGTGCAATCAAAGATAATTTTGTGCTGTTAAAATTGCAGAAGACATAAAGCCAGAGTCGGGAAGGGCAGATAATTTTTTTATGCCTAATTAAGGGTGACTCTAAAACCTTGTGACCTTTTAATGGGATGTGAAAATCAAGTATGATTGCGTGACATGTCTGCTAATTATTTAAAGGGATTAATAATTCAGAAAGAACTGACTCTGACCTGGCCTACAATTTGAGGGGCATATTTTCAATTTTCAAAAGCCATAATCTGCTTTGCAACCTCTCCGTGAGGGTTTCTAAGTTCAACCAAAGGTATACGGGACAAATTGGAGTGCTGGAAAATATGGCAATGATCAAGTGAAAATGATTATTCCAATAAGATTGAGTTTATAGACCTACACTGAAGCATTACTAACCATAGACAGATGGGCTGGAGGGGCAGAGGTGTGTACTGCATTGGTCGTCATGGTTGGAAGCATCATGCCTGCAGAGTGCTGGGATGGGCAGGACACTTCTGGGGGCATTGGAAAGAATGGCCAGGAGAAGCTCCTAGAATTCCAGCGTATCGCTGAAGCATGGCCTAGCTTCCCGGTGCAGCTATGTGCACAGGGGAGGTAGAGCCATGACCAGGTGCACAGGAGGATTTGGGACCTCCCCCACTACACCATGCCCCCTTTGGGGCATGCAATGCTACTGGAAGCCCTGACACTTCCTTGATTCTGTGCTCAAGGCATACGAGCACTGGCATGTTGGCTGGCCCCTGTGCACAATGTGGGGGTTGAAAAAAAAAATGCCGTCCAAGCAAATTCTCCATTTTGAGTTGAATTAACATCCCTGAATAATATTTAGTCTGGCTCTTTTCTCATCCTCTGCATGCTTTGACTGTCTTTGGCACTGCTTCAGCAAAGCCCTTAAACACATGCTTAATGTTAAGCACGTGCTTAAGTCTCATTGGCATCAATGAGACTTAATCACACATAGTGAGCTGCATACATGCTTCGTGAACTGGTGTTCCTCCATTAAAAAGATCAGTTACTGCATCTGAGTGCTGTCAGAATCATGTCTGTGTGTTTATTACTTCAACACCTTAGACACTGGGGGGTCCAGTTGTCCCTTCAGATGCACGGCTAGAACTCCTGTTGATGGTGTGCCCATACTCACCTGTATTCCAAAGTGGGATCCATCAAAATTAATTTGCAAACTGAACACCATCAAATTAGGCCTGAATAAAGACTTGGAGTGGATGGGTCACTACAAAAACTAATTTCCCCCTGCTGACACTCACACCTTCTTGTCAAGTGTTTGAAATGGGCCACCTTGTTTACATTGGCCCCATTAGCACTACAAAAGTGATTTCTACCCCATCTTGCCAACTGTTGAGAATAGCCCACTTCCACCTTAATTGAATTGGCTCATTAGCACTGTCTCCCCCCCTTGGTAAGGCAACTCCCATCTTTTCATATGCTGTGTATTTATACCTCCCTACTGTATGTTCCACTCCATGCATCTGATGAAGTGGGTTTTAGCCCACGAAAGCTTATGCCCAAATAAATTTGTTAGTCTCTAAGATGCCACAAGGATCCTCATTGTTTGTGTTGATACAGACTAACAAGGCTATCACTCTGTGTTCGCAAGGGGCAGGGATATATCAGCGAAAGGATGATGCTCAGGCCTAAGAATAAAGCTACGCTTTATTGAAGGAAGAATTTACGCTCCAATCTGCGAGGGGAGTCCCTAGGGTGCGCGGAGGGGCTGCAGGGGACTCTGTCCATGTAGGACAGCTGACTAGGCATGATTCCGCTGCGGGGAGTCCTCTGCGGTGTTATATTCTCCACGCTTATCTCAAGATTACATGGGGTCAACAGCTGTTTACATTCGTTACCTGCACAATTTATGCTTGTTATATAAACTGATGTGTTTACAGGGAAAAATATGCTGAACTATGCTAAACTATATTTTGGCAGGGTCTGTCGGACAAAATTCATTGAACTGCCTGCATCCTCTGCTCAAATTCAGTCACGTACGCGGTGTGCCACTTAGCTCCTCGCCAATCTTCCGCAACCTTGCCCCTACACACTCTGAAACGTATCAGAATGTGCATGTATCAAAGGGATAAAGGCCAACCACCATCCACTTAATGACCAAGGACTGGTGGAAACAATAACCTATAACTATATTGGCCAATGGACTGATGAAGAGAGCATCTGTCTCCGACAGTTTTCTGTCAGGTCTGTGTATTCTGCTTCTCGGCTGCCTTCTTCTGAACTGCTGAAAGTGAGGTTGTTCATTGCTTCCCACGTAGTGAGATGTAGCTGTATCTAAATAAAAATACAAGTCCAGCCCCTTCTCCCCCTTGAACCTTGTGTATGTTGAGATCAAAGGGAACTCCAAGTCAGAACTCCAATCTCAAGTATAGACCCCTGTGGTTCTGGTTCTTGGCAAACCAACACCAGAAAGACACACACAGGAATTGCTATATTGGATCAGAACAATGTTCCATCTAGTGCAGTATCCTGTCAGATAGTGGTCTGTATCAGATACTTAAGAGAGAAGTGAAATCAACCTGCAGTAGGCAGCTATGCAGTCATCTCACACCTATTTTCCATATCTGGTTTAGATGCAACCCAAGACAAAATTCAGGAATCCCAAGAAGACAGCTGGTCTTGCCAAGATTTCTGCCATTTTGAGCTCAGATCCCATGACAACAGCTCATGCAATGTACGAGCCCTGACAGACCTAGGTTGTAGGCCTGATTCCCCTTGAAAACTTCACGCTGAACCATAGCTGATAACTAGTTGGGATTTAGATCCAACATTGCCTCTTCAATCCATTCAAAATTCATCCTACCTATTAACTGGAATATAACCAAACTGGAGTGCCATTTGCTGGGTCTCAGCCCTTTGTATATCTGCTAGAACATGACACATCTCCACAAAGTCTGCCTAAAGCCTGTGCTTGCCTTACCCTGCAATTCACTTATGTTCTGTGTTAACTAAAGTCTATATATTTGGCATGATACACCCTCCTCTAGTCTCTACAATTGCCACACCTTGCAGGGTGGTAGGCCTTTTTTTCTACCAAATGATTCAGAAACCATGTGCCCAATTCTGCTCTCATTAAAATGGCTGCAACAGTCCCATTAGGACCAAACTCAGACTGCTGTAAGCTAGATGTGACTTTACTCTTCTCATGTCTATACATTTGTTAGGACAAAGTAACATTTCAATCTGCATGGAATATCCCTCTCTTGATAAACAGCACCAACAGTTCTCAAAGAGCCTTTAGACAAGTCATGATGGACACACAGGAAGAGGATGATTGTCCTACAGTTTGAATATACTGAGCTTACTTCCTACACTTCTCACAGAAACAAATTCCCAAAGGTTATATGAATAATTAGTACTGAAGGTGCACAGAAAGATCACAATCAGAGATTGGAAAGAAAGGAGTGTGATCCAGGGGGTAGAGAAGGGAATTGGGAATCAAGACACCGAGGCCCTAATTTGAGTTCTGCTACTGGCTTATTGTGAGACCTTGGGCATATCATAGGATGGCTCCATGCCCCAGTTTACCCACCTGTAATGAAATTATTCAAATTATTACTCACAGGAAAAGTGTATGAGCACTTTGAGATGCACACCTGAAAGTGGCTACGCAACAGCAATTAAAATAATCACTAACCTTGCACATTCATTACAAAATTACAGCAATTTGTAATAACCCTGACCAGTCCACAGCTCACCCACATGTGACCAAACATCTTGAAGTATATAGTGGTTGTGCGTGTCAACAGCATTTTTTATGCCTGTTAACATGGCAGCTCCTGCTGGGTCTCCTCATGAAATAACTAACTCTTAAATTGTTACAGGAAGGCAATAGCTTGCAGACATGCAGTTCAGTATGAGATGCTGTGGGAAATGTGATACTGTAATTTGTTCCCCATTCACGATGCCCAATGAATCGATATGCGCATGGTATATAAAAGTTCCAACTCCCTTGTTAGGATATAGATATTCAGGTCTGTCTGTAAAGGCCTATACTCTAAGAATTTAGGTGTATTCTTATCACTTACCTCGTTATAGAGGTATAAAAGAAAGAATCAAAATCACTGTCTGCCAGTGTAAGGGCCTTCTCTTACTGTGATAGTCTGAGGCCCTGTACTTAGGCTAAGGCCTTTGGGTAAGCAGCAGAGGCAGCCATAACCTGGGAAGCGAATGGTCACATCCTCACATTGCAAACTAGTCACATTGAAATAAGGTGCAATTGGGCTGTTAGGAATACAGTCCTGTCCTGATAATGCCTATCACCTCCAGAGAAAGGGAAGTGCCTCGAAAATGTAAAAGGAAACTTTGTTTGATAGCATCCTGTCTGGCAACAACTCACTTATCAATAGCTGGGATGTGAAATCCTCACTTCTGTATTGTTTTGTCATTATAGTATCCACTTTGCTATTGTTTGTCCGTATAATCTCTGTCTGGTTCTGTGATTGTTCCTGTCTGCTGTATAATTAATTTTGCTGGGTGTAAACTAATTAAGGTGGTGGGATATAACTGGTTAAATAATCATGTTACAATATGTAAGGATTGGTTAGTTAAATTTCAGGAAAATGATTGGTTAAGGTATAGCTAAGTAAAACTCAAGTTTTACTATATAGTCTGCAGTCAATCAGGAATTGCGGGAGGGGGATAGGAAGAGGGACACAGGTAAGGCTCTGTGGTGTCAGAGCTGGGAAGGGGGACACTAAGGAAGGAAATTTGAATCATTGCTTGCTGGAAGTTCACCCCAATAAACATCAAATTTTTTGCACCTTTGGACTTTGGGTATTATTGCTCTCTTTCATGCGAGAAGGACCAGGGAAGTAAGTGGGTGAAGGAATAAGCCCCCTAACATCCTGTTAGGATATAGATATTCAGGCCTGTCTGTAAAGGCCTATACTCTAAGAATTTAGGTGTATTCTTATCACTTGGCTAGTGATAGAGGTATAAAAGAAAGAATCAAAATCACTGTCTGCTGGTGTAAGGTCCTTCTCTTACTGTGACAGTTTGTGGCCCTGTTCTTAGGCTAAGGCCTTTGGCTAAGCAGCAGAGGCAGCCATAAGCTGGGAAGCCACAGGTCACATCCTCGCATTCCAAACTAGTCACATTGAAATAAGGTGCTATTGGGCTGTTAGGCACTATCAGGACAGGATTGTATTCCTATCACCTCCAGAGAAAGGGAAGTGCCTAGAAAATGTAAAAGGAAACTTAGTTTGATAGCATCCTGTCTGGCAAGAACTCACTTATCAATAGCTGGGATGTGAAATCCTCACTTCTGTATTGTTTTGTCATTATAGTTCCCACTTTTCTGTTGTTTGTCTGTATAATCTCTGTCTGGTTCTGTGATTGTTCCTGTCTGCTGTATAATTAATTTTGCTGGGTGTAAACTAATTGAGGTGGTGGGATATAATTGGTTACATAATCATGTTACAATATGTTAGGATTGGTTAGTTAAATTTCAGGAGAATGATTGGTTAAGGTATAGCTAAGCAGAACTCAAGTTTTACTATATAATCTGTAGTCAATGAGGAAGCATGTGGGTGTGGGTGGGGGTGGGCATGGGCATGTGGGTGTGTGAGATGGGAACAGGGAATGGGGGTAAGAAAATTGGAATCATGTTTTGCTAAAGGGGGAGATGGGAACAGGGAATGGGGGTAAGAAAGTTGGAATCATGTTTGGCTAAGGGTAGGAATGGGAACAGGGACACAGGTGTAAGGCTCTGTGGTGTCAGAGCTGGGAAGGAGGATACTAAGGAAGGAAACTGGAATCATGCTTGCTGGAAGTTCACCCCAATAAACATCGAATTGTTTGCACCTTTGGACTTCGGGTATTGTTGCTCTCTGTTCATGCGAGAAGGACCAGGGAAGTAAGTGGGTGAAGGAATAAGCCCCCTAACATCTTGGTGCCGGTGACTCGGATGCATCGCATTGGATAGGTGAGTGGCAGCCTGTAAGTCCCCCTCCCCAACAGTCCGCGCAGCTGCTTGGAGGGGGTATCATGAACTCTCGTGATGGTAGTTGCGGGTTCTGGCAAGCCAGGGTAAAGGATTTTTTGGATAAATGGATAAGGGAGGACCAGGGCCCATACCAGGTACAGGGGTCAACCTGGGATAAGATTAAAAAGGAAATGGAGGAAGTGTTAGGGGACCCAGAGGTATGGGGGGTGGCTGAGGAGCCCACCCTCCTTGGTATATGGGTAGGGGAAGAAGGTCCCTGCCCATGGGGACTGAATGCCTCCCAGGGAAAAGAGGCACTTCAGTCTGCTTGAGAGGTTTGAAGTAAGGGCAGCATTATGGGAAGCTGCCAGTAATCTTTCAAGTTTGGTGCTGCTTCAGCAAGGGCTGCTGAAGGGTTGTAAATTAGTTAGGGATAGTGAAAGATGATTTGGCACAAAAGGGTTTAAGGTCAAAAGCAGAGTTAACAGACCACCTTTAGAGACTGGATCTGAGACTTGGTCCTAGGGGAGTGGAGGGAAAAAAAAATAAAAGTTTCAAAGTGCAACCTGCCTTTCCACACTCTTTTGTTTTTCTGAAGTTTTAATGGAGGGTACTTTGGATACTTATGTGAGATGTCAAGAAGGAAGTTTTTGTTTAATGATAAAACCCAGTTATATAAATGTAACTGTATGTGCAACTCTGTGCAGTCACATTGAATGGAAGCTTGGTAATTAAATTATCCAAGGGGGTCAGGTAGAGTGGCTACTATCACCACTATGCTTCTGTCCCCAGAAGCCTTTATAGCTATTCTGAGGGAAAATGGGCCCTTTTCCCACAGAAATGGTCTATAGGGGACTGCTGCAGGCAGCAGGCAGAGAGAGAATCTGATCAAAATTATTTGACTTTTGGGTAATGTAATCAAAATCACTAAAGGATGGAAGGGGTTTCTACTGGAACTTAACTTGGCTGCCCCTGGTTGTGTCTAGTTGTACAAGATGGAAGTGTAATTGGGGTACAGTTGTGTAAAAAAGAGTAATCACAGTGCAAGGGATGTTAGGCAAAAGAGAATTTTGTGTGTGTGCACAGGTAAAAGAAAAGGAAAAGGGGAGGAATGATGGGAACACTGAGCCTTGGGATGGCTCTGGGGGATCAGATTGTTGCTTTGGTGGGTTCTGCATGAAAACTCTGTAGGCATGGGGTAGGCAGTTATACCTTGTGTAAAATTAATTTGGCTAATATGATGTTATGGAGGTTAAACTATATGGAAGGAATTTGCATTTTCCCAGGACATGTGCAGTGTATATTGGAAAAGGAGTAAAAGAAATGCAAATAAAACATGGTACTTCATTAAAATCCTAATAGGGCTCCAAAAGGAGCCACAATAGGTTGTGCTTTCTTTTTCAGATCGCTGTGTTTTGGAGCAGGAGATGAAAGTGGAAAGTGATCAGAACTCTGGTGGAAGTAAAATGCTTCCCTTTTAAGACAGTGTCTGAGCTGCTAACAGCTTTGGATCCAAAAGCAAGCTAGTAAGCCTCTGTGTGTAAATGCAAATTACCTAGCTGATGGGCACAAAGGAGCTGCAAATAATGAATACATCCAGTCAGCAAACAAGCTACTAGAAGACTCAGATTATGGCCCTTCAGGAAAGGGAGATGAAAAAAAAAAAACAAGTTAAGCCTGAAAATAAGGGGGACAGGTTAACCTTAAGGTGTGTGTGTGTGTGTGTGTGTGTGTACAGTGCTAAAATCTGAAGCTGTGTCTCAGCTATTACCTGAGAATAAACTTAAAGCTTGGTACAGCAGAGAAACTATTGCAAACTTGGTCTGTTGTACAAGAGGGGAAACTGAGGTACACCATCTCATGAATTTCATAAATGACCAGTGAGTGAGGTAATTCACTAGCCTGACTATAGAACAAAATAAGGACAGTCTGGAGGTAATTCTTCTGTTTTTCCTGCAAGTAGCAAGGACATTTGTAAAAGAAAGTGGTATTATTATTAAGCAATAATCTGTCCCCACCATGGGGAAGGAAATTGTTTCTTTTGTTTTTCAGACACTCTACAAGCAAGCTGGCGCCAGCGGAAAAATAACCCAGAATACCATGGATCTATGTTTTGTGTTGTTTGTCTGTGGTGTTTGTCTTGTTGCTTGCATTGTTGTGTTTTAATGAACAGAAAACCTCATGATGTGGGTGGGGGATGGCTTCCAAAGGCTGGCCTTGGGGGGGAAGATGTGTATGGGAATGCAAATTCTCAACTAGGAGGCCAGCACCTGTGTAATAGCTACCGTGATACCTGGAAATGGAATGGCAACTAAGGTGGCCCCCACAAGCCCTATGGAAATAATGAGAAGGGGAGGAGCTCACTGGAAATCAATGGGGGTGTGTGTAAAATAGTGTAAATTAATAGAAGATGTTTGGATGTGCCCCTCTCCTATGACTATAGAGGAGCGGGATCAATGGCCTATGCAAGGGGTGGACAATTGGGTGTACTGTGTATAAGGTGTTTTGCTGGGAATGTACATATTACTGGGGGCACAATTACACCAGCCCATAACCAAACTATACCCATCTACATGCTGCTATATGGACTTTGGTGCACAAATGGATCTGTGAATCTTATTGCTGTGAATAAGCCAGGGCTTACTGCCTGATTCCATACCAAGTGGTCAAGCTGGTTTGGACAATATCCCATTTCTCTGTGAACATTCAATGGACTTGTGATATGGACAAAAGCATACAAAACTTGCAGAAGCAGCTTGTTGCAACTGCCAGCAACTGGACACAAGATCGTGACCCCGTCCAAGGAGGAGAGGAAGTGTTCTGGGGGTGTCTTGGATGTTGGACCATACTGCAGTAGTCAGGACTCGGTGTTGCTGTGGATTTTGTATTGTTAACTGTACTTATGTTGCGTTGCATATGGAGATAACCTATAAGGAATGTAATAAGCCCTCCAAACCCTGCAGTGTACTAGACAACCCGGACCCAACCTTCTCAGGCCCACTCTAATGGGAAGTCTGGAACACTAATTGGAATAGGTGTGGTATGCCCGTACGAGAGAAGGTGCAGGGCACAATACTACACAAGGGGCAGTGGGACAAATGGAATATCGACACCTTCCACCTTGATGCCTGGCCCGATCAGGAAATGTGTCGCCATATGTCCTATGCTTTTCCAGGGATACCTGGGCAGGAGGATCCCAAAAGAAAAAGAAAAAAAAAGGGGGGTGGAGTGTTAGGATATAGATATTCAGGCCTGTCTGTAAAGGCCTATACTCTAAGAATTTAGGTGTATTCTTATCACTTGGCTAGTGATAGAGGTATAAAAGAAAGAATCAAAATCACTGTCTGCCAGTGTAAGGTCCTTCTCTTACTGTGACAGTTTGTGGCCCTGTGCTTAGGCTAAGGCCTTTGGCTAAGCAGCAGAGGCAGCCATAAGCTGGGAAGCGATTGGTCACATCCTCGCATTCCAAACTAGTCACATTGAAATAAGGTGCTATTGGGCTGTTAGGCACTATCAGGACAGGATTGTATTCCTATCACCTCCAGAGAAAGGGAAGTGCCTAGAAAATGTAAAAGGAAACTTAGTTTGATAGCATCCTGTCTGGCAAGAACTCACTTATCAATAGCTGGGATGTGAAATCCTCACTTCTGTATTGTTTTGTCATTATAGTTCCCACTTTTCTGTTGTTTGTCTGTATAATCTCTGTCTGGTTCTGTGATTGTTCCTGTCTGCTGTATAATTAATTTTGCTGGGTGTAAACTAATTGAGGTGGTGGGATATAATTGGTTACATAATCATGTTACAATATGTTAGGATTGGTTAGTTAAATTTCAGGAGAATGATTGGTTAAGGTATAGCTAAGCAGAACTCAAGTTTTACTATATAATCTGTAGTCAATGAGGAAGCATGTGGGTGTGGGTGGGGGTGGGCATGGGCATGTGGGTGTGTGAGATGGGAACAGGGAATGGGGGTAAGAAAATTGGAATCATGTTTTGCTAAAGGGGGAGATGGGAACAGGGAATGGGGGTAAGAAAGTTGGAATCATGTTTGGCTAAGGGTAGGAATGGGAACAGGGACACAGGTGTAAGGCTCTGTGGTGTCAGAGCTGGGAAGGAGGATACTAAGGAAGGAAACTGGAATCATGCTTGCTGGAAGTTCACCCCAATAAACATCGAATTGTTTGCACCTTTGGACTTCGGGTATTGTTGCTCTCTGTTCATGCGAGAAGGACCAGGGAAGTAAGTGGGTGAAGGAATAAGCCCCCTAACACATCCCTTTCATTGTAATGCTAGTAAGCCTCTCTCTATATGAGAGCTAAGGAATACACAACACGAAAGAGCTTTAATCTATCTACAGAGTGTAGATCTGTCTTTTCTTATCAGTCGCTATCATAGAGGACTACAATTTTTTTCTCTCTTCAAGCCATACTTCAGCCTTGATTTTCTTTTATCTTTAAGCTTCCAAGTAGCTATATTTGATTCATAAATTCATTCAGAAAATACTTTTGTCGGCTCACACTTCAGTGGCACTATGTGTTATTTGTTTGGCAGGAACACATAGTTTTTAGACATCCAGATTCAATAACTCTCCATAAGGATTTTACAGAAAAAAACTGAAGATTGAGGAATTGCTGGAATTGAGGTGGGATTAGTCTGCCGCTGCTCATATACAGCACTTTGTTGCTTTAAATACTACATGCATGCAATAGATGTGAAATAGACAAAGGAACATGAAGGAAAGGAAGACAAGCAGAAAGAAATCTACTGTGGTGCGATACACAACAGTGGTTGGTCTCTGTGGTAATGGGGATGTATTACCATGCTATAAAAATAGTTGCACTCTGTCCCCTGTCCAATTTTCATGGACTCCACTAGGGATTTTCAAATGCATGAAATATCACTGGATTTGAAATTCCAACTTCCTCCAGGCAAAAAGCATTACAGCATACACGACACAGCTCAGCGTTTCCCAAACTTTTGAAAGCCGAGCCGCCCTTCAAGAAAATGGAACCCATCACCTCTCCTAGTGTAACTCTGCCATGTGTTACTGAAGCCTACACATCTTGCACACATCCTCTGACACCTAGTCCTACACACACTCAGTGGGAAGTGCACTACACTTTGGAATATGGCGGTGTGGATCTTCATAAACTGACACCTCCTACCCCTTTCTGACATGCTTTGATGAGCAGTGAAATAGTTTACAGCATTGCCATTAAGAACGTAAGAACAGCCCTACTGGGTCAGACCAAAGGTCCATCTAGCCCAGTATCCTGTCTTCTGACAGAGGCCAGTGCCAGGTGCCCCAGAGGGAATGAACAGAACAGGTAATCATCAAGTGATCCATCCTCAGTCGCTCATTCCCAGCTTCTGGCAAACTGAGGCTAAGGACATCAGTCCTGCCATACTGGCTAATAGCCATTGATGGACCTATCCTGCATGAATTTATCTAGTTCTTTTTTGAACTCTGTTATGTTCTTGGCCTTCACAACATCTTCTGGCAAGGAGTTCCACAGGTTGACTGTATGTTGTGTGAAGAAATACTTCCTTTTATTTGTTTTAAACCTGCTGCCTATTAATTTAATTTGGCGACCCCTAGTTCTTGTGTTATGAGACGTAGTAAACAACACTTCCTTATCTACTTCCTCTACACCAGTCATTATGTTATAGTCCTCAATCATATCTCCCCTTAGCAGTCTCTTTTACAAGCTGAAAAGTCCCAGTTTTATTAAGCTCTCCTCACACGGAAGCCGTTCCATACCCCTAATAATTTTTGTTGCCCTTTTCTGAACATTTTCCATTCCAATATATCTTTTTTGAGGTGGGGCGACCACATCTGCACGCAGTATTCAAGATGTAGGCGTACCATGGATTTATATAGAGGCAACATGATATTTTGTATCAGGGATACTGGCATTGTATCAGCACTGGCAGTGTCAGCACCGGCATCTGAATATCAGTACCTTCTGAAATAAGTGAGGCAGCTCGCACTTTCAAGCCACTATTCCAGTCTCTCTGCAAACTCAGGCAGATAATGCATCTTTTATAGTTGTTGCACATTTGCAAACGTTTTTTCTGGTTGTTTTTTGTTGTTTTTTTTTTTTTATAACACCTACACAGGAGGTAACAGCATAACACAGGAGGTAATTGTTCCGCTCTGCTTGGCATTGGTGAGTCTTTACCTGGAATATTGTGCCCAGTTTTGGACACCACACTTTAAGAAAGATGTGGACAAATTGCAGAGAATCCAAAGAAGAACAACATACGTGACAAAAATTGAGAAAAGGTATGAGAAAAGACTGAAAGAATTGGGGATATCTTGAGAAGAGAAGGCTGAGGGGGAATCTGATAGTTTGCAAATATGTAAAGGTTTGTTATAAAAAGGACAATGATAACTTGTGCTCTATGTCCAACAAGAGTAGGATAAGAAGTAATCGACTTAGTTTGCAGCAAGGGAGGATATTAAGAAAATCTTTCTAATTATAATGGTAGCTAAGCCCCAGAACAGAAAACGAAGGGCAGAGGTTGTGAAATCCTTGTTACTGGAGGTTTTTAAGAACCGGTTAGACGAACATCTGTCCAGTATCATGTAAGTCTACTTATTCCTGCTTCAGAGCAGGAAGATGGACTAGATGACCTCTCAAAAAAAGAAAAATTATTTTACTCGAGGTAGCACTTAGGAACCCCAGTCATGGACCAGGGCCTCATGGTGGTGGGTGCTGTACAAACCCAGGACAAAAAGACAGTTCCTGTGTACGGGGTCAGCACCCACCTCTCATGCATGCCCCCTTTTCTCTGGCCGATAATGCCTGCAAACACAGTTCTTTTCACCAGGGGCACCCACCGCTTCTGAATGGCCCCCTTTCTCTCGGTTAGGTGTGAGCGTGGTCTTACATCAGGGTGGTGCCTGCATCTCGCAAGCACCCCCTCGGGCGCTGGTTCTCTCGGCTGGCCTTCAGCCACTCAGTCCTCTGGCCGAGCAACACACTCTGTCCCCACTTTCCGGGGTATACAGTCCAAATTCTTCCTCGGCCCTGGTATGGGGCCATAGCTCTAACGCTTCTTCCTTAAGGAACTGCCTTCCTGAACCACCCAGCCGGGAGCCTATCTCGGTGCCATCAGCTTGTGTCCTTTTCAGCAGCCCTCCCTGAGCTCAGTCTGCAACCAGACCAGCAGGGCCCATCTTGGTACCCTCACCTGGACTGGCCAGGTCCTCGGCTCAGTCTCTGGGCTCAGTCTGCCCACACGGACCTTTTCACGGTCCTGCTGCTTCTCTATCCAGCCAGCCAGGCCCCTGGTCTTGGCAGCTTTCCCTGGGCTCAGTTCTGTCTGGTGACCTGCTGCTTGTCTAGCCAGCCAGGCACACAGTCCTCCCTCATCAAGCTCCACACAGCAACTGAATTTCTCTGTTCTGCTGCTTGTCTTATATAGGGCCCTTCTGGCCTCGTATTGGTCACTCCAGCAGCCCCTGTGATTGGCCGCTCTTCTGCGGCCACCCTAGGCTGAAAGAAGAACTTCTCCCTGCTGTATTGTGGGGCAGGGTGATGCAGGGCTGCAAGGCCTCCGACCCAAGTCCACCCTGCCAGACCCTGCCCCAAAAGAGCTTACAATCTAAGTATAAGACTAACATTTTTTTTTAAAAAATATAAGCTAAGATTCAGAAAACAATTAAGAGATCTGTCTATGCGCCTCTGACTAGCTCTTGTCCTATCCCACCCCTCACCACCACAAGGACACATCTGACACTTTTGGAAGCAGTGCCATAGTCCATGTGGCAACACTGGGCCAAATCATTCAGTCCTTGCTCAGGCAAACCTATTTCACTGGAAGTTTTGCCTCATTTAAGACCACAGTGTTTGACCCTCTGATTCTAAGATACTTGTTTATGTCATGAGAAACAGACTATTGATCATTTCACTCCCAAGGGGTGGCTGAAAGGTCGTTTCTTTTACTAATTTGTATTTTTAATAAGAATGGACACAGAGAGCCTTTTTGAACCTCTCTTTAATGGGGATGCCTCCCAGGGGCCTTCGACATGACTGCGAGTTAATCGCTGAAGAAAGCAATCTTAAGAGAACCTTCCAGTGCAGGTAATAAAATGTCTTCAGATATTAAAATTGTCACAGTAATAATTAACAGGATAAAATGATTTAATGAAGTAGGGGGGAAAATATATGAGTATTATGAAGTATTACTATCTGACATGATGGAAATTGCTGATATGGTCAGGGATTTGTATTACAATTGTGATTTGAGTGTCTTCTTGTATTAGTCACATATAAATAGTGCTTTAAAATGAGAGCTGCTCTCCAGGACAGCTTCATATGAGGCAGAGACAGGGTAAAAAGGGTTAAATTCAGCTGTGAGGTAATTCCTTGAAGTCAGTGGAGAGGAAAGCTATCTGATGGTTAATGTATTGAAGGGGGATTCAGGAGATAGGGGTTCAATTTATGGTTCTTTCTTAGGCTGCCTGTGTGACCTTGGGTGCCTAACTCCCACTGATTTCAATGGGAATTAGGTGCCTGAATACTTTTGAGGATCTGGGCCTTAATCTCCCCATGCCTCATTTCCCCATCAGTAAAGTGGGGGAAATAATATCTTTTCTCCCACTCTTGGTCTGTCTGGTCTACTTTGATTGTAAGCTCGTCAAGGCTGGAGCGGTCTCTTAAAAAGGGCAAGTAAATCTCCTAGCATCCTGGGACTCTGATCTATAATAATAATTCTAAGCAAACAACGTACATTATTAATGTTGTCAAGTCAAGCATTCAAAATTTAGGAATTGCCAGATTTAAGGTTGCCTGTGCAACCTTAATTTGGTCCTCTTGTGCTTATGCATGAAGAAACAGTCTTTAATTATACGATCATATGCATGATCGAATGGAGGATCATGAGAATTATTCCTGAGACGGGCCCATTCTACAGTGTCTCTGTACGCTTAAGAGTCTATGGCTCTGGCACACATGAAGTGTTTTGTAACAGGTATGTGCATATGTCACTTGGTCACAACACCCATAATAACACATACATACATTCGGAGCCTGATCCAAAGCCCTTTCAAGTCAATGGAAAAAAAATCTCTGTTTGGCTTTATTGGACTTTAGATTCGATCCTCTATACAGTAAAATGAATAACCAGTCTGAGGTTGGATCTCATCCTTATGCTTTTGAGTCATCATGATACAGGTTGTATATTCAAGGTTCCTACAAAAAAATATAAGGACTGTGTAGCTAAGTAGCACGTTAGCAAGGTAAAGATGTAAATTTTGGTACATAAATATATAAAGTATATATCACACTGTAAATTATTCATATAAACATTGGGGGAAGGGTTTTTTTATTTAGCATTGATAATACTTTGGCAAAAAAAGAATCTAATAGTAAGTTTATTTTATGGAGTAGATTTCACCGTTTTCATTGCAAAGGTTTTTTTGTATTCTGTTGTTTTTTGGCAAAGTTAAAAGCATCGTTAAAAGAACACAAATATAACTGCGAGATTGAATTACAGTGCTGAGCTAATAACAGCCATAAACAACTGTACATTAAGAGTAAATATAAATTTAAGTTTGGCCAAATCATAAATGTATTTGTGTGAAAACATTTTTCACTGGGGAAAAAAATCACAATATACCGATCAAGGCAAAAAGATAAAAGATCTGAAGTTTCAGAATGGAGAACGTGACCTGGAGGAAAGAAGACACAGACATCAGCTAGGTCATAATATTAATCTAGATAATGGAAAACTTTAAAAGTTAAAAGAAGAACCTTGAATTTGATCTGTATTTAATTAGAAACCACTGAAGCAAGTGAAGTGCAGGGGTAATGTAGCAGTAATGATCCTGGGAACGTACAAAAACACTAATTGCAGTATTCTTTGCTAATTAAAGTTCCTATAATTATAGCACGAGGATGTTGAAAAGTATCTTGTTAATGTGGTAAAACAATGTCGCGTAAATTACCTTTTTCATACACAGCATCGGATTCATTTTTACATACACCAGAAGAGGGCATCAGGCACTTCCCTCATTAAATAAATCGGTATCTACACCAGTGATCAAATGAATTCACATGTAGAGGTGGATGGGAATAGATTTTGTCTCTTCTCTATTTTCATCAGATTATTATGCTAGTTAAACTAAAAAAAAAACCAGATCTATTGGCCCAGACCAGTAGATACTTATCTGCAGTATTTTATATTCCCTTCCATGTAAATCAGATGTTTGTATTCACACTGCAGCACAGAAGGGGCCATAAACGAATACCAGCATTGGAACACCAGGTGGCACATTGCCCTAACAGTTCTCCTTCCAGTCCGCCTGTAAGTGTTTTTGTCCCCAAATCTCATCCCAAATGACTGTGAATCACACACGTCAGAGATGAAAGCGACTATACCTGGTCAAATTGAGGGATTCAAGAACTGATACATTAATGAAGTTGTTAAGACTCCATCCCCTTCTCTCTTTCCTCATCAACAATCCTTCATTCCTGCTCTTTCTCAGTCCTCCAATGGTCCTACACCCTTCCCTGCTCTTCAAGTCTGCCCCAGTCCCTCCAGGCTAGTATATCCATATCCCTACCTTTTTGAAACTCCCAGTTCCTTTCCTCATCTTGTCCATATTTTCCTCCCATTGGCAATTCCACCAGACCTTTCCTGCCCATCTACTGTTGCTTTATCTTTTGGAATCAAATCAGTGTAATTTATTTTTGTTACTCATCAATAATAGGAGCGAACCATTTCTAAATTACTAAGAGATGTGGAAATGTTTTCATTATTACCTCCACATAAGGGTCTGTATTTAGATCAGTACCAGAACTGTGCACAGTTGAAGTGGGAGTCACTGTAAAAACACTTCCAATTAGCTGGTGAAAACCAAGTGCTATGAAGTCAGATCTGGGACATTGAATTAGTGTCTTCCCTGGACTGAGTGACAAACAATTATCCAAGTGTTATGATTTAATTGGAGTGATATCTAATGTGCTAGCATTGACAGCTGCCCCAGGAGATTATATATATATACACACACACACATACACACACAATTACATGCCATCATGAGATTGGTAGGATTAATATCAGTCTTTCAGAACTGCCACCCAGGAAAGGAAGTACAGGCAGAACCTAATGTAGAGTCCTGAAAAGATGATGTTGACGCTGGAGTCTGAAAGTAAGATAACCATATAAAATAAGAGACGTGCCACACACTTCAGAGGGATCCAGAGTTGATGTAAGATTGATGTATTGATGGCAGATTTCATTAACTAATGATGCACAACCACCAGGAAGAGAGCAGTTGATTAAATTGGTCAGGAAAGTAATCTACACTATGAGACAATTAACTCTGGTCCTTTAAAAGCATTCATCCAGAAGACAACTACAATTTGAATGTAGTTTTTTTATAGTGTTTTGTACAACTATGTGTCAGGCCGATGCACATTGAGCCACTACAGAATTTATTTAAGAATCACTTAAAGCCATATTAAAGATTTATGGGCAACATTCTTCTCTAAGTGGCACTGGTGGAAATCTGAGGGAGTTCATTTCAAATTAGTGGGGTTACGCTGGATTTAAATCAATGTCTTTGAGAGCCGATTATGACTGCTGAATGGTACAGCTGGTCGAATATTGGATAAAAATGTTTGCCAAATAATACTGTCAGCGAGTAATATATAAAAAATAACTATAAAATATAAACACTAGTAAGTTGTCTACCTAAATCATGTAACATATTTTAATCTGGAGCATGGCTATCTGATATTCTGTTGCTCAGAGTATTACAGAAGGATATTCAATAGAATCTGATTTAAAAAAAAGACAGAAAAATATAGGGACAAAATGATTTATCACCCATAGAAATCAGAGCAAAATTTTACCTCTTATTACCAAAGAAAAGTTTGTCTTTCAAACTGAAAAGCATGGAGGGATTTTTTTATTTTATTTTAATTTCACATTGCTTCTTTGAGATTTGTCTCCTAAGATGTGATGGCTCTAATAATTACATGAATGATAATTCACAAATAATGTTTATTATTTATTGATCATATCAGCACAGACATTGAACATAACACATATATAATGACCAACCAACTGGACTACTTTTTTATTTTTTGAGTCAGCACAGCTGGCTAGTAAATATCCAAGACAATGTGATTCCACTTAGCTTGCCATAAATAACCTTTTGGGGGAAATCACATTGGCAGACAAACTCTGTGCTGCCTGATTAGATTGTGCAGTCTCTTCCTCTTTAGCTGATCATTTTATTTTAAATTAATATGTGACAAAAATTACTTCTCTGCAGTAAAGCCCCTTAAGTCAATGGGAGTTGTATCCCTGCTGATAAGGGCAGAACTGTAGGCCTGAATGTTATTAATAATTTAAATTGAGGAAGGTCCACACCATGAAACACTATCTAAAGCATGTAAATGGTATAAGTGTGTGTGTGTGTGTGTGTATAGTTTATGCAAAATTCTACTTTCAGTTGAGCATCTATCTTCCAGTCCTGTATTCATTCCACTGCCCCCACCCCTATGAATCCATGTGCATAGAAGACAAGGTACTCCATTGTAGTTGATATGCTGATGAAGGGGAAAAGTTAAGGTTATTTTACTTCTGTATTTGGCACTGGTGGGACCACTATGGGAATATTGTGTCCAGTTCTGGTACCCCACAATTCAAGAAGGATGTTGATAAACTGAAGAGGGTTTAAAGAAGAACCACAAGACTGATTAAAGGATTAGAAAACATGTCTTAGGCCATGTCTACACTATGAAATTACTCTGATTTTACAGAAGTCGATTTTTGGGAACAGATTGTGTAAAGTCGAGAGCATGCGTCCACACTAAGCACATTAATTCGGTGGTGTGCGTCCACAGTACCGTGGCAAGCGTTGACATTCCAAGCAGTGCACTGTGGGTAGCTATCCCACAATTCCCGCAGTCCCCGCTGCCCACTGGAATTCTGGGCTGAGCTCCCAATGCCTGATGGGGCCAAAAATTTGTTGTGAATGGTTATGGGTAAATGTCGTCAGTCAACCCTCCCTCCGTGAAACCAACAGCAGACAATCATTTTGCGCCCTTTTCCCTAGATTGCCCGAGCAGATACCATAGCACAGCAAGCATGGAGCCCGTTCAGCTCACCGCAGCAGTTATGACCATTGTAAACACCTCGTGCATTATTGTGCAGTTTATGCAGAACCAGCGCCTGAAAAACCAGGCGAGGAGACAATGGAAGTGCGGTGATGAGAACATGAACACAGATTTCTCTAAAACTGCGGTTCCCAGCATTTTGGAGATCATGGTGTTACTGGGGCAGGCTCATACCGTGCAACACCAATTCTGGGCATGGGAAACAAGCACAGAGTGGTGGGACCGCATAGTGTTGTGGGTTTCGGATGATTCCCAGTGGCTCTGAAACTTTCGCATGCGTAAGGGCACTTTCATGGAACTTTGTGACTTGCTTTCCCCTGCCCTGAAGCGCAAGAATACCAAGATGAGAGCAGCCCTCATAGTTCACAAGTGAGTGGCAATAACCCTGTGGAAGCTTGCAACTCCAGACAGCTACCGGTCAGTTGGTAATCAATTTCGAGTGGGCAAATCTACTGTGGGGGTTGCTGTGATGCAAATAGCAGACGCAATCATTGAGCTGCTGCAATCAAAGGCAGTGACTCTGGGAAATGTGCAGGTCATACTAGATGGCTTTGCTGCAATGGGATTCCCTAACTGTGGTGGGGCTATAGACGGAACGCATATCCCTATCTTGGGACCGGAACACCAGGGCAGCCAGTACATAAACTGCAAGGCGTACTTTTCAATGGTGCTGCAAAGGACGTTTCACCAACATCAACGTGGGATGGCTGGGAAAGGTTCATGATGCTCGCGTCTTCAGGAACTCTGGTCTGTTTAAACGGCTGCAGGAAGGGATTTACTTCCCAGACCAGAAAATAACTGTTGGGGATGCTGAAATGCCTTTAGTTATCCTTGGGGACCCAGGCTACCCCTTAATGCCCTAGCTCATGAAGCCGTACACAGGCACCTTGGACAGTAGTAAGGAGCTGTTCAACTATAGGCTGAGCAAGTGCAGAATGGTGGTAGAGTGTGCATTTGGACGTTTAAAGGGTCGCTGGTGCAGTTTACTGACTAGCTCAGACCTCAGCAAAATCAATATTCCCATTGCTATTGCTGCTTGCTGTGTGCTCCACAATCTTTGTGAGAGTAAGGGGGAGACATTTATGGTGAGGTGGGAGATTGATGCAAATTGCCTGGCCCCTGAATACACGCAGCCAGACACCAGGGCGGTTAAAAAAGCCGCATCAGAGAAGCGCTGCGCATCAGAGAAGCTTTGAAAACCAGTTTTATGACTGGCCAGGGTACTGTGTGACACTTCTGTTTGTTTCTCCTTAATGAAAACCCGCCCCCTTGGTTGCCTCTAAATTCTCTGTAAGCCACCCACCCTCCCGCCTTCGATCACAGCTTGTTTGCAAAGGAAATATATTCACTATCATTTAAAAAGCATGTATTCTATATTAATTGATTATAAAAATAGGGAGATAACTCACAAGGTAGCCCGGGTGGGGTGTGGGAGGAGGGAAGGAAAAGGCCACTTTAAAACTTGTTGAATGACAGCCTTCTGTTGCTTGGGCTGTCCACTGGGGTGGAGCGGTTGGGTGCCCGGAGCCTCCCACCCTGCGTTCTTGGGCGTCTGGGTGAGGACGATGGAACTTGGGGAGGAGGGAGGGCGGTTAAGCAGGGGCTGCAGCAGCAGTCTGTGATCCTGCTGCCATTCATGAACCTCCACCAGACGCCGGAGCATGTCCGTTTGATACTGCAGTAGCCCCAGCGTTGCCTCATGCCTCCTCTGAGCTTCCTGCTGCCACCTTTCCTCACGTTCATCGGCCGCTTTCCTGTACTCTGCTATTGTATCCCTCCACACATTCTGCTGAGCTCTGTCCATGCCGGACGACTGCATGAGCTCAGAGAACATTTCATCGTGCGTACGGTTTTTTCGCCGCCTTATCTGAGATTAGCCTTTGGGACGGAGGAGGGAGGCTTGAAACATTTGCAGCTGCTGGAGGAAATAAAGAGAGTGAAGTATTTTAAAAAATGCATTTTACAAAACAATGGCTACACTCTTTCACGGTGAACAACACTATTCACATTACATAGCACATGTGATTTTGGTACAAGGTTGACTTTTGCATCTTATATTGAGTGCCTGTGGCTTTGGTGTTAGAGATCACAGACGCAGGGCTGGGCAACAGAATTCGCCTTGCAGGCAGCCATGGTAAGCCATAGTCTTTTGGCTTCTGCAACCTTCATAACAGCAGTGCCCTCTTCTCCCATACCAAGCAAAGCACGTTGAGGTGGCTATTTAGTGCTGCGGTTTTCCTGTTAACGTGCAGCAGCAGAAACCAAACTAACCTCCCCTGCAATCCAATTCTCTGGGATGATTGCTTTAGCCCTCCCCCCACCGCGTGGCTGGTATGAGGGAAGATCCCTACTAGCCAAGCATGAACAGCTCAGCGCCAATGCCCCCCTTCCCCCCACCGCCTGGCTAACTGCAGGGAGGATTTCTTTTCAGCCACAGGCAAACAGCCCAGTAGGAACTGCCACCTCTGAATGTCCCCTTAATTAAATTCCCCTATTTCAACCAGTTTACCATGAACGATATCACTCTCCTGAGGATAACACAGAGAGATAAAAAATGGATGTTGCTTGAATGCCAGCAAACACTGGGACCATACGCTGCCAGGCTTTGTCACGCAACGATACCAGATTACCTGCTACTAGCATGGTGTGGTAAAGTGCCCGACCATGGAGGACGAAATAAGGCTGCTTTCCCCAGAAACCTTCTGCAAAGGCTTTTAGAGTACCTCCTGGAGAGCTTCATGGAGCTGTCCCTGGAGGATTTCTGCTCCATCCCCAGACATGTTTACAGACTTTTCCACTAGCTGTACTGGCCACAAATGCATCCCAAGTCCTCAGGGCTACTTAATCATTACCAGTATCGGGGATACTGTTCTGTCAGGATAGATAATGTCACAGCAAACCCGGTGGCTGAACTTTGTGACTTTGTCCTCACCCATAACTATTTCACATTTGGGGACAATGTATACCTTCAAATCAGTGGCACTGCTATGGGTACCTGCATGGCCCCACAGTATGCCAACATTTTTATGGCTGACTTAGAACAACGCTTCCTCAGCTCTCGTCCCCTAATGCCCCTACTCTACTTGTGCTACATTGATGACATCATCATCTGGACCCATGGAAAAGAAGCCCTTGAGGAATTCCACCATGATTTCAACAATTTCCATCCCACCATCAACCTCAGCCTGGTCCAGTCCACACAAGAGATCCACTTCCTGGACACTACGGTGCTAATAAGCGATGGTCACATAAACACCACCCTATACTGGAAACCTACTGACAGCTGTTCCTACCTACATGCCTCCAGCTTTCACCCAGACCACACCACACGATCTATCGTCTACAGCCAAGCTCTATGGTACAACTGCATTTGCTCCAATCTCTCAGACAGAGACAAACACCTACAGGATCTCTATCAAGCATTCTTACAACTACAATACCCATCTGCTGAAGTGAAGAAACAAATTGACAGAGCGAGAAGAGTACCCAGAAGTCACCTACTACAGGACAGGCCCAACAAAGTAAATAACAGAAAGCCAACAGCCATCACCTTCAGCCTCCAACTAAAACCTCTCCAACGCATCATCAAGGATCTACAACCTATCCTGAAGGATGACCCATCACTCTCACAAATCTTGGGAGACAGGCCAGTCCTTGCCTACAGACAGCCCCCCAACCTGAAGCAAATACTCACCAGCAACCAAACACCACACAACAGAACCACTAACCCAGGATCTTATCCTTGCAACAAAGCCTGTTGCCAACTGTGTTCACATATCTATTCAGGGGACTGTTCTCAATGGTAGCAGATGACAGAACGAGGAGTAATGGTCTCAAGTTGCAGTGGGGGAGGCATTTCGTCTTTTGGAATGTAGTTCTGATAGCACGGATTCCTCTCCCCATACAGCGATCAGATCCAGTACCTCCCGTTTGGTCCATGCTGGAGCTCTTTTTCGATTCTGGGATTGCATGGTCACCTGTGCTGATGAGCTCACCTGGCCAAACAGGAAATGAGATTCAAAAATTCCTGGGGCTTTTCCTGTACACCTGGCCAGTGCATCCAAGTTCAGAGTGGTCACAATGGTGCACTGTGGGATAGCTCCTGGAGGCCAATACTTTCAAATTGTAGCCACACTAACCCTAATTCGAAGTGGTGATGTCAATTTCAGCACTAATCCCCTTGTTGGGGAGGAGTACAGACATTGGTTTTAAGAGCCCTTTATGTAAAAAAAAAAATGGCTTTGTTGTGTGGATGGGTGCAGGGTTAATTTGATTTAACACTGCTAAATCCAACATAAACTCGTAGTTTAGACCAGGCCTTAGTTATAGTGTCAAAGAGCTCAATCTATTTAGCTTACCAAAGAGAAGGTTAAGGAATAATTTGATTAGTTGGTAAGTATCTATATGGAGAACAAATAATTAATAATGGACTCTTCAATCTAGCAGAGAAAGGTATAATATGATCCAATGGCGGAAGTTGAAGCTAGACAAATTCAGAGTGGAAATGAGGTGTACATTTTTTATAGTGAGGGAAATTAACCAGTGGAACAATTTACCAACGCTCATGGGAGATTCATTAATTTCAATTTTTAAATCAACAATGGATTTTTTTTAAAAGATCTGCTCTAAGAATTATTTTGGGGGAAGTTCTATGACTTGTGTCATACAGGAGACCAAACTGGATGATCACAATTGTCCCTTCTGGCCTTGGAATCTGTGAGTCCATGAAGGGACACGTGACTTTTTTTCTGAAAAGACAATAGGGCCAGGTGGAGTGACATGGACTTACAACATCTGAGAATCTGGCCCAATAGTGATGTGGGCCCAATGAGTTTGTGATCTTCTTACCCATCTCTAGGGAAAGAACACTGGAATAAACAAATAAAAATAAAACATCCTCAAACAATAAAATGGTGACAGATTCTTTGCTAGTGTAAATCAGCACAGTTCTGTTGGTTTCAATGGAGCTATGCTGCTTTACACCAGCTGAGGATGTCGCCCTAGAGATTTAACACTAATCTGTCTAATTCAGGACCCAAAGGTTTGGTTTTGTGCAACTTTTGCCAACAATTCAAAGAAGACTGTGTTCTTTGCATGGAAGTTCATGCATTATTAAAGTCAGGTACTAACTTCATTAGCTAGAGCTGGACTCTGTTTGGAGGGGAGCTTGGATAGCTTCCTCACCAGCTTCAATGGAGCTATGTCAATTTACACCAGCGGAGGATCTGGTCCTTAGGATCAGCCCTAAGTATGGGGTGGCCTGTAGCTGAACTGCCCCAAGAAAGCACTGGAAAGAATTCCCTCTTCTGTTTCCCTCTTGAATTGTGGGGAGAAGTAATTTACCAAAGCCCTGAAAATGGTGCAGCTTAATTCCAACTTGAGCCCAGCTAGCTCTGCAGGCTGCTGCATTGTGAAGTTGTGTTCCTCCAAGAGGTTTGAGCAACAGTTGAGGTAGCTCTAATGTCTCCTGGTTCCTGTAGAGGAGCTCCTGAGTGGTGTTTTTCAACCAATTAATCTGCATGATATATGTGAGCCTGAGATTATTTAGACTGTAATGTCTATGTCTAAAGTAGATGGTAAGCCCCTTTGAGCCAGGACTGTGACTACTTCTATGGTCTGTACAGAACCAAGCATACTGTCCATAGTCAATAAGCAATTAATGAATAATGGTGGGCATATAGACAAGCAGAGTGTAACTTGTGGATCTCACTGGGGCTGTGAGCAAGGCATATAGTCTGAGTGTGCCTTGGTTGGTTAATCTGTAAAATGTGTATTATAATAATACACATCTCAAAGGTGTTGTGATGCATAATTAATGATAAGGGCACTTTGATCTCTGCAAATGAAAGGTGGTCTACAAGTGTAGTGTTCTTATAGCACAATAAATGCCATTATTTTCATTCTCTTCTACTGTTAACAAGGCAGCTTAGAACAATAAAATGTTTCATTATTCTTTAGCTTTACATAGGCTGTAAAATATGTGCCCGAAGGCATTTATTACTTATTGGATTAACTTGACTATGAATAAGAATAGAGTTGGTCTGTCTCTAGCAAAAGGAATTAATGTTAAACTTTAAAAAGTTTAGAAAGCTAGAGGGTGCAGTGTGTTGGATATTTTCTCTAAGGCTAGAAGGACATTCATGACTGTTCCTCATCTAGTATTCCACAAGAAGTAACTTATAGTTTGTGATCATAAACCTGTATGAAAATAGGAAATAAAATTAGCAATGACATTTCAAGCACAAAGTCCTATTTTAGGAAATACACAAATCCCAACCTGTAGCAGATTTGCTATACTTGTTAGCTAGTACGTCTTATGAGAATATAGTCATATTTCCATCTAAAGGGCCAAATTAATCTTCCATTCTGTCTACCTCAAAGGTAGAATAAGTCATTTCATGAGACAGAACTTTCACTGGGGCCAATCTAAGATTGCAGAATGAACTCCTTCAGGAGCTAAAAACCATAGCAAAACCTTCCATTCCAAATGCAAGGCACACTTCTTCAATCTTGCCTTTGTTAATTGAAACACATAGGGAAGAATACATATCATGTAAAACAAAACAACAACCCAGCTTATACAGTTTCCCTGTGGAGAGAGGAATGTGAGAAAGAAAAAAAACACCACATGTGACATGAGTCAAGTCACTTAATGTATGTCTCTCAATCTGATACCAGGATGGTACAAGATCTCACTGGGGCTGAGAGACTGAGTAGAGTGAAAAAACTCTCATTGACTTCAGCAGTCATTGGATCAGGTCCAAGTCCTTTTCATCCGTTGAGCTTCAAGCACTTTCTGATAAAAGGTCAATCATAACTTTATTGTTACTTTCTCTTGTTACTACACATGAGTTTCCATTTTCAACATTTTACAACCACAGCCTTTTGGCATTCCTAGGCTCACCCAGGTCATCAACAAAGTTGAAACAATTATGTAACTTTGTTTGCTGCTCCATCCGTTGCACGTAGTATCTTGTAAGTTTGAGATGAAAACTACCTATTAAATCAGTGGTTCTCAACCAGGGACACAGGGGTAAGGGGAGGTCTTCTGGGGGGTACATCAACTCGAGATATGTGTCTAGTTTTACAACAGGCTACATAAAATGCTCTAGCGAAGTCAGTACAAACTAAAAATTTCATACAATGACTTGTTTATACTGCTCTCTATATTATACACTGAAATGTAAGTACAAAATTTATATTCCAGATTATTTAATTTATAATTATATGGTAACAATGAAAAAGTACACAATTTTTCAGTAACAGTGTGCTGTGACATTTTTGTATTTTTGTCTGATTTTGTAAGCAAGTAGTTTTTAAACTAGGTGAAAATTGGGGGTATGCAAGACAAATCAGACTCCTGAAAGATGTACAGTAGTCTGGAAAGGTTGAGAGGCACTGAGATAGGTTATCCAGTCGATCTGGAAGTGCTTCAGGTTTGTTAAGAGATTATTTTGCTTTCATACCTCTTTTTGGTTAGTGAGGATATACTAATAAGTAACTCATCCCAGCACATGCTTTAGCAATCACAAAACGACCATGCAATAATTTTAAAAGGAGCTGATATTTTGTATAACAATGAATTCTGATAATGCTTGACTATTCGGCATTGGTGAGGCCTCATCTGGAGTACTGTATCCAATTTTGGGCCCCACACTTACAAGAAGGATGTGGAAAAATTGGAAAGAGTCCAGCAGAGGGCAATAAAAATGATTAGGGGGTTGGAGCACATGACTTATGAGGAGAGAGGGGATTTGATAGTTGCTTTCAAATACCTGAAAGGGGGTTCCAAAGAGGATGGATCTAGACTGTTCTCAGTGGTAGCAGATGACTGAACAAGGAGTAGTGGTCTCAAGTTGCAGTGGGGAAGGTTTAGGTTGGATGTCAGGAAAAACTTTCACTAGGAGGGTGGTGAAGCACTGGAATGGGTTACCGAGGGAGGTGGTGGAATCTCCTTCCTTTGAGGTTTTTAAGGTCAGGCTTGACAAAGCCCTAGCTGGGATGGTTTAGTTAGGGATTGGTCCTGCTTTGAGCAGGGGTTGGACTAGAGGACCTCCTGAGGTCCCTTCCAACCCTGATAGTCTATAATTCTGTGATTACACAGCACTCTTCTTCTAGGGGGTCTCAAAGTGCAGTTGAAGTAGAGCTGTACTACAAAAAGTAAAAATCCACCCAATATTTTTGTGTTCAATTGCCAGGAATATTGTGGTAAAGAAGTTCACCATTTACTATCAAGAAATGTGCATTAAGACAGCCAAATAGCAGAAAATACTGGTGGGAAGTGAATTTTGAATGTGTAAATATGAATTGAGCATTCATACTTGAAACTTTATTCCAAGATCTACATTCATCCAATCAGAGAACAGACAAAATACTCTGAAATCTACCCAACAGACCCAACTGGAATTGTGAACATCCAATACATACATGCCATAATCTTCAATCCTGGGTGCTTTAATCCTTATTTAGGCATCAATATAAAGTACCTAGGGATTATATAGCGTGTTTCATCCATAGGTTTCAATGCACTTCACAAAGATCACTGTCATCACCCCTATTTTACAGAGGCAGAGAATAAGGCACAGAAAGCAAAAGCAACTTGCCCAAAAGTCAGGAGAACTGGGAACAGAACCCACATCTCCAAAGTGGCTAATGCTCTAGCCACCTGACTAAACAGTTTAATTTAGTCATAGGAGCATTCAAACTGGTGTTCAAACACATCCGAAGCCATATTCTCTGCTCCAAAGAGCTTATAGGTCAAGTGACACAATGTTGCCCCAAGCATTCAAATTCCATGACTTGGACCACGAAAAATCATGAGATTGAAGATTAGGAATTGTTTTTATTTGCTTTATAGGCTTTTAGGTTCACAGTTTCAAGTTTTTCTCCACAATCATAATAATCTAGAAACTTTTTTATGCTGAGGTTCTGGTGTACTCGCATGTTACTATTGTCAAAGGTTTCAACAAAAGCATCACATTTTGCAAGACTCACAATTAAATTGTGAAAATTAGTAACCTTTGTGAAGTGATCACCCAGTGGGAAATTAAACAAACACACAAAATAACGTTCTTAATGAAATCAGTAACAATCTTTCTAAAGGTGACTTAGCTATGGCACAGAAAACGTGTGTCTTGCCCAGATGGGAAATCATTTTGGAACCAAGAATAGGAAAACTTGACACTTGATAAAAGTCCTTTGACTCTAAACATATTTCAGCAGTTTAATAAATTCATAGTTAAATTTACTGTTACAGTGTTCCAATAAATTATTGAATTAAAGTAAACATCCATGTAAAACGTGATTTGATTTCATAAAAATGTATTTGTATCAATATTGTGTACAAAAAACAGCTTGTCTATGTTTATAATAGTTTAATGCATATTAATCAGAGGTGACTGTTTTGTGAATTACCACATGCACAAGTCTATGTGAATTAGCACAATTAGATTGAAATCATCCTGTAATTATTCCTCCATATTTTACTTGGACATTAAATTAATGGAAAAGTTCATTACAAAGTTAAACATGAAACTCTTTGCTCAGAGTAAGAATAAAATAGCATAGTTCTAGCAGAACCTACTGTGACTAAAATGCCAGCACAGCTCTGGCTCTGTTAGAAGGGTGTGGCACTTGGAGATGGGCAAACAGGCAGAAACAGGAGACAGACAGACAGACAAAGCAGTCGGTATTGTATCTTTTGATCCTTACAAAGACATAATATGAAGTAATGGCAGAGGCACAGTTGGGTCCCAAATAACCGTGTTTTCTAAAAATATATAAGCACACATGGCCTAGCTAGAGATGTACCCTGCTGTGGCTGGTTTCTGGCCACCTTCTAAAACATAGAACACAGTGAGCATCACTTGAAGCCTCAAAAATTAATTAAAGGGACATGACCGTATTCCGATACACTTCAATTATATTGAAAAATAAATTGACCCAAACATTCACTGGAAAAAAAAAGCACTTTTACTGCAACCCTTTGTAATTTATTGTGTGTGTACAGCAACTAGCACAATGGGGCCCCATAGCTTGCGTGCTAAGGCACTATCATAATACACCTACTACTAAGAATTACAAATGTATTCTAGAGTCAGAGCTTAAGGCCAGAAGAGACCACCAGATCATCTAATCTGACCTCCTGTATAGCACAGGCCACCAACACCACCCAGTACCGACACACTAAACCCAACAAATGAAATTAGACCAAAGTATTACGGCCCACTGAAGACTACACTATTATATGGCAGAGATAGTGAACAGGAGGGACCGAGGTGCACCAATGCCTGAGGCCCCACAATGGCAGGGTCCTGCTTTGAGCAGGGGTTTGGACTAGATGACCTCATGAGGTCCCTTCCAACCCTGGTATTCTATGAATGATTAAGTGAGATACATCCAGATAATCTTGGCAAGTGACCTGCATCCACCTGGTGCAGAGGCAGGTAAAAAAAACAACCTAAGGTCACTGCCAGTCTGACCTGGGGGGGAATTCCTTCCCAACTCCCACATGGCTATCAGTTAGACCCTGAGCATGAATCAGCCAGCCAAGCATCTGAGAGAGAGAATGCTCAGTGCTACCGTGACCAGTGTCCCATCTCCAGTCTTGGCTGCTCCTAATGCTTTAGAGGAAGGAACTAAAAAAAAAAAATAAAACTTACAGAATACACTGGGGGGACAATCTCTTCCTGACCCTTGTTGGTTGCGAGCTGCAACCCTGAAGCATTAGCTTTAGGAACATAAGACATAAACCAGAAGTGAGCCCTGACCCCTAAAATCACAAGCAACACTATCATGCAACCACACTCATACATTTATCCAGCTCTCTCTTAAAACTAATTAAGTTGTTTGCCCCCACAACTCCTATTGGGAGGCTGTTCCAGAACTTCACCCCTCTGATGATTAGCACCTTCTGCTAATTTCCAGCTTGAATTTGTTCATGGCCAGTTTATATACATTTGTTCTTGTGCCAACATTGTTCTTTAGCTTAAATAGCTCATCACATGTATGTGTAAAGCTTCAAATGAGCACTAGTAGTGTGCGCCCTCATGCTGTGGAGTAAAAGGTAAAAAGGAGTAAAGTGTGCGTTGCAGAAGAGTGTGTCTGTGGAGACAGGTATTCTAATTCAGGGCTTGTAAGTAGAGCTAGTTAGAAAAGTGACATCTCAAAATATTTTGTGGAACAGAAATTCTGAAATATTTTGATTTTTTGATATAAAAAACATTGCAATATAAAATAGATAATCATAAGATATATTAAATATATGATGTAAATATAACACAATTAATATTAATATGGTAATATAGAATCTGAAACAAAATGACGACAGAAAGTCAGAATGAAGTGAAATGAGAAAGTCAAAATACTCCATACTGATTTTAAAGTGTTTCCAAAAAACTGAATAGGCACATTCCTGCCATTTCAGTGAAACAGCATTTTCTGACAGAAAACTGTTCTGTTGAAAATATTTCAACCAGCTCTTCTAATAAGGTGCTTAGCTATGTGTTTCCTTCTTTGACATCTCTGTTGTTATCAGGCTATAGCTTGGAGGTCATGCATCCTTGCTCTATTAATGCAAGAAAAGGTTCCCCAGTGCTCTCTCTCCTGCTCAGGACTTTTTGGAAAAAAAAATGTACTCTTATACATGCCACACTTTATAACTGTGGTGCGAAGGATCAAGCACAAGTTGGAAATTTGGGAACAGCCAAGGATTAGTAGGAGTCAGAGGAGCGTCTGCAAGGATGTTTATTCTGCAGCAGACATGGGTGTTAGAAAAAATCAGGACCATAATTACGTAGTTATTCCCTGCCTACTTAGTATGCTGAACAAAATATGTCAGTATACTATGTTGCCCACCTGGAATACAGAATTTTAATTTAAATTAAATAGCCAAGTTAAATGAAACATGAAGGCACAACAGGAGGTAATTTGATCTCTTCAGCTGCAATGTTGTCTGCTGTCAGAAGGCGGCTTTTTTCTTTGTTTGTTTTAAACCATAATTGCTTTAACTAAGTATGTAATTGATGGAGTACACTAATCTTTGCAAGCAGTCTGAGTCTGATCCAAAACTCACTGAATTCAGTAGGAGTCTTTCCACAGACTTCAACAGAATTTGGATCAAGACCTTTATTGGACTGGCTCAAAACTCAGGTATACCAGTTTCAGAGTAGCAGCCGTGTTAGTCTGTATTCGCAAAAAGAAAAGGAGGACTTGTGGCACCTTAGAGACTAACCAATTTATTTGAGCATAAGCTTTCGTGAGCAACAGCTCACTTCATCGGATGCAAGTGAGCTGTAGCTCATGAAAGCTCATGCTCAAATAAATTGGTTAGTCTCTAAGGTGCCACAAGTCCTCCTTTTCTTTTTGAGGTATACCTGTGTAAGCGCAGGTGCTGGAACTAGGCGTGCTGGAGGTGTTGCCACACCTTCTGGCTTGAAGAGGTTTCTATTATATCCAGGGTTTACAGTTTGGTTCAATGGCTCTCAGCACCCCCACTATACAAATGGTTCCTGCACCCCTGAGTGTAAGTCTGGAATAACTCATGCATCTGAAGAAGTGGCTTTTTACCTGCAAAAGCTTATGCCCAAATAAATCTGTTAGTCTTTAAGGTGCCAACGGACTCCTTGTTGTTTTTCTGGAATAACTGGAGTTCAATTGGTGTAAAATCAACATGAAATCAAAACAAAAAAAATTACATTTTCTGAGGAAAAGTATGTTTGCAATGCTTTATATTGTAAATCTCAGATGTATCATGTGCAGTGTTAGTCCACCTAGAAGAGAAGAGCATAATACTGCTAACAGCTGACGGAGATACTCATTTAGTTCAAATAGTAGTGTTGACCCATGACCTATCCTGGAAAGGTATGAGAGAGGCTTAAATCATATATGACATGTGTAAAATTGTTTGAATAAATAAGAGTGATTCCAATATAGCTCTAATCCAAGTAGGGGAACAGGCAATAGGAGTATTAACGTTAAGGTAGGCTTGGTAATAAAATGAGGCCTTATGGTTCGTTAGCATAAGCAGCATGAAGGCTTAGTATAAGTGAGTGACTTAGGGTTATAAGATTTAACAGGAAGAGCTTTGGCATAAATGAGTTAACCACAAGGAACAAAATAATAAAATCCTAACAAAATTCTAGGGTTTTTTTGGCAACATGTATCAGTTAGGCTAATCGCGTTGATGCATTGGAAATATTGATTATTCCATTGATGTAACTAGCTATGTCCACTATTGGAAGCCCAATTATAATTACTCGGCACATGAGAGCCAGGACAGTATTAAATATGATCACAAATATGATAATCTGTAAACAAAGGGTTATAAAAATTGATACATTGGTGTTTACCAGTGGGGGTATCAGACTGATGTAATAGGAACAAAGCCAAAACCATCACCACCACTTATGGTAACCACCACTAACTGATTTTGTCTATATCTGTTTTCATCAGTTCGTGATGCTGTATGCCAACTGTCTGGATTGCTTTACACTTTTTCATTCATGGTTCATTATTATGTATTGCTGGATGGATATGGCACTTGATTAAGGTTTTTAAGTCTCTGTGACCAACCAATCCAAAACTCAATAAATCTTCTTTAGAAGCCATCAGAATGATGAACCTGTTATTAGTGACTACTGCAAGTGTAATCTTCGGGTAGCCTAGAGGAGGGACTGGCAACCTTCGGCACATGGCCCATCAGGGTAATCCACTGGCAGGCTGTGCGACATTTTGTTTACATTGACCACCCGCAGGCACGACCCTCTGCAGGATCCAGTGGCCGTGGTCGCTGTTCCCGGTCAATGGGAGCTACGGGAAGTGGTGCGGGCCGCAGGGACGTGCTGACCACCACTTCCCACAGATCCCATTAGCCGGAAATGGCAAACCACAGCCAGTGGGAGTTGTGGGGGGCCGTGCCTGCGGCTGGTCAATGTAAACGAAATGTCTCGTGGCCCCCCCAGTGGAGTATCCTGATGGGCTGCGTGCCGAAGATTGCTGACCCCTAGGCTAGAGTTCACGTCGCTGCCCTTCTCCAGTGCCTCCAAAAACCCAACTCTCATAACAAAAAAGCACATGTAGATCCAGAATTCAGTAACTTAGGATTTTCAGCAAGGATTGCACAGAATCAAACTCCCCACAATCAAGTCCAAAACGAACAAAAGGCATGGACTTAATTCTTAAGTATGAACTTTATAGAATCTTACGATAAAGCAACATAGTAAATAAATATATAATTTCATTTTTACAATGGAACATGGCTACTTTATAAGCCGCATACATTGTCTTCAGTTATGCATAAACATAAACAACGGAAATAAATTATATCTAAACAGGTCAGTCCCCACAGAAACAGTGAAAAGAAACTCAGAAGCTTAAGTTAAGTTCATCTAAGTCTCAGTTACACCAAAAATCTATACAGTCTGCTGCATGAGAAACACTGCAACAATATCTTCTCTCCTATGGCTTACAGAAACCTCGAAATGGAATCCGTGCACACTCTTCCTCTGCTGAAATCACTCAGTTAGCTAGTTTACCAATCACTCAGTTTAAGTATACAGATAAAAAGCTCTGTTACAAGAAAAAACACAACACTAAGAATAGCAAAATTCTTTCCCCATCATCACATTCAAATAAGAGAAAAGTTGGTGAATTATACTAATTGAGACAAGTTAACTAAAACAGTTTGGCTAAAATCAAGCATTCCAAATTTACAATTAAAATGGAAGAAATTAGTTTTTCCTCCCAATTTCCCCTTTCTATAATTAACACTACCAGGGCTTCCCTGTTGGAAAGTTAATATAACTAACCTATTCCAAAATGTGTCAGTTAGGGAAACAAGCCTGCTTTCTGCTCCTGTGGTTCAGCTTCTCCCAACCCACACAGGGCACATGGTCTTTTGTAAAGCAGCTGCCCTGACTGCCCTCATGGAGTCTGATCCCAGCCACAGGGAACCTATTGCGTATATCCAAAACTACCACACCCAATTCCAGAAACTTCTGAGAGTTGAGTGCTAATTGTGTATCATCCTAGTAACAGTGACCCAGACACAACTCATTTCATTCTTAACCTCCCCTTCCCCCGCCCACAGTTCTCTTAAAGAGGTATCTCCCTCTTAGGCATGTGGATCACACAAGTTTGCACTCTAACTTTATTCAAGGCTAATGAACAGATCTATCCTATACAACTGAAGGTCCCAGGTCTAAACCCCAGTGGGCAGGGGCTCTGGAGCATCATATTAAGTGGTGGGGGGGAAATCACAGATTTTCCCCTGTTGCCTGACCTTTCTCTTCTCCTGTAAGCTGCTCTTTTACCACCACCAACCTGACTGCCTGGCCAGTAAGCCCCTATTCCTACCACCTCCAAATCTGAGGGAGTCGCATTGTGACCTTTCTGTGGGGTCACAGAAAGACTCATATTTGGGCTGTCCAGAAAGTGTTTGGGCCATGGCCCAGATGGCCCCTTGTTCTCTGCGGCCTATCCCTTGTTTCATAAGCTGAGCCCCTCTGCAGGGCAACTTGTTTCAATTAATATTTATTGTCAAAGTGAAATTACTTGACTTTTTCCTCTCAAAAATGTGATCAAAATCAATATATTCCTGCAAAATATTAGGATTTTGATTAAACTGAATTTTTCTTCAAAAACCTTCCAATGATTTTTTTGGGCCGTCTCTACCGAGAGCTTCCTCTAGGTTTTACTCTCTCAGCTGAAGATTGGTACACTTTCTCTCATCAAGGGAACAAAGTTTTTTTTCTGAAAATTTCAGCAAAAAGGGTGCAACTATCTTCAAGCACAGAAGGGAAAAAAAATGAAGCTATTCCTGCTGAAAGATATTTGGGACTTTTCTTTTGAACTGGTTTGGTACCTCAGTGGAAAGTGATGGAAACTCAATGCGGTAGGTACAATTTTGTATTGAAGTACTACATAGATTGATATTCTGAAAAGTGATTGTATAAAAATGGTACCTTCCTATTCCATAGATTTATTTTTCCTATACTGAGTCATCTTTATTTCTTTTCATAACAGCAATAAGTTTCTGTGGCTTTCTATTCCTTTTAGTTCTACAGAGACAGCGCAGCCAAGGTTGCTTCTTGACAAGACACATTCATAGTAGCAATTCACCACAATTTAGCTCCGTTAATTTATAGCAAGGCAGGCCTCTGGCATTTTCACCATCATGCCACCTAACATGACAGTATGGGTGTGTTGTCAGTGTGGGGTATTGTGGGATGTCTTCTGAAAGACAGTAACAGATGATGTTAGCAACACACAGTCTATGTTAACTACATCAATACTGTGTTAACTACATCAGTATTGATGCTTCCCCTCTTGTGGAGGTAGAGTTATTAAGTTGGCATAGCCAGGCAGTTACGTCGGTGGTCCAGACAAGGTCTGAGAAAGCATGACCGTGTTCTGTTCTTTTGTATGCATCATCCATAGAATTGTTTTCTTTAGTTCTCATCAGATACATGCCAATGGCACTATAGTTTCTCAGGTCTCAGGCAGGGCACATTTTGCCTGTAGGACCATGTTACTGCTGTTTTATGAGAGAAAGAAAGGGTCCAGATTGGGTTACAGAGCTGGCAGTAAGGAAAATATATATTTTCCTGTTACCTAAACACATTTGATTTAGGATCATTTCATGACAATAAACATGGGGCCACACAATGCAAATTTCACAGAGGCTTTTTTTCCAGAGTAGATCTGCTCTTTAAGATAAAAAAATGGGAATCTGGATTCCTGAGTTCTTTTGCCAGCTCTGCCAGAGGTGACATGTGTTGAGTGATGCCACAGAGGGCAGAATTTGATTCATGGCTTTGAGCTGAACTGCGCTCTAGAGGAGGTGGTAGATGGTAGGGAATGGGACCTTTTCTAATTCTGGATTCATGCAGAAGTGACTGAGAGATGAGGCTGTGTTCCAGAGTTCAATAGGTCTTGTCTAGATGAACATTAGTTAGGGCCTGTCTACACTACAAAATTAAGTTAACCTAACTTACATCGGCATACAGCCGCAGCCGTAAGTATGTTGCTTGTGCATGTCTACACTTGCTCCTTGTGTCGGTGATGTGTGTCCTCACCCGAAGCACATATGTGGATTGTGTTGTCAGTGTGGGGCTGTCAAGGTTCCTCCCCCACTCTGAACTCTAGGGTACAGATGTGGGGACCTGCATGAAAAACCTCCTAAGCTTATCTTTACCAGCTTAGGTCAAAACTTCCCCAAGGTACAAAATATTCCACCCGTTGTCCTTGGACTGGCTGCTACCACCACCAAACTAATACTGGTTACTGGGGAAGAGCTGTTTGGACGCGTCCTTCCCCCCAAAATACTTCCCAAAACCTTGCACCCCACTTCCTGGACAAGGTTTGGTAAAAAGCCTCACCAATTTGCCTAGGTGACTACAGACCCAGACCCTTGGATCTTAAGAACAATGAACAATCCTCCCAACACTTGCACCCCCCCTTTCCTGGGAAATGTTGGATAAAAAGCCTCACCAATTTGCATAGGTGACCACAGACCCAAACCCTTGAATCTGAGAACAATGAAAAAGCATTCAGTTTCTTACAAGAAGACTTTTAATAAAAATAGAAGTAAATAGAAATGAAGAAATCCCCCCTGTAAAATCAGGATGGTAGCTATCTTACAGGGTAATTAGATTCAAAAACATAGAGAACCCCTCTAGGCAAAACCTTAAGTTACAAAAAAGATACACAGACAGAAATAGTTATTCTATTCAGCACAATTCTTTTCTCAGCCATTTAAAGAAATCATAATCTAACACATACCTAGCTAGATTACTTACTAAAAGTTCTAAGACTCTATTCCTGGTCTATCCCCGGTAAAGACCAGCATATAGACAGACACAGACCCTTTGTTTCTCTCCCTCCTCCCAGCTTTTGAAAGTATCTTGTCTCCTCATTGGTCATTTTGGTCAGGTGCCAGCGAGGTTACCTTTAGCTTCTTAACCCTTTACAGGTGAGAGGAGCTTTCCCCTGGCCAGGAGGGATTTCAAAGGGGTTTACCCTTCCCTTTATATTTATGACAGGGGCATTGTGGGATGGCTTCTGAAAGACAGTAATAGATGATGTTAGTAACACACAGTCTATGTTAACTACATCAATACTGCGTTAACTACATCAATATTGACCCTCCACCTCTTGTGGAGGTAGAGTTATTAAATTGCATAGCCAGGCAGTTACGTTGGTCAGAGCAAAATTTTACTGTAATCACTTACATAGGTAGGTTGATATAAGATGCCTTGCATCGACCTAACTCTGTAGTGTAGACCAGGCTTCAGTGGAAAACCTGCCCTAGTTTATCATGGATTAACTGTCCCGGTATACCCTGATGGCGTGCATGAACATTACGTTAGGTATTCTGGTCTAGTTCTCTTTGAAACGTGATTAGCTCAAAGTGTGCTAATGAACTGTTGATGAGTGCCGGTGGTGTACACACCAACAGTTAGTCCACAGCAGACTAATGCAGGCTAGATTCATACCCCAGCTTGCTGCAAACTAATTGTTCACATAAACAAGCCCAGAGTCTCTACCCCATAAAGCTCAATAGCTAAGGAGAAACAAGAACATTTGATGGTCTTGAGAATGCAAAATTACTGACAGTCTGAAGTGATATCAGATTCTGCCACGCTTTGCTCATGTTGGTTAGTGTACAAGTAATCATAATGATTCAGTGGGGCTACTCAGAGTAATCTCAATCCATTTAGCTTATCCAAAAAAAAATGGGTGATTTGATCGTGGTGTATAATTACTGTCTCAGGAGGGGATGAGGAGATGAGCACCTATTAAAGGTCTCTAATCTAGCAGAGAAAGGCAAAACAAGAACCAATGGACGGAAGTTAAAGACAGACATTCAAATTAGAAATAAGGCACATTTTTATAACAATGGTGATTAATGTTTGGAACAAACCACTGAAGAAAGTGACAGATTCTCTCTCTTGATGTCTTACAATCAAGATCGCATGTCTTTCTGGAAGACATGGTCTAGCATAAAGGAAGTTACTGGGCTCAATACAGGGGTAACTGATTGAAATTCCAAGGCCTATGGTATACAAGAAGTCAAAGTAGATGATCTAATGGTCCTTTATGGCCTTAAAAAAAACTATGAATCTCTGGAATAAGGTACTACTTGTCACACGTTCATTGTAACTGTACCTTTATTTTCCCCTCTGTGGTCCCTTAACATTTCATACTTCCTTTTGTCACCTATGTTGGACACAGACCCGTGTCTCTCCCACTTCTGAGCAGTGTTTTAAGGATGCACCAGTTCTCCTGCCGTCCACTGTGATACCTTCAGCAAGCCAGTCTGCCAAAAGGTGAGCCCCTCTACACTGCTGTCTCTGAAGATAATAACAGTGTTTTCACCAGTGACCACTAAGCTCTCTCTCAGCAGAGTATGTTTATTTTAAGGACAAAAAAGCATAAAGAGAAAATATTCAAACAAAAACAATAAAATTCCTGCGTAGTCACTAAACATACCAGGACTCATCCATCAGTCTTATGAGTCCTAGTAAATCTGAATCTTTCCAACCTTACAGCAAGTGTTGGGGTCTCCCCAGGATGCAAGAGCCTGTTTGTTGAATCAAAAGGAAGACCCCCAAGTGTCCCCAAACTCAGACTTTATATCACAAGATCTGTCTCTCTCCTTTGTCTCTCATCTCTGACTGCCCTAAACCAGTATTTGCAAACCATGCTAGTATTTCTCTTGAACCGTTTACAATCTCCAGGACTGTAATAATCACCCTAGATGTTTTCAGTTCCTAGAGAAGCTGTGGTTACCCTGTCCCTATGGAATTGCATCCAATCTTGGCCCACAATAATCCATGAAAGTCAAACTTCATACAGTATGTTCTCCAAAGTCATTGCAAGTGGCTGCAATACCTATCATGCTATTCACCTTGAGTAAGGGTTGAAGAATCAGTGCCTTTAATGGGATTTGGGAGGCTGAATTTTCACACATGCATCATGCAGCAGTAAGGCTTGTTCCAATTCCAAGACATGGTAGAGCTGATTACATGCCTACCTACAACAGAGAGGGCTATCTACATGGATCATAGAATCATAGAATCATAGAATATCAGGGTTGGAAGGGACCTCAGGAGGTCATCTAGTCCAACCCCCTGCTCAAAGCAGGATATGCAAATATGAATCATCCTGAGCTAAGATTAATACTTTAATTAAATATTTCAATTAAGTCAGCCTATTTGCTCATTAATTTAATTATGCAGCATATCACAGGAATATGATTTTCAGGCCATATATACCATTTAACAGGAAAGCCTGCAATTTTGTTTGACTCAAGAAATGTGTTTGAATTGTTTTAAGAACATGGCATGAAATACCAGCGAGAAGGGGACTGGGAAGAGAGAGAAAAGTAATGGTGTAACCCCAGGGATGATTCTGACCTATTATGACTGTCTTAATACTGCCAAAGATTAGGAGCTGACAGTTTTTGATTGTTTGATAAATGCTTCTAAGGGAAGTAGTTTGTGCTAATATCTCAAACTATTTGAGCTATTCGAACCTGGGCTCTATACCTAGCTATGCCACTGACCTGCTGTGTGACCCAGGGCAGGGGAAAGGATAGCTCAGTGGTTTGAGCATTGGACTGCACCCAGAGTTGGGAGTTCAACCCTTGAGGAGTCCATTTAGGGATTTGGAGCAAAAACTGGGGATTGGTCGTGCTTAGACCAGGGGGTTGGAGTAGATACCTTCCTGAGGTCACTTCCAACCATGATATTCTAAGGCACTTCACCATGATTATGTCTGTTTCCATCCCACCCTTTGTCTGTCTTGTCTATTTTTTTTTGGTAAATTCTTCTGGGCAGGGACCGCTTTTTACTCTACGTTTGTACAGAATCTAAAACAATGGGACATAATCTCATTTGGAGCCTTTAGGCACTACCAGAATACAAATAATAACACTCTAAGATATACGGTAGTTGAATAAACCGTGCCATCTATGAAGAGTTAAAAGCAATCTGGAGAGTCTCAGGAAACCACCAAGCCTAACTTGAAGTAGTTGGCTTCCTCATAGCGGTTTGATTTATGGACAAGCCCTACAGAATTTAATAGTAAGTGATAACTTTTTCATAGATTAATTGGAAACCATCTGTGGGGCAGTGTGTCGGTGCAATGGTATCCCTGCTGGCCAGGCGTGGAGCAGCCTCTGGGCTCACATAGCCTAGTGGGGCTGTCAGTCTATGTCTGATGCCCAGGCATCTGAAAACCCTTTCTTTATTCCCAAGTCCAGCAGGGAATTGGTAGGGGAATCCAAACCTGCCCACTCCACTGAGTTCCAGCTCCGGGCCCTCAAGCTAGATAAGCAGGATCAGGGTTCTTTGACTCTGAGAGTGCCGTAAGATCCTTCCTACCTTCCCCTGGATCTCTGCAGGCTCTCCAACCTCTCGGTCAGTTTTTCATCTTCTGGACTGTTGTCATTGGGTGACTCTTCAGTTGCTTACTGCCAGGAGCTCCTTCCTCCACCCTGCTTACTCCTCTGGTAGCCACCCCACCTCTCAGCTTCCCAACCCTTTTATCCTCCCAACTGCTCCAAGACTGCCAATCAGCAGTGGCTGGCAGTGTCTGTATTAACCCTTTGGATGCTGGGCTAGCATGGGTCACAAACATGCCATGACACCATCCCACAGAGTTTAATAGAGAATCAGATCTATGCTATAGAATTCTGTACGATGCTTAAAACATTTACAGAATAGAAATTATTCTCTACTGAATGCTATAGATTTTAGAATAATTGCTATGGAACTACATTGCTTTCTTCCCTATTAAATTCTACAGGACTTTTCCATAAGGACTCTGGGAAGGGGATCCTATATATTTCCAAGGCATTAATAGCTTTTTAGTTTTTTAGTTTGTTTTCTTTAAGTACAGAGAATACCAGATACCCTTTGATATAAGGCTAATGTATCCAAGCTCCATAAGAGCTAAATCATACCATAAAAAGCTCGCAGACTTACCTCATAAACATACCTTGATAGATCTAAGAGAATATTACTGTACTGAAGTTTTTAAAGATATTCCTGGCTTGTATTTGACATGACGTTGCCATGATTAGACATGATTTATCCATCCAAGGAGAGACAGGGGTTAATTTGTGAAATGATAAATGAGCAATTAATGAATCTGTTCAGACACATTTGCAAAACTGGAAGAATCACATTAAATCAAGCACACGGTTTCAGGAGAGCAGTTCAAAATATTATAAGCATAGAAACCACATATAGACCAGTTTGTATATACAGTATATGTATCTAAAAGCAGATGGGTCTGCACTAGCAAGTGTCATTGCAACACCAGCGATGGGGCAGGGGGAAGAGCTAAATCTGCTGTTTGACAAGCAGTTCTATTAATGCTAAGATATTAGACATTTTTCATTAGTTTATATAACTTCCTTTTTTCTGATAGTGAGACCATTAGCTCTAATTGGCAAATTAACAAGATCACCCTGTCGACTATTCCTATGTGGTATACGCTGTCTCTCAACCTGCTATGTCATCCTATTAAATTATTGTTTTGTGCCTAAAGTATGTTGGTCCTAATTCTGTTTGAATGTTGGGAATAATCTGCTGAGGAAGCATGGTCAAAAGGAATGAGCACAGCTGGGAGTTTGGAGCTCTTGAGTTCTTATCTTGGCTCTACCTCTGATTCACTAACTCCTTGGGAGTCACTTCACTTCTGTGTCTCCGTTTCTCTGGTAATATGGAGATAACAGATCCTTTGCTAACTCACGTGGGCACCATGAGAATTTGTCACAGTGGTCATACAGCACTTTGAACAGGCAAGGTGCTGCATAAGTATTGAGCATTATTACTATTTGAATTACTCATTTTTTTCTTTTTTTCATAATTTAGTCTCTATTTATTTTCTATGTTGAAACCCTGGTCAAAAGGAACAAGCACAGCTGATGGAGACCCTGGAGTTTTTCACCTTCCTCTGCAGCATGGAGCACAGGTCTCTTGCAGGTTTAAACTAATATAAATGGTGGATTCTCTGTAACTTGAAGTCTTTAAACCATGATATGAGGACTTCAGGAACTCAGCAAGAGGTTTTGGGTCTATTACAGGAGTGCATTGGAGAGATTCTGTGGCCTGCAATATACAGGAGGTCAGACTAGATGATCATGATGGTCCCTTCTGACCATAGAGTCTATGAATCCTGAAGAGATTGTTAGAACCATCATCATCATTGCTAATTCATGTTTATCCTTCTGTGTTCTAATGATTCTGTAAATCTCTATATTGACTTCTACTGATGTCAATGGAAAGACTTTCATTTACATACATGGGTGTTGGATCAGGCCCTTGGCGTGTCACTCTGGTTGTCCTTTGAATTATGTCTTGTAAAAGTAATTTCATCCATCTTGTTTTTCACAAATTTCCTATCCAGCCCTGAAACCCAAACCAAACTGGACCATTTTGAAGTCTGAAAAATGTTCAGTTACCATTTTTCTCAAGTTTCTCATCTCATACTGGTTCAGGGCAAAAGTAGCACAATACCATGGCCAACTTTTTCTTGCGGTATTTCCAGGCCACCTAGAACCAATAAGTTATGGCAATTTTGCAGTCTGCTACACTGTCTCCAGACCAAAGAAAAGTTTTGATAAGCTTCACACCAGCAAGAAAATGTACCAATTGAGCCCATATAGGGAAAGGCAGAGAGGATGGCTTACACTTTAATCCTGCACATTCTTATGCATGTGAAAAGTCTCACTTAATTCAGTGGGACTACTCATCTGTATAAAGTTAATCATGTGTGCTTTTCTAGGATTTAAAGCACCAGTAGTCTAAGCCATGGGTATGAACTACCTAGACTCTCTGGTAAATATTCCATTAGGGTTGCTTCAGCACATCATGCTTTTGAGGCAGTTAAACTGAGTTCTCTTCTGTTTATTGAGTGTGGGTGTGTCACTGACTTCCGATGTGGCCCTTTGGGTGGTCACTGCTGCCCCTGACAGTTCCTCCTTAGTTTGTCCCTTGTCAGGACAGTTCTTTGACTCCGATCTTTGGCTGAGACTAAAAGTGTGCCTTAATCTCTGAGCTGTGCTCAGGGAGGCCACCTGGAGCACACATGTTGCCCCTTTGCTGTCCCAGGCCTTTCTGTCTCCCCCTCATTTGCTGCACTCTCTCTTTTATAGTAGACCTTGTTTCTCCCATTGGGTACAACTGTGAGTGCCTGCCTCCATGACTGGAGCTCTGGCAGCTGTGTGTGAGTGTGGTTGAGCTGTTTGTCTGCAGACAGGAAAGGCTCCCCTGCACCGCCTGCCTAATGTCAGCATGGGGTTTGTAGACCCACTACAGGGTCTTTCAAAAGCAATTAAAAATCTTAAATGCTTGATATAGAAGTTAAATATCCCAGGAGACTTCCAAAAGTCAGTCGGGGGGGTTGTCCCAATGGCCTTTGTTAAACTTTCCTCTCTTGCAGTGCGGCTGCTATGTGCCAGTTGTTTATCTGGCTCATGCCATCCTCCACGGAGATGACACAATTTTGGTGACTGTATGTGGAGAGGTAAAGAGCTAGGAGTTGACAGGTGTCATGAAGTATGAACTAAATGATAAACATTCTGGCATAAACCTAGCATTTCCTCTTCCATTCTTACTCTAACCTAAAAATGGTGCCGATAAATCTCTATGATAGTTATAATGGTCATAATATACTTTAATTCTTAATAAAATTATTTAAATGGCTTTTGGTTTCACCTTGTTAGCAAGTAATAAAGTTTGACATCCTTACCTGGATTTGTAGTGATTCCTCCACAGAATTCACATCCTATGAATTTTTCACTTGCTTCATGTGACACTTACTATATCATCTCCTTAGGAATAAACACAAACAAACGACAACAAAAACAAGAGTAAAAATAGTTTAAGGCTGTAGCTGCTTGACTGCCTAATTTAAAGGGCCAGTTTCTTGAAAAGCAAGTTGGGGGAAAAGTTCCTATAATGGCTACGCTGCAGAGAGAAGTAGTAGTAGGTAGTTACAGAGGATGAAGTTGCTCTTGAAAGAGCTGTTTCTCTATGCCGCTTCTATATCACGTTTCGTATGTGTTTCTTGATGGATTTAGTTCTCTTTCTTTGCATGTCTCTGCTTTTGTAAATATCTTCAGTGTCACTTTCATAGTTGGCATTAGCACTTTATTTGTTCTTTAGATGCGACAGTTTGCCAGTTTATTTTTTAAGAATTTATCTTTACAGCCTTCTTGTGAAGGGGAAAATCCTCCCTCCTTTCTGTACTTTGGTTACTTGAAGTAGCTGTTTCTGCATTGACAAAGGTTGAGCCGATTGTCTACTATTGCACTGTGGAAGGTTCACTGCTTTTATAATCCTTAGTATCACTGGTTTGTGAGCCCCTTCAACCTTTATTTTACCAGGGCAATTTCTATGGGATTGGTCCTTTCTGAGCCTCGATATTCTTGTTATCAGACCAGGCACTTTGCCATTAGCACCCATTTTCCCACTGTCTTTTTTCACTTTGAAGAGAGAGTGAAACTGTGCTCTTCAGAAACACTACAGACTGTGCTTGCCCTAATAGGCCATCAGATCCAATTCAGATTACATAAAACGAAGAAATTATTTATTGTTAAGTACTGTGCACAAAATAAAAACACAGAGAATGAAACAGGCTTGATCTTTGTAGGAAAGGAACAGTATTTAAGTTATTCAGAGTGTGATTGTATTATTGAGATACAGAATATGGTCTTTGCTGACTCACTACTCAGATTTATGGGCCACATTAACCATTGGTGCAACTCCATTAACTTCAATGGCATCAGACATGGCTTCGGGAACCCAAGCCTGCAATCGCTGTGCTTGCATGCGATGAAGTCAATGGAGATTCATGCAGATGCAGGGATTCACTGGTGCAGAGCTTATTGCATGAGTGGGGGCAAATGGACAGAAGCAGATACTACTCCATTGGAAGTCTACAGCTGTTTATTTCACTGTTGAAGCCAACTCATCAGCTTGTAAGGAAGTCACACACCCTCATTCTAGGTCTGAATTTGGCACAAGGTATTAACTGATACATGCTCTTACTTGGTAGAGTAACTATTATTTATATTGCTTTAGATCCACTGGCTACAAGCAAGACGAGGGCTTTGTTACTGATTCTGGCACTGTTGAAGTCAATGGGAGTTTTACCAGTGAGAGCAGAACCAAGCTCCTGGGGCTTGATCTCACTCCCAACAAATGCTATACTATGTACGCATGCGTGTGATCCCTGGTGAAACTCTTGAATTTTTGTACTCACACTCTCTTCCATGCTCTGTGTAAAATCTGAGAGAGAGAGAAAAAAGCATCCCATTGTATGTTTGCATGGATTATTTTCCAGGTGAAGTGTTGATTTTGTATGCTGTCTAAATAAAATCTACTGAGAAGTGACCCAAAGTGTGGTAAGGAGACAGACTTAGTAACCTTTCGTTCTGTGGGAAATTTTGATTCTAATTCAAATGAATTTTTGTTTAAATGTCTGACTGTCCGGCAGAACAAAAATTCCTGCTCCTGACAAGCTCTAGTTAGAAGCAATTCCAAATGTCCTTTTACGATTGAGACAGGCAACATTAACTGTAGGCTCTGCTACATGAACTGCCTGTCATAATCAGAATAGCTATATGTGTGACAGTAAGACTGTTTGACTGCCAAGCAACAGGTAGCAGCTGATGTTACCGGCATAGATGTGGTCCAGCTTGTCCAGGATCCCGTCTCCATCAGTGGTCAACACCACATGATTTGGAGCAAGGTCTGAGAAACCCACCCATTGGCAATCATGGAACAATCTGCTGAGAGGGGAAGTACTTTACACCAGTCTGCTAGTAGTTGGATTATGCCTTGAAGTATGACAGGCTGTACACCTGCCAATATATTTTTTTCTTTTTAAAAGTCCTACTAATGGAACTTTGAATATTCCTGTTAGAATCAAGGATGCCCAAACCCCACAGGATCAGGCCCTAGGATATTGAAAATACCATTATTTCCTAGAACGTATAATGAAGTACTAGCAAAAAGAAATAAATAATTGTCGAATTGCCGGTTTTGTGGCACTCATGGGCAGCTTGAATAGCTATTTTAATAATCCTTCTCTCTGCAGCAATGTGACTGCAGACATGGAATATAAAAGTAGCATTAATGGCACTGTCCTTTCCTTTTAATCTCAAGAAAGACTGGGGGTGGGGGGGGGGGGGATCATTGTCAGCATTATGCCAGCGTATTTGATACAAATTAGGATTTAAGAATCTCATCCTGTGTTCCTGCTTAACAATGCAGTGGTTTGATTCACAGGCCAGGTCGTTTCTTTTCTCCCAGAAAGAAATAGACAACAGTGAAATTTTAAACATGGCATAATTTTAATTAAAAATGAGATATAAATGGATTAAATTTAATGCAGGTGAGTTTACTGAAAAGACCAAAAGGGAAAAAGCACATCAAATAACTTTCGAAAGAACCAAGCAATGTCTCACTGGATTTTATGTTTCCAGATGCTTAAGGCCCCTGCTGTCCACTAACTACCTTTGAAAAATATCGTTCCAAATTTCTGCTAATCCATCTGCCTGCTATTGCTAGTTTTGATGTCTCCCTTAAGAAATTTTAGATAAAGAAGAGGTACGGTTCATATTAAGGTTTATGAGCATCAAATTACCTTTCCATGGTCAGACCCAGATTGCCTTTACAACTTGGTCTGCTGTCCGTAAGAAGTGCCATTGCCCAGCTGCCTGACTGAAGCATATGGGCAATAGCTATTCATAAAAATGAAGAGCATTTTTATTATTGATCAGTTTCTTGGAGGGTAGCAAAAATTGTGCCGCATTCTATCGGTTTCGGCTCTTTGCTATGTGATATAAAATGTCACTGCTGCTTCTTTGCTTCATTCCTTCTTCCTCCCAGTGCTCCAAGTTAAGTGAACTTTACATGATATTTCACTTTAATGTAATATATGGCACACAGCAAAACCAAGCTGGGCCTTCAGTTTCCTTTTCTTTAACCTAACAAAGTATCCACGTCACATTTGTATGTATAAAATGTATATCAAAGAGAAAGCAGAGATCAGGCAGATGCCCCTATTAAAAATATGACAGAAATCTACAGTAATGGTCCCATGAGTCTCAAAAAATGCAGAAATACTGTTGCAAGATGTAGCAGTTGGGCCCATGACTGTGGAACGGGGTTGTTTACCTGGGGGGGTCTCAGACACACAGATGTTAAGGGGTTATGACCATCCTGCCCTTCCCATATAACTAAAGGAGATGGAGGGGTTCGGCAGAAGAGGCTGTGGGAACCACTGCTGTAAACTATGATAATAATTTTTTATAAGTGTAGCTAGGTGCCTGTTGTAATTAATAGAAGACTCCCATGAAACCCCATTGAATTTAGTGCATAGAGGGCCAAATCCTTTAAGCAGCTGAGTACCTCCTTGCAAGTACTGAGCAAATAAGGCTGCCAACAAAATGACAATTCACCCTTGCACAGCTATATCCAGCTCCAAAATATCAAAATATAGGCTGTTCTTTTTCCAGGAAAAAAAATTCGTTCCAAAGTACCACATTAGATCTCATGTTGTTTAATGTATTTGATAATGATCTGGAAAGAAGGGTGAGCAGCGAAACAATAAAATCTGCAGATGATACAAAATAATGCAGGTTAGTCGAATCCAGAGAGGACTCTGAAAAACTTCAGAAGGACCTAACTAAGCTAGGTGAAGAGACACAATGGCAAATGAAGTTCAGTGTCGATGAATGCAGTGAAAAGCACATTGGAGGGGGAAACGATTAGATGGCTCCTACTTCTGACAAGGTACTAAATTAATGGTATTGATTAGGGGTCTGGAACACATGACTTATGAGGAGAGCCTGAGGGAACTGGGATTGTTTATAGTCTGCAGAAGAGAAGAATGAGGGGGGATTTGATAGCTGCTTTCAACTACCTGAGAGGTGGTTCCAAAGAGGATGGTTCTAGACTATTCTCAGTGGTAGAAGAGAACAGGACAAGGAGTAATGGTCTCAAGTTGCAGTGGGGGAGGTTTAGGTTGGATATTAGGAAAAACCTTTTCACTAGGAGGGTGGTGAAACTCTGGAATGCGTTACCTAGGGAGGTGGTAGAATCTCCTTCCTTAGAAGTTTTTAAGGTCAGGCTTGACAAAGCCCTGGCTGGGATGATTTAATTGGGGAGTGGTCCTGCTTTGAGCAGGGGGTTGGACTAGATGACCTCCTGTCAAGGTTCCTCCCCCACTCTGAACTCTAGGGTACAGATGTGGGGACCTGCATGAAAAACCTCCTAAGCTTATCTTTACCAGCTTAGGTCAAAACTTCCCCAAGGTACAAAATATTCCACCCGTTGTCCTTGGACTGGCCGCTACCACCACCAAACTAATACTGGTTACTGGGGAAGAGCTGTTTGGACGCGTCCTTCCCCCCAAAATACTTCCCAAAACCTTGCACCCCACTTCCTGGACAAGGTTTGGTAAAAAGCCTCACCAATTTGCCTAGGTGACTACAGACCCAGACCCTTGGATCTTAAGAACAATGAACAATCCTCCCAACACTTGCACCCCCCCTTTCCTGGGAAATGTTGGATAAAAAGCCTCACCAATTTGCATAGGTGACCACAGACCCAAACCCTTGAATCTGAGAATAATGAAAAAGCATTCAGTTTCTTACAAGAAGACTTTTAATAAAAATAGAAGTAAATAGAAATGAAGAAATCCCCCCTGTAAAATCAGGATGGTAGATATCTTACAGGGTAATTAGATTCAAAAACATAGAGAACCCCTCTAGGCAAAACCTTAAGTTACAAAAAAAGATACACAGACAGAAATAGTTATTCTATTCAGCACAATTCTTTTCTCAGCCATTTAAAGAAATCATAATCTAACACATACCTAGCTAGATTACTTACTAAAAGTTCTAAGACTCCATTCCTGGTCTATCCCCAACAAAGACCAGCATATAGACAGACACAGACCCTTTGGTTCTCTCCCTCCTCCCAGCTTTTGAAAGTATCATGTCTCCTCATTGGTCATTTTGGTCAGGTGCCAGCGAGGTTACCTTTAGCTTCTTAACCCTTTACAGGTGAGAGGAGCTTTCCCCTGGCCAGGAGGGATTTCAAAGGGGTTTACCCTTCCCTTTATATTTTTGACACCTCCTGAGGTCCCTTCCAAACCTGATATTCTATGATTCTATGATTCAGGAAAGGGACGTGGGTGTCACTGCACACAGCTCATTGAAGACCTCTGCTCATTCTGCACCTATGTTCAAAAAAGGAGAACAAGATATCAAATGAATAAGGAACAGGGTGGAGAATAATATGGGAGAAAAAATATGTCGTTCTATATTTCAATCAGTACTGATCACACGTTTCAAAAAGATGATGAGGATGGTGAGGGAAATAGAAAAACCTCTCATATGAAGAGAGATTGAAAAGATTGTGACTATTTACCTTAGAAAAGAAATGAATAAGAGGGTACATGATAAAAGTATTAATGTATATGAATGGTATAAAATAGCAGATCAGGAGCTTCTGTTCTCCCTGTCGTATAGCACGAGAACAATCAAGGGAATTTAAAAGTGGCAAATTCAGAACTAATAAAAAGGAAATACTTTTTTCACACAACATGTAATTAGACTGTGAAACAAATTGCCCCAGGACATCATGGAGGTCAAGAATTTAACAAAATCCAAAGAGGGATTAGACAGATTCCAAGGCCAGAAGGGACCACTGTGAACATCTAGTTTGACCTCCTGCGCAGGCCATAGAATGTCCTTGAAATTTTTTGTGTAGATAACAAGAATATCCAGCATTAAACTAGCTCATGCTTAGAAAAGAACATAGGAAGGGAGACAAAACCTCATGGTGCAGATCTTAAACCAGTCTCTAACTACTAAAGATCAGGCTGAGACCTTCATGGGGGCGCAGATTATTCCACATCTGCCTACTTTGTGGGTTTCTTGCAGCTTCCTCTGAGGCATCCAGGCTGGCCAGGGCTGGAGAGAGGACCTGAACTAGAAGGGCCTTGGGTCTGACCCAGTATGGAAATTCCTATGTTCCAAAAGTAGTGAAATAACAATAAACTCCTGAAGTTAAATGTTTTATAATAATTCTTATATTCCATGAAGGTGACCAGATTTAATACTTCAGTAGTGAAATTCAAGTTTTTGGAGTACTTTATTCTAGTGTCAATACAATGTTTTTGTATTTCTTTTTTTTGTGCATTCTGAATTTCAAGACCCTAAATTTAGAGAAACTGCCTCATGACAGCTTGTCACCGCTGAGCATTTTGAAACATTTCCTGATTCACAAAACAGTGATACCACTTTGACTGAATTTCATTTTTTGTAATGATGAATTCACGCAAATATTTTGTGATGGAACATAATTACCTAGGTGATACATATGGTATGTCTTTATTAGCAGTATGCTTTGCTGGTACATCCACTTCTCCTCACTGGGCTGAGTCACAAAGGTATTCTTGTACTCTCGGAGCAGACTCATTCAAAAATTCTTATGTATTCCCTCATGAGAATTAATTTTTAAATGTTGGACAATTATAGACATTAACAGATTATAAAGCAAACACGCAGCTCTTTTCTTCATTCACCTTTTGTTTTCTTTTATGTTTCTCATTTATTTTCCACAATGTTTTCATAAACCCAGACTTTATAATGATGATATATATAAGAGCAGAGAGAGAAGGAGATTGGCCACTGCATCTAGAATCTGTGAAACTGATGCTGCCTTACTTCATTCCATCTGGACATGCCAATTATTCATGGTATGAGTGGCATTACCTGCAATCCATGGGATCCATGCCAGGTAACGTTTTAGAGCAGTTCATGAACGGTGAGCATGTCATGTACTATGTTCCAGGAATATGGAATTGTATATGGAATGACATGTACATTGAAACCATCTTCATGAGACATGGCACATGTGATCCAGGAACTTCTTGACACCAATGGGCAGAGGTCACAGGGATTCACAGGATTTACAAGGGATCCCTAGGGTCAGATATATGCATATTAGTTCACCAAAGAATGGCAGGATGGTCTCTACCAAGAGCCGTTAGGCCACTCATCATCATAATTATTGTGAAATATATGCAAGGATAATAATTAAGTTATTACTTATATTGAAAATTTTGTTCTTATGGTCTTGAAGGGAAGGCAAGTCACCAGGAGATGACATAGCTCAGACAAGAACCTTTCAGGCAGGAGATTAAAAAAAAAAACATTTATTTCCCTATCTGGTCACATGCATATTGTGTATTGTCCACTTCATAATGTAGGCCTTTTTGCACACTGAGCCAGATGCTGATCGAGAAATCTACAAGAAAGGAGTGTACAGGAAAAAACAGCCCTCAGGGGGCATCCTGCTTACCAATCAAGACAGTGGATTGTTCTGATGTATCTCAGGGTGCAAACAGACCCCTGGGATGTTTCACCAAGGAGGTAAGCTAGTGGAGGGACTTGTCTCATGAATGGAAGATCACAGCCATGCCTGGCTGTAAAATGTTGGAAGGACTTGGGGTTAGTGTTGCTCTACAAGACATGAAAGTATATAGTTAAGTAAGCTTCCATTCTAGAGTGAGGGTTACAATTTTATTTGATATGTAGCCATTTGTTTCCAATACTTCTACTTGCTATCACTTGTAAGTCTTTAGGATTGTTAAATAAACTTATATTTGTTTATACTATAAACATACCTAAATGCTGTGTGTGGAGTGAAGCAGTGATCTGAGGTGGAACTGGTGAGCTGGGGTGTATTGCTGCTTGGGAAGCAGGATGTATGTGAATACTGTGAGTGTCCAGTGGAACAGGGGCTGGATACTCCATGGAGATGCTTGGAGGGTTCAGGAGTTGGAGAGCATCTATCGCTAACCTGTAGAGACAGTGTGGGGCCTGTGTTGGCTGAGATGGAAGTGCTTGTGCTGTCTGTGCCTGATGGAGTCAGGGAGCTGACCTACAGCAGGCGCAGACAAGGCTCCACCACACTAAGGGAAGATGGTAGTGAAGTGCCTCACAACCCTGGGTACCCCAGGGAAGTGTCACACAATGGCCATAATTGCATCATTGAGAGTAACCTGAAACCAGAGATGCTCAGGACTTGGGTTATTAGCCTCCACGTGCACAGCTCACTGCTGGAAGACATTGCAAACATAAATGACATCAATGAGGCACAAATACAAGAACGCCACAAAGAAGAAGTCAAGGATTGCTGCAGATGCAAGGGACAGAGAAGCTATTAGTAAGAACGTAGAGCTGTTCATTGAACTCTTAGACCCCACTGAGCACCACAATGCAAAAGTAAACATTAACCCGTGGTAGAGTGGAACCACCATCCATCAGTGTAGACAACACACTTACAATTGGAATTTTCCAAATGCGAGAATTTGAACGAAGTTGAGACACAGCATTCTGTGACACAACACCAAAGACAGCAGAGACACTTGCAGTGGCAAAAAATGTATAGGTTTCAGAGTAACAGCCGTGTTAGTCTGTATTCGCAAAAAAGAAAAGGAGTACTTGTGGCACCTTAGAAACTAACCAATTTATTTGAGCATGAGCTTTCGTGAGCTACAGCTCACTTCATCGGATGCATGCCGTGGAAACTGCAGCAGACTTTATTTATACACAGAGAATATGAAAAAAATACTTCCTCCCACCCCACTGTCCTGCTGGTAATAGCTTATCTAAAGTGATCATCAGGTGGGCCATTTCCAGCACAAATCCAGGTTTTCTCACCCTCCACCCCCGCACACAAATTCACTCTCCTGCTGGTGATAGCCCATCCAAAGTGACAACTCTTTACACAATGTGCATGATAATTAAGTTGGGCCATTTCCTGCACAAATCCAGGTTCTCTCACCCCCTCACCCCCCTCCCAAAAACCACACACACAAACTCACTATCCTGCTGGTAATAGCTCATCCAAAGTGACCATTCTCCCTACAATGTGCATAATTAAGGTGGGCCATTTCCAGCACAAATCCAGGTTTTTAGTTCAACAAAGGTATTTGACACTGACCTTATCTATTTAAGAGTGATGGGCCTATAAGCAATGTTTACAAGAGGTTGACATCAAGAATGTTTTGTCACATGAGTTGGCTCCTGGACCAATGTCAATGTTCAGTGACTCTGGTGACAGGAGGATTGTTAAGGCTATGGCCTGGTCTTCACTATGGGGAGATTGATGCTGCTGCAATCGATGCAGTAGGGGTCGATTTAGCGGGTCTAGTGAAGACCTGCTAAATTGATGGCAGAGCGCTCTCCTGTTGACCCCAGTACTCCTCCTCTCTGAGAAGAGTAAGGGAAGTGACTGGAGAGTGTCTTCCATCAATGCTGTGCAGTGAAGACATCAAGGTAAGTCGACCTACGCTACATCAACTCCAGCTACGTCATTCATGTAGCTGGAGTAGCAAACATAGGTCCACTTACTCTGGTAGTAAAGACAATCCCTAATTCTAACCTAAAGAGTCAGCTTCTGACAGCAGTATCAACTAGACATACTTCACAAGAAGTCATGTGCATAGGCATTGATGTGTCCACAGTTCTTTGTGTAGTTCACTGACTAGCAAGTGATATCATCAAGAAAGTTGCGACCAGATTCAGAGTCTACACTGAACACAAGCTAGCAGCAGGTGATGTATACATGTATTGGACAGGTACAAAGACCTCCACGCAAAGAGTGTTGCAAGCTCTCGCAGAGCTATACCAAAGCTTATCTCCTTACTACCAACAACTGAAGCCTTTATAGAAAAATGTAAAAGCAGCACATCTTCAGGCATGCGTGTAGAAAAAGTGCTTTGGATCTAGAGGCACCACCACTTGATCCACGGCAGTATGAATGGATAGGCAATGGCAGTTCCAAGTCTCTATTTCCCAAAACTATACCAGACAATAAGAAAAGGAGTACTTGTGGCACCTTAGAGACTAACCAATTTATTTGAGCATAAGCTTTCGTGAGCTACAGCTCACTTCATCGGATGCATACTGTGGAAAGTATAGAAGATCTTTTTATACACACAAAGCATGAAAAAATGGGTGTTTACCACTACCAAAGGTTTTCTTTCCCCTCACCCCACAAAAGAGAAAACCTTTGGTAGTGGTAAACACCCATTTTTTCATGCTTTGTGTGTATAAAAAGATCTTCTATACTTTCCACAGTATGCATCCGATGAAGTGAGCTGTAGCTCACAAAAGCTTATGCTCAAATAAATTGATTAGTCTCTAAGGTGCCACAAGTACTCCTTTTCTTTTTGCGAATACAGACTAACATGGCTGTTACTCTGAAACCTGTACCAGACAATTCACTCTTGCTTTTCCAGATATTTTGAAGTTAATCAAGTGATGTACCTTGTAAATCTAAGCGATGTGGTTGTAATTGTGCCAAACTGTCACCTACCATATTCTGTCCATGCCCAGGAGGTGTGGTGTGTTGCAATGACCTGACAAAATCAGCTTTAGTGTTTGCAGCTGAAAATGACTATGGCAGGTAAATGGCTTGCATTATTTATATTAGGACACTCAGCTGTACTTTGAATGAGAAAGAACACTAGTAATCTTTTCTAATGGTTCCAAAATGAAGTATTTGGTTAACATTATTATGGTAATGTTGTTGATTATTTATATGTAATTTGTTGAATATTTTTCACATTAAAAAGAGTGCCATGGTTTCAAATGAAAACTGACGTTCATGCTATACCCCCAGCCTCCCTCCTCAGGTACCCTTATTATTCCAATACATATTGTTATTGATTGATATAGCAAATATTAAAGACATGCATTTCATGTATTAGAACTTTTCTCTGTTGATTTTGTATGCCCCAAATCATGCACACTCTGAGTGATAATGGAGGCAGGGTGAGAGGAAATCTCGATATTTCAAAATGCTAAACAGGAATAGCGTGCCATAGGGGAGATTCTTAAAATATATGGTCTTGACCTACAGAATTCACCAAAAAAAGTTTGTATGGAATGTTGCAGGGTGTGCGGAAACAGGAGCTGATTCAGCACCCTGTCACTCTAATACCCATTAGTGTATATTAAATGGGACCTACCTGGAAGACAGGCATTTGACACAAAGGGTTTCAATTTACTGAATAGAGCTACAGCTGAAGAGCTAACTGAAGGGGAAGCAAACCCAGCAGGGACAGGGTGTTGAATGAGCTTCTGACTCAGTACAGCCTGTTACATGGACCCTCAAGCAAGGTTGACCAGAGTGGCTGCTGGACTATAAAGCCATAGGCCCAGATTTCCCCGTAGATTGTGGTTTCTTTTTGCAGTACAGAGTATCAGTGACTCTAACTCACTTTTGGTCTTCTGATATTACCAACCTCTTTCCTGTGGTCCCTGTTCCTTCTCCAGCGTTCTGCCTTTCTAATATCACATTTTCCCCTCTTTTTGTATGCTATTTGGAAATGAACTATTAATGTCAGAGGATTTCTCCATTTTGTGAAGGTTTTATTGTTCATAATTCAAATTAATATGCTGTGAAAGAGAGGCTGGGGAGACAGGAGAGAGAAAGAAAGTTTGAGGAAGAGGCTTTAAAGAAAACGGTAGCAATTTATTATTTTACTTTAGGCATTAGGGGCCTGATTTGCCTCTCACACCAGTTACACCTGATTTATACCTGGGCACAGGGTGAATTGTATAGTTTATTTTAACCATTGAAGAAAATCTTATGCACTCTTTGATCCTTGTTTACACATGCTCATAGTGTGAGGCAGACATGTAGACACCAAGAGATTTTATAGAAGTATATTCTCCCCTGAACCATACCTTCCACGATGAACGGTGTAGTATTCTAACGGCAGCAGGGAGCCTCAGGTTCCAATGAAATTTTATTTAAAAAATGAATAAACAACATGATGGATGAAACTGTCTCTCTCTCTCCAGGGGTATGTCTACACTAAAAGCTTGCTGATGCAAGTTATACTGGCATAAAGCCACCACAGTTAGTATATCGCTTATGTGCATATATCCTTGGGTCCTTGTGCTGGCCCTGCGCATTCTCACCCAGAATGCTTGTTTTGATTCACAATGTGGTGCACCATGGCTAGGTATCCCAGTGTGCAACTTGCCACCATCCAGCACGCTGTGTTTTGGGAAGCTTTGGCAATATTTGGTGGGGCAGCAACAAGTCATGCTGGGGTGACTGGGACTGTGGGATCAAGTTCCCATTGTGCAACTTTCTCCACCCCATTATGCTATCTCTAGCCCATAATTTCTGCACCTATTTTGAAAAACCTGCATGGGACTTGTCACTGTCTTCCATCTCTGATAGAAGCATGAATCCTGCACAGTTCTGCACTGTTGTCATGCGTGTTGCAAGCACAGGACACCCAAGCTTCTGGTGTTTGTAGAGCTGCAAGAAGAGCACGAGGAACATGACAATTTGCTGGAGAGATGATTGCTATGGGACATGGTGGGAACCAATTCAAGGTTGTTGGTGCCATTCACAGAGCAGCTGCAAATGGTGGAGTGCCACTTGTTGGCCTGTGAAACAAGCACTGCCTGGTGGGATCACATCATAATTCAGTCTTGGGATGATGAGCAGTGGCTGCAGAACTTTTGGATGCACAAGGCCGCACACCTGAATCTGTGTGCCAAGCTCATCCCAGCCCTCCAGCACAGGGTTACCAAAATGACAGCTGCACTGAGACTGGAGAAGTGAGTGTTGATCGCACTTTGGAACCATGCAATGCTGGCTTGCTACTGGTCAGTGGGAAATCATGTTGAAGTTGGGAAATCCACTGCAGGGGTGGTCATCATGCAAGTATGCAGGCCCATTAATTGTGTTCTGTGATGCAGGACTGTGACTCTCAGAAATGTGCAGTACATAGTGGATGGATTTGCAGCAGTGGGGTTCCTGAAATACAATGGAGCGATAGACTGCACACACATCCTTATTTTGATACCAGACCACCTTGCCACAGAGTGCATCAACAGAGAGGGCTATTTGCTATGGTTATGCGAGCATTCGTGGGACACCTGGGATGCTGCACCGACATCAATGTTGGCTGGTCAGAAAGGGTGCATGACGCATGCGTCTTTAAGAACACAGGACTGTTCAGAAAGCTACAGCCAGGTATTTTCTTTCCCAACAGATGGATTACCATTGGCAATGTTGAAATGCCAGCAGCAATGCTGGCAAACCCAGGCTACCACTCACTCCCCTGGCTCAGAAAGCCATATATTGACCAACTCAACAGCACCAAGGAAAAATTCAACTACCGGCTCAGCTGGGGTAGCATGACAGTTGAATGTGATTCTGGTAGAGTGAAGGGCTGCTGGCATCATTCATACACGAGATTGGATCTCAGTGAGAAAAATATCCAAATGGCTATAGCTGCCTGCTGTGTGTGTTATTTGTGAAACAAAGGGGGTTAAAAGAAAAGGAGGACTTGTGGCACCTTGGAGACTAACAAATTTATTTGAGCATAAGCTTTCGTAAGGAAAGGGGGTTAAGTTGCCAGTGTGGAGGAGGTGCTGTTTGCTGAGTTTGAACAGCCAGACACAAAAGCTATCAGAAGATCTCAACGTGGAGCCATATGGCTCAGGGAGGCTTTGAAAGAGCACTTTGACAGCAAGCCACAGTACTGTGTTGTGGCATATTGTGCTTTACCTGGCCCTGCAGTTTGGGGGCCTGTTAGGAACTGTGTGGTGCTTGGTGCACATATATGACTATAACACTGTCAATGCACCTGTTAATTTTGTGGTACTTGCTGCACGTTTAAGTCGATTACAATATGTTTGTCACTAATCCTGTCACGGTGTACAATAATAAGGGAGTGCTTTCACGACCATTAGGCATTCTGCAGCATAAGTTGGGAACAAATAAAGATGGATTATTTTCCAAAGAATTGAGTTTTATTGAGTAACAAAAACACTTCTAAAAATGCTGTGTAAGTTAAAAGCAAATACATAAAACCCTTAATAAATGTATGGAAGAGAGCTTAAAGAAGGGAATGGAACATTCATGTCCCTTTTGGCTACACAAATATCAATGATGGCCTTTACATGTCAGTCTGTGTGATGCTCTAGTTGTCCTTACTGTCCCCCAGCATGGATTGGTAGAGGTAGAGATGCCACATATAATATTGAGGGGGGTGTAGGGAGGTGGAGTTCTCCATGGACTGAAAAGGGATGTGAGCCCATATCTGTTACACCTGTAGGTCCACAAGAGGCTGTAGCACCTGTGTTTGCTGTTAGAGAAGCTCCATTATCTCCTGGTGAATCTCCCTCTCTTTTTCCTGCTGGGGCTCCTGGGTCTTTCTCCTGACTACTCTTTCCTTGTCCATACACTCCAAAATATTCATCCTCCAGTGCCCCTGTTCACAGTCTCATGCAGCACTGGCTTGCAGGATCTCACTGAACATGTCGCTTAAGCTTTCCAGAGGTGTGGAGGGAGAACCCCTCAAGTCTGCATCAGCAGCACCTATCAATAAAACACACAGAGGTACCCTTGTCAGTATAGTTACAATGGAAAGCAAAAGTTCACATCCAGAACTCCCTCCCTTGCTCTCCTAAAGTTTTGAACAAGACACACTTATTGCCACTTCTACTTCAGAGGGCTTGTGTAGGACACCATTCACAGCACCAGCCTTGGTGAGTATGCCCCCCCGGGGTGAGGGAAATGAGGAGGGAATTGCTCCCTTGCATGAAACTATGAGTATAGAGCAATGAAACTGCATGCTGGTAGCATTTCCTACAGGCAGTGGTGATTCTAGCTGATATCTCACTCCTGAGGGTAACAGGCATAGAGAGCACAGCTGCTGCTGGCATCCTGAAGCCATCCGGGCCCATATGCTGCTACCCTGTGTATTGCAGTGGTGCCTGCCAAAGTTATTACCAGCTGGCGTTGGTAAGTGTCCTACTGTGGAGGAAGAAATAAGGCTGCCCGCCCTAGAAACATTTGGAAGAGGTTTGCAGAGTACGCCCATGAACATTTTATGGAGATCTCTCAGGAGGATTCAAGGGACATCCCTGTGTACATTGACAAACTTCTTCGAGTGCCCCCCCCACCTAACCTTATGAAATGAAAAGCAGATAAAAATTCTACCTCTTTTTGTTGTATCATTTCCTCTTTTAGAGCAACTACATTAATGAAAGGTCAGCAGCTGTTTCCTGCTAAGTTGGGGGTGCCATCACTGAAATGGGAAATACATTTACAGCGACTCAAGGCTCCTTCCCCTGCATCGGGCTCCCCCAGGCTTGACTGCCAGAACTGACCGGACTGGGGTGGAGTCTCAAATAGGTCTTTTCTGGCCACATAGCTGGACACCGCCCCCCCTCTGCAGTCGTATGCCCCCCCATCCTTCTCTGCTTTTTGTTCCATCTCTCATCCATACTGTTCACCCTAGAGGTCTATACCTTGGGTGCCTTGGTGGTATCAACAGTGAAATAATGAAATAGTGTTTCCTGATATCCAACCTAGACCTCCCTCACTGCAACTTGAGAACATTGCTTCTTGTTCTGTCATCTACCACCACTGAGAACAGCCTAGCTCCAAACTCTTTGGAACCCCGCTTCAGGTAGTTGAAGGCTGCTATCAAATCCCCCCTCACTCTTCTCTTCTGCAGACTAAATAACCCCAGTTCCCTTAGCCTCTCCTCATAAGTCATGTGCCCCTGCACCCTAATCATTTTTGTTGCCCTCCGCTGGAGTCTCTCCAACTTTTCCAGGTCCCTTCTGTAGTGGAGGAACCAGTGGTGTGAAGCATGTTGATGATGTCTCCACCATGTATGCCATGCAGCTCTTTGTAAATGTGGCAGGTCTGCGGCACAGCAACAGAATGACTCTTCGCCTCCCTGGCCTTCTGGTATGTCTGCCGCATCTCCTTAACTTTCTCATGGCGCTGCTGCTGACCCCTGTTGTATTTCTCCTGCATCCCCCTGTGCAATCTGTTTGTTGATGTCGACGTTTCTGCAGCTGGTCCGCAGCTGTACTTCCACAGCCTTTTCTCACCACAGGCCCAGGAGCTCCGATATCTCCTGTCTACTCCAGGCCAGAGAGCTTTCAGGAATATTTGGATCCTGGTTCTTGTGAAACCAGTCCACTCTGCAATGGACTGAATTTTTGGGGGGGAGGGAGGAGCCTACTTTATTAGATAGGAAAGGAAACGTAACCACTGGGAAGCATAGATCCACATTCATATTTTATGATTTTGTTTTGTGTTGTAACCAGTTGTTTCCATCCCTCCCTCTCACGCCTAGTTAAATCTATATTGTTTCTTAAATAAGCTTATGTTTGTTTGGTTGTAAGTGCTCACAAGCATTGTGTGGTTTACAGGAGTGTGAGTTTAAGGCAAAACTGTCAAATTGGGATATGCTGCATCTTTTGGGTGCCGACAACTTGGAATTTCTCTGAGTAGCCAGTGTCTGGGGCTGAATATTGCAGGGAAATGGTTCAAAGGAATTCAGGGAATGGAGTGTGCCTGTTGTTAACCTGAAAGATGAACTTAGGGCTGGCAGAGCCCAGAGTAGAGCGCTTGATTGGCTGTCAGGCTGGTGGTGTCACAGAGCTGACACCCAGCCCCCACAAGTTGGACTCTCTCCTGCTGGAGGAAGGGGTTAACAAGGTGACAGAGAGTCCGAGGTGCCCCAAGAACCATTGTGATACTTTCTGATGTTAATTTTTCATATAAACGATTTTAGACTTAAGAGGAAAGGACTAAGGCCAGAGTGTGAAAGGTATTCAGGTATCTGAATGGATGGGAGTGAGGCGAGGAGCTGAGCCTAGATATTCTCAACCTGGCTAAGCACCACCAAGAGGTGAAAACAGTCTGTAAATATTTGAAAAGGAATTGAGTGTGGTACAGGGTAGATTTCATTACATGTAACGGGATGAATTAAGAAAGGGGCAAATTTAGTGATTAGCAGGAAAAATCTGACAGTAAAATATATTCAGCTGTGGACTAGATTTCCAAGGGAAGTGGAGGAACCCGCATCACCAGGGACACTTTAAACTAGACTAGACATAGCACAGGAAAATATATTGTGGGGAACCATCCTGCACTTTGAAGGGTAATGGGCAGGGTGATTCAATTGGTCTTTTTCACCTCGTAACTTCTACGATCCTTTGAGAAATGTTTCCCCCTAGATGCCATCCTAAATCAGTACCAGAATACTATTATAGGATATACTAGTGCAGGTTTTTCTGTCTTGTATGTATGAGTGCATACCTTTTCTCTCATGATAAAAAACTACTGCAGCATTGAGGGATTTTGTACGCTTCTTTGGCAGACCTGAGAATACACGGGGCGGGAACTGAAAAGAGAGAAAACATATTGGAAGACAGAGGCTGCCGCTCATTACTTAGCAACACAGCTTGCCTCGGTGATGGGCCAGGATTGATGCAATTATCAGGAGCAGTGGTGCTGAGATTCACAGTCATGAAGAGGGATATTTGCATTAAGTAAGAGGAAAAATGCCTGCAGCAGTAGGAAAAGAAAGAGCCTGCCAGGGAGTTCATGGTTTTAGGAAATGGTGGAACTCAATGTTTATAATTCACTAGTCAAGCACAAGAGAGTGGACTGGAGGGTTTCTTCTGAGCAAATGGGAGGGTGCGGGCAGGGGTCATTTTGTTGATACACACAGGAGTAATAATGCAGGTGTGTGGTTAATGATAGAAAATAGCGGTGTGGGGATACAGTTACTAAAAGTACAGCTCAACTGGGTGCATGAATACAAATGGGAAACCCAGAGGAAGTGTTTTGTTCATGAAGTGACAGTGTGAATACTAAAGTCTCTACACTGAACTACAACTTTCTGTGGGGGGGCGGGGGTGTCTTTGTTATAACGGTCATCTGTTTACACTTGGGGCCCAAATTCTGCTCTGAGTGCACTAATATGCTAACAGAGGGCCTGCTCCAAAGCCCGCTGCAGTCAATGGAAATACTTGCAATGGCTTCAGTGGGCTTTTGATCATAGACTCATAGAGACCTCAGGAAGTCATCTAGTTCAACCCTCTGCTCAAAGCAGGACCAACACCAACTAAATCATCCCAGCCAGGGCTTTGTCAAGCCAGGCCTTAAAAACCTCTAAGGATGGAGATTCCACCACCTCCCTACGTAACTCATTCCAGTGATTCATCACCCTCCTAGTGAAATAGTGTTTCCTGATATCCAACCTAGACCTCCCTCACTGCAACTTGAGAACATTGCTTCTTGTTCTGTCATCTACCACCACTGAGAACAGCCTAGCTCCATCCTCTTTGGAACCCCACTTCAGGTAGTTGAAGGCTGCTATCAAACCCCCCCTCACTCTTCTCTTCTGCAGACTAAATAACCCCAGTTCCCTTAGTCTCTCCTCATAAGTCATGTGCCCCAGCCCCCTAATCATTTTTGTTGCCCTCCGCTGGAGTCTCTCCAATTTGTCCAGGTCCTTCTGTAGTGGGGGAACCAAAACCGGACACAGTACTCCAGGTGTGGCCTCACCAGTGCTGAATAGAGGGGAATAATCACTTCCCTCGATCTGCTGGCAATGCTCCTACTAATACAGCCCAATATGCTATTGGCCTTCTTGGCAACAAGGGCACACTGCTGACTCACATCCAGCTTTTCATCCACTGTAATTCCCAGGTCCTTTTCTGAAGAACGGCTCCTTAGCCAGTCAGTCCCGAGCCTGTAGCGGTACATGGGATTCTTCCTTCTGAAGTGCAGGATTCTGCACTTGAACCTCATCAGATTTCTTTTGGCCAATCCTCCAATTTGTCTAAGTCACTCTGGACCCTACCCCTACCCTCCAGCATATTTACCTCTCTTAGGTAGGCTCTTAGAGCAGGATCTTAGAGCAGAATTTGTCCACAAAGTTGTCCACATAAAATTCAAGAGTAGATCCTATGTAACAGAACTCCTCAAAAATAGGTCAAGCTCATTTAATAATGGAGAGAACAGAGATATCTAGCAGTCCCATTGTAATCTTCTACAGGGCACATCCTGGTACAATTCAGTATCATCCTTCTTCCAGACCTAATACACTTCACCACTGTGGATTAAGCAATCTAACAGTAAGAGCTTGTCTACATGGGGACACTCAGGGAAATCCAAATTAACTAAAGGCATGCATTTAAAGTGGATTAGTTAAGTCTCATTAATCCTCTGTGGACATTGTTAGTTATTCAGAAGTAAAGTGCCTTAATTTGATTTTCTTTAATTCACTTCCAAAATTTTAATTCTGAATAATAGTATTCACATTGAGATTTAATTCAGTTGAACTAATCCACTTTAAATTCACTTTAGTTAATTCACATGAACTTCTCTGGGGCCATGTCTACATCACAAAGACTATAACATCATAACTATGCTGGCATAACCCCATAGGATAGGCAAAGTTCACAGTGATGGAAGGTTTTTTCTCCATCATTGTAGGAACTGCATCTCCCTGAATGACAGTAGCTAGGTCGACAGAAGCTTTCTTTACTCCCCTGAGCACCATAGCAACATTGGCCAGTTTTAATTGTATGCCAGCCTGAGTGTTCCCATTTAGATAAGCCTTAAGACAGTGGCATTTTCCTCTGGTCAGCTTTTGCTGACCTGAATCTTTGGATTTTTAATGAGCAAAATTGACGTCCCCAGACTAACACCGTGTTCCATATCTGCTGGCTATCTTAGAGCCTACTGGTTTATTTTTATTTCCCATTGAGTTCTCTTTTATATTACCTAATATTACACTGAAAGCATCTGTGTGAATTACCATCCTATGCACCTTGCTGGAGAACACTATAAAGGAACTTATGCATTGGCCCAGAGTTCCACTGAATACCCTCTGTTTATGTTGCTAGATAACTTATTGAGAAGAAGCACTTGAGTAAGACTTTTATAGCCCTCTTTTGGAGACCTGCCACTAATCAGCTCTAGCATTACAGTCTTTTGCCAGCAATCTCCCCGCTTCTTGTATTTGTCTTTCTAATTTGATCCTTACCAAAGAATAGAACACAAACAATGGAAAATCTTGAGAAATTGGGAAAAGGTTTAATTATCATTATTCACAGTGTAATTTCACAGCAATTGTATTAACTATGCTTAATTTTTTTAATGCTGCTAATCCACTGTAATAAAATGTTGATACTACATATGTGTGTGTGTAGAGGGGTGTTATGTTGTTGTTGTTTGTTTGATATGTTGATGGAAAATGTGTTCCTGCAAATAATTGTTTAATTACTTCAGGGGTTTGTGTAGAGCCAAGCTGATGTGCCTCTCCATCTGTTTTTGTTAATTTATTGAATCAGTGCCATTGGACAGAACAATAAATAAAGAAATAAATAAAAATAGTCGTACACACTCAAGAAGTGGCTAAAGAAACATAATCAGCTCAGAACCTGAAAGTGCCCTGGAAGCTACAGCCTCCAATGGATCATAGTGAGGAAGGGTAGTTGTGTTGGTAAAGCACTACCTACACTAATCTATTTAGGGACTCTCAGGAAATTTAATCTGAATTATCTAAAGGAGTGCATTTAAAATGGATTAGTTAAACTGCATTAAACCCCTGTGTGGACATTCTCATTCAGAATTAAAGTGGCCTGAAGTAAATCAAATTAAGCCATTTTGGTTCTGAACAAGAGTGTCCACACAGGGGTTTAATGCAATTTAACTAATCCACTTTAAATGCACACTGATCGTTAATTTGGACTAACTTTCCTGAGTCTTTGTGTACAAGCCCAAAGATTCAGGAGATACTGCAGGCTTCCTGTGTGACTTTGGGCAAGTCACGTGATTTCTCGATGCCTCAGTTCCTCATCTGTAATAATGCTGCTTCTCTCTTTTCCTTCATCTGTATAGATTCATTCTTAGAGGCAAGGACTTTTACTTACTATATGTATATACAACACCTAGCCCCAACTAGTTGGGGACCGATCTTGATTAGGACCTGCCTCTAGGTGCTTCTGTAATATAAATAATGGAGACCCTTTGCAATGTATGCAACACTTACGTGTCACTGCTAGGGCCACTAGTTTAATCTCACATAATTATAAGTAGGTTCTGAAGGGTCTTTGCTACTTATGTAAAAGCTTCTCCTGGCTTCAGAAGATCCTCACTGTCTATCATGTTCTGTCTGTAAAAATTGTGATTATTGCACAAAGTATTTCCCAGCAGGTTGGACCTATGTTCTGTGGCACTTTGAGATATAATTAAAAGCAAATTGTTTACTTCAATTAAATATATTGACAAATAATGCAATCGGTACTTCAGCCTTGTGTTTAGTTTGATGAGGAATTCTATTTATTTTAGGCTCTCCCCACATTTGTCAGGTTTCAAATGGCCACACATTTTTCTATCAATCAATATCTAACTGCATGAGAAATGGTGTCATGTTTGAAGCTGGAGGTTTTGGTAGTTGGGGAGGGTATAACTTTTGGCACCTGAAGAGTAATGGAAAACAGTTTGGGATTATGGGGTAAGCATATTAGCTGCATGTTTTTGCTACAGTGAAATCGTTAACCGTGGTGATATTGATAAGGCCATCTTTAGATAGCAGAGTTAACATCCTATTTAGATGAATAGGGCTGTTTATCCATAAATCTCAAGGAACTTTACATGGGAAGTAAATATAATTATCTCCATTTTACAGATGGTGAAACTGAAACATGAAGAGGTTCAATGACTTCCTGTGGTCATTGGTCATCCAGAAATCCAGTGGCAGGGCTGAGGATAAAACCCAACTGCAGTCCTGGTCTGGTAACATAGCCACTATACTAATTACAATGTGTCCCATGAAGAACTGAGGGAAATGGTGTGTTTAGTGTCCATACATGTCTTACTCTGTTTATTACCAGTGCATGCAATATTAGAAATGTTGCTTAATAGTTTGCTCAATTGGCCCTTGTGGAATACTACCATGGTTAATGATCCCAATCAAGATATTTAATAATGTGCCAATGACAGAGGTAGAGCAGCAAGCCAAAATCTACCTGCACTTCAAAACCACCTACAGCACATAAAAGGCTAGTTAGCTGCATATAAAGTTAGCGACTATAGGGATTGATGGCAAATTCTCAATTGTATTAAAAATTGGCTTAGTAACTGAGGCCAGAAAGTTAAGCAAATGGATGCACAAGGGAGGCAGCAAATGGAGTGCCATAGGGACTTGTGCAAAGCCAAATCTTAATCACACTATATATTGATGAGATGACCTAGAGAGGAATATACATAAAGAACTATGTGCAAATGTGAAGGTGACACAAGACTGGGAGGGCTCATCAGTACTAAAGAGGAAAGAATCTGGATTCGAAAGGGACCTTGAAAATGGGAATGTGGGTTGTGAAATGGATAGAGGAACCTTGCATGGTGGAAAAATAAATATAAACTACTGAGAACTGGTGGCTCCAAAAATGATAAAATAAAATTATGGTTTTTAAAGACTAGATTGCAAGCTCTAAAATACCCATCTCAACAAAAAACAAAACAAAACTGGATGATGGTGCATCATAGCTTAAAAACTGTTGTCATAAATATCTGGCAGCAGAGAGAAAAACAAACAGGACATTGAGATATATGGGGAGACAGAACATGAATTTGATGAGGTTGAGTGGGCTGAATGCTGGACCAGGAGGCAGAAACTTGAATTGTATTCTGGGCTGTAATGTTTATTCTCTTAGTATCCTTTGGCTACCTTCCTCAGTTTCCCCAGCTATGAAATGATAGTATTTTTCTCAAGCGGGTGTCTTGTGGGGCTTAATTAGTATTTGTAAGGAGCCTGAAAAGGAAAAATCCTAAATGCTGCTGTTAGCAAGTAGAGATGGAATTACAGAGCACTCTTAGTTTACCCTTTTGTTCTGTGTTTTTGTAACTGGCCTCCTCTGGGTCATCAGTGAGGTTTGAATAAGACACCTTTGGTGATAAAAGAATGTGCCTTTATTAATTGAACTAAAGAGCTAATTAGAGCTAAGTCCCCTAACTGGCAGCTATATAATTATTTATTACTGATATTCTAGTAGCACATAAAGGCCCCAATGTGCTAGGTGCTGTACATACACATAATAAAATACGGTCTTTGTTGCAATGATTAGACAACACAGAAAAGAAGTATTATTATCCCCTTTTAGAGCTGGAGAACTGAAGCACAGAGAGATTGACTTGGGCAAGGTTATATGGGAAGCCTGTGGTAAAGCTGTGTTTTAACTACAACAATCCTTCTGGAGTTTTAAGAGGTTAATTAGGCTCTACATGGACAATTCATGAGAGGGAAACTAAGCCCCATACTGCCCAAGTTTGAGTTACAGTTTCCCCTTTCCTCACACCATTGTTTCATCTGTGAATCAGCTGGAAGGAAGAATTTAATCAGAAAAATGTGAAAGATAATTGGGAAAGAAAACTTTACTAGCTGTTTAAAAAGCCACAATCAAGGAAGAAAAATAGTACAGGTTAAGGGAAGGTAAGGGACACAAGGAGAAATACATGGGCAGCAGAAGTAAGAAGAATAAAAAGGAGTTTTAAAAATATATTAGGAACAAAAAAGTATCCTAACAATTTATATTGGTCTGTTATTAGATGTAAATGGCAGAATGATCATTAATAAGGCAGAGAAGACAGAAGAATTCAATAAATATTTCTGTTCTCTATTTGGGGAAAAAAACAGACAATGTAATTATATCATATGATAACATTCTTTCCACTAGTATCTCAAGAGATGTTAAACAGCAGCTATTAAAGTGAAACATTTATAAATCATCAGGTTCAGATAACTTATATCCAAGAGTGCAAAACAAGCTGGCTGAGGAGCTCTCTGGACAATTAATGTTGATTTTCAATTAATCTGGGAACACCAGGGAAATTCCAGAAGGCAGGAAGAAACTAATGTTGCACGAATATTAAAAATGTGTTAACGGGATGACCTGGGTAATTATAGGTCTGTCAGCCTGTCATCGATCCTAGGCAAGAGAATGGAATCACTGATACAGGAATTGAAAGGACGGTAATAAAATTAATGCCAATCACTATAGGTTTATGGAAAATAGATCATGTCAAACTAACTTGATATCATTTTTGCTGTGATTATATGTTTGGTTAATAAAGGCAGCCATGTTGATGTAATATGCTAGACTTCTGTAAAGCTTTAGACTTGTTATTGGGTTGCCTCTCCTGGAGCTCTTGACCTGGCACTATTTAACATTTTTATCAGTGACCTGGAAGAAAACATTAAATCATCACTGATAAAGTTTGCAGATGTCACCACAACTGAGGGAGCGATAAATAATGAGGAGGACATGTCGTTAATATAGAGCAATCTGAATGGCTTGGTAAACTGGGTGCAAGCAAACAATATGCACTTTACAATGGCTAAACGTGTACATCTAGGAACAAACAATGTAGGCCACACTTACAAGATGGGGGACTCTATTTTGGGAAGCAGTGGATCTGAAAAAGATTTGTGGTGTTGTGATGGCTAATCAGCTGAACATGAGCTCCTAGTGTAACACTTTGACCAAAAGGGCTAATGTGATCTTTGGATGCATAAAACAGGAGACTCTCGAGTAGAAGTAGAGAGATTGTTTTGCCTCTATATGTGGAACTGTGTCCAGTTCTGGCATCCACAATTCAAGAAGTATATTGAAAAATTGGAGAGATTTAGAGAAGAGCCGCAAGAATGATTAAGGATTAGAATCACAGACTCAAAGACCTCAATATATTTAATTTACCAAAGAGAAGGTTAAGGGGTGACTTGATTACAGTCTATATGTATCTACATGAGGAACAAATATTTAATAATTGGCTCTTCAATCTAGCAGAGAAAGGTTCCAAAGGTTGGAAGATGAAGCTAGACAAATTCAGAATGGAAATAAGACAAGTTTTAATAGTGAATGTAATTAACTATTGGAATACCTTATCAAGGGTTGTTTCTCCATTTGTAACAAATTTTTAAATCAATATTCTGGCCTTGGAATATATTAATTTACTTCAGATACACTCGGCAGACATTTTCAACAGAGAAGTTCGACAACCCCCCTTATTCACCTCATGTAGTTCTCAGACACAACAGCACACACACAAATATATCAGAGAGAGAAAGAACGTTTTTCAATGAAACTGTTCTAAGAATTTTAAGATGGACAAAAAATGTATTTTTCCCTAGACTTGTTCATGGAAATTGCTAAACTGTTTTAGCAGAAATGTTTAAAACAAACAAACAAACAAACAAACAAACAAACAAACAAACAAACAAACAAACAAACAAACAAACAAACACTGTCCCACAGCAGGTCTAGGCACTCAGACCTGATTATCAGGGATTTCAGCTCTAGTGGTCACTTAACAAACCAAAAGACTCTCTATGGAGTCTAATCAGCTCTATTTCTAAACAGGAGAGAGGGGCAGGTCAAATAGTACCCATGACTCTTATGCAGAGTCCACACCACCAAGCAAAACAAACACCTGTGCCCCACCCTCTCTCTCTATCTGCACTAGGATATGGCACCCAAACCTCCTACTTAGGGAGTGCAGTTCAGTTGTGGGTGACCAGTGCTTAATTTGTAATGAAAGAGGTGCTGGGGCTCAAGCAAGTTTGTTACTTTCATACCTGAGGTGGCAAGCCCAGAGGTCCCAGGCTATGAACTGCCAAGCCTAGAGGTGCCAGGGCTCAGCCCTGGCAAGCCCTAGCCCAAATTAAGCACTAAGGAGACTCCCTCATTCAGGCAGGTTCATACAATAAGGACAAGAACATGTCATGACACCTCATTCAATACTAAAGTGATTTGTAACCCAACACCAGCCAAAATTGATCACTTGGGCAGCACAGCTCTGTCTTCTGTAAATACAGGCTGGTCCTGAAGCCTTTCCACCCACCCCTGGCTTATCACTAGCTGTCAGGGGAGAGCTCAGTCAGGCCTTGCTTACAAATAATAATTTGAAATTATTAGGTAGGCCAATATAGCCAAAACAAATGCACCAACATGGTCATAAATAACAGCAGTATGAGGAAGCTAGTCTTTGTTCATACTTTTCAACCCCCTTATGATTTCTCAGGTACACGTATTTCCTCATATACTGTATATGCTTTCAAAGTGTGTATTAATGTTTCAATTTCAATTCAAATTTCCAACCAATCACTAAATTGGCAACACTGCATATAACTGTCGGGGGAGAGGGGTGTTGGGGAAATTCAGGGGGGGTGTAGGGAAATCCCTGCCTAGGAAGCTTGGAAAATCATGAACCTTCTATCCCCCCATAAATCTCAAGAAAAAATAGCTTAGGTGGGTTTCTTTGTTATTTTTGTTTTAAATAAAGAGAGAAATCAAACTGCATATGAAAAACATTGAGGTCAAGTGTTCATTACCCAGATCTGTTCAGGTAATTAGAATCAAATCACTCATTACCAAGGCAACTCATATATGACAGACACCTTACACAGCTAAAGTTAAAATGAGGGTGGTTTATGGTTATTATTATTATTTTATTTTATTATTATTTTTAAATGACAAAAGTTCAAACAAAGAGGTCTCTTTAAACACCATAAAATGCATTCCAGTGCAAACACAAGTTACAGGACACTAATTATTCAGCTTCCTGTACTTCATTATTTTGACTGCTTTAAGCCAGCTTTATTTAGGCATTACTAATAGAGAGTGGCTGATATTGAATATGGTAAAGCATGGCTATTTCAGTGAATTCAGCAAACTTAATTAATTCACATGTTATCTAAAGCTGGGAAACTTACTCATATTTATAATTGTTTTTTGTGTTTAATCTTGCCCCCATAGCCCCTGTTCTACAACATCCTGTACATAGCCATGCAGTGGAAAAAAATTACCAAGTCATTTGTTTGGTATTAATGAAGTAATTCCTTTATCTTGACAACAACAACACCCCTCTCCCCCCCCCACGAAAAATAGCAGCAAACAATCGAGAATAAAGTTGGACTATTTGAAGTCTAAATACTGTATTTTATTCTTAGAGGTAAGAATCTGCCTCAAACATCAAATTCTGCCCAGGTTCCTAACAATCTTGGTGGGACTATTTACATCAATAGGACAAAAAGGATTTGATCCCAAATCTCTGGATTTATTATATATTTTCATATGCCGGCCTGAGAGAATTGCCCTAGGCTCTGATCCTGCAAAGGCTCATGCTTATTAATAACATCATTGGTATCCACAGCAGTAGCGCACTTACCTCCAGAGGGTAACATGTGGGCTAACGGTCAGAATGCCAAATGCTGTGCTGACTAACACCCTGTGTAATTCTGTTGGAATCAGTAGCCCCGTGTGGTGTGTAAGACAACCCATGATCAGGTTTCCTGGGGGAAAAAACTGACAGACCAGCAGCTGTGGATGAAAGGTTCACAGAGTGAGAACTGGGGTATTATATATACTGGGGTCTATGTCACTGCAGTACTGTGCCGATTGTGTCTACATTCTAATGTTTTAAATAATTATGTTGATGAAAAGAAACCGGCTGTTCTTGAACATGTTTTTCTAGTTTGCGTTTCCCTGCAAAGCAAATGCAATAGGTTTCATCAGATGCACAGATCTGACTTCGCCTTATAATCAAACGTTTAGGGAGAAAAATGCTTTCATCTTTAAATAATAGGTCATAGGGATTGGTACAATCATTTCATGGCGAAAACAAATCTAATACGCTGTATAGAGCAAGCTTCGGGTGAACAGTCCAGAAGGTGAACAGTCCAGAAGGAGCCATGTTGGATGGATTTTTCACTGCATCAGCTGGAAATGTGTTAAAAACTGCATAATTAAAATCCTCCATCTTGTGAATATCACAATCACAGTCGGAGCACTTCTGGATGAAAGCCTCATCGTGACATGTCCCCTAGCATTGCTGTCCTGAGTTAAGCATGACCAAATACTTCATACAAAAGCTACTAGCTCATATCTCCTTCTCTTTTGCTGTTAGCCCTAGCCTATCATGAGTTGTGCTTATTATTCATTGGTCTGTCTAGCATTGAAATCCACGTATTCTTGCAACATGGCTAGCTGTTTATCCTTTTAGCTTTTTCCAGATGTTACCAGTAAAACCCTTGCAATTTCAGTTACAGCTATTTAAACATCAGTAATAGCTTCAAAACATTGTAGTTATGTAATTGTCTATGCAAAGGTAATTTCCAAAATCATGGAGAAGTGGTGACAAAACAAAGTGAAAGTCCAAAGATATTTCAACTTATAGTGCTGAATGTCTTTCATCTGCAGATCTCAAATCATTTATATTGGTTCCTGTAAGCCTCATATCATGCTGGTGCAGTGCTGGAGGTAAGTATTATTATACCCAGTTTATACGTGGCTTAGCCAAGGTACAAATGTCGAGTGACTTTCCCAAAGTCGATGCTAGAGCAAGAATACAACCCATGAACCGTTACTTCCAATCCATTGGACTATACCACCTACAGAATGTGACCTCTCCAATGAAGTACTTCTTCACACAATGCACAGTCATTGGAACTCATTGCCAGGGGATGTTGTGAAGGCCAAAAGTATAACTGGGTTAAAAAAAGAATTAGCTAAGTGCATGGAGGTTAGGTCCATCAACAGCTATTAGTCAAGATGGTCAGGGATGAAACCGCATGCTCTGGGTAATCCTACCCTCTGATTGCCAGAAGCTGGGACTGGACAACAGGGGATGGATCACTCAATAATTGCTCTGATCTGTTCATTCCCCCTGAAGCTCTGGCACTGGCCACGGTCAGAAGACAGGTTACTGGACTAGATGGATCATTGGTCTGACTCAGTATGGCCGTTCTTATAGAATCATAGAATATCAGGGTTGGAAGGGACCCCAGAAGGTCATCTAGTCCAACCCCCTGCTCAAAGCAGGACCAATTCCCAGTTAAATCATCCCAGCCAGGGCTTTGTCAAGCCTGACCTTAAAAACCTCTAAGGAAGGAGATTCTACCACCTCCCTAGGTAACTCATTCCAGTGTTTCACCACCCTCTTAGTGAAAAAGTTTTTTTCCTAATATCCAATCTAAACCTCCCCCACTGCAACTTGAGACCATTACTCCTCGTTCTGTCATCTGCTACCATTGAGAACAGTCTAGAGCCATCCTCTTTGGAACCCCCTTTCAGGTAGTTGAAAGCAGCTATCAAATCCCCCCTCATTCTTCTCTTCTGCAGGCTAAACAATCCCAGCTCCCTCAGCCTCTCCTCATAACTCATGTGTTCCAGTCCCCTAATCATTTTTGTTGCCCTTCGCTGGACTCTCTCCAATTTATCCACATCCTTCTTGAAGTGTGGGGCCCAAAACTGGACACAGTACTCCAGATGAGGCCTCACCAATGTCGAATAGAGGGGAACGATCACGTCCCTCGATCTGCTCGCTATGCCCCTACTTATACATCCCAAAATGCCATTGGCCTTCTTGGCAACAAGGGCACACTGCTGACTCATATCCAGCTTCTCGTCCACTGTCACCCCTAGGTCCTTTTCCGCAGAACTGCTGCCCAGCCATTCGGTCCCTAGTCTGTAGCTGTGCATTGGGTTCTTCCGTCCTAAGTGCAGGACCCTGCACTTATCCTTATTGAACCTCATCAGATTCCTTTTGGCCCAATCTTCCAATTGGTCTAGGTCCTTCTGTATCCTATCCCTCCCCTCCAGCGTATCTACCACTCCTCCCAGTTTAGTATCATCCGCAAATTTGCTGAGAGTGCAATCCACACCATCCTCCAGATCATTTATGAAGATATTGAATAAAACCGGCCCCAGGACCGACCCTTGGGGCACTCCACTTGATACCGGCTGCCAACTAGACATGGAGCCATTGATCACTACCCGTTGAGCCCGACAATCTAGCCAGCTTTCTACCCACCTTATCGTGCATTCATCCAGCCCATACTTCCTTAACTTGGTGACAAGAATACTATGGGAGACCGTGTCAAAAGCTTTGCTAAAGTCAAGAAACAATACATCCACTGCTTTCCCTTCATCCACAGAACCAGTAATCTCATCAGTCATCAGAACCAGTAATCTTATGTTCCTATGTAATATATCACACTATGTTAATGTACTCAGATGAATATGTTATTACGAACTAGGTACAATTCAGGAAGTTTTTGGAAAATGTAGGGGACAATTTCCTGGTGCAAGTGCTGGAGGAACCAACTAGGGGCAGAGCTCTTCTTGACCTGCTGCTCACAAACCTGGAAGAATTAGTAGGGGAAGCAAAAGTGGATGGGAACGTGGCAGGCAGTGACCATGAGATGGTCAAGTTCAGGATCCTGACACAAGGAAGAAAGGAAAGCAGCAGAATACAGACCCTGGACTTCAGAAAAGCAGACTTTGACTCCCTCAGGGAACTGATGGGCAAGATCCCCTGGGAGAATAACATGAGGGAGAAAGGAGTCCAGGAGAGCTGGCTGTATTTTAAAGAATCCTTAGTGAGGTTACAGGGACCAACCATCCCAATGTGTAGAAAGAATAGTAAATATGGCAGGCGACCAGCTTGGCTTCACAGTGAAATCCTTGCTGATCTTAAATACAAAAAAGAAGCTTACAAGAAGTGGAAGATTGGACATATGACCAGGGATGAGTATAAAGATATTCCTCAGGCATGCAGGAGTGAAATCAGGAAGGCCAAATCACACCTGGAGTTGCAGCTAGCAAGAGATGTTAAGAGTAACAAGAAGGGTTTCTTCAGGTATGTTAGCAACAAGAAGAAAGTCAAGGAAAGTGTGGGCCCCTTACTGAATGAGGGAGGCAACCTAGTGACAGAGGATGTGGAAAAAGCTAATATACTCAATGCTTTTTTTGCCTCTGTCTTCACGAACAAGGTCAGCTCCCAGACTACCGCACTGGACAGCACAGTATGGGGAGGAGGTGACCAGCCCTCTGTGGAGAAAGAAGTGGTTCGGGACTATTTAGAAAAGCTGGACGTGCACAAGTCCCTGGGGCCAGATGCGTTGCACCTGAGAGTGCTAAAGGAGTTGGCGGATGTAATTGCAGAGCCATTGGCCATTATCTTTGAAAACTCATGGCGATCGGGGGAAGTCCCGGACTACGGGAAAAAGGCTAATGTAGTGCCCATCTTTAAAAAAGGGAAGAAGGAGGATCCTGGGAACTACAGGCCAGTCAGCCTCACCTCAGTCCCTGGAAAAATCATGGAGCAGGTCCTCAAGGAATCCATTCCGAAGCACTAAGAAGAGAGGAAAGTGATCAGGAACAGTCAGCATGGATTCACCAAGGGCAAGTCATGCCTGACTCATCTAATTGCCTTCTATGATGAGATAACTGGCTCTGTGGATGAGGGGAAAGTAGTGGACGTGTTGTTCCTTGACTTTAGCAAAGCTTTTTACACTGTCTACCACAGTATTCTTGCCAGCAAGTTAAAAAAAGTATGGGCTGGATGAATGGCCTATAAGGTGGATAGAAAGCTGGCTAGATTGTTGGGCTCAATGGGTAGTAATCAATGGCTCCATGTCTAGTTGGCAGCCAGTATCAAGTGGAGTGCCCCAAGGGTCAGTCCTGGGGCCAGTTTTGTTCAATATCTTCATAAATGATCTGGAGGATGGTGTGGATTGCACCTGTTAGGGGGCTTATTCCTTCACCCACTTACTTCCCTGGTCCTTCTCGCATGAACAGAGAGCAACAATACCCGAAGTCCGAAGGTGCAAACAATTCGATGTTTATTGGGGTGAACTTCCAGCAAGCTTAAATACAAGTTCCTTTTTTCCTTATTTTCGAATCCCAACTTACTTCCTGTTTGCCCCTAATTTATATAGTAATATTCTTAGCTATACCTTAACCAATCATTCTACTAAAATTTAACTAACCAATCCTAACATGGATTAGCTAACCAATTATATCCCACCACCTTAATTAGTTTACACCCAGCAAAATTAATTATACAGCAGACAGAAGCAATCACAGAACCAGACAGAGACCATGCCAATAAACAATAGCAAAGTGGGAACTATAATGACAAAACAATACAGAAGTGAGGATTTCACAACTACATCTGTAAAGACATAAGAGTTTCCCAGCTGTGTCTATTGATAAGTGAGTTCTTACCAGACAGAAAACTATCAACCTCAATTTCCTTTTACAGCTTCTAGGCACTTCCCTTTCTCTGGAGGTGATAGGCACTATAAGGACAGGATTAAATTCCTAACAGCCCAATAGCACCTTATTTCAATGTGACTAGTTTGGAATGTGAGGATGTGACCATTCACTTCCCAGCTTATGGCTGCCTCTGTCGCTTAGCCAAAGGCCTTAGCCTAAGAACAGGGCCTCAGACTGTCACAGTAAGAGAAGGCCCTTACACTGGCAGACAGTGATTTTGATTCTTTCTTTTATACCTCTAACTAGCCAAGTGATAGGAATACACCTAAATTCTTAGAGTATAGGCCTTTACAGACAGGCCTGAATATCTATATCCTCACAGCACCCTCAGCAAGTTTGCAGATGACACTAAACTGGGAGGAGAGGTAGATACGCTGGAGGGTAGGGATAGGATACAGAAGGACCTAGACAAATTGGAGGACTGGGCCAAAAGAAATCTGATGAGGTTCAACAAGGACAAGTGCAGAGTCCTGCACTTAGGACGGAAGAATCCAGTGCACCGCTACAGACTAGGGACCGAATGGCTCGGCAGCAGTTCTGCAGAAAAGGACCTAGGGGTTACAGTGGATGAGAAGCTAGATATGAGTCAACAGTGTGCCCTTGTTGCCAAGAAGGCCAACGGCATTTTGGGATGTATAAGTAGGGGCATTGCAAACAGATCGAGGGACGTGATCGTTCCCCTCTATTCGACACTGGTGAGGCCTCATCTGGCATACTGTGTCCAGTTTTGGGCCCCACACTACCAGAAGGATGTGGAAAAATTGGAAAACATCCAGCGGAGGGCAACAAAAATGATTAGGGGACTGGAACACATGACTTATGAGGAGACACTGAGGGAACTGGGGATGTTTAGTCTACGGAAGAGAAGAATGTGGGGGGATTTGATAGCTGCTTTCAACTACCTGAAAGGGGGTTCCAAAGAGGATGGCTCTAGACTGTTCTCAGTGGTAGCAGATGACAGAACAAGGAGTAATGGTCTCAAGTTGCAGTGGGGGAGGTTTAGGTTGGATATTAGGAAAAACTTTTTCACTAGGAGTGTGGTGAAACACTGGAATGTGTTACCTGTGGAGGTGGTGGAATCTCCTTCTTTAGAAGTTTTTAAGGTCAGGCTTGAGAAAGCCCTGGTTGGGATGATTTAATTGGGGATCGGTCCTGCTTTGAGCACGGGGTTGGATTAGATGACCTCCTGAGGTCCCTTCCAACCCTGATATTCTATGATTCTATTTCTTTTAGTTTGCACCAGGAAGATCTGCCTGGGGCAGTTAGAGCACAAGACTTTAGCATGCTCTACACTTCACACCCCTATAGTCTGGGCTGCGACATGGTGTAGACAAGCCCTATCCCACAGAGTGTGTAGATTTTCCAAGGTCATTAACCAAGTCTAAATTAAAGGACAAAGTTATCATAACCCATTTCCTTACTGCTGTTTGATCTAGTGCACTTCCATCCCAGAAAGTGCATCCTGGAAAACTGTACAGAGCTGGAGCATGTTGTCATAACACTGGACAACAACATGGGTGAAATCCTCGTCCTGTTGAAGTCAATGGGACTTTTGCTATTGACTTCAACAGGGGCAGGTTTTCACTGCATGAGTCTACTGTTCCTTCCTTTTTCTTCTTCACTCAACTATTAAAAGACAAAAGACCAGCAGCTGTTGCAGAGCTAATAAGAACTGATGAACTTGTAATAGGTGATGCCACCTATCGCTGTCTAACTTAATCACAACCCAAACAATCTGCCACCTGTCTGCAGTGTGGATAAGGCTGGAGGGAATGTGAAAGTGATTCTGAGCTTGGAGGTTGTAGGAGAAAGGAACACTGGGTTTGGCTCAGCATTCAGCCCGTTATGGAGGAGGATTATAATAATTATTGCCAGTGAACACCCAGGACTGGTCACTGAGGAGCAGAGGTGAGGTGTAAGGACAGGCAAGGCTCAAACACATTCAGAACAGGGGCAAAGGCAGGAGTAAGGCAGGAGCCAGGAGCAGAGCAAGAATCAGGAACAGCGTTGGGTGCGAGAGGCAGGTACAAGCAGGGTCCAACATAGCCACAACAGGAAACCACCTGGTTGCTCAGACAAACTTCCTGTGCCTCCTCCTGGCTTCACTAGAGTATTGGACCAATCGGTGGGTGAGCCTCCAGTTAGAGCTCCTGTGGGTGAGGCCTTGGCTGCAGCTATAGTGCTAGCAGCTTCCCACCCCATATGGCTTCAGTAGCTACTGGGTGGAGTTCAGGATATGGCAGCTGTCTAGTGACTTCCCAGCTTGGGAGCAAAACCTGGGACATCAAGCAGGGACAGGTGCTGCATGAATCCATCCTATAATAAGCTGGGTAACCTTGTTACCCTATGATGGAAATAACAGCACTTCCCCATCTCACAGGGGTGTGGTGAGGAGAAAGTAACTGGGAGGCTCCCATCATCTCATTTTACTGAGGTAAGCAGAGTCTGAATGAACTCTTCCTTGACATCTAGTGGTGAGCTGTGAGCTGATCTTGTTTGCATGGGCACACCCACCCTGCCTAGGTGCTAAGCATGATGGGATTGCATGCTCAAATGGTCACGTTTGGCTGGTGTAGGATCCCCAGTCTCCTTGTTATTGGGGCAGGAGTAATAAAGGGTTGTTATCCTTGTTGTGTGAATCAAGGACAACAGAACTGTACTTGGCATTTCCCAATTGAGGACCTCACCCTCAACTAACAGCACTTGCTAGGAAGGGGACATGGGTTCCAAAGCCCAGTGCGGTAGAATCATAGAATATCAGGGTTGGAAGGGACCTCAGGAGGTCATCTGGCCCAACCCCCTGCTCAAAGCAGGACCAATCCCCAACTAAATCATCCCAGCCAGGGCTTTGTCAAGCCTGACCTTTCACCAACCTCCTAGTGAAAAAGTTTTTCCTAATATCCAACCTAAACCTCCCCCACTGAAACTTGAGACCATTACTCCTTGTTCTGTCACCTGCTACCACTGAGAACAACCTACATCCATCCTCTTTGGAACCCCCTTTCAGGTAGTTGAAAGCAGCTATCAAATCCCCCCTCATTCTTCTCTTCCACAGACTAAACAATCCCAGTTCCCTCAGCCTCTCCTCATAAGTCATGTGTTCCAGTCCCCTAATCATTTTTGTTGCCCTCCGCTGGATGTTTTCCAATTTTTCCACATCATTCTTGTAGTGTGGGGCCCAAAACTGGACACAGTACTCCAGATGAGGCCTCGCCAATGTCGAATAGAGGGGAACGATCATGTCCCTCGGTCTGCTGGCAATGCCCCTACCTATATATCCCAAAATGCCGTTGGCCTTCTTGGCAACAGGGCATACTGTTGACTCATATCTAGCTTCTCATCCACTGTAACCCCTAAGTCCTTTTCTGCAGAACTGCTGCTGAGCCATTCGGTCCCTAGTCTGTAGCGGTGCATGGGATTCTTCCATCCTAAGTGCAGGACTCTGCACTTGTCCTTCTTGAACCTCATCAGATTTCTTTTGGCCCAATCATCTAATTGTCTAGGGCCCTCTGTACCCTATCCCTACCCTCCAGCATATCTACCTCTCCTCCCAGTTTAGTGTCATCTGCAAACTTGCTGAGGGTGCAATCCACACCATCCTCCAGATCATTTATGAAGATATTGAACAAAACCGGCCCCAGGACCGACCCTAGGGGCACTCCACTTGATACCAGCTGCCAACTAGACATGGAGCCATTGATTACTACCCGTTGAGCCTGACAATCTAGCCAGTTTTCTATCCACCTTATAGTCCATTCATCCAGCCCATACTTCTTTAACTTGCTGGCAAGAATACTGTGGGAGACCGTGTCAAAAGCTTTGCTAAAGTCAAGGAACAACACGTCCACTGCTTCCCCTCATCCACAGAGCCAGTTATCTTGTCATAGCCAGAGTTGGGGCAAGGCAAGGCAAGGATTTGTACTTGGTGGTGTGGGCTTTGCCTAAGGGTCCTCTGGCACCACTTGACCCTTCCTCTTGCCACTGTGTAATAACAGAGCTAATTTAGACACAATTTAGTGTCTTGTTACATGCCGCAGAGCTGAAATCACTGGTACCTAGATCTAAGTATTAGTCCTGCTTTGGGACAGTGTATCTTGTGCAAGAGACTACCCAGTGTGCACCAGAAGTGAGGCACCCTCACTAACAGCTGAAATTGCTGAGAGCTGTGTGAAGTGGGGGGTCCTGAAGATAGTGTGGGAAGTGGGTGGCTGGTAGAGAGGTGTGGCCAGCAGGGTGACTGGCAGAGAGTGCCAGAGCAGAGCCCTGCAGAGATGGATGGTGACTGAGTGCCTGAGCAGTGGAGCAAGTAAGGTGCCTCCTTACCCCTCCACCCAGGGTGGGAGGTGAACTCTGTGCCTGCACTGTCCAAGACAGCAACTGTGAGTGAGGTGTGGAGAAGGGACGGGCACATTAAAGAGACTTTTGGGTGGCTGGACTTAAGAGTCTGAGGGGAAAAGGACACTGCCCAACTTACTTGGTGGTGGGTCTTTTGCTTATGGTTTATGTTTATAAACCCTGTTTGCAGTGTTTCCCCAAATTAATGCCACATTATTTCCCTCCTTTTATTAAAAGTTTTTTGCTACACTCAGACTCTGTGTTTGAGAAAGGGGAAGTATTGCCTCTTAGAGGCACCCAGGGGGTGGTGTGTAATTGTCCCAGGTCACTGGGTGGGGGCTCGAGCCAGTTTTGTGTTGTATTGTTGAAAAGGAAACCCTAGATACTGAACCCGACCCTTGTTGCTGTGAACTCTGACTGGCAGAAGGGTTACACTATAGTAAATCTAGGTCATCATCATCATCAAATAGAGCTATTTCCTTTAGGCACAGTTGGCAAATATTTAAGGATGTGCATGTTAGATAAATAGGGTTTTACATGTGGTCAAGTAGGGTCCTTACTCCCCGGGATCACTGTGCTAAACAGCCACTAACTGGAGAATTTTGTAAGTTGCTGAGCACTACTTGAAACGTACCAACCTCACTTGTCACCCACAATGTTGAGATTACTTGTGTAGCACTCATAAAGGAATGTCAGGGTTAGATTTACCTGGGACCTGTCCCTTTAAGGACTGAATTTGTGGGGCAAAGGGACTAGCTCTGTTGCAGCAGCAGATCTGTGTGTGCTCTAAAAGGACTGAGCATCATGGGGGCTTGTGCAAGTTGTATTTGTTTCTTTGTTTGTTTTATACTAAGTTTAATAAAATTCCAGTTTTAAAACTATCACTGGTCTGGAAGTGTAACATTCAGAGGCTTTCAGGATCAGGTCCTTTGAGATTCATCAGATATACCCCATGGCTGAATTCACCGCTGGCACATGCAGGATATGATCTGTCTATACTATATTCTTCTATAGCTCCCTGTTACTGTGACATCTGAGTGCCTCCCAATCTGCAATCTATTCCTCCTCATCCCACCGTCTGAGGTAGGGAAGTGCTATTAGCCCCATTTTCTAGATGGGGAACAGAGGCCCAGAAAGATTGAGCTGCCCCATACTCACATAAAAATTCTTAGTGCAGCAGGAAATTGAACCTAGTCTTCTGAGTTCCAGGCTACCACCTAACCACTGGACCAGCCTTCCTCTTTAATTGATCCTGATGGAAATCAGTGGAGTTGCACCTGGTGATGCCAGTGGTGAATTTGATTATTCATGTATTCATAGAGTCTAATCTTGACCAGCAAAAATAATTTTCAACCAGCATACCACCTGTGGTGGGGAATCCCTTTGGTTTCCCACCAGGTCAAGATTTGGGGTTGCATCTCTTCCCTGGTACTTGCAGAGTCCTCCCCCTGCTTGTGGTATATAAGAGTGTTTCCAAACCAACAAAGAAAAAAGGTTCTGTCCCTCTCCCTCACTGGGGACAGGGGGAATCAAAGTTTTAAAAAATGGTTTTCAGTCTCTTAGGCATGCTTTCAGCCACCCCTTTGGGCTCAGCTTATCTGCAGGCTTTAGTGTCCTTGACCAGGGTTAGGGTCCATCTTAGCCCTCTTCTTTTGGTAACCCTGCTCTGTATCTGGTCCCTAAACAGTCTCAGGGCAGGGTCCAGGACTGTCTTCTTCTTCGCTGATATGTTCCTATATATCCAGTCTTGTCCTAGTTGCCATACCTTCCTGTGAAAGTTTTCTCTTTTTAAACTTCCTCCTCCCAGGCAGTGCAAGCCTTGCAGGTGTCTCTGGTTACTGCTGGCTGAGCCCCAAAGAGGTTACTGACCCCTGCTCTACGCCATGCACTCCTCTGACACTGAATTGCACAGCATCTTTTAAGAGTCAAAATCTATATTCTGGAAGCCATGGAAAGATGGGTGGTTTTATGGCCTTTGTGCTGTTCACTTCTGGATAGTCGATTATTACTTGGTTAGATGCCGCCATTATTTGGAAAATGTTTACTTGTTTTTCATTTGTTAGTTTATTTAAATATACAACATTTTGACAAAAACAAAAGAAAAATCATTGTGTTAAAATTTTCAGTTGAAAATTTCAACTTTTCATCTGAAAACTGAAGATTTTCAGGTTTTTCTGAGAAAGTGAAAATGTTTAAGGAAAGCAGACGCTTCCTGTGAAAAGTTTCAATATTCCACAGAAAAACAGTTGTGATGGAAAATCTCCAGCTAGCCCTAGTTGCCACTCTTACTTATGTTGAGTAGTATCTTTCTCCTCAAGCACAGGGCATAGATTCCAAACCTCAGTGAATACTCTCTCACCACAGATCGAAACAGCCGGATTGATCTTTCTTCCATAAAGAAAATGCTTACTCTTTCTTGAAACCTCTTATCAATGTACTTGGCATACAAAAAAGAAACCAAGTGAAACAAATCTCTCAACTCTTATTGTTCTTGTGAGTTAGGATCGGTCTAAATCTGCTCCTAATGAGAGCTTTATCATTGATTTAATTGAAAATAGAGTTAGGCCAATGTCAAAAGCTTTCAAAAAATCTCACCTTTCATATTCATTTTGTTTTGAACCAATAGGAATGAGATTGAATAAGATTTAAAAATCAAATAAGAAACTTCACTTTCCTCTAAACCTTTACTCATTTTCTGACTTCGTACTTCATATTACATGTTACAAACAAGCTCATACCATCATTTGACTACAGATCTTTGCTTTCCCTAAAGGCAAAAAAGTATGGGAAAATGCATAAAATATATCACCTGGGACTAAATATTTCCCAAAGTTTCCAAAACAGTACTATTTTGAGGATATAGTTGCATTATCAATTATATTTAGATACTTTCTGCCAATTTTGGTCAACATTAGACTATGTTTCTTTGAGTTATGGCTCTTTTTATGATTTTATGATTTTTTCAGATTTTGTTCCTGATAACATTTAAATGTTATGAGATATAGCTGATCACCAGATATGTTCCCTAACATGGTAGCAATGAATTTTTTTCTAGTTGATGGATTACCTTAGATCATTAACAAGACCCCTTTTAAAATCTGGCAGGTAGGCTATGGCTAAAAATTGAGTTTATTTTCAGCTGTTATCAGAGCTCTCTCCAGTGGATTTATGCAACAGACAACAGGAGGCTTGCATATCTCTACGCCAGGGATTGACAACCTTTGGCATGCAGCCCATCAGGGAAATCCGCTGGCAGGCCGGGACGGTTTGTTTACCTGCAGCGTCCGCAGGTTCGGCTGATCACAGTTCCCACTGGCCACAGTTCTCCGTTCCAAGCCAATTGGGGCTGCGGGAAGTGGCGTGGGCTGAGGGATGTGCTAATTGAATCAAATCTCTTAATTCTTTCCAGAGTTTATTTCTTTAAGGGATTGGATTGTAAATGAACAGAATTCACTCCAAGAAAAAGTTAGACTTCCAAGGCAATTTGCATACCCACGTGTATTTTTATGAAAAATAGTCTTTTTGCAATCATAAGCTGCAACGTTTTGGTTAAAAAAAAAACTAGCTGCAAGCACAAAATGTGATCATTTTGGGGAAAGGGGGCTGTCAACAACCCCCTCCAAACTTTTGAAGAAAAATTTCTACAACAATGAACACTTTTCCATTTGCATCAAAATTGTTCAGGGGAACAAAAACCATTTCCTGACCAGCTATAGTAACAGGCAGTAAACATGTGGATCATTCACAGAGGGAATCACAAATGCACTTGGCCCAGTGTGTTACATTGTGCAAGTCCTACAGGACAAGACACTGCACACAAGAAAGGCTCACCAACCCAAGAGGAATGATGTGGCGTGGCTATAAAAAGAGCCCTGTGTATTTCACATTTACAAAATACCAGAAAACAAAATGAAAAAGAACCCACAAAACAACATAAAATGAAAAACTCACCCTGCAGTGGCAACTCCTGCTGCTCCTGCCCTATGGGCCTGGCTAGGCTTGGATCCCTGCTCCAAGCATAGTGGCCTGGTATACAGAATGGCAGCACTTATCAGGTTTGTTTCCACTCACCTCCATCATGATGGCAGTTGGGAGGGCAGGTCAAGCGACAAATAGCACTCCAGTGCTATTGGCTTTGCTAGAGAAGCTTGATTCTGGTAATTCAGGCAGCAGGCCTTGTTGGATCCAGAGATTTGAGCGATTCCGGGTGGCTTCTGGTATAACAGAGAAAGCACAAGAATCCCAAGTAAATACCCTGATATTTGCCATGGGTGATGCTGCTGATAAAATCCTTTGTGCCCTACCCCTCCTTGATGAGGAAAAGAAAGACCACACCAAAGTGAAAGAGGCTTTTGATATGCATTTCATAGCAGACAGAATATCATATATGAAAAGTCCTCAGTTTACCTCTGAAACACAGGGCTTGCACAGGACTTTGATTCTGAACATCCTACTAGTAGTCCACATTACCCCCAGAGCAATGGGGAGGTGAGGAGAAGAGTGCAGACTTTATAAAGACTTCTGTAAAAATTAGTTGATCCATATAGAGTGCTCGGTCAACCTTGCTTGTATCTGGACTCTCTCCAGCAGAATTTTTGATGGGAAGATGACTTAGGAAACCTTTACTTGTGGCTCCAATACTGCTTAATGCTAAGTTGCCCTACCTGAAGGAATTTCAAAAATGGATTGCTGAAATAAAAATTCAGCCTCAACAAAATAGCAGTGTTTGGCATGGAACAAAAGCACTCCCTGAACTGAGACCAAGGAACAAAGTTTGGCTCACAAGCTCCTAGACGTTTGGAACTGTTTGGAACCAGGCATAAACTCGAGATCCTACCACGTGGAGACTCCAGAAGGACTTCTTGAGAGGAACTGGACTCATCTTCCTTATTTCCAACACAACAAAGAGAGGATCTGGGACCTGCAGGAACTCTGTCAGGAAGTGAGCCCCTTCCCAGGGAACTCCACACACAAACTCAACAGAAATGAGAGCACGGTCTGGATTTATTTTAAACTTCCACTGAGTAATGTCATCATAAGCTACGTGAGCCTCCCTGATTAAGTCTAGTGACAAGCTATGTGCTGAAACCTTTCTTCCCTCTTAGAGGCACATTACACAGGCTAATGAGGCCAATAAGAGGAACACCACAATGGTCTGTCACCAACTCATATTCTGACTAGTGGCAGAGAGTTCACTGCCATTGTTTCTCTGGGATAACTGCTAGAGCTTAATGTTAGGATATAGATATTCAGGCCTGTCTGTAAAGGCCTAAACTTTAATTTAGGTGTATTCTTATCGCTTGGCTAGTTATAGAGGTATAAAAGAAAGAATCAAAATCACTGTCTTCCGGTGTAAGGGCCTTCTCTTACTGTGACAGCCTGAGGCCCTGTTCTTAGGGTTAAGACCTTTGGCTAAGCAGCAGAGGCAGCCATAAGCTGGGAAGCGACCGGTCACATCCTCACATTCCACACTAGTCACATTGAAATCAGGTGCTATTGGGCGGTTAGGAATACAATCCTGTCCTGATAATGCCTATCACCTCCAGAGAAAGGGAAGTGCCTAGAAAATGTAAAAGGAAGCTTAGTTTGATAGCATCCTGTCTGGCAAGAACTCATTTATCAATAGCTGGGATGTGAAATCCTCATTTCTGTGTTTGTTCTATCACTGCAGTCCCCATTTCCCTATTGTTTGTCTGTATAATCTCTGTCTGGTTCTGTGATTGTTTCCGTCTGCTACATAATTAACTTTGCTGGGTGTAAGCTAATTAAGGTGGTGGGATATAATTGGTTAAATAATCATGTTACAATATGTTACAATATGTTACAATATGTTACAATCATGTTACAATATGTTACAATAAAAAAGAAGCTTACAAGAAGTGGAAGGTTGGACATATGACCAGGGAAGAGTATAAAAATATTGCTCGGGCATGTAGGAATGTTATCAGGAGGGCCAAATCGCACCTGGAGCTGCAGCTAGCCAGAGATGTCAAGAGTAACAAGAAGGGTTTCTTCAGGTATGTTGGCAACAAGAAGAAAGCCAAGGAATGTGTGGGCCCCTTACTGAATGAGGGAGGCAACCTAGTGACAGAGGATGTGGAAAAAGCTAATGTACTCAATGCTTTTTTTGCCTCTGTTTTCACTAACAAGGTCAGCTCCCAGACTGCTGCGCTGGGCATCACAAAATGCGGAAGAGATGGCCAGCCCTCTGTGGAGATAGAGGCGGTTAGGGACTATTTAGAAAAGCTGGACGTGCACAAGTCCATGGGGCCGGACGAGTTGCATCCGAGAGTGCTGAAGGAATTGGCGGCTGTGATTGCAGAGCCACTGGCCATTATCTTTGAAAACTCGTGGCGAACCGGGGAAGTCCCGGATGACTGGAAAAAGGCTAATGTAGTGCCAATCTTTAAAAAAGGGAAGAAGGAAGATCCTGGGAACTACAGGCCAGTCAGCCTCACCTCAGTCCCTGGAAAAATCATGGAGCAGGTCCTCAAAGAATCAATCCTGAAGCACTTGCATGAGAGGAAAGTGATCAGGAACAGCCAGCATGGATTCACCAAGGGAAGGTCATGCCTGACTAATCTAATCGCCTTTTATGATGAGATTACTGGTTCTGTGGATGAAGGGAAAGCAGTGGATGTATTGTTTCTTGACTATAGCAAAGCTTTTGACACGGTCTCCCATAGTATTCTTGTCAGCAAGTTAAGGAAGTATGGGCTGGATGAATGCACTATAAGGTGGGTAGAAAGCTGGCTAAATTGTCGGGCTCAACGGGTAGTGATCAATGGCTCCATGTCTTGTTGGCAGCCGGTATCAAGTGGAGTGCCCCAAGGGTCGGTCCTGGGGCCGGTTTTATTCAATATCTTCATAAATGATCTGGAGGATGGTGTGGATTGCACTCTCAGCAAATTTGCGGATGATACTAAACTGGGAGGAGTGGTAGATACGCTGGAGGGGAGGGATAGGATACAGAAGGACCTAGACCAATTGGAAGATTGGGCCAAAAGGAATCTGATGAGGTTCAATAAGGATAAGTGCAGGGTCCTGCACTTAGGACGGAAGAACCCAATGCACAGCTACAGACTAGGGACCGAATGGCTAGGCAGCAGTTCTGCGGAAAAGGACCTAGGGGTGACAGTGGACGAGAAGCTGGATATGAGTCAGCAGTGTGCCCTTGTTGCCAAGAAGGCCAATGGCATTTTGGGATGTATAAGTAGGGGCATAGCGAGCAGATCGAGGGACGTGATCGTTCCCCTCTATTCGACATTGGTGAGGCCTCATCTGGAGTACTGTGTCCAGTTTTGGGCCCCACACTTCAAGAAGGATGTGGATAAATTGGAGAGAGTCCAGCGAAGGGCAACAAAAATGATTAGGGGACTGGAACACATGAGTTATGAGGAGAGGCTGAGGGAGCTGGGATTGTTTAGCCTGCAGAAGAGAAGAATGAGGGGGGATTTGATAGCCGCTTTCAACTACCTGAAAGGGGGTTCCAAAGAGGATGGCTCTAGACTGTTCTCAATGGTAGCAGATGACAGAACGAGGAGTAATGGTCTCAAGTTGCAGTGGGGGAGGTTTAGATTGGATATTAGGAAAAACTTTTTCACTAAGAGGGTGGTGAAACACTGGAATGCGTTACCTAGGGAGGTGGTAGAATCTCCTTCCTTAGAGGTTTTTAAGGTCAGGCTTGACAAAGCCCTGGCTGGGATGATTTAACTGGGAATTGGTCCTGCTTTGAGCAGGGGGTTGGACTAGATGACCTTCTGGGGTCCCTTCCAACCCTGATATTCTATGATTCTATGATTCTATGATTCTATGTTAGGATTGGTTAGTTAAATTTCAGGAAAATGATTGGTTAAGGTATAGCTGAGCAAAACTCAAGTTTTACTATATAGTCTGCAGTCAATCAGGAAGTAAGGGGGGGGAATGGGAACAGGGAATGGGGGTGGGGAAATTGGAATCATGTTTTCCTATGTGGGGGAATGGGAACAGGGACACAGGTAAGGCTCTGTGGTGTCAGAGCTGGGACGGGGGGGGGGGACATTAAGGAAGGAAACTGGAATCATGCTTACTGGAAGTTTACCCCAATAAACATTGAATTGTTTGTACCTTTGGACTTCAGGTATTGTTGCTCTCTGTTCATGTGAGAAGGACCAGGGAAGTAATTGGGTGAAGGAACTAAGCCCCCTAACATGTAACTATGGACTGCAGTTGCTGTTCTTTGTGATAATGGAAGAGTGAACAAGTATCAGAGCATATATAATATTGTATGTATCTGGTGTTTATCACCATTTTGTTTAGTTTCTACCTATGCATGTTAATCTCATTTTCTCAAGCTTATAGGCATGTTTTGTTTCCCAAGTTTATAGTTGCTAAACATTTAGTGATTCATACTGCTGGAATGAGGTCTTTCCACCCTTGATTGTACTTTATTATTAATTGGTTTGCACTTTTAACTGGGTTGAATTCTGTGTCTTATGTTATGCAGGAGGTCAGCTAAATGGTCCTAATGACCCTCTCGGGTGGGGAGTCGGCAGATACCGGACACAGTGTTGGTATATAATACTTTAAATGCTTTTTATTGATTACAAAAAACTTTTTAACTTTATATTTACACCCCAAACATACTGTACCAGAGTCCAAAGGTCAGAATGGTTCCGATGGCCATTCGAGATTGTTAGAGAGCTTACTCCTTCACTCTCCCACTTCCCTGGTCCTTCCTGCATGAACAGAGAGCAACAATACCCGAAGTTCGAAGGTGCAAACAATTCCCTGTTTATTAGGGTGAACTTTCAGCAAGCTTAAATGCAAGTTCCTTTTTCCTTATTTTCGAATCCCAACTTACTTCCTGTTTGCCCCAAATTTATATAGTAATATTCTTAGCTATACCTTAACCAATCATTCTACTGAAATGTACCTAACCAATCCTAACATATTGTAACATGATTAGCTAACCAATTATATCCCACTGTCTTAATAAGTTTACACCCAGCAAAATTAATTATATAGCAGACAGAAACAGTCACAGAACCAGACAGAGACCATGCAAATAAACAATAGCAAAGGGGAAACTATAATGACAAAACAATACAGAAGTGAGGATTTCACAACTACATCTATAAAGACATAAGGGTTTCCCAGCTGTGTCTGTTGATAAGTGAGTTCTTACCAGACTGAAAACTATCAAACTAAATTTCCTTTTACATCTTCTAGGTTCTTCCCTTTCTCTGGAGATGATAGATCGGATCACCTTTCCAATAGCCCCAGATTGCCTTATTTCAATGTGAGTAGTTTGGAATGTGAGGATGTGACCGTTCGCTTCCCAGCTTATGGCTGCCTCTGCTGCTTAGCCAAAGGCTTTAGCCTAAGCACAGGGCCTCAGACCGTCACAGTGAGAGAAGGCCTTTACACAGATTCTTTCTTTTATACCTCTATAACTAGCTAAATGATAAACATACACCTAAATTCTTAAAGTATAGGCCTTTACAGACAGGAATGAATATTTATATCCTAACAGAGATTAAATTAGATCATAAGATCATAAGATGCAGGGAGCCGGCGAAAACCACATCTATATCCACATGTGACTCTGGATCAATAAACGACTCAGATTTGCAGAAGTCCATTTAGTTGTGTCATTGGTTCTTTGCCTTTGTTTCTAGGCCTTCTACCCACACAATTCCAAAGAGACAATCTTGGGCGGGCCACCATGATCCAAGGCATGCCATTTCCTCCAATTCTTATACATTTTTATATCCGTTCATCTGGTTGTTTCTTTTTCTGCTGATTTTCCATATTTTTGTGAGAACATAACAAGATTGTTTTTGCACAAATAGTTCTAATAGTCCTTGACCTTAAGTTCTTGCTATGGTTGCCAACTTGCAGCATATGTATTCGTGTCAATCACGCGTCATTCATACCAGGCCTCAATGACCTATGACATATTACATGGATATATGAATCACAATATACCTCTCTCCCAACAATGGCATTATGCATGTTTTGAAGTATTGTCTCCATCAAGGAAAGTTTCCAGGGTTTTCAGAACTAGATGTTTCATGTCAGGATCTTAAGTCCATTGTTAGGTGCCCAAAAAAAGAGGTCTGTTTTTCAGAAAAGCTGAGCTCCCTGCAGCTCCCCTTGATTTGGCTGTACAGTGCTTCTGGAATTCAGAAAACTGACTGTCTCAGGGTTTCTTGCACCTTCATCTCAAGCATCTGGTAGTGATCATTGTCAGGGATGCGATTTTAGGACAGGGTGGGCCACTGATCTGTTCCAGTTTGGCAGTTCCTCTGTTCCTGTGTAGATAGAATGCAGTGAGCTGCAGTATATATAGGATGATGGAGTTAAGACCCTTACAAAAAGCACTGTAGGATTTTATTTACCTCAGGTAACCAGGACCTTAATATATTTCCTATCAAAAAGATAGATACCTTGCTTGCACATTGTCCTGCAATGACTCTGGGGAGGGCGGGTTCCCTGGAGTGTCCCTTAGAGAGAGGGATTTCTGGAGCTATATCCTTGCACTAGCAAGGAAAGAGGAGAAGTGTTTGTTAAAATTGCTTTCCTTTTGATAGTTAATATGGAACATACATTTAAGAAAGATTCTCCAGCGCTCAATCAAGTACACTCTGGTGGACTGCAAAAGCTCCTTGACCTTGACCATAGCACCCTGTCACTCAACGTTGCCTGCTGGCCATCAAATAAGCAACGAATGAGTCAGGCAGTAGTCAGTGCATGTGCCATGGGAAGAAATAGTTCTAGAGCGGGTAAAACAAAGGGAAGGAGCATATTTGCTATTCCACAAAATGTGATCATTTGCACATGGTCTTCTCATCAATGACAAATGAAAGCAGTCCTATGGTACAGCTGTGGTATATTATTCTGAAGGGCTGTGATATATTTTTCTGATAAAACCATTACAGGTTATTTGCTAGTTTTTTTTGGGGGGGGGGGTTGGGGGGGCTTCCAATATAACATCTGTAGCGGAGCTGTTTCGGTCTGTAGACTCTCTGGATTATCCACGCATGATCAGAGAACTGAGTTTATCTCACAGTGAGAAATGCTGTAACTATCTAAGGTGCTCTGAATTGTCTTGTTACTGTCCAGTGAAATTAGATTAGATCTGGACTGAGTTGTCTGTGTCTCTGTCTCAGTGGGATGATTGCTATATCTTCTCTGTGTATATTTTTCCTTGTTGAGGTTCTGAACTGGAAATAAACAACTCCCCCTTGCTCCATGTGTGACACCAGGACAGTTTGGAGGCACTCAAGCTAACAGGCCTCTGGTTTAAAAGGGAGGCATGTTGTGATGGGGACCCTGGAGTTGGGTACTCAATTGCCCACTTGCGCTCTGCACCAGAAAAGCAGTTAAGCATATGCTTAATTTATACACATTAATATTTTATTTCAAGTAATATTCTAGCCTTGTCAGTAATGTGAAACCATATCTTTCCAAATATTCCTTTTACACATCTGCCAAAGTGCTTAGAAATCAGTACCCTAGATCCCATTTATACTTTGGGTTAGAGGGAATCATTAAAATAATGATTTTCAGGTGCCAACACAGAAGACTTTCTGAAAACTTTGCCATCCTTTTTGCCTATTTTTCCTAATTCTCTGATCTGCATTCATTGTACATTAGTCCCATGAAACATGTTGTTTTCCAATGAGTAAATTCTTCAGATCTTTCAGTAACCCTAGGGGATGCTGTTCCTTTCATTATTTTCATGATCCATTTGATTAAGTTCTTGACTGGCTTTATTTTCAGCAGGTTTTTTTTTTCTTTTCATTCCCTCCATTTGCCTCAGAAAATATTTTGATGGAATTACATTAAGAAATAAAATATTTTTTATTCAAAACACTGCCCACATTTTGTTCTGCTTTTCTATTAATTTCCAGCCTTACCGCAGTTTGAAATACTGCAAACGTGTAAATATTGATATTCTTAACACTCGTAGATGGTTCCACACCATAGAGGAAATAACATTTTTGATAGTGAAGGATGGTTAATGCTAGAGGTGATAATAATGGCACTTCACATTTCTATAGCATTATTCATCCACAGATCTAAAAGTGTTTTATATAGGTGTGTGAGCATTTGTAAAACAAGGCATAGAAAGCAAAAGTGATTTGGCAAAAATCATACCGGGAGTGACTAGCAGTTGAATATAATATCCGGGTTTCCTGATTGTCAGTTTTGTGCTTAATCCATGCAGCTGCCTCCTCTAATGCACTTCTGTTCTGTATAATGTAGCTAAATATCTTGGGGCAGATCCGGAGCCTAGTGAAAATTGTCATAGTTCCACTGAGGTCAGTGTCCATTTGGATCAGTGTCTCAGTCTGGTGTATATGGCCCTATCGTTCTGTCATGTCACTTGTGTAATACACCTCTTTGTTTGAAAAATAAAGGCAAGTACTTTCTATTTCTAGTTCTGGGGCCAAAATCATCCCTGGTCAGTCTTTTGATCTGAGGGAGTTTAGATCCTGATCCAATTCCAAACTTTGTGCCTTTCCCCTATATCTATCATAGACTGAACAAAAAAACATGGGTCTACACAACCCCTTGTCTTGGGGGAACTTCAGATCGAGTTATCTTAGACATATGTCCCAGTGACCGGGCAACAAAATGGCAGATGAAATTCAATGTTGAAAAATACAAAGTAATGCACATTGTAAAACATAATTCCAACTATACATATAAAATGATGGGGTCTAAATTAGCTGTTGCCATTCAAGAAAGAGATCTTGGAGTCATTGAGGATAGTTCTCTGAAAACATCCACTCAGTGTGCAGTGGCAGTCAAAAAGACTAACAGAATGTTGGAAACCATTAGGAAAGGGATAGATATTAAGACAGAAAATATCATATTCCACGTATATAAATCCATGGTATACCCACATCTGTGTGCAGATCTGGTCACCCCATCTCAAAAAAGATGTATTGGAACTGCAAAATGTACGGAATATGGCAACGAAAATGATTAGGGGTATGGAACAGCTTCTATAGTAGGAGAGATTAATAAGACTGTGACTTTTCAGCTAGGAAAAGAGATGATTAAAGGGGGATACAATAGAGGTCTATAAAATCATGACTGGTGTGGAGAAAGTAAAAAAGGAAGTGTTATTTACTCCTTCTCCTAACACAAGAACTAGGAGTCACCAAATAAAAATTAATAGGCAGCAGATTTAAAACACACAAAAGGAAGTATTTTTTCACACCACGCATAGTCAACTTATGGAACTCCTTGCCAGAGGATATTGTGAAGGCCAAGAGTATATTAGGGTTCAAAAAAGAACTAGATAAATTCATGCAGGATAGGTCCATCAATGGCTATATTGGCCAGGCTGAGCAGGGATGGTGTCCCTAGTCTCTGTTTGCCTGAAGCTGGGAATGGGCAACAGAGGATGGATAACTTGATGATTACCTGCTCTGTTCATGCTCCCTGAAGAACCTGACATTGGCCACTGTCGGACAACAGGATACTAGGCTAGATGGACCTTTGGTCTGACCCAGTATGGCCATTCTTATGTTCCTATGGTCTTATGTTCAGGATGGCTTCTGCAATGGATGATACAGAGGACAAATAGAAGGCTCACAAATGGTTTTAAGTGATGCTACCCAGTATACATTACTGCCTACATCCCCTTTCAGATCCCATTTGAAGATTCATGAGTGCCTTCTCCACTCTACCTTTGGAATGGGTTGAGTGGTGGTGAAAAGGTGGAAAAAGAGTGGGATAGAAAGAGCTAGCATCTTTCCCTAGGTCTTCTAGTGCATCTGGTCTTCTTTCTCTGTCTATCTTTTATATTGTAAATCTCCTGGGCCAAGAGTTATCTAGGTGTTATGTACATGGCTGGACACATTGCTGGCAATTTAATGAATAATCGCTAAGGCACAATGCCTCCTAGGTCTAATTGTGGCAAGGGGCAACCAAGTAATAATAATTCTTACATAGATTTTTTCATGAATAGATCCCAAGTCTCTTATTAAAGATGGGTGGGCAAACTGAGGCACACCGAAGATAAATGACTTGCCCAGACCCAAACACAGACTTAGAAATAGCAGCACGTCTTCCTGAATCTCAGTCAAATGCTCTTTCCTATCCCTCACTTATGGAGCACTGGCTACAAATCATAACAGAGCCATATGCTTTTCCTCAGTGGAACTCCCATTGAGGTCAGTCAGAGCATAGGCAGAGTAAAACTGAGTAAGGACCCCAAGATTTGGCCCTAACTGTTCAGTATGATAATTCGATTGTATGCAATTGTGGCACTCGCTTCTGCTAATAGAAGGTGCGGGGTACAAATAGAGTGACCAGATAGCTAGTGTGAAAAATCAGGACAATTTTTTTTTTGGGGCGGGGGGGGAAAGCGGGGAGGTGGTTTCATATTTAAGACAAAGCCCCTAATATCGGGGTGGTCCCAATAGTATCAGGATGTCTGGTCACCCTATGCTCAAATGTTATTTGAATGGTACTAATGCTAGCTTGTTTGTGATCCGTGACTAAATATAATCAATATTATGATTCAGTGATGCTGCTTCCATGCAGCAGAGACTTCTGAAAATAGGAAATCTGATTTTAAAATAGCAGGTACAATATCCTACACTTTTATAGCTGGGAATGGTGTCTTGGGGAGTGGGTGGGATGAATTGCTGACACACTGGCTTACCTGCTATTGCATCTGTGTAACTTGTAAATGAATATCAGTTGTAATTAAGGCTACATTCATATGAATATGAGCTATTACACCATCAAACAAATGATTCTTGACCATTCTCTTTGAAAACAGCAACTGACTAATTCTCATAGCAGACATAGTACTCATAATTTATAACAGCTAATGCATAATTATCTGTGAGCTGTGCCTTTTTTAAATCTTGGCTTTTGGTACAGTGAACCTTTTAAAAATAGTTCACTCTAAGAGTTTCCACCTGACATGTTCCAATTTAAATTCAATTATTTGGGGTGAATGAGTTGCAAATTATTATGGGTTATAGCTGGACATACCCTGTAATCAAAGTAATATGAATCTTACAAGCATAGAGGCCGTTGCAGCTGGACATCCATGTACAGATTAAGCTAATTTTATTGACAGTTATTTAACACTTTGGGAGGTGGGGAGAGAACATATGAATTGGCATACTGTAACAGACTCAAGGTCCACCTAGCTGAGCATCCTGTCTCCAACTGTGATCAGCACCAGAGCTTCAGAGGAAGGTGTAAGAACCAGACAGTAGGCAGATGTGGGATAACTTGTTCCTAGTGAAGGTCTCCTCATAATCCCTGATAGCTGGAGGTTGGCTTTTACTGTTATTACAGATATTCTTGGTCTCCATATAAATAGTAAAGTACTACTATTGTCAATTGTAGTGTCTTCGTCCATTAGTCTAGTGGAATTGTCTTGTGCGTAAGGCAATGTGTAAGGCCGACAGACCTCAGTCACCGGCCAGCAGGATTGAACCAGGAACCTCTGGAGCTTAGTACATGAGCCTCTATTACATGAGCTAAAAGCCAACCAACTGTTAGGTAAGGCTGTAGAACAGACTCATTTCATCTCTCTCTTTAAGTGGTCTTGGTGCCACTAGATGAGACAGAACACCACACCCAGAAGATGTGTGGGTTACAAATGCACCGGGATTCTGGAGTAAAGGTGATTAGAAATTTTTTGACAACATATTTTTTCTACAGAAAATACGGAGTCACTGAAACTGAAAACTTTCTTTGCAAAAGGCCTGACTTTGACTAAACTTTCTCAGGTTCAGTATGGAATGTCTGGTGAGGCCGAGAACCAGCTCAAGAGTAGCCAATAGCTTGGTGATTAGGGCACACCCAGATGCTGTGGTAGAGTGAGGTTCAAATCCCTCTGTATTCCAGACAAACACCCTAATCACCAGGCTGTGGAGTCAGCCTTTCTCTCAGCACTATTTAATATGGAAGTTATACAAAGTGGACCATCTACAACAGAAGAGATTGAGAGAGCCCTATTTCAGAGGAGCCAATGGTTAGAGCGCTTGGGGGAAGACCCAGGTTTAAGTGCCTGATCTGAATCAGACAGATCCCAGACTTGAACCTGATTTTCCAGCTGGCTTCTGGGGTGGTCTTTCTCCACCTTTCCACAAAAATTTGTGACAGGTGTCCGTTGTGTCCTCGTTCAGAGGGGGAACATTGTTGAAATCTCAATTATTTGCAGGATAGGAAAGCCATTTCCCATCGAGCTGTACTCAAGACATCTGTGTTCAATGCCTCGCACTCTTTACTGTTCTGAGCCTCCCTCCCTGTCTGTGGTCTTTACTCCCTCTCTTGTGTCTTGTCATGTGTTTAAACTGTAAGCGGTGTGCGGGAGGAACTATCATTTTATTAAAAAGAAAAGGAGGACTTGTGGCACCTTAGAGACTAACCCATTTATTTGAGCATGCTCAAATAAATGGGTTAGTCTCTAAGGTGCCACAAGTCCTCCTTTTCTTTTTGCGAATACAGACTCACACAGCTGCTACTCTGAAACCTGTCATTTTATTGCGCATGTATGCTGCCAAGCACAGTGGGGCCCCGATCCCTTACTAGGGTTGTATGTGGAACAACAATACAAATAATAATTAATATTGATATTCTGTTCAATTCAGTTCCCAAGAACTGTATCAAGCAATTCCTCAGCTTTGCATCTGTCAAATGTGCAGTATTCTCTGCAGTCCCGTGCAAGGGGTTTATAAGCACTCTGCATCATAACCATATTTCATGTTGCTTTCAGGATATGCAGCCTTCAAGACTCTGCAAAGCAATCTTATTTGGCAGAAACGCTATGCATGGAATTAAGCAAAGTGGCAGAGCATTCTGGTTCATGAAAGGGCATTTTGTTTGTGGACTATGACTCCTATAGAAACTGAAACTTCAGCAAATATGTTTTAATTCATTTATATTCTCTTCTGTTTCCAGGAGCATCCTGCAGATATAGAGATCAATATTTTATAACTCCAGACTTACCCCAAATGCAAAAGCATTACTGGAATGCTGTGCTTTGAAGCAACAAAACAAACCGAAAAACCCCCAACAGATAAAACAATGCTACCGTAAAACTTTTAAAGGTCCAGATCCACAGGTGGTGTAAATCAGCCCTTTATATTTTAAAATGTAGGCTTTTTTGTTTTTGCTTTTTTAACTACATTCTGTCTGCAACATGCAGCAAGCTGAAAAGATATCAGAAAAACTAAGTAAGTGATAAAATGGAATAAAATTAAATTTCTAATTACAAGGTATGCAAACTGATTGCTTTTCCATAAGAAAGCATACAGATTAACATTTCCAAAGGGAATGTCTTTAAAAGGATTAGAAATTCATACATACTGGTGGATTAACTTCTGTGAACAGAAAATGTCAGCTGCGTTCCTGGTCTGTAATACCATGTACACTGCGCAACTCATCCTCTCTCTTAGTACAGAAAGAAACATGAAAGCATCAGTTGTAATGACAGCTTAAAAAGCAAACACAGCTTGGAGTGTAATGAATTTAAGGCACTGGAAAGGGGCTCACCCAAGCATGCTGTGTTTGTGTGTGTGTATGTGTAAAGGAGAGATGAGAGATTAGGCTCCAAAGGCAAAATCCTGAAGCTTTTGCTCAGGCAAAACTCCCACTGAAGTGAAACCTAAGGACTTACGTTGTGGTTTTACAATCTGCCCCCCAAAAAGGGCTAGTGAATCTGGAGGCTGCCCCTGGAGTCAGGGCCATCCCTAGAGGAGTGTGGGGCCCGGGACATAGGTACTGAATTTCTAATTTACCAGGGGGTGCTCCCCCCGGGCTCTGCCATGCCCCACCCCCACTCCATCCTTTCCCCCAAGGCCCCACCCTGCTTCTTCCCACACCCGCTATGCCCCCACCACACCTCTTCCCAGCCCTGCCCTGCCTCTTCTCTGCCAGTTCCGCCCTGTCCCGCTGAGCGTGCTGCGCCCTCTCTCCTCTCCCCTCCTCCCCAGGACCTCCTGACACCGCGAAACATCTGATCTGCGGCAGGCGGTAGGCACTGAGAGGGAGGGGCCCACTGGCAGGCAGGAGGCGGAGGTTCTGGTAGAGGGGCTCCTCCTTAAACCCCCCGCCTGCCTACCCGCCTGCTGCTTGCCTTCCCGTGCACCTCCTCACCCAAAGCGTGAGACCCCCCCAAAGCTCGGGTCCTGGGATGGTAACCCCTATTCGCTGTATCCAAGTGATGGCTCTGCCTGGAGTTCACCAGGGAAGGAATTCTACCTCAGAGAACCCCATTACTCCAGTGGGCTGTTAATTTGCTCCTCGCCCACATTGACTCAATAGGGAGAGAGCAGGTGTGCAACACGCACTTTCCTGAGTGTGCCCAGATCCAGAGTCCAGGGAAGGCCTTCAGAGGCCTCACAGAGTTTGTGTGAGGAATAGGGGGGCTGTCAACTCTCCTCTATGACCCTGTGCAGCTGTGTGTATTGTAAAAGATTGTAAAAGCCACATGACTATTGAAGTGAACTTATTGGGTGCATTCTTTGCCCCCCTCCTCTGACTGTTTCAAGTGCAGGTCTCGCGGAGATGAATAGTGGCCCGGGGAACAATGAGGCTGGTGAATGATGTATGAAACTAAAATTCCCAGTGCACAAAAAGTACTAACTATGCTGTGTTATGGTAATTGCAGTGTATCACGGTGCTATAACATATTTAATTCAGCCACACAGCCAATCGGTTATGTAAGACAGTCAACAAAGAGATGAGTGTGGTGTTGATGCCACTTATGGCAAATTAGCAATTGCATCACTATATTGGCATGTCTGCTGCTCTGGGGATATGGAAATTCAGTTCTGGGTTTGTTTGAGGGTTTTTTAGATGTCACATTACTAGTCCCTCCAACAGTGCACATACCTGAATCATTAGAAGCCCTCAGATATCTCTGTGCCAGGGGCTATTTAAGTGCATCATTCAAATAATAATCAGTGGACCAGCTCCTTCAAGTGCCTTCTCAGTCGTTAATCAGGAGAAGTCCCATTGACTCCATGAAAGTATGGACTTAGAAAAAACTTCAGGATTTGGCTGATTAAGACTACTTTGCTTCTGGCCCTCTCAGGACTCTTTACACAAGACAGGCAGTTACTTCTCTCATTTTAGAGATGGAGAAATGGAGGTACAGAGAAGATAGGGACCAACTATGCTCTCACTTCCACCTCATCTGTATCAGAGAGCTTTCAAGATAACTGAAGTTGTCCTAGTGGAATGGAAGTTGTCCTCTTTTAGGATTGTAATTTTCTGGGAACAATGGGCTTCACCCCTTTTTAAAAGATGGTTATCCCACAGCTGGCATTCAGCCAAGAAATCTGTATTTGACTGGGGTAGGAATTTTTTAAAATACATTTTGTGTGACTATAAATTTGTCCAATTATTATTAATTTGTTTACTTAGTGCTGACAAAGTGCTCAGAACTATGCAAAAAATGAAGACAATTGATTTAGTTGGGGTTGATCCTGCTTTGAGCAGGAGGTTGGACTAGATGACCTCCTGAGGTCCCTTCCAACCCTGATATTCTATGATTCTATGATTCCATCAGTGGAGCTAATCCTGATTTACCCAGAAGTAACTGAGAGTGGAATTTGGCTCCAAGTGGCCTGACCAATGATGCACAGCAAGTTAGTGACAGACCTGGGAAGGTGAGGATGGAAAAGAGACTGGGGAGAATGTAGACGTCTCTCTTCCCACGGCCCAGCAAACCAGTGGAAGTGGTGATTAAGGGAAATGAGGACAACTGCAAAAGCACAGTGGGATTAAAAGGCTTGCTCTTGTCTGACTGCACTAATAGGTGCTGGTTGCTCTTAGTCTGAGACTGGACTAGCAAAAGAGGACAGCAGTGCAGTCTAGAGTAGCTCATTCTTAGCTGCCTAATGTTCTCAATTCCCATGGCCATCATGCAACAGGGAGGGGGGAAAGGGAAGATGTCTCCATGGTTCTTGAGCAGAGGTGAGATAGTGAGTAAAGGAAAAAAAAATTGAGTGCATTGATGGTGTGGGAAAGATGAAACTGAAGGGAAGCGAATCCATTCCAGGAATGACACCAAAATCTTAGCGTCTGAGATCCATAGGGAGTTTTTCATGGCAAGAAACAGCCCTAAATATGCTCTGTGTGTAAAACAAATGGTTGCTATTTCAAAAGATAATCAGTAATTGGTATTATTGTGCAGTGTTTTGCCAAAAAGCACAGCCCACTTTGGGTGATGTGATAGACAAGATATATTGGTAACATTTATCCTATAAGAGTACCTAAACTAAATTAAGATCCAGATGGTCACTAGTGAAGAGAAACTTGTAAATATAGCTTGTAAAAGCCCAACCATCCCCATCAAAATGTGGGTGGAATGGCTGATTTCTGAACCTTTGCAGAGAAATAGATCTATCACATGGAAGGCGCGGATAGCACTCTATCTCTTGCCCTCTGTCGGCACTAGCAAGGAGCTGATAATTGCTACCCACAATATTTCCTAAAGTGATTTTAACTTTGGCAGCATGACTCATCAGCTCAAAGAATTGTTGCCTTTTGGAGGCATTTGATCAAAAATGTGCTGATAACCCGAAATGGTAATCCCAATGGCCATTTATCATCAGGTACCAAGAAAGCTCCATGATGAATGGACAATGCTAAACTAGAAAGGGAAAATGAAAGACTAAAGATAACATATTACAACTCAGAAAACTAACATTCCAGCATGCTCACTAGCCTTTACTGTGCATGTTGGCTTTTAGGAATTACCATTTATATTTTGCTGTTACATGGAATCCTATAGAAGATAAACAGCTAGTTAGAAAACCAATCTGGACACATTTTAAGCATTTATAATTCCAACTAACTATTGTTTCTATTAATGCCACATGTTAATATAATCTAGTGCTTTCTACTGGGGAATAGATCTTTGAGGTAAGAGCCTTATTACAGATTAGATGAGTTACACCTAAGAACACAATTGCCTTTGATCTTACAGCAGCTCAAATCACAAAAGCATTTTGTATTTTTTTCTTGTGAAATCCAAAGGCACATGAGTATTAAAATGTGATATGAAAGCTTCAGCCCTGCCCAAAATCATTGTTTTCACCATGTCTGACAATGCTATTCACATAAATCAAGTAAGAAATGTGCTATGATTATGTTAAAACTGAAAACCACAGCTCTAACAGCTATTATAACAAATGACTCCATGATGGAAAATATTTTATGGGTGCTTGCAGGACAGGGACGTATATGCAGTCAGCTACTAATGGGGAAAATTAAAACTGCATCCAGTGGTGAATACTGCACAGAACTAGCTCTGTAAACAGCCAGCTATAACAGTGCATTTGCTGGCTGTGCATGGTCTAACATGGTCTTTGATTTGATTTCCCACTAAATCTTTTCTAGTTCATAAGTCAGTTTGCTCATGTTTTTATTTACAGGCTGGAATATTTTCAGCAGTAATTGGAAAAGTACAAGGGCTTACTTGTCCACCAGTGTTCAGTCTTCTGTTTCTTTTTAGCAGCAAAGGCTATAGGATATTAAGTTGTCACACAAAGTACAGTACATGCTCCAATAAAAATGAAGATTGATTTAGAGGTTTGTTAAGAGTACAGTATGTACCGTTATACCATATACAGTGAGTATTGCTGCATCTCTGCAGATACCATGCCATTTGCAAAGATATTCCATGCAACATCTCAGTGCAGTACTGAGACCATGATATCTTGAATGCTGGGATATAGCTATATAAAATCAATGGGACTGAAAAAAAACATGCTTAAGTACTTTGTTTGTGGATTGGGAAGCATGGAGGAGGCCAGTTGGCTTCAATTCCTGATGGAGAGAAAACCTTCAGATGATTGTCTGGATGGTGTACCATAGCAATAGCACATGTAGGTTCTGAAGTGAGTCTCATCAAACCCCTGTATCCTCCCATATATTCACAGATGTGACCATTGTGATCATCTAGTACAACCTCTTGTATAACAAGACCATAGAATTCCCCCCAAATAATTTCTGATTGAACTAGAGCTTATCTTTAAAAGAAAACCAATCTTGATTTAAAAATCACAAGTGATGGAGAATCTACCACAAGCCTTGCAGAGTGGTTAAGTGACTTGTCCAAAGGTGGAGCTAGGAATTGAACCTCATCTCATGGAAATGTAGGGCTGGGAGGGAGCTTAAGAAATCATTAACTTCAGCCCCCTGCATTGTGGCAGTACCAAGTAGATCTAGACCATCCCTGACAGGTGTTTGTCCATCCTGGTCTTAAAAAACCTCCAGTGAGGGAGATTCCACTACCTCTCTTGAAAGCCTATTCCAGGGTTTAACAACCTTATGGTTAAAACATTCTTCCTAATATCTAACCTAAATCTCTCATGCTGCAGATTAAGCCCTTTACATCTTATATTGCATTCAGTGGATAGGGAGAACAATTAACCATAGTCCTCTTTATAACAGCCCTTATCATATCAGGTCACTCTTCAGTTTTCTTTACTCAACACCAAACATGCCCTATGTTTTTAACCTTTCCTCATAGATCAGGTTTATCAGTTTTGTTACTTAGCATTTTCCACTAAGCCTCATGAAATGAATATGGTGCTGGTGAACAAGGGGAGGAGAGACTGGGTGTGTACAGATGATCTTTGACACCTCAAGCTGTTAATGAGGATCTCCACCCAAAAAAAACCCCATAGTCATTTCTGAAATTTCTATAACGTGCACCAACCAATTAAAAGTAAAACAGCAAACAAGAAAGCAATCTAATTAAAGCAACCAAGAGAGGCAAAAAAGGAATATAGCCTCAGTGAGAAGAGTTCAAAGACTGCAAATGTAAAAAAAAAGGTACAAACTATACAGCTAAACACACCTATTAAGAATTTAATTAAAGTTGATGGAGCATGGTGTGATGGTGCACCCCATAAGGCTTTATGGAAATATGCTTATGAATATATATGGCATAACTGGAATATGTTTTATGCTGTATATGCCATGTAACATATCTCTGTAAAGATTATGATCTACTGAATCTATTAATCCTATTTGTATGCATGTATCATTTTTTTATTTGAAGTTATGAATATTGGCTGTGTACTTGCTTGATTTTTAAGTAGCTTTAGTAAAGCATTTGGTCAGCTTCTTTAGAAAGGAATTTGCAAGTTAACTGCCCAATCAAGAAGCACTTAACGCACAATGGATCTTGGAAGGCTCCAATCCACATAAGAAGTCTACATGAGGATGTTCAAGGTAGCATGTGGACAATGGCTGCTGTCTGCAAAAACTGAGTCATGCATGGACCAGTGACTTGCCCATGTGACTCCAAAATTCCATCTTGGAGCTGGACTTTGCATAGGATAGAGGAGGGGGTCTCCACCCACAAAAGAAAGTCTATTTAATCCCTGGGAGACCCCCTCCATTTGGGCTTCAGCTGGCTCAAGAGATAGCCTCTCCACCCCCAAGGATACCTGAAAGAAACTGTAACAAAGGACAGTAACTACAGGGGCTGTGGGTGATTGCTGGACCCAGACTAGAAGGAAACTAGTCTGTAAAAGGAAGCTTACTAGAATCACTCTGAGGGTGAGGTTTTTATCTGTATTCAGTTTTCTTACTGTATTAGACATAGACTTGCGTGTTCTATTTTATTTTGCTTATTAATTCACTTTGTTCTGTCTGTTACTACTTGGAACCACTTAAATCCTACTTTCTGTATTTAATAAAATCACCTTTTACTTATTAATTAACCCAGAGTATGTATTAATAGTTGGGGTGGCAAACAGCTGTGCATATCTCTCTGTCAGTGTTATAGAGGGCAAACAATTGATGAGCTTACTGTGTATAAGCTTTATACAGGGTAAAACTGATTTATTTGGGGTTTGGACCCCATTGGGAGTTGAGCATCTGAGTGTTAAAATAGGAACACTTCTAAAGCTGCCTTCTGTTTAAGCCTAAAGCTGTTAGGGGATGTGGTTCAGACCTGGGTCTGGATTTGCAGCAGGCTAGAGGGTCTGGCTTAAAGCAGGCATGGCACTGCAGTCCCGAGCTGAGTTGTTACCTGGAGTTCTTTCAACCCAAAGCTCTTGGTAACTTTTACTCTGTGTGAGGTGGTGTCAGGAAATAAATCAGGGGAGACACGGCCGTCCGACCGATAGATGGCTGGCACAAACAGGACAACAGAAGAGTGCTTTCACTTAAAGCTAAACATTAAATAGTCTCAAGCACTTATACACACATCCGCAACAGGTTAGTAAAACACCCCCAACCCCTGATAATTATCAAAGCTGAGAGTGGCTCTCGAGTGATACAGCAGCAGGCTTGCAGTGGCCAAATCTTCCATCTGCTGGTGGGGACTGCAAGATGTATCCAGAGGGAGAGTCCAAAAAGAGTCCAACTACCTCAAACTTTTCCCCCTTATTTATACATTAGTAATAGAATGATATGTCCCTTAAAGAAAACTTGTTAAGTAAGCAGTTTCAATAGTCAAGCAAGTGGTTCCTTCTGATTATTGATTAACAGGTGTGGGTTTTTCCAGAGTTTGCAGCCTGGAGGCCCCCAATAGACATTCCTGGGGCATATCCTGCTCTTCTAAAACGCATGCATCAGCCACTTCAACACAATTCTTATCAGGAAGGACGCGGGGACAAGCTGCCCTCTCTGTGGCATCCAACCCCCCCTATCCCGCCTTGGTTAAAATGGGACTGCTGAATGGCCAATTTACAGCCTGCTGACTTGGCTGCTTTTAGCAATAAGCCATAGAGGTTTAAGGCACTTTACTGGTTTGCCAAAGTCTCCCCATACAGAGTGGGCAGGGAAAGCAGGGGCAGAAGAAGTCTTGACACATCAGTTGGCAGGCTCAAGGGGTTACCAAAATCAACTACACCATCTGCTCAAGAAACTCCCTGAAAAAGCACAAAATCATATCCACACAGAGACACCCTTAGAAACCCAAGCAGGGGTATTCTATCTGCTGCCCAAGACCCATAAACCTGGCATCATCTCAGGCATTGGCACCCTGACAGCAGGATTGTCTAGCTATGTAGACTCCATCCTCAGGCCCTATGCTACCAGCACTCCTAGCTATCTTCGAGACAACACTGACTTCCTGAGGAAACTACAATCGATTGGTGATCTTCTAGAAAACACCAACCTGGCTACTATGGATGTAGAAGCCCTCTACACCAACATTCCACACAAAGATGGACTACAAGCCGTCAGGAACAATATCCCCAATAATGTCATGGCAAACGTGCTGGCTGAACTTTGTGACTTTGTCCTCACCCATAACTATTTCACATTTGGGGACAATGTATACCTTCAAGTCAGCGGCACTGCTATGGGTACCCGCATGGCCCCACAGTATGCCAACATTTCTATAGCTGACTTGGAACAACGCTCCCTCAGCTCTCGTCCCCTAATGCCCCTACTCTACTTGCGCTACATTGATGACATCTTCATCATCTGGACCCCTGGAAAAGAAGCCCTAGAGGAATTCCACCATGATTTCAACAATTTCCATCCCACCATCAACCTCAGCTTGGACCAGTCCACACAAGAGATCCACTTCCCGGACACTACAGTGCTAATAAGCGATGGTCACATAAACACCACCCTATATCGGAAACCTACTAACTGCTGTAGTTATTTACATGCCTCCAGCTTTCATCCAGACCACATCACATGATCCATTGTCTACAGCCAAGCTCTAAGATACAACCACATTTGCTCCAACCCCTCAGACAGAGACAAACACCTACAAGATCTCTATCAAGCGTTCTTACAACTGCAATACCCAACTGCTGAAGTGAAGAAACAGATTGACAGAGCCAGAAGAGTACCCAGAATTCACCTACTACAGGACAGGCCCAACAAAGAAAGTAACAGAACTCCAGTAGCCGTCACCTTCAGCCCCCAACTAAAACCTCTCCAGCGCATCATCAAGGATCTACAACCTATCCTGAAGGATGATCCCTCACTCTCACAGATCTTGGGAGACAGGCCAGTCCTTGCTTACAGACATCCCCTCAGCCCCCTGAAGCAAATACTCACCAGCAACCACACACCACACAACAAAAACACTAACCCAAGAACCTATCCTTGCAACAAAGCCCGTTGCCAACTCTGCCCACATATCTTTTCAGGGGACACCATCATAGGACCTAATCACATTAGTCACACTATTAGAGGTTTGTTCACCTGCACATCTACCAATGTGATATATGCCACCATGTGCCAGCAATGCCCCTCTGCCATGCACATTGGCCAAACTGGACAGTCTCTATGTAAAAGAATAAATGGACACAAATCAGACGTCAAGAATTTTAACATTCAAAAACCAGTTGGAGAACACTTCAGTCTCCCTGATTACTCGATTACAGACTTAAAAGTCGCAATACTACAACAAAAAAAACTTCAAAAACAGACTCCAATGAGAAACTGCTGAATTGTAATTAATTTGCAAACTCGACACCATTAAATTAGGCTTGAATAAAGACTGGGAGTGGATGGGTCATTCCACAAAGTAAAACTATTTCCCCATGCTAATTTTTCCCCTACTGTTACTCACACCTTCTTGTCAACTGTTAGAAATGGGCCATCCCGATTATCACTACAAAAGGTTTTTTTTTCTCCTGCTGATAATAGCTCACCTTAACTGACCACTCTCATTATAGTGGGTATGGCAACACCCATTTTTTCATGTTCTCTGTGTATCTTCCTACTGTATTTTCCACTGCATGCATCTGATGAAGTGGGTTTTAGCCCACGAAAGCTTATGCTCAAATAAATTTTTTAGTCTCTAAGGTGCCACAAGTACTTCTCTATCTTTTTGCTGGTACAGACTAACACGGCTATCACTCTGAAAGGGGGTTTCTGTGATCCAACCCGTCACACATGGACTGTAAAAGTTAAGGAAAATTAGGACTGCAAGAAATATTAAACTTAAAATAAGAACTTAAGATTGATGCAGAAGAATAGCTAGATGAGCCCTGTATTCAGTGACTGTAACATAACTGGGTGAAGTCCTGCATCCATAGAAGGGCCAAACCCCAGAACTTCTGTAGGTGTGCAAGATTGAAGTGGGCTGTACAGAAAGACTCCATAGGTCTAGGCAGGTGATTCTTTCACTCTGGGTAAGTCCACACTAGACGTTTCATTTGTGTTTTAATATGTATTAATTAAAACAACAGTAAATTCCAGTGTGAACATGTAACCTGTAGCATGGCACTCTGTCACCCTCTAGTGGTGGTTGAGACACAGACAGAGGTTTCTACAGCCTTTGCTAATAGATCTGAGTCTTAGCTCAGGCAGGACAAGCTCGTGCATTTAGATGCAGAGATGCCAGGTTCACTCCCCACTGCCACTGACCCACCCTGGGGCACGGCATTACAGGTGATGTCCCACAGTACCATACTAAGTGGGTTAAAACAGGACATGAACATTTCTTCTAGCTGTGTCTAACACTATCAGAGGGCTAAATGCTGCTGGGAAGAAAAGCTTGTGTCCCAGAAGAGCTGTTTGTGTAGCGTTCTACTTCAGAATTTACAACCATGTGAGTGAACGTGTTTTAGAATATGACTGGAAAATCAAGTGAAGACATACCCCGCATGGAGCAGGACAATTGGCAGACCAGGACTGGTAGATTTTGACTGGTGTCCTCCTAATACGCCTAGGGAGGCATAGACATAACCTATTCCTATCGTAAAAATAATACCTGCTGTAAAATCACTGGACGCTAATGATTTCTATATATTGTTTGTATTCTACTGAGCACACTGTTGTTCATTACTAGACTCTTATCTGTTTCAGTTTTTTAATTAGTGTAGCTTGATTCCATTCAATGCCTCTCCATAGCAATAGAAAAGTACAGGTATCAGATTATAAGGAAATGAATGATAGGCAGATTGATTGTTGGTGTAAATTGATCTAATGCTATTGATTTCAATGGGGCTATGCTGATTTACACCAGATAAAGGTCTAGCTTGATATTTTATATATCAAGCTAGATATATATATATATAGTGATGGGGCAAGGCCAGATGGCTATAGTAAAGTAGTGAGGAACAGGTATGTTAGCCCCAGGCTACACAAATCCCTGGTACCATGGTAACCAAATGGCAGTTGCTCCAGATTAATCAAGACATCTGGGGCCAATTAAGATCCTTCTAAAAAGCAGTGGAGATAGCTAAGTTGATTGGGACACCTGAAGCCAATCAAGGGCTGGCTGGAACTAGTTAAAAGCCTCCCAGTTAGTCAGTGAGGCATGCATGTCAGGAGCTGTAGAAGGAAGCTGTGCTGTTGGAGGAACTAAGCAGTACAAATCCATATCAGGCGCAAGGAAGGAGGCCCTGAGGTAACGATGAAGGAGATATTGAGTGGGGGCTGCTGTGGGGAAATGGCCCAGAGAATTGTACACATCCTATTTCCAAAAAGTCAGCTACCACAGCTGCTACTATTAGGGTCCCTGGGCTGGAGCCTGGAGTAGAGGGCAGGCCTGGGCTCCCCATCCCTTCCCTGATTAATCACTGAGACTGGGAAATAACAGAGACTGTACGAGGGAGGATAGCTTCTCCTCACCTCCCTTGCTGGCTTATGATGAAAATGGCTCAGTAAACTGATCCTTGCCTCTAGAGCGAGAAGGGCTATGTGGAGGGTCACAGTGAACTCTGAGGGTAGTGAAATCTGCCAGGAAACGTGGGACCCACGGAGACAAGCACAGAGCTTTGTCACTATATATATATATATATATATATATAAAGAATGGGAAAATATTGATATAGGAACACACTGAGTATTTTAGCAGTTACTACTGTTAATAGTAATGTACTGGACTTCAAGAAAGAAGTGACTCTAAAGGATTTTAATAAGGAGTTGGTGGTGGCTCAGTGAATAAAGAACCTGCATTTATGTATGCTAATAACCACACTTCAGGGAGACTGATCATGAGATTCAAGTTAAGCATGTGGTTAATTGCTTGGATGAATAGGGACCCACCTGGATTTAGTGCAGATGACAATCATGATTGAATTTCTTTATTTCTCCACACAACAGATGCAGTCTCAGAAGTAGCACATCAATTTTCTTCCCCACACAGTCCACCGATGCGCCTCAAACCCTCACCTGGAAAGACTATGGAATAGGATGTCAGATTTCATCTATGTTGAGTAAACCCTACCAGCATGTCTTAGAACCTTGAAATGAAAATGCTGAAGTTCACTGTGGCAAATTCTCATAATGTTTTCTGTGTTGCTTAAAGGCCCATCTCTTGGAGTCATGGAGAACCTCAGCTTTTATTTTGGAAAAAAAAAAAGTTCCTAACCGCCCTGGCTGCAAATAAAAGCTTGAAAATGTGAAATGCTCAACAACATGATTTGCAAGACAATCTTATTATTTTGGGGAGATTAGGAGTTCAATATTTGATTTTGAATGCTTGGGGATGACAATCCTGAAATTCCACTGACTCACTGGGACAATGTAGCTCATTAGCTTCACACTGGGTACAAGGATGGATGGGATTAACTATCGAGGAGAAGGAATTAGGATAGAGAGTGTCTTTTAGGGAAAGAACTTGGGAGCAACAAAGCTCTGGGAGAAACTCTAATTTGAAGGTTATGTTACTGAGCCACCAGTAAAGCCAAGCCACAGAAAATGAGTGAGTTTAGACACTAACTCATAGTGTTTGAGCTCTGGGGAAGACACTCAATCCATTCAGAGGATTGCAGTTCATTCTCCCTGGACAATCAGTTCTTGGTCTCTCTATTGCAAATACAAACAAGGGTAATAGCTGGTGCTGATTGTGGTGGGAGATCCAGTCAAGTAGCTATCTGACCACTGGAAAATTTCCTGATATTGTGGTACCCTTTTATCTGTGGTTTCAGAGTAACAGCCGTGTTTGTCTGTATTCGCAAAAAGCTTATGCTCAAATAAATTGGTTAGTCTCTAAGGTGCCACAAGTACTCCTTTTCTTTTATCTGTGAACTTTCAACAAACATACTTAGAGTCTGAGCCTCAAATTCTCAAGGGCATTTGGGCTTCTAACTTGCCTTAATTTCAAAGGTCATTAGGAGCCTAAATATTTTTGAGAATCTGGACTTAAATATGGATTTATTTTTTCCTGTATTTTCTAAAAAATATCATACTATTATTAATTATTATTATACTAAAATCATTACTATTTTTCCCTCTGTGGATTTCTAATTTTATATGTACAAATAAAATAATCAGTTCATGCCACTATACCATCCCCTCTGGTCCTCAGTTTAATATGAAAAATTTCCTGTTCTAGCGTAATTCAAATCAGCTCAATAGGTTCCTTTCTCTCCATTCAATTTGAAGTTCCTGCTGCTGAAAATACCTTTTTCTTTCTCCGTCTCATGAATCAATCTAGGAGAACTATTTGCAATTCTTATCCAATTTTCTCTATTTTTTCCTTTCTCATACAGACTCACGCCAGAATATAGTAGCTTTCTGGGACTTTTCATGGTGTTGTTTTTTTTTTTTTTTTTACACAATGGACCATTTAAACATGCACATTCATATTCCTCCAACAGACGTCCTCAAATAAAAGAGATGGCAATTTTCAGCTAGGATATGATGAGTGATCCGGTATGAAACCTGTAATTTCTCCCTATTATATGTGAAAGTCCACCTGCCTATTAACAGAGAGCTGTACCATTGCATGCTTTTGATAATGGCCTTTTGTGAAATACACTAGCCTTAAATACCCATAAAGGAGAAACGATTCTGAACTCACAGCTTGAAAAGAAACTGAATGCTCACATTTTTAAAAAGTAGTGCAGTAGTTTAGTTATTTTTCTAATGTCTGCTTTTGTAGAACTATCAAACTGCTGGCACCAAAACTTTTTCTGTGAAAATTTAAAATGTGCTTTTCTGGAATAATTACTCACACAGCTTTCCACAAACGTGTGCTACACAGACTTGATCACGCAAATATTCACAGACAGTGAGCACAAAAGGCAAGCAAGCACCAACAAAGTGATTTTTATTGTACAGATCTGGTCATTTAATATTGAAAATATTTGATAGCATTAGCACACTTCTATCTAGGACAATGGTCCCTCCTAAAACTCTCTTCTGTTTAACTCTCCCTGTTTACAAGACAAGTGTTTTCCATGCAACTTGATGCAAAGCTTTCTGCTTTCTGGTGTGCACTTCCAGTACAACCCTGTGAACAAAGTTATTACTGTTATCTGTTATGTGTATTAAAATAGAGCATAGAAGCCACAGCTGAGACTGGGCCCATATTGTGTTAGGAATAGCAAAAGATAGTGACTGCCCCAAAGACCTTACAGTCTAAATTATAGTGCATTGAAAACTGTTAAAATTTCAAGGGATCACTCTACATTGAAAAGGGTTTCCTGGTCCTACTTCCAGGGTAGGGGCTTTGTAGGGAAGCATGCAATCAGGAACTTCAGCAATCAATTAACAAAAGAGGTAATCTAGAGCAAGGTAAATTAGATTGTGCCTCCCTGCCTTAGGTAAGAGATTGCTATCTCTTTCTCTGTATTTGGTTGGTGTGTGTTAGGGTAAGTCTACACTGCAATTAAAAACTCACAGCTAGCCCATGCCATCCATTTTGGGTTTGTGGGACTTGGACTGCACGGCTGTTTCACTGTTGTGTAGATTTCTGGACTTAGGCTGGAGCCCAGGCTCTAGGACCCTACGAGGTGGGAGGGTCCCAGAGCTCAGGCTCCAGCCCAACCCAGAAGTCTACACAGCAATGAAACAGCCCCATAGGCCAAGTCCTGTGAGCCCGAGTTGTCTCGCATGGGCCTGCTGCAAGTGTCTAATTACTGTGCAGACATACCCTCAGAGTCTGAGTCAACTGACTGACCTCACTGGGTTCAGGCTTTGGGGCTAAAAACAGCAGTGTAGACTTCAGGCTGGGGCTAGAGCCCAGACTCTGAAACCCAGCAAGTGGGGATGGGTCTTAGGGCTCGGGCCAGGGCTCCAATACACACCCACCTCACAGGGTTTCAGAGCCCTGGCTCCAGCCTGAGCCCCAGTGTCTACACTTCTATTTTTAGCCTCGCAGCCTGAGCCCTGTGATCCTGGGTCAGTTGATCCAGGCTCTGACACTCGTTGCTCTGGGTCTTTTTTTTTCTGTGAAGATATACCCGAAGTGTCTGACCCAACATCAGTTGAAATCGATGACTGTCTTTCCATCACCTTCAACAGGTGTCAGAGTGGTCCCTAATTAGCTTGAAAGGAGTCATTCTCCTGCAAGTAGGGTCTGAATGAATGCTTCCCTGACAGCTAGCTGGGAGGGGGAAAGACTTTGGGTGTGTTTATGTAAATACAGTTTGCTGCTGCTCTGCTTAGATATTCAGTGTCAAAGTCATCAATTTTGGCTGCTGTTGTGTACAAATCACTTTAGTACTGAATGCAGGGGTAGTGAAATGCTGTTACCAAAATGTTGCAATTTTTGTAGGAATACAGGGAAGCAGGATTGTCCCAAATGAGGGGCATCATCTTCAGCTGAAAGGACCTCACTAAGCCAGGGGCTCAAATGCCAGAGTCCTGTGAAAGTAAGAGGGGTGGGGACAAGTGTCCCATCTAGGGGGCAGCACATCCTCACGAAAGTTCCTTCCTGGACTTATTTAACCTGTTCCTCCTGACTGTTTAAAGAAAGAGCTAAATGGGCTTCATTAGGAGCCTCTTTATTATTTTAAAATGCTCAAACAGAACTAAAAATCACTGAGAGCTGAAATCACTTGAGGCAGGACCATGTTTCTGCCCAAAGCTAAAAATCACTGAGAATGACTGGCAGAGGTCACAGAGTAGAGGCAGGTGGGCAGGTGGCTGGAAAATGCAGTGAGCAGGCAGCGGCAGGAGCAGGGGGCAGGAGTGACAAGCAGAAGGCTGGCAAGAGCCCAGACAGCAGAGATAGCATGGTGGCTTTTACCCCACCACACTCATGGCAGGAGGAGAATTCACACAGATGCACCTCTGAACTCTGGGTCTGCACTGACCAGGGACAACAACTGTGAGTGGGGTGTTAAGGTGGGGGGCACACTATAGGAACTTTGGTGTTGGACTTAAGAACGTGAAGCAAAGGACACTGCCCAGTGTACACTGGAGAGGATGTCTTGCTCATGCTGTTATGGTTCTGAATACTGCTAGTGCTGTTTTGTCAGATTAATGCTAGGTTACTTTCATTAAAGAAACTATTTCTGCCTCAGACTCTGTTTGCAAGAGGGGAAAAAAATTGCCTGTTAGAGATGCCCAGAGGGTAGAGTGAAGCTTTCCCAGGTTACTGGGTGGGGGGCTCGAGCCAGTTCTGGTTATATTGTTGAAAAGGAACCCCCTAGATATTGAACCAGGACCTTCTTGCTGCCCACTCTAACTGGCAGAAGGGTTACACTCATTTTACAGTGGTGTGAGTGAGATCCAAATTTAGCCTCATATTGACATTCTTACTAAGGCTTTGCCTGCGTTGGGAATTTCAGGCACTGGGGGGCCAAATGCCAATATAGCCATTCCAGTGCAACCCCCTAGTGTATACTAGAAAAACAATTTGCACTAGGCAACTTAAGTCTTCTTGAAATGGGGGCAAATTGCAGCCTGGGATCAGCTTTTTCCATCTTCATTAGGGATCGGGTAGGTGACAGTAACCTGGATAAATCTCCAATGCAGACAAGGCCATAGAATGTGTAATGAGGTATTACAACATAATCAACCTGGAAACGTAACAAAAAGGCTCTGTTAATTCCTGTTGATACTATTCAATCCCACTTTGGGGAGATCATTACTTTGTATAAATTCCTTAATCTGGCAGCAAATAGATGCCTGTTAAAAGCAGAAGTCTGTCTATCCGACATTATGTGTTTTCAAGATTTGCAATCACTGCAGCAGAGCTTACGATGCTTGTTGAACAAGAGTGTGCATTGTCTTCTCTGCATGGCTTTATTCAGTTCATAGGAGGGAGAGCAAATGGATTTGCAGATGACATGCCACCATCACTCAAAATGTTACCGACAGGAAAAGGATAAAGACAATAGTGCAATTATCCATTATTGCAGTGTGAGGACAACTGCATTCCGAAAGCCTTGTGTTGAAGTTTAATGTTAGCCTTCAATGAAATTTTTTAAAGTTTATTACTAAAAAATCCAGATGGTAGAAAGATAGTACAGGTGTGGAAAAGTATCCACCTTGTATCCTATAATAAACCCAATGTATAATTTAAAATGGTACACAAATAAGTTTCCAAAGCCAGCACTCTCATAATTTTACATAATTAAGGGGCTGATAATGTATAAAAGCTATTAAATACAACCCTGAAGTCCTTGGAGAGTCATCTTTTGACTATGATATTTGAAAATATCCATGGTATATTCTGTGTGATTTTACAGATGATATACATTTTTCATAGCTGCTTTCATTAGCAATTTTCTTCTTCTAATGGCTATATAATTAAACCATAATGGGATATTTAGGCTTATGTATATTCATGGGGAAGTAGTTGTAACAAAACAAACTATAATTCACTACGACCCCAAAATACATTTTAGTTTATATATTTTTTTCACAACCTATTTTTTACAAACTAGCACCCAGGACAAACACTAAGTATGAACTACAAAATCCACAGTCGGTCCATGTAGCCACAGGTTTTCTTATAAACCCAGCCCTGCATTGACTATGCATACACTCGCTCTTGAGCAACTCCTGCTGTTTGATCACAGCACTGGAAGTGGCTTCAAACCACTTTGTGTGCTACTCCAATGGTAAAAATTGGACCTGCCATGCACTTTTGGAGGTCCTGAACTCCATTTGTGGCAGGTGAGTGGCCATTTCTGGTCTCAATGCCTTTCTGCTTTTGAAATTCCGAGTGAACCACTGACTCTGCTGAATTCAATATAACTTTTGCCATTGACTTCAAATCTCCTGTTGACTTCACAGGGGCCAGGATTCCCCCCTGTTTGTTTAGAGGTAAATATTTCCTGTATTTCTGATTTCTGGGCATAATCTTTTACTCTAATTTATTATCTCATCCTTATAGCCACAAAAAAGTGTCAAGGCATCATGACCGCCTTGTCCTTCCCATATTGCTAAGTGGGCTAGATCAGAAAAGGGAAGGGACTTGTTTGGGGGTAGGGTGAGGGAGAGGAAGAGGAAATGTCCCAGTTTAGTAAATGTCCCAGTTGAGAACCACTGTCATACACTATACAGCGAAGTTAGTCAAACCATTGGATGCAAATAATTTATTCCTTGGATTTAGCCCTGTCTTCCATTTGCAGGTGATGACTTTTATGAATTTGTTTCTAACTGTTCCATGAATATTATTATCTTACAGAAGGTGTCATAGGTCTGTGCTACCTCAAGCATCTTCCCGGGGCAGCCTGTGGCACAACAAGTCTGCTTGCCTCAGTGTCCCTCCCTTAGAATACCCAGAAATAGTCCAAACAATCCATCTGAGTGCAAATACCCTTGTGGGGTTCATTAATTATAAAAGAAAGGCCCATGCACATAAACCATAACACAGGTCCCATAACCATAGTTTAGACAGTAAATTTAGTGCCCCGACATCCCGCACCTTCCTGCAGCTCTCCAGAGCAGCTCTCCAGAGCAGCTCTGGCGTCCTTCACTATCTCCCACTCCCAGCCTTCAGACTGCTCTGGCTTCCACGTTCTAACTCCGAGAGCAAGCAGGAAACTCCGTGTGCTGCTGTCAGACTTCAACCCTCTCCCACCTCCTATGGCCCAAGAAGATCAATAGGCTAGCCCCTCCATCCACAGGTTTTCTGATAATTCCTCCCTCTTTCCATGTAGGTTTCCTCATAGACCTCCTGCAGTGTCCTGATTCCCAGGCAGCTCTCACCTGCCCCTGACTGACTGTCACTCTCTAGGTCTGTCTTCAGTCATGCCCACTTTTATATGGCCAGTTCGGAAGCAGCTGATGATTCACAGTCGCACTATCCCCATTCCCTCTTAAGGGGCCAATGCCACTCTTTGACATAGGGCTTTTCATCTGTAGATCTCAATAGTTTTTACAAACTTATTTGTGTGTGATCTGCATGATAAATTTTGGATTTTTGGGATTTCCTGCTTGAGCTGTGAGATCAGACATCTCAGTGGGGTGGAATAGTTTTCTGCTCCCCAACTGAAGCACCTATCCAGCAAAGCACTTGAATGAAAATACTGAATTTTAAATCCCACTTAAGTAAAAAAAAAAATGTTCACGAAAAAGCAAATGAACGAATAAAAGATATCAACATGTCTGGGTCAAATCCAGATTTTGAACACACTTCCCACTATGTCCCCAGCTCTCTTTGTGTAAAGGGCATGGCTTTCCCAGCCAATATAACATCCCATGGCCAGAGCCTCAACAGTGGTAAATTGGCGTAATGTCATTTACACCAGCTGAGGGTGTGGCTTCCCAAAGAATAAGGCTCCCTGAAGACTGAAAAAGGGATCTGCTAATTATATTTTAATGGTCTTGGTGTGGGAGACAAATTAGCATAATGAATAAAAAGCTGTAATTGGCTCAGAGGATAGTGGGTCACCTTAGATGCACCTGATGAGATCAAATGATGAATGAAATGTATTTTGTAGGATAATAATACTACCTAGCTCTTACATAGCTTTTTTCAAAGGAGGTTAGTATCATAATCCCTATTTTACAGATAGGGAAACTTGCCTAAGGTCACCCAGCAGACCAATGGCAGAACCAGTAATAGAATCTGTGTCTCCCGAATCCCTATCTAGGCCTCTGTCTACTAGACCTCATTTCCTCTCGTGGATCACAGAGCAAGAACTGTGGTACTTTTTCTGATGGAACATTGCTCTGTCTGTGTCATAAATATAAAGGGAAGGGTAATAACCTTCCTGTATACAGTACTATAAAATCCCTCCTGGCCAGAGGTACAATATCCTTTTACCTGTAAAGGGTTAAGAAGCTCAGGTAACCTGGCTGGCACCTGACCAAAAGGACCAATAAGGGGACAAGATACTTTCAAATCTGGGGTGCGGGGAAGGCTTTTGTCTGCCTGTTCTGTGTGCTTGCCGGAAAGAGATCAAGAAAGCAAGCAATCCAACTCCATTACAATTAGTAAGTACTAGGAAGGAAATGCATTAGTTTACTTTTGTTTTGGCTTGTGATTTTCTCTGTGCTGAGAGGAAGGTGTATTCCTGGTTTTCTTTGTTGTAACTTTAAAGTTTTTGCCCAGAGGGAAATCCTCTGTGTTTTAAATCTGATTGCCCTGTGAGATTAGTTTCCCTTTAATTTTACAGAGGTGCTTCTTTTACCTTTTTTCTTTCTAATAAAGTTCTGTTTCTTTTAAGAGCCTGAATGATTTCCTATGGTCCTAAGACCCAGGGGTTTGGGGTCTGTGATCACTTTGTAACCAATTGGTTACGATATTACTTTCAAACCTCCCCAGGAAAGGGGGTGTAAGGGCTTGGGGGGATATTTTGGGGGAATAGGAACTCCAAGTGGTCCTCTCCCTAATTCTTTGTTAAATCACTTGGTGGTGGCAGCCTACCCTCCAAGGGCAAAGAGTTTGTGCCTGGGGAATTTTTACCCTAAGCTGGTAGAAATAAGCTTAGGGGGTCTTTCATGTAGGTCCCCACATCTGTACCCTAGAGTTCAGAGTGGGGAAAGAACCTTGACAGTCTGATTCCACACTACCTATGAAGGAAGGGAAATGTGTAAGTAAATGTGTAGGATGCATGAGCATGAACAGCTCAGTATATAGACTTACTAGTAGAAGAAGTATGTGATTTTATCTGAAAAGGCCAGGTGAATGCTATTTCAAGTGTGTATTTGCTACAAAGGGATGGTGCTGATATGATACATTTATAGTAAGTGATGCCTTAATTGTACTTGTAAAATCTTCACATACTTGCTCAGACAGGTAAATAAGCTCACAAGAACTTGTCTCAGCTCACTACTCTGACGCTGTCTATTTATCTAAGGTCTCATTTTCAGAAGTGCTGGATATCCACAACTTCAGTTGAAGTCAGCGGGAGATGCAGGTGCTCAGCACCAAGGAAAATCAGGCCCCAAATAAGAATTTAGTGAACAATTGATGTTTTGGTTCAGTGGCTGAAGTGAAAAAGTAAAACACAAGAAAACAAAAAAGAACCAAAGCTGAAATATTTCATTTTTTCTCTCACTGAAATGAAAAAGCAAACCAAACCAAACCAAAACAAACAAAAAAATGAGATATTTCATTTTTCCCATTTTTGTTTGTTTGTTTTGTTATGGTTTTGGGTGTGTTTTTTTAAAACTAGAAAAAAAGTTTTAAACAAACTTAGCTACATTTCTAAAAAAAGTCATTTTTCAAATGACGAGTGGGTATGCTTAAAAAGTGTCAGAATGAACTAATTTGATTTGAATTTGTGAGTAGTTTTTGTTGCCCCAAAACTGCATTTGTTGGCAAATTTATTATTTGATTCAAAATATTTCACCCAGCTCTACCCCAAAGTCTCTTAAATTGGGCAAAATTTTGGCTTGAGTATTTTACCATCTCCCATTGCTTTCCATGTAAATTAGAAGTAATTTACACCAATTTCGGGCACATCTTCAGTGGCACTACTTGTGCTGAAGGGCCTTCTTGGATGCTGGTAGGGGCTAGTCAGAAATTCTATGTAAACTGTTGTTCACGGAAAAATTGGGTTTTCAACTCCATTTGTGTGTGTGAAAAGTTTAAAAAGAAAAATTGGGTCAAAAAGATGGATGCCTCAAAATGAAAATATTTCAGCCAAAAACTGAAATATTTTGATTTTTGAAATGCCACCATGGTGCCTCATGGGAGTTGTTGTTCAAGGTTCTCATGCTCCAGCTCTCCTTTTGTAGACAAGGGTGCTTGGCCAGGCTTCCTTTCTCATGATGCACCATCTTCCCAAAGCAAGGGGTAAGACAGTGGTGCACTGTGGGAGATGTAGTTCAATCAGGGCAGCCAGCCTATAGAACAGAATGGGAGCATGAGACACTCAAACTACAACTCCCAGGAGACACTGGCAGCATTACAAGTTTTTTAGTTCAATTTAGTGCCAAGAGCTTGATATTTTCTGTGGAAATTTTTGAGAATAATGTTTTTCTCCCTTTTCGTTGACATTTTAGGCAGGAAAGAAAATTGATCAGCTCCATGTGATCTCTAAAACAAATTATTCTGATTGTTTGCATCATTTTTTTTTTCTTGGAGGGGGTTATTCTTTTCTTCAAAGAATAGAGATTTCCTGGACTGCTTGTTACTTTCAAACCACACATGGTGATGGCATTATTATGGCTATGCCTAGTGAGGTTGATGTGACAGTTTTAGTTGAGCTGCTAGAGACAGACTCTATAATTAGTCCCTTTAACCATTTTCTTCTATTTCCAGTGGATTATTTTCTCTTCTTTCTCTTTGCACTGATTGTGTTTGAGGCTGAGCTTTATTCCAGTTGAAAAGCTATGGCAGGAGACGGCAAAAATCAAACAATACACAAAATCAAGTGTAATGAATTGCAATGACAAGGCTATGTTAGTAGCCTCTGATGCAGGGGAAATGAATTCCTGACACAGACAATGTGGATTGGGCTGTGTTTGTATTGCAGACCCCCAAAGTTAAGGAGAAGGAAGGACCTTGTCAACAAACTACACCTTCATAAAATAACACAAATGGGCTTCTTTTAGATAGGCACCAAAAGGCACCCACATAATATACATGTGCACAAACTCATGGTGATTAAACTCACTGAACAAACTTGTATGCATGGTATTACATGAAAATGCAGGCATAATTACTTCTTTGAAGTTGCTCGAATATATGAATATATATAGGGAGCTCCAATAGCTTTGTAAACTTAGCCCAGTATGACTCTTTCTCCAGATATTGGGTGGTTTTTTTAAAGAGTGCTTGGATAAAGAATCTATGTCTATTTCTTAACATATTACCAACCCATCTGAACCCAGGAAATAGGATATTATTCAGCCAACCAATTAAACACAGGCAACATTCATAATGTTGATCTTTAATGATAATTGAAACTGACTGGTGATTCTAGATGCAATGACATGGCTAATTAAGGGGAAATTGCTCTTGACCTTACAGGCATAGTGAAAGAAACCATGTTTAAAATCAGTGATGCTATTCTCATAGAGCAAGTATTAAAGGACTGATGATATTGAGTACTGCTGAGCGATGTCCTGCATGTTGTATGTAAAGGGCAGGACTAGATATGGACATAGTGGAGGAAGAAGTGGCTGAATTACATGGCAAGAACAGTTTTGCTCACTTCCTCACAACAATGGCGGATCTTTAAGATAGGTAGGAATGTTAGAAAATTCATACCTTCCCACCCTTTCCAGGAATGTCAGTATGCCAGATGGTACAGACAGAAAAAGTTAGCAATTTCAATGGAACAGCCTTTCTCTTTTAGCTGCCAGTCTCTAGTTGATCAAATAAGCAATCCCAGTACATTTGGGACCTATTTGTTAACCTGATTAATCTGAAACTCTCATTGGCTCTGTAGATTATCCCAAAATGCAAAAGACTGGATTGTGGGCCTGGGCCACAACCCATAATAAGGGATAAGAGATTTCTCAGGAGCCACAATGCCCTCCCTGCTCCCTTTGAAGTGACTTGCCCAAGATCACCCAGCAGACAAGTGGCAGGGATGGAAATAGAACCAAGTCTCCTGAATCCCAGTTCAGTGCTCTATTCACTAGCACACACTGCCTCCAATAAGAAGTACTTGTCACTGGAGGTGCAGGGAGGAAGTGTTTCAGAATCGTGATGGAAGATGGGATTTTACTGCCTGTTACTTTGTGTCCACGAAGGGCTAACCCCCATGCAGATCTTGCAATGATCTTTGTGTGTGTTGGGGGTGGGGTGGCAAACAGGGTTGGAGAGAAAAGGTGTGTTCTGGAAAGTGAAGCTGACAGAGCAGGGCCTGCAAAAACACATGACCTCTGCTGCCTCACGCTTAAGTTTAGCCCATTGCCGAGCAGAGTGAGCTAAGAACTTTGGATGATTCACACCTTTGAGAATTTTTCAATCTGGGCATGAAGGGTTCATGAACAGGCAAAGGTGGTGAAATCCAATGAATAAATAATTCATTTATTATTCATTCAGCTCTGCTGGAATCTCACAGGCCTGGGTATTTTGTATTTGCACTTGGTTGTAGGGGCTGGATGACTATATAACTATATCAGCATGACATTTGAGCAGGTGGTAGTAAATAAGATAGACGGTGACAGTGATGAACTCCCCAGGGGCACACACATGGTTGCTATTAATGAGTTTACATCTCATGAGAATCATTGGGGTGTAGATTGGCTCAAAATTCACGACATTCATCAGCTGTGACCTTTGCAAGATTCCTGCTTTGGCAGAAAAAAAAAACAACAGATGGAAATATTTCTAAGGCCAACTTGTTTATAGCCAGAAAACATTTACTTGCAACTGTAGTTCTGGGAAGCAAAGATAGAGGGTGCAACAGGTGCTGAATCCCTTGAAAATTAAAAATGGTGATACACAGCTGTGTTAAGACGTTATTCAAAGCTGTTACACCAGCCCAGGATGATGATTGGTGCCACATGTGAGTCTTTAACCTGCAACTGGTGTTGAAGGATGTGTGAGAATCATGAGAGCGTGTAAGGACAGGTAATCTTTCAGATATTTAGGCTTCAGGCCATTTAGAGCTTTACAGGTCAAAATCAACTCCTTACATTTTACCCCATTCTTAATAGCCAGCCATTGCTAACCAAAATGCACTGGTGTCGTGTGCTTCCAGAAAGTTGCACCCTACAAGTAAACTGCCAAATTCTGTCCCATTTTAAATTTTTAGAGGGGTTTAAGATGTAGCCACAGGTAGAGTGTGCTGCAGTAGTGTAAACTGGAGATGACAGAGGCATGGAAAGCAGTTACAAGGACTGCATTTAAAAGATAGGCCAGTGACCTCCTGACCATTCATAAACGGAAAAAAGTTTATCTAGCCATAATTACTTTCCATTCTTCTAGTAGCCACTGGGAATCTAATCAGTGAGAGATTAAACACAAATGTTGGGCAGTGATATTATCCCCACTATCTCCTAGTTGCTTCAACCAGCCATCGTCATCTTTTTCTTCTGTGGACCAGTTTTAGCGAGCTAGCTTTCATTCATGCCCTAGGCACGTCCAAACACAGGTCTTAAGCAATTGACTGCTTTGGCTAGGTTCGATTATATGAAAAATCTAGAGCTGGAGAGATTGTTAAAACAACAAAACACCTATTTGAATCAGCCTCTTTCATACTAAAGGACTCTAAAGCATTTTATAAGCTATATTTTAGAATTTCCTGATCCACAAGTGAAATTCAGCCACCTCTGGTGTGCAGCAGGGCAACTGTTCAACAGCGCAGAGTGACAATATAAAACAGTATCAATGTGTGCCATCAATAGATATGTAAAATATGAGTTCTTTTGAAATTACTAGGGAACATTATGCTATCTTCATTAATCGAAAAAAAGCATTCTCCTCTGTGAGCAGAAATGGCCTCTGGAAATTTCGAGGAAAAGTTGGCTATTTCATCAATTTGTTAACATCACAAGCCAATTCCATGATGATGTGACTGGTCAAGTGCTCTCAGATGGTGGCCTTTCTAAACCATTTTCTATTGCTAAGAAGTTTAAACAAGGCTGTGTGCTGGCATTGCCCCCCCCCCCCTTTTTAATCTGTTCTTTGCAGGTGCTCTGAATTATGCAACAGACATACTTCAAAAGGCCAACTACATCAGGACAGAAATAATGGAACACTTTTCAGTCCCCAGCGCCTTACTGCACAGACGCAAGTTCTTGAGAAACTCACATGTGAAGCCCTTTTTTGTGGATGATTTTGCTCTAATTAGTTATAGTGAAGGTGAGCTTATCCTTGACAGGTTCTCAGGAGCAATGTAACAGTTTGGACTCAAAATCAGCATGGAAAAAAATGAAGTCCTCTTCCAACCGGTTCCATCAACCATTACCACTGAGACAAATGTTACCACTGATGGTATAGAACTATAGAGTGTCAACTACTTACTTACATTGCCAGTACCATCTCAAGTGACGGTTCCCTGAATCAAAATATAACAAATACAATACCAAAAGGCAAGCCCTACCTCCAAAAGGCTTCCCCACTGGATATGCAGTGATCATCCTATCAGTCAACAAAACTGATGATATACAATGCAGGAGTGATATCATCCCTTTTATATGTGCGTGAAACATGCACAGTTTACTGCAGACACGTTAAGCAACCTAAAAAAAAAATTCTTATGTGCTGTCTCCACTCTGTTCTGAAGTTTCACTGGCAAGACAAAGTCTCAAACATTAACATTCTTGAAAGAGCAAAAATAACCAGCATCAAGAAAATGATCATCAAAGCTCATCTTAGATGGACAGGTCATATTTTTTTGGAATGGACTTCTGAAAAAAGTGCAAGCTGAAATCATGAAAGTGAAAGAGGTATGGTCAATGAAAAAGTTTCAAAAACACCCTCAAGTAGCATCTCACCTCAAGTAGTATTGATAACTTTGAAAACATAGCCAAGAACAGATCTGAATGGAGAGCAATGACTAATAAAGATTGTAAACCCTTTGAATACAGAGGTGAAAAACTGATTGAAAAAAGGGCCAACACCATGCCAAGTCTTCAGTGGGAGCCTGAACATTCCTGTGTGACATCTGTTTACAATCTTGCTCCTCATGGATTGGAATATACAGCCAAATGAGAACACAAGTGATGCCACAGATGTTATCATCAGATTCGATGGACAACCATACAGGGGAAAGTAGGAAGGGAAGGTAGAGTGTAATTCCTTGTGGTATAATTTGCAAAGGTATTAGGATAAGTGGCTGTATTATTGCACAAACTGTCACGGGATTTTTAATAACCATGAGTAGCTGGAATCTTGGTTTTACTTCCCATCTGAAAGATGTTGTTGCACTGGCCATCTTTGATTCTTAACTACATGTCAAATGAGAGACACCTAGTTAAGAATCAAAGATGGCCAGTGTAACATCTTTCAGATGGGAAGTAAATATGGGGGTCTGATGACTCATGAGAGATTTTCCAACAGCTGAAGCTATTTTATTCCAATATGAAAATAATGCAAATAGCTCGAGAGGGGAAAATATTTTCAGGAACTTTTTGAATCAGAGTAGCAATATTTGCAGATGTTTTCCCATCCACACTATTTGTAGTTTGAGAGCTATTGAAGATGTTTGTGATTGATGTAAATTGCAAATGGAGTGTGTTGGCAACAAAACAGTTTGTTCTTACTAAGAGCCAGAGACTGTAATTTATAGCAACTGGGATGAGACAGAAAATTGGTGTCCCCTCACGAATCAGCCTATCTTTTTATTATTATTATTATTATTATTATTATTTAAAAGCAGCTTGTTTAATTGGGTTATAATATTCTATTAATTATTATTATTAATTATTATTATTCAAGATGCTGAGCACACTCCTGTTATCTTGGAGGAGGTATGCAGCACCTTGCAGGATCAGGTGCTACCCAAATATATGTTTACATGGATTCCTCTGTGTGTGTATATATGAAATATTAGCTTCACCCAGTATTTATATCATCTTAACCAATGATCCTCAAGAGGAAACAATTAAGGCTGCCATGTCCCTTCTGGTGTATGGTATTCCAAAGCCACTTAAAGAATGGTGCAAAGGGTGTTTCAATCACCCACCCTCCTCTCCTCTCTCTTTGCCACCCCATCTTCCTTCAGTTAGACTCTCTCCCTTTCCCTCTTCCTTTTTAATGCATGCCCGCTCCCAGGGTCCCACCTCCTCCATAGTAATTCCCACTGGAAAACCCCAGTCTCTCTCAAATTACTTTTTGGGATTGGGTAAGTTTCCCAAAATCAGTTTGAGGCCATAAACATTGTTTCCCCATATAACATAAATTCATGTTCCTGTTCAAGGATGATTGCTAGTCAAACTGACGGAACAACATGTGGTTTACACAACTGCTAAGTGTAAGTAGAGATGATAGAATTTGACCTCTAATGTTTTACATTTAGCTGCAAGCAGATGTGCACCAAGTGCTGTGAACAGAGACAGCTAACCAGAGAGTTTGGGAGAACTCTGTTGGGAGGTAGCAGGACTTGGTGAGTGGTGTGTTTGGTTGGTCTGCAGTTTGTTGGTTTGACTGTTTTCTTGGAACAGGCTGAATAACGGGGTTATGGACCCCAAATAATCAACTGAAACAGGTCTGTCTGCAAACTTGAGAGCTGCAAACAGACAGGTAGCAGGAGATTTTGAAGGCATTTGGAGCAGGACTGTGTAAGGCTTTCCTACCAAGTTCAGCTCTCTTGTTATTTCACAGTGGCTCATGATGGAACACTGGTGGTGATTGCTAATGGTTGTGCCAAGTTTTCTTTCCTGCCTGAAGCAAGAAGGGACTTCCTGTGCATGACGTTCAAGGCGGTGGCTGTGCTGGAGGAAACGATTCTAGGATTGGAGGGGCAAGCAGAGATGGTACTGAGAATCAGAGAAGTTGAGTTCCTAGACAGCCAGGTTTAGGAAATATCAGTATACCAGGTTCAAGGGAAAAAAGAGCTGGCCACCAGTGATTCGGAGATACAGGAAGTCAGAGAACAGATCTGGAATTTCATAACCACCAGAGGCAAGAGATCACATCAGCATTCTTGTTTGTCTGAAGACAGACAAGGATGGGCAGACTGTGGCCACCAAAGAGAAGAGGAAATTCCACACAGCTAGACATTTGCAATCAATAGCAGGCCCTCAAACTGGGAACTCATCTCTCAAAGTCGAGTTGATCCAAGGGAGATGTACAGGACACACTTGTGTATGGCAGCTCAGCCCAACATATAAGAAAAGCAAGCTTGCCTGCAAAGAGGTCTTCAGCCATCCAAGGAAGACAGGCAATCCTTGTTGGGGATTCAGTATTCACAAGAATCGAAGGAACGTCTAGAAGAGACAGGTGGACAGGTGGTTCCAGTTTTTCTGGAGCCAAGACATGAGCTGTCACACTAAGATTGAATAGGTTTCTGAAACTGATGGGCAAATAGATCCTTTGGTGATGGTTCATATCCGCACTAATGATACTACATCAAGGATATCTCACAGATAATACATTACTTCAGGAAACTCCAACGTGTGCTGAAGAAGAATATCCAAACAATTTTCTCTGAGATCTTTCCTCTCCCATGAGTGAAGGAAGACAGAAGGTAGAAGATTCCAGAAGTGAACCATGGCTAGATAAGTGGCGTAGGGTGTAGGATTCTATGTTTTGTGGAACATTGGTCTATGGGGGAGAAGGGGCTGCATAGATTGGATTGCCTCCACTTCAACAGAAGGTTAACAAATCTCTTTGGAGACAGGCTGGCTAGAATAGTCAGGAGGATATTAAACTAATAACAAAAGGGGAGTGTGAAAAAAGGGAAGATATGAGCACTCAATTAGCATAAAATTGAGACTTTAGGAACAAAATTAATCAAAGAACCAAAGGACATGAGAGAATAAATTCTTTAATTGCCTATCCACTTATGCTAGGAGCCCATGTAACAAACAGGAGTTGGAATTACTCATTTATGAGCATAGATTCCATCTGGTTGGTATTACTGAAACCTGGTGGAATGATTCACACAATTGGAATGTTAATAGCAATAGTTATAACCCATTTAGGAAAGATCAAGCACACAAAAGGGTAGGGAGAGTGGCACTTCATGTCCAAATGGTATTACCTATTTCTGAGTCACTGAAAAAATCAGAGGAAAATGATCTTGCATGCTTATGGATTACTGTCCTAACAGCTAAAGAACATGATGGGGTATTAGCTGCTGTTGGCTACAGACCACCAAATTACAATAGGGAATAGGATGCCCTGCTCCTCATGCACCTATCTATAATGCATAGGAGAAAAAGGTGTGTGATTATGGGGGACTTCAATCTGAGTGACATGTGCTGCAACTCTCATCCTCCAGTATTAAATCAGCCTTCAAATTTCTAAACATTATAAATGAAAATTTCCTAACCCCAAAAGTGTTGCAGCCAACCCAGGGGGATTATTTAATAGACCTTATCCTGACAAATAATGAGGAAGTGATCACAGAACTATACATTAATGGTAACTTTGGTATGATTGATCATGACTGGATCACATTTATAATGCGCATGCAGAGTAAAGTCCAGACCAGCAATATATATATACTTGGTGATTTAACAGGGGCCAATTTCACAAAGCTGAAAACAATTATGAGCCAAATCATCTGGAAGGAAGAATTTAATCAGACAAATATGAGAAATAATTGGGATTTTTTAAAGGAACACTTTACTTGATGCGTAATCCCACAATCTACAAACAAGGCCATATTTGTTAAAAAAAAACTGGCCAGGTTTAGAGGGGGAAGTGATAGCAGCTATAAAAATTCAAATATATAACAAATGGAAGAAAGGGGAAGTTGATGCTAATGAACATGAATCAAAAGCTAGGAATTGTAGCAGATTGATAAGGGAAGCAAAGGAACACAAGGAGAAATCTATGGCCAGCAAAGTTAAGGACAATAACAAGGAGTTTTTAAAAGTATATTAGGACCAAAAAAACCTGACAAAGGTATTGACCCATTACTTTATGGACATAGTAAAATGACCAATAATAATGAAGAAAAGCCAATAGTATTCAATAAATATTTCTGTTCTGTATTGGGGACAAAAAGATAATGTAGTCTCATCATATCATTATGATAGCTGTATTTCCATTTTACTAGTATCTCAAGAGGATATTAAACAGCAGCTATGAAAGTCAGATATTTTTAAATTAGCTAGTCCAGATAATTTACATCCAAGAGTTTTAAAAGAGCAGGCTGAGGAGCTTCCTGGGCTGTTAATGTTGATTTTCAATATGTTGTGGAACACTGAGGAATTTCCAAAAGACTGGCAGTAAGCTAATGTTGTGCCAATATTTTAAAAGAATAAATGGAATGACCAGGGTAATATTAGGCCTTTCAGTTTGACATCAATCTGCGGCAAGATAAAGGAGCAGCTGATCTGGAACTCAATTAAGAACGAATTAAAGAAGGGTAATATAATTAATTCCAATCAACATAGGTTTATGGAAAATAGTTCTTGTCAAGCTAACCTGATAGGTTTTTTTTTTTTTATGAGATTACAATTTTGGTTGATAAAGTCAATAGTGTTAACATGATATGTTTAGATTTCTGGAAGACGTTTGACATGGTAGCACATGACATTTTGATTACAAAACTGGAACAATATAAAATTAACATGACACATTAAATGGATTAAAAACAGGATAATTGATAGGTCTCAAAATGTATCTGTAAATTTAGAATCCTTGTAAAGTGGGTGTGTTTCTCTTGGAGTCTTCAAGGGATTTGTTCTTGGACCTATGCTATTTCACATCTTTATCAATGGCCTGGAATAAAACATAAAATCATCACTGATAAAGTTTGCAGATGACACAAAAACTGGGGGAGTGGTAAATCATTCAGAGGGTAGGTAATTAATACAGGGTAATCTGAATTGCTTGGTTGCAATTCAAGAAAACAATATGCTTTTTAATATGGCTAACTGTAAATATATACACCTAGGAACAAAGAATGTAGGCCATACTCACAGGATGGTGGACTCCATCCTAGGAAGCAGTGACTCTGAAAAAGATTTGGGGGTCGTGGTGGATATTCAGCTGAACATGACTCCTAGTGAGACACTGTGTCCAGAACGGCTAATGCAATCTTTGGATGCATAAACAGGGGAACTTCAACTAGGAGTGGAGAGATTATTTTACCTCTATATTTGGTGCTAGTGAGACTGCTGCTGGAATATTGTGTCCAGTTCGAGAAAGATGCTGAAAATTGGAAAGGATTCAGAGAAGAGCCAAGAGAATGATTAAGTATTAGGAATCTTGCTTATAGTAACAGACTCAAGGATCTCACTCTATTTAGGTTACCAATGAGAAGGTTAAGGGGTGACTTGATTCAGTGTATAAGTATCTACATAGGGAACAAATATTTAACAACAGGCTCTTCAGTCTAGCAGAAAAAGGTCTAACATGATCCAATGGCTGGAAGTTGAAGCTAGGCAAATGCAGAATGGAAATAAGGTGTACATTTTGAACAGTGAGAGTAATTAACCACTGGAACAATTTACTCTGAGTCCTGGTGGAGTCTCCATCACTAATATTTGTAAAATCCAGATTGGACGTTATTCTGAAAGATCTATTGTAGGAATTATTTTGGGGGAGTTCTATGGCCTGTGTAATACAGGAGCTCAGACTAGATGATCACAGTGCTTCCTTCTGGCCTAGAATTGATGAATTATCTCCAAAAGGCAGGTCAGTTCTTAAGCAACCTCTTTAAAATACCCACTAGTCCAGTTTCATTTTGGTTGACATTTAGTAAAATAGGATCCTCTATTAGGCAACCGGTTTTTGGTGGTTCCTCAGGCTATTGTTGAAGACAGGCTCAAGTCTAAATCAAATTGCTGAGGTTAAAGATGGAGGGGGTAGGGGCAGGGGCATGGGCAAGAAAGTTAGCTGTTCAAGCAAGACTGATGTTTTCATATCTTTTTTAAACCTATACTTAGCATAAAAGGTCAACATTGCTGAAGTTATTAGGTGCAGTTATTATTATTTTACCATTTGGGGATTTTTTTCTTTTATTGCCATAAAGATTCTGGAGATTTATAGTTAACCAAAGATATGTTTCAAAACTTAAGGGCTCCTTAGAGACATGGAGTGACTTTATCATAGGAGCATTAAATGAGAACACCACTGCATTGCTTAATCATAAAAACAAATTTAGAAATCAGCTTTTTTAAAAGGGCATACGCAGCTGGCATAATGAAAAAGGCCAAATATTAATCCTCAAGGAATGTCTCAATGAACTGGTGAAAATGTAGATCAACTGGTTCAGTACTACTTTCATGCTATAGAAATACACACCAAATTGAGCATGGAGTTATAAAAATAGCACACTGCATCAAAGGCTAGTTACTAGTGTCATGTAGGTTAGTGCACCATAAATCTGATTCTGAAAGATAATGAAAGGGCAAGAGTGATATATATCACTAAACTGCTACAGCACTCTGAAGAGCATGCAAAAATGACTGGAAAAATGAAGGTTAGATAATATATTCAGCTGAACAATAACTAGAGACACAGTGAGTTCTTGTCAGTGGCAAAGTAGTGTGGTTGAGTAGACAGGACACCAGACGAATGAGACTCGGATTCTATTCCCAGCTCTTCCATTGATTGTGGGCTAGTCATTTCCTCTCCACTTCAGTTTCACCTTCTGTGATATGAAGCTGGTTGAAAAAAATTTGATGGGACCATAATTCATTGGAACGTGGTTCCCTTGCAAATGAAATGCTTCAGAAAATTGAGTTGATGTTGACCTAATTTTAGTCTGAAAAAAAATATTCCCACAATGTCGAAATGTCCTGTTGCCTTTTTGGAATCAAGTTTTTGTTTGGAAATGACTTTTTCAAAGCCAAAATGAACATTTGGTATTACAGATTTCTTTTCTTTCAGTGATTAGAAATTTATTGTTTCCCTCCACATTTCTAAATCTCAAAACCCTTTGCCAAATGGCACTTCCATCCTCTGCACAACTTTATGACCTTCTTTTGTAAACCACTTGAAGAGCCATAGCTGAGAAAAAACTATGCAAGAGTCTATGGACCATTATTACCAGAGGTTTACACGTTAATGGGAACTCACTCCTGCCATTTCCATCACCACCTTGCATTGAAAAGATGCCAAACTCCGTGCCTTTAATTTATTGGGTACACGATGAACAGCAAGCTTGCCCTCAGGAAGTACTTCTGTATTTTATTCAGCTTTTCCCTTTGGGATAAAGGAGGCTAAAGACTTTAGGTCTAATTCTTCACAGTGCTGAGTGCCCTCAGCTTCCATTATGTTGCAGGAAGCACTCAGCACCTTGCCAGATCATACCCTTTGCTTGCATAGAACCAGTAGTCTTCCTTAATAGAGAATTAAACCTCAGTTAGATGGGTAGTCTGAGATAGAAATGGAGAATACCACTTTTCCAGCTATCCTGTGGGGAGATTATATCATGATTCTGTCAACATTTCAAACTTTGAATTTCAAAATTTGAGGAAAAAGAAAAAATTGTGGGGGAGGGGAAATCACTTTTTTTTTCTTTTTCAACCAGCTCTTCATGGAAATTCAGTTTTTAGTCCTACATTCCTTCCTGCTCTTTCAGTGTCGGTACTGTGTTATGCATTCAAACTTTAAACTCACTGAAACTTGTGAATAGGTTACATTTGAAGAATGTATTTTAGGACTAAGCCATTTCACCTAACATTGTTCTTCAAAAACTTTAAAAACAAAACAAAAATCCAGCAGAAACTGAAGAATAAAGTTCAAGAGAGAATTCCATGGAGAACTGTCCTCTTTTAATATGACTGCTATCACACTTCAATGGGATTGAAGTCACACGCTGCCCTCAGGTGGCCATTTTTGACCAGGGCATCCATCTCCCATTATTCTTGGTGGGACTGAGTGTACCTCTCTACCTCCTGACAAATGGTCCACCATATTCCTTGGCTTCATTCTCATTGCAAAGAATGCATAGTGGTGCTATTTCGAAGAGAGCAATTATGCGGTCAATCTGACCATAAAGATTTTTTAGAAAATGATTTAAGACTGCTACTTCATATCTTTGGGTTATTAGAAATATTACATGGTAGCATTCTCTCTGGGTTTCTTGTTCATGTATGCAATTTTTAATTTAGAAAACACTGAGGAAATTCCTAGGCAAACTATAATACAATAAAATGAAGGCTGAGAATGCATGAGTAATTTAGGGTAAATGCATTACAGGGAAATTATAATGATCTCAATATGAAATGTTTAGAAACTCAGGAGATTCAAAGTTAAGGTTAAACTTAAAAAAAATTCAAATATTTTAGGGTATGGAAGGAAATGCACCCAAACAACCTTAACTCTGCCCTCTAGCACATCATGTAAGGGGGTGGGCGGGAATTTTAAAATCAGTTTAACCTAATCTGGGACCATAAACATTAAAATGAGCATGAATAAACTGAATACTAAAATCACAATTGTATGGGTATTGCATGATGTCACAGCACATTGTAGCTGGAGCCTCTGTGTGCTACTGTGATACAAACAATGAACAAGAATAAATGATGAGCACTTAGTCACATGAGTAGTCCCTATGCTGAGTAAAGTTTGCACAATCTTATCCATAGACCTATTAATATGAATTTGTAAAATATAATTTAGTTTGACAAGGGCGCTAATGAAAATTTCTTTTCAGGTTTAGCATTTGTGACATTGCACTATGATTTAAGGTAACAATTTTATGTATTTTCTACGAAGAATGGTGGAACCTCTAATTAAAAATGGATTTAACAGTCACTGCTTCATTTCAACATGACAAATCCTTAAAACAGATTAATTTAGAGGATTTGTATTTAAAAAGTCTAGAAATTAGATGAGATTATTAGGCGTGCAACATAGAATCATAGAATCATAGAATAACAGAGTTGGAAGGGACCTCTGGAGGCCATGTAGTCCAAGCCCCTGCCCAGAGAAGAACCAATCCCAACTAAATCATCCCAGCCAGGGCTTTGTCAAGCCTGACCTTAAAAACTTCTAAGGAAGGGGATTCCACCACCTCCCTAGGTAACACATTCCAGTGTTTCACCACCCTCCTAGGGAAAAAGTTTTTCCTAATATCCAATCTAAACCTCCCCCACTGCAACTTGAGACCATTACTCCTTGTTCTGTCATCTTCTATCACTGAGAATAGTCTAGATCCATCCTCTTTGGATCCACCTTTCAGGTAGTTGAAAGCAGCTATCAAATCCCCCCTCATTCTTCTCTTCCGTAGACTAAACAATCCCAGTTCCCTCAGCCTCTCCTGATAACTCATGTGTTCCAGTCCCCTAATCATTTTTGTTGTCCTCCGCTGGATGTTTTCCAATTTTTCCACATCCTTCTTGTAGTGTGGGGCCCAAAACTGGACACAGTACTCCAGATGAGGCCTCACCAATGTCGAATAGAGGGGAACGATCACATCCCTTGATCTGCTGGCAATGCCCCTACTTATACACCCCAAAATGCCATTGGCCTTCTTGGCAACAAGGGCACACTGTCGACTCATATCCAGCTTCTCATCCACTGTCACCCCTAGGTCCTTCTCGGTAGAACTGCTGCCTAGCCATTCGGTCCCTAGTCTGTAGCGGTGCATTGGATTCTTCCGTCCTAAGTGCAGGACTCTGCACTTGTCCTTGTTGAAACTCATCAGATTTCTTTTGGCCCAATCCTCCAATTTGTTTAGGTCCCTCTGCATCCTATCCCTACCCTCCAGCATATCTACCACTCCTCCCAGTTTAGTGTCATCCGCACACTTGCTGAGAGTGCAATCCACACCATCCTCCAGATCATTAATGAAGATATTGAACAAAACCGGCCCCAGGACCGACCCTTGGGGCACTCCACTTGATACCGGCTGCCAACTAGACATGGAGCCATTGATCACTACCGATTGAGCCTGACAATCTAGCCAGCTTTCTACCCACCTTGTAGTGCATCCATCCAGCCCATACTTCTTTAACTTGCTGGCAAGAATACTGTGGGAGACCGTGTCAAAAGCTTTGCTAAAGTCGAGGAATAACACGTCAACTGCTTTTCCTTCATCCACAGAACCAGTTATCTCATCATAGAAGGCAATTAGATTAGTCAGGCATGACTTGCCCTTGGTGAATCCATGCTGACTGTTCCTGATCACTTTCCTCTCCTCTAAGTGCTTCAGAATTGATTCCTTGAGGACATGCTTCATGATGTTTCCAGGGACTGAGGTGAGGCTGACTGGCCTGTAGTTCCCAGGATCCTCCTCCTTCCCTTTTTTAAAGATGGGCACTACATTAGCCTTTTTCCATTCTTCTGGGACTTCCCCCAATCGCCATGAGTTTTCAAAAATAATGGCCAATGGCTCTGCAATCACATCCGCCAATTCCTTTAGCACTCTTGGATGCAACGCATCCGGCCCCATGGACTTGTGTACGTCCAGTTTTTCTAAATAGTCCCGAACCACTTCTTCCTTCACAGAGGGCTGGCCACCTCCTCCCCATGCTGTGCTGCCCAGTGCAGTATTCTGGGAGCTGATCTTGTTCGTGAAGACAGAGGGAAAAAAAGCATTGAGTACATTAGCTTTTTCCACATCCTCTGTCACTAGGTTGCCTCCCTCATTTAGTAAGGGGCCCACACTTTGCTTGTTCTTTGTTCCATGTTACAACAGATCTGCCTCTACAGCCGTAGGACAGGTATAGCACAGGAAACTGAAATTGAAATTGAACTGACTGGTATGCTAGATTCCCAGAGAATATATAGCACAGAAAAGTTATGTAATGCTGGAGTTATTTGCAAGATCAAGGGCCTGCTTTAATTACACACTAACTTTTGGGGAGTATTTCAAGTCAGAAATGCATAAAGTTGAGTGCTGACTGGGGTGAATATTTGGCTTTCATGAGAATTCATTGTAGAAACACTTTATCCCTCATGTTCAGATTTGTATTGGAATTGGGAAGACTGCTAGTGCTAGATGAATTTAATTATTATACTTCTACAGGAAATACAATTTAAAAAAAATATTTGAGACCTAATCAAAGATAAGCCTTTTAAAATACTATTGAACAGACTGTGGTGTGTTCTTTCCTCATGGCAGAGTTACAACTCCCAGTGGTGTTAATGGGAGCTACATACGAGCATTAAGATGACAACGCAGTATGCCGTTCAACCTAAAAGTCTGCAAATATGTGTTAGAACGGGAACTGTCGCTGGTTGTCATTGAAATGTATCTAATATTGAGCTAAGCTGTCTGCTTGTCAGTCCATTAATCAATGAGGAACTAACAAGAACACAGATATGTGAACACTTGAAGATAAATGGGTCAAAAGAAATGTCTAACAGGTATGCTTTCATCTTGGCACACAGGGGAGTTCTGCCTATATCTCTCAGAAGCCTAACTTTGAACTCTCACACAGCAAACTTGTCACATGCATCAATAGTGCAGTGCACTGTGCAAGCATGAGGCATGTGATCGCAGAATAATGACCTATTAAGATATATAGCCTTTCCCCTTGCCATTTCAGGATTGTACCTTGCATGGCATACTCTCCAGGCCTTTATCCACTCTTAACAATACCCTGAATGGTTTTTCAATCAGTTCTTTTTGCCAAACCAGCCATCAGACCGAACATCACACAGAGACTATGAGGGTCAAAAGGTGCTATGGTGATGATAAAAATGGCGTAGCTTGACCCTCCAATACGTCTCCACTGTCTTGCTGTTTTTGTGTTCTCCCCACATCTCCCTGGCTTTAGACCTCATGAGACAAACCCTAAAAAGCCACGAGATTAAAAAAAGTAATTGTAAGCTAATCACATGGTTTGGGGCCTGGTTTTAAACTCTTCGCAAAAAACATCATGGAATTCAACCTGAAACATCCATCCATCCATCCATTCATCCAGGGCTTCCACACAAGTGGACTCCCACTCTACTTCCTGACAGAGGCTCTGTTTCCCCTCTTTTAACTGCTGGGGTCATACACTTTCCCTCTCTCAATCCGTGTCCCTCTGTCCCCCAGGTAGTAGTTTCTCCCAATTTTTCTATGAGCGGCGGCGAACCAGCTGAGCAGCGGGGGACAGCAGAGCAGCTCACAGCAGGAGTTTGCCTGGGACTGGTAAGTATCCGAGTGTGTGTTTGTTTGCTTGCTGAGGAAGTATCCGAGTGTGTGTTTGCTGGGAGGGCAGTGTGAGAGCCTGAGTGAGTGTCTGATTGGCTGCTAGCCTGCAGGGGGCAGGCATTAGAGTGTCTGTTTGTTTGCATCAGGGAAGCCTGGCTGTTTAAAAATAGCCAGAGCTTCGCGAACCAGCTGAGCAGCGGGGGACAGCAGAGCAGCTCACAGCAGGAGTTTGCCTGGGAGTTCGCCTGGAGTGAGCCCAGTGAGGCTTACGTCTTGCAAACTGCTCTGAGGAAGCTCATAGTAGGAAGGTGATATGGAAGGGGGAGGGGTTCAGCTGTTGTGACCCGCACTGGATGTGCCATGTTTGTCTTCTTCCACAGGACAGAAGTGACTTTGTCTGTACAAAGTGCAAGCTGGTCTCCATATTGGAAGAGAAGATTGAAGGTCTGGAGCAACAGATAACGACCCTGCGTTGCATACGAGAAACTGAGGATTTTCTGGACAAAACTCAGGATAGGCTTCTAGGGGCACAAAGCTCTAAAGATATAGAGCAGGTTGCACAGAGGAGCCAAGAGGCCAGTGAAGAAGCTTGGCAACATGTGACCTCCAGAAGAGGTAAGCGGAATGTCCGGGTTCCAGTAACACAGACACAGGTAACTAACCGCTTTCATGTTCTCTCCACAGGTACCGTTGCGGAGAGTGGACCAGATGATATGTCTGGGGCGAGAAAGCAGAAGGAGACTCCGCTGGTTGGAAGGCATGAGATGCGATGTCCTGAGGTTGGGGGTTCCACGACCACCACTCCCAAGAGAAGGAGGCGGGTGGTGGTGGTCGGGGACTCTCTCCTCCGGGGGACTGAGTCATCTATCTGCCGCCCTGACCGGGAAAACTGAGCAATCTGCTGCTTGCCAGGGGCTAAGATTCGCGATGTGACGGAGAGACTGCCGAGACTCATCAAGCCCTCGGATCGCTACCCCTTCCTGCTTCTCCACGTGGGCACCAATGATACTGCCAGGAATGACCTTGAGCGGATCACTGAGGACTACGTGGCTCTGGGAAGAAGGATAAAGGAGTTGGAGGCGCAAGTGGTGTTCTCGTCCATCCTCCCCGTGGAAGGAAAAGGCCTGGGTAGGGACCGTCGAATTGTGGAAGTCAACGAATGGCTACGCAGGTGGTGTCGGAGAGAAGGCTTTGGATTCTTTGACCATGGGATGGTGTTCCATGAAGGAGGAGTGCTGGGCAGAGACGGGCTCCATCTTACGAAGAGAGGGAAGAGCATCTTTGCGAGCAGGCTGGCTAACCTAGTGAGGAGGGCTTTAAACTAGGTTCACCGGGGGAAGGAGACCAAAGCCCTAAGGTAAGTGGGAAAGCGGGATACCAGGAGGAAGCTCAGGCAGGAATGTCTGTGAGGGGAGGGCTCCTGCCTCATACTGAGAATGAGGGGCGATCAACAGGTTATCTCAAGTGCTTATATACAAATGCACAAAGCCTTGGAAACAAGCAGGGAGAACTGGAGGTCCTGGTGATGTCAAGGAACTATGACGTGATTGGAATAACAGAGACTTGGTGGGATAACTCACATGACTGGAGTACTGTCATGGATGGTTATAAACTGTTCAGGAAGGACAGGCAGGGCAGAAAAGGTCGGGGAGTAGCACTGTATGTAAGGGAGCAGTATGACTGCCCAGAGCTCCGGTACGAAACTGTAGAAAAACCTGAGTGTCTCTGGATTAAGTTTAAAAGTGTGTGCAACAAGAGTGATGTAGTGGTGGGAGTCTGCTATAGACCACCGGACCAGAGGGATGAGGTAGATGAGACTTTCTTCCGGCAGCTCACGGAAGCTACTAGATCGCATGCCCTGATTCTCATGGGTGACTTTAATTTTCCTGATATCTGCTGGGAGAGCAATACAGCGGTGCATAGACAATCCAGGAAGTTTTTGGAAAGCGTAGGGGACAATTTCCTGGTGCAAGTGCTAGAGGAGCCAACTGGGGGGGGGGCGCTTTTCTTGACCTGCTGCTCACAAACCGGGTAGAATTAGTGGGGGAAGCAAAAGTGGATGGGAATCTGGGAGGCAGTGACCATGAGTTGGTTGAGTTCAGGATCCTGACGCAGGGAAGAAAGGTAAGCAGCAGGATACGGACCCTGGACTTCAGGAAAGCAGACTTCGACTCCCTCAGGGAACGGATGGCCAGGATCCCCTGGGGGACTAACTTGAAGGGGAAAGGAGTCCAGGAGAGCTGGCTGTATTTCAAGGAATCCCTGTTGAGGTTACAGGGACAAACCATCCCGATGAGTCGAAAGAATAGTAAATATGGCAGGCGACCAGCTTGGCTTAATGGTGAAATCCTAGCGGATCTTAAACATAAAAAAGAAGCTTACAAGAAGTGGAAGGTTGCACATATGACCAGGGAAGACTATAAAAATATTGTTTGGGCATGTAGGAATGATATCAGGAGGGCCAAATCGCACCTGGAGCTGCAGCTAGCCAGAGATGTCAAGAGTAACAAGAAGGGTTTCTTCAGGTATGTTGGCAACAAGAAGAAAGCCAAGGAAAGTGTGGGCCCCTTACTGAATGAGGGAGGCAACCTAGTGACAGAGGATGTGGAAAAAGCTAATGTACTCAATGCTTTTTTTGCCTCTGTCTTCACTAACAAGGTCAGCTCCCAGACTGCTGCGCTGGGCATCACAAAATGGGGAAGAGATGGCCAGCCCTCTGTGGAGATAGAGGTGGTTAGGGACTATTTAGAAAAGCTGGACGTGCACAAGTGCATGGGGCCGGACGAGTTGCATCCGAGAGTGCTGAAGGAATTGGCGGCTGTGATTGCAGAGCCATTGGCCATTATCTTTGAAAACTCGTGGCGAACCGGGGAAGTCCCGGATGACTGGAAAAAGGCTAATGTAGTGCCAATCTTTAAAAAAGGGAAGAAGGAGGATCCTGGGAACTACAGGCCAGTCAGCCTCACCTCAGTCCCTGGAAAAATCTTGGAGCAGGTCCTCAAAGAATCAATCCTGATGCACTTGCATGAGAGGAAAGTGACCAGGAACAGCCAGCATGGATTCACCAAGGGAAGGTCATGCCTGACTAATCTAATCGCCTTTTATGATGAGATTACTGGTTCTGTGGATGAAGGGAAAGCAGTGGATGTATTGTTTCTTGACTTTAGCAAAGCTTTTGACACGGTCTCCCACAGTATTCTTGTCAGCAAGTTAAGGAAGTATGGGCTGGATGAATGCACTATAAGGTGGGTAGAAAGCTGGCTAGATTGTCAGGCTCAATCGGTAGTGATCAATGGCTCCATGTCTAGTTGGCAGCCGGTATCAAGTGGAGTGCCCCAAGGGTCGGTCCTGGGGCCGGTTTTGTTCAATATCTTCATTAATGATCTGGAGGATGGTGTGGATTGCACTCTCAGCAAATTTGCGGATGATACTAAACTGGGAGGAGTGGTAGATACGCTGGAGGGGAGGGATAGGACACAGAAGGACCTAGACAAATTGGAGGATTGGGCCAAAAGAAATGTGATGAGGTTCAATAAGGATAAGTGCAGGGTCCTGCACTTAGGATGGAAGAACGCAATGCACAGCTACAGACTAGGGACCAAATGGCTAGGCAGCAGTTCTGCGGAAAAGGACCTAGGGGTGACAGTGGACGAGAAGCTGGATATGAGTCAGCAGTGTGCCCTTGTTGCCAAGAAGGCCAATGGCATTTTGGGATGTATAAGTAGGGGCATAGCGAGCAGATCGAGGGACGTGATCGTCCCCCTCTATTCGACATTGGTGAGGCCTCATCTGGAGTACTGTGTCCAGTTTTGGGCCCCACACTACAAGAAGGATGTGGATAAATTGGAGAGTCCAGCAAAGGGCAACAAAAATTATTAGGGGTCTAGAACACATGACTTATGAGGAGAGGCTGAGGGAGCTGGGATTGTTTAGCCTGCAGAAGAGAAGAATGAGGGGGGATTTGATAGCTGCTTTCAACTACCTGAAAGGGGGTTCCAAAGAGGATGGCTCTAGACTGTTCTCAATGGTAGCAGATGACAGAACGAGGAGTATTGGTCTCAAGTTGCAGTGGGGGAGGTTTAGATTGGATATTAGGAAAAACTTTTTCCCTAGGGGGGTGGTGAAACACTGGAATGCGTTACCTAGGGAGGTGGTAGAATCTCCTTCCTTAGAGGTTTTTAAGGTCAGGCTTGACAAAGCCCTGGCTGGGATGATTTAACTGGGAATTGGTCCTGCTTCGAGCAGGGGGTTGGACTAGATGACCTTCAGGGGTCCCTTCCAACCCTGATATTCTATGATTCTATGATTCTATGATTCTAACCGCGGCCAGGGGGAGCCGCGATCTGCTGAACCTGCGGACATAGCAGGCAAAGAAACTGGCCCGCCCCGTGAGGGGCTTTCCCTGAACAAGCGGTGTCCCAAGTTTGGGAAACACTGCCCTACACCTTCACACCCATTCCCTGCCCGTTTGTGCAAGTGGGGAGATGTAGTGGCACCATAGAGGCTGCCCAATGTGGGTGTTACCTGTGGCAAGGGTAATCAGTTCAGGAGAGCAAGGGGAGCCTGACCCCCTCTTTCTTCTCTGTGGGGGTGTGCAGGATAGGCCTAATTTACTCCCAAATGGCATATTTGGGTATAATGGGAAGATTTGGCCCAATGAAATCTATCCTGCCATGATACAGGAATTGACTCGATAATCTACACTAGGGAATAGCTAGATATATAGAAGCTCCTTTCTATCCAGAGAGTTCTGTGGTCAAAGCTGGTCAGGAATTTTTTCAATGAAATGTTTTTTTCACTGAAAAATAGATTTGTCCCTCAAAACCAAACTTTTCCTGAGAAAGGGTCAGTTTTGGCAAACTTTTCAACTTCAAAACTATTTGGGAAAAAAGTTGCAAAATTGTCCAAACAAAACTCTGACATTTTAAAAAGTAAAATTCTAGTTTTTCGGATTGAAATGACTTTGTTTTAAAATTTAAGCGGGAGTATAAAAAAAAATTAAAAAATAATCGTTGAAATAGAACATTTTCAATTAACACAAACTGGAAATATTTTTAGGACTTTCGGTTCATGGCAAATTTTGAGATTTGGGATGGGAAAAAAAAATTCAAAATCTCAAAAATGTTTGCAGGTTGAAACAAACATTTCCCACCCAGCTCTGTGATGTGTTAAATTCTGTCAAATAACCTAGTTTTCAAGGTTTTAGAGCCTGCTGAAAAGAATTCCTTTAATTTACTATTTTTGGACAAGCAATATAATTTTAAGTTACTGTAAAGCACTGGTGTTGCTCATTAAATAGGAGATATGAAGGTAAAGTAGATGCAGCTAATTAGTAATGAACATATTATTTATGACTTCCTAACAAAATATTTGAGTGCCCTGTATGTTAACAAAGTTCGGGAATTCATTTTTAATTGGATATGAGCTTGTTGCTCTACATTTCAAGTGAAAAGTTTCAAATAGACATTTCTCAGTTCAGAAATCCTCATGTTCTTCTGTCCAAAGTAATAGTCTTCTCCTACAAGCTCTTGCTGCTGTGGGAGTTTTTCCTGAAGTTAACCAGAGAGCTGTAGGTAGATGACTTACAAGAGCGAGTCCCAAGGCCCCAGGTCAGCAAATCACTTAAGCACATTCTTAACAATAAGTATGGGGTAGAATTAGAGAGGTATTTTGGTGTTTATAGACAAGTTTACAAAGGCACCTAACTGACTTAGGTACCAAACTTTCAGTCTCCAATAGGTTAGGAAACCTTTGATAGATTAGATTCTCAAAGAAATTTAGGTGTGGGGACATCTAACTTTTTGGCACCTGTAAAATCACTGATATTCACCAAGCTGTTGCACTGTGGATGAACAATTTTAAAAAGTCACTCGGGCGGGGGAGTGGGTCCTGGCTCTTCCACTTTGCAGGTGAGTGCTGTAATTTCCAGACTACACAGTCATTCATGCTTATGTGCTCTCTCTCTCTTTTGTTAATTAGCTACCGTAGAACAGGAGAGATGAAGGGCTAGGGCATGCACCTCAGAGATGAGTATATCCTTGTTCAATTCTGTTCTTCTCATGGGGGGGTAGAGGATTCTTGAACTGGTTGTCTCCGATATCCCAACTGAGTGCCCTAACCACTGGGCTAAAAATTATGATGGTGAACCTCTTTCCCCAGCCTTTTTGTGTAATCTCTTCTATTGGGACCCAATCCATTAGATGAGCTCTGAGCCCCACAGATGAGTTAGGCAGATAATCGCCTAGCTTCTCCCAGTTCATGCATCTCTATGGGGCTTAGGCCTCTGGACTCCTGGCTTGGGCCCATAGTGCACGTATTTAGAGATGGGAAGAGAGATATTCAGGGAACTTTAACTGCAAAAATTCAAACACTGAGAGAGTTTAGACACTTACAATGTTCAGGGCAGTTGAGTGGGAACTTTGTGAATCCCAGCAAGGCCTGATGCTGGGATTTAGGTGCCTAAAGTGGCCATTAGGTGTTTTAGTCCTTTTGGAAATCTAGCCCCAGATCACTGACGTCCTCACTATGCTCAGGTGCAGATAAATGTATATCCATCCATCAAAAACAAACAAACAAAAAAACCCACCACATTATAATTTTGCCATTTCAAAACAAAAGCTGAACCTAGCCTGAAGACATGAGCTGAATTTGACCTAATTGGCCATGTTACTTACACACCCAATCACAAACAACCAAAGCAATTCAAATGAAGAATATTGAGTACTCACCACAAGCTATTCAACATAACAATCATTATTCAGTGAAGAATTGATCACAGATAAATCTGAGAAAATAGTGCTTCTCTCAGACACTCCACAAACAGATCAAGAGGACAAATACACTGATTGCATCATTGATTATAAAGTCTTCACCCAGGTACCCAAGTGTAGAAGGGTGTACTATAGAAGGACTTATCTGCGGCTGGAGCACCTCATCATGGTAGGACATGGCTAGGCTGTCTTTCCTTGCTTAGTGCATCGCTTCAGTCCTGCACTGGTCTGCCTCTTCTTGTGACTCATCAAGGTCATGTTTTCGTCCCACTCTGTCCAGAGTGACAGAAAGTCCAACATATAACAGCTGAATGACTTTACAAAAGATCTTTGGCTCCAACTCTTGGCCCTCACACATCCTCAGAATCTTCATGCCACATTCCCCAATGAGTGGTAGGGGAATCCACTCCCCACAACCCTTTACACTGAATTTCAATCCAGGAACCCTAGAACAGGCAATCGAGGTTCACTCCAGGAGATTTCTTGCTACCATCTCCCTAGACTTCTTCCTACCAAGTCTGTCAGAAAACCTCTCCCACTGCCACTCTAAGTTCTCTCCTCTTTCAGGACCAGGACTCATAGGGCTTTCCCCCTGGAATCCCCCAATAAGTCCCAAACCAAAAGTATAACTTAACCCAACTTCTGATCTCTTCATGCTTGACCTTTCCCTTACACAATTACTCAGCTGAACACCTCCAAGCACTCTCTCCCTGACAGTCCAAATCCTGCCCTTTTATCAGGGCTCTTCACTAGAGCTTGCTCCATCCCAGTGGCTGCTCTGTGGATCACCTTTCCTCCTATCTGACTTCTCTATTCAGGAAAGGATCCCAAAAGCCAGCTTTTCACCCTAGACTTCCTTCTTGGCCCTCCCAGTGTCTCTAGTACAGAAATCGACTGCAGTCTCTCCCTACAGCCCTTTTCTTGCTTGCTTGCTTTTTCTGTTGTTTTATGGTACAGCAGCCTCAGCATGTGAGACTATGACCACCACCTACTGCAGTTTATTTGACTCCATTTGCCTTGAATAAATTCATAAATATTAGTTATCATATTTGAAAGGCCTGCTCTTCCCTTAGCTTTAGTGTATAATTCCAAATCCACCTTTTACCCACCTTTTCACCCCATTAGTTATGCCCTGTCTACTTAATTCCCAACCGTCCCCATAGATTCTTTTAGCGCTCTCATCTTCACTATTTCCATTAACTGCAGTCCAAAAGGTTTAATCTAACAATTCCATCCTTAAATTTACAGGCATTTCTCCGGTTGCTACCTGCAGCACCCACAACAATGATGTAATACTTGCACCACCTGCGATTCGCAGAGCTTGGGCTTGGATCGACTCTAATTTTAATTGTTGATTGAGAAGCTGATAACTGGTCTTATTAGTGTTCTATTAGTCTTGTTATTAATCTATAACTGGTCTTATTAGTGTTCTATACAACATCTGCCCCCTTCTTTCTTTCTTTTTCTCAAAGCAGGATTGATTGCATACGCTATAGCGGTTACCAATTATAATTCCTCAATACTTAGTGGTTTATATCCACTTGCTCTGCCCTGTGTTCTTCAGGTAATGTAACAGCTCCTTTTAAATAATCCACGTCCCTGATGTTTTTACTAAATACCATAATGTATTTTTTTTTTACCTTACAGTGTTTGAATACCTCAAAAAGTTTTTTCCTTTTCTTCTCAAAGCTTATGACATATCCATAAAGTTTATCGGTGTTTTCTTCCACCTGATAGAGTGCACCTAGTCCATCGTTGTGTCTATTTATTCAAAGACGATATTTGTTTAAGCCACAATGGCCAGTCAGTATGCTAAACAAAAGCATTCCATTAGTCCCATCCAAACCCTGAAGTAGGCTGTAATCCTCAACTGTAGGGCACAATTCAAAAAGTTTTCTTCCTCTTTTTTCATAAAGCCATTTTTTTTTGCCATTCCTCTTTCAATTTTTTTCTCTACTAGGCTTCTGAATTCCTGTTTCCTAGGGTACTTCTATGTCTCTCCTTCCATTTCTTACAACACTCTTAACTGCTTTGTCTGCCATTTCATTCGCTCAGTATGTCCAGGGAGCCATGCTAATCCTACATGTATCCCTATCTGTACTAACCCTATTATAAGAAGTATAAGTTCATTGATTAAATCACTTCTATGTACTGGGACACCCATTTTTATTGCCATAAGGCCTGAGATAGATTGAATTAAAAAAATGCTGCTGTGGCCCCCTTCTGCTTCAGACTTCCTGCCTTTAGAGCAACCATCCACCTCCTCCCCAGGTGGGCTTCATCGTTAATTGGGCCTGGTGCACCTTCCAGGTTCAACCAAGTAGCATAATTGGCCTCTCTAACCCTTTTAGGGCAAGCATGTCATATATACCCCAACACACCGAGAGATCTTGAATTACCCCAAGTATTAGGAGAATGGTTGGACTAAAATAGACTTGAACATACTTCACCTTCCGTATGTCCCATGGCTTGCAATACTAGTGCCCGGACTTTTAAATCTGTGTGTAGCAATGCTGTATGTGAAAAGGAATGCAAGACCATTGAAAGGCTCAATAAAACATGTGCCTTCATTAAATCAATTCGGTATTTATGAAAAAAATATGTGGATTGACAATCATGATAGATATAGCAAACACATGTAATATCTTTGGGGACCATATTGTATTAAGCTTATGGGTAGTTTATGTCTGATTGTGTTCTACTCTATGGGGGATGGTTACGACAGATCCTACAGGAAGTAAAAAACGGGGGGGGGGGTGGAGAGCATGTAATTAAGGTGAGTCACTGAGACTAAAGACTCCAGAGAAGTTCCACTCTTTGGGGTAGTTTGAAAATATTGGTTCAGGCTGGGGTTTCCAGAGATCAAGAAACAAAGAACAGGCTTTCGGTACAAAAGGATGACATTACACTGACTTGGGACCTTCTTTCTGATCCATCAAATAGACAGGATCTTCTGTCCAAGGTGAGGAGGTTGGGGGGGACAATCCTTGCAGAAGGGTTGGAAAGATTTTGACCTACTAGGGCCCCATAAAACTGATGGCAGGCTCTTGGTACATTTAGAGTGCATTTAAATATGTTTACTGTTTCTTATATGTTTTCTCTGTAATGCTCTTACCTTAAGAATAAATGTGTTTGCTCAGAAAGAGCTGTGTGGCAACTTGTAACTTCTAGCAGAGCACTGTTCATAGCTCTTGGAGAGAAAGCAATGTGGAGGCGTAGGCCGTTAGAAAGTCTGGCTTGCTGGAGAAATCATATTATAAGACAGGGATCTGTGTAGCCTTAAAACCTTTGGTCAGTAGGGAGTAGGACAAGGGCCCCTTCCCAGAAACAGGTGATGGCCGGAGACTTGAGACCTAACTGGGCACTCCTTGGAGTGGACCATGGAGGGGAAGGGTTACAGATGCAATTACCTTGAAACTGTGAAAGCAAGTATAGTATATATTTCCTTATTGTTTTAATTCACTTACTCTCCCCTATCAATATTTTAGTCACATCATGAATATTTTAGGACGTATGTTTTCCTTTAGCATGTACAGAATAGAGTCAGAGCGATGCATAATTTAAGGAAAGGAAAACAACTATGCATATACAGATGTTTATTAAAATTATGTCGTTTCAGCTAAGGAAACTCTTCATGTGTTTTCTACAAAGGTCTTTTTAGATGAAATTTACATTTCCTGTGCTCCTTTACCTGAGTGGATCAAATAATTTAAAAAATATGAAAATATTATCTTATTTTTAAATATTTATTGGAGGGGGAGGAACTAACATCAAGAAAAGGCAAATAAGGGAAACTGATAAAAAAATCGCACTAGGGGACTGAATGCTTTAGGGGATTAGCACTAGAACAAGGAATCTTTCCTCTCTAGCTCATTGTTCTCATTGTAATCTGTCATGACAATGGAACCTGACCGCTGACAAATTCTGCTTTCAGGAACAAGGCCTATAGACTATGGACAATTCATGTGAAATGTTGTGAGGAATTATTACTTTGATGAGAATCATGATGAGAGAGCTGGCGTTCTCTGAGGCCTCATCTGGACTTGTTTTGAGAACTACAACTTCTGTTGATAGGTGCACAGGCTGTTTATAGATAAGGTATGTCTGCACTATTCAAAACTTAAACATTTTCCAGATAAGTCGAGGTCCTGATGTTCGTGAAGGTTTTGGATAAAGGACTCTTGGAACTCTCCATAGTTATCATGATGGCTATTTAATTAGTTAAAAGTGATTTAATAAGCATCTTTCTTCCTTTCCCCCTCATTTCCTTTGCCTGTGTTTGTTTGTTTGTCAGTGTTTGTTTGCGGGAAATTGATTTAATGAAATCACAGCTTTTTTTGAGGGAGCTGATAACACTTTGGTTGCCACTTATTTAGCTTTGTCATTACAACCATATTGATATTGCCATCAGAACCTATCAATATCACCACTGGAACTTAAAAGATATCTAACAGGAAAAACTGATTTTGTAAGTTAGTAATTTCCTGGTGGCCCATAGTTAATCAACTGGAACGTGTACATCTTGTGTGATCATTGAGAAAACAGAGCCTGAGATCATGGCAAAGAAACTTAAACCATACCACTAGCCATAGGATGCAAGCACCATCACAACTAATGTTACAACCATGACTGGTCTGAGTTCAGGATCACCTGGGTTACTAGTGACCAAAGATGGTTACCCCTACTAGCTGGACTGTAAAAAATGGATAGTTGTTCTCAGTCCAAACTCTAGAGTTAACTGTGCAAAGACCTCCACTGGAAATATAGCCAACACACTTGTTGCTCATCCTATCAATGAGGACAACTGTTTAATGGATCTGCTTGATAAACATTGACAGAAGTAGCCTCACAATACCCCTGTGAGATGGGGAAATATTATTAGCCCCATTTTACTGAGGCACAGAGAGACTAAATTACTCGCTCAAGATCCCTGTCAGGAATAAGGCCCTGCTATTCTGCCTGCTCAAGAATAAAGCCCTGCCCCGCTCAGTGTCCTGACAGCCTGCTGAGCACAGCTGGGTTGCATCAGCTAGGCTGCCTGATGGAACACCTTGCCTGATTCGCTTGGGAAACTAGTAGGTTTCGTTCTGAGTAGAACAGCGGCAGCTTTCGGGCTGCTCAAAGCATTTGCCTATGGTTGTGATAACTCCTGCTTGTTCCCAGTCTTGCTCCTGCCCTAATTTGCTCCAGGTAAATTGATTCTCACCCTCAGTACTGCTTGCTGACTTTGGCTCTGATCCTTGACTCTGGCCTCTGACTCTGCTTCTGGTTCTGACCCTGGGATCTGACTTCTGGCTCTGTCCTTTGGTTCCGGCATCACAGATCCAACTCCTGCTTTGAGACACCAGCTGTGCCCCTTGGCTCTGACCACTGGGCCACTGGCTCTGGTTCTGACCAATCACACAGAGTAGCTGTGGCAGAACTGGGAGTTGAATCCAGATCTTCCAAGCTTTGGCCCATCTTAAACACAAGATAGCAAATAAGTATCAGAGTAGCTCTGTATTACACACCAGCCTCAGTGCTTTTTGTTGGGATACATGTACACATTTTGTTTACGGCAGAGTGGATTGAGATTGAAAATATAGGAAGGTGGGATTGAGCTAGAAAAAAACGGAACTAATAAACAAGACAAGCATGATGGCCCAGATATCATTTTCTTGCCCCTAGCATTCTCGCTACAGCTGGTCAGAAATTTCCCATCAAACTGATTTTTTCATTTTCAATTTCCCATTTTTTTCAATGGAAAATGCATTTTCTACAATTTTGAAATTGCTTATGGGAAAAAAATTGATTTTGCCAAAATGTTCCTATTTTTGTTGACAGGTTTCAGAGTAGCAGCCGTGTTAGTCTGTATTCGCAAAAAGAAGAGGAGGACTTGTGGCACCTAAGAGACTAACAAATTTATTGGCGCATAAGCATCCGATGAAGGGAGCTGTAGCTCACGAAAGCTTATGCTCAAATAAATGTGTTAGTCTCTAAGGTGCCACAAGTACTCCTTTTGTTCTTTTTGTTGAGGAAGTCCAAATGAAATATCTCATTTTGGGTTGATTTGGCCTAAACTAAAATATTTGGTGTGTTGAACTCATCTGAAATTTTTGTATCCAGTCAGTTTAACATTACACTGCACTCTGGCCTGCGATGCCACACTGGAGCTGTAATCAGGCATCTCATGGTCCCTGGCAAATTTGTGCTGCTGCAGAATGTATGCCAGCATCTGCATCAAGACAAAAAATTATAATTATGAGTGTTTGATTATTACTTAAGAAGTCAGTGTTATTCTGTGACTTGTAAATTCCATGGTTTTAGAACATCTGCCCTTGGATATAATCCAGCTCACACTGCAAATGTGTTACAGTTGATATTTACAGGGTTTATTACACTCTGTCAATTGTCCTTTGCACCTTCCTCCCACTCACCCTCCAGATAGTCATCATCCTGCTGGAAATCATGGAGTACATAATTTCCCTACTGTTGCCTTCCTCCTCATTTTCTCATCTGAATTAATCAGTGCTGATCATTTAAAATCAATGCAATGATGCACAATCTTTAACACTTTGGGCCAGATTCTCTATAGTACTTTGTGTGTCATTTACCTCAGTACACAGTGAGTTTGAAGTGTTGCCAGGTCAGTATGGCAGTGTTTCACACCTAGATTTCACTGTGGTAAATGGCTAACAAGCTGTAGTATAATGAAGAATCAAGCTCATTCTTTTGCCCTACCAAGTTTTGTTTTATTTTTGTATTAACTACTAGACTTGGGACCTTTCATTGGATGTGTTATATTTAGTCCTAACAGTGAAGGAGATAGCAGCTTCCCCTGTGTCTACTGCTGGGTGGTGACTTTATTGTTCTGGCAACAAACAGGAGCAAACAAAAGTGAGGCTCTGCAATCAGTGAGTACAGAGCACCCAAACATTTAAGGAGCAGATCATCACATTCCTCCACCCAATTTTAAAATACCTTCCTAATATATGTACACATCATCATTACATGGGTAACAAAAAAAACTCTATACAACATAACTAAAACTTGTGGGTGGAATACCGCAAACTCTCAACTTGCAAAGAATTATTCTGCCCCACTGTGACACGTTATTTGGCAGTGCGGCTTGAAGAAAAACTCTCTCTCTTGGAATTCCCTTAAGCCTGTGGCATCAATTACATTGCCAAGGTATTCAGTTCTAGGTTTAAAAAACTCACATTTGTCTTGATGTACTCAGTCCACAAACTTCTAAATGTTAGATAGCATCCAAATTCCAAAGATCCTCCTGATCCTTTCCTGTAACAGGGATGTCATCCAAATAGCATTGAACTTCATTCAGTCCCTTCAGGATCTGATCCATGGCTTTCTGGAGACAGGGCAGTACTGATGTAATACTGAAAGGCAACCTCTTGTAGCAAAATAAGGTTTTTTATGTGTTGATTGTGAGATACTTGTGAGATGCCAGATCAATCTCCATTTGTATGTATGCACTGAGCAAATCCAATTAATTGAAACACTCCTCCACTAAGAGTAGCAAACAAATCTTCATTATGATGTAGTGGAAACTAGTCTGTACATAAAGCTGGATTCACGTTCACTTTGAAATCACCAAAAATTCAAATGAAGCCATCCTTTCCGATCATTGGTATGATGGATATAGCCCACTCACTCTGTGAAACTGGTGACAAGACTCCAGTGTTCACTAAATGGTCCAAATCAGCTTCCACCAGGGGCTTCAGCTCATAAGGCATAATTCTGGGCTAGCACTACTTTGGCTGGCTGTCATACTTTAACAGTGAGCTTCACTAACATGTTGCTCATCTGTCCAAATTCTTTTCCAAAAACGTTGAAGTGTCTGTCCAGTATTTTCTTGAAGGTTTCAAGATGCTTTTGTGATCACCTTGAGCTTTTCAAGCCAACTCCTTCCAAATAAAAGTGGATAATTTCCTCCAATCATATACAAGGTTAAAATGAATGATTGCCCCTCTAGCTCAACTTTCACCTGGAGTACCCCTTTTGGGACTAAATTTTCTAACTAAGTCTTCAAAACTGTGGAGTCTTCTTTCAAAGGAACTTGTGACAATATCTGGTGATAAATAGATGCCGAAATCAGAGAAATGACAGCTCCTGTATCATGTTCCATTCTTGTAGGAACTCCCTTGATCAGATGACATCTCTTACTTCAGCTTCTAATAACATATTTAATGCCAGATCTTGGTCAATGTCACTAAAGCGCTTTCTTTTTCCACATTATGAATTCCCTACTTCCATCCTTTCTTAGATTCAGTCTTCATAGGTGTCATCGTGGATGGATGGTTATGCTGTGTTGATAGTTGCTGAACTATTCAACAGGTCACAGAGATGTGTCCTTTCTTCTGACATTTCTGGCAAAAGACCTGCTGTGCCCAGCAATCCTTTTCATCACGTTTAGTTGGTGCACAGCATAGAAATTTCTTTATTTTCTGTAATGCTCTGTCTTGCTGAATCAAGAGGTTTACTTCTCAGTTCATACTAAATTTCAGATAATCTTTCTCTGCAATATCCATGGCAATAACTACCTTAACAGACTTCTTGAATGTAAGTAGTGATACAGTCAGTAACTTATTTCAGATCTGGTTGTGTAATCAAGAGACAAATTGGTCACACAGGGCAGCATGTAACGTTTGTCTGAACTGACAATGCTCTAACAGCTTCTTCAAAGCAGCAACAAATTGCGCTTCCCTGAGGCTGCTGATGGAACCAATATTGGAAAGGAGAGAAATTTTCCTGCATTATTGAAATAATTGCTGCACGCATGGCATTTCTGGAAATAGTTGGAGATAACAGGTCATGCGGCAGTCCATATGCCTTGGGCCCAATCACTGTTAGCAAGGTTGAAAATCACTGTCCATCTGAAATGGACTTGCAGGCTACAGATTGCTGAAAACATTCAAAGCATGCCAGTCATGGTTCACAGTTTAGGTCAAAATCACCAATATTGCCCACAAAAGTTACAATTTATCTTCTCTCCTGTTGGACTTCACACCCTCCTGGACCTCTTCTCTTCTGCAGGGAAACTTTTTCCCCCTGCTTGCCTTGAATTCCCTCTGCTGGCTGTAGGCTTACACTACAGGCTACAGACTCCCCCAGGCCTTTAAATAATACATGATGCATAAAATCTGCTTTTTGTGAATCAGTCAATGCTTGCCTTCTCAATGTTTTTTTCTTACATTCTATGGGCTGAATTCCATTTTTGGTTACATTTGCATAAGTGGGAATTAATTCTATTGAGTTCAAGGAGAGAGCAGACTATGACCCAGCAGTGCACTCTTGGAGCTAGGCAAATTCTTGCTCCTACCCACTCCTTTTCCACTCAGACTCCCTGGTGAAAAAACAAAAACAAAAAACAATTATTGCATAAAAACAATGCACAAAGATACAACTGTGTCAAGCAGCCATCTCCTTTGAAGCATTGTCCAAAGGATTAACTTGCTCTCTTGGCTTGTATCAGATAACCTTTTTTAGGTGGGTCAGCAGCATGATGTGTGAAAGCCATGGTGAAGGGTTAATGTCTAGCTATTCCACCTGGAAGCAGGCGGGGCACACCCTGACTGTTTCCTAGAAGCAATGCACACATTGCTCTATCCAAGGACAAGGGCTAGATATGAACCCTGAGAACTTGATTGTTTGGACAGCAACTGTGGGAGGTTTCTTTAGCCTGGGCTCAAGGCCTGAGAACCAGGATTGTAGTAGATAGAGGATGGTAACTAAGCATATGAATCAACGTCATACATTCCTTTGTGTAGCAGTGTGTAATGCTTAGGGGGAGAAATATAATAAAAGGAGAAGGTGGAAGGCGGGGGGGGCAGAACAGCCCATCTCCGCTGACCAGCCTGTTTGCTTGCATAAAGCTGTGTTCTGTCTCATCACTGAACCGCAACACCATGGTCTGTTTAAGAAGTGATAGCTAGTCAGGCTCAGCGGTGCACTAGCCCCTGGGATCGAGAGTAACGCACTAGCTGGCCTTTTACCCCCTGGAGCCATGTTCCAATCCAGATAAGGTCAAACTGTGCTTGAGAGTTTCAGACTAAGCCCTTGCAGATTGTTTGACCCTATCACAAAAAACAAAACAGAGTCTGGTACAATTGATGGAAAAGCAGGCCCTAGATTGAAGACTCAGGGGATAAGTGGCATCACGAGCCTGGGAAGAAGTGCCTTGACACTAGAGCTGGGTGAATAACTGATTTTTTTTGTTCCCTGGCAGTTCCGAAAAATAGAAACAAATCTGTTTGGATTGAACTGAAATCCAAAGTAAGCTAAAGGCTAGATTCACAAAACCACCAGAGGAGGAGTTTCTGCTGTCCCCATTATACCCAATAGCTAGATTGCCTAGGATGGAGTAGAAAAAGACCTATATTCCTAGTCTGGATTAGCATCAGGTCTTTTGCCTCACCTAGATGCAAGCCCCAACCGTTATGGTATTGGCTATGCTAAGGCTATGTACTTTCTCTCTCTCACTCTCCTATTGAAGATGTTCTACTTTGAAAAAAAAAAATCTTGAATAATCATTGAGCCAGAGAAAGACTGTGTAGGCCTGCATCCGATGAAGTGAGCTGTAGCTCACGAAAGCTTATGCTCAAATAAATTGGTTAGTCTCTAAAGTGCCACAAGTCCTCCTTTTCTTTTTGTGTAGGCCTACTTAGGGCACATACTTGGGAGTGGGGATATGTGGCTCAAGTCCCTCCTCCAACCACTATTTAATTATTTATACAAAGCGGAATAAATTCAACAGGAGAGACCTACCCTGGAAAAGCCACTCAGCTGATAATCAGAACACTCACCCGGGACAGGGGAGATCTGTGTTGAAGTCCCCGCTCCAGGGTGGGGATTTGAACTGAGGTGTCCCATACCGTCACTGAGCACACTAGCCCCTGGGTTAGAGGGTATAATAGTAAACCTTGCACTCTGCTTTGGTGACTAAATTCACCAATTGTTTTGGTTAAGCAAAACTTGGCAAATCAAGTATTCACCTGGAATTTCAGCCAAAAAATAAATGCATCCAGCTTGAACTGATACAGCTATATGGAAAGCTTGCAAGACATCTGCATTATAGTTAGCCTTTGTTGTCAGGCCTGCACTCTCATAACCTAAATCCTTCCCCAAAAGAAGTGTAAAAGAAAAAAAAATCCACAATTAAAGTAAGTCTTCAAAGTCAGGGAAAACATACTGCCCGTCACAACAGCTTGAGTAGCACAAATGAGTACAGCCCTGAAATAGTTAAGCTGGAGACCAAGTTTCTATTTAAAGCTTGACTCTTCTAAGCACTCTAAAATCTATGTCATTATTTGGATTGCTATGAAATGCAGTGTGTGTCATGGTAGTATGGGGTTCCATTAGTGATCCAAATTTGGGGTCATTTAACTAACAGGGTCCTGAGATACAGCCCATAGGGAAAAAAACAACAACTTTTCTTAAATTTGAGATATGCTGGCAACCTTTCTTTTCTTTCTTCTTCTTTTTTTTTTTTTTTTGCTTACAGCTAGTGCTCAAATGAGGGTTCAGATTATCACACCAGGGTGTCCAACACTCAAGGTGAACCTCAAGAGAGTGAACGGCGTGCACCAGCCCTTTGGGGGAATGTGATGGCATGAATCAACCCTGCACTGACCCAGCTAGGGTTTAATACACCCTGTGGGGTAAAGAGGCCATGCCCCCTTGCCCTTGCTGGGCAGTCTCTAACTGACGACAGATTATAAAAGGAAGCAGCTCAGTTCAGCTCAGCTTGGTCTGGGCTGACAGTGGAGGACATCAGATGTCTGTTCTAGGCTCCTGCCAGGAAGCTTCTGGAGCCCCAGGCTAACTGTGCCGGGGCCCCTGTGAACTCCCTCTTGATGGCCAAGGATGGTAGAGAAGAGACCACTGATGCCAGGAGACTACCTATGCTGGAAGTGGGAGTAGCTCTGTTAACATCAGGAGTGAGATCAGCTGCAATCACCCCACCTGCGGCAAACAGTGTCAGTATTCATTATAGTGGCCCTAGGCACTGGTACTGGTAGTCCATGGCTACTCCCCACCCCCACCCCCTGTCACGGTTCCTCCCCCACTCTGAACTCTAGGGTACAGATGTGGGGACCTGCATGAAAAACCTCCTAAGCTTATCCTTACCAGCTTAGGTTAAAACTTCCCCAAGGTACAAAATATTACCCCCGTTATCCTTGGAATGGCCGCTACCACCACCAAACTAATACTGGTTACTGGGGAAGAGCTGTTTGGACGCGTCCTTCCCCCCAAAATACTTCCCAAAACCTTGCACCCCACTTCCTGGACAAGGTTTGGTAAAAAGCCTCACCAATTTGCCTAGGTGACTACAGACCCAGACCCTTGGATCTTAAGAACAATGAACAATCCTCCCAACACTTGCACTCCCCCTTTCCTGGGAAATGTTGGATAAAAAGCCTCACCAATTTGCATAGGTGACCACAGACCCAAACCCTTGGATCTGAGAACAATGAAAAAGCATTCAGTGTTTTACAAGAAGACTTTTAATAAAAAATAGAAGTAAATAGAAATAAAGAAATCCCCCCTGTAAAATCAGGATGGTATATATCTTACAGGGTAATTAGATTCAAAAACATAGAGAACCCCTCTAGGCAAAACCTTAAGTTACAAAAAAGATACACAGACAGAAATAGTTATTCTATTCAGCACAATTCTTTTCTCAGCCATTTAAAGAAATCATAATCTAACACATACCTAGCTAGATTACTTACTAAAAGTTCTAAGACTCCATTCCTGTTCTGTCCCCGGCCAAGAGGACTACAGACAGACACACAAACCCTTTGTTTCTCTCCCTCCTCCCAGCTTTTGAAAGTATCTTGTCTCCTCATTGGTCATTTTGGTCAGGTGCCAGCGAGGTTACCTTTAGCTTCTTAACCCTTTACAGGTGAGAGGAGCTTTCCCCTGGCCAGGAGGGATTTCAAAGGGGTTTACCCTTCCCTTTATTTTTATGACACGCCCCCCAAATCTCAGCTAGGGTGAAACACTGGCTGGGATTTCTTCCTGGAGCTCTAGGAAAACAGAGTTAATAAGACACATGCATCTCTAAATATACTACCAAGTACATAAAGACTAACAATATTTTCCACATCTCATGGACGATTTTAACCAGTTGATTCTGGGAAACTTTCACGGGAGAGTGCATCAGCCACTTTGTTAGAAGCTCCTGAGATGTGTTGGATGTCGAAATCAAAATCTTGGAGAGCTAAACTCCACCGAAGAAGTTTTCTGTTAGTTTCTTTGACGGTGTGAAGCCACTTTAGTGCAGCATGGTCGGTTTGCAGGTGGAAACGCCGTCCCCAAACATATGGGCGTAGCTTTTCCAGAGCGTAGACAATGGCATAACATTCTTTTTCAGTGACTGACCAGTTGCTTTCCCTCTCAGACAGTTTTTTGCTGAGAAACACTACAGGGTGGAATTCTTGATCAGGTCCTTTCTGCATTAAAACTGCTCCCACACCACGCTCGGATGCATCTGTGGTTACTAGGAACGGTTTGTCAAAGTCTGGGGCCCTTAGTACAGGGTCAGACATGAGTGTCGCTTTAAGCTTGTTAAAGGCCTTCTGACACTTTCCGGTCCACTGAACAGCATTTGGCTGTTTCTTTTTGGTTAGGTCTGTCAGTGGGGCAGCGATTTGGCTGTAGTGCGGTACAAATAGTCTGTAATAACCGGCCAAGCCTAAGAAGGATTGAACCTGTTTCTTTGACTTTGGGACAGGCCACTTTTGGATAGCATCCACTTTGGCCTGTAGGGGGCTGATAGTTCCTTGACCCACCTGGTGTCCAAGGTAAGTCACTCTGTTTAGGCCTATTTGACACTTCTTAGCCTTAACAGTTAGTCCTGCCTCCCTTATGCGCTCAAGGACTTTTTGTAGATGTTCCAGGTGGTCTGCCCAGGAATCCGAAAATATGGCCACATCGTCAAGGTAGGCGACTGCATATTCTCCTAATCCCGCTAGGAGACCATCTACAAGTCTTTGGAAAGTGGCGGGTGCATTTCGCAGCCCGAAAGGGAGTACATTAAATTCATACAGCCCGAGATGTGTGATGAAGGCTGACCTTTCCTTGGCAGATTCATCTAGCGGTACCTGCCAGTACCCCTTGGTTAAGTCCAAGGTAGAGATGAACTGGGCCCTTCCCAGTTTCTCTAATAGTTCATCTGTGCGTGGCATGGGATAGTTGTCTGGGCGAGTTACAGCATTTAGCTTACGGTAGTCCACGCAAAAACGTATTTCCCCATCTGGTTTGGGAACTAGAACCACTGGAGATGCCCATGCACTTTCAGAGGGGCGGATTACACCCATCTGTAACATATCCTGGATCTCCCGTTCTATAGCAGTTTTAGCTTGAGGAGACACCCGGTAAGGTTGGACCCTAATTGGGTGAGCATTACCTGTGTCAATGGAGTGGTATGCCCGTTCAGTCAGTCCTGGGGTGGCTGAGAACGTTGGCGCGTAGCTAGTGCACAGCTCCTGGATCTGCTGTCGCTGCATACGCCCAAGGGTCATGGAGAGGTTCACCTCTTCCACACCACCAGCACATTTCCCTTCGTAGTAGACACCTTCAGGCCACTCAGCGTCGTCTCCTCCCTGGGCTGTAAACTGACAAACCTTTAATTCTCTGGATCGATTAGAAGAGCTGAGAGGCGGTGGGTTGCTCCGTGCCGCCGTCCAAGCTCTCTGGAGGCTTTCATCTGCTTCCTGTTCGGTCTGGAACTGTTCCCTTGATGCTGGAGACATCAGTTCCTCATGGGATTGTGGACCTAGGCTTGGTCCCTCTGGAAGCGATATAGGGGATGGAGCTGTTTCTGTTGACTGTGAACCGCTCTCCGCTGGTGCACTATGTTGGGATTCAGGCTCCGGCTGAGCCTCTTGTGTAGGGTTATCGGCTGCTGCCAGTTCAGGTTCGCTGGGGCCCTCTGGTGTTGAGGTTGCAAGTACTGGATTCAGTGCTGACACGGGGTCTGGTGTTGGTTGTTCGGCTGGTTCCGGTTCTGGGACTGGTTCCGTCTGGGTCTCTGGGACTGGATCCACTACTGCTGTTGCAGACATTGGCCTGGGGTCCAGGTCCATCACCTCTGACTGGGTCCTGATAGAAGTTTCCGGAACGGAGCTAGGCCTCACGGCTTGTTTAGCCTGGTTGCGGGTGACCATTCCCACCCTCTTGGCCTGCTTCACATGATTGGCCAAGTCTTCCCCCAACAGCATGGGGATGGGATAATCATCATAGACTGCAAAAGTCCACATTCCTGACCAGCCCTTGTACTGGACAGGCAACTTGGCTGTAGGCAAATTGAAAGAGTTGGACTTGAAGGGTTGAATCGTCACTTGGATCTCTGGGTTGATTAAATTGGGGTCCACTAAGGAAGCATGGATAGCTGACACTTGTGCTCCGGTGTCCCTCCACGCGGTGACCTTCTTCCCACCCACACTCACAGTTTCCCTCCGCTCCAAGGGTATCTGGGAGGTATCTGGGCCTGTGGACCTCTGGTGGGATTCCGGTGCAATGAACTGTAATCTGTTGGGGTTCTTGGGGCAGTTGGCCTTTACATGCCCCAGCTCGTTACACTTAAAACATCGTCCAGCTGACGGGTCACTGGGGCGAGGAGGGTTGCTGGAGAACGGGGTGGTGGGACGATAAGGGGTCTGGAGGGTTCTTTGGGAGGTAGGTGGGGCTTTGGGCGGCCCCCGGTAATAGGGTGTGGTCTGGGGTGGTCCCTTCTGGTCTCCGCTCCAACTGCGACCAGTTTTCTTCTTCTCTGCCACCTCCACCCATCTGGCTCCAATCTCTCCTGCCTCAATTACAGTTTTGGGTTTCCCATCTAGGATGTATCTTTCTATTTCCTCAGGAACACCCTCTAAGAATTGTTCCATTTGCATTAGGAAGGGCAAATTTACTGGAGATTCAACACTTGCTCCTGATATCCAGGCATCCCAATGTTTTACAATGTGGTAGGCATGTCGGGTAAATGACATGTCTGGTTTCCACCTTAGGGCTCTGAACCTCCGACGAGACTGCTCGGGTGTTATCCCCATTCTGACTCTCGCCTTGGATTTAAACAGTTCATACTTGTTCATGTGTTCTTTAGGCATTTCAGCTGCCACCTCAGCTAAGGGTCCACTGAGCTGCGGCCTCAGCTCTACCATGTATTGGTCAGTAGAGATGTTGTACCCAAGGCAGGCCCTTTCGAAGTTTTCTAAGAAGGCCTCAGTATCATCACCTGCCTTGTAGGTGGGGAACTTTCTGGGATGGGAAGTGGTACCTGGAGAAGGATTGCTAGGGTTTGTTGGTATATTCTGCCGGGCCTTTATCCTCTCCATCTCCTCCACATGCTTCCTCTCTTTTTCCTTCTCCTCCTCCTTCAGCCGCATGAGTTCTATCTGTCTTTCATGTTCCCTTTGTTTTTCCTCAGCCTGAAATTTGGCTAATTCCAGCTGTAGTCGAGCTGAGGATTTGGCCATTCTAACCTCTCTGTTTTTAACTAACTTTACACCCGAGGTTTAGAAATAAACAAACAAAACTTGGCTGTAAAATTTTGCTGTGCTGGAATAGAATACCTATTCTCTGATAGTGATTGTCAGCCTACAGAAAAAGACAATTCCCTTGTCTCTGCTCTGGGCCCAAATTAAAGCAAAAAACCTCCAACTACTTGGAAACCTGCTTACCCAGCCCAAAGAAAAAAAAAATTTCTTTTCAAACCTGTGCTCCTTGTAAAACAAAAAAAAAAAATCAAAATCCTAAAAAAAACCCTGCCACTTTTGTCTCCAGGCAAATGGGTAGAGCACACACCCCCTATTTACTTTTAGGAAGAAAAGAAAAAAAAAAAAACCTCTGGGTTGGAAGACTGTGAATTTCCCTGCAGGAGTTAAGTACCCTGCCTCTAGGCAAAGAAAACCTGCAATTCACAAGATAATCCCCTTTTGTCTCTGCTTGGCCACAAAGCAGAGAGAAACCAAGCTGCTTTCAGTTTCAAAGCTGCTTTCTGGACTTCCTAAAAATTCCTTTTTAAAATCTGTATTTCTAGTTCAAAAAATCTCAACTGGATCTCAAAATGATTTCAGGTTAATCCCACCACTGTGCCACCATGTCACGGTTCCTCCCCCACTCTGAACTCTAGGGTACAGATGTGGGGACCTGCATGAAAAACCTCCTAAGCTTATCCTTACCAGCTTAGGTTAAAACTTCCCCAAGGTACAAAATATTACCCCCGTTATCCTTGGAATGGCCGCTACCACCACCAAACTAATACTGGTTACTGGGGAAGAGCTGTTTGGACGCGTCCTTCCCCCCAAAATACTTCCCAAAACCTTGCACCCCACTTCCTGGACAAGGTTTGGTAAAAAGCCTCACCAATTTGCCTAGGTGACTACAGACCCAGACCCTTGGATCTTAAGAACAATGAACAATCCTCCCAACACTTGCACTCCCCCTTTCCTGGGAAATGTTGGATAAAAAGCCTCACCAATTTGCATAGGTGACCACAGACCCAAACCCTTGGATCTGAGAACAATGAAAAAGCATTCAGTGTTTTACAAGAAGACTTTTAATAAAAAATAGAAGTAAATAGAAATAAAGAAATCCCCCCTGTAAAATCAGGATGGTATATATCTTACAGGGTAATTAGATTCAAAAACATAGAGAACCCCTCTAGGCAAAACCTTAAGTTACAAAAAAGATACACAGACAGAAATAGTTATTCTATTCAGCACAATTCTTTTCTCAGCCATTTAAAGAAATCATAATCTAACACATACCTAGCTAGATTACTTACTAAAAGTTCTAAGACTCCATTCCTGTTCTGTCCCCGGCCAAGAGGACTACAGACAGACACACAAACCCTTTGTTTCTCTCCCTCCTCCCAGCTTTTGAAAGTATCTGGTCTCCTCATTGGTCATTTTGGTCAGGTGCCAGCGAGGTTACCTTTAGCTTCTTAACCCTTTACAGGTGAGAGGAGCTTTCCCCTGGCCAGGAGGGATTTCAAAGGGGTTTACCCTTCCCTTTATTTTTATGACACCCCCCGTACCCTATTCACCACGGCTGTGGCTACCACCACACTGTGTGAGTGCCAAGGGAAAGGGAGAAAGATAGACTTAGTATCACAGGGGTAGCCGTGTCAGTCTGTATCCACAAAAACAACAAGGAGTCCAGTGGCACCTTAAAGACTAACAGATTTATTTGGGCATAAGCTTTCATGGGTTAAAAACCACTTAATCAGATACAACTGAAGAAGCAGGGTTTTTTACCCACGAAAGCTTATCCCCAAATAAATCTGTTAGTCTTTAAGGTGCCACCGGACTCCTTGTTGTTGTTGTTGTTTTTTTAAATATGCTTTTTTCTTGTTTAGATCAAGGATGTAAGTGCTCTGACAATAACACCTCTGTCTACTGTTTCCTTAGCAGCTGCAGATGTGCCCTTGATGGTCTCCCGCACACTGGGGGAGTGCTTCTCTCAGATAAGGGGCAAAAATTGGAGGAGTAAAGCAGATACGTTCAAGGAGGTGCTGCAGTCATCTGGCGCTTGGGAGTGTGATCAGAGAACATAGAGGGAGGAAGTTAGGGAGAAACTGCAAGAGAGATAGTCAGGATAGGAATCAGAACAGGAACAGATGATAACATATGTCTGTTTGCTCCCTGAGCAGCGCTATCTGATTGAACTTCAGGTTGAACACATTCATGCACAACTCCCCCTGCAGCCCATACAGATCTGCCTTCCTGCACCTCCCCACGCACATTCCTCCTTTCCTCTGGGACTTCAGCAGTACCATGGGCACTCCACCCCATGGGATGAGCAGAATAGCAGCTGGACATATACCCAGCTCTGAGAGCCTCATTACACTTCCCTGTACATATGAAGTTTAGGTTACCAATAAATAAATATGTTTGGAGAGGTGAGGAATAAAACTGAACTTTTGGAAAGTGAATGAATCTTTACTATTGTCTACCATAGGATGACTACAGCTAACAGTCAGAGACCATACCAATAGATGCATTTGCAGTGTTAGTACACACACACACTAGTCATTACAACCATGGGAGGTGGGGGAGGGAATGAATTGCTAAACACATTACAGCAGCACACATTACTGTGGCCCACTGTTAAAATGCTCCTTCAAAGCCTGCCTGATGTGAATAGCTACCAGTTGAGCCCTGCTTACAGCCCTGCTATCTGGCTGCTCAAAAGCATCGGACAGCTGCTCCACCCCTAGGGAAACTTCTCTCCCTTTGATTCATATCTATTATGAAGGGCATAGCAGGCAGCTATAACCATGGGGATATTTTCCTTGCTGAGGTTGAACCTGCTCAGGAGACAGCTCCAGGGGCCTTTTAGTTGGCCAAAGGCACATTCAGCAGTCATTCTGCACCGGCTCAGCCTGTTGAAGTGCTCCTAGCAGCTGTCAAGGTGGCTCATACGAGGCTTCAGGAGCAAGGGGTAGGTTGGGTCTCACAGGATCACTATTGACATCCTCTAGTCTGAAAAGAAAGTCCCTGCTTACAACTCTCTGTACAGGCCTGTGTTCCTAAAGATGTGTGCGTCATGCATCTTCCCTGACTAGCCCACATTGATGTCAGCGAAATGACCCCAGTGATCCACTAGCACTTGCCAAACCATAGAAAAGTAGCCCTTTCTGTTGATGTACACTGCCGCAAGGTGGTCTGGGGCCAAAATGGGGATACATGTGCCATCGATTGCTCCACTGCAGTTAAAAATCCCATTGCTGCAAAACCATCCACTGTTTCACACACATTGCCCAGAGTCACAGTCCTTTGTAGCGGGAGGCGATTAATGGCCTTGCACGCTTGCATTACTGCAACCCCCGTGGTGGATTTCCCCATTCCAAACTGATTTGCGACTGATCAGTTGCAGTGTCATGTCGCCAGCTTCCACACAGCGCTTGCAACTCACTCTCCACCGTTAGCACTGCTCTCATTTTGGTGTCCCTGCACCAGAGGCCTGGGTCGAGCTCCGCTTACAGTTCCAGGAAGGTGGCTTTGGATGTTCAAAAGTTCTTCAGCCACTGCTTGTCATCCCAGACCTGCATAACAATGCAATCCCACTACTCAGGGCTTGTTTCTCAAGCCCAGAGTCGATGGTCCACCATGTGCAGCTGCTCCAAATGCCAACAGCAATCTTGAATTGTTTCTGGCACACAGCAGGGCAGACACCACGATGTCATCATCCTCAGTCGCAGATCAAGAAATACTGCAGGGATCAGGCGCATTGTGTTCATAGCACTCATCACAATATTGGAGAGCAGTGAAGGATCCACGCTTTCTGACAGAGATGACGGCAGGGACGGGGAGTGGGGGCAGCTTACCGCAGCTGTTGAAAAGCAGTGTAAAACATCCTCAGAAGCCCATGAAATGAAGGGACGGAGAAAGCTACATCATGGAACACTGAGCCTGCCCGCATGAGGCATTGCAAACCCTTCCGAGAACACCCTTTGGCAGTCGGTGGCTAGTTGTATAGTGGGATAGCTACCCACAGGGATGGATCTCTGTGTCGATGTAAGAGCTGCTAATGTGGACATGCTCCACTGACACAAGGAGAGTAGTGTGGACATGCACAAGTGGTTTAATAATAGCCGTGGCTCTACGTTGACGTAACCTAAGTCGACTTAAATTTGTAGTGCAGATGTGCCACGAGTTTGGGCATAGGCTAGGAGTGTATCTCTAGAAAGACTTTGGAATTCCCTGTGAGGAGAAAAAGAGTGTACAATCTGGGTACACCAATTACAGAGAATTTATGGGAAAATTGGATATAAGTGGGTATAAATGCTGTACTTTAAAAAAAAGAGCGGCTACATTTCTGGCATCCTTCCCTCTCCCCCGCCAAGTATCTGGTGAATGAGATGTGTACATGGACTCCCTAGTAAAAGGTAGGGCATTTGCAACACCTCAACAGGGCACTATATCTTAAAGGCAAAAAAAAAAGGCAAAAAAGCTCTGGAGATCACAAATGAGAGGGAGGCATGTGATTTATTGCACCTGGTTAAAGGGTGTATCATAGTCCCTGTATCTGACTAGACCTACCTGTACCTAAACTCAACTCCCTACCCACTGGTTCTTAGAGGGCGCATCTAGGGTGCAGTCCTGGGTTACTGTAAGGGTTAGGGAGGGCTGAAATGTTCATTGAGTCAATCTGCATCCCAAACCTTTTGAACTTTGCCAGTTTCTAATTTATGGCATGAGTAATGGGGGCTGGGGGGGGTTAGCACTGTCTAAATTACTGCGACAGATGCCACGGATTATATACCATCATGTTGTATCCTGCCCTGCTATTAAACCATGACATCTCCCTTGAGTGAGCAAGTATACGTACTCCAATCTAAGCATTCTGTGCCTCTTCTCAAATATCCCAGCAGCCTGAGGCTGACCCAGAACTATGTGATGCTGTTTGTGGATGCAGAATTTATTCCATTGACCTTGGTGAGCTTCTACTAATGGTGCAGTCGAGGTGGGTGAAACGACAGCTCAGGGGCTGGTGGCCGTGGATTGCTTGAAGCAAGAGGAATACTTTGGTAGCAAATACAAAGCCCTGGAGGGCTAGCTGTGAGTCTGACTCCTGGTCTTGGAGAGCATTCAGAAGAGCAGAAAGAGAAGATTCAGCAGTGATTACGGTTTTGGCATTCATTGAAACTGCTGTCCTTGGGCTTACCCTCTGCTGCACCAACCACAAGTGCCTTTGCCTCATAGAAATGTAATGGGATGGAAATGTTTCAGGGGACTAATTGCTGGGATAGTGAGGTTCAATTCTTACCCTCTGATTTAGTTCTTTGCTTAGTTCTTCCCTCTAGGTCATGGCTGTCGTTACACTGACCCTTGTGATGCCTTAATCCAAACCTTTCCACTTCAATTTTGTTTCCCTTTCCACTCAAATAGACAAAACAATGATTTAGTAAGACAGCCCTAAATGCAGATCCATTGCTTATATCCTCCTAGCCTCTAGTATTTCTCCGTGTACGCTCAATCCTTTATGAGAGCTGCCTTGCTCTGGGAATGCTGAGAAAAGCTTATGTACACTAGGAAGGATTTAGAGATGAGTGAACCATTGCTGAGAAAATAACCTACCTGCAAATCTGAGTCTCTCACTCTCTCTTTCTCTCTCAAAAAGAGAAAAAGTGTTCTTAATAGTTTACAGGTTTCAGAGTAGCAGCCGTGTTAGTCTGTATTCGCAAAAAGAAAAGGAGGACTTGTGGCACCTTAGAGACTAACCAATTTATTAGAGCATAAGCTTTCGTGAGCTACAGCTCACTTCCTCAGATGCATATCGTGGAAACTGCAGCAGGCTTTATATATACACAGAGAATATGAAACAATACCTATTCCCACCCCACTGTCCTGCTGGTAATAGCTTATCTAAAGTGATTTCCAGCACAAATCCAGGTTTTCTCACCCTCCACCCCCCCACACAAATTCACTCTCCTGCTGGTGATAGCCCATCCAAAGTGACAACTCTTTACACAATGTGCATGACAATCAAGCTGGGCTATTTCCTGCATAAATCCAGGTTCTGTTACACTTTTCACTGTCCATTCTTGCATTTGGCTCTGCTCATCTGGGTTTTATCCAGAAGTGAAGAATGGGCCTGCACCCATAACTACCTTAAGCACGTCAACTCACATGAGTAAGGTGAACAAGACTTGGTCCATCCTATAAGAATGGCCCAGTGCTTTATTTTTTGCCCAAAGCTTATTGGGAATCTTGAAAGCTGCTGCTTATAAAATGTCCAGTGCAGTTCTGCAGATTCAAGGGGCCACATTCTGCTCAGTTACACCAGTGTAAATCTGGAATAACTCCAGTGAAGTTTCCATCACTTCCTTTTCACACTCCCATCTCTATCTTGTTTATGTTTGAAACAAACTCTGTCCTGTTTGCATAGCCAGCATTCTTGCTTCTTCCAAACCTCTCCTAAAGTCTCTTTGAATACATCAATTACCCATAAATCAACTATGTATTTACTGGAACAATCAAGATGCACATGGGTTCAAACTCAATAACTGCATGATCTCATTGTAACTGCATTGTTTTGTTCTTTTGCCACGACTAGAACTTGCTCAAAGGTCCTTGGGAATGAGAATACGCCTTTCTATTAGTGTACCATGACATACTTAGCTAGAGCTGTTCAAAACTTACTGGTTTGAATGATTTTTTTAATTTTTAGAACCTTTTTGAAAATGGACTCTTATGTTTTGATTTCTCCATTATTACAATGAAAACTTACCACTTTCAGTATGTGTGGGTCTTTCTTTTCCCTTTGCCCGTTTCAATGGGGTTGCTTAGTTCCATGATAATACAGATATTTTCATTTAAAAACAAAACCTAAGAACACTTTTGATTTTACAACTTAAAATTGTAGGAAATTTCTGATATTAAAGGGTGAAGTGATACATTTCTGCAGGGCATCTTCTAAGAATTCAATTTCTTGGAAGAGGTTTTAAAATGGATTGATTTTAAAACATGCCATGTTTTGGTAACTAAGTCACTTTTTGACCAGTTCTCCCCCTCGCACACTAGACATTTTTTCACAGCACTTAAAAGGAACTGTATTGCTTCGGACTTACCTCACTTAGCTGAGAATGGACTCTGGCTCCTAAATTTTCTGGCTGCTTACCTAAACCAAACTAACTAGTTCCCAATTCTACAAAGGCTTGGACACACGCTTTGCTATAGATGCTGAATGGTCCCATTAACTTCTCAGAGCAGCCTCATTGTGCATAAAGTCAAGCATAGGTAGATCTTTGCAGAATTAGGGCCTTGAATCTGCCCTTCCCTGAGTCAGTTCCAAAGGAAATATCCAACTGATTTCACTATGCATTGGAACAAGCCTGGGATTCAGACACTCTTTTCCTCCAACAGGCAAACAGTTTGTTGGCTGTACTTGCTTCATGCATGCAATGAAACTCTTTTAATCTGTGCAATTTTGTTCAATCTATTCTGTCCTCTTTTAAGTCCACTGGAGACAGGCATGATAAATTCAAATTAGAAATTAGGCACAATTTATTAAATTATAATTAAATAAAGGTTGACTAACCACTGTACCTGCGAAGAGAAATGGCAGTTTCACCATGCCTTCAGGTCTTCTAATTAAGACTCTGTTTTTGGAAGATATAGTTTAGCCAGCACAAGCTACAGAGTACTCACTGAGTGAAATTCCATGGCCTGTGGTAGATAGAAGGTCAGACTAGCTGCTCTAATGATCCCTTCTTGTCTTTAAATCTATCTAAAATATATAGTGCTGCACACCAAGAATACTGCAAGACTTCATTACTTAACAGAGAGAATCTTTCAAAGGGAAGTAATTTCTCATCACCTTAAAATGAACAGATGAAAAATGTCAGTTTCACAGGACTTGCATCTCTATTAACAGAAACTCTTATTTCACTGGAACAGGGCGTTGGATCCCTGCTAATTTAAACTTGATTATAATTACATTCCTCTAACAACACCTTTGTATCATTGTTCTTGTTTTGTCAAATGTAGTAGAAAATGCAGTGGTACTTAGAGAAGTAAAAATAAAATGACTCTAATGTTTTCAATCATGATAACTTGTTCTTTTTTACGGTCTGAATAAAATAGCCTGTGTAAGGTAATATATTTGGTTTATTTCGTCCTAGGTCTGGTTTATTATGCTGGCAATAAAAGTATCAAATACTTACAACAACCAATTTTTATGGAACTTATTACCACAAATAACTTCTAAATTGTTAGTTCAGGTAATTAAAAATTAATAAATAAAAATCCCACAATGTATCTCAGAGCAAAGTCTCTGCCTTCTAGAGAAGAATGGGAACTAATGTTTTCTATATGCCTAAGTAACCCACACACCTCCTGGGTGTGGTGTTCTGGCCCATCTAGTGGCACCGAGATCACTTAGAGAGAGAGATAAAATGAGTTTGCTCTACAGCCTTAGTTAACAGGTTTTAGCTCGTGCTGTAGAGGCTCTCGCACTAAGCTCCAGAGCTCCCAGGTTCAATCCTGCCCACCGAAGAGCGGGCTCGGTCAGCATTACACCCATGTCTAGCAAAATGAAGCAACCATTCTGAGACACGAGCTCCAGCAGCACCACTGGCACAACTAGTGACAGGATGTTGACACGTCCCCACTGGCTGACCAACTTTATCGATTAATAACCTAAGGCCAGAAGGGTCTACTGCAATCATCTGGCGCAACCTCCTGAGTAACAAAGGCCGTAGAAGCTTGTCCAGTAATGCACACAGCGCAACAAATCCTTCGCTAACTCCATAAATCCCTGGTACAGCACAGCACATGGGTCCAGATCCACAAAAGGACTTGGGTTTTGTGATATTGAGGGTACGTCTACACTAGAAAAGTTACAGCTGCCGCTGTGCCACTGTAGTGTAGACATTTACTACAGCACCGAGAGGGGTTCTTCTGTCTCTGTAATAAATTCCCCTCTCAAAGGTGGTAGTGAGGTTGACAGAAGAAGTCTTCCATTGGCCTACTGGTGTACGCTGGGGCTTACATCGGCTTCACTATAACTCTGAATGCGCGTGAATTTTCATACGCCTGAAAAATGTAGCGAAGCCAACGTACCTTTATAGTATAGACCAGCCCTGAGAATCACGATACTAACTGTTGGGTGCCTAGAAAATCACTGGACTCTAAAGAGCCCAAGTTAGGCATCTAGGCTCAGTAATCAATGGCTGGGGAGAAATAGGCACCTCGGAACAGGTTCCACGAACGCCAGCACAGTTGAGGTGGAGCCAGTTCAGCTAGCCAATGGGAGATGCCGATGAAGAGTGTGTCCTAAGCTCTGCCCCCGCCATCTCTGGGACTTAGTGCCTAAATCCAGGCTGCAGGGAAGCACTTATCCTTGATGGTGCTCCTCAAGCAGCAATCCCCTGGAGTTAGACATCTAAACGATGCTTGCAAGAAATGAGGTAGGTGCCCGCCTAACCCCACACAAAATGTCTGGAGAGGTGGAGAAGGAGGCATCCCCTGTAACCTGATTTCAGTCCCTTTTATCAACCACTTAGAGGAGAGTTGAGCCCTAAAGACCTAGTGCGCTGTATTGATCTGGCTCTAGTGCATGTATAAAATAGCATCTCTAATGACAAAAAATCCCCCAAATTTACAGTTGCAATCCTAATTTCGCCCTCAGATGCCTTTATATAGGAACCTGTGAAGTCAAGGGAAACCACAAATCAATCTCCAATGGCAGAATTTAGTTCTCAATCTGTAATTAGTGCAGCCTGGATCAGGAATCACAGCCTGCAGCAGCCTAACTAGTGCAGCTGGCCTATAATCAGCTGCCTAACTGGCTACGCGGCCGGATTGGTTGGAAAAGTCAGCAGACAGCTCTTAAGCCCAATTGCTACTCAAAGCCTTTGTCCACCGCTGCAACAAAGTGCTGGTGCCCGCTTCTGCCTTGCTTCACTCCATGGTATCCGATTCTGACACTCAGCTCCACCTCCTGACTCCAGCTGTGACCCTTGGCTCTGGAATCTGGGCTCTGACCCTAGACTCCAAAATGCTGGTTATCATCTCCTGCTCTGACCATTAGGGGTGACTGCCCATATCCTGGTTGCTGACAGGTTGCAATATAAAAGCCAGTTTTGGATGTTGGGTCCCATGGCATAAATCTGGAATGCCTCTGTGGCAAATAGATCCAGATTTATACCCGTGTACCTGAGAGAGGCCATGAAACTATACTTACATTTTAAGTTTATGATGACACCTTGATTCATTCAAATTATGTATGCAAAAAGATTGGCTTAAAGGTTAAGCCAGTTTGAAAGTGTTTACTTTCTCATCTGCAAAAGATGTATTTTAATTAAAAAATATTGGATGTTTGATAGTATAGTGCTGGAATAAAGCTAAATGCTAAACAAAAATGTGACTCTGTGGTGAACTCTGAGCTGGATTTCTCTGGTACATTGACAGTGCAATAAAACACCTGCAACTGTCCCAGTCAGCTGAGTCTGGCTCATGGGACAATAAAATTGCCATGTAGAGGTTGGGACTTGAGCTGGAGCCCGGGCCTGAGCTCTCCTCCCGCCTCGGCACGGTCCCAGAAGCCTAAACCTCTGCACTGCAATTTTATACCCCCTCAAGCCAAAGTTGGCTGACCTAGGCCAGCTGCAGGTGTTTTTTTGCACTGTAGACATACCCTCTGTCCCTGGATTCTGCTTAACTGAGACAAGGGAAATTTCAAGGTGAAACATCAGTGTTAAAAGCACAGATCAATCTTTTCTTGGACCACATGCAGCTGAATTGCACCTTTACATCTACGTTAGCTTAGGCTTATCAGTGCTCCCCATGCAACAAGGAGAGTGCTTCAACTAGCCTGTCTTATCCAGCTGCCTCAACTCACCACATCACTCCTTACATAGAACAGTGTCTTCTGCAGGAACTCATTTTATTCTTGAACATTTAAGTACAGCCCTGTTAGTCGAAAGGGAGAGGCGCTCATAGGGTGACCAGACAGCAAGTGGGAAAAATTGGGACAGGAGTTACGGGGCAATAGGAACCTATATAAGAAAAAATCTCAAATATTGGGACTGTCCCTATAAAATTAGGACATCTGGTCACCCTAGGCACTCATTACATATAGCATACGTAGATTTAAAACTGCAGGACAGCTTACTATGCACAATGAAAAGCAAAAATGTTAGGGTCACATTATGCTTGAATAAGCGCACAGGTGACCCTGGTGGCTTTTTGTTGTTGTTTTTAAAGTGATCAGAGCAACAGTTCTGCTGCAGAATTTACCCTTTATACTGTGGCAAAATCACCAAAGACACAGCATAAAATAGACATTTTACTTTATGTTGTAATTCATCTAGAACAGAACCCTCGTCTAGAAAGGGTTAAATGCTGCACAGACTCATGGCTGATATTCCCCAGCTGATATTCACCAGCAGTTCAGTATGGGAGTTCATAGAGAAAGGCATAAATGATATCAGGATATGACCCCCTCTTACAGACTTAATGCAAGTTACACTGTGTTGCCACTTATACTAATGCATTTACACTATCATCTGAATCGCCAACGAATTGGGCTTATGCCAAGTTTGAATTTGACCCACAGTGTCCTGGAGCACTTAGGATCAAACAATGTGTGTCTAAACCGATATCTCTATAACTACTAGTTAGAGGCCCCAGCTGATGGTACAGAGGGTCTATACAGACACAAGGTGAGAGACAATACCTACCCTGAATAGCTTACAATCTATACACTACCAATAAACATGGAAAGGGAAACAGTCAAAGAAGGGAAGGTACTCACCTAAGGTTAAGCAGCAGATAAGTAGCAGAAGCAGGAACGAAACAATCTTGAGTCTCAGTTCAGTGCCCTCTTTACTGGACTATGGTGCCACTGAGTCTTTTCTATAACCCTGTGCTTTAGGAGCTATGGAAGCTGTAAGCTGTGCTCTGCTGTTGTGATGTAATATTCTTCTTCAATAGCCATATCTTCAGGATCTATACAAACTCCAAATAAACCTAGGTTTGGATACATTATCCTAAACCTTTCCTTCCCCACCATACACTTATTCTCTCTACTAGGAAAAAAACCCAGTACTGGAGTCCAATCTTCCTCAGTGTTCATGAGACAAGGTGGGTGAGGTAATATCTTTTACTGGACCAACTTCTGTGGGTGAGACACATTTTCAAAGGAATTCGACAAGTTCAAAACTTGTCTCTCTCTCCCCCACAGAAGTTGGTCCAATAAAAGAAATTACCTCACCCACCTTGTCTGTCTAATATCCTGGGACCGACTGTGCTATATCACCACTGTTCATGAGTCAACTGTATATGGGTTTTAAATTACCCAGCATGTAGCTAAATTAGTTTTCAAAACTATGCATTTTAAAATAAACTTGTTTCCACAATTAAAATCTTATGCTACTATTTTGGTGCATTAGACAAGGCATTTATCAAACAATGGAATGGCATGTTATGAGATTATCATTAATTCATTGGAAATTCAGATTTATTAGAACTAGGGAAATGTATTGGATGGGCTGAGAATGTTAATAGTGGATAATAGAACATCCAATGATGGCAACATTTCTCTCCTCCTTTCCTCCGTCCCCCCCAAAGAGTTCAGACTTTGGCGAAAACCACCATATTTTTTAATGCTTACCTGAAATTTACAAGTGATAGAACCTCTTGAGAAAGCAAAAATGACTGAATCTCTTGAGGGCAGCTGGGCAGGTGTTCTCAATAGAATTCTTATGTGTATTACAGAGTGGATATCTGCCAAGTTTGCAAACTTTGATCTCTGTTCTTGAATACTGCCCCTTGTGTATGGGAAAACACTCCCATCCGAATCTGTAAAGCACCATCTTAGTCTCTCAAACGCCTCTTTAAAATCTACTGTAGCCTACATCCCAATGATAGACTGCAGTGATTAGAATCATAGAATCATAGAATATCAGGGTTGGAAGGGACCCCAGAAGGTCATCTAGTCCAACCCCCTGCTCGAAGCAGGACCAATTCCCAGTTAAATCATCCCAGCCAGGGCTTTGTCAAGCCTGACCTTAAAAACCTCTAAGGAAGGAGATTCTACCACCTCCCTAGGTAACGCATTCCAGTGTTTCACCACCCTCTTAGTGAAAAAGTTTTTCCTAATATCCAATCTAAACCTCCCCCACTGCAACTTGAGACCATTACTCCCCGTTCTGTCATCTGCTACCATTGAGAACAGTCTAGAGCCATCCTCTTTGGAACCCCCTTTCAGGTAGTTGAAAGCAGCTATCAAATCCCCCCTCATTCTTCTCTTCTGCAGGCTAAACAATCCCAGCTCCCTCAGCCTCTCCTCATAAGTCATGTGTTCCAGACCCCTAATCATTTTTGTTGCCCTTCACTGGACTCTCTCCAATTTATCCACATCCTTCTTGTAGTGTGGGGCCCAAAACTGGACACAGTACTCCAGATGAGGCCTCACCAATGTCGAATAGAAGGGAACGATCACGTCCCTCGATCTGCTCGCTATGCCCCTACTTATACATCCCAAAATGCCATTGGCCTTCTTGGCAACAAGGGCACACTGCTGACTCATATCCAGCTTCTCGTCCACTGTCACCCCTAGATCCTTTTCCGCAGAACTGCTGCCTAGCCATTCGGTCCCTAGTCTGTAGCTGTGCATTGGGTTCTTCCATCCTAAGTGCAGGACCCAGATTAGGTTGGTAGTTACCTGTGACCGTTAGAGTTCAGGGAAGCTGCACTGCTATTTCCCCCCCTTGACACCCAGCACGAGCAAACACTCTCAGGCTTCCAGCTCCCCAGTCATCATGACTTTTGGGTGATGAGGTGTGACTCTCCCTCCTGACCTTGTTTCTTCCAGACTGCACTGTGTCCTACCTACATTGAATTCCCCAGCAGTACAGAGTGCCTGAAAAGGGCATGTTCCTCAGAGGCTGTAAACAGCATAATTACCCACAGTTGTTATACCACAGCTTTCTCAGCAAGCACATTTATTCTTAAGGGAATAGCATTACAGAGCTATGTTAAAGAATCACAAGAGTGATGTAGTGGTGGGAGTCTGCTATAGACCACCGGACCAGGGGGATGAGGTAGATGAGGATTTCTTCCGGCAGCTCACGGAAGCTACTAGATCGCATGCCCTGATTCTCATGGGTGACTTTAATTTTCCTGATATCTGCTGGGAGAGCAATACAGCGGCGCATAGACAATCCAGGAAGTTTTTGGAAAGCGTAGGGGACAATTTCCTGGCGCAAGTGCTAGAGGAGCCAACTAGGGGGGGCGCTTTTCTTGACCTGCTGCTCACAAACCGGGTAGAATTAGTGGGGGAAGCAAAAGTGGATGGGAATCTGGGAGGCAGTGACCATGAGTTGGTTGAGTTCAGGATCCTGACACAAGGAAGAAAGGAAAGCAGCAGAATACGGACCCTGGACTTCAGGAAAGCAGACTTCGACTCCTTCAGGGAACAGATGGCCAGGATCCCCTGGGGGACTAACTTGAAGGGGAAAGGAGTCCAGGAGAGCTGGCTGTATTTCAAGGAATCCCTGTTGAGGTTACAGGGACAAACCATCCCGATGAGTCAAAAGAATAGTAAATATGGCAGGCGACCAGCTTGGCTTAATGGTGAAATCCTAGCGGATCTTAAACATAAAAAAGAAGCTTACAAGAAGTGGAAGGTTGGACATATGACCAGGGAAGAGTATAAAAATATTGCTCGGGCATGTAGGAATGTTATCAGGCGGGCCAAATCGCACCTGGAGCTGCAGCTAGCCAGAGATGTCAAGAGTAACAAGAAGGGTTTCTTCAGGTATGTTGGCAACAAGAAGAAAGCCAAGGAATGTGTGGGCCCCTTACTGAATGAGGGAGGCAACCTAGTGACAGAGGATGTGGAAAAAGCTAATGTACTCAATGCTTTTTTTGCCTCTGTTTTCACTAACAAGGTCAGCTCCCAGACTGCTGCGCTGGGCATCACAAAATGGGGAAGAGATGGCCAGCCCTCTGTGGAGATAGAGGTGGTTAGGGACTATTTAGAAAAGCTGGACGTGCACAAGTCCATGGGGCCGGACGAGTTGCATCCGAGAGTGCTGAAGGAATTGGCGGCTGTGATTGCAGAGCCATTGGCCATTATCTTTGAAAACTTGTGGCGAACCGGGGAAGTCCCGGATGACTGGAAAAAGGCTAATGTAGTGCCAATCTTTAAAAAAGGGAAGAAGGAGGATCCTGGGAACTACAGGCCAGTCAGCCTCACCTCAGTCCCTGGAAAAATCATGGAGCAGGTCCTCAAAGAATCAATCCTGAAGCACTTGCATGAGAGGAAAGTGATCAGGAACAGCCAGCATGGATTCACCAAGGGAAGGTCATGCCTGACTAATCTAATCGCCTTTTATGATGAGATTACTGGTTCTGTGGATGAAGGGAAAGCTGTGGATGTATTGTTTCTTGACTTTAGCAAAGCTTTTGACACGGTCTCCCTCAGTATTCTTGTCAGCAAGTTAAGGAAGTATGGGCTGGATGAATGCACTACAAGGTGGGTAGAAAGCTGGCTAGGTTGTCGGGCTCAACAGGTAGTGATCAATGGCTCCATATCTAGTTGGCAGCCGGTATCAAGTGGAGTGCCCCAAGGGTCGGTCCTGGGGCCGGTTTTGTTCAATATCTTCATAAATGATCTGGAGGATGGTGTGGATTGCACTCTCAGCAAATTTGTGGATGATACTAAACTGGGAGGAGTGGTAGATACGCTGGAGGGGAGGGATAGGATACAGAAGGACCTAGACAAATTGGAGGATTGGGCCAAAAGAAATCTGATGAGGTTCAATAAGGATAAGTGCAGGGTCCTGCACTTAGGACGGAAGAACCCAATGCACAGCTACAGACTAGGGACCGAATGGCTAGGCAGCAGTTCTGCGGAAAAGGACCTAGGGGTGACAGTGGACGAGAAGCTGGATATGAGTCAGCAGTGTGCCCTTGTTGCCAAGAAGGCCAATGGCATTTTGGGATGTGTAAGTAGGGGCATAGCGAGCAGATCAAGGGACGTGATCGTTCCCCTCTATTCGACATTGGTGAGGCCTCATCTGGAGTACTGTGTCCAGTTTTGGGCCCCACACTTCAAGAAGGATGTGGATAAATTGGAGAGAGTCCAGCAAAGGGCAACAAAAATGATTAGGGGACTGGAACACATGAGTTATGAGGAGAGGCTGAGGGAGCTGGGATTGTTTAGCCTGCAGAAGAGAAGAATGAGGGGGGATTTGATAGCTGCTTTCAACTACCTGAAAGGGGGTTCCAAAGAGGATGGCTCTAGACTGTTCTCAATGGTAGCAGATGACAGAACGAGGAGTAATGGTCTCAAGTTGCAGTGGGGGAGGTTTAGATTGGATATTAGGAAAAACTTTTTCACTAAGAGGGTGGTGAAACACTGGAATGCGTTACCTATGGAGGTGGTAGAATCTCCTTCCTTAGAGGTTTTTAAGGTCAGGCTTGACAAAGCCCTGGCTGGGATGATTTAACTGGGAATTGGTCCTGCTTTGAGCAGGGGGTTGGACTAGATGACCTTCTGGGGTCCCTTCCAACCCTGATATTCTATGATTCTATGATGTCTGCTAATATGCTTACCAGAGATAACCCCCACTCCAACCTCTAACAAGGGCTCTGGCCTGTGAACTGTCCTCAAAACCCTACCAAGGACTTGGCTCAGGACAAAGACAGCCATGAATCTGAGTCACTCTTATTTCCTTTGGAGACTCTGATCACCAACCTCATGTAACAAGTAATCAGCAGACAAAGGTTTTCTCCTCAGTGTGCAACTTCAAAAGATTGGGTCCAGAGGTGAGAAGTCATGTTCCCCTCCTCCCAAATATTTCCTGTGAATACCCTTTAACCTGTTTCAGTTAGCACATTGTTTCAAAGAGTCCCCTGAGGCTCAAAAGAGTTTTCCATTATTTACAGTAGCCATGTCTCCTCCCTAATAATACATATACACTTGCATTTTAATACAATCAATTCCTAAAATATTTCAAAAAATTCAATAGTGTTTTTCAAAGATTGCAGGGAATTGCCATATTGGTCACAACTGCTTTGATGCTACCTTATGCAAATACACCTTGTCAAGGTTCCTTGCCCATTCTGAACTCTAGGGTACAGATGTGGGGACCTGCATAAAAACCTCCTAAGCTTATTTTTACCAGCTTAGGTTAAAACTTCCCCAAGGTACAAACTATTTTACCTTTTGCCCTTGGACTTTCGCTGCCACCACCAAACATCTAACACCAGTTACTGGGAACGAGTCCGTTTGCAAACGTCTTTCCCCCCAAACCCTCCCAATTCTTACACCCCCTTTCCTGGGGAAGGGTTGATAAAAATCCTCACCAATTTGCATAGGTGACCACAGACCCAAACCCTTGGATCTTAAGAACAATGAAAAAGCATTCAGATTCTTAAAAGAAGAATTTTAATAGAAGAAAAAGTAAAAAGAATCACCTCTGTAAAACCAGGATGGTAAATAAATTACAGGGTAATTAGGTTCAAAACATAGAGAATCCCTCTAGGCAAAACCTTAAGTTACAAAAAGACTCAAAACCAGGAATATCCATTCCATTCAGCACAGCTTATTTTCTCAGCTATTTAAAGAAATCAGAATCTATCGCACCTCTAGCTAGATTACTTACTAAGTTTTAAGATTCCATTCCTGTTCTGTCCCCAGCAGAAGCATCACACAGACAGTGAGAGAGGCTTTGTTTCTCTCTCCCCCCAGCTTTTGAAAGTATCTTGTCTCCTCATTGGTCATTTTGGTCAGGTGCCAGCGAGGTTACCTTTAGCTTCTTAACCCTTTACAGGTGAAAGGGATTTTCCTCTGGCCAGGAGGGATTTTAAAGGTGTTTACCCTTCCCTTTATATTTATGACACACCTCTACCCCAGTCCAGCCCCACCCCACTTTATTTATTTAGACAGAGGGAGTGCAGTAAGAGACCATTAGGAGAGGAAGTGCAGAAGCATAGAGGGTTATGCCATCTCAAATCAAAATATTGAAACAAAAGTTTCAATGTTGTGTAACCCACCAGTGAGTTTATTAATATCCCCATTACCACAGAAGATATGGTCTGTTATAGCACCATAGTAGAGAGACTGGCTCTTTAACTCAAATTTTAAAGCCTTGGGCTTTTAGCTAGAGAGGATCCCAGATGAGCCACACTTTTGTGATGACTGCCATCCTGGCCAACACATGGGAACAAACTGAGCACCTCCCGAGCTTAAAAGCACAAGTCTTGACAGATTGCGCTAGTCAGATTTTGTAGCTAGCAGCTGTAAAACTCTTGGCCTCTGGATCAGTTACAGGTGGACATGTAACTCACACTCACCAGTGGAATCAAACTAAAGCCCTCACATGTTTCCAGGTGCCATCTGAGACTTCCTTTCCTTTGTCAACAGGGCATAGTTTCTCTTTTAATCAAAAGAACTATATGTTGACTATCTGGACATTTAGTCCATGTCTTAAAGGAAGCTGGCAGACACGGACTACTAATTTTTTTTTAAAAAGCTGCATTTAGTGCAGTTTGATTTATTTATCAGCCATTGCCATGTTGGAAACAAAATAGCAACATGCTTTGAATAAAATTAATCTCATGTGTTAATTTTTGAAGTGAATCAGCATTTTGTAAATGAAGCAGTTAGTATGTTTTGATAGTCTAATATATAGAGTAAACAGCACTTCTGGGACCATGTCCTGCTCTCATTGAAGACAAAGGGAGTTTTGCATTTGACTTGAAGTGGCATCAGGATTTAATGCTTATTCAGGAAACTGGTCTAGTCACAAGATCTCCCTGGGAACCAGTCTTGCCCCAGTGATACTTAATGCCAGTGACTGTCTAATGGGAACATTAATGACACTTAATTTAGATCCCTTTAGGTGACTTAGGTCTTGATTCAGCAGAGCACATACTTGCAGACATGATACTATACTATACTAGGAGGACCACTGGTCTGATCCAAGGTTTTTTGGCAATTGCTGTATTCCTAATGGTATCTGGACTACATCCTGGGAATCCTTGCCCAGGGCTCGGCCATGCCTTATAGACTCTTTCCTACATTGGCAATTCTGTGGAGATACTGCGACCCATGTTGAACTCTGGGTGGAATTCTACTCTCAGAGCTCCTTGACATGAAGTGAGAGCCACTGACCTAAGGCATGGAGTTTCGTCCCTGATCATCTTGGCTAATAGCCATTGATGGACCTACCCTCCACGAACTTAACTAACTCTTTTTGAGTTATGCTTTGGGGCTTCACAACATCCCCTAGCAACTGGTTCCACAGTTTGACTGTGAATTAGGTGAAGTACCTGTTTGTTTTAAACCTGCTGCCAATTAATTTTATTGGATGACCCTCAGTTCCCATGTTAAGTGAAGGGGTAAATAACACTTCTATATTCACTTTCTGAAACCCATTCATGATTTTAGAGACCTTGATCATATCCCCCTCTCCTTTAGTCATCTCTTTTCTCAGCTGGACAGTCCCAGTCTTTTTACTCTCTGTTCATATGGAAGCTCTTCCATACCCTCGTTTGTTGCCCTTCTCTGAACTTTTTCCAATTCTAATATATCTTTTTTGAGATGGGGTGACCAGAAATTCATGCAGGATTCAAGGTGTGGGAGCACCATGGATTTATATAGGGGCATTAGAATATTTCTATTGCTTTCCTCACGGTACCTAAGTGTTAGCTTTTTTGACTACTGCTGCTCATTGAGCAGATGTTTTCAGAAACCTGTTGGAGTAACTATTCTACATAGAAGTACTCCATGGAGAGCTAGGCAACATTTTGACTGAAATATTGATGAATGTGTCAAATTAGCTGAACTGCTTTTGTTTGGGGAAAAAATTCCTCCCAAAATTGACATGTTTAAAAAGACCACATTTTGAATCAGAAAACTGGAAAACTTTTCTTTCAAATATTGCCTTTTAAAACAAATTTTGATTCAGGTCTGTCAAGGTTCCTTCCCCACTCTGAACTCTAGGGTACAGATGTGGGGACCTGCATGAAAGACCCCTAAGCTTATTCTTACCAGCTTAGGTTAAAAGCTGCCACCACCTAAGTGTTACACAAAGAACAGGGGAAGTGCCCACTTGGAAATGTCTCCCCCCAAAATATCCCACCAAGCACTACACCCCCTTTCCTGGGGAAGGCTTGATAAAAATCCTCACGAATTTGCATAGGTGAACACAGATCCAAACCCTTGGATCTTAAGAACAATGAAAAAGCAATCAGGTTCTTAAAAGAAGAATTTTAATTAAAGAAAAATTAAAAGAATCCCCTCCGTAAAATCAGGATGGTAAATACCTTACAGGGTAATCAGATTCAAAACATAGAGAATCCCTCTAGGCAAAACCTTAAGTTACAAAAAGATACAAAAACAGTAATATACATTCCATTCAGCATAACTTATTTTATCAACCATTTAAACAAAACAGAATCTAACACATTTCTAACTAGATTGCTTACTAACTCTTTGCAGGAGTTCTGACCTGCATTCCTGCTCTGGTCCTGGCAAAAGCATCACACAAACAAAGTGAACCCTTTGTTTTCCCCCTCCCCCTCCAGCTTTGAAAGTATCTTGTCTCCTCATTGGTCATTTTGGTCAGGTGCCAGCGAGGTTATCTTAGCTTCTTAACCCTTTACAGGTGAAAGGATTTTTCCTCTGGCCAGGAGGGATTTAAAGGTGTTTACCTTTCCCTTTATATTTATGACAAGGTCAAACAAAACAACTTAGTTTGACCTGATATTTTTTTTAATGTTTAGGTTTGGCCAGTGAATCAAAGAGAGTCACTTATTAGCAGAGCTCTAGATCAATGAGCCCATAGCTGTTGTATACAATTGCACTCTGCACTATCAAATATCATTTACTTACATGAAATAACCTGATGTGGCATGTTGACTTTGCATTTTCTTTACTGTAATGAGTGTTTGCAACTCATCAGCTACCTCTTTGTTTTCACAGATCTCCTCCTCTGTCTTTTGCATGGATTTTGTCTGCCTCCATCACCTTTTGTTGCTTGCTGCTCGTAGTATTATATAATTCAAAAACTGTGTAACCCTAAAAACCTGACCCTGGGTTTGTTAGCCAAAAATGGAATTTGTGGAGTGCCAGCAATGCAATATAGCTATAGGCTAGAAATGTGTCCTTTTATTGTAGGCTGAGATTATTCATGAGATTCTGCAGATAGTAGAAAGGGCTCTGTTTAGATCCACGCCTTAAGAATATTCATAAAATAAATCAGTTGCAATGGGTCCTTTGAATTCATACTACTGCATGATTGAAAGACTGCTGGAATATAAAACACCAGCTAGGAGTATGCTGGCTAATTCAATATAGGCAAAAGCTAAAGGTTTGTTCTTACTGTGAGTCAGTGGAATCTGGCACAGACTGATAAATCTCATCTTTTTGCAGAAACAAACATCAGCAAGAGTGGCCCCTTAATATAGTTTCTTGCAGGACATATGCCACACTGAGTGTAGCAAGTCCTATATATCCAAAGTATTTTTTTCTTAAGTTGCTTGAGATTTCATCTGTTGAAAGGTCCTGTGTTTGGCTGCCCTGAAGTCCTCTGTTTATTTGCAGAACAGGTACTGATGCAGCAAGGTCAGGAAATATATATATATATATATATATATATATATATATATATATATATATATATATATATATTTTCCCTCCCCACACACCCCATGAGTGGTTCTGAAGAAAATGGAAAACTTGTTTTAAACAAACATTTCCTGGTGTCTAATGTATTTTTTTTGTTCAATGAAAATCAACCATTCTGACATAACACCATTTTTTAATCAAAGCTTTAGTAACTTTCAACCAGCTCTAAAAGCAGCACCGAGAGCTTCCCCCATTGTCTTGGCAGCACTAGCTCTCAGCATGGTCTCATTTTCATAGCCCACTTAGACCTCAGCATCCCTGCTGTGAATGCCAAGAAGGATATCTGCCATGGTGGCTTTGTGGATATTTTTCCACTAGGAAGTGAACTGAGATAGATTTGTTTGTATTATGGTAACCCCCCAGTCAGCCTCCTTCCCTATGCCTGCCCTCTGGATAGGAATGAATTCCCCTACAAGATCTTCAATTCTTCTTTTCACACAACTCAATAAGTAGAGATCTCATTCTGATCCCACTGTACCCTGATTTTACACTAGTGTAACTTCAGTGGAGGAAAGTGGAATCTGGCCCTAGTTGTACAGAAATGCTTCTTTCAATGGCACCCTAAGCACAAACTAGTACCTTCATTAGCTTGGGCAGTTGCTGCAGCCTGCCCTTCCTTTTAGACCCTTGCTAGTGCTGCATTTAAGAAGTGAGCACAGCCAGCCAGGAATGGGAGGAGGGAAGTATGGCTCCACTCAGATTTTTGAAGGACATTAACATAAAGGAGAAATTAAGCTTGATGTCACGCTCCCATGTGCTGTTCAGAAGAACACATCTCACTTCCTTGTGTGATCAGCAGATCTAATACATAATGCCTATGAGATCTTGATGAGGACAAGTTTATCATTTATATACATAAAAACACTGCAGACAATAAAACACTTTGGAATTGTCTGTTTGCATTTCATCAGACAATTTGCTACACAGGACTTGCTTTTTAGCTCCTGCACCTTCTATTGAGTGTTTTGACTATCTCAAGCTGAATAAAACTATGGTGTTGGGTTTTAAATAGCCCTGACTCTGTACATTTTCTCTTAGTTTGTTATCACTCACAGGAATAAGAACTAAGTGTTTTGTGAAGAAGTAGCTCCACGGAGGTGTATAGTTTAAACATCTGCTCACAGGAGAAGCTCCAGGGCTCAGGTTCTTCCACCACCTGTAGGAACTCAAGTGCCATTGACTTCAAATATCATTCTCCTGATCTTGAAGAGAACTAGAGTACTCTGGGTGAATGAATGGGGTAGGCAGTGCACTGGATTTTCAGCCTTCAAAGTCAAGATGACTCTTGCAATGGAAAGGTTCCTATGCTCCCAGATAAAATGCCTATTCTCAACAGTAGCGCTGAGAGCAACAGAGCTGGGCCATTGCTTATTTGCTGGTGATTCAATGCCATGCATGGAATTGCTGCTCCATTTAGGATGATATTTCTGAGGATGAGAAGGAAAAACCTTTGAGTAACAAAGGTCAGATCTGCAGCTGGAGTAAATGAGTGCAGCTTCAAGGTCAAGCTCTAACTTAAGAATGGACAGTGGTAATTTAGGTGTCATGGGGGATAGCTGTAGGTCTTGGGCCTGGCGTCTTTATTTCAGCTCAACTCTGGATGGGTCAAATTGCCACTATTTTAATATAACAGGCTTCATTGTAGATAACTCATCCTCCAGCTGCTGCTTAGTTTACTGTTCAAACTGAGTAACAGTCACAACCTAGGTCAGTGGGGGGCAACCTGTGGCCTGTGGGCCACACACACATCCCCTCAGGGTAATTCGCTGGCGGGCCGTGAGACAGTTTGTTTACATTGACCATTGGCAGGCACGGCTGCCTGAGTGGCTTCCCGCAGCTCCCATTGGCTGGGAATGGTGAACCACGACCACTGTGAGTTGCAGGCGGCCGTGCCTGTGGACAGTCAAGTACCACTGGCCTAGGTCCATCCAGGTCTATTGTTCCTGTGGAGCAGAAGTGTCCTTGGGGAGCAGTAAAGGAGGACCATGACATTTTAAGTGATCCATGCTTTGTGTGACAAGCCATCATCTTATCTGACACCAGGGACTTCTAGCAGTGAGAGCATAATGAGCTAAAGGCCCCAAAGCTGAAAGATGAAGCGAAGCCATATCCTCTGTGGATCAAGTGTAATGGGGTCAGGGGATAGTCAGGCAATGGTCTGTATGACTGCACTCTTCCCCACCTCAACTTACCTGTTTGCTGAAGCTCAGGCCAGAGATCTGACTTTTCAAAAATGCATTACACAGAGTTAAACCTCAGAGCTTAAAACCCTGATGAACTGACTGGGAATTATTCACATCCATCTTCAAGGGAACACCATGTATTTTCTTAGTAAAGCAAACATCTAATGTACACATCACACATTATAAATAGTATTTGAGAATACTATGAATTTTAATTTTAAAATGTAATGCCGTCCAGTCAATCTATTTGTGTTCCTTAGGGAAAGGAGGGGGAAGTGAGTTAAACATTCAGATATAGGGTTCCAAGAGAACATTTTCTCTTTTTTATCACACACTTCAAAACACATGCCTGTCTGATTGTCTCTCAGGGATGACTTCTCAATCTTTTTGATCACAATATGTAGTGAGTGTCACCTGGCCCCTGCAGAGTTTGCGAAAAGGCAGCGTCTGTCCTTTCAAATACTCCACCCCCCTGTCAGCAAAACCAGCAATCTGGGGTCTCCACAGCTAGCAACAGCATTTTAGCGATTGGGTGAACGGCTGACTGATCCTCAGTTGCTCGGGAGACAGAAGTCTCGAGCCAAGGTGCCACAGGGATGGGGATCAGCCCATAGAATATCCATTTCCTGGACCTCTATACGGCTACCACTTTAGCAGGCACTAGATTCTCTCCATAAGCCCAGTTACGTCAGACAATTGGCAAACCTTTACCTCACTAAGTGCTGCCCCATTCTCTCTCTTCAATGAGCCAGAATCCCAGTTTAGAGCAGTTAGCTGATCGCTCAGTGTCAGTTCCACAGGCTCTGTAGCTGTTAGGAGTCAAAAACGCTCTCCCTCGAGGTCCGTAAAACATGCCCAAGGTAGCCAAAACATTATCCTAATGGAAGATTTCTCTGGCTAGTCATGCCAGAATAGCACCAGAGGGGGACAGGGATTGGGACCAAGCCATGACAGCAGACATTTCTTGGCACTGCATCCATCAGCTGCTGAGTCCACAGGGCTGTCTAACTTCTTCTCCCCCTGCCCCCTGAGCACTGATTGGCTCAGCTCTCAAGGTTTGACCTACCAGGTGGATTGCCCACAATAAAAACATCAGAAACAGCTGCTGAGTATGTCAGATAAAGTTCTGGAATAGCATCTGGCAGTTCTGGGTCCTTCTAGCTTAGCTCTCCTGCCCTGCTTTCTGCACAAACACAGAGACAGGGTGTCCAGCTAAGAGCTATATCTCCTCCCCAGGACAAATGAAGTCCAATTCTACAGTGCATTCACATGGGTTACTTTGGTAAATAACCAAACCTTCATTGGGCCAGACAAAGTGAGTGACTATGTAGCCCTGGGAGGAGTTCTCTAACCACTGACCTAAAAGTTATAAGGGAGCCTTCTCCCACAGGCGGTTGTGTATGGAGTGGAGTTCGGCCTGCTCAGAGCATGCCTGCTGGCTCACAGAGGAGTGAGGTGGGGGAAGTGTTACCTTCATAGAATCATAGGTGATTAGGGTTGGAAGAGACTTCGAGAGGTCAACTAGTCCAACCCCCTGCTCAAAGCAGGACCAATCCCTCCACTAAATCATCCCAGCCAGGGCTTTGTCAAGCCTGACCTTAAAAACCTCTAAGGCAGAAAATTCCACCACCTTCCTGGGTAACCCATTCCAGTGCTTCACCACCCTCCTAGTGAGATAATTTTTCCTAATATCCAACCTAGACTCCCTCAGTACAATTTGAGACCATTGCTCCTTGTTCAGTCATCTGCCACCAAAAACAGTCTAGCTCCAGCCTCTTTGGAACCCCTCTTCAGGTAATTGAAGGATGCTATCAAATCCACTCTTCTACAGACTAAATAAGCCCAATACCTTCAGCCTCTCCTCATAAGTCATGTGCCCTAGCCCCCTAATCATTTTTGTTGCCCTCCGCTGGACTCTCTCCAATTTGTCCACATCCTTTCTGTAGTGGGGGACCAAAAACTGGATCCAATACTCCAAATGTGGCCTCACCAGTGCCTAATAGAGGGGAATAATCACTCCCCTTGATCTGCAGGCAATTCTCCTATTAATGAAGCCCAATATGCCATTAGCCTTCTTGAAAAAAAGGGCACAGTGTTGACTCATATGCAGCTTTTCGTCCACTGTAATCCCCAAGTCCTTTTTTTGTAGAACTGCCACTTAGCCAGTCGGCCCCCAGCCTGGAGGAGTGCATGGGATTCTTCCATCCTAAGTTCAGGACTCTGCACTTGTCCTTGTTCGACCTCATCAGATTTCTTTTGGCCCAATCCTCCAATTTGTCTAAGTCACTCTGGATTCTATCCCTATCCTCCAGCATATTTATCTGTCCCCCCAACTTAGTGTCATCTGCAAACTTGCTGAGGGTACAATCCATCCCATTATCCAGATCATTAATGAAGATGTTGAACAAAACTGGCCCCATGACAGACCCCGGGGGCACTCCTCTTGATACCAGCTGCCAACTAGACATCGAGCCATTTATCACTACCCGTTGAGCCTGATGATCTAGCCAGCTTTCTATACACTTTATAGTTCTTTCATCAAATCTGTACTTCTTTAACTTGCTGGCAAGAATACTGTGGGAGACCATACCAAAAGCTTTGCTAAAGTCAAGGTATATCATGTCCACTGCTTTCCCTATATCTACTGAGCCAGTTATCTCATCATAGAAGGCAATCAGGTTGGTCATGCATGACTTGCTCTTGGTGAATCCATGTTGACTGTTCGTGATCACCTTCCTCTCCTCCAAGTCCTTCAAAATGGATTTCTTGAGGACCTGCTCCATGATTTTTCCAGGGACTGAGGTGAAGCTGACTGGTCTGTAGTTCCCCTTTTTAAAAGATGAGCCCTATATTTGCCTTTTTCCAGTCGTCCAGGACCTCCCCCGACTGCCACAAATATTCAAAGATAATGGCCAATGGCTCTACAATCATATCAGCCAACTCCCTCAGCACCCTCAGATGCATTGCATCTGGCCCCATCAAATTGTGCATGTTCAGCTTTTCTAAACAGTCCTTAACCTGTTCTTTCACCATTGAGGGCTGCTCACCTCCTCCACATACTGTGCTGCCCAGTGCAGCAGTCTGAGAGGTGACCTTGTCTGTGAAGACCAAGGCAAAAAAAGAAAGCATTGAGTACTTCAGCTTTTTCCATATCATCTGTCACTAGGTTGCTTTCCACATTCAGTAAGGCTCCCACACTTTCTCTGACCTTCTTCTTGTTGCTAACATACCTTTAGAAACCCTTCTTGTTACCCTTCACATCCCTTGCCAACTGCAACTCCAATTGTGCTTTGGCCTTCCTGATTACACCCCTGTATGCTCTAGCAATATTTTTATACTCCTTTCTAGTCATCTGTCCAAGTCTCCACTTCTTGTAAGCTTCCTTTTTGTGTTTAAGCTCACTGAAGATTTCTCTGTTAAGCCAAGCTGGTCACTTGCCATATTTGCTATTCTTTCTGCACATCTGGATGGTTGTTCCTGTGCCCTCAATAAAGCTTCTTTAAAATACATCCAGCTCTCCTGTACTCCTCATGTTAGCCTCCCAGGGGATCCTGCCCATCAGTTCCCTGAGGGAGTCAAAGTCTGCTTCTCTGAAGTCCAGAGTCTGTATTCTGATGCTCTCCTTTCTTCCTTTTGTTGGGATCCTGAAGTCGACCATCTCATGGTCACTGCTGCCCAGGTTGCCACCCATTTCTACTTCCCCTTCCAATCCTTCCCTGTTTGTGAGCAGTTTATTTGCCCCTCATCTTCTTTGACCATCGTGTTGGGGTTTAGGTGTGAGTTAGACATCCAGGCATGTGTCTGATAAGCCCTAAGTTTCTCTACAGGGCACATTAGCCACTACCAGGGGCTGTAAATTGTAAAGTTCTCTAAAATGTTGCGCACACACTGGCCCTTGTGGATCCTGCTGGTGTGCATTAAAAGTTCCCTAGCGCATGTTAATGTAGAACTGTTTGAAATGGCACTGCATTCGTATATTCGGGAACTGTCAGAGCAAGCCAGCAGGCTCCACACAGGCCATTTAGTACATAATGCTAGAACTTAGACTCCTCTGCACTGTAACCAGTCCCTTAAGACACTCTTCCTCCCCCACCCTCCATACATCTACAGCCACCCCAGGGACTTCTACGATTGAAAATTAAGCACCAAGGATTTTAGGAAGCTATAGGATTAGGTGGGAGCCAAGTGGAGGTTTTGAGGATCTTGGTGGTGCCTAAACTTTAGACTTAAGTCCTCTGGTGGATCTCTCTCAGAGTCCCTGCCCTAACAAGCTTAAATATAAATGGTTATCTCCATTTTAAGTTGGAGGACTAAGTCCTCAGGGTAAGGCCTGGTCTACACTCCAGGGTTAGGTCTATGTGAGCTGCCTTTCATTGACCTAGATGTGAAAGTCTCTTCACTTAAGTTGGACTTCCGCAGACATAAGTGCCTCTCTATGCCGACTTAATAACACCACCTCCAAGAGAGGCATAGAGTCATGGTCCATATAATTAGATTGATGCCATATCTGTGTAGACACTGCGTTGCTTACATTGATGGTTACTGGCTTCCATGAGCCATCCTCCAATGCCCTACACTGACCACACAATCAATACAAGCACTCCTGGTGAGGACACGCACCGCCAACACCAGGAGCTAAATGTGCACACACACACAAACACAATTTAATAACTGCAGTGGCTGTATGCCAAAGTAAGTTAAATCAACATAATTTTGTAGTGTAGACCTGGCCTAAGTGACTTGCCCAAAGTCACAGAGGAACTCTGTGGGTGAAGTTGAGACTTGAACCCACCCAGAACAACTGAGTCCTTGATCAGTGGCTTAATCACAAGACTACACTCGTTAACTTGACTCGCTATTGTAAAAAAAATAGCTCAATGGTTTTTCCTACACTATCGGTCCAAATTAGTTTCTACTGCAACACTATCTTTTGGTAATTTGACTTCTCTCTGTCTGATTTTTCACATTTAATGTTGTCACAAAAACCAGTTCTTACACTGAATACCATGCTTCAGTTTTTACAGTCATTATTCAGGGTGACAGGCAAATAAACAAAAAATATGGATTGAATGCTAAGTATAATTATCCACCTATGGGTCCCTGAACTTCTCAAACAAGCCTAATAAAATTGAATAATCTAGCTGGGATATTAAAATCAGCAGCACACCAAGATGTTAAGCTCACATCTTTCACAGTTGTTTTCTCAAATAAGTCAATGCAAGTGTTAACTTGAGAAAATATTTGCCAGTTTTGATTCTTGAGATAGCAAAATCCCATCTCTTCACAAAATTTACTGCCTACATGGTGCACTGCATACTTTGAAATGAATACAATAGATTCAGGGATTTGATAATTTGGTTGGGGAGGGAAGACTGGGAATGGTGGGGATACAGAGTTTCACCCAATTCCAGGTCAGGTTTGCACTGATTACTTTAATTATAATCTGAAATGCACCTGTGGGACAAATTCTGCCTCGACAAGTGTGACACAGACCTGACTAGATGGGTATATTACCCCTGTGTTCAGCCATCTTAATATTTCAGCAACAGGGGTTGTGTGGGGTCTCTGCCAAAATCTGAGAAGCAGATGATAATACTGCAAGATGTCTGTGTGGGAAAGTGGTTTGATACATACAGAATATTAGGTTGCAAAACTGTTGAAGTGAGACTTGTACACTGTGGCAAGGGGTGGTTCGTCCTCAGGACTAACTCAGTCAATGCTGAGAACAGTGGGCATCTATTGAGACAGCACTTTGTTTTCTGTCTGAACCAGTGGACAGTTGATCTATGGCAAGAGACAAATGAACCCCAGGAGAGCTCTCTGAAGATGGGGCGCTGCTAGAGCTAAGAGACAATAGCCTGGAATGGTATAAGAGTAGAAGAAGAGATTGGCTCAAGTTATCTATTACAGAGGACAGACTGTCAGCAGATTGTCTCATGAAAGCTGGATCCCATGGACAAATGTGAGAACTGACCACTAGGTGAGAAAGACCTTATTAGAGAAGAAAGTTAGTTAGCAGGTATAGGCTACAGATTATGTGACTTTGTTTCTAAACTCTGATACTTGTTTGTTTGAATCTCTATCTCAAGCTCTGTTAGACAGGACTGTAGTAAAACCAAATTGATGTTTAAATGTCTTGTATTCAGGAGAGTGTGGAACTGAGGTGAAGCCAAAGAACTGGGGTACACTGTTTCCATGGAGGTACAGTTCGATGTACAGATTGATGTACAATGCAGGTGGCCAGAAGACAAGGGACTGGGTGCTCCCATGTGACAAAGTGGCACAAATAGACTGCTAGACTGCAGGAGGAAAGAGAAGGGCTCAAAGAGCCTGAAGTGGATGGCCTATTTTAGCAACAGCTGGTGGCTAGGGAGTGTTTCCCTTGATGGCCACAGACAGGGCTACCTCCTGCTGTGAACAGGTGGTAGTGATTCACTCTGGACAACTCCGATAACCCCCAAAAGTGTCACAGCATGCACAGCCCTGTTGAGGCTCCTTCGGGGGTGTAGAACAGGCCAGAACTTGATCCAGTGACCACTTCTGAGTTCTTAACAGATTTGGCATCTAGTAGAACTTACTTTCCAACATTTGGGAAAAATGTTGAAATTACTGAAGACTTCTGGGCAGCGGAGGGTTCGTGATGCTCTTGTTTTCCCAAAGTTTTCCAAACTTTAATAAGAGAATAAGTTTTCTTTTTGAAAATGCCTTTTTCAAAATCCCACCCTGTGACTAGCAATGGAAAAAAAAAATCCCCAACCGAAAATGCAACACTGAAATCACTAAATGAAAAGCAAAAATGAGGAAACTAACAAAAAAAGCTTTTCCCAAAGAATGGAAAACTAAAAAAAAAGCCTTGAAGTTTGGCCAAATTTCATATTTAAAAAAAACACTACCACACTTTGGGATGAAATTCCGGAGAGCTCTAATGTCCATTTCGCAAAAATGGACAGCAAAACGTCTATTCTTAGCAGAGAAGCTAATAGGCATGGAAAACCAGCAACCTTCTCACTTTTCACAATAATTTATCCCAGTTATTTTGGATTTATTAGTGAAACAATAGCTGAGTAACTTGGACTGTCACTGTTGCTCATGTTATGGATTGGTTATGGGAGACACATTAACTTGTTATCCATGCAGTTTCATGAATATTTACAATATTCTGTCGATGAAGAATACAGTCCTAGAAATACGAGAAAGACATAAAAAGATCTTCAAGAGCACTGGATATTTGTAATAGATAAGATGAAGCTGCATAAACAAATGACCTGAATATTGGTTTGGATTTTCCTTTTGCCTAGTTAACAATATATATCTTATATCTTTGTAGTTACAGCTAGATTTTAAAAAAAGAGAGAGTTTACCCTCACAAGTTACATTTTCACAAAACATTCAGATTCCAAATAATTTTGATATTGACAGTGGGAAATGCAATTGTTTTGATTCCCACTTTGATGAAATAGTGTTCTCTTAACTCATTTCACTTATATTTAAACTTATTGTAATATTGACATTGTTTTGTTGTGTCCAAATGAAACATATATTCAAGAAAACAGAAATTTTGACTTTGTTCCAGATCAGAGCAAACTTCAAAATGTCAAAAGTTCCCATGGAAACTTGCTTTCCAACTAGCTCTACTATGAAGTTTTTGTTCTTATATATACAGGTGCAACAGCAAGTCATGCATGAACTACTGTAAAAATAGGCAAATCTCAAGGTTTTCATTGTTCAAGTATCTGTAGACTTTATGCATCTTAGCAAAATCTAACTAGAAATATTCAAGATCAAGGTCTCAAGTGAAGCTTCAGAACTGAGTGGGCACTTGGTACCTTAAGCAACATTCACATAAGTCAATCGGAGTCTGTTGGAGCAGACCTCTGGCTATGATGATGTTCATCAGGAGTAACAATTAGAAGAGGTGGTTGTAAAATTTCCAGTACTATCCCCCCTTTCCCCCCATTAGTTAAAACCTAAATATTTAATGGGGACTATTCAAGTGTGAAAATTTTTCCATGGGACCCTGCCTGCCAGGCAGGCTTCCACATGGACTGCTTCTGAGTTAGGGATGCCAGAGCTTTCAGGGTAGTCCACCAGATAGACTACCTTGCAGTGCTACTTTCCTTCTTGCAGATAACTGTTCAACTCTCGGGTTTTCTTTCCAACTCAGAAGGAAACTGTTTTCTAAAATATCAAAATCCTCCACAAAAAAGAACTACCTTTCTCCACCATGCTCTGTCTACTAAGAATAACTCCATTGTCCAATGGGTCATCGTGACAGGAGTCGTGAGAGCAGAACCACGCCCTTCAAGTGTCAGTAAATGTGGAAATATGCACTGTTTTTGAGCTATTTCCCCTTCTTGTAGTGAATGGCCCTGCAACAGTAGAAGTGTGAATCATTTTCACTTTTACATAGTATGTAGTGGATTTTTTTAATAGCTTGTAGTGAGATTTGGTTAGAGTTTTAGGAGTGAGTCAGGCTGGCTTATTTTAACCCACTTTGGCTCACCTTATCGCTATTTTTTAAGCAGTGACACTTTCCTGTCTTTTTGCATGCATGCATTTATCTTCACCTTAAACTGTAAAAATATCAAACTCAGAGCCTTTGTCTCTCTTCCGCTATGTAATTAAAATGTGATTGACAGTGTCACAGGTTGGGTGTGATGGCACATTTTGCCAGGAGCAGTCATCCAACAGTAATTGCTACTTAAGAGGGGCTATGTAGGTGTATGAACTGAAATCAGTGTTTAAGAGGAAAAAAGATTTAACATTCAAATTATACATAACTCCTCAGAACAAGAAGCTGCAACTACCTTCAGCAGTGAAAGAACATTGATTTTTTTGTGTGTATGGAAAAAATCACTTCCACTGAGTATTCATTTACTGTATCATTTACTGCAGTAGCACCTAGCTGCTTTAACCAAGTCATGGCCCCATTGTACTAGCTATTATACAAACACATCCTAAAATCTAAATGGCACACGCTGTGTCAAGGAGCGTGTATTTCATTGAAATAAATGCTCATCTACACGTTACAATATGCCTCCAGCCTCTGTGCAAATGGAGATCTCATAATATGGATCAGCAGGATCAGGAAGAGAGCTAGTCAGGAATTTTTCAATGAAGTGACTTCTCGGAAAAACACGTACTGAAACGAATCCGTTGCAGAATGTGTTTTGATGAAATTGTCAGCCGCAAGTTTTCAGGAAGCACCATTCCACAGAGTAACCCATAGCTTGCTTCTTAGGGTGCTCACTCAGGATGTAGAGGACCCGGGTTCAAGTCCTAAGTCAGGGATTTGAATCTGGACTCCATATCCTAGGTGAGAGCACTGGCCAGTTGGCTAGTCAAGGGGCTCATTTTTGTGTGTGAAATTTCAAGGCATCAGTATCATTCCACTGCAGAACAAGAATTCCAAAACTTCCAATCTCATGGAACAGAACTTTTGTTCTCCTGCCACTTCTTGTGAGGAGGCTTCATCCCTTCCAGAGACCCTTTTGCCTCCCCAAAACCTCTGTGATGAAATGGACAAACCAACAGTTGATCAGAATAGGTGGGGGCTAATGGTCTGTCCTGGGGGCAAAGGATGCAATGCCTGCCTGCAACAGTGGACCTTGATGGGAGGGCTCTGCTGCTAGAGGGAATAAAAAGAAGGACTCAGGCTTCAGAGGTAGATGGCTATGTAGGTGTATAAACTGAAATCAGTCTTTAAGGGAAAAAAAGATTTAACATTTAAATTATACTTAACTCTCTCCCTGGACTGGGGTACTACACACAACTAAAATCTGGAACAGCACAGCCTTTGTCCTTGTCATAAAAATAAAGGGAAGGGTAAACCCCTTTGAAATCCCTCCTGACCAGGGGAAAGCTCCTCTCACCTGTAAAGGGTTAAGAAGCTAATGGTAACCTCGCTGGCACCTGACCAAAATGACCAATGAGGAGACAAGATACTTTCAAAAGCTGAGAGGAGGGAGAGAAACAAAGGGTCTGTGTGTCTGTCCATATTCCGTTTTTGCTGGGGATAGACCAGGGGTGGAGTCTTAGAACTTTTAGTAAGTAATCTAGCTAGGTACGTGTTAGATTATGCTTTCTTTAAATGGCTGAGAAAAGAACTGTGCTGAATAGAATAACTATTTCTGTCTGTATATATTTTTTGTATCTTAAGGTTTTGCCAAGAGGGGTTCTCTATGTTTTGAATCTAATTACCCTGTAAGGTATCTACCATCCTGATTTTACAGGTGGGATTTCTTAATTTCTATTTACTTCTATTTTTATTAAAAGTCTTCTTGTAAGAAAACTGAATGCTTTTTCATTGTTCTCAGATCCAAGGGTTTGGGTCTGTGGTCACCTATGCAAATTGGTGAGGGTTTTTATCCAACATTTCCCAGTAAAGGGGGGGTGCAAGTGTTGGGAGGATTGTTCATTGTTCTTAAGATCCAAGGGTCTGGGTCTGTAGTCACCTAGGCAAATTGGTGAGGCTTTTTACCAAACCTTGTCCAGGAAGTGGGGTGCAAGGTTTTGGGAAGTATTTTGGGGGGAAAGATGTGTCCAAACAGCTCTTCCCCAGTAACCAGTGTTAGTTTGGTGGTGGTAGCGGCCAATCCAAGGACAAAGGGTGGAATATTTTGTACCTTGGGGAAGTTTTGACCTAAGCTGGTAAAGATAAGCTTAGGAGGTTTTTCATGCAGGTCCCCACATCTGTACCCTAGAGTTCAGAGTGGGGGAGGAACCTTGACAGTCCTCAACAGGGCAGAGGAGGAGGAGTGGGGGTTGCTCTTTTTAGAAGAGTATCTATTCTAGTTGGGAGAGGCCTTCCCAAAAACATGTTTTTACAACTTGATCTGATCCCTGCATGGTTTGTCCAGGGCTTATCTCTTCTGGCAAGGAGCTGCAAACATTAGGGCCCTGCTATGGCAAACACTCCACCCCCAATGCCTGAAACTTGGAAGGTAGGCCTTTTCTGGGTCTCTTACATTCTGCTATAAAATACAAGATTAAGGACACCTACCACTACATTTCATCTGTGGTCCTTTCACATACAGTAGATGATGTATCCATTTACTCTTTAATAGTAGTTTGATCAGAGTGGTTATTGAAACACACACTCTTTGCTTCCCTATTGAAACTGCAAACTAATCTCTAATCTTCTAGATCAGTCAGCAAGAAGATATTAATCTCTCATCACACTTTGAAGTCCTGAAGGCAATCTGGACATAAATATCATTATCTGCTATTAGGTCTGTCTGTTTCAAATTACTGCTCCAGTCTTGAAAACCAAATACCAAGTATTATTTCCTGTTTTAATCACCATAAACCATAACCAGATTCATATCTGCAAACATTTATTGCTCTGTACCGCAAGGAGATTTTTAGCTAGTTTGAAGGTTGTTCCCCTTGCAGAAATAACTTTTCAGAGGAAGATGACAGCTACTTTTAAAGCAGATATTAATCCAGGAACAATCTTCTGCTAAATAATAAAATAAAAGTAACTCTTCTGGGTATTTAAAAAATAAAGCCCGAGATTTACAATTAAAGCAAATAGTTATTTCCCCTTGCATAATGACAGGTTTCAGAGTAACAGCCGTGTTAATCTGTATTCGCAAAAAGAAAAGGAGTACTTGTGGCACCTTAGAGACTAACCAATTTATTTGAGCATGAGCTTTCGTGAGCTACAGCTCACTTCATCGGATGCATACCTATCCACAGTATGCATCCGATGAAGTGAGCTGTAGCTCACTAAAGCTCATGCTCAAATAAATTGGTTAGTCTCTAAGGTGCCACAAGTACTCCTTTTCTTTTAGTTATTTCCCCCCTTTCCCGTGAGTTGTAAATTTTTTAAAAAGTTTAGCTTTGAAGGGGATGGGCTGTTGGGGAATTTTAACTGGATAACTCAGCTGAAAGCAATAGCCTCTTGGGTAAATAACATGGAGAAGGAGCAATACACTGAGATGCACTGAATGCAATATGGGTCCATAAAAGAGGATAGCTGGGTTGAAAACTTTGAAAAGTATACAGCTTTTTCTGTGCTATAAAGACCATGTAGACAAGCCCTTAGTCTAGTCTAGTGGTGGGCAACCTGCAGCCTGCGGGCCGCATGTTGCCCATAAGGGTAAGCTGATTGCAGGTCATGAGATATTTTGCTGATTTTGTCCACAGATACAGTCCCCCGCAGGTCCGAGTGGCCGGGAATTGTGAACCACGACCACTATGATCTGCAGGGGGCCACCGTCAACATCAGTAAAATCTCTCGTGGCCCGCAATCAGATTACCCTGATGGGCTGCATGTGGCCCACGGGCCACAGGTTGCCCGCCACTGGTGTAGTCTCAGTGAATTTGGTGGTCCTTTCACATACAGTAGATGAAGTATCTGTGGTATGTGTCTATGTAAATGCATGGGGGGATGCTATGATTGTTTGTGTATTGCAGTTTTCAATGTAGGGAGGTCCCTTCCCTTATCTGCTGGAAGCTTTCCAGAGTGACTAACACAGTGTGCTCTCTCTCTTTCTTATCTTTGTTTTTTGTTGTTGCTTTCCTTAAACTCAAAGAGTCAGAGTGAAAGTACAAATTTTACTCCCAGGTTGGCAAATGAAACATGCTCTACTTAACTCTACAACATTTGCTTCATCATTGTCATGTTCCCATTACACCACTGGTGTTTAGGGCAGCGACGAAGCTCCTCCGCTCATGTCTGTTTCTGGCAAGTCTTTCAACGGTTCCCCAGCTTGCCCCAGGTTTTTCAGCTCGGCTTCCACAGCTCTTCGGCATATTGTTTTGGGGCCACCTTGTTTTCTCTTTGCTTCAGGCGTTCATCTTATTGCCACTCTGGTGATGGAATCAGTTTCCATCAAAGAACATGGCCAATCCATCTCCAACACTTCCTGGCAATGATGGTGCTCATATCTTCTTGGCTGCACTGTGTCAATAGATCTTGGTTTGAGATTGTTCTGGGCCAAAAGATACAGAGGATTTTTCTGAGGCAGGTTGTATGGAATGAAGACAGTTTGGACATGTCATACTTCCTCATTTCCCAGCATTCTGCACTATAAAGTAGAGTTGAAAGTATGCAGCTCTGACAAATCTTGAGTTTCTTTTTGGTGTTGTATTTTGATGATTTCCAGACTGTACTTGAGCTTCTGAAGGTGTTCCTGGCTTCATTGATTTTGTTCCGGATGTCCTGGCTTGTTCCACTGTCTTGGCTGCTGCCCAAGTACATGAATATTTCCACATTGGTGAGAACATAATCCTCTCTCCATACTGGTGATGGAAGAGATCATTCAAGCCATCAAATCCTAAAAAAATGGGAAAGCTCCTGGCAAGGATAACTTGAATGCAGAATTGTTCAGGGTAAGTCTTGAGTTAACAGCATCTATCCTGGCTCCTCTATTTACATCAGTCTGGAAAAGGGAAAAAGTCCCAGATGAGTGGACCAATGGGATTATAGTGAAGATACCAAAGAAAGGAACTCTCAGTGATTGTAATAACTGGCATGGTATCACACTTTTATCTGTGCCAAGCAAAGTATTGTGTAAGATCATAGTCCAGCCTGTATCAGAGGCAGTTGATAGTGTTCTCAGAAAAGTGCAAGCTGTTTTTTAGAAAGGGTGTGGATGCACAGACCAGACCATCACAATATTTGCTTTACTTTTCTTAAAAAAAGAAAATCAATGCTTCGGTTCTGCCAAGAGAGAATATCAGGCATTATCATTATCTGGATTGTTCTTTCCCTCCCCAAAACACAATATTTGGAAGCAACCATAATGATGGGTATTAGCTTTTGAGAGAGAGAGTGGAAAACACACCACTACAGTCCCTGCATTTTTTGCACCCCCCTAGGTTTGCGTAAGGCTGACACCATGGACTCTTTTTAAAAATTTGTTTCCACTAGTGTTACTGTGCCTAGCATGTAGGTACAACTGTAAAGACACTTAAGAAGAGACAGTCCTTGCCCTGAAGATCTTACAGTATAAAAAGACAAGTCTGAGAGAAAGGACATCTTATTTTATTACCTTCACTTTACAGATGGAGAACAGAGAGATTTAAGCTCAGTTCCTCAGGGGGATTTAGGTACCTAGCTCCCATTGATTTCAGTTGGTGTAATGGAAGTTAGGTGCCTGTCACAGCTCCAGAGGTTCTGGGCTACAGCCCCAGCATTGGCACTCTTACTTGGAAGAACCCCTAAATGTGCCAGATACCCAAGGGGGTCTCACACTTCCTGCAAGGTCAGCCACATGGCTTCACCACCTCCTTGACTAGGCCTCTGAGTCTGCTTCACACCATGAGCTCCATTCTATGAGTCCAACTGAGACAGACCCTTGATGGAGACTTTTACCTTCTTCAGGGACTAATGCACCTCGCCAAACATTTGTGGTGGCACTCACACAACACTGTCAGAGCAGTAGGGTTTATTAATTATCTGGATCACAGCACAGGAAATCCTTAGGTTGGTACAGAGGAGCGTGGGTTAAAGCATAGTCCATTCCAGGTAGTCCAGCCAAGCTGGAGAGAACTTCATTGTTCAAGCTCTCTCTCTGACCTCTTTGGTCTGAATCCCTGTCAGATCCCCAACTTTCTCCAGCAGCTAACACGTATCTCCCACCTCACACCTCTCCTGTCCTTTGTTTCCAAGCTGGGGAAATGCTTCTCAGCCTCTCTGCTGAGAGGTCGGGAAGTCCCTGTCCGTCTGGATTCTTTCTCGCTGGCTGTCAATGTCCAAGCAACTGGATCTGCCTTGTATTCCCAAGAACTCCATTGATATGTGGCCAAAGGCCCAGACATCTAGGCAGTACCCATCTCTCTCTCTCCACCTGCGCTGAGAGCAAACAGCCCTTTTCCATCCACTAGGTAACAATGCAGCACATAGGGGAAACTGAGGTACAAACAGGACTCAAAAATATTACAAAATTCCTACTTCGTCCCAGTGCCTATACACCTTTGAGGATCTGGGACTGCACGTCTTGCCCAGGCCATGTAGCAAGGCTGTGGCAGAACTAGGAACGGAAACCAGCTTTCCTCAGTCTCCATCTTGTTCAATAACCAAAAGACTCCCAGTCGATTCCAGGACTGATGTAGGCCAGGAAATGACACCCCAGAAATAGGGAGCATAAAAGTAGTTTAGGGCTAACTTTGCCCCAAGACCTTTGCCCTGTACCAGAGGCAGGTCAATCACATCAGAGAGTCTGGCCAAAGCTTTTGGCACGGACCATCTCAAACTGAGAGTGACCTTGGCCGCCATTAAAACCCTCCCAGCTGTGCAGATCTGACTGCAGGATCAGGCCTTCATTTGCATATTTGAACAGCATTATTAAGGAATGTTGTTACCTGGGGTGAAAGCCTGATGCTGCCATGTTCAGTAATTACAGACAACACAACCTCCGGGCTGCTGGCCGTGGAGCATTTTGAAGAGTCAGAGTTAGGGAAGGAAGTTTCCGATTGATTGAGGGCCCTCCCAATAGACAAACAAAACAAGAGGTAACAATTTATCCCAATGTTTTGGTTCACTGCTGATTAATATTCTTAGCATCTGCTTAAGTGTTTGATTAAACCACTCTACAAGCCCATCTGTTTCTGGCTGATAGGGAGCTGTGTGAGAGAGGGGGGTGGGATTTTTAAAAGCTTGTACACCTCATTTAACAGAGAAGACATAAAATTAGTACCCTGATCTGCTGAAGTTTCTGAGTGTAAGCCCACTCTGATAACAACATTAATCAATTCATTAGCTTTACGTTTTGTCAGTTGAGGCTTTAGTAGCACTATTTTAGAGTATATAATATGATAGTGCCTATTACACCTACATAATATTCCCAAATAGAAAACCTTATTAAACTGAACTTAATGCTGAGAATAAATATTCCTCACCTAAGGGTAAGACACCTCACTGGAATATGGTACTTCAACAAAATGCATTAGAAACCTAGAAAAGTCAGGACCTGAATCCCAACTACCTAGAGTCTTGTGTAAAGAGGATGTAAAATATGACCAGATCAGGGTTCTCACCCTCCACACACATTTCTCACTTGTGTAAATGGCCCAGCCAGGTGTGAAGCAGTAGAGAATTAGGGCTTGGCTACACTTACATTTTATAGAGCTCTAACTTGCTGGCTCAGGGGTGTGAAAAATCACTCCCCTGAGTGCAGCAAGTCAGAGCGCTTTAAAGCACTAGTGTAAACAGGCTCTGAGCTAATCCCCTCATGGAGGTGGATTACCAGGAGCACTGGGAGAGCTCTCTCCCAGCGCTTGTGCGTGACCACACTCGCACTTCAAAGTGCTGCCATAGGAGCGTTCCCTTGACAGTGCTTGGAAGTTTCCAGTGTAGCCATGCCCTTAGAGCTTCCAAGTTATAATAAAACTTAAAAAGAAAAACAACAACTATTTGCAACTAACGCAATAGGTGCTTAAGTGTCCAAAGTCCCTTAACTCTGCTCCTGCAGTGAAGCCCCAGAGAACAACAGCTTTATCCACCCACAATACACAGTTTACTCTTATCTATGTTCACGGAGACCACAATGAAGTAGCCTGAAAGTGGTTGTGCAGACTCCAGACTGAGTACGGACTCACAACGCTCATAGAATAAGACTTGAATCCTAGCTTAAGGGGAGCCCATGTGAATTTTGCTAGTAGAGTATCTGCATTTTCTCCTTACAGAATTCCTCTCACTACTCCTCAGCTGCTCTACTTCAACTTCTGAGGTTCATCCCGACTTTGAGCAAAGTGTAAAACACTAACAAGTTTTCATGAAATATCCTATATACATCTTGAATCCTGATCTTTTTTAGGCCCAAATCCTACAAAGATTTATACACATGCTTAATTTTACTACCGGGAAACTTTAGAACACATAGGACTACTCGTGTTAGTAAATTTTAAAATATATGTAAGCCTTTGCAAGATCAGGACACTAGTGCATAAATTTGTGTAGGAGAAACAGGACTTCCTTGAACCCAGCACAAAGCCATGGGTAGGCTAGTGATCCTAATCACCAACTTGGGACAAATAGCCACATCCAGCTTAGATTCTTTCCTTCTCTTCAGGGATCTATTTATTATTTTCACAAACAACATCAAAAAGTGCAAAAGTAATTAACAACCATCTGGTGAAGGGTTCAGACTGGAGCCTTCTGGTCTCCCATATCTACTCCAGGGACTTCCCTAAATTGGGGAAGGGCAGGGAGAGAAAATTACCTGCCTATAGCATGCACACACCCACCCACCCACCCACCCTTTAGTTAGAGCATTCCCTCCATGTTTTCCATTCCCTATGGCACTGGGTCCTCCTTTATATTGCCCAGCTGACAGGATGGGCCAATCACGATGAGGTACTATTTAGCTGCATCAACTGATTCCCAGCACCTGTCTGCTGGGCTTCTCTGGGCTGCTCCCTGCCAACCCCAGGGCCAATGTAAGAGGGTTATCCACCCGTTTAATATCTCTGGGTCCGGTCTCTTTCCATTCATTCATTTATTTTGCCCAACCACATTTCATGTGTACCCAGGAAATTCCAGTCTCTGTCTATCATTAACGTTTCTTTCTTTAAAACATCTCCATGGAAATTTTCTATTTTTTCTCTCTGCTTTAATTTTAGCAAATAACCTGGGTTTTATTGACCATACCCACTCCCCCAAAACTCCAACTTTGCTTTTTTAAGTATCAGATTTGAAAGATCCACTTCTTCATGGTGGTGGGTTTGGTTGATGGAGTTGTAGTTGTGACCAATCTTATTTTTGGATTCATCTTTAATGAGTGACATCTGCTGGAATAAAATCCATGATTATTTATACACATCCACTCCCTTTTGAGAAGCAAAAACTCACAAAAGAAGGCCTACAAACCCTGTCTTTATATCCATCTTAGGATGTCACATTACATCCATCTTGCCAGGCAAAAGCTAACTCCCTGCAGCTGTGCTTAGCTTATTATTATTTGTAAAGTTTATGCTTTTAGGGAAAACACATTGTATATTTAGGATCAAGAATGTAGCATTGCTTTTCCTCAGTCTGTGTTTTCTTTCTTTCTTTCTTTCTTTCTTTCTTTCTTTCTTTCTTTCTTTCTTTCTTTCTTTCTTTCTTTCTTTCTTTCTTTCTTTCTTTCTTTCTTTCTTTCTTTGCATAGTTCAGACAATCTCTCCATTTTTCACTAGCTCATTCTAGTAGCAGTGGCTCTGGAACACTTTTAATAGTGGGGGTGCCGACTGCCAGCCTCCTTACCCCTGTCTGCCCCTCCTCCCCCAAGCTGGGGACAGGAACAGGGCTGTGTCTCTGGGAGGGGGGACCCGGAAAGGTGTAAGGGGACCAAGGCTGAGGCCACAGCTGGTGGCGGAGCCAGGAATGGAGCCCTGGGCACAGGGCTGGCAGTCGGGACCCCGTGTGCTGGGTGGCAGCCAAGACCCTGGGCATGGGGCAGCAAGCAGCATCCCGGGCGCAGGGCTCGCAATGAAACCCCACGTAAAACCTGGTGGTGCTGCAGCCGCCCCTCACCCTCAGGTCCCACGCCTATGTCCAGTAGTGTTTTTTTTTTCATCAGTTAAAAAGTGATGCACCTGGGTTTCTTGTTTGACACGGCTGCCTTTTTTTTTAAATAGCCTACCTTGTTTTTAAAATGCTCCATGCTCAATTAATTGTTATTTGTCTTACCATAGTGCCTAGGAGTCGTAGACACATACCAAGAGCAGATTATGCTTGGTGCTGTCCAAACTCAGAACACGACATAACGGGTGTAAAATCCAGTAATTTCAATGGAGCTGCATCTGCTTATGCCACTGGTTAATTTTGCCCTGAGTCTTTCTCTGCTCCCCTCCCTGTTATCTCTGCCCCGCCACTCTGCCAGGTCATTATTGATACAAGCTCATTCTAGGAAGCTCTTTCCATTTTATATCATCCTCTCTCTTTTTCCCTCCTCAGCTGTCTCTTTTCATATCTCATCTTATTTTTTCCTTCTTTTCCCATACTTCATAATTTCCCTCTCCTTCTACTATTATTGAGGTTTACAATTCTTAGTATTTAATCCTGAAAAATATTTTGGGGAGAGGATTTGTATGAAAGATACTCTTAATCATTACAGATTTATTAGAGAGTTTCATGGTAGTGGCGGGGACAGGGACTCAGGTTCTATTCCTGGCTTTGTCATAGATGTTGTATGTGAGCTTTAGCAAGTCACTAAGGCCCAAATCCTCCCTAAGGCTTCCATGGGAGTTAGCTGCCCAAATGCCTTTGAGGATCTGGGCCCAAATCTCTGTTTCCTAGTTGTAAAATGGGGATAATACAGCTACTACTATTCTGTTTAAATTGGAAACTCTGTTAGGCAGCAACTGTCTCACTGTGTGTTTGTACAGCACCTAACACAATGGGGCCACTCATCTCATTTGTGGCCTCTAGGCCCTGCTGTAATTCGAGTAATAACTAACAATAATACCTTTATGGACATAAAGTTCCTAACATTATTTTAGAAATCACCATTACCAGATGGTTTCTTGGAAAGGAACCTCCTCCACAAATATATTTTAAAGTGGACCTGGCTCCTGTAATTTACTTCTTAGTGGTCCAGCAATTCTTGTGCCTACTTTTCTGCCTTCTGTGATGGACACTGCAGAAGAAACCAACAGTTTATATTTTGTATAGGTCTTTAATCTCAGGGAAATGTCCAGGTGCTAAGCTGACAGGCTCTTCCTGAAGAGTATGAATTAAAGATTGGCCCAAGACATTAAGTCAGGATCCTGAACTGAAGGACATCAACATTTGGGGGAGTCCAGGAATGGGTTTTTGTTCCATGGCCCTTCTGTCAGTATGAATATACAATAAATACATCTGCACATTGCACCCAATTTTTGTACTTCTACTGTTCAATTTACATCAAAGTTGCTTTTGCAGAGAGTGGACAGACTCCATAACAAAGGATGAGAAACAGTCAATTTGTCTTGTTTTCTTACTCTGGTCTTTCAGTTATGGAAGTGCTAGCATATCCAATTCAAGCCCTCTCACTCACAGACATTTTCAGTGGTAGCATATCATTTTGTGCACCCGCTGGTTTGCAGGATATTTCTTTCATGCAGCCATTTGAAAGCAGCGTAAGTTTCCTTGTGCACACAGGAAGAGCAGCTTGTTTCTCTGCTGGAGACTTACACAGGAAGAGTTATTACTTTTTTTTCTGTCGATGCTCACAAACAGCACTTCTGTTCATTGATTCTGAGGCTAGAGGGGACCACTGTGATCACTTTGTCTAACCTGCTGTATAACACAGGCCACAGAACTTCCCCCAAATTATTCCTCCAGCAGATCTTTTAGAAAAAAAAAACATCCAATATTGATTTCAAAATTGTAAGTGATGGAAAATCCACCATGAATTGTGGTAAACTGTTCCAATGATTAATTACTCTGACCGTTAAAAATGAATGCCTTATTTCCAGTCTGAATTTGTATAACTTCAACTTCCAGCCATTGGATTGGATTATACCTTTCTCTGCTAAACTGAAGAGCCCATTATTGAATATTTGTTCCCCATGTAGGTACTTATAGACTGTAATCAAGTCACCCCTTGACCTTCTCTTTTTTGAGATAGACTGAGCTCCTTGAGTCTATGACTATAAGGCATGTAGTCTAATCCTTTAACCATTCTTGTGGAACTTCTCAGAACCCTCTCCAGCTTATCAATATCCCTGTTGACTTGTGGGCATCAGAACTGGACACAATGTTCCAGCAGTAGTTGCATCAGTGCCAAATGTAGAGGTAAAATAACCTATCTGCTCCTACAGGAGATTACCCCGTTTATGCACCCCAAGATTGCATTAGTTCTTTTGGCCATAGTGTCACCTTGGGAGCTCTTGTTCAGCTGAGTATCCACTATAACACCGAAATCTTCTTCAGAGTCACTGCTCTCCAGGATATATTCTGCCGCTCTGTAAGCATGGCCTACAGTTTTTGTTCCAAGATGTATACATTTGCATTTAGCCATACTGAAACATATACTGTTTGCTTGCACCCAGATTAACAAGGGATCGAGATGGCTCTGAATCAGTGCCCTATCCTCTGCATTATTTGCCACTCCCCCAAGTTTTGTGTCATTTGGAAATTTTATCACTGATGATTTTATGATTTCTTTCAGCTCATTGATAAAAAAAATTAAATAGTGTAGGGCCAAGGACCAATCCCTCTGGGACCCCACTGGAAACAGACCAGTTTAATGATGATTCCTCATTTACGTATCTAATCCATTTAATGGGTGCCAAGTTAATTTTATATCATTCTTGTTTTTTAATAAGAATATCATGCAGCACCAAACCAAGTGCCTAGATATAAGAATTTAGGGACAAGGTCTTTCTGCTGCAGTCTTGGCCGAAGATATGAAGGAACTGTGCAGGAGACATCAAGGAGATCACATCATGGAGGGTTGAATATGGGCATGTTGGGTTAATGGCCAATAGGTTTGCACAGAGCAAGCGCCATATCCACAAGGACAAACCCTTATTGTAGAGGAATAGTGGGGCATTATAGATAACCCATCCCACACCAAGCTGCAGCTGGTCATGGGCCATCTGAGTAGATGATAAAGGCATGTTGTGGGCGGAGTGTGAGTGTGAAGCTGTTTCTCCTTAATAACTAAGCATTTGCTGGTGACTTCGTACCTTGCAGAGGTTTCCAGTCTGTAGTGTGTGGAGCATTGAGTGGTGGTCTGCAGAGAACTGGTGGATCACATGGTTCTGGTTTTCGTTCTTGCTTCCAGCAGGGGAGGTGGGGGGCAAGAGAGAGAAAATGAGAACAGATAATTTGGGGACGAAGTGAGGAGCAAAAAGAAGACTTGTGGGAGATAGATATGCAGTTCCCACTGAAAGTCATTGGGAAGTGGGCACCTGAATGCCCTTAAATGCTTTTGGAAAAACCCAATCAGTGTTAACCTGTTTTCAAAAAGGAGAAAACAAATACATTTATATCATTAGCTGGTGTAAAGCTATGCTGATTTACACCAACAGGAGATATGGCCCAATAGTTAGATATTTTCCTCTGTCATATATCCATCTCCTCAATATTTCTTTACAACTGTAAAACAACAAAGATCCATGCCACTCTTGAAGTTGCAGGTGAAAACCACTAGGCATATTCTTATGATACAGCAAACTAGCATCGATTGACCTTCCTGAATCACAAATAATCATAGGGATCCTGAACTGTAAAAGCTATTTTAAGCACAGTGTATTTTTCATGTTGTTACTGCATGATTACTATCACACGGCCTGGTGTGAGACACAGCTCAGGTCAGACTGCCATAAAACAGGTCATGTATCCCAAACTGGTGGTATACTCTACCATAATATTTTACCAAGCCATCAGACACATCCCAGGTCAAAATATACTTCAGATCATACTCAAAAATCATGCTGACAGCCAATTCTTTTGTAACTAAAAACTAAGGCTTATTAATATACATAAAAAGTAAGAGAGTTATTAAGAGGTTAAAAGAAAAGGAGTATTTGTGGCACCTTAGAGACTAACCAATTTATTTGAGCATAAGCTTTCGTGAGCTACAGCTCACTTCATCGGATGCATTCAGTGGAAAATAGAGTGAGGAGATTTATATACACACAGAACATGAAAAAAGGGGTGTTTATCATGCACACTGTAAGGAGAGTGATCACTTAAGATGAGCTATTACCAGCAGGAGAGTGGGGAAGGGGGAGGGAAAAAAAACCTTTTGTAGTGATAATCAAGGTGGGCCATTTCCAGCAGTTAACAAGAATGTCTGAGGAACAGTGTGTGTGGGGGGGTGGGGGGGGGGAGAGCGGGAGGAATAAACAAGGGGAAATAGTTTTACTTTCTGTAATGACTCAACCACTCCCAGTGTCTATTCAAGCCTAAGTTAATTGTATCCAATTTGCAAATTAATTCCAATTCAGCAGTCTCTCGTTGGAGTCTGTTTCTGAAGTCTTTTTTTGAAGAATAGCCACTTTTAGGTCAGAAATCGAGTGACCAGAGAGATTGAAGTGTTCTCCGACTGGTTTATGAATGTTATAATTCTTGACATCTGATTTGTGTCCATTTATTCTTTTACATAGAGACTGTCCAGTTTGACCAATGTACATGGCAGAGGGGCATTGCTGGCACATGATGGCATATATCACATTGGTAGACATGCAGGTGAACGAGCCTCTGATAGTGTGGCTGATGTGATTAGGCCCTATGATAGTGTCCCTTGAACAGATATGTGGACACAGTTGGCAACGGGCTTTGTTGCAAGGATAGGTTCCTGGGTTACTGGTTCTGTTGTGTGGTATGTGGTTGCTGGTGAGTGTTTGCTTCAGGTTGGGGGGCTGTCTATAGGCAAGGATTGGCCTGTCTCCCAAGATTTGTGAGAGCGATGGGTCATTCTTCAGAATAGGTTGTAGATCCTTGATGATGCGTTGGAGAGGTTTTAGTTGGGAGCTGAAGGTGACGGCAAGTGGCGTTCTGTTATTATCTTTGTTGGGCCTGTCCTGTAGTAGGTGACTTCTGGGTACTCTTCTGGCTCCGTCAATCTGTTTCTTCACTTCAGCAGGTGAAGCTTTAGCAAAGCTTTTGACACGGTCTCCCACAGTATTCTTGTCAGCACGTTAAAGAAGTATGGGCTGGATGGATGCACTACAAGGTGGGTAGAAAGTTGGCTAGATTGTCGGGCTCAACGGGTAGTAATCAATGACTCCATGTCTAGTTGGCAGCTGGTATCAAGTGGAGTGCCCCAAGGGTTGGTCCTGGGGCCGGTTTTGTTCAATATCTTCATTAATGATCTGGAGGATGGTGTGGATTGTACCCTCAGCAAGTTTGCGGATGACAGTAAACTGGGAGGAGTGGTAGATATGCTGGAGGGTAGGGATAGGATACAGAGGGACCTAGACAAATTGGAGGATTGGGCCAAAAGAAATCTGATGAGGTTCAACAAGGACAAGTGCAGAGTCCTGCACTTAGGACGGAAGAATCCAATGCACCGCTACAGACTAGGGACCGAATGGCTAGGCAGCAGTTCTGCAGAGAAGGACCTAGGGGTGACTGTGGACAAGAAGCTGGATATGAGTCAGCAGTGTGCCCTTGTTGCCAAGAAGGCCAATGGCATTTTGGGATGTATAAGTAGGGGCATAGCGAGCAGATCGAGGGACGTGATCGTTCCCCTCTATTCGACATTGGTGAGGCCTCATCTGGAGTACTGTGTCCAGTTTTGGGCCCCACACTACAAGAAGGATGTGGAAAAATTGGAGAGAGTCCAGCAAAGGGCAACAAAAATGATGAGGGGACTGGAACACATGAGTTATGAGGAGAGGCTGAGGGAACTGGGATTGTTTAGTCTACAGAAGAGAAGAATGAGGGGGGATTTGATAGCTGCTTTTAACTACCTGAAAGGTGAATCCAAAGAGGATGGATCTAGACTATTCTCAATGATAGTAGATGACAGGACAAGGAGTAATGGTCTCAAGTTGCAGTGGGGGCGGTTTAGGTTGGATATTAGGAAAAACTTTTTTCCTAGGAGGGTGGTGAAACACTGGAATGCATTACCTAGGGAGGTTGTGGAATCCCCTTCCTTAGAAGTTTTTAAGGTCAGGCTTGACAAAGCCCTGGCTGGGATGATTTAGTTGGGATTGGTCCTGCTCTGGGCAGGGGGTTGGACTAGATGGCCTCCAGAGGTCCCTTCCAACTCTGTTATTCTATGATTCTATGATTCTAAGAGGTGGGTATTGTAGTTGTAAGAATGCTTGATAGAGATCTTGTAGGTGTTTGTCTCTGTCTGAGGGGTTGGAGCAAATGCGGTTGTATCGTAGAGCTTGGCTGAAGACAATGGATCGCGTGGTGTGGTCTGGGTGAAAGCTGGAGGCATGTAGGTAGGAATAGTGGTCAGAAGGTTTCCGGTATAGGGTGGTGTTTATGTGACCATTGCTTATTAGCACCATAGTGTCCAGGAAGTGGATCTCTTGTGTGGACTGGTCCAGGCTGAGGTTGATGGTGGGATGGAAATTGTTGAAATCATGGTGGAATTTCTCCAGGGCTTCTTTTCCATGGGTCCAGATGATGAAGATGTCATCAATATAGCGCAAGTAGAGTAGGGGCATTAGGGGACGAGAGCTGAGGAAGCGTTGTTCTAAGTCAGCCATAAAAATGTTGGCATACTGTGGGGCCATGCGGGTACCCATATTAGTGCTGCTGATTTGAAGGTATACATTGTCCCCAAATGTGAAATAGTTATGGGTGGGGACAAAGTCACAAATTTCAGCCACCAGGTTTGCCATGACATTATCAGGGATAGTGTTCCTGACGGCTTGTAGTCCATCTTTGTGTGGAATGTTGGTGTAGAGGGCTTCTACATCCATAGTGGCCAGGATGGTGTTATCAGGAAGATCACCGATGGATTGAAGTTTCCTTAGGAAGTCAGTGGTGTCTTGAAGATAGCTGGGAGTGCTGGTAGCGTAGGGCCTGAGGAGGGAGTCTACATAGCCAGACAATCCTGCTGTCAGGGTGCCAATGCCTGAGATGATGGGGCGCCCAGGATTTCCAGGTTTATGGATCTTAGGTAGCAGATAGAATACCCCAGGTCGGGGTTCCAAGGGTGTGTCTGTGCAGATTTGATCTTGTGCTTTTTCAGGGAGTTTCTTGAGCAAATGCTGTAGTTTCTTTTGGTAACTCTCAGTGGGATCAGAGGGTAATGGCTTGTAGAAAGTGGTGTTGGAGAGCTGCCGAGCAGCCTTTTGTTCATATTCCGACCTATTCATGATGACAACAGCACCTCCTTTGTCAGCCTTTTTGATTATGATGTCAGAGTTGTTTCTGAGGCTGTGGATGGCATTATGTTCCGCACGGCTGAGGTTATGGGGCAAGTGATGCTGCTTTTCCACAATTTCAGCCCACGCACGTCGGCGGAGGCACTCTATGTAGAAGTCCAGTCTGTTGTTTCGACCTTCAGGAGCAGTCCACCTAGAATCCTTTTTGTAGTGTTGGTAGGAAGGTCTCTGTGGATTAGTATGTTGTTCAGAGGTGTGTTGGAAATATTCCTTGAGTCGGAGACGTCGAAAATAGGATTCTAGGTCACCACAGAACTGTATCATGTTTGTGGGGGTGGAGGGGCAGAAGGAGAGGTGCCGAGATAGGACAGCTTCTTCTGCTGGGCTGAGAGTATAGTTGGATAGATTAACAATATTGCTGGGTGGGTTAAGGGAACCATTGCTGTGGCCTCTTTTGGCATGCAGTAGTTTAGATAGTTTAGTGTCCTTTTCCTTTTGTAGAGAAGCAAAGTGTGTGTTGTAAATGGTTTGTCTAGTTTTAGTAAAGTCCAGCCACGAGGAAGCTTGTGTGGAAGGTTGTTTTTTTATGAGAGTATCCAGTTTTGAGAGCTCATTCTTAATCTTAATCTTTCCCTGTTTGCTGTAGAGGATGTTGATCAGGTTGTTCCGCAGTTTCTTTGAGAGCGTGTGGCACAAGCTGTCAGCATAGTCTGTGTGGTATGTAGATTGCAATGGATTTTTTACCTTCAGTCCTTTTGGTATGATGTCCATCTGTTTGCATTTGGAAAGGAAGATGATGTCTGTCTATATCTGTACGAGTTTTTTTATGAAGTTGATAGATTTCCACTCCATACGGCTAAATGCAGTGCCTTGCATAATGACAGGTTTCGAAGTAGCAGCCGTGTTAGTCTGTATTCGCAAAAAGAAAAGGAGTACTTGTGGCACCTTAGAGACTAACCAATTTATCTGAGCATAAGCTTTCGTGAGCTACAGCTCACTTCATCGGATGCATTCAGTGGAAACTACAGTGAGGAGATTTAGATACACACAGAACATGAAAAAAAATGAATCATATACATTGCAGTTAATTTCAGATTTTGTAGATCAGGATCATAGCAATGATGCTAAACCAGCTAGCTTACAATAAATCTCTGTGGATCACCCAAAAGGATTGGGGGTCATCCGTCCTTTGTTCAGAGCTTCCCTTTGTTAGAAAACATAGTCCCGAGATGTGGAGCAGGACTGAAGACAAAGAACTATGTCACAGTCTGCTGTTTATATCTCTTAGTCCAGGTGCATGGAAAGTTACTGGCACAAACATGGAGTTCTGGATCACATGTGCCTTGAAGAGTCATTCATTGTCTAGGTTCTGCCTGCAGAGATCTCAGGAGGGGTCCCTGGAAGAGCTGATTGTCCTTAGGGCCATCAAGCAGGCTGGCTAGTCTTGATGTAAATCTGTCTTGGGGGTGTTACCCAGAAACACAACAGGTTTGAGAGACAAACGACTAGCAAAATTTCATAACTTCACATACAATGATGATACATGCATATAAACAGGATAATCATACTTAGCAGACTATAACTTTTCTAATGGTACCTTACATGACATACTTTGTACAAGATGTATCACAATTGTACAACAGTGGTAATACATCAGTGATAATACATTAGTGTAAACGTCACCTTTCTTTCTCTAGAGTGTCACGATTACAATGTCTTCTTTCTATGTCTGCATGTGTTTGGATCGTCTGTCATTCTGATTATTCGTTCCCAATATACCCAGCAGATTGTTCCTCCCACCTCCCGTGAAAATCCTGAAGGCAAAGATGCAGATATGCATATTCTTCCATTGTTTGCTGCTTCAGTCTTTGGTTTACAACCAGAGCTAGGCTCTCAATTGCTGCTGGAGGAACAGGGTGTGGGAGACAGAGCTGTAATGTAGTCTGAAGAGAAGGAATATTTACAGGCTTTTTCTGAGTAGTGTTTTCTATATGTCAATGTTGACATAATGGGAAGAACAAGCTAGATTTGTGAATACCGTTAGAGACAGACAGAGGGGAGACAAGAAACTGAGACAGGGATAAAAAAACAACTGCTTCTTTCTCATGTCTCTGTCCTGATGAGTCACTCAGAATAAGTTAAAATGCAGGTGGGCGGGGCACATGTTCCCTAAAGCAATTCTGGGTACTAAAGTCAACACAATTTCTTCCTTTAAATCTGAATTTCTGTGCTATGTAATATTTCATTATTAAGACAGAGCAAAAGAAGAGAACAGAGCTCACTCCCATTGCCACAGAAGAAGCAGTCCCTGCAGGACTGTGAGTATTCCAAATCAGCCCTGCTTTTAAAAAAGGTCACAAATGGAAGCTCATCAATCATTAAAGCATTGGGATGCTATAGAGATATATTTCTTAAAAAGAGTAAAGTGCCTATTTTTTGTTAGCCTTAACATAGTGAAATAGCAAAATTTGCAGATGACACCAAATTATTTAGGATAGTTAAGACCAGAAAACACTGTGAGGAACTTCTGAAGGACCTAAAATGTGCAGATTCCTAAATTTGAAGGATTGAATGGATCATTGTGATCAGCTAGTTTCAGCACCTCCACAACACAGGGCAGAGGATTTCACACAGTAATTCCTCCATCAAGCCCCATAACTTGTGACTGAAGTAGAGTGTAAAACTAAATGAATGGGCAGCATGATAGCAGACAAAAATTCATTGATCAATAAGTGGCAACATACATTAGAAATCATAACTGGAACTACAAGCATTGCTGGATTCTGAGTTAATTGGAATCTCTCAAAAGAAGGACCTGGGTGTGACTGAACAACAGCGAAAGTCACTGCTCAGACTCCAATGAGAGACTGCTGAATTGGAATTAATTTGCAAACTGGCTTGAATAAAGACTGGGAGTGGATGTGTCATTACACAAAGTAAAACTATTTATTTTTCCCCCTTCTGTTCCTCACACGTTCTTGTCAACTGCTGGAAATGGCCCATCTTGATTATCACTACAAACATTTTTTCTTTCTTTCCTGCTGGTAATAGCTCACCTTAACTGATCACTCTTGTTATAGTTTTCAGAGTAGCAGCTGTGTTAGTCTGTATTCGCAAAAAGAAAAGGAGTACTTGTGGCACCTTAGAGACTAACAAATATATTTGAGCATGAGCTTTCGTGAGCTACAGCTCACTTCATGGTAGTTTCCACTGAATGCATCCGATGAAGTGAGCTGTAGCTCACGAAAGCTTATGCTCAAATATATTTGTTAGTCTCTAAGGTGCCACAAGTACTCCTTTTCTTTTCTCGTTATAGTGTGTGTGATAACACCCATTGTTTCATGTTCTGTGTGTGTATATATATATCTTCCTACTGTATTTTCCATTGCATGCATCCGATGAAGTGGGTTTTAGCCCACAAAAGCTTATGCTCAAATAAATTGATTAGTCTCTAAGGTGCCACAAGTCCTCCTGTTCTTTTTGCGGATACAGACTAACACGGCTGCTACTCTGAAAACTGCTCAGTATGTAGCTGTAATAAAAAAACAAACAAACAATATATTAGGTTGTACAAAGAATGAGATAAAAATGACACTAAGAATATAATGGTATTATATACATTGATGATACACCCTCAAATAATAGTGTTTATTTCCAGTCATCCTATCTCAAATTATATCTAGGAGAAATAATGAGGTCTAGAGAAGGGTGAAGAAAATACTAAAAGGCTTGGAAAGTCTACTTTATAAGGAGAGACAACAAGTACAGAAAATAGATGAACGAGACAGGATGTTCTAGAGGAATGACAAGTAATGAATGATACAAGGAAAACACATTGGGTACTCCTGGTTTCCTGCTCTCGCAGTCAAAGGACAAGGGGAGGTTATGCCCTACCAGGATAAAACCCAGAACTAATGACCAGCTGTGCCACCCTTCCCCTGAAGCCTGGGATACTTATGATGCCTTGCTGAAGGAGTTCCCACCTGGATGATCACAGACAGCTTTCCAGCATGCAAGCCACACTTTGAATGTTTGTGTGTATGTGCAGCCTGCCAGCCATCTTGGGTCACGCTCTGACTCTCACCAGACTTGGTTATACTGCAGGGTGACCCGCAAAACCTCCCTGTCTTAGATTCTCTCCCCTCCCCCACTCCCCGAAATGCATGACCTATATTGCCCAGCCCTCTTCTGGACAACCCAAGTGTCTATAAAGTCTGTTATTTCATAAATAAAAGTAATATGCACACAATTTTCCATCCCAAATGGAGTTTCCCAAACACTTCAATTTAAACACACTGGATTAGATAAAACAATAAAACAAGTTTATGAAATACAAAGAGATAAATTTTAAGGGAGTAAACATAATGAGGCAAAAAAGTCAGACTTGGTTACAAGAAAAAGATAAAATGCAACTGGTGCCTAACTTAACAAACTATGTTAAATTCAAAGTAAAGTTTTCTCATATCATGCTTTCAGGAGTCTTGCTGACCAAACTTCTTAGGTCAGGACCTCTTCTTCCAGAATCCAAGGAGTGCTCCCTTTGTCATTTCAGGTGTTGTTAATATGATATGTGTGTGTATGTGTGTTTAGAGGTTGGGGGGTGCCTTGGGGTGTGTTTGTCCCTCCTTTTATAGTGTCAGTTCCCTTCTTGAAAAATATTCCAGCTGAGATTAAGGAGACAAAGGTCTACACTACAGACGTTATACAGTGGCCACTCTATGCAGATGGGGCCTTCAGCAAGGGATTTATCAAAGATGTCCATTAGGATTCACTCACAGTTGTATATGAAAACAATTGGCAACCAGAGAACCAGGTTCCTTTTAATGAAGTCAGATCATAGAATCATAGAATCATAGAATATCGGGGTTGGATTACTACCAACCACCTGATATCAAGAAAGAAATAGGAGAAGGAGATGAAGTGGAGGTTTTCTCAAGAGCAAATGATCAAGAACCTTGTGGCTAGTGGCTGGCAAAAGTTCAAATGATGACGGGAGAGAGCTCTCCCGTTGACACAGCACTGTGCCCACCACCACTTATGCCTCCAAAACCTATGTCACTCAGAGGTGTGTTTTTTCATAACCCTGAGGAACATAACTTCTGCTGACATAAGTGTAATGTAGACATGGCCAAAGAGTCTATGGGGAAGGATGTTCCCTGCTGTTTTTTTCTGCCTGTTTGAATTTCCTTTGTTTCTCCTTCCTGACTGATGGCTCTGTTTACTGTTTAAATGCAAATTAAGCATAGTATGCATTCCTTTGTTTAGGACAAACCTGTTTGCTGACTTCTTCTTGGGCAGGGCTGAGGGGTTTGGAACATGCATTAATATCATCAAAAAAGGAAATCTTATAACCTCACATACAATGTTGTCACACATATTTCATCAGGATGATATTGACCAGGTAATTATGAATTTTCAAATGATACCTTACAAGACATACTTTGTACAAAGATTATTACAGTAAAGCATAGGGCGTGGACATGGTACATTCTGTCACAGTGCTATGACGAATGTGAAAGGCAGAAAGTTTAAAATTAATAAAGGAAAGAGGGGGGTTTTGTTGTTTCCAGACTATGTGAATAACCAGCTGAACTCATTGCCATGAGATTGAATTGAGGCCAGGAGCTTAGTAGGATTGAGAAAAGGATTAGACATGTATATAGCTAATGAGAGCATTGGCAATTACAGTTGACAGGATGCACTTTTTAAATAATAGGTATCGGTATCATTGGACTCAGGCTCCTAAGTGCCTAAGTCACTTTTGAAAATGAAATTTAGGCTCCTAAATCAATGAGGGACAGATTTGTATAGGTATTTAGACAACTCTCATGGAGTTAGGTCCCTCAGTATTTTTGAAAATCCCACTAGACTCCTATTCACATTGTTAGGTACCTAAATAACTTTAGAAATGTGGTCCTTAGACGCTTTTGAAATTTTTACCCAGAAAAACCTCATTTTTCAGGGCATAGAATCATAGAATATCAGGGTTGGAAGGGACCTCAGGAGGTCATCTAGTCCAACCCCCTGCTCAAAGCAGGACCAATCCCCAATTTTATCATACCAGCCAGGGCATTGTCAAGCCTGACCTTAAAAACTTCTAAGGAAGGAGATTCCACCACCTCCCTCGGTAACACATTCCAGTGTTTCACCACCCTCCTAGGGAAAAAGTTTTTCCTAATATCCAACCTAAACCTCCCCCACTGCAACTTGAGACCATTACTCCTTGTTCTGTCCTCTTCTACCACTGAGAATAGTCTAGAACCATCGTCTCTGGAACCACCTCTCAGGTAGTTGAAAGCAGCTATCAAATCCCCCCTCATTCTTCTCTTCTGCAGACTAAACAATCCCAGTTCCCTCAGCCTCTCCTCATAAGTCATGTGTTCCAGATGCCTAATCATTTTTGTTGCCCTTCGCTGGACTCTCTCCAATTTATCCACATCCTTCTTGTAGTGTGGGGCCCAAAACTGGACGCAGTACTCCAGATGAGGCCTCACCAGTGTCAAATAGAGGGGAACGATCACGTCCCTCGATCTGCTCGCTATGCCCCTACTTATACATCCCAAAATGCCATTGGCCTTCTTGGCAACAAGGGCACACTGCTGACTCATATCCAGCTTCTCGTCCACTGTCACCCCTAGGTTCTTTTCCGCAGAACTGCTGCCTAGCCATTCGGTCCCTAGTCTGTAGCTGTGCATTGGGTTCTTCTGTCCTAAGTGCAGGACCCTGCACTTATCCTTATTGAACCTCATCAGATTTCTTTTGGCCCAATCCTCCAATTTGTCTAGGTCCCTCTGTATCCTATCCCAGCCCTCCAGCGTATCTACCACTCCTCCCAGTTTAGTATCATCCGCAAATTTGCTGAGAGTGCAATCCACACCATCTTCCAGATCATTTATGAAGATATTGAACAAAACCGGCCCCAGGACCGACCCCTGGGGCACTCCACTTGACACCGGCTGCCAACTAGACATGGAGCCATTGATCACTACCCGTTGAGCCCGACAATCTAGCCAACTTTCCACCCACCTTATAGTGCATTCATCCAGCCCGTACTTCTTTAACTTGCTGACAAGAATACTGTGGGAGACCGTGTCAAAAGCTTTGCTAAAGTCAAGAAACAATACATCCACTGCTTTCCCTTCATCCACAGAACCAGTAATCTCATTATAAAAGGCGATTAGATTAGTCAGGCATGACCTTCCCTTGGTGAATCCATGCTGACTGTTCCTGATCACTTTCCTCTCATCTAAGTGTTTCAGGATTGATTCCTTGAGGACCTGCTCCATGATTTTTCCGGGGACTGAGGTGAGGCTCACTGGCCTGTAGTTCCCAGGATCCTCCTTCTTCCCTTTTTTAAAGATTGGCACTACATTAGCCTTTTTCCAGTCATCTGGGACTTCCCCCGTTCACCACGAGTTTTCAAAGATAATGGCCAATGGCTCTGCAATCACAGCCGCCAATTCCTTTAGCACTCTCGGATGCAACTCGTCCGGCCCCATGGACTTGGAAACAAGCAGGGAGAACTGGAGGTCCTGGTGATGTCAAGGAATTATGACGTGATTGGAATAACAGAGACTTGGTGGGATAACTCACATGACTGGAGTACTGTCATGGATGGTTATAAACTGTTCAGGAAGGACAGGCAGGGCAGAAAAGGTGGGGAGTAACACTGTATGTAAGGGAGCAGTATGACTGCTCAGAGCTCCGGTACGAAACTGCAGAAAAACCTGAGTGTCTCTGGATTAAGTTTAGAAGTGTGAGCAACAAGAGTGATGTAGTGGTGGGAGTCTGCTATAGACCACCGGACCAGGGGGATGAGGTGGATGAGGCTTTCTTCCGGCAACTCACAGAAGCTACTAGATCGCACACCCTGGTTCTCATGGGTGACTTTAATTTTCCTGATATCTGCTGGGAGAGCAATACAGCGGTGCATAGACAATCCAGGAAGTTTTTGGAAAGCGTAGGGGACAATTTCCTGGTGCAAGTGCTAGACAAGCCAACTAGCGGGGGAGCTTTTCTTGACCTGCTGCTCACAAACAGGGAAGAATTAGTGGGGGAAGCAAAAGTGGAATCTGGGAGGCAGTGACCATGAGTTGGTTGAGTTCAGGATCCTGACACAAGGAAGAAAGGTAAGCAGCAGGATACGGACCCTGGACTTCAGGAAAGCAGACTTCAACTCCCTCAGGGAACGGATGGGTAGGATCCCCTGGGGGACTAACATGAAGGGGAAAGGAGTCCAGGAGAGCTGGCTGTATTTCAAGGAATCTCTGTTGAGGTTACAGGGACAAACCATCCCGATGAGTCGAAAGAATAGTAAATATGGCAGGCGACCAGCTTGGCTTAACGGTGAAATCCTAGCGGGATCTTAAACATACAAAAGAAGCTCACAAGAAGTGGAAGGTTGGACATATGACCAGGGAAGAGTATAAAAATATTGCTCGAGCATGTAGGAATGAAATCAGGAGGGCCAAATCGCACCTGGAGCTGCAGCTAGCAAGAGATGTCAAGAGTAACAAGAAGGGTTTCTTCAGGTATGTTGGCAACAAGAAGAAAGCCAAGGAAAGTGTGGGCCCCTTACTGAATGAGGGAGGCAACCTAGTGACAGAGGATGTGGAAAAAGCTAATGTGCTCAATGCTTTTTTTGCCTCTGTCTTCACTAACAAGGACAGCTCCCAGACTGCTGCGCTGGGCATCACAACATGGGGAGTAGATGGCCAGCCCTCTGTGGAGAAAGAGGTGGTTAGGGACTATTTAGAAAAGCTGGACGTGCACAAGTCCATGGGGCCGGACGAGTTGCATCCGAGAGTGCTAAAGGAATTGGCGGCTGTGATTGCATAAGACAAACTCTAAGGTTACATCTACACTTTGAGCTGGGGCTGTGATTCCTGGGTTCAGGAGCCATAATTGTGCAAGCTCTGATTGAGTGTAGCCATGGCAGTGGAAGCTGTGGGAGGGGCTAGTCTCCCTGAGTATATTACCTGTCTGATACCCTAGGTTCATACTCGGGGTGTCTAGCCTCCCCCACTGCATGCACTTTCACAGCTCCTCACTCTTTTTAAATGTGCTAACTCATTCCAAACTAGCATAGGGATGTCTTCTTGAGCTAGGAATCACACCCCCAACTCAAAGTGTAGACATAGCCTGACTGTCCTGGGTTAGCAACAACTTCACCTCTTGGTAGATTATCCCATAATTGTCAAGTATAGTGTTTCTTAGAGATCAACAGAGATCTGAATGGGTGCAGGAGCATAACTGTGGTGTTCTGTTTGCAGGGTCAGAATCTATCTTAGCTTCCCTGAAGCCATAACAGAAACCACTAAGAAGGCAGGAAGTGGAGCGAAGAAAAATACCCAAAGCCCTGGCTGTTATGGGGAAGCAAGGAGAAAGTTACCAGCAGTGTTCCCTCTAATTTTCTGCACCCATGTGCGGAAGAAATTGTTTTATGTGCACCAATATGGAGGTGATGTGTGACACATCACTTTCATATTGATGCACATAACAAATTCATGTGGCGGGGTCAGGCTGAGGGGTTCAGAGTGTGAGAGGGGCTCAGGGCTGAGGCAGAGGGTTGTGGTGTGGGGGGGTTAGGGCTCTGGCTGGGGATGTGGGATCTGGGGTGGGGTCGGGGATGAGGGGGCTCAGGGCTGTGGCAGAGGATTGGGGTACAGAGGGGGTGAGGGCTCCAGCTGGGGTGCAGGCTCTGAGGTGGGACTCAGAATGAGGGGCTTAGGGCTGGGGCAGAGGATTGGGGTGCAGTGGGAGGTGAGGGCTCTGGCTGGGGGTATGGCTCTGGGGTGGGATTGGGGATGAGAGATTTGGGGTGCAGTGGGGCTCCCTGGGGCTACAGTGGGGAGAGAGGACTCCCCCCCCCCAGCTCTCTCTCTCTGCAGCAGCACCTGGTCTGCAGGGGAGAGGCGCCTCTCCTCCTGCCGCAGCAGGTCCGGGCTGGGCTGGGTTGGGGATGGGGGAGGGGAAGGGGCGCAGCAGCAGGTCTGGGGCTGGGCCTGTAAGGCATTCAGAAACTATGATTTAGGGTATGGTACAGAAGACTAGATAAGATAGACCTCCTATTGACTTCAAACTGAGGCCTGAAGGTCACAGACTCTTCTTTTAGGGATGAAATCCCTTCCCCAATTACACATACAAGATTACTTTATAATAATGATATTTTTAAGGTCAGGCTTGACAAAGCCCTGGCTGGGATGATTTAGTTGGGGATTGGTCCTGCTTTGAGCAGGGGGTTGGACGAGATGACCTCCTGAGGTCTCTTCCAACCCTGATATTCTATGATTCTATGATTACACCTGTTCACTTCAGATCTTGGTAACAATCAGACTCTGTATAATACTGTATATTGCATTCATTGCCTTAGACAGTAGTTTCCGAAATTAATGTTGAAGATGTTTCCAGACTAGTTTATTCTAAGAAAAAGTATTTTACTATACACTCTTCAGATTGTGTGGCCATTAACTGGTGCAGTTATTCAGCAAGTAAGAGCTTACTGAACATTTAAAAATAAAAACGGCTAGGTCTTATGCTAAAAGCATTCTCTTTAAAATTCTTGGAAATGGTTTATATTCTTCTAAAAATGGGTTACTCTGTCGATAAATCTATACATTTCAGTTCACAGGCATTCTTTTGTAACATTATGATTTCATGATTGACAATGAAATATCTATCAGAATCTTCCCAAAATTTCTTATTGCATTTTTCAGAAATATTTCCACCTCAGTTCTGCCCGGGATGAGAGAAGGCAACTTAAACGTTCTGCAGGGACCTACCTACAATTTGTAACAGCAAAGCTGGAAATTCTCCCTCACGAGTCTAGGTCTCTTTTAAATATACTTGGTATTTATATTATTACCTGAACATGTAATTGCAAATATTACAGGCAAGGCTGATATCACTAGCTATTTTTAAGGTTGCCCCACGTTTTCTATTATAAGCAACTGAAAGCAGGATCATATAGTTTTATCAAATATCAGACCTTTGGGCTAAAATTCTGCATGCCAAGTATCATAAGGCTGAATAATATCAGAAAATTTTAGTGAAACAGTTTGGCCATTTCCAGGAATGAAGTTTGCAAAATAATGTATTTTCCCCTATGTTAAAAAAATTCTAGTGACTTTTAGTTTGAGAAGTTCTAGTGTCTCCATGTCCAGAGACTTGAAATCTGAGTTAGAAGTGACCTTTGTGACAGAGATGTGACTTTTGCTATTCCTATGAAAAGCTGCCAAAATTTGACCAAGTTATAAATTTTTGAAATATTTCAGCTCACATATGCTCACTAGAGACCTTCATTCTAAGTAGGTGTTTATATATTACTCCTCACTGTATCTGAGCACAGTCCTGTAGTGCAGTAAGCAAAAGATACATCTGTCATATGGTCATTCTCTCATCCTCACTCCATAAGCACCTAAGAACATAAGAACGGCCATACTGAGTCAGACCAATGGTCCATCTAACCCAGTATCCTGTCTTAAGACAGTGGGTGGTGCCAGATGCTTCTGAGGGAGTGGATTGAACATGACAATTTATTGAGTGATTCACCCCTTGTCAGCCAGTCCCACCTTCTAGCAGTCAGAGGTTTAGGGATACCCAGAGCATGGGGTTTCATCCCTGACCATCTTGGCTAAGAGCCATTGATGGACCTATCCTCCATGAATTTATCTAATTATTTTTTAACCCAGTTATACTTTTGGCCTTCACAACATTCCCTGGCAACGAGTTTCATAGATTGACTGTTGTGTCAAGAAATACTTCCTTACGTTTGTTTTAAACCTGCTGCCTATTAATTTCATTGGGTGACCCTTCGTTTGTGTGTTATGTGAAGGGGTAAATAACACTTCCTTATTCACTTTGTCCATACCATTCATGATTTGATAGACCTCTATCGTATCTCCTCTTGGTCATCTCTTTTCCAAACTGAACAGTCCCAGTCTTTTTAATCTCTCTACATATGGAAGCTGTTCCATGGCACTAATCATTTTTTTGTTGACCATAGGGGAAAGTTTGTACAGTGGAGTGTCTTGTTTTGGTATTTTGTTTGTTTTGTGTTTAAATACCTATATCTGTGTTTATTTTATATTATATTATATTCGAGAAGGCAGATAAAAAAAAATGTGCCTTGCAATTTTAGTGGAAAGTGGTGAGATTTGTGATGCTCCTTTGTTGCTGACGGAGTCTGTTCCACACTCTTGGACGGCCCTGAAGAAGATTCTGTCACCAGTACAGATGAGCTTTACTCTTATTTTTAAGAGTTCCATTGTGCCAGAGGAGTGAAGTTGTCAACCACAGTCTTTGTCCCAGAGCTTTAAAAGGTATCCTGGACCAAGCCATAGAGCACTTTGAGGATAAGGACCTTGACCTGGATTAGAAATTCTATGGGAAGCCAGTTTAGAGAGTGGAGGACAGGTGTTATGTGCTCGTGGCAGCCTGTGTTGCTGCTGCAATGTTTTGTACTAGTAGGAGTTTCCTAAACACTGAAGATTTGATGCCTAGGTTTTGCTGTAGTCCACACAAGTGGTGAGGAAGGATTGAATAACTGAGGCCAAGTCTTTGTCCGCCAGGATGGGATAGAGTCTCCAAGCCAACCAGAGATGGAAGATAGCATTACCCATGGTTTCTGTGATGTGAGAGCTCAGCATCAGTGACGAAGCAAAGAGTACTCCTAGAAGGGCACTGAACTGAGACAAGGTGGGTGAGGTAATATCCGTTATTGGACCAGCTTCTGTTGCTGAAAGAGAGACGCACTCAAGCTCCACAGGTCTGAAAAAGAGCTATGTGTACCTTTTTTCAGAGGAGCGGCCGCGTTAGTCGGTATTCGCAAAAAGAAAAGGAGGACTGGTGGCACCTTAGAGAAAGCTCGTGCTCAAATACGTTGGTTAGTCTCTAAGGTGCCACAAGTCCTCCTTTTCTTTATGTGTGCCTTGTAAGCGTGTGTCTTTCACCAACAGAAGTTGGTCCAATAAAAGATATTACATCACCCACCTTGTCTCACTAATATGCTGGGACCAATACAGCTATACAGCAGGGTCCTGCACTTAGGACGGAAGAACCCAATGCACCGCTACAGACTAGGGACCGAATGGCTCGGCAGCCGTTCTGCGGAAAAGGACCTAGGGGTGACAGTGGACGAGAAGCTGGATATGAGTCAGCAGTGTGCCCTTGTTGCCAAGAAGGCCAATGGCATTTTGGGATGTATAAGTAGGGGCATAGCGAGCAGATTGAGGGACGTGATCGTTCCCCTCTATTCGACATTGGTGAGGCCTCATCTGGAGTACTGTGTCCAGTTTTGGGCCCCACACTTCAAGAAGGATGTGGATAAATTGGAGAGAGTCCAGCGAAGGGCAACAAAAATGATTAGGGGACTGGAACACATGAGTTATGAGGAGAGGCTGAGGGAGCTGGGATTGTTTAGCCTGCAGAAGAGAAGAATGAGGGGGGATTTGATAGCTGCTTTCAACTACCTGAAAGGGGGTTCCAAAGAGGATGGCTCTAGACTGTTCTCAATGGTAGCAGATGACAGAACGAGGAGTAATGGTCTCAAGTTGCAGTGGGGGAGGTTTAGATTGGATATTAGGAAAAACTTTTTCACTAAGAGGGTGGTGAAACACTGGAATGCGTTACCTAGGGAGGTGGTAGAATCTCCTTCCTTAGAGGTTTTTAAGGTCAGGCTTGACAAAGCCCTGGCTGGGATGATTTAACTGGGAATTGGTCCTGCTTTGAGCAGGGGGTTGGACTAGATGACCTCCTGGGGTCCCTTCCAACCCTGATATTCTATGATTCTATGATTCTATAATTGGACTGCATTCGGAGTGAATTGACCAATTGTGGATGTGAACCTTCAACCAATGGAGACTCCACCATGGTTGAAAACTCTTCAGAATACTTTACTCTGCCCCCCAGTATCTCCTCTGTTTTGCTTGGATTCAGTTTCAGCCAGCTGTTCTTCATCTATCAGCTGATTCTCTTCCAAGCTCTGGGCCATCATGTTGGTCATATGTAGTGAAGAATAGGTAGAGCTGAATGTCATCTGCACATTGCTGGTAACTGAGTCTGTGTTGTCTGACCAATTCACACAGAAGATTCATTTAGGTGTTAAAGAATGGAGAGAAAAATGATCCTTGTGGTACGCAACAAGTGAGAAGTCTAGTGGTGGAGATGCAACTTCCCTACCCTACTCTTTGTGTGCAACTCTCCAGGAAGGTCTCAGACCATTTTAGCACATTACCCTGGACTCCTGTCACCTCTTTTAGGTGAGTCAGTGATATCTGTTGGTCATTTTTGAAGTCTGCAGAGAGGTCCAGGAGGATGAGAATGGATGTCTGTCCTCTATCCATTGACAGCAGGAGATCATCATCAATGCCACTAAAGCCATTTCAGATCTTTGTCATGGATTTAATCCAGATTATGCTGGGTCTAGAATGTTAGATTCCATTAGTGAAGCTTGTAGTTGGCCTTTTTGCTGGCTTCTCCATGAGCTTGCTCAGGCTGTAGAGGTTTGACACTGTGCAGTAGCTGGCTAGAACTGAAGTATCCAGGGTGGGTTTCTTCAATCTCAGTCAGATTATTGTGTGTTTGAAGGAGGAAGGGAAGATTACTTCTCTGAATGAGGTGTTGGCTATTTTGGTCAGGAGTAGCACAAGTTGTTCATGACTCCCTTTCACAAGCCAGGAAAGGCATGGGTTAGATTAACAAGTCTTGCACTGGGACTCCTTTTTGGTGTCTAAAACTTCTTGATGAGTAAATGTTTTGAACTCTGGGAATACAGGTAGGTGTTGGTTGGTGAGTCCATGTGGAGTGGATCCATTCTGTTTGAGAATATGTGTGATCTTTACAGCAAAGTAAGATGAAAGTTGTTCCCAGCAGTTGGCTGTCAGCTCTAATGCTGGTTGTAGGCATTCAGGATAGATGAAGTGGTTTATCACCATGGATAGATCCTTGTGGAGGGATTTGGCAGTCTCAACGGAGGCTGAAGGGAAGATTCTCTTGGCTTGTAATACGGTGTTGGCAAAGACTTTGAGGAATTTGTTTTGAGAATATAAGACTGCCCATAGTGGGTCAAACCAATGGCCTATCTAGCCCAGTATCCTGTCTTCTGACAGTAGCTTATGCCAGATGGTTCACAGGGAATGAACAGAACAGGGCAATTATCAAGTGATCCATCCCTTGTTGTCCAGTCCCAGCTTCTGGCAGTAAGTGGTTTAGGGACACCTAGTGACATGGGGCTGCATCCCTGACCATCTTGGCTAATAGACAATATCCTCCATGAATTTATCTAATTATATTTTGAACCCCATTATACTTTTGG